>NC_134043.1:28122314-30522314 GCF_965140245.1 Athene noctua | reverse complement strand
GATGTTATGCTGGTGTGAAGTTTGGTACCAGTTAGATAGTCCTCTCTGGAATTTGCATGATGCTGACCTGAGATAAGGATTTGCTCGAGGGAGGTCCTATGAAGTCTAATCCACATTGCCACCTGCCAGTAAGTAAAAACTTAGGCTATCAAAGATAGTGCAGAAAGTACAGATAGTGGAGAATGAGAAAGAAAAATCAACCAGGAACAAGTCAGTATTTGATGTGATGTGTTTGCCCCTCTCCCACGTCTCAATGTGACCAGTGTCAAAGCCCACGAGCAAAGGAAACCAAAGCCACATCAAACCCAGGCGGACACCTGATGTTAACCCACTGGTACAACCACAACTCACTGCTTGGCAGGATGGGGCTTGAAGCAGGGCCTGGAGTCAGCAGAGGAGAAGGGGATGTGCATGTAGATGTAACCATGGGTGCTCAGCACCCTTGAGCTCCTGTACCATCAGCAATGTAAAAAAAAAAAAGCAAGTCAGCTCCTTGTTGCTCCTTGGATTACATTGTTCCTTGGACTTGGGTTCAGCCAACTTGTCTTTCCTTGGGAGGAGAAAAAGGCAATACAGCAACAGGGACTGTTAATGGACATCTGTATTGAGCTCTTGTCTCCAGCTCTGATGCTGGAGGGAACTCGGAGTTCAACCAAAGTGAGCAAGAGCAAAGCATTCGGGAAGGAGCTGCTCCTTGGGGGGGAAGGAAGGAGCATATTGGTGTGCCAGTGGGATGCTGGAGCTCCCACTGCAGTAACAGGGGGGTGGGACCAGCTTCCCTTAGCACACAAGAGGTGCAAAACTGCAAAACGCTGCAGCTGAGGGTGATACAGCACTGAAATCTGCAGTGTGGGGTCTACAGGAAGAGGAGCTCACACCTCCCCTTGACTGCTGTGCCCCAGCCAGGAGTCACCTGCCAGGGTGATTATGTCCTGCTGCCTCAGCTGCGTGGGAACATGGAGCTGGTCTCCAGACAAAGCAGACTGACTCCAGAGATTGCATTCAGTTCGGCCAAACTGCCATCATCTGGCTATCCATTGAGTAAAAGAGTCATGGGGCCAAATGCATCACTGGTGTAAATCTGCGTGGCCTGTACTGTGGGTGTGGAAGGTGCATATGATGATCCAGACAAAAAGCTACAGGAGAAGGGATAGGACCAAGATCCAAAGCTGGTTATCTTATACCTACCTCCTTAATACAAATACAGTATTTTATCAGTACCTAGAGCTGATCTCACCACCTTCTCCTGTCTTTCAGCGTGAATGAAGAAGGAAATGGCAAAATCAGGTATAGGGAAAATACATGTAAAACGGACGACCTTTCTGACCCAGTCCTTGGTTCCTTTCTCCCTGCGCCGGGAGGCTTTCTCCTAGATGAGGCTCCTTCATTGCAAGAGCCAACAGGGAGGGAATGGAGAGCAGGAAACTGCCAGCTGGGCTCGCTTTCCCGATTGATATTAAAAGGAGCTTAACAAATGTGAGGCACACACAAACGTTTTGTCTGTGTCCGAATGGGGCTGTGCATTGCACGTTGGAGCCACAGTCCCATCTGTCATATCTGCAACCTTTCAAAAGGAGTTCTGTTCCCTGTGCACTGGGCATGTCTGAACTAAAAAACTATTGTAATAGAGTCATAAAAATTATCACCAAAGTAATAGAGAACTCTAGTCCCCTCAGCCCCAGGGTAGGTGAGGTGCAACTATTGTAAGGAATAAAATGAGACATATATCAAAGCAAAGAGAGCGTTCTTATGAAAGAAGTGCAAAGTCATGTTACAGAAAGCTCCACTGCTGCTCTCAGGAGAGAAAAGCAACCACGAGACTGCAGATACACAGCTTCTGTGGAAAAAGGGCCAGGACTTGGCTCAAGGTTGTCTGTCTCTCATCAGCTAATGAAAGAGTCGCTCTCCAGATCCAGATGTGGTTCCAGGAGCCTTTTAAACCCGACAAGTTGTGTGGCACGTAGCAAATATATGAGTACAAAGCTAACGCAATCACTATCCTGATTCATCATTTGTGGGCCCAGGATACCCATGGTGTGGCACATCCCTCTGTGATTCTCTCCTTCATCTGGCTTACTGATTAGTAGTACCTTCTCAGGAATTTTTACAACAGAATGGCAAGGATAATGTTGCTTCCAGGTATGGACAGGCATGGGCTGAGGGGAGGAGGGGCATACATGACTGGGGGAGTTACAGCATTTTTACGCCATCCCATCTCCAGAATCCAAGCCTGGTCACCAGCCTGCTGGAAAGACTCTTGTAGCTGTGAATAGACAAGCAGCAATTAGGGGTAACTAAAATCGAGCTTTGGGTGGAAAGTAGCAGCATCTGTAGGCTACGAAAATAGTCAAGTCATCTTCAACCTCTGTGATGGGGCTGCTTTGTCTATAGGATGGAGTCATCATTTATAGAAAATGTTTTCAGTAATGTATTTGTGTCTCTTGTTCTTTCAACTGAGTGAGAAATCTGTCGTTTCATTTCATTTCAGTCTTACATTAGTAACGCTTGTGTGCATGTGGGGGGGGGGGGGGGGGTGTCCCTTAGAAATAATGGATCTCAGCATTGGCTTCTGCTGCTTGTTGGAAGCCAGCTCCTTCTTTTAGCCGATCTGCAGTATGGTGCAAGCATTTTTCAATTTTTGGATAGCGCAGTTCATTTGTATTGCTAGTGCTCCATGTAAGTAGGATACCGCTCCAGTTTTTCCCTGCAAATAAATTATCTAATGACTTAGTAGTTTTTTTCCTGTTGCAAAATCATTTGCAACCTGATGGTGTTTTCAGAGATTGTACTCATCTATAATCACTCACCAGATTGTTTATTTGAGCAACTTTTCACCTATGGAAAATCCAAGCCATTACAGTTTCTGTAGCATAATTGATGCTCTGTTTCCACTAGCTGGATGGATGAGTTTTATTTTTTTAAGTAAGTGACAAAAATGAGTGGAATTTTTGCCCCATGCAAGTTCTTGTATGGGCGCACACACATGCACACAAAAAAAGAGCCATTTACCAAAATTGTAACACAATTTAGATGGTTGTTTATGCGCTGCTAGTAGTAAAGGCAAAGGAGCAACCCAGAAGAGAAATGGGCTGATTTCAGTCTCGCCTTCAGGTGGAACTCACTAGCTAGCCAGTTCTCTGCAGTTTGGCACCTGCAAAATATCTCAGTTGAAAGCTTTCTCTGAACTTTCCTGCAATCTCCTGCTAATCTGTCTGAGATCACAGGCAATTTCAATAACAATGGAAATGATTCTAATTTCGACTCCAGGAGTATCTTCAATGAATGTTATCCCCGTTTCTTTTTTATTCATCTCCCCTGGTTTATGACTTCCCACCGCAGCCATAATGTGGAAACCATTTTTGCCTCTGATTTTATTCATCAGGTCCTTTTTAACTTTCTTTCCTTTCTTGCTTCCTGCCAATAAATTCGCCGCCTGAAACTGTACCTACAAAAATCATTTCCATCAGAATTGCCATTGTCCTTAGTGTCATTAAAAGTTACAGCTACTCTTAAGATGTAAGTGCCCAATTTGACAGACTTCACTTTACGTCGCTCTGCTTTTCCTGCTGTTTTATCTGCGTAGAGCAGGATGCTATCAGTGGAGCCAGTGTGAGGGGGGAGGCTGCATGCGATATGAGCGCTGGCACACAGTCTCTTGAAAACGAAAAGATGGAGAGCCTGGCAGCAGCAATGGTTTTCATCTTTCCTTCCCTTGGTGTCCAGCACTCACAGGGGATGGGACATGTCCAGTCCTTCCTGGGGATGTGTAGGCAGGAGGTGCATGTGGCTACAGCTAGTGGATCTGTATCTATGGCAGGTACTGATAAATGTGTGCAGAAGTACCAGGTTAGATCCACTGCATTCAAAACTGCCTTGATATCGGTAGAAACGGAGGTGATGGCATCTCCTTCTTTTTAAAGGGTTTGCACTTCCTTTTCTAACATGTTCTCAAACTGGGAGAAAGCATTGCAACTCCATATTCAGTAAAACCACCATGAAAAGCATTTTTTTCCCCTTTGCAGTGTAATCTAGAAAAGGCATGTACTTATGCACCATTTCCTTTTTGGTGTTTAAAGACGGTGGGAGCTAACATACTTGATTAAGGTTTGCAGTGATATCAAGGGTCCTGGCACCTGCTCTGCATTTGCTCTGGTGTGATGAACCCTTGGGTTTCCATGAGGCTCAGAAAGCAAGCCCACTGGCTTAATTTCTTGGTTATACACCACTTCAAATTCCAGTCAGCCAAGCAGATTTCTCCAGTCACTCTGCCCATTTTGTAAATATACCTGTTTGACTATGAAAAGCATCACAGACCTCAACAGGAGGTCTCTTCAGTTCAGTGGAAGTACTTAGATTGTCTTCTGCTAACTTGAACAGCCCCTGCCAGGTGATAAGTATGTGTCTATTGTAACATGATTAGATGGTTGTAAACACTTACACGAAGCTTTTCCATTTACTTTCTCAAAGGAAATGTCAAGTATTTGTGATATAATAGTTGTAAAGTTTGTATTGCTCTGTAGTTGTTTGCTAGTAGCTGTGTATAATTGATAAAGGGCTGTTGTGCAATAGTCAGGCAGCACAAGGACATGGTCCTAACGTGACCCCTTCATGGGACCTTGTCAATGAGATGAAGTCTTTGAGTATGGGATTATGGGACATCCTTGTCAAATACCCTTCTCAGGCTTAACTGGAGACTGTAGGAAGGAGGGGAAAGAGAGCAGCCCAATAAATCCTGGTAACAGGATCTCAGAATAGATGACTAAAGGGCAATTGCAAGAATTTGCAGCAGCTTTGAGCAGCCTGTACACTAGCTCCATCAAAGATGTAAACCTTCTTCCTTGAGGCTGAAAACTCAGGTAGGAAGGAAGTACCACGCAATTCAAAGTCTTTTCTGGAAAAGGTGAGGAGAGGTCCAAAGTCTCAGGAAGTGGTTGTGCTAAACATGCCTGGAGGAAATCAGCAGCTGGCATCTGAATTCATAGAGTGGGAAGTCTCAAGGACTAAGATGTCTGTGTAGTCTGATTTGATGATATAAGACCCACTGGCTCTTGAAATACCTAGGTGCCAAATAACACTTTGCTCTCAGAAGGCTGTTTGGAAAATGGACACTGTTTTCCCAGCTCTTGGAGGAGTATGAGCCTCAAACCCCACGTCTGAGTGAAGCCATCTGGATTAATCACAGCAGATCACAGGGAACTTCAGCCTTAAAACTTGGTCTAAGATCTCCACTGAGCTGGGTGACAGCCCACGTATAGGAGTGAAATGAGTGCACCTGTAACTATGGTTAGGCTGGTGAATGCGACAGCAGAGCAAAAACTGAGGAAAATTGCTTCTGATTGACAGAACAAATAGGTAAATAAAAAAATATCAATCAGATGTCATCTTCAGAGTTTTTTGTTTGTTTTAGGTAAATCACTCCCTTTCTTCCTCTCTAGAGATGTTTGTGTAGAAGCAGCTAAGAGTGATTGACAAGCAGACATATAGACAGAAAAATCCTTATTGGAGGCAGGGGACAGGAGGGCTGCGGTATAATGTTTCATAGATTATATATATATATATATATATATATATATGCTTCCTCCATTCACTCAAGAAGAATACTTACTACTCAGTAATAAGCTTTTGCAGGGCAATCTGCATGTTCTAGAAAAGTCTGTCACATGTTTGGGGCAGCAGAAAGGTGGCTCAGGGTGCTGTAGTTGTGGACAAGGCATGAGTTAAGGGTGAAATATAGGTGAATGGGAGAAGAGAATTTCTGTGACTAAATGTGATGGCTCAGGTGCAGTAAAGCTTAGGTCTTGCAGAAGCTTCTTGCAAGATTTTGCCTAAAAACCTGAAGTTTTGTGTATCGGTTATTGGTGTGATTGTACCAGCTGCCTTGGTCTAAAAAAATGTTTGATTCAGATTTCTTCAGCTGTAGAAAAACACAAGAGTAGATTTAGAAACTGAGTTCTGAATCCAATTTTCCATTTTCTTTTCTCCACTTCTCCCTTGAGTTTGGGAAGAATTAGTATTTTAGGCCATTTTCCTGTAGAATTGTTTGATCATGTGTCTCTCTGTCTGTCCACCAGTCCTTCTGGATGACTTGAGGACCTGCTGGAGCCCTCAAGTGTAAACCTCTCAGAGGTATGACATTTCTGTGGTTTTGTGAAACCTAGTAGCTGACTAAAGAAGGACCCATGTGGTGCCCAACCCGGTAAGAGAGGGAGCCCCTTATCTCAGTGAGGAGGAGCTGGGTGATGCCAGCAATAGTAATTCCTACATGTACTGGCATTTGCTTCCAAAAAGAGGGTGAAAATGGTGGGGACCTAGTGTGTATGGGAGCAAGACTGAAGATTAGGAGATACGGTATCTACATCTTGTTTGACTTCCTGATTTCCCCTGCTCAGGGTGTATCTTGGTTTTCATTCTGTTTCCTTTGCTGCCTTTTTCGTTTGTTTGTTATTATCATCAAGTTTATCATTATGTGTTCATGCACATAAAATCTTTATTAGCCATGCGTATTCTCTATTCTCTGTTTTAATTTTCCTTCTTTCTTTGTTAACAAACTCTGCTGATAGCAGATGTTTCCCATTTGACAGCACCTGAGACTAAGGTTTTCCAGCAGTGCAACCTAATGAGTGCTGGCTCCTTCCTCTGGCCGCCTCACTGTGTGGGATGGGGCCATCCCCTGGTAGAAGCAGGGGATGAACCCGCCCTCCCGACCAAACCTAGGGTCACAGTGCTCCTTGAGGTCAATAGAACAGAAGAGGAATAGAATTTGGGCCATGATCTTAGGTGTGGTTATGAACAGGGGTGAACACCATCCACATTCTTGTGCTTGTTTGGGTCTCTTTGAAGCGAATGGCCAAAGGAGAGGTGAATCAGGATCAGTGCTGAGACCAGGAAGGTTCTTTGTGCTCTATGTCCCACTTCATCTGCTTTCAAAAGCCCTCAAATGGTGGTTAGATGTTGGCCACATCTGCTTCCCACCAGCTTGGCTCGACTTGGCCCCTGCCCTGACAACAACATCAGAGAATGTATTTCCTCACTAAATCTGAGGGTTAGTGCTCTCACCCCCAATGTAAGTGAAAAATGGGTAAAAAGGATTTCAGGTGCGTTACACAAGTTTTCCTGAGTCAAAATGCTGCATTGATGCCTTCTACGAAAGGACCCAGTCCGCTCCTCCGGTTTTAATGATAGGTCCATTTCTTAAAACATACCTTGAACAGTAAGGGACAATGCAATTGTGTGGACATGTGTCCGTGTTATTGCTGGGCACTGTGAACATCCTTTCCTTTTGGACAATGATAGAAGAATGTTTCTGCACCAACATCCTTCCTACAAATTCTTCCCTAGAGAGGCTTCTAAGAGATTATTCTGCCTTCGACAGTGGGAGTGAATAAATCATCTTCTGGCCCAAGCCTTTTGTGATCCTTTAATCTTAACACATTTTCTAGAATATCAGTTTAAGGGACACCAATAAAGCGTTTGCCCTGTCCATGTGGGAATGGCATAGCCTGTGATTTGTGTCCTCTCTCCTCCATGCTTCAGAAACCCTCTGTATTTTTTTCAACCTTGTTTTTCGGTAGGGATGAGAGTTTGTTTTCAGGCACTGGTTTTAGCTGGTGTTTGGACTTGAGTGTCTACAAAACTGTAAACCACTCCTTTTCTATGGGGGATAAATCTTTAAATCCAGATTCTGGGACTTGCAGAGAATGACATTGCAGCCTAGCTTATCCTGTGAAATGCTCCTAGTCACGAGAGCAGTACTTGCACTGGGACAGAGAGCACTGGGAACACCACTGACCACAAAAGAGTAACTGCTGTGATCTGGAGAAAAGTAACAGCAGATGAGATAGAATCAGGAAACAAACCTTTGGGACATCTTTCACTGGGTCACTGTTTTTACTGGTTCCCAGTTTGTCATTTTGCTGATTGGTCTATATAATGCCTATGTAAATAAACAGAGGACTTTTTTGGCTAATTTCCCATAGTTACTCCTCAAAAAGGGTAGCTCCAGGGAAGTTGATAGCAGGGATGCAGAACACACAGACAGCAGTAAAAAGATCTCAATCAACGTGCCTGGGGCAAAATCCTGTCTGAAAGGGTAGAAGTTTCCAAGTCGGATCCCAAAGCACATCGCATGGGAGAGGTACCTAGATGTTCATAAAATAAGTGTACAGGAGGGCTGTAGTCAGCCATGGAGATGAGCATCTGAGCAGGAACCACAGTAAGGGGCACTGGCAATTGAACAAGTTAGCCAGATGGACAAAGATCCTAGAGGCAAGACCAAGTGCCTCAAACTTTTAAGACAGGGAAGAGGAGGTGGCTGAGAAAAGTCTTGCTGTTCATGCCAAATCAGCCTTTTCATTTGCTGGCTGCTCATTCCTTGTACCACTGAGGTGTGCTTTCCTTCTTCAATTGAGTGTGGCTCTTCCCTCCTGAAAAGCTGCTTTCATTGTCAGCTAGCATCATGGTTTATTACAGTGTCATTTTCAGGTTACACCAACAACGCAAAAGCAAAAGATGCGTATGTCATGTCTCATTTACTCAGTCACAGAGTCGTTCAGGGGCATCTTCTACTTGTGCTGATCATCTTTAAGCCGTAGATTGGGCTGCAGTCCTGGAAATACGCCACATATTTCTTAGCATTGCAGCCACTGTAGTAGTGAAGATGGGGACAAGTCCTGAAGGAAATGTCAGTGAAAGCCTCCACAAATCACAAGATCTAGTTCTACTACTCCATATAATTAGTGATTAAAATGAGTAAAAACAAAGCAGCAATTTTCTTATTGATCCCTCAGCAAATAGTTCTGTCTATTTTCTTCTGTATTGTTTCTTCTTATTAAATAGCCTTGAATAAGAAATGTCAGTCAAATGAATTTAGATTCCTGGTGCTTCAGACAGAAATCAAAGCAGGATTGAATGAGGAAAGATAATTAGAGAGAGGAATTCCACCTCCACAGACTTCTTCCCTTGCTCGAGGAGTGCTGATTTTATCTAAATTGCCAAAGCCGTGAGCAAATGAGAGGTGATGGGAATTATAGACTGCAGATGCTGAGACAAAGCAAGAGAAGCTTTAATTAGTGCATTTTAAGGTAGAAATGGATTTCCTGGGAATAAATTATTTGACTCAAGACATATGGAGCTTCTTGGAGGTGAACTGAGAAGCTTTTTACCTGTCAGAACCAGAACTCACAGGTTGTATCTGCCTTGTAGAAATGAGTGATGCATCACTGGGGTCTGAAGCACATGGGAATGAATCCTCCTTTCCTTTGCATCTCACTTTTTTTATTTAATATGGAGGAATTCCCACTGCTGCAGATTCCCACCAGTGCAACAGTAAGCAGAATTGTTTCCAATACCCACATTTACTCCTTCAAGTGTTAGTGGTGGACCTACTGTTGCTGAGGAATTGGGAGTTATGTATTGAACCTACAGGTGCTGAAAGGAAGTTATTTTCCTTTCAAATTCTCTTACTCTCCTTCCTGAGCTCCGTTGTCATCCTTCCATCACACTTGCACACACAGAAGGACACTGGGAACCTTACAACACTGACCTTTCTATTTTTCAGATTTCCACAGCTTTTCAAAGGGTGAGACAGTGACAGTTCTCTACTGTTAAGAGGTAGATAGAGATTCCTGTTTGAATTGATGGAGCTGAAACAAAACCATTTAGCTGGATGCTTTAATCCAGAACTCCCTGACTTCAGCAGAATTATTCAGGATCTTAATTATTTACATACTCTGTGTGAGGCAGTTGCTCACAAACCTTGTTGAAACAGGCAGGAATGGGGCCAGGGCCAGATCAAATGGTTATGTTAGGGGAGTGCTTACAGACCCCTGATGCAGGTGCTGCCCAAACACAGGATAAAACGTTTTTGCCCATCCAAGAACAACATTATTCTCCTCTCCTCTGAAAAACAGAAATGAAAGCACATTGAGAGGCTGGCAGATGGACAGGCCACCCCAGCAGCACCTTTCCAACAGCTTGGGGTTTGCTGGCAGTGCTGGTCTACGTGAGATATGAGTATGACCTGGAAAATCACCCTGTCCTCCCTTCCTGGGGTGAACCACCACTCGTGGTCTTCCAAAAATACTGCTCTGTTCCTGGCCGAATGTGTAAGATAACAATGGATGGGTAGAGCAGAGGTACGAGGCTTCAGCTCGGTCTTTTTGACAAAGGGGCCTAAAGTCGCATGAAAGCTAAAAAACCCCACACCCTCTCTGGGAAAACAAGTATCATGCTTTCTGTTTTTTCTAATGTTCTGGTTGCCTATTTCAGATGTTGCTATTTTGTCCTATAGGTTCATTTGTATTACCCATGATGAATGAATGCAGTCAAGAGGTATTGAACGCTGATGTGTTTATCTTATGGCAAGCTAGAAATGTTGCAAACTTGTGAGCTACAGGAGGAAATGGGCTAATTTTAGATTTGTTCCTAGCCCTCGCCATGCGAATGGTGTCGCTGTGAGCCCAGCAATGAAGTTCACTGTGTTGTAGCAGACTGCGCAGTTCCCGAGTGTGTCAACCCAGTCTATGAACCAGAACAGTGTTGTCCGGTCTGCAAAAATGGTAAGAAAGTACTGTATTGGCTTTAACAAAGAGATATAAAGGAAACATTTCATGAAAATGTTGTTAACTGATGCATCACCAGGAGATTTGCTTCCATCAGTGCAGGCTGGCGTTGGGGCTGTTACTTCTCCTTGTGTGTGGGCTTCAGTTACGAGGTGGCAGTTGTGAAAATTAAGGCTGCCCTTCCCGACCTGTGTCTTCTCATTGAAGCTGATGGGATTGTTGACTTGAAGTGAGGCTTCATCGGATTGAGTCCTGATATCGGTGATAGTCGTTTCATGTCTTTGTTTTTTTCTCATAATTAGTTTAACATAAAATCAAGTATATAATAAAAGAGAGAGTCTTTGTCCCTAAATTAAGAAGCCAATGGTTATCCCCTAAGACCAGGGGAAAACTCACCAAAATGAGTTGTAAAACTTCCGTTGGGGACAGTAAGACACCCACCAAACCTGTAACATCCTTAATTGTGTGCTGGAGTCTGTGTGTGTAGGGTTGGCCCTCATTATCCTGCTGAAACGATTTCATGAATTGGAGTCTGATTCAGCAATACTTTCAAGAAAGGTTTTGAGATGACTGAAAGTACCTCTTTGGAAAATAAATCTGTAAAGCCCGTACACACATATGTCTCTGGAAAAACACCTTTCTCCTAATGTAAATATGAAGACAGATTAAAAGGTGAGCTAGCTTCACATAAACCTCTTCATGGCTTTCTTAACATGTAATAAATGGCTACTTAGACTCATCTTCTTGTGTTTAGAGTTCATATATATTTCCTTTTACATACATCACTGCTGCTGGATAAGAGTAATGGTTGCTTTTTGATCTAAATGAAAATGTTTACAAAGAAATAACATTTTCAACACATTTTCTGCTCTTTAAGACAGAGAAAAAGCAAAGAGTTGGAAATGCAAAATATTTTTACTAAAGGAATTAGCAAAATTAAGACTGGTCTGGAAAATTATATCAAAAATTCTACTCAAAATCCTGAGGTGTATATTAAATCATGATTTTTACTAAAAAATATTTTGAAAGGTTTTCCTTTTTAGTTTTACGTTTCTGTTGAAAAGCAGAAAATGTTCATAGGAAATTTCATTGGTTTGTTGTTATTGATGAACTTCAGAGAAAAGGTATGTTAACCAGCTCTCTCCACCACTCACCTTTGCATATGGCCCGCTGCGCTTGGGTGTGAGGTTTCCCATCGCAGTCAACAGGATTGATGTCAGGTTGATGACTGGAAGGGGTAATGCTGGCCATCGCCATGCCTGTCACTGTAGCTCAGACTCATTTACACCCAAACAAGTGCTGCTTATGTGTGTTTGGCCTCTGTGTTCCCATTGCATATGGGGTACCATGCTGAATCCCCCTCATTTATGGTGGCAGCACTCGCCGATTCCTTCTCATCTGGTTCACATCACTTGAACCCAAACTCTGAGCATCGCTTAGGCTTCCCAGGAGTGCAGACTCAAAGGTGGCTTCACACAGGTCCAGGAGCTGCTGGGTTTCCCTACCAACCCTTCACCACCATGACCATTTCCCCCAATAACCAGACACTTTGGGGTCGGTGGCTTTCTGTGTGGCAGTCCCCAACATCCCTGGTGACTGGGAGTGGACAGCATCTTTCTTTGAAACAGTCAGTGCCCATATAACCAGCAGGAAAGGGAAGGAAGCAGCTCGTGCTCATGGGAATGAGGACAGGAGGACACAAGGAAAATTGGACACCTGCTGAAGGGGCTCCGTGGCACAATGTAATTATTGGAACTCTCAGCTAGAAGCCAGGAAGCTTCCTCCACAGTTTTGCCAAATTTCTCCACTCCTTTCTTCACTCATCTGTTGGAGATACAGATATAAAGTTCTCAGAAACCTGTTTTAGGCAGGGGAGTATTTTTCACCATCCTCCTAAGAGCATTCTGCATGCCTTGGGGATCCTGGTCTCTGGGGCCAGGGCGACCAGGGCTTGCAGCACAACTCTGAGCAGCCAGCAGTGGATAAAGGGGAGAGGCAGCACAGTGGTGTGGCTGTTCCTTGGGATCAAGGAGGATAGGGAAGCTGAACCCCTCCTTGCATCCCAGCCTGTCTGTAGGAATGAGATGTGAGACATCCCAGTTGGGAGAGCCTTCTGCTCCTCCTCCTGCAGTTGTGACTGGCTAATAGTTGGCCACTGCTTGTAGTTTTGGCTTTATCCTTTGCAAATGAAATTCAGTAGTTCAAACAGTGACAGAAATTAGCGGGTGCCAGGGTAGTCTCCATTATCACAGGGAATCTGATGAGCAAATTTTGTTACTGCTCTTGGACATGGCTCTGAATGTGGTGCACACCCTTTGCCTCCCTCTTCTGTTTTGGGAACTTCCTGTGAAAGAGTACCAGTCATTGCTCTGTCTCTTTCACCCCTGAATCCCTCTGACACATCCTAGTGAATGAGGATCACAACACTTTAAGCTGTCTGTTCATCTTGAGACCCAGATTTTGACTCTCCACTGCAGCCAGTCAGTTAGAGCCGAGTTTCACAAAGACATGAAGATAACACAAGCAGGCAGACCCACTTAAATGACTTGAAAACACACCCCCCCTTTTTAAAATGTATTTGTTTTTTCTTCCTTCCAACCAATAGCTTTTGCTTTCTACCAAAGCGGTGAAGACAGTTACAGCACCATGTTTCAGTGTGACGAAAAGATTTTAACTTAGGCTCAGTCCCCATGGTCATCATTTTAGAAAGGCAAACAGAAGAGCTCAAGGAATACAACTGTTGAGGGGATAAAAAGTGTTAATCCCCAGAACAACATGTAGTGCAAATCCTCATTTCAGAAGCTACTCCTTAAAATTTTGATAAGGAAAATCTTCATTTTAGGTTAAAACACAGCCCTGCATCATTTGCTGCACTCTGCTAGCAGCATAGCTTACCTGCTTGTTTAGCTGTTGCTGCCGTTAATGGGAGAATAATTTCCTCTCGATACATTCAGATAGATTTTCATGCCTTTCTTAATTATGCCTTGCCAAGGGCAAAAGTGCTGTGTTGCAGTGAGGTTAATGCAAAAATCTGTTGATTCTAACATACATGACCTGAAGATTCATAAAAAGCCAATATCAATTTCCCTCCCTCTACCATCATTTAAGAGCAGTCTGAACAAGTGGCTTGGCAGATTTATTCCTTATTGTCAAAAGAAATAGAATTGTTATCTTGTGTTTCACTAAATGCTGTATCTCATGCAAAGCTGGCTCTGCTCAGCAAGGGATACTGCATTAAATGCAGAGCAGGCAGAGTTCTCTGGGTGGCTAAAATTTGGGGGGGAGGGAGGGAGAGGACGTTTTCTCCTTCATGTCCCATTGTCCCATTTGCCAGAGTGGATTTTGAGGGCAATGGCTCCAGGTGCTGCGTAGCATTTCCATCGTGGAGATGAAAGGTCTCTGGATTCGCATTTCCTGGTAGCAACAGACTGCAGAATTATGGCCCGGAGTTGTTATTTCTAGTCATTGTATCTTCTCCAGACAAAAGTGTGTCAGCTAGTGTTAACTTTCTCCTCTGCGGCATCCAAAGCTTGCCTATGACTGTTAAAATCAAACTCATGGCTGCCACCATCCGTGCTATCCCTCCTGCCTTCAGGTTCTCCTGCAGTTCAGCAAGAGCATCCATTCATTCTGCTTACACCAAAGCCTTTCTGAGCAAAAATCCCCCACAAGATCTTCATCCTACTCTGTCTATGGCTGTAGACATGTCTGTCTGGTGTTATTTTTACCTCCCCTGGGTCTTCTCACCTGACCATGAACTTTTAATTTCCAAACCTCTGCTTGTCCCTCCCTGTAAATCCATCCGCTGCTGCAGATTGAGCTTCATTATTGGTGGGACGTGTGTATTTTAAAGCCCTCCCTTATGCGTTGCTGCAAGGTTGCTCTTTACGTTTCCTTCAACTCTTTGGACGTGGTCTGGCAAGGATGCAAGGACTGGGGGGGAATCTCCAGTGTATCATCACCTATGTCTTTTAATCCTGGTTTAATCTATGATCCAGACAAATGGGTTCCTCTTCTTTGCCAGCTCCAAACAACTCTCACCTACCGCTGTGCTCAAAGGCAGAAACTCACTGCGTTTCGCCTTGCCCAGTGCTGTTTGTTCAGAGCCAAAACCACGCGCTCCAGTGTCCTTTTTGGGGGGTGAGTAGATGTGCTTCAGCAGGCAGTCCCCAGGTGGCCTTGGAGGTGCTTCCTCCGATGCCACGCTGAGTTAGCAACACGCTGATCTTTGCTCTAAGGGGGCTCAGCTTCACATCCCCCGCTTGCTGCTCCGTGGAAGAAAAAACAGATGCAATTTCAAATTAGCGGTGTCACAGCTGCTCAGGGAAAGGCTGGAGGCGACTGGAGGCAAGGAAAGGGCAGCGCACAGTTCCCAGTGACCCATGTTCTCCTGATTTTACAAAGTGCTCCTGCAGAATTGTATCCCAAAATAATCTCAACATTAGCAAAAATTCACCATGGGGGATTTTATGGTACAGCTGTGTCAGGGAAATTAATTTAAAAATCCCAGTAAATGCCACAATAGAATTGTTAGCTTCTCCTCTCTAAAGTGTGAAATTCTTTTCAGAGCATTTCAAAGGCGCCTTCACCCATTTACACATACATTAATACAATTGCTAAAATAGACTTTGCCTTGGCACTTTCATTTTCTTGAGGGATGAACAGAATAAGCATTATAAATTTCTGTTTTGGGGTCTGATTTTGCTTTTAATTTAATTTTTGTTGCCACCAATCCTCAACAAAAGAATTTGTTACCCAACAAGGCAGATAAAAGCTAACATGTCCACGATGAAATACTTCCTGGCAAGTGTGCTTACTCACGTTAGCGTGGGCTTCTGGAGACATTTGTGATGAAATACTGGGCAGCAGGAAGACGTTTTGTAGATAATCTGTCACTGAGTCTTTAATTAAAGCCTTAAATTATCACAGTTGATACAGATTTCAAAGTAAAGAGTGTGATCCTGCCCACCACACACAAGCAAAAGATCCCTTTGACTTTCAATATATTTTACCTTGGTAAAATAACATGTATTCAGGCAAAGCTCTTGTGAGTATTTATTGTAATATGCTATAAATATTAATAATTTCATAGAAATATCTTCTTCATGAGGGCATGAGCACAAAAGTGAGTAAATAATAATTATTTCCATGCATACAAAGCCACATTTTCCCTGAGCTTCTCTCTTAATTTACTGAGAATATAAACTTGCTGTTCATTATTTCTCTGTTTGAGTTAATTTGAAATAAGCATTCTGCACCCCAGCCTGTTCTTTCTGTAACACAGCATGTTTTGCCCAGAAAACCCCTTAGGATTTTCCCAGCCCATCGAAGCTGAGGGCAGCCTTTCCTTTAGCAAACAAATATGCGTTACATGTGTCCCTAAGTGAATTTTGCACACCACTGTGCCACTGTGTAGAACAACACCGGGGGCTGACCTTCGAAGCTGCCTTTTCCTAGCAAGCAGTATGTAGAAACTCATTTTTCCAAGCAGGAGATTTTTGTAAGTCCCCAAGGGCTGAAGGGGTGTCCCTTCATAAAAGCTCTGCTGTGGTCAACGGGGGGAGTTGGTTCTAGGACATGGGCAGGCAGCTCCCAGGCCAGGCTGTTCCTGTTGGGCCCAGCCACAACGCTGGGCGAAAAACTGGTTCAGGAACTTCATTTGCATTCATAAATTAAGCAGGGTTAATACTGATTACCACTCAGGTGGGCAGACCTCCCAGGAAAATCTAGATGCCACAGAAAGAGGTGTTGCTTCTGAATCAGGGAGACAACCAAATCGATGCCCAAGTATTGTCTTAGGGGGGCAATGCGAGGTGTTTATTTTGCAAAACCCGTTGGGATTTTGGGGTACAAAAGGCTCCATATAAATGTAAATTATTTATTGTATTTTAGGTGATGGTAGTGGATTAACAAGTGCAAGTTGTTAACCAATATTGACAAAAAGAACTTTCCCACGTGATCTCTTATTGTTCCAAATTATTTTGAAAAGTCCCAAGACTTTAATATCAAATAATCCAGTGCCTGGATATTAAGTTACCTGTGCTTTATTGCATAAATATAGCTTGTTATTTATCTGGAAGATGTGGATCACTGAATCTCCAGGTCATTCGGAAAGCATCTGCTTCTGTCATATCAGTGACAAAAAAATCAGTGAAGTGTGGAAAAAAATTACCTCATGTTTGAGGAAAAAAAGGAAGGTTTTGGGGAGAGGATGTTTTGTCAGCCATTTGATTATATACAACTG
This sequence comes from Athene noctua, assembly GCF_965140245.1. Lineage (NCBI taxonomy): Eukaryota > Metazoa > Chordata > Aves > Strigiformes > Strigidae > Athene > Athene noctua. Next base: position 30,505,511 of record NC_134043.1, on the reverse strand, counting down.
TTGCAGGATAAAGGTGGCACAGAAAATGTGGCAAGAGGATGAGAGAAGACTTCATATTCATTTACTTTATGGAAAACAGTGTTTTGGAGCCATGGGGGAATTCCTTTAGAAAAAACAACTAAATAAAATTCCTCTTCTAATTTATTTCAGGAATTCCTGAAATGGCCAGATTTTAAGATTGCAGTTAAACCCCCTTCAGTCAAAGTCTATGCAATATGCTGATTGGTTGTTCAGATGCAAGTTGAATGTGACCAGCCAAGAAGAAGATGTGTCCCCCACGCCGGACTTTGCAGGACTCCACGATCCTCTTCATAGGTCCTGAAGACTGAAGCTGGTAGCGTAGCGTAGCCGCATCACCCTTCGTTCTTGGTGGATGAAGTATTCATGGCAGCCAGCCAGCTTTTTGGGTACTCAGTTGACACTCCCCACCACGACCCGATTCAGATGTCAGGCTGAGGGTCACGGGAAGGACCTGCTCCTCCTTGGGCAGCGCTTGCCCAGGACGTGGGGGCTGGTGTTTGTTTCGCAGCTGACTCCGTAGCGCTGCTGTGCTGACGCAGAGATGTCACCCCAAATCAGGAGTCATCTTCCATTTTGCAGAGCCTGTAGAAGCCACTTTAACATTGTGATGACAGAGCCCAGTGCACCGAGGCTTCATGGCCAGCTGTGAAAATCAATGGTCTTGGAAGGTTGAATGCAAAAGAAAATTGCTGAGACTACAAAGGATGCGGTTTTGATTGTTTGTTGGCTAATGTTCTTTGTGTTTACCAGCAGGAGTGTAAACTGTGGTGCCCTATTAGCTCAATTAAAGGAGTGATTTGATTACCAACAGAGGAAAAAAAAGATTGATTTAAAAGCAAGTAGAAGATCAAGACTGAAAACAAAGCGATATATTTGGGGCAGTGTGCGACCTGGCAAAATGCTTCAGTACTTGCTTTTTACTGTTCCTTGAAAAAAGAAGTCATTTCACTGAAATTGATTTTCAGTGGAGCTTGTTCACCTCCGTCACTTCAGGCCAAGTGGTTAAAGGCATGTAGATGCTGAAGTTGCTGATGAGAGTTAGGTACATAAGCATCTGTCAAGAGCTAGCCCCTCCATTCCTCTTGGAAATCTCACGCGGTTGGATTATCCAGATGATTAAATGCCCTGCTGACTAAAGATTATGACCTGCTCCCTGTGGAGACAGCTGTTGGAAGAGTCATCTAGTAACGGTGAAAAGCCTTGGAAAGGTATATAGAGGTTAAACCTTCCAAAATTAGCCATCCTGGTGCTGGATAGCATTGGCAGGGCTGAGCTGCATTTGCCACCTCCTGAAGTTTAGGAGAACGAGAGACCAAAAGAGGCCGGGAAGAGGAAAAGCCTTTAGAGAACAAAAAAGACATGAACTGAACAGCGCTTAATGTGATTAACTCTTTCACACAGCTCAGTGCTCACACAAAGCAGTAGCTGCTGGACTGTGTAGCATCAGAGTGACAGGGATGCTGCTGGGAAAAGCTGAATTCAAAGAGTGCTGCGGTTGGGAGCCAGTGGGGCAGCAGCCTCTTTTCACCCAACGTGTTCACCTGCATGCTTACAGGTCAGCTAATGCTTCCCGAGCATTTCTGGTCTCTCCCTCTGCCCAGGAGGCAAGAAAAGGATAATTCACATATTAATCAAGGCAGAAGAAGACTGCCAGGCATCTGGAGGCCAGGCAGAAGCCGAAAGCCGCTATCCTGAATTTGTACCCCAGTTTCCTAACCATGTTTCCAGGCTTCCACCTCAGAGAGTTCAAAATGAATGTCTACAGGCACTCAGAAGGTCAGGGAGGATTATGAGAAGTCTTTTGTTGGATGGGACTGGCTCCAAAGCTCTTATTAAGCAGACACAGCTCCCAGAGATATGGGAAACACGTTACATGGTCTGCATTGCTCTTTAAACTCAGAAATATTTATGAAGAAGCATCTGCTCACTGGTGATTGTTTCCCCTTGGGAAAATGTTGCTGAAATTTGTGTGCACAAGCCTATGGCAGTGGTATATCAAGATCCACTGTCGTCATGATAATATATTGTAGAGGAGAGGGGTGGGTTTGAGGTTTTGGGAGGGGAAAGATTCCTAGATTCAGGCTGGGAAACCAGGTTCCTTTTTCAGAGCACAAGCAGCCTGCTCTGTGCTGAAATTAAAGCAGGTGCGGTGTGGCTGTTCCCCACCTGATCAGATTCTTGATGTAACTTAAAAGACCAAAAGTGGCATTATTATCCAACTACATTGCTGTAAACCATTTTGCTGCAAGAGAAGCCTAAAGCCAAATCCTGAGTCTGTGTCACTGTAACGTCAGCAGTGTTGTTTTACTCTGGTTTACTCCAGCTGAGGATCTGACCTGCAAGAGCTAATAATGTCTGGGTGACTCACAGGCAAATTGCAGGAGGCTGGGGTGTTTTGCATGGTCAGACTTTCTAAAAGGATTAGAGATGGGTTTGCTTTCGCTGCTCTAGAAGGTTGAGATTATTAAGCATATCTGTATGAGAAGAGTGGCAGACACTGTCTTCATGTATTTCTAATTTAATGAATGTTTAATGCTCCTTTTATTGGAGCATACATATATGTAGAGTAGAGGACTTTAACAAGGGGTTGACTTATGTCAAATAATTGATGTTTGAGCTGCTCCTTTTACATGAAATGCAGACTTTACAGAGCAAAGAGACTGTAATGAAAATATGAATTAAAGATTAGAGCTAAGCAAGTCTGAGAAAACTTAGAATTAAAAAAGGCACTTAGAAGTTGTCTCCCCCTGCTTCCTTTCCTTCCCTCTGCCTTTTCTACATCTCCATCCTCTCTGCTTCTTTGATAGGGTCGTCCTGCATTTCAGCCGCAGCCTTCTGTCTCTTCTACACCTACGCACCTCTGTGAAGGAAATCAGTGCAGTAATCTCATTCTGGGTATTACTGTATGTTTGCACATCATCCTACCCTGTTACGCTTGCCAACTCAACCAATCAGTTCAGCTGGAGAGACTAAAAAGTATTTTTAAAGTGCGCTCTTCTTCACCTCTATCCCTGATTTGCTAATGGAGCGCATCCCCTGGGCTGAATGAAAATAAGTGCAAGTTTGGTGGAACCATTTGCCAGAGGGACCCACAGTTTGTTACAGCACACTCAGGTGAGGGTAAAAGAACATTATTTATTCGTGGTGATGATGCTGCTCTGTGCCAGTGGTTGAGCTGTGCTGCCTGGAGAGGGTTCCTGTAGGACAGGCTTGAGGCTGCTACGGTGCCATCAGATACTGCTGGTCCCTGTTGTCCAGAGATGCTCTTCCGCCCATAAACATCAGCATCCATTTCTTGGTCCATTTCAGCATCCACTCTCTTGGCCCACCCCTCTCCTTCTCAGTTAGCTGTCTTCATGCTCTGGTTTTCCATGGGTGCTTTCAGCTCTCAGTACAGGTCTAAGAGGTCAACACCAGTGCTTCACTGCTGCAGCATGAGGCTTTTCTCGCCTCAATTTCTGCAGCACAGGCTGCAAAGAGCTTGACTGGTTGGGAGTAATTTCTTGCTTTTTGTGTTTGTGTTTAGAAAACCGTTCTGCAATGTTGATCTGAATTCATACCTAAGACTTGATCATTAGCAAATAAAAGCCCAGTGGAAAAGAGTAGAGGATGTTGATTTCTTGGCTTTGGCTGGTTGGGTTGGCATGGTTTGGTTCCTCACACCACTGGCCATATTGGTACAGCTAAATAAAGAAGGACCGGGCAGAGCACTTGCCCGCGGGACCCTGACTGTCAGCACTTTGTAATGGGGTGACACACCTAAGTCACATCACTCAGCCAGTGCTGTTTTAGCAGGCTTTGTATGCTCCACCACCCAGCTGTGTCTTCACCCCAACCCCGAGGCATGTGTCACCCCTTGATGCTAAGGGACCCTCACCCTGCTGGGCTGCAGGGCCACTCCCCAGCTAGCTCAAGCAGTCCAAAGAAATGCATACAAATAACTATGTCTTGGGGTGAAGAGGGCACCTCCTGGGCTCTGGAGGAGGTCCAAGAAGAAGTGCTGGGTGGTGTGGATGTGGCCAGTTTTTGCCACATGGCATTAGAGCCAGAGGATGGTCTCATGCCCTGTTCTGTTGCAGCATGGGTGTGTTCTCTGAGTGCACAAGAAAAGCTGCCGCTGCACTCTTACTCCTTAAGATTTTTGTCTCCAGAAGCACTAAGCCACAAGGAGACTTCATATGTGGAGACTTGAGGTGCAGAGCTCACACCTGAAATAGGGACTGGGGAGGAGGGGAAGCATGGAGGAGGGCAGTGATGCACCCCAGGTAATACAGTAGGTCATTAGCAAAGACAGCGATGGCCCATGGTCCTCAACTTGTCTGTGTCCTGAGGACATCTTTTCTGCTGGTCTGAAGAAGCCTGTCCTTTGGGATGTAGGCATGTACTAGGTGGGTCTCACTGCAAAACATGGCCACTCTCAGCAACCCTGTGTAGGCACACCTCTATTCTTTACCATTTCTTTTTGTACACAAGTTCTTAAAATTTAGAACTGTAAAAAATCATGGTAGAGATAAAAAAAAAAATAAAGTTAAAACTCCCTCGAAACAATGTGAAAAACATCACAGACTGACAGTCCTATCTAACAAACAGAGTTTGAAATCTGCCCTATCTCCAGTGAACTCAGGATGTATGTGATCTGATTGTATGTATGATTTAACCTTATTCTTGTACAGAAGATGCCAACTGCAAGTTAAATTTAATCTCCTAGGAAGGTGGAAAGGCAGTCAGAGCTCCCCTTAGGTATCCCCGAACTCCTACATCCTCATCACATGTATTCCATACCATTTGAGCAATATTACATTTCTTGTTCATGGAGGCTCCCCAGGTTTATTCTTTTCAGGCAAACTCTAGGATGTACATATTCCACTTGTACCCATTTCTGAAATCATAATTGCCACAAGGAATTCAGTAACTAGTTTCAAGAAAAAAAAACAACTAGATATGGACCAGTCCCACAGCTGATGTAAACTGTATACCTCATTTTCCATCAACTAAGCCACTTCTTTGTTCCAGTTAAAAAAGTGTTTTGCTGGTAGGGAATGTTTGCTAGAATAAATGGAGCAGGAGCTGATGTACCAAAAAGAAAAGTACTAGACAGTCCTACACAAGATCTGTTGAGAGAAATGGGTTTGTGTGAAGATGAGCACACAAAGTTCTCCCCAGCCTTTCAAAGCTTGGACTATTTTCACTGCAGCCGGTTGAGGGTGTTTGAAGAAGATGGGAATATGCTGGTCAGAAAATGCTGACTCACTGAAATGTCCCCAGGAGAAAGGCCAATTATAGCAAACTCACTGTGTGTACATTTGAAAAGGTCGGGAAGAAGCCTTGACATGATCAGATGCCCTATTTTAATGCTTTCAAAATGAACTGACTCAAATCTGGGAGGGTGAAGGGGGTGACATGATTTTGGATGTAGCTCTTTATTTTATCATTTGGAACATTTCAAATAGGGGAGACAGAAATGAAGGGGGTTTTGCCAAATGAATTATTTCAGAGAACCTGCTCTGATTTTTATTAAAACTGAAAAGTGCTTGTGACTTTTGACTTTTCCTCACCATTTGAGTGGAAGAGGAATAGCAGAAATAGCTCTGACTGTGATGGGAAATGTCCTTCAGCCCAGGTAAGTAGTCAGGTCCAGGATGGGATTAAAGTACTCCTCTGGGGCTAGATGTCTTTGGGGCCACCACCTTCCACGCCTGGCTGGAGAGGGCTGCCAGCACCTAGCTCTTCTTGGTAAACTCTCTGCACCTTGCAGGATCAGGCCTGCAGGCTTTGCTGTTTGCAAAATAGCACCTTGGATTGCACTTTCTCCTCTGATTGAAATGCATGGGAAATGTCAGGAGGCGCAGGTGCAAGGGCCCTCGTCCGATATTGCTTAGGTGCTCCTGAGTCTCATTATCTCAGGTCAGTGCATTTGCCTGGTTTCTGGTTTCTGAACCAGCATAGCAGTGTGCTTTCATGCCATCCCCTCTTAGCCCTCACTGCATACAGAAAGGACTGCAAAAACTGGGGAGTAAATAATCCCCCCATCAGTTCCTCGGGCTGCGTCTGAGCAGAGGCTGAGGGACGTGCTGAAGCCGACATGCAGCATTTCAGTGCCAAGCCAGCTCAGCTTGCAAGTCAAAGGCTCTGATTTCATGAGGGCCGAGCCAGCGTTGGGTGTTCCTTCCAGAAAAGCCTCGTCTCTGATCTCTGACTCATCGCAGCCACCGCTGACGTCCAAGGGACTCCTTCTGCATGAGGATTATTCATCTGAACCGGGTCCGCAGCAGCATCCGATGCGTCATCCCTTATCTCCCAGCAAGCAGAGGCTGGCAGCCACGCAGGCGGTGGGGGCACCAGCCCCTTCCTGACGGCATGGCAGTCGCAGACCTGCCCGCTGGGTTATGGATCAGGGCAGTGGTTGCCAGCTATTGATGAATGAATTTCGTTTGCTTTTGTTCGACGCGCCGCAGTTGGTGCGCGTGAGGCTTTGCTACCCTCTCTGTACTACGGGGAAAGTGGCAAGAGAGAATTTTTGGTTACTTTTCAAGCTGTGTCAAATGAAAAAGAAATGTATTGCAGGAAATGTCAAACGGTAATTATTAAGGACTTGGAAAACTGTGATTAAAAATGGAAACCTGTCCACATAGTAACAGTTAGATATATTTGCTATGTTTTGCACAGAAACCATGTTTTTCCTTGCCGACATTTGTGCCCCTCTAGAGAGCAAATACAGTATGATCCAGTTCCTGAGACTGATGTTAACTGGCCTGGCTGCCTTGCTCCAAGGGAAAGACCCATGCTTTTTCAGCAGCTGATGATCTGTCCCCCTCTTATTTCTCCTAACAGCTTGACAATGAAGTTGCTACAAGCAAAAAATAGCCAGGGCCATCTCCTGCACCCACATAAGCCAGCCTCACACCCTCCAAATCAGGGAATGCTGCTGCTGTTGCCCCTGCGAGGTGGTACTGACCCTTGGGATGAACAGCAAGTCCAAACAGCAAAGTTGCAGCCAGCCGTCCTCCCGGGGTGCATTTATCTGTGATGGGAGCTTGCTTGTCTGGACTAGGAGGGTCTGCACAGTCCCCCTGCATTGCTGCTCTGCCTCATTTGGTTTGCTGCCATCTTTTTCCAAAAAGATCTTGCCAAAATCTGAGTAAGGGACTGAGAAACATAGAGGGGTTGTGCCTGGTTCAGCTCTCCCAGTACTCGATGTGAACCTCCCAGAATCCTTTCTTGAACAGTTTCACCTGTTGTTGAGGGACTTCCCTGCCCAAATGGTTGCTTGGGTTTCCCAAGTGGGTCAACCCATGAAGTAAAGGTGATTACTTTTCTTTACAGGTTTAGCCTAACTTATATCTATGGAAAAGGCTTGAGGAGTGGTGATGGGAGGGGAATGGCCTCAAAGGAAGGAAGGGAGCCCCCAGCAACAAAACCAGGACTTTCCTTACTCATCTTTTGCATGCAGTAGTGTTTTTTGAAGTTTGCATTGCCCCTTCTCCCCCGCTTTTTTCCTCCCATCTCAGGGAAGCATTGCCTGCACTCTCTCTCCTTGGGTTCATGTGTGATCAAGCAAGAAGCTCCTCTTGTAACCATGGGTTAAACAAAGTGCTGCAACTATTCTGTAGCCAGAGGCGAGATTAGAGGAGACTGCTGGCTAATTGGGAGCAGCAGCAGTGACCAATCGTGCTTGACAGGTTCAGGTGGGATGCTGACAGGCACCATCAGACTGGCTGTGACAGCCTGCACCCAGCAAAGAAGCTGGGCTCTCCCAGCCCCATGGATGTGCCGGGGTTTTAAAGCGGTGTGTGAAAGCTTTTCCTTCTTGGAATAGGATTTGCCAGATGTGAAGGTGATGCTCAAGGTGCATCAAGGAAGTTGGTGCATTTTGTCCTCCTGACTGAGGATCGGGCTTTCTAGGCATGGCCTGCTCTGCTACAGGAAATGTTGGCACAGGAAAGTCTGCCATAAACCAGGTATTGCATGTGCTAGTTGACTGGAGACTCCTAGGTGGGACCAACGCAATGGTTCTCCGTTGCTGTATGCATTAACAGGCAGGTCACTGCTTGGGGGTGAGCAAAGGGGCCACATATCACTGGCTTTCTGTTTTCCACTAATCTCTTGGGAAACAATAAAATAAAATCCCCCACATAAGCTCATTATGTCCAAAACTTTCCCAACTGGTAAGGTCAAAGCAGCAGTGAGTCTGGTGGCACCTTGTAATAAGGCGTTATTGCTGTTTTTCTGGGGTCTGCTACACCCCCATCATTTCAGCGTTACCCCTACTGCCATCACGTTGGGAGGAGATGGCCTCTTGGTGAGGGGCTAGCAGTGAGTCTCTGACCCCTTGCCTTCAGGAGGGAGCCTTTCTGGCAGCATTGGGTAGGTAAACCTGACAAATGATTTAAGGCACCATGTCGCTGGGCGGCATCAATAAAACACATCTGATACGCTGTGGTGCCTAGTTGTGCATTTCACCCCACAGTCACTGAGTTTCTACATTTCTCAGCTGAACTCAGCCGCCATGTCAAGGATTTTGGCTGTGCACCCCAGGAGGGGGATCTCTGGGGCAGAGCAACACTGCACACTTGGACATCAGCAGCCACAAAGTCACCATTGCTACTTCTTAATGCAGCCAGGCAGCCCACACGTTAGGAGTGACATTTTTCTTCTTTTTATGTCTCCAGAGCAATCAGTGCCAGTGTGAAGCTCATTTATTTGTCCCTCTCATGTCATCCTGCCCCAAAGGTTTCACGGGACCTGGCCTGATTCTTCTCCCAAAATTTTGTAGCTGAGAAATACCTTCAATAAAGGCAACAAAGTTTATTCACTGGGTTTGGCAATCACTTCATGGCCCAGGGAAGAACGATGCAAAATAAGAGTCAGGGGGATAAATAGATGCTGTTTGCTCTCTAAAGCACCCTCTGGAGGTTAACCCAGTTGTGGCCTGTGCTCTCTAGAAGTATGTAGTCTCTCTGGGTGATGGCTCGCTTGTGATACAGTGCTTAACGGCCCTGTTCTGCAGCGTATGTGCTCCGCTCATCGATAACCGGCCGTTCATTAGGGAGTTGGGTCAGGCTGCCCAGCGGCAAAAGTCAGCTCCCAGCCAGCCAAGCAGGACTGGCCTCTAGCAATGAAAAGCCCCTGGCCTCATTTTATCACTTGGCACTGTGGTAATCGGTGGCTTTTAATTAAGGCAGGAGACAATCAGTTGCGGAGGGCACAGGGGGGGCAGGGGTGTGGGGAGGAATTGACTGTGGTGTAAATAAGATGCTGGGGGGAGAAGGAAGGGAAGCTGTACACAGTGAGGTTGCCTGGTGTGACAGCACAAATTGGCTTTATTTTGACATTGGTGCCCCTCCTTTCCCCCACTTTTTTCCAGTGAGTACAAAAATAGCCAAAAATAAACCTCCTTTGGCTGTGCTGCGGTAGGGAGGGGATCTGTCTTGAAAGTGCTGGGGCAATGCTGTCTTCAAAGCAAGCATTTCCCTGGCTTTCTTCTGAGATTAAAACCCTTTCTGAGACAGAGACACTGGTTATTATAGCCTTCTGGATGCTGACTTTCTCACTGCGATCGCTGCAGAGGAATGAAGAAGAGAAAAAGAAAAAAAGAAGGCAAGGGGAAGGAATACAAAGCCAAACTAATAGAGTAACTTCTGGCATTGGCAAGTTTTCATCTTCCAAGGTCAGCCCTGATGTCGTTTGGAGACTGCTTTGCTCTTTTTAGCAGTTTTGGCTGTTGCAGCCATACGTACAAAGGACCATCTGGAACTCTGTTCCCAACTTTAGCAAGCGTTAACATCAAGTTGCCCTGAGCGCCGTGTTTGCTTGCTGGCTGCAGCAGCTCCGTGTTTGAGCCTGCTCCTCTCATATCCCCAACAAGGCAGGGACTGGGTACAACCCCATGTGGAGCAGTCAGCCAAGCAGGGTGTGCACAAAGCCCTCGAGCTTCCCCAGGAATTTCTACCCTCCTTTAGTTGTGGGGTTTGGGGCTGGTCTGGATTTTGGGGTGCTTTTTTTCCATCTTTTTTTTCTGCATGTAGTTGTTAAGCTCAGCTTTTGTTATAGGCATTCCAGAGTACAAGAGCATGTTTCATTTTCCAGACTAGAAAATGCTCAGAGGTATAATCAGGTCCTTCCACAGTATTTAATTATCCATAATTAAAGGCATCTACACAAAGTACCAGATTTTCAAAGACTATTCTTGTGTTACACTGATAATGAATTAAGTAATTAATTGGCATTGAAAAAATACAATAGGAAACATCAATCTTTTAAAGTAAAGCATTTTTAGGCATTTTATAAAATCATTAACTTGTATCAGGTCAGTAGCTGTTCTAATGTCTAAATTCCCCTTCTGTTTTTAAAAAAATTTCTAAAGGACAAAATCAACACAGGAAAAACAAGGCAGGGAATACTTGCTACAGAGTGTGAAAACACTCATGAATAGGGAATTTCATTTGGAAGTTGCTGACCATCGCTTTGCCACTCTGTCCGGCAGTTCCTTCCCCCTGCAGCGCAATGTCTTGTCTCTCTAACACCAAGCTTATCAGTTGCCTGGGGTGGGGTGAGAGGGGAGATGTTTTCTCGAGTTTCCTTTTCCATCTCCCAGGCAGGTAATTAAACTCCCCAGACAAATTAAGACATTATGTTTCTGCCATTGTGGTTATTCCCTTTCTCCCAGTAATCAGTCATTTGTACAGATATGCATAGAAGTGGGAGCTCTGCCTCTGTAGCCTGACCTGAATTTATAGGGATGAAAAAAAGGCAAATCCAAAGGCCGGTGCCGCTCGGCTCAGTTAAACACCCTCCAGAAGAGTCCGTCCTTTGACTGGAAGGGGAACCTTTGGTGACTGACTTAGACTTTTAGCTTTTATACATGTACATGTTCATTAAATTCACCTTTCACTTGGGTCTTGGCTGTCTGTGGGCAGTCATTTCTGTTTCTGGCGTTGTGGAGGCCAGGAGGCTGGGGAATGCTGGTGAAGAGAGCAGGACATGAGCTGGCTGTGTCACACAAAGTGTAAAAATTGGGTTCTGCTCAAAATGGGCAGCAGGAAATCCGACAACTCAAACATGAGCCGAGAGTAGAAAGAAATGGTTTCAGCAGCAGCTCTCTTCTTACATGAAAAGTTTTTGCTTTGCTTTGAAGTTCCATTTCTAACATGATCCCATGTGCAAAACTTTAGTCAGAAAAATCTGTTGCCAGGTGGAAAAAAAATATTGGGACCATGCTGTTGCTCCCAATGCATCTCATAATGGCAGAAAGGCATAAAGGCATTTTTCTACCAATTGACACGTTCCCAGAGTCATCTGGATTGCGATGAAACTCTCTTTTTCCTAAAGGAGCTGAAGGTTTGTCTTCAAGCATGTGGTTTCCTGCAGCTAAAGAAACCCTTCCTCCCATTGGCAAGGGGTTTGTGCAGAGGTTTACTCATACCAACAGGCAACCATTGCCGTGGCTAATGTGCATGGTGGTGTGACCACCATCATGCATTAACCGCTGTAGTTTCACTATCCAACAGTGGGTTGGGTTTTCAGTAAGCTGCACATCTAAATGCACAGCTCTGATAATGTATAGTAATCCTGGTTCTTCCCCCCAGCCCCCCCTGGTTTTGCAATTTTTTCCTCCTGTTTTATATAAAATTAGCACTGTCACAGTTTCCACTTCTTATATGACTGATATGAAAAAAACCCCACACCATAAAACATCACATACAGCTGTAGTGACCAAGTTAGATTAAATTTTGGCTTTATATTGAGTTGACATGCAGCCAGCTCTCTTCCATACATCATCTGTGATTGCAGTTAAGGATGAAATACTGTTTTAATTCTTACACAAAATGTGGGTTTTTTTTCTGAAGAAATAAGACATAAAAATGTTAAAATGGGCCATAAAAATCATTAAATTTTCACACCGAGCATAACCAAGAGGTGAGTAAGTTGGCTAAAAGCTCAAAAGATCCAGAGAAAAAGTCCCAGTTGTTATTCTTTTGTTGTTAACCTTCGCCTTTGAATGGAGATACCCAGGCAGAGAGCAAAGACCTGGTACTTTGACAGTCGTGGGCTGTTTTGCCACTTGCTTCCCTAGATAAGGGTGTCCCCTCACATCTGCACAAAGAGCTGCAGCTGCTGGCTGGAGCTGCTGCTCCCCACCAGTGCCCGAGGACGGTGCCTTGGGACGTGCCCCAACACCACTGCAGTGGGTGGGATGAACATGCAGCCAAGCCCCTGGCCACATCTGCTGCTCTGTGTCCCAATTCTTTTCTTGGGTGACCTGGAAAATACCAGCTATAAGGGCAAAATCACCTGGACCGAGCCTGTCCCATGGCACATGTTGTCCCATGGCTGCTCTCAGAACCCAAACTGGCAAAGTGAAGGCAGCAGAAATGCAATGACATGTTATATATATATATATATATATATATATATATATAAATCTCCACCCTCTGCATATATATATTTTTTACTTAAAGGTTTAGTCTCTGGAAGGTCCAACTTTTCCTCCCTTTGGCTGTTGATTTTACTAGTAACTTTGTTAGTTGATGCGGTATTTATTGGTAGTTTCAGTAACTGATTTCTTTTAAATTAACCTATTTGATACCAGCTCCAAATAACCCCACCTCACCTTATTTGCCATGTTTGAACCATTACAAGAACTAATGTACCTTCAGCACTGTTGGAGTTCATTTTGGGAAATACCTATTCAGATGACTTTTTAAAAACCTATTTTTTACCTGAAAGGTTATAATGACCTAGGAGTAGCTTTCATTGCCTGCAATTAGAATCTACGCATATTAAAAAATTAAAAAAAAAAAAAAATCTATGGTATTCTCCCAAAGCTTTATGCTGTCTGCAAAAAGATTTTTAAGAGCAAATTCCTTTTGTTTGGTCCAGTAAATGTTGAAACATGCATTTCTCACTTAATAGATGGCTACTGCTGTCTTTGAAGTGTTACTGTTTTCCTTCTTCAACCTTGAACGTACACAGTAAAAATCTGATTCAGAAAAGCTGTTTTATATGCACAGTATCTGCCTGTGCAATGCTGAGCACCTTGCCTGGTGCGGGTTTTTTTACCATAAGTTAAACTTTTCAGTGCTGATTAAGGTATTTGCACACGTAGATCCTATTAAAATGAAGAAGTGTGTAAATCCCATAGGTGACTTTGAAAATGCCAACCTGCATTTTGTATTAAAAGAGGTGAGGAAAACCCTATATTTAAGTCTAGGTCTGTAGCCCTGTGATTTGCTCTTCTGCTGTCTGAGAGCTGGTCCTGTGACACGCCTTGTGTTGGCTCCTCTGTGACTTTGGTGGCAGTGGTTCAACTTCAGTGCTGCCCTCAATTTGAGTGTATTATTCAATCAACAGAGCGGGTAAATGATTATGAATTTGATATTAACTATTAATTTGCACTGCAGCAATGCCTAACCCTGCTGGGCAACAGTCCATAAGCCACCACTGGATTAAAAACCTGGTAAAATGGGGAAACTGGGGGTGCAGATTTTGCAGGAAGTCCAAAGTGCATTCAGATGTTGATGCACTCCCAGCTTTGAGTTTGGTGCACTTGGGATCAGAAACAGGCTGGATGCATGGACTTGGGGCAAATGCCGTTAGGATGAGGGAAATACCCTTAACCTAAACCACTAGGAAACGTACCGCTTGTCCTATTTTCTTTAGCGTGCCCAGATCAGTTTTATTAGATTATCTGAGCTAGTCTTGGATTGTTAAAAACTGATTAAAAAGATTCATTTTCACAGTTGAGGCTCCCAGTAGTTTATTATCATATCTCAATCCACAATATTCCTGCTGGAGGAAGAGTTCCGTTTCTTCTGGGCTTTAATCCTGGGAACTGCCCGGTTTGGCATCCCCCTGTACCCGCCAGCGGCAGCGTCGGCTGTCAGTCATTGGCACTGCTTGTGGCTGACCTGTTTTCTGCAGATGCCTGTACTGAACACACACTTTTCTCCATCATCTCCACGCTTCCTTCCCTGCAGCGAGCTGTGCCAAATGTCTGATCTGGAGCTTTGCTGCCGCCACAGCACCAGCAGTGTTGTGTGTCAGAAAAACTTTGGGCTTGGTCCTCCATTGTCATGCTCATCCCACACGCGTGGTGGATGGAGAGAGAAGTGGGGCTGCAATTTTCAGCTGGTACTTTTTAACTGTCGAGGCGCTGCTGTCTTTATTTAACTTGCTGAGTGATAATCTCAAGTCTGTCCACTCAGCTTAGATCTGTATCAGCGCTGGTAGATGTCACCACTCCTAAACAGACTGCTTTTAAATTGCACCCATAGATCTTCCTTGCACCAAAACATTCCAGCATTTAGTGATGCCTGAAGTTATGTCTCCACATCAAATTAAGTAACTGTGCTATCAATAAGGAGGAGTAATGTGGTATATTCCCTTCTGGATGTCTCCCTGTCCCTCATTTGTTTGCTGCTCCTGATTAAGACAGATAACGAGCTATCAGTAATTTTCTAACCACAGTGCAAAGCGGTGAGGATTAAATCAGTCTGTGTCACTGAGAGCCAGGTCATAATTTAGGGAACTCAAGTGGGTCCCCTGCATCCTTTAGACTCCTAGGCAGCAGATGCTTGGGCCGGTCTGAGCAAAGCCCGGATCATATGAACATCTCTGCATGGGGACAGCCAGAATGTGTTGTGAGGCTACCAGGAGATCCCTGACCCATTGGGCTGGCTGAGAGCTGCAGGTGTGTTTTATCTTCTTTATTGTGCCAGCTTCGTCATTGGCAAAAGTCAGTGGAAAGGCTCCCGTTGCCCTGAATTTAGCTTTTCAGCTCTGTCTCACCTTTTCAGTGCACTCCTTTTAATGATGTAGGGCTTGCTTAGAGGGAGCAACTTGGATTTAGACTGGAGAAGGATACTGTAGAGATAGATATAGATATAGATATAGATATATTTAATGCAGAGATTAAATAACTTCTAGGCATCTTCAGACACCCAGCAACGTGAATTATGGATGGAAAAATTTCTCATGTAAATAGGCAGTGCTTGAGAAGGGCTGTTAGCATCATCTTGTGAGGAGTGAAATATGCAAGAATGATGGAAAAGAGCTGCAAATCAGCTTCAGAGGAGATTAATTCTTTGGGGCAACGGTGCACAAGATTGAAAGCTCGTGGATGGCTGGGAGATAACCACCAGTAGACTCCAGGGAGCTTTTAGCCAGAGCCAGTGGGGTTTGTCCACAAACAAAAAAAGAAGTCTCTCATTTTGCAACATCTTAGACGACAGAGTGAAACTAGGGGCACTTACTGGAAGTGCTTCCTCTCCATGGGTGGATGAATAAGGCAGCAAAGGAAGAATGAACCTTCCACCTTGGGATCACCGCAAGGAGGTGACACTTGTTACAGTAGCTAAGGGCCATCATCATGCGATACTCTGTCTGAAAGCAGAAACAAGGCAGAAGGTGGCCTTGTCACAGAAATATCACTTGTTCCATGAATGCATGTATCCATATCTTGGTTTCTTTCAGCGGAGAGGATGGGAATGATAGACTCACCTTCCTGGGAGCTCTTTGCGCTGTTTGCGGTGGTGAATGCTGACCAGAGCAGGCTGAGATTTGGTGGGAAATCTTGCACAGACCGCCTGTACTTGCAGGAAAACACTGTCTGAAAGCAAATGAACAACAGAAAAAAGTCTGTGGGAAATGCATCTATCAAACTTCCTTGGATTTGCTTATATCTATGCACACACACACACACTCTCTCTCTCTCTCTCTCCAGGTCCATGCAAGGCCTTCTTTTGGGATTTTGAAATACCAACAGAATGGCAGAAGGGCCAGGGGATACTGGGGCCAGCAGTACCCCAGTGCTTGCTCAAAGCTTTCTGTGCCTGCCTTGGTTTTCATCCCTCAACTGATGGGGGAGGATGGGGCAAAAAACCCACAGGGATTTCATCCTGGTATCCACTTGCTTGTGGGCCTGTTGCCAAAAAAAAAAAGCAGCATCGCTTTTGCCTCCCCCCCCCCCCCCCCCCATTCACTGCCTGCCTCACCACAAGACGGAGCCCCCTTCGTCTGCCAGATGGAGATGCCACATTTCTGGCAGCTGCCATGCCAGGAGGGCTTCCTTATATCCGCAGGACACGATTGCTATCCAACAGGTCTGTGGCGGCATGGGGGGGGGGATTAGCAGACGATGGCTTGTTTGTGCTGGTGACCAACTTTCACCTACCCACGCTGAAAACATTGACGTGCTGCAGCGCACAGCGCTTCCAAGCTGCGATGTGCAACTGATTAGCATTTGGGGTGGCAGATGGCTCTGCAAAGTGTTTTGCTTAGGGCGGTGAGGACTGACACCTCCAGCATCCCCCGCCTGCCTGCTGTAGGGATTTTTAATTTGCAGTGCTGAGGCTGGTGCAGTTTGGTAGACTCGGCTCCTAGTCCCTCCCAGAGATGGAGCAGCATCCAGACTTTACTGGGGTGGTGGCTGAGGTGCTGATGCAGACTCTACGTTTGGGTGTAGGCAGCTTTTGAGAGCTTGTCTGGTGCCGGAGAAGGTGAGTGGGCTGGAAAGGAGCTTTCAAAGTCTTGGTGGTGATCTGGATGAGGTCGCTGACCTGCACCAGTCCCCTTTCCAACCCTACAGGAGCTTTTGTGCAGGTTGGGTGGGGATGGACTTGGACTATAGGGCAGTCCAGAGTGGGTATTTTCACCTAGTGTATGTATTGGGAACATGTGGGGTGAATAGATGTCCTCTAATCTGCAAAGAGCTGTGTCCTCCATCACCTCTGGGAGCAGGGAGGAGGCAGAGCTGCATTGTACTCCCCTCTCTCCTGCCACCACCAAGAAGCAACTAGCCACAGACCAGGGATCAGACCTGGGTGTTAGCAGGGTGTAAATTCACCCACCCACATGCCACAGTCAAGGCAGCCCCGTTTCCAGTGCACTCTCAGGCTTTAACCATGTTTTGAAGCAGAAGCTTCATCTTTGGCCTCTTTCTAACACAAAAAAGCTCCAAGGTTGTTATCTTTTGGTAGGGTTTTCAGCCCCACCCCCTTCCCCACCCCCAGAGTGTTGCCTAATTTAATTTTCAATAAGGCAAGCTCAGCATCAGCGGCTGACTTCTTTGTGTCTCACCTCTGGCTTCACCCACTGCCTTCTCCTTCTCCCGGGGAGAGCGGGGCAGGCAGTCGTGGTACCAGGCAGCGAAAACAAGACTTCTTCCCGCCTTGACTCATTAATTAAAGCCACAAATTGAGCTCTTTTCTAGCAATCTGAAGTGATCGCATAAATGGCATTGGCAGAGGTGGAGGAACATTTGAAAAGATCCCGCAGGATCAGCAGAGAGGAGCTGTGTTAACCTCCAGAAATGGGGGCTGTCGTTAAAAACAAGATGCTGTTTTTTCTTCCCCTCCCCGAGTGCAGAGTTCAGCTTGGACATGGAAAAAGCCACAAGGTGTCGACAGCCATTGATTTCTGCCCTCTGTGCCAGAGCCTGGAGATCATTTGTATTTCTGCTGTGTTTGCATCTTTCTCTGTTAGGGAGTTTCTGCAGGTTTCAGGGTGTAATCCTCACCTGGTGATTGCTTTCAGAGTGGTTGTTTCAGCCAAGCAGTGCTGGGCATGTTGGTCACTGGCACTAGAGATCTCATGGCTTATCGTGTGGGATGGTCATGGTGAAGACTATGAGATGCCTGTTTTGTGGAGACATGCAAAGAAAAATCCACCCTCCCACTGAGAAGACACTTGGCCACATTCACTAAAAATGGCTCCCCCAGTTCAACGCAGATTGACAGCAGTAAATTCCCACACCCTGTTGCATTCAGGGTTGAGCTCCAGAAACAAAATCATCAAGATTCATTCAGCTAAAGAAGTGTCCATGGGAATGTTTTCAGGCTGTATCCATTCCTAAACACTGTTGGGAAACACCACCGTTTTCTGGTTATCCCTTGCAACTTCAGTTGTGGGGCACATCACATGGGAGCTTGAGGGATGACTGGATTGAGCTGCTATTTAACAGCTATCCAAACTACCAGTGCGAGGTAGATAAGCGTAACCATCAGCACCTGTCTCCTTGATGTTTTCCATTGACTAAATAAGCTAAATTCTCCTGGAGTCAGCCTTAATATTTCCTAAAGGGATGGGAAGGCTCTTAAAGGAGTGGGAGGAGACATAGGGTTATCATCAGAAGATACTTAACTAAGAGGAAAATACCACTCCTTGCTGAAATAGGATGTTGTACCATGAGAAGTTCCAGTGAAGGTGATGAGCTTCGCTTGACACAAGATACTATTTACAGCAAATCTGAATATCGTGGTTGGCCTGAAGTCATTGGTGCTTGCTTGTGGTGCTTAACATTTGATTTCCTTTTATTGCTTCTTTGCACACATGAAGCTAAATTCAGAGCTGCTGTAAGCCATGGGCAAAGCCCTTGAATTCAGTAAAACCCACCCAAGAAACAACTGGGATCAGTCTGCAGCCTGCAGCCCCCCAGGGCTGGGCTGATGTTCAGCACTGAGCGGCTCCAAAGTATCAGCGTGACTCTACGCTCGTGGCATCGGAGAACATCAAACACCATGCTCCTGCTATTTCCAGCTTTAACTCGGCATCCATGCAGGGTGCTCTTGAATTCACATGTTTTTCTCCACATCCCCAAAGCGCTGTGGTGGGAACCGTGCAGAAGATGCAGTTTGGTTGTGAGCTGCTCCTCTTGCATTTGGGCTGTGAGTTTTTTCCAGCATGAAAGGGAGCATCAGATTGGGGGTATTTTGAGTTTCTTTAAAGTACACTGTGCCACAAAGTCCCGAGAGGACTTTATCTCACACCCTTGGGTAGCATTGCATGAGGTAGCAGGTGCGTATTAATGCCCACAAGTGGGATTAGACGTACCAGGGGTGCAGATCAGCAGCACAATGTGGGTCATCACCCAGGTATCTGCTCTTGTGGGTATGGTTGCAGAGTTTGCCATCACTCCTCCCAAAAAAACAAACCATGATTTTTCTACATCTCTTCCATCAAAACAGCATCTGAATGTCCGTAATATATCTCCATAAAAACCTTCGCAGTTGTTCTAGTAAACAGCCTGGAGTGCTGTGGTCTTTTATGAGTATTAACTATGTTAAGCAAGCAAATCTCACAATTACATTGTCTGTGGGAGCAGCAAACTTCTCCCAAGGAAATGAGGGTGATCACTGTCCTGTTTTCATCACAGTCATGGTTTAAGATGCTTTTACAAAGACCAGGATGACAGCACGACAGCCCTTGCCCAAAGCAGCTTCTTGTTCCTACTGCTATTATCATAAGTAACTTTCTTGATGTGCTTGACATGTCATCAGATATTTCTGAGCAGTGTCTTCCTTTGAATAATAATAAAAAACCCCACATTGCTGTGCTGTTCTGTCTCATTCTTTGTGATTTTTTACATCAATTTGGCAGATCCTGGTCTCAGCCTGTTCCTCTAAGTAGCACAAAGCCATGGTGGGAAAGATTTAAGACAGTTCCCAGCAGCATGGTGTTGGGGCACTGAGCTTCTGAAATGTTAGGAGGCTGATCTAAAGGAGGGGAAAAAATGTTAGAGAAATTAAAGGAGTCTGGTTAGCTCTGCTGCAGAGCAAAAAAAGGACTTGGTTTCTTGCTGTGGGATCCAGTTGTGGCTTTAAGGGCTGCAGCTCCTCTAAGGTGCATGGCAAAGCCACACAGCATCCCCAGGTGCTGGATGTTATCTCCAGTAGTACATTAGCCGTTGGCTCTATAAAAGCCAAGGTCACTGGAAAACTCCCCAGTGGCTGTGCCGTTGCATAGAGAATGCCACTTGTCGGGTGTGTTTTCCACTAAATTTCAGCAGTGCAGTGAGCTTCTCCAAGTGCATCTTTCTTGTGCCTCAGCTGCAGGTGTGATGCTTACTGCATTCCATTTTGGACAAACAGGGTTCACTCTTACAATATTAAGGTCGAAAAAGTTTAGATAGGGAAAAAAAAGGGGGCTGGCTGATAGCAGTGATGCTGGAAAATTGGATTTCAGGCGGTGAGAATTTAAGTTGAATTCTCACAAATGGAGTGTGGAAATTTTACCTTCCATTAGAAATCCATATTTCTATAGGGGTGAAGCTAGAAGCAAGGGGAGAGAGGATACAAAATGCTCCATCCAGCTTGCTGTGGTGTACAAAAGAAAACATTTCACTCTGGCAATGCAGAGGTGACTAATCTGAGAGAGTGCTGGTGAAAAAAGGGTCCAGAGCAGTGGTAGTGTTGGCCTAAATTAAAAATATTAAGGTCTGACGGAAGAGATGGATGTCCTGAAGTGGCAGCAAAACATCATGTGAGAGGGCAGATGTCAGTAGAGCCTAAAGCCAGGTTTTCATCCATTTTGCTAAGAAAAAGGAAAACAAATCCACTTTCTGCAATTTTTCCCTTGGTTAAGCCTCTGAACACAGCTTCTTCCTTAGGTGCGCTCAGGTGGTGTTTAGCTGGCCAGCCAAGGATGCTCAGTGTTCCTTCAGCAAGGGTGGTTTGGCTGTCCCCCGATGTTCCTCTCAGCCTTCAGTCCCTACAGTTTATCCAAAATACCCGTAATTTTGATTCTTCCCTTCACCCAGCCTCTTTGTAGGGGGGATGGCAGCATCCCAAGGATTTTCCGTTAGTCATGGAGGCGCTTGCCAGGTCCTTCCTGGCTCAATAGATGCCAGAGATCAGAGGGGCAGATTATTAGTGTTTAATTACTATTTTGCAGAGCTGCTCTATGTCCTTGGCTAGGGCAGGGATGCTGCTGCTGTGGTGCTGGCCCCAGAATAAGTGATCCCCTCTCTGCCGGGTACCTCAAAGTCATGGGTCATGCTTTTAGTACATCCACCCCTCTTTTCCTTGTGGTGTCTGCCTTCTGCTTCTGGACTCTGGGATAGGGTCATTAATGAGAGGTGTTTAATGATTATCTTTTTTCCAAATGACCTCCCCTGGGGAAGCTCAAGAGGGAGAAAGGACCTGGGACTCCTGGGAGGAAGAGGAAGGGCAACTGCGGCCATGATGGAGCAGCCATGGGATGGACAGATAAGCAGGATGCAAGGAAAAATAAGCTTTTTTCTCCAGTTTGCAGTACCCCATCAGCTAGTCCCAACCTGTTCACCCTCAGCTGGCCGCGACCCCGAGCCATGCTCGGCCCCTTCAGCATTTCAGCCAAAATGCTGTGACAGGGGTGCAGGGTCCCCGAATCCCAGCCAGGCGGTGAAAGTTGGCCCACCAGTGAGTGTGGAAACATGCCAACTCCCATCGCCACTGGCCTCCTGCATTTTCAGCCTTGTTGAATGGGCCAGCAGTGCTGTAAATCTGCCGTCATTCAGCACCCAAAGAAGGTTGTGTCTGTAGATGTGTGTGGGTGTCAAGGCAGTATTGGCTTCTCAAATGAGATGATTAACAGGCAGCTGCAGGGCAACAAGAGAGAAAACAATCTTCCCCTTTCCTTGCCACCCTAATCTCCAGAGGAAGCTTTTTCTTTAAATTTTAATGAAAATGATTTTTTTTTCTCTGGGAGCATGGAGCAGGCTGTTGTATGGAGGCTGCCCATCCTGGGTGACTGTGACATCAGCAGGCAATCAGAGCATTGTGGTAAAGAGGGACAGGTGCTTACTTCAACTTTAAATACAGCTAACTACAACTGTTGGCATTTTCATTGCATTTGAACCCTGGACATTTAACGGCAGCAAATGAGCTGACCTGATGGCAAAGCCCACACTGGATGACATAAGAGAACAACACTCACCAGACTTGATAAAGCAGAGAATTAAAATCTGTGATGAGGAGCACAGGTGGCGACACAGCCAGCCCAGGGACCCAAAAGCCGTGGGAAGAAGTGATTTCAGTGTGTGGCCAGACAAATAAAGCAGTTGGGGTGACAGCCTTTCCAACTGGGATCATGTCTTCCAGAGAGATGCCAACTTTGGAAATCTTCAGCTCATGACCAAAACAGGTCATGACTTTTTCAAGCATGTGCATGTAAAGAAAAGCACATATAGCGTATATATGTGCAGACGTGGAGTTTGGCTTTTCTGTATCACTGCGTGTCCTTGGCTGGTAACTCCTGGCTTTGAAGTTCTTTGCACTATGGAATGACTGAGGTTGAAGGGGACTTTTGGAGGTTGTCCAGCCCAAAGCCCAGCTCAAAGCAGACTTAAAACTTCCCCACAGCCAGTGGACTGCTCCTCACTGCCAGCAGATCAGTGTAGCCTGACCACTAGCTCAACAAGTGGTGTTGAATTTCCTCATTTGGAGCAAAAGCCTGCTTCTTCCTGGCATCCTATCAGATTCACATGCTGGCCAGGCAAAGGAGGAGGCACCATCCCCATTTCATGGAGAGACACAGACCTTCCCGGTGCCACAGCCTGCATTCACAGGTCCTGCCCATGGAAGGAAGCAGCAGCCCTGGGGTACACCCAGTCACCCCAAATTCTGATACAGGAGCGATCAGAGGCAATTTTCTCAGGCCATTCTGTTGTGGCTTCATTAAGATGGATGTGAAAAGTTGATGTAGAGCTGCAGTTGAAGAGGCCTTTATTAAAGGCAGGAGGTCACTTCAACACAAACATTCAGGCACCGTTTGGCTTGGCAGCAACCTGAATTGCCTACGTCTGGTTAAGCTCAGCCCTGTCAAACTTGTGGCCTGTTGAGCTTAAAACATAAGGTCCTGAGGAGCATCTTAATAAGGACAGGGCACTAATAAATCAGGGAGATGAAATTAATTTCCCTGAGACTATAAAACATGAGACCCCAGCACTGGGTTGGCTACAGCTCAGCCTGTTTCTGGCCCCGTAGGGACCCTATTTTCCCTTTCAAACAGTCTTAAGCCTTATTTTAAACACTAACAACTTGTCTGTAATTTCATGTCTGTACACGCTGTCATCTTTTGAATGCACCTCGTGCACCGGAGGCATAGATTAAAGCCGGTGGCCAGCCAAGGGGTGACATTTCAGAGCAGCACTCAAGTCATGAGACACTTTTCAAATGTCTTCGTGCTTCCCTGATGCCACGAATGCGACCACCTCATTTTTTTTTTCCCTGTGCTGCTGTCTCTGACATTAATTCCCGGCACTAACTGATGCAGGAGTGAGAGGGGAGGAGAAGAGCGTTTGCAGAGGGACAGTGGGGGAATGGGTATTTGTAGGGCTTTTACGAGAAGGAGGAAAGTAAGGTCCTTGCTGCTTTGCTACTCAGCTTTGATATTGTATAATAGAGAAGACAAAAAAATTACCAATAATAAGCAGATTAAAGGAATCGCCCTTGAAAAAAAACCAGATTTTATCAGAAAGCTTATTTATGACATGAATTATTTTTGTTAATTTGATGCTATAAATCATTTATGATTAATAGCCCCAAGGTGGTGGGTGTCCCTGAGGTTACCGGGCATTCGGGCATGGCTGCCACGGTCCTGGGGGATGAATCGGCTCTGGTCCCTGCAGCCCAACACAGGCTCACCGGGCTAGAGCAGTTAAGGCTGGGCTGTGTCCTAATGCTTGTCCCTGTGGTTTTGTCCGTCTTTCAGCGAAATCTTAGGCAATGAGATCCTAAATTAGTGGGCAACTGTGTAGAAAAAGCTGGGTACATCGATGGGGCATCCAATGCTATTTATACTAGAGGCTGGGTACAGAAACAGGAGAAGGAAAGTTTCGATGCCTTTTTTTTTCCTTCAGTGCCTGAGGGCAGCCAAAAAAATAATACAAGTGATCAGCACGGGGCAAAGGCTTGGCACTGAGAAGGCTGGGAGCACTGCTGCTGATTTCGGCAGCAGCGGCGCTGCATCCAGAGCACAGCAAGGGGCTGGGGCTGAGCACCTGCCTGCTCCCAGGTGCTTCTAGCAAAGTTGCTACACCCAACTTAAAACCAAAAAAGTATTTATTTCTATTATTGCTTTGTGTTTTTGCAGGCCCGAACTGCTTTGCAGGAACCACAATAATTCCCGCCGGCATCGAAGTGAAGGTGGACGACTGCAACATCTGCCACTGCCACAACGGGGACTGGTGGAAGCCGGCGCAGTGCTCCAAGCGCGAGTGCCAGGGCAAGCAGGCTCTATAGTGGCAAAACCCCCCGCCAGCAGCACCGCCAGCCAAACCACCCACTGACGATGATGACGATGATGACAATGATGAAGGAACGGCTTCGACGCTGCACACGTGTCCGACCTCCCGCCAGCTGCAACGGGGTCACCAGCAAAACCTGTGAGGGTTTCACACAAGCAGAGATTTTACTCATGGGGAAGGGTCTCCCTCTCCCCACTCTCCTGCTCTTCTCTCACTTTACACATTATGTATCCAGTATCTAGGTATCTACTCTGCTTTTGTAATTATCAGTGCTTGATAGGGAGGCGGTGATCAGATTTGGGGAGGAAAAATGAAAACCGGCCCATGCAAGTTCTTGGACTGGTGCCACCTCCAAGATGCCAATCGATTCACCGCTCTCACTTTCTACGATGTGGATCGCGGGGTTTTTCACGTTTATTTATTTAAGGTTTTTTTGCTATTGTGATTTTTAATTTTTTTTTAAGCCTCTTCCTAAGCTGGGGTTATTGGGGCAATACAGCTATGAGTGAAGTGATGGATCATTTTTATCGTGTCTATAAGGGGGGGCCCGCTAAGGACAGGAGGGCGGTAGAAATTAAAAGGTGAGGAAGGGGTTAAAAAAACCCACCCAACTGGAATGTAACCTGCAGAAGGACCGAGGTTGATGCACAGGTATGCAACCAGACAGCCAAGACACGAGCTGTATCTGTGTTACACTTTCTCCACTGAGTGGGGACAATAAAGTCGAAGACACCTACACAGTCACCGTGACCTTGATCGGAGCACGAGCCAACACCGGCTGCGCGGGCAGGCGGAGGCAGCGAGCCAAAAGCACTGGAAAGGCACCGAGAAAGCAATGTCTTCCCTGGGTTGTCTCTGTGTGATGCCTGGCTGGGGCATTGGTGGCGGAGCAGAGGGAGGAAGGTCCCTCTTGCGCCCCAGCTCCGCCAGCTCCTGGGCTGAGCCCCAGCCCTGTTTTGCCAGTGCCGAGGCTGCTCTGGCTGGAGCCAAGGGTATGGGTTCATTGACTTCAGCAACAGCAAGACTCGGCCGCCACAAGTCAGAATTAAGATAGCTGATCCCCCACCGGCTCTGCCTGTCTCCCTTAGGGAAGTTTCCAGAAATGTCCCATTGCTGTGCCAGCACTAAACTGGCTCAGCTGGAGGGTGAGACCCTTTGCTGCAGCACAAAGGAGCTGCCCTGGCTCTCCCCCAGTCCCAGGGGCATCCCTACTGCTGGGGATAAAGCAAGCCAGGGGGCACGGGGGGGCTGGGGACGGGCTGGCTGCATCCACAGGAATTGGCTCCTGGTGAAGGGTCTCTCTAGGAAGCAGGCTATGTGCCTGCCTGCCAGGAGGAGAGGTCCCCGCAGCCCCCACCAGCAGCAGAGAGTCCCCTTCAGGCTTTTTGGCACCGCCACCTCTTGCTTTCTCAGGCTGCAGCTTCCGAGTGATACTGTGAGAGAAAAGCCACCAATGTCATTTCCCTGCTCTGCCCCACCCAGGTGAGTGCAGGAGATGATCATATCACTGTCCACCTTTGGTTTGCTGATTTTTGGTCATGGCCATGACCATGAGTGATGGTGCTTACTTTGCTCAGACTTCAGTCCAGCACCTGCTCTTAACAGCGATGGCAGCAAATCTTCCTTGCAGCATCCTCCACCAAAGCAGATCAGCACAGTCGGTCTCAGTTTATGCACACTGTTGCCTTTATACTTTAATTTCTTCCCCATTTTTGTGTTTTACCAGAGGGCAGGGGGTAGGACGAGCACTAGCACAGTGATGGCCATACTTTGGCTGAGCATTGGCTTCCTGCAAGTTGAACCGGTACCATTAAAGAAGTCATCACCACATTTCTTTGTAAGCTGTTGCCTGTCAGTGACTATCCAGTTTCAAAATTTTCAAACAATAGTGTGCCTGAAACTAGTGAGAAAAAAAAAAAAAACTGTAAAAAATTGGGGGGTCTAGAAACAATATTTGATGTGTAAAAGACTATATTATTAAAAAATTATTTTGTTAAATATAAAGTGTGTGAACCAGCAAAAAAAAATCCCAAATTACATATTTGTGGTGTATTTTACTCTGCCGATCATCTTCCCCTCAAGCTCCCAATTCCCGATGCCATCTGTTTCTCCAGCCCCCAACTCTTTGCAGCATTGGTGAGTATAGCTGGGCTGGGAGGAGTGGGCTTGGAGCCTGGAAATAGCCATGAAAGTCCTACTTTGGGGATGGGATGGGTTGTCCAGGGAGCTCCTGAGCAGTAAATCAGCTTTGCTTTGTCACATGATACGTGCCAAACTGGGACTCCCTTTTGGAGAGCCATCGTGGACCAACACAACTCCCAGACTCTCGCTTTAACCTCCATCTGGTTTTGTTTTTACTGGTGCCATTTTATATTTGATGCCATTTCCTGAACATGGACATTTGCTTTCCGTTCACAAACTCCATTTGGTACCTTCAGATGCATCATTATTTACACTGATTAGTAGTTACTTTAATTAATTACAGCTTAATTATTGTAGTTAATGTTTGTACAGTGCTTGGAACAAGTACAGCACTATACGTGCCACATATTATTATTCATTATTAATTAAGCACCATCTCCATTCCATGCTGTGCTACTTCATTATTTCCCAAGGAGTCGCGGCAGTGCCCTTATTCCCACCCAGGAGTACTTTACTCCCGGCTCACACTGGGGTGCCGCGGGGCTGGCTGCCGTGCAGCACAGGAACAGAAAGAAAAGTATCTTTGGTGAGCGGGACTGCTAAGAATCATAGGGACACTCAGTTTTTTTCCTTTCACCCTTTCAGGGCTTTGAGTCTAAAAAATTGGAAAAAAAAAAAAAAAAAAAAAGCTGATGGCAGGGGGAAGCCCCAAGGCCCACGCCCAGTGAGCTGGAGTGTGCATTTGGGTGAAATGAGGGGGAAGCCCTCCTCCCTGCAGATCCCATCACAGATGTTTCTGTGAGCTCTCCATGAGATGCTGGCTTGGACTGTAGAAGTGATCCAATTCCCCCAAATCCAGCAGCGTTAGGCACGTGGTCCCGCTGCTGGATCCCGTGGTTCTCCCCGAGCACCAAGGCAGGGGCGGGGCGAGGTTTGGGGTCACAGGGAGGAATGATGGGCACAGATCAGCTTTTCTGGGGTTTTATGTGGGAGAGTCACTGGTCATGGGTGGGCAGTGTTTCCACAGCACCTGGGGTGCTTGGAGCAATTAGCCCCAAAAATCATTGCCACTGTTTTGCAGGAGCCTGTCTCAGGCCAGACAGGGTGGATCCAGAATTGAAATCCTGTTGAGCACTCCTCAGATATGCTATTTTTTTTTATGAACCAAAGAGTTTCAGCCTCATCTCAGTCGCCTTCCTTTCTGCTTTTTTTTTTTTTTTTTTTTTTAAATGTTTTAGTTCATTTCTCCCTTTAATTAATCACAGCTCTGGGCCAGCCAGACCCATTAACTACTCTTCTCATTTAGACCTTTCAGAGATGCAGTTGCAGATGCAATTTAATTTGTTGACCCATGATCGATAGCAATTAATACCATCTCTTTAATCTTGTTGAAAGGTTCATCTTGGGCTTCCAGAGGCTGCCATCTCAAGGGAAAGGTGTCCGATACATATGTTATTAGATGGGGGAGCACAACCTCCTACACAAGCTGTCCTTTCCATACTCCCAAGCTGACACTCTTGAAAATACAAGAGTTATTTCTGGGAGATGGAGAAGAGGAGAGGGTGGACCAAGGTTAGTGAAGGTGCTGGGGGGTAGAGAGAAGAGCAGGGGGCTTGGTAGAGCAGAAAGTAGGGGAAGGTGGAGTTGGTGGGTTAGAAAGATGAGGGTTAGAGGATAGCACGAGGGGAGCTAGGAACAATACAGCAGCCTAGGACATGTGGATAGAAAAAGGAGCCAAAAGGTCACAAATTGGAGCAAAAGAGCAGGTCAGAGAGCTTAGAGGTAACACTGTCAGCATAAGTAACGATGAATTTTGCAGAAGAAATACACCCAGAGCCAGAAAGATGATTCTTCCTCCTGGGGTGCTTTACACCCAAGTCTCACTTTGATGTGAAGCGATGTGATGCCCCGCAAAGTGCAGCAGCTGTGTACAGCCTCCCTCTTCCTCCAAGCAGTAGGAAAGTCCATCCTGAGAGCATCACCTTTTCCCTGTCTCCATTAATATACCATTACCCTAGATTATTTTATAATTAAACAATTATTTCCTGCACACCCTGGGGGGAAATGTCTCAGCTCTGGATCACCTGCGAAGCATCAGCAGGGTGATGTTGTTCTCCCACAGGAGCCTGCAAGGCACACTCAAAACCAAGCTGAGGCTGGGAAAAACCTGGACTTTGGGTACTCTGCATCCTGCCATCCCAGCCAGATGATGGCACACAGTATGGGGATGTCGAGCACCAGCGCTCCTGAGGCAGCAGCGTATAATGGCTTCGGCGGTACATAATGAGTTGTTGAGTGCCTTCTGACGTGACTGTTCCCTGGCTTGGCTGTCCCAGCCAGAAGGGATGCCAGATCCACTGCTGCAACCCCTATTCACCCACAGCTCTGCTAACTGTAAAGGCAAAGAGCAAATTCACAGCATGAGCAATGTCTTTCTCTTTGGTAGCTATTAACAGGAAAAGAGGGCCCATGTGAACATATAGCAAATGAATGCCTTTTATATAGCAAAAGTATACGGTTTTGCAGTAGCAAGTCAATATAGAAAATGAAAAATTTATCAAAAAATCCAGCTTCCTTTGTGATGTGGAAGCTTAGGTTTTAAAACACAGGGAATGGAGTGCATGGAAAGGAAGTGCCTGTATCTATATATTTAATATACCATATGTATATATTTATATTTGCAGACATACATCCTACTTTTTCAGAGTGATTTTTTTAGAGAAAATAACTTTTTACCATGACTAACTTCAGTACCTAAAAGAGCTCTGCTCTCAGAAGATGCCAGTTTATGCCCCTATGCAGCTACATTCATCCTATGTGCTCCCAGAAGAGCCAGCATCACCCCAGTGCCACAGGCTGCAGTGAGTCATGCATCCAAATATGCCCAACATAAGACAGCGTCCAACATGACATGGTAGCATGTACTTCCCTGTCAACATAGGAGCTCTGGGAACATGACTATTTTGGTTCACATATTAAGGTGATGGAGACCCTCCAAGTTCTCTTTAAGGGGCTTCTCAGGGAGAGGATTTTGTAGGACAGCCATGAACTTGGTCTACC
The DNA here is from genome assembly GCF_965140245.1 of Athene noctua. NCBI lineage: Eukaryota > Metazoa > Chordata > Aves > Strigiformes > Strigidae > Athene > Athene noctua. Next base: position 30,476,287 of record NC_134043.1, on the reverse strand, counting down.
CTCCAAGCCACCTAGACAGAAGCCGACCTCAGAAACCCTTTAGCCACCACGGCCACAGATTGGCATCCTCATAAATAGCAGAGGAGCACAGAGTATATGGTTGGTACCTTTTTCCATCAGCTCCACACAGAGGAAAAAAAAGCACCTGATATGCCCAGAAAGCCTACAACATATCATCTTAACCCAGGTAACTGTCATTGGTCACTGAATTGCTCCTTTTGGCAATTCCCTGTAGCCACGGACATGCGTGCCAACAGTCCATGGATGGAGAGCAGGCAGGCCAGAACCAATATCCCATAAGTAAACAGCAGAGGCCCTGAAGTATCCAAGGCATCCATATGAAGCCATATAAAATACTTGGGGCTTACTGTGTTTTATGTGCATAACCAGTCCAAGACAAGGAAGAATAAGCCATTACCAAGACATGGCATGCTTCTGGACACAGGATGTGCAAGCCCTGATAAATAGGCACTAGGAAAGAATGACAAAATCCAACAAGAGAGCTAAGTCTGGCTCCTTTAGGATGGCACAGAACTAGACAGTGTCCCCACCAGTGCTAGCTGGTGCCCTCCCTACTGAGACCAGGGGACAGGTGATGGTTGCACCCATCCACACAGATGTCCTCATCTTTTGGGCAGGCAGCCAGTTGGGTGTTATCAATGTCTGTTCAGCAAGAGATGGACAAAGCCTCTCCTTTCTCAGGGAGCTCATGTCCTCTGACCGCGCTGGTTTCCCTGGGGTCACCAAATTAGTTATCTGCATCCCTGGGAGCTGCCAGTCAATATTTTCTTGCCACTGGGCTTTACAGAGAAGAAGGCAAGAGAGTGGGTGGTGAAGCACCAAGAGATATTATATGACAGTTTCAGGGCATTCTTCCCAACACAACTTCTCCAGTCCTTGGCTCATGCAGCATCCCTGGTGCTGGTATCCATGCCTGACCCTGTCCACACACTCAGAGGTGTGTCTTCCACGCAGTGCAGAGTGCTTTCTCTTCACCTGGCCGGCACAGAGCTCACTCAGCAGAGTCCTGTGGTCTCTCCACTTCAGTGGCCCAACCAGTCAGGCAAAAGGATCCTTTGCTTCAGATACAGGAGATGTCAATTTGAGGAAAGGAGGGAGAGAGAGAAGGAGCCAGCCTGAGCTATTAGACTTGTTTCAGTGGGACAGAACAGGATGTCAATAATAATTAATGCCACTATTAAAGATGCTCATTTAGATTGTAAGGCATCTGGCACTAGAAAGGACGAAGTCAGGGTATTTTTGGTCATTACAGCACACAATGTTTTATGCTGCTGTTCTCTTGATAGTGATAACCCATGAAAGCTTGAAGAGAAACCGCTGGGCCACTCTCCCACCTGGTTACCCTTAAGGATTATCCTGTTACCCACATGGATTATCTTTTCAGGTATTGCAGCAGTGACTTGGCTCTGTGGTTGGAGAAACAGCCAAATCCCAGTCTAGGAGGGTTTGGAAAAATCACATGAATCTGGAAGGCAAAAGTCCAAGGAAGCAGGTGAAAAATGGGGTTCACCAGGCTTTATGTTGTCCTTCTGAATGACGCATGACAATGAGAGTGGAGCCTGCAGCCCAAGCCTTGAAGCAGACTGCAAAGATGGAACATCCTACCACCAGCTGTGCAGGCAGTGTGCCAGGCGCTGGGGTGTCTGGGGCCAGCGGGCTCCAGGTTTCAGAGCCTTGGGTCCTACCTTTAAAGACTTCAGAAGAGGTTGCAATAAAGTCAGGGTGAGGTGTTCAGCTGGCCTGCTGAAAAATGTCAACTTAAGTGTTTACGTCATCCTGAACACTGCCATCAAGTACTTGGTTAATAATCACTTCAGTTTAATAGATAGGGACTGGTGATTTTGCTCTTTTCATTAGTTAGCTGGCTTGATGGATACCACCTCTGCCTTGTTCCAGTTTTCTGGATTTCCTAGGGCCAGGCTGTGTTTCTATAATTTAGCTGTATTTGCCACTTCTATTTTTTTTAAAAAAAAAGGACAAAAGCTTTGAGAAAGGGAAGAGATAAAAATGTGAGGAACTTGCTCTCCCGCAAATAATCCACTCCCATACGTGCTGAAATGCTCGTTTTGCAGTCCATTAAGCTCAAGTTAATGCAGGTAGAGCATGTCTGGCATCGAGAGGATGGTAAAGGTTTCGGGTTTTAATTTTACTCGGATGAAAAATCCTACACGTTCCTGGCTTGTGTCGGTACTTCTGCAACAAAGACAACAGGCCCCACAGGAAGCATGAGGCCAAGGTTAAAGCACTTCTAAGTCAAGATGCTATGATACCCAAAGAAGCAATTTCCCATTGTATTGCATATCTTCTGGCACTTTATCAGCATGAATAGAAACTGCGAGCGAAAGGGGTGCGTGGGGACCCATTGGAGCTGCAGATGGCTTTAAATTTCCCCTAACTTTCTCTGGATTCAAGGTTATCCTTTTGGCTTGCTGCAGGCCTACACACTTGGGCTAATTGCATTTCTAAACAAATACTAGCGTTGCCCCTCCTCGCCCTGCCAGCGTGAAAAGAAAGCAAATGGAGACGTGCCTGGAAAATAAACTGTGTTTGTTATCATGCTGTGAAGCCCCATGGGATATCTCAGCCATCGTGGTTTTACTTAAAACACTCTAAATCCCACTGGTTTTGTCAGCAGCATGCAAAACAACAAATGGAAGGAGGCGCAGGTGCCTCAGGCACAGGAGCAGGAGGCACATAGGGAAAGACAACCCCTTGCAACCCTGATGGTGAAAGAGTCTCCCTGGGGTAGCGGACAGCACAGGAAATGTGGTGATACCAGAAATCCCATGAGGTGGAAATGCCACAAATGCCATGAAACAATGGGGTTTTCCTGCCTGCTCCTCTTGGGTGTTCCTGAGAAGATATAAGGCTGGTCTCCATCCAGCTGGAGTTTGGGGACTGATGCATCTTTTGCAGTCCCACCTCTCACCAAAATTGTTAGCAGCAACCTGGGCTCTATCTTTCCGGATCTGAGAAAGTGGATCACAAACCAAAACCATCATTCCCTATAGGGGTCAAACTCACCCAATGTTTGTATGCTACCAGTGACTGTGACACCTTGTGGCAGAAATACAGGAATTTTCTTCCATGAAACCATGTTAAGAGCAGAAATAAGAAGCTGCTGAATGGAAGACAAGATCCTGAGGAGTTGGTCAGTGTAGAAATTTGAGTGATGCATGTCTGAATTTCTGACCAGTGAAGCAGACACACATCCTTTGAAGGAGTCACCCCAGCAAGAAAAATTTCATTGGCCAGGCCTGGGCCATTGCACCTCCAACCTTGAGCACAGTGGAGAGATTGAGACAAATCCAAGTGCACCACAGACTTGTTCTGTCATTTAGTCAGATACACTTTTTAACTAGCATTATGCAACAAGTGGCATTTGGCCTTAGTTTTTGAGATAGAAAAAAAAACCCTGTAGGAACATAACATAGCAAAGATTTTGCTGTCTCCATGTGCAGGGGCAACAGTGCTGGAGCCTTGTCCTAGGGAAAAGACAGGCTGTGACACCTCAAGGTTTATCAATAAAGAGAAAAGAGAAACCAAGCACATTAGAAAACATTAAAAGAAAGAATAAAAACAGCTGAGCCACGTTCCCTTCAAACAAGCATGATTTTTGGACCAGAACCTGCTCCTGGAGAAGATGCAGGGGAAAACCTTGGCCTCATGTGGATGTGACATCCGGCACTAGCGACACCAGGAGTCTCTCACCATTCCCCAGACCTAATATTAATAGTTCTGTTCACCATGACAAATTATTCCCATGGCAATGAGTTACAGGCCCTTCAATCCAATTTTCTCATATCTCTTTGGTGATAAATGCACGTTAATCTGATGCCAGCTAATCTGCACCACCTCTCTGACCCTGGAAACATGTGTCTTTTGCAGGTAAAAGTGAACTTGATACTTTTCCAGATGCTGTTATCAGATGCACAGTAACAACGGATGGAAATGCAATATCAGTAAGATAGATCACATCAAAAAATGGGCCAATTTAGTTACATTAAATTAGTGCACAGCCTCAAATTCATAAAGGGAAGCGGCTGGTAAAAAAAGTTATATAGCTATCAATGCAATGTATTATGAGTTTTATTCTTTTTATTTTTTATTAACATATTTTTCATTCTTCCCCTGCTCTGGAAATGCCATGCGATAAAGGGCGAGGGCTTACTTACCTGCAAAACAAGAGCTTTATTACTTGTTCTGAAATAGATAATTTACAACAACAAGTGGTATTAATAAGGTTCGGGGATAGCCAATTGCAGGGAGCTGTGTTTCAGATCACTATGAGTGAATGCTAACTTTGGGAAGGAAAATGAAATGTTAACCAAAAAGCCATTTCCAAGAGAAATAGTCCCACTGTACACCATCAAACTAATAAAAGCATGCAGTCATGTAACACAAGGAAATTCCTCCTTCTCCTGGTCACAAATCTTTTTTACCCCATTTCCCTGTGTTCTTAAGTCTCAGAACACAATTGCAGGCTTCTAACAGTTTTGTTGGCAAATATATGTGGTTCTTTACTGCTCACCTACTTCCAATCTTGGTCGTTTTCATTAATGAATCATGGAAGCATTAATTAACATTTGAGAGGCAGACAGCGGTTTTGTTTTTTTCTTCTGTGGATCAGTTAAAAGGTGGGCCTGTGTTGTTCAGTTTTAAGTGGAAATCCAGAAACGGAGAACAGCTGTATTTTCAGATGTAGGTTGTGCTTTACAGACCCAGCAGGAAACATTTTAATATAAAATTTTAAATGAAAAGGGACCTACAGAAGCATCATTTTCCAGAAGAGGCCCAGCCTTCACCAATTCTCCTGCAGATGCTTTACAAGTTAATTTCTTTTGTGGAAAAATCAAACCTATTGCAGTGTCCAAAGAGGAAGAGATATCTTCTGAAAACTTGACTGGAGACATCAGCTCAACGGCAGTCTTGGCAGCAAATGGAAAGCAAGGTTTCAATATGCGGGCTGCTCTTTGTCTTTGGGGGTTGAGGAGTGGACTCCTGCACAGCTTTTGTATGTGAAAAATGGCACCAAGGTCTCAAGAAGGTGGGACACAGGTGTCCCTCAGCCATTGGTACGTCCACAGGCTCTTTTTCCCTAGCTTGTGCAGAACTAGGTTGAGTGTTCAGGATAAACAGCTGTATTTTATGGGTTCGTATATAAAACCCATTCATTATCACTGAAACAATGAAGACTGAGGGCTTAGCACTTCCAAAAAGTCAAGTTTGTGATGTTTTCAAGACTGACATCCTGAACTGAGATAAAGAAAACCAAAGGACCCAAAGTAGTTTGATGTGATTTAGTCAAGGGCTCCAGCACAGGCAGGGCTGGACTCTGGGTGTCTCAAGATCCTGTGCCCAATGCCAGTCACCAAGAGGTGCCGCCAAGACCAGAGAAGATGCGCAACAGTAATGGTTAAGACTAAAAACAATGAAGGGGAGCTGCTTCGAGGCAGAACAGGCTAACTCTGTCTTCTCATCAGACAAACCCTTTGACAGACTATCCCGAGGCACAAATCACTGCGTGTGTGCCATCTTTCTAAATGAAATGTTGCTACAATAACAGATCTCAAGCGTCCCCTGAAGGCACGCTGTTCGATATTTATAATCACTTCATAAACACATGAGAAATGGCAGAGTACAGCCCTACATAATCTATGTGCAATGATCCTTGGTGACAAAGTGTAAGTGACCAAATCCCTTTCCAGGTCTAATGATACTTTGCTCTAGTAAGCCAGTGATATATCTCGTATGGCAAAAATAAAGCACTCATGCATAAAATTAATACAGTAAGCTCTGAAGTCATAAAGCTTTCAGCCTGTGATATATTAGATGGGAAAATGACTAACCTGTAATTCGAGTTCTCCCAGTGCCTTATTCCCGATAGGTTGTAGGGTCACCTAGGCATTGCATGATCAAACCAGACCATTTCAGAAGCATATGAATTAACCACCAACCAGTTAGGAAGCCCATTAGGGTCATGTGCTTAAAAAGTCCTGTGAGGACACAGGTAGCAGCTTCTCCTCATAGAGGTCAAATGTTCCTGTTCCTTCCAAACCTGCATGAGAAAACTTACAGCAAATCGCTTCCATTCATTTTGCTCCCCTTACTTCTAGAAAGGCTCATGATATGACCAAAGCTGTTGAGTCTGTGTCTACTTACTGAAGTAGCTGGGTCCTCTTCCTAGGCAAGTTTTCCTGCTATTCAATAGCAGAAATACAATTCCCATGTAGGCCTCCCATATAATTGGGAACAGTTTGTTAGAAATCTGCAAAAATCATGATGGCAATGTGCAAAAGCAGTCTATGCCTTGCACTGCTTCCAGAAACACCACCTTGTTTTCCACTCCTGTGAACCCCCACGACATCTCAGGCACACCAGCCGTCTCAGAACAGTGAGACTGGCTGCTGGTTATCTCTGAGGGGCTGGACCATGCCTGGGCTTGTGTGCTGTTGCAGACTCACTCATCACATGTTGCATAGCCCTCTAGGAGCTCTTGCAGCATGCTGGCCTTCTGTACCAGTGTGAACTGCTGTCAGGGAAAATTTCTCCAGCCACCTTGAAAAAGTGAGGAACCATTCAGAAAGAGAGAGCAGGGGTGGTGAAGAAATCAGCAGTGTCTAGAGTCTGCAGCTTGAGTGAGGACTATAAAAATACATTGCATTGCAAAACCTGTTTCACACAGAACATTGCTGGGGCCCAATGGAAAGCAGAGCATACAGGTGCAAACACAAAAAAACTTCATAAAGATATGCTCAGTAGTGACAAATATTGAAATTACCTCTCTGCATGTGAATTGCATACCTTTTAATTGCTGGTTGTAGCAACTGAGGGATCAGAAATCCAACCCAATGACAATTCTTTAAGGTCCTTCTATAAGAAAATGTAGACACTGTGGATGCAGCAGGGATCACACACAAGAACATACAGTAGACTCCATCGATCTGCAATCCATCCCTTGTTCCAACCAGAAAAATAACTATCCTTTGCATGCAAAATGATCACAGTGCTTAAAAGAAAAAAAAAAAAAAAAAAAAAAAATCAAGCTTCTCAATCAGGAACACTGCCAAGCTATCGAATCAATAGGTTGTTAGATACTTGAAGTGTGGGAATATGTGAAAGCTATCAAATTACTTCTTTGTTAATAAACTGCTACAGTAATTACCATTAGAATAGAAAGGGAAAGATACAGATCAGAAATGAAAAGCTATGAATGGTTTCTCATTAAGTAAAATTAAAGCACATGGGATTCTTTTTTTCTTTTGGCCTTGATTCTTAAACATTTTGAACTTGCATATCAGAGCTGCTCATGGACCCAGCTTTGTGTACCCCCATAACTTCAAGTCAGTGAGCCTCCAGTAGAGGATAGCTTACCTGGAGGACAGCCTGTTAAAGTCAGGGGTGTGGGGATGTTGCACCTTGCAGAACTGAGCCCCGTGCACGGTGGTAGGCCACCCTGCAGCAGCTCAGCCTGCAATTTTCATCAGAGGTGTCCATTTTGGAGCTTAAATAAGACCAGCAAAGATTTTCTCCATGGACCACAGATTTGAATGCCAGACACACATGCTCAGTCTGAACAAAAACATGCTACTGGAAAAAACCAGCGATAAGGTTCAGGAATTGGGAGCTCATGGAGTAGTGAGTTAGCTGTGCTAGGGATAGAAAATGGAATACCATGGAGTATGGAGAATGAGGTTAGACATGTGGAAGGACCTTGAGGAAACTGGAGACCTGAGGGTTGAGTCCTGATTTGGGGCAGGCAGGAGAGTGTGGGAAAACTGAGGGCGATGGTGTGGTTCTCCACTGAGATCTTGGTGGGTAGTTCCAAAGGTGAAGGAAGTTCAGCCCGTGCTGACTGCGTGCTAAACACAAAGACAGCCAGCGTGAGAGTATCATGACCCAAATTCTTGACTTTCAAAGGTCTGCAGTGCTAAAATATAAGATTTCAGTTAAAGACTGTGGAAAGTTCTGCAAATCATAAATACACCAGGAGACAAAACAAATAGCCAGCCCTCCCTACCCCTCCCACTTTCCACTTGTGATCATTAGAGTTATAGATTTTTTTCAGTGAAAAAGCTCGACCTTGCCGAAAGTGCAGGTCAGAGAATGCAATGAGATACATACAGGGTTCAGCTTCGCTCTAATTAGCAGGACAGAAATTGTCATGCTGGCTTTGGGGGGAGGAGGGAGAAAACCATTTGCTGCAGGTGGAAGAACAGTCTAGCTGTTAAAGCTAGCTCAGCTGCCCACACAACAATCTGAACTACCCCAACATCATTCCTCCTTAGCTTGCCTATAGCTGAGAGAGCACATGGGTGAAAGCACAGCTTCCTTCATGATGTACGGGACACAGAGCCAATAAACCACTCAATGAAAAGAGCAGGTCTCAGAAACCCCAACTCTTTTTATAAGGAAAAAAAAAAATATTATTGTTGAGGCCGGAAAACACCTGAAAGGTATCATTCAACCTCTGCAAATTCCACTTTACCCATAGTGCTTAGACAGGACAATATTAATAGACCCACAGGTTTGCACGTACAGAATTTCAAGTGCTTCCAGACCCTTTGCAGACCTAATGTATTTACTGAAATTGGTTGTCTTCTACTAGCACATAAAGAAGAAGGGGGAAAAAAAAAAAAGGACTAATGGATGTACATTAACCTTTTGGTACTAGATTTCCCGATACTAGCTACTAATGCAAAATCCATTAGAAGGAAATGTCTGGGAACCATGGTGCATAAATGTTATAATGCAGTGAATAAGTCTGTAAAAATCTGAAGCAAGCACGGCAGGGACAGAGACCATATGCAAAGGTGGTTGCAAGTGCCAGATGATTAAAGAGAGCTCTCTGATTTGATCTGGGCAGAGAAACCCTGAAAAAAAGGGTCTGGGAGGGTGAAGATTTGGAAACTGATCTTTGCAGCTGCCCCTTTTGTAAGGGAATTTTGTTGCTCACCCCAAGGACAAAGCTTCAAACCACCTGCATAAACATTTTCCATTGCCACACACACACTTTTTCCTGCATCTTCCTCTTCTCTTGCTTGCCTGCCTACGCAAGCGCTGCCCAGCGTCCTGGTGGAGACTGCGTAAGGGCAGTGAAGTGGCTTCACTGGCTCCAACGGAGCCTTTCACCATGTCTGGCTGATGGGCAGTGCAATACCACTCCGTACAGACATGAGCTCCTTCTGAAGTTTTCACACTGACCCCCATGGGCAGCACCAAAACAATGATTTCAGTCCTTTGGGTGCCTGAGCTCCTTCCTGCCTATCATGGGAAAAGTAACACCTCATCACTTGCAGAAACACCACGAGGTGTTTTTCCTAAACACAGGCATCCTTCTGTGGGGCATCACTCCAGAAATAGCTGCCTGGAGAAATCAGCTGTTCAGTCCTCCAAGCAGGTACAAAATAATCTCTTTTTTTAAGATCATATTTTTGAAGATAGAAGAAATAGCAGGAGCAGCCTGGGCACAGTGTGAAGCAGGAACAGAAGAGGTGAAGGCGGCCAGGGCACCGAAGACACGAACAGCCTCAAATGCCTTGACTGGAGCATTTCTTCACTCGGTGGGCACTCTGATTTGAAATTGTAACATTTAAGTGCTTTTCTTTCAGGGATGTGAAGAGAAAGGGGAAGGAATGAGACCAGGAGAAGTTAATATTATCATTTAATACACAGACAGTTTCAATAGTTACCTTAATGTGCACTAATTAGGTGTGGGAATACACAAGACATCCCAAGGGCTGGTTATAGCCTCTCTCCCTGTTGCACTCAGGCATGTTTTGCTACCATGACCAAACATTATAAAATGTACAAAGATTTATCAGCTGTAGGGCACAAAAGAAAACTGTGCTTTAGCCTCTTTGTTAGTCACAGCTAACAGCCATCTTCCTAAACCAGAAGAGGCCACAGTCCAGTTTCATTCACCATCTGGAGCCACGCCAGAAGCCCTCAGCACCAACCTGGCATTCCCTGTGGCTACCAGGACAGGAGCTTGGACCTGGACAAAAACTATTTCTCTCTGGGTGCTGGAGCTCCCAGTACTTTGTTCACCTCACAGCTCCTCATGAAACATCTTCAGGCCTCTGGTTCTCATCTCTGTCCTTTCCTCCAGCCAACTATGAAGTCCTTGAAGGACTAAGTGTGGTGTATGCCCAGTCACACCTACCACTTCGAAGGCAGCTTGTACCTTGAATGGGATCAGAAATTACATTCTGTATACCTTTGCAATCTCTTGGCCTTGGGGCTTTCTCCAGGGTGCCAAACATCACATCACATGGGGTGAGTATGAGCTAAGCAGTTATCTTCCATTTACTGCCTCCTTCTGCTGTCTTGTGTTGTCTGCTTAAAAACAGAACCAGTTCTCCTCCTGCCTCACAAGGGTGTGGATTTTTTGTCTTTCTAGGTTTACAGCATGCTGTTTGCAGGGAAAAGGTGAGTGAGGACTTTGCACCTTCATGTGTTTGTGAAGACTTTTCTCTCCCTTTCTGCTCACACTGTCACTTCTTTGCTCATGCTTGTAGTGCAAGCGCCACCTCCAATTTAACAGAGCACCACAGTGCCATCCAGAAATTGATCCAGAGCTGGTACTACCTGCCTGGCCTTCAGTAGACACTGTGCTTCCTTCTGATTTGTGGATCTTGCCCGTTGAATGGTGTGTGCCACAACCACGGCATCCTAACACGGGAGCTGCTGCATCTGATCACTCACTCCTTTAGGCGTGAATTTGGGGGCTTGAATTTCTAAGCCCAGAGCTCCACTTTGCATTCATAACCTGTCTTTGCAGTCCAAATCCAGTTTAAAGCACCTGACTGCAGGTGCTCCAAAACAAGGGAAAATGGATGGCTCTCTCCAAAGCTGATCCCTACTGATAGCTGACTACAGCCAAGCTCACTGTGCCTCTTCCTTTTGCACCCAGATACTGTTAGGACCTACCTGCTTCCCTGTACACTAAGGCTTCATGCTGAAATGCATGGGCACTGTAAGGAAATAAAAGCAAGGGTATGGGATTTCCCTTGGATTTGACAAATATAAGTGCAATGAAACCAAAACAAATCAAATCCAAGCCACTTTTCTCTGCCAACTTTCTCTGCCTGTTGAGAGCATCCTCAGCATCCACAGAGATTGGTAAAAGCTTGCCTTGCCGGCAGGACCAGCGTCCTACACTAGCCCAGGGTGGAGGCTAGGCTATGTGCCCAAGCATCCACCCAGCTCCTCAGGCAAGTCTGGTGTCCTGTGATGGGTGGGAGAGCACGTCTGTAGCTTACAAGACCTGAGCTAGCTAGGGACACCCCACTTCTAAGCCACAGATGTATGCTGCTGCACAGACCTCAGGAACTTCAAATTCAGCATAAGCAGTTTCTCCATCTCTCATTAATGAGTCAAGGTCGATTTCATCAAGCAGATCTTCTAAAAGCAGAAGCCAATAGTCCATGGAAACTCTTGAAAGAGTCTACAAAAAGACATCACAGGGAAAAAACCCAAATGCTTATTCCAGGTTGTTCCCAAATGTTTTTACTGCACCTTGTTCAACAGGTACACAGCAAGCAAAGGACCAGAGACCAGACAACTTGTATTGTAAGTGTATTGAACTGGGGAGAACATCTGCCTCCAATTTTTCAGTTAAACAAAACTGTGACTTTTAATTTAATAAAAACCTTCTGCCTACAACCACAGATAAAATCATTCAAGCTTGGCTGAGCTTAAAACCAGAACCTGGCACCTCTTCAGAAGCATATTGGAGAGCTCAGGGTAGAAAATCTTCCCATTTTGACACACGCAGCTGCTGGGACTCAACTGCTTACAGCAGGAATGAAGGATTGCATTGGGCCCTGGCTCCAGAAGCAAAGCACATGGAGGTCACGGGCAATATTTATATTAAAAGCTGTATTGTTCATGTGTGGGCTTTAAAAACTATGCATGCCACTAAGAGTATCTGTTTTGAATCCACATTACATCAGGCACACAGGTGGCCCTGACTTTATACAGTCAACCTGAGGGCACATGAAGGAGTTCAACCCAAAGGGCAGCCCGGCTCCTTTGCCCTCTCCCCATGTTCTCATTGCCTGCTCTCCTAGCACAATCCTAGGGGACACAGCCAGGCAGAGGCAGTACCTTGCTGCACAGCATAAAATAAACACAGGGGAAGAAAAAGATCTGCAGACTTATTGAATTAAACATTATTGTGGCTAAAACAATCAATACAGCATTGATTGCACTATCCATATTAATATTTAATTCAATTAAAAGGCCCCCAATTTTAATTTTTTAAAAAAATGTTCCTTCAGATGTATTATGTTCCAGAAAAAAAAAGTCACATTTTGCTAGAGAACATGAATTCCAGCTGGACCCGAACTATAGCTGATCTGAGATTCCCCCAGCACCAGCTATTCAAAGCTGATCCTTCCAGTGGAGCAGGGGAGAACCATTTCCCTGGTCAGGCTGCCCAAATCCCATGGAGACACTGGGACCCCCTCAAGAGAACGTGGAGTGCACAAGTGTATACAGCAATTGAAAAACTTCACTTTGGAGACCTTTGTATCACAACTGAGCCCAAGCTGATGGCTGCCAAGAGAGGCAGCCCCACACTTGCTCCCACTGCCAAATACTTTTTTGACTCCTCTGAGAATTAGTAGTTTGCTGAACTAGTAAAAAACTAAACCCAGCCCTACACTAGCTGAAAAAATAAGTAAATTTTTATCAGTTCAGCAAGCTGAGCAAGACAGCAGGCTTAGCTGTTGCTTCACATCCCATTTTTTAATATATATTTTAACCCCTTTGTCTCTGTGTATTTGTTTAGCTTATGGGCTTGTGGCGATAAGCACCATTGGTTTTTGTGCAGCCCTCATCGTAGCACAGCACTACTCTTCAGCATGCTCACCGTCACTGAATAGACAGAGCCCCTAAAGAAACTCAAGACCTGAGAAAGAACTGCTGTGGTTTACAGCTGTGCCCATCAGGGAGGAAACCTCTCTGCTTCTTAAACACACTCTGACATCCAGAGCAGATACTGTAACACAGCTAACCACAGCACCGCACACTTAATTTCTCCCAGCTGCAGCGCACAACGCTTTCAACATCCACCAGAGCAAGACATGGCAACCCTTGCTGCATTACAAAACCGTGGGTACCAGCCACCCCGCTGCCTGTCACTGCCTCAGCATCTCTGCTCAGTGAATGACACCAGTCTCTCAAACACACAGCAGGAGCTGACGTTCTCTGCTACTTCATCAGACCAGACCCCCTGCCAGGAATTCAGTTGAAGCACAGAAAAATGCATCTTCTCCATAGGAAAAAAAAAAAATGGGAACCTTCCTCCCCTTCCCCCATCTGATTACATAACAAAATGTTCTTCAGCTTTTAAGGGCAATTTAACACTAGTTAAACTACCGCTAATTTAAATCAAACAAGTCTGAAAAGATAAAACATGTTGCACTTCTGTTAAAACAGCCGAATCTTCATTTGTTCCATTCAAGACATCACTGCCCGTTTCCTAGCCAATACTATCTGGCTGTCCAAAGACCTCCTTCTGTAATTTTTAAGCTGATACTTAAGCTTACTTTGTTCACTTTTACAACAAAGTGCAGTCCATTTTGGTACCAGAGAGAAAGATTCAAACCTTTCCATCAAATGGCTTTTTCTTGCAAAGCATTGGGAGAAAGTCAGAAAAAGAACATGGGGCCAAACTGATTAATACCTATTGATCTGACATCAAATATACCCCTTTTCCAAGAACAGGTGATCCTCCAGCACTGAATTACAAAATAGTTTAAGGAGGAAAAGAGAAAAGCTTTGCTCTACCATATTTCATAAACCTGTCCTCAACAAGATTCCCAGATGCTGCTACCCAGACTTTGCTGGCAGTTCAGCTGATCCACAAGACAGACCAGAACAGACGCTCCTGCCCAGCAGCTCTATTGGCACTGCAGCGCTGGCAGTTATAAACCCATTTTTTTTCCCTTTCTTCTACCATCCTGACAGTAAAGCTAGCCCACATGAATTGGAAGCAGCACAGAAAGCACAGGCAGTGGGACCAGATGATCTCTATGTTTACACATTTTCCCCAAATAATACACTCTAATGTGTAGTTTTACAACGGTCTGTGGCTTCTGTACAGACATCTTTGGCCTGAGCAGAATATTTGCAAGAGTTTCTTTAGCCAAAGTGCTGATCTGCTGGAAGACTGCAGCATAAAATAATTGCTCCAGATTAAGTTTGGTTTTAAATAAGACACTGGACCTAGGCAGGGAATACAATCAGCCCCAATTCTCCGCCTATAATTATTCCCTTTCTTGAATTATTTCTCTTCAATCACTCTTGCTCCTTCTGTGAGCCTTGTACTGGCTGATCACGGATAACTTTGTGTTGTCCTGCATGGCTAGTCAGGTCCAACCTCTGCTCAAATGCTTGTATAAAGCAGAAGAGAGGGGCTTTAGTTCAGGCCTAGCAAAAGCTGTGTAGAAGCCAGTTGGGTGAAGCACTTGCTGACATCTTTGTTGTCAGAAAGACGAAAGTCTTTGGACCCTCCCATGCTTGTTATTCATGAAGGAGGACTGGAAGACAACAGAGCCTGAGCACCTCCCAGGCATGCCAATTTGAGAGCAAAAGCAGCTACCACTATTTGGTATTACTTGTTTGCCTGTTTCCCTGAAACATTTGCAGAAATACTGCAACATCCAGCTCTCCTGCATTGCTCTGATAAGCTTTTTATGGGCCACTCGCTTCGCTTCAGAAAAGTCACTTTGGAGTATCTCAAATAACAAATGAATCCTCAACATTCAGCAACAGAGAACAGATTTTATTGTATAGCCAGAGGAAAAAAGTCCAAAGAAAACTATTGATATTTTTAGGGATAAGAAAAAATTACAAGGTATTTGAAAATGAGTAACTAAATAGAGGTAGAAACAGCCAAAAGCATAAGCTATTCTATGACTCTATTCCCTGGGATCTACCAAGGACACCGATGCAAGGAAGCAACCTCCATACACTCAAGTATCTTTCACTTCAATACACACACAGAGAACACAAATCCCCAAACCCCACACAAAATGACAAAGCAAACAAAACAACCAGCCAGGCTTCATATATTCTTCCTTAGACTACAGCCATTCAAAAAGATCATATGGTATTTAACAAAAATATTATCTTCTGTTAACTATTAGTGATGTTAAACTGATGTCACTGAACCCAGACACCACTACTGAAGGTGTTATCAGGTGTGTTCCAGATGAACTAATTCATAAGGAGATAAATACATTCCAGAGGAAGCTGCCTGAAAATCATTAGCCTGAGATTCACAGCATTTCTGAGGTATAAACACAAGATCAATACAAACATCTATAATCCAGAATGCAAGTCTTGGACTTTTACTTCTTCAAATGCCCCAATCATCAATGCACATTAAGAATACACACTTTAGCAGAATGCTAATATAAATTCATGTTACAAGGTTCTTTACTAACCTTTAACAGACTTTTTGTGATGAACTCATCTACCCCCTGCTTCAGACTATACAGCACCCAAAACAGGCTACGGCTGTCAGTGCCACAAGTCTACTCATGCTGCTTGAAATACTTCTTCTATTCTGAGCCTGCCTCCTACTAGCTGCCTTTAATGCACCCTTGTTCTTCAACTAGAAGGGAGTGAGAAGTGATCCCTACACACCCTTTACCACACACCTCATTTTATAACCTTGCTTTCACGAGCTAAAATCCATCTAATGGATTAAGGGATTTACCCTTACTACAAGATTTTTTTTTTTTTTTTAAGACATGTTTTATCAACTGCTATCCCTCTGCTTTTAAAGATTAGCAAGAGTGAATTAAACAGGGTCTGCATCACTGACCTCTAGTTTTTGTGTACTTATGTGTTGCTTCAGTAGTGTTCAGCACCTACTGCAATACTGGCATCAAAGTCTACTCACTGCAGTTCTGTGAGGCTCTTCACACTCAAACTCGGAATTCCTGAAAAGACCCAAAAAAAAGACGGGCCAGAGTTAATCTTGAGTACACTTCAATGAGACAGGTAAGGATCACTCCTCAGTATGCTATGATATTGATAGTAACTCTGCTTGAAAACAAGATATGATTCAAAGGAATACCTTAAGAAGAGTTTAGAGTGTGGCTTTAAAAAAAAAAAAAAAGCATGCCAATTTTCTAACAGCTTCTTTTCAGCTGCAAAGGAACAATGGCTCTTAAAATCTGTAAATCTGCTGCCTCTACTTTAGGACATGGAATGGGATTACTGATGAACCAAATTTCTTCCCGATACACAGCAGAAAAGCTCCACTCAAGAATTTTGCCAAGATCCACTGTTACTTTTGCACAGAATACCACATTAGGTATATTGATGTGCTATGAAATGCCAAGTTAAAATGTGCTACAATTGTTAAAATAAATGACCAAGTCCCTGCAGTATCGACTCAGTACCTTATTTGCTGCCAGTGTTTATCTGCACAAAAACTAAAAACACATTAATCCCATGGGTTGTTCCATTTATTAATGGGTCTTGCATTTTTGCTCGCTCACACAGACATGCAAGTACTTGAGAACTGCATTTAATGAAGAGCAATGATTCAGTCTAGCATAAGTGATAGATCAAGATACTCCAGCTACTGAAGTCTGGTAGATGCTATTGAAAACCATATCTGTTATACCTGAAGTGTTGAGTTTGAGGAGTTCTATAGAGCAGACTGAAAATTGGCATAGGATCTCCAAGGGCAGTGGTTACAGAAAACAATGCTCTCACACTGAGGAGCTGCGCTTGCAGATGGATATGTTATCTTCATAGCTGTATCAAGTTCACAGAAGAGTACTTATATTTCCATTTACCAGTTGAGATACATCTGGATTATGTATTTATTCTGCAGCTAAGCTCATGCAATAAGAAACTCAAAGCTTGCTGGCACCAGAAGTTCTATTATTACAAGCAATACAAAAGCAAACACAAGAAACACTGTTTTATCCCACAAATATCATTCTCATTGTATATTATTACGAGACATCATTTTAAAATTATGAATTCACAAACTAATGCAACACAAAAGATGTGAGACATTACAAAAAAGCACAGACTAAGGAAGTAAGATTCTGACAATAACTTATGATCAATTATGAGAAATATTGTAACAAATATGAAAGAGTCAAATATGCTCCAGTGTAGTCAACTAAGTTGACGTATAATTGTGCAAAGTGAGGCATAATTCTTTTATGATCATTAACATTTTTTTTCATTAAATTAACCATGATAGCAAGCATTCATAATTACAGAAATATTTTTAATTACAATAATTTATTAAGGATACCAATGCTTAAAAACCTTCAGAAAATATAATCAAATTCAAGTTATATGTTTACAAGCGGAAAAAGGAGTGAATAAACTATTACTTTTGTTACAAATAAGGAATTTCAGACCAAGATTTTTTGCAGATAGTGCTTTCAAAATTGTCCACTTTCAAAGGAATTCAGGCCATTAGTTCTACTCCAATTTCTAAAATGCTTATCCCATGCCAAGAATTTCCTGCAAAATTCAGTTGTAAGAAGTTATAAGAAACATCACGTCATCTGACAGAAGAGATGTCTACAAAGGCAAATTACCATCTTCAAATGCATAGTCTTTGTTTTAAAAAATACAAATTCTGGCCTGGCTGGGAAATCTTGACACACAGTAGATCCTTGTCAGTGGATATCAAACACAAAAGAAATGGTGTCAAGGTCTATCACCTACATAGGGCTGGTTTAAATCAAGAACGCAAAAAGTTTCATTTTGCAAGATCTTACGTACAAAATGTCAGTGATTATTACAGTTAAATTAAATGCAGAAATATAGCATACTAAATAACATGAGGCATATTTTTCAATGCAGTGTATTTATCTCTCTCCTCCATTCTGTTTGTTTATTCCAGCATCAGTGATCTTAGTAACTCATATAAATGGTCAAAGCTCTTCTGTATTCCTAAGTACAAAACATAAATCATAGCTTCAGATCAATGTTTACCAGAATGTTCCAACTGCTCAAGATTCACCACATTTTAAAACCTTGCTCAAGAGACATTGATATTCATTTTACAGGCAGGAGCTGAAATGACATCACACAGTCTATAAGCCAGCTGGAGGGGGCCATCCAGACTTTCCCCTGACGAATTTTCTCTGGCCTGAATTTAGAAGACACATCATAGATGACATACTGAGTGCAAAACCTCTGGTCAGAAGTGGATTCTGCATGGTACGCCACCGTGTTGATTGTCTGCGTCACATCGCTGTCTGGTTTTGGCTGCCTAACCAAAATTTGTCCTCCCGCTGCTTTGACCAACTCCACAAGATCACTCTTATGGTGATGGCTGAAAGATCCCAAAAAATAGAAGTAGCATCCATCAAACAACTTGGGCAGCTAAATGTAAGGAAAAAAAAGTATAAATACAGGACTTCACAACTAAGCACAGGAAAAAAAGAAAGCAACAATCAGAACCTACAAAAAAAAAAAGCTATTTGAAATAACCAACACTGGAAGCTAGAAAAGTAACTTAACATGTTAGGTCCTCGGTGTAAGCATGCAATTAAGAAAAGGTTGCTAATGTGGTAAATTCTTGCTTATGTTTAAATATATTTTCCAGCACAACAGGATTTGAACTATGAGCTAGAAATATTTACAGCTACTGCTACAATACATTTAAATGAACTTCTCCAATGTAATCCAGAAAGTAGCCAAAAATTAACCCAGTTAAATACAAAAGTGGCCCTACATGGAAAGAAAAAGTGATAGAAACCTTTTTCATTCCAGCACTCAGATAATTTCAACTAGGTTCTAAAGCTGAGCAGGGCAGGCCAAAGCAGCATCACTTCCTGTCCCATACAGTTTCTTCCATGAATGTAATACAGCGTTCCCTCTGACAAGGTTATAGCAACATATCCACTAATAGAGAAAAATGACAGCTTTATGGGTGTTCGCAGTTCTTTCGATCACCTTGCACATAATCAAATTTCTGTACAAGACCACATTAAAATTTTACATCTACTGCACATGTGGCAAAGGGCAAAAATGCATGAACCAAAGGTCATTAAGATAATCTGTCTCAAGCAATAAAACCCACCAGCTGTTCTCTGTTGAGCCGGCCTCTTTGTGGGCCACCTTGAATTTCATACTTCTCTTCTTGTTCTCGGACTGTGGTTTGTAGACAGGCTTGTACCCCTAGAAAAGCCACAATCAGGAGGCAAAGATTAGAGATCACATTTTGGTCAGAGGCTTACATGTCATTTTAGGGACTAAAGAGTCACACTCAAATAAAGGTATTGCCCACAATGCAAAACATAGCAGTAAAATTGTGTGCTTTAGCAATTTGCTATTAAACTTGAAAAAATTTACAACAGTGGCCAAAGATGCAAGTTAGATGGAGAGAAGCAGTATCACAATAAAATCAGTGCTCTAAACACTAGGAATTATTAAGTTTTCCTCTTACTCACTAAAGGTCAACCACTTAATGTCAAATGTCAAATTGCTGATCATTTAGAAGCTTAAAGCCAGCATGTAGAACCAACTCTGCACTCATGAAATGGAAGCAATTGCCTGATAAAGAGCAATTACAAAGCAAGCACAAAGCTGTTTCCAAACAGCTATGGCCTCAAATAACAAATCAGATGAGATTTCAAGGTCTCCAAGATCAGCACAAACTGGAGATTTATGCTAGGGTTTAACAGTGGCATTCATTTTTGTTACCACTGCTGCATAATGAGATTGTCTTTGAGAGTCAACGTGTTTTTACCTTGTTTTAAGGCTAGTTATTTTTTCCAATACAGAATGCGCTGATGCTAATGTATCGCTAACGTCAGTTAAATGTACTACCTGACCCCACTTTGGAAAGAGAAATTGCTGTGGTCACCCATTCAAGGATGGAACATTTTGCCTGCACATACATTGCACTCATTAATAAAAATTACCCAAGAAAGTTTGCAAAGCTGATTTTGAAAACTGTTCCATGAGGATTTACAATGTTGTCAAGGTTGTAAGTGTTAAAGTAGTACCTCACTCCTTGCACAGCATTTCTTATTCAGGCACCTTATTTCCACTGGGCAAATATGAAACCCACAGTATCTAAAAAAATACAGACTAAAAATCAGAAGTAAAATGTGGGAGTTTGATCCTACAAAGGAAGAAAGCCCAAGACTATGAATTATCATTGACAATGGTACTTGGATACCATGGCAATAAGTAGCTGATGGGAAAGTCTTCTCTAGAGAGATCTTGAAAGCCAACCATTAGTAATTTACTACTGGTTTATACAAACTCACAAAATGCAATGGGAATTCATAGTTTAGCTACTAGAAGTCCTCCAATGTACTTACATCAAAAAAGATAAACCTATACAGAAAACCACATCTGGCTGAATGCTATAGCAAAGACCTCCCTCCATGTACAAATATCAGATTCATTATTTGCACTTGTTCATTCCTTCAAAGAAAGTTAACTAGAAGGGCAACTTAGTCACGTATTTTCTGGAAAAAGCAACTTACATATTCATTATTGATAACAGCAATGAATACTAACAGCTTATTTTCAAAGTACTCATAACTCAAAAATAAATCTAAAAGTTATTTCACTTTTTTTTTAATCACAACTCAACAAGACTTCCTGTGTTGATTTGCCTCTAACTTACATGGCTATTCTCTCCTTACAAGAAAATACAGATGTTAATGTGTGCCACTTACAATAAAGGAAAAACCTCTCATCTAGTCTTAAGAACAGAACCATCCATTCATTATGAACAGGTTTTATTTCAATCTACCATCAAAAGCTCAATTTCAAGGACTTTCACTACAGAACTGAGGTTTTTATACAAAGAGTACATCACAAATTGAGTGTCTAGTGCCAGCATCAGTAAATGAAGCAAATGTGATACTAAAGTAATAAAAGGTTGAATGAATACAAAAGACTACAATGTCTTTTTGTACTGCTACTTGCCTGAAAAAAAAAAATATTTAAGTCATCAAGATGACTAATGTTAGTGGAATGTCTATGTTGGAAAACGCTAAGTAGGTTATGTCATATGTATGCAAAAATGGCTGTCCGTTTCGCACTGCCAAGTCCTCCACGGAATCTATGCTCAAAGTTCCTTGTCACATGTAATGACAATCCTCCAAGAGAGCAAGAGACACTCACCTACATGTGTCCTGCTCTCATTGTATCTATAAGAACCACAAAATAAAGGTTTCCTTGAAAAACTGGAAATATGCAAACAGGTCATTTGTCTAGACAGTGCCTGCATGATCAGCATTCTCATTAATTTTAACTTTTCTTAACCAGCTAGAATCAGAACAGATCCGTGTCTTAATTTGTGGCACAAAAGCATTGTATTCCAGACAGGATAAAAAGCCATGAACTAAGTTCTAAGTGCCCAGGTGTTTTCCTTTAACATAAATATGTTAAGAGGCAACACTGTTAGGCCTACACTACCCCCACGCCCACCCCCCTTTGTGGAGCAACAGAGCAACAGACTGGTTTTTTGTGACAGAAAAATAGTACATTTTCAATTCCCAAACATATTTTTCATGCAAGATGTAGAAGCAGAACTTGCTCTGACTCATGGGTCTTGTCATATTTGATAGACAAGAACAAATGGTTTTTGGAACCATTGTGCTCAGGGACATTTCAAGCAGTCTCATCTAACACTGTGTCTACGTGCTGCTAGCAAAAGAGGAAAGTCAGTCACTGGAATCCTCAAGTCTAGAAGAGGTGGTGCTGCAGGCTTCAACATACTTCATGCCAATCTTACCATCAATAGCACAGCACAACTAATCCGTAGCAAGAGTATCACTTGGAAAGAGATGAGACAACACGGACAGGGAACAGAAAATGGAGAGTTTTACGCACATGGAAGTGAGGCAAACAGCATGTCACGTGTCATCAGAATCATGGTCTAGCTAGATATTCAGAAAACTGATGCAGTTAACAACCAGTGTTTGAGGAAGGTGCATACAGTCCTAAGGTGAACAGTCAAGGACTGACTATCCATGGCAGAAGGCTTCCTAACTAGACAAAGAACGCTAAAATAATTTAAGCAATAGAGACCAGTATAGTATGACCTTTAACTGCAGACTTTGTTCAGACTGTTTTCTTCCCAAGTTGCTCACCTCTTTTCAGTGACTCCTGCATACTAGAAAGATATCTGATATTAAAGAATTCATATACCATAATAAAAAAATAGGTTAAACAAAAAAGTGAAATAGCCCGCTGTTCTCATATTTGAGACAAAATGCCAGATGGTTCAAACTGTGTTTCTACCTAATACATTATGCATTTGTTTAAACAAAAAGTTCTTATTTGCCCATTCTTCCCTCACAAAAAAAACCTCAGTGTCAAGTCACTTGCTTCTAGATAAGTAATTTTGCATTATCATTTTCAGATGCATTGACTCCAACTGGATGCTTGGTTGCGTTAGTGTCATTTGGAAGCACCATTTAGAAGCTTTATCATTCTTATAATAGATGGTACAATTATCTTGTGCTAAATAAACCCTTAATTTTACACTTAAGACTAGAGATACAACCAGACACCATAGGCTCTTCCTTTTTTTTTTCTTTTTTTCTTTTTTTTTTTTTTTTTTTTTTTTACAACTAGGGATTTTATTTTGACAACTGAGTGCTAAGCTGAGTTCACTCTGTAAAGCCCAGGTCTTTTTCTTGAGTAGGCATTATTAATTTTAAAGCTGCTAATGTGTGTAAGTGGCTGGATAACGTGACAGTTTCCCTTTAATAGTCTCTCCATCCAATTGAGTGTCATTCTGATTAAGAGGACATATAAAAGGAAATAAAACTCCATACTGTACTCAAAGGTATATCACTCCACTACTTTACAGGGATGTTTCCAGAAGCTCTGTTGAACTTACAGCTCTGCTATTTACGTCAGAGGTATAGCACCCTTTGACTTCAAACAGGAGCCATGTTAAATTGATTCCCAGAACTCCTGAGATTACAGACTCTCATTTGTTTGGCGCACTATTGAAAAGCCACCAGTGAGAACTTGATGCCAAGGCACCGGTCAAATGAATGGACTGAAAAAACCAATTGCTATTATCCTAATTAAAAAGTGATGAGGACACCATCAAAATTATGCCACTTCCCTTCTGCAATTGAGATGGGCATCGTCAGTACTTATGCAAAAAAAATTTCAAAACAGGACCAAAGCTGAAAAGGACATCTTTAAAGAAGCTCTCTGAAAACAGAGGGAAAGTAAACTTGCTTTTGAGAGAACACCTATAACTTTAGGAGGGGTTAGAGATCAGGATTGTCTTCCTTCCCACATTCACAGCATGTGCATTCTTTACAGTCAAGCCTGACTAAAATTCCAGTCTGTTCTTTTATAAAATAAAGACCATTCAACTTACTCAGGATCTCAGTCAGTTTGGATCTATTGCTTGACACTGTTGCCAATAAAAGCTGTGGACTTTCTAGGTTTGAAGTTGATCAAGTTTATTCGTCCAACATGTTCTCTTCCCTAAAGAAAGAGGGCGATTATTGCAACTATGCTTTAATGGCCCTCTAGTTTAATCACAGTAGTTGGATCAATTACCCACAAAAGGGTAAGACTTGTACCAAGGCAAGTGACATGTTTCCATTTCACATGGACCAGAGTTCCTTTGCGATGCCCAGTTCAAGTGTGCAAGCACTCATTAACAAAGCTTGCCTGACAGAAGATCATATTGGGACAAGATTGCATGTGCAGTGGGGTCACGCAAAGTTCTTCCCTAGAAATACAGAACATTAGAAGTTTAAAAGCCTCTTAAATAGCTGATTTCACACTTGGAATTTGTAGATATAAATAAGATCATTTGCACCAAATACTAGCAAAAACTGAGCCTGCATTAAAGTCCCTAAAAAATATTGCAGAAAGAGGTTTTAGCTTAATACAACTGCATTTTAGCTTGATGGCACCACATTTGGCAAGGAAAATACTGCTCAATTTTTTTCCCTCATTAGCAAGATCAGTAAGGCATCACTACTTACAGTGATCCTTATTCCCTCACTGAACAGCTGCCCTTACCTTTTCACCTTCCAGTATATAAGGCACAAGCAGGTTAAAAGGGTACCCACTCTAACGGTATTGTTAATTGACCTTTGATACAACTGTAGCTACAAGTTCTGGAAATAAAGAAATCATTATTTGCAAAATTTGAGATCAGAGCCTTATAATCCTTCCTCATGTAAGTCTTATTGGTTTATAATAAAACTAACTGCATCAGCAAAAACAATTTAAACAGGATAAAGTACAAAAAGAACTGGTTGCCAAGAACAAGTTGTAATCACCCTGATACCCAGAGGTAGCTCTCAGTAACTCAATTAGCCTTACTGGAGTTTTGTTGGATTTGCATTAATAAAGCAAAGAGCAGGGGTTAGTCCCAAAAAATCTCTTCGAACAGCTAAAAGTAATTTGGAAATACATGATAGCAACAAAGAAGATGAAATACTACACATCCACGATCTAGTAGAGATTGCAACTGAAACTTCTTCAGCTCAGTCTGCATCAGGTTTTAAGACTTACATGCAGACTGAGTAAAGCTTGATGGGATTAATTTCCTAGAAGAGGAAGAAATCTGGACTGAGAGAAAGCCTTGGGGGAATTTGGCATGGCTAGCACTAATTTGCCTTCATCAACAGCATTATGGTCTCTGCTATAGCACAGAAAATAATTTTTATACTCTTCTATGCTTACAAAGTAACTTTAGAATCATGGAGGTGGAGATCTCATTTGGTGAAACAAAAGCAGTCCAACACATGGAAATGACATAAGATGCTGCAGAGACTAAAATGAATCTCCTTAAGAATGGTATTTAAATTAATCCAGGTGATATTTATTAAACATGTTGGAGCAGATACTTAGAAAGTCCTTAAATACCAATTCCCAGAAGCTGGAGGCATGTAATATGAAAATCATTACTTCACTTAAACCCTCAAGTGTCCTGTCTTTCTAAGAAACCACTATGTGCCACAGCTGTTTTCCAGACTGATCAAAGTGACTGGAGGTAGCCATTCCTCAGGTAGAGTGGTCTGGTTAAGTTCCACTGGGAATGCTCATCCTCTAGATCCTCTCACATGCTTTTACATGAACGAGGTAGTATTCCTCATCTCTTTCCTTACAACAGGCTTCCTTAATGCAATGTTTCCTTCAAACCAGAAGTGAATTAGAGCAAAAGGACTCTCTAAATATGAAAAACTGAGTATGTGGATGACAGAGCAGAACAGAGGGAGCAGTGGAAACATGGTTTCCTTTGCTCTAGACCTCAGTTTAAACCAGCCCACTTCCTAGCTCTGCAGACAAAGGCAAAGGCCACATTTAAGACATTCTCGCCCCCATTTTCTACTCTGCAAACCCCAGAAGCTTCTCAGTCTAAGTTTGCGCAGACTTTGAAGCAAAACTGTTTCCTTCCTCCTTTCCAGAAGGTGCAGACACTGCGGGAGTGGAGAAGTTCAACCCAGTTGATGTGAAACATTCCCCTCCACTGTACACCCAGTACAACTAGAATATGCATATGCACACTAGATATTTCTACCACCTCCCACAGAGCTGTAAGTCCTTTTGTAGGAGACAGCAGTTGAAGTGTCCAACTGCAGAACAATCATGAAACTCCAGAGATCAAAAGTTTTGAGCTGTTTTAAGGAGGGAGGGCTTTGCGGACTATCAGCCTGTTACTTAACAGATGTTTATGCATGGCAGAGAGACAGTCCAGCCTGAGATGCAGTCAGCTCAAACAGCTTTGCACTTCCCTCATCTAGTAGCTTAAACAAAGGATGGGCATATTGCTCCAAGAAATTCAGAGAGGTTTTTGCCTTGAAATGTCCTAGTTCTTCTAGTCAACTCCCAGTTGTTCCTTACAGGACAAGCAGGGTTTTTTGGCATTCTTTAAAGTGATCAGAGCTGCATCATTGCTGCTGCTTCAGGTAAGCAAAACAAATAAAGGAATAAGCAGTCAGATGCTTAGAATTCTGCCAGATACTTTGCTGAAGAGACTGGCACAAGCTTGTTTCATTTTTCATTCCCTGCTTTAACAGATGACAATCAGTTTAAGAAAAAACAAGTTGAAAAGCTATTAAGACTTCTGCTGGTTTTAATTACACTATTCTATGCTCTACAAAAAGCATAGAGGAAATATAGTGAAACTTGAATCTTTGTCTCAGCCTACTTGCAGAATGATAATGATAAGCTACTTTGTGCCCTATTACCGTCCCAGAAATAATGAAGGCAATAAAGTAATGAAACCAATGAAAGATATGGCCAAGGGCAAGGAGCACAGTGACAACAGTGTCTCAATTGAATTCTATGCTGTTTCATAAGTGGATATATTGCTGACAGGGTATTATATATGGAAAAATGTGCAACTGCAACTGGTAAGGTGAAATTTTTTCCTCTGTGAAGATCTAATATTGCTCAGCGGTGACATCCTTTCATCCTTCTACCTGAAGACAAAAGGGAACCCCAAAACTGAAGATACATATTTAAATCTTGGCTCCCTAATACTTAAGAGGCCTTATATTTAGCTCAAACCCTGCTGGAAAATTCCACATTACCTCTCTACTGATACTAATGAATACTATATATGTGTGTATAGACACACATAAACAGAAGCACCATAGAATTATACAAGAGAAGGGAATTGCTTTTTATTAGAAAAACACAGCTTGAAAGCCTGCCATAACAGAAGAGTTAACATAAGAAATACACTCTTAAATGAAGTACTGTATTTTGCAAGCATGCCATATTCTTTAAAAAAGTGGTACAATTATGTGTAGGCTATAAATATAACTTTGGAAATAACAGTCAAATGCAGCTTACCTTGTAGTAAAATAATTCAAATACTCACTTATGCATAGTCAGCATTTCATTGTGCTACACTGAGCTTTGTTTTTTCATATATTTCAGTGAAGTTTTTGAACATGAATTTCAGTGAATGGTTTAGAACATTGAACTATAAGCAACTCCAACTTATTTGCAGTGGCTTTGACAGAAGTAAGACAGTATATGCAAATAAACTTTCAAAAGTGCGTGCATCACATTTAAGGAAACTTACCCAAGTAGAAGTCAAAAAGTCATGATAAATAAAGAGAAATTATGTAAAAGAAAAGCAGAGACCTCTTTTCTCCTAGACAAATGTTCCATCAGCTGGAGTCCCATTATTTGTTATAACAATCTTTAACTTGTAATGACTCTGAAGAAGACTAATAACAGACTGGTGGGAACAGATGGAGTGGTGCTGTTAATTATAGGCACTTAGCTGCATCAGACCCCATGAGTTATTACTAACATTTCCCACTAGGGAGGAGAATCACTCGCTTTTAAGTAGTATGTTGCTTACTAAGCTGAGAGCATTAGCAGTCAGGATTGTACTAATCAGTACTAACAACATAAAAGTCAGCTGCAAACAAAAAATATGAAAATATTCCCTGAATAACCCCCACACATTTTTATTTATATTTTATTTTCCAATCACTTCTAAATATAAAAGTTCTTCCATGAAGATTTAAACTCAGGTCTCGCTAATTAAATCTCCCTACCTTTCAGCTCAAGTTTTCTAAGCATCTGACTAGCAAGAAGATAAAAATGAAATAAAGGAAAATCACCCTAGCACATTGATAGAAGGTATGCAGACCTCCTGAACTGAGTGAAGCAAAGAATCTGCAAAGTGATACACCGCAGAAACAAATTATTCAGTCTCAATTAAATAGGATATAGTTCCAGAGCACCTGCATACACCCTTTCCAAGTACACAACCTAAGCCTTCTTGAGTTTCCTGCTCTATCCCTACCTCCAAACAGGAAACCACCTTCCTTCTGCTTAACAAAATTTCCGGAGGTTATTAAATCTATCTGCTTGCTTAAGCATAAACAATATCTCTCCATGTTACTTATTCAACAAAAAGCTACTCCTACTTGTAACAACAGGACAAAGATAACACTATGTTTTCTTTTTAAAAATGCTTCAAAGGCCACAAACAGTAACCAACGCAGCTGTTGCAGAAAACATTTGAAGGGACACTGATTCAATAGATTCCTAAAAAAAAAGCATGGAACAAGCACACTATCTGGAAGCCAAATGAACATTCTTAAAAAGAGTACAATGTTGAAAGAGTCTGATGATGTGCCTCATTTGAAAAACTACTATGCATCTTTTGAAGCTTGAAGTGCTAAAGCTTGGACAATAGGCCCAAGCCAGAGTTGACCTATAGATAAATCCTGTATATTTTATAACTAATAACCATTGTGCTAATACGAATTATACTAAGTTAAAATAAATCACCTATTCTGATGTAAAAGGTGGTGAAACCTGAGCAACAAGCCCTGAGCCGAAGCTGCTAACTTAGTATGTAGTCACTGACAAAATATGTATGCTCATTTATGAAAGATGTAGCTTAGATATCATATACTTATTACTGGTGATGGATGTAATGAAAACATGTCTATTCTGAATGTATCTGTCCTGGTTCAGCTAGGATAGGGTTACGTTTCCCCAGCAGCGGTAAGGAATCTCCAGCTGGGTTATTCATACCATGCTGACATCAGGTCCAGTGGAAGCTTCCCTTTGTGGCTTTTGTCTCGTGAAGCACACTCGGCGGGCTGGCTGTGTTCATTGTGGTATTTCTCTGTATATCTTTTGTCTTGTTTACTGTTATTACTGTTTATTGTTGTTATTATTGCTATTGTTGTTATTTAGATCGTTTTATTACACTGTTGTATTAAATCTTTCCTTATTTCAACTCTGGGGTTTGTGTTTAACTTCCAATCCTGACCAGGTGAGGGTGGGGGAGGGACAATGGCAACATGGTCTCCCGTCCCCAGCAGAGCCTGAAACACTACAGTATCTTTCTTCTCTGTGTAGGGGTAAGTTAACAAAGCCATGAAGCTAGCTGTCCAGCCTCAGGACAGATATATGGCCTTGTTTTAAAAAAGAATATAAATAAATTAGATAAGGAGGGAAACTCCCTTAGCTTCTCCCGGGAGCCCTGGCCAGGCTCTGGGGGGAATCTAATGAGAGAGTGAAACCAGATGTTCTGCTCAAAACAAAGGTGCCAGTTATTCTGGCTTGCTAATTTTTAGGTATGTAAGGCTGGACCCACTTGCAGTGACTTTGGAAGCCTCACCTACGAGGTGGACGCACTGCATAGGATTTCCCACTTGCAGGGAAAGGTTCTCCAAACCCTCGCTATAACCGGGGCTGCCCAGCGTCTGCTGGTCTGGATGATGGTAACGTATGCAAGTGGTGATGGATCTTTTCTAATCACTGTTCTCTCTCTCAGGTTATAATGATTTGATACATCACCCTGTATTTTCCTGTTTAAGTGCACTGTTCTGTCTTTTCTTACTGTATGTTTTCTGTATTATTCTGTTACATTATTTAGATATTTTAAGTAAAATACGCCTGCTCTTTTCACTCTGGTGGCTGAGTTTAATTGATATCTCTAATCAGCAAAACAAAGCTTTAAGCAGTGCCTTCATAAACATTAGTGACTGAAAATTTAGACCACTAAATCTTTATATTCTGATGTTTAGTCACACAGTAGAAAACTGGAATGAAATTTGAGTTTTCCATGAATAATCAACTCATGTGTAGTGTACTTAGCTAAAAGGACTTCACCATAAAGTTCAAGGGGAAGAAGGCATCTTTTAATATCTGCTTTCACAGTAGTTGTAAGTAATACATTACAAAAAACAAATAAAAAGCAGAATTTGGGGTGTAAGTCCCTAAGAGCAGCTGTACAAAATAGCACACTACCTAAAAACTAATTACAGACTGTATGTAAGATGACATCAAAACTACCTGCATGCTAAGAGGACACCATGCAAGTCATCTTTCCTTGGACATTACTACTTTAGTTGAAGAGCACTCCAGTCTGCAGGGCTTATGTGTACAGAAACAGGTGTCAGAAGTTACATACACATTTGATCTGCCTGAGGCTGGGATTGCATAAAGCCTAAGAATTTTCTCAACAAATGGAAAGCTTTAGTGGAACATACAAATAGGGGTTATGATCAGCTGAGCGCATAACTTTGGTTAGAAGTTATAACTTTCAACAGATCTCAGCTTATAGGCAACACCTTACCTTCCTACAGGCTTTCATCACATACCCCAAGCAAGGAAAATTTCCTATCAATTTCAATGAAAGCTGCTTATAAGAAATCCAATAATTTAACAGATTCCTTCCTCTTCTCCCAGGTTATTTTCCATAGTCTTCCAAATCATTCTTAGTGCAGCAATGAACAAATTCACTCCCCGCTGATACTTAGGGTATGACTTATCCAGTACATCTAACCATGAAATGTACACATTTGCCAAGGAAGGAATAGTTGTATTTTAATTAAATCTCTTGTCATTCAGGAGATTAAAACCCAAACCCCTCACACTTTATGTTAAGCTAGTATTGATATTAGGGCAGTTGTTGAAAAAGAAAATTTTCTCTGGAATCCCATTTACAATTTCTGGTTAAAAAGCCTGAAGAATCCCATACATTTAATACTTACATTCAAACTTGAGAACCCAACATCCAGTCAGAACAGCCATCATACATTTGACAGTACTTGGCATTGGAACATCAGGGATAACAAGATGAGTTACTAGGAGAAAGATTACATCAGTAGAAGTAAAAGCACATAAAAATCAGAAACATGCCTGGCTGAAAAAGCAATCAATCACCATTTAAAGAATAAACAGACTATAATAATTTATCAACCACTCTTTCCAGCACAAGTATGTGATTTTTGAGACTAAGATATGAGTAAGTAGAAGCGCTATTAGAAGTTTTGTGGGTTTCAACATATACTTGCTGTAAAAAAGGGAAGTCACGTTTTTATAGTTCTAAGCTAACACTTAAATCTTCAGAGGCAGCTCTGGTTTATAGGATAGTATTTTTTTTTTTAATCCTTTTAAAGTTATATTTAACTGTGACAGGAATCTTACTATGGGATCTCACTGCTTTAACACAAAGCTAACAGAACTCAACTCACAATTCTAGAATAGTAACCAGGGTGTGAAAGATGGTAGGGGAAAATTACCTTAGCATTTCTTTCACAAGCAGGAAAAGCAGCATTGCAAAGAAGAACTAATTGAGGGGTTAAGACAATGTTTGCATCCTCAAAAGGGAACAAGAAACCCTCAAGCCCCATAACTTGACTCCATCATCTTAGTGAAGAATAAAATTTGAGAGAAGGTAGCATGTGAGAAGTTGTTTGTCCGCTTTTAGTCAATGACATGTTCTTTCTAAAGGCACCATCTGCCTAAGACCACTTCTGGCAGATAAAAACCTTACTGGATATCTCACATGAGCAGAGAACTTAAAATTTGTAAAAGAAGTGTAAAGAGAAGAGGTCTTTGAGGAGGATTTACAGATTTTTAAACAACAAACAATATACTGTCAAACTGTGGCTCCCCTAGAAGTCTCCTGTCTCAGTAAACATGCAGGCTTTATATGCATTTACATGCAACAACACACCATCATTCTATTAAGGCTAGAATTCAGGGATTTCAGAAACTGAACTTATTAGAAATGATAAAAAAGCCTGTTGCAGCTACTGTCTTAAAGGATAAAGTGCAAAACTGTAGTTACTTATATTTGGACAGAGACATTTCAGTAAGACTACATACCTCTGCTGTTAAATTCAGTACAACTTTGAGCCTTCAGAACTGTTGCTAGTTTGTTCAGCAATTTCTGTTGCTTCAGATTAAGATTGCTCCCCAGTATACCAAGAGGTCCATCCCTTGGCTGGCTAGGGCTCAGTGCCTGCATGAACAGAAAATCCTACAATAAGCTGACTACTTGGGAACAAGGAAAGCAACTAACTTGACAGCTTTATTTAATAAGAATTTATTTAATAAGAAAACAATTCATGGCAAGCTTAGTGGATGGGGTCCATAAATATGTCTCTATATAACAAACCAGCTCTAGAAGAAAAAAACCTTGACATAAACTAAATGAAATACCTCTAATGCAAGGTACCAAAACAGCCTGTGCATTAGTTCTTCCTTACTTGCCTTTTTTTTTTTAAATACTGGTGTGCACACATATAGCCAGTTGAATGTTGTGTAAACAGCCTGGCTGACTGCAGTGTTGAAGGAGAAAAAAAGTTCCACAATAAAGCAGTAAAGCCTCCTACTTTTAGTGAAGAATTACAAACAGATACACTACCAATATGCTGAGTAACTTACATCATTAACACCTGAATTTACTAAAGAGTCACTAATACACTGCCCTGTAAGTAATGAATGCTTATGTTTTTTTATGTAGATACTACTAATGAGAAGTAAGAGGGGCTGCTTGCTCAAGTTTTATGCTGACAAGGATGTGATACTTCAGCTCCTGAGTCTTTGTAGATTCCATAGGGCAGACATACCTTTGAGACCCAGTTACCCCAAAGCCTCAGGCTTTGGATCAAGCCATCCACATGAGCTGGTAACCATCCATTGGCACACACTCAAACCAAAGCAAACGCAAATACCAAGTGTTTAGTTTGCGACTGAATTGTTGCATCTTACATTTGCTACAGGTGGGAGGAACAGTAATATCCCTTGTCAATTTAGCTGTAACTGTTTACTGTTTACTTCTGGCCAACGGGTATCTTATTACCTCATTGAGGAGGGATTCATAATAGGCTGTATACCTAGGAGTAGACTAGGACTGTATCAGCCAGGTCAGTTTAATCATCATTCATTAGGAAGCACAAAGCATTTCACAATGC
Organism: Athene noctua; assembly: GCF_965140245.1. Classification (NCBI taxonomy): domain Eukaryota; kingdom Metazoa; phylum Chordata; class Aves; order Strigiformes; family Strigidae; genus Athene; species Athene noctua. The sequence goes on along the minus strand of NC_134043.1, from coordinate 30,443,561 downwards.
AGTAACTTGTTAAACCTGAATAACCTGATTTTGTTCATAAGACCTGAGAAGTCTTTGGCAAAAAAAGGGGAAGAACAAAAACCCAAAAACAATCTTTCAAAAGCTGTTTTCAACCGCTGAGCTAATATCTTCATTGTTGGACAAAGGATGATACTGGAACAGCCTTTTAAAGGCCCACAAAAAGCACCTGGAGCAAAGACTGTTGCTTTCAGCCAGTTTGGCAAGTAGAACAAATTTAAATATACAGAAAAAAACACAACAATAGCAAAGTTCAATCAACAACACTTCAAGAATAATACAGTATTCATTCTCCTATAATAAAGCCACATTGCAAGAAACATCCTTTGTTTCCTCAGATAAAGCTATAACACAGAATATCATAGCTTGTGTCTCCCATACCTTCTAGAAACACTGTCCAAGTTAATTTCCTAGCCTATTTTAAATCTCCCTGTGAAGCCAGGTGATGTACTGTAATTAGTTCCCAGCCTTCAGTATTTACAGGATGGACATATGCCTTTATAAAAGGAAAACAAAATGAAAAAGCCACAGACACTTACCTCAGAAGGTTGGTTAAGTGAATATGATTCATTCTTCACTGGTAACGTTAGCATAGACTTCATCTTTTCACTTTCTGCATAGTCCACAGGCCGCAGACCAAATATATTACTGGCAAAACAAGCACAGATGGGTTTAAGTAAATAAAATGTGACTTGATTCTTAACTAACTGGGCACATTAGCTCAGTAGCTTTCCCTCCTACTTTCTTATTAATATGTAATTTCAGCTAAAAACCACAAAGCTTCAAGTAAGAATTGCATCTGAGACAGATGGATACTGAATGACAAGCTGCTGCATTCAGCTGAGGAGTAAGGGATGTTCAGAGCAGTATGTTCAGTTAAATAAACCACAGTCCTTGTTAAACTGTTTCAAGATGCACTCTGATATCATTCACAAGACTCAGAAATTTCAGTTTTAATCTTTTGTTGCAGTCATATAACCAAGAAATGTATTTTTGGCTTACCCATTTGCCATAAAATACATGTCAGAAGATTCTACATACTGTGTTAAACACTGGAACTTGATGTGGTTATGGTTTTATGGGAAAAGCTATCTACTTCCTACTTGGGAACTGTGGCTCCCTCACATTTCTAAAATTTGAGTATGCATTTCATTTTCCCCGTGTGCTGTTCCACAGAACACGTTATAGCCAATTCATTCAGATTCTAGTTGGTTTGCCAATTCTGTTGAACACTATTCATCCTATGTGGCACCTCATAGCTATTAGATATGCTTCAAGACCCATTTCCTCCCCCATTCTTTTAGCATTACGCAGACAGATATGATTTGCTATAAACACAACACGAAGCACAACCACAGTTTCTGTCTTCACACAACTCTGCAGTTGCAGGATGGTAGCAAGCAAAGGAAAGCTTGAAACCATGGAACAGGTATAACTGCCATTAACAAACATGATCCTCTGCCAGTACTCCTGGGAAATATTCTGCTTGTTTTGCCCTTTGCAAGAACAATGGCTATTCCAGCTGATCCTCTTCTCCCCACTTCATGTAGCTCCGGCTCTCAAAAAGCATAATAAGAGCTCATTATGAAGGGGAAGTTTGTCACCAAGAACAAAGCCATGACTCAGTATCTGAAATCTGGCAAGCTTAGTCATCAAACTGAAACATTTAAAGAGGTCAAAAAACCACTGCATCTTCGAAGCACTCTTAGTTAGCCACATGTTCCTTTGCAGAGTACAAATCTAGGAAGTTTTATAGGGAATTCCACATAAGGCCATAACCCAATCCAGCCCAAAGAAAAACTCGAATCATTAAGTCTTCACTCTGACTTAACAGGGGGGCTTTGGCCAGTGCAAAGCTGAAAGATGCATCTGACCTTAGCACCTTTCTATGCTCCTGTCTGAGCACTGCTCACTAACATAGCCTCTTGGGAAAACAACAATCCACAAAAATCCCACACAGAAGATTCTAGGATGGTATTATACAATTGCTAATTTTACAGTATTACCAACCCCAAGCTTTTCTGCGTTATTAATGAGTGAAGAGCTAGCATAATACAAACTCTGCAGACAAAGATAATTGGTTAAATCTCAGCCCAGTCCTGGGAGTTGCAGCCCATTAAATATTGTCATGCTGCTCCTGCTTTGTCATGCATCATCAGGGTAGCTCTTGCCCTTTCTTTAAATAAGGGCCATATTTGACTCTAACTGCTGCAGGATAGAGTTCCTTTGAACAAAGCATCCAAGAGAGGAGAGGGAAAAAAAAAAAAAAATATTAGCACATACACTAAAATCACCTTTAGACTAGATGGCTGACCTTTTACTGTGAACTAAGCAGGGGGAGGAAATCACTGCATGGCAGTAGCAGAGGTTTGGGAGTATCTCCACCCAAGTCACAGTGAGATCCTTGACTGCTGGAAAAAGCCTCATGAATGTTTACTGTAGATAAATATACAGGCCACCACAGTTAAATACAGAACATTTTTTGCCAATTCAACTGTACAAATAAGAGCTCCAGCTACTCCCTCTATATTCACTTAACTTTAAGATCATTTCAGGTGCTACTAACCAGTGTAATGCAAAATGCTATCCCATCACTATGCAGCATTGAAGAATTAATGGCTATTCATAGGATGTTAAGGCGGCATAGATGAAGTAAAATGTGACAAACTTAGGAGCTGAGGTCTGGAGAAAGGAACGCCAGCCCAAGGGGTGGGTTTAAGAGTTTTGAATGTTTGCAACAAAGCAGGTTGTTGAGCTTAAGGAAGGTGAGAAAAAGTAGATGAAACAGGAGAAAAGAGTGTTTACAAAATAAATACTAAGACAAGGAACACATCCTAACAACAGATTTCAAGTATAGTATTGTTGTAATTTACACAAGAAAAAGGATGAAAACCAGATTTAGTCTTTTTAGTTAGGCACTCACTAATCATTCAAAAAGTAAGTAATCATGATCAGAAAGAGAACTTGCCCAGCCTCTGTTGGGCTGGTACACTAATCAGTGCACTCACTTGAGAAGCCTTTTTTGATGTATTCGGAATGCATATTATTTTTAACCCTATGATCAGGATCAAGGGCCAGATCTATGCAGCCACAAGAACACCAGTAAGGTGAAGGAACAGGAAACGGAAGCTTTCGGAAAAAATGCATGCTCAAATCTGTCTTTTTGCAGCCAAGCTGAACAAAAGCAATCATCCACCTTGTTCAGAGTAAAAAATTAATTTTAATACAGTTTGCAAAATAAAATTAAGTGAGATATGCACAGTAGATCCACTCTAACACACAAACACATCATTTTTAGAAATAACAGCTATGTTTGTGTGCTCCTACTATAGGTCTGGGTTTGTTGAAAATGGGACTGGTGCACGTGACTGCTTAAGAGAACAAGTTCCACACTCAGAAGACAGACACAATTGTTTCTACAAGAGCAAAATAACTGTCTCCGGTGCTTAAACTATAATACCAGGTCTCCAAGGCATAATTCTTTTTATCAGAATGCCAGTGGGCTTTTTACAAGTTGTTTTAAACACTCAAGAGTCAAATGTATCCTTTGATGCAAGCAGTCTCCTATTCGTCAGTCATCAAGGTACTGAATAGTCAGTAGAGGGCTCTTACAGCTAGAACAAATTCCAATCAAAGAGTAGGATGTCTGTACTGAGAACAAAGATGAGCCCAATGAAGAGCAACTCAATGCAATCTGCTGAGTATGACTTTACATGAGATGACAGATGATGTTTTAAGGACTGACAGATCAAAGAACTTAAGAAAAGCTTTAGAAATGGGATTCAGTTTACAGTGCAACATCACTGAAGTCTTAGGTACTGAGACAACAAAGGTTACCTCTGTAGTCAGAAAAACTTAACAGCTACCTTCTAAACATTTCAGTAAACTTTCAGTAAATAAGCAACCAGAGGGGAGAAAATAAATAGGGAGACACACCCTTATCAATTTTTTAGAAGCCCCAAACTCTCACAGCTTTTGATACAAGCAAACAATGACTATGTAGTACTTTATAATCAGGAGTTTTGACACCAGAAATCATATGCTGTTTCACAGCTGAGCATACCTGCAGTTGAGCATAAACCAAGTTTTACCCCAGCCCCACAAAAAGAGTTCAGTATTGAATGGAAATCCTACAACCAGGTCCCAGTGCCGTACTTCAACCACTAAATCCCATATGGAAGTCTGACCAGTTTGGGGTTCTCCTGTCAGCACCCATATTCTCAGAGTGTGGTACGCAGAAATCTTATTTGAACCCGATAGAAGGGAAAAAAATTTAACTGTGTAGCCAGAAAACCCATCTTAGATATCCAAAGAGGGCCAGGGTTTTAATTAATTTGATGTCAGTGGGAAGCTAAGCATACTGTCTTGCACTTAGACAGCAAAGTCTTGCACTATCTCAACTTAAAGCAGACAAAATTATGTCAGTGTCACAGGTCTAATCCCTCCTGAAACTAACTGCAGGTTATAATAGTTTTTGCCCCTATGCCATTCATAATTGAGGACCACGGTCTATCCCTAAGTGTTCCCACAGGTCTGTTCAGAATCAGATTCACAACTACTCAAAGACAGCTAACACCTAAAAAAAAAATAGAGCAACACAACAATTTTTACTAATGCTAAACTTATTGTGCATGAAGAACTGGCAAGATAGCCCATTTGAGTGAAAGCATTTAGGAAGTACTGTGAAATTGCAAATGCACAGATCTAATTTTTCAAATCACTTGGCTTGCTGTGAAGCAAGGAAAAAAGACAGAATTCAAGAGAGAGCACATGAAAAAAGCTATAAAAATAAAAATTAGCTACGTGTAGGAGATTAACTTAAAAAAATTAAGTAGACCAGTGGGACAATTAATAGGTCCACTGGTCCATATAATATTTTCATTTGTACTTCATATCTTTCCCAGTCAGTGAAAACCTCAAATGGCAAATGAAGTACCACAACTATTAAATCTTACAGATTTCCAGAAAAATTTTTTCCAAGGAATATTGAAATCCCAGGATTGCTTTCTAGCAAAAGAGGTAGTTCTTATCTGTATTTGCTTGGTCCAAAAAGATATGTAGCTGCTTCATATTACATACAGTTACTTCTTAATGCACTATGAATTAACATGCAAGGAGAAAAAACTAGCCTGAAAGACACTTGGAATGAGATGTACTTGATGGGTCTGTGAACCTGATGATGTAAATCTGAAATTGCAAAGTCTCAGCACTCTGATGGCTAGGGTTATGCTAATATCTGTGTGCCTCATGAATTGAGGTCCCTTAAAAATTGTCCGTATTTCCTCCCAGATATATTTTACATCCCTCTACAGACCAGTGAATCTTACCTGCCTTTGGACCTGCAGTCAGTAAATATTGCACATCTTTTAAAAAAATATTTCATCTTGCACAATTGAGTATCATACTAAATTTCAAAACTACTGCTCTAAGCAGACTATTCAACACAAGCTCTGTTTTTATTCCAGTAGATTAACTCTCCAACACACACGGGACATTAAGACACAAAACTGAGGTAATTCTATGGTCAAAACAGCAGCAAGACATCAGTCACTTTTGTGAGGTTTCATGCTATATATTTCAGTGTCCCAAGTAATACCTGAATACATTTATCATGTTCACATTTTACTTAGCTTAGCTAAAGGAAAATATTTTAAATAACCACAGTGAACTAATCAAACTTTCCTCCCCACCCCCATGAAGTAATGAAGAATCACTTTAATATACTAGGATAAAGAAGGCCCTCTCTCCTGGGCTGAAAGTTAGTTCATTGATAGCCTGAAGAGCCCACAAAGGGACTAGAAAGAAGAGTTTCATACACCAAAAAAGCAGCAAACTAAAATTAGACAAATTTATCAGTTCTGCAAAATTGGTTTGGTATACTCTTAGCACACACTGCATGCCTCTAAATTTAAGGCACTCCTTGGGTGTATTCCAAAAAGAATATAAACCTTTGAGAAGAATTGCAAGCTCTACTCATCACTGCTCAATTTCTACTTCAAAGATCCTAGAGTAATAATGTGAAGACGAATAGATCCTGCATTAAGTACAAAGAAGCCAATTATAACTAGTCATACTGAAAAGAATTATAATCGCACCATCTTAAGTGATCACCTTGTTCTCAAAACTATGGTCTGTAGGTCTCAGGGATCTAGGAAAAATGTCACTGAAGAAAAGCAAGCTTCTTGCCAGATGTGACTTCACCATAAGGGCGCCTACATCCACTAGAAACAAAAAATTAAACCTTCTACATTAAAGGCGGCTCAGATCCAACCACTGTTTAATTAGGACTACAACCACCAGAAGAAGTGGCAGAGAAAACCCTGTAAGATTTCCAAAGTCATGCTCCAGGAAAGGATCATAGCACAATTCATTGCTGGAAGCTAACAGGGCACAGGAAGGAAGGGAGGCAGGCACAAAGTTCTCAGAAGTCTCAGATTACAGTTCTTGTTTCTGTTGCTTCTTGGTAGTGTTTGGAAAAGGTCAGTAAAGTCTTACTATTCAAGCCTGAACACTCTGCTTGTACATCCCTTTCTTTATGTCTCTAACACTCTGTAAAAATAGCCAGGAGGGTTGGGGGGAGGTGGGAAATAAAAAACTCAACCTTTCCATTATCAATGCAGTAGTAACACGCACAGAGATAGCCTACAGAAGATTTGGAAGCCTCAAGTTTTGCAAAGGGGATATACAGGACTGGATTTTTGCCAAAGCACCTGTGGTTCCTTCTGCCAGACAAATGAAACAAAGATTCAAAGCTGCTACATTTGTTCACAAAAAGGTTTAAGTTAAAAGAAGTATGCATATTTATTAAAACGACACACTAGAGATTCCAAGTACCCTGGAGATTAAGTCAAGAATAGCACATACTCAGAAGTGGGTTAGAAGCCATTTTTGAAACTTAAGAGGTACTGCAAGAGGTAGGTAGTTGCGGAGTTGTGACATATCCTATGCACAGTGTTTTAATACACAACTGCACATTACCTATATTCAGTGAAAAGCTAAGCTGGAGATGAAAGTTTACATACATCTTTCATTCCACGATTAAAAAGCTTCTGTTTCAACAGAAAGACATGCTTGCTCATGTAGAATGAGCTGAAAGAGGTTCATCTTCATCTCAGTTTGAGTGAACACATAGAGCAGAGACTCAGGCTAGTAAGACACCTGAAGAGCCCACTGTCAGCATTTAGAGTCTCTGCTGTGTAAATCTTCCGCTTAAGTCCTGTCAAAACCTTTGCATCAAAGCTGTTGTCTGTGCTATGCTTTCAAATTCCAGATAGACAAGTGATAAGTGTCACACAGCCAATTCCCAATATTCAAGCGGCTTGAAAATTAGTTTCTGAAGCTGTCAGCTTTTCAAGGTATAACGCACTGGTCTTTGTTGTTCAAGAACAAAGTGAACACATGATTCTTGTTTTACTTTTTCAAGCTGAAGTTTTGTGGGTTTGTTGGTTTTTGTTTGTTTTGTTTTTAAATCCAGTATATTCAAGATTAGGACTGGTTTTGAAAACGCTATGCTTTTCTACCAGAGTACCTTAATTTTGTAAGCTTTAGGAGCCAATACTGAGAGCTGAAGTGATTAAGCTGAACTTGTTTATGCTTCTTTATGCATCATGCAAGACTTCATCCTATCATGTTACTATATACACAAACACCTATTGACAACATACACTGGATTCAGATTTTATACACGCAGGCTCTGGCACAATACTACAAGACCTAAAACCACACTTAGTGTCTGAAATACTAATAGCTTGCAAGGTTATTCATAGACTAACAGACACTTTAGCACCTCCTATACACAAATGCCAAAATCTTCAGGAGGCATAACTGTATAGAAGATTCAGCTGAAAATATTTCTAGAGTTGTTTTGTTGTTTGTTGGTTTGGGGCTTTAATTAAAAAGCATACCAAGGATTAGTGCTTTGATCCAGAATGGAAAAAATAAAACACACTGCCCAAATCTCAGCCTGTGTCTATGCCATATGTGAAGGTAGAACAGACTGGACTGAAACACCTTCTGCTAGCAAGCAGCATAGTAAAAGTAAAGAGAAAAAACAGCTGTAGCAGTTCAAAACTAATCTAGCTCAGCATCTTGGATCTGACAGTAGCTATAACAAGATGCCAGCAGAAAAGTGTAAGAATAGGGTAAGCATATTTTGTTACTTCCCTAGTACAGTCTCCAATACTCCAGCTATCCATGACTCAGATGTCCTCAGAAAAGCTTAGGACAAAGCAAAACAGAAAGGAAAGACTTACCTGGAAAGGGGTGATATAAGTATAGTGGAGCATACATTTAACACCCCCTCACTTCAAATAAATCACATTTATTACTAGCTTTGCTTTGTATTTACTTAACATACACACTGGAAGTTGTAACTGTGGCACTAGCTATAGCTAAAATAACATCACACCTACTTACACTGCATCACAGGAGGCACCATGAAGAAGTAGCAGCTCAACAATGCTCACGTGACCATTCCTGGTAGCGTCATGAAGCGGTGAGTCGTTCTGATACCCTGTAGTATTCACTAATGCCTTGTGTTGTAGCAACAGCTCCACCACTTCTTTGTGCCCGTGATTACATGCCTCGTGCTAGTGGGGTAGTAGTAAAGACAGAAAATTCAAGTTAAACAGAATTCAGAGGAAAGACTGTTACACCAGTTAACACACTTTCAAACACCTCTTAGTAGACGGCCAGGGAAGATGATGCAAGAATACTGCATTACATTCTTGACATGAATTAACCTTGGAACCCAGCACTAATAAAAAGCACAGAGAAGACTGAACAAAGGCCAATTGCGTGCAAATTAGACTAGAGGGAACAAAGCCTCCCAGATTATAGACTCCATCAAGAGTATTCTTCAGGAGAGAAAGATGTCATGGTTGAAAAGAATTACAGAAAATAAACAAAAGGTTCAAGTCAGCAATTTTTTCATTCAACTACCTGATATATTTCCAAAATAGTAAAAATAAACAAGGACATTAAGAACCCATAAAATATACACATTGACTAAAATTGATCATTTTCTAGTTATCATAGCTATATTTTCTGCATTTGCAGAATTGTATGCTGACAGTTTTCTTGGCATGCCCTACCCCAGCAAAGGAGAGTTGTATCTGGGCAAGTCAGTAGTTGCTAATGAAGTATTTTAAACTTGTTTATCATCCCTTCTTCACTTTGCATAATTCTTTGTCACCTAAATGCGTGTAAAGGAAACATAGGAGAGGAAAGGAGGGATGAAATGAAATCTGAACAAGAGACAGATGACAAAAAAAAGTCTTCAACACTCACCAGTGGTGTCCAGCCAGCATTATCTTTAACATTGGGGTCTGCCCCCTTTTTCAGCAGCTGTTCAACAGCTTCTAAGTCACCCTACAAAGAAAAAAACCATAGTTAATAAGAAATATTGAAGAAGATACACAAAGACAAAAAAATTTAAGAGATGCAGAATTATAAATTTAGCTGCATTAAAAACACAATGATAAGAGACTTCCATTTAGATATTGTCCAGATAAGAAAAACAACTGTTTTGAAGACCACATTTTATCATTGCTGCTCATTTAGAAGTACCTACATGTTTTACACAAATACATAATTTTAGATAAAAACAATGCACATAACAGACTTAAAATAAATGGACAAGTTAGTGCTGATTGCAATCTGTCCACTACAGTCAACTGCAAGGATTAAAATCAGGAACATTTATTCAGAATTTCCTTGTCCCTCAGACTGGATTTTTTTCAAACTAATCTAAATAACTGGCTAGAAACATGCAGAGGTGAAACAGATTAATAAGCCTGACAAGCTTCTATAAATTGTTTTCCCACAAGTCAAGAGGAAAAGGGAAAGAGTTTTATTGAACACTGCAATTACTACTCATGTTGAATCTCACTGACACCTTCCCTGACAGTTATTCTACCAAAATAGTTTTCATTTGCTTTTTGGAAGAACAGTTTTTACTATAAGCAAGGAAATGTATGCGGAAAATGGTGGAAACCAGAGATTACGGGAAGAGGAAAGAGGCTGAGTAGAGAATAAAGTGAAGGAAACAACTGAATCAGAGTGAATCAGAGGTTTTGACACTATTAAAAGGCAAATACAAGAGAAAGTTGGTCACAAGATTGGAGCATATACAGATGCAGCTATAAATAGGCAAGGAGAAGCCTCCTGCAGAAGCTGAGGCAAGGAAATCTCTGCAGTGCAGGTCTTCTCAAAAGCAAGTGGGAAAAGTAACCCAAAGTGATTGAAAACAGACCCTGACCCCATTCTCCTTTCACAGCATCACTTGCATCCCAGCATATTGGTACTTAAAACTCACTTTGTGCAGTGTCAGCCAGTTCCTGCCTCTGACATTCGTTACTACAGAGCAGCAACTGCAAAGGTCTGCCCTACTGGAAGAGCCACCATGAATTCTGTTCCAAAATTTTTGCTGCAATGCTGGGCATCCTCCACAGCTGCAGGCACACAGCTAATGGGGACAGGCTGTCCTATACCTCTCAGCATCGGGTACCACCTCTTGGGTCAAAGCAATGGTTTACCCACACTATTACAGATTAGGAGCAGTTACACACCATTTTTCAGCTGATGGAGGGAATGAGGAGATTGCCAAGCAACATCTAATGACCAAAACTACCTAAATAACACAAGCTTGTCAAAGGTTAAGCAGAGTAGGCCTCAAGTTTCTGCATTGCTTGCCACTAATGTCCCAATTCTTTTTATTTTAGGTTTTTGGGGTTTGGTTTTGGTGTTTTGTTTTTTAGGATCCATGCCAATCAAGTATTTCAGGATGACCACTAACACTTTCTGTAGACCAGGGTATTATGATCCCCAATGATGAGACTAGTATCTAAACCGCCATCTAGCTCTTGTCCTTGGCTAAACTTGCAAAATACAAATATTAGGACCTGGAGGGGGGAAGAGAATTTTAATCTATCATGTATTTGTACAGAAAGTTCTATGCACTTAAGTAGTGGCAAGTCAAGGAATTTCTGTTATTCCACAGCATACCTTAGAAAAAGCAAGACAATACTAAATTAAGATTTAAAAACAACAATAAACTCAATCCATTTTATCAAGGAACACATTCCAAAAAATAGCTTTAATCTTTACTCTTTAGTCAGAGAAAATATTAAGACAGACTCTGCTCAGCAGAAATAAATCCAGCAGGCAACAACTGGAAACTCAACATTCACCAAAAATATTATAAGAATCACCGGCATTAAAACACTCAAGCAAATTAACACATCAGAGATAAATCTGATTCATTATATTCACAACCTAGATGTCCCAGCAAAATGTTACCTTTCAAAGCAATTAAAGAATATGCTGCTGTTAGAATACTTTATGGTTGCAAGGTAATAGACAGTGCTCAGCATTAGATCTTCTACAGAGAGAAGATACAATTATCTATAATGAGCGAGATCTGAACTTATCATTTAAAGTTAAGTTTGCAAACATGTACAGCAAGGGTTTGACATTTCAAGAGTACTCCTTTAAAGCAGTAAGCATAGCTAATAATTTGTGTGGGCATTAGGTAGCATCACAGCTTTTCAGAACAGTTATGTGAACGTTGATTTGTAGAACACTGCTGCAGTTTTGTGTTTGTGGTGTGGACACCAGTACTGACAACACCCACAGACTGAAATCCACGTCTAAGACAAAATTAGAAAACTGTTGTTTTGCTGTTTACAGAAGACAAATATTGTCATCACCTCAGCTGTAAGTGAAACCTGCTCCCTGCAATTGGTACCTAGCAATGAGTGACAGAAAGGGAGGGGAAGCTGTCACGCCACTGTACTGCGCAATGACTGCATGGGGGCTGTCAATCAGGATTACAAGGCACATTAACAAAATTGTTCATAGCTAGGAGAATGTGCCTTTTGTCCCCTCAGAGGCTCTTTAGCCAGTTACCATATTGTGAATATTTAGTTTAAAAAAGTGGAAGGCTAAATTTCAAGCAGCAGATCCTTAGCAGACATGTTATCAAGTCCCTGGAAGCAGAACCACCATCATCTGACAGTGACCCAAGAGTAAAAAAAGTGCAGTTAACACACTGACCAGTTCTATCACATTTGATGGAATTACTCACATTTAAAAGCTAATAAATGTTTTCCTCAGCACTAAATAAAAAAGGGTAATGACCTGGTAGGGGCAAGTCCCAGCCACAAATACATATATAACATATGTCCTCTTTCCACAAGGAAAAAAGCATAGAATTACTAACTCCAACATACTTCATAAAGTTGTGCTTTGACTGATACTGAAATCGACTTTGTACATTTATTCCCTCGAGTTCACTTTATCAATGCCAGCATAAAATCACCAGTCCCAGAGTCATAACCATACCAGATGATACAGCTTGTCTTAGCAGCCTGTAGCAACTGGAGATACTACTTGTTCAGAAACAGAGAACATGACAAACACCAGGTAGAGCTAACATTAACAATTCACAGGGAAGTGCTTATTTTTAAATCTCATTATCGATGAAGGATTACAATCAGCTTCTGAAGAGGTAGAAACTACTGCAGAATGTAAAACTATCTGTTTGGAAGAAAAAGCAAAGGACATTTTAAGCTCATAACAAAGCTTATGTATAGTGACAACACAATAAGGCAATGGGTTTGCTCTTCCTCTGCTACAGCTTGAGAGCTCTGAAAACTATAGAAGCAGGAAAGGCATTAGGGCCATCTGTTGGCAGATCTAGAAGACAACATTAGCTTACACAGAGAAGGGTATTTACACAGCTTTACAAACACTTCCCTCCCAATGAGAATGTAGTTCCTGCAGATGCAGATGGCATAAGCCCAGAAAACCATCCTCACTTGGCATAGATAAGGTTTTTTCATTATTTTTTTTTCCAAGTCAACTCTGTCACAATTTTAACGCAGACGAATGGTTAAGAACTGCAAGTGTCCTTTCAGCCCTACTTTATAGGGTCTTTTTTTTTACATTTTACCCTTTACTATTTCCATTAAGCATAGATATTCTTCACCAGAAAGTCACATTTAAGTTAATGAAAACATATTCTACCAGTTCAAAAGAGACATCCAAATAATTAGGGCAGTACATTAAGATGAACCTAAACACCTGTACCACTTCAACCAAACACTTCTCCCTTTATTTGCAAAGGTAACTTCAATCTTTAGGTCAAACAAATGAACAAAACCCCCCCTTTCAAACCCAAATAAATTTCCTTAAGTTGGAGGGGGGACAGAACACAGAACTAGGTTACTTACACAACTCAGACAAAGAGGGCAAATATGAATTACAGAGTGCTTACAGTAACTGTGAATGCTCCAACCAACTCTTTCCAGAAACCGGCAAGTTTCTCACCTCAAATTTCTCCAAATTAATTCCCTACCCAGCAGACCATTTATTAACTTAAAAGCATACAAGTAGCTACGCTTAACTCTTACAGAAAGAAAACATCCAGGAAGCTAAGTTTAATCTACCTCAGAAACATGGGAAGTATCAAAAAATGAAAAAAGAAATGCCAATTTGTTTCTAAGCTTTCAGATCAGCCCTTGGGAAGATGAATTGCTTTTAAGTCATGGCCAATTTTCATATTCTTAAATTCTACATTTGAAAACATTACACTGCTTCATATTTGTCTTAAGCTACCTGCTGGATACTACCCATAATGAGAAGGCTGTTTACCATTCCTATACTACCTGGCTTTGACATTAGAGTCAATGTCAAACTACAACTCCAAAGCCATCTCAGGTGCTACATCTGCATTTAAGTTACCCTGCTAGTTACTGCCAGCACACCTCATGCCTCCGATGAATGGGAAATTAAAACACGCAGTGAAGTCACCTGCCACACAAAAATCACAAGGTCTGGACAAGAAGACCTTGGACCAGGAATGCTGCTGACCATCCACTGCCTTTTGCTCATGGGAGGATGGGAGTGCCTGACCACGCAGCAGGACAACTCCCCTCTTGTACCTAAAGGCTCAAGAGGAAAGGCAGGAGGGGAGATGTTCCTCCCATGTACATGTGTGACCCAGTACTCAACCACGATACATACCCATCTGGTACCAAAAGTGAGGAATTGCACAGCTGACTAGGTCAGACACCTGAAAAATATAAGTCTAAAAGGTATTCTGATGTTGGCCATTACATGCTCACAAAACCACAAAATCTTCTTTCACTTTCCCTTCTAATGTGCCATTAACTGGTAACAAAGCAATAAAGAGGAAGAACAGTCTCACAAGCTCAGAAAGAATTATCTAGTAGTTATTACAGTGTTAAGTATCATGAAGAGCCCAGCACAGCAGGCTAGCCATGGGTGAAGCCTTTAGGAAGGCCCTCCTGGTCAACTGTCAAGGGTCCCTGGAACAGGAGGTAACCAAAACTGGTCCAGATGCACCTTCTCTTTCTTCTGACTACACAGTTGCTTTGCATAGATGCAATTTCTTCTCTTCTCAGAACAGAGCCAACTCTCTAATTGCTTCAAACTTGAAGCATAAAAATCAAAGCCTTCTCTCAGGTACCTCCCACCCACTCTGTAACAGTGCAGCTGTTGCCACCGTCTCTTACCCTGTTGCACTGCAGTTCACTATCCCTCTTCCTGGAACCCATAGCCTCAGTGATTCTACACTGTGAACTGACCCACCATCTCCCCTGTCAATGCAGAAGAAACACAGGCACAACCAAGATCTGAAATACTGTACTGAGAAACTACGATTTTTTTCTCTCCATAGAAGGTTTAAGCCTCTGTACTACCTAGTTAAGCAGTACCATGCTGCATTTTTAATTGCCGCCTAAGAGCTAGTCCTGTGAACAACTCGTTATTTTACTGTAAAAAACCAAAATCCTATATGGAAGGGCTGTTGATTGGGCAATTTTCCACCACTTTAGAACATTAGGAGTGCAATAGGTTACGTTTTGTATTTAATAACTACTTGGAAGTTTTACCTTTAATGACTATGAAGGAAGATAAACATGACTGTTGTTTGCTATAGGAAGAGTCACATTTATTTTAATTTATTAGTTTAACTCAGCATTAAGTTCATCCACACTAGAACCTTTCTTGAGAAACATTTTGATTTCAGCAAGTTAATAACTAGTAGTAGTAGTAGTAAACGGGGACAATCCCTCAGAATCATTTGAAACAGCACAATACACTTAATTTTAATGCCTGATAATGCTGTTTATTAGCTCTTTTAAATAAGAAAAAAGGGAGAACTCAATTAGCTTTAATTAAATTCAGGGTATTAGACCCTAACAGCTAATGAAAATAATACAGATTTATTTTATAATTAATGAAGTCCCAGAGAATTAGACTTTATTTCACTTTGTGGGGAGGGTGGCAGCTACAAGTCTGTTTCCCATTACACACATGGAAGAACATTACTGGCTGTGGAAAAAACAAGAAAAAAAAACACCTATAAAACAACTGGAAGAGAAATACTTCTTCCAGAAACAGAAAAAATGACAGGGCTATTTAAAAAAAAACACCAAAACAAAACACAATGAGAATATACATACAGTATAAAGCCTAGCATTTTCAAGACCAGTTTCTTTGAGAAAACATATTTATCAGCTCCATAGCAGGGTTCCTACACCTTAGAAGTGATTCAGAAACATACAAGTTATATAAAAGATACTTGCATGCAAAAAAATGTTTTCTTGCAATTGCCACACATTCCCAGCAGATTCATGGCAATTAATCACTACTATTTCTTGTTCACTGCTTCACAAAGTAAAATGTTACCAAACCCCATGACCAACAGTTCTTTAGGAAGACCAAGTCCTCACGCCATGCTGGCTTGAGCAACTTGAGTCTTAATCCACTTTGACATGGACTAGTTAATTGTGCCAACGTCGACTGGCTACCAGGAGATGCAGCAGCTTCTTGGGAATGCCATAATATACCTGTGATTAAGCTATGTAACAGGAACAAAGAACACCACAAATGAAAGAAAATAATCTGTATCATCTCCTTCAACAGATGAGGAACTGAGGTTCAGAGACAATAAAACAACTTTAAGAGTTGCACTGGAAATGTATAGTTTCAAAGATAGTAGATATATGCAAGTAAACTACATCCATAACCAAAATACCACTCTCCTCACCTTATTTTAATTAAATTTAAAAGAGAGTGATAACTTTGGGATCACCCTGAAACCCTACCTAGTTAAACAAGCCTTTACTAATGAGCAGCTCAATGCAAATGGAATTGACAAATTAAAACCACAGCAGAACTAATGAGGAACAGAAGCAACTTCCCATTTTAGCTCAATAATTATAGACATTAAAAGACGGCACCAAAATGAATTCACACAGAGGACTGAGAAAAGCATTCATGTGTATGCCCACCCCACCGCCTACACTACAGCTGGAGGTCAGCTCTCCAGCCCACTGAAATAGCTCTATCTCTTTCTCAGAGAGGGCTGTACCAATGCCAACAAGCAGTGCCAGCCACGCTACTAACCTTGGATAGCCAAAACTTGTTTATTCTTTTTGTCTATAGAATCAATTGTTCAATTTTTACTCATCTTCAAAATTCTTTGCAATGAAAAACCCTATTATTGGCATTTCACTGCTCACTCTGAATCTCACAGTAAATATTGCTGGAAACCATACCTGTGTGAAAATTTGTCAAGGTAGATCAATTTTTTTAGAATCAGTCATTCGTAATAGTATTCCTTGCAAACTTGCAGAAAATCATGGAAGAATAATTTAGACTAGATGTCAGGAAGCATTTCTTTACAGAACAGGTTATTAGGCATTGGAATGGGCTGCCCAGGGAGGTGGTGGAGTCCCCATCCCTGGAGGTGTTTAAAAGTCGGGTCGACATAGTGCTGAGGGATCTGGTGTAGTTGGGAACTGTCAGTGCTAGGTGAACGGTTGGACTAGATGATCTTCAAGGTCCTTTCCAACCTAGCTGATTCTGTGATTCTGTAAACAATGCTTTAATAAAGAGGAATATATAGAACTTATGACAAGGTAACAAGAAATCTATCCTTTAAAGCTCTTGAGTCCTGTGAGGACAATGTTTGATTTTCCCCTCCCTAATTCCATCTTAATGGCATTAAGATATTTGAACTCAACTCAGTTCACCTGCCACTTCCATTTAAAAAGGTCTCGTGCAGCAGGAGTGGCTTATTAGAATGCTTTTGAAAGAGGACACAGTTACTTATCAAGAACAGTCTTTGTCTCAACAAATAGAAGTGCTGAATAAATGCCAGGATGCTGGTAGGTGAATCAATTCTACCAGTATAAGCAGTTTGTTAACCACACAGTATTTTTATGTTATGATTTAGCACATTTAAATTGCCAGACTACAAATTCTTCTTTGAAATGACCTCTCAGAAGAGAGTCGCCATATCAATGCATCTGAAGAGTCTGACTGGAAGCACTCAACTTACCTCACCTGCATGTGGCTTTTACATAGTAATAGGGAAAGAAAAAGCAAAGCCATGAAGTTCTACCACAGCAGGAACTGGCTAAGATAACAGCAGCAAAATGAGTGACAGCTGTCACTCCAAGAATAACATCAATCCTACATAAAAGTGAACTTTACTTATAAACTCTACTTAGAACATGCCAACTCTGTCCTAATTCTCCGTTCTCCACTACCGGTGAGGACAGCATGTTCAGAGCACAGGGCTCAGCATGGGAATCCCAGGGTCAAATGCAAGATCATTAAATAGTTAACCTCAATTAAGACTGCATAGTTACCTTCACATAGGTAATTCAGATCTTGTCCTGGCTGAGTTACCAGGTTAAGTTAAACTGATCAAGATCACTCAGTGACATCTGAAACACTTGGCTAAACTCCTTATGACAAATCACAGAGACAGCTTGCTGGTATGTAAGGTCAAAACATTTGAATGCTCATCACTTCCTAGAACTCACAGGTATAACTGACACTGTAGTACATTTAGTTTCTCAAGTATAACCATCTTAAAGAAATTGCTATTGGAATGATCTATGAAATCAGAGAATCAGGTTGGAAACTCTCTAATAAACCCAGAAGAAAAAGACCACAGGACGAGATTTCCCACACAGAAATAGGATGCACTGAAATAACTGGTTTCCAGGATATTTTAAATACAACATTGTCTTTTTAAACCTCTGTTTAAAGTTGACCTAGAAGATGATGGTCCTACCTTGATGGAAGCAACGTGGAGCAAAGTCTCTCCCTTGTAATTTCTTCTGGCAATTGTGTTACCACCAGGGGACTTCAACACAGAAGGACTGTGTGGTATTCCTACTTGATCACAGGTCTTGGAAGAAGATGGGGTAGAGGGACATTTTGAAAGTGAAGGACTATTTATTGCTTGAAAGACTGCAGAACTTCTTGTCTTCATTATTGTGTTAGTGAGTTTCAGTACAGAGGAAGAAATCTGAACTGGTGTCTTGTGTTCAGTCATTGGGGAGATGGGGGAACCCTGAGGTAAATCCTTGAAGCCATCTGCCTGCCTCGCTGATTTCTCAATACTACTCCTCTCAGTTCTTCTTGGTCTTTTAGACTGAGAAGTAACTGGAAGTCTGGATTGCTCCCGTCCACGTTTCAAAGGTGTAGTTTCATTTTCAATTGACAGTGCTGTCTCTGTAGCACAATTTGTTCCCTTTTTGACTTGTGCAGGGCATGCAACCTCACTGTTATCCTTCTTCTCCAAGGATTTTACCTGTGGTGATATCTCCACATTTTCTGTATTTTTGCTGGAGTCAGATTCCTTTATAGACTCCTGTCGAAGTGTCTCTTCAGGGCTATTTGGTTCTGGGCTGCACAGGACTACTGGTTGACTGCAGATGGTCACACACTTTTCCTTGGGAGCCTTCTCAACTCCTTCCTGCTCAGGCTTCTCTAAGCACCACACTTTGTTAATGTCTGCTAGACGTTTCTTCTTGATCATCTTACTCTGTGTCTTTGTTGGCTTTTTTGTCACCTTGGAGGGCTTTTCATGAGGAGGGGAAGGAAGGAAATCATAAATTGAAGATGTATCTTGACAAAGGTTATTGCTTTTAGTCTCAGGCTGACTCCTGTTCAGGATGCATCGAATCTTCCTACTCCTTGGACTGAACCACATTTTAATCTGTTCCTTTTTATTCTTTTTTCCAAAGTCTGAGTCAGTTGGTGTGAAGGTATCTTCTGTTGAATCTAAGTGCATCAGGGAAGAGGAAAAACAATTTATAGAGTACTCTTCAGTAGAACATTGCAAAGAAAAAAGATCAGAACCACAACTTCAGTAACTGATGAAACATTACTAAATACAAGCTATGTGTGCCTTCATTTCTTCTGAAGAGACACATGTAATGGCTTTAAAACTGGCAAGGTCACAGGCCACTCTGGAGTTCAGGGATCCCAGAGCAGGTAAAGGTATCCACTAGGCATGTGAGCACCCTGCTAGGAAAGTTTCCTCAGTAGTCTGAGTTCACAATGAAGCACATGCACAGATTTCTGACTAGATTATAGAGGAGAGAAGCTGGTTCTCCATAGAGTAAACTATTCCAAGCAAGCTAAATATTCTGATGATCTCAAACATTTCTTTAAAAAATATGTGGTGGAGCAATTTTAAAGTCACATGGCACAGCAAGTTGCAAATCAATTTCCAAAATGACAGGAATATCTGGCACTCCCAGTTCATGAAATAACAGTTGAGAACAAGGGCTATAAATGGTGTCCTCAATGGCTTAAAAATAAATTAAGTGTCATAAAGTAACCTCTAAGTTGGACATTAATTTAATTTAACAGCAACTCTGTCAGTTCAAAAGAACAGATTTTTTACAGATTCCTTCTTGAAAACCTAAGTTATTTAAGGTTACTTGGACAAGTCCTCCACAGTAAACGCACAACTCTTTCTGTTACCTCCAATCTCAGGGAGGTTCACATTCACAGAAATCTTGGTGATTTGTAGCAATCAATCACAAAACCAATATTCATTTTGCCTAGTGAGGCAAGAAGGGTATCGTTACTATTATTTTGAACAGAACTAAGACCAAGATCAGTGGCTTTGTTTAAACATTCTTGAAATAAACCATGCATAGTCTCAATTATTAAAAGCAACAGACACTCACTGCAACAGTGTATTACTTTCACTTCAGCGCATTAACTTTCTACAGATAATTTGACTTCTCCATACCTTCTCTTCTATTTTTGGTGTTAGTAACTATAAAGCCTGCTTTCCACAGCAAGCTATGATAAATTCATAGATAGCAGACAAAGTAGACCCAATCCCTTAGACAAAAAAAATGATTGAAATTTCACTTAAAAGAGAACTGTACAGCTAGTAATTCAACACCAAAATAGACATTTGTTGTTTTCCTTTAAAGCAATGTTTCAAGGTTAAATGCTTCCTCAATCTTGATTTAAATTACCCTACTTACCCCTTGAATTAAAATATGCTAGATATTAGGAGATTTAGCTAGAGGAGTATGTAAGGCATCAGACCAAAAGTGTCTTTAAAGATACAGCTTGAGGCTAGCTAATCAATCACTTAGGTATCTGAAGACAATCATCAAGTACAGAACTACAGCTATGTGTTTTTTTCTGTAGGGCTGGGCTTGGTGCAAACAAGAAAAAAGCACTGAAATTGAGAGTGAAATCTCATAACTAGCTAGCCTTCAGAAAGTTATCATATCTAATTTCATTCTGACTATAACATCTAAAAAAAGTAAGAGCTTGATTGCAAACAGATGCAAAAATATAAACCACAGTTACTATTTACTTGTCTCGCCTTCACTGTTTACACAACTAGCAGATTTCCTTCTAAAATATTTACCTTGCTAGAACTACGAGTCATCTCCAAGTAAAGAGCAAGAATAAAATCAGCTTGCAAAAGTAATTTGTGCAACAATTTTGTGATGGCCAGAATTCTTTTTGATGTGTATAATAGCACAGTAAGACTTTAAAGTCCAAGTGACAAACTCAACGGCACTGCCCTTCAGAAGTACGATCTAAAACAGCCTAACACAATTAAGCATTTACACTGGAAGCTATGTATATACCACTTCTGGCAGCAAGAAAGCTTGTGAAAAATCAACCACAGGGGTTCTTAAACTGATCTGTTCATTATTGGTTGCTCAGCAGGGACTTACTAGTCAGGTTATTACAAACCTGCTGAAAATACACCAAATAAATACTTTTCCAGGATTATTTTCCCTCACATGCAACTCCTTTAGGTGTAAAAGAGTATGTTGCATGTTTTATAACAGGGAGGCCCTAATGGAACATGATTAAAATGCCACACATACTGTGAAAGAGATCAGACACATGAAGAGGCCAGCCGTGCACACCCAGAGCATCCCCACAGCCTGCTGGGGAAAAGACTGCAATTTCTGCCTGGGGTGTGTGTTGCCTCTCAGCCATTACTCAGCAACTCCATCCTTTAGAATACTTTGTAGCTAACATCAACTCTGCCTGAACAGTTCTGTGTAGCATCTGCAAAAAAGATTATTCTTAGACTCTGCTGCCCCTTTTCTCTGTTTCCAAAGCATACAAGGCAGGGAGTAGAAGTAATAAGGACAAATGGCCAACCCGCCCTGAAAATCTAATCCTTTGATGGACCCAGAGCTGTGAGAGGGAGAGAGAAGAAAAAAAAGAGACACAGTGCTAAGAAACTGAAAGGAAGTTCTTATGGTTTAATATGTAAATGTTAACTTATATAAAGAGGGTATTATCTGGTAGCTAAGTACATACAGTTAAACTACCTTCAGAGAAAATTGCTCATAGTAAAATCAATCCAAAGGAGTTCTTTGCTGTCTCCAAGTTGGAAGCCAGAGCTTGCATCTCAACAGGAATGAAAAAATTACTAGATATGATTAAAATTTGTCTTCTTAATACCTAAGAAGTATCCTCCCAAAATTTTTAGATGCACTGAGAAAGGTAAAAAAAAAAAAAAAAAAAAAAATCAGTAAAGCATGCCTTACTAATTCTAGATTTTAAGCAACTGCAATAGTGTAAAGACTATCCACAACAACGGTATTAGAATCAGCCGATACTAAATGCAGTAAATCTACTCTCGATTACCCATTAAGCGTAACATTCATATACACAAATATATTAATTGAATTATTTCTAAATTAGACTTATTTGCACACAATAAGCAGAAGTTTCTTAATGCCGACATTTAATAGAGTTGAATTTCTTAAAGTCGGTCGAGACCAGACAAAAATATTAGGATATGCAGTGCCTTGCAACTGGAGTGCTACATCTCCAAGCTCTGCTGTAGTACAATAACAGGCTAGAGCAGGAAAAAAAGGAGCAATTAGAAAATGTGGTTTAGCTATCATTAATCTGCATCAAAGGAATATAATGATGCACATTGTGTGCCTTTCAAATTATTCTCTATTATGGGTTTCAGAACAGAAGTTGAGAAATCTCTTTGACAAACTAGTCCCTTATTAAAAATCAAAGGGAAGTGCTTTGGTACCATCTGTGCAACATTAGTGCCTTCACTGAAGAATGATTATTTTGCAAGTTAAGCATTCAACACAGGGGGAAAAAGGGAAAAATTCCAGCTATTCAAAAACTCATCTTTAGCTATTATGAAAAATGTCATAGCATGCATGAAATGCAATGTAATTTGTTACAACAGTTCAACGTCTTTCCCTCCACATCAGTAAATGTGAAACTAAATTATGATAATATAAAAGTTAACTAAAAGTTAATCTCTCCCACTGTCCACCAGCATCAACATGAGATTATGAAGCTTTGACCAACACCTGCAAGGTCTAGCTCTGTATGAGAAGGGAGGAGGAAGGCTTTCCGTTTGACTGTGTTAGAGCAAAGCAGATTATTTTACAAAGATTGAGGTAAAAATCACCCATAAATGGTTGTGAAAATTTACGACAATCTCTTCTTTCTAAAGAATATCACACAGAAAAATATGCTCATTTAGAAATTCACTTTCAAAATCATTACTGTAAATCAAACTTCTTCATCCCTATTATACTACATACACTATGTCCACGATTCAACAAGTTCTTACTAATGACCCACTTATGAAGCCCATCATCCCACCAACTCCAATTCTCAAGAAGTCTTGGACTCTGCAACATTAGAGCTAAAGATTTTGAGGTGCAGATATCCCATCTATGAAGCCTGCCAGCCAGATAGCTTCCTCGTAAAGGTACAACGCCAGGCAGTAAAAAAGTCAGAGAGCTCTCCTCACCTTGCCACAGACTAAGGTCTAAGGCATGTCTAACAAGTCAATTAATTTTGAGACTCAGCAGGTGCTACCTATAGTTTGCATTTTCTAGCCAGTGTCAGGTTTGTTGTTCACCAGTTGCCCTTCAGTGGCCCCAGTACTATTCTGCAATGCCATTTGCTGTACTTCCCTTCAGTTTCCAAGGAAAGCATTAGCCATTTTGTGCAGTCTTTCCTGAATTACTTGCTGTTGCTTCTTAGAACACACACGGTTAGGCAAAAAGCTATCCTCATTCCACTGGCGTGCTGTGGGCTGTGTAACCTGTGAGTACAGGGATTTTTATACTTGCATTATTCAACACGTGAGCTTAACCCTATCCTTTTCAGTCATGGTAGTCTGTTGTCTTTAAAGACATCACACGTAGCTTACTGTATTTGCTAGGTCTGTCGTAGATTTAAAATCGGTAGTAAGATGCATTTGCATTAGAAACTGCAGTGTCAACAAGGATCTCAAACAGAAGCCTTGAGACAAGCCACAATTGTCTCAAAACAAGGCATATAAAACAAATATGCAGAAGTCATACAAAACAAATATATGGAAAGTTTCCTTTTTCAACTGCTGCTCTTCCTTTCCTCCACAGAAAGATTGATTTTTCTGTGTGTTTCCTTTAGTGGAACATAAAATATAATTTCTGACCTTCTAACAAAAAAGAAAATATTGTTGACAGGGATGTGGCAGAAGTATTGCCATAAGAACATGAAAGGAGCACTTTAACAAGAGGCCCTGATTCTCTAAACTCAAACATATTTCAGTTTGTATACATTAAGTTCAAGACATGCATCTATGGGAGGTGACAGATTTGCCAGAGATGAGTGACAAAACATCCTAAAGGATTTGCTCTCAAAATCTCTAGAGCTACATCATCCTGTAATTTGCCACAGTACAACACATAATTGACTGTTGTTAGATGTGCACTCATTTAATTATGTATCCAAACCATTCCTGACAGTGAACTACCACCAGCTCAGGACGTTTTTTTCCCCCTTAACCTCAGTATGAAACATCCAAAAGGCCATTAATCCTTAGTTCACTGCAAAGATTAAAAGTGATGGAAAGTAAGCTCCCAAATCAGTCATAACTTTAGCTCCAAACAAAACATTCTTGGAAACTTTAGTTTTTGTGTCTGCTTTTAAATCAGAACAAGAAACAAGTCCTTGTTGAACAAGTAGTTTTGGTCTGTGGTTTAGCCACACCATGCAAACTTTATTTTAGAAGAACTAGGGGATTAAATGTATTATTCCATTTCTGGTACAGTTAAGCATCAGACCAGTTTTTAAGAGTTAATCCACCTGTAAGAGTTCTCCAAAACATCTACACAGTATCAATAATACTACCATGTTGTATTTTAAATGCTTTATTTATAGCATCACAAATAACTCCTCTCAGAGATTCTCTTTCAACTATGTTTTAAAAGCCTTCACCATTTAAAATGTTTCCCTGAAATCCTATTTAAGCCATCATCTACATTTTCTATGCTCCAGAGGATTTATTCACCATAGAATTTTCTATCTATATAAAATGTATTCCTTTACAGTTGGACACAGGCTTTCAGCCTCCTCACCTAAATGCATTTTGATGTCAATAAAGAGCTACCCCATAAATTAACATGAAGATGCTGAGGGAATTAGACTTAGAAAAAGAATCTTTAATTCAGACAAACATATTAGGAAGCAACAATGAAGGAAGAATTACCTTTTCTGTATCTGACAGCTAAATTAATGTTTTCTAAAACTCAGAATTACATAAAATGCTCCTCTCTGAGCTTGCAGAAGAGACATACATTCACCTACGCTTATTTCATTTCGTTTCTTCCTACTTTGACAATCAGCCTAAAATTTGATAAAGAGATGAATTCCTGGAGTATGATCTCTGCATCTTCTAGCACAGTCAGCAATGACAAAATGCCATTGTAGCTGACTAGCTGATTGTTAGGGACCAGAAAATAAATTACTGAAGACTTGCTTCTTTCCCCTTTTAGGCAATGAATACAGATAATTTTTTCTGTGCGCAAAAACCCTAAACTGAATATTACTGGGAGAGTACACAAATACACAAGAGGCAAGAAAGTATATGCGTTAATCCTTTAACGGGGCCCCCCTAAAGAAGTGTGTGCTGCAGAACATTACACTTTTGTGCTGCCCTAAGAGCAAAGATATGACAATTTGTGCCCCTGCTTTGTGCAACTAACTGCCATGTGACTCGGGAATCTATTCCACTTTCATCTAATTTTGGAGGACAGATTCTAATGAATTATGGACTAACCTGCTCATGCAGATTTCTTAGTAAAACAGATTCAAAGAACGAGCAATCCATACAGACAGTTCTCTTCAAATCAAATTTTCCAAACATGATTTGGAACAGCCTTTCAGAATCTTAAACAGGGCTGCACTGCTCATTCTCTATGAAGCCCGTGAAATGATACAGAGCGGTCTGGATTCAACGGCTGTCAGAGACCCAGGCTTGCTCTTACCTGATGTGTCCGCACCCAGCAGACAGCGCAGTTTGCTGCAAAGCTGAATCATGTTATCTAGTTGCCGGTTTATCTGTGCATCTTGCACCCAGGCTGGCATGTGGCACACCGGGCATTCTGTGCCAACACAGTCACCCACACAAGATCTGAAAGTCAAATGTAAAAATCCATTATCCAGCGTAAGTTATCTACCGTACTCGCTATCAACCTTTTCACAGCCAAACGCTCAGCAAGAATCTCTTATTTTAGCATTGTTGTAAAGCCTGTATGAGTTAGTCACAAATGCAGGAGAGGACATATTTATCATGACAAGCCATAATTAAGCAAGCCAAGTCCAGAGCCTTGTCAGCATACTGTCATGAAAGACATGTTATCTTGTGACTCCCACAGACTCACAAGCTGATCCAAATTTTCAAGGTATGCTAAAGCTCCATTGCTGTTTGTCTCCAGGTAGCAATTAGGCTCAAACAGTTAAAACTACACATTCCTTTACACTCAGCTAAAGGTAGGGTTATTCTTCTGCAGCCTTCTATTTTTAAATCAGTGACAGAAAAACATAACATAGTACACAACATAGTAAACTATCATTTCTACTTTCTCCTACTTAAAGTTTTCTTGATATTGTGGTTTCACCTGTCTGAGCATATAAGACGACCCACAAGGATCCGCAGGTGTTCTGAGTCACTCTTCTCTTTCAGAGCATTTATGTCAGATGATCAGGGCAGAGTGGATGGGGAAAACAGATTTAATCAGTAAAGGTCATTTAACACTTGTAGCTTCTTAGTAATACTACTCTCCCCCTATCAGCCTAAAACTTTTGATTAGTCCAGTGAGAGGACCTTATGACTTGCCATCTGAACCGCAACATTCAAGGGCCACTGTTACATCTCAGCTCCAATCTATCCCATTAAATACCAGTTATAATTTCGCATACTCAAGACTGAATTAATTTCACGTCTCCGTTACTTTACCATCACGTAGCATGCACAATTCTAGCCAAACGTATAAAATTAAATGTGAGCAGATCATGTTAAAACATTCAGAGGAACTGAATGCCAGTAATATCAAGGCACTGCTCCCTGAAGAGAAAGATCAAAGTCTATGCATCTAGACTTTAAACATATAAAATCAACTTGGAAGTTGACAATCATATACCCCAAAACTAGTAGCTAACAATAACCAGAATTCTAACTACCACCACTTTCCTTAAGAGGAGAGTTATTTTCAGCTCTGTTCTCTGCACTGGCATCTCTCCCTCAAACACCACACACTTATCGTGCCTTCAGTTAATCCCAAAACAGGAAATTTGGTATGTAAAATCGCTGCTAGGTGTGTTTTGTGCTTTAAACAGCCTGCTCTGAGCAGGCAAAGGACCTCACATTTAAGACACTGCTATGATCACGAGACTGTAGTACAAGTCTTGGTTCTGATATATTCTAGATGACATTGACAAATCACTTGGTGCAAAGAAAAGAACTGACCAGGCCTTGTTCTCAGGGAGAGTTGGCCTCAGGTCTCCCATGTCTGTAAAAAGTTGTGCAAAGGAAATGCAGAATGACTTTTATACCACAACATTTCCTAATTACTTTTAGCTGTTGGGTTTTTATAGTTAATGGATAATGACATTAACTTAGTAGCTACTAACACTCAGACAAAACCGCAGAAACTGATCTTAATAAATATTCCTGACCATAATAAAACCCATGCTGAGGGAGAACCAGTTACATTATGCGTGACTTGATTATTGCAGTTCATTAGTTTCACGTATTTCACTTCATATATCAGAAGGCAGCTCTGGCCATTCACCCCACTCCTTCCAGTGTATATTAATAAATGTCTGTCTTTAGCAACGGATCAGAATCAGTTCATGTCTGTATACTGCTGATTCAATTCACACCTGACCACATTTGCTTGTAAACAAATTAATCTAAATTTCTTTAGGTTCATTAAAAAAAAAAATAGCCTATCCAAGACTCAGTCATCAAAGGATAGGATACATTAAATTGATGACTAAAAGGTCAGGCACATAAAAGAGAAAAGATCAGGTGTGACAATAATTTGGCAACAGCAAATAAACTCTTTTTCTGGAGTAAGATCTGCTAATGAGTGCTTAAGGCTCCCATTAGTTACTCTTTCCAGCCTTACAGATGCAAAATGCATCATCTTCTGATGCCTTGAAAATTTTTCTTAAAAAAATACTTCAACAAACAGTGGGTATTTGAAATCTATCACCTAGAATACACTGGAGTTATTTTAGATGCCCAATTTTGTTTATTAAGCCACGCTTACGCTACCCTTCAGCGATCCACACTACACCTAAGAAAAAATCATTTTATTAGACAGATATGAACATATTCATAAATAACTTGTACAAGCTTCTGAGGGCTATTTTACTAAGTACTCTATGGACAGGTAGTACAAACAGGAAAATTGCTTCAGACGGCAGAATCTTCTACAGCAATTAACGGCCAAAGCTGGGAAAGAACCCACATGTCCGGACAGAAATAAATCATTTGTGTGTCTTTTAATACATCCGTACTGTCCCATAATCAGTTACTCTCAAAACCCAAAAAACTCTTTTGCTTAGGATTTTACTCTTCAGGCCTCCAACAGTTTAAGCTCCCATTAGAAAAGTGCAGTTGAAGACAGTGAAGGAATACATAGCCATGAGGGAGCAGAGCATTTCCTCTGCTTTTATTGACATAGTGACTACGGTATTACCAAGAGGCAAAGCTGAATATCTAGTCTGGCCTACAAGTAGAGGTTATAAAGTGTCTATCCTCTCCACTGTCACAAGCATAGAATTTTAATAGACAGCTCACATCTGTGCTGTGCAGAGAAATGTTTAAACTATATGACTGACCGTTTAACTCCCCATATTTGTATAGTGACATACAGGACAGACAGAAGGTTCCACCACCTTCCCCATGAGGGTCTAGGGCACAAACATTTCAGACTCTGCTGACAGTGCAGCGAGTTGTCCTAAGACAGGCCAAGTGACAACCACCTCCTCAGAACTGCTTTGTCAGCAGGATGTTTCTAACCACTCTTTTTTTTTAAAAAAAAAAAGACTCACATTATTTGACAAGCTACAAGTAGAGGTACTCATCCTAACATGTTCGGATGGACGTCACTACAGGAAGTTACGGTGGCAGATCTTTAGGAGCAAAGCCATTAGCATAGCAGAAGGCCAAAGCAATGACAAGCAGCACCCAATCCTCTCAAGCAGAACAAAATCCCCTTGGGAACAAGAAGCACCTTTCCAGACTGCTGTTTTTTGTTAGGAGGGGAGGAAAAGGGAGTGAAGAGATGACGAGGTCTGGAAGTTACTTTTGCCACCTACCCCACTATGAGTGGGCTCCCCCCTCCACCAGACTGAGGTCTCCTTTTACACCTGGCCAACCTCCCGAAGCCTAAACCAGCAAGCCAGACACTCGCCCTAGAGCGGGGAGCCGGAGCTACAGGGCAACAGCTCCCGCCTTCCACTCAGCCCCCCGGCCAGAAAGCACCACCGGCGCCCGCCCCCCACCCTCTCCCGAGCTGGCAGCAAGGCGGGCGGGGGCCTCGGCCGAGCCCGGCGCCCCGCGCTACTTACAGGCAGAAGATGTGCTCGCACCGCCCCAGGGACACGGGCTGCCGCAGGACGCCGGCGCTGTGGGCAGAGGAAGGAGAAACGCGACATTTTAACACCCGCGGGCACGGCGGCGGTTCCGCTCGCCTGCCGGCAGCCGGGACGCAACGGCCGCAGCGGAAAGGGGAAGGGGGGCATCCGTTACCAGCGGGAGCAGCTCAGCGCCTTCTCCAGCCGCCCCAGCGCGGCGCGGGTGTGGGCCCAGGGCGGGCCGGGCGGCGCCACGGTGGCGGCGGTGAGGGACTGGCCGCCCGGGGCCGGCCGGTTGCCCGAGCGGCCGCGCAGCGCTTCCCGCATCGCTCCCCGCCGCCGCCGCTCCAAATTCCGCGCCCGCCCGAACTACGCAAGCGCCGAAAGCTGCGCGGCCGCCAGCGCGCATGCGCCTACGGAGAAGGCGCGCTGGCCGGCGCGCTTCCCGCGCTCCGGGAGAGGGCGGGGCCAGGCGGGAGGGGGAGGCTGAGGCAGGGCAGCCCACCCGAGAGCCGGGAGGGAGACAGCTCAGCGGCATCCAAAGCGATCACATGCCCGATATGTCTAGATATGTCTTTCCAGTATCTGTTTCTCTATAAAGAACATGTCTAACACAGCACAAACATGTACTTGAAACGGGCGGGCGGGCGCAGCGTTGTGGTGCTGAGGGCTCCTCCCCTCTTGCCTGGCGCCCGGGCTGGGTCGGGCACCCGCCCCGTGCAAATGCCTTTCCACCCTGACTTTAAAAATTTCCTCCCTTCCACCCATCCGCTAGCTTCACTCTGAAAGAGATATTTCACTAGTCACCATTACTTTTGGTTTTGAGAGTGTTTTTTTCCTCAGCCTGTTGCACCCAGTAGCACCTCAGGGTTCAGCTCAATCTCTTTTTGCAGGTTGTTGTTTTCGAGGTGGTACCTCCACAGACGCCGCCATCACCATCCCTGTGTAATTCAGTGTAATTACTGAAGCACATAAAGCAGTTATAGCAGGAATTTATCACTTTCAGGTAGAAATACTCCTGGACAAATAATAGATAGAGCGGGAATGCCAGGAGTGATTTATAACAAGCTTACTGACATTTCGTGTCGAGAAGCTCCACCAGTGAATAAGCATCAAGCCATAAATCTTCGAGCAAACATGATTAAAGTGAGCAAGTTATTCTCTGAGGGAACTTCATCATAAAAGGATGCAACAGTGTGGAGCCACAAAATTTGGTTGGTGACAGTCACAGGAAACAGCCGTCAGAGCGGCGCCCCAGCAGACCATCTGAAATTTTGGTGGTGTTTCTCATCCCGTGTCTCCCTCCATTTGCTTCCTGCGGGTAGATGGTTTTCCCTCGTCCGCGCTCACCGGGAGAAGTGAAAGCAGTGAGAAGTTGGGTACCACTGCTCAGCTGAGCAATGGCTGCCTGATGAGAGGGGCCAGTTTGACCGCTGGTGGCAACAGGGGCATTGCCCACAGCTCTTACCTCACCTGGGGAGAAGGACTTCTTCTTAGCTGAGTGTTAAATCAGGGATGTAAACATGTCTTAATAAGTTATCCTTGTTTTCCAGGAAGGAGGTTCTTCAGTTTTCAGGCTTTGCACTCCTCTGCTTTGGTAGCTTGTTCCCTCTGTAGCTCCTGAACACTGGAGATGTTATAAATTGGGATATCTTTATTTTTTTGCTTTATTTACGGAAGGTTAAATATTTATCTTTGCTACTAATGTTAGCTAGAGGTGCAAGAAGGTCAGCAGGGGTTGGGAATTTTAAAATCTTTCAGCTCCATTGATGTGAGAGAATTTACTACTGTTGTCTGGGGCAAACTGATATGTCACAGGGTGAAACACTGTCACGCTGATTTGAATGGTGGCATATTCACCCTTTATTAAATCAGTGCCATTGTACCTCCTAACATGCCACCAAACACCATCTTGATTTTCTCTGCATTCATAATAACTCCAAATACTTAACCCATGAGAAAGGAGACTGTGGAGGTCTGTGGAGGGTCCAAAGGGTTAAGCCCCAGCCCATCCTTTGCAAGTGACTCTGTCCTTGAAGAGTCAGGGTCTGAAACCTTAGGGAGAGGGATGGATGGAAGTGTCCCCATCCGCAAGCTGACGCAGAGAGGAAGGCTCTTTGTTGTCGTCCACAGTGCAGTAGCTGCGTCTGTGCACTTGGATCCAGCTATGAACAGTGCAGTTGTATCTCAATAATAACCTGTTGTATTCTGGTGCTCAGAAAACGCCCCACTGCATTAGTAACACTGAGCGGTGTCCCCTTTGCTAACGGTCTGTCATCCCTGGTGGTGGGATGCATCAGCTGCAGAGAAAAGCAGCTCTGGAGAAAGAAACAACAGCCACAGAGGAAAGCATGGAAGTAAAACAAAACCAAATGCAGACTGCACCCTGTTAAGAGACATACATAGGTGTCGGATGCTCCTGGGCAGCAGGCAAGCTTGAATATGTTTCTGGCAGGAGATGACTGTGGTGAGCTGCTTCAGAGCACAGCATCCTCCTTGCCTGTCTTGAAGCAGGAAAGGGGCAGGGAGAGGTGCCCTGGGCCCTGTCCTGCCCAAAGGGGAGCTTGTTCCCAAGCCCAGTGAGGTGGGGGACTGGGACGTCCCATGGTGCCTCTTCCCATCCTGTGTGCATTCACCAAAACATCTGGATACAGGAGAGGGATGACACTGACGGACACAGCTGGACAAGGCACCCTTGCTCCTCTGCTCAGGCTTCAGGGGATGGAGCTGGGACAGAGACCTGATCCCTCATGCTGCCAAAACCAGGCTAAACTCACAAAATAAGCTAAAACAGTAATTTGTCCTTAAAAATGAATAATTGCCAGATGCAGCCTTAACATCCTAATCCCTCTTACTTGGCCGTTGTGTGCTCATCATGTGCTCAAAAAAACCAGTACCTGGTGTCTCCCGGTGCACCAGGGTTACTGAAGATGGCAAAAGGCCTTGCTGCCGAGATGAAATTTTAACGTAATTTGAAGCATTCACCGCAGGTTACAAACAACACTTGATCCATAGATCTCTTGAGTCAACCTGGCATTTATGTTCACAAAATATGAGATGCTGATATATACTGTATAGGACAATAAAACAGGTAAGTACCTCGTCTTCCTTTCCTCTGGCTGAAATATGTTTAGTGTCCCTCTCAATAAATCCACGTGTGTGCACGTAGTCCCCATTGTGCTGAGACATTATGTGCAAATTTACAAACATTTACAACTAAGTCAAACTGAGGCAAAGCACTGCCCTGGGCAGCCAGCATCTAACAAATACTTGTGTTTGAGAAAGATGTAAAAGTCATGAGTGATTCATTCTCCCTAATTTTATAAAGGTTAAGGAATCGGTGCTCTTGGAAACCTAAGAAACGTCTTCCTCTGTAGTGAATTACTGCAACCAGTTGGACAGTCAGAAGCAAAAAAATGATGCAGAGAACAGGGGGAAGCGAGAAATATATCTCTAAATTTGGTTTATGCAGTATTTAAAGTACAAGTAAAGCCATTCCAGGCAGGATAAGGCCCACACACTTTAAAATAAATTTGTTGCATGACAGAAAGCCAGTAAAACGGTTTCAGCTGTGGTGTGATATAGTGCGACAGTTGCGTTCAGTACGTGCATGAATCAGCTGCTCCATACCCTGCCGAGGCAACAATCATCTTCGCCGTGCTAAACTGATAATGTGATTTTCAAACAATGCAGGGCTTCAGAGCAAAACCCGTGCTGAAGGATGGCGCTCAGCTTCCTGGATGACGAGGAAGGTAAAAAATCCTTGTCTACCTCCTGCTTATTTTCAAAGCATTACCCATCTTGTAAAGACCCTTTTATGTAAATATACCAGTACCTGATATTTTGTTCATTAGTGAAGTTCTCCAGCTTTTTTTCAATAAATATACAATTATTACGTGATTCATCATGTAACAAGAAGGAGAGTGCAGAGGGAGGCAGTTCCGTTAAGTCTCACAAGTCAGTCATTTTCTCGGGGGTTAAAAGAGCCAAACTGCCTGTGACGAGGGGGTCCATCTTCTCGCGAGCACCTGAATATGGGGGAAAATCCCAAAACCACTACGCCTCGCCAGCAGCAGCCCAGCTTTGACATGCTGAGCATCCACAGTGAGTGACAGGATGGAACTGCTTCAGCAGAAGACTCAAAAAAAAATGAGAGGAAGAGCAGCATCACGCTTTGAATTCCCTCTTTCCCCAAACATCTGAATCAAAGACTTTAACAGGCTTAGTTTGGTCCTCAGGCTGCCCCTCTGGGGCCAATTTTGCCATGAGCCCAAAGCCCCTCGAGCTCACCGTGGTCTCAGAGGCATCATGGGCTGTGGAGCCGACTTGAAAGACATGGGGCTGCTGAGATCATTTGATGCAGTAATTGGTTAGGGCCATTAGACTAGCAAGTTTTAAGATTTAAAATATTGAGGGATTTGATCCCCAAAAGGAAATAGTAATAATTAAAAAAAGTCTACTGCACTCTCAGACTAAGCAGCACAGTCAGCATTGCATTACATGGCATTAAATTATTAGTTGCGTCTTGATAGGAGAAACATCTGCTGGTGTTAGACATGGCATTTTTAATTAAAGGCAGCAGCAGAGAAGCCCGTGGTTCATCAGTTCTGCTTTCACCATGTGAATTGCTAAATCCAAAGTGCACTTGTGCAAAAGATTTGGTCAGAGCACATGCTCTGGACCCAGTGCTACAGAAGTGTGAGCAGGAAAACAACTGAGGTGACAGGTAATTTACACCTGCGTCTGCTGGGCCCTTCACTTAGTGAGAACTTTCTGTGAATCCCTGGCTGGGTTAAAACTGCATGGGATTTTACAGAAATGAGATTACCCTTCTGTTTTTTACGGATGCGGGAGAAGAGGGCTTTCCAGCAGAAAGGCGAGAACAGAGAAAAGCAAAGTGGGAGGAAGCCCCGCACCCAGCGATGCAGCTGGGGACCACGTGCACACATTTGCTCCAGTGGCTGCCGATCCCCCCCTGCTCCCAGAGCTCCCCACCAGCACTCTCGTCTCAGGGTACGGATAGCAGAAACGTCAGGCCCATGGACGCGCACGGCTGCCTTCCCGTTGGAGAGGAGGGGGCCAGGATTTCCCTCGACGAGCCCCACAGATGGTGTTTGTTTGCTCAGCCACGATAAAAAAGGAAAATATTTGGTGCAATCTGCTAGCAGGCAGAGGCAGACATATGGTCGGTGCGATGCAAGCCTGGATGCTCGGGAAAACACAGTCAAAGCTTTGCAGTGGCTTTTAGATGTTGGATTGCCCTTGAGTTGCGTAGGATAGAAGTCCAAGGAAACCTTTGAAGAACTTGGGTGCGAGTTTCGTACAGAGGCTGCTGTGCCTTGAACCCTCTTATTATTAGCCCCACTCTAATTAGTTCTACTATACTATCCCTATTGTACTGGAGTTATTATAATTAACCAATTTTAATTAAGCCTCAGCTCTGGCTCAACACTCGGAGAAATTCTCCCTGGTTCAATGATTGTTCATCTGGCACGCACAAAACACAGGTTGAAAACGATGGAGGCAATTAAAGGCAATTGCTTGTGCATTCGGACATGGCAGAGTCAAAGTGTGGGTGCAGCATCACTTTCGTTCTTTTTCCCTGTGATTTACGAGCCTGTTGTTAAATGCATCATCACAGCATCAAGCCTGTGGGAAATCTGTGAGCCACCTCAAAACATAAAATCCTTTTTATTTCCCTTTAAGTTAAATTTTCAAAACCCAAACCCCAATTCTTCTGATTTCTGTTTCCCAGATATTTCTGAACAGGGATTAACCCCCAGCTAAGACAGTGCCAGTGACATTAAAGGTTTTGGTGGGTTTTCCTGGCTGTGCCAAGGGGGTGATGGGGCTGTGACACACGCACCACGATGGGACCCTCCACCCCTTTGGAGTCTCCATGTCCATCCCACCCCAAGGGAAAATGCCGAGGGCAGCTCATGATTCACTGTAAACGTTGGGGTTTTGGGTGTTCAGTTTTGGTTTTTTTTAAAGGAAGAAAGCACAATCATTTCCTTTCTGTCAGGGTGCTTTTAATTCCCTTTCTCCCAGTACGCCTCCTTTTGAAGACATACAGTCAAGTGTCCCTTTGAAGTCCTTGCTATTAAATTTAACTTTTGGTTGCTGTGTGCTCTATGGGTCAGTCTGTGATCTCTGTGTCATTGGTCAGGGCTCAGCACCTCTGGTTTCATCAGGATAAAACATATTACCAGGACTGCAGATGCTGGGCTTAGTTCAGGGAGAAATTTGCTGTGACTTGTTAATAACAAACCTGCCTCACTTTGAAGAATTCAAGTTATTTTGGGAGGGTTGAGGAGACCCCTTAGTTACATCTTGGTGCTTAGGGCAGGGACAGATGCTGTGTCGGAGCACTGAGATGGGGATCCCTGTGGGGTGAAGCTCTGTCTCCCCTGAATTCAGAAACACTCTGCAAGGAGAGTTGGGGCCACTTCTCTGGCCTGGCATGAGCTCCATACCCAAAACACCAGACATGGTCATACTGGTGCTTCTGCTGGCCTTACTCTGGTGCATGAGCGGTTCAGCCCCACCTTCCAGCTTGACTACAGTCTAATCAGGGAAAAAAAAAATAATATAGCCGCAAGGAGTATAGCTGGCATTTCTGGAGACTGAAATGTGTTAAATTAAATAAAAATGCTCCTTCCCTGCTAAGCCTTCCTTCCAAAGGCAGGAGTGGAGGTCTCCAGCATCCCACAAAAACCATGCCTCATGCTTTTTAAATGTAAAAGACAGAGCTGAGCTGCAAATAAGGAAACTGTGGGGTTACTACAGCAATATATGGATGAGGTGCTGTACCCGGAGAATGCCAGCCCTGGCACCGGGGCAGGAGGGAGGACTGGGGGTGACGCAGAGATCTGCCCCTCTGAAATGTGTTGGGGATGTCCTGGTCTTGCTTTTCCCCCAGGTGCCAAGACAGCATGTAATTGCATGACAGATTTTGCTTGGCTGCAGTTTGGCCTCAACCACTGCACATTCTCACATGCAGAGCTCACAGAGCATTTTCCTGACTCGCTCCCTAGCAGGAAGGAGCTAAGGAGCAAAAGCCCCAGCACATCTATACATGTTTACAAGTAAGGGTATATATTTTCTAAATAGGTAAGGATATTCTTTTTTCTATACTAATCCATACTAAATCCAAATTAACATGATAGCAGTCCCTGATGATTTATGTTGTTATAATAAATAACAGCAACCGTGTGCCACTTAACTGATGATTAATGATCCTTATTTACAGTGTGTTCAGCTCAGGTCTGTGTTTTACACTTGCAAACATCAGAGGAGAGTTCAGCTTTCCTTTTCTCCTGTATTTTGAGGCCACGTTGTAAATCCTGTACAAGCAGCCTTGATGGCTGCATTTTAATCCACAAATAGGATTGCCATAAACCTCCAGAAGAAACGCCAGTCTGACCTGAGAGCATCAGGGCTGTTTCCCTTTGGCCTGGGGGCAGGTCTGGCTTTGCCAGCCTCTGCGGGGAAGAGTGCTGAAACCGTGGCTGCAGCCAACCCTGTCACACCCTCCCATCTGAGTTGTGAGTGTCTGACACTCGAATGTACCCTGCCGTAAGAACCAACCCTATTTTTGTGCTCTGATTTTCCAATAATTCCCTCCTCTCGGTTCATCTCTGAGGCAAATGAGATGGTTTGTAAGCTCCTCTGCAGAAAACCTCCCCTCCCAGACCCAGTGCGCACCCCCAGCCTTGTGCCCATATGGCTCCATCCCACTGCTGGGACTCACCGGCCCTGA
Source organism: Athene noctua (assembly GCF_965140245.1). Taxonomy (NCBI): domain Eukaryota; kingdom Metazoa; phylum Chordata; class Aves; order Strigiformes; family Strigidae; genus Athene; species Athene noctua. The sequence continues at coordinate 30,406,552 of NC_134043.1, read as the reverse complement.
ACCATCCAAGCCCAAAAGGCTCCTTTTTCCTGCTCCACCCCGCAAACAGGCCCTTGGGGACAGGAAAGCCCAGTGGCACGGACCCCCTCATTTTCATGAAATCAGTGCTGAGCATCTATAAATGTCACAGCCTGGGTGGATGGAAAAACAGCTTCCCATTTTTTAAGATGATTTCAAGGACTCGTATAACCACGTAGGCTGGCATGTTCCGTTACACGGGCCAAGTGATCCCACCCATTAATTTCTGCTTGAACCAGAGCTCAAAAATGGCAAAGGGGGTGGGAGGGAAATACAGCACAGCAGCTTTGATTTATCAGGATGAGGCTGATGAGTAAGTAATACAGAAACTTAGCAGTCCTGGGATGACACCTATCTCTCCCATTTATCTTCGTGTGAGAAGTGGTGGTATATTGTACAAAGGGGCATTATATTAGTGTCATATGTGAGCTGATTTCAAGGACTGAAATCACCCCATGTAGGATATTCAGAGTGAAAAAATAACCCCTAGAATATCAAGACTCTCCAAGGGATCTGTGGAGGTTTCTTGCTCTCGTGGGCCAGGGCTGAAGTTCCACTAATGCTCACCCAGTAATTACATGTTTCTGGACGTCGGCAGAGTTAGTGTCATTTGGGCACATGGAATTTCTGTAACAGTTGCAGTATGAACTCTGTCTGAAATTGCATCCCTCAACTCTGCTGCCTGCACCATCAATGAAGGCAGGGTGACAAGCGTGGAACAAACCATCCCGTCGCTCCTCCAGATGGCCATGGCTGAGCCTTTTCCAACCCCTCCATCCCTGCATCCCCAGGCATCTGGGGCCCAGCTCTGGCACATTAAGGAACTTTGAAAGTTTGGGCTTTTTTCTGTTTGTGTTTGTGGTTTTTTGTTGTTGTTGCTGTTCTCCTTAAACACCTTTTCGCAATTTAAAACTGAAGCTTGGTGGGAGAACAGTTCACAAGCAGCCTCTCCAAGCACAGGCTTGTACCTCAGGTGTGCATGCACTGCCTAGTTTTGAGCCCCAAACCTCCCAGTGAAGGTCCCCATTGCTGCAACTCTGTGGTGTTCCCTAATCCTGCAAATCCCAGTTTATAACCCGACCCTGAGGATCAGGAGGCTCCATCTAACCCAGCAAACCCCAGACAGACAACCAGGGTGGTTTATAACAAACAGACAAGCTCTGGCTTTGCTGCCATCCACCGATGCGTGGCAAAGAGCTGTTTACGGGTTAAAAAAGGCTGCTTGCTGAGTCTGTAATGAGGATGGTCAAACGCTGAAGATGTAGAAAGCAAGTTGAAGGAGAGGCCTCGCTGCCCGTGCAAGGGAGGAAACCCACACAGCTGCTCCAGCATGTTCACGCAGAGGGTTATCACAGCATGAAGCACCAGCCTGTGAGTAAACACTCCCTTTGCGGTGCTACATTCCCTGAAGAAGCTTTAATAATTTCTTGGGAGGCTTTGAAGTCTAATAAAAAAAAAAAAAAAAAAAAGAAGTCAGCCTGAGCAATCGCTCTCTTCCTCTTTCACTGCAAGCCTCAAGCTGCCCTTGTCTGGCTGATCAGGTGCGGCTCTGATTTCCCAGGTTCCTGAAGCAGAACGGATTCGGCAGCATCGCAGCCTGCTTTGCGGTGATGGATGGGAATGATTATAATTGTTAATCTGATTAAGCCTGTGGTCTCACCTTTTGCTTGTCTTACTGACATTGAACACACTTAAAGAAACACTTGAGGAGGAGCATATGAAGATGTATGAAGCACGTGCTTCCGTGCACCTGTCAGTATTGATCTTAGGGCACGATCTGGTGCACGGTGACGTGATTTTGCATTAAAATTGGATCTCTGGGTTATCGACACACAGCAGCCCTCAGGCTGGTGATACAATGGGCAAAGATGAGTCTCCTTCAGCTTTGTTTTCTCTCTCTGACAGGATTTTAAATAGGAGTTTTTAGAGGGGAGAACACTGTGGTCCCACATCCTGCAGCAGTGCAGAGCAGCCTGACTGTAGGCTTCAAAAGGGACTTCAGCAAAGGCTCCAAGCCAAGGACAACACTTGTGACTTGCACCCGCTGCATCTGGCTGCTGTAAGGGTGTTGCTGTGCTCAAGAGTAGAGGCAGAAAAGTATTTTGCATTCCTATACCCCATGTAAGTCCCCAGAGATGGCTGAGGAACACCTAGAAATACTCTGGTGTTTCCAGCATTTCTTAATGGTTACAATGTTAATTTTTAAATGAGCTTTCTTATCAAATTCAACTCAAATGCTTTAGCTTCCACAGCTCCTGGGAGCAGGGTATGTTCAGTCACTGCAAGAGGGAAATCTGACGTACAAATAAGTGTAAAACCCTTTCAGAAGCACCTGGATCTTAATTGCTTTCCAGCAATCATCTGTTAGAGAAAATTGTTCTGCACAGCTGAAAATGGTTCCTGTGTTTCTCCTCTGCCTTGCTGGTAAGGTTGGCTGAAGATAAATAAAAGGCAGCCCTTTGGGGTTAGGTTACCTGGCTCAGCTTGGGAGCCTCTCTTGGCTCCTGCTGCAGCCACCCAGCAAAGAGAGGCTCCTTGAGAAGGTGGTTTGGGACTCCTTCTGTTGTGCTCCATCCCTTGTGATCCACCCAAAGCAGGTCTGTCTGCAAAGACTTTCCACAGGTGGATGTGATTGTGGCTGGGGCTGGCACCCCAAGGAGCATTGGGTGCCCTGGGTGAGCAGTCACACTGCTGCTAGGCCAGGCTGGGCCACCCCAGGGGTGCCTCCCTCAGTGGAGGAGCAGACCACTGCTTGGTGATGCAAACCCAGCTTCTCTGGAGCCTCCATGGATATGGGTCACCAGGCTGACTGCCTTCAGCTCTGTGCTGATGGTCCTCTCAGCACGTGTCTATTTGAAACTGTGCTGGTGTAAAGGTACTCTACTAATTGGATGTGCAACCCTAAGGGCACTCCTTTAATTGCATTCCAATCTTGTTGGTATCATTTTAACTTAAATTCATTGCTGTCTTGGACAGGAATAACCCAACTGGGTCTGGTTATGGAGAGGCATATCATTCTACTTCCTCCTCCCCCTCACATGCTGGATTTGCTGCAATTTGTTAGGCTCTGGCTGCGAGAAAGCCACCACGCATTAAAGCAGAGGGCTGTGTAAAACCCCTTTAGCTGGTAACTAGGACATAGACAGTAGAGGGCTGAGAGTTCACCTTGACCCGCTAATGGAGGAAAGAACCTCAATTATTACCCTGTCTTCACTTGGATTTTTATCTCATATGTGTTGCCATAAATTCTGTCATGCCCTGAAGCTGCATTCTTTTGCTTCTTTCTTTGGAGTCAGTGAAGACCTGAGCTCTTTCTAAGTGATGCTTCATTTCTACCCAATACACTTGTCTGTAGTGAAAGAACCACTGCTTAAAATTCAAGAGCCCCCATTAAACTGGAGGCTGGGGTAGATGATCAGATTGTTGCTTTGAGCCTTAAAGCTTGTGGGAGCATCACCATTTATTTCTCTTATCTCCCAGCACGGAGTGCTCAGAATTGCTCTCCCTGGTGATGGCCTATTTCCAGAAGTCTCTTCCGGCAGCCATTAGCAGTGAAGTGGGGGGCTGCAACCCCCGGCACCAAGCACTGTGGAGAGGCACCTGGTTTCCAGCTTTGCTCCATGGATTGCAAGCACAAGCTTTATGTTTTCTTCACCCTGGGCTGAATGTGGTCACTGTGACTCTCCCCTCTTCTGGCGTGTGCCAGCTTTTGGGTGTTGCAGGATTGTACCATGCCATGGGTCAGGCCCCAGTCTCAAAATACCCTCTGGGGTGGTCTTATGCAGGTCCCCCCACACTACAGGTATTTTGAGGGGGCCTGGTCTGGCCTGCAATGGGCCGTGCTCCCTATGCTGCTCTGAGCACGGGCTGCGCCCCAGCGCCACGGGGCCAAGCGTCCTCCCTCATTAGCAGGGCTGTGTATGCAAGTAGCGTGAGGAGCAGAGCCAGCAGCAAGTCAGCGCTGGCTGTGTCCCTTACTAATGTTGTTCTCACTATTTCCGTGCCATCTTCCTTACTTCTACCCTCTCCCTGAACAACTAAATTAATTAGAGTGATTTCTTTTTAATTTAAATACTGTCATGGAATAATAATTCCGTTGATTTTTTTTTTTGTCATTCCCCACTGCTTCTTTTCTCTGTTGCACTCTTTTAATACACTGTCGATATTTTGTTATAGCTATGCAAGATCACAGCTGTTGTCCAAAAAATGCAAGTAAAATCATGCTATGTGCTGTTGCCACTCAGCAACCATTTTTGTACCTCCACCAGCTCACAAAAAAAACCCCTTTGCCCTACTAAGTGCAGGAGTATACATTTGTCTTGGCTTGTAGAAAGCCAAAAAACCTCTCAGCAGCTTCAGTGAAGCTGCAATGTAAAGGAACTGAAGCCCCTACAACAGGCTGGGGCCTCATCCTGAGCCTGTTATGAGGTTGGATGCTGCAAATCCTGGATCCCAGGATGACTCCACAGGCAGCAGGTCTGTGGGCATCACCCGCTTCTGCACTTTACTAGTTATGTTTAGCTGGACACGTGCATTTGACCTGTAAACATGTTTTCTGATCTGACCAAGTAACAAACCCACTCCTGCTTTTCTCATGAAAGGACAAAAAAATCCTGTTGGACCCTGGATTTATATTTACAGTAGTGGTCAGGGCTGAGAGAACTCTTGCTGACCCTTCTGGCCAGGTTTTCTCAGCCCCTGCCTGATCTTTTCTGGCCCTGCAAAGTCAGCCCTCTGTGGCCATTTGCCTTGAGACCGAAGACAAGCAAGGATGGGCCTGAGGAAGCGCCGTGCTCTCACCAGCAGCACAAAGTGGTAAATGAAGGAGAGCCAGGATGGAGATTTGAATCGTTGTCCCCAAGTCCACAGCTCCAGTTACAAAACTGATTTGAATCAGTCTCGCAATGCACATAACCATTGATGAAATTCCTCCTTGACGCCCCGGCCCTGGCCTTGTTTAGTGGTTGCACTGTGTATACCGTGTGCATGTAGTGTTTTAGAGTGTTTTTAAATTAAGCTCAATTGAGGCCTGTGCAGTTCCAATTAACAGATAGGGGCTGTGTGATGGCTCCGGCAGGGCTTGCCCAGCACTGTTGCTACCTGTTGCCTCAAACAAGGGTTATTAGGGTGGCTGAAGTGAGACTGCATGAAGAAAGTGAGATGAAAAGGTTGTTTTCTTCCCCAGACTGCAGCACTCATCTCTGTCTCCTGCAGAGGTGATGTGCGGTGGCATGCAGAGCGCTCCTGTCCCTCCCAGGGACACCGGGGTCAGTGTTTTCTTACAGTGATCTTACCTCCCTGCTCAGACCAAAGGAAGGACCGAGCTTGTTGGCTGCCTGAAAGCAGTCGTGTAAGGCAGAGATTTCTGAGGCGATTCAGGGAGGGCTGACAAGAGGGGGCACCTGCTACATCCACACATCAGTAGGGTGAAGATCGCTGCAGGCACCGAAGCCAGGGGAGTGTCCCCATCCTTCCCCTGGTGTGTACCGCCTGCCCGTATCCTTCAGACAAATTCTATCAGCTGTTTTCTTAGGCAGGGCTGGTGGTATTTCTGGCCACCTCTGGAACCAGAATCAGCCTTCCTTGGCGAGACAAAGGGGTGAGGAGAAACCTGGAGCTGGTGTTCATAGGCAGAATAGTATTAGCTTCCATGTTTATTGACCCTGAATGGAGCCTGGGGTGTGTCCTACCTCTGAAAGGAACAGATTCAATCTGGGAGGCTCTGCAGGGAGGAGGGATATTTGCAATGGGGTACAAAAGGCAATTCAGCACCTGGTGATGTTATATACAACCTCTTTGCCAGATGCTTCAACCCCCTAAACAGTTGTAACTGCTTCTCCACGGGTTTCAGTTAAATTCCCTTAAGTATGTAAACTTTAAACTTTAGCTTGTTTGGACCAATACCTACAGACTTGATTGCAATAGCAGATGTTTTATTTTTACCTGCAAGTGAAAACGGGGCGCGTATATCATGTCCGTGACACACTTTGCGGGAAGCAGATGTTTCTATTAATGCCAGAATTGGGTGGAAATTCAGAGGATGCTTTTTGCTTTTTTTTGAAAACTCTATTTTACCCAATTAAACTGCAAGTTGCTGAAGTATTCCAATGAATCACTTCCTTTTTTTTTTTTTTTTTTTTTTTTTTTTGATTAGTAGGCTCTAAAGGGACAAAAGAATAGCTTTGTATCAGTCTCCCTCAATTAAATGTAAAGTACATCTGGACAGAGTTTTGAAGATCCATCTTTCACTGGCAGTTGCAAAGCCATCGACATAATAAAATAATACTCTGATTGGTATTACAAGGCTGCATTTAAATCATTGGCATTCATGCTCTGAGTCCTTTGCAGGGAGCGCAAGCCCTCCATTAGAGAAAAGCTTAATTTTATACTGTGATCTGTGTAAGATATGCAATGAAAATGAGAAAAAGAAGAGCTTTTGCAGAGCTGGAGACATAATAATAGGAGCTACAATGAATGTCTGGGCAGCATTTTCAGTTACTTATAAACTGCAGGTGTCAAATGCATTCTGGAAAGAAGCTGAATTCAAGTTTTAATTACAGTCAGCAGGTTGAGGCATAATTCAGGGCTTGATAATACCTTCAATCTGTAACAAAACTCCTCCTGCTATCAGTAAGAAGTTTACACTACGATCAAGGAGAAAACATGACCTCCTTGCAGCAGCTGAACTCTGAACTTCGGCATCCCACTGTAAAATCCCAAACGCCCTTGATATTTAAAGTACCTACTCCGTGCATGATTATCTCAGCAAGCCTTAGCATCAAATGGAATCTGAACCAGTAACACTGCTCTGATGATCAGGGTGAGAAAGATGGGTCACTGCAGCTTTCATCTGAAGTTTCATTTGGCTCAAATTAGCTTTGAGGAGAAAAAAAAAGAAGAAAAAGATCCAAACCCTCTGGCTGGAATTGTGTGTGTGAATGCAAAACCAAGTGCTGTACAGGCCTTCCCAGGTCTGACAAGGTTAAGTACGACCTGGCTTTATCCGCAATCTCTTTTGCCAGCAACAGTAAGTTTACTGAGCTCGGAGATTTTACGTTCATTATGTGTTTAAATAGCACCAGGTACATCAATGCCCTGACCCAAAAATGAGTCTTTGAGGGCCTATGCTGATACATATAATAAAAGGTAATATTAAACTATCTATTAATGATTCTGGGGGAAAAAAGCAGGATGTGCGTGCTGGTGTGCTGAACTCAGCTACTGGGGGGCTGCTGCTCAAAGGTGGGCAGAGGTCTCATTTAAAGCCAGTGGGCAGAGTCTTTGAAGAAGCTTATTATGCTTTATTATGTGGGAAAAGAGAGCTATAGAGTTATGGGGCAGCCTCATCTTGGGTGTTGAGGAGGAACGTCACTGAAAAGGAAGCAGAGAGGCAGAGCCACCTGGGAGAGTGAGGTTTTCTGAGCAGGGGAGATCTTGCTGCTTTTACTCTGCTCAGAGAAACACAATCTTATGAAGCAACTTCTTCCTATCAGAGGATTCAACAAATACACCCGCCTTGTACCATTCCTCTGCTGTCAGGGCACAGAGAAGCCCTGAACACCAGCCAAAAGCTGGGTTGGTGGAATGATCCTCCACTGGGTATCAAGAGCCTGGAACTGCCTGGGACTGGGGGACTTGCTTGAGGAGTTACACAGAGCTGGAATAAACTACAGGAACAAATTGAAACCCCAGAAGTGCTGACTTTTAAAATAATTCTATTTGTATTGACATAACCCACACATACAGATAAGCTTTATGTCATTACCGAAGATGGCCCCCATCAACGGCACGTGTGACCCTCAGTACAACACACCTACATCCTCACAACACCCCTGTGAGGCAGGGCAAGGCCCTGAACCCCATTTCACCGGTGGGGAGCCTGCCAAAACCGAGCAACCTTCTTGTGGTCACCCAGAAAGTCTGTTGCTGAGCAAGGAGCGGAGCGAGGGCTTTCACAAAGGGCAGACATGGGGCTGCTTTTTTGGCAAACACCCTGCACTGCTGACAGCCCCTTTGCTCCATCATGGCCATTTCTGCTGTAAGTAAACGGCCACGAGCAGCAGGTGATGTCAACTAAGGCCTCACAGGCATTAATTAAAGTGATCATAAAACAAGAAGTGGGGAAAAAAACCCAGAACCTGTGGAAAGACCAATCTGATTTGTAACCAAATGCCAGTCTTAAACACCTACCATGTTCCTAGTAACAAAATAAGTGCATGTCAAAAAAAAAAAAGTACTTGAAGAAAATGGGATTTTTCATCCCACCATCCCAGAATCATAGAAAACAGGGCTGGAAGAACCCCAAGGGGTCATCAGGTCTTTTCCCCAGCTTCTATGATCCCCTGAGGTCAGGTCCCTTCAGTAGATGGAGCTTATGGTGCTATCTTGGCTACTTGTGTCAGAGCCATCCAGTGTCACATCAGGACCTGCATCTGTGCCATCAGGATCTGCTTGATCTTTAGCAAAGTTGATGAAAACCTAGAATTTTAAAGGAAAACATTCAGTATGTGACAGCATAAATAATTTATAATATGAATGAATATAAAAAAGGAATGGCTGTTCATTTGACTGTGAGCCTGGAGAGAGCACACAGGAATGAATTCATGCTGGATTTGAGAATTCAGACGCTGGGTTTCTATAGGCTAATGTAAATAAATGGATGCACACTCCTGTACCTCTGAACCGACACCCAGGATGCAAAGGTAGACATTCCTATACAAAACCTAATTGTCCTGCAGCCCATGTTTCAAAAGTACTAGCGAGGTAATACCCGTGTGGCAGCTTGTTTTGATCACAGTGTAATATTAAGTAATATTATTGCTTTATAAACCCATCCTTCTGTATATAATTGACATCTGTGCATGCACAACTGCGTATTATACAGATAGGTACATATGATCACATGTAACAGATTTTGTTTGAACAGTGTCTAATGAATAAAGTATCCTTGCTGGAACACTACCTGCATATACACAAATCCAAGCTGTCCTCCCACAAAATGTAACTCAGGGCTTCCTGCTCTTTGCCTGCCCATTTCTCTCAGGACCACTACCCCTTATAAAATAATACCGAGGACCTCCTTTCCTTCTCCCCCAGATCTCTGTTTAATAATTCGTACTGTTACAGGGCTGCAGTTTTTGCCCCTCTGTCTGGGACAGAGATAATAGATCAGAGGCTGATGCTCAACAGGATGATTTTGGGATAGTCCTTGTGGCATCCCTTCAGCTGTTTTGTTTCCTACAAGATTTTGATGCCAGTGGGAATGTTCTTCCAAGGGAAAATGGAAGGAACTTAACCACGAAGCTAAGTCTGGAGTAATGCTAAATGAACTTACAACCCAAATACAGTACAAGAAAGAGCAAAATCAAGCAAATTTCCAGGACTGGTGCAAAGCCTAGCACTGGACTCAGGGGTGATTCATAATCCTTGTCCTTCATCCGCACCCACGAGGCTTCTGAAATCAGCAGTGACAGAGGGAAGGACAGATCCTTTATGCTACAGGCAGCTCTCTATGTGCATTTTCTTAGTGCCAGCACAGGTATCTGGAGGCAGCAGTACTGATAAAGTATCCCCAGGAGGAATATAGACGGAAATCCCTTTCAAAATGCAGTCTATTGTGTGCAGCAGTCCATTATGTGTAACCATCAGTCTGCTCCCCTGTTAACAGTTTTAAATGGATGGCCACACATCTTTAATTCCTTACCTCCTCTAATGTTGTTTGACTCACTGAGAAGTGCCTGATATTGAAGGCTGCTTTGCTGGCTTCCAGGAGATCAAATATATTTGCTACTCCTCCCGCAGAAACTGGAACGTGATACTCCACCATGTTGAAATGCCGATCCTGTGGGAACAGGAATGATGGGGCGAAGTTAAGAGGTTGCTGCCTGATGGCTGGCTGGCTGAGAACAAAAGCAAAGAGGACCTGAACCATGGGAGAAGGAAGGGCAGAGGGTATGTTCTCTCCTGGCTCCCAAAGGTAAACAATATTTTTGACCAGTGTTTCCCCATTGGGAGTTTTTGTGGGTTTTGTGACTGGGAGATGATAACTAAGCCCCAGAGCTGGATGCCTGAGGGTAGCCGTAGCATTTTCCAGATCTGAGTGTGCCATTTTGATTAATGCGGAGATTGGGTTACAGACAACGGATGGGATTTGTGACTCCGGTACTCTGGTTTTACAGTTATTCCGTTCCTGGAAGCACCTGACCACCTGACCCACTGAATATGAAGTGGGCCTCCGTGCAGTCCAGGCTTCAGTGGAACAGTCCCAGGGGCAGAGGGTCACCTAATAGCTGCCCTGTAGGATCACTGTAGGTGTGTGGCTGAAGTTATTTAAGCCGCCAGGGAACTTGGGTGCTCCGGTCCTTGGACCGTGTTGCTGATCACACTGACAAGTGTATGTATGAACCCCTTATACTCTGAGAGCACGGACCTATGTGCACAGTATGTTACAAGATGTCTACCTTGCAAGATCCTCTTGATTAATTTGAAAGGATTGAGAGGGCTTCTCCTGAAAGCATTTGTCCTGCTTACCTTCAGGCATGTATTTGGAAAGTGTGACTTCATGAACTCTGTCAGCATCTCAGTGCATACGGTGTTGCTATTTAAGTGCATCTTCACAGTGAATCCTCTTCCAAACCTAGGGAAAAAAGAAAATCACAATTAACACAATAGAAAAGGGAAACAGATAAAGAAAATCCTTTGAGAGTGCTGTGCAGCCTCTTCGGGGAAATCTAATCCAGGCAGAGTGCAGCTTGAATGGGGTCAGGGTTGTTAACCTGAAGTGAAACTTAATAAGAAGCCAAGCTATTGTGATAACTAATAAAATCGAAGCTCAACCCTAGCATGCATTTCGCATTTTTCAACAGTGAACAGATTACTTTAGGGAACACATCTCCGGGAAAAAAGGCTGTGAGAGAGTAGAAAGTGCATTAGTTAACGCAGAATTTCAGTGGTGTAGTAAGAAACATAAACTAGAAAATGACGTTATTTTGATGCCCTGTTAACAAAGGTCTCGTGTTCTGAGCCCTCAAAGCTGTATGTTACTAACTCCATATGCTGTTCAGTAAAAGTAAAATAGGTACATTTTACTGACCTGCTCTTGATATGCTGCAAAGAGCCAATGCACTGAAAACTCCCGTTCACCATAATAGCCAGCCTGGTACAGAGGGCTTCACATTCTTCCATGCTGAAAAACCAACCAAGAAACTCTAATAAATCATTCAGAAGGTATAAAAAAATAGTTATTTTAAGTAATTGGAGAATGTTACTGATCTTCCCTAAAGTGTTGTGGGTCTCTGCAGTCACCCACATCCAGCCACAACAAACCCCCAAACCTGTTATAGCTTGGTGCCCTGAAATTCTGCAAGGACCAACAGGGAGTGTGAAGGATGGGCCTCTCCATACCTGCTGCAGAGCCTGGCCCTGGGGACAGAGCCCCACCAGCCCTACCTGTGGGACGTGAGGATCACCGAGCAGTTGTTCTGCACTTCCTCACTGATGATTTTCCAAAGGTGGCGTTTAGCGTTTGGATCCATACCAGAGCTCGGTTCATCCTATTGGGAAAGACAGGACTGAATGTAAATTTGCACTCAAAATCCGATCTTCCTAACACTTGCGCTCTTTTTAGGCTCATCTTTAGCATTATGTTTGCTAGTGAGGACTCCTAGGAGAGCTTCCACTGATACAGACCCAGGAGAAGGATTATCTTCAATTGCATTATGGATTTGAATGAGACACCCTACATTCCCTTCAAGCAGAAATAAGTCAGCTTGACTAAGACCCCCATCCCCACCGCCCTCTGGCACTGCACAGCTCCCCTGGTCACTAGGGGAAACTCTCAACCTCCGCTGGGCTCTAGAGGAACCGACTGGCTGTGACAGCACCATCTAAGATCAATCCTACTGTACATTCTATACTGTGGTGTTGAAAACATCCATAAACACCACAGGCGTAACCTCAGACAAGAAGCGATCAACTGGCACTGGGTTCCCACACGTACCTGCATTTTGCCTCTCTCTCATGTGCACATGAAGCAAGTGTTGCATTTCTCCATTTAGAAAGACAGTAAGCCAGAGATGAATGATGGTATAATGTCCCCCATTTTATGCATTGCTGGTACAATTGTTAACCATTTTCTTATTGAAAAATTGTTATTATTGAGGACAACACCTTATATAAGGCAGAAATAAACCAGCTTGGGTTCAGGCAGCAGTCAGTACAGAGCAAAATTCCCCACCTTGTATTTTTGTTGAGATTTTTTATCTCACAAAAGCAGCTAGATCACTGGTCAGAAGTAAAGGCAGTAGTGCTGGGCTTGATACTAGTTGGGGCAAGGGAGATTTATGTTCACTAGGTATCAAATTTAATTTTGGGAACCCTGCTCATAGAGCACTGCACACATTCAAAACACAGCAAGTAGCAAAGCTGCACAAAAAGGTGTATTTTAGCAATGGCATATCTCATGGAAGAACTGGAAAGTTCAAAGAGAAAGACAAAAGAAGCAACCAAACCTAGAAAAAATAGCTTTATGTTCTAATCCTGAGGGATATTGCTCCTTTGCTCTCCTACAGATTTGGAGCCTTGAATGCTGCTTTTCTTGCAACACTGTGCAGAGTAGTCAATACAATAAAACCAAGAAAGAGGTGAGAACAAGGAGAGTTTAATTGGCAAATATAGGATCTATTTTTGACCTCTGAAAGGTCCTAACAGAGAAACTGGCAGACTCATCACTCTTTCATGCCCTCAAAGAAAATTTGGGTGCTTCCTGAAATCTAAACTTTCCTCTGATGCAGACATTGTCAGGCTAAGTATGGGCATTTGGGGAGTGCCCTGTAAGCTCTGCCTGAGGAGGTTTTGCTAGACTGTCAGAGTACCCCTGCCAGCCTAAAGATCTGCTCGTCTTTTCCCCAGCAAGGCCCCCATTTCTCACCAGCAGCAGAATCGATGGATTCCCAATGAGAGCCAGAGCAGTCGACAATTTTCTGTTGGTGCCATAACTGCACATGGAGGTGACTCTGTCTTTGTAGGCCATCAGATTCAGACGGTGCAGAAGCTGTAGTACAACCTATGGGAGCACGAGTAGTGCTTTCACAATGTCCAGGTATAAATTACGACACATATATCTATTTATTGAGAGACTAATTAAATCAATGTAAAGGCTCTCAATAACTGGAAAATTTTTTAAGTCAAGCCCCAGTGTTACTCACTCCTTTGATGTCTCTCTCTGGGATGCCGTGGAGCCTAGCATAGTAATACATGTGCTCTTCCACCGTCAGCAAGTCATCCAAGGCATCTTCTTGAGGACAGTAGCCAAAGAGTGACCAGTGTGCCGCACTGATGTCATTCAGGGACCTGTGTAAGGAAGTTGGAAAGCCATTTTAAACACGGTGAATTGCCAGTGTGCTCTGGAATCAGACAGGAGAGAGAAAAAACCCTTTCTCCTGCTTTCTACGCTCTTCCCCAACCCTTGAAGGAAAACTCTATGAGTTTGCAGACCTTCAGCTTTTAGGCCCTCAGTTCTACAAAGACAGAACTGTATTTGCGACGTCTGTTAGCCACGGTGTCTAGAACACAGCTCTCCAGTTACTGCCAGCACTTCAGATGGCAGAGCTGCCATCAGTTAAAGAGGACTTTGAGTCCTACTGGTCTCCAGATACTAGCTCAGAAGCGGGATCACACTCAGCTGAGAATCTGAGTGTGATCCCATTTGCCATGGAATGAAGTGGAAATGACACCACTGAGAACAGCAAAGGTACAATAGAAAACTGCAGAACCCTAGGGAAACAACCATACCATCTTCAAAGGATGAAATTCCATGCCTTATTTATTTTTACTCTGTTTTGAATGTTTTGTTTTGTTTCAGACTTTTACATTTCTTTTCCTTTGCCATCCAGCCTTAAAAACTGCTTCCAGGCTGACGTGCTCATGTGCCTTCCCCACAAATCACGTCTTCCATACCCAGAATGATCCTGGACCCGCAACCTTCCGCTGGATGCTCCAATATCACCTGTCAGCATCTTAAAGATGGTCGTCTTTCCAGCTCCATTCACACCAAGCAAGCCAAAGCACTGTGTTGTGGGAAAGAAGAATAGAAATATAACCAAGCTGTATTTAGAATGCAGAAATACTGCTCCGAGGTGAGTGCTCAGTGCATCTTGTCTATTCTTTTCTCTGGACCCTTGAGCAAGATGAATTGCAAGAGAGGCAGAGGTACTCAGGGCATATGAACGTTATAATGGAGGTTGTTTACGGTGCAGTATCCTGCAACTTATATCAGGACCGTCATTTAACATGGTGAAGAATCAAGGATCTTTCGCTATTAGAGTCATTCCTTTTACTGCAGCGAGCTCATCTGACAGGCCAAACCCTGATCATCTAATTTGTGCAAAGCCTCCCATTGACAGGAACAGAGCTATTCATAGGAATGAGGTGAGTGAGGTTTGTGCTGTCATTGGTAAAACCTTAATGTGACACAAGATTTTTGTCAAATAATCTCACTAATGCACTACATTAATAAGATTAAGAACTGGCTCCCTGTAGTGCAACTCAGTATCTCATGCTAAAATCTATGTTTTATTGCTAAGGTTGGAGATATGCAATTGTGTGTTGCATAAGCAATCACCATCGTGCTAATAATTACTATTATTTTGATATCGTTAGTACAGACTAGCTGATCTGAAAATCCTCATGTGCTGGGCCCCCTGCAGATGCACAGCATCAATCCAAGGCCCTTTCCCACCTTGAGGACTATGCAGAGACGGTATCTGTGCACAGTCTGCTGACAGATGGGGAATGGCACCCTAAACCCCACCAGCATCAGGGTGACTTTTGCCAGAAGTTAGAAACCTCGATGCCAGTTGTGGCTTGGAAAAAAATCCTCTGCCAGAAAGATCAGTGCCACAGTCTCCACGTGAGGCTGCCGTCCTCCTCCCAGCACTCTATGTCCTTTCATCTCAGTGGTATCCAGGCAATTAAAAAAAATCAGGTACCGAGGATTCATTCCAATATTCCCCACAAGTCAGGTGCACAGCCCGAGGCAGACTCTGTTCTCCACTTTCCCCTGAATCTCAGAGGTGCTCTGTGTTCTGTCTTTCCTCTGCTCGTGAGTCAGTGTTTTTGCAGATAATTGCACTGACATGACCAAAGAATGCATTTTTTTCTTTAGAGTTAGTTTTAAGTCCTGACTCATGAAAATGTGTGTTCAGCTGAAGTGATTAGTTTTTCCCTATTGGGAAAATGTAAGCAGATAAGCCTGACTCACTGTCTCCCATGCAGTTCAGGTGAATAACTGCACCTGGACAAATTCTGCTGTCTTCATTTACCATATGGTAATCCACAGTGACCCCCCAAGACTGTGCAAGGTGCTGTACAAACACAGCATGCAGACATTGTGCTGAATACAGATCAATCACGTCCCATCCACTTTTCCTCTTCCTATGGCCTTCAAACTGTTACTTGGTGTCCCAAATCCACTAGGAGCCTTTTGTCACTACCATAACCCCAAGAATCAATAAATAAGGAAAAGAAAGGAAGGAAAAGCAGAACAAGCCATGACAGTTGTGCTGGGACAGCGGCAAGGACTGGGAGAGAAGACGACAGTGGGACTATGGATCTGTTTCAGTTTCCCTGCCCAGGGTGGAAGGTGCCTGCAGTCTTTTCCCCTCGCTTACCTCTCCAGCAGGAATCCCGAGGCTGATGTTTTTCACAGCCACAATGCGTTTGTGAGGAAGGTGGTAGATCTTTGTGAGATTCTGGAGCTGCACCACATCAAAGTCAGCTTTGCCAGACTCAACCCGATTCCTCTCTGCCTGGACATCCCCATCCTCTTCAGCCACGGGTGGCAGGAGGGATGCTTTGCCATGCACTCTGTCAAACAGGAACCTGTGGGGAGGTCAGAGAGGGCCTTACCCTCTGGCAAGAGGACAGCAGTTGGCCTGTGTGCTTGGGTTGGATACTGAGTGAGATCCCTAAGTGAGATCCCAGGGCATGCAAAAAGTACTCAGACATACAGACAGTTTCTATTCTCTCCTGATGTTTGCTCCATTTAGGGAATTAAAAAATTCCAGTGTTCTCTTTCTGCCTATTTTTTTTCTCCTTTTCAGCAACTGTTCTGATCAGGAGCAGGTTCTGCATTGTGGACACACTCATAAATGCAGGTGACAGGACTGTTCTCACTCCTCCCTGTGCGCACACAAGCTGGAGGAGATGGGGAGATCCAAATTGAGGAGGTTGTCTGTGGACTGACTGCTCTTACCGACCAGCTGAACGTCAGCCACCAAACCCAGCGCCCTGAAACGAGGGCCACAGTCTCAGCCAGCAAGGAAGGACTACTGAGGGACTCCAGTAACCTATTCCTCTGTTAGCTGATACTCTAATTACTGGTAGGTACTGGGACTGCTGCCAGAGAAAACTTACTCCATGTTTGCAAAGTGTCTTGGAAATTTATGAGCTTCATAATTGGCAGTGATGGTGCAAGAGCCCAGAATTAAACCACTGAGTGCTGGCTTGGTCTGTTTTCATTGTGAGACTCCAGATGTTACTTACTCTAGTATGTTGTTCCAGACTCTCTGAATCATCCTGTCGTGAACTGTAAGACGAATGGCAAAAAACACGGTGCCCTGGATAAACATGGCAAGCAGCTTGGATGTGGTCTTGTCCAGCTCAAAGGTTTTGTCAGGGTAGTCCACTCCATAGGCTTTTAAGAAGCCCAGCAGTGCCTGATCCTGCGACAGTTCAATCAAGCCATAACCAAAGCAAAATTGTGGGAACAGAAGGAACACATGCCTTAAGTTTTCAGCGAGATCATGCAAGCCCTGAAAAAAAAAACAAAAAGCAGCACAGTCAGTCACTGTTTTTATTCATGGAATAAATTCATAGGTTTTACTGTGGGACTGAAGTGTAACAATTACATTGGGATTTGCTTGTGTCTCGGAGCAGAGATAAATTGAGAGCAAAGAGCTCTGGAGACAGCTCGTTTCACAGGCACAAGGTCAGGAAAATCAACAGGCAGCTCTGAGGTTGTGATCATCCATAGTAAAGAGCAGCCGGTTCCCCACGCAGTCCTTCATCGCTGCTCCAGCCGCCTCACCTGCGCCTACAGCAGCCCAAACCCACCAGGAGCCAGAGCTGAACCCTGCCTCTGAGCTGCACGGTGCCTCCCCAAACTGCACAGCTGCCAGACCAGCCCACTCCCCCAAAGCACTGTCCTCTCTCTTTCCCTTGGACAAACATCTCCACAAAACGATTTGGCTTTAATAGATTTAATATTTTTTCCAGTTAATTCATGGCAAAACAGCCCAGTGTGCAGTCTCACACCTAAGAACTCTCATACACAGAGATTTGGTACATTTCTAGCAGAAGAAAGGATTAGCGCACAGAGCAAAGAGGAGAGGCAGTAAATTAGCATGGAAAGAAACTGACTGCCTGCCACTGGAGCACAGAGGGATTGAAGACGATCATAACTGCACGTCCCTAAAATCCAGGGGGTTGCTAAACAAGCACTGTCCAGCTAGGGAGAAGAATCCAATGCAGCTATTGTTTTACAACAACTGCCCTTTCTAAAAAAAGAAAACTAAATATAAGGTATACATTTTATCCCAATGATTCCCAGGGATATCTCAGTTTAAGAGAAGGCTTTACTTCAGGGAATCATCACTGTCTCTGAGCCATTCTTCATCCTTGCAGGGAGAAGATGATTGCATTACAGATCTAGATGACAGACAGATGGTTCTGGGCTTAATACAGCACGTGTCAGACTCAGGGCAATGACATCTAGTTGTCACCCACCACAGTTCATGCTGCAAGAACTTAGCAATGGTTTGAAGTCCCGATGAACTTTGTATCAAACATTTACACCCACCTTTCTCTGCATGGGCAGTTTTCTACCTCTCCTTTCGTATTTTCCCCTCTATTGCCATCCTTTCCTTCTTTGGTATGGATGCAGATTTACAGACAAGCAAGACTCGTATTTGACTCCTGTCCTGTCTATAAGGAACCCCATTAAGTCCTGCAACTAGTGTCCTCTGCTTGGTCTACTTCAAATATCTTGAAACCAGTCAGCTACTAAGGACCTGATCAAAGCCACCAAACCCAACACAAAGCCTCCGGTTGTTTCACCGAGGGTTTAGGTTTAGTAGGGTACCTACCTGGTCTGTGGCCTTCTCCTGGGAAAGCAGAAATACAACCGAGTGAGTAATGATGGTATTGATGCCAAAGAACAAGTTGACACAGACATAAACGATGAAGGCCATTCCTGTTTCTTTGAAAAACCCAGCCAGCAGGTACATCCATGAAAATGTTGCATATCTATAAATTTCCAACAGTGCAGAGAATGCTACAGTAACTCAAAGTGCGATTGAAAACAAACAACTAAAGACCTCAGACAACGTAACAGTTCTGTTTTGGCATGTGACTAGATTTCCATATTACAGGAGCTTAAAAAAGGAAAAATGCCTTTGTATCTGTTAGAATTTGGAGAAAAAGTTTATGATACATATTTTAAACATGGAGCCTCAACTGAAAGCCCACAGACTGGGCCTGGAGGATTCAAAGCCAGGAGACTTTTTTTCTTCTCTCTGTTTTTGAAATGCTTCTATATCTTGAACTTTGCAATAGTTCAGTAAGCATCTGCTTACAGCTTGGGCTGTCAATGTGACCTTGAATATTTCATACCCTCACATAGAGTTTGCTTTGAATAAAGCAGGCATGACAACAGTAGTTTAGCTCACTGCTCCTGGAAGGAGCAACTAGTCACCATTTGTAAAGTGCACGTTGAAGAAAAAAGCCCATGTATTCCTCCCTTGGATCTCAAATTGCAGTAGCCTGCAATATCCCGTTCCTCACTCTGTGCAATGATGCTTAAATAACTAAACTCCACACCTACCCAAACAGTAACAGCAGAAGAAATACTGCCAGTAAGTTGTTGTTGTTGCAGAAAGCTGGTATCTGGAAGGATGAAATAACTCCTATTGAGAGCCCAACAGGGACCATAAAAAGTACCTGCAAAATGATATTAAAAAGATGTTATTAGGATGATAGTTCTTAAACATTTTTCTAGAACTATGCAAAAGCAACAACAGCAGGTCTGACTCTGGTCCCACAAGTCCATCTTGGGTTTTCTAAGGGGTCTCAGTCCTCCTGAGACTTTCGGGAGTCTTGCAAATTAATTCCTGCAAAGCCACTCTGAATAGGCTAAGCCTCAACATCCAGGGCTGTGGGCAGAAAGTGCCTTTAATAATGTTGTGAATGAAAAATACCCCTTTGGGTTTTCTGTTAGCCTTGCAGTCAGAGCACTTCACTGTGCCCTGTAAATCTAGTCTTTATAATGTTGAGTCAAGCCAGGGACCTACCTCTGCCTTGAGAGGTTCCTCTCTTCCCCAGCTTTGGGATTTAACAGAATTTACTGGCAGGGATTCACTGAGAAATATCAAGTTGCCGGGAGTGCTGGATTAGTTTCAGCCCACTGAATACTGATTGTGACAAGCACTCTGGGGACTTTTCCACAGGCTGGTTTACAAATATGCAGCTCTGGAGACAGGGTCTGGATCAGGGAAGCAGACACGGGCCTGCCCCATCCTCACCTCTGCTCTGCCAAGCCAGGCTGCAGCCACGCTGCCTCCAGAGCCCTTCCAAGCCCCTCCTGGCAGGTAGGAGATACTTGTGCTGTTGCCTAATCATACTAGCCCCTATAAACAGGCTGTTCAGTGGTGAGCACAGTATTGTTAGGACTGCTTAGTTAATGTGCATTACTGTTACCAAAGCACCTAGAAACTTAGGCTGTGCTCTGCGGGAAGGGTCGAGGCTCACATTCCCCAAGGGATTTCAGCCCTTAGCCCTCACTCCATCAAAGGGGGCTGGCCACAAATGCCCTTGAAGATTTCGTGTTTTCAGAAACTGCTGATATCACTAGAATTTTAGGCACTAGCAGAACTGCATCTACAGAAATCTGTGGATACGTAGAACTGATCACCATTACAGCATAGCTGGCAATGCCAAAGCTCACGAGCAGAGATATCTGCACTTGCAGATCTCCGTGTGAGGGTTTGACACCGCGCACCGAAGGTAATTCATAAGACACAAAGCACTTTAGTCTACAGATACTGTGCATATTTATTCTCCTAGCCCAGCAACGCTTTCCAGCAGTGCTATTAACCCTCTTTACTATGAGGAAACTTAACTTCAGGGAGGACAAGGGCATGCCTACACCACATAATGCAGCACAGTGCTGTAGAGCTCAACTGTCTATAGGAACAAGGTGGTAAATCTGTACAGCGCAGTGCAGCACCGTAGAAAGGAACTTGCTCAGGTCCTGGAAGGCATATAGCTGCATTAGTAGCTTTCCTTGGCTTAAAAACCTTTATAATATATAATCTTAAAGAGAGCATTCAACCCAGGCATGGATTTTTGCCCCACAGGGGAATGTCAGCTGTGAGATGTCTGCTAATGCCATACCCCATACTCCCAGGGTTTCCAGAATGGCTGTAGCCTGGAGCCCCAAAGCCTTACCCCAGATGCGTAAAGCCTGCATGACAAATAATCTAGCCCTGCAAGCTAACAGAAAAGCAGCTTGCTGCTTGCATGTTAAAATTGAAATCAAGCCGTGGCCTGTTGTGTGTTGCTCTCATATAAATGTGCTGAGTGTTTTGCATACACTCATGAGAGGAGGAATGCCTTCGCTTAGCAAAATCCAGTGTTGCGGTTCACATTTAATAGTCTTCAGTGCCTTGGAGAACAATTACTACATAACACTCTTGGTAGTAATAATATCAAGTCTAGGCAACCAACTTTAAATAAAGAACTTTTTTTCCCCTGCTGTGTAATGCTACTCTTGGTGCATTTAGAAATGTGAATTATTTACCAGATCATAAATGAAGTTAGTCATCCAATAGCTTGTCATCCCAATGCCTGAAATATGCTGCAGTTGTTTGGCTTTGGTTTGATGTTCTTTTACCACATAGAGCACAAAGCTTGCTGTTGTGATAGAGTAGCCAACCAAAACAGACATCGAAACTATGATGTCGAGTAAGCTGTTGAGCCTGGGGAGAAAGCAGAGAAAGATGTATGTGGTGAGTCACAGTGGCAGATTTCCCTCATTGCAGAGGCATTGTTTAGAGCTGAGAAGTGTGGGACTGGATTCTGCACCAGCACCTTTTGCTGATGGTGATTACACCTAGCAAAAACGACTCGCAGCACTGAGTCTTAAACTGTACTATAGCATTGATTGGAAGGGACACAGGGAAATTTATGTAATTATTATTATCGTGCCAAAGCACAAAAATATGTGATGCTGTAACTGTGACCTCCAGATCTATATGGGATCCTGCAAAGAAACCCTAACAGGAATCAGCAGCTCTGATGGGAAGCAGGATGCTATTCATGTGTAGAGGGAAAGAAGACAAGGAAGAGAGCAGTTTCATCATTTAGAGAAGGATATTCAGTAATATAGGCTGGTTTATGGTTTCCAAGAAGCTGATTTGCTTCTTTTCAAGCTAAACAATTCAGGCATCAGCCAAATGAATCTTCTTACATTACTTGTTCTTGACTCTGTCCTCCAGGATATGGGTGAGCTGATAAGAAAATACCTACAAAAACAAAGAGAACAGAAATTGAAAATGCAGCTAACTTAAAGCTTCCTTGACCAGTTTCTGATATTGACAGTAACACAGAAAACTGTGAGTAGAGAAGAAAAGCAGATCCAAAGTTGGATTTTGCTCTGTCATCTTGGTGTGATCTCGGGCAGGATTTTGAGCATCCTCATTTTTCTCATGACTTCACTTTATGCACAGAAGTTCTGGAATTCAAACCCTAGGCCTTATTCCTGCATCTATCTGGCTGATAGTATCATTCACTTCAGTGAGGGCAATCCCACACCTAAAATTAGGCACATGCTTGTGGGTCCATGTATTTTAGGCTGGATTCTCAACACTAACAAATTCAAAACTGATTAGTATGTCGCATTTAAAGCTGTTTTCTCAATATGTGAATCTGTTGAGGTGCTAGCATAAACCCAAGTAAGCTACAGGCTTTTTTATTCCTAGTTTGGCAAAGAGTTAATCCTGAACTATTCTGTCTTATGCAGCTAGGGGGGGGGGGGGGGGGGGAAATGCAGATCATTTTGTCCAAAGGAACTAGCAAAAATCTAGTTACTGTGTTTGTAAGCCCAGTGTGACATTTTCCAAAAAGTTCCCTTAAAAATGGATTTGTGTCAGGCTCAAGCTGCAAGAGAGACATCATCTGCTCATGTGCAGATATCTTCAGAAGATTTAGTTTAAGTACTTCTTTCCCAAGGAGAAGACCTAGCTCAAAATACACTAGTATTGCTCATCACAGTGCATTTGCTTTGTTTGGAGGCAATTGTGCCTATAAAAACAGAGTTTTCTAAGAAAGGGAGGAATCAGGCAGTGATCTGGTGAGCCAGTTGCAACCTCCAGTGAAGGTCTCTGCCTTGGTTCCACCAAGACAGCAGTCCAGTCTCTAAGACTGTAGCACCCAAGAAAGGGTTTAGGCTAAGATGTTTATGTGCCTAAAACCAAGGTTCTCAATCAGTATTTAGACACCTAAGTAAATGCCTCAGTTCTCATGGAGTGCTGGAGGACCTCCAGCTGCTATTAAAACCAGAGAGATTTGCCAGAACATGCCATCTGAAATTTAAGCTCCTTACAGCCAGGTGCCTGACCTTCAGCAGTTATACAAGAAAGAACTATTCTGGGCTATTTTCCCTAAGAACGACCACTCTGACATGGGGACCAGAAAGGAGGAGACTAGGGGTTTAGCTGACCAAATGCTGTACTGAACAAATGTATCTGAAAGGGAAGTTTTTATAGTATGTTCATTTTGGAGGGGAAAAAACCCTCAGTCTTGTCATCAGTGAGAGAAATGGAATTAAAATCTTGGGCTGCTGATAAAGCCACACAAACAGCCAGGAAATGTTTCCCTTCTCTAGAAGAGAGACAGAGAAAGAAAGATACTGTCTGTCTAATCTGTTAATACTTCACTATAAAGCCATTTTCCTTTACTGGAGCTTAGGCTAGAAGTCAAAATTTCCATTTCAATGCTTTCTCTTTTTTGTTGGTTGGGATTGAGAGAAGAGAAAGCACAATATACATAAGTCAAAAGCTATTATGACTTGCTTAGTGACGGGGTAAAAAGCTTTTTATGTATTTTTTAAAAATATACGCAGTCTAAGTCAAACCTCTAACGTGGGACTGGCACTTCTTTCAAACTGCTGAAATGGCAACACACTTTTATCTGGCCATTTCAATGGTTCTTAAACTGTCATTTATTCGTCACAACAACAAATAGATTTAGCTGCCAGGAACATACCACGCAGAACGTCTGTTCAATTGTACTTCAGACTGGATTTACACTACCCCAGGGGAGCTATCCTAGTCCATTCATTTTATTTCCCCCATTCTATGGCTTGGATCATTAGTGGGAAGTGGAGAATTATCTGTCTGGTCATTTACTACTAAGCATTTCTTTCCAAAAACACATAAGCAGCAGGACAGATGGAATAAAAACTGCTGCTATACTTTCCCACTGAAAATTGTTATTTTGCTGGTATAAAACTTTCCCTGTGAAAACTTTCTGACTGTTCACACCGGCTTTCTGCCTTTGCTCTTGCTACAGCATGTGTTGGGAATACAGAGACAGGGCAAGAAGCTTCACTGCTTAATAATTCAACTGCTCTGGGATGTTCCTGCCGCTGGAAGCGCCTGGCTCAGGTCTCCTCTCTCCACACCCGGGCAGAGACTGCAGCTTTGTGATATGCTCTCACAGCGCACACTGAAGAGCTTGAACCTTCTGACCTGGAGGGCATGCTGCAAATCTCAAAGGCTCGAGCCAGTGGGTATTTTAGGATGGCGGCAGGGACGAGGCACTGGTTTCATTTGTTGTGAGCTGAGCTCACAACATTTGTTGTGAGGGGAGTTGCAGTGCATCGGAATGAGGAGGTGGGAAGAACAGACATGCTGTTTTGACTCGTAATCAGCATTCTGCTGTTTCTTTAATTCATGGCATGACACTCAAAGCTTCAAACCAGATGCCTTTTCCATTATAGTTCAGTTCAGACACTTCAGCAAGGAATAATCTTATGAGCAAAGAGACACTGTCACCTATTGCACTGTCACCTGGAACAGCAGGGCTCTTAGGTGAGGGGGCTAGGCATGACCAGGACATGGCTGGAAGGGCACCATTTGTCAAAGAAAATCAATCAGTAGGGCATTTCTGCACACAATTGCTACTCTTGTCAGATCCCATAAATCTCTGTATAAGATTTCGCAAAATGGCATCAACATAAATCTTTCTCTTCTCCCCACACCACCTCCACCTCTAGAGACAGGCATACATACACAGATATATTTGTGCTCGTGCCACACCCTTAATAAGGTTAAGGGTTAACCCTTAACCTTAATTTAAACCATATATGGCTAAACCATGATAGAATTTATCAGCAGGAAATTGGGTTGCTGCATTACATTACTGAGGTGAAGCTATGAGAACCAATAACCCAGATGGGCTACTAACACTCCTTGGAATCTGTGCATGTCATGTGTCAGAAGAAAAATATAGCTGAAAATTATGTTTCTCACTTAATCTCACTCTCTCTCATTCTCAAACACAAACATACACATACCCACACATCCTGAGTTGCTCTCAGAGGAAGGGTGACATATTAAAATTTACTAATCTAAACCACCCCCAGAGATGACCTGAAGTAGCCTTTCTATGCATAACTAATGGACACCTATCAAGAGACGGCTATTTCAGTACCATGATGAGAAGTAATAAATCAAATAGCAACCACTGGCATTTTTTTGGATGAAGGAAGTGTTTTATGTAGGAGCTGGGGCCCTCCCTGCCCAGCTCCCCTGAGTCTCTGACTAAGACAAATGAAATATGTGATTTATTCATGTTTTTCAATTCCATTTTTAAAGCAGTTGCATAATTGGGAATAAAGAAATAGCCTCACTGAAGTAAAAGTGAGTGTTGTCATTGCTTTCAACAGAACCAGGATATTCCCCCCAAAGGGGAGAAATCTGCTCATGTAAAGGGACACTTACCATATCTGGAAGTCTCATTTTTTGGCAAGTTAGCTCGAAGAATAAAGTTGTTCAAGCTGTTGAGATAGGCTGGAAGGCTGTGATAACCTTCAGGATTATACCACACCTGCACACAATAGAGAAATTGAAACAATTTGGGAGAGAAATTGTTACTGATAACACCTTTGGTTTGTTCTGCTTGCACAAATGAATCATTCCATGGTTGTTATCTGAAGTCATAAGCTCAACAAGTCAAAGTCCAATGATTAAACCACATCAAGTACTGAATGAGTATAAAAGCACATTTCACTTTCAGCACAAGCTGTCCCATCAGCTTCATTTGCTTTCTGGGAGAGAAGAAAGAAGCACTAGCTTGGATATGTGACAAAGTGTACAGAAAATTGGTTTCTTCTCTGTAATAATTTGCTGAGATCTGATGAGCACCAGCAGTGGGGACTTCCCAAAGAAGGCTAAGCAGTCAAATGTCTAACACCCCTTGAAAGCCAGAGGGGAAAAGGTTGTTTTAGGGCAAAAAATAGCCAGTTGTCACCTTCTCATTCAGCAACAGCCCTTCTTTCCCATGATAACTTTTCTTACCTATATGACAATAAACCCTGAGGATTGAGAGGAAAAATCAGATCACAGGACATGCACTTTGAGGCAATTTACCTTCACCTACTTCAGGCACAACACACAGCACCCATATTGGATGTGTAAATTACCTACCAAGGGGCAGTGAGCTTAGGCTATTAAGTTAGAGGCTTAAACACAGCCCACAGCATCCACTTTTGCATATTCCTATGTCCTGTGTGCTCAGTGATTTCATTCTCCTTGCCCTAGCAGAGCAAGGACTGGATTCTGCTCTGCTTCCAACACTACTGAGGTTTCCAGGTATTAAATCTGATGTGATAAGCAGATAGCTATAGCTTTCAGATCTAAGATGAAGCTGTAAGGTTGGAGGGGTAGAAACATCTGCACATTCATTATATGAGCTCTGAGTGTTAGTGAAACAAACCCTGTGATTCCCTTTCATTGGAGCCATTTCTGAAAACAGCACTGCTCTTGCAGGAACACTCTCCTGGTAGCTAGGTTTTGCAGTGAGGATCTTGTCAACAAACTTGCATTTCCCTGCTACCTCAGATTTCAGCCTTGGTACTTTTAATGCTGATGCATTACAACATTTTCACTGAGCAGAAACAGAGAAATGAATATGTCAGAATGCACCTGCCCTAGTTAAGGTATATACATTCTCTCATGAGATAAAGGTGCTAGTAATTGATCTTTTCACCTCTGTATAATAAAATTATGACAGCAGAAAAATTGTCTCCTGATAGCAAGAGAAGTCAGACCTATAAAGAGCAATGCGAAGAGAAAAGGAAGTGAGCTGCAAGTCATCTCTCCTGTGCCAAGCTGCAGATTTCAGAGGGTTTCACTTTATTTTCTGAAATATCCCTCAAGTCAGCATCACTTCTCCTGGGTCCCACACTTCCCATGCTAGGATGAGCAGATGAAAGTTAGTTACCTTAGTCAACGTTCTGTTGGGGGGCACTGGCCTGATATCGAACTGCAGATCTGTGGTCAAAGGCAGACCGAAACTCCAGCCACCATACCTGAGGGAAAACCAGAGGGAAATGCATTGCTACCCTCATTCAAAAGCTTTAATGCCTTTGGCTGGCGCATGTTAGCATGCCACTGTCAACCCAGTTGATTCTAGCTTGACTTAAAAGAACTCATCCCAGTACGTAGTGTGTGCCCAAGCCAACACTGCTGGAGGAGCCCTTATTTGGGGGGGAAAAGGGAAATAGAAACTTGGCAGCGCTATCACAAAACTGTGCTGAAAGCCTCCATTTGAGAAACATTTTGGAGCAGTGTCGACCCCTAACCCGCTTGTGTACCACACTGGAATACCATGACTGATTCTTACTCAGAAGATGAGCAGCTCAGTTTAAATCAATGGCAGATGAACATATTCCTTGACAACCTTAATGACAGGCTATTTTTGCCCCAAGACAGGCTGCGTGGCTGTGTTGCAGAGTCCAGACACACTAATAGCTCTAACAGCCCCGTGATGCAAGAAAACGTTCAGCCTCTAATTTGACTGGAACGGATGAACTTGTTTAAGTGAAGCACACACTGAGACTCTTCAGAGAATCAAACTTGGAGGAACATCTTTCCCCAGGGTTTACTTCATGACAGGCTGTGTCAGATTTTCCTCTTTTTAAACATTTGAGTCAGACAAAGGCTTGGCTGCGGATCCAGCCATCGATCCATCAATGTAACAGGTGATTGACAAGTTCTCCCTAGGCTATCTCTGCTGTGATCAAGCAGAGCACTTGCATGAACCTTTAACTCCATGATTGCAGGACATTTTACATCCTTTCACAGATTCACAGAGACTATGAGCAGAGAGGCCCTTCTAAACCCCTACTGCACTGTGACCACTTCAAGCACAGTGGATATGAGAGGTGGCTCCCAGTGCAATTCAGAGGAGGACTGGAGATTTATGCTGTACCGTTTTTGCAGGAAGTCTTTGGTAGTTGCCAGAATGTAGGTCTCCACATTGTGCCCTGTAAGGTTATACAGTGTCCGTGTGGAGAAGGTCCTTCTGTGAGGGGGAGTGTAGTTCGTCTGTGGACACGTCTGAGCAGAGACAAACGAACAAAAATGTTAGCGTCTGTGTTTTAACTAAAAACTAGCATATGGGGACAAGATTGAAAGCGAGCAGTGGCAACATTCTGGTCCTGGGACTGATTCCTACAGAAGCTGATGATTCGCAAATCAGGGTGCAAAGACACGCAGCATACAGCCCTGCATGCTGTCCTGAACATATTTAGCGAGTTGCTTAAAAACCACCTTTCCTTAAATCTCCCCTTTAGTTCTACTGACATCAGTGAGACCTTGAAATGTGCTTCATGCTACGTAGGAAGATTTTTGCTGAATTAAGGCTGATCCTACTCATCAAAGCATCAGAGTGACTGCACAGACAACTGCAG
Source organism: Athene noctua (assembly GCF_965140245.1). Classification (NCBI taxonomy): domain Eukaryota; kingdom Metazoa; phylum Chordata; class Aves; order Strigiformes; family Strigidae; genus Athene; species Athene noctua. The sequence continues at coordinate 30,378,504 of NC_134043.1, read as the reverse complement.
AGGGCAAAACAACTCACGGAGCAAAAAACTCCACGGCGGCCTCAAACTCTTATCTTGCATTTCACAGCAGCTACACACTACATTTCTGCTATACTGTCAGTCATTGGAATATTTTCCAGAGCTTCACAGAAACCCTGGATTAGTCCTGAATATATAATTTAACATGCTGAGGGTCAAAGTCACATCAACTGTTTCATAAGGTTGAAGTGTCCTACCAGACAGCGTGCTGGCTGCTTCTTTCAGCTCATCCATAACAAAACCCCTGCCCTCCCCCATGGTGTAGCTGCTCATAACTTTTCATCAGAATACACAAAATAGCTTCTATCATGCTGAGGAACACCTGCCTGCCCCTGCTAGAGGTGAGAATCAGCTCTGAACATTATCCTGACTTACTGGAGAAACTATGCCAATACTTTTAATGATGTGAAATTAATTGTATGTCCAGAAAAATGCATAAAATAGCTCAATTTTAAGGAATGACTAGAAACATTAAATTAAGTACATATTTTATCTTTACAAATGGCATCATGCTGCACCAGGAGTCTGATTTCCTACTGGAAAAAAGCTGGACAGGTGAACGGCACTGGAGGAAGGAGAGCTCGACTTCAAACTGGACTGTAAAACTGTAACATCCTTGGGAAGAATCTACATTTTCCTCATGTGCATGTAAAGACACTAAGCCCAGCAGTGCCCATATCTGATTCTGTACGTACCACCATAAAGCAAATTAATATTATTAATAATCACTATATATAATACGGAGCAGAGTAAAAGCAGATGGATCTAGACTTTGCATAAAATTAAATTCTGAAGAGCAAACAGCAATAATAGCTGTGCTTTCATATAATGACAGTGCTTGTATAAAATGCAATTTTCCTCTTGAATACATGTTCACCTCTGGTAAATGGGACAATCATACAACATTCAAAACCACCATTAAAACTCTTCCCACCATGGGGAGCAAGGCAGATATATTAGTACGCGAATCTTCTGAGGACACTGTTTCCTTTCCTGTCCCCAGACTGGTGCAGACAGTGGTTATCCTGTGTGCAAAATTAACAAGGCCAAAAAGAGAGGAGGAATTTGAACACTGAGTTCCCCTTAGTGCCATGTCTGCCCATAAAACTACTCCCAACCTACAAGGCCCCCCAAATATCCCCTCAAGCCCCCTCACTTTTGGTTTTATTCAAATTACCTGGATGCCATCTGTGCAGTTGCAGGCAGAATACTTAGTTCTCTGGTTTCCACTGATAATCCACTGGCCAAGCATGTCCTCCTTTAAACACTGCCTGAAAATGAACACATTTTCCTCTGAGGTTCTCTACGCTCAGGTGTGCAAATGATGCTAATTGCTGTCATGTTCAGTGACAGCAAGGATGGCAGTGAGTAGCTTCAGCAGCAAAGCAGACCTTCTTGTCAGCTGTGGGTGCTTCAGGGAATACCCATCCTCCTGCTGCCTTCAGTTCCTCTTAGCAGAGAGCCCTCACTACTGCTCTCTGTGCCTGGATTTGTTCAGCTGATAAGAAGGAATCCAGACACCACTTCATTCCCATGGTAGACAGTGTGAGGAGCACGCAAAGGCCAAAATCATCTTGCAATGCAGAAATAAGGGCTATTGTCCTTGCAATAACTGGGGAGTCCTGCGACGGACTGTATTGACTAAGCAGTCATTGTAAATATTCAGTATAGATATTTGCCTGCAGATATGTGGCATGCATGAACACGCAAGTCTGCCCAGGATTCTACTGCCACTTCCATCAAAATACATCTGCCAAGCCCGAAACAAACCAGCCCTCAGGGGACAGCTTTTAGATACAGATAACAAAAGCTATGCTGAGAACTTTCTGGGTGGGATCAGTGGTGTAACTGGGATTATTGGGGAGGCAAGGACTTCTTCCCAGATACGAGAACAGCTTGTTCACATCCTGGCATCCTGCCACCACCAAAGCTGCTTCCTTACTACTCCTAGTAATAAAGGAGTCCATTTGTGGTGGTGCATACTTCTTGGGGCAAGCAAAGAACACCAATGCCAAAGTCCTGGGGCTGTGTGGAAGTCCCTGTCTCAGCCTTAAAGCACAGTATAGTTTCCTGTTTTCAAAAATGTCTACAGTTCCGTGCTGGCAGACACAAGCCTTTGCTCCTAGCATCATGGGAGCCACATAGGCTCTCAGCAGGGCCGAGGTCTGCTTCACACCAGTCATGGCTACACAGCTCCCTGCTCTGAACTGTCTAGATGATCTTCAAGGTCTTTTCCAACCTAGATGATTCTGTTATTCTGTGACTTGCATCCCGCCAGATCAAGTCCATGAGCAGTGCAAGCCTGCGCCTGCCTGCAACAGGCCAGTTAGACATCTAATGAGCTGAAAGAGTCTGCGAGTCAATCTGAAGAGAGGCGGGGGATATTTTCTTCTCTGCATGTGGCAACAATGTATGAAAATTCTGCAGATGATCAAAGGTGGTTATTAAGATCTAATGGCTAATAGTGTTATGTCAATTCTCCTGCAGATTCAGAATTTAAATGGAAGAAAACCAAGAACTACTTACGAATTGCTTTCATTCATGCATGTGTTATCCGTTCCAGGGAAAGCAAGCATTGAAGCGACTAAAGCATCTGTTGTTTCATTAAAATTCCTAAGATTTAACAAAGAGAAAAGAAACCAGAAAAATGTTCAAGGTACTTCCACTACCACTGAGCAGAGGAAAACTATGTCTGAATGAAACAGGATTTATTTAAGATGTTAAATAAATGATTATTTGTGGAGCTAGCTCTGCAAATCACTTAAGTACATGCAGTACATGAGGACAGTCACACAAGTTTAAAAGGACTGCTCATCACTCAGGGCTGCACAGCTACTCCAGTGATTTGCTGCCTCTAGACCTAAGCAAGATACTGATAAACTTTTGGACAATCATGATTCTGTTGCCAGGGAAAAAGCATCTACTGCAATTTTCAGGCACTACTTCCAGTCTTGTCTCAATCAGCTCTCTCATCTGTGATATCCACTTGGTTTTGGTCATTCAAGATGTTTCTCGCTTCTGACCCAGCTCTCTAGCAATGATCCATGAGGAGAAGCAGACAACATTAGCACAGAGGACTCAGGCATGCAGTTCTGGCTCATTCCCTCATCTAGCAGGCCTGAAGTGGAAAGGCATGAGCAGTCCTCAGAAAAAACACCTAAGAGCAGCCATGCTTGCTTTAGAGTTGTATTTTATATTTCTGATTTAAAACTGGGAACCACTGGAGAAAGACAGCAGTTCACATCATGAAATCAGAATGGTAGAAATTATAATAATTTTGGTAATAGGATTTTTAAGCCAAATGAAATAATTCAGTGGTGACAACCACATGGAAAAAGCACATGCCCTTCAAATTGACTGCATGCCCTGGACTAGTGGGGCCTGGGCAGGAAAGCATGTCCTGTACTGACAGAGAGGAGAGTGATGAAGACAGTTCACAAGATGGATAGAATTTGATCCCAGAGTTGTAATGTTGGAGGCAACTGATGTGGGAGCCTCCATTTCACATCGAGGTAAGAGTACTTATATGAAGAAAATCACGATGGGACAATATGGCTGTCACAGGGCTGGAGGACTCCAATGGGCAACACGAAGAATATTCCTCACATATTTCACAGTTAATTCCAGCTGAGAGGTTGCTTTTGTAAAGCTTTCTGATTGCTGGTGTGAGCCAAGCCATCTCCCCCAGAGATCCTTTAGGAACAGGATCTGCGTAATGTAACTACACAGGTAACATAGCTACATGTTATCTGTGTAACACTTTTCCGCTGGTTGTGCTTAGAAATAATCCTAATGGTAAAACTGTCTCTTTATAAACAAATGGGTTTAAGGATCACAAAGAACACCACTCACCCAAAGAAGTCTATCTGGTCAGATGTGCCGTACAGAGAGGGGGAAAGAGTCAGTTCGGGATATTCAGTCTCTTTAGTTCTCAGTGTCCCAAGTCCCATCGCAGCCATCACAAAGAGGACCGGGAGGATGACCTGAGCAATGAAGCCTCTGACATCCCGCCGGGTATGGTGGAATCTCTTTATGAACAAAGCTGATGTCTTCTTAAGCAGCAAGGGCAAACCCTGCAGGCTTTTTGATCTGATCAGGAGCTGATCTGGGCACAAAAGAATGCATTTTGTGAATCAGTATTTGTGAAATGCAGAGAATTGATGGTTTTAGTACCCTGAGAGTATATTTAGCTTCCTGCACTCCTTTACAGATGGCAAATCAAAACAACTAAGTTGGAACATACACAAGGGTCAGGCTTGGGACAGGACTCAGATTTTGGCTTGAGTCATCAGCTCATGTAGTACCATTTTTTTTGTTTAATTTCAAATGCATATATGTAGTGAATTCATTTTGAGATCTCGCAAGCAGAACACAGGCTTTCAGAACCAACGTTATCTTACATCCTACCAGCTGCAAGGGGAAATGGATTATTCTTTTATATTGTGAACTGAAAATTTTCATAATTTAGAAAGCAGGTTGTCAGACAAATCAAGAAGGGAATTAATCCTGAAATAAGAAAACAAGGCACATAAACCAGTTGTTCTTTTGCAGGGACAGGCTTGTGGTATTCTAAAAGCAGAGCCAAATCCTGTACAATCTATTTCTCGTTATGAAATACTAAACTATATAATACAACACAAAGCAAATCCTTTTCAGTGCTCTCATTAGGGGTGACACAAAACAATTCTCTATGCATATATATGTTCCTGTTTAGAGTAACATTAACAGTGCAGGTTAGTTTTGAGAAGTGAGTACAAAGACACCTCTGTGTTGTCCCTTGGATGTCTCCCTAACTATAAATGGTATATTTACAAGTACCAAAAAATGTTTATACTCTAAGAAAGCAGTTCAACTAGGTATTTGCTCAGTTTGGGGCTGTGACACCTTTTGCAGCTCTCAGACCCTCAGGTGTAGCTTGATTCTCTCCTGAACATGAGTTAATCCAACTGTCTGGCCCTTTGAGCTGTTTAACCATACTGCAATGGCTAGGACACAGCAAAAAGCAGCAAGGAGGACCCAGCTCAGAGCTGTGCTGCTTTTGCAACAAGCTAAGGACTTCCCACAAAGTTTTTCTCCAATTCTACTAGTTATGTAGAAATAATCCTCTACATCAATTACAGCAATTACTTTCAGAGGTATACATTTACTCTTTCACCCACACATTGTATTTGATTAGATTAAAACCTGGATCACTTTAAAGGAAGGTGGAAAGTAAACAAACCCCCTGTGTAATTTATTCAGTGATTCAGACTATTGCAAATCGGTGGATCTAAACAATTGTTGAGTGCTGTACTTCTAGTGATTTATTGGTTTTGCAATTCCTGGTTAGGTGAAGTGTGGTTTTCAACAAAGAAGACAGGGAGCTCAAATCAGTCCATCTGTCACTGTTTGCATCTGTGACAAATCTGGAATAAAACCTGGAGGTAATTTAGTACCGTCTCTTTCTGTGAAGGTATCCGTGGTCACGGACATTTCGTCACCGCTAATTTGACCGCTGGCTCCAGGCAGCTGTTGGGGCAGTTCAGCATCTTCTTGCTGGTCCTTTACTAGCTCTTTTGTCAGATTGAGAAACACCTATGGAGCAAGAAAATATGAAGGAAAATTGGTCCAAATTACTCCATTTACCAAAACAATAATCAGAATCCACTCTCCTACTTTGTAGCTGTAGCTGGTGCAGCAACTGTGAATTACAATCCTCTTTCTGTTCCCTTTGTGTTCTGCGAGAGAAGTTAACTTTTTTTTCAGTCCAGCTCCTTGTCACCTCTCGTCTCTTCTGCTGCAGTAGTGGAAACTTAAACCTTTGTAGATGCCCCCTGGACTTACCTTGTCCTAATACCACCTGCTATGTGACTACTGAATAGGTGTAAATGAAGCTGCATTTCAGCTAAGGCCCTACATTACTCCCTTCACACCTGCACAGTAAGCAGCACCCAGATGGCCCTCCCTGCATGGCACGAGTGAAGAAACAAGGAGGGCAGTTTCTCTGCAATATTTTCACTTCTAGCCTCTGACAATCCCAGCTGCCTCCACACTGGGAGTGTGCACAGTTGTGGCACCCAAGCTGCAATGTGGCACATGCTGTATAATTCACTCTTGTTGCCTTAGGAAAACACCTTAAAAGCAAAGCAAGAATTTCTGAGCAGAAGGATAATAATCTCCCCCTCTCCTTCCTGCAAGACAAGGGTCATCACTGTGCATCATTTACTTTTTGATTCTGATGCAACTAAATGTTTGCGTTTATTTGACCAGAGATTTCCCATGGGCAGAAAGGTGCCTATGTTAGTCTAAGATGCCCCAGGTGACTCACTTGCACATTACAGCATCCATGCTGAAGTTCATCATCTAGATGGTTTGCTAATTCCCTCCCTGCTGACTGCATCTGTAGACAAACCCAGATTTATGGAGACCAGGAGAAAAGTTCAAAGAGAAACACATCATTGCCCTCTCTCCTTAGTCTAACTCCAGTATCTCATTTTCTGGGTAAAATGCCAAAAAACTGTTAGCAATGTGAGTCAGTGGTACACTTCCTGCATTAGTGTATGTATAGATTGATGAATACATCTACACACTCACACATTCGTAAGTGTAACACAGTGAACAACTGAACCACTTCTTCTCCTGCTTGCAACTCCCACATCCAAAACATGCCACCGTCTAGCCCAGAAAGCAGAGCTACACAGTGCTGTGAAGTTAATCTCTGTAACATTTCATTAAACTGAGCAGATCCTGAGCTCATACCTCTTCCACAGTTGTGTTTGAAATCCCGTAGCAACCAAGGTGAAGATCACTTAAGCTGGTATCAAGGGCTCTGAGAAGTGCCTGGTAGGCCCCTGAAACTGTGGACTGGAAGGGGGGAAGCACATACACGAGCTCTCCACCAATATCCTCCTTGAGATAAGCCTCTGGGAGGTGGGACTGGATCAAGGAGGTCACTGCTGTGGTGTCACACTCTTCTATCATGTTCTGAAAAAGGAGGAAAACACTCTGTGGTCACTGAAAGGGCTGCAAGGTCTAATTTCCTACTGCAGGATTTAGTCCAAATCCTGTCCCAGACCATGTTATCTCAGTCCAGGTACGCAACATTTCAAGTTAAATATAAAGAGGAGACGAAAGTCGGTTTCTGGCCCTTGAAGAATGACGTGTGGCACTGTACCCATCTTGGTCCATCCAAGACCTCCCTTGGGCTCCCTCTGCCTACAGGGATACTGGGATTGGGCTGAATCAACCACTTTGCACTAGCTAGAGGTTTTGCGGTACAGCAGAGAAACAGCCAAGCCACAAGAGGGCTGACACCTGAACTTAGCTACCAGGACAAATACACTCTTTTTCCCATGAAAAACAGGGCGTTCACACGTGTCTTCTTAAATTTTCTCTATCTATACAGCTAGCAATTTGGAAGAGGGACTGATCTCCTATGGTATCTGCACGTTATTCCGTGTGTTGGAGCTACCAAGAGGACTTAATAAATGCTATCAAGGGCAGAGTTCCCCCCTCCTTGCAAGCAAAATATTTCCCCCAGATACTATCAAGAGACTCTTCCCATCTGCTGCCTCACACTCTGCACCCAGCCTTGACTTTAACCCTCAAGGAGACCCTGTTCTTCTTTAACAAAGCAGAGCACTGACATTCCTGTTTTCTGAGGGCCACAGCAGCTGGTGCAGTGGCCCTGTTGGAAAGCCTCCCTCTGCTTTGAGGGAAGCAGGGGCCACACGTTCTGCTGGAACCTCTCACTGAGAAGTAGCATGCTGACGTACAGATCCTCAATAGTTGTTTGGTACCACTACCATCCTTGGATCTGTCACTCAGCTCCTGCCAATACAGCCTTAAGTGCCGGCATCCCTGAAAAAGCCTTGATGGCCCCACTCGGACAAAGCTGCTGAGAGCTCTAGCTCAGCTCGACATGGGCTCACAAACAGGAGAATCTCTGCCTCTGCCCCCATCAGTGCCTGCTGTGGTGACTGTGCTAACAGGACACCAGCAGGGAAAGGAGAATAGAAAAGACTGCATCATGCACCTGGATGGAGGAAGCTAAAGTCCAGACCTCTGCCTTGTCTATTAGAGCTGCAGGGCTCTGTGTAGAGGGGCTGAAGCTAAGACTCCTGTGTTTTGGGGAACTCCCCATATAGTCTGTCTTTCCTTTCCTCAGGAAACTTATTTATAAAAAAGCATGTGAATTCCAGCATGGGACAGGCAGAGCAAGCCAGAGAACAGAGTGGACTGTACCCCAGGTATCTCACTGGTTGAAGCATATGAAAAACTGATCTTACTGGCAGCCCAAGGAAACAGTCCAGCATATTCTTGAACCTGTGTGGCCAAACCCAAGGCTTTCAACCCAAAAGGCATCCCACGTTCACCCAGGCATAAACTGGTTGTATAAAGAAGTTATTTCATGAAAGTGAAATTATACTGGAACAACCATTCCACTGCATATATCTAAGACTGAGATGAACCTTCTGCAGCATGCTTCATATCTGACGTGTCTCCTTCCTTCCGGTCATACGACTGATTCAGTTTCCCACCCAAGATGCGGAAAATTTAGGACCAGCTCAGGCACAAACCTTCTTTTTAGTGAGTGTCAGGTGGTATCCATCACCAAAAGTTTCCTTGAGGTAGAATGGAGAACCACAACATTTGAGCCCTCCATGCTCTAGGAAGGCGATTCGGTCACTCAGAACTTCTGCTTCATCCAAGTGGTGTGTTGAGAGAATGATGGTTCTGCCTGGAAAACACAAAGCTGCTGTAAGCCACCACAGAATAAACACACATGTTTACATGAGACAGGTGAAAGCTATGCTGAATGAGGGGACACAGAACATCAGTTGAAAAATGGACTGTGGTTTTTTGTAATTATTAGTGAAATTGGATAAAAGGCAACATTAGAGACAAGCTGGAAGTTACTGTATTGTAAATCGTGCCTTACGGTAAAGTTACTTTTCAAATGACACTGTGAATTTACAGAAACCAACCAGGATGCACCCAGGGGGCCTCCAAAATCCCAGTCTCCCACAATTCATTCTCTGTGGTCTCCAAAACCCACAGTTCAAAGTCACCGATACCATACTTGCAAAAGTGACAAGAATCACCTTTGCCACTGGGCAGAATCTCATCTCATCGTAGTACCTTTTTTATTCTTGGAGATGATTTCCCAAATACTTCTCCGAGAGCATGGATCCACCCCTGTGGTTGGTTCATCTAGTATCACCACCCTTGATCCACCCAGGAGAGCAATAGCTATTGATAACTTCCTCTTCATGCCCCCGGACAGGGAGCCAGCTAGCTTGTGACGATGGCTGTACAGTCCAGTCTCCTTCAAAGTCCTTGAAAACAAAGAAAAACCAACCCCCAAATGTTGTCCTTCAGGCATCTTTTAAAAGCAGGGGATCTGAAAATATCCAAAAAACCCATAACTGCAAATGAAAAACTGCTCAGGTATGGACTGCTCTACTGAATGGTTACAGTGCAGGGAGATGATTCACCCTGTAGCTCAGTCACTGGGATTTTAATTTAAAACATTTTTTAGGATGCTTTCACAGTTTCCATCTGACGAGTCAAGGTTAAAGGCTCAACCTCGTCAACTGAGGACACCAAGATCCAAACTCCCTGGGATGTTCTGGCTGCTTCACTTCTCCGCAGAACCAATAAAGCAGACATCATCTTTCTGACTGGTTGATTAAATCTCTTTCTGGGGCAAATTGTAAAGCAGCAAAGACTAGACCCTTACACCTATAATTTCATCTCCAAAGAACTGCCACAGAAGCTTGTAAACCCCCTGGAGAAGAGACCTTGTTTTCTTACAGCCATAGACATCTATATATTCCTCTAGTCAGACCAAGGAATTATTTGAACTCTACGCTGGGTCTGCAACAGTCCTCAAAACCATTCATTTGAGCTTTGCAGTGGCAATGGTACTACTACAGAATAATTTAGACAGCCTGCTCTCCCTTCTTCAACCCTGCTATTTTTATACCTCTTCACTTCTTGGTAGAGCTCCTGTTTACTCCAGTGAGGGACTTTGATGTACCCATAGAGCAGCAGGTGTTCCTTTGTGGTGAGGTAGTTAAAAAGCACGTTGTGCTGCATACACACACCCATGTTCTTCCTGATAACTTCCTGGTCAGTCCTGATGTCCTTGCCATACACAAAGATAGTACCTGATGATGTAGGGAACAACCCGGTCAAAATAGATCTGAAAGGGAAAAATAAATAGAAAAGCAAGTTAGAAAAAGGAGAAAGCCATAGGTAATTTTTTCACATGGTCCTGTACCTATCAGCACTTTCAAAGTTTCCTTACATCACTATCACACTTCTTCCAGCCAGAGACTATGACCATGCTTTGGCAGAGTGGTGGTCAATTAACATCAAAGGACATCCTTGTACCCCCCTGTGGGAACGCAAATGCAAGTCCCAAGCTCACACACTGAACTCTGGTTCCTTTTCACCTTTACTTCTATCGTCTTCAGCCTTCCTCTCCCTAAGTCAGACTATTGCATATTCTATACATCAGTACACATGAATACCCTTGACTTCCAATTTAATCACTAGGAATTCATACAATGCAGTTATTCTTCATTCTTTGAGGTTTGTCTGCACTATCCAGACAGCCTCGTATTGTTTACCACAACAGAGATTGAAAACCACATTTTCATCTTACTAACCACATCAGAGCATGGAAATCTTGTTTCACTGCCATTATTAAGAAGAAATGGGAGAGGACTTCCCAAAGACACCTCACAGTGGGCAGCACTTTCATCTAGTTCAAGCAAATAATTACCTACCTAGCAATACCCAACAGACCCGAGTCAAACACCCTCTGCTCAGAATAACTACTTGCACATTATAGGTCATTGTTGGCTCTGCCCAGCAGGGACTAAAGGGAGAAGATGCATCTCAGACTGCCCTTCACCTTCCCAGAGCTTCTCTTTCTCCTGGGACTTTTAACCATCATTAAAAAGGAAAGAAGTAACCTGTAACCTTACTCGGGATTTGAAGCCTGAGCTAAGTTTCAAGAATCTACTTTTCTGCACTTCACCTTTGTCTACACTTTGCAAACAGGATACGAGATGAATTGATAATAAGCTGAGATGAAGCACACATCTGTCTTACTGGTTTTGGATCTTCTGAGGCTTCTATTTATCAGTTTAATGTTGCTTTCAGAATGATGCACATATATATCAGTGGAGAAATCAAGTTCTACAGGTCTGTTTTAGTGCTGTTATCTAACAACTCAAATAATAATTTATAAATGGCAAGGTTGGAAGGACTGAAAGGCCAGTGTATTAACCCACTGCCATTCCAGCCCAACCAACACATGCGTTTGTACAGCTGAAGTATACCTTTATTAAGCTTTCTTGCTAATATCCCTTCTGCTTTGGTGTGTGCACAAGCTACCCACAGCTTTCAGAACAATCTAACCCCAGGCACCAAAGTGTCATGGAACAAAACGCTAGAACAGTTGCTGTGCAGTGTATTACAGGTATCCTACCACATTAAAAAGCATGCTCCTAAGCAGAAAAGAACCTTTAATTCTAATAGATGAAGGGACTACTGAGGTCATCCATGAGCAAGACAAAACTACAAGAGAGATTTGGCCTAATAAAGTATCTTATTCAGTCTCCCAACACTGCACAGTCCCACTTGCTCTCTCATTCACCCAACCATACCCCACAGTATAAAAAAAAAATTTAAAAGTGGCTTTAAAGGATACACACATGGTCGTGGTTTTCCCAGCTCCATTGTGTCCCAGCAGGGAAGTGATATTCCCTTCATAGAAGTTGAGGCTAAGGTTGTCCACTGCAGCTTTGGATCCATAAACCTTTGTTATACCATGGAGGGAGACTCCCAAGGTGAGATCAGTGGGCTCTGGTTCCAGGTGAGGCGGGGGGGCACCTTTGACACCAAAGAGAAGGGTCATTTACTGCACTGCAGTGTTTGTGCTACTTTTTTCACCTGAGAGATGAGCAAGGCTTTAACAAACAAAATACAGCAAATGTGGGTGCCTTTCAGCTAGGAATGTAGGGAATATTTCACAGAATCTGTACAATTTTGAGCTCCCTGGCATTTCTCCTTTTTACTTCTGCAGCTTCTAATAACTCCTGACAATAAGCATTTATCACTTTTGAAAAGGTCTCATATTTAGATGTTTTAGAGCACCTAACTTAATTTACACTAAGCAAGCACAGAAAATTAGAGGACATATAGCAAAACTACTGAGTTATCTTCAGTTAGGTAGAATCAGCAAGCTTTTATGTGTGATCTCATAGTATTTTACAGGCTAAATATTTAAAGAGAGGAACAAAGAAACACATATCCCTTTTGATAAGTGGAAACCTCTCTATGCACAAACAAAAGTGTATATTCCTACACAGAGCATTGCAGAGCGAGATATACACATCTAAGATAAATGCCCAACTACAACACACACAAACATGTATGTGAATATCAGTACTAGATTTCCACACCAAATAGGAAGAACAAGTATAATTTAAATGCCAAATCTCCATTCAGGCAAGTAACAGCTTCCAGTTTTTCTTGTGCTACAAAATAAGGATCAATACAGAAATGTGCTTTCTGAGTGTGGTGCCCCTTTACAAATTTGGCTTCGTTTATCTAAGACATGTTAGTATCGCTACCCCATCTAGCATTCACATACATATCTTATTGTTGAGGGTGGCTTCTTTCCTTAACATCAGTTTAGTGAAAAGAAGGCCTCTTCGTTTCTCATTCCAGAAGGGGAGGTAACTGTTGTATTCAACCCAGTAAGATGGAAGCAAGGGGAAATACCAGGGAGCAGCCATGCCATATCTACCTGCAAGGAGAAGAGGAATCTTGTTCAGGTATCCATTTCTGAAGAAATATCATTATTGGGGTGCACTCAAAACAGCGAAAATAAACTCCACAGAGATCTCTCCCCTCTTGATGTGCTCACCTACTACTGATACTTGCTAGAGAATCTGCCCACTGACACAATAGGAAGCATTTGCTAATTTGTTATTCTGAGTAACTTTATAGCTGGAGGGCAGGAGTACTTTACATTTTCAACTGGGTAGATTTCTGTATGCCAGTGGACTGCTTCATTAGGTGGGAAAGAAAAGCAAAAGACAAATGTACTGGCTCTTGCCTAAGGCATGAATTACTTTTTGAAATCAAATGATATAAGTAACAAAACACAAAATCACTCAACTGACAAATGCAGGCTAACATGCTCTGTTCTCATTTTCACTGAGCAGACCACAAACACATCCTCCCATGTCCTTGGCTTCAGCTTCTTCAGGAGACCCACCTACCCATGTGATAAGCAGAGGAATCCTAATTCTCCCTTTCTCTGCCCTGTCTCAGTTTCATTAATAGTTTCAGTCATCTACAAAGTCATGCTCTCTTTGATCTAGAAACAGAGGTATTCTGTGTGTGCAGGCTGTCTTACTGCCTGAACCACGGAATCAGTCAGTGTTGTATTTGTTGTTTTCCAAAAGAGACAGTACAGTGCCAGCCTCAATGCTTTTTATCCTTACCTGGGAAAACATTCCTTATATACCATCCCAGGATGAAGTAAACGAAAGAATCTATCAGAATGAGCCAGCACATCCAGCCAAAGGAAGTGTTGTCTCCAATCATTGGGGACTTATACATGTTGTCCCACTGCAGACCTGCAGAAAGGAATTTAGAAATACAAACAGAATCCATACTAGTTAATGAAATGTCACAACCACGGCAGCTCAAAGCCTAGTTTTGTCTACAATAAACATACCTATGCCCTGTGCCTCGTATCGAGCGATGTATTGACTTGCATAACTGAATGCAGTTGGAGACAACAGACTCTGTGGAATAAACAAAATTGAAAACAAAGAATTTATGAATTAGTCTCAAAGATAAATCAAGTCAGTCAACCATCAGGTACCTCATTGGCTTGGTCCAGTAGCCAGAAAAATCAGTGGGTTTCTTTTTCCATCAGTCATGCAGAGCACTGGCTCAGGCTTATGACAGGTAACACTTCTGGTGATGGGCTGCAATGTCTTCTTAGAGTCTGCCTGCCTTTTGCTTCCAATTTCATCTCTCATATGGGGCTTTATTTCAGGCTTTTGAAATACAGACTTAATTCGGGAACTTAACACCTACCTATTTCCACCCTTGATAAGAAACAAGGCTTTATATTTATTTCCATGGCTAGGAATCCAAGATACATGAAACTAAAGGATGAGCAGAGGCAGTCCTCCTTCACAGCCCTGTTACCTGAACTCCTCACTGAGACAGCCTCATTTTTCACAGTGCTTTTGCTTTGCAGTTCGAAAGGGCACAGTGCATAGGTCAAGCTACTCTGATTCAGCTGGCAGGTAGAAACTCACTAAAATTCCACATGTATTGCTTTCAGTCATGGGACACAACTAATTCCAGGTCTCCCTCAAACAGGCCGTGGCCAACTCTCCTGTCATGCTGTCGTACCTGTCAACACCCACTGATGGAATTTAGAAAGGCACCCAACTCATGTATATTTGTGACACGAGCTATAATAAGAGGTGACGTTTATTGAAGGTGAGTGTCTGCTTCCACACCCATGGTTCCTGTCATTGAAAAGCAGAACTTACCAGTAGGCTCTTCACAGAGAAGCTCAAATGATTCTCAATGACAAGCAAAACGATGAAGGGGAAGAAGGTGAGGATGTACACGAGACTGCCCACCAAGGCTGCTATGTTGGTGTTGTTGAAGAAAACACTGATGAAGTAGCTCATAGCTATGATTGACAGGCTGTAGTCCATAAGGTACAGGAACAGGAGCACTGTGTTTGTTTTGGGAAGAATGTCACCCACTTTTAGAACAACGATGAGGAAGGTGACAGTAATTAGAAGGAAGATGGCGCACTCTATGAACCAGGCGATGAAATGGCTGCTGGCATTAACACCCATCATTTTCATGTACTACAGAGAGAAAGGTGAAAAAAGGAATCATAAGTGACAAACGTTTATTAAGATATCTTGCTGCTGATTGAACTGTTTCTTTTTTCAGTTTCTACACAGTTTCTTTCATACTTTGGCATACTGCATGTTGATAACCAGGGAGAAACCATGCACTCACATTTCTGGAATGCCTAGGTTTGCAAAGCAGTCTATTGCAAAAGAACAGCACAGACAGGATCTACAAGTATAAATTGTCACAGCCCACAAGCTCCAAAGCAACTTCTGGCTTTAGATTTGTAACTTTTCTAAAGCATTTTGGTTATTTTTTAAAATAATGCTAGTTGATCCAGTGGCTTGAGTGTAAAAGCTCTTAAGTATCTTTGAAACTAAACCATTTCTCACACAACACCAAGACAACAAATAATAGCTAAATAACCATGGTTATAAGGAAGCAATATTGATTTATATTAGCTGATGATTGAGTCCACAAGACTTGTATAAAACTATAAATTTGTATTGGTAAATCCAAAAGAAACTATAGGTGCTGGTGTCGTGTAGATTATTACACACAGGATCTTAGACAGTGAAACTGGGTTCCCTAAACTAGAGTAAGGGGCTGTCAGCTGGCCACTACGGTTCACTCATTTTTGATCTCACCACAGTTCACAGAATGCCCTTCCTTGGAAATGTTTTTGGTGAATCAGGATTTGTTTCCATGGTATTGGATAAAAAACAAATCTGCCCAAGCTTTTGTTGCTTGCTGAAGCTTAGTTTTACAAAAGTTCTTTGCTGCTCATCTCTGTTGACGGTGTTCACACTGAAAACCTGAGTTAATTTAATAAATTCCCTATGTCTCAATGTCATTTCTTTTCCAATAGGCAACCTGAATGAAGAACTTCATTTCAGAGGAGCTGATGTAATATGTAGCACCTTCTGAAATATGAAGTGTAATAACTTCAAGGATAGGAAATAAGTCACTTTTCATGTCTTTGTCCCCAATAGGTATGACTCAAAGACAATTTTTAGAGAGCTTTAAATCTTCAGAAAACTTGTAATTTTGTGAGGTCCCCATGTTTCCAGCGTTCAGAACTGCAAAGCAATATTCTCACCACTTGAAGGGCAAATGCCCTGCATTTCTATGGTTTTGAGCTTGGTTACAATGTCAGAATTCAAACACCGCAGGTCAAACAATAGGTATTTGGAATATTATTTTCCTTAATGCTTGTTTTGCTCCATTTAATATTGCATAGGAGACATACTACACACTAATAAGGAAAATCTGTTTATAATTTTGCACGCCCCAGAAAGTTTAACCGTACCTCAT
Source organism: Athene noctua (assembly GCF_965140245.1). Lineage (NCBI taxonomy): Eukaryota > Metazoa > Chordata > Aves > Strigiformes > Strigidae > Athene > Athene noctua. The sequence continues at coordinate 30,362,274 of NC_134043.1, read as the reverse complement.
AAAGCCTCAGATCTTTCTCTTGAACAAGTGTTTTAACAAAATCAGCTATAAACAGCACCCAGGCAGCCATCAGAGCAAATGGAAGAGAGTAGGTCACACTGGTTAAGAACCTGTAAAAGGCAAATGCAGGCTTTAGCTGAATACGAAATGTTCTTGGGATTAAGGCTTTATACAGAGTGTATTTTTCAGAATAATACTTTGGCACAGAGAAAAGACATGCTTATATTTCAAAATGTGGAGTATAATTAATAATTACAAAAAAGGCTATTTTGCCATTGCACTGGATTTTCTATTCAGGAAACTCCTGACTGTTCAAATCTCTTTTTTTTCTTTTTTTTCTTTTTTCTTTTTTTTTAAATTACAGAGGGATTTCCAGATGCATTCTGGAAGTTTTGCTCAGCAGCACCATTGGCAGGAGCAGGAACCACCATGGGCAGTGGCACCTTCTTGCTCTCTGATGGGGTGCATCCTACTCTGAAACATCACAGCAGTCAGCTGTAATTCCCAGTTCTGTTAATAGATATAATGGCCAAATTTTGGTATTGGGCCATATTTCCCTGGTGCCAGAGTTTGGCTATAGGTGCTTTCAGAGTGTCTGTCCTATTACCCTGTGGGACAGGTATTGCAGATCCAAGTCTACAATGTGGGCTTCACAAATCTTGGCTCCTCACTTTAGTTAAAACCTTCTTCCTGTACCAAACGTGCATAGAGAAAAGACAACAGTGGCCAACAGTAAATTTCTTCTTTTCTGTTGGAAAACAAGTTTTTAAAGTAGGAGATTCACTTCATCGTATCTAACAAGGCTTATGCTTTCCTTCCTCATTTCTAAACCTGGCTTAAAAAATAGTCAGTGTTATTCCTGGGAAAAGTTTAATGTACAATACAGTAAGAAATTAATGTGGTTAAATTTGTTCTTAATTTATTTTATGTGTAAAGCTGAAAATTTCTCATAAACCAGTGCTTTCAGGAAATGCTTCCATACAAATGAAGCCGTATTTATAAAGAACACAGAAAAGGCATTTCAGTAGCTCTACTAGTTCTTTGTTCTTTGGTTTTTTTGCTACCACCTTGTGCATGATCTGCCACCTATTAAAAATTCAGTGTTTCCCAACACCTTCTGTGTACTGTTTTATATATATATATATATATATATACACATATTCCCTTCCTTTCCCTACAGGTTGGTAACTATGAGATAACAATTGATAAGCAGCTATTTTATGATGACTTCTACTGGATGCAAATCCAAAGCCTTTAGGTATTTTAATAATTGAGCAAACTCCAGTCCTGCTGAACCTGGGGTGAGGAGGGAAACCCGAAGGCAAGCAGTTTTCTCAGCTGCCCGAGAACAAGAAGAGGAGCAGATAGCAGTGTAGTAAATGCCTCTAGCAGCCAGTTAATCGTTGCACAAAACTATCTGACAGCAATAACCCACGTATTTGCTGCAAGAAGTTGACACTTGGTTTGAATGCTTACCGCGTGCGGACTTTCAGGCACTCTGCATGATGTTACCTTGAGAAGACATTAGAGGTCCCCAGTTGTCTTAAGTGACAGGCTGACACAGAAGATTAATGGGTCTGCTATAGGTCCTATAGCTATAGTTCCCAGATAGTATTTTAGCTCATGCAGTAGACACACAGCCTTTTCAATAGGAAGAGCTCCTAGGTCTAGTCTGTACTTTTGGTCTAAGGGAGACTCTCATGTCAGGGTGGAGTGACCACCCAACCCACCAGTACTAGTTGCTGAGCATCCGTCAGTGCTTTGATGGACACTGAAATCCCTTCCCTGTGTGTTTTCCACTCAGTTTGGCTACCAGCTGTGGTCAGGGTAATAATTCTGAGGAAGTATCATGTTGCCAGCTTTCCAACACAAACCAAAATTGCCTTGCCAGAGGGGCAGGTCCTCAGCTGTGAGAGATTCGCTTCTCTTTACTGCATTTGGCAGAGATGCAGTTTATACTAGCTGCAGATCTGGCTCAAGATGAGTGGAAAGGAAGATGATCCAAAACTTTTTGATCTGCTTCGCCATTCAAAACTTATTCTGGTCCACACACAGTTCACTCTGCACTGCTCTGTGTTACAGGCTGTTAAACCTAGCAACTCAGTGCATCAAAAGCTCTGCTGTCCTCCCTCATTATTGCAGAGAGGAATGGTACAATTTCATCTTCCCTCTTATCCTTAAAGCATCTGAGAGGCACCTGTATTGAGAACTATTCACTATACACTGAACATTAGCTAGAATCACTGGAAGGAGTAACAAATACCACAGCTGGATAGCAATCTCTAGGAACAAAGCTCATAAACCTAAAGACTCCTTTTTTTTTCCACCAATAAATAAATGTTCTAAGTTCTGCTGCACTGTCTGCATGTATACACCTGCAGAACAAGCCAATACTCATATTTAACCCAAGTCCTGTCAACCCCAGCCTCAGTTCCACCATGTGTAGTAAAACAGAGACAGCAAATTTTACCTGCTGTAACATCTATAGTTACCATGACGATTCAGGTACATACAGAGCACTGAAAACAAAAGATTAGGCAAACTAAACATAGACCATTTATGCTAAAGCAAAATTCCATCTTTTGTTCAGACCCTTGGAAAAAAAAAAAACCAAACCAAACAAACCAAACCAAACGCAAAATTAAATTATTTCTATGCCATGTGAACATGGTACTAAGGAGACCAGCACAGCTGGTGAACTCCACCAGTCAGACAAGATGAGCTTACACAAAGCATGAAGAGAAAAGCCACACAAACTTACATATCCTTATTATAGCAGGGGTAAGGCATGGCCTGGACTTGAACAGCTATTTCCTCTGGATTCTTGCCAGTCTGTAACTCAATAATGGCTCTTTCAATGCTATCCTGGATATAAATAAATGCTCGGCTGTAAATCTGGCTCTGCGAGGTGGAATTGTGGGGGCCCACTGTCCAGATGCGCTCCCTTATTCTGTTGGTGGTTTGAGTGATCCTGCTGCTCATTCGGATGGTGTAGTTGAGCACAGGAGGGAGGGCCAAGTCCTCATAAACTGAGTGTCCAGGGCTGCTACGGCTTGAAGGCAGCTTGAAAATGATACCTTGGAAAAGAAAGGGAAAAGACTTTCCTTCAGAGTCAACAGCACAGAAGCACTACACAGATACGTAGGACGTCCTCATTTTTATAAGCCTTTTCTACATTACAATCCATCATTTCATTTCTTTGCTGCACAAATAATGCTCAGATGGGTAGGCTGCTTATTGAGGGTCTAGAAGTGGAAACTATATATCACTGCAGCAACTCATACTTTCAAATGTGACCAACAATTCTGGGTGTGAAATACCCCCTAGAGCTTTTAAATATTTTCCCAGTGAGCATTCAAAAACCAAAGGCTCTCAAAATAACCAGCTGTATTTGGAAGAATCTTGCTGTTAACATGGACTGTCAGGTATCTGTTAGGTATGTCACTCAGCACACACACCTCTCATGAATGTGCCCAAAAGTACTCTATCAATAGAGCTCATATAGTGATACCGTAACATAAAAACCTCAGGAATGCAGTGTTGAAAATTGTTCATGACCTATACACATATTTTTGTGCCCCTACAAATTCCTGCAAAGCTGATATGTCTAAGAATATAAAAGCTTTGCAAGTTTCTTTTAGGAAGTGCCATGCTGTAGATACAGTTTGTCAGACAGGACTTTTTTTCCTTTAAAGTGTCTGTTTGAGTAGAGGCAATATCACAGGTTTCTCTCTCCAGGATATTTTTCCTGATTATTCCATATATCAAGCATACAATGGAATGGAGGACAAACATGGAAGAAAACTGCTTTTATAGGAACAGACAAATATTGTCAAGGTCTGAAGTTCCAAGAAAAGAAAAAGTTTCTATCTGTACCTCAATTATGAGGTATAAAACCAAACAGGTCACAGGACTTATAAGTAAATCCTAATTGAGAAGATACTGGGTATTCTTTAAAAACTAAGACACATTTGTATTACTCAAATTAATATAAATTCCTATTCTCTACTCCTCCTGCCCCTCTTTGTGGTGTGATCTGAAGCTGCAGTCCGATCCCACAGATGTGAAAAGTGTGACTGAGAAGACCCAATATGATATTGCAGTGTTTGACTGGAACATATCTAGATATTTATGACCTTTGGACTTGATGATCTTAAAGATCTTTTCCAACCTAAACGATTCTACAATATCTTTACTGAGAAAGCAACTTTTCCCATGGGGGTTTGAAAGAAGGCAGCCATCAGGAAGATCTCCTAAGGGCACCAAAATTTCATTCAAACAGAGAATTAACTAAGAGAAAACACCAGCTGACCAAAGGCTTTCTATACAGACAGCGGAGGTGTAAGAGAAGAGGAGGTATAAAAAGGAGAGTGTGAAACACTGCCATAAGGAGGTCTCAGTGTGCAGGTCCCACACACACTGGCTCAAAATTGATTGCTATGTGAAAGGAGCTGTGACCATAACAGTTGCTGGTGGAAAGACAAACTTCTTATGTTGGACCTCCAGCCTGTACCAGGCTAACTTTAATTTACAGGGGTATTCAAGACTGTCACATACTTGCAAAAAGCTCGTTCTTCAGAAAGAGCTCTTTAGCCACCATTTCCATTTCCTCTAAGTTTCTGACTGCCTGAATGCGATTAAATGAGACACAGGAGGACACATTTACAGCCAGGGTAGCTAACGTATTCAGCTGATCGACAAGGTCAGTGTTGTTCTGCAGTTCCAGCCGAATATCATCTGAAAAAAAAAAACAAAACCAAAACCCAAACCCACACCAGTAGCATCATTACACATAGCAAAAAATCTATCACATAATTCCGCTCTTTACATTAACAATGACACCAGAAAGGAAGAAAAAAACCCATCATACTAAACATTAAGTGTAAAATACATTTCTGCACTTAACAGTGCAATGAAGACATGTTGTTGACCCAATTTTTATGTTAATCATTTGTAATATGCTCGTGAGCTTGCCTTTGGGAGGATGCCAGCAATGGGATGTGACAGCCATCCCAAATCAGGAGTTGTGACTAACCTGCTGAGGGTTAGACTCATATATGATGTCGCCATTCATTCCACATCTTAGGGGTTTTGATGTAATCAGCTCATCTGTGGAGCTGCTTTGTCTCAGGGGAGAATGTGCTTTATTCAAGCACATAAAGGAAAAGTTATGTCTGTTGTGCTGATGTGTGTACTAAACCTGATAATGCAGTTTAATAAAGACACTGCTGTTTCCTGGCTGTTTTAAAAGGTGACTGCACAATGCAGTGTAACTAATGTGGAACAGCTGCTGCAGGCATGAGGATTTTATGGGGAGTTAAGACAGGAGATGCTACTCATGAAATAACACAGGGGTCATCAGAAACAGTATGTAAATATTCTTCTGACTGCAACAGACTACAGCCACTCTTGGTTTATGCTGAATTTTCCTGGCATAACCCAGATTTATGTTGACATGTATGGCCACTCATTGAAAAAGTGGGTAAGGACAATAAGACCAGCTAAGAAAGGACTGTGATCACCGTGCACTAACAGGGGATGTATCCACCACTGCTGTTAGCTGACGATTCCCACAGTGCAGATCAGCAACTCTCACCTTGAAGGAACAGGCAAGATCACCAGAGAACAACAAATTCCAGCAGAGCAACTCCTGTAATGATGCCTCTGGCTTCATCAGCCTGGGTACCTTTATCTGATCCTTTGTTTATCTGCTCTGTAGAACTTTGAAGTTGAACCCTGATGTGATACAAGTGAGCTCTCCACATTTCACAGCAGAGTCCCAGGTAGCTTCATTTGAAGTCATAATTATGGCTAAACAGTGTCCTCCAGTGGCCACACTCAGCTGCAGTGATTCCCATCCTACTGTCCCTTCAACACTCATGAGAAACACCTCTTCGTATGAGCCCTTTGCTTCCTAAGAGTCTTTTCCCGTAGACCAAAAGACTTTTGAATCACAGCTGAGATTGCCCTGCACTAAAGCATCCAATACCGTCCAGAGAAGAGCAGTACCAGTACAGTTTGGTGACTCAGGAGCTCCCAAGTCTGAAGTACAAATAGGAGGGCAGCAAATATGGAGCAACTTACCCAGTTCATTTATTTGACTCAGCAGTTCAGCTGCATCCAAATCCACCATCAGCTTGATAAAAACCTGCACAAAGGGATTCTGAAGGGTGTTCTATCAGCAAGCAAAAGAAAAAAAACACATCAGTTTGACCAGAAGTCTCTTGAGCTTATTCAGTGTATTTCTAAAATATAACAGACCAGCTGCCTTCACTAAGTGCTTGTACAACCCCCTCCTACTCCTTTCCTGACCTTCTGTATTTCACTCTGTGTATCAGGATGGGGAAATGATAGCAAAGAAAATGTCATACAGAGGCCTGTGAATCCAAGCCAGTGTTTCCTGGTGTCAACAGAAGATGGCTGTTGAGTCTCCGCCAGGCACTGGAGTCCCATGGAAACATTGTGGATAATCTTTGTTATTCTAAAAGTGTAGTACATTTCATTTGTGTCTGTTTTACATCCTGTGAACACAGCTAGAACACAATGGGTAGGGGACCAAAATTTAGCTTGGAGACCAGCAGACAGATTTTTGTTTGGCTGAATAGTTCATTATTCCACCAATGTCAGCAGAGAATATTTCTTTTCACTTTTGCATATTCCACTCTGGATTTTCTCTCAGTGCCATGGAAATTACAATGAATTCCAGCCACTAAAATTAACTTCTAACGCTTTAGGGTTCCAGCAATCTCATTTTCTTAGTTTTGTGAGAAAAGGAGACAATTTTTACTGCGGAGAATGGGAAGTGTGTGAAACATTTCAGCCTACTGCTTTCTGCATCCAAGCAAGGCTAGACTCCTTAGGAGGGGAAAAAGAAATTTTATTTACATTCACTGAGGTACAAAGACATCTTCTAGCTCTTATGTGTGTACTCAGAGCTACATGCTTATTATAGATACTGTTTCATTTTCTGAAAAAGTCATTTCTTGCCTGGTCTTGGCTGGCTGGATCACTCCATCAAGCAGAAAGTTAATTTACAAACTGAAGAGCATTCCCTGATCATATTAGCCCTCCAGCAGGCCCCAGCATGGCCAGTGTCAGGGAGCATATTACAAACAGATCCTTTCAGAAAGAGGATTTGCATGGAAAGATATGTCAGGAGTATTTCTGTTACAGGAACAGGCAAGCAGGCACAGAAACTATGAAATCCAGGACAAAAGCCTGAGAAGGGTCCCCCCAGCTGAGCTAAGATGTCCCTGAGGTCCCTGGAACCCCAGTTTATTTAAGTGAAGAAATCCATGCTCCCAATTCCCTCCCACGAGAGACACAGTGGTGGTAGGATCTCATACCTTGATCATTGGAACTGTCTGGTTTAACTTAGTCAGTGAATTCATAATGACAGGAGACTTGTCCAACCACTCCTGGGACTTCAGGGCTAGATCAGCCATCTGCTTCAGGGTTGCATTAGACTATAAAAAACCCCACAACATATAAAGATTAATTTTTTCATTACCTTATAGCTTTTAAACAATAAATAAAACAATAAAACACCTAAGGCAAAATTTACTTTCCTTAGGATTTTTCTTAGTACCCGATCACTGTTTGGCAAAACGACCCTTAATACACTGAATTTGGGTGCAAGTACTTAAAAATATGGCCTTATATGTGACATCTGAAGGATGTCTTGGATGTCAGCTTTCCTCCTACCACTGGTTTACTTGTGAACTGCTTACAACATTTGTCCTGGGAGACATGTCTATTACTGGTTGAAAATATGGGGGTGAAACTTCATAAATGAAGGCCTTAAAAAATTGCATTAGACCAACAGCAATTTTATGGAGGTAAGATTCTTTCAAAGACAAAAGATGACTCATATGATCAGCAATGCAAGTATGAAAAGATAATTTGACTAATACTCCAAACAGTCAGAAAATAAGACTTCTACTTCTCCAAGAAACAAGCCTGTGCTAGATAAATTACAATCCTCTGGAGTGGGCGTATCCTGATGTACTGTAAACAGAGCCATACCTTTCCCATGATTGCTCGAGTTTCTATGGTATCTGGTGTATAAAGGATCTTCCCAAGCACCATTGGTTTTAAAAAAGACCAAATTAAAGCTCCAGTTGGGGTCTTGACCAGGTCCAGGTAAAAGGATAAGCAAAAGGGTGCTGCAAGGGTAAAAAAGCAAACAAATTGCACAAAGCACAAATAGACCAGATGTGAGAAAGCTACTAGGGTATTTATTCCCATCTGCCCAGTTTGTTGCTGTGTCCAGTGGATGACTTTAGGGCCCTCTTCACTGGCTGATATAATGTGTCTTGACAAAAGCAATCCACCCCCAAGATCTCCTGTTGCTGAACTCAAGACAACAAGAAGCTCAGTGTTTGAGCCAAGATTCTCTGCTTGAAGGTTAAATGGAGTTTGGTGAACTCAGAGGAGCTAATAATGTCAGTACAGTCGGAAAAACTACACATCAATGAAAAGCACTGACCTGTCAAGCTCTCAGACCAGATCATCGACAAATGGGAAACAGTGCAGTGTCAAGCACTGTTCTGCTACATAGGCTGTTTTCCTTTTTACATTTATGGAAATAAACCACCAATAATTAGGGCAGTGCAGACCTTCAGCTAGCATAGATCATGAGCACTTACAGCCCTCCAGAGACATACAGGGGAACAGCTCAGCACTGTATCTCTCCGGAAACAGTAGAGCTTGGCTCTGAAATGGTTTTGCCTTAAGGAAAAAACAGACTTACTGGAGTCATGAGGAATCCCATATTTTCTCATCATCTTTTGGACATAGACATCCTCCACAGAAGAACTGTTGCTTACAGGGTCTCCGAAATCTGGAAGCAAGGACTCAAAAAACAGAGGTGTGATCTCCTGGTTGCAGAGAACTTTTGACATGGACTTAAATGTGCCATGTGTTATCCTCAAGTTGTTTGGTTTAAATAATGCCTGCAGAAAACACAAAGTGAAAATAAATCCTGCACGCTAAAAGCATCCCATTCCGAGAGGAAAAACAAGTAACAGAATTAGAAGTCAAGGATTGAACATTTTTACACCGCTTTCTTAGGAGAAGTTTGTCTACGAAAAAAGGGACTTCCCATGGAATCATACTTCTGTGGCTAACCTCTGCTATGACAGAGGTGAGAAATTAATTTCCATGTGTGAGATCAGTATGGGAACTGCCTAAAATGTGCATATAGGAATTGCCTATAATGTGTGCCTGGTGACACATACCCACCCTGGGTTACAAGACAAAATTTGTCAATCAGATGTGCACATCCCCTATGCCCATCTAGTCCTTGACCGCGTGTGGTTCTGCAATGCACAGGTAAAGTGTTTACTAGAAACAATTCCTGTGATCTGTGCTGTCATTGACTACGGATAAGAGAGGGACTGGATCCAGTGCTGGATGAAGTGGAACCTGAAGTTATTGTAACTGTCAGAGCAGGACTGGGTTTGTACTGAACGTTCTGGGCAGTCTTGAGGCTTTGGGTGTGATCTAACGCACACTAAAGCTAGAGAAAATTTTTGCTGCTGATGTAAGCGGTTTGGGATAGCCTTTAGTGGGCAGTTTTCCAGTTGTTTTCACGAGCTGACCCCTTCCAGTATTTTCTTGGAAGTCTACCTTCCTGCAAGACAGTTGTTCATTCATCCCCTGCATTTTTGTTCCTGGTGTCCCTCCCACAGCATAGATTCCTAGTTCCCCCTGTCATGAGCACATGATGGTCCCACTGCTCCAAATCAAAGCTCTCCCAGGAAGGCAACATATAGAGATTCTTCTTAGAACACCTCTGCTTTAAAAGAGAACCAGTAATCTGTGATTTAATGCACCTTTGGCTTCTAGGGTAAGAAATTCCTGTGGAAACACTTCCTATGGTGTATTGCTCCCAAAGCACATGCAGACTACACGTACCTTAGTCAGTGGCACATTTCTAGACTGCCGGAGCTTTTTCAGCGAATGAATAGCTTGCAGCAATGGATCAATGCCAGATTCAACCTGGTGTCTGAAATATTTCATTTTTGTCAGAAGGTCTAACATCTTGTCCACAGGTTTCTGAAGTTCCTTAGGGAAAAGCATCTACAAGAAGCAGGAAGGAAATCAATTATGATTAGGAGGAATCTGTGCACACATGCGTGTACACGTCCATATTGTGGTAATTCTGAGACAAAGACTGTGGGATTTTTTAAACTGTTAGGAGGCTTAGGGAGAGGATGTCCCATGGGAATTGAATGGGATTTGTACTCCTAAATTCCCAAGCACTTTTGCAACCACTCCCCTGAATATTACGTATTCTGAACAGTGCGTGTTTCTAAACACCTAGAGTTGGGAAATGTGTGTCAAATATTGGCCAGGATATAATCTGAGTCTCTAAGAGGTAACATTTTGCACAACATAGATGTCAAACACTACAAGTGACTTTTGACCTGAGTGAAATTAATTGGAATTCTCATTTAATAACTGTTTTTCCCCAGGATCACTTCTGTAGTATTTTTTAATGTGTATTTAATACTCACTTCCCTGTGAGTGGTACTTTTACATGCTGTCTATATGTGTGTGGGCAATATTTGAATCACTTAATAACTTGTGAGTGCCAAGGAAAATATAGGGAAAATATATCTTACAGGACTTTTTCCCGGGCTTCCTTTTTCAAGGAATAAAAAATTTTAGCCCAGTGCCTCACTTCTGGGAAGCCTGAACTCAGCTGGGAATGCTCAAGAGGTTGTGACAGCATATAAATGATACTAGCAGATAGGGAGGCATGTAGAGTAGGTCCAGTGCCTTTAAATGAGGTTTGCTGGTTTACACCAGCTGGGATCCTCATTTATATCCACAGTGTCACAGCATGGGTATGCAATAAAAATTACTGCATGAGCAAAGCCTGATCTTTGGCTTGTGTAAATCAGTATAGCTTCTGGCCACTGCAATGGTATTTTATGACCTTTCAGCCACTACGTGCAGCAAAGACTATAGAAAGCACTCCACAAATCCAGCACTAACCTTGTATAAGAAATTGTAAATGTCTAAGTGTCGCAACAGAGTGACCCCCAGGATGTACGTCTCACGAGTCCTCTCTGAAAAAGAGAGATTGCAGAACTCCTCCGCTACTGTTTGCAGCTGTGGGTCAGCAGGACGGACACTACAAGACTCCAGCTGGAGGATCTGAGAAATGAGCTGTGTTTGCACAAAGGAAGAAAAGATTTGTTAGGGGGTAGACTGCTCGCTCCAGTATGCATGGATTAATCTTGCCTTGCTGTTGTTCTTTCTACAGTGTCATATTTCAACCCTGAGAACCAGAAAATGCCTACCCATTACTCCTGCTCCAAGGGACAAATCCAAAGGATTGTGTTTTACTACCCAGCTTGCACAGTAGTAAAAGCTTTTGTGGCTTCAATTTCCCACTGACTGATGCATGTGAAGTCTGGAAAAGAGGGTGCTCTTTGGGGCTCAGTCCAGACAGGATGGTTGGGAAGGGGAAAAGCATCTGGAGCTCTGCTTGTGCAGGAGGCTGAGGAAGGCAAGCTCATCTCTCATTATGGGAGGCTATTTTTGGACCCCGAGTGCTCTCAGGAACTGTGGTTAGAAGTGTGCTTTTCCATCTGGACTGCAACAACTTCTCAGCACTACGGACACCACCAAGGACCTCGCTCAGTCCTCATTAGTCTGTTACAGTGAACTGTGCCCTTGCTACAGATCTGAGCACTGCACTCACGCGCCAGGCAGTGCGTGGCTGCTGACCAGCTACTGGTAACAGCCAAAGACACCATATGGCTCTTGGTCCCTATGGCTGAACTGATGTCAATGACTGCTCTTACTGCATTTCTGATGGACATTTTGATCCATAACATGCTATGCCGTCTAGCCCTGTGGGGTCATCTACCTCTCTCTGAGCTGTCATGCGTGCAGTGATCGGCTTAGCTGCATTCACTAACAAGTTCTGGTTTTAATGGTTTGAGAGGCAGAAAGCAACAAAATCTCCACCAGGATGACAGCAAACTTACCTGACTGCTGTTTTCTGGGAGAGATGCTTCCAAAAGAGCATCAATACTGGCTGTGGACATTCCTACTGTGGTTTTGAGATCCTCTGTGAGCTGGTCCACATTTTTAAACACATCTCTTAACTTTTCTGTAAAGAAAAAATCAAAGAACAATTGATGCAACAGCTTTCAGACATACAGCAATCCCAAGCACACAGAGAGGACTTTAGGTAAAGTATGGAAATGCGGTACATCACTTCTGACAAAAAATTAAAAAAAACCCCTTGCAAAATACAGTAGTATTTCCTAGGTTCACAGTCTGATTTGTGGGCTGAAGTTGACAGGTCTAATGATAGCGAAAGTTGCTCAAATACAAAGACTTGGGACTTTCAGCACATAGGACTATTTGGACTGTACAGAAAACAAAGGGTGATCTAAAACAGGCTCTAGAATTACCCTAGATAAAGAAACCCAAGGACATGGGACATGGTGTACAGTTATTTCATTAATATCTCTTCTTCTAGCAGTTCAGCAAGTCTTGGGATTTCCAGCAGAAAGTATAGTATCAGTGATGATGTTTACCCATGTTGTAAAGTAAATGCAGAAAACTACCTTGCTTGCTAGAATCTGTTAAATTCTCGGTGATGTTCAACATGGAATTCAAAGTGGCCATATACTGAGGAATCTCCTGAAGGAAAGCAATATCTGGTACATTTTCTTGAAACCTAAATTGGAAAAACGAAACAACCAACAAAATTTGAAATATGAAAAGAAGGCAAGAAGCCATTTCATCATTTCATAAACAGAATATTAAAGGAGTCTAACTCAGAGGGAGAGTCTTACCACTTCATTTGTGTCTGGATGTTTGTGGCATCCCCAATCAGTATATTTTGAAGCTCCTGGGTGATTCTTCTGTGATTTAGCATATTGGTCGCAACTTGATTGCTCAGTTCAATAGTGCGGAGGAGGTGCTCAGGAGATTGACTTTGCTCACACAGTTCTCCAAAGCTAACATCAGGAAGATGGCAAATATGCTGTATTGACTTAAAGCTCTCATAGTCACAAAGAAGTGTTGTCAGATTCCGGAGGCGAGATATCTTCAAAGGAAATTTTGAAAAGGAAGACAAAATGCACAAATATTAGTTAGATGACAGAATTATAAAAGGCAAGTTTTAAAGAGTCTAGCTGTCCTTTTCCATTTTGCTTTAGGATTAAAATTTTAATATACCTTTTCAGTTCATTCAACAGAACAGTTCATAATAATAATTCCTACTTGATTTTGTAGCAGGTCTGGCTACACAACATTGCACAGGATCTAATAAACCCTGCAAGCCTTAACATATCATTTCCCGTGCCCAACATGCACACATAGCAATACTTCATTTGGACTTACCTGTTGACCAATTAATCTTCCCAGACACCAAATAAATCTATCTTGTGCAACAGGTTTAGCCTTTCAGATACCACCTGGTCATCTCTACTACACCATATGAAACTGAGTTGGCTAGAAGTCAGGACTTCTGCATCTGACAACCTGTGTAAAATTATAGTCCTTTGCCTACTCTGCTATTATGGGCTTCCCTCTTGTCAGACAGCATTATTTACATTATCTATCTCTTATGGCAAGAACTGTTTTCTGGTTTGTGCCTGTAAGTACCTGTCACACTGAGGCTCATCGTATTATTTGTTACAGATATATTAAGCAGCAATAGCATTGCATACTGCTATCCTTTTTTAAAAAGACATTTTAATTCTATTTCGCATGCGGAGGAATAGCATAAAGTACATGCATGCTATTAGTGCAGTCATGTATGTATAGTATAAGAAGCATTTTATCCAAATGAGGCATTGCCAGTCCAAAGCTGGCAAGGGAAATCTGTGAATCAATATTGCTTAGGTGCTTATCTCAGAAACCATTATGGTGTTGTGAGGCATCTAAGGCTAAGGGAGTATGTGGGGACGGACTCCAGCCATGCTGGTGTTGGTATAGCTCCTTAGGCATAGTGCTAACTTAGCCGTGCTTAGAACTGCCAATTGGGTATGCACAATTCCACTGATTTTCAGCAGGGCAGAGGTATCTAACTGCTATTCATGCCTTCAAGAACTTCTCCCCTACATACTTCTCAAATGAAGCTGAGGCATCCCAGAACCATCTCAGCTCTGTAAAGTGCTTTGCTAATGTACTGAACTTTAAAACTACTGGTGCACTGATTTATGAGGAATATGCTGCCACTGGCAACCTATGTAGTGCTCATCCTTCTGGCATGGCTGGTGGAAAACAGAACACCTCTACCTTTTCAGAAAAATGTGTGTATATAAGTTCCTCAGCTCAGTTTAACTGTGACCTTTAAATATAAGCAGCAGGCAGAAAACAGAATTTCAGTCCTAGTTTTTATCAGCTGTTTTTTAAGAAACTTTTTTTTTTCCATACACTGTTTCTAAAAACTTCCACTGCACATTTATGTATCACTGCGGGATGTCCTTCAAGTCAGCATTTTAAGTAGACTCACTTTTAGCTTCAGGAGCTCTGGTATGGATGAATGATTCTCAGAGGTACTATTTTGCATAAAAGAGTTCTTTCTCAGATGAGTTTGCTTCAAAAGCGGTGCAATGTTTTCTGTGTGAGAAAGAAAACAAAAGTTACTCAAGATAAAACCACTAGACTTGCAGAAATTTCACAGATGGGACTATCGGCACTTTTATTCTGAGGCCTACTAGGTATTGCTGTTTTTCACCAAATTCACATGGCTCAGGACCTCTGAAATCACAGACCAAAACCTGGGGCGTAATCTGGATTATAACAGATCCAGTCCAAGTAGGTTCTCCGGTCCTAAAGAAGTACACCCCACAGTGGTAACGGCTTCTGACAGTGCCCTTCAGAGCACACATGGTATGTCTATTCTATGAACAGATAAACCTCTCAGGTTTTACAATAAGCTCATATGATGAGTATCTATGTGAAATACCATGTTAACTCTCAAAAATAACTGCTGTCATCTTATGGGTACATAAAGCTGTGAAGGGAATATAGGTTTCTATTTGTAAGATTTCTTTATCTGAGTGTCAGCAACCTGTCATCACACAGTGAAGAGTAGATGGGCCTTTTGGAGAGAGTTGGATGGAAAACTTACATTCGCAATGTGATATAACTCAAACAAAAAGGAGTCTGGCTTCCTGAGGTCTTGCGGCTCCAGTTAATTGCCAGCGGATGAAAACATGTAGCACCATTCCTTCCCATCATTAGACAAAATACTTTGAAAAGACAGGCACAGCATATTCCAGCTGAGGTCCCACAACACTAATGAAATAATGATTACCTGTCAATTTGCTGTCTTCAACTTCAGTGGCATTTATTAAACACATCAGGTAAGGGTTATAGCTGTTATTCACTGTCACCTGTAAGATGGTATTTTCAAATTCTAAAAACAGAAATCTGAAAAATAAGATAGGGTTTTAAATCAGCTTCTCTTTCAGAAACAAGGCATATTAGTGAGCAACCCGTCAGCTGTATAGATGCTGTTCCTTGGCAGTGTAAATAAGAATTACAGATGAAGCCATGTGTCTCCCATGACATCTCCTAAGTGGGCACCCTCCCAATTTTATTTCCTCAAATCTTTTTGTTGTTATCTCCCAAAGCTGTCATTCGCTCTCAAACCACATGTATAAGAAAACACACTTGAAAGGTTCACTGTGGATGCAAGATATAGATGCAAAAGCATGCCTAGGGGAGACTGAGAATCAAAAATTAAGACTCATACCACAAAGAAGGGGTTTCTGAAGAGTTTACCACGGGGACCAAGCCTCATATAGGATTCTGCTTCCACCATGAACTGATACATGCCAACACAGAAAATTTTTGAAAGTCTCACTTTTAGCTATGTGTTCAGTTTAAGGACAAATCTCTTCTTCGATTTAACTGACGTTAGACCTAGTATCCTAAATTATGGTGATTTCAGGCTTAAGTTGCTCCACTGGAAGAAAATAACATACTTCACATTCACTGCTGGCATGAGAATGGTGGTCACTACCCATAAATGCAATTACAATACCCCAAAAGCAAACTCACCGTGTGATCAAACTGCTTGGTGACAGAGTTTGGTCACTCTGAGTCCAAGGTAGGGTCTTGTTGTACAGGGTTTCTGCCATGACAATGAAGTGATGAGCTACAATATCAATCACACTGTCAAAACTAGTTTTGTTGGATAGAAAAGCCAAGCGGGAACTTATATTGAATTGGCTTAGCAGATCAGAGAAGTTCAGCCTTTCTATGCTTTCTAGAGCTGACACATCATTGGCAGAGTTGCTTGCCACTGCTTCCAGCAACTTTGCAAAGGCAGCTGCTTCGGTTCTATTCCTTTTGTCAACCACATCCCAGATGCTTAAGTAATAACTCCATTTAGTGAGGTTGAAGGCATCTTGGAGACTCTGCAGCACCTCGTTCATGTGGAGCTCATCCTGTGCCACACTGAGGAGCATGGACAGGTTATTCCAGCCTGCTAAGCTGTCAGAGAAGTTCAGGGAGTCCAGGGCCGTTTCATTCAGCATGAAAGGAATGAGCATGTTCAAAAGCTGAGACGGGACAACATCACCCACATCGTGGACTGGGATGGGGCAGGAGGCATTACTCTGCAGAAGCCCCTCCGTGAGAGCAGTCAGAGCTCTCACCTTCTCCTGTACCCAAGAGTTTTCCAGCTCAGAGAGAAGGTTTAATTTGGAAAGGAAGCTCAGAGAAAACTGGAGGGACTGGACGATGCATGACAGCTCCCTGGAGAAGCGTTCACTGCTGTTCTTGTAGACAGCAGAAAACTCTGGAGACAGTTTCAGGTTTGTTATGGCCAGCTGGAACATTTTTGTAAAGGTGCCATTGTGCACTGTTCCACCCTCCATGCCCATGGAATCAAAGAGGGGCTTGCAGGGGCTCCCCGCTAAGGACTCACTTAGAGTGGTATTTTCAAACAGTGTCTCAAGTGTTACGTGGAGCACATCCCGAGCGGAGCAGTTCTGGGATGTCCCATAACCATGGTCACTGTTCCCAAGGAAAGGACTCAAGGCAAAATGCAAGAACTGCCAAACTTTTGCCTCTAGCGAAGTGTTGTGCTCTAAAGAAGACTCACCAAACTCCTTCTGCAGCAGTAAATGTGAGAAATTATAGACAATGCCCATTTTTTCTTCAAATGTTTTGTTTAAGTTAGTGTCATGAAGGACCTTCATTCCTGCTCTCCATATTTCAATCACTCTCTGGGTGTAGTTCTTGTAAGAATCAAATAAGAGGTTGATAGTTTCAAGCTCACTGATATTATAACTTTTCTGCAAACCTTTTAAAATTAAGATACTCCTTTGCATGGCCAGCGAGTATATGGAGATGTTGGTTCCTCTGGAGTCTTCTTCACCGTACAGCTCAAACATGAAGGACGCAAAGTCTACTAGCTGCTTCAGCTGATTATTGAAAGGAAAACTGGAGTCATTTTTCATGGTACTGAACTGATTTTGCAGCACGTCTAGAAGTGACTGGGAAGTGAGACTGTCTGTACTATTCCAGTTCATGGACTGGAGTACTTCAGCAATATGCCAGAAAACACCAAGTTCATTTCCCTGCCTTCCATGAGGGGAACTCCGGAGTTTCTGCATTAGCTTAGACAAAGAAGAGATCAGCAGATAATGATCACTGGTATTCACCTCTGCCATGGCAGCAAGAAGCTTCTCAAGGGACAAGAGCTGTTCTGCAAGATTTTCATAAGTTACAGGGGTCAACAAGAAGTCAGAAAATAATGATGACACTTTTTCATTTGTGCTAAGAGAATTTTCAATGTCTTCAAGCGAAACGGCATGAAGTGCAATCATTTTGATAACCTCCCATGCTTTCTCTGTATTAAAATGAGTGCTGTTTAAAATTGTCTGATTCCAAATCACTGCAGCCATAGTCAGAACATCTTGATTTTCTTCTCCATAGGGATTAGGGTAGAACAATCCTTCACCACCAACTTCATACAGTGGGAGTATTTCTTGAAATATTCCTTTTAAGTTCAGCATGCTGTTTGTGGCAGAAGTTGAATTGAAAAATGGTTTTAATGAACTATATAAATAATTCAGATGTGAGGATTTAATTCCTCCACTAGAATTATGAAAGATCTGATATACTAATGTTTTTCCAGGAGATACCCCAAAGTCCACAAGAATTATAGCTTTCTTCATTATTTCCAGGAGTTTCACATATTCATCCACTTCCGTTAGGTTCCACTTGGTGGTCAGCACATTGCCGGTGGCGTGCCACAGCCGCAAAAAGTGTTCCCACTCAGACTGGTTGGAAGTATTTCTGCCCACCTGTAGCAGTTCATACGTACTGCTGTTCCTAATGGAAACAGTCAGTAACAGATGGGAAAACACAGGCAGCCTGTGCCAGTCTGCTGAGCTATCAGAGAAGTTCAGGGAGTCCAGGACCGTTTCATTCAGCATGAAAGGAATGAGCATGTTCAAAAGCTGAGACGGGACAACATCACCCACATCGTGGACTGGGATGGGGCAGGAGGCATTACTCTGCAGAAGCCCCTCCGTGAGAGCAGTCAGAGCTCTCACCTTCTCCTGTACCCAAGAGTTTTCCAGCTCAGAGAGAAGGTTTAATTTGGAAAGGAAGCTCAGAGAAAACTGGAGGGACTGGACGATGCATGACAGCTCCCTGGAGAAGCGTTCACTGCTGTTCTTGTAGACAGCAGAAAACTCTGGAGACAGTTTCAGGTTTGTTATGGCCAGCTGGAACATTTTTGTAAAGGTGCCATTGTGCACTGTTCCACCCTCCATGCCCATGGAATCAAAGAGGGGCTTGCAGGGGCTCCCCGCTAAGGACTCACTTAGAGTGGTATTTTCAAACAGTGTCTCAAGTGTTACGTGGAGCACATCCCGAGCGGAGCAGTTCTGGGATGTCCCATAACCATGGTCACTGTTCCCAAGGAAAGGACTCAAGGCAAAATGCAAGAACTGCCAAACTTTTGCCTCTAGCGAAGTGTTGTGCTGTAAGGAAGACTGTCTGAACTGCTGCAGTAGAAGATGTGTTAAGTTATAGACAGGGTTAATTATTTCTTCAACGGAAGCTTCACTGGAAATTGTATAATGAAGGATTTTCATTCCTGTCCTTAGAAGTTCAGACAAGCTCTCAAAGGTTTTATTGTCAAAATTAAAGAGAAGATCTATAGATTTTAATTTACTGATGTTATAATTCAGCTGTAAGTCTCTTAATATGTACAAGGTCTTTTGTATGGCTTGAGTGACTAGTGACATATTGGCTACTTTGGAGTTTTCCCCAAACTCTTTAAACACAGCTGTTATAAATTCTGACAGTTGATCCAATCGTTCACTGAAGACACTACTTGAATTATTATTCAGCTTTTGCAAATGGCTGTTTAATACCTCTAAAAACTGCCCATACGCCACAATGCCTGTGCTATTCCACTTCATCGATCTCAGTTTTTCCCCAGTGCGCCAATAGGCATTCAACTCATCCCACCAGGCTTCACCCATGGAGCTTTCTACTTTCCTCATCAGTTCAAACACAGGCATCAGTAGGTACTGATAACCTATGCTGGTGTCTGTCATTATAAAAAACATCTTCTGGAGAGCTAGGAGGTGGTCTGGAAAGTTTCTGTAGGACACAGGCTTAAGCAGATAATCAGAAAACAAAGATGGTATTTCTTGCATTCCATTTAAACGGTCTCTGAAGTTTTCCAGAAATGATGGCATGCTAGTGGAGAGCAACATTTTGAGAACATCTTTACTTTGCACTGTACTAAAATTAGAATTATTTAACAGAACTGGATGCCAAATCATTGTAGCTAATTTTAAAGCACTCTGAACTTCTTTCCAATGGGTCATTATATTGAAAATGGAAGTCCCATTAAAGTCACTCTGTAATTGCAGTGATGTGAAGTTATAGATTTCATCAATTATTTCCTTATTATATGGTTCCTTTAATTTATAATCATGATATGGATTCATTCCCAGTTCAAGAATTGCATACAATTTCTGTAATGTTTCATTCTTCAAATTTCCGAATAGATTTAAGCTTTTTAATTCACTTCTATTCATATTTTTCTCAAAGCTTTTTAAACGATGTAGATACTTTTGTATGGCTTCTAAATCATCTGAATTAATGGACCTCTTGTAGTATTTTCTACCAATCTCTGATAACTTTATTTTTCTGGAGGGGGAAAAAAAGAACATTTTAGTGAACATGAAATCAATGCAAGTGGAAATGTAAAGTGATTTAGAGCAAATATCACAGATTTGAATTATACCATTAGTAATATCCCTTTAGCTAATGTCTTACCTCAGAGCTTCCTCCAATTCAAATCCTAAAGTCTGATTGTCTTTCCAGTTAACAAAGCGATTACAAATATATGTCATCATCAAATTGTTTTCTTTATCTACAACAAATATGTAAAGACTATATTAGTAAAGATCACATTAATTTGGAAACTGAGAAGAGGTCTACGGCAGAACCGTTAAGGATAGCATGCATGTATGAAGTTAAGATCCTACAAGATCCTGGTTAGATATCTGACTGCTCTTTTGGGGTATAACTCTTCCCAGCCATCTGAATGAAGTCAGGATGCTGCCTATCATTGTAGAAATGATTTTCCATCTCAGGAACAGCTCAATGCCTCTGTGATCTGGGTGCTAATGGGGCTCTCCTCCTGCTTTAGGAGCACTTTGCCATCAGTGATGCAGCACAAGATGGCCTAATATTTATTATTGTTTCTTTCCCTTCATTTGGGAATGCTTTTTTACTACCCACATGCAGGCTTTGACTGCAGCATCATTTATGTCTCCCATAGCCATTTATCATCATCTTGATATCCCCATGTGTCCAGTCCTCTCACTAGCCACATCTCCATGTTTTCCCTACTTGTACTGCATTAATCTACTTTCTTCTTAGCCACCCCAACTTCCACAATCTCCACCAACAAAAAGTAGAGAATGGATGGCATTTACCAATCCGTCCCTTGTAGCATTTAGATGCTGTACCTTCATGCTCGTTCACATAACCTCAGTTAGAGGTGGATGTCGAGGACTCTTTCTCCGCTGCAAGCTGACAGGGGTTTAGAGGAATGGCTAATCTTGATGTATACAGCTTGTTGTGCAGCTCAGCCCCAGCCCCTACCTTGACATACTGAGGCAAGTTTGACAGAGCCCACAACTAGAGGCACATTTTGACCCCCCCCAAAAATCAAGGTAAAAAATTACCACTCCCCATTCCCACCGAGACTGCAAACTCATGTTAATTCATTGTCTACTGACAAAACCAAGCTTTTTTACTTCTCCATTTGAAATGAGATATTTTATTCACATTTGTAAAAAGTTGAAAGAAGAATTCATTATGCTGAGCCCTGAACGGTATGCAATCTGTATAGTTACTTATTAGCCTGCAGTTTGCTTCTCCTCAGCACCACAGGTTTTCAGCAGAGATATGACTATATGGAGGAGTCTTACCTTGCTCCAAGCAGTTCAGGGAGTATGGAGGATCTGTAACCCCATTCTGAACAGTTTTGAATCTGTCATCAGTCACAAGTGATGCAGAGACATTCCAAGCTGCCAGCACAACACTAAAGGGGAAAAAAAAAAAACAAAACAAAACAAAAAAAAAAAACAAAACAAAACAAAACAAAAAAAAAAAAACACAAACCAAAGAAAATAAATTGTGGCTACAGGTTTATGAGAAGAAATAAAACAAGTGTTCAAATAGGAAACAGCTGGAGTACAGCCTATCATTCTTAGAATGTCTGACAGACAAGACATTGCCCCTGCTTTTAATTATTTGTTTGATCATGCACAAAATACAAATACAAAGGGCTTTGATGGAAAAGCCATGGTGGTATATTAGCACAAACATATGTGTTGCACTCATTAGGTGTATTTATTTAAAGGATTATTTAAAATCTATAGACCACTGAAATCCTCACAATAGATCTTAGAAAATACTCAGGTGATATGCCAGCCTAGAGATTCAGTGCTGCAGTGAATCACCTCCTAAAAGAAACCAAGAAGCAAGTAGAGAAGACTCCAGGGACAGCAGGGATCCCTAGAGGATGACATCTGTGGAAGGAAGAAGCAATCACAAATAACTGTCACCATTTCCAATTCTTCTTCTTTCCTCTTTTATACTGTAATAATCAGGCTGACAGGAAAGCAAGGAATGTTTTTCAGTCTTAGGAAAGAACAAGCTGATAATCAGGCATATCGTATCATGGACAAAGTCATTTAAAAGACTGTCTCTTCAATGTGTGCAGGTTACTGAAAACTTCACAGGGATTATTAGTCACTTTTGCTATTCCTGTATAAAGAGCAGCTCTTCACTGTAGGCATAGGGTCACCGTGAAATGCACAATCTCTTGCCTGCCTGAAGTTCTGCAGGTGATACACAAAGAACCTAGCTGAGCTGATTTCAGTTGCATGAATAAATACATACTGATTTTTGGGAACAGACTGCTAGTGAGAACAGAGCACCAGGGATATCTTTTCTCCTCATTTAACATAATGTCTCCATGCAGGTTTCATGGACTTGGTGCTCACCATTTCCATTCTGCAGAGGTGCTTGTTAGTAAGAGTCAGAGGGTGAAGAGAGGGAAGAAACTGCAGTTATGACTTATTTAGTTGGGCAATGGCAGAGCCAAGGAGGAGGGAAGCATAGGCTTAACAAAAGTGGAGGGATATCATACAGATCAGAAGGTAGCAAAAATGGAAACAAGTGTTGTTATTGCCCACTTATTTCAGTCTTGCAGGGCTTTTGCAGACATCAGCTTTAGAGAAAAAGTTCAGCTTCCATGCTTATCTGAAAAACTAACTTAAAGCAACAAACAGGAGCATTTGCGAATTCAGTCTGTAAACCAGGTTTGTGAGGGTAATAAGATTTGCTCCTAAACTTTCTATAGAATTCATGACTGAAGTTACTGTTGCACAGTGGTGGTGTTTATCACGTGGTTGATACAAATGTCACAATAAGTAAAAGTTCTTTTCTTCTGTATCTTCATATTTATACTACAAAAAAATTCTCTGTACAGCATTTCTTTAGGAGGTCAGTACTGCCTAAGTAAAAGACATGGCCAGGCTCGCTAAGACGGGCTTTTGCAAGCATCATTAAAAATACTATTTGTGCAATCTCTTTGCAATAATTCTTTACTCATGCACTTACACTGCCAGATGCTAGGCATAAAAGCACTGCACAGTTCTGGTGATGAAATTCTATGTGCCTCTTTGTTGTGCCTATGATAACTTTGCCCAGCTCTGCAGCTGTAGAGCAAAGCAGAGCAGCACAGTAAATATTAATTCTTCCTGGGCACTCAAACAGTGCTAGTTCTCAGGCTCAATTCTGAAAGCCAGTAAATGCAAACAAATGCAATAATCCTGTGACTGAAACAGCAGCTTGGATAAAACATCTCTGAATAAAATTAAAATTCTTGCCACACTGCTACTGACTCCTTTAAGGATAAGGACATTAAAACTTACAAATAGTTCTCACAATGCAGTATGGCAAATTACCTGGATATTAAATGTACAGGTTTTTAAGTGCCTTGGCAGCATGCCGGTGGTGAAAAGTGAGTCCCTCTAAGTCTGGGTGTAAACAAAGTGGCAAAGTTTCCACAATCTGTTTTGGCATCATACCTAGTTGCTCATATATCCAACAACAACAAAAAAAAAGGTCTGAAGACACGCAGTTTCTTGCTGTTCTCCATGTGCTGTAACAAGTGGAGTATTCAGAATAATTTGTAGCAGTGTCAGTCATATACACAGTAGATGATTTGAAGGAGTCCCCTAACTCCTTGAGTAACTCAAGACTTCTAAAGATCAGTGACAGTTTAGCCCAACTGTCGACCAGGAAAAGGATTTCAAGGCTAAGCCCATTTTAGAAGTTTTTATTGTCCTAGCTGCATACAGAATCAAATATTTCAGCACAGTTAATGCAGTTAAGCCATCACAGTTAATGCAGTTAAGCCATCTCTGTTTTTCATATAACCATTGAGCAAGAATGTAACTGGTACTTCCATCTTAAAGCCAAACATATTCAAAGCCTCATATGCTAAAAAGTAGGCTCCCTCTCTTCTCTGCTTTATCTTGAAAGATAAAACAGCAGTAAATCAGGTAATCAGTTACAAAAAAAAATTATTATGGTTCCCCTAAAAATGCTTGAGGTGTTCCAGAGCAACTTTAATTTGGCTCTGTGCTTTTCCAGAAAGAAGGAGACAGCTGCTTTCTCTAGCAGAACAACTATCCAGACAGGAGGGCCTTTCTTCAACCAAAGGCAGTGGCTGTTACTCACCACCTTTTCTATCTGCACATGGGCTGAAAGAAAACTAAGAGTTCATGCCAATCTTCCATTTAAAAACTGACACGAGTCACTGAAAATTCAAACAATGCTCACTGTCCATTGAGAACTTCAGAGATGCTTTAGTATGGAGCCATATCATTGCCCAAATAAATCATACTTTGAAGCTAACAACCTTTATTCAAGATGAGAGGTGATGTCCTTGGAGTTCAATACACAAACCCACCAACTTGCAGTGCCTCTCCTGGCATTTTCTGTATTTTTACCTGCTTGGATTCTGAAGGAAATCAATTATGTCTTGCAGTTGCATGCTGCCCTGAAAGACATCTGGGGCCAGCAAAAGGAGATGCCACAGGGAGGTGTCATTCTGCACTTGGGAGATGAGCTTTAGAAATGCGACCATTTCATTGACGAATGCTGCCTGGTACTGTGGGTTGTGTTGCACCTTAACAAATAACAATGCAAGAAATTATTTAAGCACAAGAACCCTTGCTTTTGGTGGGTCTTTTTATGTTTTCCAGCTTGCACTGCACTTGTACACAACTCTACAAACAATACATTCAAAGGACTCTAGTGACAGGCAATAACCAAGAGAGTGACTGTGCTATACCTTCACACCCCAGATTGTACAATAAATTCTCTGTTTAGACAAGCCCTACGATTCACAATGTCCCAAACAGTCCAAAGACTAGGAATACAAGAAAAATTAATATCAGTTCTCACCCTGGCAAAAAAAGAAGGCAATACCTTTAAAGGATTCATTTGCTTTAATTACATAGCTTTCCCAAAGACAGGTACTGCTTCAAACATGAATTGTTGGATCAGATGCAGGAGCTACTGGACAAAGTTATACGGCTGAGGTAATACATGATTAAATTTATTGCCTCCCCTAGCTTTAAATATTCTTATTTACACCATATCTTCACATTTCTCTATCTACCTGTCACTGCAGCAGGGCAAATAAAGAGGAGAAACAAGAGCCAGGCACGGTGAGAACCCTTAGTGACCACTGTTGGATGGCTGGATGTCCTTGCCTTTCTGAGTTGTGTACTCAACTCTAAGGTCTTTGGGCTAAGCCCATTCACAAAAGTTAGCTTGGCCTAATCATGCACTTTATGCACTTTGGTATAGAGATAAGCAACTCCTAGCCAGGTGGCATCACGTTCTATCTCCCAAACACTGCAGTAATGTGTGTGAACTAACACAGCTACCAGCTGCAGATATTAGGAAAGGTCCCAGGCACTTACCTGAGAGAGCTGATTTCTGAACTCTTGGGTAAATGACTCTAAAAGTGATGAGTCAGTAAAGCAGAATGTCTGGTGGATATTGGCTGCCATCTTCTCTTCAGTGAGATTGAGATGTGCTATGTATCGCAACATGACCTCACACAGAATGACTTTGAGATTTGCTGCAGTTGAATATTGGGTCTGGCTCTAAAAGTAAGATGTAATGTTAAAGGTAGCTTTAAAGCAACACTCTGGGATGGTTTTAAACGCAGTGATAAGACTTTTTTTAAGGGGTAGAATAGTGACATCTGAAAAGCATTGTCATTACAAGCACTTAAACACATACAGAATTCTAGCAGGTGAACAGTGTCACTGAAATCCCTCAGACTTCTCACATAGATAAACAGAAATGTGTGCGTGTTTGTAGGCCTTAATACAAAAACATAAGCATACTGGTGTCATTACATGGTACGTAGTTTCTGATACAAAGGAGTTCTCCCTGTATGTAGTCAATACCTACATAATAAACACAGAGTGCCCCTGATGCCACTGCAGGAGTATTGTAGGCGAGTAACAAACTGAATGGCAAAGCCTGTGACATCATATCTTTAATTTCACATGAAAGAAAACACACTCTAAACACTTTAACTCACACAAATTTTGAGCAAAATATCTCAGGGTATTGTGTGCAACTATATCTGGTAATTCATAGTATTATGTCCCAAGGTGTT
This sequence comes from Athene noctua, assembly GCF_965140245.1. Lineage (NCBI taxonomy): Eukaryota > Metazoa > Chordata > Aves > Strigiformes > Strigidae > Athene > Athene noctua. Next base: position 30,336,026 of record NC_134043.1, on the reverse strand, counting down.
TGGTTTATCTGGTTTCTGCTTAGAGGATAATAAACTTTCCACAAAGCTTAAAAGTCCACCCACAATAACTGTCTTCCTCTTCCCAAAATAAAGCACATTCACATAATAGGGGAGATCCAAAAGCAATAAAAACTGTATGTCGGTACTTTGAGCTTCTGACTCCTTAAATATGACAATACTTAAATGGTCACGGTCGGCTATTATGCAAATATAGACTTACCTTCCCAAAATTGAGGATTTTGTTGAACTTGTTGATGCTGGAAGTCAAGTTGGATGGTGATGAAATATTCCGAAGGGTATTTTCTCCATGAGATACCAAATCCCCAAATGCTGCAATACAGTTTGAAACGCTGTATTTTACTTAATGTCTTTTAACCTCTTTGCTACATCAAACCATGACACAGGATAGCCGACTACAGCTTTGGGCATGCCATCATTATTAATTTGTTTCCAAAGGTACAGCCAATGGCATCCTGTAATTATTTGCTTAAGGATTTTTCTGATGTAATTAAACCCTGGATTACATTATTTCCTTCTGTAACTTTTTAAAATTAAAGGCATTTAACTATCAGTTTGCAGTTCGACATTAATTTCCACATCTTTTCTCCAGTCCTGCAGCTCCCCCATGCAGGAAGAGAGATGGGTAGCCTTACAAGGAAGCCCACATCAGCTCAAGCTGATAGCCCTGTAAGGGAGAACTCTCCAGGTGTCTTTGGCACCAGTGGGTGGTACTCGTTATTCAGAAACAGCTCTGACAGATTTGGAGCACTGCTGCCCGATATCCATGGTGGCATGCTGCCAGGTCCCCAGCTGACACACACCAAAGCCAACACTTGCACTGCGCTGCACTCTGAAAACAACAGAGCTCACTGAAACCAAAGGAACTATGACAGTTTACACCAGCAGAAGCTATGACCTATGATTTTTATTTTATTTTTTTAAATAAGATATAGAACTGAGTTCCTCCTTGACCATCTGTAGCCATCAACATGAGTTGATAGTTCCCAAAACTGTTCGCCGATGAATTAGTTTTCCCCATGCCTCTGTGTTCAGTCCCTTTTGTGTTCTGCCTTTTTCTGCCTGTACACCAAAGAGTGAGTGCATTGGCAGGAATGCTAATTGGAACAGTGAACGGCTGGGGCAGAACAGTCACAGAATGCAAATCTGTAATCATTCATTTGACCGTGAGCTCCCTGGAGAAAGGACTATCCATCATGATGGCTTGCGGACAGTACTAGCCATTACCATCAATAAATAATAATTGTGATGATTTTATGGAAAATTTAAGTCTGAAAGTTCCTTCAGGAAAGAGAATCACATCAGAGGAGAACATCACCAACAATAAATATTCACTGTGGCACAGAAGAAGACTTATTTGCTGGATAACTGTGAATAAAAAATACATTTGAAAAAAATCATAAGCTGTTTATGGACAATTTGTGGGCAGTAAAAGGGCAATATTCCATAAATAGCCAGGTCTTTAATTAATGTCCAAACAGTCTGTGATCTCTCATTGCTCCTGTGAAGCGCAACAATTTAATCCTGGTTTCTTGGCCAATTTCCAAAAGTCTTTTCTACAGTTAGTTACTTGTAATTATTCCCAAGAATTTACACTAATGTGATGGCCATGGTCACGTGCCTGTATAGAACACATAAATCATTTTAGCAGAGCTCTAAGAATTGCATCTCTGTCCAGAGAGCTTCGGAAGATCAGCCTTTAAAGACCAGAACTTTGCAGAGCAGCGAATAACCTACCCAGTGAAGCGTTTCTGCTTTTAGGAACCTCTGCACTCCGTGGTGATGGATGGTTGTCCTTGGCCACACTGGATGAGCTCCTCTGCTTACTGGGGGAAGGAAGAAAAGCAAGATGAAAAAGAAAAAAGGATTTAAAAAATAAAGAAGACAGCTGGAAGAACTCACATTGTTTCTTATGATTGAGCTTACACTTTACTGCATGGTTCAGAATGGGTCTACAGCTGGATTTCACAGCAGGTGTGCTGAAATCTGGGTTGTGCAAAATTCTGGTTCCTTCTAGAGGCCTGTCATGTATTTTGGGGAAGCACACTGCAGTGCTCTTGGACATGAAACAGACAGAGGGAACCAGATTCCTGCCTGCTTTGCAGGGACACCAAGGAAAAGGCAAGGCTTGACATATGTACTTGGTCAAATCTTAAACAAATTCCCACTTCTGAAAAGAAGGCATCATTGTATCAAGTCCTGTTCTGTCCTCCAACAACATAATGCTCAGCAGAAGAAACATGTCGTACTTCATGGCACTGTTAATGGCACTTGGACTGAGCAGAGAGGCCTTGATGTTAGCTGGAGCAACTCTAAGCTATAACAGTAGGTTGCATGCCCCTACCAAGAAATCCTTCAAGACATCAGGACCTTACTTCACCCTTCCCAAACATTTCACTACAGGTGAAAAGAAAGGGTGGAAGATGTTGGTGTTGAGTTCAGTTTTTGTATGTAGTTCCCTTTTATTAAGGGAAATCTCAAGTGACCGTCTTGCACACCTTGGTAAATGCTTCTAAGGAACAGAATCAAAGATGAGAAACTTGATCACTTTCTCTGCTGGCCACTGGTAAGACACAGTCTTAGGGCAAGTTATAAAACAGTTTAATAAGAGCTTTAGTGAGCTGTACCATGAGAGGAGGAAAAAAACCACTCTGGGTTAGCTGAATATTGCAAACTCTAGAATATTATGCAATAATATGTCCAGACAGTGAAGGGCCACAGCTCAAATACTTTGCCTTTATGACAAACTCACCCATGGTGATTCTGCTCCTGGGACAGAGCTGCATCTATTCATGTTGGCTTCTTGAGCTTTCCCCTACCCAGTCAACCCTCTGCTGAGGTTTTATACTCTGCTGTATCCTGCTAGGTTTGCTGTGACTTCTTAATAGTTGAGTGGTTTTTCTTGTAGAATAAAATATATTTCTAAAGCTGGCATTGACCACACAAGGGTAGGTATATATACCCATATAGTTGTGTGATACTTCACACAGCCAAATTTCAGCATCAGTAGTGGTCGAGATGCTTATTAATGATTCATGTGACTTGAGCTATAGTTTGGCCAAATCCTTTGATTTTCAGTTGGCAGGAAAAAACGGTTATTTCCTAAACAGCTGTACAGAAACCAAAAACAGAAAACAAATAGGATTTGTCACTATTGAAACCCATGGAAGGCCTCCAGCTTTGGAGCTAGAAGTTCCCATTTCTTCATTTCAATACCCCAAATTAACCATTGTTTAACATGCCCAGGGAAAAACAATGACACTGAGGAAACGTGTGAAGAGCTGTGAATCTAGGCATTCAGTCTCTGTGACACTGCCCTCTTCTGCTGTGTGACCTTGAATTTGATTAGGATTCACCTTGTGTAACTTCAGTCATCCACATATTTAGTCATCCAGATGCATTCTAGCCAATGGAGAGATCCTGGCCACTGACTTGGCCTGGGAAATGCCAGTCCCTCTGCAATGACTAAGGAGGGCTCTTGAGCCCTCTTGACACCAAACCCTGAATCCCCCATCCTCCCTGCTGGACTCTCTGGTGGAAAGCATGGGCCCGCCTTAGCTCTTCAGACTCTCAAACTCAGGCCAAGGGGGATTTTGAGGCTCTGACATAGCCACTATGGAGCAGCCTCTCACCTGAAAGCAAAGATGAACAACCAGGGACCTTGTCAACAAGACACCCAGATTTTCAGCTCTCCATTAACCAGCCAGGCCACAGAGTAGCATGTTCTGTGATGGTGTGCCAGAACTGGTCAGCCAAGATGTAGAAGCAACCCTGGCTGGCATGTCTCAGAGCAAATGCTACATGGCTTCAACTGGAGCATCAATGAAATTGAAATGCCTTCACTGAACATTTTATAATTTCAACAAACTGACATTCCAATAAACCATGCCCAGCCAGCTCCATGCTGCAAATCTAAATGTTTTAGTGGGAAAAAAAATGCCTCTTCATTTTCATCTGTTATACAATCTGTTTGATGATTTGCAGAGAGGACAGCCATTCTGGTTGGCACCTGGAGGATCTACTGAAAGAGCTGAAAGTCCAGAACTAGACTTTGTCAAAGTATGTCAAACTAGAGCTTTTGGAGAACATTTGCCACTTCCACACAGTGTCCTGAAACGATCGCCACAGTGGCAGATGAGCACTGGGCTGCTCTTGGTGCAAGTCTTATCCATTGACACCCTGCAGGACCTGACCCACAATCACGCAAAAAAGTTTCTTTGATCTGATCTGGGTGAGCAGAAGCATTTTGCTCAGGGAGTAAAATTCTCTTCTACTATCAAGCCTGGATCAACTGACACATTACTGTCTCTAGTATATATACATTTTTAAAGTGTCCCATGTTGGAACTCATCTGAACACTTAGAAATGAGAATGTGAATCGGAGACTATATGTGTTATAACAGATATCTGAGATATATCTGCTGTGGACACACTTGCACATATAGATGTGCATGTCTGCTTCCTCCGCCTCAAAGAAAGTTTTGCTTTACAGCTTGCAACACCCAGATATATTCAGATTCCCTTACAGTCTGAGAGATGAGATGTCATTAAGTCTTGGCAGCAGATCTTCTGATATGTATGGTGTGCCTTTACATCTGGCATCTGAATCACACAGCACGGTTTGCAGGAACGGGAAGAAGCCTGCACTAGGAAGGTTTCTGGGTGCAAGATAACCTGGAGGAAGAAGAGGGAGAAAATGCTATTATTATTATTATTATGCAGACATGCACTTTTTTGCTATGTGTTTCTATGAGTACGTGATATTTTCTCTTCTCAAACCACAAGACTGATTCTGTTTCACTGAGGCTCTTTTACTCCACCCTGGCAGCGCTATCTGACAAAAACCACTAGAAAAGCACCTTCTCAACACTGACAAAGCCACAAAAGGCTATTTTAATGTGAAAACGAGTCAAGACATTAGTTTATAAGATACCTGTCAGTCCTGAACCAACTGCAGATTTCCCCCTTCTGCTCCAAAATGCAAGAAACAGGCAAGAAGTGACAAAAGTACACTAGGTTTATGATATCATAATTCCTCCTTTAAGAAATAAAATAGAATAAAAGCAGGCACATGGCCAGAGTAACCTGAAGCACCCATTAAGAGCACATTCTCCAGGGCTTAGTTGAACTGGTTTTTATGCAAAGCCACAGTCTTCAGTTTCAAGCCAGGCTGTTCAAGCGGGGCTCTGTCTCAGCCTTTACCACAGGAAGGGGCAATGGATCTAGGACCAGACAACCTCCTTTGCTTTTTGTGCAGACCTGCCCAGGGAAGAGAGAGGAGCAATCTATCACAACCACCCCCTCCATGTCTCCTGCCACCTCAGAACAGCTCTGGTACCATCTGCTTGGTGACCTGTGATGCTGGCAGACAGCACTGAGGGGTGAGATGTATGTCCCTGTCTCCCCTTTCTGCAAACACAGAGTGGACCTGAGTAATTAGAGACTTCAGTATTTTATGTGCCACTTGCCCCATGCTGCTTACTGCCAGCCCACAGAGTTCACCGGCTGCTTTTCCTCTCAGTGACAAATGCTCTAATAAATCTCAAAACTCTTTTGCTGGATCACAGCAACATATTATTTAAAATAATCATTTGGAAAATTACCTGGCAAAGGACATTGCCATTATTTCTACTATGGAAAGCAGCCAGCTTTACAAAGGCCTACAGGCAGGCTTGTGGTAATTGATTACCTTGCTCTTTAGTCTCCAAAGTCGACCTGTGACTCTCACCCAGGAACAGCTTTATCTCTAACCTCTTCAACAAGGACACGGTACTACATTTGGACTACATTTATTAATTATAGCAGTGGTCAAAAAACAGATGTTCCCAAAGAGGATGGCAGTGCTAGGCAAAGTACACAGCTGTCGGTCTTCTTGAAGGAGACTTGACTTTCCTGAGCTTTCCTCAGCATAGTTGGTCACAGCCCATGAGTGTACACAGCATTTTTGGGTCAAAATGCAAAAGCTCATTGTTTAGCATGGGAGTTCGGGCCAGATAGCTACCAGTACAGAGGACTGCTGAGACCTGCAGAGTCAAAGGCATCCATTTTGAGTGATACTGTGATTCTCTTGTGTACTTCAGCAGAGAGCTGCCCTAGAAAATTAAAGGAGGTACCTTGACAGAGGAGAAGGCTATCTGCTGTTGGAAGCTCCCCCAACACTCCTGCATCCCCCGGGCCACCAGTAGTTACACAGTGGGCTGAGCCAGCTCCCGTCAATCACAGAGCACCAAGGAGAGTAAAAGATCTCTCTTGTCCCTGCAGGCAGTCCTTCTGGTGTTGGGGCCAACAGACCAAACATATGCCACTCTAAAGGTTTTGAAGTGTAATTAAGTCTGCTGCCCATGAGGGAAACATCAGAGCAGGGCACTTTAATCTGGAAGCATATTGTATGAATATCCCTGCCATGTCTGAGATATCTGAGATCACCAATTACAACCTTGCAAAATGGCATTCTGCACACACTGGCATTTTTCTCCCATCTTCCTTCTTATCTTCCACACCCTCATTCCCATACAGGAAATTCACTCACATGCCATCCAAAAATGCACGCCACAGACCTCACTTTATCAGCGTCTCTACCAAAATGAATCTTCAGAGATGTGGGAAGCCATGAGGTTCTGGATGGAGAGCATACCACAATGAAGTGAAACAGATAGGAGCTAGGAGGGAAACAGCTCCACCCTCCACCGCCATCCACATCTACCAACAACAACCAGGGCCAGGAACTAAGCTCGTGTCTCTTAGGCAGACCTGGAGAAGCTGAAGCTGTGTAACTCCTCTCTGGACAGCAGAGTGGGGAACACAAGGAGGGGGGTTGGGAGCTTGGGGAGCACTGGTATCACAGAGAGACATGCAAGATGTTTACACAGACAATTATGCAAGCGATCCTGATGAATCCAGAGCAGAGGAAGACATTTCCTTGAGATATAACTAGCAATAAAAAATTTTAAAATTGGACTCCAAGATGGTACACTTTGAACTAAATGGACAATTAAACATTCAGTTGCTGTATTACGAGGTGTACAGCATAAGAACATGGTGATAATATCAGCTCTTTCTTGTCTTTTCTTTTCTTTTGAAACAGCTGCCTGAAAAACAAAAAGACAGGAATTCATGACCTGAAGTTTGAAAGTGCTGCTACTCGTCATGGTGGCACGATGCCTGTAAAGACATCATTGGCCCAGTGTGATTGAGGTATTCAGTGAGGCTCTGCCAACTGGCATCAGATGTTGAGCAGTTTGCTGGCACCTGGATACAGCCATGGGGCCTGACCCATCACTGAGTCACTACAGGTGTGAATCGGTGTAACCTCACGATGTTCTTGGCACAAAAGCAGTGGCAATGCCAGAGAGGGCTTTTCTGGAAGAGGCCTGGACTCTGACAGCACTTAGAGAATTAAGGAAGTTTTTTAATAAAGACCATGACAGCAAAATCTGAAATGTCTGGGCCAAATTCCCATTTGGTGGAAGTTAGACCTATGCTGGTTTTTAACCCTGAGTATCTAGCACAGTTGTGCTCTGTGTCAAGCACACAAATAACACATAGGCTTATCTGTCAGGATGAAATGAATTGTTATGTTGGCTCTGCTGTGCCTGCATTGATGAGATCATTGATGAGATCAAAGAAAGTTTAAAGACCTGGTTCACTTGCAGGTACCCCTTTCACAGACATGTACCACTGGGACATGAATCCCCCCCTTGCTTTCCCGTGTGGCAAGCTAATGATGCTGAAGGAACCTCACTGTGCACACTGCCTTCTTTACACGCTGCCACCACCATCCAAGAACAGGATGGCCAGGCTGGCGTGACAGGTCTGTCACTCCCAGATAACAAACAGTCAACCTCATCACCATCAGAACTACCAAGCACTTGTCCCTCTGTTCATACTGCCTTGAAAGTCATGTCCTTCTGGGGCCACAGAGGCCAATAATTTAATTTAATAGATGATGAGCAGTGCAGCCACAGGAAGCTCAGCTTCTGACTATGCTTCCTCTGGCCGGTGTGCCTGAGATGAGAGCAGAGCCAGAGTGTAGGCACTGTGCAGGAAGCACGGCTGATTTGGGAGTCCAAGCGCCAGAGAAACATGGCATAGGCTCAGAGTTATTTCTTGTAACTCCCTCTCATCCTGCAAAGAAAGGAATTTACAGATGAGAAGGTGAGTCAAGAGATTAATGTGCTCCCTGCTTCATCCTCCCGCCCTCCATGCACTTTCTCGTGGTAAGGAGACGTGACTCCACGGAGCCACATGGGCTGCTGTGCCCACACACATAAATTCATTATGTGTGTCGGCCCGGTATGCCACTGCAAGGACAGCCAGGGAGGAAGCTGGCTCCTGACTCCCTTCAGTGCTTCAGGAGATGATCATAACTACCTGTCCCTCCCTTGGCTGAGATTTATCCAACACGTCAGCTACATTAGTACACACCATAAGCACTAGCTGTAAAGCATTATTGAAGGAAAGTTGTAAATGCTCTGCAAATTTTAAAGGACAGTATTTTGATGGGGATAGTTGAGCAATCTGAAGCATAACACCACCAGTAGTGACTTTTGTAGTATTTCTACTGTTGGCAATACCTTCAGTCTTCCACATACTGCAGAAGGCAGCTCCTTCTCCCACTGAAGTCTACAGCAATGCCATATCCAAGGAATATGGATTTCCCTAGCCCTGTATTTCCCAACTTCATGATCCAACATCACATGATAGAACAGATCCACAACACATTATATAATTTTTTATTCTGCTCACTGCCTTTAGCGTTAAAAGTCTTATTTTCCTAAAATTACAGTTACCTTTGGAGGGTTTGACTATAGTGTCTATGAGCCAAGAGGGAGAGATCACTGCACCCACTGCTGCCCCGTGTCTGAGCTGAGAGGTCACCCTAGCATATTTCTGGTCAGATTGACTCGTCTGCAACCAAAATCTGAACCCAGATCCTGTTAGTAAAGACTGACTTCTGGGTTTGCCAGCAGCAGAATCCCAAGCACAGAGGCTTTTGTTGTCCCCTCTCACTGAGAATTTGATTTTCTGTCATCATTGAAAGAAGGGCACTGAACCTGAAGAAAACAAGACAGATATCCCAAAGGGCAGAAGAGGGCAAGGGCTCAGCACTGCATGGGCTGGATGGTTCTCCCTGCTCAGTAGCATCTAGATAGGCCAGCCACATCTCCAAGAGCTGAAAAGAAATAAGGCATGCAGAGCAGTAATAATAAACACAAGATGCCTACAATACATGCATGCCACTGGAAATTCTGGCATTTCCACATTTGCTTTCATTTGGAATAAAAAGAAGAAAATTAATTTCTCTTACTTTCCTGAATGTTGTAAATTCCAACATACTTCTCTTCAACTTGAGCAAAACATCTTGTTTTCTTCAGGTAAAGGTGTTTGGTATAATAATGATGAAAAATGTCAGGCTAATAATAAATGTCATACAAGAACGATGAAAATTACTATTTCGCTATGATCTACGGGATTAATTGAAATTGACTGAAATGTTTAAACCTAAATGGACCATGCTTTATGTTGACACACTGATTTTGCTGCTTTCATCTCCCTGAGGTTTCAGGCATTTGCATTAGCTGAGTGCAACCATTCACTTCAAGGAACTGGGTGTTTCAGTGGACTGCAGGCACAGCACCATTAATGCAGCCCCTGGTGCCATCCCCTTCAGCCTGAGGCAGTGAGGCTGCCTGTCCCAAAGAAGGCAAGTGCTGGGAGGATAGCAGCCATTATTATCCACACCAGAGCAAAGGAAAGTAAATTGGTAGTATTTTCAGGTTATCAGTTCAGTACAGGTTACACTCGGGTTTATATCAACCAGTGGTGTCCTGTGTAAAATAGCAACCAGTTCACTTAGGTGCTGCTAAGCACCTTCCTTTTCCTCAGTTCTCCAGTCCCAGCTCTGCTGCTCTGAGAGACACGAACTATCTTGCAGCCCTGTCATTTGAACATGCAAATCCTCTTCGATATAATGGAGCTACGCAGACCATATCTTTTGCTTTCAAAATGTCATCCATGCACTCCCTTTTCTGTCCACCCTGTATTTCTGGTTTCAGGGCTTCCTCCCTAGCTCTGCCATCCATCCTGCAAAAACAGAAAAAATCTAGATTCCATTTTATTTATACCAAAGATATGTGATTTCTATTACAAATGGCTACTTCTTAGATAAATTCAGGTACACTAACAGTATTTTCTTCCTCCTTTACCATTAATTTAAAAAGGAATGCTGAGGTTTTTCTGTTTTCTATCCACCTGTAGTTTACTGTCACATTGCTACCCCTCCTTGGGCATGAAAAAATTCTCTTTGGCTTCAGATTTCACACACTCTGATACTGCATATACCTTATGCATTAAGTCCTTCCATATTCCTTCCATAGTTGATAAAAAATCCATACAAATCTCAACTCCCCCACTGGTGAATTGAAGGCATTAATGAGCAAATGACTTCATTAGGAAGTATTATGTTTAATTGAAACTGCATTCAATCATTGCTAAATCATACAAAGAGACTTAATAACTGGAACTCTTCAGAAAAAAAAAAAAAAAAAAAAAAAAAAGGCCAAAAAGCAGTTTGATAGAGAAATAAATAAAATCATGATCAGTGATGAAAAGGCTGAGTCAATGACCATTCCTCACAACATAGGGACAATGAACCACAAGATCATGAGGTAGCAGGCAAAGGGACAGGAAGTACCTTTTTTAAAAAATACCAAAATGTTGTGGAACTCACTGCCACAGGGTGATGTATGCTGAAAAGTAGGCATTCATTTTAAAAAGAATTAGACAAAGTCTCAAAAATAGATTTGTCAGTGGCTATTAAATATGACCACTTGGATTCAACCCCTTCAGCTTCTGGCTGAAGAAACCTTAAATGTATCAAGATTTTTCTAGTGGAGGGAACACTCTGTGCTTTGCATTCCTACTCACTCTCTCAATCACCCCAGAGCAGCAGCAGGGGGTCTAACTCAAGTGGCAATTCTGACTGTTTATAAGCTGTGGTTTATGTTTTTCTGAGAAATCACAGAACACACAATGAAATTATTTACTGCTGTTGTGATCTACTCCAACTTTCTAAGCACAATGTTTTAACTATATTGTGTATACACAACCTTCTTACTTCCTTTCTAGTCTTTCCTAGTCACAAAGCATTGCTTTAAACTTTATTCTTTGCTTTGTTAGAGTCAATAAGACAAACATTCCTGTTTCACCACATGATGAGTGATACTGTTTCTCTTCAACCACATGCAACTGTCCACTTCCAGCTTTGTTCACATCTACTTATGAATAACAACTTACACTGTCTAGCTTTTGTAGAAGGTTTTATAATAATGCTCAGACTTTTGATATCTCTCCAAAAACTAAACCCGATCATCAAATCTACAGGATAAGTTTAATTTTGAAGCTGGAATTTTTTACACACATGGAGAATGGCCCAAATAGTTGGCTGGCCTATCTCTTGATCTATAAAAAGACAATATTTAACTGCCATGCCACACGTATTACTGTGACATGGTGACATTTATGTACTCTGAAACTCACATCTGACCTTGAAGCTGAATAAAGGGATGTGCATATTTCTAGTTACCTAGGTCTTTAGTGGGAGCAGGACCAGAAGGCAAATGCCAGCTGTCTTTCCTTTATCATTTTCACACCTGCAAGACCAATGCCCACACAAGTCCCACAGTTGTTGCCAAAAAAAAAAAAAAAAATGGGGGGAGTGGGTGAGAGGATGACAGTAGGTGTTACAGTTTCTGGCAGTACAGCCCAAATAGCCCAAATCTTGTTCAGTATGTCCAAAGCCCATAGCACAGTAGTGATTAGCCCTACTGATTTTAATGGGATTACTCAGACTTCAGCTTAAACATACGTAAGAGCTGTGCTGGATCAGAGTTAATGGTTCAGTATTGCACTCCCTATTGCACTATCCCTACACTGTTGCATTTCATATCACAGAGCCCATTTTTAAAGCCACTCTGGAGCCAACAGGTGATTTCTTCCACTCTGTCTTGGCCAGCCAGCAAACTGCCATTTACCTCCACAATTTCACCTGTTGAGTAGACAACACTGAAAGAAGAGATTTCCTGAGCTTACACCCAAGTTGTAAGACACCAAACAGCCTCAGTGTTTAATGTATCAGGTAATTTTTGGTCCTCTGCAAGCCTCTATCACTGCTGTATGTTAGGACAGGTTCATGCTGCAAGGTGGCACACAGTAAGCTCAAATACACACGGTGTACTGTACTGCCAGGACAGGTCTAGATGGCTCACAGCATGGGGAAACCTGCCAGCTGGGCCTCGCACCACACAGTAACTATGATGATCTGGTGTTAGCCCAAGTCTCACTGGAGCACACACACACTCCCCTTCTGCCTTCCTATTATGCTTTAAGCAGTGTCATGTCATCCTTGGCTGCCTTCTTTCCCTCAACTCTACTTTGATTATTTATTTTTATTTCCCCATACAAATCTTTATGTATCAAAAATATCATCTATTGCACATATATCAGTTCACCTGTGTACCACATAGCCTTCCCTGATTTACAAGGCATACCTCATTACCCAGATCCTGTTTTCTGAAAAGAAAGCTCAGCAGGACCCCAGATAACTCCATTCAACCCCTCAGGACACCCAGTGTGGCTAGGTGAGATTCAAGAACTTGCATTTTTCATCTCTACAGCAACAGCATCCTTGTTTTCTTGAGTGTCCCAATAACAGGATGTCCTCAGTTGTCTGCCTACAACAGTGAGATTGAAGCAGCAGACAACTCACTACAAGACTCCTCCCTGTGCTGGTGGCCTCAGTGGAGGACGCATTTCATTGCCTAATTTTTCCCTCAAGCATTTCAGGCTCTGCAAATAAGACCAGCCCAGAGCAGACAGCATCTGCTTCCATGCTTATTAAGACTAGGCGAGCTAGTTTTGCTCACCCACAGACCTTCACCTTCCACCTCCTTATTTAATAAATTAAACGCCAGGACTTCAATCTGAATGCATTGCGTTCACGTACTGATCAGGGAAATCAGAAAGATGAGAGAGAGAGCATAAAAATTGCAAAGGAGTAGGTGTGAAGTGAGGAGAAAGAACCCCCAAACCAAACACAAAGAACAAAGGAGGGAAGATGGAAACCTGCTAAGAGGTATTGCAAATTCAGGTCAAGATGGGGAAATAACAGAACTGATGTCTTCACAGCAGGGCAGAGCTGATGAGAAGGGGTCACACTGGAGGTGGACTGCATGGGGGAGGGATGCTCCACTGCATGAAGCACAAACACACCAAGAGAAAGAAGGAACTGTAGACTAGCCCTTTTCCTACGGGGCCTTTAAAGCAATGTTTAATGCAGACAAGGCTAACTTGGCCTTGCTGTAATACCACCAACTTGCTCTCGTACATATGAGCAGCAGGGCACTGTACAAACAGGACCTAAGAAGAGTCATAACATTTCCCAGCTGGAATCTGGAACCTAAAAGCCTAAATCCGTATCTACACAAAAGCTGTGTTTACTAATTTCTTTCAATGTCTTTCAATGCTCCAGGTAGTCTCCAGAGTCCAGGTTTAGATTCTTTAAACAAAAGTGACCTCTTTTCCAGAAACACTGACATCAACAACTGACAACTTCAGTGCAAGCCAAACTGTTCAGCACCTCTGGAAAATCACACCTGTGCTCCTAGGTTCCAGCATTTGGATTCAGATGCTTCAGGAAGTCAATTAGGATTAAGAGACTGCCCCAAGGCCCTGTTGTAGTTCAGTGGGGAAGAAAAAGTACTGGTAACTCTGGAGTTCCTGTCTCCAACTCTAAACATCCTTCAGTCATATCCCACAAGGCGGGAGAGTCCATAAAAAGAAATGAAGGTGTGGAGATTCATGAAAAGAGAGGCAATAAAAACATCACAGCACTCTGTTTAGAGCTGGGGCTCTCTGAGCTAAGTGGAAGCTTCAGCAAGTTGCAGGGAATTGTATAAGGGCACTGCTTATGTATGTGAGATCAGTGTATATGTCTACTCCAGCAAATGTGGGGTTAATTAATATAATTCATACCCCACTTCAGCACTGTTTCAATGAAACAGAGTGTTATATGACAGTCTGCTCCCTGGCACAATGGCAGCACAACAAAATGAAACAAAACAAAGTTCATACCAAAGTAAGGATGTTTAAGGAGGGACCTGATGGGGCTATTTTGCTAATCAAGCTGCAGTTGAGCACAAAAATCTGGTGTTGGGCTGTAAAGAGGGGAGAAAACAGACAGAAAAGAAGGGGAGGAAAATGAAGCAATGTAAAGGAAAAGGAAGAGTGGGACTGCTCCATCACAGGCAAATGGTGAAGCAGAGCTGGGAGTCTGATGTGTGCTTCTCTGTATATAGAGTAGGTTGAACCCTTGGGGTGGATTATGCCTTGCATAAATATCCATGACTTACGCAAATGAATGGAATGGCCTCTGTAGCTGAGCCACCATCTCAACTCCCTGTAATTAGCATGGGAACCTACTAGTTTTTCCACACTACTGGAAAAAGAGATGAGTTCAGGTCTTTCTAACTATGAAGCAAATTCCTTTAAAGTGCAAGCATTTTTTCAGAGGTTTTTCCTCTCCAGGGTGGTATCTCAGAGAAAGGACAGTGCTGTGGCCCCCTTGCTCCATGCCATCTGATCTCACATGCGGCCGCCACAGCCACTGCTCACAGGGAGAACTAACCCAGCTCAAAGCCTTTCTCTGTTACTGTGGGACAAAGTTAGTGGAAGGGTTTCTGCACCAGAGCGACATGCTGGGATTGAGGCAGAATTGAACTGATAGAGCTAAAAGTGGTTTGAGGACCTTAGTTACGCAGTTATGCAGACCCACAGGGCAGGAGCCTCCTGAACTCATCTACCAGCACACTGCTGCAACAGCCAGGGGGGCAGAGACACGCACGGGTGATAAGGACGAAGGGCGATAGGCACTGCCTGCCATGCGCGTGGCAGAACCCTCACCTCCCACCTCACAACCAGCTGCCTAACCTGCTTTCCCAGCGGTATGGGAAAGGGGATACCATCTCCATTTATCCTTTTAAGCAAGATAGAGCATCCTCCTTCTTTTTCTGACACTGCTCATCTGGGTAACTCATGCCTCAGTTACCTCTAACATGGTAACAGTGCTCAGCGCAGAAATCGCAGGAAAGGTATGTCTTCAGGCACAACAAGGCACAGCCTCTCTCCTAAGGCATCTCAGATCTCTGCTCCATGATTCATACCGATTTTTCCACTCAATTCTGGACCTGTTCAAATCCTAGCTACCAATCACTGTAAGACTGAATGGAGCTCAGAGACGCTCCTATCCTGGGCCCTCTCCCAGGAGCACTGGAGCTAAGAATGAGAGCAGAGTATACCTGCTCCTATGTAGGTGTTGTGCCACGCCGCTCTGGCTCTAAACTAGACCTAAACAGCTATGCCGGTAGTGGCAAACAGTCTAGTGCTCAACTATTAGGATATTTCCCCCAGATTATTGGCTGCAAAGAGGAGCCTTGCAGAGCACTCTGCTATTATCATGAGTGTCTCCAAGTGAATGCAATACACCCTGCAGGCATCTCCACGATGGTCATGAAATCTGGGTGGAAATTCTGGGCAGAGGTGAAGGGTAAGATGTGTTTCATTGAGAAGAGTTCAGGCAACGAATTCTTTGGCAGAATTTGATGGATTTAAGACCAGACCCAAGAGCACAGCTTCTTTCCATGAAGAAGGAAAAATATCTGTGAATAAGGCATGGCTTTCACAGAGCACTGCCAGCCCCTAGGAAAGCTGTGGCAGGTGGCAGAGCCCTGGGTCCAACAGGAGGGCAAGGTTTCTACAGCATCTTCTCCGTAGCGCTGAAGAGCAGGGTTTCTGAATGAGTGGACACACCCAAGAGAGCTTCTACTGAGAATAAGGATGAGGTCAAACTGACAGGAGGGGAAAGAAGGCGAACAGAAAAGGAAGAAAGCGGGTGGGGAGGGCGTGACAGGGTGTAACAGTGCTAGTTAAAGCAAGGAGCATAATCAGGCTTCTCTGTAGTCTGAGTGGGTTGAGCCCTGAGGGGCAGATTGTATCTCATGCACAATTCCCATACCTTGCGAAAACCTGCAGTGATAGAAAGGGACTTTTGTCCCTACTCACTCTAGAAAACAGGTGATACAGGTGCGAAAGACTGGAAGATATCATCAAACCCAGTTCACTGGCTTTCACACTGTAGGCTTCCAATCCAGAGCTTCCTATCCACATGTATGCCACAGAACACATCCCAATACCTCCCAGAAAATACAAAAGCTGTAATAAAAAAATCAAAAGCTACAACTGCAATGCGCATAGTAAATTGGATGGGGATTTTGTGTGGTTAGAGTCTCAGATCATCACAGGAACTGGACATGCAGGGAGAGAGAAACTCCATTTTCATTTGTCCTGACAATAATCTTTGCTGACCTGGAAATACATCATCAAACGGACGCCTGGGAGAAAGGAGAGAGGTGGGGTTTTTTCCTCTTAGATACTAGATGCTTTAGTTGTGAATGAAATTATATTTCAGATGGATTTCAGCTCCTTGTTTTCCTTAGTTCTTAGTTTTCCTATGATCAGTCTCTTGACTGGTTACATTTGGCATGTCATTTCCCCTCAGAGTTCGGTCTGGCACAAGCTCCCATTACATTAGGTGCTACATAACATAATTCAAAGCAAGCAACTTGCTCTTGCAGGAAGCTCTTGTCACTTGTTCATTCTTGACTGATATTTCCTAAGTAATTTCTCTACATAATCCTCAATCTATTCAATGTGTATTAGACGTCATTCAGAAGAATTTACTGTCTCGAATTTGAGCTGTTTTAATTGAGCAAATAATAGATTTCATGATATTTCTGTGGTCCTGAATACATGAGATAAGCTTACAGACTGAGATTTTCTCTGGGGTTATCTCTAAGGCTTCAAAACTCAGCATCTGAGTAGCTTATTCTATCTCTGTCATTTATCCAGTGCTTCCTGACTTTTGTCTACCTGCAATAATCTCTTGACAGCAGAACTGGAAACAGCTTCTTGTCACTACTTAATGATTGTGTCTTTTAAGGCAGGCACTGGAACTCAGCATTAAGTGGATTTTATTCCTGTTCAAAAAGAACCAAAAAACCCCTCTTGTAATGGTTTTCCTAGATTTGTCCACTCTTGACCTTTTTTTTTTTTTTTTTTAATTTTTCCTATCAGAAAATAAAGTTCCCAAATTATTTCTCTTTTTCTTTCCAAGCAAAATGTTGATACATTTTCCCAGTTGTCAAAAAAAGAGGGTAACTGTCTAATGTCTAATGGCTATTCTTATTTAGCTAGAAAAGCAGCAGAAACTGGTTGTTGGATGCTCTGGTCAATATTTTTCTCTATCCCCTTGGGATTCTTAGATTGTCTCTGAACATCTGGACGTTCAGATATACACCACAAGAATATACAAAAATTTACAAAACAAGAATACACCACAACCATAATTTTCCACCATAAAACCTCCCTTGCATTAGAGATCTCCTATCATCCACTTCTAAAAGAGACAGACACCTATTCGCATACCTACTGAGACTTATCCCAGAATAGAATTCATCTATGGAATAAAAGCAAACTAGGCAAAGATACTGCCCAATCTTCCTTTCCCTGCAAAGCACAACTGATGGAGCTACTTGCTGTTCCTAAGAAAATGCCTTCCAATACATTAATTCAGAGATGCAACCATCCAGAGCAAACAGTGCTCCAAATAAATACACCTGCAAGCTAATAGTCATGTAGAGTAAAAGAATAAATATTTTACCATCCAGCTGGCTCTGTTGACACTCACCTGATTTATCAGTGACAGGAAGTACAACCGATGGAGCAGTGTGGGAGGACTGCCATTTCTACACTTGGCAACGTCTAGGGTTTTCACAAAATACATGTCCTGTCTTGCCTGCTCCAACTGGTTCAAAGAAACTTGAGAGATTTTAAAGTATGTAACATGCCTAAAGAGGCTTTTTTGCTGGAGCAGATGGGCTTGGGGTTAAAAGACCACCCTAACAAATGAAGAATGTCTTTCTCCATTAAAGACTTCTTGTGATACTTTCAGAAAGTTACTTACTCTGGCTTCCCATCCCTGTCTACAAAATGAGGTATACAAACCTTTAGATAGATTAGGCTGCAAGCTCTCTGAGACAAGGGCTATCCTAATGGTATATCCAGTATTTGTCATGATGTGGCCCTTTCTCACACATCGTACAGAAACAAAGACATTTTAATCAGAGAATCACACATGTCACTGGGTTGAACCTTTCCAATGCACACACATCATCCAATATTGATCTCTCACAGCCACATTTTACACATCTGATAGCTACAAACTCTGGAAGTCAACTGCTTGTCCTCACTACTGCCAAACTCTGTCTCCTCTTCCCCTGCATCAGTCTCCTCACCCCGGATATAAAAATCCAACATTGCAGCTCCATCATTGAAGAGAGGGGCTCAGCCCATTCACTCACTCTTCTCAACTCCCTTGGGACTGTACTTGTAAGACTATAGAGAGCAGAATCAGGGATTTGATCCAACTCAAAATTAACACTTTGAAAAGGAAAAAGGCTTCCAACTTCCAACTCCTTGCTCTGTTTTACCATATAACTTAATGAACAAATGTGGCCAGGGTTGGGGGTATGCTTCTTCTGATGGTGATAAGGACTCATTAAATCAGTGTTTTCTAGAGCAGATTAAAGCACACTCATGCCCCGAGATGTAGACATACTCTCCTGACCCAGGAAGCAAAGCTTGCAAGCAAAAACAACCTTCTGTAAACTCTTCACCCACTTCACCACCACCAACTCTTCACCCACCCAAACTGCTGCTCTTTGACTTGCTAGAAAGGGCTCACATACACCATCAGGTCACAGAAGCCCAAAATGTTGCCACTCTTCAGCTGAGCCTTAGTAGCAAGCTGCCTAAATAGGTGCTTTTTGCTTGTAGCACACACAAGGGTAAAATCTTTCATGTTGCCCAACCTCACATCTGTTACCTCACCTTCATAATCCCACTCGAAGCCTATGCCGTTACTCATTTTACTGAGTAAGATCTCCCCCAGCTGCCCTCTTATCCCTCAGTTTATCATGTAAATTTATATTGCTGTCTACAATAGCAGTATCTGAGCGCATCTTGATAAGACAGTTCTTTAAAGCTGTTTTCTAATTATACAACTATACAACTAATTTGAAAAAAAACATAAACAGAAACAACCTCAGAGGAACACAGACATTTTATTTACAGCATGCTGCATCCCAGGAAATCTTCACTGGAAGCTACAAAGAATCAAATTTGTAAAAGTAACAAAACACATCAAATTAACACATCAGTCACTGAAATGAGAACTAAATCCCAAAGACATAAAAACAAACCAGTTACTTACAGTTTGGCTGTGGTTCTGGAGGGAATTTGAGACGGATAATGGCCAAGATTATGAAAACAACCACAGGCCAGGAGATTAAAATGAACGACCATACCTATAAAACAGCAATGAAAATATATCGGTTACGTTTGCCGTATTGATGTGTCTCAGCGCTTGTCTGGAATGTACAAGTACTACCCTAAATGAGTTATAGGATGCACTGTAAATCATGCCTGTCTTGGTGTGCATACCACTAAAAGCCAAGTATTATCTATGCAGAAGGAAAAAAATATGTAAGATTTCAAGAGCAAATAACAAGTCTGAAAATAACACGAGCCTTCCTCTGTTTCAGTTTGGCTGATAATTACGGGGGACAGTGTTTAGGCAGCTTTGAGACACTGCTATGTAATAGTAAAGGCACACTGAGAAGTACAAGACTTTTGGATACACTGATCACAAGATAAAAGAGCTAAAGTGAGAAACGTTGGTTTCACTTTCAGTGAAAGACACTGCTCAAATGATGGGTTAAGATTACTTTGATTTGATTATACCTCAAAATTAAAGTGTTTGACAAGGGAATTGTCAAGTGTACAGCTTTTTTTTTGACCCAAAGTTTCACTGTTCTTCACAAATAGTAGTTCAGCCTCACAGTAGAGCTGAAAGAAATAATTTTTATAGCAGTCATTTACAAGACGTGGAGCTCAAGCATGGTGAAGGAAGGGGTTTATGAAGCTGTGTAACCAGTCAACTGGATAAGTCACATTTGAACACCAATCACAAGGATCCCTCATATGAGCTTCTGACCCCAGCAATCTACCTTCCTGATACCTATCCATTTCCAGACTGTAGCAGTCCATATAGGTGAGCTGAGATGGAAGAGAGTTGATGTAAAATTGGCCTACTACGTTGGAAAAATCATGAAATTTGTACAGCTCTTGTCTCTGACATGAGGGTTGACGATTTCAATGGACAAGAATGAAGAAAATACAGTCTGCTAATCATCTACTATAGTAAACCAATCCAGGCAGGAGGCCTGAAGTCAGTCTTAAAACTACAAGCCTTGGAGTTTCATAAACTAGGAAAATGAAATTATTCAAATGATCAACTGCTTTTGCACTACCTGGCTAGCTTGCTACTGTGCTTACTAGATTAGAGTTTTCCATCCATCAGTAGTTAAGCTCAAACTACTCTGTGCTGCAAAATTGCTTGTGTTATCTTCATGCCAATTTTTGAAACTGCAAAGATGTCTTTCTTCAAAATCATCCCATTCTTCATCATTGCGTTGCTATTTTTTTCAGATCAGCACATATTACCCCAAACTGTTTTTCCAGAGTAATTCCAAGCCCATAACAGTGTTTTCATTTCCTGTAACACTTACTGAAACATAAAAACAAACCAACAGACAGACCAACAAATCCTGGAGAGCAATTCAGCTTAAAGATGGTTATTTTACAGCAACTCCATCCCTATCATCCCTGATGAGATGACACAGCCATGAAAGTAGGAGCAAAATTCATGCCCCAAAATAGGCAACTGATAGACATCAAAGCACAAGGCACCTCCCCATACATCCCTCAGAGACCATACTCCTATAATTTCAGCATTCAGCAACATTTTAGTTTTTACAGACAATACACTTTCTGCCTTTTATATATACACTGCCAACTTATAACGAGATTCATCACTGAAATGAACATAGTTTTCTAATTTTTTTGTATCACATACTTTCCCTATAATCAGTCCCCAAACATGCTGTTTAATTCTGATTAATGCACATGCAAATCGTATTATTAATGTACCCTCCTTGTTTAGTACCGCGTAGGCTAAAGTAAAATTATGGGGTAACAGCACAGAAACTGATATTAGTCAGAAGCTGCCTAAAGGAAGGGCAAGAGATCTGTCATATTCTTGGGGCAAGAAACAAATACTGATTGTTTCTACTCAGTGAAATCTTTGTAGCTCCCCATTTTGAGCTAAAATGGTGCTTATACTCCCCACTTCCCAGACAGCTCTTCCCTTATTATCTCTGTCCTTTGACTTAATTGGATTTAATATTAGCTGTGCACATCAGTTGCAACATAACAGCATTCCCACTGTTCCAGGCATTTCTAGTTAACAAAAACAAGACAACCACCCTGGCCAAACTGCTTGCAAGTGGAACACATTGACTTGAATGGAGCCATAAGCAACCTCAATTTGGCTCTTGGGACATTAAGCACTGGGATGTAGGTTGCATAATCCTTTGGTTGTTGGATTACTTCACTGCTAAAAGTAGATTTAACTGCTCAGACTTTAGTATCACTGTATGCAGGCACATTTTCTCTCCCTCCTGCCTCTGTTTAAATAACCCAAGTTGCCTGAAAGTGACAGATGGAAAGCAACAGAAGTGTAAGAGGCACCAATTTCTTCAATTCCCCTTGGTACACAGGCCAAACTTTGCTCCTGAGAAGGCTGCCACCTAAACTCATGAGGATTCCTTTCTCGGCAGGAGTAACCTGTACTAAGGCACTCCCTGGCCATGGATGCAGAGCTTCAGCTAATTTCAGCAAACTGAGAGTCAAGCAAGCTGTAGGTCTCCCCATGCTGCACAGGCAGAGGCAGCCTCTCCAGGGGCTCTGCCAAGAGCTCTTAGAGGAAATAAAGTCTGAAGCAAAAGGCAAAACCAAATGTGTTTGCCAGCCTTGGAGAGGCTGATAAACAGGGCAGGAAACCACTCGAGTCTGCAGGGGGCAAGACGGTGTGCCTGGGGTCAGACCCTTCGTGACATACCAGTCAGCCCTGGCGAGGACAGACAACACCCCTGCAAAGGCAGGAACCACCTTCACTCATTATCAGAAACTGAGAAACACAACAAAATGCTTCCCTCACAAAACAAGCACACACACACACAAAAAGCTATCTAAAAGCCTGGTCTGTAAGTGAAGTCAGATTACACAGGTAAAAAAAACCACAAAGCAGGTGGACAGAAAAATCAGGATGTGTTTGGGAGCAGAGATCTGGGTTTACCTCCTCACACCCCCCCCAGTCTGAGCAAGCTCCCCAATTTGGAGCAAGAAAGGGAAATGACAAAGGGTTTCAGGGAATGCCTGCCATAAAATAATCAGCAGTGGACAGATTTTTATTTTCATTGATATTTCAATTCTATGGAATTGACATTTCAACTCCAAAGGAAACCAGAATTAAAGAAGTGAGACTGTACGGTCAGAAGTACAAGCAGAGCTTAGGTTAGCATTTACTCTGGATACACAAGAGCTGAAAGTGACCCAAACCTTCTGCTTTTAACAAGGCTGTTACAATTTCTCTTGAGAAATTAGAGGTTATTTATTTCTCTGAATCTCAGAGAAAGTCTCCTGTAGCCTTTGCAGCAGTGAAGGATACCCTTAAAGTGTACAACATGTCCACAGCTCCCACGGAGGATCGCAAGGAGCCAGATAAACTGAGCACCTCTCTGAATCAGGCTCCAAAACTGAGAGGCAGGACGAGGCAGGCAAGAACAGACCTTGCAGAAGCATAAGGCCTTTCACTCCATCCTCATATCACACCCTCCATGGCCATTTCTCTTCTGTCAGCATTTTCTGCACCTGTCAAGGCTTCCACTCAACCAAAGCAAGTTTAAAAACCACCACATTTGGGTTACTAGGAAAAGGACAGGTTGCAATACAAGTCCATGAACTGCAGCATGCTCCTGATGAAATTACAGTGTAGCTGTAATGAAACCAGACTGGGACAAAAATACTGGGCAGACTTGGCCTGGACGTGCAATGCCGCCCAGAGGAGTATTTGCCTCCCTGCTGCTGTACAGATTGCTCTCTGGACACTGCTGGCAATGGTTTATCTTCTGGGAAGAAAGACCATTTGGGGTGTTTGATTTGCAACACACTGGACTGCACTGGAAATCTGTCCTACCTGCATCTCTAAGAGTTACTTTTTTTCTTTGTCCATCCTTTCCAAATGGCTCTATATAAGGGCACTGCCCATCACCCCTAAATCCCAGAGTCTCCTTGTAGGCTGTATGCAAACCATGGGGTTCACATGGGATCAGATACAAAACTGAAGCTTTAATTCAAGTCTGCCCATGAGTTTAGTTTGCACATGGTTTTGTTTGCATGGACCACTCCCCTGAGGGAACAACAGTGGCAACCGTGGTACTCAGTCTGGACTTCTGAGCCCTCAATGCATGAGCTCTAAGGCAAGACCCAATTACTTTGGCTTATGAAGACTCACCTTCACTTCCACACCATTCCCTTACTTCCCTCTGCCTCTATCACCAGCCTTCAAAATATTTCTATTTTAGAACTGTGACCTTCCTCTCCT
Organism: Athene noctua; assembly: GCF_965140245.1. Lineage (NCBI taxonomy): Eukaryota > Metazoa > Chordata > Aves > Strigiformes > Strigidae > Athene > Athene noctua. Next base: position 30,312,331 of record NC_134043.1, on the reverse strand, counting down.
GTAGTGCCCCTTTTGCTCCTCAGTTCCTGTGATTTCCAGTTGCCCCTCCTCTACTACTTTGTTTTCACACTCACCGGCTGCCTCTTGACACTCAGCCAGTTCTTCCACAGCAGGATCCTCAAGTGCTGAGAGAGCGCAGCCATCCTTGGCTGACCCAACTGAAAGCAAACGGGCTGCGTATTCTTCCTCCCAGGCTTAGGAGGCAAAAGCAGAGGCTCTAACCCAAAGGGGCATCCAGTGTCCAATATCCAAGCCTCTGCCTCATCCCCACAGCATAGCTCTGTAGCAGCTACTTCATCTACTTGTGGCTGCTGTACTCCCAGTAACCGTAGCTCTTGTCCTCACAGCAATTCAACAGGTTATTCTTCTCCAGGCAGGCAGGCAGACGCAGCAGCCTGCCTCCACTTGTGTTAATTACAATATCCAGCCTCTCCTGGCTGCTCGTTATTCAAGCCCTAACCGATAAAATGGATAGCATTCCAAAAAGATGCTTCTGCTTAAACAAAAGGTGATGCATGCCTCCTCCTCCTCCCCATGATGAAACTGCCTGCCTGCCCACACACTGCTTCTGCTGGAGAGGTGTCATCAACAGCAGTTAGGCTGCTTGCCAGGCCAGTCCGACTTCCCCGAGTTTGCAGGGAATAGCTGGGAAGAAGAAAGCATCCACAGCATGTGTCTTCCTGGCATTGCTGACTTGGAATTAGTTTTTTTAATACTTTTGACTGTCTGAATTAAATCTACCCATCCAGGGAAATTAAATGAAAGAGTTAAAAATACATATAAGTTAAAATCTCAGGGATAGATCTATTTGTTCAGTTTCTTGCATCTTCCCTTTCCTCCAGGAGGTCAGTCCTGGGGTTCTCACTGATTGAATTCAATATAACACATTAAGTCCACTAGGAATAGGATTGCAGAATCAGACCCCACAAAGTTTTCAGAGCACTAATATAGCTTGAGCACTGTTATTATTCAAAAGACCACTGAATTCTTCAAGCTAGTGGTAAGATATCTAAAAAAACCCATCTAGAGGTGAAAGGAAAGAGTAAACTGAAGGTACAGAGGGAAGCAATGACAGCAAAGGGGACTGCTCATGGCATCAAGGACTATAACAAATCTGAGTTTTGAAACCTGATACGAACTTGTTTAGTGAGTTCTGGTCATCCAGCAGAGCTCTGGTCTCCCTCGGGAGAGGAGCACAACACTCAAGTACCCCATCTGCTAACACTGAGATCATTCTCAATGTACCAAGGCAAGCCATGGAAGACTTCACTGGTCTCAGCATATTTCATGAAAGAGATCAAAAGAGATTCCCCTACACGGCATTTCTTCCAGCCACCAACTTTGTGCCTCAGAAATGAAAAACATCTTGAATGTGTCCTTGCCAAACTTTACCCAGGGACAAAAGTGGAGGCGGCATCCCTGCCATCCACAATGATCTTGGAGCAGAGGATCTTTGATCTAAGGTCTGTAAAAAGCACTGAGCGAGAATAAGAGAGAGGGGGAGACAGAGATGTGGTACTTAGTGAAGAGAAGCAGCTTCACTGGATTGGTTAGGAAATACTTCAAAGGTGGGAATAGCAACAGAGATGGAGCAGTCCCAGCTCCACATACCTTCAGTCTAAATAGATTGGACATTCCAATGGTGGGAGTGGAGCTGGAGCTAAAATGAACCTAAAAGGCTTCCCTGGTATAGTTTTGATAGTGATGAGAAGAAACCCAAACATCTAACATCTCAGCTCTACATTCAAATTTTTTCCTACCAAATGCCTACAAGAGAGAAAGGGATCTTGTTTGGGTCTGTGAGTTGAGAACAAGCACTGCTCCTCAGGACACTGTTGTAGTTCAGCTACATGTAAGAGGCACAGCCAGATTCACTGCATTTGGTGCACAGACCATTTACAAACTTGCTTCACTTCCTCTCTGGGGCTGTAAAAAGAAATCCAAATATAGATAATTCTGCTCTGAGGAGGTAAGAGAGAAGAAATTTATAATTTCACCATTCACTGCTTTGCCAAGGTCTTTTAAGGCAAGTGTCTGATTGCTTCTTTTTGGTATTCAGTCAAACAACTGTTTCAAAAGAACACTGTGATTTGGATAATAATTTTCCCAAGCAAATGCACATCCTTACTTCCTTTATGAACTGAGTCAACAAACATTCCCCTTGGGAAGTACCCAAAGGATAATTTGTTCAAGTTCACCACTGTAAAACCAGAATAACTCAATGTCAGTTGTCTCCCAGAGCACCTGCACTCAACTCCCCACACACCATACTGTTCCAGTTCGAGAACACAAGATGGGAACTTTATTAAGCCATTATACCTTTTTGCTTTTTTAATTCCTTTACTTAACAATTCCTGCAGATGGCACAGGAGGCTGTGCAACTACATGGCCACTTCTGGACAAAGTGACCAGAGCTGACAGATGTCCCAGTGACAATGCAAATGTGTATATAGGCAGAGGGGGAGAGGACAGAAAGGCCAAGTTCTTCCTTATCCCAGTGAATCCTCAGTTGGTTTATTCCTGTGGTTGAAGAACTAGGGCTCTTCTGGGCTGAAGGGCAAATTGGTGGTTCAGATCACAGGAAAGAAAAGCAGAATCTGCTTCTGTGACTGTGAAGCTCAGGAAACCCTCCGGGAGCTCTGAACAGTGATTTCACTCAATGCAGGTCTTCAGAGACATGACTCATCCCAAGTACTGCAAGTGGTGGTTGAAGATCACGAAAATGCCAAGCAGGGGCTGTAGCCTCCAGGGCAAAAAACTCTCCCCATGCACCAAGAACTCACAAACTGAGACCTTTCCCTGGGACCTTCTTTCAAGTAGAGGAATTTTTACTTCAGTAAAAAAGTCTGCACTCATGTTTTCCAGGTGTGCTGAGTTACCTCTATGAGAAATGAAAGCTTAGAGAAGTGATGCAAGACAGAATTGGTAAGAGAAGAGGATAAAGTCCATGAGTGAAGGATCTGCAAGAGTGCTGGACTTGTTCTTCCAGGAGGACATGTCCTTATGGGTCCTGCTGTATCAGGGCCAGGAGCTGTGTGTGCCACAGGCAACAGCACTGTGCAATGCAAGGGGTGGATCCATGAATAGAGAAAACTGTCCTGTGGAACAACTGCTACACAGGGCCACGCCGGGGCTGCAGGGGTCTCTCTCCAAATCGAAAGCTTTGGGAGGATGAGAAGAAATGGCTGGCCATATAGTAAATGTTTCACTAGTTGCTTGGTCAAAACAACAGGTCCACACACCAGAAAGCTAACAGCACCATAAAATGCCAGCAGCCATCCTGCTCATTAACGCTCTTGGCTTGGCTTTTAAACACAGGGGTAACTGGAGCAAATCTGACAGGGCAGAATATTTATCCCCTTGAAGTCAGTGTCAGACAAGAAAGAAAAAACCTATTCTGTTGGCTACCAGGAAAAAAGCCAAACCAAAATACTAATCTTGCAGTGACTGCACACGCTACCACTAACAGGCAGCAGAGACTTCCAGAGGCATGCAGTGGTTAGGTGCCCTCAGGGGCCTGGAGGAGGAGAGATCAGCAGTGAGTGAAGCAGCATAACCAGATTAACTACCATGCCAGAGAAATACATGAAAAGTGGAAAGAACCAAAGGAGATCTGCAAGGGGAGCAATGGGATAATGCTATGACTCATGAAGAGGCAGGACTTTGAATTTGGTACTTTCCTCTTACAGAGTTTGCAGTGTCTAGTTACTGAATTTAGCTCAGGAGCAAGTCCAGACTGTGCAACAAAAGGCTTTCCTCGTGGCTTGTGTAAGATAAGATTGACTAAATGTTTGACACTCTCCATAAAGATCTCAGAAATGCCACGCATAGGCTTTAGCTGTGATCTCCTATCCACAAACCCAGGCAGGCCAAGGACTGCTGAGTGAGCAGCCTTCAGCCCCACGCTCCTGTCTGCAAGCTGTAGGGCGCATGCTTACATCTCCTGTTAGATGGCACTTTGCTATGGTTCAGGCACTAGCAGGGTGCTACAAAATACAAGTGTCACCATTTGTACCAGAAGAGAGACAGGTGTAGAACAGAGCAAGAAAAGCCTTCATGCAACAGTTACAATTAATTTTCAGATCCAAAGCCCTTGGCTGCTCATTTCCATGGAGCAGCCCTCTATCAAAGGGCAGGCCTTCAAACCAAGACCAAATTTTAGGATGCTCTGAAACCAGAACGAGTAAGAATCGAAGAACATCACATGCCCTTGCAGCACCGTTGAAGGTAAAACTTAAAAGTCTATGGCCAACTTAAAACACTGCCTTCTTCACAGCTAGAGAAGCAGTTGCCCGAGGACTTGACAGCATTAGGGCACCCAGTTGGCAGTGCTGGATGATACGGAAATGGCATAAGACTTGAGCTAACTGGAACACCACTTGTTAAATAATAAAAAAAGGCTTTTGTTGAGCAGCTCAAAGTATACCCCAATGAAAGACTGCACATACTCTCTGGGTTGCTCCAAATTCCTTCCAAAGGCATGGCAGGAGCCTAGAAATGTAGATTCCTCCACATTTCCTGGGTGCCTAATTTCAGACACCTGAACAAGGCATTGTTTTTAGAGAGATACTTAGCATTTTTGAAAAAATCAGAACCCTCAGAAAAACTAAAATAGGCAGCAATATCTTTAGCCGCTATGGAAACTGCAGATGATGCAGCATCATCACAGGACCACTCTGCCACCAGAAAAGACATTTCCACAATTTATTGGTGATTTTTCTTCCCCCCAATAAAATGCATTTGCAAAACAGCCCCTCCTGAAAGCAGTTTTCCCTCCAGTGTTCCATAGTCATAAGTTTCATAGGAAATACAAGGATGTTGCCACACAGGACCCACTCCAGAGAGTTCAAGGAGAACTGTGTTGCAGATTTTTGGCTCAAAGCCCTTGGATATTCACTTCTTATTTCTATAGAAAAGCCTTGTTTCCAGGATCAAGCCCCCAAACAAAGTATGAGTTTTGGGATACTCTGATACTAGAGCAGTTAAGCATCAAAATCAAAATGCCTGAGCCTCCTGCAGGTGAATTAGAGGTACCACAGGCTGAAAACCTTTGGGACCGGATTTTCAGGAGAGCTCATAATCAAGGGTTTTTTTCCCTCTTATGTCAACAACATTCTGCAAGAGCAGATTTAGTAGAGAAACACGGCTTTTGGCTTTAAAGTCACGGTGTCTCCGTTCAGAAGTGCAGTGTTACCAGCCAGCCCTTTACCTTACTCATTTGCTCCTAAGGTCACCTTCATCTACATCTGGTCCTAGCAAACCTACAGGTCCATGAATCATTTCCCACCACACCCAGCAGCTGAGGGCTTTATATGTGGGGCTCCTACACGCACACCTACCTTGCTACAGGCTGCTCTCAGGCTTCATGACCCCCCTTTTCCATCAGTTAACAAACTTCAGTGATACCATTCACACACAATGATGAATCAGGATTAAAAATTAATCAGAAAAAAGTTGTGGGCACAAGTAATGGACAGTGAAAGGCAGCTAATCCTGATAGATCCCAGCAGTTACCAATAACCCCAGTTTAGTCTCTCCCTGGTACAGTAAAAGTTCACCAGTAGAGTCATGCACCCCTTCCATTCCACCCTCTTGTTCATCAAATAAGCCCAGCAATGGACAGCTCTTCAGAGTATGCATTCAAGCTCACTAACTTGGGGTCTACTGTGCTCAGTTGTACGTGGTGCCTCCTTAATTAAACCCCCTTCTCTCCTTTCTTATTCTTGGAGCCAGGGTCTAACTTTCAATCTACAGAAACCCACTGAATCCCAAGGCTTGTAAGTGAGCATTACCTGACACAACAACTGGCATACCTGTTTCAGTGAAAACTTTGCTCCAGAGCTTTGCTTCAGAAGAGCAAACAGATGATATCACTGCAAGTTTATTAGTATGTCCTTTAACCCTTCCTTCGGATTATCAACAATGTTAAGACCAGATCTAATGCTAAGACTTACAACAAGATATTAGACAGCTACCAGCATCCAACTCCTTTGACATTTCTCATTTATTGTTCTTTGTGCATTCAGCTAGTTTCCAATCTGCATGGCAACATTTATGTCTTGTCATGTGAACCTGGACAGCTAACAGATGGACTAATTAGAGATCATACTATATTTATGGTTAGACTGATAACAAGGTCACAGCAAGGTCACTGTGAAATATGGCTTTGACTTCGCAGAGAACAATGGGTATTTCCAGGGCTGGGGACAACCATGCTTTCCAAATGAAAGTGTCAGCAAAGCTGCCAAAAAAACTCCAACAATCCAGCTTCCAGATAAAAAGGCCTAAAGACAGACTGCAAGAATAAGGAAACAGCAGACGCAAGATGCACTTGTGACAACAGCTGTATCATGAGTGTGATGTTCTGTATGCAATGGAAACATACATTTCCTGAAAGGTTAAAATTGTATTAAGTTAAAAATTAACTATAGTCATCTGCACACGACAGGAAGATAAATCCTCGGTCATGGATTTAGAAAAGAAGGGAGTTTCCTTTGTTGCATAATAAAAGCAAGATCAGCTTCATAGATGGTTGACTTGAAAAAGTAGAAAGAAGTAACACCAAGAGCTATATCCTGATAGATACTGCAAGACAGAACATGAAGCCAGTATCCACAGAGCAGTGATCACCTGTACTGAAAAAAAAACGCTCATCTTGCTTCTTCTATATAAAAATGGGACCAGCTAACCAAGTATGCTTATGTAGGGACAGACACCCTTCCACTGAATCTGAAATAGTAGGCTGAAAGGCCAAATCCATGTCTGGGTCGAGTACAGATGAGTGCAGATGACCAAACAACTGTCCAACTTGCAAAACAAAGAGCAAGACATTCTTAGGAAGGTATTGAATGTTCTTGACTACATCAGATTAAAAAAAAGAACTTATTTCAAATCTAAGGACACCACTGAAAAATAAGTTCAATGAAATCCCACCAAAACAGAGATAAAGCAAAAGTTCAACTTGTACAGAGGGTGCCACTTGATTTTATTGAGCTATTCAAAGGGCAATCAACAAGACTAAAAACCTGCTCGGTGATATAAAGACTATCAAAGCAAAGCTTTGTTTAGCTCCAAACAATATAGCGTCTGGATATACAAGGCTGACTGTATCTGATATCAGATATTAAAAAGTCCTTGGCCAAGTGCATACCTTGCTGACACATCATTTCAGAGCCCCAGGCAGCTTCAGCTAAAGCTCATGAGACTTGGTTGACACATGTTGAAGACCACAGAAGCCTAGCAAAATGGAAGACATCACTAAGCTGCTGAGGTAAGAGAACTTAAAAGCAGCAACAGGAAAAAACATAAACTAAGATTATTACAGGATAATAAAACACCCACTTATAGTCCAGCTTGCTCAGATTTAGTAACTGAGTTGGAAGCAATTTGTTTTCCCCATTAACTGGAATATGCTCCTTCCCACATAGATTTTCTGTTACCTGAACAAGCACAGCATTCTCAGTCCAGGCACTTAACATATACCTGGTTGCACATTTCTATGAAATATCTATAGGTCTGATCATTTCTGTGGAGTTTATCCACCAGCATAACCTGTTTGAATTCAACCACCAGGTTTAGAATCTAAGGGGGAGGACAGACAAACAAAACCACAGACTGAATTTCTAGAAGCAAATGACAATCCAAAAGAGTACTCTAAGGACATGGAGTCACTATACTCCTATTTAATAGGTTTCTAGGGTGTCTATCCATCATCAAGTCACCTGGGTGTTATTACAAAATCAGCTAATTAAAACCACACCCTGAGATCTAAATGAGTATAGGGAGTGCTGATGAGTAATGACAAGTTACACAAGGCCTGTCAGCCTCCTATAGCTGGGAATTTGCTTGCTGTAGAAGAAAAATATGTGTTGTAATAATCTCACACAAGGACTACAGTGGTGGAGGAGCACAGATAGAAGCAGGGAAGGGCTTGCTCACCTACAGACTGCTTTTGACAGCTCCTTAAAATATAGCAAAGGAAAGAACCTTTTTCCTTCTTCAGGTCATCGATAAAAGAAAGATGTCCCAAAAGAGGGCTTCATTCTCTGGCTTGTACAATGGAGATGGGCAATCATTACTGAATGGGTGAGGGAGGGTGGTTCAACCTGAGGCTCATTAATCAGCCTGGGAGAGAGTGCTCGCCCCTCCTTTCCCTAATGACGAGTACCCCATCACCCTTCCTCAGAGAAAACAGTCTGGTCCTTCATGAAGGCTTCTGATTCGATTCACTGAGCTAAAGGCAGCACAGTGCACATGAGAAGGTCTTATTATAAGGCATACTGTGAGTTTATGGCTCCTATTTCAAAATCTGTATGTGCCTGAGCACAAGGCACACAACGTGTACCTTGGAGACCTGGGGAGCAGTCATGGTACACGTGCTGGGGAAGACAGCGGCTCCCCAGAAGTTGCTGTAAGATGTGCTGCCATGTATCTGGGCCTCAGCTGCGGATCGAGAGTTTGCAATTATCCAGCTGCCTGCCACCAGTACGCCCTCACTAGTGGTTGCATGATGTGCCCTTATCTTGGGAGTTGCCCTTGATACACACAGAGTTCTTTAGCTATGATATGCCCATCACTGGATGACCAAATGGGCAAGACCCCACTCTAGGTTTATACCTCAGAGAACTGTCACTGCTGGACTTACTTAACAGCATGCTACAGTTTTATTTTTTAAACAGAAATAACAGCAAGACAAAGTCTAGGGTTGGTATTGTAACTCTGCCATCACATGGAAGCTTTCTTGTGTATGGAAGAAGTTAAATTCAAGTACTAAGGGCACAACAAGTCCAGCACCTTCTGGATAGCCACAGATAGTCAGTCACACCCAAAAAAAGCCCTGCTTGGTGGGCATATAGTGATCCACTATGCAGGACCTCCTCAGCAAGTCAGACAGGTCCTGGTTGTACTGGTCCTACCATATCTGCACTGCAAAGCTGAAAGCAAGTTGTCTAGGGCCATCACTTTAGGACCTCTAGATGTCTGGCAGGCCTGGCAGATCTCCCTGACTGTTAGCAAGATTGTTTGGTGACTATATTCTGGGTTCCTTGGTCCAAGGTCCAAGACATCTCAAATGACTTGCTGAGTTTTGCAGCTACCAAGTTGCAGAACTGGCTAGAATTCTAGTCACCTCCAGTCTGGATGTCTGGAAATCTCAAACAAATGATCTGGTTTGTTGCTTCTTGTTTTTTTCCTTGCCCAAACCAAATGTCTGTGTGGAAAAACTTTTAAATTATTTAAGAAACCCCCCACAACAGCCCCTAGATGTGTGTCCTTTTGGATGCCATTACAATGACCACAAAAAAAAATATGTTCTGTAAGAAATTTATAGCCATGAAATGCAGCTGGACCACTGGTGAGAGAGGAGCACAGCAGAGACACTGTGCCTGTGCATGAAGATGAATACCTTTTGGTAGGAAGTTACAGTTTGTCTACAAAGGGCCCTGAAGACCTTTATTATTTATGGATAGTACCATTATTTAGAGTCCAAAGGTCTGCCCTTTTTCTTCAGCTTGTTCCAACAGACATCAAAGGAGGATTCATCAGTGCCTTCCTCTTCATTGCCAGAAGGTAGTAATAATAATAGTAATTGGAGTTCTTCACAGTCAAAATGCTTATAAAAACCATTCTCTAATTACTTAATAACGAGACATTTGATGATGCACTGGAAGCAACGCTCATGGCCTCCAAGAAAACAGAAGTAGCATCAGATAGAAAATAAGGAGGTGATTGGTGACAGCCAGCATGGCTTCACTAAGGGCAAATTGTGCCTGACAAATTTGGTGGCCTTCTACAAGGTTACAGCACTGCTGGATAAGGGAAGAGCAACTGATGTCATCTGCCTGGACTTGTACAAAGCTTTTGACACTGTCTTGCACGATATCCTTGTCTCTACATTGCAGAGACATGGATTTGATGGGTGGACCACTCAGTGGATAAGGAATAGGCTGGATGGTTGCACTCAAAAGAACTGTGGTTAACAACTCAATGTCCAATTGGAGACCAGTGTTGAGTGGTGTCCTCAGGGGTGGGTGCTGGGACCGGAGCTGTTTAACATCTTTGTTGGTGACATGGACAGTGGGATCGAGTGCACCCTCAGCAAGTTCTCCAACAACACTGAGCTGTGTCGTGCAGCCAACACACTGGTGGGAAGGGATGTGCCATCCAGAGGGACCTGGACAGGCTGGAAAGGTGGGCCCACACAAACCTCATGGAGTTCAACAAGGCCAAGTGCAAGGTCCTGCACATGGGTCAGGGCAATCCCAAGCACAAATATAGGCTGAGGGATAAGTGGTTTGAGAGCAGTCCTGAAGAGAAGGATTTGGAAGTACTATCAGATGGAAAGGAGACAGCCAACGACTTGCTTTCCAATACTAGTTTCAAGACAGGCTATAATATACATATATACACATGTGTCTCACTCGAAAAGAATGAACAAGCCTCAGTTTGTACCATTCTGATAGTTCAAAGACAGCAGTAAGGACTTCTGAGGGCAAATGGGATTGTGGTATTTTTCTAGGATGTAACTTCTTCCTGGAAGTTAAACTAGAGGATAAATTCGGAGATAATATCCAGTGTCAGTCAGATGACATAGCAAGGCATTAACCTTCTCACTAGTGCAGGCTGTTTAACTTGTGTGAAGAAACCTAGAGTGCGCAAATAACATAACGTATAATAACAGAAATCATCAACCAACAGATCAACTCTCTGCCAGTCTCCCAGCTGGAGGAAAAATTTCTCCTCTCAGCACAAGAACATCAATATTGAGGAGTCTGTGATATCTAGACACAGGATTGCATGACTACTCCAGCTATCATAGAATCAACATTTTGTCTCCTGCATTTACGTGAAGCAAGTTAGGCACAGATTAAATTGGAAAAAGTGTAGGCTAGCAATGATATAAAACATTGCAAGCAATTCTGTGCTGCATGACTATTTTCATAGTGCTCTGGGCACAAAGTTTGCCCAAGAATGCATCATTTTGAGATAGGCAAGAGCTTTGGGGTTCCATTAATGTAAACCACTGCATTCCTACACGACTGGTATTTACAGAATGTCGCTCGGACCCACAAATTAATACCACTTTGATGTAATTTCTTACAAGTGGTCCAGATGGATGGGTTTTGATGATGAAGTATCTGAAATTTTATGGAAAAGTTGATGAAAATCTTGATTTTAAAAAATCCTTATCAAACATTGGTTAAACAAAATATTTTTGTGAAGGGAGATAGATTTTGACAAAAAACTTTCATGCAAGTGAGAAGGTGGAATAATTCACACACACACTGGAACAAGAGCATAAGTAGTTTCAGCAGCACCTTTCCTTGAATATTGGAGTCCCTATGACTCCCTTGATTTTTAGAGGCACACATAGGACAGAGGCATACAATGCTTAGAGTTAAGTATGTTCAGACCCCTGAAAATGAAGTAATTTGGGGGCCTCTGCCTTTGCTTAGTAGTAAGGTAGCTTGGAAATACTACATTCATGTGCTTTCTTGTGGCAGAAGGCTTCATGGACCATTTCTGTGCATGCAGCCAACTTAGGTGCACTGAGTTACTCTCCTATCACCTTCCTCCCTGCTGCTGAAGAGAGACCCAAGCTGGGACTCCCACCATGGTGTGGGTCGTTCAGCCACAATCAGTAACACAGATGTGACCTCTCCTTCAGCTCTGAGCTGAACAGGAACAGTGCAAATGCAGCCATGGTGAGAAGCATGGCTTATCAGCTCCCCACACACATTTCTACAGCTGAGGTTTTCCTTGGAGTACAAGCAGGGCAAGCTCACACCTGCCTGCAAAATCCCCAGAAGAAAACATCTTACAATTTATAGCCCTTAAATAATCCAAAGCCTCACTTCTACAATCATTTTTCACATGCTTAACTCCACAGGCAACTGTAATATGGAACAGCTACCCACATACGGGAAGAAAAGCCTGTGATGGTGTTCTTGCAAGACTGGGGCACCAGACTGGGGGAGCCAGAGGTCTCTCCTTGATGGCAAGAAGGCACTTTGCATGCTATGGATGCAATGTAAAGCACCACAGAAGTCAAACTTTAGTATAAACATTAGTTAGAACTATTTCATTATTCGAATCTCAGGAAAGCTGTGGAGTCAAGCATCTTCTCCTTTACATGAGAAAATGTGAAAACCCTGCAGTACCCCCTTCCTTTGCCCTGGACTGGAAGTTGGGGATTTCCAGACAAGACTCTATTGCACGCATTGGCTTTGGGTTTTTTTTTCTCATTTTCGGGGACACACAACAAGCGTTGCTTGCAGTTATTTTTTTTCACAGACAGCAATCAACAGTTATAAAACCAATTCCAAATGCAGCCTGGATCAAGTTTCAAAAAGCCCTGTTGTCCTCTGTGTGTGTGCATGTATGTGTGTGCGCAATTTAATTTGCTGTGGCCACAGAACTGCATTTGTAGGGCTATATTTCATTTTTTTCTTTTTTAATCTCCAAGGCAGTTATCTATGACAGTGAGTGTGTCACAGGACAACATCAATTGCAACGATTGCACAAATCAGCCTCCAGCCTCTTGCCTTAACAAGCTATGCGACCCAGTGATCTTCAGCATGACACTCCTTGCGTTTTATTGCTGGTTGGAAAGATTTGGTTTGAGTCTCTTTCAGTGCCAGAGGTCTTTATTGCTAAATAGCCCTGGCTGTTGAGTAATACGTGAATTTAATGTACTCATACTAGAATGCCCACTTGTAAGGTAGTGGAAATTCAACTTAAAACTGCAATCAGCTCCTTTTTTTTGCTGTTTTTCATTCTGAGTTTTTGCTTTGCTGTTTTCAGACTACTTCCTGATCTGTTTCCCATGCTGTTACAGCTCCTTATGAAGCAGACTATCACCTCAGTCCTGCTCAGGCACATGAAAGAGATGATCTAGAGGAGGGAGGAGCCGTGGCCAATCTCATAAAAGCAGCATCCTACTTGTGCTGCTTTGACAAGACATGAAAGAGTCCCATTCTTCCTGACCATCTTATTAATACTCAAAATCCATCCACAGAACAAAGCGTTGCTGGTAACATTTCAGCTGTCTGTTTGGCAAGATGCATGTGGGGAGGACATGGAAGAATCTTATGAAGAACAGCACCAAGGCCCATGTGGGACTGTTTCATGCCTGGAAGAGGTCAAGGAAGGTTTCTGGGGGACAGGCTTTGGAGAGGGAATAGAAATCATCCTTTTGAACATTCTGCATCAAAGCTCTCTTGAACGTACCACTGTTGCCTCTGGTACTTTTTACTAAGAAACAAAAAGCTTCTGTGACAGCTACCAGCAGTTACAAGAATGGAGCTATGTTACTGCTGGGGAAAAAGTTCTAAGTCTGTAAATGTGTATCTGAATATTTAAACAAGTCTGTTGGGCACTTTTCATAGAGCTCTCCAACAAGCACTCTACACCTAAGCAGGAGTACTGACAGTTTACTGGTAGCAAATCCTGTGTTTTATTCTGAAAGAACATTTGTGATTTGGTGCTCTCAGGTATTTCATTTTCCCCCTAATATTCTTTGTGCCAGGATCTGGGGTATAAGTGAAACAGCTCTTTCCTTAAAGCAAAAGATCCATTTTCAGCCCTCACAACTGAAAAGAAATGCTGAAAAACATAAACTCTAAAAAGACATGGACATCAGAAAGATAACATAATGCAAAAGATGTTACAATTTTTGAATGGTTTGGAGTAGCAGAACTGAACTTGTGGTTGTCCCTCTGCCCATTGCACATGAGAAATTTGAACCTAAGAGTTATGTTCCCATGATCAGTGAAGTACACTAAGCAGCTATCTATTCAGTTAACGCTCCAAATTTGACCACCAAATATTGCAATAAGCTGCTCTCAAACAAGTTACAGATTCAGTATTATTTGTAGAAATAATAAACACCCACAATTTGGCATATTCTGAGAAAACTGTTATTTTTCTAATGGGCTTTTCACAGCGACCCAAAATACAGAAAATTAACCTAATAAGGTATTCATTATGTATCATTTACCAGCTTGTGCGTCAGTCCAGAATGCAAGACCACACCTGACCTTTTAATAGATACATTTTTCTAACAGCCGCTTTCTATCAGGCTACACTGTAAAGTTGCTTAACATCCTGGTGGCTGATCAAAATATCCCTCCTCCCCTCTAGCACTGAGCATCCTGCTCCGTTAATGCTCCACAACTCTTATCACATCTCTTAAGTCCTGTTCTGGGATGAAGAGCAGAAGCAGCATTGTGTTTTTCAGAACATCTCTATTGCAGGTGCAGGCTACCAGAAAAGAAAAGAAAAAAAAAAAAAAAGTAAGAGAAAGACATGAAGCACTGAAACAGTGGCCTACTGTTGCAAGGTGACGATAGGACATGGTTATCTGTGGCAGGTCAGTGTGTGTTGGGATGTCCCATCTGTTATCAAGGCAAGTCTGTCTACGTCAAAGCTCATGGATCAATGTGAAAATGAGACATTCCCCAGGTCAGTGCCCTGACTCTCATACACTGACGCAAACAACAGTAGCTGTTAAAATGCTGCCTGTCCTGCCCCTGCACTCCAAGTTACCATCTCTAGCAGAGAACAGCAGAGGCAGCTGTGCTTCTGTGCCAGCACTGCAGCATGCCTCTGGCACCCATCTCCGCTGGCAGCCCATGTACACTAGCCAGACTGCAAATTAAGAGCTGGGGACACTGGGGTGTGTCTAGCTGCAAGGCTAGTCTTTGGTGGCTGGTCTTGTCAGCAGCTGGCAGTCCTGCAGTCTGACCTGACAGGGCTTCTGTGGTGCCATTCATTAGGTGCAGTTAGTTCAAGTTTTAGCCATATGCCTCAAGACCGTGACAGCTAATCTCAACAGGCAAAAGGGGTTTACAAACGGACAGTGGAAAACCAGTTGCCTATGAAAGAAGTATCATCATACTGCATCACTGACTCCTGAGTCAGTGCAGGGAAGCATGAAGCTGTAACCTAAGTTTGCAACTACCCAGCAGCTCTGAAAATATCAGGCCCCATTCTCAGCTACCGCGAGTGCTTGGAGAAGTTCCTTTTTTATGGCTTTGATGTGGAGCTCAAAGCATCTTCCCCACTGTGGGGGAAGAGACAGCTGTCTTGAGCCCAGGGAGAAACTAGTGTCATTAGTGAAGTGATGCTATGAGGTGCTCCCACTACCTGTTTTGAACCCCATGGGCTCCTGCATCCACTTTCTAGGGTCTTCCCTGTCCCTGTGTGTCTACCTTTACCTCAGCTGCTATGCAAGGTGAAGAGGACCCAGTCAACTAACTTCCAAGTCCTGCTAACTAGCACAGACACATACTGCAAAGAGCAGAGATGAGTAACCTTCAGATTTCTCCTGGCACATATGTGTCCAGGTGCCTGCTCCCATTAGCTGCAGTGGGGATGCAGATATGGTATTTGTTTTAATGTCCATGAGAAACCGGGAACTGTGTAAGAAGGAAAGACAGAGAAGACACAGAGATTTTTCATCTCCCATTTTCTGAAGTGGCTGAAACAACCTACAGATTGGTGCTGCTGTGCTGTGGCTGAGGGAAACCCTTTTTCAGTTGCTAGATGTTACAAGGAAGAAAAGTGTGAATGTAAAGACTGGTTTTGTTTTACAATAAACATCAGGCACAGACAGCTCAGCTGTGCCAAGTATAGCATGGCTCTACGCTGCCTTTCACTCTGCACGTACTGAAGAGTCTCAGCCCAAAAGAGCGACTCTCAAACTCTCATAGGAATGCTGGTTGATAAAGTCAGTGTTTGAGACAAACCCCAGAAGCGAAGGGTGCTCTACAACAGAATGACAGGTTAGGTAGGGAAATGCAGGCAAAGGACTCCCAGTGAATATTAACCAGCTCTATCTGTGGCACGTTAAAGACCAACTCACATAGGCTGGGTGATTTTTTAATATGTAAGGTCCTTTCCTTTGGGGTACAGTTTCCTTTTGCTTGAATCAATGATCATTTGTTACATTAATGCAGAAACAGAAACCAGCTACACTGCATTCATGCTCTTTAATTGTCCAGCTGGAGAAATCAATGCTTTTATTGAATTAGCCAGTTGCCACAGCAAGTTTTCTTTGATTTCTAAGGCTCCCATGAATCAATAGGAGCCTGTCATTGCCTCTAAGTGGAGCAAAGTCAGACCCCAAGTCACAGAGGTGGATGAAAACACAAACCTTCCTGCAGAATTCTCGGTGTTAGGTGGATGTGGGACTACTTGGCAATTTGCTGAAAAACTACCTCCAATCACTTCCTCCCCTGCCTCAGTGACTGACCTCAGCTCATAACTCCACCCCTGCCTTATCAATTCTCAACTCTCACACTTAAGATTCTTCTGTTTTCCTACTTCTCTATCAGCTTTTTCTGTGCTGTAGGCAAGATCTGCTGCTGCTGTCTCCATATTGTCTTAGGTGCAGGTGCCCATGTGAGAAACATCTTCCCCTACACAGGCCTGCATCTGATAAATCTAAATGTCTCTCCAGGACTCCCTTCCCCGTGCTGTCAGCAACAAGTCATCTTTAATCAAAGTGCTGGTCAAAATATTTTGTATTTGTTTTTCCAGAAAGGTAATTTTGGTTTTGTATTCCAACCTTCCCATAAAACTGGCCATTTTTTATCAGCACAGCTGGTTGGGAAGCATGAATCATACATAAATTACCACTTTTACTGCATTCCTTCCCTTTGTCAGCCCTTCTGCTGTCAGCTACTTGGGACAGGACCATTATTCTTTAGTGTTTAGCAAACACTCTACACATAATGGGCGATACTGTAAATAAATGAAAATAAGACCTGAAATCAAATGGAAGCTGCCTGATAGGACTTTTGCGAAACCATCTGAGCTTTACAGGTTTTTAATCAGCTGTGCTGCACTGTTACAATGGCTCTGCCTTACTTCTGTGGTATTAAACAGGATCGCAAGGAGATGGCAATGGAAACAGGTCTTTAGCTCTTTTACCCACAGCTCACTTCAGTTGATTAAGAATGATCTGTGCGTTATAGGCTGAGAAGCACCACGTAACTTGTGACTGGCATAAAATGATGGATAGCCCAGCATTTATTGCCTAATAAGAATTTCCTCCTGGAAAATTGGGTGAAGTGATAGACCTTAATGCTAAGGAATGGAAGGCTGCAGGAGATGCCAAAGGGGAAAACTGGTGGGGGAGATTTCAAAAGACAAGCTGGCCCATCGTTAGTGAATGCAGAAGTTCATAAAAATCCTGTGCAAACGAATTTTGATCATGTCATGGAGAAGAGAACAAGGGGGAAAGACAAGGGTCACAAAGACAAGTGCTCATCTGAGCACAACTGAAAATCAGGGGGAAACAGTAAAATGAGTTTAAAGGGCTGTAGTATTTCAGCTACCAGGTGGAAGTAAAAGAAATGAGTAGCAAGACGAAAACAAAACCTGTGCACTGCATGACACAGCTCCAACTGGGACATCAAACCAGTCTGAGTAATATTACATGCTATTATTTGTAGGAGAAATAGCAATGTTTTCACAGTGCCAAACATGAGAGGCTTGTGGCTGCACATGTGTTTGAAATGGATATTGTTTGTTTAGTATTGCCTACCCCAAACACTCAAAACTTTCAGGTTAGGCTTGGAAACTGTGAAACTAGCTTGAAAATTAGTGGGTTTATAAAAACACTCCATACAATCTGAATGTCTGCCTTCTAGTTTTCAACCTTCATGCAACTTTCAGTTTTCTGCAGTAACTGGAGTTTATCTAAAACAAAAACAAACCACCAAGAGTCTCACCATCCTCAGAAAAAACCCTAAACCACTAATTATTGCAAGATCTGCAGTGAAATCACGTGACTGGCAAAAGCCAGCTGCAAACCAAGTAACAACAAGCCTCTGGACAGAGGAGAACATAAATACTGATGGCAGTGAAAAGGTAAAATCAGAAGAAGAGAAAGGACCGGAAGGAATTAATCTAGTGGTGGCCGGTTCAGATGAGCACAGGTCAGCAACTTTGAGGGACCTTGTTAAGCAAGGCTCTTTCTGCCCAACCTGCAGGGAAGAAAACCGGTAGAACATATTTTGGTGAGCATCTTTCAAGATGGGTTGATTTTGGAGGGAAATGCATATATAGCTACTAGAGATGGGGTGAATCCAGCACATGCACACACAGCAGCCTGACAGCAGGCAGAGCAGCGGCCAGCGCTCCTGCTGCTAGTAAGGCACCAAAGGTAGAGAGAGCCCACCCTAATGCAGTCCTGCTCATGCCACCCCTGAACACAGAGAGGGTTGCCAGGGAAAACATCAGCAGACTCGGGACCAGCCTCTGACCAGCACCAGCCAGGAAGAACCAGCCACAGCCTTGTGTGAAATCAAGCCTGGCATAGTCGGCAATGTCGGCTGGGACTGCAGGAACTGATGTGCATGCTTTTGTTAATAATGTGGAAATTTCTTATGGACTAAACTGGCAATGCGGAATCTACTCCCTACTATAACCCTGGCTTATTGCTGTTGTGTGAAGGTAGAATCTCTTCCAGTTGCAACATTGAAGGTCTGCCACGGAGCTGGAGATCGGACTACAAATGCTGGACTTCACAGAATCAGAATCATCATCAAGGTTGGAAAAGCCCTTGAAGCTCCTCCAGTCCAGCCATTAACATCACACTGACTGTTCCCAACTCCACCAGATCCCTCAGCGCTGGGTCAACCCGACTCTTCAACCCCTCCAGGGATGGGGACTCCCCCCCTGCCCTGGGCAGCCCATTCCAACCCCCAACAACCCCTTCTGGGAAGAAATGCTTCCTAAGAGCCAGTCTGACCCTGCCCTGGCGCAGCTTGAGGCCAGTCCCTCTTGTCCTGGCGCTTGTTCCTTGGTTCAAGAGACTCATCCCCCCCTCTCTGCATCCTCCATTTAGGGAGTTGTAGAGGGCGATGAGGTCTCCCCTCAGCCTCCTCTTCTCCAGACTAAACCCCCCCAGTTCCCTCAGCCGCTCCCATCAGACCTGTGCTCCAGACCCTGCACCAGCTCCGTTGCCCTTCTCTGGAAACTTGAGTCATTCAATGGCCTTTCTGGAGTGAGGGGCCCAAAACTGAACACAATAATCAAGGTGCAGCCTCACCAGTGACGAATACAGGGGGTAAGATCCCTTCCCTGTCCCTGCAAGGGACTTGCCGCAAGCTTGTCATTTACGCCTGCTTCTTTGGGAACACAAGGAACACCATGAAATTCAGCATTCAGGGTCTTCCCTACACCCAAGAGGCTTAGAAGAGCATCTCTTTAGGCTAAAATGTCTCTGAAGAAAAGAGTTGCCATCTTTCCTGATCAGATGATGCTGATGATCCAGTAAAATTATGAACAGAGGATGAGTAAAGGACTTTGGCAGAGAAATGTCAAAACAATCACAGGATGTGAAGAATTAACCATCCTTTCCCAAAACCATAAGATCAGACCTCAGTCTCTAATGTTAATCCAGGAGTAAAAAACATTTCACATGATTCAGTCACATCTGTTCTTAACTCCTTGTCTCAGCGTGCACCTTGATACGGTTTATGGCATCAGTGGGATTTGATGCTGCCTAATACTGGGATTTCAGCCCCTTGCAGGAACTAAATCTATAAAGGAAGAACTCCCCATGTACTATTTAAAGGATTTTTATCTGCCCCATCATGATTAAACTGCCTCTTGGCTGGAGAAATTGTTCTTCCCCTGTGTGTTTGTTACAATGTTGATGTGTGCTTGTGAGGTGACTTAAACGGACGTGATCAGACCCAAGCAAGTCCTTTTTCCAGGTTCTGACAAGGTGTGTATTTATGTGAAAAGCAGTGTAAATAAAAAAAATCCTACTCTCCAGCTCTCCAGAAAAAGCTAAATGTTGCATATTGTGAGCAAAATTTTATGTTTTGGGAATTCTGTGCCAAGCATGTTTGCTTCTTTTCAACTACATTAAATTAGTCAATAAAACACAGCAAAATAAACTGAAGTGTTACCTTGTCCTTATTAGTCACCCAAGTCTTATAAGACAATGGGATGAGGCCATAACTATGTGATTAATTATATTATCTTTAATTAAAAACTGAGGCTGGAGAAAACATTAGGTGAATTGAAGAACATGGTTGAAAGTCTGTAGCTGTGTTTTTCAGTAAGTCCCACTAAGTTCCCTCTGGCCCTGCTGCCTTGGCTTGAGTACCAGGCTCAGTTTTTACCGCCGAACTCATATGGGGCCAAAATTGCCACCCCCATGCCTCTGTTAATTTAGCCCAGGAAAACAGCTCCACAATTAAAGCATGACTGATAGCTCTGGTGACTCCAGAACAAGAGCCACTGAGCAGAGATGGGCACAGAGACACAGTTTCAATGCCCGAGATGTATGGAGACAACTAAAAGCCAGTGTGGAGGACAGGTGCACTACTGCAAAGCCAATGGTAATCCTGGTCTTGCCACAAAAGGGTCAGACCCAGGCACCTTCTTCACTGCTGATCTGCAGGAATCAACAAGCAAGTCAGGACACAGCTTGCATGCTGGCAGGAACCACCAGCATCCGACTGCAGCTCCAGGGTAATTAGAACCTGCCCAGCTCTGCCTAATGAGAAGTGGTGTTTGTAATCCCCATCCTGAAGGCTCCCTGACTCTTACAGGTGGATTTGCCACATCCACACAGGCTGAGTCTGTGCTTACGATTAATGTAACTCAGACCTGCTCGGGGCTTTTCATCAATACATTTCAACTGCACTGCAAATGCGGACATGTTGTTGCCCTATTTGCATGCAGGGAAACGCAACATCCCTCACTTAATTTGCACAGGATTATTGTGCAGGAAACAGAACTTGCATTTCCCAAGTCCAGAGCTGGGCAAAGCCTGCTCAAGTTTTCCTGGGGACCCTGGTTAACAGAATAGTTACATGACTAGATAGCTACACACCTAAATACTATTTGTCTGAAAAATATTATCTGGAAAATAACATTGCTTATTCTAGAATCTGGAAATGTTAATTTTAAAGCCTCTCAATCCATTTCAAATACTTTTTTTTTAATGAAAGGCTGAAAAACCTGACTTTGACTGAGGTGAAAAATAAAAGGGTTTAGTTTAATGATGTTTTCTGGGGAATGTTTTCTTCCTTTTCTAGTTATTTGTAGCCACAAAACTTCAGTGAAATGATTTTGAAAAGCTAGAATTTGTCCTGTTTTGACTGCAGGCTCTGAACAAGGAAGGTCAGAACAGAAAGAAGGAGCCAAAACTGATTATGAAGGCAGGGCATACAGGATAACAGCACTTCAGAAAGCACAAGAAATTCCTGGGGAATCCAAAGCCATGGAGTTCTGAACACAGAAAAGAAATAACACTTACTTTCTTTTTTTTCCGCCACAATTCATTAAAATGTTATCAATGTTTCTAAGGCCAAAATACAGTGACCTGGTCCGCTTACTTGTGAGTAAAAGCAAAAAGGAAGAAGTGATTTATGAAAATATATTTCACTCTCTCTTTCCTTCTGTTTTTTTTTTGTTGTTCAAATTATGTTATATATGTAAAATCAGCAAGATCTGAAAACGGATGATATTTGCTGCAACTAGGAACATCTTCTATTAGAATAAAAACATCTGTCAGCGAGAGAGTGCTCCAAGCCTCTGCTGGCTGTGGCACTGACTGCTGTATGATGCTGGACATGTCTCTCCATATAACTCTGTCTCTTTTTCCATCCTCCTATTTAGCCATGATTTCTATTCAGATCACAAGGTCTTGCGGCAAGACCTGTTTTTATCCTATATCCTAGCTCTCGGGGGTCTGGATCACAGCTTGCTCTAATGTAACAAACATAAATAACCACCTATGACTGTCTTTCCAGGAGAGCCTCCTTGTGCTCTCTTTGGCAAGGTGCTGTTTTTTCACGCATGCTGCGAACTGGCAGCTCTGCCTGCATTTGCTGTCAGGTGTCCTATGAGCCTGTTAGCAATCTGACAGGGTTTCCTGGGACCCCCAGTGAGCTGGAAATGAACAGAGGTTCACAGCATTTGCCCTTTGCTGTAAGCCAGCTCCTGGACATCAGACAGAAAGGTGAGCAGAAAGTTGGATGGAACTGAGTGATGGGGTTTGTGCCCAAACCCTTCAAAGCCAACATGGGCTAGTCTTCCACTCAGGGAAATGACTTTTTCCTCCCTGTCTTAAGTCTCTCTCTTCCCTAGACAAGTGTCTCAGGGACTCTGTGAACCAAAGATGACTGAGGCTGGATTGCTACATAAAATGCCTGCGTTCCTTCTTAATCTGTTGCAGGCTCTCTTGCCAGGCTTCACTGATTTCCAGATGCTTCTTGACAATCAGCCTTGACTCTATTTGCATTGTGTACTAAGAACTCCTTGCTGACTAGTTTTGCTCTGCTTTTTGCTTTTGCTTTGTTTTTTGCTTGTAGATCCCCAACACTGTACAACAGCTGATGCCTGGTGGACAGTAAAACTATGTCACCTATCCCTCCAGGCTCTTGCTGGGAGGCATGAGAACACCCCACCCAGGGAGCATTTCATCATCCCCAGATCCTGTCGGAGCAAATTCCAAATATCTGGGGAACCACAATGAATTAACATGCAAATTGAATCTTAAGCCAAGATTCATGTCACTGTCATCTTTATGTATTAGACTGTAGATCATGAAAGGAGTTACGCTCCAGCGGGCTAATTAAGTAAACATGAAGCAAATGAGGGTAGCAAACAAGCACTAGGGTCTAGGAGCCTGGGTTCAAGTACTGGCTGAGGCAGAAAATTCTTGTGTGATGATGGGCAAGTTTGTTAGGGGCGGTTCTGAAATGCACAAACAAAAACAGGAGGCCATTAATGGGACCTTGAGATGGACTCCTGTCCTTGTTGAAGTACAGCACGAATTTCCACTTCCCTCGTCATACAGAGCAGTAAGCTAAAACCAAGGAACTGTGAGACAAGTTAAATAAAAGGCTTGAGAACAAAGCTTCGACCCTGCCCTCTGTGTACAGGCTGGGGTCTTCCACAAGGTCTTTCCCACCACTTGACTCAGCCCAAACCTCAGTGCACCCAGGCAGCTCCAGCTGGCTTTGCAGCACACTTCAGCCTCATCCAGGGAAAATGTAGCCAAGAGACGGGGAAACCAGCCAGACTCCCTGTTGAAAAAACAAAGGTGCCATTTCTTACGTAGGCATCTTTGATGGTTCCATCCTGATGCCAGAAGAAAACCATCCCCATTTTAACTGTCCTAGCGCGCTCTAGTGGGAGGCTGCTCCCTGCACAGCTCGGTAGCATCCCTGCACGGCTGCTCGCCCAGCAGCAGCCTCCGCACCCAAGAAACGACACAAAACTATCCAGTGCCGGTGCCCAAAGAGCTGGGGGCAAAGGGAGATGACTATAAAACCAGATCCACTGAGAAAGGGTCAGTGATTTCAGAGTGATTAGAGAAAAGATATTTTCTCTACTAAAAAGGTATTTTCATCCTGGTATTATTTGAGGATAATGTTGTTTCTTCGCAACTAAAGAAAAACAAAATAATCCCCAAACATTTCTCTGCCCTTTTTTTTTTTTTTTAAATGGGAATTCTTCGTGAATAACTCAGGAAGGCACGTAAAGAAACTCAAAGTGGATGAGATTTTTTTTTCTAATAAAAAACCTATACTTGCTGTTACACACAGCCCTGTTCAGTCACACCCTTCAAGCACCATCTTCCCCCCATGAGTGCATCCTGTACATCAGTGAGATACCACCTCCACGGCCTCCATCTTGCCCAGCTGTGGCTGCTCTGAGGGCACACAACCTTTCTGTGAGACACTGCTTTGCCCTTTTCCTTACACATCACAGGCTGCTTCCTCACCCACTGACACAGGGTTTCATGCTCTGGGATTCATTGTCTCACTGCATGGGTGTTTCAGACAATAGAGTAGGCACCAATTTTGCCAGCAGGAGAAACTATTTCTTACCTTTTTATTATTCTTAGTCTTTCTATGCTTGGATAGGAACAAGCGTCTGTGAGGGAAAGAAAGGGAACATTCAGAAAATAAATTGTTGTTTGGTTTATGCACCTTTGGGTCTCATTCATAACCCAGAGCTTTAGAATAACTCAGGTTGAAATCTGCAATATTTATTCTATAACAAGGAAATTGTTTCTTTCACAGGAAAAGCATTCAACAGTGATATCAAAGGTTTGGGAAAACTGACCACTTACACTGGTGCTTGAACAGGGGACGTAACCTTCAAACCCCAGGTCAAATTGTACACGCAAAGCTCTGTGGCGTCTCTGAACCTTAGCTAATAGTCTAGTTATCATCCCTTCGGCTACGTGGGACCCCGATCACAGATTTACAAGGCCAGCTGACAGACAGTATGCCAGCCCCACATATGTGATTTAAATGGGACCTCCAAGGAACACAGTAAAACAAAAGCTGCTCCAAGCTGATAAGGGTTGAAAAATAAACTCAAAATGCATCAGAGCTCTTGAGTCTCTCAGTTACCGTGGAGTACTCCCAGCTAGCCTGTTCATCAGCCTAGCTGCTGAAGCTACCCCAGAGATTTGTTAACTGGTGGCAAGTGGCGTGGGCAGTGGGATACAGCTTTCAAACAAGGTTCAACGGAGCAATACTAAACTGCTCTTTTTCTCCTGGAACATACCAAAAGGCTTCACCCTGCAGTTCTCACGAATCTGTAAAGCAAAAGGCAGATAAACCAAAAGACATAGCACCAACCATTGAGAAACAGCCTGTATTAAATTCCACTCCCATCTCCACTGTTGTATAACATTTGAGACAGGGCATTTGAAGCCTGCTTGAGCATGCACCTTCACGAGTACTCAACTTTGCATTAAGTAATCCCACAATATGGAGCGTAGGGCTATATACAAGTGCTTGCAAGACTGTGGTCTCTGTAAGACTGGAGAAACTGAGAAATGTCTGGCAAACAGCATCCTGAAGGAAGACACTGGATACCAGAACCATGTGGATGATAGCAGTGCCCCTTGGGAATGTAACATCTTTTTCATGTACACTTCCTTGCTTCCCATTTAAGTAACTGTCAGTAAAAAAAGCAGGAGTTTGGGTAGGACAGAGATATATGTATTTGTCTTACATCACACTAAACACCACCATGCTGAGCCACTGCAACCTCAGCTTGAAGGCAGCTCAGAAAGAACACAAAAGAGGCAGAGGCCGTTTGTATGTGAGTAGAGTGTGGGGAGGTATATAAATGAAAGCAGGGCCTGGTTAAGGAAAATAATACAATGAAGAATTTCAAAGCTGAAGATTGTTTTTATGCGGGCTGAGATGCTCACAATATCATGCTTTTCCAAAGCAGCCTCATGGCAACAAGATGCATTTACTGGGGTCAGACAGATCCAGATCAGAGCACTGTTGTAACACTTGCCACCCATGACACTTCATCTCTGAAGCCAGGGTTGCCCCAAGCCAGACCAACCACAGATTTCCACTTTGGTTTCCTACATGTCAGCTGGGTCTTCCTTGGTCCACCACCAAGCCCAGCCCAACCCTCTGCTAGCTTGCTGGCTTCCTACCCTAACAAATTAATACACAGCCAAATTAACCTGTTTTCTCTACACTCCTCTCAGTGTGCTACATGAAATAAAAAAAACAATAGAGAACAGTCTTACAACAGGGACTCAGAGCCAAGCTAAAAAGCAGTGCTATTACTCCCTACCATCTCAAAAGAAAGGAATCTAGTGTATTGTCCTAACAACACCAAAACCAAGAACGCCATCCCTTTTGTCTGTCTCTATCCAGCTTCATCCTCTTTTACTTCTCCTTATTAACACAGCAGAGTACATTGCTAATTAAGTCTGATTTTTCTTTCTTGGATGTAGGCCCTAGTAAGATTTAGAAATAACCTTAATCTGGTAATTGTAATTCTAGTATTTACCTCTTCCCATGATTTCCAATGTTACTGCATTCTTGGCTCAAGATGAGCTTCTGCAATACTTTAAAACACCAGGAAAAAACTCCATTGAGACCTTGTTCCTACAGAAGCTGAGGATATTTGAATATCCTCTAAACATGACCAAAACCAGTTAATTAGTTAAGCTCTATAAAGCAAAACTAAACCTCTGGGGAGGCAGACTGTTTGTTTTCCTGGCATGGCCATCCCCGAACGAGGAGCTCTCTGTCACATCCAAATCCATACACCCCTCTAAGCACACAGCCAGAACGCCCCTTGTCAGACATCAATCCAACCGAGGACATGAGGTAAACCCAAACCGCCCTCCTGCCCTGCAAGCCTCTGTGAAAACAGAAACCTCGTCTCATGGGCCAAGGGACAACAAACGGCTGGACAAGCTGAAAAAGCAAACGCCACTATTTACGCTGATAACATCCCTCCAACTGTTTGTCTGCAAGCAGTAGTGGCCCTGTCCTCTTGTGCATAGGCTGACCGGGCCACCCGCTCGCATACAGCTTCTGCAATGTCACAGAACACCCTGCTTCACAAGCAGCATGTGCGCTGCTCCTTAGCTTCTCAGGCACTGCACCAGAATGTGCAATTGCTCGCCAACATTGGATAAATATGCAGAGCTCTGTCAAATTTTTCATTTTCACATACATTAATCATCCCCAAAGCCCACCTCAGCTGTACAGATCTGTACTCTTTGTACAACTTTTATTCTCTCAAAGGTGTGTATTTTCATAATGACAGTGCTCATGTACCACTTAACAGTATATTTTCATTTGGCCCCAGCCACACTTCTGAACGGTAATTTATTACTGCTTGTCACTAGCTGCTACTAAGAGTAATACATATACTGGGTTTATTTAGTGTGTTTAGTATTTCTCACTTGACTCTTTCTTACACAGGCAATACTGCCCAAGCCCAGAGATTCACAAATCAAAATAGTGAAGTTTCTGGGCCTTCCAGCTGCACTGGTTTTGCACCTCCCAGCTTTTTGTCTGTGAGATCTAGAAACTTTCATTTATTTATGCTTTTTTAAGTGAAAGTAGAGAGCCTAATGCAGTCTGCCTGCTACAGGAGCTGCAAGTGTAGAGTGAACGGCTATGTGGACTATGAAAACATGAGAGAAGTATGCAGGGATGTCTCAGAGGCCTGCCCATGCTGGCTTTATTCCTTAAGGACCTGATTCAAAACCCACAGGCCAGGCCCTTCACCGTCCCAGAGGTAATGTCAGGGATGTGCATGTTAGTTGAAGAACCAGGTCCTGCTGGACTTGATACCTGCAAAATGTTGGCCATTTTGCTGGGCAACGGTACCCGCTGGGAACGGCCACGCTGACTGTGTGCTGTGAAGTGACAGGACAGCCATGGAGAGGCCTCGTGCTAACACTGGCTAGGCTGACGGCCAGGGGTTGTGCTGCAAATTAACTGCAGAGCGTTCTACCTGCAAAGCAGCTGCCGGCCCACGGCTGCACTTCAGCCCCACTGGGGTATACAGGGGCACAGCAGAGATTTTTAGCTAGCAATGTTAAAACCAACACATTCTGTCAGTGCTACCTGTCGACCACAAGCTAGATGGAAGACAAGAAAAACTCTTTTGCAAGGAGTTCCAGGAAATTCAGAGGTCGGTAGAGGAAAAAAGCTCTCCCCATTAATACTCCTTACAGAGAAAATTTAAAAAATAAAGGGAGGAAAAGCATCATTTTACTATTTGCAAGCTTTTTTTTTTTTACCTCAGACTTGGCAAACAAGTGTTTTGTCTTTGCTCATTGGTAGATTGTAAGCTCTGAGAGAGGATTTTCCACAGATGACATTCCAGTGAGTATTTCTGCAAAAAATTAGTTGTCCTTATTGCACCCCCCCTCACTGCCATGAGGTACTGCCTCACCTACGCCTCATTTTTCCCCCGCCTCACAAGTTGGATTTTCTGTCACTCCCGAGGCCCCAGACAACCCTGCACCCCGGCCTGACGGTGCTTGGCCCGCCCGTAGCCCACTCGTGGCCACCCACCCCGTCCCCACAGGGTCCTGGCGAGCTGCACCCCACGCGGGGCGAAGGAGGAGCTGGTCCCCGGTGTTGCCCACGCAGGCGGCCCTGCACACGCACCGTGACCACCCGCTCCCACACGCACACACCCGCCCGCCGCCGCCTCCTCGCCATTCCCCGCCCCGGCCGGGCCGGGCCGGCCCCTCCGGCTCCCGCCCCCCCGTGCAGCGGGCGCCCAAATCCCGCCGGGCCGCCACCGCTCGCTCTTTTCCTCCCCGGCCTGCGGCCTCCTGCCCGCCGCCACCGCGCACCCACCGACGGCGCCATGGCCGCCCGGCAGCAGCTCGGTAACGCGGGGCCGCAGAGGCCGCGACCCCGCCCGCTGTGGCCCCTGCAGCGATCACCGGTCGCGGCCGCCGGGGCGGGTGTGGGGGTGCGAGGTGGGGGTGCGGGGGTGCTGCCCTCCCGCCGGGCCCCGAAATGGCCGCCGGGCCGAGGCGTGTTTGGCGGCTGCCGGGTTCACCGAACCGTGGCGGCCCCGGAAGGCGAGGGGCGGCCGGGGGCCGCTCTCCGAGCGGGGCCGCCGCTTCCACCCGGTAGTTCCGTGCCCTGAGGGGATGTGGCGGGCGCGCGGACGGGGCGCGTCCTTCCCGCCATGCCGGTTAACCCGGGCTGCGCCCCCGGGTGTGAGCTCCCGGGGGGGAGGAGGCGCGGGGACGGGGTGAGGGGATGCCCCGCGTTTGGAGCCCCGAGGCAGGGCAGCGAGAGCGGCCGCGCTGCCTCCGCCCGCCCGTAGCTGGCCGGGCGCGGAGGTGGGGGAGCGTGAGGCACCGGCTGTCAGCTCCTCCCTCCCCTACTCGAGCAGCTGGCATTCGAGATTTGTAAATTACAGCATTTATAAAGGCTTCTGTCTCTTAATCTTGTTGTTTTCTTTAGCTGTTCTACTTTTAAAATACAAAATCTTTGTGCTTTGCCACCCTGCTAGCTTTACTCAGCGTCTCTGACAAGACCAGCCTGGTGGAATTTGCAAAAAGTCTGAATGCTCTTGGCCTGGGTTTAATTGCCTCTGGAGGAACAGCCAAATCCCTGAGAGATGCTGGCTTGCCTGTCAGGTACAGACACTTCCCTGAACATCTCCACCAAAACTGCTCATTTGGGTCCTGGGGTTCCTTAAATTGTTTTCTCCATTTGTGAGCAAAAATGATTGAAAACTGGTCTGAAAGCAGGTCTTCCCTTCCAAAAAAAACCTTGCCCCAAAGCAAACTTCAGAACTTTCTTGGCCAGAAGTTGGTTGGCTGAGCCCAAAGAGTGTTAATTGTGCCCGTCAGCACACAGAGAGATGTCGGGAGCCAGCTATCGTCCTGTGAAGCAACTGATTGTCTTGAAACTCACAATCCGACCCTGGTATTGCTCTTCACAGCTGTCCTAGGACAGGACTGACAGGTGTCAGGAATACATTGATGCTCACTGGAGATCATTTGTCACAAATAACTTTCCCAGCATGATGGTCAGCTTTTTCACACCCTTTGTGTGGTGCGTTCACTGTCTGAGAAGGGACACGTACAGTCATCAGCTGTTTCGGTCCACGATTCTGGGGAAACTTGTTTTAGTTTCTTCCCTGCTGTCATTAAAAAACTAGCTCTGGCCAAATAAAAATTGATTCCAGTGCAGTGATGAAAAATCTGTCAGTTATTTGGCAGGACAGGTGTCTGTGATTAATTTTTTGCTTCCAGTGAATGCAGTGGTAGGCCCCTAGGGCACATCATCATGACTTTACCCTGCCTCCAGAGCTCCCTGTCCTCGCTGTTCTTCAGCACTTGGTCATGTCTCCCCAACTTCTTTACTTGATTATGCTATCAGTGAAGCCTGAAGCAAAGGGTGGTCACATTTCCCCTTCCCTTGATTTGTTTTTTCTTTACAATCAGTCACAGGGAATGGTGAAACCTTTATGTTTTAGCTAAGCTGGAAAGAAGAGTACTGAGGTATTGCTGCTTTTGAGGATGGTAAATTATCTCTGTTGTTTTTGGGATTAGTGTATTTGAGAAATAACCATACTGCTTAGTAGAGTGTGACCCGTAAACTTTGTTTTCATTCATCAGAAAAGCAGTTGTTGCCCCTCTGGAATGCTGAGGGGATTGTAGTGAAATTGATACAATTTTTTTTGTTTGGGTCCTTTTGGTCTTCTGTCAGATGTAGCTATTGTGTATGATAAAGATCAACATCTTGTCAAGAGTGAGAGTGTGTTAAACCAACCTTTTGGCTATTTCTACTAATCCTTCTGTACCAAGCAACATTTTGCTAACTAGCTGAAAGATGCCAACCATAATGAGAACAGTCAGATCTACCTTAATGTAGAATGTCTCATCTCAGAACTACTTCCAAGCTTTCTGTAAGAAGGATGCATCATAGTCTATCACTCAGCGTAGGTTTTCTCTAGCAATTTAGTAGTATGCCTTCCATATGTTGTGTTCTTACCGAGATACAACACACTGAAGTTTAGAGGTGTCACGCATGTGTTTTCTCTCTGAACGTCTTCTGTCATTGATGGAAAGGTGGTGATTTTTTTTACAGACTGACCAAAATAAAACTAAGTTTAATTTCTATCCCCTTACTGCACTTAAAACTTTCAGGGTTTAAGTCTTCTTCCAGAAAAACCAACATTGTCAGTGGATCTAAATTACTGCCCTAACAGGAATAATAAACATTCAACCTATAGATGAAGTCAGTGTGGCACATCTATTACTGTGCTGTGTTTTCTCATTGAGCAGAGATGTTTCGGACCTGACAGGGTTCCCTGAGATGTTAGGTGGACGTGTGAAAACCCTTCATCCTGCTGTCCATGCTGGTATGTTTCTGCTAATATAAGTCTAAAAGAGAAATCCGTGGGCAGTGAGGGTGGGAAGAAGGATTGCCAGATGCCTTTTTTAAGGGTTGTGGGGAAGACCTGAGTAATGAGAACAGATTTGCTGTAGCGGCAGCGGGAGAGGTGAAAAGCACGGCGTGGAGATGTGTGCAGTGGCTGAATAACTTCCTCTGTTGCTATGCTGGCATCTATGCAGTTAGCAGAGCTTTTCCTCCCCAGGGCTACAAGTAACAGGGCTTCTCTGTACATGCCTTTACGCATTCATTGCAGAGCCAATTTCAGACCTATTCAGGCAGAGGGCTCCACTGAATTTAACCTGTGGGTGAATCTGGTGTGCAGCATAAGGAACATGACAGTGTAGGCTTTAATGTGTGTTTTCTGCATGTCTGATCTTCCCTGGCTCCTCAGCAGCAAGGAAGCTGTCTGTAATTGGTCAATCTGCACATTAACCCATCTGCTTTTTCATCTTCTGTTAGTGTGCTTCAGATCCCTCCAATGGAACCTGTTGCCCATCATGCTTGAGGGCTGGAGACGTGGAGGCAAGGTCTCCATGTTATCAGTCTCCTCTGATAACCTTGAACCCAGGATGGTGATGTTGCTTACTCTGTGTCAGCCAGTCACCTGCGTGTTTCTCTGAGTTCCTAGACCCAGGGCATCCACTCCTGCTCACCTAAGAGGCACAGCCTCGCTGGCTTCTGTTGTTTTGTAGACTTTGTGTGTTGGTGGCGGATGAGTGGCAAGTGCCCTTTGTGTCTTCATAAACTCCTCAACGACAGTTTTGGTGTTTTAAGGGTAGCAATTGAATACTTATGAAGTACATTTTTGAGGTTGCTGTTCAGCACTTGGAATGCTCTACGATTTAGCACTGGGGAAGAAAACCTGTTAGTATGGAATTTGAACTGCCAAAGAGTCAGTAATATGGAGTAAAGGTAGAGGAATAGGGACTGAGGGCTGTTGTCTGAACTAGAGTCAGAAAGTTTATGGTAGTCTCTGAGGAAAAGCATGGTCTGACAGAAGATGTTGAATTAAAAAAATGTTTGTGATTTAATTATTTTTTTAATAAAGGTTTATTGTTTTTTGTAACTAGGCATCTTGGCTCGCAATATTCCAGAAGATAATGCTGATATGAACAAACAGGATTTCAGCCTTGTAAGGTAAATGCTGGGGGACATGATACAATTTGTCAGTAATCAAAAATGACCATTGGAGACCAGTCAGCACCAGTGAATGGGAGCAGTAGGGACTGTAACATCTGCACACCAGATGATCTGCAGTCACCTTCCTTCTCCTGGTTGGGAGATACTATGTTTTTAAAAATACAATTTTCTACAGATGCATCTTCATCACTTGTAGTAAGAAAAAACTAAACCAAGAAGGTTACATTGTGGTTTCCACAAGGAACAAAGGTTTTAATTTCTTCTGGCTATCTTGGAATTTTCACACTTTATGTTCAGTCACTGTTGGGCTACGTTACACTTCTTGCAGATCTGAATTCAGTGCTTTGGAAGCCGGTGCATCTCCCCTGCAAATTTGGCTCTGGGTGTCTGATCAGATGACAGTTCCTGATTTTGAAATACTTGCTTAGTAAATATACCCTTTGATATTTGCATAATGTTTACTGAGTTTCAACACATAAATAAAGAGTAGATGCGAAAAGCAGGTCAGGAACACACATCATTTGTACAGACAGAAAACACACAGATAGCAGAAAGCTTGCTTTCTGAGAGCCATCATGAGAGCAAGTGAGCTGCAGCCAGAAATTAGTAACACAGTTTGTGTACTAATGTGCCAAGGATTTTTTTCTGGTTTTGTTAGAATGTATTTACTCAGTACACTCACACAGGACAGTCTGGGATTATGTTTAACTAATTGGTTTTACCATCTAACTAGTGATTGTGAGTAACCAATTCTATGTCAGTGGGTAGCTGCTGGTTTAGAAATGAATGGCTGAAATGAACATAGTAAATTGTAGGTATAGCCAGAATGGGAGGCATAAATTGACTGTGGTGATTGGGCCAGAATTCATGTTAGCTTTTAAAAGTACTTTTAAAAACTGATGTGCCTAGGATGGATGGATTTCCAGGCTGAATTAGAAAACCTGAAATTTAAAACCGCAGGAATCCTCATAGATAGCTCAGCAGTGGTGGCTCTTCTTAGTATGCTGCATATTAATGCAGGCCCTGCTGAATTGCAGGGGGAGTAACATGCCTTTACATCAGTGACTTACAGTGCACTTGCATCCAGAGTAATAATTTGGATTTGGGTTGTCTGACATAAAGCAGAAGGAACTGATCCTCAGCAGGAGTGTCGTGACATAGTTGCATAAAATTTACAAACCCAGGACAAGGTAGGAAAACTTAATATTGGTTATCTTGATGTCCACAAATAAAAGAATTAGCAGTGTCAAAGTCCACAGATTCCTGATGGTTTGCATCAGGTCAGGAGCATGAATGGAAACGGGGGGGGGGGGGGGGGGGGGGGGGGCGGCATTACTGATAGACAATAAAAGACATTGTAGGAAATATAGAGACATAGGGCGTTCGGAAAACCATACTGGAAGCTGATAATCCCTTCTGCTTGAGTTCATTACACAGTGTGGAGACAAAGGAATGTGAAAAGTTGGACACAAGTGTATGCATCACAGCAGTTCGCTGCCAATACTAGGCATGCATTAAAGTTTGATACCTTCGTATATTCAGATCCAGAGAATAAATCAGTTTTCTTGGTTTAAAAACATTGTGGAGGTCAAAACAGATACCTCCTTTCACTACAGTTCATGTGGCACTGGTAGGATGGCACAGGGTAAGTTATTACTTCATGCTTTCTGGAATACAGACTGTGGCTTCTTCCAGATCAGATCAAAAAACTAATTCCAGCAAGGTCCAGTCTTACCTTGAGAGGGGAAAGTCAATTCTCCCCTCTGCTTTCATGTGCTACAGAGGCTTTATGGGATCCAGGCTGTGCGTTCAGGTTTCATATGCTGTTGATATTTTAAAAGTCCAGAAGGTGATACGTAGGTCATTTCCTGTTCTTGGAAAAGTTGTGGGAAATTAGATTGATTGTACTTTGTTTGCAATGAACCTTGCCCTGGGTGCTTACTCTTATGAAAGTTGGTGGATGTCTATTTTCTGCTGAGAAGTAGTACTGGAAATAGGGAAAGTATTCGCTTTGAAGTCCTTTGAAATGGCTCAAGTTGTGCACCAAAGTCACTAAGCATTTAAATACAGGCCCATGTTTTTAAAGAAACTCTTCCTTTAAACTAATTTCCGTAAATTGTGGTTCTGCCACTATTTAATGCACAAGGTCCAGTTAAATTTCATAATGCATTGTACCATCGCTTGGACTTCAGCTGAACACCACTGTCTCTTAAGTCTTTGGGAGAAAGAAGCCTTGGCTACAGGATTTTATGTTGGTCTGAGAGTTGATACTGAAAAATCACTGGTGGTATCTTGTCTTGCTAAGCCCAGTTGGTCATTTTTATTTCTTACTGAATAATCCTGCTTTTCCCCTCAATTCTCAGAGTTGTAGTGTGTAACCTCTACCCCTTTGTGAAGACCGTATCTTCTCCGGATGTAACTGTACAAGAAGCAGTGGAAAAGATTGATATTGGTGAGTTAAAGGGAGAGCCAATCTATTCTCCAGGCAGACCTGGTGGTTCTGGTCTAAGTGGCCTCAGTTATTTTCTTCTTGTTTGGTGGCCTTGCACACCCCTGAAGTCGGGTAAAGGGCTCGGGAGTGGCAGGGAGCAGACTGAAAGCATAATTAGGTAAAACTCATTGCTTTTAAGCAGTCCTGCAATTGAAACGGCAAGTGATGGTTGTAACAGGTTGTCAAGCCACGCAGCGTAGGTGGGCAAGTCATGCACTGCCCAAAAGAAGGAGCCTGATGCACTGTAGAAGGCTGTGCTACAAAGGGCTACATAAGCATGCTTTCTACTGAAACACGGAGAGCAGATTAAACCTCTTTTGCAGCCTCTGGCAGTGTAATAAAAATAAAAACCATGAGCTTTGGAGAGAAAAATCTGAACCACTGAAAGTGCTGTGAGGATTGCTGAAAACTTCACTACAGGAAGCCATTACAAGGAAAGGGGCTGGTCTACATATGTGGGAGAGTAGTTAGGACCTGAGTTTGGAAGCATGGATGCCTGTATCATCAGCAGTTTTGCTCTTCCTGCTAGTTATTAACCCCAGAAGGCTTGCTGTTCCTTCACTGCAGCATCTCTGCTTGGCAGCTTGTGAACAGTACAGGCACAGTTTTGTGCCTTGAGGTTGGATTGGGATTGAATTTTCTTGGAGTAGTTTAGTCCAAATGATGCCCAGCAGAGCTCTCTATTAAATGTTTTATGGAGTACTACTCACTCTGCATGTAGCAGTGCCAGCCTCTACTTTTCCTTTGAAACAGCCTAGTATCTTGTATGATTTAAAGCGGTGTAATATCTGTGCAGAGTCAGATTTAAGGGGGAAGAGTGGCATTTTATCTTACACAGAGGACCTGGGCAGGACTCATTAATATTTGCAGAGAGATTTGGGAACCTCTGTTGCTTGGCAGCATAGAAGTAAATCTTCCTATAGACACCTCACCAGCCTTGTGCATTTTGAAGAGCGCTCTCACAGTCCCTTCTCCTTGCTGGAGAGAGGAAGGGCACATTCATCTGGCACAAATGATTGATTGGTGCATGTCCCTTCTTGGCCTCAGATGTGGCTCTCAACGATGCTGTGTCCAGAACAGAAGTGCCTCATGCCTCTGTCCTTCTCTTGCAGGAGGAGTTGCCTTGCTGCGGGCAGCTGCCAAGAACCATGCTCGCGTGACAGTTGTGTGTGACCCTGCAGATTACGCTGCAGTAGCTAAAGAGATGGGGACATCAAGGGACAAGGACACTTCCATGGAAACCAGGCGTCACCTTGCACTGAAGGTTGGTCATTTTTGCTTGCGGTGAAGGGCTAGGCAGACTCGTTTGCCTTTCATTCCTTTGCTTCTTTAAACACCAAATCCTCTGTAAGTTGATGTTTGTGAGCTGATGGTTTGTTCTGTCCCCAGGCTTTCACCCACACTGCTCAGTACGATGCAGCCATCTCTGACTACTTTAGGAAGGAGTACAGCAAGGGGGTGTCCCAGCTGCCCCTGAGGTATGGCATGAATCCTCACCAGAGTCCTGCGCAGCTCTACACGATGAGATCCAAACTTCCCCTGACAGGTGAGGTCTGGGCCGTGCTGGCCAAAAGGGAGCTCTGAGGTAGCAAGGAAAGGAGGTGGTTGGGCATGTCTGCTGGTTGTCCTTAAAACTGAAATGCCATCTTGTACCTTAATCCAAGGGGTGGCCAGCAGTGCCTTAACAACTACTTTATTACTGAGTGGCACTAGCTTTGCAATTTTGCTGGGTGAGACACAAAAGGTTGTCTGCTGACCCCCACAAGACTTATTGTAGCTCCGTGTTCTCTGTTACTGTGGGATTGTGTGTCTGCACTGAAGACACTCTGAGCAGATTTACGTGGTGCACCTTCTGCTTCATATCAGATCCAGATTTTGCAAAGGGAAGCCTTGTTATCCTTCTAAGATGCTTTGCTCCTTTCCATTTTCCTTATTTAGTATCTCCACAGGCTTTTTGTGTCATCATATACTCTGTCTAGAAACCAAGCTGGTCTTCTCAGTGTTTGAATGGGTTTGGTCTTTTTTTCTTTGTTGGTTTTGAGCAGAGGTTTATTACCTTAGGTTTCTAGAATGTGGCTTCTGCTAGTGGTGGCAGAGGGAGGGGACACTGGGACAGGTGTGGTATCTCTCTGCCATTTTGTAGGGTGTGCCACTCATCGCAGCATTGTAGCAGTGAGGAAGACCCCACTTTTGGAGAGAAAGAAAGTCTGGCTACTCTTGTTCTTGAGATTGCTTTTAATGTTGGTGGAAAACAGCTCTGCCTTGTGTGCAAGCATTGTCCTGTTGAACAGACAATGAAGCATTTTGTTTCAGTTCTGGGATCTTGTAGGAAGCTTTTCCATGCCTGCACTAGAAGTTGATTTGCTTGCAAGTCTACGTCCCGTCCCAGTATGGCAACAGAACAACACTGTGTTCACTTGTACTGGCCATGGACTATTACTAAAATGATCTTTTACCTTCTGTCTCCCGAAATGCTCACAGTTCTGCCATGTCAGTACAAGCAGTTCTTCTTGCAGGGCCAGGGCAAAAGGTTTTAAGAGCAGAGTTGTGAATGGCCTTTACTCTTGGCATGGATTTCTGATGAAACGAGCAGAGGAAGCATGTTGTTAAAAGCTTGCCCTACATTTCATGCTTGTGAGTGGTTCTGTTTGCATCAGTTAGAGACAACACGTGCTGAAAGTTTGGCTAGTGCCAGAGTACTTTGTTGAATCAGAGCCATGGTGACTATATGAAATTTATGTACTAGATTTGTAAAGAAATTTAACTTCTAGGAAGCAGGGGATGTGCTTTTTGTGTTTTTCCCTGTCAGCTCTGCCCACGCACCTTGGTCAAAATCCAGCTCTGGTAGGTTCCTTCAGAAAGAGATGGCTCTTGTTCCCAATGGCTGCTGGTTGAAGATCTTAAAGAACGTAAGGGGGAATGTTCTGGTTTTGTTCCGCTTTGACAAGAGGGGAGGTGCATGGGGACAGTGTGTGTCTTGCTCCAAAATCATATCAGCAGCTTCTGGTAGGGAAGAGAATTGTCTTTGCATCTCCTGAGTCTCAAGCCTGTGCATTCCTCACAAGTCACTGAAACATTTCAGGGCACTTTGCCAGCTACTCAGCAACTGGTTAAGAACAATTTGTATTGATTTCAGTTCTTGGTGGGAGAAATCTTTTCTGCTTGTTCTCCAAACTCTGGGACGATGGGTCTGGCCCCTTTAATGTGTCTTTTTGTGTGCTGTGTTTGCAGTGGTGAATGGCTCTCCAGGGTTCATCAACCTGTGCGATGCTCTCAATGCCTGGCAGCTGGTGAAGGAACTCAAGCAGGCATTAGGCATTCCTGCTGCAGCCTCCTTCAAACATGTCAGCCCTGCAGGTGGGTGGCTCCTTGCTGCCGTGCTCTTCTCTTTGAACAGACTGTGGCTTTTGGCAGGCCCTGCTAGTGGGGTATGTGTGCCCCCTATCCTGACAGTTTTGGGGGGGTCCCGGGGGCAGAGGGAGCAGCGAGAGGTTCTGGTCTGGAGTGTCCTCCTGGTGTTTCCCACTAGGTGCTGCTGTTGGAATAGCGCTCAGCGAAGAGGAGGCCCAAGTCTGCATGGTGCACGACTTCCACAAGACCCTGACGCCCTTAGCGTCCGCCTATGCGCGAAGCAGAGGTGAGAAGCCTGGGAATAAACTAGTGTGTTCAAAGAGCTGAGCTTAATTCTCAGCACCTGAGCAGCATGCTTAGCACTTCGCAGGCTCTCCCCTTCACAGTGTGCTCCTCTGTAGGGTTTGTCTCCATAAGGATCTGACTGACTAAATGAACTGCCTGCCTATCAAAAATGGTTTTCCAAATGAGCAGACCTTGTATGTTGTTTCAAAGAGGCTAAAACCATTTTGGATTTATTCCTTGATGTATATAGAAGACCTGTAGCTATTTTGTGTTTTTTTAATTTAAATGTGTGTATATATATATATATACACACACACATATATTAAAAAAAATCGGTGGGGTTTTGGCTAAAGGATCTGGATAAACAGCAGTGATGGTAGCCCACTCAGCCTTCTATTGCAAATGGGGTGCTCAAGAATACTTAACCTGAGTAGAAATGTTTCTGGTTTTTTAATGCTTTTGTACTGCAGAGCTCACAAAAAAAAGCTAAAAATAAGTAAATAAAAATAGCTTCCTCTGCTTAGCTGAGATACTTTGCTAATTCTCTCATTTTCCATGGCATTCCTAGAAAATCTCCATGGATTATAGAAAACAAAGCAAACTTACTTGATAAAGGGCACATTGACTTGGGTTCCATTTTCACAACTTTAAAGACCCGTTTTGAACATTGCCTTCAGAAAACCATTGCATGATTGGAGGAAGAATAAACCTTTAGAATGGCAGGGACAGAAGAATTTACCTTACTAAGTGGTAGAGCATCTGTAATGGCAGCTGAGTTCACCTTAGCTCTGCCATTAAATGCAGAGAATATTTATTAAAAAAAAAAAAAAATTGCTTTTAGCTACATTTCTGGGTCTGGTTTCTTGCAGGAAAAACCAGAAGGGAGCATAGGCATCTAAAAGCTTTCCTTTTTTCCACAATCTTTCTGTATGATCCTTGCCTCTCCTTGTCCTCTTGCCACCATGGCTCCAGCAGAGCTTCTTGCAGTAATGAAGGTAGTCATTACAGAGTTAGAGCTTTGACAAAGGCAGTGAAGAAGGAGGAATATCTGAACTGTGGGAATATTTAAAGGTGCATGTGTTTGAGGTAGGATTTTTCATCCTTGTTGCTCTAATATGGCCTTTTTTTTTTTTTGATGTGGGATTAAATTATTAGCTATCATGGAAATGAACTGGATTGTAGGAGCAAAGACTTTTCTTTGTGTTATGCTATAGTTTGATAAATTACTAAAAATATTATTTTACAGGTGCTGATCGGATGTCGTCTTTTGGTGACTTCATTGCCCTGTCTGATATCTGTGATGTGGCTACTGCCAAGATTATTTCCAGAGAGGTTAGTTAAACAGCAGCAAATCATTCGAGTGTAAAAAGGAGAATCATACTAGATGAAACCATTTGTTTGTAACAGCCATTCTCTTTGAATTTGACCCATTTTACTGAAGACTATTGTCCATTTGTGTAATTTGATATCCGGAGTGCAGAATTTACACCTATCTTTTGATGCGTTTTTCTTCCTACCGGTTAAAACCTGGCTGTGCCCGAGAGCCTGTGAAATAGCAGTGCTTGAAATGCTTCTTTCCAAGAGATGATTGCAAACCTCTGCCTCGGAGGAGGGCTCCGGAAATGAACCCTGATTAGGCTGTCACAAGTATCTGGTTGAGCGGCTGTAATTGGAACAATAGAGGAGGGGAGAGCTGATGGCCAGCCAAGAGGAATGTGGATGATGATGGCCCAAGGCAGGAATGTGGATGTGGATTGCTACCTGCCAGTTGGTACACCTGTTACGTGTAGGCTCAGCCACTTTCCAGGCTGCACTTTTAACTTTGCTAGGTTCAATATTAACTCCATAGCTGACTCCATTGCATGAGTCACTGCTTTAAATACAGAATTAACCAGCTGGGAGTTAATGCCTTACCAAACACATTCATCCTGTTACATGTTGCTTATGATTTTAAGGCACGATGCAAAGGGAGAGCTTTGTATGTTAGAGGCTTCTTTTCAAACAAATGAAAGAGCACATTTGTCAGTTTGTGAGGATAACATTTGGTATACTCTTACTTTAAAAAAAACCCAAACCAAACAACAAACCACCCACATTGTAGGTTGAGAATACGAAAGGTGTATATCATCACTTCATGGCACTGATGAATGTAAACTCTTCTGTTTCAATGCTGTTAAGAGCTCTTTTGCCAGTATTTTTGTCTCATCAGGAGTATCACTGTTGAAATAAGGATTTATTTTTTTTAAGTCGTGTTTACTGTTAGGGCTGAGAAGTAGGGATGTCATGCATGAGCTCTTTTCCCCTGGAGG
Source organism: Athene noctua (assembly GCF_965140245.1). Classification (NCBI taxonomy): domain Eukaryota; kingdom Metazoa; phylum Chordata; class Aves; order Strigiformes; family Strigidae; genus Athene; species Athene noctua. The sequence continues at coordinate 30,272,060 of NC_134043.1, read as the reverse complement.
GGGATATTAGTTATTAGTTCCATTCTGCTTAAAGTGATAGTGAGGTATTTTTTTTTACTAACTCCTGCTAAGAGCTTATAGTGCTCTGCTGTTTCCAGGACTGAAACCAATACTGTAATAGTGCCTTTGGTACTGTATGGTGCAGACAGTCCCCCAGAGGAGCGTCTGCAGTGCCTTTCTGGAAATGGCATGTGGAGTTTTCAGTAATAGCTCCTCAGTTTTGGTTGTTTTTCTCACGTGGAAGCTGAAATCTGTGTGTGTTGCAGGTATCTGATGGTGTGGTAGCTCCTGGCTATGAGGAAGAAGCTCTCAAAATCCTTGCCAAAAAGAAGAATGGTGGTTACTGTGTCCTCCAGGTTGGTACTCCTGCTCTACTCTAACCCTCCACTGCCTTTCCTGTACCTGCTTTTCACAGACATTAGTGTCCAAATAGTTGAGGGGCTGAGCCAGGTGCCCCTGCAGCACATGGAAGTGTTTGCTCTGGGTCCCTGTATGAGCTGGAATTCCACCAGCAATGTTGTGTCATGTTTAGCCTATAGTCATAGAGGGGAGTATTTTCATAATGCCTTTCTTGGCTTTCAAACTGATGTGGATTTAGAGTAATTAAATCTATGGAGCAGCAAGAGTACTTCAAAGAAATGGAATTTCTGTGCTCTCTTTCCACTCTTTGCCAGCTTTCCTCTCGCTTTGCTGAATTTGTTTCGTCCTTGAGTTCTTTATATCTAAGATACAGTGCCTCAGCGATGTTGTGAGTCTTGGCAGTGGGAGGCGTGTGTAATATATCACCAGGGAAGCTGTGTCTGGGCATGTGGTGTTTGTGGAGCAGTCTTGAGTACAGTCAGTGAGGAAGAGAGGAGCACAGGCGGAGGTTGGGCCTGGGATGATGCACCTTTACGTCCTGCAGCCAGGATGCCTGACAAGGAATATTAATACAGTGTGATCAGGTCAGTGTCGTGTTGCCTTCCTAATTCCCACAGTATTGTGGAGACTTCAAAATTACCCAGTTTTGGTGAACATGACTAACGGATTACATAATGCTGTCAGAGCAGCCAAACAGGTCCTATTTCTGCCTGGCTTTGAAGAGGCCAGTGAGCAGAGACCTTTCTTATAATATTACAAAAAGAAAATCCAGGGCTTAGCTGAAATTGCAATTGTAGTGTTACTGTGAAGGGGATACTGTAGAAGATGGCTCAGGAGCTTCAGGCAAGAAGGAATGAAACTGCAGATAATCTTGGCAGCTGCTTACCTCCGGAATTCAATTAGCTTTGCAAGGATGAGGTATTGGTTAAGCCTGTATCTTTAGGGGCCTGTCTGCAGAGGGATGTTAAGGAAAGTTGATCTGTACAAATTTAAATGGATTAGAGAAACCACATAAAGTGTGTGCACGCTTCTATTTAGAGCTGGTAGCCTTAATCCAGTTTACTTCGTATCTCAATAACCTGAACTGGAACTACCAGAATTCTAAATAAGCCCATGCATGGGTAGACCTGAATGCAGTTTAACAGTTACATTTAACTTTACCCCTTACACTGGTGTAAATTAACTGCGCTGCATGCTTGTTTGGAGATGTGCCCCAAGAGAGTGCAACTCCAGAAATAATCGCATTCGCTGTTTTCTTTAATGTCAGAGAGGGTTGGAGTTGTACCTTGAGGCATGTATGAAGCAACTCAGAATATTTCTACCTTCCTGTGGAAGACTGAAAGACTCTTTGTGTGGATGTTTTCCCCTTTCTGTGAAAGACTGGAAGACTGTAGATTTTTGAGGCTCACAACATGGACATACGTATATAAGCCTCTATACTGCATTACCTCTCTTTACTCTGTAAATGTCACTTCATGCTGTTGAGACCTTACTGCTCCAATTAATTCTCATTACTTCTGATGATTTGACACTGCATTGCTTTCTATAAACAGTTCGCTTCTTTTGGATTCTTTAGATAATGTGTTTTAACGTAAGCTTTGACTGGATGTTGGCTTTGAAGAGCTCTAAAAATGTTTTATTGGCCTATCCTTTGGCTTTTAGATGGATCCCCGTTATGAGCCAGATGACAATGAGATTCGAACCCTCTATGGATTGCATCTCATGCAAAAGAGGAACAACGCAGTCATCGACCGGTCATTGTTCAAGAACATTGTTACAAAGAATAAAAACGTAAGTGTCAGAAGATAAATGACCTTAAAAGACTGGTGGAATGCACTGGTGTGATTTTATCAGGGAAGTCCTCACAGTCCTATTTTAAGACCTCTTAGAATGTTTTGCTGAGATTTAACTGCCTTTTAATGAAACAATGCAGCAAATTTTCTGGACCAAATATACTTGGGTAAATCAGAGTACTTTGCCTTTGTTTTGATCCCTTACATAAATAAGAGAAGCTGGACCTTGCCCTTCATCTCCAACTGCTAAAATATTTGTATTTCTTATTTTTAAGAAGCTACCGTGTATAATTTTTTATGGTGAGACAGCCATGTACTAAGGTTCCATTGTGATCTCATTTTGACTCACTGTTTACTTCTCCCTTTAGTGTACAGTGTGTTGTATAAACTCTGGCCTTTCTGACATTGCTCATCATTTAGAGTTAACATCATTAGAAAGATACCAGTTATTTCTTTGTCTCTGATTTTGTTCTCATTAAAAAGCAGTTGTTAATGAGCGTGTGATTAGTGACGTGCTCTGAAGCAAGTTCAGACATTGAGGTAATAAAAGTATTTCAATAAATTAGTAAGGGAACAGACTTAAAAATAATACTTATTACAGATATTGGGAGCTATTATTACTGTTGTGGTCCTGTGTGTACTTAAGCATGGGCTTAGCTTTTGGCCTATTAGCACATCTGATGACTGTGAGCAAATACAGAAGATTTTGCAGGCTTAGAGCCAGTGATAGTGTCCTCTTGACCTGGTAAAATTGAGTCTTATCCCTATGACCTATGAGATTAGCTGCAAAACCAATAATTTACAGTTTTTAATCTAAACAAAATTTGCTGGTAATTGAACAAAACGAGATGGTTTTAGTTACATTGTTTTCCCTCTCTATGATAGGGTACTTGTGATGGCTTTGGGGGTTTGCAGATCACTAGCCAGTTGGTTGTTAGGATGGATGGTTGACAGTGGTGTTTTGTTTCAGCTGCCCGAGTCTGCTGTCCGAGACCTGATTGTTGCCAGCATCGCTGTCAAATACACCCAGTCCAATTCGGTTTGCTACGCCAAGGATGGGCAGGTAACCAAATCAGGCAGCTCTGTGGAGCATGTTTTCACAGCCAAGCTGGTCAGAGTGTGCTTTGGTCAGGCCTGAGTTGTAAAATCATTTAGCATACAGGAAGCTATTAAACAGGTACAGATGAACTGGCCTAGATGGTGCCGTGCAGACCAGGAGCTAAACCTGTGTTTCTCAAAAGGTTGCTTCAAAACCTCAGTGTAATTTTTTTCACAGTAATGACAGGGCTGGCTCTTTCAATGATAGGGTTGGAAAAAGCTCTTACATGCCTCTGCAAGTTTGGCCTTGAGTCATTTCATTCTAGCTACTCTGTCCTTTTATATCACTTTTTGAGGGTGTGTACATATGTTGTAGTCTGTGTAGAGCCTTAGGAAATGACAGTAATTTTCACAGCTGGATTCTGACTGTCCAAATGGTTCTTAGTTTTATTTTCATTTTTTATGTAAGAAAGATGGGATGTGCTTTCTTTTTTCCCCTTCGGGGCATTAAAAATCTTCTCTTGTGCCTGACTTTTTATTTTTTTTAAAAAAAGCTTTTGATGGGTGTTGGGATTTACAGTAGCATTATCAAATGTGTAGTTGATACATGAATTTTGGATTTTTAAAAAAATCCCTTATTTCCAAGCTATTGCTAGGTGTTCAAATTACATCAGTTATCCAAAAGTTGTTGTATTAAAATTTGTATTCTTGCCCAGCAGCTCATTCTCATAATGCTGTTTAGCTGGTTCTCTGCTCTCCATGGTAACTTTTCATTAGGCCTGGATCATTTTTTAAAAATACAGAGGAAAAAGACAAAGAATGTTTTTGATCTTGAGCTTTGGTACTTCATAAATCAGCGAAATGGATCAAACAGTGTACCCTACAGGTACAGACTGTGAATGAACTATGTCTTTCCTGCATTGGTACTCATCTGCATTTGTCAGATTGTTGTTACAGCCTGAAAACATTGCAGCGCTGTCTTTCAGTACTTTCTGGGGTCATGTGCTGTATGGTTCTTGAAAACATGTCTCTGGAGAACTGGCATTTTTCTTTTATTCAGCTTTGCAGGTTTTTTTTCCTGCTTTTAAATGGCTCTTTGTACTCAAGAGTGTTAGTTCTCTTAGCCCCAGAACAAAGGTGTCACTATCTTTGCTCCTTTTCCCTTACTACAGCAACAATCTCCCCAGTGCTTTTACAAGTCTGGACTTAACGTGGTGCTGCAGATGTTTCTGAAATGTGTGTGGTAATGCGTGTACCATATGGAAGGGAGAGACCATGAGGGAGGAGTGGAAAGCAGTCTGGGCAGGCAGGGGTTTAACTAGTGGGGCTTCAGTGATACTGTGCATATTTGCAGATATATTTTTTAATTGACTACAAATGTACCTTGTCTTGGTTTGTTGTATATGTGACAGGGAAGGCTGAGATCAGAGGTCTCTATACTGCACTAAGACGCAAGTGGCTTTAAGAGTAAAGGTCAGCAGCCATTTACAGTCACTTACTCAAGGAGGTGGTGAATCTGCATTAGGGTCTTCAAATCAGAGCTTAACATCTTCCTTAAGAGACTCGTCTTAGACTGGCTCTTAGGAAAGATTAATTTCCAGAAGGGGTTGTTGGGGGTTGGAATGGGCTGCCCAGGGCAGGGGGTGAGTCCCCATCCCTGGAGGGGTTGAAGAGTCAGGTTGGCTCAGCGCTGAGGGATCTGTTGGAGTTGGGAACGGTCAGTGTGAGGTTCATGGCTGGACTGGAGGAGCTTCAAGGGCTTTTCCAACTGAGATGATTCTGGGATTCATTACAGTCCAAATGCAGAAACACTGTGTAGTGTGCTACAGGCAGTGATGGAGGAGCTCAGGTAGGAGTTCCCTTGTGGTTTTAAAGTCTCTGGAAGCTTCCTGAGACTGTTAAGTATTGAGACCATTGTTCTTAACGTAGAGGTGGGAAAGAAATAAGGTCCACTGAGAACCAGTCTTACTAAGGTAGTGGTTAACTTGTGTTGTTCTTGGTGATGCTGTGCAGAACTACTGGTCACATCACCGACTGAGGCATACCATCAGATGTGTACAGGAATATTTGGGTGCAAATAAAAACAAGCATGAATCAAGAACAGGGATGGAAAGTAACTTCCAGATTGTTACACTTTTCCAGGATCTGACTTGTTTTGGGTTATATGAGGCAAGCCTGGGAAGTCCAGCTTGCTCGCAGTTCCACTGCTTTCAGTTTTCCAGGGGTTACGGCAGCCTCACCGCATCCCCGTTGCCTAGCAAAACTCTTGTGTATCAGACATCCAGAACATTTTTTGACAGCTTGGCTTCGCTGGGTTTGTGAGTGGATTGGCCACACCAGCAAGGGCTGGTGCTTGTGTTAATAAGTTCTAGGAAAGCATGGAGTGGGAGGAAGCATTCATGGACTTGAGTGTCACTTAATTTGCGGGAAGCCAGCTGCCACTAATTGCAGTAAACACTTTCACTTGTTTTGTCTGACTTTCAGCACAGTGAAGCCAGTCTGTAACATGTTGATTTACACTTTCTTTAACGATACCATCATGTTTTAAATTAGCAACTTAAAATTACTCTCTTTCTTTATTCTCTGCACAGTAGGATAAAACAAACCTGTTAATCTACCTTGCTGTTTTCCACAAATGGTGCAGATGTCTGTCAGTTATTTCATTGTTTGTCTTCCCAATTGTGAAGTCCCTTATTTGATTTTTTTGTAATTCCAAATGTATTTAGGGTTTCTGTTTTCACTCATTATTCAGGTTACATCTGAGTAAATCCAGGCCAGTCTGGATCGCTTTGCAAGGATCCTTTGGGCATTATCCATCTTGTCCACTCCATGCTCTTGCACAGTGTTCCAGCTATGGGCCATGCTTGGCTCTCCTGTGAGCCACTGTTTTGGTCAAGTAGTTCTCAATTTTCACTCAAGCTTTTTAAAGTGATTTTTCTACTCACCCTGTATTATTGTCTCCTTTCACTCCTCACACTTAATAGGCTCTGCTTAAGTACTTTTTGATTCCCAGGAGATTAAACTTTGAAAGAAGCTTAATTAATTTTTGTGTAGAAAATAGGCAGAAAATAGAGGGGGAAGGTTTGCTTTGTGGAGGATTTTGAGGCTTCAGCTGTGTTTTCAGGTCGGAGGAAGCCAACATTTGAGGAAGGGAGAGATGAGGTGTAGGAAGAAGGAAAAGAGGGAGAACGATGAAGTGAAAAAGGGAAAGTATAGGTACATCCAGACAGGCCAGTGTGAAGAGAGATTCAGCTACAAGTCTACAGTTTGCTTTAAGCAGAAGCTCAACCTTCTGTTTTCTCCTCTTTAGACTTAGAAATCCGAGGCTGTGCTGAAGAAATCTTCCCCAACGGTGTTGCATCAAAACACATTTTTCTACAGAAAGGATTTCTCTTTCTCTGAATCACCATTTTCCAAGGAAGTGCATCTCATCAGCATGTTCTTCCCAGGCTGTAACTGTAAACTCCCTTCTAGAACAATGTGGGCTCATCAGAAGGAGGCACAGAGAAGCAGCTTTTATATTCTTTTGCCTGTTAAGCCGTTATAAAAACTTCCATGTGTTGCAGATAATATCTCTGTAGATTTAGAGATACCTGTGAAGAGTTTACAGGACTCATCACTTTGTTTAACTGGAATACAAAGTTCTTGCTATTTCAGAGTTGTTGCACGCGAGCTAAAGTTCAGTTATGGATCTACTGACAAAATTTCGGTCAAAAAATGTAAAATATTTTGAGTAGCTCAGAGAGAGAAGGAAAACACTCTTTTTGAGAAGGGTGATGGGGTGTTGACAGGTAGAGCTTGATTTCTAATCTGTGCCCATGAAGGAGCTGTGTGTGTTTGGGGCTGCATTGGCACTCTCTCCAGTAGCATTGTCCTTGCTGGCTGGAGGCCAGGGCTTGCAGCAGACTAGCCAGTTCTTTCACAGGAGTGTAAGGCCACAGCTCACAAGTACATGATGAACGTGAGGCACCATTCTGGCTAGGAAAGAATGGAGAGGCCTTGCACTTCTGGCACATGACATCACATTTTTTAGAAACTTGGGAATGTTTCTTGGTATTTTGGCCCCAGCTATTAGCATTCTGTCTGGTACTCTCTACTAAAAATTTCTGCTTTACCCTAGCCTGGCTTGCTAGGCTCACTTTTAAGGGCTGGGTGACAGTTAATCGCATGCAGTGTATCACTATTTTAAGTCCTCCCCTTTGTCCATGGAGAGAAAGTAAAACTCTGTGGAAGAGATGATACACCTACACGCAGCTGGCCTTGAGCTCCCTTGAGGTGCTGGGTCCCGTGCAAGTCTGAGGGTTGAACAGGGTAGACAGTGGAGCAGAGGTTGAACATCAGGAGTGTTTGTGGGGGTGAAGGTGTCACTAAGCCATGAGAAACTTTGCATCTAATTAGTATTTGTGATAATACTAATATCCTTGTGGGTTTATTAAGCACTGATGACTTCAGCTAGAGCTGAGTGGATGATATTAGATAGCAGCCCAAGTCTTTCATTTGCTCCTTGGGGGAATAGTATCCAGCAGCATTTGTTACGGTTCTGGTAAGAGGTGAAGTCACTGTGTCTTGATGAATGAGAAGACAAATGATTCACTCCTTTGAGGGCAGCCTTTGACTTACAGCTTTACCATCTGTTTCAGTCTGAGCTGGAAACTCTGAGGCGCTGGCCAGAACCACTGGCCTCCACACAGTCTCCCTGGAGCAGTCCCCCATGCGAATGAACAGTCTGGTGAACAGTTCAACTGTGGCCTCATAGGAGGAGGAAACTGGGAGAGGGGCTTGTTTTCCATCAGACCTCCGGTTTGAAATAGCCAGAGCTCTCTTTGCAAAGCCAGACCCATAGCTCTGAAAGCCATGGAGAAAAGTTACCAGCTCGAATTTGACAGCTGCGGTGGCTAGGTCTGGCCTTTGTGTGCCTGGCATAATGTCACGGCAGAGGCAGAGTTGAGGGACAGCAGCCAGTCGGGAGCCCAAGAGACCTCAGCTCAGTTCCTTGCGCTCGCCAGTTGTGCCAGCAGGCAGACGGTGTCTGCAGGGGTGGTGCTGCCAGTGTCCAGTAACCAAGACGTCTCCAGCCACGTTCAATGTCAGCGCTTAAGGCTGCTGCTGTATCCAGTGAGAGTTTGCAACAGCCCAGGGGGGATGCAAGAGCTTGTGTACATTCGACTGTGACAAATGGCTTGCAGAGTTACTGGACCACCAGACTCCAAAGAGTCTCTACATATTTTATTCTAATGTACCTGAAAAAATGGGCAGAAGTTGAGTATGTCTGATGAGAAAGCCAAAGAAAGCGGTCTGATAAAAGCAAATGGAAACTGAGCAAATACCGTGTTTTCATAGCAGCTTCCTCAAGGAAAATATAACTTTTTGGATTTTGCTTCTGGAAGCACTAGGCCTGTCTGATATCAAGCAGAAATGCTATTAAATAAGGTTAGCAGCAGCCATTTTAAAAATCCTGGACTCCCTGCCAGATGGTGGAGTAGGAAATGTGTGGTAGCTCCAGGGCCCTGACAATTCCTGCGATGTAATGGTCCCGCTGACCAGCCTTCCTGATCGAGCAGTGGATATACTTTCTTATCAGCCTTGACAGACAAACTGCCCTGTAATCCACTGCATATCACGGTTGATCTGTTTAAACTGTGTATGCCTGGCCCACCAGGAAAGATGATGGTGTTTTGGTGACCTGGGCTCAGACTTTAATCCTCTAACTGAAGTGCCCTTTTCAAGAATGGGTAGGCAGCCTACCATCTCTTAGCAGTCGCACTTGTTTCTACAACCAACAATTTTGCCTTAAACAAAAGCCATAATTGTGTGACTCTCCGGAGGTTAACAGCTGGACTCTGATGGCTGGGGCTGTGTTATTTAGAAGGATGGAAGTATCTGGTGTCCTCAGAGCGACTGTCAGCTCAGTAGAGCCGTGGAAGTTAGCTGTGCAGTGAGCTGTAACAAATTTACAGGATGCAGGTGTTTTCCAAGTTTTCCTCGCTAATTACCTACACTCTACTTCAGTGAAGAGCAGCTAATTTGTGGGACTTTGTCTCTCTTAATTGCTGGTCTGGAATGCAGCTCTGGCTGTGATCTCTGTGCAGCAAGGTGTGATTGTGCTTTGTATCTCTGTGCTTCAGGTCATTGGCATCGGAGCCGGCCAGCAGTCCCGGATCCACTGCACGCGCCTGGCTGGTGACAAGGCCAACAACTGGTGGCTCCGGCACCACCCACGTGTGCTCTCCATGAAGTTCAAAGCCGGTGTGAAGAGAGCAGAGATCTCCAATGCCATTGACCAGTACGTCACTGGGACCATTGGTGAGGTAAGAGCTGGCTGAGAGTGTCCAGCTTCTGCAGAACGAAGTCTTTATGTAGTACTTAAGCCAGACTTGAGTTTTGCAGGTGGGTGTCAGTAATAGAACCCAAACACCTGAGAGATCAAGTGACCAGGGCTCACATGGTGACTTCCCCAAGGTCATTTAATGGCCCAGTGGCAAAGTTGTCATGATTTTCCCCTCAACACTACACCCACTCCTCAGGTACTGGATGCTGCCCTGCGCTTCAGTGCGCAGCCGGTTTCTGAGAGTTTCCCCCAGCAGTGAGGAAGGGTTAAAGCTACAGTTAGGGCTTCACTCATGTTTCCCTGTCAGGGCAGCTTGTTCTTCCCTTCTTGCATGGTGCCGTTTGCTTGTGTGGTGTTTTGGATTCTCAGAATCCCTCTGATGTCCCTGTTACAAGCAACACTGAGACAAGAAAATTGTATGTCCTTTTCAAGTACTGAAAGCCAAGAGCTGGATTGGGGACCTTGTGAATCATCTCTGTGAGCCGTTGCTTGTTTAAGGGAGTAAGAACTGGTGTTCTGCTGTTTCAGAAGGTGAATCATAAACCAAGCTGCCGTTTGTCATATGTTAAGTCATCTACCAGATCCTGTTTGTGCATGCTGGCATTTACACAGAGCAGCATACTGCAGGCCAGCCAAGCAGAGCATCTTGAAATTAGGGGGGGTGTGGGGGGTGTGTGTGTGTGTCAAAAAAGTATCCCTCAAGCCCTGCGGTGAGGAGGGGGAAGGAAATGAGTTAAAAGGAGACTATATCAGCACTAGTGTGGCTAGTAGGGACAGGGAAGGGATCTCACCCCTGTACTCGGCACTGGTGAGGCCGCCCCTCAATGACTGTGTTCAGTTTTGGGCCCCTCACTCCAAAAAGGCCATTGAATGACTCGAGCGTGTCCAGAGAAGGGCAACGGAGCTGGTGCAGGGTCTGGAGCACAGGTCGTACGGGGAGCAGCTGGGAACTGGGGGGGTTTAGTCTGGAGAAGAGGAGGCTGAGGGGAGACCTCATCGCCCTCTACAGCTACCTGAAAGGAGGGTGCAGAGAGCTGGGCATGAGTCTCTTGAACCAAGGAACAAGCGCCAGGACAAGAGGGACTGGCCTCAAGCTGTGTCAGGGAAGTGTTAGACTGGCTTTTAGGAAACATTTCTTTCCAGAAGGGGTTGTTGGGCGTTGGAATGGGCTGCCCAGGGCAGGGGGGGAGTCCCCATCCCTGGAGGGGTTGAAGAGTCGGGTTGACCCAGCGCTGAGGGATCTGGTGGAGTTGGGAACAGTCAGTGTGTGGTTAATGGCTGGACTGGAGGAGCTTCAAGGGCTTTTCCAACTGAGATGATTCTGTGGATGCAAAATGAGCTGATGGGGGTAGTGTGTTCCCACCACCACCTGGGATTTTAAAATCCCTGGCAGGGAGGTTCCACCAGCAGAGCTGTGGGAGCAGAAAGCCCTGCTGAGCCTGGTGTCAGGGGGGTGCCATCATCCCTCATCCTGGTGTGCTCCTGGCAGGGCGCTGCCAGGAGCCCAGGCTTCAGAGCTGAGCTGGCTCCTTCTGTTCTTGCAGGATGAAGACCTGCTGAAATGGCAAGCGATGTTTGAAGAGGTGCCCGCGCAGTTAACGGAAGTGGAGAAGAAGCAGTGGATTGCCAAGCTGACCGCTGTCTCCCTCAGCTCCGATGCCTTCTTCCCTTTTAGGGATAACGTCGACAGAGCTAAACGGGTAATGTCATGGTGGGGCCAGGATGTCAGGGTGACTAGAAGGAACCGTCTGCGCAGCCTGGGCTTTTTTAATTCTGTGCAGACTGCTGAGGAGTGTCTCTGCTCTGCACTGCTGGCTAGAGTAGCACAGCCTGGGAAGGATTTTCCTGTGGTTACTGGTCTCACGTGGATAGTAATTATCCAGCCATTGCTCAGTTTGTTGATTTGGGATGAATAGAGGATTAATGTTTATTGAACCATTTAAGAATATCAAGACAAGGCCTATGCTTCCAGAGGAGCCATTTCACTTTTTTTTTTTTTCTTTTCTTTCTTTCTTTCCTGAGCTGTGGAGAGAACTCACTGTTCACATGAGCAACTCCCCTGTGAATGGCATTGGGCAATGGAAGCCTTTGTTTGTTCAACACCTAGTATCCTGGGATGAGGCTGAAGGACTGGGGCTGCAGCTCCTTTTCAGGGGGATTTTTGGTTTTCCATCCATTAATCCTTCCACTTCTCTCTGTCTTTGTTCAGAGCGGAGTACAGTTCATCGCTGCCCCATCCGGCTCGGCTGCCGACGAGGTTGTGATTGAAGCTTGCAATGAGCTGGGGATAACTCTCATTCACACCAATCTTCGGCTGTTTCATCACTGAGTTTGCCGCGGGCTGTTGTGGTCCCTCTTTGGTCACAGTCTCACCCGCAGCAGTGACTGGAATATCACCAGCTTAATTTGGAGGCACCTGCAGTCTGTGCTTAGCAAGTGTTTGTAAGACCTGTAAATGAGATCTTGCCCTGTGTTAACAGAGAATGAAGGCGCAAGAAGTCGGCCTGCAGCGTAGAAAATAAGTCTCTTTTGCAAATAAATACACGGTTCTTAGCTATATAGAGTCTGTAGTCTTTTGTCATCCAAATACTGTGTCCTCAGGAAACAGGTTAATTTTTGAGGTAAATTTTGTGGTCCAGACTTTACTAATGCATTAGAAGGCCTGTGGAATGCTATGAAAGCCTGGCTTATGCCCAACTTCTTAACGAACTGATAAAAATCTGTGTTTTAAACTGAAATGAGCTGCTGGTAGTTTTCTCCAGGGCGCTTCTAATCCATTACTGTCCTGCCCTGTGGGGTGGGGGTAGCGGGTCCTTTGTGCAAGGCAGGCTCGGGGTGGGCACTCTGAATCCAGCGCTCTGGGCTGAGAGGTAGTGTCAGGTTGCTTCCTCCAAGGTAAAAGGATCATTGCTGCCAGTTTGACAGGCTTGTTCTCCTACCCGGGAGTTCAGCTCCGAGTTCATAGGCAGGCATCTGGGAAGCATCTTGCCTGGAGCCACTTCCCTTCTCCACTGTGTGCAATTTGCATTAAGCAGATTTGAACTCTGATTAGAAAAACAAAGTGAAAATCTGGAGCACAGTGAGATGAATAAAAGTAACAGCCCAGACGTGGTTTTGCTGGCAATCACTGTGACTGTTTCAAAGGGATTTTTTTTTTTTGTTCCATTTTATAAAATCGGTTCAGTTTTGGCAAGGAACAGTCTACAGTTTTTCAATAAACACTTCTGTCGCGGCTCTGATCTCTGCTGGTACAGAGCAGAGAGCCTGCATGTGTTCCCTTTGCTCCAGCAGTAGCAGGTGTGCGCAGGTAGGACAGACCTAGAAGAGGGGGAATTGGGGTTGTGTTCCTCGCACTGCTGCTGACCTGCCATGACTGGGGGCACGTTTTATTTTACGTGACTGCCTGTTTGATCCAGACTGGTTCGAACCCAGCAAGGCAACGATACTTCCTGGGGGAGCCCAGTCACTTTGGATACCATAATCCACACGCTGGTTTTCCTTTCACACTCATTCCATCTGCCCCCCTTGCCCTTCTTGTGTCCTAGGGCACAGCAGGAATGCTGTGTGCCCCGCACTGCCCTTGCTCTGGCCTGGAAGGGAGCAGGCTCCTCTTTTCTGAATTCTCACATGGATACTTTTTTTCATTTTCTGAACTCTAATGTCGAATATTTTTTCTTTTTTGATCTCTATGGTGAATTATGTCCATGGCTTCTCTTCTACAGCTGGATTAGGCAGGACAGGCTGGAGGGGATTCTACTGTTTGGGCCCAGATTAAGAACAGTAGTCCAAAGTACAAATTGCTCAATGGTGTGCCTGTGGGCTGTGCTAACCCCAGCCCTGACCCTTTGGTGTGCTTTCTGTGCTGTTGCTTCCCATGGATTGTCAGCATTTGGAGTCTTCCCTGGTTTTATTAGTTTATACTTTAAAAGTTGTGTTTTGGACTCTTTCTCCCACTGTTTTTTCTATTCCTTACATCCTTTCTGTCATGCTGCTTTGCTGTAGCTGGTACATACAATGCTGTGAGCTTCTCTTGGGAAGCTGTTAGCCTGTTCTTTGTTCTTTACCTGCACCTTCTAAAGTGTTGGCTACAGTAGAGCCTGGTAAGAAGCACCTGACTTCTCCTGTTCTCACAAAGTCCTCATTATTTACCCTTTGTTTGCTGTCCTTGGGGCCCTGTTTAATCTACTGATGGAAGTTAATAGGTCCTGATCTTCCAGGTGAGATTCCTGCATCCGATGTTAGTAAATGTGTAACTAAGGTAGCATCTCCTGCTTCAATTCTTTATGTACACAAGGTCTCACAGCATCTGTAGAGGGATGCTTTTGCCTCCTGCTGTGCCTGGGGTAAGGTGAAAGGACATACAGGAGTCACGTTGAATTGGGCTGCATTGAAATGTTCTGTGGCCCCAGCAAGGGTCTTTGACTACCCTGCCTTGCTTGTCTGACAAAAAAACACTCTGCTTCTGGTTCCAAGTGTGAGGTGACCTCGCAGGAATGCCCTATGCCCTTTGGGATGGCTTTCATCTGGGCTGTGCTCACAGTTTCACAGAATCATCATGGTTGGAAAAGCCCTTGAAGCTCCTCCAGTCCAACCATGAACCTCACACTGACCGTTCCCAACTCCACCAGATCCCTCAGCGCTGGGTCAACCCGACTCTTCAACCCCTCCAGGGATGGGGACTCCCCCCCTGCCCTGGGCAGCCCATTCCAACGCCCAACAACCCCTTCTGGGAAGAAATGCTTCCTAAGAGCCAGTCTGACCCTGCCCTGGTGCAGCTTGAGGCCATTTCCTCTTGTCCTATCACTTATTCCTTGGGTCAAGAGACTCATCCCCCCCTCTCTGCACCCTCCTTTCAGGGAGTTGTACAGGGCGATGAGGTTTCCCCCCAGCCTACAGGCTCCAGCCACTGCTCTGTGAGCTCAGCTCAGGTTTTAAGCTGCTGAAAGATGCCCAAAAGAGGGTCCAGTCCCTGCTGGTAGCAAATCCCTGCTGACAATGGGGGTGATGAGCCTTCCCCCGGAACAACCAGTCAGCTGTTGACAGGGCTGTGTTGGTCCGTAACAGTTCCTCATGAGGTACGCTGCTCTGCTAGCTCAATGAAGGACTTCTCCCTTTGATATTTGCAGTGATTAAAAGCAAACTGCGTAGCTCTGCTTAGGATCTGTTTCCTATTGGAAAGGGCACGTCTCTCCTTGCGGGGGGGAGGTCTGTTCCCCTCCATTGATGTGTTTTGAAGAGGAGGCTGCTGACAGGCTCTGGTTTGCACCATCACCATAAGGTGCTGTGGCCTGGCAGGTCCCATGCTGGCAAGAACAGCAGCTCCCAAAAATGTGGAAGTGAGAGCAGGAAGGAATCATTTTCAGCTTTTGCAATCAGTAGCAGAGGATTCTTTTTTCCCCTTTCTTTTTTCCCCTTTCTTTCTTTTTTCCCCTTTCTTTCTTTTTTCCCCTTTCTTTCCTTTTTCCCCTTTCTTTCTTTTTCCCCTTTCTTTCTTTTTTCCCCTTTCTTTCTTTTTTCCCCTTTCTTTCTTTTTTCCCCTTTCTTTCTTTTTTCCCCTTTCTTTTTTCCCCTTTCTTTTTTCCCCTTTCTTTTTTCCCCTTTCTTTTTTCCCCTTTCTTTCTTTTTTCCCCCTTTCTTGACTTTTCCCCCCTTTCTTGACTTTTCCCCCCTTTCTTGACTTTTCCCCCCTTTCTTGACTTTTCCCCCCTTTCTTGACTTTTCCCCCCTTTCTTGACTTTTCCCCCCTTTCTTGACTTTTCCCCCCTTTCTTGACTTTTCCCCCCTTTCTTGACTTTTCCCCCCTTTCTTGACTTTTCCCCCCTTTCTTGACTTTTCCCCCCTTTCTTGACTTTTCCCCCCTTTCTTGACTTTTCCCCCCTTTCTTGACTTTTCCCCCCTTTCTTGACTTTTCCCCCCTTTCTTGACTTTTCCCCCCTTTCTTTTCCTTCAGCCACCAAGGGGCTCCTCCCTGCAGTGGAGAGTCCTGACTCTGTTTGTTTCTATGCTCTAACTGAAGCTCTGTTAGCGGAGAAGACAAACCATGTGGAGATGCGCCTCCACTTTTGGAAAAGAAAAACCGAGGGATTAACTGCCCCTGGGTTGGTTTAGCTGTAAATGCTGTAAGCCTGAAAGCTCCCTGCTAACAGAGGCAGGTGCTCCCTTCATCCCCACCCTGCAGCTGCCCCTGCTGTGAAGGTAACGGGTTGAACAGTATTAGCTGATCTTAGTGGTCAAGCAGACCACGGGTATAAATCGAGCCTATGTTTTAAGGTCCAGCTGCTGTTCTGTTACCACTATATAAACTGCATGGCTGAACCTTCAAAAGCATTGGCTCCTTTTGTTGCTGATTGTTTCTAAGAGGAAGGATGTGCAGTTGATATCTTGGATCTCACAAGTTTCTACTGCCTGTTCAGTGCTCTGCTAGTGGTTTTCAGATGTAACTAACTGGAAATAAAAGCTTTGGTTGAATGACAACACACCCAGCACTACACTAGTTAATGTTAAACAGAAATTGTCAGCATTGCCTTAAGGCATGGACAAACCTCTGCAGGGAGTTTAGGCAAATGCAGTGTTTAAATCATTTTATCTCATAATGCTGACTTCGGGGAGGGGGAGGTGTTTGTCACTGTTGCAAGTGATGTGACATTAGAGTGAGGGGAGTGGATGGACTGTGACTGCCCTTCAGCTGGGCCATCCCTCTGTGTCTGCAAAGTGAATTACTTAGCAGCAAAGTGACTAAGGTGGGATCTTTGTGACTGGTCTCTGGTCCAAAATATATAACCTCACTTGGGAAAGACAAATTAATAGAAATCTAGCGTAACAGGGAAGTATTCTTCTATGCCTCCGTCTATGCCATTTTTAGTTCTCACGTATTTTAGAAACTCATCTCGCTTTTTAACATTAGTGGGATAGAACTGATTTCTACTGCAATCATTTCACTATTTGCAAATGTTTTGTTTGCTCTACAGATAGCAACCTGTGAAAATGACTGCCATGTGTGTTTTTCATGTCAAGAAGCCAGCTTCTATTTTCATGCTATACTTTATTCAGGGAAATCCATTGACTTAAGTAATACAGTGCTTTTGTAGCCGAGAGGAAGGCGGCCTGAGGAGCCATGACAGAAGCTCTCATGTTCTGCCTTTGCAAATGCTGTACAGGTTTTTGCAGCGGTAGTAGCGCAAGCAAAAGGCACTTGTTGCTGACTTTGTTCATTGTAATCAAGACTGGCTTTGTTTTGAGAAGAATTTACCTCCCTCCCTATCCTGCAAGGCAGAAGCACAGCAGGCCTGAAAGTGGTCTTTGCCTGTAACACAGGGCCACAGGCCCAGGTGCTTCTCTGTCCCTGTTGTTGCTCAAGACTTTCTGAAGAGGCAAGGGAAGGATTTCTGTGCTGCTGCTGCAGCCGTGCCTGAGGGTGTACGCACCAGTACCTGAACAGCCTCGGTTCTGGATTCTGCTAGTTGAATTTACCACAGTGCAAAGGGAGATGGAATAGCTTGGAGTTGAAGGAAGGGTGCGATCGCCCCTCTGCTAACGCTTTAGTGGTCACAGGTAAGTCACCCTCCCTGGCAGAAGGGTGAGTGTGCTCTGCCCTGGGACAAGGCCTGGAGCAGAGGCTCAGAGACCCAGCACTCCTCTGGGCCCGCAGAGGCGGGCACTGCACCCAACTACAGCCCAGCTTTGGACACATCCAACTTTCACTAATTTTGGCAGCGCAAAGACTGAAAGCATATTTGAGTCTATGTATCTAAGAGTCTGGCTGGATCGAGGCCCATCTCTTTACCTCAGTTCATGTCTAAAGCAAGGACTATTTTCCCTTCCCTCCCCCCACTTTCTCTTCCACCTATTCCCACCAAGCAAGCCTCTGCCTCCTGCAGCGTGGCATACATACTCAGAGTGGCTCTGCGAGCTGCCGGGGCAGGGGGTGCAGCTGGAAGTCTTTAATTAACAAACTGCTCTACAAAGATTCTCTTGAGGTTTACTTCACGCTTGATTGAGATGTTTGTTCCATCTTGTTTCAAGGCAATGTTACTCCAGCTCAGAATAATAATCTTCATCCTAGATTCCATGGTAGCAAAGAGAATCACTTAAACTACATGTCTGGTTTGTATATCTTTTTATTAAAAGAGTTGTTTTTTTCTTTTCCACAGTAGTAAAGCTTTGGCACTTACAGTATAAAAATAATCACTGATCATAATTACACCAAATTCCTCTTTGTCAACTGCATACTAAGTGTCTTCAATACATTTTATTCCCATATAAAAACACTTGAAGGTCAGGGGAGCAAAACTGATAAATAACAGTATGAGATATAAAGATACAGCTAGAAAAATACTAGGATCATGGAGAAAGAATTAGGACTGTGCATATTTTAAATATCACAGTGATTGGATTTGCTGTTCCTATCTTATTGCTGGCTGCACGCTTATGTGAAAGCAGAAGTGTTTGGTGGACTTTCCTATTGCTAAACTTCAGTAATGTTGTACTCAAATGTTCTTTGCATAGCATGGGAACCTTTAATTTCTACACCCTACCACCCCCTTAGTATTTTGATCCCCCACCAATTTGTGATTCGGCATCTCCCCACTTTTTTTTTCTTTAAATTTGAAAATACTGACTGGTATTCAACACTTTGACCAAAACCAAAACAATCACTATCAATCATGAGAAAAGTCTGAAACACTCCAAGAGTGGCGCTTGGAGAAGCCGTGAGTTGAGCTTAAGCTGGGAAAATGGCTCCAGAGCAGAGGGCCATTCTCAAAAGATGCAGTTTTGCTAGCATCACTCCAGTTTGGATGGTAATGGTGGCAGATAGGTATTTATACTTTGGTTTGTCTGTTGCCATGGCCGCAAGAAGTCTTGCTGGATGTTACTTTCCCCGTGGATGTTGTGTGTCTGCCTGTACATCTAGGGGCATGAAACACTCAATTGGGCAGTTGACGTTCTGTCGGGAGGGAAGGAAATCAGTTAGCGCTCTGTCCTGCAAGGACGGACATGTCTGTGGTGTGGTTTGGGCTGAGAGTTGTTGCCAGGCCACATAGATATTCAGCTTTCTCAGCACAAAGCACACAGGTGGTGTACAGCAGTCAGTGAAGACAAGGAAATCACTCCATGCACTACCGCCTCAGCCAGAGCATGCAGGCGTGGCCCAGCCCGAGGAAACGAGACATCCCGCTGACGTGAGCGTGGTGCTGAACACTGTGTGTGGAAGTGGGAGCTCGAGCGTGCGTTCTGTGCTACGCAGAGCAGTGCTTTGCTGGGCCAGCGGCCATCACGTGGCGCCTCTGAGCGGGCAGAAAGCTGCCACGCCGCTCTCACCCCTCGAGCCCTCTACAGACCCCGCAGCTCTGTGCCACAGACCAGACTCGCAGTAAGGGAGGGCAGAGAAGAAAAGTGTACTCACGGTGTTTGTGGCCTGGTGGTACCTCTGTGTAAACTGTGTGTAGGTATGGCCAGCAGAGCCTTCAGGGGCCACCTCCACACTGGGTCTGCGGCAGTTGTCACAACGCCAGCCCTAGAGAAACAATAGGTGTGCACGCTGGTCAGAGCATTCCTACATGTGGCTATAGCTCCACCAACACCGGGGAGGTTGCTCCCCTTTTACATGACACAGGCCCCGATGCCAGTACTTAAGCTCTCGTACACCATCTGCCCTGAAACCCCAGAGCCTTAGGACCACGCTCCAGCACAGCCTCCTCTCCCCCATCCCTGTGTGCCACATCCCTCCTGCTTACCTGCTGCCCCCCGTAGCAAGTGCAGGAACAGATGGCCCCAAAGTATTCCTTCTGCCACTGCTCTCCAACTTGGTACATCTTCCCATCATCGTAGCACGTGGTCTCATCTGTGGAGGGACAGGCAGAGCTCAGTTGCAGGGCCTGTGCCTGGCTTTAAGCCTTCTCAGAGCAGCTTGGCGATCAGAACTGCTCAGAGCCTCCGGCCAGTGCACTCTCTCTGTTTGACCGAAGGCTCATGGACTGGCAGGGGGAACATCAGTCAGTTTTATAGCTCTCCAGCTTCAAACTAGAGCATGAGGGTATTTGCCTGACAAGAGCAATGCAGTTTAATTCATAGTGTGGAGACTAGAGGATCTCGAGGCAACAAGCCCTGCAGAAAAGTCCTGTTACTGATTAGGGTGATCTGCACCACTTAGTGCAGTGACATGTCCCTCATGTGTGGCTCCAGGGCCAAAGGCAGATAGATGCTGAGTTTGCTGTGACCTTAGCTAATGAAAGGGTTTTCTTCTTTTTAAGCTCAGGAATGTGAGTTTTATGCCTTCAGCTCTTGTGAGAACAGATTCAATCTGTCATCAGTTCAGTCTCCAAAACCTGCATCGGACACACTGATACTTCTCTTGCCCCCATGGCATGGCCTTAATGGGAACAGCTCAGAGATGCTGCAACTTCTGGAATGGGAGCTCAATTAAATTAACACTTACGAGGTTCACACTTGAATTCTCCTTTTCCATTTCCAAGGCAGGTGCAGCTCATCATCTGGCCATTCTCGCCCTGCCGGTCCCACTTCTCCCCGATCTTGTAGTTTACACCGTTATCGTGGCACCACTCTGGAGCAGGCAGAGGAACAAGAGAAGCAGGAGTTACCCCCCCATACTGCAGTGATACAGCGGGAGGAGAACAGCTTGGGGTTGTCTCAGGAACTAACAGAGGGGTGGGAGAAAGAATCTTTTCAGCTTATGGAAATCCCAAGGAGGAAATGGGCTCCTGATGGAAAGTGGGTTCAGCTCCTGCAGCTTTTAATTGCTGAGGACTGTTACAGCTCTAGGAAAGGGCTAGAGGCTCTTAGGAAAAGTGTAAGTAGTATGTAACAAAGAGTGGTGAGGCTTGGCTAATAGGAGAGGAAGAGAAATTAAAGGGAATTTGATAGACATGGGGTAAGAAGGGAAAGAAAAATATTTTAAATGCACTTTTTTGAGCAAATCCCCAGTAAAACTGTATCATGGAGACTGAAAAACACAATGGGTAACCATGTGTATTAAATGATGAAATATAAGTATTAATCCTGTAAAAGAAGTGTCTTCCCTGCAGTCACTCCTCTGAGTCTATGCAAATTGCAGAAATACCCTCTTTGCTCAGCTAGTCCACAATTTAAAAGCATGATTTAAATTAGTTGGATATGTGTTGGGTTAAACCACTCAATCACAGACTTTTGGTCCATTCCCTTACATGAAGTTTGATATTCTTCCACATAAACCACACTCCTGCAAAGAATAAAACTTAGTGCCCTGGTGGAGGTGTCACCTGCTTGACAGAGCTTCAAAAAAAGCAGCTGACAAAATTAGAAAGCTAGTTCTGCAAGATGCTTTGCAAACACTCTCTGCAATGCAGAACAGACCTTGTACTTGCTGTAATACCCACTGAAATCCACACGAGTTCTGTCCAGCCCAATGCAGCGATGTATGTAACTAGATGAAAAGTCAACCATAATTTAATACTCAAAGCTGTCATCTTAAATGGCTACTCAGATGCTGTTACTTAGGCATCTTGCCTATCTAACATTTAACTTTAGTGAAAAAGCCAGTACTTATCAATACAATATTGGTTGTTGCTGATGCAGTGAATGGCAATACCAGATAAGCTGCACAGCTCCAAAGTAACCAAAGTTTTCCATCATTTCTCATGATGCAAAACACCACTTTGTTTTAAAAACTTAAGAGCCTGCATTCATTTGCATCATGTTTGGACCAGGCTGGTTCTGTCAAACATGCCAGTAGTGCTCAGGGAGCTCGGAGACAGGGATGGGCAAAAGCAAGCTACTCACTAGAAGAATCGCATCTGAAATGACCACTGCCAAAGCCTAAACACTGACACCAGAGCTTAAAGCCAGTTTCAGATAACCGCTCCCATTCCTCGCCAATGGAATAGAAGGAGCCAGTGTAAGTATCAAAGCAGGTGTCGTCTGCTGGCTGGTTCAGTCCTTCAGACACTGGAACAAAAAGAGAAGAAACGGGCGTCACACACAGCAATAGGAACTTCTGAAAGAGAATGTTTTTCACTGAATATACGAGGTGTTCTTTTTCCTCACAATATCATGGCAGTAAATGGAGCTACCCCATGGGCATATACTTCATGGTTCTGTCAGCAGTCCAGACTCCCTGTGATTTATTTTCCATTTGCATGTGTCAGAGCAGTGGAATGATAAAAAAAGGCCTGACATGATGGCTATTTTCATTTTGATTTGTCAAGTTTCAAGCAAGTGTGAGGTTTTGCATTTTCTGCTGGAGAGCAACAACCTGACTTAGCCTGGTTTTGAGAGACATGCTGCGTGATGCTGGGGAATGGCAGGAGGCTGGTAGCTGCATGGGCACTTTTTTGGGGCACTTCAGATTCTAGCTCCTGGCAGGGGAATGGCAGAAGGGGACCAGACCATGATGCTGGACAGACTGATTTCCACCTTAGGTGTGTGCCATGACTGGAAGGTGGGTGTTTTACAACCACCAGTTCAGTGTGTGATAAATAGGGTCAAGAGTTAATGCTCTTAGTTCCATCTGTGACAGAAAACTGGGGTGCTGGAAGGGCAGAAACAGCCTTATTTCCCAGGGCAGTAGGAGGCTTCATGGAGAGGCTTAATGGGTAGACAAATTAAATCCTTAACTCTTCATTTCTTTTCCCATCCTATCCTCCTCTTCATTTTGACCTCAAAATACACACAGGAGGAGATGGAGGGAGCAAAAGAGCCGTTGACCAGACCCCTGTGCCGGTAAAAGCAAAGCTCAAGTCCCACAGGGTGTGTGTGGGCTCTGGGCTTTCCAGCTGTGGCAAGTGCCTCGGACCACAAGTACTTGTGGTTGCTCACATGGCTTCTAAGTGCTGCCTGTTTGTGCTTCATCAGCATCTCTGCAGGCAGCCTGCCCTGCGGTCAGACCTTTGGGATGGTCTAGCGGTGCTGCTGGACAACAAACACAGCAGCAGTGGCAAATGACTGACAGAGCAGTTACGCTGGCCACCAGCACCTTCCCATGAGCATGATGTGTTTTTGTGACAGCAGATCTTCACTGCTGGGCAGGAACCTGTGATCCCCAACTTCCTCTGAGAGCAGCAAATACCAGATCTCTTGCTCGCCCTTGGGCACTGACCCTAGAGGAGCATATGGAGCCTCAAAGCACATTCTTCATGATTAGACAACAGATCAGAATAGCTTTAGTCACACTGTCAGTGTGTCAGTCATCCCAAACCAGTGGGTCTCACAAACTGCTTGTCCTCATGTCCTGCTACGAACTCTCTTTACCAGGAGAAGTTTCCTTTCTGAACTGTTCTCAAGCCTTGGGTACCAGGCAGGTTGCCTTGAGTAAGGGAAATGAGGCAGGGAGAGCACAGGTTCACCTCAACTCCATAAAAAGCTTTTACTTACCAGTATTGCCAACTGTGACCACCTCCTCCAGCACCTTTTGTCTCCGGTGATCTTTCAGGGCTTCCACTATGATGTTGTAGGTGGCCCCTCTTGTAAGACCAGTGAGCGTAGCACTGGAGGAAGTGCCAGGAACCCTGAACTGCAGCAAGAGGCAATGCCAAGTCACCAGAAAGGGAAGAATGATTACTCCTTAGGTGTCACCCCACTCATAGGAAAGACGGGGCATTTAGGTTGCCTTTGATGCTCTATACCATACTAGCACCAGCCCATTGCCCTTAGACATTCTGAGAACTTCATAGAATACCAAGTTAAACTTGACTACTCTGGGCTACGGTTCATGAAGGATATGTTATTACTGCCATTTCAGGGAAACAGAAACCAAGGGAGACAAAGAAGAAGGGCTAAGGGAGTCTTTGGCTTGAAGAAGTAGAACCTGAGTATCTGAAACTCCCAGTCATCTCCCTGACTACCCCCTTCCCTGGTTGATACTGACAGCATTTCAAGGGCTTTCTGGTTTAGTAGTTTTATCCTGTAGCTTTCTCCATGAAGGAGAGGAGGGAACCTTCATCCTGCTCTCAGCTACACATCAATGCCCTTTAAGCCAACCCCAACTGTCACCCCCTTAACACAGTAGAGGGCTGGACTCCCGGGAGACATCTGCCACCACAAGTGAGGCTCATGCCGTTCCTGTGCCAAGACATTCCGTTACCTGCAGAGTATCTTCATCCTGGCTTACTGGCTGACATGAGATGATGTATTCAGAGCTCTCCAGCAATGGCCTCCACGAGATGGTTGTCTGAGAAAGAGCTTCTTGACCCACGCTGTCGTTGCGCCTGGGCCCGCGGGAGTGAGGGTAGGAAGGTTCAACTATGATAGGCACTTGGTACCCAGGGATTTCAATCGCTTCATCTACGTTTGGTGGCTGCCGTCTGGATCCCGGCCTCAGAGGAGTTGCTGTAGTGGGTACAGGCCGCCTGTAGCCATGCTCTTCAAAGAAGACTTGTTGACCCTGGTGTCCTATTGTCTGCGGGTGCCCAGAGGTGCCTGGAAGTTGGATACCGTTTCCATTGTCATACCTATTGTTTGTGAGGTAAGGGGTCCCCTCGTCAATGGAAGGTACATCAAGAATGTCGCGTTGGTTGGGGTGTGGTCCGGTAATCAATGTGGGAAGCTCATCTAGCCAAAGAAAGGGTAGAAGCCAAAAGCAAAGCATGGCAAATTAACAGTGGTATATTAAACAGCTAGAGTGGCTGCTGTACACCACTCCAAGCATCAAAGATTAGCAATCATCCCACGACGCAACACACTTTTTATGACCTCATTGTGTTTGTGAGGGTCATTTCTATCTATATATTTATATACTATATAAATAGTATATAAATATATAGATATATATTTATATACTATATAAATATATGTCTGTCTTTCATACATAGGCGTAAGAAGTGTGTTGGTATGAAATTTTCATACAGCTGAGCAACAGTTTTGAACACTGCAACCCAAAGAAGCCACCACTGCTCAAATTGAGAAGAAGAAATGATTACAAGAGATATTCACAGGTTATCAGTTTAAGAAAAATCACTGGTGTGGAGTAAGAAACTAGTTCCTTGATCACATTTGGATATACAGCTGATATTTTGCTTGCTACAGGTATCTCATTCTCACACTGTGGAGAGTGTAAAGAGAAATGCACTGGGCAACACATTAACGGATTTTGCCTTTGATGCCATCATGTGCTAGATGGAAATGAGAGTGTTAACCCTGATTTAATTATCAATTAGGTACCCACGCAAGAATCAAGCACTAAGCATGTTGTTCTGTTCTTAGAGTTCAAACACAGCTAAACGTGATTAATGTAACTTCAGAATCTTACCTCTTCCATCCTAGAAAGGAAAATTTCCTTACAAAGCCTATTTGACTCATAAAAAAGGTGCGGCTGAGTGGTGTGAACAGGATATTTTAAATAACATTATTATTTCAGTCCTGAGATTATATTCCCCAAGTGGAAGACATAATCTCCTATTGGCACACAACAATCCAGAGCTTTGTTTTACCTGTCCTTTTTCTGCCAATCAGTGGTTCACTCTTTTGATTGTTCTTCACAGCAATGATGTAGATGATATATTCAGTTCCAGGTTCCAAACCTAGGGAGTGAGGAAGGACACAGAGCAATCTTAAATTTAAGGGTTGCTGTTCTTTTATGATTATGTGTGGGATCTAAGGCAGAACGAGAGATGGGTACAGCTACAGTATGCATATGTGCATTTTAAATCTGAAGTTTTCAGGACAGTACAAGTCTGAGTCCAGTCTCCTGCTCCTCAGAGCAAGTTTCAAATCTGACCATGTCAGCTGGGATCATGGACGCAGCAGATACAAAACATAATGAATCTTCAGAACGTGTGACTGATGGGGGGCCAGTCATGGGCTTTTTTCCTTGAATGGATGACAGTTGTTTGTTTCCACTGCCAACACATCTGTGGATTATTCAAATCTGATGGCTGATCTGACCAGAGAAGTGCATTGTGTTTGTAGGACAGATGTGCTTATAAAACCACTATCTGTCACTAAAGGAACAAAACTTTGTCTTTCTCTTAGCTGACCATCAACACATTTTATAACTAGGCCTTCTCCCTCTCTCTTCAAATTTAAGTGTTTCAGGTGAAGAGTTCCCAAACAAGATGAGACAGGTACCAGTAATAGTAGCCTCGGTGGTGCCAGGCCGGGGACGAGGCAGAACCTCCTTGGCTGGTGAGCCAGGTTTCTCATATCTGATGATGTAACCTGTGATCTTGGCTCGTGGAGGCTGCCAGGTAGCCAAGAGGGAGTTGCTTGTGGTTGTAAGGAAGCGCAGGTTAGAGGGAGCATCAATAGCTAGGTGAAAACAAAAGGAAAAAAGTCAAATGCAGTAAAGGCAAGCATATTCTTCACCCGGCCTGCATCTTCTGACACCGTTCTCAACTTGAGTAAAACATATTACTGTAAGTCATAGTAAGTATTACATGTGATCAGACATAGACAACTTTCACCTGACCGTATGAAATTTCTGCTCATGCTAACACACAATAAAGTCAGACAAGATCATTACCGGTGGAGGCATCAATCACTACCGGGGAACTGCGCGCATTCTCATTCAGAGTGTAAAGGTAGATCTTGTAGTCAGTGCCAGGTTGCAAGCCTAAAATGAAGTTGAAACATAAATGTTAGCTAATCTGAGGAAGCCATCTAAAAGGGGCACCAGAATATCTTTCAACAACTTCTTGGATACTACTCTTTATGACTCAGATTATTTTTTTCCCACTATCTGTTCCTACAGTATTTCTCACCAAGGAAATTCAACTGCAAAACAAGAACCCAGTGTACCTGCCAGTATGACCCTGGAAGCCCCTGTACCTGCAGAAGCACCTCACTTACCAGTGATAGTGTAACTCCTAACTTCAGGGCTGATAGTCCTTTGAATGGGGTTCTGGCCACTTGCTGGGACAGCATCAACTTGGAAGCCAGTGATGGTCTCGGTCTTGGTTCTCCAGGTAATGGTGATGGTTGTCTCGGTGGCATCTGTCACACGGGCTCTGCGAGGAGGACTAACATCTGCACCAGAAGGGAAAGGTCTGCTGCCAGATTTGACAGATTGTGAATCTCAGCAGCTAAGCATTTGTGAAGGCCTTTACCGGAGCTTTGTAGAGAGCCCCGCTCTTGAGATGGTAAGATCTCTGCCTCTGTACTCAGCACAATACTAACTGATCATTTGTGGAGGATCACTACTTACTTTCAAGAGTGGTGACCACCCCCTGGGCTGGTCGGCTGGTCAGAGAGTCCTTCAGGGCATACACGCTCACTTCATACTTGGTTGCTACCTAGAATGGACAAAGTTATGCCATGTTATGAGAAGGACATGGCACAGTGGGAAACATTCCTGCCCTCATTCAGTGTTTGGTGGAGCCATGCTTCTCAGTCGCCAGTTACTGAAGTACAAAACCTCAAAATAACTGAAATCAGTGAAGGATTGATGTGGCAATTCTAATTATTTCCAGCTGTAATCAAAGACTAGACATGGACCACTGATAAACAGTGCTGTTGATAATACTAATAGTACACATGCGCACACCCAGGAGCAGAGGAAATCCTGGAAGAAGCTTATTTGTCATCCTTCATTTTGGAATCTGTGCTTCAAAGCTTATTCTTCAGAAAAACCTAATTTACATCCTGTTTTTCCTGGGGTTAATGGATGCCATTTGATATGATAAGGTCCTCTTGCTGTGAAAAAAAGAACGGTGGAAGTTACAGCCTGGTCTTTTGTCCTTGACTGCATCTGACCAGGAGTCCACTTAGATTAGAATGTTTTTTAAGGCTCATTTTTGAAAATGATTCATAAAACTCTTTAAAAACAGATCAGTAGCTTTTTAAGACAGCAGGAATCATAAAAGCAGTGATTTTCAGCCTTTTTGAGTTCAGGAGCTCCCAAAACGTTTCCAGTGGAAAAGATGGCTATATAGCAAATTTAAGTCTACTCACAAATGACTTGAATTTTTTAGTTACATTTTGCACAATTCTTAAAAATAGGCAATAGACTGCCAGAGCTCCCATTTCACAGCTGGAAAACCTCTGCATTAGGTTACTTTATCTGACCTCTTTTGTGAAAGATGAGTAAAAGCATTTTACTGGTAACTGTTGATTGTGAACCTGATAATTTGCATTTGATTAAGGCATCCAATCTCTGTACTAAATGAGGAAGTGGAAAGAATGAAGATACAGCAGGCCAGTTCCTTGCCTTTTAAAAACTATGGTAACAAGTAGTTACAGCTGATGGCTAGTCAGACTTCAGAGTCAGACCCTTAGGAGCAGAAATGACCTACTCCACCTGAGGTTCCTGACCCAGAAATCTGAAATTGCTTCAAGTTCTTCTAACATCTCCTTCCCACAATGCAGTCTGCATTACAAAAGAAAAGAGTTACCATTAATCCAGACACGACAGCAGATGTACTGTCTGGTGAAAGGTTGATTTCTTTCATTGGACCAGTCTTTTCTTTGGGATTCACTCTGACTCTGTAGCCAGTAAGGCGAACATTTGGTGCATTCCAGTTGACGGTAAGACTGGTGGGAGTTACCTGAGTAAACTTCAGGTTTGTTGGAGGTGGAATTGCTGCAAAAGTCCAGATTGGCACACGGTTAATTTAAAGATGACAGTCTTGAATAAACAATATTCTCTCCTGAACATAAGATGGGTTTAGGCCTGAAATATATGGGCAGGAAAGTGGCATGCCTTCTGCAAACACAGGCATAAAGCACTGTGCAAAGGAACAAGGTATTCAGGAGGAGATTCTCCAATTTACCGTAATGCTTTTTAGCAAAAATAAGGAGATCTTCATGCTTCAACCCTGAAGTTAGGCAACTGTCAACACTTGCTGTGATATAAGGTGAAGGCTTTGGGAAGTCTTAAATCTGTAGGAAGACAGTGTGGTTTATTTCTCCTGCCCGTCTCTGTTTTTCATCATATAGCTAATAGTTTAGTCCTGCTTCACTTGCCTATCTCTGTTCATTTCTAAAATACAATGGATGATTTACAAAAGTAAGTAGGAAGCAGGCTCAGGAAACGCAAAGAGGATATAAAAATACTGCAAATGCAGAGGGGAAGCATTTTACAGCCACTTACACAAGTGTAAATTACTACACAGAGAGCAAGGCAATGGAAAAGCAGAGCTGTGGTGGCCATAAGGCTCATCACGCAAGAGTCTGGTCATGAGCTAACACATCCAATACCTTTAAAACAAATGCTTGCATAAAAAAAAGAAGCGTCCATTAAAACATTTTCTTGCCTTACTGTTGGTAATACTTGGGCTGTAAACAGGGGAAAAACATACCTTAACATAGCGCCCGCTATTAGCATGTTGTGAAGTTTTCTAATTTTATAGAGTGGAAATACAAGGTAATTCTCCCTTCTTGCTTTGCTCAGAGCTCAATCTGCCCATGAGAATCAATGGAAAGTCCTGAATGACTTCAGATGTGTTTCTGAACAGCCCCCACAGGGTAAATCTCAGAGAGTGGGTTTTAAAAATTACCGTATTTGCATTTCTGGCAGGTAGTCAGCCAGCTGTTTCAATCATTACAGCACTTTGCTTCAGTTTAGTATAACAATCTGTACACTAGAAACCACTGTCTTCATTACACCCTCAAATTATAGCACCAACTTTTCATCCACAAATGAACAGGAGACCTTTATTACAAAGGTGCTACCTTTGTAATAAAGACATGTCTGGTAATGCTGGAAGCTTTGCAATAGATTCCATATTGCTAGAAGTAATTTTATCTCAAGCAATTAACTTTCTTTTCCATTTTCACAAAGGAATTTTAAAGGTATTCTACATGGAGTTGGATCAGACTGACACATAAGGGACTCTCCTGAAGGGAGCATGTCCTCTTCTTGCAGAGGTGATGTGAGCGCAGGGTACAGGCATGCGCACGGGCTGTAGTCCTTTGGGCAGTGCCAGTGAAGGATCTAGAGGCTCTGTGAGACCTGAGGGTTAAGCAATCTCCTAGCCCTTCATGCTGATCTTTTGCTCCATCCAGCTGCGAGGACCCTGAGGGATGAAAGCTGCCCTCGTCTCTCTGTTGTTGGTGCACCTCTGCTTGCAGGTGCCCCGTATCCTACAGACAAGAGTGTTGCTAGAGGGCAGTTCACCGTGAATTAGGCTCTGTGACTACGACTGCACATTACTGATCCACTTGAGGACTTAAGGGCTGTAAGGTAACATCCCTCCTTTCTCTAGAATCACCTCCTCTAATCCTGCTGATCCTTCCTGCATTCCCTGCCTGCCGCAATGCGTATGTACGCAGGCTGACTCGGCTGGCAGCCAGCTCTCCAGCACCAACTAATCCATCTCTCAAGTGTAATCACATCCCCTTGGCTGCCCCTGGGGCTTCCCCCGGCGTGGAGCACCAGTTGCGCATGGAAGCACACTTCACCCAACAGGGCAGAAGCCACTGCTGCCATGGCCTGCTGGGTGGTGTAGTTAAATGTGTACCTGTGGACTGGGTCCCAGTCAGGGGCAGGCTCTCCATGTCATCGTATATGGCAACGATATTGATAGTGTACTCAGAACCTGGCCTGAGGCCATGCAGCTCAGCAGTGTCTTCTTCGCCACCTGGGGCCGGCAATAGCTCATGGATTCCATCCTCAGGGCTTGAGTAGGTCACCCTGTACCTGGTGACTTGCCCCTGCGGGCTTTCCCAAGCAATTTTGATGGAATCAACATCCACCTCAGTGAATGTTAGTCCTTTAGGGCGGTCAATGTCTGTTAGGCAAATTAATGGTAAGAGGTTATGTGATAAAAAGCAGGTCGTGGGTGAGGAAAATAAAAAGCATTTCTATAACATGCAAAGCAGTTTTCGGTTTTGCGTGGGAAAGGGGGTACTTGATTCTCCTCTGTGCTGCACCTTGTAGACATGCTTACACTCGTGCAGAGGCTGACAGTTTGTGGGTGCCAGACAGCAGGAAGGCAATCTTGGCCTTGTTGAAACCAAAAGGACTTGCGTTACCACCTTCAAAGCAGCCAGGACACGAACTCATAGCTAAATTTGAATCCCCTTGGCACTAAAACCCCTTTCATGCAACTCTTAGCAGCATCAAGCTACCTTAAAGTCGTCAAGAGAGAAAAAGAAACGGAAATTTTAAGACCCGTTTCTACCATCTGAGCCAATAACCGGTTCCTAGTGCTAGAGGCACCCAGACAACCCACCTGACTTGGTCAATTCAGATTCGTGCTGCATTTACTTTTCACTATTGTAAGCTGCTGTGCAAAGTGCCAGTTCAAGGAGAATCAGTCCCACTATTTTCTTTCATAAATTAATATCCAATTAACACACTTATCAAGAATGCAAATTACTCAGTATATTATATTTTAAAATCAATTAGAAACAAACTTTTCAGCTTTGTATTGAGTGCACAGGGAATGCCCACAGGTGCAACTCGGCGATATGCATACTTCCCAATTAGACCAATTAATCAGATTTTCCTAGCAAGGTGGGAGCTCAGTGCTAGACAGCAAGGTCTTGCTCCAGAGAAGTCTAGTGTGGCTACCACAGAGCTATACCCATTTGTTACATAAAATGGGAGGATCTAGCATATCCATATTTTAATATTGGATTCAAATTATGCTTTTCTATAAGATTTTAACTTTTTTATTTGCCATGTTATATTAGTCCTGAATTTTCTACATTTTCTAGTTGGCAAAGGTGATTTTTATCCAGGAATTTGTTGGCTTGAAATCGATGTGCACTCTTATCCCATCTCTGCAAAGCTTCAGAAAAGCTCTTCGTGTCTTTAGGACAATTCTGCAAGTTATTTGGGGCTGAGCTGTGGTTTTGAATACAAGCTTGAGCAAGGGAATAATGTGCATGCAAATCTCTACCCCAGAGGTGTCCCTGAAAAAGCCACTTTACATCAGAGATGCCTCTCTGAATTACACATTCCCTCTTGCCTTCTCTTTGTGTCCAGAGCAGCACTGCTGCTTTGTATGGGCAGATACAGCAATTCAAGGACTGAGCTGTCCTTTCTTTTGCAGTGCTTCATCCCAAATTCTTGTGGTTTCAACTCATGTGGTTTCCTTTACTCCCTTGCACAGGGCAAGAGTTCCCAAGCCCAGTCCAGTATTCCTGAGCCCTCAATAGTAATCACCTTTGCCACCTAGGTCCAGAAAGGAGATCTTTGCACATTTTTTCCACTGATTGGCTGACAGCAAACAAAACCCCAAAAGACTTTGAGGCTTTAGTGAAAGAAAATCAGAAGCGCAGCATTTTGAGGGGGTGGGAAATTGCATTTTGCAAGTGTTTGAGGGAGAGGGACCGCATTTTTGCCAGAGGCTGCAATTCAGGGGCACGGTACTTATCACAGGGCAGACCACTTTGCATTCTCCTGGAGACTAGGCACCTGCCACTTACTTTCACTGGGAATGTGATAGTGCATGGTAGATTCAGACATCAAGAGATAAGCTTTGGTTTGTTACCGTGAAGTGAAATACGTACTGGTGACAGCTGTTTCAACCAAGGGGAGGCTCTCTCCGTTCTGGTTCTGAGCATAGACACTGACCATATACTCAACTGTGGGCTGCAGACCTTCAATAGTCACTTGCGTTTGATCTGGTAGGAAAAAACGACGTTAGCCCATCTGCAGCTGCACAAAGCTGCAGAGAACCGGCCTATAAGTAGCCTTGAATGAAGGGCCTGTATAAGCCATATCATGAATAAACATCGTTAAAACAAGACATAATTGACACATTGAGTTTGCCCTTTGCTTGCACTACGCTTCTCTGGCAGTGCGTGACAAGGCATCTGCAATTTGTACCTGCTCGAAGGCCCCACAGCTAAAAGGGGAGGTTAGCACAGTAGAAGAAATAAAAAAAGAGAAGACCAGCCTTCATCATTTTCTGGGATGAGACTGACCATTAACCCAGTTGCATCACAGGTGTACCTGAGTACTGATCTCTGCGAGATCCCACAAAACACACCGTGTTCCTGAGAGCAACCCGACAACTGACATTTGGCAGGCTCTAACAAACATAAGCCTGTAGCATACATGACTGAGTCTGTGCTGTGACCAAGGGTCACATTATGTGACCTGCAGAAGGATTTCACAGGAAGTTTTGCTGGATGCCAGAAAATCCAGCGGCGTTTCTTTGAAATTTCAGACACTGAAGTTGCCAAAAACAAACCTTTGCAGGACAGTGATATCAAAGAAACATGAAGCTTTCAGGGCAAAAATATGCCCTAGCTTCTCCTGGATGAAACCCAACTGAAATCAGCAGGATGGCAAAAAAAAAGCTACAAGCAGGAGAAATTTGGCTTCGAGCATCTGCTAGTACCCTATAGTATTGATTCTAGTGGTCATCGCGTACATTCTTTACAGATCTGGTGAAGGATGTCATGTACTCTTACCTGCAGGGACGTTTTTAGTTTTTGTGGGCCCATGTCCTTTCTTGGGGACAGCTGTCACCCGATACCCTGTCACTGGGGAGGTTGAAGGGAGCCATCTGATGCTGATACTGTTGTCCTGGACGTCGGTAACTTGCATCTGTGATGGTGTGTCTATTTCTGGGCAACAAAAATAGTTTTTTCTGAGCGTGTTGGTACAGGAAACCCTCCCTCCACTGTTGCCTCCTGAATTTTATTCTGCTCTTCCTTTTCTAGGCTGTGCTTCTTAGAACAGAAAATTCATGTTGCTATTTCTTTTTCCCTTATGCTAGCCTAGAGCAAAAAGCCCTTAACCATGATGTGTGGGTGACTGACCTCCTATCAATGTTAGTTGAGGATTTTTCTTCTTTTAAAGTCTACTAAATGCTTTTATCTGCAGCTACAGTAGGAGTAGGATTAGGCTATAACCAGATCAAGAGTGAGACAACAGTCCTGGAGTTAGGAAGTCAGGTTTCATTGGGATCACATAATATGACAGTGCACCAGAAGCACCAGAGTTAAGCCAACAATGACCCCATGACATGAAAGCCCAACAGGATTTCCACTCTGCAATAAGCAGTCAAATATGACTTGTATCCCCATCTGACTCCACAGGTCTCCCTCCTCCAAAAGTCCAAGTCCATGATCCCCTTCTGTGTCATGTCATTATCATGCTGGGCCACCACGATACTCAGCTCCAAACAACACAAAGTCAACACAAAGATG
Source organism: Athene noctua (assembly GCF_965140245.1). Classification (NCBI taxonomy): domain Eukaryota; kingdom Metazoa; phylum Chordata; class Aves; order Strigiformes; family Strigidae; genus Athene; species Athene noctua. The sequence continues at coordinate 30,238,508 of NC_134043.1, read as the reverse complement.
TAAAGTTTTTCCATATTTTTTTGTGTTGTTTAAACAGAGATCACCTGTTTTGTAGGTGACAGTGACTGGCTTGCTACTGGCAGGGCTGTCTCCACGGCCAGTTACAGCATACACGGTGATGGTGTAGTCTACACCAGGTTTGAGGCCAGTGATGGTAGCGGTGGACATGGTGCCAGGCACTGTAAACTCCTGCACAGGGCTGCTTCCACCTAAAGAGGGTGGGGTAGAAAAAGAAGTTTAATGGATCTCTAAGTGATACATTTTAAATCATTACAAAAAACAGAACAATCCTATGAGGACCCGGTTGATTTCAGTGGATCCTGGGTCAAAGTCTTTTTCAGACTAACCCAAGGAAAAGAATGAAATACATAAACAGAACCACCCCTAAAATGTTTGGAGTGCTCCAGATGCTCACTCATTTTGGTAGACAAAAACGAATTTGCTCTCCTTTAAAAACAAAGGCACCTATATTTGATAATCTTCTCTAAATATGCTACAAGAATCTCAGGAGATACAAGATTTTGTCTGCTGCTGTCAAACCTGCCTTCGCTATTTTCTGTGACTTTCTAATGGCCTCAGAATAGAGCTTCTGGTCTGTGACTAGCCATAGCAGCCTGCTCTCACCTGTTTCACCGTAAGTGATCCGGTAGTATCTGACTGTCACTGCAGGAGCATCCCAGGAAATCACAAGGCTGGTCGGGCTGGTGGGGGTGACTTCCAGATCCCTTGGAACATCAGACACTAGAAACACAGAGAATTGAGAGAGAGTTTAAACACAGTCAATGTACATCAGCTACATATTCCACCTATCATATCGTGCTCCTCTGCTACTCATGTGTGTAAGTTCTAGCCCAGTGCACACACCTCTCTACAAGTGATGTATCTGGTTAAAAACCATCTGGCATTGGACTGGATTTAATGAAAAAAGTTATTCTGGCCCTAAAGACATCTGACATGATCTGAAAGTAGCATGTGTCCTCCCACCTTTTCTAAAACAGGCCCTATCTCAGTATCACAGGCACATCACTTCCTCATGAGCAGAGTTTCACCAGATGGTAGGAAAGATCTGATTTATCAGCAACTACTGTGCTCGAGGACACTCAAAGTTCTTGTAGTAGCTTTTACACAGCATTCTCTCAAGGCTTACCTGTTGTTTGTTGGCCAACCAAGGGCACGCTCTCCTCCCTGCCGTTGATGGCGATGATGCTGACCACATACTCAGTCCCTGGAAGCAGGTTGGTAAGGGTGATGGAGTTCCGTGAGGGAGGCACACGGTCCTCCTTGGGCCTGCCAGCACCATGCTCTGGGTAATGCCGGATTTTGTAGCCCGTGATGGTGGCACGAGGAGCAATCCAGTGGACAGTGAAAGAGTTAGCAGTTATATCTGAGAAGTCGAGGCCAGTGGGGGAATCAAGACCTGGGTATTTCAAAGAGAAAAGAGACTGAGCTCAACTAACTACTGGTCGTTATCACCACTGCCATGTTTCTTTAAGCTCAGTACCATGACACTAAGATCCTAAGCCAAGTGCTATTCAGCTGTTGAACTGAACAAATATGTGTTCAGGATCAAAGCAAGATAAACAAGCACTGGAACACAACTGCAGGAAGAGAGCATATGGCACACACAGAAAACACAGCATAAAACAATGCACATGACCAGAAAACTCCGTTACACAGTTATGAAACAAGAAGGACTCAGAGATAGATATGATAGGCTCTGCCTAGGCTTGTTCTCAGGCAAACACTTTCAGAACATTTACACCAGGGTCTACAATACTCTATTTAAAACCAGCAGTGGTTCTGGCTCTCAGACACAATGAAACGCAGTTTCCTCATGTTTCCCAAGATGTTCATCTGCATTGCTCTGATATCTAGCTCATGACCCGTCAACAAGGTGGCAATACACAAGAAACAGCAACAAAGTCCCATTAATGAATGCTTAATGGATGCCGTTAATCCCACATGTGTCTCAGGGTGCAAGTACCTGTTTTCTGGATTCCAGACAAAGGTGTGCTTTCATGTTGCTCAGAAACACTGTAGACTCTCACCAGATATTCAGTACCAGGGAGCAGATCTGTGGAGTTCAAGTACAGGAATTTAGACATATCTCTTTACTAATAGCTAGAAGTCACTCAACCTACACAATTTTAACTTATGTTTCTTAAGAGAGATAATCAGCTTTTGCTTGATGGAAGATCTGAGCCTCCAGGACAGTCAAAAATTTAAATTCATTCTTTTTCTGGCATTATGGTTACTAGTAATGTTTCAGCCTGAAAGTAGGGTATCCTGTATCATTGCTTCAGTAGTTTGTGGACACAGGCTAGAAGTAATTAGCTTTTTTACAAGGTCGCTTCTAGTTATCTAGTAGTTTAGTTATGCACCAAACCAAAGCTTTAGCCGATATAAACTGGAATAGGGCCACGGATTTCCAACACAGCTATTCTAACTTTGATGAGCTCCAGATCTGGTCTCTTATCCTGAAAGTGGGTATTGTGAAAGTGGGTATTGTCTCTCATTTAATCAACCTGATTATAGGGAGGAGAAAAAAACCTTTAAATATAACACAGCTTTTGCACCAGCTTTTTGAAAAGCTTTTTGAAAATGCCCACATTTTGTTGCCATGTCCTGTAAGGTTTCAAACAGTATTTATTTTCTAGTTCTAAGCATACAAAGCCAAAGGAGCAATGACCTTTTGCACATTGTGATCCTCTCCCTGAACCTCTGCACTGCAAGCCCTTGACATTTTTGGCAAACCAGGTGAATAATATTGTATTTACTCTTAATACCTAACCAGGTTACAAATCAATGCAATTGCCCCATAGTCTGATTCATCACTGTCCCTGGATTGATGGGAAAAACTTCCCTGTGGTTTGGCTTTAACACGGGTAAAGCAAGTGGCCAAATCCCATTTGTGAGTGTGAGTTTGTATGAGGCTACTTTGACATCAGCTTAGATCAGTTGAGCATTTAGCCACTTACACTTACAGTAAGCAATTTTTCTTTTGCCTCATCTTATGTTATATATAAGGCACCTCTTATATTTGTTTCACTTATGTAGGTAACCCACTTACTTGTTAACACCACCACATTGTCTGAGGGTGAAATTGTTAGCTCTGCAACATCTTCCTCCTTCTTCACAGGTGAGTAGCGCACCAGGAAACTGCTCAGCACGATGGAAGTTGGTGCGGTCCAAGTCACTCTCATAGTATCGGGCCCCACATTAGTGAAGCGCAGATCAGTGGGAGGAGGCACAGCTACATAGCAAAGAACAAATATATCTTAGTTCCCTGATTCCTAAAGCTGATCAAGATGCATGTTCAGGGAATCACCGGAGAAAGTATCTCATGCATAACAGACTACTGTGTCAGACCCATGCAAACAGACTTCTAAACTACATTTGGTTCTACTGTAGTTAAGAGAAAAATATGTCTGTACTACTGTCAGGCTCCTTTAACCTCTTGGCAATTCCCAATACTTTAAATATACCCTGTGGGGCTAATTTGAAAACAAGGTAGCAAGTTTCAGTAACGTGTTTCTTGCAGCTGGATTTCTTCTTAAAGATGCGGAGCCAAGAGAGGTTTAAAGTTGCCATACAGCAGCTTACAGATGGAAAAGTAATCTCATCTAGAATTCATACATGCACACACAGGAGAAAAGAGGGTATATCACTAATTTCCTATGACTCTACTTCTACTTGTGTTGAAGGATTTACAGCCTCAGGATTTTCAAACACAGTAAGATTTCATGCAAGAACCAGTTTTCAGCTCGCCTTCTGCTCATGCACTAGAGAGACCCTTGACGGCATGGCATGGCTGTCAATGGCATGTACTCAGGGAGTGGTGTTTCATCCGCATCCTTTGGGGCATTGTGGAAAGAGTGGGGCCACCACGGGAACAGACTGCTGGAAGCTCAAATAGTTATCAAGGCTGGAGGGTGTCTGCTGAACTGCTCCACCCTCTGGCACTCTTACTTTGGGGAATCACAGTTTAAAAGTCTGGTGAATATACAGCTCATGTTTCAGGCTCTTGATTCCAGCTGGATCCTGGAAATCTGAATAGCAGAAGGTGAACGAGCCTGGCAAGTCCGCAGCCATACACAATATTAAAATGCCTCAAATCAGAAAACTGAGGTGTGTGTACCCATCCCCAGCTGCCACTTAGAAAAAGGAGTGAGCTGGGTCTGCCTGGCTTCCCTCCAGTGAGCAGCTTGATTCCTCTTTGGACAAAGCCCCATCATCCTGACAGCCACTGACAGCATGAAACACCGTCCATGTCACAAAACACAGAAGTTTTCAAAATTCACCCGTTTGTTGTGTCAGAGTGGTAGGGGCGCTCTCTCCGCCATTAATGAGTGTGATTACACTGATGTCGTAATCAATGCCCGGCTCCAAGCCTGTGACTGTGTAGTATCCTACTGAGGAGTCCACAAAATCTTCAAAAATAGGGACACTTTCTCCTGCCGCAACTACTGTGATGCGGTAACCAATAATGGTGGAGGCATTTAACGGGGTCCACCTCAGGCCGATGCTTGAGTCAGTTATGTCAACAAAGCTTAGGTCAGTGAGTTGGGGCACCTCTAATGAGTTAAAGAGCAAACGGGAAAGGCAAAGACATACAGAGGCAAAAGAAAGACAAGGGAGAGAAAAGCAGTTTTCATCACTATTAACATTGACAGAACTTTAGAAGCAATTGCGGTGATATGCAGAATTTCTCTTGGGGTCTGGGGAAAAAGGGGGGGTTTTGGCGTTTTTTTTTTTTTTGGTGGTGGTTTTTTCTTTGTTTATTTTTATCTTGTACCCTTCAATGAAGTCCTCAGCTGCCCCCTCAGGCAAACAGAACTTGAAATCCCAGTTGCCTGAGACAATGCGCTTCTACTTTACACATACAATTTTCAATAAGACCTATAAGAGGCGCTTAACTTGCAACAAATTTACTTTGAGCAATGATAAGCCATAAAGACCCATCATTTTCTGATGAAAATAGAAACAGACATACCCAATTTATTTTTTTGTTGGTAGAAAACAAGAGGTCAACGTCTATTAACGTATAAATAAAACAACTCCTCTGAAATAATAGTTCATTTACCCTCTAGATTTTTTGTCTTGTGCAAATGGTAAGTCTAACTCATGACTGGGATCATAAAAATATCAATCCGTTTGAAGAGGCTAACTCAAGACCACACCCTCAGCTGGTAAGAACCATCACAAAGCTTCAGGGCAGATCATTCGCTATCCAAACTATTTACACTGTACTTAGAAAAAAAGTCTCAAATCCCTGCAACAGCTTGAGGATCTGGCCCAGAATTCCTCAAATTCTACTTACCACTAACTGCTGCAATATATGTGCTAAAAACAGATATGGAACAGTGAGTAATAGAACACTTTCTTGGAAAGATGGCAAATGGTTAAAAATGACCTTTAAATGATAAGAATTCTGTAAGAGTGACAACATCCCTGTATTCAGAGGTTATGCCCAGCACACGATGTGGCCAAGAGGCTGACTTGAGTTGTTGGCTAAATTGTTCAAAATCTCAGAACTGAGCAATTGAATAAGGATCCTCTTTAACAACCTCCTAGATATTGCCTAAATTTATGTATGGCAAACAAGCACAGCTGTGACTGTTTTCTCTACCAGTATTATTCCTGTTAGCAAAGCTGTTCCTTTCCTGCATGTTAGGACCAACAGAACTGGGCAGGGAGTGGGGAATATTACGTGCATCTTTAGTTGACAATGGCCAAACCCTCAGCTGCTCAAGTCAAGAGATTGGTATTGATTTAAGCCACAAGATTTGGCTGTGTAACTTCAGCAAGGTGATCCTGAAATCAGCTAATGGATGCTCTTCCTCACTCAGGATCAGACACCAGTAGGTGAGTCAAAGATGCAGGACTCAGTATCCATTCTGTTGGATCATTACAAGTTAGCTTGAAAAGGAATTATGGGACAGTAATATTTCAGGAGACTGGCTTTAATATATAGTTATGTTGTATTTTAATGTCCTTCTAGAAAAAGACATATTTTACAGAATAGATGCAAAAAAATGCCCATTTTCTGTAAAATAATTTTTTATCCACATGGAATGCATGTACCATATCACCTTTTAAAGAGTGCTAAAAGCCAGAGACGTATATTCTTAGCTTTCCCCCACCAGAAGATGGTAAAGGGCTAAATCTATTACTGCTTTAATTATGCAGTATCACAGTATTAGTTCACCCCCAGGGAGCATACAGCACTTCAGTGAAGCATAGAAATTTTAAAGCAGTGTTATAAGAGCAAGCACACACAGTAGCTGGCATCATTTCAGGGCTGAGCAGAAACAAAAACAAACAAATAAAGCCCTTGCAGAGGAAAATGAAATGAAACCATTTGGGGAGATGCATATTAATTTTGCTACTGTGGCTGAAAAAGGTAGTTTCTGCAGTCAACACAGCATGTAATGTGAGGTGGCACACGCCACTTTGTGTCCCAGAAGTGCTGCAGTGATGAACCTTTCAGTCTTGGCTTTCCTCTCCATTGAGCTGAAGTGATCTTCTGCCACTACTGCTGCCAGAATTCCTCCTGTGCTTGCTTCCCGCTCACACCTCTCTTTACCTACTTCCTATTCCCACCAGCTGTGCTCCAGATGCTGGGGCACTGCAGGGACAAGTTAAATCTCTGTTGCTCAATAAAACAGATCCATCTCTTGAGCACCACCCTGTTGACAATGTAGGCTACCCATGCAGGGAAATACATGGATATAAAAACTGCTCTGTCACATGTTGGTACATGGCTATTCTGCTTCTTGAGACTAAGTATCAAGTCTAAACCCTCCGCCATCAGACTAATAGGAGTTTTGCAGTGTACAGCTCTTGGACTCAGGAATTTGAGTAGCTAAAACTGCTGCTCATCCTTCCATTACCTTGTGTGACAGTTTCAGAGATGGGGACACTCTCCTGGTCGTCCTTGACTGAGTAAACGCTGACATTGTACTCCACACCGGGGTTCAGGTTTTCAAAGGTGCAGGTCGTCTGATCTGCACCTACTACTTCCTCCAAGGTAGAGCCCTGCTGCCCATTGGTAGGAGCAGTGGTCACTCGGTACCCACTGATGCCTGAAATACAGATATACCAGTATGCAGTAATTTCATGCTGATTTACATCAGGCCTCAGTATAAACAAGTGAAGCAAACACATTACATTTGACAAGTGATTTTGCCACCCTGAACCCAGCAGGCAAGAGGGTCCTTTGTCAAGCACCCCGAAACAAGCTTCCCAGGAGGAAGCCACACTCCTTGCACAGCATCATTTCAGTCCCCTTTGAGACCTTACCAAATCGAAAATCTCATGACATGTCGAGAAAAGATACATCCGCTGACTGAGAGTGGTGTTTGGAAAAGCTTTCAATCCTTGCTTTCTGGGAGCCAGTTGTACAGTTCCCACCAGCTATTGTGGGAGAAGAGTTTCTCTCAAACACTTTCAGAAATCCCACGCTTACTCTCAGTAACATGAACTCATTCTTCACCACCAGAAATCTTTTTGGTCCATTTTACTTTCCTTCCCTTGGACCTTTTTTAAACCAACAGGGATATTTGAAGAAATCCTTCAAATCCCTAAACCAGCTAAAATATTTAAAACACATTCATACTCAAAAATAGCATTTTACATGGAATGTAAATCATGAGGAGTCCTATGGCAACCTATACTTAACTGTGAATTCTATCCTCTAATATATCTAGAAATATGTACATTTTTCCTTAAATGACTCAACAGCAAGCTTCCCATCAAAATCTCCTTAATGAGCTGCAAGGCACCACGTTACCACTGTGGAACAACAATGAGTTCACATAGTTACCTGGAGTTGTGCTTCTATCCCAAGAGACTAACAGGATCCCAGTATCAGGATTGGGTTCCAGGCGCAGGTTGGTTGGTGGAGACAATGCTGCAAGCATTCAGACAAATGGGTCATTTATGGCACTGAGAATTGTGTTAGCTCCCTCAGCATCCCTCCTCCCCAGATTATAGCCTTACCCTTCAGAATTAGCTAAAAAATATTCTCCTGAAGTCGTGACCCTGCACTGCATGAGCTAGTGCTACTGTTGTCTGTACATCAAAAAGAAAAACACCTTTCAGGCCATGACAGGAGGAAAAGACTAGAACCAGCTCCCAGAAGACAGTCATTCATCTGGGGAGCACCACTGGGGAATTAAGTGGAAGAAGGAATGATTGTGGAAAAGCAAAAATGTCGTACGCGTAATCACTCTCCTGATGATGGGAGTCTCTCTCTCCTGGCCGTCCATCAGGACTGTGAGGCTGTAGGTGTACTCCACTCCAGGGGTCAGGCCAGATATCACAATGCTGCCAGAATCAGAGATGACCTCCCGGGGAGCCTCTCCACCTTGGCTTGGGCGCACACCCAGCTGCAGAGAAGCAGAAAAGTTTGCTTTTCAGTCTCACATACTCCCATCCCAGCTAACTGTCAGCATCCAGACTTAGCATCAAACGTGAGTATCACAGGCCTGTACGCTTCAAGCCAACTGTTAATCCTGTAACTTGTTTTAGGTGTCTCACTGATGAGCTTGACCTGAAGCCCTGAGGACCTGCTTGCAATGACCTCTGTGACCTCAACCAGCCCTCTGTAAGCAGCATGTCTTTTCCACCTCCTTCCTTTGTACTACCTTCACTGCAGTCCAAGCAAACAGCTTTAATCTGTCCTCCCTATCCCAATGAAGCAAGAGGAAAAAGAAACACAGGATTTCAGTTTCTCCCACCTTGAAACCAATCCTTGGGGCAGGTGTCCAGGTGATAACAATAGAAGTCTCAGTCACTTCTGTGTTAAAAGGAGGAACAGAGCCAGCGGGCTGATCTGTGAAATGAACGGACAGAAGCTGAAATCTAGCTGCTGGGATGGCACCAGCCAATTAGAAAACCAGACATACAGCAGACCCAAAGCAAGAGGTAACATAATTCAGCACTTCTTCGATACTTCCGAAAATTCAGTGATTTGGGAAGGATCTGACAGATGACTTTTGTATGCTGCTGGGCTTGATAGACACAGTATGCAGACGGTCTAATCAGATCTAGTGCTTCTGTTGTTTCCAAGGAAAACAAAAACACTAAACTGGGCCTCATGAGTCCTCTATGCATTCAGCCCCAAGAATTTGGGGAATATTGTTTTTGGCATGATATCTAAATTGTTCCTCAAAACCCAGCTTTTTTTCCTTCACCCACTATATGCGACTCAATCAGCAGAACACTACACCCTTGTCTGTCATCCAGCTGTCGTAGCTAGGACCATCTCATCCCTCACCAACATCTTCAAATCTTTTGAAGTCAGTAGAGTGAAAGGGAGATCAAAGTCAATCTGAGGAATCTGTGCTCTCATTGACATCTGCCAGGGGCATCATAGAGAAGCCAAAGCCTTTGTGTACCCCACAATCAGTCTAAATAACTTCACTGAATTTAATCTGAATTGACCTCATTATTAATGAAGAGACTTTGTTTATTAATCTATAGTCTTAAACTGGACTGGTTTCATTTAGATAAGCCAGAATTTGAAGGCAATACTCATCTGACATATCCAATCATACCCTAATGGAGAAAAATTTATAGGTAAGACTGTCAGCAAAAAGCACCTTGCCAATATCAGTGTTACTCTGATTAAAAGTTTGAACCTTTATTTTAATTTCACACTGTTCTAAAACAAACCACATTCTCTTTTGAAAAGAGGATGTGGTTCTGGGCTTGGATGGCTTTGAATTTGTTAGTTTATTTGACTGCTTCATTATTATTTAAACAGTGAATCTATTTGTTCTTTCTAGAAGTATGTGTGGGTTCTTACAGAACTCCCTTTCCTCCCAAAGTTTGCTTAATATTTCTTCCAAGCCAACAGCATAAGTACTGATGACTGAAATGTAAAAAAAAAAAAAAAAAGGGAAAAATGCAATGTTTGTGTCAGTTTCTGTAACTGCAATTGAGCTTCCTTAGATGGTATGGTTGGACTTTAGAAATGGCTGCCTGCAGCTTTATACAAGTGACAGACTTCCTTGCCCATTTTAAGGGAGCTGTTTGCTTTCCTTGATTTGGCATGACAAAACCAAACAACTGAAATGACCAAGTAAAATTAAATTTCTTTGTCATTCAGTTAAACAAAAATGGAAGTACCAGTAGTAAGTTCTCTCCTTTGTTTTTAATCACCAAAAAGCTGAAATATATTTTACTAAAAGCTTTCTGATGCAAATAACTTTTTTCCTGCCAAATAGTTCAGAAAGAAGAACAAGGAATATTTCCTAAGCAGTTCTGCTGGAATGCTACTTCAAAAGGCTTCTTCTGTAAACCAGTTCACAATAGCCACTTTCAGCACAAGTTCTGAAGAAAGGCCAGGGCGTTAGGGAAGAGGAATATGTGCCTGTTATACTTACAAGTTGTGAAGACTCCAGTCTCTCTGGTGCTTTGCAAGTCATCTTTAACTGCCACAAGGTACACGGTGTACTCAGTGCCAGGCTGCAAGTTCCGGAGAAGGTACTTTGTGGCAGAAGGTCCCACATTGTAGGTCCTTGGTTGACCTCCTCTTGTGGGACCTGCAGTCAGCCGGTATCCTGTGATCACAGCACGGGGCCGCGTCCACAACACCAACACCGAATGCTCCGTGGTATTGAGGAATCTCAGGTTGGTGGGGGCATCGAGCTCTGGGGAAGAAAAAGCATAACATGCATCAATTTTCCAGCTGAATCTCTACTTTACCCCTACTTTCAAAACATGTCCATTCCCATGCAGAAAACATGGCTGCACAATGAGTTTGTTGAGTCTGTATGTTTCACTTAGGGCATGAGCGCAACAGTAGGGAAGGGAGAAGGTGGGGACCATGAGAGAGCTGGAAATAGAAGTGCAATAACTATATCCATGCCTCAGTGCCATCCGGTAATATGCTGGGCCGGGCAGACCTGTGCATTCCAGGCTGCGCTGATTTGGGTCGCTGCCATACATGCCATCCCATGGGGACGTCAGGCTAACGGGCTGAGGCGAGACAGATGAACCCAACCGCACGCAGGAATTTCAATAGTTTCTCATGAATGCTGAGCATTTTTTAAAAATCAGCTCAGTTTAGACTTGTCAGCATAAGCACGGAAACCTAACATTAGTCCTTTTTCATTAAAAAGATTTATTCTTTTAAATCTTTGCCCAGTCCTACTCCCTGCCCTCTTGAAATCCCTTCCCAAAACAAAAAAAACCCACTTTGTCATTTTAATGTAAAAATAAATAATAGTCAGCAACTTTCTGCAGAAAACCAGTTCCTAGATCTACTTAAAAATAATCATGCTGTGGAACTGACTATACAAAAATTCTAAGCATGCTCATCTCTCCCATGGGACTCATGCAACAGCTCTTTTTATCACTGCCCCGGGAAGCTGCTGAAACTGATAACCCAGGAAACTACATAAACAAGAGGCTGAAGCAACACAGCTTCTTCAGCACTACACTGGAGTCCAGGGAATGGTGGAGATGTCACTACCTTTGCCTAAGACAAGGTGGGGCTCGGAGGGGGAAAGACACTTAAGCAATTTGCCCCCACAGCAGGCAGGGTAGCACTGGCTGCAGTGAAGGGTTTTATAGCATCTACAAGGCAAGCCTCTCCACTTTTTCTAGGTCCCCATCCTATGTTGAAATTAAGAGTAGTGAGGAGAGGTTCCGTCAATGCCTTTTGATGGCAAATGCTTTTTTCTCCCCCAGGGTAAATAAAATTTTTCTGATAAAAATCGTTTTCATCACTCTCCCAGTGATTCAGCAGGAAGTAGTTTTTGTGCTTTTTGGTTTCTCCCTTTTTGAAGGAAGAAGGGAAAAGGAGGTGAGGACTTCCTTCTTCCACCACTTGCAAAAATGGGGGAGATAGTTCTAAAAGACAAAGGATGAGTGTGACCCTCCTTAGGCCCATCTCCAACCCACGGGCTGAGAGTCAGCTTTATCTCTTCCTGGTACTTGGATCTGTGCTAAATCTCATCTGACAAGGATTGTATCTTCCTCCAATTTGTAGCCTACAGTCAGTTCCTTTCTGCACAATTTAATTTGCCAGCATTATTAGGCTTTTATCACTTCCTCTCCCCATACTAGAGGAAAAAGGGGAAGATTAAAAAGCCACACACACACTCAAGGGTTTATTTGTAGACTGCTTTTTAACGGAAGGCCAAAAACAGAATCACATTTACATCGTGGGAAGAGACTTTTGCTGCAAGGTTTTCCTTGGGAACTCTGAATGATTTCTGTTTCCCAGGACTTTCGATTACAGGATGCAATTTATGTGAATACTTTCTGAAATGTGGTTTAGGCAAAGCAGTTAAGCAGATGATCATAGCCTATGGAAAATGATTCCAGACATTTGTAACTAGCCCTGTGCTGTCTGAATGAAATGTCTATGCTCTGATGTGCACCTCTGTGCACGGACATTCAGAGGGGCTCTTCACCTAGCCAAAGCTCCTGAAAACAACCACAAAAAACTACAGATCTAACTGGGAACTGAGCCCTTCTGTTCTAAATGCTTCCAAAAGAGTTCAAACTCCTAAGTCGCATTGCTGCTTTTGAAAGCCTCACTTGAAAGAGGAGTGTGTGCACACCATCTATGTTATGCTCAAATCAGATACCTGTATCAGATGACAAACATAAGGATCCCATTCTCTCTGTGTAGTCAAGGGAGATTGTAAGAAGGAGAGGCACTAATCACGGCTCTTAACTTTATGGATGTAAGTAAACAGTATTTCTGCAAACAGCAGAAGTAAACAGCATGGCTCTATTCACAGATTATCCCATTTCCTTTCCTTACCTCTCATCTTTATAAGAGTTGGGCTCGATTCTCAAAAGGTGCTCTCACTCACTCAGAGAAGCAGATGTGCGCAGCTGAATTTTGGTCCTTCAAATAATGTGACTCAGTGAAAAAACACCAAACACCGAGTCACTCAATAAACAGGATCTGTTCAATTGAACTCTGTCCCTGGTTCTGTCTGACCTGTTTCTCCTGGATCAAAGATGGAGATAACCACCCGAACTCATGCTAAACTCCTCTTCCATCTGAAAGCCTACATCTTAACCCAGGCACTGCTCCTCTCTTTTCTGCACTTCTGCAAAGCAAAAAGCAATGCCTGACAGACTGTGTACTTTGCTTGTCATCTTACCTCACACTGGCGACATGGTGCACTGCCCCTAGGTCATTAGCAATCAGGTTCTGAGAGATCCTGTACAACCCTTCCTGAAAAATATATGCTCCCCATGGCTTCTGTCAACAGTCACTGAGGTCACTGCAAACCAGTTCCCCAGGTTTTACTGGGATGACAATAAAATTTCTGCGGTAGTGAGACAGCCTGTAGAAAGCCAGGCCTGACCTGACAAAACTTAAATGCAATCCTTTTAACACAAGGCCTGTCCTTACATGTGCATGCAGAACTCCTGCTGCTGACAGTGGAGCCAAATAGGTATGTAGCTGTCAGAAAGGAGATAGGGATTTTCAGAGCAATCTCAGCAAGGCTCCTAAGTCATGCTGAAATCTGCCTTAAGGTATCCTCAAAAAAAGAAAAAAAAAAAAATCACAGGCTGCGATCTCTGCTATAAAAGAACTGCAGGGCCCATCAATTCTCAGTCAGTAATAAGAAAGTTGAATTCCAGCCATATGAAATTGTTTTAAAGTGCCATGAGAGTTAAACTCCCATTGGAAAGCCCTGGAGGAGGATAAATCTGCTGAAGAGATCATTGTTTGACTGAATGAATTCCCAGCCCTGTGATCCTACTTATGGGATACCTCCTGGGCTATAACTGTTGCACTTTAAATGCTCTGTTTATATATTTCTCTAAGCGACAGAGAAATATGCACTTCAAAAGGTTGAAAAAAAGCACGAAGGAAAGACACTTACTGGTGGTTTGCTCTCCCGTCAAAGGTTTGCTCTCCCTGCCGTGGCTCACAGCAAAGATCTTAAAGAGGTAGGTTGTTCCTGGGAGCAGGTCAAGAACTTCAGCAAAAGAGCTCCTGGTGATAGGCAGTCTCTGGCCATGTTGGCCAGGGCGATTGACAGGGATCACTTCCACACGATAGCCAGACACTTGGCTCTGTGGTGGGGTCCACATAATGGTGATCTTGATATCAGAAACTTCCACAAACTGCAGATCTCTGGGTGAAGGAACTTCATCTGAAAGCAGAGTGACAGAACAGTGTTAGAGGGAGTCCTTAGCAATTGGCAGAAGTTATAGGTTTACATGGAAGAAAATAAAGTTAATTTTCATCGAACAATGGCTAACCCAAGAATGTTTACCAAATTAAAATATCATGGTAACCTTACTGTAAACATATATGCACACATTCCCAATATTCAAACAGACTACAATTCAAAATGTTAATTATTTTATGCCTTCAGTCACAGAAGGTAGCTTGCTGACACAGAAAGAGAGCTGAAAGACCAGATGTAATATGTACAGATCTTCAAATATATGCACAATTAAAAGCTTGGGGGTGAAAAAAAAATCCAGGGTTTTTTTGGAAACAAGAACCTCCTTTTAAAACTGAAAGAGAGGGTTTTCAAAACCCATGGCATGTTCTGAATGTCTGTAATTAACTTTAAATCTATCTTTTATAATTAAACAAATACAGGGGCTGATCTGGCCTTACTGTAGTCAAAGACAAAATCCAGTTCCCTCTGTGTTGGTCCACAGTACTGCACCCTTGAATTCCTACGCTCAGATTAAGTTTCTTCAGATTAGGACTGATATTGCCCTAAAGTTAACCAATGCACATTTTTGGAAGATACGGATGCCAAACCATAAAATCGTTGAGCTGAGTTCATTCCTGGTGAATTCCCGCTTGCAAACATGTGCCTGCAACTTGCAGGACCATCAAATTCCACTGCTACCACATCAGATCCCAGTTCTTTCACTGTCCTTTCTTTTGGTTTGGCTATTCAGCCCTATTGGATACTTAAAGAACCCTGAAACCAGTAGTTTTTTTAAATTGTGGGTGCCTCAAGTTTAAATCGTATGGTGTTATTTTGGCACAACAGTCAATGCCGAGCAATCTCCCATCCCCACTGACTGCAGTGGAAAATACTGGTTAGGACTGGAAGGGAGAAGGAGAAGTCAGGTGAACAATTTGGATTTGGGCTTTGTGTTGCAGCATCTGAGTACATAACCTTAAACATGTGCAGGCCAAGCACTGAGGCAAAATGATTTACCAAGCTCTTAAGAAGATCTCTTAGCAGAATCCCCTTAAGACAACTTAGGAAACTGATCTTTCTTTTCTGCAGACACAATGCAAGACCAAACTTCTGACCTGCCTGCAGTCTGATTCCTAGGAATTACAACCCTGGTACTGAAGAGTAGTGGCTTGACTGTGTCAGTTCATAAGTGAGTATGACTTTCCTATAGAGCTTTAATACCAGGGACATTTACAATTAAAAAACACAACAACAAGGACAAAAACCAGATTTGACTCCCTTTAAGGATTCATTTAGCTAGAGCAATGTCAGCCTGCATTCTCATTTGGCAATATGTACCAACAGAAAACTCAGTGACTGATATCCAGAGCATGCCGACCATTACCTGCGCGGGGAACACCTGTTGTTTCTTGTTGGATGAAGACAGGAGTACTCTCCTGATTTTCTTCCACTGCGTAGATGCTGATGTTGTACTGAACACCTGGCATCAAGTCACTGAGTGTTACAGAAGTTGCAGTGTCAGGCAGGTTGAGCTCTGTGCTGCTGCCTTCCACGGAGGGTGTGTAGATAATTCTGTAGCCTAAAGCAAGAGAAGTATATACAGTCCTCAGCCACAACCAGTAAGCCAGCACAAGGAATGATAGAAAGGAGAGATAAACTGACCTCCCTACTGAGGTTTCATAAAAATAGTCCTGAACTTCAGCAGGACCCTTGCATGTGCTCATGTCCCATCTACAGATCGCACACTCATAATGCCTTGCAAAGCGTAATCTGACCTGGATTAGAATATTTCTGAGTTTTGACATGAGGATTTAGGTCTATACAGTTCTCATGCTTGTCATGGCATGATCTGGATAACAGATACAAACAAGCCCCATGACCTCCTCTTTGTATTTAACACAAATCCAGAAGGAATTGTTTTGCATCCAGCCTCCTGAATGGCTTGGTTCAGGCAGTGACATCAGACAAATGCCAAACTGCTCATGTGCTTTCCAGATGCATGTCGGATGGGGCAGAATTATGTACTAGCCCTCTGTCCCAGAGTTATACTTCTTTTTTTTTTTTTTTTTATCTAGATTTCAAATTCTACCAGTAGTGCAAAACAGGTGCATTCCAGTTAGACAAACCTGTGATCGGAGCCTGCGGTCTGCTCCAGCGAATGACAATTGATGTGTCATCTACACTTTCCACGGTGTGATCGGGAGGTGCATCAGGAGCTGATTAAGGGAATAAACAGAGGAGGACAGCAAGCATGAGGGTAACAGGCAACAAAAATTTATTGAACAAACAATAAAAACAGCTTTCAAAGTGCAGCAACACCCACTCGTACATACCTGTAGTCTGTGAAGTAGACAGGATCAGATTCTGCTCTCCTTCCTCAGAGATCTGATAGACATTAACATTATACCTGCGACCAGGAAGCAAGTCAGGGATATTGACAGAAGTGGCTGTGCTTGGAAGATCTAAGGAGGGAGGAAAGAAAAAATTGCCTTAGCAGTCCTATCTTCTTGCTTTCTTTCCAAACGAAACAATTGAGACCTCTGTTCTAATCTGGGCTGAGTCACAGTCTTCCTGCAATAAAACAGCAATTGTTCTGCACTGTGTCTTTGGTCCACATCAGAAAAGTTATGTGGAGAATTGGGACAGGTCTCCACACTCAGCAAGCAGACACCACCTAGGACAGCAAGGCTTGATGTGTGGTATGGCAGGGCAACTCAAGCAGCAGCTCCCCGGCACACTGCTGGCATGCAGCCATCTCAGCAAAGTACTCATTTCATAACCTGACTGTTGTATTTTCAAAACAGAAATATATGGAAAAATTTTCACATGAATAGGTTTTGTGGAAAGACTGACTCATGAGTGGAGAAGAATGACATTATGAGGTCTCATGAACTTCTCTCCCTCCTTTCTTCCCCCAGATGTCCACCTACATGCCAGATGTAGAAAATTCCTCATGAAGCAGCTCCTTGCTGGCCAGACTGAAGCCAAGCATCTTAAGGGAAACTGGGAATTGCCTTTCAATTTGCCTGTAAACCTCTGTCTGCAGACAGATGAGCTCAGGACCTGCTTCACAGCACAGCTCAGCTGTCTGGGCAGCCAGTGTGCAGACAAGGAAGGTGGTGACAGTGCGGGCAGTCCCAGCATAAGCCACTTCTGCTCATGAGTCCAAGCCGGTGAGTTCAGGGGAGAATTATTAGCTCACAGGATTACTGTTCTTTTTTTGATTTTGTTCCTCTATTGCACTCATGTCGGAATAGCTATTCTAACCTCAAATCCTTGTGAGATATTGCTGTTACTATTGTTAAGATAGGAAATTAGGAAAAAGAAGTTAAAATGAAATTATGTGTGGTGACACAGGATGTACAGTAGATGTTGGAAAAGTGGATTCAACTCCTAGGTCTGAGTACAGTGCCTTTAAACAGATTCCCAGCTCAGCTAAATTGTCACATTATCAAAGATGAGTAAGATCTGATCCAAACAAAACAACTGACAGAGCAGACTGGAGCAGACATCCACGAGATGACAAGTAGCCATGAGAGAGTATTTGGGCATGATTTCTCTCTGTCCATTCTGGTGGAACAAAGGGATAGCAAAGGTACAACTGCAGATTTGAAAATTCTCTTCCCATCTGCACTGCTGCTCACTTCAGGAGGCTGTGGAAGCTAGTAAATTTACATGACTTCAAAAGGAAAAAACAGACAGGACAAATTCACAGAGCTGAAAAGAATAAATACATCTGCCCACAGTTACTACAAATCCACCAGCCCTGGCTCAGAGTTTTCCTCTGCAGGATCCTGGGACACTATTCTGAGGGGGTATTGCTATATACTTGCCTTGTTCTCATTCTCTTCCCGGGACATGAACTTATGGCCATGGATGGAGAAAGGACAATTAACTAAGTGAGCTTTTAACCTGAGCTAGTCCTGTCATTCTCATATCCTATCTGAATCATACCGAAAGATAGCGAGATCCTCACTATTTGCACTAGCTATACTGATTGTCACAGAAAGCACTGTTGTGCTGTTAGCAATGCTTTGGTCTAATAGATTCAAATACGGTCTCACCAAGATACTGCGGCTCATCACCCTCCTCACTCAGCTCGTACTCAACACGGAATCCAGAAACTGTGTCAGAAGCAGAAACCCAGGAGACAACAAAGCTGTTGGCTGTAATTTCAGTGACTGACTCTGAAGTAGCAACCACAGGAGGAAGAAGAGTTGTCTCTCCTGAAACAGTGTTGCCTGCAAGAAAGAAGAAAGAGAGGTTTAGTAACCACCGCTACTTTTGTGTTAACTGGGATACACAAAACACAAACTTGGGTGAAGGAGATTAGTTTTTTCTGGATGCCCCGCTGTTCAACTTACTTGTCACTGCTGTGGTGCTGGTTGTGGTAAAATCAAAGCGGGTGACTTCTTTGTGGCCATACCGCTGAACACTGATGAGCTGTCCTTCATATATCACACCAGGCTTCAGGCCTGAGATGGTGTAGGAGTTCTGGTAGCCAGGGATGGTAGCTTCTTTCCACTGCCTTCCGGAGTTTTTCTGCAAGAAAAAGGACACTCAAAATAGTGAGAGACTCCCAGGTCTGCAAGCAGGTGAATCTAGTGACCTAACTTGCTATATGATTACAAAGCACTGTGATATTCAAACACAGGTATGACCTGAATGGCTAATGCACAGGGGGAACTGAGTCAAAGGAGATGAGAAAAGTATCCCAGAAGGCAGGGCTAATGACATTTCAGGTGATTAAGTTTTATTGGGCTAAACTGAAAAACAATCTTGCTTTGAACTTTTTCCTTTAAAAGTAGCATTATTTGCAATACATAAACTAAACTAATTCCTTTATCAAAAACACAGTAAGGCATGAAGGAATAGATGGAAAATGCGTATTTGAAGGCTGTTCACAATAACACTCTAAGCTACCATCTGAAAACAATATACAGAAAAGTTCTTCCCTTCTACCCTGCGTTTGAACTCTATGGGAAGCTCTGAAATAATGCTCCATCCTCTGAGGTTTGTACTACAGTGCTTTAAAGTCCATTGCATTCAGGCCTTGATCCAAGATACACTGAAGTCAGTAAAAAGACTTGAGTGCCTTTAATGGCTTTGGATCAGGGCCTTTATTGTTCTCTTAATAACAGGCAGCATCAAGGTACTAATGTTCTTAATCATTAAGTGGTCTTTTGTGAAGCTGTACTCGGGGGAACTGTAACACAACTCATCTACATTGGTTAAACTGAATCATTCCTCAAAGATGACTGAGCCAACAAGCAGTGGTTAACCAGCTTTGGATTAGACTTTAGAGAAGACGGGAGATGACTGTTTATTTAATCCTATGCTAGGTGTTTATATCTTCATATCCTACTCATTTTTACCTCCTCATTAATACGATAAAATCTATCCCAGTTGTCTCTGGATATGCACATGGTACTAAAACAATGTTTCTTAGGATGAAGAAACTTCCACAAGGATTTACATTACTTAAAGTAAGGAAGGATATAAACGTGTCTGCTTACTGTGCTAGTGCTTTGGTTAGTAAGATACCTCATGAACACAGTGACCAGTAAAGTTTGGGCAGAAAAACATCAAGTGTTTATACAGCACTGGTTGTCTTTGAGCCTCAGAGTAAGTGTTGACCTTGACAGGACAACACTGAATCAGCAACTAAAGTTTTCTGAAATTGTGTCAGCCACTTCCTTCAGACACCAGAAGAAGCCAAATAAAGTATTTTTGATAAATGAATGATGATGAATATGTCACTCACCGGTCTCCAGCGCAAGATGTACTTGGTGATGTGAGACCGTTCAGGAGCATTCCACTGGATGGGGTGGGAGTTTGGCTGATTTGTACTCTCTGTGATGATCACCTGAACAGGCCCAGTTGACCCTGAAAAAAAGAATTGCTGTTTTCAACATACTGGGGATGCTTTTCTTCTGCTTTAGTTGTGGAGTCATCAAAAAGCAAGAAAGTTGTGTGGCTCACATACTATTTCTATACATGGGAAATAAGTTATATTGTCTTCCTATCCTTAATGTTTCATTGCTAGCTAGGAAGCTCGTGAATTAGAATATATTCTGTGGGGGATTTAACATGCACTGTTTGGGTTAATTTCCTGTGAGTTACCAATGAAATTGAAAACCTGAGCTGTCTAGTATAGAAAAAAATCTGCAAACTCGTATTGTTCAGAGAGGGAGCTTCTCAGCAACTAACTACTTTCATCAATTAATATCTTCTGCAATGGGAGCCAGCAAACAGATGAGAAATATCTGCCAAATCCAGGTCTAATCTTGTGGCATGGTGAAGGCAAATTCCTGATCTGACAGTGAATACACCCTGCAAAGAAGCATTAGTCTTTTACTATTTTACTAAATTCTTAAGCAGTTGATTGAAAACACTGAATTTTCATGACACTGGAACACTCCACAGGTAGTGAGGCATGTCTTCTGCACACAAACTGCACCAGAAGGTTTGGTGGAAGTCCTGAGACAAATCAGGCCCATAAACTCATGAAAATACAAGTTCAACAGTGCTCTAACGCTTAAAACTACTGATTGCATTTAGCTAGATCAGATTTGGGCATATTTTCTCCTCAAAGCTCTCCAATAGAGAAGGAAAGGTTTTATGATCCCATGGTTCTCCTTTCTGTCCCTCCCAGCCCTGATGGGGAGGTTTCACTGAACACTCAGCAACACTGTCCTCATGTTAGTTCTTGGAAAATCTCAGCAAAGAGCACCCTGGGATCTGCGGGCCAGTGTCTTGTTTTAGCCATTAAATACCTTCATCCTCCCCTCACATTTTTGATTATAATTTATTTGGACAACCGTGTAACATATATACCTGCTCCGTATTTAATGGGACTTACAGGCAAACAAATCTGTGCCCACAGGCAGAAAATTTCAAAGCTCACCTAACCCCAAACCTACATTCAGAAACATTAGATTTGGTTTATTTACACATTTTCAGTCAATCCTGTGTCTGAAGAAGCCCAAAGCCCTGGTCTCCAGTCTGGAGGCGTGCATATTTCACATAGCTCAGGGAGATGTTTGTTTAAGCAGTCTGACAAGAGTCAATGAAGCTCAGCAAGCCCCAGTAAGAAACTCAAGCAAAAAAAGTCCAAAGAAGGACTGCTTCCTATTTTTGCCCTCCTTAGTTTGCTGCCCGAATGAAAGGCAAGTCCATATTTCTGTCTGCCAGGTGTCTTCTTGCCTTGTCTCTGGCTCACCATGGATGGAAATGCAGCCAGTTCACTGACAACACTGCTGGGTATACGTTTCAGTGAGTTACTCTGGGTTACGCTGTTGCAAAGACCTTCTATACGATGTGTGTGAAGCAAGTCACAGAGAAGAGGAACTCACCTTATTTACGTGAAGCATGTAGTTGCAACAGACTGCTAAGGGGCTAGTCCCCTTCTACAGCAGGGGCACCTCTATTAAAACCCTCTTTCTATATGAGCCTCACATTCCCCTTCTTACGTTGGAGGGCAGTTAGGGTGTAAATAACATTGCAGCTAGTGAGTGAACAGACTCTTCTTAATCTATCTTGATACAAAAGCAGAGAATCACCTCAGCATTGAAACTGTTACACCCAATTCTTATGCAGTTCCTCCACATTTATGCTCAGATCTGGGTTGGGGGACCCATGACATGAACATAGCCTTCTTCTCCCAACAAGGAAGCCAAAACACATATATGTTTTGCCATGTATATATGGCCATAATATTTTATCTTATTCAGGTTAAGACAGTGGCAGTTGCAACCTTAAACAGGAAAGTAGAGAGGTTCCCCTTATCACATTCTGTTCAGGGAACTGAAACAGAATAAGCCAACAAACAGGCACTGCCTGTCCCTATAAAGATTTCCTGGAACTGACTGGGCAAACAAAAGTAGTGGGCACAAAAGGGAAGATTACACATGTAGGAGTTTTAAGCAATAGAAACAGAAGGTTGCAGGTGCGATTATCACTACATACCAAGAGGCAATGTAAACCTAAGTTGTTGTGTGAACTGACAGTCATTCCCTAAACTAGCCCTGGCCCGCTCTTTATAATCATGACACCTGTTTGTGTCTGCCAGGGAAGGGGGAAATGTTTCTAAAAAAGAATCCAAAAGGAATAATGCACAGAAACCTGAACAGGTGAGGGGTGGAAAGATTGCTTTCCTCATTGCTCAGCAGATGAGTTAGTTATCTATCAGGTTTCTTACCAGGATAGGTCTGCAGAGGCTGGCAATGCCATTCTCCAATACCACGACCATAGCAATAGCACTGGTATCTGACACCGTGGACGTATTTCTCCCACGAATCTCCGATTTGGTAAAAGGTACGAGTTTCTGAATCCTGGCACTGATCTAAAGGCACAAAATACACAGTTAACCACTGCATGTTACTGAAACTATAGTGAAAAATCTATGCCTTACACATAAGAGTAAGTCGTAAGAGACTTTTACACACAGAAATGTAACACTGATGTTTTTTTGCAAATGTAGTTACATAAAGAGAAAGTGGCCACAGAAACTGAATCTCAGCTCAAGGTTTTTGATATTATCACTGCTTGTGTTAAGATACTAGGGGCTAATTCAGCTGTGATCTATTTCTTAAGATACCGTTAAATACAGTCCATCCACCTGGCAAACTTCCCAGAGAAGTCAATGGGGTGTTCCTTCAAGAAAAGATTTATTTTGAACTATCTATTGTGGAGCCCCATTCCACTTCAGTCCACTAAGTTCATCCCTCATCCAAAGCTAAACCATGCTGCTCTCAAGGAAATCAATGGCAAAAGTCCTATTGGCTTCAGAAGAATTCAGTTATACTTTATAAGTCCGAAGTGACCCATTAATTTTCAGCAGAGTCTTTCCAGATTTATCACTGTATAAACCAAAGGACAGATCAAATCCTGAAATCAGCTTAGCTAGTGTAAATACAACACAGTACCAGGGCTTCAGTACAGTGTCTAGTTTGACCTATACCTGTGTTTCTGGCTCAATGGAAATTTTCAGTGAGAATTTGCATTTTGTTTGCTTGGATAAACAGGAGCCTTGTTTAGAGAGCGCCAATAAAATTAAACCAATCGCACCATTACAGATAGCTGAAATTAACCCCCCTCCTCTTCTTTCCAAGTAGTAATTTTCAGGAGCTTTATAATACAAGTTTCTCCAGTAAACTTGTACAGATATTATTATAAATAAAGCAGAACTCAACCACCAGTACTTTCTAATAGATTTTCTTGGCAATAGTTCGAAGTTCTCTTTGGATTTAGTAATCGCAAACCAAACAGTCAGGACTTATCTTCCAATCTAGGTTCACTAGGGAAGCGGGGGGAGGCAGGAGAGATGAAATCTCCTCATTCCTGCAGAGAACCATGATGGTTTTAGCTAACCTCCAGAGTGCTATTAACATGTGTTCTCATCCCGAGCTTTCTCTTTGCCAGAACAAAGGGCAGCCAAAAATATCAGTTTAGTCCAAGGTAAGTTAATATACGCTGGTGCTCCTTTCTCAGTTCAAGAGGGGACCTAAAGATTTTAGGACAGAGAAAGGAAAGAAAACTGATCCTAGCATCAGTGCCTAGCTGCATATTGTTTTCTCAGCATTCATTCTGAGACCCCTGCTTGCTAGGCTGACAGCTCAGGTACCAGAATTCAGCCAAATCACCGCAGCCTAGGGCTAACGTGCCCTGTTGCCACAACCTGCTACATTTTAAGAGGTATGTTGCCACAATCCATTACTACCACATCATCATTTGCTACTTCTGTGGCATGTCTGATAACCCAAGTTTATCTTCTTAAAACTAAGAATGCCCTTTCGCTTACCCTCCAGCAAATCCAGTTTTACTTCTACTTTTGCAGTTGTGCAATTCAGGGCAGAAAGCGGGCAAAGACTGGGCCCAATTTCACACACCAGTTACACCATACCATAACCAGTTCCTACACTGCCCTGGAGCGCGTTTGGCAAGCAGGAACAGCTGGTGACTTACCAACGGGATCACATTTCCATCTCCCGCGGCCCTGGCCAAAGCACGTGCAGTTCAGCATGTGCCCCTCATCATGACGCTTGTGGAAGGTCTGGTTCACATCATAGGTGATACCGTCCACGATGCACTGGTCTGAGAAAGAGCAGAGACAGTTTGTCAGGAACAGCTCTAAGTGTTAAGACAAAATCCTTCTGCTTCACACATCATTCCCTCCTCTTGATCAGCTTATAGAGACTGACCATGACAAGCTCCATTCAAGCTGTGATCATCACAGATTAGTGCTGCATACACCCCACTGCTCCCAAGATCATTAATCAGTGGTGTGCAAATAAGCACCACTTGAAGAAAAGAGATCTGTAGGATGCAGTCCAAAGGTCTATACATTACCCAAACTACAGAACTGGCTAGTTGCTCCTTTTGACAGATTCCACATGTGAAAGAAAATCTAAAACAGCACACTAAGTCTCTACTACCTCCTGTGAGGAAGGTCTAGACTGAAATACCTCAGTGAGTACTGTCTGAAATCATTAGAACTACACAAGGAGAAAAGGACTATTCCAAATTTATAAAGATACCACAAAGGGGTACAAACATCCTCATGATGTTATTTTATTAGGTATCTCTGCTACACTTTGTAGTAATCTGAAGACAGAAGCAGGTCTTATTACACATCCAAGACGCTACTGGTGCCTACTAATCTACTATTCCCTCAAAAGACAGTAACCAGACCCCAATCCCATGCTCAAACACAATGGTATCAGTCTATTAGGCTCAATGGCGATGTGTCAATCTGATGTGGCCCAGAATTCCTATTGCCAGTCTAGTGACAGCACAGAGCAGAAAGACAAAACACACACAAAAACTACCCCAGAAGCATGTTGTTTTGTTAACTGGGACCCAAGAGACCCAAGTTCAGTTCCGGAGTCAAGCATAGATCATCTGTCCTTGGGGAAATGACTCAGTTAATCCCAGGCTTTCATTCCCCATCATACTTTCCCACACCATGGGCATGGCGTCAGGATAAACCAGGCAGTGCTCAGACCCTCCCACGGGTGCCAAGGACCTTCTCTGGCTGCTATGTTTAAACAGCTCTACTTAGATAACCTTTGCCTTTTGAAAAAGCTAAGTATCTCTACCCCCTCCCCATCAAGAAAGACCACTTTAAATCCAGAATGAAACTGCAGAGAACTAGCTGTGTATGTGGAAAAAGGGAGTTTCTCAGACCAGAACTTTTAGCAGGGCATTTCTCACTGTTCTGAAGGAAACACATTTTTTTAAAAAAAAAAACCAACAACCCTCCCAAAGCCCTTGAGTGAGCCTTTCCCTATAAATTATATCCCGTTTCAGCAGTGGTGTTAAGAGTCCTTTCTTGGCTGCTTGACAGCAACCCCCCTGCCTTTTCCAGACATGAAGCCAATGTCGTGAGCTAGCTGTAGGATGATCAAATGTCTGTGCTTTAAGTCTTCTTTTTTTGGTATTGCTTAAGCACTTCTCCATTTGGACCACTCATATAAATAAGTAAATAAATAACGAGCAATCTCAGTGCTGCTCTGCCAACTTTTCATATAGATTAGCCAGCAAAGGGCTAATCCAGCACAGAGGAATTGAAAATTTCATTGCAGAACAATAAAAAAGGACAGCTCTGCATTCAAACTTCAGACTAGTCTGGAGTTTTGGCTGTTCTTGAGAGGGGGAGGTGCCTTTGCTGAGCCCTCTGTAAAGTCACAGTGGTGCTGATTCCTAAATGTAGACAAAAGGAGGTAGGGATACCTACTGATCAAGACAACCAAGGTTTGTCTCTGCTTGCTAGCCTGCAAAGGCTGAAACAGTACTTTTGCTGCACATAAACAAGAGAGAAACTTCACATAGCTTTTCTGATTGCCTTTCTACTCCAGAGAAAAGCTCAGTAATATACAGTTCTTGAGTCTGGTCTCAAACTCACAGTGATGGGAAAGAAAACCAATTTCTTGAACACTTAAAAGTGGTGACATCAACATAAAAATCAGTACCTCTGAGCTGGGAATATGCAACGCAAGTCCATTCTCCGCGGCCGTTTCCTACACAAGTACATCTCATCATATGGCCCATGTCGTGTTGTTTATCCCACTGGTCCCCAACACGGTACATGACACCATCATTGGTTGTGCAGATTTCTTCATGGGCTGGTTGAGAGGAAAGCAAGAGGATACTTTATGTGCCTGGAAATAACACGATCTTGAGGGCTTAGAGCATTTGCAATGCCCTTTCAAACTCTGTAGTGGTTTCTGCATCTTAACAAGGAAGCTTTAGGCACCCGCTCAATTTCAAACAGCATTTTTGCTGGGTGATGATGTTCTCTAATTGTAGAGCCCTTGTAGGGGCTCATTTATTTTAAATTTTATTTGAAAGCTACTAGAAATAGCTTCTGTACAATGCCCAAGGAATCAGTTCTTGTTACATACATGCCTTTATATACAACCATTTGAAGACCAGCCTGTTCCACAAACTGTTTAAGGACTCAGATGCCACATTGCCATTAGTTACCAAAAGCCCTTCATTTAAGAACTAGTAGTCACATTCCCTCCCACATGTCCTCTCCTGACATCATGGAGATGGGCACAGATTGTAAGAATGGCCCACGATTTTGACATTACTGCCATTTTCAGGGTAACACACGGACCTTACAAGTACAGACTTATTCCTAACCACAGATCAGGCAAGAGGAAGCGATAAGCAACTTTGTAGAAGCAAGATAAAAACTTCACTTGCGACAAAGCACTACAGTCCAATGCGCTCTAATGGATCTATACCATCCATTTTCACCAGCTGAGAAGAGTGCCTACCACTGGCTTGTAGCAAAGAATAAATTAAGATTGCCTTCTCTCTGCTAGAGGTGATCAATGGAGGGGGGGGGGGAGGGGGGGAAGGACAAAACAAAAAACAAAACTTCAGAAATGCCTTAAAGGGTTTGGGGCTGGAATGCAGCTCATTGGAGGTCATCAATAACTGACCAATGACAGACAGCTCTTTACTTTCCAGCTCAAAGAACCATTTACAGGTAATTCCATAATCCCTTTATGGTTCTCAGCCTTACCAGCCATAGGGCAGAAACCAAACTTCTGGTCAGCATCATAGTTCTCAGTGGTTCCACACCACTTCATGTTGTCTCTCCGTCCCTCAGAAGTACAGTCAGTGTAGTTGCGGTTGTTGTACAGGAAGGGGAAGTGGCACAGAGCACCATTGGAATTGCCACCACGTGTCTGGACCAAAACTGTACAGAAGTGAAAAGAAAACAGATGTAAATGAAGCCTGCACTCTCCCTTAGCATGCATGGAAGAGCTTGGCAAACAAACCACTAGCACTATTTTTTCCCACGTGTACCCTGTATGTTATCCATGGGCCTCTTTTCTTGGCTTTAATTAATTCAGATCTGGAAACATAAGCCTTGTACAAGGTCAATTCAGTTCAAACATTGCTGTGGAGAAAGCTGTGGAGCCAGCCATGAGATTTCCTGGGGAACAGGGAAAATCAAAACTTACTGTGTTTGGGAAGTAGCTTCGCAGACCCTTAGTGCCAAAGCCCAGGGAATCAAATAAACTCTCAGCATACCTGTATTATCTCACGGAGGCTACTACCCAACTGTGCCCTTTGGCTTAAAGTAAAGCCTTAGCCCTCAGGAAAGGGTTACAAGTCAGTTATGTACAACAGGACAAGTCAAAACCTCTCTGCAGGTTGGAAGCTTTGTGTTTTGCAAGCAGTAGCAGAAAGAGGGCTGTTATCTACCTGAACTACTCACCTCTTGAGCAACTCTGCTTTACACATAGTGGAGAACAAGGGAGGCATTTGCTGAAGACTTTCTATATTAATATGTTTCATTTTCCACATTATATTACAAGTCTCACTAAAACAAGAATGTGTGTGGATGGGGCAGCGGAGTTTTTTTGGTTTGGGTTGGTTTTTGTTCGTGGGTTTTTCTTTTTTTTAAAGAAAGATTGTTGTATGTGCTGGAAAGACAGGCACATCAGAAAAAACATCTGAAGTAGAAAAAAAAAATCTCTGCAGAGTAAGAAGCAGTATATTCATCTGGGGACATGAAAAATTCTCTCCAGGGTCAGATCCCAGAGAAGCTGCCTGGATACTGTCCCATGGATGTCTGATGGACTTTCCAGGAAGTACAACCACACAGGTAGATCTGTGCTCTGAAGGGAACACTGACCATCCACAGACAAGGGGGAATGCTGCTGCATTAGTCAGGCACCAACTCTTGATCAGTGATCACAAATCACATTAAAATTACTGCTATATATGGCAACCTGGCTAGATAGTCAGGACGCAGGGAATGACAGAGGACTGCACAAGCTGTACTCCATGGATATCCTGCTCTTCGCTGCCTAATATGGGCATTGCTCTAGCAATTCAGCCAAACAAAGGCAAAGTCTAAGTATCCTTTGGGCCAAAGCTCTATTCTGACAAGGTACTCCCATTCTAAGGTCAGCTCTGAGGAGAGAGAACAGGACTCAAGCTACACCTGAATCATCCTGAGCACCCTCCAAAGATGCCAAGGGGACAAATGTGCCCTGACACCAAGCAGCCCTGCATTCACAGGACTGCCTTGCTGCTGAGGAATGGCTAGAGTCCCTGCAGACTACCAGAACTGTCAGGCAGTCCGTCCCTGTGTTCTCTGCTCCTTCCTCCGTCTGTGCATGAGGGCCACGTGCACGTGAAGATCCTCTGAGAAGAACTTACCATTCTGCTCAGTACAGAAGGAGTATCTCCTGTCTTGCTCAAAGTTGGAAGTGGTGCTGCACCAGAGGTGCCCATCTGTGCGGCCTTCAGTGGTGCAGGAATAGAAAGTCCTCCCATCATAGGTGAAAGGCAGAACACAGGCTTCTCCATCAGAATTGCCACCATATGTTTGTGTCACAGCTTTAAAACAAGGAAAACACAGCATTAGACTGTGGCTTAAAGCAATCTCCAAATCTTAGAGCTCTAAAACAGCAATCGCCTCTCTGGGCCAAGTCACTGACTGTTGCAAACCCACACTGACTGCCATGGACCTGGGCCAACAGACACCAACAGACAACTTAGCTCCACAGCTGCGTCATTCTTTTTACATTCTTTTCCAAACATACATTATTGCAGCTCGATTTGAATAAAGTTATTAACGCTACTCCCCTAGGGCTCTGTTTTCCCTCAGCAGGTTATATATAACTCACTGGGTTATATATAACCTACAGAACCAGGCTTCAAATGACCAAAAGAACTACATCTTCACCCCTTTCACCTTCTTCCAGTATGCCTTCTTCAGAAGACATATCTGATACACACAAAAGATTCTACTTTGAAATTAAACCGCAGAGCAATCTCAAAGATCTCATTGAGCCAAACAGGCACTAAACACAAGCTCATACCTATTTCCTGGCAGCTGACTCCATTGCCCAGGCAGGTACAAAGCATTTGCTGGCTGCCCTGTGTCTTGAGCCACTGCATACCCACGGAGTACACCACTCCGTTATCAGTGATGCACTGACCATACGGCTGAGGCTGGGGCTGTTGAGGCTGGGGCTGGTACAACGCAGTCTGTACATTTGTGAAACTAGGTGAGCCAGATCCTGCAGCAGAATATGGGAGAGAAGTGAGATGTGACATGCAAAGCTAAAGAACAGAATGCTTCAATGAAATGCTGATGTAATAAAAGCTTAGGCACTGCATCAGGTTGAAGGAACATCTCTCTTAGCTTCCCTAGACACATTTTAATTATTCCACTTAGAAAAACTTCAAAATTAAAAGAACTTTGACTTCTGCTAACAATAGCCTCTGATTTCTACCATTATAAGGTGGCTTTAGAAAGGATTAAGTGTCAACTGCTTTTCACCAGAATTGTTTAGAAACAGGTTTTTCTGAAAAAAAAAATTTTAGTTGAAGGAAATCTAGAAAATCGAGATCAGTGACAAGATAATAAAAAGTTACCAAGGAAGTAGGGAGGTAAGGCAAAAAGGATAATTTTGAATTTGTTATTGAAAAATAAAACAGAAATGCACTCATTTACTCTGGAATTTTAAAACTCTGAATCAAAGGTTTTGGTCCATTTATCATGTGGAGTAATACTGAGAGACAGAGAGGTTTGTTGTCCACATTATGGAAATTTTTGCTAATGATTCCCACAGGAATCTCCACAAACTCAGCTCTGCTGAAATAGGGGAAACGATAATGGAAATAAAATACTGGCAACCTTGGCACTTTGTGCATTTTGAAGTTTAGACCTTTGGAAAGTTTGAACTTAACCTGCTGATGCTGAACAGTTAAAGGACATTTACCAAGAAAAAATTATTGTAGTTGCTGCAGGAAAACAGAGAAGTTTTACACTGCATTCACCAGAAGGAAACCTAGATCCTTCAAACAGCAAAAAATAATTTAGAAGCTGAAAACTTTAACAAACCTTGGGCAAAAAATATATGCTACCTCTAAACTAACTAATATTTCACAGCAAAATTACAAACTAACGTACGTGTACTAAATAGCATTGTGTACATTCCTTGACATTTCTGTTTTTTGAAGCTCAGCCATTAGTAGGTGTATTTATCTTGTCAAAGAAACCAGATGGTTTCAGTGGAGTTTAAATTAAGGACGTTTCAACAAAGTTACCCTGAGGCAAATACATAAAGTTCAAATATTAACTTGAAGTGCCATGCTTCCAAGACAAAGCTAGTAGATAATTCCTGTGGATGCCCGGCCCCAGATGTGATTTACTGCACTGTGATTGTGCAGGCAATCACATCAGTATGTGCAAGCCTCTTTTCTGCACAGAAACAGGGTATAAATTAATCTTATCTACACATGCACAAACAAGGAGCATCTTCTGAACTCTGACCCTCTTTGTTGACGATCTTTCCCTGACAAGACTTCTAGATGCCTAAATTAAGATGGCACAATTCAGCACCAAGTCCTAACCATTCAAAATGTGCCATTCCTTGTCCCTTCCCCTACCCTATACACTATGATGTCCCACTTACCAGTGCTAGTTGTATGCAGGGATGTGTGTCTTTCGCACTTCCATTCGCCTCTGCCGTTACCGGTACAGATGCACTGAAGCAAGTTTCCACGGTTATCCTTCTTGCTCCAGGTGTCTCCAATTCTGTAGGAAGTCTTGGTGTCATGGTCATTGCACCTATCTGTATCAGGAAGAACATGACCGTAAGCGATTTCTGCATTGAGTGGCTTCACCATTCAATTTAGAGTACTGAACTACCAACACTATCAAACAAGCTGGTAGTTTAAAGCCTTTATTGAGACTCCACTTCTTTTTTTGCAGCCACTATTACAAGTCCTATATGCACTAAAGCCTGCATTAAACTGCATAGGCTGAGAGCATCTGAACATCCCGATGCTTTAGTCTAAGGGAAAATTTCCATTTATTTCCAGAACTGCAATTTCACTTTGTAGCCATTGTCAAAGTTAGCATCATAACATTCCCAGTGCGAACATGGCAACCTATGTTCAAAACTGATGTGAAAAAAGCACGTTCTGAATTGAAAACATTGCTGCTAGTTACTTTTAAAGCTATTTTAGGCACATTCTGCGTAGCATACACCTTTAAAGCTTAAACCTGTTTTAATGTCCTTTTACTTTCTTTTTAAAAGCAGAATTCTCAGCAGCTGGGCTATTCCATACTATACACATGACATAGTTCAAGTTTAGGGCTCTCCTTCAGCTGGAAGAAACTCAAACCTGTTTTAGGGCAATATCTAAATTCCGTTTCTTCCAAAAGAAGCGTGAAACTTCAGTAAAGTTAATATAAGATGCTTGTGTTGTACCAGGAATAATAGACTTTCTAAATCTCCCTGTTGCCTTTAATAACCCACAGCCCCTGATGAATTGAGTAAATGGGTTCAAAGGACAGCATAACAAACTACTTTTGTCTGGATGCCAGATCCACATGGATTAACTACTTCTTCTTCCATTACAACATTTTACCTTCTCATTCAAGGGCAACTTGATGTAGTGGCTCAAATATAATCATGGATCAATGAACATGGATTTATGAAGAACTGTGGAAGGACATATGCACCATGCCAGAGTGCCACTGAAAGAGCACACAGGATAACAATGTGGAGAACACAATGCTAATTCACAGCGGTTAAAGTGACCAAAACTGAGTACTTGCCAGAAGAGTGGCAAATTGGTGAAGTATTCACGATGTAATTTTTCAAATGTGAAAAAAAAAATGTCTTACAGATACTCATATTCTCAAGTTAGGCAATGAAAAATTGAAATGTCCCCCAGTAAATCAGCTGTGATTCTGGAAAACACTGGCCATAAAAGATACAAAACAGCAGCACATACTGAAGCATACCACCACTTTGTGGGCTATAGCTATCATTCTTCATACATAAATTTGAATTTCTCTGTTTGATTACATTTGAAAAACAAAATGAAAAATGAACAGGTAGTTTTATTGCAATTTCTCCTATGATACAACAATGCAGACCTGAGTTATGGGAGGAAAGATACTGCCAAATCATTTTTATTAGTAATAATAAGTCCTCCAAAATTCACAAACACCACATTCTGGTGTATTTATCCCTATCTGACAGTTAATGACTTTTCCCCATGTGTTTTTAATAGGCTTAATATTGTCAAGGATGGTTTGAATTTTATAGCTATTTCTTGACCAAGTCTCTCCAGATCTTCAGTTTTAATTCCAACCCTCCTTAGTGTTTTAGTTCTTTACATGTCTGCCGTTTATATCAGCAGAAAGCCATTATCTCTGTGCCCTGAGGCAACTGAATATGAGGCAATTTAAACACTACAGGAGAGTTTCTCAAATCTTGCATAACAAAGGTGTAAGGTACAAAGTTAAATTTTCTTGAGGCAACTGGTGTAAGCCATGATAGCTCCACAACGAAGCTTGCTCCTAACAAAGTTGGAACAGAAGGTAGATAAACAAGTGAGATTCTTGGATTTTAAAAGCCCTGTTTGCTTTGCAAATACAAATAAAATGGAATATTTACGGTAGTGTCCTTCACTGATGTAAAAACTACAAAAGTCATGTGCACTGGTGTAGCATGTTTGCACTGAAGAGAAAATGGCGGGAAAAACTAACAAGGGAGATGGGAAAGCAGACAGAACAAACCCTGTTTTAGCTAACATACATATTAAACAGTAATAAAGAGAAAAAATAAGAGACATTTTGATCTAATCTGGCAGGTCCTGCTGTTGGAGCAGGTAACTATTTCTCTGTAAAAGCACATAACTGTCCCTCAAAAGGCTCCTTTAAAAAACAGAAATGAAGTTATTAGGCCAAACTCTCCACCATTTTGCAGACAAAGCAGTTCTCCTGACTTCTTGGGGGATGCGCAACTGAGACTCAGCTGGCCTGAGGATTTCTTAAACCTTTCTCTCTAAAGTAGGTTAAAACCCCAGATAATCTAGCCACTCTGTCACCAGCACAGATCACCAGCTCTCGGGCATGTCCCCAGATCACAAACGGCAACTGGGACACGCAAACATTCCCCTCTCACCTCGGAGAGGCCTGTTTCCCACTCCTTCTCAGGACACAGCCATCCCTCTAAACCTACGGCTGCCTGCTACAGGGCAGGAAAGGGAATAGATTTTCTTTTTGATGCAGAACAGATTTGAAAAATAAGATAAATAAAGCAGAGCAGCCAGCTGGTGCCAGGCCAGGACTTACTTCTGGAGGTGCAAGTAATGCGGCCGCTGCCCTCCCCCAGGCAGGTGCAGTCCACCATCATCCAGCCCTGGTAGGGCTTCTCCCAGGTCTCACCAACCACGTAGGACGTCCCGGCCGTGTTGTCGTAGCACCGCTCAGCTGTGAGGGGGAAGGGGATAAGAGTCCACCCAGGGCTATCCCACACAGGGACGCCTCAGGAAAGACAAGGAAGAAGAGGCCATACACCCTGACCAAGCTGGGGGAGAAGGGAGCTGCCACCTACCCACAGGTTTGCAGGTCCACTCGCCCTTCCCGTTGCCCAGGCACACGCACTCCAGCATGTAGCCGCCAGTCTCGTGGGGCCGGCGCCAGGTATCGCCGATCTTGTAGGACTGGCCACCCTCATGGCAGCGATCTGCAGCGGGAAAGAGGGGAGCTGAGGTGAGGGACCACACCAGGGACAGGATCGTGGGGACACGGTAAGGGCCACATGGCCAGGGGTGAATGGGGCCAGTTGGGTCAGAGATGGGAGGGTGGTGAGAAGGCGTGGGGCAGGCCATGGCCTCCTCCAGCACACAGAATGGCAACTGTCATTTTCCATTGGTACCCACCATTTTCCAAGCCTCCCAGGTCCTGTCCTCTCTCCTCAGCTAACCCCCTCCATGTTTCAAACCACAGCAGAGACCTGGCTGGTGAAAGGGGAATGCCAGGGCCTGAGGAGGTGCTGTTTCTCGCTCAGGCCTTGCTCAGAGTCTGAGAGCTGGTGAGGGAGGGTTTACCTCCATCTTGTTCTGAGGTGGTACCACTTGGGCCTCTCTGTGGCTGTCCCTGTATAGCATGAAGGACATGGTGGCCAGGTCAGCATGTGGAGAATATAGAGGTGCTTGGTGTGACACCCCAGTGGGACATCAGCCCTCTTGGGTTTGGAAACTCTGCCCTGGAAAGGCAGATTCCCAGTCCATTGGTGCCCCACAGCCCTGAGGCAGTCTGGACGCATCGCTTGGCCCAGGCTCGGGGAGGGAAACAGTGAAGGGCTGTTTGCAAACACAGGGTCTTCTTCCAAGGAAAAGAGGAGAAAGACATTATCTGGTCATTTATTTGGAGCCACTAAAATGTTTCATTGGCTCATTTATGAAAGCAAGGAATCTAAGAGTTATGAAGATTGATTCAAAGCTAGTTGCAGTCGGGAAACTCTCCAGTGAGCTCTAAACCAGGCTGATGATGACAAAATGAGACCTCTCTTATGTTTGCAATTTCCTTACTGACTCTTACTTTTCTTACAACACTTATCATTCCTGCCCAATAAAATGCCATTAAATTCAGAAGGACTTCAGCTCTACTTGTTAGCTTTAATGTATTTTTTTCCATGCTATAATGATGGCTGGCTTCCGAGTCCTCTGTGGCAATGCTACTAGGATCAGCATGCGTGTCTTAAACAAGAAACTGGATACTTTTAAGAACAAGACTTTTCTCAAAAGGTGCCTCAGGGACTCAGTCTAAAAGCCCTGACACACTGATCTTCATCCATGCTCACAGAAAGTCTAATTATGAACTGAAGGGAAATTGTGAACAATTCAGTGACTCAATACGGAAAGGATTTCCAGCCAGAGACGTGAAAAGGAGAGCTGGGGAGAAAGGACCAAGGAAAGACAGATAGGAACAGAGGAAAGTATGGGTCAGGCTGGTGAAAAAGGAGTTGCAGAAACACACTGAACTGATGTCTGAATATCAAATCTCAGCTCCCTCAGGGACAAGTGTCAGCATGACATTTTTGGAGGACAGGGGAAGTGGCTCTCAGGTGGTATATATTTATTATTATTTATTCAGAGTAGTCCCATTAATGCTAATGGTGTTATTCTGACTCACCAGCTGCAGAGCAGACCCTTGCTCTTATTTCCAGTCAAAAAATTACTTTCATAAATGCACCTGTGAAGATGTATACACACTCTTGTATATAGTAAGTATATGGCTGAACACTAGCAGTGATTTTTGGCCTATGTTTTTACACATAGCACTTTACCTCTTAAATAAAAGAGGAATTTCATTTTGCACATGCATGTACATGGGGCAAGACTTTCAATTCCAAGATTTCAAAGGGGTTTGGATTAAACTCTCCCAACTCTAGCTAATGGGCACTGGGAATATTGTGTAAGTTGCTCTGGAAAATATGACACTAAGGAACAATAGCTCTAGTAACAAGCTCTTAGTTACATACTGGCAATGGTGCAGCTGATTCTCCCACGTCCAGCTCCAATGCAAGTACAGTCCCAGATCATGGAGTCCTTGGGGCGCTCATAAGTCTCCCCTACTCGGTAAGTGGATCCAGTGTATTTGTCAAAGCAAGTCTCTTCAGCTATGAGGGGAGAAAAAACTTCATGTAACCATGCCAGTAACATGTACAGTCAACAAACACACATTCCTTGCCTCCTCACACAGATGCTCTTTTTTTCTCTGGGGAAAAACACGTATCAATCTCCTCTTTCTTCCTGGGATGGAACAGCAGAGAGGAAGTTGGGTGAAATTTGCCCCCTCCAGGTCCCAAGGATGCTGAGTAACCTCAGCTTCCCTCCCCCAGTGAGCCAGAAGTTGAGCATGGCACATGGGCAGGCATGCCCTGGAAGGATCGATCCCAGCTGTCTGAAGTGCAACGGTACGGAAGACAGGAGGGAGCAAACATCCCCTAGAAGCTGTGTGCTTTGTCATGCTGATCCTCCTTGTTCTGACTTGGCAAAAAATCAAATATATTAATCCCAAATTCTGCAGCAGTCCCACCGAAGTCTGCAGCGCTACTTGTGGATTGTTCACACTCACACATGAGTAAGTGATTACAGAATGGTTGTGTCAGTGCTACCACCAGACTTGAGATCTGCAACAGCACAACCTTCTTCACTGCTGGACAGATAGAGTTAACTGTGCCATAAGGGAAACTTGCTATAAGGCTTCAAGACTGT
This sequence comes from Athene noctua, assembly GCF_965140245.1. Lineage (NCBI taxonomy): Eukaryota > Metazoa > Chordata > Aves > Strigiformes > Strigidae > Athene > Athene noctua. Next base: position 30,201,789 of record NC_134043.1, on the reverse strand, counting down.
AAAACTTGGTAATCCCTGCAGGGATAGGAAAGCTAGATTAAACCCCCTTTTATGGAGGAGTAAGGGGACTGACTGAGTACTCCTTAAAATACTCTAGCCATGAGGCAGGCAGAACACAAGCCTTGCAAAACAGATTGCTGGGACGTTTCCCATCTGTCTTTACATGAATGCTATCAGCCAGGAGCCAGTTTTTCTCTTTTATATCTCCAGAGCAACATAAAGGAGTTATGGCAAACCAGTGGCTTCAGACCAATAAATACAGATAGATCGCATCTGATAATCTAACCTACATTATATCCCAGAGAGATGCATCCTCCAACAGACATTGCATTTAAAGTTTTTTCTGTTACCTAAACTTTTTCTGCAGAAGACTAAACAATCTCATTTTACACTCAATTATAGAAAGCTGACAGCATGGCCGGGGGGCTGTGGAAAGTTGTAAGTTGAAATATTTTTAAACAAGCTGACGACATTGCACAACTATGAAAAGTTGGGGCAAAGCAATCAAACAGGCCGGAGCCAGAGCTGCAAAGTGACTCCAGATTTGAACTTCCCTGTGCAAGTCCAGGAGTCAGTTCAGTTCATTATAAAGAAGAGGTTGGCTCCAAAATTAATGTTTAGATCCAATCCTCCAGAGAGATGAGTGATGCTTGGCTCAGGGTTCTGGTGGCAGGCCCATCGTTAATGAAAAGCATTGCTTAAAATCCCAAGCCAGGTCTTCAGTGTAATTGAGTGTAGATCCGTTACTGACCCTAAGTACCAAACTTCAGCCCGAAACCGGCTCTGACAGTTAGAACTCAGGACAAGGCTTAGCTTACTCGGCATCAAAAGCCATGCTGGGGTCTTGATGCGGACAAAAAAAAAAAAAAAAAAAAAGGACCACCAACTTACGCTCAGGCTTGCTTTCGCAGTTAAACCCTCTGCTTCCACCGTAGCAGGTACAGACCAGCGTGTTTCCCAGGTAAATGCGCTCCCACTGCTGGTTTATCTGATAGTATCTTCCATTGTCATAACAGGTCTCTGGGGGGAAAGGAGGAGGAGGAGGGGGAAGAGAAAGAAAAGTTTGGAGTTACCGACGGCGGCGGCTGGAGGGAAGGGGGTCTGCACAGGCAAACGGCGCCTGCGGGGGACACTGGCTGCTGCTCCTCCGCCTCGCCCGTGTGCGGGTCCCGCCGAGCCCGAGGGGCAGGAAAAGCCGCCCGGGGATCACCCAGCGGGGCCGGGGGTAACGCCCGCCTCTCCTCCGCGCTTCGGGGAGGCCGGGCCGAGCCCCCCGCCGAGCCCTGCCCTGCCCCTGCCCGCGGGCCCCCGTCCCGGCGCGGTACTCACGCTTGCCCTGCGCGGGGGTGCCCTGAGGTACCGAGGTGGTCTGCGCCTGCCGCCGGCTCTTGCCGCCGCCTCCGCGGCGCTGCCCGCCGCCCCCCGCCGCCGCAGCCCCCAGGCAGAGAGCGAGCAGCGCCAGCCGCCACACGGTGCGGCACGGCATCCTGGCACGGCACGGCACGGCACGGCACGGCACGGCACGGCACGGCACGGCACGGCACGGCAGCGGTGCCGCTCGCAGGCAGCCCGACGGACGGGACGGCGGCGCCACCCGGGCGCTATATAGGGCGGGCGGCGCGGGGAGGGGGCGGCCGTCGCCGCCCCGGCGCCCATTGGACTCGACGCCGCCGGGGGCCGGGCGGGGGCCACCACCGCCCCGCCGAGCCCAGCCCCGGCCCCGGCCCCGGCCCCGGCCGAGGCGGGCGGAGCGGGGGCAGCGGGCGGTGGGCAGCGCGGGGAGCCCGGCCGGGGTGGGAGGCCCGTCCCCGCAAGGAGAAGCGGGCTGCAGGGCGGTCGTGCCATTTTGTGGAACATTTGGCTTAACAAAATGGCTTTTTGGGGGGAAAGACAAACTTTTCTTTCTTTCTGTGAACAAGGCTGCCTGTAAGCTAGTACCGCTCCATTCAGGAGAAATGACACACGTGTACAGGTTGGAAATAGGAAACCCCAAGTGATGTTTTATCTGCTTTTAAAATCTCTCACACTTCACTTGGAAAGAACGGTGTGGTTAAATCCCATTCAAAATAAATTTAATGGCCTCTTTCTCTGACTTTTGCTGTCCAAAATCAGTTCTGAGAACAAAAGAAAAGCGAAAAAAATGCTAAGCTTTGAACCCCTTTTAAGTCTATGGGATCTAACGTAACCCTGCTGTATACAAATGTTGAAGGTTGAAGGAACACTGCAAAGCGGAGAGCGTGCACTGGAGCCGTGGCTTCAGGCAGGGAGCTGCTGGTGGGCAAAGTGCTGTGTGCGTTGTTCTGGGACAGTGCCTGGACCAGCACCGGCACTCAAGTTCAGATCCTATGGGAATGTCATGTTGCTAACCGTTTTCATGTCTCTCCCGTGTGACTCTGTCTTGGCAAAGGGATGATTAATCTAACAATCTGCTGTGGTTCCTGATCTATTAAAGCAACACTTCAGACAAACGTGAGTGTGAACTGGTCCACAGTGTTTCCAGACATCTTGAGCTGAACATCCACAGGTCTCCATAAGAGTTCTTCAGCAAGTTGAGCACCAAGCTCTAGTTCCACTTACTGCAAACCACTTGTATCTTTACTTTACTGAGATGGAAGCAATAACAGCTCACTTGGGAGGAAGACTCTTTCACTAGGCAGTGTACAGATCCAGCACATGCTTTGTTCCAGGAAAGCACGTAGTTGTGATGTCACGTATATGTTTTCAAAGGAATTTCTATTCCTCTGTATGAGGAATGCCCACAGATATATTAACACAAGCTTCCCTGCTGAAAACTTACTGGAAATTGAAACCTGACCTGGCAATTGAGGGGAGCTGTGGTGAGCTAATTCCCATCTTCCCTAATTTTTATTTTTAGATCTACTCTGCTGCTTTTTTTTTTTTTTTTTTGAGTTACCGGACACACATTATCCCTCAAAATAATCACACAACTAAGATGGCCTTAGCAAGAGAGAGCAGTAGCTTTTGAAGCAGGACACATCATCATGAACTAGCAAATATCTGGCTTCTTAAAATGAGAACTTGCTTTTGGAAAGTGTTCCTGCTTTTCTGAGACCTAGGATATGAAGTGTCATCCTCAAATTCTAGTTTACAATGTGTCTGGAATTCTGTGATAAAAGCAAGATGAAAAGCACCTTGTCAGAAAATGATGCTATGTGACCATTTATAACTGGGATGTACTTTACCTACCCTATTCTAAAGGAAGCATTACTGAGTGGAAATCAGTGGAAAAGAAGAATTATCCTTCTAGGAAACACATACATATAATGAAGAGGCAATTTGAGGTCATTTTCCCAGTTAATGTATATAGATCTTGGTCAAATTTTCAGTTTCTTTTGTGCGGTATGCAGTGTAGTGCTGCTTCTGCACAGTGCTTGCTTCTGCATACCCTTCCAGTGAGGCTGTGAACAGGTCCTGCTTCTGCTACAAGCACTCATTAAGCTCAATTGACATGGAAAAGAAAAATGAGGAGTCTCCAGGTACAAGAGGATTACGATAAATAAAAATTGCCAGGGGAAACCTGCTTAAAATGTAAGAGCTAAGTACAGGTAATCCATAAGGAACAGGCTGTGGTGGAATAAGCAAACATGAGGAAGCAACCAGCAGTCCTCACTGTGGAGCAAGAGCCCATGGGTGCTAGATGCTGTGCAAGCATTCGAAGGGTGCTCCAGGGAGTTTATAACCTCTGTAGGTCTGAGTACATCGTACCTACCAGCTCTCTTCAGGCGTTAGAGGAGTAGAGACCCTGCTCCCAAGAAACAAGATTTTTAGATGCATCTCCAGGACACTGTGACCCCATCTGCAGCATGCTGCTTTTAGTGTCTATTTTAAAATGTCATTTAAAAGGTTTGTATACTGGATATATACCCCGCGAAAGTTAAATGATCAACATTGACCTCATTTACGTCTGCTTCTAGTCCAGCTCATGTAATTTTGCATTGCGCTTACGTCTTCAAGGACAGTGTAAGTATTTACACAAAACTGAAAATGGAATTCAGTCTGAAAATTGAATGAGAAATACAGTGTTAGCAACTGTGTGACAGTGTCTAATGCTTTCCACAGCATTAGTTAAACAAATACAGAGACAAATGTAAGATTCTTGCTTAAGAAAACATTACTGGAAGCACACAAAACAAAACGATAATTTTCAATGATGCTCAAATTAGTTTCTTGCATAGCCATCATTTATTAGAAGCCAGAAATAATCTTACGAGTCATATTTCAACACAATTTGGAACAGCCTGGTTTCACTTCTAAAGGAATCTCTGACAGTAATTATGACACAAACATGTAGTAATTATTCTAATGCATGCTGTTAGACCTTCTGAGATGTCTCTTACTTATTTCAGGAAAGGGATGTAACTCCTTTGTCTGTCCTGCTGCCAGTTTGTCCCTCGAGCTAACAGGAAATGAAAGGAAGATTCACCTGAAGTCTTTCTTAGGATGAGATCAGTTTGAATTTATAACCACCCTTCTGTGGGTTTTGCATCCAAATAAGGATTAAGAATGTCCTAAACCTCTGCTTTAGCCATGGATATTCTGATTCATGGTCTTGGTCTTTCCAAAGTTTTTTCTACTGAAATCCTAACTTTTTGACTGTCGGTGAGAAAAGGCATGTGCCTTTATAAGGTTCTCCTGACTTTCATTGCTCTATTGTATTGATCTGCAGATAAACCTCTCCATAGGGTTAACTTGATTACTGCACACACTCTTGGGGGGCTACACATAGGACTGGGAGCGTGTTCTGTCCCTGTAGCCATTCTCCTGCAAATTCCTATAGCAAAGAGGGAAGATGAATCAGTAATGAAAGGACCAAGCTGTGTCACTTGTTATTCTTTTAGAAACCTTAGAAGGAAGGCCACGCGGGCTTAATCATCTCCTTCTAAAATTATCACTCATAGGAACAAGAACCATAAAGACAAGAGGTCAGGATTCCTCTCCTTGACATAGGGAGACCATTAAATGCTTCCTGCAGTTTCCAAATATTTTGCAAGAACTCCTGTTGTGAGCTGAAAATTTCTGAATCATCACAATTTGAAGTCTGTGGTTTTTGTTAGGTCACAGCAAAATTCATTTCAAGGCTGCTGAGGCTCTACTGCACAGTGCTTCATTCACTCCTGAGCATCTCGTCCAGGAATCTGGAACATTGCTCTTTAAATGAAATTCATTCCTTCTGCCGGTTAACTGCAACTTCAGCGGTACGTAACTTTATGCCAGCTCTCAGTGTCGGAATGAATTTCATTGTGTATAAATGGTCTGTAACAGGGCATTAATTAGATCTTTGGCACTCTCAGTGGAAATTCCCTTCTCTTCTGCCTCGTCCCCAATCTTTCCTAACAAAATGTTTAGTGTCACCAACGCAGAAAAACTCATTTCCTTTCTCTAGCCGTGGATTATGTTATTTAGTTTTGTCTACCCAAACTGTTGCAGTTTGCCAGTGATGAGAAATTCATAGCCCCAGCTCTCGTTCTGCATTTGGGTCAGCAGTACTGTCAGCCCCAAGCATTTAACATTCAGGAGTCACACCCTGCCAAATCAGGGGAACAGCTTTGGAGGGCAGTGGGGAAGGATTTTCATTCTTTTCCAGGTAGAAGGGTACTTCTGGGGGTTTCAGGTTGGTGGTTTATTTACTTTCCTGATTTTTTAAGGAGATGTTTATATCACATGAAAAATGATTTAAGAATGGAAACTGGGATTCTGACATGCTTCCTGATGCCAGAACTTCAAGAAAAATGAGAACTCTCATGAGACCCATGATAATGTGAATTGGCAGGCAAGTAGCATGGGACAGACCCTGGTTCACAGGAGAAGCTTTTGGAAGGGCAATACCAGCTTGAAAGAGCTGAAAACATGTTCTTCATCACATTTTGAGATGTTTGGCAGGGATTTTTACAGATGTCCAAATCCTGTTCATGTCACCCTAAATCCTTTGGAAATCCCAGCCTGACATCCTGCCGGGGAAGTTCTGCTGCACTTCTGGGAACTTGTCAGGGTAGCTCTGGAGTCTGAACTGGTGTTTTGGGATATGTCATGAGCACTGTTGAACTGGGCCATGGGACCTGGCTTGGGACACCAAGCATGGTGTTGCATGTTGTTATTTTAGGCAGAGTTGGAACTATTTTGTCTTAATGAGGGATGTTCCATCTCCCCAGTTGATGTCTTCTCAAAGGAAATCCCCCTCTAAGTGGCTGCTTCTGCCAACTACTTTCCTTCTTTCAGAGGTTAAGCAGCCCCCAAGGACCACTGCAGGGAACAGGCAAGCTTTCTTTTCCTCCAACTCTTCGCACGGGAGGAGGTGGGATCTTGCAGCTTCTCCCCAAATCAATAATGAGTGAGCTCCAAAAGGCCCTGAAGCAGGGCTGCTGGGACAAAATGCACTAGAGGATTGCTGCAAGGAGCCCAGGCAGCATGGGGGCTTGCACTGCTGAGCATGGGGGTGACAGATCACCCATCAGGAGTCAGAAACCCCCTCCAAAATTAACAGGAGAATTATCAGGGCCTGCAATCAGGTTCAAACCTGTATACATTAAGCATGGATAAAGGGAGGAAAAAAGTTACGATAGCTGGAAAAGCAGTTTCTTATGACTGTTATTTTCTTTTTAATTTTTGCATTTTGGCCAAAATCCCACCCAGTGGTGGTGATGAGAGAAGGCTTCTAATTCTAGTGGATGTTTTTATTTAGTCATTATGGGTTTCTAACAATAATTTGACTTTTGAGTAATAGAGGGATTTTTCTTTTAATGGAAGGACAACAGTTATTTATGTCCATGTTGTTAGCGTAGCAAAGCCCAGAAACAGAATTGAAACCCTCCCTTTTTCCACAGCAGTCTTAAAAGTACTAAAGCAAAGTTAAATAACGGTGATATCACCACCAGCAACATGAGGTGAACTTGGCCACAAACCCTGGTGTTTGAGTGCAATTGCTTTTATTCTCTCCCAGTGAATATGGCAAATCACACCGAGCCTTGTTTGGTTTTAGGCAGGCCTGGTCAAAATCCAGAAATAAATGGTAGTGCGGCTTGAGCTTGGCTTGCTGCGAGGAAGTTGAATACACTGAGCAAGCAAACAGCTATTTATTATGATGATTATGGGGGGGTGTGTAACGGGTTGAAATTGAGAGTCACAAAGGGCTGAACTGAGCCAGGAGCATCCAGAAGGAAAATATTTCGGCTCCAAGCTGCAGTTTGTCCCCTGTTTCCTTCTTACCCCTTCCACCCAGCCTTACATGGAGCCAAGGAGTGTAGATAGTTCTTTGCTGCCAATTTTGAAGGGTTTGCTTTTATTTTTTTTTTTGTTCTCCTTCTTTTACTGTTGGTAACCTGATTTTTTGGCTGCACTCTCGGAGATGAGAGAAGCTCTCACTTTCACTTGTTTTTCAGCCCTGCCCAGAAGTTCTCGTTGGCCGCCTTTTATACTTTCCAGCTTCTGGGGAAGAACTTGATTCTTCTCTCTGTCTTCATTCTCACTTTCTTTTCCCTACTCTTCCATCCTCTCCCTTCCAGTAGTACAGGTCTCCTGGTCAGCAGGATGTTCTTGGTTTCTCTTGCATTTGTTTTAACTTGGCTGTTTCTGTGGCTCAGCAATATTGTCACTTCTCCTGTGGGACTTTCACAACTATTTCTCTTCTGTGGGTAGGAATCCAGCCCAGAGAGAGGCCCAGAATAAGACATAAACACTATTTCTGACTTATTCAAACCCTTTGTGGAAGATGAGCTTCTAGAAAGAAATTTTGGTAAAGCTGGCAGGAGTTTCATTCTGTGTCAGTCAGTCAATTCATAATTAGTCTGAAGTCAGGGCCTCTTACAGGTATGATTCTCACCTAGGGAGCTTTGCTAGTGGAGAGTTTTGGTCCTATATAGGCATAGGTATTGATAAGATTTTTTTCCTCCCAAGTCACTTCCATTGGAAACCTCTAACTGTAGAGTCAGGCTGAGAAATGGAGCTACCTCAGACCTACGTGTCATTGATTAACTGTTTCTGGTGTGGCTTTATGTTAAAATCTAGATGTGCTTGATTAATTTTTAGTTGAAAGCTGGACCTTGTGGCAAAGGACTTTCTATACTAACTCTGAGAATTTCTACTCTGTCATTAATCCTTTGAATTAATTCCTTACTTTCCTTACTTTCAAATGTTGATTATAGTGGACTAGACTCTTTTTCTTTTTTTGGCACTCAAAACTGATAATAGTCTGCATATGTTTTTTTATTATAGTCTTTGTTCTGGTTTTGGGGTTGCTTTTCATCTTGGACTGGCTTGGAGTTTGTATTTTCAGCCTGTACTGAACTACCTATCCATGAAATCATACAGATTTGGAGCCAATGCTTTACAACAGTCATCACTGACTTCTTTTACCTTTCATACAGTATTTATGGAGTTTGCAGTGTTCCTTATTCTTGGGGTGATGAATGATTGTAGTAACAATAAATATACACAGTTTTCATGAGCCATTTTACATAACTCTTTCTGCCATCTATACTGATACAGTCACACCAAAGGAGTTTTTGTGTACAAATGAAAGTTTTATCATAGATAGTATTTAGCCATTAATGTTTGTATGGTTGGCATAGCTAGATACGCTGCAAGAGGTTTTCCACATGGACATCACAAGTGAAAATGAGTCAGTTTGCTCAGAACAAGGAGCCATGCCCATGTTCCTGGAATCCATTTTGATACTTCCAAGCACTTACACACTGATTTAAAGCATCAAAGTGTTTTGCAGGAAAGCTGGTGATACAGACACATCTCTTCTCTTGCAGAATTCTCCTCTCAAGACCAGTAAGTGCCTTTGATTGGTGTGTGGGGAAGGGATGGCAGCATAATTTAACCTACACTTCCTTGTCTACACCTCCTGTAAAGGCATAGGAGCAGTGGCCAGGCAGGCACTTAGGCATGTGGAACTTAGTGAGTGGAAAGCTAAATCCCTTACCTGATAAGGTGTTTGCAGTCCAGCCCATTGAACAATAAAATTAACGTTTTTCTTAAAAGGAGCAGGATTTGAACCTGTTAACAGGTTAATCTAGGGACTTTCCAAACTAGGTAACTATTAGCATTTCCCTTTTATAGATATGGAAACAGAGGAAAAAAAAAAAGGGGTGTTTGAAGGGAAAGAAAGGCTAAACAGTTTGACACAGTCTGGGGAGGAAAGCTTCTCATTATGTTGTCCAGGATAGCTTCTGGCAAACACCAAAAAAACTGAGCATAATTCTTAAGTGAAGTAGGAAGTTTTGCAAAGATGCATCATATCTTGTGGTCATATGCTAAAAACAAATATCCCAAAGCTCTTGATGATGCATCTGGTGTTTGTACTCATTGAATATGTCCCAAGCCAGCCATATTTATTGGAGGCACATTTTTGCTTAGCCAGGTCCTGAAGAAATTAAAAGAAACATTACCTATATACATATCGCCAAATCAGGTATTAATCTGGCTAGATTAGTATAAACCCACTTGCTGTCCATTCCACAGGTGAAAGATTTATAGGAGCAGGTAGAAGCTTCAGAGTCTGGACGTATACGTTACTTCTGCATTTGATTATACTCTCCAGATTTATACACAATGTGGAAAGAGGTTATAGCTAACTTTCCAGGAACAGCATTCATATTTTCCATAGAGTGCATTAGTATAAAATGCAGATTACATGCACGTTAAATGAAGGGAAAGTTCTTGACAGTATGTCTCTTCAATTAATTTATAATCAGAAATGTCATGAGTAATGTTGAAAATAAGCGCTATACATGGCATTTATCTCCTGACTGACACTTCCGTCTCACTGTTTTCAGGTTCTGTTTCAGTGGTGTGCAGAGACATAGAAACTGGAGGCTATAAAGGGCCTGTATAAGTCTCCTGTCTTTAGAGAATATTTTGCTGAAACATAGCTTCTAAAAATTACTCTTTTTCCCTCTGGCAAAACAGCCTGAGACATTTCTTATATGGAAAGCCTTGAAGTAGGAAACAAAAAGGAGAAAAGAGAAACATATCTTTGATAGGAATTTTTTGTAGAAGATGGAGCATCTGTGCATGGGAAAGAAATATTTAAGACAACAAAATTCTAAGGATCATAGGAAAATCAGTAGTCTCTTACCGATGTTGTTGTAAGATGACTCTGTGATAGAACTTTGGGCTCTGGCGTACTGGTGTTTAAGCACCTCTGAAATGCCTGGGGCTCTGGTCAACATATCGACATCTACCTCCCATGTGTTTGAGACCTAAGATTTTTTGACAGGCCGGGTCTGAGAGACTTGTGAGCCTAAGTCTCATTGAAAGACAGTACAATTTAGGTTTCTTAGTACCCAAGTCTATATAGATATGTCTTTTGGGTCGTTGGCTCCTGTAGGCACATAGTGTCTGGTAGAAACGTTGCCAAGGGGAAGGTAGGACAGCTGGCAAAGCAGCGTTATGCTAGAGGCAACCCAGTGCACTGAATTTGTTGCTGTTGTTGGCTCACAGCTTAGAGATCTGCCAGGCACTCTTTGTAGCTGAAAGGCTCAGATCCTGACCCTGCAAAGATTAATTAAAATGTCTAGTTTTGCCTGTTGCAGTAATTCCACTATTTGATTTACCTTGGCTGTCACCTGAATAAAGCTAGGCATGTGCTTTGTCTCGCTGGAGCCCGCTCCCCGCACCTCTGTGAGCAGCATTTAAATACATCGGTATCCTCAGCCTTGCCACTGGGAAAGTGTGTATGAATAAGCTGCATGACAGGGTCATAAATTACATGGAGAGTAGAACAAATCTTGGCAGCAGATCATAGCTGCTGGAGAGATGAGAGCTATGGCAGACACATGAGGAGAAAAGGAAAGGAAGACTAATATTTAAGAGGAAGGCAGAAATTTTACTACTAGACTCTGTTCCATTGAAATGAGACCATTTCTGACCTTGGTTTCTTTGGGAGCAGACTTGGTCTCCTAATTTCTGTTTAATGTTTTTCTTTTTGTCTAACCTCTCAGGGAAGGATTGATGCTTTAAGACCATTAGAAATTCTGCCTTCTTTATAGAAAAGCCAAAATCAAAACCATAAAGTGTAACTGATTTTTAAGCAGGCCAGAGCAATCTCACAAAATCATATATACTGTGCATGCCTATCTTGAAATCCATGGACTGCAGCTATATCCTTAAATTTGTGTGTCAGCCTTCATGGGGTATGGGCCTAAATGTTCCTTCCATGTTTAGTGTCCATCACACTAGACTAAGTCTAAACACCGTTACTGTGTAAAATTAATTTTTTTTCTTTGAAGTTTCATAACCTTATAACATTCTCATAAACATGTTTCAAAACTGTAGTGTGACTTTAAGACATGCTTGGAAAACCTTCAAACAATTACAAATATGCACACAAAAAAAATCTGTGCTTAGATGAGGTAATCCACAAGAGGGTTTCCAGTTGGCCTTTTGAAAACCAGCTATTTTATATATAAATGTCAATGTTAATTAAAAATCAACACAAAACAGGAAGTAAAAAACCATAATGCTGTATTGGTTATGACCTGAATATACTGATTAAGTCCTACCCCATTACTAAGAGTTTATTTCTGTTCTTGGAGGCAATCAAGTTTTTCAAAAGAAAGAAACAGATACGCACCCACTGGAGGATACAGCCCATCAGATGATTTCATATTGAAGCAAACACGAGGAGAACAATTTTCAGTGATGTTGTGGGTCCTTGCATGATGCCTGATTAATAATGAAAATGGAGCGTCCTAATCCTTTTGGCATCTGTAAAAATCCCTCCTATGATTTAAGCATATTGGCCAAAGTCCCCTCTCTGGAGAGCTGCTGTTGTCTGCGTAGGCTTATACCATGAATCAGTGAGACCTTATGAGTTAATATTTGTGTGCTTATGCTCTTAGCTGGATTTTATGAGTGGTACTAAATGGCTTTTTAGATCCGGTCCTCAGATACCCAGAATGTGCCTTCCCACACTGCTGCTTATATCCAGGCTGCTGGAGGGAATAGGAAATGGCCTGAGCTTAATCCATCCTCAAGACAATCTTAAAATGATTCATTTGCGGTTGTCCTCAAGTGCCACACAGCAGGTTTCACTACTACTGAGTTTTTCCAGAAATCTTCTTATTTATTACTGCTACATGCATTACTGCATTTTTTTAGGGATGGAAGAATAAGCTAGTGCATTCATGGCACGCTTCACTACCTCGTTAGTTGGGCACACACTTGAACAAGTTCCCAAATCATAGCACTTTAAGTCAGAAATCATATGCAGATAAAATTAATTGCAAAAACCATGTCCCATAGTGTGTCCAGTGCTAAGCTCACCATTTCTTTTTATGAATGCACAGTGACACCACAAACATGCCTTAGCTAAGAGTGACTGCTTACATCTTCATTTGACCTTCTGTTAGGTCAAATTCTCTCCTAAATGGTGGACAGAACATAAGTAAAATGGTGAACAATGCTCACCTCCTTCTCCAAATACATTATCCATGCTGGGGACAGGATGAGGTCAGAATGGTGTGTTCATACTTGGAAGTGGTGGTAGGGTGTTAGGTGAGTGGGAGCCCCAGGGTAGAAAGCCAGCTGGCAGAATGAGATCCCCCAGGAATGAAGGGAGAGCTCAGGGTTTCCCTCATGGGTGCTGCAATAAACTTGGCTGAAGTTTGCGTTGCCTGCCATGTGAGGTTTCGAAAGTGGAAAAGAGACTGGTACTTCCCAAACAAGCTAGTTTGCATGATGCTGATAATTGATTACTGTCTTTTTATCCTCTCTTCTACTGTGGGGTTTAAGGCAAGGAGGAGCTCACCAATCTGCTCAGTTCCCTGATGAGAAAAGTTTCCATGTATGAGAATGAGAGATTTAGAGCTGCTGTAGGCCACTGTAATGAATGGGACTTTCCCCATGTTGCTTTCTTGCCCACTTGATCTGACGTGCTGCCTGGACTAGTGACCACAGATGGATAGCGTAGGGCTGAGAAAGCAGTCCTGTACACCTCCTGCCCCATAAAAATTATCCACTAGATCTCTGAGGATCCTTTCTAGCACCTGCATGTGAATTCAGACAGCCATACCAGCTGATCAGCATCTAACCCTCCTGCCATGTGGCTGATGTCATTGCCAGTGCAAGTCATGTCATGGCATATGTGACTATTGGCTGTGATTATGTAGTTCTTAGACAAGCGTGTTCTTGTTTGCATATATAATTCCAGTGAGTTATGTGTTTAAAGAGGAGTTTCATCACCAGGGAAGGTAACACTTTCTGATGTTCAAATGCCACACTAGATATCGGTCACTTATTTGTTTTGCCTCTTTGAAAGAAGAGATTTCATTTATAAAACTAAAGTTTTGACATTGATACTAAATCCAATCATGGCTTCAGGGTGTTTTAATTTGGGACTTTTAGATTCATATTCATATTCAAATTTACATTCTTATGTGTACTAGATACTCATGTTGTATAAATTCTGTATAAATGAACACATTATATAATGTTCATTGAGTGGGAACTAGAAGACATAACCTTGTTAAACTGGTGCCGGAAGAGCCAACAACAGGGACAGCATCACAAGCATCACCTGTGAGCGATGAATTCCAAAAGTAGGGCTTTTTTGTAGGGAAAAGGCTCAGTAAATGCCCATAACTGCCTGGAATGACTGGAAATCAGTCTTCCATCTTTTCTGCTGCAAGACAATCTAAGTGAGGCTGCAAGCAACTGCTGAATCCTGTAAAGAAGAAAGGAAACTTTTCACCTGTCACCGTTCGCAAGTTGCCAGAGGCAATGAAAGAATAAATACAGTAACTCACTGCAGTAGCAATAGCTTTGCAGTGAACTGCACAGTCACCCTAAACACCCGTGTCATATTATAAGGGTATGCTGAGCATGATGAATGCTTCTGGTTTAAAATATTCCAGAGAGAACATTTTTTTATCTTTCTCCTCTTCCAGACTTCTACCAACTGCGTTTGCATCTAATAAAATCCAGATGGTTCTTGAAATAAAATTGCTGCTATATCGAATTGCAAAACTTCTTTTAAAATGAACGTTGTGACATTTTTAGCAAATGTTCCCTTTCGCTGCAGTGGACTCCGAGCAAGAAGCAGTAGATACTGTGACAGTGAAACACAGACAGGAGGTGTTTATTCTTATCTGCTAACAGCAGTATTATTGCCCTGTGGTGCTCTGGTGGACATTTTCTAACATGGCCTATATCTAATATTTGTAGACAGGTAGATCTTGGAAAAACTATTTCCTGAGAGCAAGTCTGATTTCTCCTAACATACTGTATACTTACCTGGAGATAAATATATTAAATTTGGAGGTGCACTTCCAACGGAAGACATTTTTGGATGTTGTGTCAAAGAAGGCTCTGAGGCATTGTTGTGATGGTTTGCGACACACTATGGCAGAGGACCAAGCTAGACAAAAAGTGAATTTATAGTGGGTCTATTATGACTACAGTAATAACCATCTTTTATGCTGGTATCACAGCCTGTTTTCATTTTGTTTAAAAGACCAAAGGCGTTTATGTGCAAACTTTGGCTTGCACATATCTGTCTTAAATCATCTCCACTACCACTATGGTAAAATTCCTTGACTCCTTCTGTATTTTGTATTGTCAGTCATCCCTGTGCACACATACCTCTACCAGAAATCCTCCCTTAACCACATTTCTGGTATGTTCAGATTGTCCCCAACCCAACTGCACTACGTTTCTTTTTTTTTTTAAGAACTGAAGTATTCTGATTGCAAGAGCTGGTTCCCCTGTGTTCAAAAGGAATTCGCATGTGCGCAGACACTTCTGAAAGCCTGTTTCCCTTTCTGAAACAAATGTATCTGAAATAATCACTGACTGCTTTTCCCTAGAGTTTCCTCAGGTCAGGTGCTACATGGAATAGCACGTATCAAATTCTTTTCAAGTCAGAAAACTTGGGGAGCCCTCCCCTTTGAAAACCGGAAAGTTTAGAGGAAGAAAATTGGTTTTCAAGTTCATTTTTGTAGGGAAAAAAGTCTTTATTTTCAACAAACTAAATATATCATTTACATAAAGAAAAAGTGAGATAAATGTTTCAACTTAAATGTCATTCTAATAATATTCTAATATTCTAATAATAAATTAAAAAAAAAAATGTTTGATGTCCCTGAAAGTTTCTAGTTATCCTGATACTGACTTGAAGAACAATACTGAGGGAATTCAAAAAGGAAATATGTTAATGCAAGGATTGTTTCCTGCAAAGTATATTAAAGGGCCATAAAACAAGCTGTCTGTTTTGGATATCACAAGTGGAAATGACATAAAGTACAACAAACAAAAGAAAAGATGGAGATCTCTGCTCTGCAGATTCTCGTATCAATCACTTAGTCTGATAATATGTCTGTGTATGTGCAAATGCCTGCTAGTTTGTTTTAAAGGTATTAACTGTTCAGAAGATGAAGAACATTCAGTGCTTCTAGAGTATTTAGATTTATAAAAAACTTACCCTGAGAACAAACACAGAAGACTGAGTCTTCAAAATAACTTGCTGCATTTCCTAAAAAAAGATACTATTTTTCAAGAACTGTCATTTCTGTCTCCAGTTAAACATATGCTGGGCTTCACCGGTGAAACGCAGGTGTGTATAGGTAGGCAAGAGTCACAGCTTTTATTTCACACCAGCCGTGTATATTGGCAAACTGTATCTGAGAAGTACAGCTGGCCTGCAACGTGATAGACATAAGGAGTCTTCAAGGCTCTAGCTGAGAAAACTTAAGCCCACAAATTTCACTGGTTATTGTCCTTCAACTTCACATTGAAGATGTTACGATTCAAAGTTTGAGTTACGGGCTACTTTCAACTCAGTGGCAGAACTTCAAGACTTCAGCTATTAATCATCTTGACTGCAGAGAAGAATTGCATGCAGACTTGTTTACTGCAGGCACTTGTAATCATTGGAAAGTAAGGTTACAGGACTCAAAGAGATCGCATGCTCCAATCCTGACCTTAAATATGTCAGAGGTGTAGAGTGTTCCAGCAGACATTGGCTTGACCTTTACCTTGCCCCTCTTGTGAAGGAGATCGCTTCAATAACCCTTCTCAGGGCTACACCTTCTTAGTTCAGAAAGGTTTTCTTAACTACCAGAGCTGAAAACTTTGTTAGCTTTTTATCCTTATTGATATTCCTCAGCAGCCTTGAAAAGCAAAATCTTGATTTTCTTAAACATGTCTGTATACACACTTTAGAGCACTGACTTAGCGAATTTTTCTCTTTTCTTTTCTTTTCTTTTCTTTTCTTTTCTTTTCTTTTCTTTTCTTTTCTTTTCTTTTCTTTTCTTTTCTTTTCTTTTCTTTTCTTTTCTTTTCTTTTCTTTTCTTTTCTTTTCTTTTCTTTTCTTTTCTTTTCTTTTCTTTTCTTTTCTTTTCTTTTCTTTTCTCTTCTCTTCTCTTCTCTTCTCTTCTCTTCTCTTCTCTTCTCTTCTCTTCTCTTCTCTTTTCTTTTCTTTTCTTTTCTTTTCTTTTCTTTTCTTTTCTTTTCTTTTCTTTTCTTTTCTTTTCTTTTCTTTTCTTTTCTTTTCTTTTCTTTTCTTTTCTTTTCTTTCCTCTCCTCTCCTCTCCTCTCCTCTCCTCTCCTCTCCTCTCCTCTCCTCTCCTCTCCTCTCCTTTCCTCCTCTTCCCTGCCCTCTTTTCCTTCCTCTTCCTCTTCCCCTTCCCCTTCCTCTTCCTCTTCCTCTTCCTCTTCCTCTTCCTCTTCCTCTTCCTCTTCCTCTTCCTCTTCCTTTCACACCATAATAACAGCACTGGAATTATGACTGATCAGACAGAGCATGAGAATCATCCTCTGAGTCTTATCTACACTATTCTACTGCTTTTCTCCATTCCCACAGCCCATAATGAAAACTGTCATTTTTGACAACAGCATCTCACTGATTTTTTTGTAATCTCAGCTTTTCCTTACCTCTTCATTCTTTGCTAGAGTTCTGCTGCTGAACCACATAAAGTCCCTTTATCACAGAGCAATTTCCACTTGCCTCTATCATGCAATTGATGCATTTCATGCAATTGATTTCAGAGGTGATCTCAAGGTCATTTTGGATTCTGACACTGTCCTTGAAATTCTTGGAAGTTTTGGCCACACACAAATGTCCTAGTTATGTTCTATTTATTCTTGACAGCTGTACTAAGGAACCATGTTTTAATTGGAATAATTTGAATTTTTAGTTTAAAGTCAGTCCCTGAAAAAAGAGCATTCAGGACTGAAGACATTCTAAACGTAATCATACTTAATGCAATCCTTATCCTACCTTATCTCCTCTTTCTTTTGATTTTAGATCAAAAAAGTGATTTATACATAGTCTTTATAAGTGAGTGTTAGCAGTTGTGTTCAATGTGCTAATAATGTGCAGCACCGAAAGAGAAATGGAAACTGAATTATGTGGAAAATGTTTCTTTTTTCCATGCATTCTAATTAGCTGCTGTGGATGTAGCATCCCAAGACATATGTAAAGTTTACATACAGAGTGAGAGATGGAACAACTTTCAACAAAAATTCTTTTCTTTTTGGCTGAGCTGTATAAAAACAGCAATTCTGCTCCCAACGCAGACTGTAGTGTACGTGCCTCATGTACATGTGTTTGTGTATATGTGTGTCTTTTGAAAACAAACTAGGGTGAATCATATTGGAAGAGCTTCACAGACTCATGTTGTTGGCAGAGCCTAGAATAGCAGTCTTGTGGAAAAATCAATTGCCGGCAGGCAGGTAGGAGCAGCAATTTTTTTCTTACTTGCATGAATCATAAGGAGGTTTTTTTTTTTCTTTCGTTTTATATTCCTAACCAGTTGTGTCTGTTTCTGCATTCCCATTGGTATATTGAGGACTGATGTTCTTTTGTCAACAGGCTTTTAAATGCAGATCCAGCCATGCTGCTGATTTAATCATACTCTATATAGCAGCCCATGAAAAACGAGGGATTATTTGGTAGGTATTCAGTAGGGTAACTACATTCACTTGCGAGAATTTTTACCAGAAACTAGACTGCCCCAGGAGCAGTAACACTGAGTGTGTGATTTCTCTAATGACTTTGCAGGAATTAATATTGGCAAAAATTAAGATATTGCCTAGACCCTTGCACTCACTGGGTAAGAGACTGCTGCAAGAGAAGCACTCCAGCCTGCCCTTGGTAGAAAAGCTGACTCAGAGAGGGTTTGCATGGGGTGCAGCTACTGCCTCATTTGCCCATTTTTTGCTACCCTTGGTGTGATGGAAATTGCAAGTTTTGTAGTGGTGGTGCTTTTTCTGATGAGCATGCTCAGCCCCTGGGAACCCCATGGGTTCTTCTTGTGCAACCAGGCTGCCTCTGAGAATACATCCTCCATCCTTTGACCCACCCCAGCCACCTCTGAGCGTGAGATCCTGCTTGCTCCTGTTCCCTTCTCTGGAGCCTGCCTATCACACTGTCTCACACTCTCTCCTGATTTTGTACCCTGACTTTCAGTTTTGGAGTATGTGCCAGAGGTTATACTGAGCTCTGAGAGATGGAGAAAGTATGTCTCACTCCTACAGTCGGCTGAAGGATTTGTGAAAGCTTAAGGTGACTGACAGCATTTTGAGCTGCACAGAGGTGTCGATGGAGGAATTATAGCATATAAAACGATACAGAATTAAACACCCAGGATATTTATTGGATCTAAGCTTATAGCAGCTGATTGTTCTCTACATTATTTTTTTTTTATTAAACCATTACTTAATGGCCTAAACCCAATCTCTGGAGGAGCAGATTAGCAGGACTATTATGCCATTTCACCTAATAACCCTCAAGATTTATTCCCACTGGGAGCTGTAAAAACATATCATGTAATCTCCTCCAGGTTACTGAATACATTGGACACATTGACAGTCACACCTCCCTGATATCAGGATCTTCAGTGACTTCAGGGGTGATGGATGATACTGTAGGAACAGATATAAACTTGACCCTTGGTGTATCATGATTCTGATTTCAAAAGCATCAATTTTTGCATAGAGATTAAATGAATAAGCTTACAACTTTAGAGGACGTTTATTCAAGGAATCCATGCTTTGGCTGTCCTGAGCATGTAAAACCCCTCAAGAGAGGCTCTACAGCCAGGCTGCTGCCCGAATTAATTCTCTTGCACATTGGCATTTACAAGCAAATAATTTGACTCTCTCTGTTTTAGTAAAACACATATTGTGAAGTGCTCAGCTAAAGAGGAAATTGAAATTTCTTTTCACACCTAAGACTTTCCTTGGTAATACAAATTGGTATTACAATAGCCAGCATGTTGTGTAGACAAAGTAGGGTTAAACAGTCAGAAATGTGCTTCACAGAGAGAGTGATGAAGGGTGTTTGTAGAGGCATGAAATCCTGTTGCTGCAGAGCTGGGGCAAGAGGGGGAAATGAGAATAACCTGAGTAGATCTTTAGCTGGTGCAGTTTGGTGTCATTACATTGATTCCAGAGGAGCCACTCTCCCTGACACAGTGTGAGTGGAAATCCTCAGAAAGGCTTGCACTGAGGACCTAGCTATTCATCAGATGTCTGTTACAGAGCTTTATTTTTACTGTAGGCAACTCTGAAACAGGCTCAAAATGGAAGGTTCAGGAGAGAGGCCAAGGGTACAGCTATTGCAGCTGTTCCACAGTTGGGATGGGAGATTGCTCCACAATGTATTTTGATCAGAGACAGCTCCATCCTGTAAGATCCTGAAGTGCTTTTAATTATTCACTAAAATAATTATTCAGTGGAAACACTTATTCAAGGGAAATAATTACTCATGAGAAAGTAGCCATGATGGGGAGGAATGAAGCAGCATATCCAGGCACTGTCTGTGCATAACAGCATTTACGAGAACAAGAGGGAAACAGCTACTTTCATGGTCGAAACCACAAGTGAAATTATAAGTAGGTGAAATCCCATTTGAAACTGAGCCAGGGCTGTGGGCTATCACTCATACTCTTATGGCAAGGGCAGTGGGGTTTTTAATGATACCATACGGTCGATGATGTGGATTGATGCCTCCTGTGAGAAGCAGGAGGATCCCCTTCCACTCACATTTTCTACCTCCTAAGTGGACTTTATCCTATGTCCTTGTCATTAGGTGACAGTCATCAAAAGTGCTGTGCAATGTCTTGTATGTCTCCTAGGAATCTGTATCTTTCTTTTTTTTTTAAATTAACAGCTACTACTTTTAATTCTGTCATAATCCGAGTGAGCTTGGGTGTTGAGTGCACTCCTGGATGAGAATCTGTGGGACTCAAATGCCCTGATTGAACATTTTTCTGTTGGACGGTACTGTACCCTCAAAGTCAAAACTTTGGAAACATAAGCAAAATGTCCACAAAACTTATAGACAATCAGATCCAGCATTTTGATAATATCAAATACCCTCAAAATTGCATAAAATTTTATTTTAAAAATTTATGCTAATTTCAACATTTTAAAGAAAATTTTCTTTTAAAAACTGGTATGAAATTGAAACATGAGACAGATTACTTCAGAATCTTGAAAAATTATATTCCTGCTTAATTTGGAATGGAAATAAATGCTGAAATTTTGGGACTTGTGAAATGCCTTCAATACAAGTCTCCTCTGATCGGAAAGTCAGATTGCTGGTTTATTAGTTCAAACACAAGTTTATACTAAACCTCACTGATATGCAAGACATTTCAATGACTTAGGGCTAACTTTGCCTTTCTGCACAGGTATGTCCCTGATCTGTTAAATGTTGCTTCTGCATTACAGTCTTGGGGAGGCCACCAAATAAAAACAACTGCCTCTTCCCTTTATTTTTTCAGGATCTTTGGAGCTGCACAAACATGAGAGCCTGTAGGATAATTTGCCCTGCTCTATTAAATAGGAGTTGTAACATGTAACATGGGACTGTTTCCCTTGAGACATTTTATTGTAAATGCCTGTATGGGGTTTATCAGCTCGTGATGCATTTCATGCATGGTTAGACTTCTGTCCCACTCGCTTGCAAAACTTGCTGTATGCCATTTAGGGAAGCAGCTGGCAGTTCAGGAGTGGGCTGATTTGAAAAATAAGGGTGGAATGTGCTCTGAGCTGGGGCGGTGGTAATGGTGGTTTGGATCGAAGGGAGAGTAACTTTACTTTCTTAATCATCCTGTGTTTGCTTAATTATCCCAAAGTATGTCTTTCATTCCCCTGCCCCCTCTGAGAATGTGAGACAGGCTTGTTATAAGTATTAGGAAGTATGAAAGGTGAATTTGCCCCTAATTCCTTAATTTAACATATTTCCGAGTTGCGCACTCTCCCTTCAGAACACAGCTGCTTTGACTGCTGTTTTTTGTTTGCTTTTCTTCCAGCAGTCTTGCCTTACTTTGGCCTGTTTTTCCATCTTCTCCTCCTCCTCTTCTGAGTCATATGTTGACACAACTCAGTGTTGGCCCTGGTTGTTAGAGTGGGGCATTGTTGCTGTGTATAAGTACAAAAAGGGGCTATTTTCATGCTTGGCATGTGAATACCAAAGTTCCCTTAACTTTGTTTCTTCGAAGTCAGGTATTTAGTGTCAAGATGTTCAGCTGGTGCCAGTTCACTTTCACAGATCTATTCTGGTGGGCACCAGTTGGAGTTGATGGAGACAACTGACACTGCATGTATTCATTTTTCCTGTTTTCAGCCGGGATCTGCCTTCTCTGAAATGATCTTTGTTCACCCCCTAGACTGACCCCATTGACAGCTGGCATCAAGACACTGAAAGGTTCCTTTTACACGAGTGTCTTATTGCCCAACACGTATCACAACAACATGTTGCAGTGCTGCGGCAACTGATTATTTATGTCCTCTGGTTGGTATAGGGAAGAGGGCTGTTTTTGTATCCTATGTTGAGGCACATATCGTGTCCTGGAGTGACTTGAAATTTGATTTATTTTTTCTGAAATGTCCTCACTCTCTTCCATAGCCCTGTTTTGAGTGCTGCATGAATGCAAAGTGTTTCCAGTAACATGCAGGTATGGAAAGCCCTGCCCTGATATCAGGTTGTAAATAACTGAGAACTGCAACTGTATTGTGGCATGACCAAGGTCATTTCATCTGATTCCCATCTCATGATAGCTCAGCTGGCAATCTTGTCCAGATCTGTGGACCTCATAATTTTGGAAGACCTTAGTTCCTATGACCACAGGAATGCAGGTTTATCAGGCCACTCCTGTGCACTGGGGTAACCTCTCCTTTCCTGCTACCTTTCATACTGTCCTTATTGATAGGAAGACATGACTAGTGAGGGACTGGGCTGATGGGTTTGTGAACAGCACTTCAGACTTTGTACTAAAAATAGTTTTAAATTATGAACATTTCTTAAATGACAGAGATCTATTCTTTCCCCAGCAAAATAATAGACTAGGGAACTGTTGCACTGATTATTTAACTGGTGTCAGGGGAATCAGTGTGCTCTTCCTGTTCTCTCTGCTACAACTCTTTGGTGCCTTGATTTTCTTCTCTTCTGCCTCTTGCCTTCCATGCTGAAGCAGTAAATACTTCAAGGCAAGGACTCATAGTTTGTTTTACAAAACATCATGCATTAGAGTTCTTGATCGTCATTTCAGGCCTTGGGGTGCTAGCATATGATAAAAGTGAACACTGCTGTCTCAGGTATTAGAGAATGTATGTTTAATTGAACTTTTTTCCTCCTTTAATGATGTGCTTTGATTTTAGAAGGATTTCTGGCCTTTTTATTCTAGTATTATTCTTTTCTCTGTACTCTTCCTTCTCTGGGTGATGGCTCAGTGTTGCATGGTTATTATGTCAGTCTTCACTCTGCTCAGAAGACAGTATACAATGGAACATGGGTTGTGACTCACTGATAAAGATGGATGAATCTGTGTTTATTTTTTAAGAGAAACTGTGAGCTATTTCTCCAGCCCAGAACAGGACTGATTTTGCTTTCATGGGTTTTGTGACCCCTTTTCTTTGTTTTCTGCAAACATCTGTCCAACCGTTTTTATTTACAGCAATATATTCACGGAAAAGAGCATGCCTCAAACATGGAAAGGAAAATGTGTGACACCCTCTGAAAGCATTTACTCAGCTGTTTTGGGAGTTCTTTGTGGGTGTTGGAGTTTTTTAATCATTCAGTAAAAACAATGCCATGTAATTTAGCAGTTCAGAGGCCATTTACACAGCCTACTCACTATTCTAAGGCTGGAATACATTCAGCTGGTCTTGACCACCAAAGATCTACTTAATTCCTCAAAAAGTGGCTTTATGAAGTTGGTGTTTTCATTAACATGATTTCTAAATAGAGCCTTTGCTGAATACCTCACAAGCAACTCACATTCAGAAATACTGTCATACAATGTCTTTTTTCCCTGTGGGTCTTTTTAAAAGCATGTTGTAAAATGCTTTACCATTAGTTCTTACATAGCTTAATTTTAAAAAAGAGTTTGTTGTAGAGGAAGTGATTCAATAACAGGAGAAAGAATTCCAGAGAGATGGACCCACACAAATGAAATAACAATCCTCCATTGGGGTGAGTTAGCCAGAGCAGAAGTGCAAGTGAAAGTAATAAGATGAGTCTCTGGGGGACCAAAATAACATGATATCAGAGTGGTAGGATGAGATGAGTACATTAGAGATCTTTAAAAGTGAGGGAGTGACTCTTAATTGGATTAAATGCTGGATAAATGGTTATAAGCATAAAACTAGTCAATGTGTCTGAAAATGCAGAAGATTTGCTCCCATTTCTTGCAGCAAGAGATTGTTCTGTTCATGAATTTGGGGTCCTTGCAAGTTTCTGTAAGGATTTGGGAATTTGTCTTTTACAAGGCATAAATCTTTTCAAAAGGTGGGTCAAGATAAGGACAAATGCTAGACACTTTTGATAGGTGAAGATGGGCAAAATTGCTGGAAGGAAAAAAAAAACAGCAATAACCTCTTGTTTTCCAACCACAGGACATTAAACTGCTTAATTAGGTAGCTGGTGATCAATAGAAGCATGTAGGGTTTTATTAGAAAAAGAGTAAGTTGATCAACAAAAGACTGGGCTTATGATTCTTTGTAGAGAAACATCATTCAGACACAAAGGGCAAATTTGGTAGCAGAGAGGAAAAAAGGGGAAAAGTTTGCAGGGAATTTTGTTGAGACATATGGGTGGTGAGCCCAAAGCTCTGAAAAAAGTATTGTTTTAAAACATGACACACCAGCTAGAATCAGATAGCTGCTTGTGAAGTGCTGATTCCTTGGAAAGCTAGTCACAAGTGTCTCTTCAACAACAGGAAACCAGTATATAAATCATTACAATATTTATTTTTTAGTTCAATAATACACATGGGGTGATCTGCTGTTATAGTGTGTCTGTACTTAATGTATTAAATAAGTGGTCATGCTCTCAGCAGCTGTTTTCCATGCCTCACGCTTCCTAGGATAAAACATTATATTATCTGTGTATATACCCATACCATAATACTAAAATGTAACAGGTTTCAAGCTTAAACCTCCTTGTGATAAATTTTGTTCTCAGCTTTAGCCTTGTTTTGAGTCTTTCTACCTTGCAAGGATAGGCATCTAAAGAGCAATTCATATCGCTGAGAAAGACAAGGTTGGTTTACAAATTATGAGATCATTTCAGCTGTGCTGATCATGCTTTGTTTCCTTACATGATCATAGTCCTCTCCCCTCAACTTCTGAACCCACTGACTAATGTCAACCAACTTCACCAGAAGGGTAGAAACATCAAAGATAATTTTGTTTCTCTAAGTGTCAGCAATAAATTGCTGAGTAGGAGAGAGAGAGATCTTGTAACTGAAAGGAAAGATTGAAGTGTGAGTTCAGGCGTGAATAGGTCTGAACCTGCCCAGGAGAGATTTTATGAAAGCTCCACTAATGGGGAAATGATTGAGAATCCACACATCCGATGTGGCTGGGTAGCAAACCAGCTTTCACTGCGTGTTGAACTAGCAGAATTAATTGGGGCTGCTTTTGACTTGTGGCCTTTGAATTTGTAAGGTTCTCTGTTCTGCTTTCCTCTACAATCTAGCAGGGTTGGGTTTTTTTTACCATGAAAGTCGACATTGTTCTACAGCTCTATGTCTTTAGAAGCTGAACTGTTAAGAAAAATGCCAAATAAATTGAGATCAATAGTAAAATTAAAGGTGTTGATGGCACAGCGGAGGTCTTTGGAGAATCTTGGATTATAACGGTATGGAGGCCCAGAGGTGATGTGCCACAGAAGTCCATGAATGTATGGACTCTCAGGAAACAATTTAATGGCCTTTTATGCTGGATAGGATTGATAGAAAAAAGTGCATTTCTGTATATACACTTCACTCCATTTCCCTATACCTTCCCATCAACTGTTTTATTCTGCTGCCTCCCTGGATTAACCCTGGGGTCTCTTTGTGCTTCCTGAAACAGCTCAAGTGGATTTAGAGATATTAAAAACTTGCCTAGACAAGGACTTGAACAGCCCGATCAAAGCCGTCCTTCCTCTGAAGAGGAGGCAAGTTGCACAAATGATCTCCAGAAGTCCCTTCCAACCCATATCAGTCTCTGAGCCTGATGTTGTGACTCTTGTGACACTGCTGGCTCATTGTGGAACACCCTTTGAAGATGCTTGCAATCCAGTCATCAGCTGGCAAACTACTGGCAAAGCAGTCTGGTATTGAGGATCCTCTTTTTGTCTGCTCTGTGTAAGTCTGTGGAGGACAGGCAGAAATAAGGCTGAAAAATTGAGTTGATTTATTCGATATGACTTGCAGGCACCTAATGCCCTGTAACTAGAAGACTGATCAGCTTGAAGGAAATTGAGGCCAACAATTTCCTCCAGATTTAGGTCTGGGTGCAGGCAAAGTTGCTGAGGGCAGAAGACTGCTAGAGGTACCAAAGAAAGATCATGATCCTGCTACTCACTTCCTTATGCCAGCGTCCTGAAAAGCGAACAGCTGAGTCTGTTATTTCTGATGAAGAAGACATGGGGATATGTTGGGTTTGGCTTTTGCAGGAGGCAAGAGTCTGTAGTAACTGCAGGCCTTTTCTCTTCCATCCATGATTTGTTCCTGTGTTTTACATGAATATGAAATGATGCTTTTCAAGTTTCAGAGGGAAACAAAGAGACCTGGAAGCTTCCCACATGTGTTTCCTACCCAAATCTCTCCTTTTTATCCTGAAAATTTAAACAAGGCTCATAAAGAGGAAACTAGAAATGAGATAGGCCCTAGAAGAAGTCAGAGAGTTCAAAGAGTTGTGCCTCTCAGCCAACTAACTCATGAATCAGGCACCCTCAGACCATGAAGCTGGCTTAGCTATCGTGAGGTTTTTGCACACAAGGAATCCTGTTCTTTCCCCCGCCAGGTGTTTTTAGCTGATATCTTTAAAGATGTTACATTAGACTCAAGTTTTATTATGTGTCTTAAGAACAGGAACAGGCATTTAACAACAGGTCCAGTATTTACTATGCAGAAGCTGGGGCATTAAGAAAAATAACCAAATGTTGAAAGACCCATTAAAGATAGCAAGAAATGGTAACTTGAGGTCTTTTTGTAGGCATTTGATTCTCTGTTTTGGTGGTGAGGACTGTCTGTGAGAATTGTGACAGACTGGGTTCCAGAATGTCTCTTTGTCTGAACAAGGTCTCTGATGTTTTAATTATAACTGAGAACAAATGCCAATTTCCAAAATAAATTTCAACTCTCCTCCATGGGGTGTTACTAAAATAATATACCCTGCAACCAAAATGAGGGGGGAAAGGGTAGAGAGGATACATGCAAGCTCTTGATGACTGTGAGGAAAAAAGCTGACTGAGAAAACTTGTCTGTGCAACTTCATTAGACACAAACATCAGCTTCTGTAAAACAGTGTGATTTAATTGATGCTGAAGTAGTCATTTTGCTTCGCACCAGATGAGTCACTGGCCTCAGTCCTCCTTCTGGTGAGGATTTGCTATGTTCTTCTGAAAACAATCATTGTTGCAGATCTGCAGATACATTTTTCTTTCAAAGCCCTTTCGTATGCGCAGTCAGGATGGGCACTGTGTGCAACCTTCGTTTGGCTATTCTGATAGAGTGTTATTTTTGTCTGTAGATTAAAAAGAAAAAAAAAGGCCTGTATAGCTTCCATGATCTATTGACCCTAGAAAATCTACAGATACTTAGGCTTTAACTGCTCTCCACTCCACCATCTGGCCCTTATGACAATGGGATACTTTGTTAGTTACATGAGAAAAAGTGGAGGCTTGGATACCTTCGCTGCCACCAAGGCCACAGTTATGAACTGTGCAGGTTCTCTTGAGCTGTTGCTCTTCAAAGGTAGCTGCTGGTTTGGTTGAAATGCTAACGCTTCCCTCTGAGTCTGTGCAAAAAAAAATTATGATATAGCTGCTAACGGAGGAGAGAGTGGTCCCTGTTTGGTGTTTCCAAGCTCAGGAGCTAGGGTCTGCTGCCATACCCTGCCCTGCCTGGTAGCTGCCTTTGTAAGATGTGACTGCCCTTGAGCAGGAGGCTGACGCCCCCACATCTGGACACATCTGTGCAGCAGATGATGTGGGATGCTCCTGGACCAGTACCCTGGAATATCATCCGTGGTTTCCTTCCAGTCGTGTGATCACCCTCCACTCCACTGAACCAGGGTGCCTTTTGCCATTCATGTCCCTGAGAGCAGGACCTGCTGCTTAAAGAGTGATGGTTAGAAGTATGCCGGAGAACTAACAAAGCTGTTTGTCATGCATTTTCCTGGTAGATTTCTCTTTTCCAGCTTTTCTTAGTGGGGGGATAGTGAAAAAGCAGGCTGAACAGCTGTTTTCTTTTGTAAATGAGGGATGTCTGTTCACAAATCACAATTTAATTTGGCCACTCCCTTCCTGTAACTGAGTAATAATTAAAATCAGATTAAAAATGGTTTGTAATAGAAATAAGAGAAACACTGACGTTTCTAAAAGGCTGGGTTAAAAATAAATAAACAGGATTAAAAATAAATAGGATAGCTTGTTAAACACAGTTGTTGAATGAGGACTGTGATTTGAAACTGAAAGCCACTTTCCTTTATGATCATTTGCCTCTAATATATTCAGGTTAAAGGAAAACTGGCTGGAAATTTCCAGTCAAAGTTAGGTTTTGACAAAAAATGCCGATTTTTCTCAAGCCCACATTGTAAGACTCAGGTGGACAAACCCCTATGCAGCAGGGAGGTAGGGCTCTGTGGCAGGGGGCTTAGGGAGCACAACCGAGGGCAGTGCAAGAGAGACTGACTTCTTTCCTGTGGAATACATAATTTTAGCATGTACTAAACAATATTTGAACCAAATTAAACTCTGA
The DNA here is from genome assembly GCF_965140245.1 of Athene noctua. Taxonomy (NCBI): domain Eukaryota; kingdom Metazoa; phylum Chordata; class Aves; order Strigiformes; family Strigidae; genus Athene; species Athene noctua. Next base: position 30,173,568 of record NC_134043.1, on the reverse strand, counting down.
ATTTACAGGATCTTCTTTGTGTTTGAAAAGGAAGGGGGGAAAAAATAACCTCGGGTGCTATCACCCAGGAGCCCAGCATTTATGACCAGCTTCAGGCAGAAATCTGATGCTTATTAGCAGAACAAGCTCATTACTGGGATAGTAACTGGAGGGGAGGGAGAACTGCAGGGGCTTTCATGGCATGTGCCAATTGATTGCTGACTGTGCCCCTTTAAATGAAGCAGAAGCACTTTGGGTGGTGCTTTAGAAGGGAGAGTATGGGGGGTATTAGCTCTCTGTTGCTTGGAAGAGGTATTTCTGGCTTATGCCATGTTGCCCTTTTTATTTGGTTTTCTATTGCTTGAACAAGCTTTGCACAAAGCTTCCTTCAAGCTCAAAAGTGTGGATGTTTTTTATATAGGAATTTCCTTTCCTAAAGGAGAAATCTGCTGTTAGAAGGGTGCTGTGTATGTGAAGGGGGGCTTCTATATGCTGACAACTTTGCTCCATTCTAATTATACCCTACTACCATAAAAAGCCTTAGAGATACTTGAGCTGAATCTTTAAATCTCCTTTTGGCACAGCAGGATGTTTAAAATGAGAAATAGTCAATCTCTTGCTGCTTTCAGTGCTGTCTATGCTTTCTGCTTCTACTAACCAAGGGTGACTGGAATAAACCCTTGTATTCCTTTCGCCTCTGCTTGCTTTGAGTAGCTCTGAAGTGGGAGACTGGCTAGAAAACCCCATGAAAGGCCAGGCATGAAGATGACTTAACATGTTTTTTGTGTGCTCTCTTTCAGCTTTGTGCTTTTTTGTGCATGAACTTATATTTGGTGCTAGCAAGTGGTCTGCTACAGCTCTGTGACTGTGTGGAGAGAAGTATGCAGCAGGTAATGCCTTTCATTTACCAAGTTGTAGGGATTCTTTGTGTTTTTTTCAGGCTGGTCCACTGAGTTTTATAGGTAAGACAACTATTCTTGGTGCTGATGTGCAAATGAGTGAAAAAGATGTAGCAGTAGAAATACAAGTATTCTGAAGTAGTTCTCCATATTGTCATGTGGAGAAATTGAAGCCATTCAGAGTACAGAAACTCAAAGAGAGCATCTCTTCATGTGTGTGGGAAATGAGCAAATGGACAGTAAATGGTTGACCGTGTTGAAGAGATATTGATTTATCTGAGACATTGCCCATGAGGTTCTTGAGAAATAGCATCACAAATACTGGGTTTTTTCTTGCTTTTTCACTGGCTGGGGTAATGGAGTGGTTTTCTCTGCATACTTCAGTCACTGTTTGAAAACTTCCTTTTAACAAGAAGAAAAATAAAATCTCCTTTTGTCCTAAAAAATACATCCTGCTTCAGTTTTGTGGACTTTTTGAAAAGGAAACAAATTTCTTAAAGAAAATGTCTAGGGTGTAAATAGGAGTTTACTGATTTTCGTCAATTATCCCACTTCTAGTGTTTTTTCATTTAAAAACCATTTCTTTGTTCTCATATGAAAATGGTGAAAGTCTTGTTTTCTTATTTGGGGAAGTGTTAATATTTCTGCAGAAAACACTGAAAGTCCTTTTGTAAAGAGGTCTAGACACAGTGATATTTCCCTCTGAGCAACACACAGAAACATGGCCTGAGACAAAGCCTGACTTGTTTGTGGAGTATGGCACAGATAGCAGCTGCAATCGGTTAGGGGTTAGAGGAATCCTTTCATAGCTGCTGTCTTCCCCACACAGACCCACCCATTTCTTACACTCCTAGTCCCTGGGGGACAAAGTAAGGTATTAATGTAAAACACTATTTCTTCTTATTACTGTTGTTAATGATCTGGTTTGGGAACAGTATATGTTAATCTTAAATAGACAATGGTCTGGGAAGTCAGTACTTGTGAATACTCTCTTAATGTGGATAATGCTGGTATTACTAATTCCCCCAAATCCCTTAAGAGTTCCTCTCCTTGTTTGGATAGTTTTGCAACCAAGTAGGAAGGTTTCCTGGTGCTCTCAGTGTTCCTTACAAAATGTTTTTTCATCTGCATTCCAGTTTCTAAAAGCCAGGTACTACTTTGGTCTTGAGGGCGCTTGGATTTGTCAGCTAACTTCTTTCAGCTTTTGTTAGAAACATATGTTTATTTGAAGCAAGCCCGTTCCTTAGCCTTTTGCTGATGCCTTTGAAAACAAATGGTGGTTGGCCAATTGTCAGAAACAGCCATTCTCTTATAAGTGTGAGAGAAGGGTACAAAGAAAGGCAATGTATCTTTTTCCCATGCATCTGGTGCTCCCACCTCTTGTCCATCCCACTTGTCCTGGTGAAAGAGCAGTATTGCTCCACAAAGGTATGTTGTCAGCCTAGAAGGCATGTTTTGAGTGTGGGATGAACTGTATAATTGCCATCTGGAGGATCCATGAACACGGAGCTGTAGTGCAAAGTCTTGTCCAAGTTAATGACTATTTTGTGGTGCTATATTTGCCTATGTCTGCAGTCATTGAATTCTGGGGTAAACTTTCTATCAGCTTATTCATTTCTGGGGAAGTGCTATAGTCCAACCTAAACCACAAACTCGGAGACCTCCTGTCTACCACAAAGGTGTAGGATCCATCCCGGAGACTTGTGGCCTTCCCCTGCCATGCTCCTGGCTTCTACAACTCTGGCAAGGCTGGCTGTTGAGGGCTCAAGAGGTGAAGTGTGAACCATTGTTGAGTTTCATCTATTTAAGATGAAATATCATACCTAACTCTAACTTTTATTACAGCACGTGCAAATCCAAATTCTTGCACTTTAGTCAGCTGCAACTATCAATGCCTTTGGGCTTCACCCTGCAGTTCTCTCCTGTGGTAAAATGAATAGTGTGATGTGGTGGGTTATCAGGTTTATCTAAACCTGATATCATGCTATCGAAAACAGCATTCAGGTCACAGTTTGGGGATGTTGCAGGCTTGATATAACTACTACCTTTTTTTATTTAACTAGCTAAGAGCCCAGTCTGTGTTGAGAGTCAGTTTAGAGTATCTTGAATGCAGATAGTAGCTGTTTAGATTAACAGACAGAATTAGAGCTTGCACTTGTCTGCAGTGATGACAAAACGTAAAATCTTCCTACTAGTAGGTAATTGGGATACTGGGCTATTGTGATCCACCATATCCTCCCTTTCCCTACTGCCATACCTTTGTTTTGTGGTTTTGTTTTTTTTTCTGCTTTGACATTTTTCCATCTCATTTGCTGATTATGCAAGTTAAATATCAAGGCTACATTTTCTCCACTGGATTGCTACTTCTGAACAAACATAATAAATTACACTCACTGGAAACTTACCAGCGCAATTAATTTCTTTGGTGCATGTGTCTGAAATCTACCTTAGAAGCTTTTCATTCCCTATAAATACAGGCAAGTAGAACGGTGGCATCTGCAGTAACTTATTTAAACATAGTTATTTTAAGGACTTGTCCCAGGGTATGAAGTTTGTGCCTGCTCTCATGCAAATACATTTTACCACCAATTCCCTGGTTCCAGGTGGAAGAGCATTTACTACAGGAGCTGTTACTATTTGTGTTCATAGCCAATGGTTTACTAAGTGGGAACTGCTTATATGAGTGAACCTTTTGCTGGTTCTAGTCCTAAATTCCAAAAAGTCAACCATTTACTAAATGTTAAGTATCTCTCAAAAGGCTGTGTGGAAATATGATTCATGGATACGTTGAGAGAGCACTCTTCACCTGGCTGAAACCCCAAGAGCAGAAAATTGGTGGTTTCTATGAAGATGTAGCCCAGATAATTGCCACTCTAAATCATGGCTAGTAGAAACTGAGACTGGAAGGCTTAAATGATGTATTTACAGTCTTAATTTTTTTCCTTCATTTGTTGATCTAAAATCATTATGAGGTGGGGAAAATTTGCAAAAACAGGGCTGAAGCAATAGGCAAGGAAGAAAAGCTGTGGTCAGTTTTAAGGAATATAAAGCATGTATCACTGCACATTTGTTGACATGTAAACAGTGCTCTCTTAGCAGTATAGAGATGCTGATCATTAGTGGTTACATCTGTGATCTAGTGACTCCTCTTCACAGGGTGTATTGCTCAACAGATGCTTGTGATGACAGCTAGGGAGGCAGACTCTTGTGAGCAGATGTGGTAGGAAGCCTTCTGACAGAAAGTTTCCACACAAAGAAAATTTGTTTTAACAAATTCAAAGCCTTTATGGTAAAATGCTAGCATCGGTGTATCTGACATATAAACAAATTAAGTATTTCCTGTCAGAATAATGCTTTAACTGAAAATATGTTGTGTTATAGTATTATCAAGCTTAAAAATGCCATTTTTTGAACAAGTCTTCTCAATTTTATGGAAATATGATGATTTCTTGACTCCAACCTTTTCCTGAGATGGTAAGTTAATTGTTGAAACATAAAACTTCCCTAATTTGGGATGAAAATGGACTTGAAGGTTTTCAGTAAAATCAAAATGTCAGTTCCTGTGTGTCTAATTGGGAGTTCTGAGTATGTCCAACATACAGAAGGAAACTGAGTGACAGGGTGGGAGGAATGGCAAACCCTATTTTAAATGTATGCCTCAAGAATGTGACTTTCCTGCATTTAATTCCTGTGCAATCAATGACTATGGCTGTTGCCCCATCTCAGAGCATCATGTGAGACAGCAAAGAAACACTTCAGCTGTGCTGACTGAAAATCAGACTGCTGACTCATCTCCAAAGCATGCAAGGAGACATGGGAGCCTGCCTCTGCAAACCAGCCTCCTGCTGCCCTGTAAGTGTTGTGAATCAGTGCTAGGGGATAATTCCCCTAAAATATTCTGTAGCATATATCCGTCTCCTTGGCCACCTCTCTGCCTTGGTCTCTGCTTGTCTAAAGTAGAAGGACATTTTCCATTTTGGGCAGCCTTCTCCAAGGGGTCAGCTGTAGAGTTCAACAGTTAGGGGGGCAAGAGCCTTTGCTGACTCCCAAATAATGACTATTCCTTTGAGGGAATAAAGCCTTTTTAAGCAGAATGCTTTTGCAGCAGACTGGATCTTTCATGTACCCCAGACGAGAAACAGTTGCTTAATAGTAGTGGCAGAAAAATGTGAAAAGGTAGAAAAAGTAAAGGCAGAACAGATTTTCTGTGTTCATTCAGTAAAAGGATCTCTGCCCTATGGGTTATGAAGTTCTTATGTCAGACCTATCACAGAAGAGGCAGTAGTGAATGAGGTAGTTTTGTTGTTAGCACAAACTATAGAGAAGTTCTGGGACTGTTCTTTCTCTTCAGTGTAATCCCTAGAAAGTCAAACTAAGGTCATAGCTCTGTGATCACAAGGAATGGTGCGTGTTGTAAGAAGGATTTGTTACCTCAGAAGTTTGGTTTCTGGAAGAATGAGGAACCACCCACTGTAGGAGAAGATCAGGTTTAAGACTAAGGAACCTGAAGGTGTACAAGTCCATAGGACTTGATGAGGTGTGTGTGTCCATGGGTCCTGAGGGAACTGGCAGATGAGGTGGCGAAGCCACTTCCATCATATTTGAGAAGTCATGGCAGTCTGGTGAAGTTCCTGCTGACTGGAAAAGGGGAAACATAACCCCCATTTTAAAAAGGGGAAAAAAGGAAGACCTGGGAAACTACAGGTCAGTCAGTCTCACCTCTGTGCCCAGCAGCATCATGGAGTGGATCCACCTGGAAACTATGCTAGGACACATGGAAAATAAGGAGACGATTGGTGACAGCCAACATGGCTTCACTAAGGGCAAATCATGCCTGACAAACTTGGTGTTTTTTTACAACAGGGTTACAGCACTGCTGGATAAGGGAAGAGCAACTGATGTCATCTGGTGGACTTGTGCAAAGCTTTTGACACAGTCCTGCACAACATCCTTGTCTTTACATTGGAGAGACATTAATCTGATGGATGGATCATTTGGTGGGTAAAGAATTGGCTGGGTGGTCGTACTCAAAGAGCTGCAGTCAGTGGCTCGATCTCCAAGTGGAGAGCAGTGACAAGTGCTGTTCCTCAGGAGTGTTGGGACTGGTGTTGTTTAACATCTTTGGTGACATGGACAGTGGGATTGAGTGCACCCTCAGCAAGTTCTCCAACAACACCGAGCTGTGTGGTGTGGCTGACACGCTGGAGGGAAGGGATGTGCCATCCAGAGGGACCTGGACAGGCTGGAGAGGTGGGACCATGTGAACCTCATGAGTTTAACAAGGCCAAGCACATGGGTCCTGCACATGGGTCAGGTCAATCCCAAGCACAAATACAGGCTGAGAGATGAGTGGATTGAGAGCAGCCCCAAGGAGAAGGATTTGGTGGATGGAAAACTGCCTGTGAGCCAACAATGCCCTGGGCTGCATCAAGAGAAGTGTGGGCAGCAAGGTGAGGGAGGGGATTCTCCCCCTCTACTCGTCTCTTGTGAGACCCCACCTGCCGTGCTGTGTCCAGCTCTGGGAATACCAGCATAAAAAGGACATGGACCTGCTTGAGTGGGTCCAGAGGAGGCCACAAAGATGATCAGGGGTCTGGAGCACCTCCCCTGTGAGGACAGGCTGAGGGAGTTGGGGGTGTTCAGCCTGGAGAAGAGAAGGCTCCGGGGAGACACTATAGTGGCCTCCCAGTGCTGAAAGGGGCTACAGGAAAGGTGGGGAGGGACTTTTTTACAAGAGTGTGTAGTGATAGGACAAGGGGTAATGCTTTTAAACTGAAATATGGTAGTTTTAGACTGGATATAAGGAAGTTCCTTATTGTGAGGGTGGTGAGGCCCTGGCACAGGTTGCCCAGAGCAGCTGTGGCTGCCCCCTCCCTGGAAGGGTTCCAGGCCAGGTTGGACGGGGCTTTGGGCAACCTGGGCTAGTGGAAGGTGTCCCTGCCCATGGCAGGGGGGTTGGAACGAGATGGTATTTAAGGTTCCTTCCAACCCAAACCATTCTATGATTCTAAATTTCTCACCTAAAGCAAGAAATGAGTATTGTGTTCTTGCTAATGTTGTGCTTTTCAGACATAACTGGAAAGCAACACTTAATACATCTTACTGATGTTTTATCAGCCACAGTAATCATGTACCTCTGGGTCATACGAATAAACCATGAGCTATATTGTACCTTCACTGTCCTTAGTTTTCTCCAAATGAGCATCAAATAGATAAACCCTGTGAGGCAGAGGGAGAAAGAAGATAATTTGTCTGAGATCAGAAGTTGGGTGGCAGACCATGAACAGACCTCAGAAATTTTGCTTTACAGGTAAGTGTTCTCTCTATCTGCTATAGAGCTTTGTGTTGGTTTGGGGCTAAGAAATAAGATCTGGGTGCCCTCCAATACTCCTAGTGATGCTTGCCTAGAAACAGCATTTTCTACCTCCTTTTGCCCTGGCTATGCCCTGTACTATGGGTGCTCTGAAGAGGGCGGAGTTGGTACTGATGCCAGTCCTGCCATAAAATGTTTCTCCACATCCAAAGTATTGGCACTTGGCTGGCTCTGGGTGGGTGGAGTTTGCGTCACCAAAACAAATCAGTACTACTGGGACCAGGGCTGAGGGACCACTCTTGCAAGACTAGATGTAAATGTCTGAGTGTACTGAATGGAGTCAGTAAATGGCAAAAGTTTGTAAGCTTTTGGATCAGGCCTTAAATGGTCACATCAGCCACAATCCACTCTGCCAGGATCATAAAACCATGCTAAATCCTCATTTGCCAGCTCTTGATAAAAGAGCAAAATGGTCATGCAAATTCCTTGCAGATAAAGCTGTGTGTTTAAGCACTTCCACTCTATAATTTAGTGCCTTTTTTAAACTGCTCAAAATTGATGACTTTGTTGCAGCAGACACAACTTTAGTAGATAAATATTATTTCTAAGTGGTGTAATGGTGGTTTGTTATTCTAACATTCAGGCCACTCATGCATCTACTAGCTAAAATAGTGGAAAGCTGTTCCTTCCTATTTTCTTTTAAGTTTCTGAAACTTTCAGGATTGCCTTTTCAAGCATGTGTGGACCTGTTGCTGAAAGTGTAAAAACTCATTGGGCAAAAAATTATTGCACTAATGATTGAGGATGGATTCATTTCAGAAATCCCAGAGTTTGATTCTGCTTGTAGAAGAGCTAAAGCTCATATAGTTTTTCGGTTTCTACAAACTATTGCTGTAATATTCTGGAAACATAATATTTGAGTGAAGGGGCTTTTGCCCCTATTCTTTTTTTGGGGCAGGGGGGGAAGCTTTGAGGAAGAACTTTGTCACATGCTACAAGCCAAAAGTAATCTTGCCTAGGCCACTTGGGCAAATGGAAAAAACCATTCAATTTCGGTGCTTTTTGAACCCCCAAATGGTTTGGCTCATGTTCTGCTCTAGACATGGCTAATACTTGAGGTGAGGAAGTTATCTGATGACTGTTAAGGGTGTGTGGTGTTCCTTGTCACCACAGTAATCATCCTAAAGTGATTTCTCTTAACCACTTCTGGGAGGGGGAATCTATTGCTATTGTACTTCTAAATGGTTCCTCACTTCTCACTTCAGTGCAGTTAATTCTGTGGTTGAACATGCAGTGAGCCAGGAGAGCCTGTGCAAACCTGCCAGTGAAAGTAAACGGTAGGTCCAATGCTAGGCAGGAATGTGCAAAAGGGGTTAAACAGCACTGGAAATGTTCAGTGGGGTAAATGCAAAAAGCTTCAGTGTTATTTCAGCAGGAGATCAGGGAAGAGAAATATGTCACATCAAGCATAAATTTATTTTAATAAAAAATAGCATAATCCAAAGGGACTGGAATAAATTGCTGGGACTTTCCTGGTTAGAATTGATGCATTTTGCATCAGACACTAAAAGCAGCTGGTAATGTGTGGTGTTGGCTTAAGTTTGTCACAAAACCGAAAGGATTCAAATAATTTGAAGTCTGATTGCTGACTTCTGAAACTTTGTTTTCAATTTAGAGTTCTTAATGGCTTTTAAGTTGCTCTTTGTAATTAGTTTGAGTCAGAATTTTCCTGTGTACCTTACACCAAGGTATGTTGCACAGGAAATCGAACATAAATGTAGAGTACTGATTTTTTTTTTCTTTTTTTTTTTTTTTTGCTTGTGAGGACACTGCCGGGAATAAGGTGCCTCACTGTATGGTGCTGGGGTTTTGTCCAATAGCCATCCGACCGGGAGGACTTCTGAGGCTGGATCTGAAATTCAGGCTTGAAAACATACAAAATGTCTGATCCGAAGGGGGGAGAGAGAGACTTCCTATTAGGGTGGAGTGTTTACTTTGCTCTGTGAAGTATTTTTATAGTGTTCTTTATTTCTTCAAAGCGCTCTGTGCAATCATTTAAGAAACCGAAATGCTGTCAGCCTTGTTAACAGCAAGTCCTGGAAGCATTTTTTAAACCACCTCTCTGATTCATCCTGCCAGTTTTCTTTCAGATATCTAATATATATAGATGTAAACTGTTTATTTTCAAAGTTTCATGTTTCATGCTAAAAAGGGTGCCCCTGCATGTACTTATATCTTGCACTTTTATAATGAAGAGGTTTAATCAGCACCAGATAGTTATATTGGTGCTCTGTTGGTCTGTCCAAAAAATACTTTCTGCTCAGAACTTTTCCTTAAATTGCTTTTGGCTTTACTATGTAAGGACCTCAGAGTATTGAGCTAATTTAAGGACTAATTTAGCTGTATTCCTGTCGACACAAAGGTTTGTACATAGCCCTACTTCAGGCAAAGATTTGAATGGTAGAAACCCCAGCACCCATGAGGCTGTCCAGTATCATTTTCCATTATATCCAGCTATAAGGCTTTCATAGGGCATTCAGGATTTCCATCACGTTCTCCCTAGTCTGTAGGTCACAAAACTGACCCCAAAGAGCTTGTGCCTGAAGCCTACAGACCCTGTTGTCATGCAGCCACCTCTTTGTCTCTCTGTCTTGAATTCTTCCTTGATGGGATGATTTCCAGGATGCATTAGAGGGCATGAGGTAGATCTGTTTTCCAAAGGGACTATACCCGGCTGCTGCAGCTGCTCTGCAGGAGCGTACCATGGGCAGCAGTACATTAACAAGGATCTAGTCTTTATTTTGTATAAACAAAAGATGAAGTCCTGGGGCTGTTCAAAACCCCTTCAATAAACATGAACTCCAGCATTCTGAATCAGCTGATGCTGTTTACTGATGTCTGCTTGGTCTTTACAGGTATTGTTGACTGTTTTGGGCTTGCCCAAATGGTGTGAGCATACTTTAGATCACAGGAACTGGTGAGACTTGGTTTCAAGCTCCCTGGATATAGCAGGACTGCAGTGAGTGTAATTATTTCACAAGTTTGGAAGCATGCCAGTCATTCAGAGCCTGCCACTTCTAATAAGTGTGTACAACTCAAATCTACATACAGTTTAATTGTGGGCTGGAGTTAAAATGAAAATCCAGAATGAAAGGAACTAATTCCACTTTGAAATTGGACAAGAGATATTACACTTGCTAAAAGGAGACAAATTTCTACAGTAAAAGACTGCTAGTGTAGTTCAGTCTGCAGAACTGCTTAGATAAAGCTGCCATATGCTGTCAGAGGAAGTTATTGTTCAACAGTTCCTACCAAAAAGTTGGCTTTTTGATAAGACGGTGCCCAGGAGCGGTGTTGGCATCTTTGTGTGCCATCAGATCATTTGTGTGCCAGCTCTGGTGGGAATGTAATGTGGTGAGCCACAAGTGTGCCTTTGGAGGGTGTGCTGTGGGTTTGTAGGGTATCCTGAGGAAAAATCTGTGGTCTATCAGGTGCAGTTTTAGCTTGCTGAGTGGATCAAAACCTGTAGGGTAATTAACTTGAGTTTAGGATTAAGCTCCCAGGGTCTGGGTCAGCTCAGAGCAAGCAATTGTCAGCATGAATAATACTTGGTGGACACAGTCAGTGTTGTGCACAGTGCTCAAATAGTTAAACACATCTGACTACCAAGCCTGGGACAGTACAGATGCACCTGCTTGTTCTTGGCCTTTCTGGCTCTACAGATAGGTCCTTCAGGTACACTTTTAAATGGAGGGCTCGCCTTGTGCGGTTTGATGCTAAGCACACAGACCAGGCTTGCAGCCTCAAGATCTTGATCCGTATAGGTACTTAAGAGCCACACAAGCCCTGGTGATACTGCAAGGTTCAAAGAGCCTGCTGAAGCTTGACACTGCCCACTATACCTGGTATGGTACAGAAAAAGGGGGAAGGGAGGACACCATCCCTGCTGTCAGCTATATCACTTAGCATATGACTAGTCCTGCTAGAATTATGCTGACCCTTAAAAACAGTGCAGCAAATAACACCTGCTTCCCCCATATTGTTTTAAGATCATAATCTTTTTTGCGTTTTTGTTCTCCTAACTGCAGGGGGGCTTGGCTTTTACCTGTGGGCAATATTCAGGCTGAGATTAGCATGATGATGGAGGAAAGAAAACCTGAGGGAGGCTTAAGTATTACCCAGCTCTTGTTCTGACCCTTGATTTCCCCCACCTGATAAGATCTAGCTTCCTCTCACAGAAAGCTCACAGACAGAGATTGGTTATACAGTAATGGAGAGTAAGAAAAAGGTAGTTTGCAGAAGACCTCAACATTCTGGGAAGTCTCTCGTTTAAACCCTGTTTTGCACTTTGGTTTACTTGAGTTTTTCCAAACCCAAGGAAGGAGAGGGTGTGCTGCCAACTCATGGGTCATTAATTTCCAAACTATGCTGAAAGGTGTAAAGGTGAGCATGTTTTTCTCAGTGTCTTGTTGACAACAAATATTTGTGTTTGGAATATTTTTGCGAAAAGCAGAGACCAGAACTGCTCAGTGGCTTGGAGCTGCTCATTGCACCAATCCATAGTGAGGTATTTGGAAGAATTTAAGGCTGCATGGGACATGCCTAACAGGCCATGGCAGTCATTCTCAGCCTCAGATTTACAGGGTGATAACAGATTCTGGGTTGGTTTTGTCAACTGAATGCTAATCATTTTCCTTTAGTTACATTTACCCCCTCCAGTTACTCAGTAGAAAGTTTGCAGCCTCTAGGCTGTGAAATTTTGGAGTATGTTCCCCTCCAGCTTGCTGTGTAATATGTCATCTCTCGCAGGTGATGCCAGTGGTGCTCAAAGAAGTGGCCTCCCTTCTGAGGTTTGCTAAATTAGGATAAGCCATCTCTGGCAGAGGCTAGATTTTTCACAAGATGCAGAGGCAAGATTTGTGAATGTATTGCTAAATACCTTGTGGTGTGCTTTTGGTTAGATAAATGATGTTAAGTACAGTCCTGGTCAAGGTTTAACTTAGTCTGTTATGTTCTGCCCTTCTGTCTCTTCCTTGAACTCTGGTCAAACCTGATTGCTTTATTCTTGGTTCTTTCTGTGGTATAGAACAACTTTATCTTGCTTTAGAGGTGTTTGTATTTCAGTGGTGTATATAAGAAATCTTTCATGCAAACTCACTTCTGCAAATACATAAACTCATGACTAATTTTAAATAAATGAATAATCTCACTGAGTTGGGAATATTCCCATGAACAAAAGTCCTCAGGGGTTTCCTAGGATCTGAATGGCTTCCACATGTAAAGCTCTTTGAGAAGAAAGTTTCTGTATAATTCTAAATGTTTGTTTGTGTTTACACAAAACTACATTCCTTCACAGTTAAAGGAATACCTTTAATTTGTAGCTTAAACAGTGTAAATGATTTGTTATAGGCACTTTAAAATATTCTATTTTCTGTGCCAATTTTTATGATCTTAGTTATGGTTTCCTATAGTTAAGACTGTCTTTCTCCTTGTTGCTAAGAGAAAAACACACAAACAGCAAAGCAAACTAAATACAGTCAGTTTAACTATTGATAAGAAAGCTACATTAAATGTAAAACCCTTTCTTTTATTTTTTCATTTGCATTACACATATTTCACAGAACAATCAGTAGGATTTTTGGACAGGAGCATAATTAAGACTATGCACTTTAAGACAATGATAAATTGGGTTTGTAGAGCTGCAAACTTAATACATTGCCTCAGAAAATGGTGTGACTGCCTAGCTGTGCAGCTTTAAATCAACTTTAGGTTCAAAACCATATCCCAGGTTTTATGATTGGCTACTATTTCAGCTATGACAGTGTTGTATTTATACACATCCACAATGCTGTTCTTATAAATGTCATTGTAAATAAGCATAATCAAAAGTTATTTTAAGTCTGAAATGCACAATAAAGTCACCAGCCCCAGTGGCTTTAGTTACATTGCACGCTGTAGTTCTTCCAAGTAATACAGTCCTAAGGGCTTGGGGGGAATGTTGCGTTATCTGTAACATGGCTTTTATCTGGGTTTTGTGTGCTTCAGTGTTAGATCTTGGTAGTCAACAGGGAAGGCTTTTAATGTGGAAATACTTGGTGCTTTGAAATTCCTATACTTATTTTTAAAAATAAGAGTTAAAAACATGAAACCCCGAAAACCCAGGGGGTTGAGTGGAAACCCTCAAGCAAATGATGTAAAGAATAAAAGGAAAAAAGTTAGTTTAATGAAGTGAGTGTAGATGAGAGCAATCTGTGCTGCATGCACACAGGCAGGTACTTGTATGTGCAAACCATACTAGGTGTGCTCACAAAACAGGGGTGCCTATGCATTTCTGTGCACACATTTGATCTGGTGAAGTTTGGAAGCAGTGTGTGAGTAGTGCAGATGTCCTCAGGAGCAAGAGGGAGGCTCCTTTGGGAGGCAGAGAGCCTGTATGCTGAATTCTATTAATAGGATGCTTGAAGTTAGAGAGTGAGAATGGTCCCCTCTGCCTCCTTCCATCCACATGTGCAAGTGAGAACTGGCTGATGTGGCCTGTGAAAAGATGTGCTGGTTGTTTCTGGATCCAAAACATATGCAATATTTTAAGGTATATTATCTGTATAACTCAATTTTTAAGTGTGATAAAGGGCCTGTAAACCACTGATCTCCAAAAGCCAGGAAGGTATAGTGGGAGGTATTTGGGGCATCACTCTTCTCCCTAGCCCTCCTCCATGCCCCCAAATCTGCTTGGGTGGGTACTGCATTAGATCTAACATGATTGCTATTTGGACATCTTGAGCTTGTAAGAGCAACAAATGTGAATTATCTTAGTGGGTTATCAAAGACATATAGAAATAGGTAAAACTGTTGACAGTATGGGAATATTAATATATATAGGTGTGAACGGGGAGGTGTCAGAACAGCTGTTAACAGTGAATGTAAAGAAATGCAAAAGGAGACCATCTATGCAGGGATGTTTCTCTAGCATGTTTTTCATTGGGGGTTATGTTTAATTTGGAGACTACAGTATACAGTGCAAGGGGCTAGCCTCTCAGAGAGAGCATTGGCAGAGCCTGACTGTGCAGCATCATTGTGGAGATTTTAATTGTATGGTGACTTCAAATGTGTGGATAATATGATGGAGAAGGTATGGAATGTCTTCTAAGTGTAACTAACATGATTTTGCACATGCAAAAATCATGTATTACAGCAGCATATTCTTCCCCCAGGTATACCATGATGGACACAACATATTTATATCAATATGCATTCCAAATTAGGAATTTTGATGCACCTGGATTTTGTTCAGATCAGGTATAATACAGTTTTATAACTAAAATAATAATGAATTCGAAGAACTTTTCTTCAGCTTCTCGGGAAAATGCTTCTGACACGCCAGTTGAAAACCATTACTTTCCGGGCAGAAAAGAACATTTTGGAAAAGTAGAAAACAAAAAATTAACTGTCCTGAGTTGCAGACAATGCACTCTAAGACATAGCAAACATAACCATGCAGTTCACAGCCATTTGTTTTACTTCTGCTATGTTTCAGATATTCATAATTTTCTACTTTTAAGCAATTGCTTAAGATAGGAAAAAAAGGGGGTATTTCTATTTGTATGACCGAGAAGACAATATCCTGTGACTTGTTGAATGAGATGATTTGCACTTCTCACAGAATTATTTTTTTGCTTGTGAGTGACCATCATTGTGGAGACTAATTTTTTTGAGTGGGCTGTATTATTACAGGAGAAGCATCCCCAACAAAAAACTTCACTGTAAATATACCTATTTTGATCAAAAGTTTATCCGAAACCACTTCAAATAAGGTTCTGCTTTAGAAGTTTATAACAAGATCTGTATCAGAATCAGCCATCCTGTAGTTTGAGACTAGCATGTAGGGCACAGCAAAGTAGCAGGGATGTGAATAAAGATTTCAAGTATCCTTGAATGTCTTATCCACTAAACTAAAGCAAACAAGAATGCTTATTATTGTATTTCTGGTGAAAACCTTCCCTAGGTCCTTGCTACTCCTTTCTGCCAAAACTTATCTGGTTTAATAAGACTAACAAACTTTTGAATAAACATTGCTGTATAAAAGCTTTTACTATTGCTTTGGTATAAAGAAAAGTACACAAATTCTGATTGTCTCTTTCTGACAAAGCATACAGTCCTCATAAAGAACCAGTTAGAGACACTTTAAAATAAATTCTGGGTTTCTCCTATTTTCCCCTGCAGCAGAGAGAAACTTTGATGTAAAGTAAGCCCCACACTACTTTTTGCCTCTCTTAGTCCTGTCTCTTCAAATACAGCCAGCTCCTGCCTCCCGCTGTGCTTCAGGGTTACACCTTGACCTGTTCATCTGTCATGAGATCTTCTCTTTTGTCTTGTTTTACAAGCCTTCAAGTGACCTTGTCTGAGACCTTGTGCTGTTGCTGCATGTCACATGGATGCTGCTCTCCTCTATTTTATACATCAGGGTGTTCATTCCCTAGTTTGTCACTAAATATGATTCCAGCTGTTTCAAGCATTTCTGTGGCTTCAGACACTTACAGGATAGTCTGTTTTCAATAAGTAGTCCAGAGACACAGTAGGCCCAGTCTTTCTAATGTTATTATGTAAGGAGCAAAATAGAAAAATATCAAGAAATAAGTTGTCTTGCTTTTTAGAACATGTTCCCGAGGATTTTGATTTCTATCCAGCTATGGTCAAATAATACCTTGTTCTTGCAGATGAGCAGTGAATTTCCAGTAGGGATGGTCTTAGGAGACTGGTAAATCAACATTTATTTTCATCTCTTCCAGGCATTTCTCCTTACTTTCTGCCAACCAGTGTTTCTCTTGAACACTTCCATTTTCTGTAGAAAGCCCTCCTTGTACTACTTCTAAGCTTCTTCGTTTTTTTCCCCAATGTCCAAATGTTTTTTCTCTTTAACCTAAATATTAAGTACACTGTCTCTGTTATCAGGTACTTAAGTCATTAAAGACATCTCAGTTCTAAAACAGGGTATAATTATCAAATAATGAAGTCACTGATATCTGATTGTTCTTTAAATTTGAGTTTTGGATATTACTCAACATCTGTGGAGCAACTGAGCTATGAACTATAACCTCATACTCAGAGGATATATTTGGGAGTCCCCATCAGGGAGAACTTTTTGTAAATGGTCCAAGCTGAGGAAAAGATTCAGTTGAAGCAGAAGCTTGCACTTTTGATTTGTAGATTTCAAAACTAATCAGGTGTGAGGATGCTCCTGAACATACCTGGGGACAATTGAAGTTGTTCATGCTACACGCCAGCTTAGCTACACTGTTTTCTGAATGTTTTTAAAACACTTGGTTTGCTTTTTCTAAATAACTGAGAAGGTCAGTTCTGTACTATGGTCACTAGTATGGGTACATCCAAACTAGTGTCTGCCTAGCTAATGTATAAGTAATCAGGGAAGGATTATAGATCAAACTTTAAGGATGATGCAAAACCCCTGGGGTACCTAGTGGATTATTTCCCTGTGCTAAAAGTCTGTGCTTCTGCACTCTAGCTGCTACTGGTAGCTGTGCTGGCTCCTTGAGTCTACCTCTTCTGCACTATATTTTTTGTATTAATATGTGTTGTATTTAACCAATATGTTATAGGCAAGCCTCCTTTTTTTTTTTTTTTTTTTGTAGCCCTCGTGGTAGACAAATTTTGCTCTCTTGCCATATTTGAAGCCTGTAATCTTTATTTACAGCAGCTCTGTACCAATAAATCCCTGTTTGATGCTTAACTCTTAAGAAAGAAAATAACATTCTTTTTCAGTAAATCCTGTCAGAGTGGCTGCCTAGTTATACTTCATGCAAAGAAAGCTTTGACAGTGGGTGGGTGGGCTAAATAGCTCTGTTCTGCTGTTCTAGCCTTCAGGTTGCTCTGCCTGGGATACTGAAAAGGATCAGTACTGTTTTGTAACCCTGCAGGGAGGCTTTCTACACCATCATGGCACAGGCAGCTTAACATTTGAAAGCAAGTTGCATCATATCTTGATGAAACAGGGATGAGGATGGCAGAGACTTATGTACCACCCTGACAGCTCTGCCTTTGGTGTTTCTAAATTGCACTGGCACTCATAACTTTTTTTCCAGCTTTGGATTAAGCTGTTCCTAAGTATTTGCATTTGCAGGGATACTATCAAGCTGTTATACCCCCTTCTCTTGCAGAGCAGCATGTCTCTTCTCACCATGTTCTCATTCAACTAGATATCAACAGTCTGGGTGCAAGAAAAGAGCAAACATTGCATGTTCCCACATATCTGAGAAAAACTGTTGTGATGGTACACTTGAATAACACAGGTGTGTTCAAAGTCTGTAGAGTATTATCTGGTAGTGACCTTCTGATTGGTCTGGATCTGGGAGAGTGAGAGCTCACACATGATACAGGATGATTTCATCTGGCTGCCAGGAATCCACTCCTCTCTAGCCCATCTGCTTGCAAAACCCTTTAGTAAGAATTATTAAAAAATACCAAACTGCGGGGTGCCCCGGGATATAATCTGGCTTCACATGTGAGAAACAAAGCAATCAATAGAAAATAATACATAAAATAATTTGAAGAGCCAGTGCTAGAGCCTCTGAGATCACATCAACTTTATTGGGAGACATTACCAGACGGGCATCAGCTCTCAGGAGCTTTGATTTCAGTTGTGATGTGGTCAAGAGGTCAGAGTTTAGCTTGACAGTTCTTAGTAATGTCAAATCCCATACACACTGACTGCAGTACCAGATTAAAGATGAGGCTTGGGATTTTAACTTTCCTTATTTTTCAGTTTTTGAGCACTAAATGTGGAGAAAGGAGAACAACAGCCAGAACCTAAAACTTTCATTGCTAGATGAGATGGGCCTAGAATAAAATTTTATTTGGGAGATCTTGATATCTCCAGTTCACATGCCAGAACCAAAGACTTCAGCAGGGTGAAACTTTGTGAAACATCTCTCCAGGGAAGTTTTACTTTGTGTAAAAAATCAAAAACAAAAACCGAACAAAACCCCAACAAAATAAAAAAGAAAAAAAAATGGCCAGGAGAACAGGGAGTGAATCGATTTGTTTAGTGCTCAGTTCTGCCTTTATTGTACACAGAAGGCTGCTCCTCAGGAGTAAAAGATACTGTAGTAGATGAAAGTGGTTTGCCCATCGGGTAGAGGATAGAGGGAGTATTCTGAATCTGAACAAATACGTGATAGAAGGTTTAACTCTGAATCAGGGGATTAATCTCATCCTGCTTAGCCTCTGTCCACATACAAGCACACCTAATTTTGAAATGGAGAACAAAACTGTTGGATTGTATTGGATATATTGCAGAGCTGGGTATTGTGGAGTGAGAGACTTCCTAAAGAAATCTAGACTGGTGTGGAGCAAAACCAGCTTTGGGGAGTAATGGTTTAGCTTGAATTCATCCACTACTTTTGGCTTCTGCTGCTGGAAATTCACTGCTTACTAGAAGAGACAGATTGTTGTTTCCCACAACTGCAATGTGAACAAACATTTTACAGTAAAAATCTTAATCCGTAAGAACATTGGGTTTATTTTAATACCTCTTCTCTCCATCATCTTAGGTACAAATAAAGCTATTTTTGCTTCATAATTCCAGCGGAATAGATTGCCCTACTTGCCCTTCACAAATATCTCTTGATAAAAAAACATGAATTTAAGAACAATTTTCAAGGGAAAGTGAGTGAACTGCTTATGTAGATCAAATTCATCAAATTAATCAAATCTCTAATTACCTCCAAGGTATGTAGTGAAACCCCACATGACACTTCACAAACACAAGGACTGACAAGTGGATATTTTTCCATGTCAAATATCTTTCCTGCCTCATAAGAGCTGTTGAATAAGGTGCGAAACAGTTCATGTGTCTCAGTATGAGCTGATTGAGTAGCTACAAAGGCTCATTAAATCAGAAGATGGTGGATAATACAATGAGTAGTGGGTGCTGGGAACTATTTTAGTTCTGTCATCTTTATCTATATGCTTGATAACCCCTGTGAGACTGTTCTGATTATTTTCTATGGCAGGGATTCTGTGGGGAAAAAAAAAAAAAAAAGGAAAGTGAAATCTGCCCCATCAAATACAGAGGGGGAAGCAAATGTTGCTCTGCAGTGCAGATGTCAGGTGCTTGCTTGCAGCTACGGAAATGCAAGTGCCACTTTCTCTTGTAGTGCTGAGCTACCACCAAAACAGAGACCTATGTTTTTAGATGTCTGTAGATTTTTTTGAGTAACCAATCTGCAGCATCTTGAAGGAAGGGGGATTTTCAGAGGCCTAATAACCTAACTGGAACTGAATCTGGATACTGAAACTGGTAGTAAAGACCTCATCAGTACCAAACCCCTAGGTCAGTACTGCAAAAGCTTTGAAAGGCACCAAAGGATTCAGAACTAATTCACATTGAAATTAGCTCAAATGTTTGATGTTCTCAGTCTACATTTCTTCTCTGTGATGATATTCTGTTTCCAGTTGCATCTGTGCCTTTGAAAGATATCACCAATTTGAAGAATGAGGTGTCATAATCCATGGGTCTTCCAGCGAAACCTTGAGGCTACAGCATTGCAGATGGCTACAGCCAGAAGCCATTGTGCAGCTTGGAAACTGAGATACCTCTGGACACTGAAAGCCTCAGATATGTTCTCTACTCTGTTAAGTACCTCAAAGTGCAGGTGTGATGCCATTTAAGTGGGAGCAATGCATGGTTTGAGCATCTGGTGAATTGTGCCAGGGGACAGAATACTCTGGCTACCGGTGAGACAGAAAATATAAGAAATAACCAAATTTCAATATATTTTTTAGCCCTTTAAACATATTAAAGCATCCTAATTCTTGTTGCTACTAGCACCTCTTAGCAGTGTACTAATGGTAAAGTATTAACTTTGTTTAACATTAAGAATATTTTCAGAGGATGCTAGATGTTTCGTGGACACTGGGTTGGGAGTGGACAAGCCCTCTGTGGACAGAGAAAAGAGATGGTGCTGGAATATATTTTATTTCTCACCTCTACATTTTCATTAGGGAAATGTTAGGTTGGCTTCTACTAGATGCTGTAAACATTTACTCTGGTGGGCCTGTAAACTATTCATGTTCCTTTCAGGTCTTGGGGAAATTTTACTGGTTGAATATTATGCACTTTCTTCTCTAGGATTTATATCATGTGTTAACTACAGAAGAGTAGATTAGCTACAATATTGTGGTATCAGTCATGTGAGGCATGTGCCAACCTTTGGAAATGCTTATGGTAGTGCTGGGAATGTCCTGCTTCCCTGCCTGTGAATAACATGATTTTCTCTGCTGGAGCAGGAGAGATGAATTCATGCACCCTTTACAATTTGTATCAAGAGACTAGCATGACTCAGATGGTCATTTTTTGTCCTTTGCCTAAGAGGGTGTTATGTCCTCATTGGCAGCACTAATTTTAAAGCATTTTGCTTCTTACAATTATCTAGTCGTGCCAATTTGAGTGTGTTAAGAAATTTCTAATGGAACTTACTTACTGTTAAAAACCTTTGTTTAGATCTGCTGCTTTGTTTGCTTAAGCTGAAGGAAGCAATGATCTCTTTGGTCTCCTAAAAAGAAACATTAGCTTTGAGGAAAACAATAAACTGTTTTCCCCTTAACAGCACCTCCCTTCCGTTTCTGTTTGTTTCTCTTTCCTAGTTCCTCTGAAGTGACGGTCATTTGGGAAACCCTTCATATAGAGAGGTAGCACCCGAATGTTTCTATCTTTGATTAAATAAATTTTTCTAACATCTTTTTAATACGAATATTTCTCTTGTTTGTTTTTTTTTTTTGTTCCACTCTGGGAGAGATTTTTCAGCAGTAATGCTCTAAGAATGTATGGCTGAATTATCTGCCGCTGCTCTGATTTCAGTGGAGTTGGGCCAGCGGAGACTTTGGCCCACTGTTTGTCTACATTTCTCGGAAATGCTTTTCTGAGCAGATTTGCATTGTTTCCCAGAGGAAGGCTAACTCCACTTAATGTATTAATCCAGGCAAGGTTGTAAATGCAAGAAACACATGGCAAAGTGCATATATGGGAGTGAAGGCTACCTCACTTCCAATTCCCTTAACAGGTTTTATAGTGTATGAAACGGTAGTAAGTCTTCCATCTTCATCTAGCTATAAGGATCCGTTAGTCATTTGTCTGTCACCTCAACGTGTGTCTCTTCTCCCATGCAACTTCTGAGTACATAAAAAATTTCTTACCTTATCATAGGACCAAATCAAGTAGAGGGTTTCCCACTTAGATGTAGTAAGGTTAAATCTGGCCCATAACATGAGCTGAAGAAACAAAGCAGGTGCTCAATGTGCAGTAGATTACTTCAGCTCAGCTATGATGTACTCAAAAATATATTATAAAGATCATGTCTTATAATGAGTAGGATGAACTATGGGGCCCACTGGCTTCTGGTTTTTGTAACCAGTATTTGTTACTGGTATAAGTGATTTCAGGACACTCACTGATGCATCTTCTTGGAAAAGTATCAATTTGTTGTGGACATTTTGGAGGCATCTTTGCCTAAATCTGCCTTAAAAGGTCAGCTGGGAGGGGCTTGCACAATGTATGGCTGGTTTTGGAGAATTCTTGCTATGCTTGCAACTTTAATCCACAAGTACTGGGATATCTTCACAATATAAACATTTGTGGCCCTCCATTGTAAAGTCGTGTAACTTACCAAGCTCTGAGCACTCAGCCATGCGTGATCAGCCAAACCATGAAGCCAGGCCCATGTTATTGCACTGTCCTTTAGCCAGTATTCCTTCCTGGTGGGACTTTGTGGCTTATTATAGGACAAGGTGCTCGTCACTGGATAAGGTGACCCACTTGGACTCAATCACAGTGAGGGAGAGCATTTCTGTCCTTGGAGTAACAGACGGAACTGCAGGAGGTTAAACCTGCATTCCCACTCCAAAATTAATGGGTCACAAGCAGCACGTGATCTGCAGTGCCTACAAACTTCTATACCTGACTTCCTTGGAGACTCTGCTTTATAGGGGATTACAGTGCAGGAGTCTTGTCTCCAGTCCTAAAGCACAGCTCAATATTCAGGTGTTGGGATCCACCAAAAATATGTTGCATTGAAGGGAGGAGAGGGATTCCTTCAATTTCACAGCTTTCAGACCGTGTTGCAAATATCAGGCTATTTGACCACGTATCTTCCCAAGACCAGACTCAGTTGCTGGCCAGTTCAAATGTCCCTTTTTGCACAGCTGGCAGCATGTCTCTGCTTATTAGATGTAGAACAGTTATGGCATCTCTCCCCTCTTTGGACAGAGGCACGACATGGACTTGTGTCTCCGTACAAAAGGCCACAGCCTTACTGACAATATGCCATCATATGAGTCATTTAAGAATAAAAATTTCCAAGCTGTCTGAGCAACTGTGAGAAAGATCCTGGTATGAACAGTTTTCTGAGCACTAGCCCAACTGGATCTATCCTTTTATGCTGTTTCCCATTGCTTGTTGTTGCAGACAGACTTAAGAGCAGCTGATTGCAGAGCTAGAGGAAAATTTCTTAAGTGGTCCTTAAAGACAGACCACCCAAAATTCCTGCCCAAAGATAGGAATAGTAATTAGGGATGAACCCTTCTGTAGATGAGATAAAAGGTTATAGTCTCCTGCTGCTTAGAACAAACTTATTCTCCTTTTTTGGAAATTTTTCTCTGTTATGTTGCTAAGAGGTACTTCTGTTGGAGTCTAGAATATGTAACCAAACACTGGAGGCAGATATGTCTGCAGGATCTTCTGCAAGTTGTTCTTCCAAAAAACAAGTTTAATATTGGTGTGACTGAGCCCAGAAAGCCTGGAGGGTGTGGGGTGAACCCAGTGCTTCCCAATCTGTCTGTCTCTTTGGCAAGATTCAGTAAGAGATGGAGGAAGAAGAGGCATGATGATGGGGTCAATGTTATACTCCGGTGGATCTGTGTACTAAAGGGCTAGTCTCAAACAGACTGGAGGGGAAAAAAATCCCTTCTTCAGCGGAATCTGAGTAGACAAGGTACAAGCTATTTCTCTTGCACCTGTGCTAGTTCAAGAACAGGAAGAAGTGTGGCCTGCCAGGCCTTGTTGTCCCCAGAACACTGTAATCATTTACCGTAAAACACCAGCTAACGGAGCTTCCATGAAACACACACTGAACAAATATTTTTTTCTCCTTCATCTATTTCTGTAAAAAGGGTCTTTTGATGAAAATATCGTTAGTATGTTTGAAAAAACCATCCCCTGAGTAGTTATTTACTGAGTCTTTAAATACACAGGTTGAATAATTGACTCTTGTGAAAGTGCTGCCACTGTACACCAGGCAGAAATGTCCCATGTCTCAGTCAGGAGGCTCCAGTCATTTCCTCCCTGTGCTGCTGACGGTGATGTAGGTGTATCTGTGTGGATGCTCGAGTGGGGAACCTCTGCTACTGTTCCCTGTCTGACCAATTGCTGTACGACCAAGCGTCTAGGACCTTGCCCTTACCTGTACGCCATCTACCTGGCTGCTTTCAGATGGAGAATGGGGCCTAGAAAGACAAGGGACACGGTGAAACCTGCAGAAGATGTTAAGAGGGATTGGGACTCCTCAATACCTTCTCTTCTAGTAGTGCATAGGGCTGGAGTCAGTTCTGTCCATCAATATTGTCAAAAAAATAACCCACCAAAAAACCCCCCCAAAAAACCAAACGACCAGCCTTGATAATTTTAGTGTGTTCTTGATAAGTTTCAGTGTGGTCATTGTAACCTTCCTGTGTCTCTGCTCAGAGAAGGCTGGTGGTGTGGTTGTGATCCTCTATCATCTAGCCAAGCACTCTTTCTAAAAGCCTCAGGTGATGAAGTGTAGAGGTCACCATCTACAATAAACACAATTGTCTCCTCACTGAGATCCTATTCAAAGTAAACAGTAGCATGGGAGCTACTTTCTTGGGTGGAAATCTATGTAATGGCTGATTTGGCAAAAGGTATTTCGGAATGTGCCTTTTACTAAACATGACCTATTTTGCTGCAAGCCAAATATACATACATATATAATATATATATAAAAACAGTTGTGAAGTTGAGAGACTGATGAAAGGTTACCACATAAGCAGTTGATAAATCCTTGACCCATTTCACATCTTGCAGAGCTTTTTATGAACTAAGGAGCTGTAAAATATCTGTGAATCCTGATGACCAGCAACATATGAAATTAGTAGCCAGCTCATGCTGGAAAGTAAAGCTGAAGCCAGGAAATAGAAATAGTCTTGGTTTCTTTTGCTGTAGGTGTTACAGATGCTATTTCCACTCATGTCCTGTATCTGCTATAATGCACTTGGGGTGCTGCAAAATATTGGTTTGAGCGGCTGAAAAGTCTTGTTAACAAAAATTTGATCAATTCTTGGCTATTTTGTGTTTGTCCTTACTTAGGAAAGGAGGTAATTGGGTGTGTGGAAGTATACAGCTATACCTGTATTGCTGGTGGGAAAGAAGACAAGCTGTGGACTCTCCAGGACCTGCTTCTGTAGAATCATGCCTTATCTCTGCATGTAGCCATTGCTGTGCATGAAGAGCTTGTTCTTCTGTCTGGAGTTTTTTGGAATATTGGTACACTAAATTCTGATAGGAATTGAGTTTGTAAGTGGAGCCATTAAGTTTTACAAGATGTGCACCATACTTAGAATAAATTTTTAGTTACAATTATGTTTAACATTCCCTGAAGTTTAAACTAGATCAGATGGGGAATTAAAAAATAACCATAGTCTTTGGAGGAAAACACAAAATACTGATGAGCTGAATGAACTAATTTTTTATTTTATGCATGTAATACACAAACTAAAATACAATGGATGTACTAAGAATCACTTAGTCCTCCAAGAACTTGAGATCCTTGAAAACTTGTATGTACTTTAAGTAAGATAGTTTTTTAAAAAGAAAATACCTTTTTTAATCAGTGTCAGCCTGTATCTTTAAGTGCCTTGAGTAGGTCTTTACTTGGTCCTGTGCCCTGTAACATTTAAGGCATTTAGGTGTGTGCCCCTGCCTTCAAGTGCCCAATTCAGCCTGGAAAATGACACTTAAGGTCCTAAATAAAATGGTACTTACTGAAATATAATCTTTCAGCCAAATGCTATAGCAGAAATCATAGTTGCCCACCTGCTAACATCCAGAAGTTTATTCTATTGTTGGGTTTTTTTGTCCTGGATAAATAACTATTGATTTTATCTAGAATCAGGTCAATTCTGTAGTTGATTCAATTGCCTGATTCATTCATTCCTGATTGCTTTTTCTGTTAATCATTAATAATTTTTTATTATTCAGGAAGGTTTGGTATTTTTAATATAACCTTAACAAGGAGTTTACTAGTGTATTTTGGCTGTTTTCACCTCTCCATTAATGAAGAGGTGCTATAACAGTGCTATATTAACAGTTCTGCAGTTCCAGAGCAGCACAAAGTCACCAGAAGCTACTAGTGAGCCTTGCACTGCATATTCAAACATAGTATGGATAAAAATGTTGCCTATGACTGCTCTTGATAAGGTGATGGGAACATTTTGTAATCTGCAATCACTTTCATGGTATATTTTCAGGGGGAATTTAAATACTTGATGTAAGTCTAAATTTATCAATATATTTCTATCAAGTACATGTTGAAACCAAGAAACTTTTGAGGTTTAATGATATATTAAGTCTTTCTGCATGATTCTGGGAAAAATTATTGAACAAATCCCTTTTATGCTACCAGCGCCATGCAAGGAGCTGTCAGTTAGTCCTTCACATTTAAATTCGGAGAGGGAATGTTTGAATCAAACCTCTTTGTATAAAGAGTATCTTGCTTTCCTCAATAGCCTCAAAATCCATTTAGATATGTACCCTAAGTTATAGTGGACTGAATTGAAAACCTCCAACTTCCCCCGTGTCCCAAACTCATCTAACTCTGGACCTAGATTTGTGTGGGTAGGAACCGCCTATTTTAAATACGCATTTTGAAATGTGTGGTTTAAGGACTGGAAATTATGCCTCTGTTCTAAGCATTTTTCATTTTCCATCATTCCCAGTCCAGTCTCTTAATAAAATATTGATTGTGTTTATATTCACAGTGTTAAGGGGAGGATGGCTTTGTGTTCTCCTCTCTCCAGCTCACCTTCAGGCCACAGTGGTGGTCCAGCAGTGGCAGTACAGCAATATTGCTCTCTAATGCTCTGTTTGAACACTTCAGTACCCTTTTTAAAATATCATTTCACATTCATCCATGCTGTCATGCAGACAGCACTTATTCATTTACTTATTCATATAACTGCTTATTCTATTGCTGTTTCCATGGGAAAAGCAGTTGTCTGTTGTTTCTGCTACTTAAAAAAGCCTGGTGTGCTCAACAGACCAGAAGTACCACGCTTCCCACTCCCAACATGGGTTCCCCTAGCTCTTTTAAGTTACCTTGAAAATTTCTTTTGTATTACTATAGCTCTTGTCTTAAAGTACCAAAGCTCATGGTCACAAGAGACCATGTATAGATGGTCAAAGCAGCAAAGGGGACAATATGTATGTATGTATGTATCTATCTGTCTGTCTCTTATAGTAGGCAGGGTATCAGTCATCCCTTAATGTCCACATTACATGGATACACTGTATAAGGCAACCCCTGCTTGAGAAACCACTGGAACTGTCAAAAAAGATCAAACCAGAGAGTAGTTCAAAACAGGGTACTATGTTTATCAAGTAAAACCCCCTGCTCTGACTGGGTAAGGAATAAGCTGCTTTCCATATTACCAACTGTTTTTTGAAGAGGATCTCCTGAAAGGAGGCTGCACAAGGATGTATATATGGGGGAAAAATAAGCAGAAACAGTATTAGATGATGTAGCAACAGTTCTTAAGAAAGTGCAGCAATTTGAGCATCAGGTTCAATGGGCAGAATAACTTTATCAGGGAAGACATGGAAGAGGAAAGGTCTACGGGTTAATGTCATAATGTTGGTAGATTTGGGAGCTGCTGACTGTGATAGGAATGCCAGTGAAGTGTTGGTGCTAACTTTGCTCATTAGCATGTGTATGGTATTACATAGGATCCTTTATATCTAACACAGATGTCCATGCCAAAATTGGTGCATAAATGTACATTTTGAGCTGTCATTTATTGCTGTAGACAAAGCTAAGTTGGGCTAGATGCTATATTTAAAGCAGAGATGATAATAGTACTTGCTACAGTTATAGGCTTCCCACAATGCTAAGGAAACATACGACAAATCCAAGCCAACTATTTTTCCAGATTTTGTGCCAGAGTTCAGTTTGCATAGGTGGCAGTATTGGAAACTCTCCAGAGAAAGCTTTTTATCTGACCATTCATTTCTACTAGCTGTTCTCATCTTGAATCCCACTCAAGTTGAGTCTAAACCTGCCGTAGCTGAAAGAGCCAACCACTCTGCTATCCAAAACAACTCGCTAGTTTCAAACCTACCGCAGATTGAGAGAAGCGAGTCTCAGATAAAGGCAGAGCTGGGCTTTTCCATTTCTTCTCTTTATCAGAGCCAAAAGCCCTTTTTGAACAAGTTGAACTCATCCAAAGGAACTAAAAGGAGAATATGGGTTATTGGCTGATTGCTTTCTGAACAAACACGCAGATTTTCACCATCAGCATGGGCAAGTAAAATATCAGCGTGCTGACACCCACCCACCGAGCAGATACGTGGGCAAATGTGAATTTGCCGGTGGGCTGTTCTTGCTTCACTTCAGACAGTTTGGAGGTGAGAGAGAGGAGGGAGCTGTAGTTAGTTACTTCTGCCATTGGGAGTTGTCTGCACCTCAGCTGAATGACTGACACCTCTGAGTAAGAGCACTGAGCAACTAATAATAAATTTTGTAATGAGTTCTCAGACAAAGGGCCTGTTGTAGTGAAACTTTGGGGAATTGGGCTGTTGTCCAGTGTCTGAAGATACTGAATACTCTGGTTCCACAAATAATAAAAGAAAAATTCTGAAACTCTTCTATATTACAGGTACTCTTCTAGAATATGCATATATACACATACTTACATGGGGAAAAAATCACAATGATTTTACTTTTTGAGCAGTTCTACCAAGTGGCCACCCACTCTGAGCTGGACCCTTTCAGGAAACCAGAGCTCTCAGAAGCTGAGTCTTCTGATCTGGGGAGCTTTTAGCAGTCATAGAAACATGACCTACCTCTTTCAGACCAATGTCTGTTCTGTCTATCTGGAGGGAGCCAACATAGATGGCCACAAATGAGGCTACCTCTGAAATTCAGGGTTGAGAATGGGGATGATAGAGATGAGGGAATCCATAATTGGCTGAAGATGAAAGAGTGCCCAACAGATTGAAACCTCTTGTGCATTGTATGCCTTGAGAGCAGCAGTTAGCACTAAGCTCTCTTAAAATTCCTGAAGCCACCAATATCTAAAGGCCTCTGAAAACCTTTGCTGACTGATATTCTGTTATATTGGAAAGCAAAGAAAGGATCAAAATCTCATGACTATGAGAATATCCTGAGTTTAAGCATATTGAAGGCTGAGGTTCCCCTCTCCTTCAAAGAATACTCTTGGAGTTTTAAAAAATCAGACCACACCACATCCAAAAAGAAGAGCAGCTAATGATGCTGGGTGAACTGGCTCATCTCAGATGTGGAGTCCTATGTACAGAATCTGCTCCCCTGGGATTCCCGCTGGAGAGGGTTCCTGACTGCAGCAGTTAAAAGTAGTCCAAGGCATTTGGTATCTAAAATTCTTGTTTTTTCTACAAAGTAAGGGACATTACATCTTTTATATTCATTCAGTTCCCTGTATTTGCTCAGTCTGTTTATCTGTTATATTTCCATGGTTGTAGTAGTCACACTGAAAACCTTAAAGAATTTGAACTAGTGGGGAAGGAACAGTACAGCTGTGTTGTACAATCTTGATATAATGTGTCTACCTCTGACAGAAGTCACTTTTTTGTCTATTTAGAGTATGGCTTTTATGTTATAACACAGTGAAGATGCTAAATAGTGCTCAACAAAGGTCAATGGACTTTTTTTAATTTGGGAAGACCTTCATAATGAGCTGGTGTCAGCTGACAGCACTTTGACATTCACTCAGCAGGCTGGGACCTTTGATCATCATTTATTCTAAACAGCTGAATATTTGCCACTTTAGACCAGCCTCACCACCACATCTCCCTGCCACTGATCTTTTCACTTGTAGACAGCAGTTAAAGATCACTGTTTTTTCAAGTGTTCCTCATAGTTACATCTTAAACTTGCAGTTAAAGTGTATAAGTACATACTCAGCTTTATGCATGTGACTGCCCTATTGGCTTCACTGGGATTACTTGTGTTAGGCATATATTTAGGTAAATCACCAGATTAGAGTTTAACTATGCATAAAAGTTTTCTCTGTTCTCTAGTCCAGGTGAAACAGAAGCCATGCAAAGCTGGAAGGCATTGCCAGTTGGAAGAGAAGAGACCCCTCTCATTAGAGGCCTCATAAGCCTGGGGTTAGAAAATTAAGCTGAAGCATAATAGGAGTATCAGCATAAAGTAGAACTTGCCAGTAAGAAGTGAAATGCTGGCTAAAACAAATATTCTTAGAAACCTGTGCGGCTGGATTGATTGGAGAGCTTGATTACTCATCTTTTCCTGTCTAGACAGACCTGGTTTTTCGATTTCATTTAAAAAGTTAATACTTATCATGTCTGATGTTTGTCTTGGTGTTGGGTGAGGTTTTGTGAGTTTCTGTCAATATGATTGGAAATGGAGTTTGGGAAAGTATTAGTAAAATGGCTTTACCTTTTGCTGTAGCTTAGTGGAAGAAACATGTTCTTCTCTGGGGGGGTGTAGAAGAGGGGGAACCTCTCCCTGCCTCCTTTTCAGAGTTCAATTACAGCAAATGTACTCAGCACAAACTAGGCTGACATATTTGGGAAAGTCTTGGTCCATAAAAATTGCATCAGATGAGGTCTTGACATAAACCTAAACAAAAGGAAGGTTGTCAAAGGTATCAGATGTATGGGAAAAGGAAAGTAGATTAATTTGTACCTGGAAGACTTTTATATCTCAGGCATAGCACAGCTTGTTTAAAGCCATAAAGGCAGACAGTGACCCATGTAACCTGGGCCCCAGGCTTTACATTGTCTGATTACGGTGAAGCTGTTCACTTACTCAGTGCATGACTAGGCAAGGCAAAAGATTTATTTTTCCCCTTGCATCTGTTGCTCTGTTTGCAAACTGATTTCTCATTATTGATGAGAAGAAGGGATGAGGAACCACAGAGCTGGCTGTGTGATGAGCAATCTTTAAAGAGGGCCATTTGTTGTTGGTCCAGTCACTTATACATGGGGCATCAGAGCTGAAGACCCTGATTTGAAGCAGTCCAATGTGTTTTGATACACTCCAATAGATTCAAGGGAAAAGAACATGAGAAATAGATAGATCTGACATTACCAAAACTTTTAATTTTGCTGCAGAATAGTAGTTCACTTTTATAGTTTTTTTCTTTTCCCTTGCCCTTGAATTAATCTCATCAAAATGGTAAGAATTTTTCCCTGAAATTTCATGTTCCAGAACATGTCAAACTGTTCAGCTTTTGTTCTCATTTTTAATGTGTTGTAATATCTATTGAACTGCTGGGCAAAATGTAAAGAATCCAAACAGACTGAAAATACTTGATCTTTGTGCCAAGACTTTATGGGTGAATAAAGAAGCAGGATGGCTTATGATGGCATTTACCAAATTAATATTTTTAGGAAGAATAATATTGCAGTAAGAAATGTAACTCCTAATGTTGTAGCCAATAGTGTGGAATTTCAGACCTCTCCAAAAAAGGTGTAAGAGAATGGTCATGGCTCTTTACTCAAACTAGCACAGATAATCAATATAAAACATGGTATTAACCTAGTGCTTAGTGCTGCTTACTGCTGTATTTAGTAACTTCTGAACGTATTAGACAGTGATTTACTTTTTGCAACCCAGCCATTATTGAAGTCTGAGTTAGAAATACTGGAGTACACTTCCCACTTCCAATGCTGTTGCTTTAAACAGGTAACATTGAGAACAGAAGAATTCAGGTCCTTCTAGCAGAAGGGTATCCCTAGCCAAATCTAAGGTCCAGATCTGTAGAGTCTCCAACTCTTAAACTGAAAGAGAACAAGGGGTGCAAAATACCTGCAGAGATCAGTGCTTGAAAGGGCATGCCTACAGCAGAGGTGAGAGCTAAACAAGAATCCCAGTACTTAACTGGATGCTCTTTCTAGGTAGTCTGTACTACTTAAGTCTACTGTGAAGATTGCAGAGACATCATTATCTGAGAAACCCAGCAGAGTGCTTGCGGTGATGCTGTGCCATACCAGAGTGTGAGCTGACTTCATTAATGGTCTGGCTCTGATCTCTCTTCACTGGTTACAAATTTTAGTAACTCCCTATTGATGGTTTTGGATGCTCTAGCTCCAAGTGTGTCTGATCCTGAAAGTGACCTTGGAGAGAAGCTTTAACAGGTATTTGAGCTGTCCTTTCATCTTTTATGAAGAGAGTCACACTAAGTGCTCTTTGGCTGCTGTTTCAGGGAGCTGGCACAAGCAAAGTGGTAAGGAGTTCATTTTAATAGAGCTGGACTCATTAGCATTCCAGATGCTGAAAATGTGCACAGCTGGATCACTGCCAAAGAGCAGGCCTCTTTATCTGTGGCTTTCTGCTAGCCTAAAAATAAAGTTCAAACTGACTTTATTAAAAATCTCTCTATATGTATACCTATATAAACATATATATTTATACATATATAAATACACATCATGGCCAAGCTGATGTTTGCCCATTGCCTGCTTAAAGGATGAAGCCCTGCTCTGTCATTTGCTGGTGGACAGTGTCAGATTGCCAGAACTACGTTCACATCCAGGTCTTGAGGCAAGAAGTTAGGTTTGCCTCACAGCAGGGTTGAGAGAGATGCTCTGCTGGTTTCTGAGCTCAAAGAAGGGCTATCACTTTAGAGTACCATATTGCCTTGGTTAATTGGCTGTATCCTCTTTGTGACCAGGCTGGTGTTTCATCATGCATATGCCACTCTAATGTCTAGTGAGTGGGAATGTTTTGAAATCCACCTTCTTAAAAGCTGGAATAGGTATGAAAATAGCAACTCAGCTGGGGTAAGAAAAAAATCAAATGATGCTAAAAACTACCAGACAGGAAAAAGAATAAGCCAAACGTGTGGCAACGTATAGGTCCTCAGCACATCCTCCCTTAAGAACTGGATGTGGTATTTGATACTCAAAAATAAAAGAATAAAGCATACACAGAAGGACAAAAATATATGAAGAGTGGGAAATTACTTTTGTACAAGAGGTGACTGAAAGTGTTATTTGTTTCAGCATGGAAGAGATGAACAAGAAAGAACAGTCTTTATCTTCATGACCTGCAGGGGAAGTGGGGAATGCTTGGTCACTCATGGTTTAAAAACCAGAGGCATCAAGTTAAATTACTAGCTACATTCTTCAAAATGGATGAGAAGAGGTACTTTGTCACACAACATATGAATCAGGTGTGGAAGTCATTGCCAAAAGTTGCCAAGCAACTACTGAAATCCAAAAAAGTCTTTTGAGAAATTACTGGAAAGAAGATTTATTGGGGATTATTAAACACAAAGGTCTGTTTAAGCATGTAACTCTGGCTCAGTAAGTCTGAGCTGCATATCGCCAAAAACTAAAAGAATAATGGGAGGTGTTGCTAAATTCCTGTACTCACATGCTCCCTTATATAGTTGGTTGCAGAAGTTGAAGGGGGGTTACTGTGCTTGGATGGCCCCATAGTCTAATCTATGGTAGCAAGTCCTCTAAGACAGGCAAAAACTTCCTGATACAATAGACTGAAGTTGAAAGGCTGGCTGCAGTGTGGCAGGACTAACCTAAGAGACATTATATCCCCTGAGCCACCATTTGGATTTCTACCCTCTTTCCTTTGAGGAGCTAGTATTCTAGGCTTGATTGTTTTGTTTTGTTTTTTTCCCCAAAAGGCAATAAGGGCTAGAGCTTTAAAGATGCTTGGGAATTTTACTCCCATGTACCTTAAGGAGAAATCTGTATCCTTATGGATCATTCCAAAAAAGAGATCACCTATATTTAAATAGACCTGTATGACTAGTTCTTTTATGCTCTGTTTTATCAGCAGAAAGGAGTACCTTTCTCTAGCTACTTGCACTGGTAAAGGCCCCTTTCTTCACCAGTCTTTGCCCATTACTGAATTTGTAGACATGTGAGTTTCTACTCCAGAACTTAAAAATGCTGGTACATCTATCTGAGTAAGTCACTCAGTGACACCAAGCAAATGAGGATGGGGCAGGGACAAGCTTCGTAAATCACAAATGTGGACATGATTGATTTTAGGGGAAAGGGAAGAATGAGAAAAAGCTTATCAAATTTAGTGCAGGAAAAGACTGCAGAGAACAGTGTCAATATCATCCTAGGAAGTTGAGTGATGGCTGCAGAAGGTCAGCAAAGTGCTATCAAATCACAGTTATGCTGAAAGATGAATTAGGCACCCTTCTGAATGGTGACAGTTTACTGGAGTATACCACACCATTGCAGGCCTTTCAAGGGTGTCTGAGATGGGAAATATCCGTCTACCATTTGTTTACCTCTACATGGTGGCTCATGAGTGTGTTTGCAAATTATCCCGGCTCCCAATAAGATGATGATGTTTGATATAACTGCAATTTTCCCATCATAGTCTAGTTCAAAGTTGGTCTTGTGGGTTTATGGCTGTCTAGGTCCCTCTCAATTCTGGTACATGGGCTCATTTTTAATTAAACACCCATCATTTAAGGAACTAAAAACAGTCCAAAAAAGTTTTGTTGACCAAAGTCTGAAAATATGAAATGTTCTTTGGGGGGTTTTGGGTGTGGATCATGAGGCACATTTTCGTAATATTTAGTATGTCATCTTCAAGCAATGCTTTTAAACCTCAAAACTCCAGGGAAGTTCTGTAGGCTTTAGCAAACAGATGTTAGCAGTCAGGAAAGAATTATGATTCCTGCCCAAAAGTATTCCCTCCTGCCTATCAAGATATGTCTTTTACAGCAGTGGGGACACAATATTTCTACAGGTCTGTGAATCAATAGTTTAAAAAGGGGTCTTGAGTTCCTCTTAATCAATCATCAAGGCAACATGTCATATGGGATGTCCTGATTAACAGAGCGCATGTGTGTATCGGTGCACATTTTGTCCATATCTAGTAGCTGCCTAAAATTATTTGACTCAGCTTCTTGTAAGTTAAGTCTTTTAACTGAAATATGTGCATGAAGATCCTACATATCCCGAGTTCTGATCCCTTTGCTTCAGGGATCAATGGGAATTATTAGCTGTGAATCCAGACTCCTACTGTTATGAAAACTGGCGAAGGGTTGGCCCCAGAGGTCTTGATGAGAGGGAAATGACAATATCTGGTCAACGGGAAAAGTTTAACTTCACGTCCATGGAACTACATCCATTTTCTGGCATTTTTTTGTTTAAAACAATGGTAAAGGTAAACAGATGTTCCTTAGACACAGCATGAAACCATGGCTCACTGGTCCAAAAGGACTGGGAGCTTCTGCTCTTTTACAGATTGACATTGTCTTCTTGAAACTACCAAGCAACATGGGATAGCTGTGTAAATGTTTGAAAATGAGCTGCCATTGTGCTGATGTACAATGAGAAACCAAAAGAGTGTCTCTATGTTCCCATTGCAGAGGCACCACGTAGTAACACAACATTATTACCTTTGCGTTGATGCAACTCCATGCTGCATCCTTCCCACGGGAGAGCAATACAAGGATATGTATCACTCATTCTTCAGAGTTCTCATGCTTTAATGTTTAATGGAGGTATCTGAAATCTTGCTCTAGCTTGCTTTCTTTGTAGCAGCCCTCAGTGTGGTTAATATCAAGACTGTAGACAACTTGCCTATACAGCCAAGTGTGAGTCTGTGGCCTCCTGTTGCCCTCTAGCTTCATGAAGCTATCTCCGTCAAAATCTGAACAGGATGTGTGCTTCCACACAGCAAAGGGCTGTGTTTTTGAATCTAGATGTGGCTGGATTTAATCTCTGCAGATGGCTTACCGGTTTTGCTGATTTTTCCACCTTTTCCTGGGCTATAAGAGAAAGGAAAGGTGGGATGATGGCTCTGTAAAGGGCGTTGTAACACTTGTTGACTTTGGTACACTCTCCTGCTAGCTTACATGTTACATTCTGGTGTTCTGCTGCTGTTACAAGTATATGTCTTTCCCTGTCTTTGTTTCCACTCTGTATTCCTGTTTCTGAAAGTTATCTTTGAGTGCGGGTTCCAGCCTGACAACTTCTTTCAACTGACTGTTGAATGCTCAGCTTTTGTTCTTCAGGTCTAGAGAATCAGCAGCCAAAACTAAAGGTTTTAGGTTTCCTTTTAGTGTTTTTGTCAGTGGGAAGCAGAGAATGCTCTTTGGTATCTTCTTCTCTGTTCCTCACTAAAAATATGGACTGACTTTTATTTCTCTGGGAATCTAGTGTCCAGTCTTAGTCTGAACTGATATACTGTTTTCTTCATATATCTAACCAATGGATCCAGTGGTAGATCTCCCCCCTATCCTTCTGCTTGCTTAAATTTGCATGATTATTGTTTCAATGAAGGTGAGAGTCCCAATTTCAGTATCTGTGAGCTCTGATTTCTCAAGTTGTTATGGGATTTATTAATATTTTCAATTTGATAAAAATCACTCTTTTTTAAAAGTAGTTAATATAAATTCTAAATTTAGTATCACGTTCTACCAATATTTACCTTAATACCTTAATTTACCTTAATAGACATGCCCACTCTTCACATGATGTTTGCCAGGCTTTTATATTACAGTAAAGTGAAATTGTCTGCCTGTGAAAAAAAAATATTTCTCTTATTAATACACACTGATTTTATCTGTGCAGTGTATATATGACCCTTCTATTCATCTTCAAAAAACCTCCCTGTCTGTACTACATTGTCTCATTTTACAAATGATTCATCCTTTGTGGTGGTGGGGAAAGGACATAGGGAATTCCCTAGGAAAAGTGTTGCCTTAGCCACAACTTCAGTTTATTCTTCTATGGAAATAGATAATACGGTGTGTGGGTCAGCTCTTTGGAAACCAGCCCAAACTCACTTGGGTGCTTGAAATGAGGTTTCCCTTGATTTGGGATCTGTTGCTTTGAGAGGTGTTAATTAAACTTTAGAGGATTATGATGTCTTAATTTGTTCATGTAATTACCACTAGTTCAGAAGGAAGATGTCAGGAAGGCAGTGCTAAACCTCAACTAGAAAACTGCAGATGACATAGGCCACATAACTGTTTCTCTGTGATTGCTATGAAAGAAAAGAGATGTTCCAAGAGCATTGTTAATGGTAGTATTTTTTGCCTAACTCAAAGTCCATGAAGTCTTTGGAACGGCTCCTTTTTATACTTGCCCAGGCTTAGGACATGCTCACAGGGCCGAAGAATATACGTGATATGGACATGGTGCTTTGACTGAACACAAACCCAGACATGTGCTGCCAGATTTCCTGACTTAAGGTGAAATCCCTTGCAAATGGTTCAGTCAACCTAATAAAAACCAGAACTGTATTCTCTCAGTTCAGAAAAGTACAGCATAGTTGTACTTTTGTACATAATGGTGTTTGAGCCACTTAAAAATGAATGACATGCTGAAGAAAGGTAGAATTTACAGATTTATTTATTTATTGCTTTTACTTCTTTAGTGGCTGGATGTAAAGATACATTATATGATTGCAAGTCCAAGAAAGGGACTCCCTGGAATGTTTGTGAAAGCTTCCAGAAATAGAGTGAAAGTCTGACGAGCTTGGATTGAAAAGTGCAAAATTCCAAGCACAGAAGCTCACAAGTTTTGTTAGAGGCAAAGAAGCTCATAAGTTTTGTTAGAGGCAAAGAAAGCTTGCATTTACAGCCGCTTCAGGCCTGATCCAACTCTTGCTGATGTCAATGGAAAGCCCTTTGCTTGAGTTCTTCATTAGCGGAGTTCTGAGCCCTGAGAGAAACAAGATTTATGGAGAAATTTGTAAATGGGCAGTTTACACCTTTCACCCTATTTAGCAGAAGGAGCTGCAGAAGATTAATCTCCAGCAGTTTCACTGCTGAAGACATTTGAACCATGAGAAGATGCAACAGTGCTAGTAATGAGTGCTCAGATGCTGCTATTTGCATTTCCAGGATTTTGAAGGGGTAAGCAGTGACTGCACAGGTGATGGACTTGGAAAATACAGTGTCTAGCTTGGTATGTTAGGAAAAGCATGGGCTTTGGTTTTTCAGGAGACAGAGTAAAGTATGACAGCACCACCACTGGGGCACTGGAGACAGGCCAGATATACATATTTGGTTAGAAAAGAAAAACAACCATCTGTCTAGAAAAGGATGTAAACATTAAGTTTCAACTTTCTGTCTTAGCCTCTTCTGCAACAGAAAGAAAGCCTTGTATGTTGAACTATTCTGCTACTCTCTTAAAAGCTACTGTAATTCAGACTGTGTTGAAAAAGAGCAATTTAGGGATAGATTTTTTTCTTTTACTGTATTTTTCCAAAAGATGACTTTTTCACATAGGTCCCTTCTGACTCAAGAAGGAAGAAATCATTTGGAAGGAAATAAATCTCTACTGATGGCTACTCGGAAGAGAAAAGCAGCTGATGAGCATGGATGACCTAATATTAATAAATGCCAACCATGATGCACTGAATAATCTCTCAGATGTTTTTGTTATGCTATTAAGAAGTTTAAAGTTTAAGCTTCAAAGAACAACTGGCACACTTATTCTTTTGGGGTGTATGCATTGCTGTGAAACTTGCCAGGAGTGTCAGTACAAGGAGTGAAGTATGCTCGAAGTACCGTATCATGATTATGGTGCAATCAATCTGTAATCATGGGCTGTAAGACTGGAAACCTACTGAATGCAAAGGGGCCTTGCACCCCTTCAGCAGTGCAGGATTCAGCCTCAGAGTGGCCGCTGGCTGGGCATCTGCTGGCATTGTAAACCAGGATAACTCTTGCCTGAAGAATGACTGAACTGCTGTCTAAAATAATTTACTGCTACACAAACATGTCAGACTAGGAATGGACTTACATGTGTTAACTGAGGACCTGACCCATTCAATTCATATTGTGTCTTTATTGTTGTTTATCCTCAGTTTGGTAGCTGAGGACAGTGAATCTATTCCAGCTTGAATTAGTTTGGGTGCAAACAATCTTCAAACACAGACAACCCCTTTCTGCTCTGACTGATCCTCCATCCTGTGACTTCTACTTCTCCAATCCATCACCTTTGCCTTGGGCCCTTTTCTCATACCTTGTTAAAGCTGTCAAATATGAGACCAGTTCTGTTCAATCCTTAACTGCAGTCAGGAATTGGATGGCAGATCTAGACCTTAAATCACAAATTTCCCGTTTTGCCCCTAAGGCTTTCATCATGCACTTTTATGATCTTACTTTTTCATTCTGTTGTATATGCAAGGTAGGTAAATATCAATTAGCTGAAGCGTGTTATAAATCTGATTTAACAATTAATAGAGGAAAAGTGCTTCCCAATATAATATTGCATCTTTGACTTAAAAGACGAGTAATTGAACTATCTCATTCTCACTGTTGGACTTGAGTCTGCAGGGACTGAAGAACACTGGATGTGATTTTGGGGATTTTTCTTTGCTATGAAACAGAAAATGAACCTGGAGAAAATACAGGAGAAGTTTGACTTCTGATCACCAAACTAAAATCTGAGAAGATGGCAGAGGAAGATTTGGGGAAGGTGTCCCAGGCTGCTTATGCAGTGCTGGGATATTGCTAGGGAAGAAAAATGTGTGCTGGGAATATAAACACACCCAGGTCCAGATCCAAGGCCACTAAAGGCAATGCACAGGCTCCTACTGACTCTGTGTCTTCGTGTTGGACCAGACAGCTTCCTCCACCCTCTGTGCTGAGCGTGGGGCTGGAGTGCGTTTTTGTAGTTGAGTCATCCAGCCTCTCAGAATAGGAGTCTAAAGTTAATGCATCTGGAACAGCAAGAGCCTGGCCAAGTGCCTATTCCGATTTGGTGAAATATTCTTGGCAACTACCAGGCCTTCATTAAATACAGTTTTATATGCCAAAGTATGCCAGTTTCACTTTATATGCAAACTATTTTAAGGAGACTTATGTGCAGACTTATATCCATGATAATAGCAGGAGGTGCACTGCCACAGTCAGGCCAGGATAGTGATCCCCAGGGGATGAGAACGGGCATTTGCTGTGTCAGGCAATGTAAACACAACTGCCTCTGTTATTTCTGTCATCTTTCATCCACCCCATCTCTGTAAGCCCAGGTCTGGCCACAAAATTTCAAACGTATGGACTCCTACTGACTTCTATGGGGCTCTTCTGGTGTAGAGAGGCTTCTCTAAACTGAGCTCAAAGCACTGAGGCCTTTCAGGGCACTGGCTGCTCTGTTCTGTGTGAGTCCTAGCTGGCATTTCATGTGTGATTGTAGAGCAAGTGATGGCAATGCTGTTGATGACTCCTTCTAGCTTTATGGGAGGGGATAAATGCCAGATTCTTAGTTAATTTTGATAAGCCAAAATCACTTTTCAGACTATTTTAAGATGATATTGGTAGTAAAGACATAAGTAGCAAACTTTGTTTCCCAAATGTGTTTGGAAGTACTGTATGGTTGGGATCAGTACTCCTCTTCGCATAGTACTGTCGGACTTACTGAATTTGGCCTTCTAGGGTCTAATAATTTGCTGTTTAGCATTCACACCACTTATGTGCACCTTTCCCTCTCCATAAACTCCAGGGGCTTCATAGAGTCTCCTTTGCAAACCCTTCCTGTGAATGATAGGAGGAACCATATGGCAACACCAGGCAAGCACCAATTTCACAGCTATTGCCTGCAGTGAGGGAATCAGCATGTGAATAGATTTGTTTTAGTAGCACTAGAGCAATCCCAGATGAGGGGGAGTGATAGACATGTTCCTCCACACCCCTCATTCCCAGCTTTTATATTCTAGCAAGAAAGGGCAAGAGCCACTGAAATCATCAGTTCTTGCAGTCGCAAGAGAAAGCAAGTTTACATGCAGCCAGGATCCTCCTTGGCCCTGGACCAGCTTCTTACATATGCTGAATCCTCCCAGTGGGTGAACAAGCTGCAGTTCTCCTGTGCCGTCAGCTGGGATGGTGCAATTGGCATATGTCTGGCTGTCCAGATCCTCTCCTCCTATAGTGGAAATGTGGAGGTAGCTCTGGATCTTACAGGTGGGAATAAAGTGTGTTTGAGAGGTTTTCACAACTTCATGTTAATGCATAAATGCATTGCCTTTCTGGAAAGAGATCACTAGTTCTGTATTTTCCCATGCCCTTCTCCAAAAGGGGGTATGCACTCTGATTCCAACAGGAGTGACTTCATCAA
Source organism: Athene noctua (assembly GCF_965140245.1). Taxonomy (NCBI): domain Eukaryota; kingdom Metazoa; phylum Chordata; class Aves; order Strigiformes; family Strigidae; genus Athene; species Athene noctua. The sequence continues at coordinate 30,133,013 of NC_134043.1, read as the reverse complement.
GTATGTTTTTCATGTGCCTTATCCTATGAGTAAACGTGGAACCCATTTACTGAATTCAGGTCATGGCTGAATTAGGCTGGAATGGGGTCTACTGTGGGGTGCTCAAGCTGAATAGATGGTGAGCACACCAGCAGTGCGCCAACTCAAGTGTTTGGGTCAGGAAAGGTGTCTGTCTCAAGCCGATTCAGGGCTTCTCAGAAGGGCACCTCAAGTAGTCTTGTCCTTTGAGTGTCAGTGGCTGCTACAGGAATGGAAGATGCAGTAAATCATCAGGGTGGCACCTGGGCATAGTGGGCATGAGACCTACAGCTATTTTGTTATACCGTATTTGTTATAACTGTCCTGCATGTGCTGAGCTGGGCCCATGTCAATCCTTCATGCCTTCTGAAAGATGCTATGTATTTGCAGTGTTGATTTGCAAGCCCTTCAAATGAAGCTGTTTCATTTGTTGCGTATATTTTTGTAATGTGCTGAGGGTAGTGTCACTGACTAAAAATGTGCATTTAAAATAATATTTTATCTTTTTCCTTCTAAGCTGAATGCAATGTTTAGTTTGACCCCAGGTGGGGGGTGGATGATTTCTATTTTTTGGTGCACTCAAAATTTTTAAATCATTTTGGATGGATCTGAAACAAAATACCATGTTTTCAAGTTCAGCCAGGGAACCAAAATGTAATTATTTGCACAGCTGTAATCATACTTCAAAGAAGATATGACTCTCCTGGAGCCCCAGGTGCATGGAGAGGGCACTCCAGCCCCTGCCATGAGCTCTCCATCCCTCCTCTCTGCATCTGTGGAAATGCAGAACCAACCCCTGCCCTACTATTTTATTGACCACTGTAGCATCCCGACTAACAGGTTGCATTTTACAGTAGGAGAATCAAGGAATGTCTACGCTATTTCATCAGCAAATGCAGCCCCTCCTTTGCTGTGGGCTGCTGTGCTGTGTTAAAATGGTGCTGACCCTGTCCTTACAACGCCATCAACATAATCCTCTTCCCTGTTAAAAATCTAACTGGCATCAAGATGCAGCCAGATGAGGCTGTGTGGAGCTGAAGGCAAAGGTGAGGCTGCACTTACATGTGCACACCTTCACGGGCCCCAGAATTTCTGCCTACAAATTCCTGTTTATAAATAAATAGGAGCAGCTTTCATCCTGTTAGCAGCAGTCCAAAAAATTGTGTTAAAATAAATGGGCTTGTTAAAACAAAATTTTCCACAGAAAGGTACCTGTGTGAAAATATTTTTAATGACAACATTATTTTTTTTTTAAGTTATAAAACTTCCAGCAAAATTGTTTATCAAAACATTTTTGTCTGCTGGTAGCCAGAATGTACTCTTGATATTTGCATTAAAAACTTGGGGAACCTTCTTAAAAATCTTGGGAAGGTTTGTAAAAACAGTGTCTGCTTTAAGTGCTTTCAGGACAAAAATAATTTACAAAATTGTTTATACCAGCAAAATAGGTTTATATCATTTAACCAGCTTGTCCCTTTGGCTTCCTCGTACCTCCAGTTTGAGCTACTGTTCCAAGGCGTGTGGACACTAAGATGACTTGGGTGACAACTGCTCATGTGGCAAGGTGAAAGTGTCTTCTATTCTGTCTAGACCTGATCATCTTCATTTAAAAAAAAAAAAAAAAAAAAAGGAAGATTTCTCAGGTGCAGGCTGTATTTTAGTGCTCACGCTTAGAGATTTGCTTTATACGAGAGTGCAAAAATATGCTGCGCGCTTTTTTTTGACATTTTTCTTTGCAGTTCTGTCACAACCTATTCTGCCCAAAGTGCCATGATGGATGGTACCTGTTTTCTCCAGAGCTTATGTATAAGGATTGTTTCGTGTTATGTTCCTTTCAGATGAAAATGAGAAGGAAGGGGGCTTGAAAAATTGAGAAAAAGGGAACAGAGGTCTGAAGGTACAGATAATCTGGCAAAAAGCCACATGGCTTGATATCATTGGAGAGTTTGGTCTGTCCAGTTTGTCTGCAACTAGGTTTTAGTGAAGATGGAGGAATTGCTGAAAGGATTGCAAAGAGTACAGCACAGTGAGGCAGCTCTGCGGGGTCTGGGAACATGAAGGGAAAGTTTACCAAGTTAAACCCAGTGTGTTTCTTTTTTTTTTCTTTAATATTGAGTTCTATATCTGATTTTAATGGGTATTTATTCCCAGCTTGCTTTATAGAGCAGTTATTAAAAAAACAGCCTCTTAAAAAAATTATTAAAAATTATGTTTCCATTGGCAGGGGAACACTTTTACAAATAAGGTATGTAATTACATTTTTAACTAGCGAGGGACCTGCCATTTCCTTTGGTCATTGACACAGTGTTGACTCTTTTTAATAACTGGGTGAAGAGACTTTTTTTCTTATTAAAGCTTTTGAGAGACTTCAGCTTTAGCAAAAGTTTGTTAAAGCAGACTGGAGACTTCTGGGGCGCTTACTTCCAACAGCCTTGCAGTCGTCTGGGCAGATGGCCAGCTGGATGTATTGATAATTTGCTGGAATGATCCAGGAAAGTTTTCTTGCTAAGTTGTATCTTGACTGACAAATCCTGCTCAGCAGTGGTTCCAGATCTGCGCAGCCTAAGCTTTTAGAATTGCTTGGGACCATCTGTCCCACCTAAATCTGCCCCAACAGTGAAAGGTGTTTTTGCACCGCAGCCTGATTGCTATCTCCTTTCTCTCTTTATGACCAAAGACCCTCAAATAACTTGAGCTGGTGTTATTTCCTTTCAGAAATCCAACATTGCTGTGTCCCATGGTAGTTACAAGTAGTTGTACAACCAACCTGCTACATCCTGGCTACCTGTGTCTATAGCATCTTTCCACTTCAGTTCCCAAAGAGTCTGAGGTGAATCCCCAACAAGGGACTGAGTCTCCAGTTTTCATAAGAGTTAAGTGTCCCTAGGTTCTCCTTCAAGGAAACAAGTTATAATTTGGGGGCAAATGTTTAAAAGCATCATTTATTCCCAGATGATCTTCTTTGCTAGAATCCCTTTGCTTTTATGTGCCCATATTTGTGATGCTGCATTCTTAAGCACGATAGCAAATACCAAATTGTATGCAGGCTTGTGACAGGATGTGGCCTCAAGGAAGACCAAGGAGGAGGTCTGTCTGCCAAATAAAATCCCTGTAAGGCTGTCTGGCATTGGTTAGACAAACGGAAAGCCAAGACATCTGCTGCGCTGTCAAACAGCGCTCCCTTCGCTATCTCCTGCTGCCACCCACATTCTCCTTATACGTGTGTCCCGTCCACCTGCCCTGTCCTGATGTGTGTTTTGTACGTCTAGACAGGAGTCTGTGAATCTGCCTGACAGCTCAATCAAATTCATTCTCCTGGATTGTCTGGACACCCTGGAAATGCTTGCTCTGGGACACAAACATTCGTGGCTTACCTAGAGCTGCGTTGTAGACTTAAACCACAAATATTTTGTGTCCTGGAATTAGCCTTGCATTTAGAAGTGTGTTGGTTAAAACAGCAACAGAGTTATAACCCAGAGACCCCTGTGCTACACAGGCTGCAGGAATGAGAGAGATTCCCTTTTCTGACACATCTGCCCATATGGTCTTCTTCCTATACTGTCTGCTTCTGCAGTATATCCAATTCCCATCACTGATAACTGTTGATTAAATGGTAGGCTCAGTGCCTTGAGACAAGGAGGTAACAGACACTGTGGTTACAGCCCTTAGCAACGTGTGTTCAGTTTTGAGCAACTCATCAACAGCATGATACTGGCAAATTAGTGGGATTTTAAGGAAAAGTGCATCTACAAGGCTGGCACAGAGGCATTGTCACAGGGAAGGTTTAAACGTTAATTACAAGTAACTTAACTGAGCAACACTAAGGAGTCTGTCTGCTAGTGCTTCCCTAGTTCAAAATGAGGGAATTGCTCCAGAGGAGACTGAAAGCACCTGAATCCAGAAAGAGATCCCCACATCCTCAGTCAGCTGCTTTCCTGATCCCAGCGGCAGATCCACTAGTCCTTTCCTCAGTACTAATAGTAGCCCAAAGCATCCTCTATGTCCCCTCCCTTTACCTGCTTGTTTCTGACCCAGTGCCTGGCATGCCTGTTTGATAAACCAGCATGATAAATTGGGTCAGTGAACTGCTCTAGGCTATAAAATAATCCTGTAAGAAAAGCCTAACCTGATCTGTTCACTAATGCAGTGTCCTGGGCAGCCCTGAGATCAGCCGGGCTGTCAAAGTGGAGGGGGTGATTGATGGGAGAGAGGCAAAGGTGGAAACTGTTTAAGCTGGCATAGCTGCTGAGACTAACACAGGCTGGCTTTGCCAGCCACCTAAAATCCTGCTTGTAGTTAGGTATGCCTGTGGTCTGGACAGAGCCAGACATTTCACTACTTTCTTAATCCTTCATCCATAAATTAGCTATCCTCTGGCTTGTCTTATGCACAGGGTTCAAACTAGTGCACCTTCTCAGACCATGAGAAGGCAGGCTGGATGCCTAGCATAGCTCAGGGCAACAGTGGCATTTGCCCCTGCCCAAGAAATTATGGTTATAGTACACTCAAAGGATGATCTATACTGAGCTTCAGGTCTTCTCAAGGTGAGTCAAACCCAGCACATCATCTCTGTCCTTCCCCAATGGTTATTTTAGCTATTAAGTTGTAAATTGATGGTTGGATGGAGAAGTCCCACTTAAAGTGTCAAATTCTTTGCAAGCCTAGAGTCCTGCACCCAAACCCTCTCTGTTTCCAGGTCACTGCCCAAAACACTAAGCAACAGAGTTGTGTTAATTCTCAACTCACTTCTCCTGGCCTAATGGCTATGGTATGCTAGGAAATGGAGGGAATGAGAGCACTGACTTTGCAAAAACCTGGGTCTTACAGCAGTCTCCTGCAAAGCAGGATCTGCAGGTTTAATTCTCTCCAGCAACAGGGTGAACCCCTTTCTGATTGCCACCAGTCACTGAACTCTCAGATGAAGCAGAGGACCACACACCTAGTCCTTCAGCTTTTAAAAGATAACCTGCTAGCAAAGATTTTTGGGCTGGGAATCACAAGTGGAAGGAATTGTTTGCAGTTTAAGGTTAGGTGCCAAAGCTGTGAGAGGAAGATGGGATTTAGGAACTACTCCAGTGCAGTTCCTACTGCAGAGCAATTCCTGTTCTGTGGCAGTAGATCTGCCCATACACTTCGTAGTGCATCTAACTTGGATGCTTCAGTTTCAGTAGGTGAAACTGCACTCCAGTTCTGAACTATGGGTTAGTGAGGGGTGATTATATTCTTAAATATATACTATTAATGATAGGAAATGCTAGCCTTCGATTATGCTCAGAGCCACTGGCCTTTGTGAGATTGATTCTCCTGCTCCAGAAATGTCTTTCTGACCCTGAGGTGCTTCTAGAGTTTCTTGAAATTTGCTGTTGAAAACCACTTTATGAGAATCACATCTGGCTTGTAGCAAACAGTGGTGGCCTTACTTATTGCCTGAAAGGAAAAACAAGAAGGAATTCAAGGGCCTTGGCATGAAAGGCATATAAAGGTTACTAATGACTTCATACATTCAGCATCAATCCTTAATGCCAGTGGCAAATAGGAGCGGCCGATGAGTGGAAAGACTAAAAGCTTGTTCCAACTCATGCGTGACATCTTTGCTAGTGAGCGAAGTAGGGAGTGGGGAGCCCAGGCAGCCTGTGGACACACCTAATAGATACCTTCTCACCACTGAGCATGGCCATGTGTGGGTCTAAGACCATTCTCATGACTAAATTATCCTAACCATGTCTTGTTGGATCTGACCTAGCCAAATACTGGATTTCATCTAACCCAGCTAGTTTGCTTTTAACAGATAGGAGGCCTTTTCATGGCTGTGCCATTCATTCTCTAATCCCTCCTTTTTCTTCGGCTCAGGTTTGGTATAGTTATGGCCTGCTTGTGTCTGTGGGCAACATCTCTGCCAGCCAGTCCCTGCAGGGACAACTCTGAACAGTCCTTTCATTTTAACCAAGATACCTGTCACTGTTACTCTTATATATGGTGTTCAAAACACCCAGGCTATCAGACTGGTCTTTTTCAACATGGGTTTTATCTTGAATAGGCATATAAAAATGCTGGCTGGCTTTGCAGTTTCATAAAACAGGCAAGCAGATTGTATAGAGTAGCTTTGGATCCTGTTGACTGTGAGGCTCTTTGAAGATGCTTTAAATATACATCACTTGCTGGTAGCTCATTATCTAGTTAAACAAGGAAATTTTATGGTTTAGAGTTATAGAAAGGAAGGAATCAGCTAATGTAAATAGCAGTCAATGCATGAATGAAGAAGTAATGATTTTTATATTCATGACTGTCAGAAAATTAATTCAGAACTTGCAGAGTATCTTTGCAACAACTCCTTAAAAATCTTTAGCACAGGCATAAGTGTAACCATTGCATGGAACAGCTAGGTCTCCCTGTTTACTGAAAAGTTAAATTCTGCTTAAGTGTTTTCCTGGATTGGGCCCAGTGCATGAATTTCTTGAAACCCTTAATGGCCTTAGTTCATAAATATTTAATAGAGGCGTCACTATCTTAGGCCTACTTATGCATCCAGAATACTTTGATATGAGGTCAGGAATAAGGCTTAAAGAAACCTGATAAATGGACAAAGGGGCTCACAGAGCCAAATTCCTGCTTGGCAAAATTCCTCCAGCGTTAGAGCATCTGACGGACAATATTTAATAAAGCACTTGCCTCCACACTTAAAACTTTACACCATTAACATTCCCCACTTCTCTTCTTCAACGTCATTTTTCTTCAGATGCTATTGAAATTACACAGACATGACCATTATAGGTCTCAAGATATCTGTGTTAGAAAGTAGAGGTGTTGAGTAGTGTGTGTTTCACCATTACTAATGTTTCAGATGGGCTAGCCCTTTGCTATGCAAAGCAGATTCCCTGTCTTAACTCAGTCCTTTGCAAAGGACAGCAAAGAACTGAATTAAGATGGGGAATTTATTCCCCTTTTCACCTAGGGATAAAAAAAAAAAAAAATGGCATTTGAGATTTTTTTGCTAGAAACTAAGAAGTCATGCATAAACACAATTTGTTATAAGGTGATGCTTTGCACAGGAAAAAAAAAAAAAAAAAAAAAGGCTACTTTTTCCTTTGGAACCTAACAGTTGGCAAGGGGGATACTGGAGATTGAGGGGGATCAGTGATGTATGTAAGAGATAATATACAGTAATTTTTTTCCCCCATTTTCTGTGCAGAGTAGAGTGTAACCAGAGCTAATCCATGTGTTGCATGCCCAGGTGTCCCCAAGGGAACAACACTGGGTACTCCACTCCTTATTCATTCAGGACCTGCACTTTGTGGGGAAATCCCTTCAGCCAAGAGCAGGACAGTGACAACTCTACTTTACATGCTGAGAAGTTTAACTGCTATAGAGTGTTCTGAATGTACATTAAATTTTGGTTTTAGCTCTGCTGAGAGCCTGAGCAGCTGAAAGACGGCAGGGAAATGGTTAGACGGTGGTCAGGAAGCCTTGCTGGAGATAGGGAGCCTCCCCAGCTCCACTCTGACAAGGGCAAAAAGTCACCTACCCCAGCCTAAAAAATGAAGCGTTTTACAGATGTCCATAAAGGAAATTGATTTGGTTTGCTTTATCCCTTGTAGCTAAAAAGGACTAGGAAGTTGCCTTTTCTTATTAGAAATATTTTTGCCAGGGGATAGTCTGTCGACTGAAAAATAATTGTAGTGTAATGTAGGAGGCTGTTTCCATGTTTAAGGCTTGTTTCTCACTTCCAAGTTGGGAACACCCAACAGGTCAGGGAGTGGTAAAGTACCAGTCCTCTATGGGAAAGTCAGCCGAGAGCAGGCTGTCAGGCTAATCAGCAGGAACTGTGAGGGTCAGAGAGTCCTGTTTTCCTTGTACAGAAAGAAAGTGCCTGCACTGGGCTGGCTTAGAGATACGGTGATGTGCTGAATAACAGGAGCCTGTGTGGCTCCCCAGCTAACACACAAAGCTGGCAGTGACAGCCAAATTTGAAGAGATGTTTTAAAACACAAAAAATTTTAAAGGTTGCAAGTTTACAAGCGTGGGCACCTGAATTTTAACACTGTTTCTACAGTTAGCAACAGATAGAAGTGAATTCCTTCATTACATTGATACAGCCCTTAGTCATTCACTCCTGTTCATTGTGTTTGAAAAAACGACACATCAGCCATACAGTATCTGAGGCAGGTATTTTCCTGAATGAATGCCTTCCAGTGACATGATGTTGGAAAACTTGTAGGCTTTCTGTAGTATATTGGCGCTTGTTCCTCCCCTCTTTACTTGTTTTAAGCTCTGCGATATTCAAGAGCTGTATCTTGATGTACACCTGTACCATGCCTAGCACACTCAGCCTGACTTTGGTAAGGTATGAATGAGAACTAAAAAAGAGGTGGGACAAGTAATAACAAAGTAGGGCTCATAAATATTTGGATTTAAAGCATTATGGTTGCTCAGAGCCAAGTTATTTCATTTGTCCCATTGAGAGCAAATGGATGCTGTACTTTTCTTCCCAAGTATCTGACCCACTTCTCCCTCCCTCATTGTCATTCATTTGCATTTTGTTCCTCTTGTCCCCTTACCTCTGGGTAATAAGGAAGCTTTCTTCTTTATTTTTCAGATGGGAGAAACTTAAGGCAATGAGAGACTTGCTTGGGGTCAGGAAGGGGGCTCTGCCTGAGCTAGGGCTGAACCTCCCTTTGGCAGGTTATTTATCCAAAGAGGTCCTGTGCTTGTGCTCAGATTTTTATGTTTTTCTTTAAATTCAGTGGTTGCATCTGTCTTTTTTAAAATCAGACTCATCCATGGGTGAGAAAAATGCCTCCCTGTGTCTCTAACTTTAAATTAAAGGCAACACACATTCTTTCTGTAACTTCCCCTTCTCCTTCTTCCCCGGGCTGTGAATTCGCTTGCTTGCTCAGGCTACTCACCTCTGCTCTCACTCTCATCCACCCTAGTGTGGCTGGCAAGGCCGCTCTGGCTCAGTGTATCACTCCCCACCTGCCTGGGCGTTTTTCCCCTGCCCAGACATGCTGTGTAGCCTGTGTCCAGCACCTCAGCTGGCCTCTAAAGACAGAGGCAATCAAGACTGCCCATCTTCCCTCTGCAGCTGCCCTGGTAGTGAAGGCAGTAAACTGTGCTGTTTCTGACTGCAGCAAGCTGTCCAGAAGAAATCATTTTCATGTCAAATGCCCCACAGAAATTCAAGCTTATACCCCAGCTGGGTGGCTGCGCATGAGAATCCCACAGATGATTCTCTGAGGGGCTCACCGGGCTGCAGTGCAGGTGTTTGATTTCTCCTCTTACCCAGCAAACTGCCCTGGTTTAAGCCCAGCCACCCTTTTTCCCCTCCCTCCCCAGCCTGAGCACGGCTTTGTGATGGGTGTGGATCTATTGGAAAACTAGCAAGCCAAACCTTCAGAGATGTTTTTCCAGGGGCTGGGAGCTGTGCCCTACCTGCTCCACCCTGAAAGCATCTCACGGCAGGCTCGCTGCTGCGGGGCAGATCTGCCAAGGAAAGGTGGTAGCAAAAAGCAGAACATGAGAGGGCCTGGGGTCTAACAGCCTCGACAGCATAGGACATGTCTGAGGTTGTACAGCCCCTTTTTCTTTAAAACCTATAAAAGGGGTCTGAGAAGTGCAAGGAGAGGTAGTGATGGGAGGAGTCCTGATTTTTTTTTTTTTTCATGCAGAACTAAGAGAAATTCAGCTGCAGAAATTTTGTCTGTATTTCTCCTTTCTCTGCTGAAAATCTGGAAGGGGGGAACTGGTGAAGATTTTGTCAACCGAGGAACCTTATAAATAATGCTGAGTCAAGAGAGGAGTAGATTCTGACGCAAGCCATTCGTTCTGTAGGCAGACTCACACTGCCTTAGGAAGGCTGTGATATGAATCCTACCTGGGAGGTCTCCAGCACCAGGAAAAGGAGATCCCTTGAGTCGAGATCAACTTTTCCTCTTCTTTGCACTGTCCTCCATTAGAGACACTTAGAGGACCTGGTAATTGAGTCTTTTGCTGGTTTATTAGCAGAGAGGCCAGGGGAGAGAGGAGAAGGCATTTGTATTCATAGACTGATCCTGAGAAGGACAGAGAACCCCCTATACAGATGCCCAGATCTTGCTATGAGCAATCTAGCACTGTGTGCTGTAACACACGTGGTTGCTTTGATAGATACTAGTGCTTGCTGGCACAAAACCTTGCGATGGAGGGGTTGCTTCTAGGAGGGGAAAGCAAAATGGCAGGTTTACTTGATGATACAGGAGTAAGAAATCTCGCCAGCCAAAGTTTTTGTTACCCTCCAGGCCAAAATGTCTGTGCCTCATTCCACATTCTTCCTTTAAGAGCTACTTTCATATTCCTTTGCCTGGGGTCAAATTTTGTTGCTCTATCAACTGCAAGCCTGACTGAGAGAAACTCATTGTCCCTTTCCCCAGCCATTCCTCCTCGCCCTTGGTTCCCCCTTCCTCGGGAGGGGACGGGAAGTGCAGGGCTCTGCACTGCGCATCTGTCTGCCAGGCGTTTCGCTTCATTGACAGAATCTTCCACCGCTTTTTATTAAAGACGGGAAGTGTTTTGCAGGCTGGAGGTGACTCTAGGTCTGCTTGTCTCAAAGCTTTCTAGTGACTCATCTGTCTGCAACTGATATGATGTCGTCTGATATATTTTTTTTTAAACTGCAGACAGCATTATGTGCTGAGGTATTGAAAGGCTGATTTCTGTTTTGACTGTTGTCATGTTGGCTTGCAAAGCATAAGGTATGTGTCACTTTTTGGGGTTAACCATTTTCATTGAGTAATTTTATTAATAGCTTCTACGCTCACGAATGAAAAAAACCAAAATGCAACTTGTTGAAATTGGAAAGAGTAAGAAGGAACTTCTCATTTTTTCCGGTCTGCTGTGGATTTCAAAGGCTTCCCCAGAAAGACACACTCACAAGTAGGCTGAATTTCATTCTGTCTGAATGGAACCTCAGCAAATTACAGCAGATCTGACTCTGGCCATGAAAATATTGAGACTTATGAATGAAACCTGTTACACATTCACACATTCAATATACACCTGTGATGTCTGAAGTTGTGTAGTAGTAGCTTAAAGGTTTAGAATTTAGAATAAAAAATAAGTCAGTAGATTGTATCAAGTTCATTTCAGAGAAAAAGGTAACAAATTAAAGCACAAGATAAATCAATTTAAAATGATTGTCTAAGACAACACGAAAATATTTCTCTGGTCACTGATCACTACCTCTAACTCAAGAAGTGAATGATAACAAATACACCATTTCTTTTAAAGCATCTGTTTCTTTTAGTTTTAACTATATTTATCTACATGACCTGACCCTTCTGTGATTCCTCTGAATCCTCTGAATTCCTTTCTGAATAAAACTAACCTGTTAAGTAATTTGGATGGCATTTACAAAAAGGCCCACAGATTCAGGAATTGTGCAGCTTACAGATGCATGTTTTACCATGCCTTTCAAGGGTGACCACATGTTATGTCGTTCTTTGCTGATTCAGAGCATTTTCTAGCAAGCAGAGAATCTCTTTAGAAATTATGAGCTTGAAAGGGAGAGGATCTGAACAGGACTATCTTTTATTGCCTAAGTAATCCCAGAGTTGCAGCTAGAGGGGAGATGTGCTGAAGGTGAAGAGGCTGGGCAGGGGAATAAAATTTCAGCTCTGCTGCACAGTTTCTGGTCCTGATCCAGCGCAATGAGAGCTTGCCTCTGATCCAATGGGCTGCAAACGATGCCTGTAATCTTTGGTCCCTAAGCGCCTTGCCAGGATATTAATAATTCTGTATGTCAGAGGGACAGAGGAAATGAATTAATTAATTTAGGAGCTCAGATTGTACATTAATGAAGCTGCAGGAGCCACTTGCTTAACAACAGATACTGGAGGATGAACAAAGTACGGAAAAATAGGGAAACAGCTAAAATGCCAGAGAGAAAGAGGAACCCTCCTGAGACCCTTGCAGTTTTAGTGTGATGGTGTTGCATTCCTCCCTCAAAACAGAAGTTCCTGAGGCTGAAGTAACAGGAGAAAGCAGAGTCCTGCTCTGGAAGTCTTAAGTAAAGAGGTGGAGGGGCCAGGTTATCCCTCTGGAATTTTTATCGGCTCCAGCTGCTTGTCTCCAGGCTGATTCACCCTTGCCTCTAAGGAAACCTGGGGAAGAGATGACGTTTCTAGCAATCTGGAGGGACTTGCAATATGCCTTCAGGGCACTGGGTGTATAAACAGAAGAATTTGAGATCAATTACCTGTGCTGTTTAGGTTGACTTTTCCTTCCCCTTCCTTTGCTGACCTGTAACAGAACTTCTATTGAGGTGATTCATCTCCCTAAATTCTCTTGGTTGCTATGGAATACTTTGCAAACAGCATGAGTACATGAAATAGCCAGTCATGTGTATGTGCGCTGAAATGGTTATCGAGGAGTCAGTGGTGGGCTAGTATGAAGTTTTCTTAATTGTGTTTTCATTCATATTAGTAAATTTGCAGTAATTACAAGGATAAAATTTTATAAGTAAGAGAACAGCCATGTGATTCATGATGGTGTTTTGTTGAAGAGAAGTCCCTGTGAGCAAGGTCTCTATATATAGAATAGAAAAGGGTTTATTTCTCCATGGGACTTTTAAAATGCATTTCATTTGGGTGCAGTTAACAGATACAATGAAAGCACCTAGTTTCTTTGCAAATACAACTACTAGAAATATGTATTTTAAGAATACCAAAGACCAGAAATTCTGCCAAATCTGTGTAGCTGTGCTCATTCCAACAGTGATTTTGGTATAAACAAGCTACAGCCTTAACTGCATTTTTCTTGATCAAAGTAAGTGGCCAAAAATTGTGAGGTTTCACCCAACCATCTTTACACAGCCTTGTAGATCAGTATGTGTATCTTGAATGTCCTATTTGTGCTGCGTGCTGTTTGACAGGAGGCTCCACAAAACACTTAAGAACATCTTTAGAGTTTAACAACACCTACAAAATCACATAAAGAAATGTCCAGAGTAGGGCTCTCAAGTTCTTGACTCAGTGTATTCATTAGATTTGTTGGTCCCAAATACATCCTTTGTCTATACAGCCTCCATAGTCTTGTAGTCAAATATGTGTGATTTCCCAAGTCAAGGGAAAATCTATTTAGGAATTACAGCAAAGCAAAACCCAGCTTGTTCTCAGAGAGCCATGTCTCCCCATGAGAAGACAGGGGTGGTGTTATGGGGTATTAAGTAATGCTGCTGAACATGGCTCCGCACTGGGCAAAACGCAGTTCAAAGGGAAAACTCTAAAAGGCTCAACTGGGCACACACTGCACTGTACCTACACTCACTGCTGGGGTTTGCCCCTGTGTGGGGTTTAGAGGAGGGGGTGGAAAGAGGAATTGTTTGTCTGTACATTGAGCTCCTGTTAATGGTTACCCAAAAGCAAACTTACACCTGCTCAATGGGGCATTGTCCTGTCATCCGCTTGTATTGGAGAGCAGGTGACCTTTTATGCTTGGGTGGTGGAAGCAGTTGCCTAGGCGGCTCTAAATGCAGATGCAAACCGCCTTGGAGTTTCTCAGCTCCTACTACATTGATTTGATCCTCTAGGAAGCCCTAAGACTAAGGGAATTTTCATACCATGAAACTCATTTCCCATGCTTGCAGAGATCCCTGTAGATGGAGGGTATGTGGATGCACTTGCTTTAATTTAAAAGCAATGCTACTGTGTTTTGCACCATACAGTGAGCAAATAAATCTTGTGAAGGTGACACTGCATCTGGATCAGAGCTGACTTGCAACAGCAGCTACACCGTGTCCCTGCTCTGGCAGTTTCAGTGCTTGCAATGACCAAGAGCCCAGCTTGAACCTAGAGTGGGACCCCAGGGCAAATGTGTCAGCAAGATGGATTTGCGTTCAGAGGGAGGGAGTTGGCCAGTGCAAGGTGAATCACGTAACTATGCCAGCTGATGTTGCTGCATTTCAACTTTTGTCCTTGAACAGCTCTATATTGACTTCGTGATAGGTCTCATCCACTACTATAGATGGCCCCAAGGTAAATTCACAGGGTAAAGGCCACCCCCACTCTCACCAGCGATTAGATGGCCTCTTTTCTTTCCATTCTGAGGACCAATAAGTGCCTTTGGACTGAGCACAATTTGAGCCTCAGTTTAATGGGAGGGAGCAGGTGGACAGAAAGGAGAGGAATAAGGTGCCTCTTGTTGCTCATCTGTGCCCAGACCACAGGCTACTGCTTTGCAAACCACGGGTCAAGTCATGGGCCATAATCTAGAAATCTTTGGTCAACAGCACTAGGTAGCTAAATTTAATTTCTGCCTGTCCCAGCACTTATGCCAGAGCAAAGCTGCAGAATCCTATGCTGCCGCATGTTTATTTTGCATGAATTATATTTTCTTATATTAGAAAAATTATCTATAAAAGCCAAAGAAAAACCCCATCCAGTGACTTGTCTCAGTTAAACAAACATGTAAATTTATGGTAAGCCCTGTAAACTACTGAGAAATGTCTGCTAGTGCCCATAAATGTCCTGGCTTTCAGTCTTAATTACCCTGCGTGCTGCTTTGCTATGTACTTCCAACCTATGCAAAGAAAATACATCGGAGCTAGATATAGCAGCTGCTCCTGTGTTACAAAGATACATCCTTTTGGAAAAAAACCCCAGATATTTAATAGTTCTGAACAGTCAGGTTTGTCTTGGTAGCTGGCTTCCATTTATTCAGTATGATCCTATAATTCCTTCAGATCAAATCTGAGACCAAGCAAAGTGTGAGCACTTCTGTACATGTGAATTTGTGAAGAAAATTGCAGTGCTACTAATTTCTGATTAATCCTGACCTGCTTAAATGTGAGCTCTTTACAGCAGGATAGGAAGTAAAGCTGGTTCACCATAAACCCCCAAAGAAGTCTAAAAACTTAATATTTTTTGGGGAAGCATGTATTTTAAAGTCTGTTTTCATTTCCTCCCCCCACCCCTACCGCCGTTTGGTTTGTATCTTTGAGAAATATCTACTTTTCTGGTTTTATTGCACTTTCTCACACCTTCCCCTCTGGAGATTTAAAAATCTGAGATGTTTATAAGCTCAAATGCTCTGACTTTATTGGTCCTCTAACAGCTCCATGTATGGCTCAGCCTTACAGTCGGCTGATGTTCTTCTCCATGGTTTAAACAAGGCTGTTAAAGAAATGAAACTGCTAAGGACAAAACCCCCTAAAGGTCATTTATCAGACATTTGGCAGACTAAGTAGCAGCTCTGATAATGCTTCTGATGAGCTGAATGAAAGATCTATAATCCTTTTTCTGTAGTAAATGTGGGCAAATCTGGATCTATTCTTTCTAGCAACAAATAATTTGACATAAATTACACAGCAACTGCTTAGCAGGGCTTGGAGGGTGGTGGGGTTTTTTATTTGCCCTGAAGATGAACTTCATTTGCAGCAGGGCTGCCAAATCCATTTCATTGTAAAGAAATTTGCTTTCTAAACTAGATACCCCTAGGGATTGAAATTGTGTGGAAACTAAGCCAAATCAAATTGCTTGGCTATCTCTATTGGTTGAATGTACATTAACAAACAGTATCATTCTTTGCATCTTATATTTACTAAGCTATTTATTTATTGGCTTCAGGCTGCATTCCTGGAAGCCTGTCAAGCTGCTAAAACACGTGGAGCCTGTTGGAGAGCTGCGGGGGAGGCTCCCACCTTAAAATGGGTGGCTGTGTTACCAGCTGATGAGCAGACGTGGCTTTCTGCAAGGACCAGTCTCGTAACCCCCTGAGAATTTTTCTTTGCTTGCTGGTGCAGGGGGGAATCCCATCCGCTGTTCTTCCCCCTCTCAGCTGTTCTGGGTGGGCGCTTGAGCCCTCATGTGCCGGTCGGTGATCTGCTCCTAAGGCTTGCAGTTGGTTTTCACTCTTTTTTACATGCCAGTATGGATATCTGATAGAAATCACTGCCTAGCCCCAAGGAAATCTCAGAGCAACAACAGAATGTGTCAAAGTTGTAGTTCTGGGCACTTTTGACCTTTCTTCTAGGAACGTGGTTGTGGACTAAACCTTCATTTTTTCACAGCAGCAATTAAGAATGCTGTTTCACTTGCAGGGCAGAAGCATGGGTTTGTTGCTGGCTTTGAACCTATGGGATCCAAACTCCAAGGTGTCTGTAGGTGCCATTCTAATATAAATAAATCCTTTACATTTACAAGTGCTGATTGTCCCTATGGTTTGGCTTCAGATTGCAGCAGCAGGATATGTGGAGATTTTTTCTGCCTTTGAAAATCCTTACCCCTCAGCCTACCCACTCTTGCTATCAATTTACAACCTAACTACACTAGAAAGGGTAAGTATAGCACTCAAAATCACACACACACACAAAAAAAAAAAACAGTCCAAAAGGGGTAAAAAATGTCCTCTCAGCCAATCAGAGTGTGGACTAAAGAATGGGTCACGTCTGATGTATTTGAAAATATATGTCCTGTTCCTGTAATGTAACATTGCTACATCTTGCTGTTCTAATACAGTGGAAATTCCATATTTATTTCTCATGAAGCCTATCTGTTATGTTATCCAACTGAGTTACTTAGAAACAGCAGTCACTCCAGTGTTTTAACAGGGGACTATAACCAAACTTTCCTTTGTGATTTCAATGTAGGCTTGTCTTGACAATCCATGGAGATGATGTAACCAGCAAACAGCCCATTAATCTCATCTGAAGCTTTAAATTCCAAGGTGCAATAAATCAAGTTTAAATGAGTTTCCACTGAACAAAAGTAAAGGGGCTTTATGAAAAACTTTCATTTTCAGTGATGGTTTCTTTTACTGAATATTATTATATAATTCTTCAAGCAGCAGCTAGTTATGCTAAAGCAGGAGGACACTGATTAATTTCTTTTTGTTTCTGCATCCTTATAAGACATTTTGTTTAACAGATGCAGAAGTTGCTGAAAGAAAAAAAAGAAGGCAGGGGGGCAGCAATTTCAGTGTCATTCTCTTACGGGAAAAAAATGTGGAATTTATTTCTTTATGGCCTATGGACAGGGCTGATTGTATGTTGGAGCAGTGCAGAATTACGAGGATCAGATGGAAATGTCTGAATACTCAGTTGGATATGAGTTTGTAAGCTCATTTTCATGTTCTGGCACTTCAAAAGCACTAGAAATACAAAATTAGTTGTGTTTGTAGGCTATGTTTTTTAAAGCAGTCTCCAGCATTGAGTCTTGCCCTGTTCTTTAACACATAAAGTTTGGCAATGCTGTGAGTACATGAAAGGATATAGCAGAGGTGTGTGAAAATGCAGCTTTATATTCGTTTGTTGGATATAGATGCTGGAGTATATAATATATACAAATGCACGTGCATATGCTTGACTGTATACATATGGTTACACTAAATAAGCACTTGCAGTTAAGGCTGGCTCTCGTTTGGTGACTTTGCAGAAGTTGTTGGCTGTGTCTCCCTGTCTATACATGGTGTCTGTGTTTCCCCCCAAACTTCCTCCTTGTTCGCCCCGCTCCCCCAAATAGTGACGCACATTGCAGAGACAGATGTCAGCTAGGAGAGGAAGAAGGGAAGTATGAAAATCTAGCACTCTGCAAAAACCCAGTGCTCTGGCTTTGAGCAAAGTTCCCTTACATCCTTTCAGTACCTGCCAGCTCCTGCCTGCTGTAGGATGCAGAGGCTCTAGGATTACTAATGCCTGCACCAGACCTGTCGGGCTCCGCAAAACCTCCAGTCAAAGTCACATCAGCCATTCAAGGCTTTGCAAAAGAAACAGGAGGCCCTACAAGGGGAGTCGAAGAAGGGAGGAAAAGTGTATTTATATCCTTGCTGTGCTGTCTTTGAGATTTTTTTGATGCAACATCTGTAAGCACAAATGGTGTGGAAGCAGGACTTGCCCACCTGCCCCAGTGCCTCCTGAGGATGACTGGAGCAGATCTCTTGGCTTTATTAGGCTCTTAATTATTGAGGCACTTTTTTAAAAATCCTCCAAACTGTATTCAGAAGCTAGAGCCACGTTTGAGTGATTCCATTCCTTTTTCTCATGTAGTCCTGTCTCAGAATGATGACCTGGGGCAGGGCAGGGAAAAGAAGAATTCAGTAAAGCTAAGCACAATCATTTTTCCTGGAGCTGTTGGGAAACAGTACTGTTACCAGCAAAATGAAAGAGCCAGTAAGCTCTAAGGCTGGGGGGGCCGTCAGACGGGTGGGAAAGGGCTGGAGCAGTAATCTTTTCCCCCAGGTCAGCCATAAGCAGCGCAGCATGCCCCTAGTGAAAGAGGAAGGAAGCCCTCCTGCCTAAGTGGCTTGTCTGGGATGCACAAAGCTAGTCGGTGACCTTTCAGTGTCTGAATTCTCCTTTGCAGAAAGTGCAGACAACAGTGTTTTCTCACCTTCCAGAGCTGCAAGGAGAACAAATCGACTCAGTCTGACATGCCCAGACACCACCACTGCCCAGGCAAATGTTTTCAGTTGGAACTGCTGGCCAGCCCAGGAGTCCCATCATGGGACACAGCTCTGCTCTGCCTGGAGCGGGGTGGCACCAGCCCCAGGGAGATGTTGGTTTAGCCAGAAACCCACAGGGATTAAGGGCAGCTGCCTCCCTTGCTCAGGCATGTATTTCTCTTGCACGACACAGTGAGGGGCTGAGGGGACAGCTGTGGTTGTCTGAGTGTCCCCCATATGTGTGTTACTGTTTTCCAGCACTGATTTTGGTTTTCCATGAGCAACTTCATACCTGCTTGGCTTCTATATATTTGTGTTTTATGCAAGGAATAAAAAGTAGGAGAAAATTAATTTTCCTTTTGAATATAGTAATGTCTGGAAGCATAGCGGGCATGAGAGGATAGGGGAGGTCTCTCTGGGTGTCCTGATTAAACTGTCATCAGGGAGGGGAGGGTACCGTTGCTATGGACCCCGATCTCCCCAGCAGCTGCTGAATGCCTCCCTACCTTACCTGCTCTCTGAGGAGGTTTAGCTTTGATGGCAGGGCTGGGTGAGCTGCAGAAGCTGTGTGCTCTGTTGCTGCCAGGAGTGATTGCTGCTGAGGCTCCCTCCTCAAGCATAGAGCTCTGCTTCCCATCTTCACGTGGCTGTGCTTGTGTCGAAGCGTCCACCCTGATGCTCACTGAGGACTCTGCGAGAGCTGGATTCTTGGACTGTCCCTCCCTCCAGGATTTCTGTGTGAATGTGGATATCTGTGCAGAGATTGGTGAAGTAATAGGAAACATTTCTGACATTCTCAGGAGTTTATGACCAAGAAAAAACAAACAAGCACCTGAATCTAATAATGTCTTGGGTCACTTTCCACTGGATGGAGTAAATGGAGGGTGTTTTTCTTTTTGTCAAAAGTGCATCCGCTTTATGCTAGCTGAGTAGGCATTGGGTGTAGGGAAAAAATCATAAACCAGCCAAGCTGATACTTGTATGGAGAAGCCTCCTCTTCTTCAGAAAATCCAGGTAGAGCAGAGCTAACCATTTGAACAGGAATCTGAGTCTGTCTCTTTGAATGATCTATGAATTTTGCATAGTGAGAACAGGGAAGAGGAATAATTCCTTCTGCACTTATGACATCAAATACCATTTCGTTGGAAATCGTGGCAACATCACATTACTTTGCTGTTAAAATAAAGAGACAGAGCAGAAAGGCTGCAGAAGAAGCATGTATGTTCAAGTATAACCATTCACATCAGGGTTCATGTCGCTCCCTTAGTTCAAGAATGTGTTCTTGAAAAATATGTCCCAAGTCTGTCACAAGCTATTGGGCCTGTTAGTAGTGGCTTAGGTAGGAAAGAAAGGTATTTCCCACCCACAGAGATGTTATAACAGAGCCTCACTGGCCTGGGTGATGGAAGAGGTGAAGATGTATGAGGAAAAGAGTCCCTTCTGGCCTTAGCAAAATATACGAAACCATGAATTTCCTCTGACTTGAGCAAAGCTCTCACTGAACTGAGGAAGAGCTGAAGCATGCAAAAGTTGGCTGAAGTATCTTGTAGTAAGTAGATGCGGTAAGAAATAGCATGAAAGGAAAATGTTTTCCTGATTAAATATGACCTAGGCTTATAGAACTCTCCGGCAAAGGAACAGTTCAGCTGGCCAACAAACTGTACCTTACCAGGTGCTGTCTTTAAAGCCATGTCAGTGTGCTTCTACTCCCTTCCAAGAAGTATTTTTAGACAGCTTGAGAAACACAATAGGTTTGCTAGTGTGTTTTCTTTTAAGCTAACTAAAGGCATATGCAAAGGCACGCCTTCCTTAGCAAAATATTTAGTGAGAGGATCTACTTCTAAAATCAGCAGAGGAATTCTCTCAGGAAGTCTAGACTTCCACAATAAGAAACTCTCCTCCTTTTCTAGCTTTAGGACAATTGTCTTTTGTCATTCCCTTGCCTCTGCTTGCACTGTCACTTTTTTCTTTATTTGATATGCTGTTTTCCAATAGTAAGCACCCAGGACAGGTAAACAGCTTTGAAAACATTGCATTGGCTTTTCTTTTGAAAACTTTTCTATTAAGGTGCCTTCCCATCTAATTTCTACTTTTCCCTCCTCCTAAACTCTTTCCTGCTTTATTAGCTATAGTGTGAGCATTTCACACTGCCCATATCATAGGTCTGGCTAGCCAGCTTTTGTTCTCTCTCAGGCACTGTGCCTATCAGACACAGATTCTGATTTTGATCCCTTTATGCTTTGTCCCTGAAGTTAGGACACTAGAAATTACTTGTTTTGTGTTTCCTTAAAGACCAATCCTTCTCTAGCTATATGCAAATGAGGCATCTCCCTCCAACTTCATTCTTGCAGCAAGAAGAGGACAAACAGGACAGCATAGTCAGGTCACACATAAATGGTCTTGCAGAATCAGCAGAGGCAAGAAGCTTGACAAGTCAGCCTTGAGTCATTAACATCAGCACTAGAGTCTGGCTAAAGAGGCCTCTGTTACTGACCTCTGGGTGGGAGGAATTTGCACAGCCTTGAGTAACTATCCAGACTCCTAGAAGCCCACCACATGTGAGCTCAAAGCCATGTCCTGGAATAAAGGTTGGAAACTGTATTCCAACTGTAGGGTCAGGGGAAGCATCAGTTTCAGGTAAAAGAGATTAATAAAGGAGCTTAGTTTATTCCCTTTAACATAATTATGAAGTCCAGGGCATGTGTAGAAGGATGTTTGGGCTTTTTGATCTCAGCTTCAGGCTTCTGAAGGGATTTTAGTTCTCTTCAGGACCTTCTCTGAATGCTGTTAGGGTTCTGGGACTCTGGGGCCATTGCAGCCTTGCATTGAATGAAACAAATATTTTCCCAAGGCAAGGGAAAAGCAATGTTTACCCATGTCTGTTCATTTTCAGGATGAAATATGATGAGAGGAAGATCTCATACTTCTCTTTCTCTGTCATCAAGTGTCAATTGTTTTGTGTGCTTAAGAAACTCAGAACCATGGTGTTGAAAGAATCCTCTGGAGTTCATCTAGTCCAAACCCCCTGCTCAAGCAGGGTTGGCTAGAGTTGGTTGCCTATGAGCATATCCAGTCAGGTTTTGACTATCTTCATTGGGCTTTGATGTCAGAAGGTATTTTATTAAACTGTAGTGGAAAGAAGCTGCAAATGAAGACCTTTGCAAAGAGTCAGAGAGCACAGCTGCTTGCCATTGGGTCTGTCTTGGTCTCATTGGGTGCATTTCAAACCCTCAGTCTCAGCAATTTGTCAGAAAGGTGTTTTTATAGCAGTGGGAGAAGTTAAAGTGCTATTATCAAATGATGCTGTTTCATGCCACACACAAGCACAGAGCTACGAAGCCCAGGACTGAGCCAGGAGGTAGCCCTGGAGAAAACATAGATACTTATCTGAGCTCCCTGTGAGGGTCTGGGTGGTGGAGAAAACCTTGCTTTTGGTCTTGTATGGTGTTTCTGACAAGGTGGCAGGCTGGATGCAAACATTTTGCTGCACAAGCACCTGCTGATGAATAATGCTGGGCCATGCGCAGTCTCTGGAGGAAATAAGTAGTTGGAAATGACAATTTTGTTCCTTTTCCCTCTGCATTTTTATTTTTTTCCTTCTTTTTCCTCTCAGTAACCTCAGAAGCTCTAGAGATCAGCTGTGGGACCAAGCTTCCATGTGAGACTCTTGGTGAGAGTGCCCACCTTGGCATGGCTGAGTGGAGCTGCTATAAAGCCCCAGCTCCTCACATGAGGGTGTCGTGTGGGATGCTATGTCTTTGACATATCATAAACCAAGTAAACTGATTTGGTCACTGTCTGTCTTGCTCCAATGAGAAAAATCCATGGAAGTCTGGCATAGTGGAAAATTACCAAGAGCAAACAAAAATGTCAAAAGGAACAGAAACCTCTTCTGATGTATGTCCAGGAAACCTCAAGGTTTGCAGGAAGCTGTGTTGGTGATTCAGGGGGTGGTATTCTTCCCTTTGAGTTTGTCCTGAATCCATGCCTGAGTATGACCACATCTGAAATACAGCTCCTCTGACAGCATGATGCCCGCGAACACTGTGCTGGCGGGCTGGCTTGTCACTGGATTTTTCTTGGAAAACTCCCATCCAGGAAGAGTTCAGGCTTGACCAACTTAGCCGATGAAAGCTGGCAGAATCACAGCAAAGGCTTTGTAGCTTTGCTTGAGCAAGCAGAGGAATTCAGAGGTATTAGATCAGATCATTGGTTAGTAAAAATCAGTGTAACTCAGGCTGAATTGCAACTGCAAACAATTGATCTAACATCATTGATAGCACAACTCTGCCGATTAAATGGGAGGAGAGGAGAAGAGCTGAAGACCTTACTTACTATAGTTACAAAAAGATGGCTGACTTCTAGAAACAAAGCAAGATGCTTTTTGGACTGTGAGGCAAAAGCAAGCAGAACACTGGTAACAGTCACTGCTTTAATAAGTTTTAGCTCTCTACGTCCTGCAAAGATTGAAACACTTTGCTTCATGCAAAGGGAGGTTAATTGGCAGTGGATCTCCCATCTTTACCGAAGCCAGTGATCCTACAACAGGCTGTTTCAGACATCTATGCAAAATAAGTTGGTTTGCTGCAATCCTGTGGACAGGATGGAGGATGGCAAATCACTTCATTTGGCACAAATTCACACCCTGGCTGGAAGGACCACATAGGAATGATTGGCTCAGAGGCTTGAATACCTTCTCATACCCAGGCATGGTCCCCACAGATCTAGATTGTCTTGATGACCGAAATATGTACAGAGGTTTGTGCTGCTACTCCTCTGCAGCAGTAGGTGTTCTGATAGAGTATTTCTATCTGTAGATCGGTCTGTGAAGTGTGTTGTAGAGAGCAGAAGATCCTTCAGCCAGAGAACTTTGAGAAGAACAACATATGACTAAGAATGAGATCTTTCATGCAGTAAGGTTTTAATGTTTCCTTGCAAATGAAAAACCTATTTTAAAAGGCAGCTGATGGGAGAATGTGAGAGTGATAAGGCCTAAGGAAACACAGTCAATAATAACATTCCATCACTTGATACTGGAATGGGAAAATGGCAAACAGCTGAGAAGTTATTTTCCGTAAAAGTTAATACACTGAAAGTAATGGCGCTTTCTACTGATTAATGCTTTTTAAAGCAGTGTGTTGATGCAGATGTAGTCCAATGGATGTCAGTGGTGTGGACGATAAATTTTCTTCAAGTGTTAGGTTGAGACTGTAGGACCCATAAGAAATTTCAGAGCTGTAACAGCTCTTAAAGCTGTTTTATTCCACGTTAACTAGAGGCTTATTAAGCTTCTAAAATACAGAGGCTTATGCGATTGTCAGGTCACATAGCTGCAGCTCAAACAGTACCATTGAACTTAGTAGTATTACCTTTGGGTAACACTTGAATGTTATCACATGCATGCAGACTTGCATAGATGTGAGCGGGGGGATGGACAGAGGGAGACAGAAGGGGAACTAGTGCTGTCCCTACATTATTTTTTTTCTGTTGTTCTGTCTCACTTCAGGGAAATTAGGTGTTTCTGGCAGTATTCCTCTCCAGAGATGTTACAGTATCTATAAGCCCCATTCTCTGGGGCTTGGGGAGCTATCTGAATAGGGAGGGGACTCTCTCCTGCATGACCAAAGCCCCTTGTTCACCTGAGACAAGTCTACAGTCTATAATACTAGTTTGCACTGGGCCACTCTAAGAACACCTTACAGAGGTGATGGTCATTGGCTGAGGAACTGGTACATCTTCAGATTCCTGGTCCGAATATGGAGAGGATGCTCCATCATCGAAGTGCGGAGAGGCAACTTCACAGATTCATTCAGTCATTTAATTTCCTAACCCATAGTGACAGATGTGGCGATGGTCAGAGAGGGTTCAGTTATACAAATGTGGGAGCATGCTGAAATGGATAATAGTTTGCTCTTTTTCTGCCAACAGCTTTTGACAGAAACCATTTCTCTGATCCCCAGATCCACCCATGAATATTATGAGCTCAGAAATAAGGCCTGCCGCCAAACCATTCTTGGTATTGGTTTTGCAAAAGCAAATAAAAAACAAGTGATGAGGTCTGTCCATCTGGTTTTAACCCATTTCTAATTATAGCATGTTTTCTCAATACAATCAATTCCTCCTGTTGCTCTGGTGGGATCATTTAGATGGTCATCAGGAGGTGAGAGTTCTGGTTGAGCCAAATCCCAAGGAACCCATATTTCCCAATAAGTTACAAAGCAAAGCTTGCATGGCAGGATGGTTTCTAGCTAGATGCTATACTGTAGCAGTGGGCTCAGGTGTTAAAGCTTATTCTAGACCCTATCACTGTTAGCAGGCTATCCTAAACTGGTAAGAAGGGATTGAATAGTGCACAAGAGGGAGAAGGAGCCTTGCTGGAAGACTAGACAGGGAATTAAGTGCACTCTCAAACACAAGGAGAGCAGTGTGACAAGGCAGCCACATGTTGATCTGACCAGCTCACCTTGCAGGTACAGCATGTAAATGTCATTGTACTACACCAGTGAAGTGTCATGTTCAGTGGCAGGGACATTATGGATGGATGGAAGGTATTGTCTGTAAAATGCTGTCCACAGCTTCCCTGTGAGTCAGTGGAGAGGCAGCTGGATAATCCAAGTTACAGTATTTTGAGAAGCTGGGCTAATTATGGTGGTAAGACCGAAATTGTAGGAGGGAAAAATTTTCTTGAGGGGAGAGAATGAAAGATTTAAAGAACTTGCTGATGGTGATTTGTGCTAATAATTATCTACATTTATGATACAGTTTCATTAAATCTAGTCAAAATGCCAGAAAGAAAAAAAGAAAATCATTCAGATACTTGTATGGATTGCATGAATGCTTTTTGGCCAAAAGTTTTGGGTTTCTTAGCGTTGACTGAAAGTAAAGAGCAAGCTTGAGCTCAAATATCCTCTTGAGTTTCTCCTTTTATACCACACAAAAGAAAGATATTCTGAGAAGAATTTCTGACCAGTTCTATTTTTATGTTAATGATCTCTGCAGCAGACAATAGCTTTTCTGTTAGTCACCCTTAAATTAAAATCCAGCTTCTGGGTTGGACCTTGCTTTTTTGGACACAAACAACTTGATCCCTGTAACTTGTTTGAGCAGAACAGTCAATTCCACCATAAATAATTTGCAGAAATGTGTGTAGTTTGTTTGGGTTCTGTGGAGTATTTCTGTGTTTGGGTTGTTTTTTGGGGTTTTTTTGACATCCTTTTTCCCTTAGTAATTATGTTATAAGCATTTAACTGGGTAAGCAGTGCCAATGAAAACCCTTCTAAAATATCATTTCTCATGGTCATCCTGTCGGCAGGACTTAATGACTCATGTGAATCTGTGTTCCTCTCTCCCAGTGGGAGCTAATAAATCCTAATGGAGTAGCTGCCACTTTATAGCTCTAGGAAGGATGGAGGAAATGAGCTCAGTTAGGACTCCATCCTTGGTGGATGGAGGACACAGCATCAGAAGACTGAAGGAAGCTCGAAAGAGTTGAGGAACATGTGGTCGTCCTTGAGCTGTTCTACACATAGGTAGCTGGAGACACTGCAGAAATCTGTTTGCTTTACCATGTGTTGGCATCACCTGATACTGAAATGCCCTTGTATTTGCATTGGAAGAAATGAGCTGCAGTCTGTTTCTTAAGGATGTGCCAGTTCTCTACCACTGCAAGACCTCAGGCTACCAAAACGCCTGTGGTCTCTCACTCCCTTCCAGTAACATATTATAGTTTTTGAGGGGTTTGATCTTTTGTGCTAGCAGCTTTATTTTGTTAGGTCTGTCTTATGGTTGTGGTGAGTATGGAATGGATGTGCTGTGGATTTTAACTGGACTAAACACCTCTACTGTGCTTCTCTGGGATTTGTGGGGAGTGATCTCAGTGTCCCAGCTGGTCTCCAGTCCAGTGGAGATAAGTGACGTCTGTATCCCATTCTCAAAGCACTGTCAAGGGGATGATTTACTGAGTGCAGCTTCTTCCATGAATGACAGCATTTGCACAAAGTATCAGCAAGAAGCTCAAATAGGGGATTGGGGTTCCAATTTGCTAAGCATTCATTGTGCAAGGAGATGGCTTATGTCGTCAGTGCGTTACAAGGACTAGCAGATGAACCCAGCCAGACGCAGAAGCCCAAATAACAGTGGGAGGATGACTAACGTGTCTGTAATCAGCATGCACCGCAGCACGTTGCCATCCTTCATTGCTGTCAGAGCTGAAGCAGCTGCATAGATGAAGTTACGTCATCCCTCACAGCCTTACCCTGCTTGATGCAAGGCTGGGCTGCACCAGGGTCTGCCCAAATGCAGGAGAGGGGAAAGATCCCCTCTGAGTCAAAGGTCCTCACAATGACCAAGTGCCCCAATCACTCTAAGGTATAGGATGGCCAAGGGAGCTTTGTGGGTCTTGGGCAGGCTGGGAGTTGTGCTCATGCGTGTCAGAGCTGGGTGATGCAGAAGCAGCCTGAAGCCCAGGGTAGGAGCCACTGGGGCAACAATGTGAGGTGTGATGGTGGCTAGCTGCACTCATGGATAGGGTCAAGGTAGCATTGCCCTCCTGGCTGTCCAGCTCTCCTCACTAGTTGATTGCAGCACATGGGATGTGTTTTAATTCAATACACTCCAAGGAAACTTTAAAAATACGTAAAAATCTCATGAATTGGCTAGGTAATCTGAGAGCATATTTTAGTAGTGGGTGTCAAGTGGGGGCTGTTTGAGGGGAATTTATAAGTGTGGGTGTTTTGTTGTAGGTGTTAGAAGCTTGTCCTGATGAAAGTTATTTTCAGAAAATACCTTCAACTCTTGTGGTGATCAACCTCACTGTTCAGGGTTATCCTCTTTCCTATCAACAACATGCCTGGCCTCTGCCTGCCATTTGTCTACCGTGTGTCAATTTAACTCTTATTTCAAAAAGAACAAACTCTTTCTCCCTACCTTTCCCAAATATGTCCCCAAAGAGAAGCTAAGTTATTCTTTCTTTAATATGAGACATCTGGTCTCTGGGATCTGCAAAGAAAGCATGAAAAAAATTGGGTGGAAAAACATCCCAACTTTTATTATCACGTCCCACAGAAATGCCTCCCACAGAGCTTCATGAGAAAAGTGAAAGTAGAGCTGATAAACAGCCACAGACCAGCCATTTATTTCTTCCACTTTCCTTTTGCTTTACATTATGCCTTGCACCCTCCTAAACATTGTTTTCTTAGCTGAGGTGGAACACCAGCTTTCATCTGCTGCTAAGGATCCTTCAGATAATTTTGTAGTTGATCAAAAATGCTCTGATCATTTAGGTTTTTTGTCAGGGAATCTGACTTTTTAAAAAGTAAATATTACTTTTTAAATGAAAAGGTTGTGAACTAGGAAAAAATATCAATGGAAAACTTTGACATTTAAGATGAGCACTCAAGAAATCTAGAAATGCTTCTGGTTTGCACCCCAAACCACAGGTTTTGGATCTGAAAACGATGTTGCACTAACTCGTGGGAGCTCTAGCACAGATGCCTTATAACACCAAGCTTCCTCAGCTGTGCAGTATTTCCCAGGATGCCTTCCCATCACCTCTTTTCCTGTAGCAGGGCATTGATGTACCATGGGAGGCACTTAGCTTGCAGAAGATAATGGGAAATGAAGGTCATCAGCCAAACCAGAGGTTCTGCACTGCAGGTGTTGCCCTGAGTGCAATGATTTTAGTTTTAGCTGAAGTAGTCAAGTTTACAAATTCCTCTCCCGAAGTTTGTTACTAGGCATATTGTTGAAACCACAGGTAAGTAATTAAGGCATGTCACAAGATGGTTTCACTTTCTTTCTGCATTCGTTCCATAGCTCAGATCTGCAACAATGGATTCATCATTACAACAATAAAGGAGAGAATATGACTCTCAGTCACTTTTTGAATCTCTGCATCGTGAGTTGGCTTGGCATTTGTCCTGACTCTTAGCATAAATTAGAGCAGCCTGAGGTTTGGTTTAAATTTGTACCAAAGATGGCCAGGGACTGACTCCAGGACTTAAACCAGACCCATACACTCAAGCCAGGTGTGAGGCCACTGAGTGTTACAAAAACTTTTTTCCTGTTCTAACAGGGAAACACACCCAGCCCTCCTGGGTGAGAATTACTGTCAGTTAAACCAAGTCTGGCTTCAGCTGGGTGTCAAAGTACTGGATGCTGAGTTTGTCTTGGAAATGTTGTTGCATATCTCGGTGTTTAAATGGGTGTGAGTTGGTCCACTGACCTCGGTTGTGAGTGGTGCATGCTTGAAAAATCTCATCTGGGCTCCTTCTGGAAAATCTGAGGGTTAAATCAGATGTGAAGTTAAATATAACAGTCAAGTCTGAGCAGAGGTCTGAACTTCATGTCCTGGTCCAGACAAATTAAAATGAGGATAAGAACAGATCTGCATGGCTTAGATAGACTGCTGATAGATAGGAATGGAATAATGCAGGAATGCTTTCTTTATTAATTTCAGAAGGAAGGAGGATGGATATTTGGCATGAGATGAGCAAAAATATGGAAATTTCTGGTGCAGCAATCCTCTGCACCACTTTTCTCCAGAAAAACTTTAGAATCTTACTGGAGCATCTAGGAAATCTGAGCAGTCAAAGCACTGGCAGCACAAAAGGCAAAACATGATTGCATGTCAGAATGAGAGACAAGTTATTACAGGAATCAGAAGTCATGGAAAGGGTTGGTTTTGTACCATATTATTCTAACTCATAATGTGCCCTTCAAAAAGCAGTGGTTATGATCCAGACCTGCAGCTCTTTCCAATAGTTACCAGCTCAGAGGCTGAGGTAGGCTGTTGGAGAAAGGAAGGATAACCCCCACTGAGTTTTTGGGTGGAGTCATGTGGATCCGTGACATAGTTATTAATACTTTCCACTTGTGCAGTGTTTCCAGATATTCTTTGAATATTGCTGAATGTCTGCTAGGCCCTGTAGCGTGACCTTCAGGACACCATCCTTCACATACTCATCAGTTAAAAAAAGGAGCAATGTTGAGGACAGGGAGGGGGTCCTTCCTCGGGAATGTTTAGGACCCACTCAGCTGTAACACTGGCAAACAGTGGACACTAAGGCGGCTGTACTTGCCCTTGGTTAAAGACACGGGAATGAGATGGACGGTGAAGAACGTTGTAGAAACTTAGGGGATGGCTGCTGAGGGTTCATCCATTTCTGAGCTAGACAATCACTCGGAATTTCAGAACTTCTCAGGTAGTCAGGATATCTGACAAAATGTTAATACTGGTGGATCAGAAGTAACTCGGGGCCATTCTCACCATGGCTATTTGGTGGATCTCCACTGACTATAATGCAGTTCTTGGTATTGAGTAACAGAAATGAGAAAACCTTGCTTATAACAAAAAAATGAAACTGAAAGACTTGCCTGTCTGAAGGGATGCCACGCTTTTCATCACACATCCTGGAGAGGGCAGAGGAAGGCATGAAAGCTTTGCTAGCTGTTTTGGCCATGGCTGTTACCAGCTGTAAGCTGGTGCCTCTTCTCTGATGGTTGGTGCAGGCCCATGGCTTTCATCAGATGAGACCGGGGTGCTCTGAACCTCCTGTACAGAGGGGGCCTGCAGATAACTCCTTCATATTGAGGTTGTTTCCTTTGTCATTATAAATTGAAAAGGGGCTGTGATTCACTGTAGCTCGAAGTTCTGAGGGACTTTCCACTGATTTCAGCACTCAAAGCAAGAGGCAGGGCATACCCTGCTCAAGGAGGCCCCGCAATACAGACAGGGCAGTGGGACCATTCGCTTCCTTCTCCACCACACTTCACTGGAAGTGTAATCTTTGCACCCTCTTAGAAACCTCTGGAGCAGCTGCTTCTACATGGTGAGAGTTCCTCTTATGAGTGAACTGCGCTACCCCACAGGATAACAAATAAGATTGGAGGAAACAACGGGTGTTTTCCCATGTGGTGTTTTTGGAAAGTTTTTATTTTTTCTTCCACACTTCCAGTACAGATATGAGCCTGGACCAGAGCCAAACTTTGTTTTCTTCCACTTTTTAAAGTGCCCCCTGCCCATGAATTAGAGCTGATTAAGCCATGGACAGGAACCTCTCAAACCAATGGCTCATCTTATGGGTCCTACTCTGATTACAAATGTTATTTGCAGTTGTTCCTGGATTGCTGTAATGGAAAGACTTGGACATGACCAATGCAATGCTCTTCATACAAGAACTTGTAATATTTCCACATAGTAGTTGGTGTCTTTCCATTTAAACGGGAAAGACAGAAAGAAGGGGGACCAGGATCGTGGCAATAAGGAAATGCCCAAAGCAAAAAGTTTCTGGTAAGTATGACTCACAAGAGTCAAAATACTCCTCCTTAACCACTGGCCAGCTGAGCAAGAAGGGGAAAAGAAGATAAACAGGACAGGACAACAGAACAGCATCTCCGCAGAGTTTCCAGTCCTCCTGCCCAGTCTCTGAACACTAGTTTCCAAATGTCTTTCCCTCTTTTACAGCCCATTGGCAAGGACAGCAGGTGCTTCAATAGGATCCTTTCATATTATATTTTCCAGAAAGATATATTTTATGGGATTCTTCAGGATTAAAGTAAAATTCAAATAAAACTGAGAATAGTAACAGCTTAACTTGAGTACAACTCTGGTAATGATATCCTGATTGCCTATAGGTCTGTAGAAGCATCTGTCCTTCATTTTCACTGCTAAACTACACACACACACACATACATTTATATACATATATTTATACCCACCTGAAACCCTTAAGAACCAGGGCTTGCAAACCCAGATTAGACCAACAATTTACATACCTGGTTTCTTGTTTACAAGAGTGGTTGTCAGTGCTTCAGAGGAATGTGTAGAAAGACCTTTATGAACCAGTTCTCAAGATACTCTACTTCAGAGTAATATTTCAGCCTGCAGTAGTTAAAGGTCAGCTTCAACCTGAAATATATATTATAACTTTTCCAAGTGCCTCTGATTGATTCAGATAACTCTGGATATAGTGTCATCCATAATTTCTTTATGTCCCTGCTAAGCTGTCAGGCTCATGTTCTTCAGTGGCAGGGACTAGATGTGCACAGCATGGAAAAGGTGAGGGCTGTTTCCTCCATTCAGTTGTGATTAGCTGCTTGAAATGAAAGTCTTGAGTATCTTTTCTGTTTCCAGACAAGGTGTGAACAGTTCACTAGTCCTGCATGGGATATTCTCAGTGCAGAGATGCCTGCATAGGAAGATGAGGCTCATCTTTCTACCTGTAGGTCTATCAGGATACTTTGTGGAAAGCTTTCTCTGAGGCCAGAGGAAACAGGCTAGAGCTATGGTGGACCAAAATACTACCTATTTCCCTCCCAACAATAGAGAACAGTATTTTCTCTGAAAACAATGCAGCCAGGTGTTTTCCTTCCATCAGAAAAAAAATTTTCTCCTTGGTCTCCAGTACTGGCACTATCAGAAACACTCTTTGGTTTGTTTTGGTTTTTCCTTAGCAAGACTGGGATAGCTTACAACATCTTAGAAATGTGGACACCAAATATACAAAGTTTTTTAACTGTTCCTTGACACAGAATGAGTTTCCACTGCACTTTTAGCCTGAGTTTGAACCCTGACTTCAGCTTCTCCACACAGAGAAGACTCCGTGGGGGTGGTTTAAGTCAAAGTGAATTCAGCAGGGGGTATAGATAAGGAAAGGATACTGTATTTCACTCGAGTTCAAATCACCCACTCACAAGTGCTGGTTCTCCATTTTGTTCCCAAGCTGCTCCTTACAGGACAAACACCTTCTCCGTAGCTGCATTACACATTTGGATGTTCACCTATGCCAGTGCAAAAAGGGTAGAAATATTTATATTTCTTTTTATTTTCCTTTGCAGTGAAGAAAATCAAAACACAAGGTTACAAAGCATAGGACAGAGCCTTTTTACTCAAAGTTCAAATCAAATGGCAAATCGTACTGATAGATGAATCATACTGGTGATCATACTGATAGATGTCATCATACTGATGACATTTACTAATGTCTAAAACTCAATGTATAAATTCAAAATAAAACTGGATAGATGTTAGAAAAAAATTTTATGATTTTGGTTGTGGATTTCTGTGGGGTTTTTTGTTAGGAAACTTGGAACTTAGATTTTCAGAAGTGTTATCTGTAAGGATGTGCTTAGAACAGATCCAGATGGCAAGTGAACTTGGAAAATTCATAATCACATATTTATTCCTGCATTGTGATTACAAGGAAAAGCAATGTGGAATGAATGCAGTACCAGCATAGATTTCAGTCTCTTGTTACATCTTGGATGTATCCCAGCACAAAACTAGAAATCAAGGTACTCCTCTGTAGTGTTTCTGATGGACATTGCAAATCTGTAACCAAAGACCAGAAATATAGACTGAAATCTTTCATCAGAAAACAACAGCCTATCAGCACATCCCGTATCGGATGTAATACCACAGAAGCAATTAATTAATTAGTATAGCCTGAGATTTTCTAAACTCCCTGATAATAAGCTCCAAAACCCCTGTCAGTCTTCTGCTGACATTGCCCCGGGAAGCTATTTATTTTGTACCTATTCCTACTACATAGGATCAAGCAAATTCCTCTGCCTCCATTGCAAGCCAGATCTCCCTGAATATAAATTAGGAATACATGAATACAGGAGGAAGCCTGAAGCATTGCCAAAGAAAATCAGTGCAGATGGGTCTGACACCTGACAACATACTTTGCTGACTTTGAGTCAAATTTAGGGTGGGATTTAATTGGTGTCAGTTGACCATACGTGTGGCACTGCAGTGCCCAGCTGCACCATGTCTTAAATTATTCCCAACTGGGATTTGGGCTAGCAAGAGAAAAAAAGGGACATGAATAATGATACAGCTCTAGAAGCAACTAATAGGGGCCGAAGTTTTCTCTGTGAAACATCTATGGTTCTCACCCTGAACAAAGTCAAACTAAGAATGAGAGAATGTAGGGTCATCTGGGTCTGTGTGAATTTCTTAGGTGACCTTGGGCAGGTCCCTCCATTTCTCTGTGCTTCAGCTCATTGTCTAAGTTATAGTTTTCTCGAGTTGTCTGTTTATATTTTATTCTCCTCACAGCAGGATGGTTTTGCCTTTTTTTAGGTTGCTTTTTTCCATTGGGGTGTGGATGTGATAGTCACACTCAATAATATTTTCACCAACCTATTTATTAATGTCTAGTCATCTGGTACAGTGCTAATAAAACTGGTAACTAAACAGTAATTTTTGCTAGAAAATTTATAGTGCTCAGTGCATTCAAGGAATTGTGGAAGGAAACATCAAAATAAACATTTTCTTTGTAGCTAGTGGGACTTACAAAAATGATATCTCAGCTATCATTTCCCTTTGAAGGAACATTTTTAAGCATCACATAGAGTGCAACAAGTTTCAAATATTTCCATATCTTTGAGGAACTGCAAAGATTAAAATACACAGTGCTTGTTGCTCTTTGCCTTGTGGTGATATGAAAGATTTAAAATCATTGCTAAAGCAAAACATGCTAAATTAATCCTAAACACAGCCCAGAAAATGTTGAAATCATCCTTTGCTCCTGCCTGTAATGTTGTGCTTTTGATCCATGGGGAAGCGCTTGTTTACAGCCTCAGCAATTTATATTTCTCTTTTGCAAGAGCAAGGCATCATATTGTCTCATTCCTGCCTCGGTTATCTCATTTGTTGCTCTGAACTTACACTGCTCAAGCTCCAGTCCCATTTGTTTCAGCAATGAAAGTTGCATAGATGAAGCAATACCAGGAACAATACAATCAAATTACAGCCCCCAGAAACAGGGGAGAGGGAGGAGAGAGAGAGAGAAAGAAAAGAAAAAAAAGCAAGGTGAAGGGAAAGAGACTTGGGAGAAAGTTCAGAGCAACTCTGTGATATCCAAAGGTAAGAAAGCAGAAATGACAACATTCTTCATAGAGAAAAATAAAGTTATAAACAAAGAATTCTTTCTGCAATTGAAGAATATAGGAGATTACAACAGTATCTGTAGGAGATAACTGGTATTATCAGGAGATCTACAAGTATTAATTGCATTTAAGCAAGTTATTGTTAATGGAAGTTACAGGGATCATCACTTGTTCTTGGAAGACTTTCCCACCATGAGTCTTGAGTATGCTTGGTATGCACTTCTCTGCTGACAATTCAGGCATTACTAGGTTGAATTTAGCCTCAATTAAGTCCCCACTGCAGTCCTAGTACTTCAATAATTAGCTTTAAAAGGAGCAGGCTTTAAATTACTAACGGAAGTTGTTGATATGGCCCTACCACTGCAACACTGAGCTCAGAACAGGGTACATTTTGTGGGCAAAAGTGGACTGAAGGGTAAATGTACTTTAAAAGTGAATCTGATGTAGCTCAGAAATTGAATGGTGAGCTGATGACTTATGACAAAATGGTATTTCTCCAAGTGGTTAGAAGTAGGAGCAGATACATTATATTCTCATAAGGTTTGGTTTTTTTCCTTTAAGGCTGGAAATTCAAACTGACATGTCTGAGCTCATGGTCTTTGAGGTGACATGAATGAATACGTAGCACCTGCAGGCAAAGAGAAATGTTGTAATCAAAGACCTAGCTTGGGGAGAAATCTGAAAACTTCTGAAACAGTATTCAGAAAGGTGAGCTTGCTGCAGCTGCCTTTTAAGATGTCTCAAGTGTCCATACTGAGCATCATATGGAAAGTCAGAAGTGTTTATCCTTTGAAATGCATCAGGTAGCCATGCTGCTAGAAACACCTGAAATCAGAGTTGAGAATATGCTGAGCAATATGGTTCCAAATTTAACCCTCACCACAGAACGTGACTGTGTAGACCCACAGAGTTCTGCTTGATGTTAGCCATAACTATCTAGCTTGGAGACTAGTCACACATAACCTTTCCATATACCTTTCTGGTAGTCTGACCTTCAAGTTAGGATGTGCTGGGTAGTGTAAAAAAATGTTAAGAGGGGTCGCTTATTCTAAGCTTCACCCTTATCACACGCAATAGAGCAGGAAACAGAGCCTGGCTCCTCAGGAGTTTGATAAGCTACAGAGCAGGTCAGTAAACTGGCTCTTCTTCCCAGGCTGCTTATGTGTCTCTGACAGTTGCATCATTTTTTCCATGTCAAAAAGCCAGTACTCTTACTGTTAGCACAGAGATGCATATAGTGTTTTTTCCCTACTGTGCAGTCTCCTTGACGTAGAAAGAAATAATAAGGGCTAGTATCATGTTTACTTTCCATGCAGAGCAGAGAGAGAGAGAGCATACATCTTGCTGTGCATTTGCAGATGGTTTCTGCCGTTAGCAACAAAACCGGGGTTTAGGTTTTTCTTCCCTTCTGGGGATGGCTTGCATGGTGAACAGTACAGTGTGTCTGATAACATGAAACAGCATGTAATCCCATCTCTAGCTCTGGACAGAAAAAGAAAAAAAATTATATATATATATATATATTCAGTGAACTGTGGTACCCTGACTTCATCCTAACTCTTGCTGTTGGTACAAAACACCAATTTTCTGCCCTAAAAACAAAGCCTCTCTTGCAAAAAGGAGACACCAAGCATTCCAGCTGCATCTGAATTATGAAGTGTCAGAACTCTTTCCCAAAGCAAGCCTTCAAAGTCTTTAGCTGATCAGATAAACATTGCACAAAGATTTCTGCTGGAGCTGCAAAATCCTTTCTCTCCAGAGTGCCTCAACCTAGGAGAACGAATAAGGACAGCAGATGATGCTGAAGAGATGTGTCTGTTGCGTTTCCTGATTGTAGTAGACAAAGCACACATAAGGATTCCCCCCATTCTTCTCTTGAAATTAATGCTGATCTGACACAATGTTTTCTCTTTCCTTCCCCCTAAATCTGAGATGGCCTCTTGAAATACAGCTTAAAATCTGTGTAGTCTATACAATTAGGATCTTTACAGTTCTCCAGCTTCCATCATATACCAGTGACTGTGGCTGTGTACAGAGAAGAATCAAAGCTTCCTTTGAGACGAAATTTAGGCTAAAAAAAAGAAGAAATAGCAACAAAAAGGGTCTGTTTAGGGAAAAAAAAATGAGGTAAATAAAAATATTATTCTCTTGCAAAATCATTACCATCACATCAAGTGATGGTCCAAGAAAAAGAGCCCCATTGCTTGTCATAAAATTATATTCACAGCTACATATCTAGTGGAGATCTTGTCCAGAAGTTTCTTCAGATGCTGGCACAACACCATAAGAGGACATCACAGTGTTTCATAGTGTACCTTCTCACTACAGAAACACAATATATAACAAATGATGTTCAGTGCTTTAAGGGTATTAACTGATTTACTCTTTGCAGAAAACCTTTTAGATGAGTTGGGTTCAGATCTCACAGGAAAGGAGCCACTGCAAATATGAGTGTTGTTTATAAACAAGTTGGGTCTCAAGGGGCCTATCCTTATCCCTGTCATGTCTGCGAAGCTGCCTGGGAAACATCAGCAAATTGTGTGTGCAGCAGATCTTCTTGTAAACACATGAAGCCAACTTTGTAACTCCCAAACACTGGTTTCTGCCCTGGGAAAAACCAGGCGATAGCCTGCAACCCAGGAAACCCTCCAGTTCCCCCTTCTCTTGTTGGGTTTGTCACCATTGCAGCACTGTGACTCTAAGACTGTAAAGTGCCTGCTAAAATTACCTCTCAAAAAAGATTAGACTCTGGCATGAAGCTGTACATGTTGGCCATTGCATTGATCTCCGCATGCTAAGGTTTAAGTCAAACTGAAAGGCCAGGCTGCTATTTTCCAAGCTAAAAGCTAAGGTGCTGTAGCTTTTATTTGGCATAAAGAGGGACTGCTGCATGTACTTGCTGGAGGGAGAAAAGGAGGACTTATGTACAGTGTGCACCTGAGGTTCAGAGGTTTGGTTCCTTTTTCACATTTAGGCAACAGCAACTCTTTTGGAAGATCTTTCTGCAGCTCAGGAGCTGGAAGAAAGAACTGGAGAGACACGAGCTTGTAGCAGAGAGCTGATACCCTGCAGATCAATGCAACACAGAGCCTGTGAGTGATTATGTTTGCATCTGGTGCATCAGCAAGGAGAAAGGAATATGCCAAGCAACAAGCACAAAGTTAGTGAGGTGGGTATTTTGCTTTCTTGAGCAAACAGGAGGCCTGTGTGGCCATTCTTTTTTTTTCTCTCTCCTCTTTTCATACATAGCCAGTCCACACAAGCTTTTCCCATGGATGGACTTAATGCTGGCCAAAGCATTTATAAACTCTTGTCCCGCAAAGTGTCAATACTTTTGCTTTTACTTTTCGTTTTAAACTTCTAACTCTCTTTGCAAAATGTATCCATCCTACGCCAGCCTGCAGTTTTCATTGTGTGGTAGATACTGGCTGTTCTGGCAAGTAAAGGCTGCTCGCTTGAGACAGGCTGTGGGATAAGACCTTGGTACTGCAAGCATCTTGAAACACAGACTTTTTGACACTCATAAACAAAATGATCTCTGGGATCAACATTGTTCTCTAGATTCTGGTCCTACATCTGCAAATATTTGCACAAATGTTTATCCCTAAGCACATAGCTGGGTGCATCAGTTTCAAGCTGCTTAACTTGCAGCGGTGGGGAGCTGTGTTAGCTTTGGAGGGAGCCCGCCTTTAAACAGCACCAGAAAAGGCAGAGGGAGAGGAGTGGTCAAATGGATGCATTTCTCTCAGCCTCACTGGTTACAGTCATGGCAGGAGAGAGAGCTTCCAGCTCGCATCCAAACTGTTAGCAGGTAGTAGAAAGCCTAAATTGTGGCTTTCTGAAACCTTTCTGTTTCTAACCCTGCTGGGAGCAGCCCTGCCTCAGTCTGAGTGTGTTACAAAGTGTGCCCTTTCCTCA
This sequence comes from Athene noctua, assembly GCF_965140245.1. Classification (NCBI taxonomy): domain Eukaryota; kingdom Metazoa; phylum Chordata; class Aves; order Strigiformes; family Strigidae; genus Athene; species Athene noctua. The sequence goes on along the minus strand of NC_134043.1, from coordinate 30,094,775 downwards.
AGGTGTTGCCTAGATCCCACCATGTCGTCTAATTCTCTCAGTTAAGGGGAGCCTCATCAAACGTATGTCAGCTTGTAAACCCAGATACACAACTGATTTTCAGCAGTTTAAGACCTTACCACTCATCAGCTGAGGTGCAGAGAGTGGCAGGGTGTGCTCACAGCCTCCCCACCTGGGAGAGAAAGGAATTGGGCCAAAATGTCCAGGGATGGCGTCATTCTGCTTCCCCACTGGACAGTATATTGCTGTGACCCAGCAAACAACAGAGGTGACTTGTTACACTGGCAGACACTGTCTCATGAAACACCCAAGTCTCATCCCAGACTCTGTAAAGACAAATGCACAATGGTATAGAAAGAGGGTGTTTGCCTTTTAAGTTTCATTTCACTTCTAGATAGATGAAAGATGATGCTCATGAGAGATTTCTGCAGAAACGTGTGATGTAGCCTGTAGCCAAGTCACTGGGGCCTTCTAACCACTAATTTCTTTTGGCCAGGATTTTACCCACTGGCCTCACTTCAGTGAAGTAGTGAAGCCAGCACATACACTTACTTGGCCCACAGGTTCTCATGACAAACAAGGACAATATTAATAATAACTTATTAAGGAATATTTATGACAAGTTTAAATAACTGCTGCAGTGTCTTTTCTGTGTGTGCCTGTTTAAATTATTTCTGTTAAATATATTGGAATATCTTAGATACCTATTTACTTTTAATAGCAGTAAAAGAAAAAGGGGATGATGCAAATGTCTCCAAATAACGGGAAAGTAATTTCTACAATATTTGGCTATTCTTCATTTTTAACACGCAGTTCAATGCAAAGGAGCCAGATAGGTTCAGGAGCACATACTACTTGTCAAATAAAATTGCTTGCCTCTGAATCTCAGACGAGAGTGCCTATTGGAAATGTGCAATTGCAATTTATGAAACAGGAAACAGATGTATTCTGTATTGTAACCCTCTGTGGTTTGGAGTGGGGAGGTAGGAAGGGTATGATAGCTAAGGTCAAAGATATACTGCAAAGTAAAGGACTATTAACTCACAGAATAGTAAGTAACACTTACCACTTACTGGCATGCTTTTCTCTGTGGGCCTCAGAGTGCTTTGCAGACAGCAACTAATTAGCCATTGACCCCTCTGCCTCCAATTCATGATAGGGGTATGAAGACCATGATTTGGGGTTATGGTAAATCCAGCTCTCAGGTTCCTAGCACTAGATCAAAACATGATAGCAGAGCGATGCAAAACAAGTAAAGTCACTTTCCTACTTCAAAAACGTTCTAAAAAATGCAGCTGCGTGAACTCTGTGTTGGCAAGTGTTATGCTACGTTAGGAATTGTCTGATTTCTGACATTCAGACCAAAGCTATCATAAAAGCATGAAGATCAGCTAAATCTCATCTCTCATACTCTGGATAATTTGCAAAAATGCAGTTGTGTGAGCTGGCGTGATGAGGGTTACATCTACAATGCAAGTACATAGATCTGGTTCCAGTTATCGTGGAACCAAGGTCTGCAGGACAGAGGTGACAATTTGCAGTCCCAGCTCCCTGCAACTGGGCTCATAAAAGCAGCTTTGGCCACCCAAGGACAGCTGCTGAGCTGTTCTTGCTTCAAAATTGCTTCTGGGTGGCCTTTAGCTTGGCTTTGTCTGTGTTTTAAAAGTTAGCTGGTCTGATTGCACTTTGGCACTCCTGCTGTGGACAAAATTTACATTAGCAAAAGATCTCCAGCTGAAATAAATGCTCAGGTGCACTACTCAATACAGCAGAGCTGCTGAGGCTTAGCAGGTACGTGTCAGCTGCCCTGCATCTACTTACCTACATGTGTGCCTGAAGCCTGCCCAAATTGCAGAGTGACAATATTCATTAACCTATAATGAAAAGGGGTGAAATTAAAGCATTTTGCCTCAAAACTGGGTCTGGTTAAAGCTATACCTGCCTGGCTGTTTGACTCATCCCCCTGCCAGAGATTGCTTATCCAGAGTAACATTAGCAGAAGACACTATGTGCTTGCCTTAATTTACGGGATGGTGAGATTGTGTTGAGGGTGAAGATGTCTTCAGCCAGCACAGCCCAATTTGCAGTGTCACTGAGATCTGATTCAGCAGGGTATGTACATATGCAACGACCTTGTGCTCACGTCCGCCTTGCTGGCCTTTCACTCCAGACATGCCAACCGTTGCCTGGGCACACACATCTTCTTTGCTGATGGGGCACATTTGGAGATGATCCAAAAAAATGCTTCTGGCTAGTGATTCGTCTCCAGTGGCCTTTTTATCTAGCATGCCTTAATCATCAGAATATCCAGCCTTTAAACTCTTGGGTAGATGATACCTTTGTGAGATAGCGTGGTGCTACTGTCCCTGTTAACAACAGGGCAATGACTCACCAAGGCAAGAATCCCTGGGACTTAAGGGCTGAGTTGTCCCTACCCTCAGTGCTCTGCTGGCTGCCACCCTGCTATTCTCCTGGCAAAGGGAACAAGAAAGCAGATAGGAGAGGTGTCTTTGGACATAGGCTACAACGGCTTCTGGAGCACAGCTTCATCTGAGTTCAGAGCTCAGCAGCAGCTCTGAGACCTGGCTGTTCTCCCCAGATATTGCCTCCACAGCACCAGGGTCTCACAGAGCTTAGCAGGCAATCCAGGTTTTCTTTAGAGGTAAATACTGTTGCTGAGCTGTGTCTTGCTCAGAGGCAGGGACACCTAAATCCACCCCATTTTTATAATTGGTGGTATACCTATCTCAACAGCAAAATAAGTTGGGGAAGTGGCATGCTGTCCCATACCTCTCCACCATGCACACAACTGCCCGCTTCTCACAGCGTGGCCACTGGCTGTGCTGCCAATTCTGTCTGCTCTCACGTTCGAGCTCCACAGCAAAGCAGAGTTACAAATGAATATGAAATTTATTTCAGGCTACATTTCTAGGAGACTGGCGCCTTTTCTTTTCCCAGCAGCTCCAGTGGACTTTGTTTAAATTCCCTGATTTGTTTCTGCGGTTGGAAAAAAATTTTTGAGTCTGCTCTGAAAAGCCAAGCCGTGTTTCCAAAGCCTGGGGACTGGCAAGTGTGAGACAATGGGAAAAGTAAACAGAGCTCCATGAGGAAGAGATTTTACCTGGGTTTTGATTTGTTTCTGTATCCAACAAGAAAGGATGTAAGAACTTGATCTAACTTTGACTTCTCCATCAGCAAGCTCAGACAGCATATTGGGAAAGTGAGGTCAAGCGGTGCTGAGTGTGCAGAGGTGAACAGCACCAGCGCAACACCAGAAGCAGAGAGAAGGAAATTGGCACATCGGTTTGTTTTGTTCCTTTGTGCCAAGTGAGAGCAATTGGGGGGAATAGGTTTTTGCAACGTAGGAAAGCGGAAACAGATGCACTTTCTGCTCTGTCGGCACTGCAATCGGCCATGGCTTGGGAAGGGTGTGTGGTGGGAGCCGTGAGATGCCCGAACCTCAGAGAAGGGCAGCTGAGGTCACCAGGACAGATTTCAGAGTGAGAGCTGGCTTGTGTTGAAACTTTATGCGGTATTGCTGTGAGAATATGAAATAAAGCCATAGTTGGAGCATTTGTTGGTTTGTTGCTAGGCAAACATTTCAAAAGCAATCATATTTTGCAAACTGATTCCTTCTTGTCTTTTTTTGTCTTTTTTTTTTCTTCCTGAGGCCCTTAAATAAATCGTACAGGGCAGACTGTGATTTTTATCATCATATCTGTTCTTTGCTGTTGCTGTGACTGAGCATTTATCAATTTCTCAAATCACCCATGAGTTAATTTTCAAAATATTTGTCCAGGTATTTGGCGCATAGCACTTCAATACATGGTCACTTCAGATCCTAAGGCACTGGAACTGTTTCTTCTCCCTGAGAACAGGCTCAAGGAGATCAGTTTTCACAGTTGTATGGCTGGTATGAATTTTCCTCTGTGTGGGGATTGGACACCCTTATTTCTTAAACTTTATTAAAGAAAGTGCAATCTGTTCCTCACAGTAAAAGAATAAATAAAACATCAAGTGCTTTAAATTAAACACACTGAATCGAAGCTATTTACTTTATAAGATTACTTTGTAAGTGAGTTTAAGCTACTTGTCAAATATCAGGATTACGGCCATGTAATGGTCCTTTTTTTCTTTCATGAGTGTTGGAAATAAACCTGGATTCAACCTTTCCCATGTGTTTCCCCTTGTGCTGTGATGTCCAACTGCTCACACCAATTTGTTATTTGCCCAATGTGCTTTCACAGATGATCTCTCCGGCATCCTCCCAGGCCAGCTCCAGGCCAGCCTGCTTTCCTCACTGTGATTGTGGGGCCATGACAATGAGATATACATGCATTGATGTACCAGGACAATTATTCGTGGATGTTTGTTAAGACACGCAGGTCAGTGTTGGGAGGGCAGACCAAGCATCAGCCACACTTTGGCAGCAGAAGAAGGCTTGTGCATTGCTCCGAGACCCAGTTGCTTGCTTTTGCTCTGCTGGGCTGTCATTAAGGCCTGCATTCACTGGATTTAATTTTAGGCATCTACCTGGCACATCTCTCAGTTGCTCCAAACTCCTTTTTCTGGGATTACGGCCATGAAACAGTCTCTGGAGCTGTAAACCCTTCGTGCTAACGCACAGATGATGATGCACTGTGCTGCAGCATCCAAAAGCCTCTTGGCATGTCACCAGCCCCAGGCCTGGTTTGTCTCTCCCAGGAAAGCTCCAAAGCACATAAGCCTGGTTTCCCATAAGCTAGAGGCAAGATTCTCCCTGGCACAAACACCAGAGCAGAGATCTCCCACCTTTCTCAAAGCCACAGGTTCCTAGTCCTGCTCCCAGCTAACCAGCCCAGCTGGTTCAATCTCCCCTCTCCTGAACATATCCCATCCTGAGCAGGAGACTGGTCCACCCACTCCATGTTCCCTCCAGTGCAGACAGCTGAAGGCAGGAGGTCTGTGTCACACCACAGTGTCCTGAACCACTGGCCTCAACCACAACAGGGACACAGGTGGCTGCCTTCAAGACAAGGATGCACATCACTTCCTGGGTTTCCCAACATAGCACTGATTGCCATTGCTGGAGCAGTATTGAGGGCAGCTGTGCTGATTAGTCACAAAATTTAGCAACCATTTTCTCAGTGTTGACTGTTGCTGTAGGTTTCATTTGAATAGTGTCAGCAGAGGATTTCAGCTCAGATTTGTACCTGCCATTCATTATTCCTACTCAGTGTCTTGTATCTTGAATTCTCTCCCATCATCCCAAGATGACAATCAGCTCATTCCCAAGGAGTACACGGGATACATACACTGGACAGCACACAACTTTGCTCGTACTTGCAGAGCACGGATTGTTTCCTCTGTCCAAATGCTTGCTCCTAGCACGCTGGTTTTCCTGCAGCACTTTGGGTGCATTTTATCTCTTCAGGGGCCACAGAATAATCCACATTGTCACACACAAAAAGTGGTCGTGAATGAATTAGTCTTTGTGTCTCAACTGGAAAATTATAATTTGAACCATTCCACTAAAGCAGTGAAATAATATGCGCAAAGTGCTTGAGAAGAGCCCAGCTTGGAGGCTTCAAGTGGAAAAAGAAAGTTCGGATAGACAAAAAAAACCTGGCATGAAGGAGAATGTCATGAGATCAGCCCATAGAATATGCTGAGGAAGACAGAAATCGACTGAACAAATCTAAGTAATTTGGGTAGCAGTTTGCATTTATTAAGTTCTGGCTCATCAGATGTATCAAATTAGGCAAGTGCACAAGTGCCATGTTTATCATACCAGGCTCCTAATGAGCATCTTCTGTCTTAAGGAGCTCCATTTAAACAAACAGACACAGATGGGGGAATGGCTGGGAGGTAATGAGGTGGTGAGAGGAATGTATGTTGAATTCAGCACTTCTCTGGCTAACTATCAAGCCATTAGTCCCACAAGAAATTCCCAAACATTGTGCATGAAAGATAGGCTCTCTTACACCATGTTGTCTAAGTGGCCTCAGCCTCGTGGTGTCTGATGCTAAGAGAGCCCAGGCTCAAGCCCAGCTCCCGCTTCTGTGGAGAGGCTTGGAGAAATCCAGAATTCCTGGGGGTACAGGATTTGCCAGTGATGTGAACCAGGGCTGTCTTTGCCTTCTTCCACACAGATTTGCTTTCCGTGTTAAACTTCTATACTTCAAGTGCTTTGTCTAGTCTAATCAGGCTGCTAGACTGAAGGGGAGTGCCCTGATATTTAGCATGAACATTCCAAATGGCATTTTCACCAGTTCCTCCTTGTTGCATGCTCCGACTGTAACTGACAGCCACGAGCAGCAAACTAATTTGAAAACATCCCAGAAGGAAAAATATAAACAAGCCAGGAGTAGATCTCATATACAGAGATAGACAATTTCTCCTTAAACTTAGCTCCTCCCCACGTCCCCCAAACAGTAAATTCACAGATGTGATCTTAAAACCAAGTTAATGGGTAAACAGGCGTATATCCTGCCTAGAGATTAGTTTTGCATACCAGAGAGCTGATACATGTCTTCAGTACCTAGATGACTGTATCTCTGCACTGTGGTTGTTGCCATTTCACAGAAAAATTAGTTGACCTGTCCCACAATTTAGGTCTCTTACAAGGTTTATGAAAGTCTGAGATTTTTAACATTTTTAAAAATATTTTTCTGAACAAATACCTAGTACCTAGTGGGGGTTTGTAAGTGTTTTTAGAGCAGTGGTATCACAGCTCTCAAAGGGTGACTTTATCTTCTCTTAAGGCTTTTCTAAATTTAACTATTTCAATGTGTTTTAAGATTATATGCATTTATTCTTTAATCATTCCTATTATTCTTGCGTGAGTTTTCTCTTTTTTTTCCATTTAGTGTTGGAATCTCCAGTAATTTCCATGTAGTCTCACTAGTGATCCTTTTGCCAGAGATGTGCCGTTTCTAATGGCACACAGCAGTTACATACAAATCGTTTACAGCCATCTTGCCTTACTCTTCTATAAATCTGTGTCTTAGATTATAATCTCCATCCCAATCCCTGCTTTAAAATAGTATTTCTTCCACTGAATATCTGCATTTTGGATCACTCTCCCTCCCTGGTATTCACTGTCCTAAGCTGAGTCTCGTTTTGCTGTTTCCTCCTCATATTTCTAAGTGCTCAGTGCAAACCGGATGTTGGCTGCATGTTTCAAAGTCATTTCAGATGTGAATGCACTCATTCCTTTTTATTCTCAGGAATTAATGGGGTTGTTAAATAAAACCAGACACCAACTTTAATCTTTTTACCACTCCCCTCAGTATCTCTGCTTTTCAGAATGGAACAACTACTATTTCTTCTTGTTCTATGGTTCTTCCATCAACATGGTATCTGGGTGAAGGGTTTCACATCTTCTCCACTCTAAATGTCTCTTGAGATATCATACTAAAATTTTTATTCCTTTCACTGCAACATCACCTTCCATTTGTTCAGGACTATTTGTCCACATCTAAAACAGGGTTGTGGTTTATTTGGTGCAATGAGTTCTCTTCCTGCGTACGTGTGAATATGCAAAGGAGTCTAAAAATGAACATATAGGCTTAACACCCCTGCTGTTTCTTGCTCATAGTACTGTTTGTCTCTTGAACTATAATTTGCCCTCAAGGATACAGCTAATGCAGATTCCTTTTTCCCACATAATCTTCTCTCTGTTTATGGAGACAGCAGGAGACATGGGCTGTGACCTGCTGGATGTTGTCGCCCATCCACAGAGAACAGGGCACGTTGATCTTGGCAATGTTTTCCAGGACTTTGCTCAGACCACCTTGCAATGACTCAAGCTCAGACTGTTCCCTCTGAGAGCTGATGCTACCATCTAGCAGATTTCACAGATTCTGGCCCCTAGCCACTACTTTGCTCATTTCATCCCCTTCATCCAGGTGCCACATCCCATTTCCTCACCTTTCAATTTGACTGATGCCTCCAGCACCTCTGGAATAAATTCTCCTGTGACAAGCTTCACAACTCCTCAGAAAATTCCCATATTTTAAAAAAATATTGTGCACCCAGCATCTTCCCTAAGGACCAATGAAAACTGTTGAGAGCTTAGCACATGTGAATCATGGTTGACTCTAGATACTTAAACACAGACTTTAAGCCTTAACCTCTAGTTCTGAAAGTTTAGGCTGTAATGTAGGACTGTAAAAGGATTCACTAAAGGAGTTTTCAGTATGCATACATAATCTATTCATCATTTATATATTGTACCAAGCTCAACCTAAAGAAGGCATCCTCCCTTTATCTCCACGCTCTCTGACAGATTTGAATACACAACTATTTCCACTGTGTGTTCATGTCTTCTGCAGGCAGTAAAGTCAGAACAACTTTTGAGAAGACATTTATTCTGCAGTTATTGCAGCCCAGGCAGTTTTGTAGGTGGAGCAATATTGGACTGGCACTGTGGAGGTGGCATCTCTGCTCCTGACCCAGCTGGTGAAATGGTGGACAACCCTACCTGGGTTGTTTTGCTGCCCCTATCAGGTATTTCTGAGATCTGCTAATAAGAAGGGCTGTAGTCTGTGGCCATGCAAATATATATATGCGTCATATCATACAGTAACTTCTTTTTAATGCAAATGGACATCACCTAATTCTCACAACATTTAAAAACGCAACATAATTCTGTTTGAATGGAAGTTCTTTGGGGCCAAAATCCTATTCCCATGAAAGCAAATGGGAATTATTCCTCTGGCTTTCATGGAATCTAGATCTGGCAAGCCATGAATGCAGATCTGTCACATTTCTTTCTCTTTCTTCATTAAGTTACTGCGATTTTTTTTCCTGGGAATCAGATTAGTGAATTCTCATTTGACCAAATACCTCTCTGAGGTACCTCAGCGAGACTGGAACATTTCCTGTGGCTATCGTATCCGCTTCAATATCCTTCAAAGTGAATGTCACAGCCCTTAACCATTGAAACAGGCTTTTCTTTCACAGCAGCAAAACAGCAAACCAGCCTGGATAAGATGAGAGGGACACCATAAATATTACATAGGGTCTGAGGCATTTACTGTAAATTCAACAGGAACTTTTCCAACTTCCCACTGGGAGAGATTTCTTGGGAATAGAAAACTCTCTGGAGTTTGTAATAACTTCTTAAATGATATTGGGATTTTTAACATTCCATATTACACAACAGGAAGAGGAATCTTAATAGAAACACTGCACACAGTTGCCTTTAATAGGAAACAGAGTCTATGCAGCGCTGAAGAAATATTTAAAACGCTCTTTCCCTTTTTTTTTTTTTAATTAAAACTGATTTTAGGTAATTTTTTACTTACTGAACTCTTTATACTGCTGGATTCGAGAAAAAGTGATGCAGGACAAAGCATGACAGTCACAGGAACGACCTTTTATACACTATGGGTTAACTGGATCCTCACTCCATTTCTCTCAAGCTGCAGAGATGGGAAGGCCAGAACAGCCTGTCTGATGAGCACTGTCAGGCTTCAGCTTTGTGTTTGCAGATGTCCAGTTCTTGTACAGATATGACTTTGAGCTGAATCTAGATCTAGGCATTTTTCAATGTCAGCAGGACCTCCTAAACTTTAGACTGAAGCAAGCTGAGTTTCCTGTTCAGCCCCTCTCAGAATGGGGGCTAGCTTCAAACTTCAAGTCAGCAACCTCTGGTTTTGTTCGGCTAGAATATGAGTGTAGGATGTAAAAGCCTGACTGGGAATTGCAACCTCACATAAAGGGAATGGGACACCGGTTAAATCTGCAAGCCAGACTTCTGACTCCTCACTTATGCTGCATTTCAGAAAAGGCAGGCATAAAGGCAGGGCCGTTCCTGAAAAGGGGTTTCCATACTGTCACTGAAAATTCCAAATGCCTCACTTTTCCATGTACATGGGTGAAAAAAATGCACTCAGTACAATATATATAGCAAACTACAGTTAGCAACACATTAATAACTCCTTCACAGAGAATTTACTCTCTAGGATCCTAGTTCACTGAGGCATCGCTTAGCCTTGTGCTGCCACATTTGACGGTCAAAGGGGTTACACGGTTGTCTGAGGTTGAGCACATGGTCAGAGTGGTTTGCTGAACAGGGTTTGCTGGCCATATAGACAACAACTGAGAGCGAGGAAGGATTCCCCCTGCTCCTCACCCTTCAGAACTATCTTCGTGCTCTGGCGTTCAAGAATACCCAGACCATTCAATGGTCATAAATGTTTTTCTGACTTTCAGCTGAGAAATTCCTTCCAACTGATGTTGCTTTTTTATACAAACCACAGGGTACATGATCTTGAATCGAGCCCAGCCCTTTCACTTTAAGGTAATTTGTGGCTATTTCTTGGGTCTGAGCGAAGAATGGGGCTCGAACTTCTACTTCCCCACAAGCAAGTGGCTGGTGAGTAACACTTGTGAGTAAGCCTCATCAGATGTCTGTGCAAATGAACCTTTCCCCCACCCAGTCTGAAACACATACAAAGTGATCCAAAGAAAGTAGAGGTTTCTGTGAAAGCGGGCAGGCAGGAGGACTCGAGCGAGCCTTGGCAGCGGAGCTCACCTCCGACTGCAGGGAAGCTCTGACCGGAATCCGGACTCCTTGCCTCACCCTTGTTTCATTTCCAAATTTAAATGTGGGATAATGTTTACAGTAAATACAGGTCACCTCTATGTCTGGGAAGGAATTTCATCTCCATGCGTTTCTGTGCTTTCAAAAGAGTTGCATTTTATAGCAAGCCTTTTATTTATAAGCGGTTGGAAAGGGGCTTGTGTTTTAATAAATGAGTAATCAATGGGTAGCACCCAGCAGCTTGCTGTCAGTAGCGTATAATTTTCCTGTCTGCAACGTGCTCAAGGAGCTCTATTGACTATTTATGAACTCTGTGCATCACTTAGAAATCAGACTGCACTGTGAAGTGTGCTCGATTGCTGCAGAGACTGCTGAAAACGCAAATATAAGGGGCCATGTATTAAAGCAAATCTCATGCCTGAGAGTTGCAGTAGGTCCTGGGTGCTTTAGGATCACCCTGTCAGGCCACAGTGTGAAAAGGGATTTTTCAGCCTCTCTCAAAAAGAGCAGGGCAGACAGAAATTTCATCCTGGAAGTTTTCTTGCATGGTCATCCCCACAGTCTGTGGGGAAAACAACTTTTTTCTTGTGTTTGTAGTCATTTCTGGGCAGAGCTGTTGTGAATAATAACTAAACTGAGACTGAGATCTGGTTGCAATATACTGAAGAAAGCTGTTTTTTTCTCTGTGCCAGAGGGTTGTATGCTGAGTTCAGATTCAGACAAACCCTTACCAGACTCCCCTGAAACAAGTTTGGAGGGACAGAGCTGTAGCTGAAGGAAGACTGTTTCCAGCTAAAATGATTATAAAAACGATGCTGTGGTGGGAAGCATCTCCAGCCAATGCAATGGCTGCTGGGGATGGGACCATGTAGCTCCCTCCATGCTATTTTCCCTTTAAAGTGGAAGCTGCCTCCTTGCCTGGAGTTGCAGGAGTCCTGTCTTCACCTGCTCCACCCTGCACCTGAGCTTTGGAACAGTGGCCAGCACAGCTGGGCAATGGGCTTTGCAGGCTGATGAGAGGGGGCATCAGTCCCAGCCACAGTCAGAAGGGATGGGGAGGATTGGGTAACTCTCCTATCATCTGCTTTTTTGCTGCTCTGCTGTGGTGCATGGGAGGGAAAGCCGATGACAGGTCAGGCCTTTTACCTCACTCCAGCTCACGCTCTTTCCTGCAGGCCACGTGTAACCTCAGTTTTGTGTGCCCTTGAGACCCAGGAGATGCAGATTTCCTTTTCAGTCCTGCTCCTGGCCCACAGCTTGATTGTAAAAAGTCATTTCACAGCTGCCTGCCTTAGTTTCCCCCACGTGGTGAATTTTTCAGGATCAGTTAACTCGTGCCTATCTCTCACCCCTCTCAAAGGAATACGGAGCGTGAAGTCTATCCAGGGACTAAGTTACCTGTGAAAGAGATCAAAGAAACGTTCCAGTTGCAAAATTAGATTCCTGTTAGTGGCTTCTGACCTTTCCCATTTTTAAGACTGCAGTTCATTTCTGTTTGTGATTTTGAGCAAGTCTGGACAATTTTGGCAGGTTTGGTGTCAGGAGTTTCTGATCTAGAGCTGTCTGCAAGAAAAGAGGATCTGGGTGTATTTTTGACTTTCCGTGACTGAAGGCTGCTCTAAGTCCCAGAAAGGCTTTTCAAACATTAATAACATTTTGTGGCTTCTATCCTGAGGCATATTTAAAAAGGCTTGGTTTTCTTAAGGTGGATAATAAGGTAAAAATTGTCTCCTATTATGATTTCTCAAATCTACTCCTCCTCTCAGTACCAGAACTGCCCCCCCCCCTCTGCCCTGCTCCTGAGCATTAAATTCAACTGCTTAAACTTGTTAAAAACTCCTGCTTAAAGCTGTAATTTTAGATCCTCCGTGCGTATAAATAGACACAAAGACAACACAGTTATGTTGACTGACATTAACTGGGAATGAGGCCCAAACATTTATTCCTTCTCTTCACCTCTGCTGCCTTTTGAATGCAGACACATACATACCCACACTCCTGCAAAACCTATAGCTTCCCTTCTACTGTGTAAATTGATCTGTAGGTTTTTTGGTTAAATCTATATATGAAATAAAATGGCCATAAAACGACCTGTGTGCAGACCTTTGATGGCATTTTTACATGACAATTTGCAAGAATACAAAAGTCTGCAAATTAACGTGGTGACCCACCAGAAACACTGGAATTTTATCATTCCTTCTCCATGACTTTATGTATACAGTGTTTGGAGGAGGAAGTATTTTCTTTTTTTTTTTTTTTTCCCTGTTTTGTTTTTTTTTAAAAAAAGAATAATTATAACCCAACAAATGTTTTTGGAGTTAAAGGGGAAATCATCTCCCATAAGTCTGTCTGACATGACTCAGCTCTGTGTTGGGGATCTGCAGTGCAGAAACGAGGAGCTGAATGTGTTTCTCAGCCATTTCTCAAGGAATAGCTGCTTCCCTCATGGCCCCATGGGTCGTTGCTCACAGCCAGCATCCCTCCACCCTGGACGACGGCCACGCTCAGCCCCTGGGGACAGGCGAGAGAGGCAGGAGTCTATAGGAGCCATGTACGTGCTCACATGTTAGTACACATGGATGTTCCTGCTTCAGCACAGGCAGATCTGTTTTTCTCGCATAGCAAGTGAAGAACATATGGTTTGGGGTCAGCCATCACAGGATCAGCAGGGCACATTGGCCCCATGTTCATGTGGCACCATTCTGAAGGCTCATTCCCCACCTTGGCTCCTGCAACTGGAGTTGCCAGCCACAAGAAGGCTGTCTGTAGGCAGTGGACGTTACCTATCACACGTTAGTTATCTTTGCCTTCTCTCCTGAGCTCTGTTTTTGGCAGCTCTCTGCAGCAGCCGGTCACTGCAGCCTATATTGCACAAAGCAGCTGGTCAGGCTTTTCTTTTCTCCTCCTCCATGAAAAATGGCTTTTAGACAAACTACTTCCCATGGAGAAATTTCCTTTTGCATGGACATTCCTGGAGGAGGAGGGGATACCCAAAACACTGAATTGCCTGTAGAAGATGCAAACATCTGACGATGCTTAAACAGAGGAAAATAACCCCAAACACATCCATTTTCACTGGACTGGAGTGCTTGAGTGTGTTTTCTCACAGCAATAATGTATGACTAACCTTAAGTGGTTTCCATGACTGATAAGTCCTTCTCTAAGGGCCTGCTCTGCACTGGATGCTCAAGGCATGAATTCCCAGTGTTGTCATCCCTGCTCCTTCCCAAGCCTTAAATCCCTCTTGGAAAAGAGCATCCAAGGGGATTGTCCACATCAGGCTGGATTTATAGGAAGCAGGCAAGAAAGGAGGGAGAATATTTGCACATTCTTTTGAAACATACGTTGGAAAATTTCCCTAAGAAAGAAAAGTGCTTACGCAGCTTTAGTTACTATACATGTGCTTTGGATTGTGTGAAACCCCATCTGCTTTTTCTCAGCAGAGTCCTGATCCCCACATGAGAGAGGCAGACAGACAGGCAGACTGGCAGACCCAGCACTGGTGACTTGCTGCAGAGCCCCTTCAAGATCCCACTTCAGGCAAGCGCTGAGAAATGCCCCCACCACCTGCATTTGTGGGGCCAGGCGTGCGGGAGGAAGAGGAGGAGATATTCCTCCCTGGACTCAGGCCCAAAGAACTTGTGAAAGCAAAATTTTTGGGGCATAAAGTCTTTTCTAGAAAAGATGGTCGTGTCTTAGTAACATCTCAGACTTTATCAGGAGATGAGTCTTAAGGGTTAGCAGGTCTGTTGCCCAACTCCCCGTCTTGATGCTGCTCGTGCAGCTGATACTCCCTGCCCATGGCAGACCATAACTGGGATGGCAAACCCAGAGACAGGTACAGGAGGGCAGTGAAGGACTGATCAGACCCTCAGCTCGGCCTGATTAGTCTCAAGTCTCCAGTACTGCTCTGTCCTATGTGTTGAAGGTCTCTCTTGTGTTCAGAAGTTTTTAGGGCTAAATGTTCATACAGCTTGTTGTCTTTCCTGGAAATGAGATTTCCTCCTCTTCTGCGTATATGTGTGCCTCGAAAAAGAGTCTGGGGAAAGAAATGTTTGTGGGCATGTGTGTGTGTGTGTGTGTGTGTGTGTGTGTGTGGACAGCCATGCTACCACTGTAAACGCCAGCAAAAATGACATCTTTTAGTTGCTCCTGGCAGGATCCAAGGTGAAGTCACCTGTGTGAGGACAGAGAAGCCCTCTCATGCTGTAATGGAACTGCAATGCTGGAGAGAGCAAGAGGCAGCTTCCAGGAGACGTCTGGGCTAGCAATATGGTTTCTCCACTGCTGCTGCTGCCCATGGAAATGTGTGTCCCTGCGGGGGCCCGGTGTATATGCGAGGAGGAGGAGGCAGCTCCCTGAGAGGGGGTAAGGCAGGGGAAGCATTGGGAATGTGAATACTACAACAACAAATCTGTTAATAATTACAGCCTAGCAGTGCTGCTAGCAGCCGCTGCTTTTCAGGCCAGACCCTCACACTAAACAGATACGTCGGGCACCCCTGGACTCATCTTGGCTGAAAGCTAGGCAGGGTCTGGTAGAACAGCAACTTTGAGGCAGCTTCCAGCCTCCTGAATCAGCATTTTGAAGGCTAGACATGCTGAGTTCCTCGCCTTCCTTCCCCCAAGGCATGTGTATATATATATACAGATATAAAACACACATATAGCTATGTGTTAGTACACGCACTCCTGCCTCTGTGAAATGTCAGCCAAAAAATAACTCAAAGATTGCTCGGACTGGTTCAAATGCTGTTAGGCTTCAGAAATTACACCCCCCTCCGAGAATGGGTAAGAGCTGACACAAAGCAGCAATAACCAAAAATTTCCCAGCTGTTGTGTCTGGCCTTTTGAAAACAGGAATTCCTTGGTACAGAGCCTGAAACCTTACTCCTTCCATTCGGCATTGCCTGAGGGCGCTAGCATTAAAAAGATGTATGAGAAAGGATTTATTGTCAGCAAGGTGCTTGTAGCAACAACATTATTTTTTTAAAGAGCTGAGTATAGAGACAGACATTAGGAAGATGGGGGTAACCATTGCTAGGGCTGTTTTAGTTCCCAAGACTGTCGGCATCGAGAGCCACTTGCAAGAAACACGTTATGCTCCAGAGTCCAATGGCCCTACAATACCAGCAGAGACAGCTCATAGCCTTTCGTGGTTTAGTGAATTTGGCTGCAGTCAGGGCTAAAGAAACACGAAGGAGAAAAGATCATCTCAGGAGAGCACCATGGGATAAGAAGGTATGATGTTCCGCTTGGCCTGTTTTACCGGAGTTTTCTCCAGGGACATCAGTTCTCAAATGCTGGTGGAACAAACACAGCAGATGAATGCAGGAATAGTCTGTGATTCCCTTAGCTGCTGTCAGAGTATGTGTAGATTATTCCTGAAAATTCAGGACTGGGATGGGAAGCAGGTTTCACCAAGACCTAGATCAAGAGTGGAAGCTGTTCTCTTTTAAACTCCCAGTACACAGGACCCAAGGCAGGTAGCATCCCCATGACAGCATCCCTGGCCAGGGCAACAGGAGCTGTCTGGCTGCATGAAGGAGCTCCACTGAGGCCCAGTCTGCCTCCCATAGGTCTTTGGTACATGACTTGATGAACCAAAGCTTCAAGTAAAACACTCAAAACCCCAAGATACTATTGCAGGGTTTGATTACATGTTATATCTTACAGTAAGAACATAGAAGCCTACAGCTTTTAAAACAGCACATGTCTCCTCCAGCATATAACACTACTGCAGCTATTCCCAGGGCAGTCAAAACCTAGAGTTCTTTGACCTGGAAACTTTCCCTTCATGGCTTGCTGCGGGAGAGCTGAGCACACACACGACCAATGTGATCAAGCAATGCCCGTTTAATACAACTAAGAAATAGTTTTTATTTCTTTTATAATGTTCTCCCGCACACGTGAGTAACATGCAGTACAAGTCCTCAAGATTGGACAGTTAACTTAGCCTGCGCTTTAAACCTTCTTATGATTGGATAAAAAGTGCCCCATCAGCCTTGCCAGGCTTCCTGCCTTGTGTAACTTCCTCTTCTGTCCCAACCCCTTCCGGGGGTTGTTTGTCTCGTCGAGTTTCTCCCCCCTTATTCAGGGTCACATCCTTATTGCATTCTTGCTTGGCTGAGGCTCTTATCAGTCTTGTTCTCACGCAGGATTGCTCACATATCCATTCTCTCACAGAAAGTCCTCTAGAATCCCAACAGCTTGTGATGCTGTCTCTAGCTCAAAAGGTTGTTGTTATGTGTCTTCAGTTGCATGAAGGATGCTGTACATACTTATGCTAAACTTTGTGCTTCCTCTGACAAAAGCAAGTCGGTGGGAGCTCACAGCTTTCCTCCTTTCAGCCTCCCCCCAGGCCATCCACATCTTCCCTCCATCTGACAACACAAACATGCAACTATTTCAGTGCAGACTCCTATTGTTCACAGAATGCTTTGATGGTAGAAACCAAACTTTGTGCTTGAAGTGCTTAAAAGGGTACCAGCACAAACTCTGATTTCTAGCAGCATATATAGCCGTCTTCTACATTTTATTAATGCTGTGTGCATAATCATGCCACTAAAGTCAGATCCTTTGAGACAGAACTCCACACATGAGAATGAATATTGGGATCTAAGCATTATGATAAAATTTTGAATAATCAGAATCTCAAACAGTTGGAAATCACACTGATGTTTCTTCTACGAATTGTTACTTTTAAAGGTTTCTTTCAATATATATCTATGCACAAAGAAAAATCTGGTGCAAAATACTTAGACTTGTTGAGCATTTTAGTAAAAGTGTAAAAAGTGTCCTAGATGGGAATTTGAAAAAGACAAGTCGTGACTTGTCTTATGGCTGTAATAATGACTAGTTTGGTTTTTTGGTAACAAATACTGCAAATACAAAATCCTGGAAGAGAGAGCTGAAAAGGGCCTAATGCTTATTTTGGCTCTGAGAAACCTGGTTTTTTGAGGTGAAGAGCATCTGCAGCTCCTGTTGATTTCAGAAGGACGACACTACCTCCAGGATTTGAATAACATACAATGGAAACAGTTAAACATGAATCATTCATCGCCTAAGTCAGCACTAAGAAAATGAGCTCATATTTATTTATGTCCCTAGCCAAATTTTTACTCATTTCCTCTCTGAGAGGTAATAAATTGCCTCAGCTAGAGTCTTCAGCATCAAGCTTTTAAGTAACATGATGCCCATAATCCCTGTGGCATTGCTTGTGGTCTAAAGAGGTCATGACTTCTGCAGCTGAGTGGACAGGAAGGGTCACCGTGATGGCTCCTGCACGCCACCTTTTCAGTACCACCTTTTCCCAAGCGCTGGTGGAGGCTCAGGACCACTACTCTATGCCTTCTTACATGTCTCAGGAGGCCATGTTTGTCTGTGCTGTGTTTCCCAAATTATGAGACCTTGCAGCTATCTTGCTGGCCAGCTCTCTTCAGCTTTGCTCTTACAATCGGAAGCTGAAGACCTGGGGTCATCTTTACATCAGTGAAGTTAATCTGTAAGTGAAATATAAAGAGCCAGTCCATAAATACCAGTAGAAATTTAATCATTTGACACAAGCTGTTAGCAAGTCCATCGAATGAATAGTGCACCTTTAACCAAGGCTTAAAACAATCTCCATCACGTACCATCATTTTTGTTTCTCACCATTAGTAATTTGTACCTATAGCATGTGTACAATGTCCGATACTCCTCTCTTGTTTAGTCATCCAAGAATTAATCAGGGAGCTGGGAAGAAAGATTCTCTAGTATTCCAATTCTAAGAGTAGATGTTTTGTATTTTTAAGTTGATCAGTATTTCCAGTAACTGATAGGGCTGTGTAAGTGGAGACACATTTGTAAATACTGTAATTACAGTTATATTCCATTATGTTTTATTTGAATTAACTTTTTTCTTTTCAAGTCTAAGTAATGTTACTATGTTATTTTTATTATGTAATCCTGTTATTTCTAAACTAAGGCCCACAAAAACTTGCAGGCTGACTGTCCCAGAGCTGGTCCATGACTTGCACCAGGCTGCAGATTTGAAGACACCCCCTCTGCTAGCTGATCTGATGTTTTATGTCCCACTGCCACAGGGCTCAACATGTTAGATGTCTACCCTGGTATGTGATGGGCCCTGTTGCTGCTTAGTACTTACACACAAAAATTAAATCAGATTTGGGAACCACTTACCTACTATGTTCTTGTTCTTAAAAGGATATGGCTTTGTCAGTATTTTACAAAGAATTAACCCTAAGGCATAGCCCTGGAGAAAGAAGTATTTAATTGGTTCAGAAAGAGCTAAAACCTTCTCCCATAGCAGTCAAAGGAGGTTTTGCCATTGTTTTATGAAGTTGGAAGAGATTCAGAGCATCCTGTGATGGCTGCTTTGGGTTATGAGAGTTATGATTATGGTTTCTATTGCTGCTCTTTGAGTCACAGCTTGCTCCGAGTGCATAAAATTCAAAAAGTTGTGGGTTTTGTGTATGAAATAGAGGCAGGCTGGGGAAATGGAGGGGGATGGGATGGGATGGGATGGGATGGGATGGGATGGGATGGGATGGGATGGGAGCTCCAGGTGCAATTTCAGCCCATGGGGTGGAAGGAATGTGTAGTATCTTTCCCCCACTGTGGAGCTAATCTGAAATGCAAAAAATATCTTCCATCTGTACAGTAACTTGTACTTACTACAGAAAGAATTCTTCATGGTGGTATCAATCATGGTTAAGTTGGTGTTGACCCAGCTGAGAGACCCAAGAATTCTTCCCTCTAGAACCGCAGGTGTGGCAGAAGCGCATTTCTGGGGCAGTATATGGTAACAACAGCCATTTCTTATAAGCAAGGAGCTGTCACAGAGTGCTTTGGGAAGCAGAGTCTGTCTATGCATATCTCCAGAAAGCTTTGGTGCCCATCTGTACAATATACTTTTGTACACGTTTTAGACAGGTGTTCATACATGTGTTTCACCAGAAATATTCAGGTAACACTTTCCAACAGTGTGAGAGTTCAAAGGAAGTTTTTATAAGCCACCCAGGATAGAAATGACTAATTTAGAAAGCTGGCACTCTGAAATTTGTAAGAATATTTCCCCTCCCTATACAGTTAGAGCTGTTTGTATGTATAGTGAATATTTACATGAAAAGAAGATGTACTTGCAATTTAAGGAGTCCAGGGAGAATTCATTTTCATTAAAAAATTCATTAAACAATTCATTAAACAAAGGACATCAATGAAAAACAGAAGTTCTCCCAAAATCACCAGCTCTATTAAAATCTGCTTTTTCTGGGGCACTAGGGCAGGAAAGCTGCCAGCCCCATGACAGAGGAGAGGTGCAAGGTAAGGCCATATCAGTGACATGTGCACCTCCAACCAGGCAGAAAAGAAATCACAGTTCATTTCAAGGCCTGGCCTGGGACTGATTCTCCCTGCTAGCCCGTAAGGTGCTAGAGCTGATTTAAGGGTGGAAGTGCAGGGCCATGAGAAGGGGCACTGAACTGGGCAAAGGCACTTCAAGAATGTTGTAAAGGCATGTGGCTTCTGGCTTCCAGAATGCTGTGGGTATGCCAGCATCAAAGCTTTTGTCCATCCCTGTCATAAGAGGTGAGCATCTCACTGCCTTTAACAAAACCACCTTCCTCAAGCCCCATATTTCAGTGTCAAAGCAGCAGTAGAAGGTACCTTATCTCTAGATATATGGAGAACTTGCTGTAAGGACTGAACCGGGGTCTCCCAAGCTCCAGGCTCCAACTCTAATCACCAGACAATTCCTGCCCTCTTCCTCTGCAGTCACTGATCCGGAAAAAGCTGTGGTCATAATCTGGTGCTAAATCTCTTCAGATCAAATAGCTTTGCTCTTAACAAAATAATCCTATAGAACGACTTGGCTCTCAGCTGAGAGCAGGAGGAAGATCTGGGCAGTGTATTACAGTCAGGGCACTGCACCAGGAAATTAAGCTTTATTATGTGTGCTCTGGCAACGAAGCACACACGGAAGTGATGTTTACGGCATGCACACCACCATTCTGTCTCTTAATTCTTAATCTTTTGCCCATCACAGTATGGTCAGGGAGTTTTCTTAGGGGAAAGCAAGGCTAATTTCTAGGTTTACTGTTGAGAAAAAAAACCTGGCTGTGAAGTTATCCTCCTTTCTTTTTTTAAGCTGCCACACAAGCTGACTGCTCTGCCCTGCCTGTGTCTGTTTGCTTCTGGAGTGAGTGGTGGGGCATGAGCCAGATTTATCAAGGGTAGGTTCATCACCAAAATAGCTTGGTCCCCTGACACCCACTTTCCTCTTCTGCTGACAGTACCTCATCGTCATGAAGCCAAGACCACCAACATGCCTCCCGTTTGGAGCTCAGGGCAGAATATAAATATTCTTGTGCATCACCACTGCTGCCCAGGCCCACATAGTAAGGGGCAAAAGAGTCACTCTGAGACCAGCTTGCCTGCCATATGGCAACACGTTAATAAGACTGTGGATTAGCAGTCTGACGTTTAAAAGTATTACCATATTTTTTCCCCCAGCTCTGGGAACCTGGTAGTGGTAATGAAAGTCTGAAGGCTTCAGTTCCTTTCTAATTTAAAGATTAGATACCAGACAATAAGTCAAGAGATTTGGTGGCTGGTCTTTAGTTGTACTGTTAATCTTCTTCCATTTCCTCTGGCCAAATCTAGGAAAAAAAAGCTGGGGTCCTGACCCAAAGCAAAATCCCCAGACACTGTCAAGTTGCTGGCATACTTCTTGGCCTCAGAGAAACTCTGTTATGTTGGTGAATTCCCAGATTTTATTTTAGGGTGTCATAATACTGATAATCAGAGGACCTGTCTCTATGGATCTGTTCCACAGAAATATTCGCGATTTTCAGAAAACAATAGTGTTTACTGAACCTTCAGTTGTACATGTTTGTGAAGTATTTTGCTGAGCATTGCCAAAAGGAGGTGCATAAATGGCAGATTGGTAGTTTACAGTAAAAATTTTTTTTTGAGAGGCTTTTCAGGAGAAAATGAGGGGATGCTTTCAATACATGAAGGTCTCAGCCAGCTAGAGACATCCATATTTCAGACATAGTGCAGACATCCAATAAATAAAACACAACTCTCCTTAACTCTGGAGCTCCAAATGACACATTTATAATTGGAGCCTCAGGAACAAGGGGGTTGTGCTTCAGTCCTACTCATTTAACACTTCTCAGCTTGAACTTTCAGTTCATTCAACATATTAATGGTAACCATTGATGAAGCCACCAGGTCTCTCTCCAGTGGATTTCCTATCAAAACTCTATAGTTTACAAGATCTCTCAGTTCTCAAATATATAACTGTTTAAAATTGCTGGAAAACATTTGGCTAGGCTTCCTCAGAACTGGACTTTTGCTCACTCACAAGGTTCATGAACCTTCACAACTCTCTAAGTGAACTTAGCCTGACTTTCCCATGTATAACCAAATCCCAGTACAGGTCAGTCTCATTTAGTTTCACATTTCACTACAGACATTTTTTTACAGCTCAAGTTTTAAAGACCTGAGTGTGGGACAGAGACAGGTCTCCCATAAACACAGGCAATAGCCATGATAATAGTTGTACATATCATATGTTGTATCTGGTGCTGAAATGTATTTCCCTGTAGCAAAATCCTGGAGTAACTGTGATGTGAATTAGTAGCAAAGCAGAAATAAGAGTGTTTATTGTTCGTATGTTAAAATAATTCCACCAAAGTTTGATTTACTTCAAACCTCTGTTTGGTCTAAGGCATTGCAAGTTTGCAAAAGTACCAAAAATGTTGAGGGAGGCAGCTTGGTTTGTTCTGAAATGACCACAAAAGGGCAAACACATTAGCTAGAAATGTACACTATAATGCATAGTATATGAAGCCTGCCAGAAAGTCTGAATTGGACAATTCTCTCATGCTATTTCCTTATAAGATTCCTAAGAGGCGGTGCTTTATGTCAAGGAGCATGAGTCAATCCTCAGAGGAGGATGCTCAAATGGAAAACAGATCGAAGGAGGGTTCTGCAGGCTGTGCTGCTGCAGGTCCTGTCCCTTGAAGTGAAAAGCAGAGGAAGGGAGGAAAAACGGGATCGGTAACAAATGATGTGATGGCAGAGTGTCAATCATGGCAGAATTTCATCCTGGCCCCATATTACAGCGGTGCTGGGAGTGCTGCTCCAGCGAAGGCTGCGTCAGCACTTTGTTTAGCTTATACACCGATTTATTATCTGCCCTTTGGGCTGGGGCTGATTTTTCTAGGAGTTAACCTGGCAACAGTTCTCTTCATGTATTTTCAGCTAGTGTGTAGCTCAAGAGTTGTTTAACCTCTCACCCCTGCAGCCTCAGTCCCAGCTTATCCTATCAGAGCACAATTTTCTTGGAGTGACTGGGGTTGTAAGCCTGAAATCCGGTCTCTGCAGCAAAGACAAGGGTTTGTGCAGAGCTCCCCCATCCTCACAAAACACCTGCACTCCGTGCCTGTCCTGTCCTTTGGCTGAAAGTCCTCTGGTGGCTGTTAGAACTGGTGGATATTTTGGGGCAGCTTCCACCTAGTTTGAATACAAACATCGTGCATGCCAAGGGCAGTGATTTACAATTGCAAGCAGTGGAATTGTCCTACCTAATTAGTTACTGCCTGTCAGAAAAGCTGGAATAAATGCATCTTCTTCATCCAATTCTGTTGTTAAGTAAAATGCAATAGCTTAAATCCCCATCTTTGTAATGGGACATGAATGCACTCAGCTTGCCTGGTGGGTGATGGCTCATTAACCCGTGATAACTTGATCAGACCAAGCTGAGACAACTAACAGCAATAAATTGCTAGAAGGAGACGCTGTTGTCCCAGAAGCTCTGGTGTTGCTTAGATAGGAAACTACAGCACCACTTGCCATGGTGTGAAGCCTCTTGCTTAAATCAGTCTCTGTGTCTGAAGTTTGGAGCGTGGTAAATATGTCACCAGTTCTTAAAACATCTCCTGGGACCCATATACCCAGATATATGGGTGTATGTCAGACAAACTAGAAGAAATTTTAGAATTAGTAGGCACTTGGATAAAACTTATAGATTGGGGAGGAGTTACAGTGGCATTTGTAAGGAGAAATCACACTTCACAAATCTATTACAACTATTTGAAGTGTCAAACAACCCCTAACTAAGGCTGAGCTGGCTGACAGAGTCACAAGACCCTCACCAGGAGGGAGATTTTTCATCAATTACAAACTTGTAATAATAGCCAACAAAGGGAAGGACTAAATCTCAGATTTTGCAGTGAAGTGTTTTACAAACACTCCGGAGCATGGCAGGCAAAGTGATCATGTTTGTGAATACATAATTGCTTAGAACTAAAGCTGACTGAAGAGAGGCGCAGAAGGATTTCCCAATACTGAGGGGATATTCAGTAAAATGGCAGATAAGATCTGATTTTGTCAAATGCAAGGTAAGGCACACAGGGGAAAGGGACCCCAACTGCAAGTGCACCCAATTATCACTGCTCCAGAAAGTTTACTATGGATTGGCCTGTACAAACATCAGCTTAGTGTTCACTAGAGACCAAAGAGTAGGACTTATCACAGACAAACAGCACAGAAAATGCTCTTTGTGATTATATAAATCCCTGGTGTAGGGATTCTGTGTGCAGTTCTATTCATCTTGTCTTATGAAGGGTACGGTGGAAAGACACAGAGAAGGAAAACAAGTAAAGGAATGAGTGCCCTGAAGGGATATGAGAGAGGGCTTTCAATCACACATGGCATGGAGAATACAACTTAGAAGCTCCTTGTCAGGGACTGAAAATGTAAGAGGATTCAGCAGAGTGCAGGTCGGGTTCAGGGAGGAGGAGCCCATCCATGCCGCTGGCAGTCCCTGACCTGCTGGTGGCTGCAAGGAGGAGGGCATGCAAAGGGAAGGATCCCTGCAGGCACCCCTATTCCTGCCCTCACTGCCTAGCTATGATCAGCGTAGTAGGTTTGATGGGCCTTTGATATGACCTCGAAAAGAGCTGTTCCTATGATACTTTCTACCCATGCCATATCTTTAGCTGCCATTCATATGCTCTTTTCAAGCTGAAGACCTTACAAAACTGGCCTGCTCCAGCAGCTTGCCATGACTATCTCCTAAAGATAATCCTCCCCTTTTCCAGCACAGATTGCCCTTGGTTCTTCTCAGTCAAAGCCATATGTGTTAGTGAAGTCTCTTTATTTAAAGTGCTTAAGCCAAAGGGCCATACTTTCGCTGAAATGCTTTTGGGAATCAGCAAGCAACCTCTGCTAAAAGGAAGGTGGTGAGAAGCTAAGGGCACTGATTGCTTTTATGCACAGCCACAGAATGGAAGAGACTTCCCAGGAGCAGATGTATGAACCTGCACTGGTTTATAAATCAATCCACCTCTTGGCTGGAAGCTCCCATTCTTGTAAAGAAGTTCTGGGTTTATTTAAATCTGTGTCCAGTCAGTACTTACACATGATTTTCAAAACAAAACCCCATTCAAGCTAGGCAAGGTTATCTACACTTGTTCTTAACTTCAACAGTTTAAACTCTTGTTGAAGATCCTGGTGGGAAACTTCCTGGGAAGTCCTAAAATCTGGTGGCAGATGAACCTATGCCATGAACTGAGAGTGGTTGTTTTTAGAGCAATAAATGAAACATCTCCAAGGCCAGTCTCACTGTGAAAGTCCACAAGGCAACAGTATATCTTGAAAGGAGATCTGGCCAGATGAAAGAGTATTTGATTATGAAAGACGGGTTTGGGGTTGTAATGGGGGTGGAAATGCTAATAAAACAATGAACCAGAGGAGAGGGCTGTCTTTTTGTTAGTATTCAAGCTATTTTTGTACTGTGTCACCCACATGAATGATCACAGCAGCTCAGCTGTGTCCCTACATACCTCCAAAGTCTGTCACATAGTTAGTATTTTAGAGAGATTTTCTGGTGCTTTTAACAGGGGGGTTTAGCTTTTCTGAGGAAAAAACATACAAAATTTCACCATAAATGACTGCAGTCCTGAAATACAAGGTTAAATGGCCGGAAGTGAGGGGCCTGGTTTCCAGAAAGCAGGTGCTTTAGGGCTGCAAAGGAAAGACACCCAAGTTATGATCTAAGCTGGAGCACTGAAGCTGCATGCAGGAAGGTATCCAGTGATTGTTGGAAAATAGCTTGTCTTGGTCACTGACCAGGATGATTGCATGTTAAAGTTATTGCTCTTCCCAGATATCCACCACGCACTACGAGTCAGCGGCCAAAATCAATTAGGAGTGATCACATCACACCACAGAAGGCATATGTACTGTCAATCTTTCTTTGAGCAACAGTACTGCTTATTAGCTCATTGAGGATATAATAGGAATAGCAACGGGTGAATAGTTCATGACAGATTATTTATGCTTCAGATTTCCTCCTCTTCAGTCTGTTTGCAAATTGACCTTGACTTTCCCCGATACTTTCGTAATTCTGAACTACTTGGTAACTAATTCTAGTGGCACAGCTCGTTTGAGAAGGCTCCATTTCAGCCTTCTGATATCTGAAAAGTGGGCTGTTTTTTTTAATGACTCTTAACTCTCTCCATCCAAAGGTTTCAAGGAGGCCTGTATCATGATGGAGGTGTTTTATGGAAGCAGTATGGTGAAATACAGAGGGACCCAGCAGCCAAGTGCCAGGAGCAGAACCCTTCCACGACCTTCTTTTGAGCTCAGTTATTTAGCCCCTGAACTTGGCACCTACAGCCATATACAAAGCCTGAGGACATCTGAGTGCCTTCCCACTGACCCCTATAGGTTTTGCATCAGTGCTGGATCTCCTCACTCCTCTGTCTGTGATATCACAGCCTTCTTTCATACAAATGAGTGGTGAGGTCACAGATTCAGGCCCCCAGGTCTGAAAGCACTGAGGTCAAAACTGATTTCAGTCAGGAGGAATAGAGAAGAAAAGTATTTGGCCCTACTCAGAGACAAGGGAGAAGAGAGGATGAGCTGGGCAAGAGCCCACATGTGCTTGAACAGAAAGCGTCTGATGTTTCACAGACGTGGGGAGGAATGCTTCGTGAGATGCAAGGCGCAGCCCAGGCTGCATGAGCTGCTACAGCTCTCGCTTCAGAATAAAAGCCCAGCTCTTTTGAGAAAACCATGTGCTCATGCAGAAGGGACAGGGAAACAAGCCATTTCTCCTAAAACCTGCCTCTGTTGTCAAGTCTCGAGCATAATAATGCTCTTCCTTGGCCTGTGCAACTGGGACCTGAAACACTGAGAAGTGATGAGCTTGTTCCTGACACCTAGGAAAAAACAGCTCAGAGGTGTTCCTGGCATGGGCACTTCTGGCAACTTCTGTTGGTGGTCTAGGGAAATTACCAACTAGATATGGCCACCTTAGCATTTTTTAGAGTGTCACAATTTGGGGTCATTTTGATGAAAGTGTGGTTGCATTTGAAGAGTTCTAATTATCCCTTCCAGCAATGTGAAGGACCAGTGCAGCATGTAGAAAGTTCAGGGTCACCCTGACCCAAGCTCTGAGTCAGGCTGCCCAAAAAGTGTCTGTCCCCATGGGCAGTGTGTTTGTGATTGCCCTGGTCAAGCCCTGAAGGCAAGTAGGGGCCTGGAACAGTCCTGGAGAGGCAGATGGTACAAATGCAACACTCCTGAGATACTTTCTGAGGTAGCTTGGGAAAAGTGCTTTTGCAGTTTGGGCCAAAGCTATGAAGAGCAGGAATCTGGCTGAGGACACCTGCCCTGACAGCTAAATGGGTAGTTGATTCAGCTGCATTAGGTCCAGCTCTCCCCAACATCTGTGCTCCACCACCCAGTTAAGCAGGTCTTCTTATAGGGTGAGAGCTGCACCCTGACCCTTGGATCCTGCCTGTTCCTGGGAGCAGACAGAGGAAATAACTGTCCCTAATGACACAGACATTTGTAATTGCACAGGTTTCACTAGGAGGCTCTAGGAGCTGCAATTTATAACAGGTATTTATCACTTTATGGTGTTGGATTTCCTTCTGCTGTGCTGGGGCTTGGCAACTGATATGCAGATATTGCACCTTTTTTTTTCTGCCGTCTTTCTTGTAGGGGTTTGCCAGCTGGAGTCTTTAGTATGACAGCAAGTTGTTGGTAACCAAGTGACAAGTGTCCTAACTGAGCACTTGGGTGGTATAATGAGGTAGCTCAGGAGGTTATGTGACAGAGAACTGGAAACTATAATGTTATATAATTTATAATGTAAAAAGCAATTCTCCTAGGTTACATAAGAGCTCAGAGGTGCTTGGGAGACTAAGGGGTCTTGGAGCACCTGGACCTGACCACAGAGAAGGCTTGAGCAGTGAGACTGAGGTGTGCAGACATGTATGACTGCTTCTGGGGCTTTGTCTGTGTCTCCCTTTGTTTCTGTGGTAAGACAAAGTTGATACGTGACTTTGTATGGTACAGTTTTCATATATCCTCCATGCAGAAGTGCAGTGTAGGTCAAATGTAGGCACAAAGGTGGTGTGTGAGTGCCAATGAAGTGGCAAAAGGGGCTGAATGCTGTGGTAGGTGTTAATGACAGCCAGCCACCAGGAGATGGGAATATTTTCTGGAAGGGAAAGTTTTCAGCAGGATTTAAGAGCAAATAAAAAGGAGCCCTTGAGAACTCCCAAGTCCTACAAAGCTGTAAGTTCAGTGAGAGAGAAAAGCAAGCTCACGTATATTGTGGTGACAAATCAGATATAAGGAGATGGAAGAAGTTGCTCATACTGGCAAGCCCTTCAAAAGCATGTAGATTGCCCAGGCTCTCTTTAAATAAAACAAGCAAGTTGGGTTTTTTTAACAAAAAAGTATCACAGCTGTTTTTGCAGGGAGTTTCTCTGTCAGGAAGTAATGAGATCTTGCTGCCCGATTGATAAAACACACACAGGCTTGGAGTAAAGAGGTTTCATCTGTTGTGCTCTTCAGGGCATCACTGTGCTCTGTAACATTAAGAAAAAAAATTTTAAAAATCACTCTCTGCTGACTCACGTTCTGCTCTCTGGAAACTGTAGCCCTCTTGGCAATCCCCTTCCTTTCCACCCTTCACCCCTGGCATTTTTTTCCTTGACAGCAGTTTTCCAATTTTTTTTTAAAGCTCAAACTACATCCAAAAGAGTATAGCTTGTTGAAGACGGTCTTTTGTCTCCTCTAATCCTATTGGAACCAGAGGATGATTACAGAAAAACATGCCAGTGTGACTGGAAAAAATGCTACAATATCTATAGCTGCCCGTGTACTGTTGTCTTGCACACATCTAGCCATATGCAAATCAGACCTGAATGTTTTTTCCTGAATTATTTCTGTAAAGCAACTTAAAAAAAGTTAGGGTGAGAATTGTGAATGTTTCAAAACTACTTTGATTTCAAAGCTTTCTGGAAAACAATACAATTTAAAACATTCAGTTACTGTTTTTCCTAAACAATACTATTTTTAAGTGTGTTTTCCTATTGAACTGATGTTTTTATTTGGGATATGGTTGTAAGATGAAGGCTAATCTGTTCTAACAGTTGCTAAATAAAGACCTCTGATATTTTTCCCTCTTGAAAGACTTTGGGTTTTCTGTGTTTTTCTCAATGTGAGCTAATGTGGAAAGTGCTTTGAGCATCCTTGGAACGTAGCTTGCTCAGGACAGAAAGGAGTTTCAGAACCAACTTCTGCAGTCCTTATATCCATCAGCTATTTCAGCCTGGTCTTCAACATCTATTCTAGTCATTAACTGTTATTTCCAAAATAGCAGACCCCTCAGGGATCAGGAATTCCCAGTCTGACTTGGTAACCTCAAGTATCTCTGCTGAGAAGCAGCAGAGTGGATAAGTGGTGAGGAGAAATTCTTAAATGTGCAACATTATTAATGTTTGGGGGACTACTTTCTAAAAAAAATTAAGAGATCCCTGAGAAAGTCACAATATAACTTATCATTATAATTTTGCCATGATTACTTTCCCCTTTTAGAGATTACTCTTACTCATCACCTCGTTACTGCTTAGCATCTGATACGGTAGTTTCAGGTTCATTCCCCCCTTTTCAGTTTGTTGTCACTCTGATATTGTTACAATAACAACAATTATGTTCATAATCAGAATGACACACCATCTGGGTAATTTTGGCTTTTGTGATTGTAGTGACTAATTCACAGAGCTGAGTTGAAAGCATAATGTGTATTGGAGAAGGATGAGGATATAATCCTATGTTTTTCCCAGGAATAGCAGGTCAAATGCGAGTAAGTGTTAGCCACTCTCATACTGTTACAAAGTTTTTCTGTATCTGTTGTGTACATACGTTTAAGTTTTCCTTCTCTTTGCTAGCTCAGTCATGTAACTTCTTGAGATTGAGGGGGTTTTCTTTTCCTTTCACAAAAAAAAAAATCTTTCTTCAGTGTTCCAGAGAAAGCCTTGACAAATGCAAAAGCAAACTAGATAGACTCCGTTTTGTAATTAGGCTAAATAATCAATGTCTTTAAAGCTTGGTGTGGCCAATAAATCCTTCACATATTTTCTTCTAGTGATAATTAGATGCTGTGTTAATCCAGTAAATAGCCTGTTCAACTCAAACTTCTGTTTGCTCACTTGACTATGGTGGGTTGCTTCTGTAAGAAGGGAGTTTGTAAATTCAGCTGAAAAGAGGCAAGTGATGCTCTCCATAGTATTTTGGGGAGTCAGGTACTAGCATATCTACTGACAAGCCTATTGCAAATGTTCATGTGTGCTCTTTAGTCCTGTAATTTGCCCCTGTCTGTTTCCTGAAATGATCCTTTCGTTAGGACCTAGAAATTATAGGATATCTAGAGAGTAGGTGTATTTCTTCTAGGATGCTCAGTATAGACTAATCTGTCTCTTAGTGCAACTGAAGTAATGAGGGTGGAGTCAGTTTAGGAGTTCTTTGGGGGGGTCATTGGGAGGGGTATGTTTTTTTCCTCCCTGTGGTAGTTTTGGTTTGTGATGCTATAGGCCTACTTGGCTTTTTTCCTCATCTGCTTCTGCTTAACTTGGTGACTAAATTCACATCCTAATACAAAGGAGAATCAGCAAGAAGCAATTGACTGAAGTTGCATCTTCTGCCTTTTCTCCCAAGAAGCCTTTCTGAGACATTTGGAAGAAAAACATAGTGGACCAGAGCCGTAGTTTACAACCTGATCATCTGTGA
The DNA here is from genome assembly GCF_965140245.1 of Athene noctua. Lineage (NCBI taxonomy): Eukaryota > Metazoa > Chordata > Aves > Strigiformes > Strigidae > Athene > Athene noctua. Next base: position 30,064,145 of record NC_134043.1, on the reverse strand, counting down.
AGTAATCAGCAGAGTTATTCCAGTTCATACAAGTTTGGATAGTTGAGATTCTAGTCCCAGTTCTCTCATCTCTAGAGCACCAACAACCAACCAACTTCCTTCAGCATTCATCTTACATGGGACATGACACAATTGTTTAGTTTAAGATGTTACTGTTTTTTCAGCCAAGCCATATAAGCCTGGCCTCTCTCTGTACAAACAGATGGCTGCTTGTAGCTCCTCTCAGGGAGCCAGCTTTATGGGACGCTGAAATGGGCTGAGAGAGTAGAAATGTCTCTCAATCTCTGTCCTCCCTTCAGAGGCTGGGCCTTTTTAAGATGGTCTTTACTGGAGACAGAAGAGCAATACAACTGCAAGATCACCATCCATTTCTCCAAAACTTGGTTGCCCCAAGCCCATGTGTGGGACTGTGATGTACTGTATTGCAGCCTCCCAGGAAAGTCACTATTTTTGCATGACCTGGAGCATTTGCCATCTGCCTGTGTTTGTTCCCTTGTGCTGGGATTTGAGTGTTTGAGGGCAGGCACCATATTGTTTTGTTCCATTTCATACAACACTTGGCAAAGAAGAGAAGGGCATCTTGGCTCACTACCAGGTCTCCAAAGTGCTAAAATAATACTAACTCTGTAATAAATCTAAAATTTTTATTATTGTTTGACACTCCACAGCTTATTTTGGCTTTGGGAATCTGCAAATTTGGACAAAAAATGTAAAAACTTGTCAATGTGGAGCAAATGAGAGCACCCAGCTTCAGTCTGTTTAGCAATACACAATTATGAATCATGGCTCCTTGGTGAAAAGAACACAGGATTTCCTGGAAACAAATTCAGGCCTTGACAGAACTGTTTGATCATCATTTGCTGTTTTGTGTTTGTTTTCTAAGCAGCAATAACATCATTTTAAGCTATAAACAAACCATTTTCCCTTGTCCTTGAAGTGAGTCATTAATTAGTTAATAACATGAATTAACTACTGCCTGTGCATAATTAAAGGAGCCATATTGGTTTTATCTACTGTGTTCTTTCTAATTGTGCCTTCACATTAGAACTTCAATAGACAACCTTCACAGAACTCAACAGAGAGTTCTCCTTGCGCCCCTCAGGATCAGATCTCACTAAAGCCTGGTATAGCACCTGTGCTTGGGATGTAATGAAATGCAACCATCAGTCTTACCCAGGGATGAGATAAGCAAAATAATTACTCTTGTATGACAAAGAGAAGCCCCAAGGGCTGGGTTCACAAAAGAATGCCTAGCTTTTTTCTTGAGGGTTGGATCCCTGCCTGCCCTGTTCATCTGAGAGTCATACTATTATCTTGGGATGGGAATTTCAATGCTGAGTTTATGGCCTGAAACTTGACAATTGCTTCTTCATATTTGGTGGCTAAACAAATGGTTTATCCAATTAATTGGCAACAATATCTTTCTGATGGGGCTGTGGACAGTTTATTGTGAAAAGTTTATGTGCCTATTTCAAGCTGCAACACTGTGGTCACTTCATATGTCCTCAAATAAAATAGACCTTATTCTTTGATGGAGATACTCCTAGTAGACAAGCAGGGAAGAAACAAAGGCCAAGCCTGCCTGGGAGTGGCTGTCTTCTTCCTGGGAAGCCAATTTAGTGCTTAGCTTGGGCTGCTTGTGCTTGGCTCTTGCCTCTTCCCTCAGTGGTCTGTTGACATGTGCCTTGAATTGGGTGCCATAGTTTGTCCTTTAAGTTTCAGTCACCTGGTAGTAGCAATGAATGAGATCTGCTACACAGACAACAAGCTTAGTAACTTCCAGGAACATGTCTCTCTGCTAGACCCCTTCACCAAACGTGTAATGGTGAAGACCTGTGCTAAAGCAAAATGGATCTAAAAACCTATTCCATGCTTCACACACATCTCAGTAGATCATCCATTACACCTTTATCATAGAACATTAAAAACACTTTTTTCCCCCCTCAAACTGAATGGAAACCTGACAAATTCAAAGTGCAAAAATAATCTGTTGGTATCCTCTATTGAAGTGGTAAAACTGCCTCAGTGATTCCAAATTGCTCTGCATATTGTGGGGACAAATGCTTGTCATTCTTGTGAAACTCTTGGGCAGTCTGGGCCATTAATAGGTAAGCATAATGTGTTCAGTCTGACCGGAAAGATCAGACATCTATTTTGCAACATGTGACTTGATCAGATTCTCGTCAAATCCCTGTTGTTCTTGAATTATGTCCTTCATCCCTCTATGTATCCAGTTTCCACCAAAGTCTTCCAAAGTTACTTTTGGTAGGTAGGCAGGTGGATCCAGGCCAAGCATGGCCCTGTCCTGGCAGAAACATTAACCACTGCTGTGTTCTGTGGCCAAGAAACAAAGGGCTACTGCCTTGTTATGGTGTGTCTCCTGGGGAAATATATACCCCATACCTTAACAGCAGGAGGAGACATACATTTAGCACCAAGTAGTCTGTCAATCCCTAAAAGGAGTACCAATGAGAATAGGCAGTAGCAAACTGTTATAGGAATTGCACATCCAATATTTCACCCTATGACCACTCTGTGGGGAAGGCAGCATCTCTGTTGGGTGACATTAAAACCCACAGTGCTGCTAATCTTAACTGGACATGGGTGAGAGGCTTTGGCAGGTTTCCCTGGCTACCTCTGGGTAGCATGTTAAAGCACAGAGTATGAATGATAAACTGCTCATAGATGAAGCTAATACTCAGCTCCTCAGCATGGCTCCTGCCCTGAAGTGGGAGATCTGTAATCTCTTAACATGCTGCATAAACAGCACTGGGTGCCCTCATAGCAATGTGTAGCTGAGATCAATTGAGACTGAGATTGCTAGGTTGACCCAGCGCTGAGGGATCTGATGGAGTTGAGAACGGTCAGTGTGAGGTTCATGGCTGGACTGGATGATCTTCAAAGTCTTTTCCAACTGAGATGATTCTGTGAGATCTCGCAAGTGCTTGACTGTAGGTGATGTCCTGTGGCAACAGTTCCACTGATGAGGAAAACATCTCTGGGATTTGAGGGTAATGAATTGGTTATGTTTGTGTTTTTGTTTCAGCCCTTGTCAACTTGTTCCTATAACACAAGAAGAAGAACCATTTCCCTTAGATACATCCAGGCTGAGAAATATATATTCAACACTTTTTTGTTTCCTTCCTTTGGATTAACCACTCCTCTTTCATTCTCCCACTGTCCCTGAAGTAGAATTATTTGGGGTCCTTTCCTGGTTTTAGCCTCTATTTTTCAGACCTACTTAATTCTGTGCTTTAATCTGTGGTACTTTAAGATTCAGTAGGCTGTAGAAACTTGTCAAAATCCCACTTGTGGACACCAGCACTGCTCAGGGCTTGCATATTTTAGTGACGTGTGTGTCTTGCTCTTCATGTAGCATCATGCAGTGTTCCTGTGGCCATGACAAGCTTTGGGTCAGGGGGCACATCTGGTCCATGTGCAGCCATACTGGTGTGGTTAGCTGAGTAGGTGTGGGGGGTAGGGGTGCTGCTAATGCTGTTGTGGAGGATTGGTGGCTTGAAGGCAGTGAAGAGGAGAAAGCTCAAGGTGAGGAAGGGTAGAATTCTGACTTCCAGCCATAGCTTCTTCCAGAGTCCTGCTCCAAACCTCCCTGCCTGGCTCCTCTTGTCTGTCCTGGACCTTCATGGTCACTTAATTTTTTTTCTTGTTATACTGAAAAATGTGATTGGGTGGTTTTGTTTTGTGATGTGTATTTGTGGGGGTGTGTTTTGTTTTGTTTTTCCTCTCTACATGACCAAGTGTGATTTGACTCTTGTGCTGTAGGTGATGGGCTAAACCAGAGCTCCTTTGTCCCTTGCCACCACTCTTCAAAGTGTTTATTATACCCAGGTGTGCTGCATGTCAGACAAATCCATCCTGTGCAGACAGGAGAAACCCCTCCTTCCTTCATGCTTCTAGCATGTCTTCTCTGGCTCTTTCTAAACAGATCTTTTGATGCTTTGCTAGATGTCATGCACACCTCACACCAGCAACCAGCCAAGACACGTCTGAACCAAGCACTTTGCTTGCACAGATGACAACTGAGTCTTTCTTGTTGTAAGGTTTTTGGGGTAGTTTTTCATATATGCTCCAAGAATTGACAGGTGAAAGAAGCGAGATGTGGCTGGTTGTCACTATATATGATTTGTGTGGCCCTTGGTGGGACTTGCAGGGAGCTCAAGGAGTGGAGTCCTCCTTCCACTATACCTCACTGAAAGATAGAGCCTTTGCACCAGGGAGTACAGCCCTCCAGAGACGTTTGGATGGGATCAGCAAGGAGGCTGCACCTGCTAGGTGTCTGGTAGGGCTGCAGTGGGGGAGCGCTGAGAGGTGACTGGGGCCAGAGGAAGTTTGACTTAGTGAGGAGAGAGCAGGGCAGCAGTCCAAGCAGATTTGAGACTTTGCCAACTGCTAGCAATGGAAATCTTGCTGATAGGTGGCTATCAGCCCATCCTGCCCAGGGTCAGCTTCCCTACAGACATGAGTCGTGGCCCCAAGCATGCTCTGCTCCCAGGAGAGCTGATTGCAGCTTGGCCCTTTAGGCAAGAAGATTACACCAGCATCAGCTGATGTCATGATTTCATTCCCAAATGCTTTTCCACATGCTTGAGATGTGTTTAGCAGGTAAGGGAGAGTTGGAAACTGTCATGATTTGCAAAACAAAAAGAATCCTCTGCTCTGTTTATCTCCTTCTGGCTAGTTTGACTCGGAGCTCCCCATGGGCTTAGCAATTCATGTCAGCATCTGCGTCTTCACCCTGGCTTTAAACCCACCCTGTGAAATGTTAATGCTGGCTTTGCTACCTGAGTATGGGATCATGCTAGCCAAAAGGGTCAAGGCATTGGAGCATTATGGAGAGCTGCTACAGCCCCAGAGGTCCAAAGGCCACTGACTCCTCCATGTGTGGAATGGAAGAGTATTTGAGGGGATTGAAGAGCTGTGTGTTTAGGGTGGGTTTTTTTGCTGCTGTCTTGCAGGTCTCTTGGAAGAGGTACTGAGCACTCGAGCAGAGGTTGTGACCTATCTATCCTCTGTAAGAGGTCTGTGTGTTGACAGGAGTCAACATGGACTTGACCTCTGATTATGAGCCCTTGAATGCAGGACAATCCTGGGAGCTGCACAGTGGATACCAGTACCCTTTCTTAGCTGCAGCAGCTTCTTCCTCCCTCTCACACCCTCCCTTTTTGCTTTGGACAAACCAGCCCAAGGCCATGAACCAGCAGTGAATATTAACGAAACCAGCCTACTAGCATGATGTGTGTTCTCTGCTGTGCCTGTGACCCTGATGATAGGAGTCTTTTGATCCCAGCCACAGGCACTGCAGTGGTCTCTGTGTGATGCTTTAGATCAAGCCAAACAGTGATCATTGGGGCCAATCTTGCTACTGCATAGTTTGGTCTGGTGAGAGCAGATGCCCTATTTCCCAATCAAAAGGGCATAAAAAACATATCCTCACCTATCCCCTTGTGTCTAATGCAAGTTTTCCAGTAGCTTATGAGGGACATAACGAGTTTAACTGGGAGTCCTGGGTGATGTTCAGTGCTTCATGCTGACCCAGTGCTGCTGTCCCTCACAGCCAGCACTAATCCAGCCAGCTGCAACCTGCTGTGATCCTCTCAAGATGCCTGTGGGGTGTGTGCATGCTATGGGGACTTGCAGGGGTCATTCTCCAGTGGTTGGCTGGGAAGAGCCTCCCTTGTTCATCACCACGGAAAAAATGCCTTTTGCTTCCTGAATGCAGTATTTTGCTGATCTCCAGGGAAAGCTGAGTGTGAAGGGCTGGTGATAAGTATTAGTGCTGGTATTACGGCCCTCTTGCTCCTGTGGAGGAACATGGCTGTGGGCAGGGCTTGAGTTTGGACAAAGAAATGAGGATGGGCCTTATTCTCATGTTCTGCTGAATTGGCACGCTGTGGCTGGGGAGGGGATGTGGCTGCTCCCCCCCTTATCCAACCCAGTTGTTGAATGTTATTGCGTCAGCCCATCTTCAAGAGCAATGCCGTGCTTCCTTGGAGCTCCACGGAGCTCACTGGTCTTAACTGAGCACAGCTGAAAGCACGAGAGCAACTGCTGGGCTGATGCTGCATCTGTTTCTAATAATGTCATCTTAGAGAGCTCCCTTCTAAGTGACTCTGGTCCAAGCATTCATGCTAAGCTAAAGGTACAACCATTTAGGAGACACCAGCCTTGTTCATTGTTGCCTTCCCTGTAGGCACTTGTAATCAAAGAGGTGCTGGAGACAAGAGACTCGCATTTCAGTCCACAGCCACTAATAGATGAGATCTTATGTTTTCTCATGTGCTACTGCAGTATGTAAGAACAAATAAAGACATAGCTTATGAAATCTTTCTTAAACTTCTTTTAATGTGAAATCCTTTCTAGGAACCTGGTCTCATGCAGTATTTCTAGGCCTGACTCTTGGTTTAGGAACTGCCGAAAGTGGGGAGATCATGCTGACTTTTTTTTATTACACATTTCCTGGGTAAACCTGTTCAATTTTGATTCCCCTATAAAATAGGAGGAATACAAAAGATGAGGAGACAAAAGCTTTGTACTCACACCGAGAATACAAGGGGCCATGCTAGTAGATGCTAGTTGTAATGAGGGGCTGTGATAATCAGCTGCTACATGTGATGACAGCAGCTAATCATAGAAGCTTGTTCCAGCCTGACCAAAGTGGAACCAGAAGTGACACTGACCTGGGAAGCAGGGCCTGACTGGCTGCCACATTTGTGGGGCATTTGGACTCCGTGCAATATGAGTCTGACAAAATTCACACAAGGAATGGGCTTGGCAACTTCTAGGCAAGCTCTTAAAATGAGGAGGTAAAACAGGGATAAGCAACCTTTCTGGATGAGGAAGGTTAGATTAAAAACGAACGTTTATTTCTGCCACTGGTTCAACAAGGATCTGACAGAGGGTTCTTCTTACATCCTCTGAAGCTTAGGTACTTTCTTCTTCCCCATCTTTGATTCTCAGTTCTGATGAGGGAGTCATCAAGAACTCTACTGTGAATCAATAAGCTGTTAATATCCATTTGATATTGACTTTTCAGGCTTCAGTGAGATGGGACATGCTAACAAAAGAGCCATGAGAATCATGAGATCTGAGGCTGAAAATACTGTATCACAGAACAGTGTTTCTATTGTGAGTGCAACCACAAAACAAGAAGAAACTCATCTCATGATGATTAACTGTGTGGGTGTTCTTGTTTTTAAACACAGATTTCCATATGCAAGCGATGTGGGCAGTTCCCACTTCATTTATCCTTGCTATCGATTTAATGTACAAACAACCCAAATTCCAGATACGTTATTTCATGGTGATAAAGTGAATGGGATCCCATAATACATAGCTCCTTAAAGCTAGGTCAAGTGACCCTAAAACTGAGGGACATGTTCTGAACTGATGTAAACTGAAATTAGTGCAATTGCTCCCGAGTCTGGCAATTTCATGCCTGTTACTAGAGTATCTCATCACCCTCTCTTTTTCTTTCAGATTCCTTAAAGCAAGCAAATCTCCTGTATATCTAGAGGAGAACAATGAAGAACACCTCTGGTTTATGGAGAGACATGTTATGACATCCTTTTAACATATCAGATGGTGGGCAGGAGATGGAATATACAACAAAAATCAAAAAAGATGGAGGACAGGCTCTGAATTATATTCTCTGTGTCTAATGATCTTGTTCAGTCTTCTGAGATGTTTGAGGGCATGCCAGTGTGGGGGAAATTGGAAGAAAAGCTATGCTTATGCAAGAAATGGTATAGCAACTCCTGCCTTGCCAGCACACTTAGGTACCCTTCAGGATAGTAGTGGCTGGCAGTATTTGCTATATTTCTGTCTCTTGGAAGACAGAAAACCAAGCTGCAAACTGTAAGCTCTCCTGTCGAGGATACTGGAGGCTTTCTGGAGGGCACATCTACCTAGAACCAGGATTCTCAGTGCTCTTTGCAAAAACTAAGAGATTTTGTAGGAGGAAAACAATATAAGGTCTCCTTTTCCACCGTGCTTTTCAAACAATTGGGTAAGATGTCTGAAGTGAGAAGTCTTACCATAGATTATTGTTCTTGGCTGATTCTCATGTTCTGTTTCCAGCATGCAGCTCTTGCTTTGTGTTTTTTTTGCTTGTATCTATGCTATGCAGATGACGTTATTTGTGATTAAATGAGAGAATACAAGGAAAAACTTAGTTGGCTGAGTAGGAAGTCGTGTGTCTCCCCCCACCTTAATGTCAAGCAGGCCTTAGTGAGCTTTCGGATCAAGTTATTTCATGGTCCTCAAGGCTGAAACTGGCTTCCAACAATACCCACTCTTACCGTTATTCCAATGATGACTAATTCTAGGAATGCATATAGTGGGGAAAACTGGCTGAAGAGCTGCTCAAGAATGCCTCAGATATTCATGTTGTGTGTATAGGGCTCATCAGCATGGCTCAAAAGTAAAAAGCATCTCCCTAGTTGTATATTCTCTTCACCATCATCTTTCTCTGAAACCAAAGAAACCTGAATTAGAGCATGGGTTTAAAGGAGTCTTTTCCAAAGCTTGGTGGAAAGGCAGAGGGGTACGTGGGGGAGGAAAGGAAGGTCCTATTATGCTGAACCTGAAGGGGGAACCCAAAGAAAGCTTCAGGGTGCCAAATTTAACAACACAAAAGCCGGCTGGCAAGAGATCTGCTTTCCCCAGAGGAGTTTCCCTGCCTGTCTATGAATATGGAATCTGATTCTCTGCCCTCTGACTCTTTCTGCCAACTTCTCCAGCCCACCTGGTTTTATATATCGGCCCTCTGCCATGCTCCATAGCTTGTCCAGCCCTGGCTCTGAGTTGTCATGCTCATGGCACTCCTGGAAAGGATTAATTGTTATTGTCTCCTTTCCATTCATAGTATCAGTGCCCAAGAAAGGACAATTTCAAACAGGTTACAGGGAGAAGAGCTTGCCTTCTTTGAACTGAACTGTCCTGCTAGGTAGTTCAGCCAAACAGTGAAATGGGTTGGTACAAGGGCAGCAAGGAAACCTGTGAAGAAGTTCCCTGTCGCTTTAAAGTCAGACATAATACAGAGTTAAAGGACTGGCTCTCAAGCCCTTTGGAGTAGCAAGGGAGACCCCCGCTAACAGTGGATGCAGCTCTCCACACGTTCAGGCAACACTCACAAGTCGCAGGCAGAACTAATCTTTCCTCTGTGGTGAAGGCTTAAGAAAAACAAAATTCAGGAGTGAGAAACTTAAGGCTTTTCCCCTACTTTCAAAACTAAAACTAAGCCAAGTGATGTGTTTTTTCCACTGTATTTTTTTTTAATGGATTTTTTTTCTCATAGCTCCGTTTCCTGAAGCAATTCCATTTCTCAAGGTCATCCTAAGGCTGCGGATACTCGTGGTATTGCTCTTCCAGCAGCCTCCCTGGCCTGGTAGACATGCATCTGAAAATTGTTAGGGAAACTAAGAAGCAGTGATAGCTTGTCCCTGTGCCAAGCTGTGCTTTTCTTATTATTGCCAGTATCTCCAGCTATCTCCTTCTGTGCCTTGGGGCTTGCGGACTAGCATGTTGCTTCTGATTATCAGTTGAAGATGGAGATTTGACCTCATGTTTCAAGATTTAGAAGTTAATCCAGAGACACCATAATTTGACATCTCGGGGTCTGTAGAGCACCTGGCAGGATGGTATTCACTCCCTGACTGAAGACTACTTGGGGAACTTTAGCCACTGGAAGCAGGGTGTATAGTTTCTCTAACTTGTTTAGAAGGCTGGAGCTGCCTTTTGCTAGTGCCAGCCTCCATTGTGAGTGCCAGAAATTGGTGTGACAGCTACCTATGGGTAACTTAGTCCTTTGCTGTGGAGAGGAGATGAATGGTTTCTTTGTAGTCAGATGACTGGTTAACCCTATTTTAGGCTCACTTTTGTTCCTCACTGACCCTCTTCTCCCTATTTTTCTCCCTTGTTGTCTAAATCAAATGAGTCCAAACCAAAGACTAAAACCAGGAACTGCAGCAGGGGTGAAAGCTGAGAGCCTGGGCCTGGCTGTCATGAAGAAATCAATTGGACTTTGTACTCTTGAGATAAGTAGCACAGGGGGATAAGGGTTTGCGGCTGAAGTTTGTAAGGTCACAAATGTTATCTGCTTTGAGAAAAGCAAATATTTGATCAATCACGCTGGATAGAAACTTGGGGGAGGGAGGGAAATATGTACACAATCTTGAATTTGTGCTGTTGTTCAGATGTGTTCAGGGGTGTCTCTTTGGCTTGAACTGGTTGTATGAATGGTCTAGTCAGCAGGATGTGAAGTACCTCTGATAGAGAAAGGGTAAGAAGTTAGCATTAAAAAAAGAAAACACTCCCTGCCTTCCCCAGAGGAGAAGCCTCTAACTTCTGCTTCCACAGAGATCTTCTGGATGTAGACAGGCATAGTGCATAGGCACACTGGGGAGAGGAGGTGGGAAGAAAGGGAAGTTCATAAGGTAAATCCCGCTTGCTGCCACACTTTGAGCTGGGAGGTGCTCATGGTCAATCTCAAGGACTGCTTGCAGTAGGAGAAGCATTTTGAAAGATACACAGAATTGCAAAGCAAGAGAATTTTCTTGTGCTTTGCTCCATGATTTTGCTGCCAGAAAACAAGACAAGGCTGCTCCTTGCACTTTATTTCCTAAAGTAATTTCTATAATGGTTACTTTATTAGAAAGGAAACATGGAAGTTTACAGGCAGGGAATAAAAGCTCAGCCTAATCATAATTGTTTACCAAATGTAGGGACATCTCCAGTGGCTCAGAGCAAAGGTTCACTTTTCCCAGCATCCTTCCTCCACAAATGACTAGTGTTGGGTGCAGAGGGGAAGAATGCAAGAATAGCACAATACAGAGTGTAGTGTCCATGGACTTACCCACCCAATATCTGCCAGTCCAGCCTGGGAACCTCTAAAGCCCAAAGGCTATTTTTACATCTTTAGTCCAGTTTACTCTCTTGTGTATTCTGAGATGATTAACAGATACCAAATTTTAGTATGTTCCTTTTCTACTTAACATCATTTTACATACCATAAATTCTTTCAGTAGCCTCCTTTTGTGAGGTTAAACATCTTTAGACATTAATAACACTGAAATGAGTTCATTGTCAGTTTACTTTCTACACAACTTACTAGCAAGAAATGCATACTTTTATTGCAATAGATCTTAGAGGCCAGATCACTCATTGTTTTAATTCAGGGTGTTTCCATTCAGAATCATGAGTTGTTCCTTGATTTTATCAACAAACCAGCTGAGAATTGGCTCATGCAACAAACCCACACATGTGGGTATAAACCCAAACAGGATAAAAATAGCCTTTTGCACCTCTTGGTTTGCAATTCCCTGCCTTCCTTCAGCCCCTGGCAAGAACCAAAATGTGGTCAAATACATTCTTGCCTACCACAAACGGAGACTGGGAACAGGGATCTAATGTCAACAGACAGCCTCTGAGCCCCAGTAACTCTGAAGACTGCAAATACATCAGACAGACAGTGAGAAGAGCAAAGTTAAGATAGGGTTGGTTAGTGGCTGTGCTTGAGAAAGCATCACCAATATCTCCAGAGTCCACCAAGGGTGTTAAACTCAACATATGTTTTGCAGAGGAGTGGAAGAAGCATCAGGGAGTTGCAGTCGTCTCCCTCTCGTGCAGCTGAAGTGGGAGTCCAGGAAGTCTCTCTGAAGTGTGGAGATAAACCACATCCAGGGAGTACTGCAGCACGTGAATATTGCAAAACATGTCTGGGGAATACGCCCGCAGTACTTGTGATGGATGAGAGAAACTCGGACCTTGCCATCTGTGTCTAATTCCTGCAATTTAGTGAAAATGGCTCCTGACATGATTCTAGTCAGGCAAATAGAGGTTCTTTGGACCCCACTGGTGCTTCAGGACTTAACCCATGCTGTCCCTAAGACATGTACACATATTTGAGGTGGTTTTCCACTAAGCATTTTTCTTGACATTTTCCATGCCAGGTTTCTTCAATGCCAGACTTTGCCTCTCCCCCAGATGGGAGATCATCTCTCCCATTGCCAGTGCAAAGCTATGGACTCTCTGATCTCACCCTGGCTAGCTGACCCAGGTTATCCCAAATCCAGTGAGGAGCTGAGCCATGTGCTGTGGCTGACTTGGCTCCCTGCCATCACTCCCTGTGGAAGCACACCTCTCCTGGGCAGCAGCTAGGCATTTCAGCCTCTGCTCAACCAGCGTGTGAGCTGCTGTCCTCACGTGACCTTATGGATACACTTTTTGTTCCCCTGAGCTCTTGAAGTACCAGATACCTGCTCATGAATAATTGCAGGCAAGGTTCCTTCTCCAACATTTGCAATAAGCCTGCCTTCAAGAGTGTTTTCCTGCTGAATGTGAATGCTCTTCTACTAAAGCATTGCCAGGCCAGACTTCTCCAGTCTGAGGTCTAAGCAAAAAAAAGCTCTTTGTCTTCTAGCTCACATATCAGACTCATGTGTAATATTTCATAGTGCCTGCTACAGGACACCAAAAAGTTAAGTTGTTGCTTTGGCTAAAGCCTATCCAGGAAAAATGCAATAAATTTAATTCTGCTATATCTGGACTCTATGATAGGTCTAATGGCATGAGGTATTGTGCTGTGCAGCCATTCAATGTTCATCCAGACTGATGTCTGCCTTATATTTTGAATTACTTGCAGTAAGTACAAACACGTGCAGTGCATTTTCTTACATCTTATTCTAATATTTGTATGATTATCTTTTTTAATAGACTTCCCCTTTTCCTTTTCCCTTCTGCCATCCTGGGAATCTGGTTCTCTTCTCTTTCTGCACAGCTGTGATTTTGGGGACTACAAAACCCTTCTCTGATTTATCAAGGCCCACTGCAGTCCACCAGGTCCACTCTTGTGGAGCAGCTTCATCTCACACCCTGCAGCAGGCAGAGGCAAGAGTTTTCTTGCAAAAGGAGCGGGGATTCAAACCAAAAAATGCTCTGGTTTTTTTCAAGTCATGTCCTTTTGCAATTCGAAGAGTGGAGGCCAGCAGAATGCAAAATTTGCTCTCTGGCAGTGTTACTAGCTCTTGCAACTCTTCTCTTATTTTGTGCTTGAGGACCTTGAGATAAACTGAAGAGGTGAAAAAAGTTAATAAAACCTTAGGTATCATAATTGTAGACTCAAAGCCCAAAAATATAGCCCTACTGTCTGACAAACTGAGATCAAAAGAACCCAAGTATTACTACTTAGCAAGCCATTTGCCTCATTTCTCAAGGTTTGCTTCAGGATTACTTGTAGTGCTTTGCAGTTGGCAAAAGGGTGGGTAGTAAAATAGCAAGTCCTGGTGTGTGCTTCAGATGTGTAATCATATCCTGAGACAGACTGTCAGCCTTGGGGCGAAAATGAGCTGTCCTGAAAATTGAAAGAATTCGCATAAAGTGACAGAAGTGATTGAGTGGCTGAGGAGAGAGGTCCTCTTTAACTCCTAAATTGAGGATTTATGTGAACTGAACCATTGGCATTGTCAGTTAAGATACTTGCTCATTTGTTTCCCTGCTCTCTCATACATCATCCCTCCAAGATCTGATGGTGGTGAATATAAGATGAAGGGACCACTGCTGTGGGGGATGGACATGCCTGCTTGGAGCATAAAACCCACTGAAGATGACCTTCTCTGGGACCAAGGGAGGCTTAGAGAAGACCAAGGTGGCAACCTGGGCAAGCATGTACCAGCGTCCATGTGTACCTGTGCACATGTGTGGTTGGGGACAAGGGCTGTTGCCTGGCTTTTTAAACTTTTTTTAAATTCACATGAACATTGTGGTCTTAATCTTTGATGGGCTGAAGCACATGGGAACCTCTCTTTCCCAGACACTTTTTCTGGGAATCTATGCTCTCTCCCCAGAGCGTAGAATAACAAACTAGAAATTTTGGGTTTTAAAATCAAAATAAATAACTATTGTTCTGCCTTCCCCCCCTGCCGCCTTCCCTTCCCACCATCTCTCCAGCTGCCTTCCCTTGACCAGAGCATCCCTTGGGAACTCTTCTGTCCCAGATGTGCTGTCAGTCCTGAGATAACACATACCACCATCTCCTCCTGCTGAGGCCCAAGAGCAGCACTTGCTATGTCCTTGCCTCCATGTTCAGGGCTCTAGAAACCATCCCCAAAGCAGCAGCTAACCAACTTAATAGTCTGAGGTGGGACTGCAGCCTGGGTTAGACCTGCTGACTTTAGTCTCTGTCACAAGCGAGCAATACCACCAGCTGATGCAGGTGGATGATTTTCCTCTCAATTCTCAGAGTTTACAGACTTTTTTAAAGAAAAAACACAACAACTAATGTTAGAAAGACTGAAATTACCAGTACTGGTATCTGGGTTGAAGCAACTTGCAGAGGCTGTAAGGTAACTTGTGGAGTTAATGCTTTGAGTTGGTCCATTTCTGAGGGTTGCCAGTATCTGAGAGAGAGTGAGCTGTCAGGATAATGGGTTTCAGCTGCTGGTGTGTTGCACAGGGGTAAGCAGACTCTCTGGGTGCCACCGGAGAAGAATGGATGTTGAACTCCTTTGCCTTGCACTTAAATATGATCTCACAAGCTCGCCCTATGAAAGCTTTCTCTTGTCAGTGTTTCATATCAGTAGCTATTTTTATATAGTGGTGTAACAGATCTCTTCTCGGGCCTCGGAGACTTGGACAGGATTTGTATTCATGAACTGTTGTGACCAATGGTTAAACAGGAAGGAGCAGGAAATGAGGGTGACTCTGGTGCAGCAGGGAGGGGGAAAAGTTTTGCCAAAAGAAAAAAACTACCCGAAACCACCAAGTCTTGCCTACTAGGAGAGGAAGAAAAGGTAGCATGGTCTTCTAAGTCCCAGGCAATGCTAGTACGGCATACAGAGGTGTAGATGCAAAGGTCATAAATTGATATGAAAGCTTGCGGCAGCTTTTTTTACCAAATGTTGCAATTTAAAACAAAATAATAAAATCCAATAGGGCACATGACTGGCTGTAATCGCTCAAGGCAATTTTGAATGAGAGCAAAGCTTTGCTAATTCACATTAGCTGTTGTACAGCTCAGATCCTGTGGGTTATTGCTGGGTACCAAAAACATCAATCAGACACTGGTGGCTGATTTAAACACACCAGTGAAGCTAAGATGCAAGGCAGCAACTGGAACAATTTGCTGCAAGCCTGTGCCAATGCCAACTCTAATTACAGTTGCTAATGAGCTTTGTTCTACAAGCTGTGTGATAGGTGGAGATGGGGCATCTTCACTGAGGCCCTTCTATGAATAAAACAGTTGGTGGAGCATGTCCCAACCTGTGGGCTGTGGCCACAGGGACTGTGGGAGAGGAAACAGGTGGTTGCCTTTAATTGCTGCAATGCCACAGCTCACCAAGGCTGCGGGAACAAGTGGTTGTAAGGAACTGTGCATTTTTCCTGCACCTCCAGCCTCTCAGGTGTCTCCAAGCACAGTAAGTGAGTCCAGCAAGTCTGGCTCTGCACCCCTGCAGAGTTTGGGGGATTACAGGGAAGGAACATTTATTGACAGTGAGTAAATCGACCTGTGCTCCCTGCCTCGTCTGGGAAAGACTGAGCTGCTGCCAGCAACTCTTGGTAGTTACACTTCTCTTGAAAACGAAAATAGCTGCAAGAGGTTCTGAGGGCAAGGAGAGGGACTGGACAATGAAGGTAGAGGATTCCAAAGCAGGGAGAAAGTAGAGAAATACTGGGAATGCCCAGGTACAAGCACTACCCTGACCACTGCTCATCTCCTTCCTGAAGCTCTGCAGGAGCACAGGGAGATGCTCATGTTCCTGTAGTGCAAGAAATGGTGCTTGAGCCCTTATCACAGCTGAGACTTTGTGCTTTTCTTTGGGAGAGGCACCACAGCATCTCCCTTGAGGTGTCTGGCAGTTTGGGACTTTTTCTTATCTCATGAAGGATCCTGTTTTGCTCTGAGATAATAATGGGCTCTGATCCCCAGATTCCTTTACACATGGAGACTCTTTCCACAACAACAATTAGTAAGTGAGGGTTGTATTGGTTCTATCTTGGAAAAAAAAAAAATCATAAAAAGGGGAAACTGAGGCCCCTCGGTTGCAAATCAACAACAACTTCATCTTGTTTTTAAAAATCCAGGGGGAAAGCCTCCACAGTCAAGCTTGGAGAGCAAGCATAGAAAAGTATGAGAGTATTGTTTAATGTGTAACCAAAATCATCCTTGATGCAACTTGAGTCCATTACTACTTTTGCTATCCACCACAACCGCTAAGAAAGGATTAATCCTTTCCTCCTTGTCCTGCATATATTTGAAGGTCATAATCATCTGTATTCTAGACTAAACAACCCTCATTTTTTCACTCTTTCCTCATAAATTGTGTCTTCTGGCCCTTCTTGCTATTCTCTTTTGGACTTTCTTCAGTTAATTCACATCTCAGAGCTCAGTGCTTGGGACTGGTCACTGTGTTCCCAGCTTCCTCTTTCTGAAATTGAAGCCAGCATTTGTGAATTTGCTGGGTAAAAGTGAAGGTCTAGGATTACCCCAGGCAAGTGTGGGGGCAGTGTTATGGCAATCTGCCTCTTGGAAAATGAAAGTGTCGAGCAATTGCTCACACACTGTTCATAATTTGTTGACCAGCACTGGGCCTGGAGATGTCAGTTGCTGATACGGAGAGCAGAAGTCCCAGGAGGTGGGTGCTGTCTGAATGTCAGCCAAGAAGCAGCATATCCCATAGTAATGCAAACCAGCCTTTTGATCTGGATTGCGTGTGTGCTGGCACCCCTGTCTTATTAACATGTGATTTCTGCTTTATAACAGCTTGCACCCAATGTGTGTCATCTTTTGAGATCACATCTGATTTATTGCTGATCCCAGGAGCATGACTAATTAAATCATTGCACCATTTTGTCCAGCTCCTAGTCTTTAATGGCATTTTTCTTCTTCCTCCCTGCCCCTTATCTGTCCGTTATTGATCTGTGAGATAGGTATGCATTAAAGAAACACTGTTTTGATATTTCATTCTATGGTTAATGGATCTAAAGTCTGGATCACAAAGACACTTGAACATGAGCTCAACTGCCAGACTTGCACAAGCAAGCCTGTCCTCTGTATGCATGAGAAAACAGCATGATACAGAGATACTGTGGGATACCAGGCACCAAGACATTTGCCTGACTCTGATCTGCGTCTGTATGTACTTTGCAAGGAGCTAAGCAGTGGTGGAAAACTCCACCATGGCGCAGCAGAAGCATGGCCAGTTGTCCCACTGTCCTTGCTCTGGGAGAATGAGTCCTACGTGGCAGCTCTGACATCAACAGCTCTTGCCTCTTGCAGTGTAAGTCTGACTTGGCTAAGGTGTGCTTTGATGAAAAAACATCAAGATGGAGTAAGCTCTTTTCCCCATTGTTGGGCTAGTAGCTTAGGTTATTCCATAACTTTACATCTAGAAAGTGCATTTTAAATGTTCTCTTATTTCTGTTAGGGATGATAAAAGAAGGTGGAGGGGATGGTGTCTGGTTTTGGTGGCTCTTTGTTTTTTCCTTTTGCACATAGCACTGGTTCAGTGGATATAGAAAAGGCACCATTTTATGACCTTGGCATAGGACACCTCATTGCCTTCATGAGCTGGGTATAACAGCACTCCTCAGCACTGTCAACCCCATTTAAAGATGAGACAGCAGCCAGGGTTGTGTCACCCAAATGCAAACACCTATGCTCAAAACAGATGCTCCTTATTCAAGGCCTGATCCATCTGTCCACCCACTTTCTAGGTAGGGCAGTGGCCAAGCAGCTGCACTCAAGGGTACCCGAGCACACAGGGGAGGACTTGGTGTGGGTGTCATAGTCCTAATTCCCACCTCCATCAACCCCAGACAGCATCTCAATTTGGCAGAGCATCAGCAAACAGCACCCTCATTCCATGGGATACACAGGGTGTGGTCTCAGTTTGACCAGTGTTGGGACTTTCTTGCTGCAGCATCCTCCAAGTTTGGACAAAGCCCAGCTTTTGTGACTGAGGCGGCCAGGCCCTGATTATAACTGACTCTCATTATCAATAATCAAGGAAAAGTGCAGATAGGACTTGTTTACTTTATGTGGCTATCCCTACCTGGCTGTTATGCAAAGTCCCCAAAGAGCAAACAGAGAACGGGGCTGTTTCAGGAACCACTGAAATAAAAGCAGGACAGCCACAATGTGTGTTGAGCCAAATGCTTTGCATAGTTGCGCTGTCAGCAAACACAGCAAGCCAGAGGGCAGGGAACCAGCCGCGAGCTCGGCTTCTTTCTTAGCTCCTATTTGCCTTTGCATTTGTTATCTTGGACATAAAGAGGTCTGTAAGCCAAGGATTTGGGCAGTTAACCTCAAATAAACCCTAAAAGACCTACTTCAGTGAAGTGTAACAGCGTCTGTTGAATGTAATGGAGCTGGGCTTGCTCTCACCAAGGGTGATTTGGACTCTGAAAGCTTGCTCTTTCCTGGAAGCTAATGGCATTTTTGGGGGCTCTCTTGCTTTGTGTGCAGCTTTGATTACTCCTTTTTTTACCTTGGCTTTATGTCTGGCTCCTCTGCACAACTGAGTGTGTGTACACATGTGTGAGAGAGAATAGCCAGCAGTGAAAGGATGCACCACTGTAAAGACAGACATTTGGGTTTGCTGTGAAGTATCCTTTATACTCAGACAGACAGCAAATATTTGAGACTGAGCAAGAAAATCAGGTATGCTGTTTGAAAAAATGGATCGCTGCAGAAAGTGGTGTCATGATTCACCAAGAGATCATTTCATAGCCTCACCCAGCCCCGTTACTTAATAATACTGTTTAGGATCAAAGTATCCTGCAGGCAGCCAGTTTTGTTTCTTTAAACAAAACCAAATCATACTTTATAAGGTCAGCAAGCTCCCAAAGAGCAACTTGGTGGAATACAGCTGCAGATGGATAGCTATGACATGAAATTAAACTGTGTGGAAAGGCCATCAGCAGCTGACACGGTTCACAGGGAGAGCTGGGTGCAGGAGCTCTCTGATTTCACTTCTACAGGTTGGTGATTTGCTGATGGGTAAAAGGAAGCTCACAGCAGTTAGAAACACTGGTCTCTGCTCTTGGCAGGTAGAGTGGCATGGATCGTTTCTAGCTCTACTTGTTGACTTCTTGAGGATTTTTGGGTGTTCAGGTGCAGGCTGGAAAATAAGCTCTATTATGGACTGTTGGAAAGGGAGCTGGGAATTGTAGTTAAATATAGGCTTTGAACAAACAAGAAGTTATCCAAATGGGTCTGGTTTCTTTCTCTATGTAATTACTAGTGATGGAGAGATCATTGAAAAAAAAAGTTCCATCCAGCAACTTAGAGGCCCTGGAAGATAAAAGCCTGACTGCATCTGTTGCATCTCCTAAAAGTACCAAGCTGTTTGATACAGCTTCCAGGACTTGGGACTTCTGATGTGACCCAACTGACAGCAGTAAAGCAGAGGAAGTAAAGCATCCCCCACTCTGACAACTTCTGGACAAAGACTAAGGTGGCCCCCATCTCCTATAGGAAAAGCTTGGCAAAGGCAGGCAGAAGCAGAAAGAAACTCATATTGAAACCCTATTTTAATAGGATCAGATCTAAGCCACAGTTTGGGAATTCAGAAGGCCATGTCCATTCTCTGGTTGTCCTGATGTCAAGCAGGGTTTCTCTCTTGCTGTTTTATTTATTTATAAAGATGAAGCACTGGATGTTCACAGCTCTCCTGGTGACTTCAATGAGTGTAGACTGACCACCTCTGAAGGATCACAGTGCAGTTTAACGTGTCTCAGGTGTAATTCTCCTTTGCACTAATTTGGAACAGTGTAGCACAGTCTCACTACACCACCCTGCCCCTACATGACCTACAGAGATATGCTGGGTCCCAAACCCCAGAAACCTCAGCAGTGCCTGAAGATTAGGAGTGTGAAACAGCTGTCCTTCCCCTGATGTCTTCTTGTAGCCCTTCACAAGTCCAAGAAAAGCTACTAGCCATTTCACAAAACCTCAACCATCTATTTGCATGGCATTTCTAAAGAAAGATGCATAAGACCTCAGATGGTTATTCCTTTTCAAGAAAAGTTTCTGCGTGTGGATTTGAGCAGAGGAGGATGAAGCTTATGATGTTGCTGAAGCGGATCTGCGCATGCAGGGGTTGATGGCGACATATGGCAAAGTGCTCTTCAACACGTACCATCTATTCTGAGCCTCTGCCAGCTTTCTGCTAGCCTTGGTTTGTTATTGCTAGGTGCATGGTGAAGGAAGAGGTGCTGATGGCAGTGCTTAGGGGGAAGTCTGAGAGCTTTGATTTAGTTCAGACAGGGCATGCAAGACAGAGTGGTTTCTCCTTCTCTCTCTGCCAAGGAGGGCAGGATGTTTATGTGCTGCTCAGCTAAAGGTACCCACAGCCTGAAAGCCTCTTACTCAATTTTACCTGGTAATTGGGATTTCTTATTGACATGCCCAGTATTGGTGGATCCAGCTGAAACCTGATGTCCCTAAACAAACCCTGCCTTCAAAGCCCAGCTTGCAACATCCTCAGAGAGGTTTCTGGCTTGACGTCATCCTGCTCAGAGTTTCTTTCAAACACTCCCTTGTTAGCCCAGGAACAGGGTGCATTGCTTGGACACATGTTCACAGCCCCCATAGCTGCTTGGGGGCCAAACAGCAAGGGGATTTATGAGACATGGAGACCAGAGCCTAGAGGAAAATATTGGGTAATCGGAGAAGTGGCCTAAAGGAGCCAGTTGCGCTGTTTATCTCAGCCTCCCCTGGGGAGGCAGCTGCACCATGTTACCTCCGTCACACAAATCCCTGCCCAGCCTCATTCATAAAATCCCACAAAAGCCTTATATTTGTGAAGGGAGCCCTGCCCAGGCTGGGCTGGGGTTCAGCGCAGGCAAACTCGCTTATCAGGGTGAGGTCTGCACCCAGGGTGAAAGCACAAAGAGCTCCTTTATGCCTCCGTGCCCAAATTCAGGCCAGCTCAGCTGAGGGTGTCTTCATCTCCCATGTGTGTGTGCAAGGTTTGGCAGCAGCAGGAGCAGACCTGCCATAAATGCTGTTTGTAGGAGGCATGCACAAGCCTCCAGCGGGTAGGACAGAAATCCCCCACTACCAACATCTCGAGGAAGGGAGTAGTAAGGAAATGGTGTTGGGGAGCAGGGAAGCTGCCTGCTCTGAATCAGCTCTCTGTGAGATAGAGGAGGGAGGGCTGAGCAGTTATTTTTTTGGTGTGTTCATTTTTTTTAATACCATCACAAATAGGCCTATGGATCATTCCTGCCCTGCAGGAGCAGCACAGCTGCACGTCAAACCCTGAGACGGTGTAAATCAGTGTGCCCTGCCGTGCTGGCGCTCGATTCGGATCGAAAGCATGGTTGCCACCTGCCTGCTTTGTTAACTGGATTAGCCATTTACAGGCAGTCATTCTTTTATGGCTTCAGTGTCTGGTTTTCCAACATAATTCTTCCTTTCCCTGTCTCAGATTCTGTTGAGTCTGGCCCCTCACTCTCTGTAATTGAAATATAAGCATTGCTGTGCATCAGACAGACCCAGGCTTGCTTTCTGGATTTTTTCCTTTTTTCCCTAACTTTTTTCATGGTGACCCAAGGGAGTATGACTGCAACTTTAAATACCTTCCAGCACCACCAGCTGAAATGAGGTTGGGGAACAGGGAGATTTAAAATATGCTTCAAAGGAGTACACAGGAGGAATACAAATAGGAACAGATAGCCTGAATTTAATCTTTTATAGGGCCTTTCACAGAGAATAATATCAGCTCAGGAGGGCCTAGTGCCTGTAAGGGTAGGAGACAGCCGCCTGCTACCGCCTCCTCTTCCCAAAATCTTTTGTAGAGAGAATGCTGTGCTCCAGTGTGGGCAAATGTAGCGTCCTGGGGGTTTTTTTTCAGCTCTTCCATCAAACTAGGTTGACTAAATGCTTGCTTCTGCCTGGCAAGGAATCCTTCTTTCCTCTCAGAACAGGTGTGTGGTCCTAAAGAAGACTAAAACTAAATAAAAACCTCAATTGAAATGGCAGAAACTGGTTGTATCCACTGATGTTCTCCAGCAGAGCAAGGTGCCTTCATGTGCAGTGCAAATCAAGCAAAAAGTACACGCCTGTGAAAACATCACATCTGCCTTTTCCTGGGGTGGAAAATCCTTCAAAAAAGCTGTAAAAAGTGCCATAAATTCAAACTGAAAAGTTAATAGCTAGAAAAGTGTGTGTATGCTTCCGTCCCCTTGTTTACCGAAGACTTATATCTGAGAGTCAGAGCAAATGCCCTTCGCTCCTTGCTGTCATACATCACGTATCAGCCCAGGCAACAAGTCACCAGCTCTCAGAGGGAGCCACTTCCCTGTCTCGGGATTAAATCAGTTCTGCATCTTCAGAAGACACAAATCATTCAAAGGTACTTGGAGACAAAAGAAATTGTACAAATACAGTGTTTGGGGCCAGGTCCTGAGACACTTGGAATCAGCAGAGCTGCAGTGATTTATGTGTGTGTACTCCAGGGCACGGACCTCTCCACTTGTGCATCGGTTGGAGAGTTGATCTCACCCAGAAGAGCCTGCCAAAGGCATCAAGAGAGGGCTGTGTCCTGAGCAACATCCATCTTTACTGCAGGATAGGAAGGAGTCTGATGGGATGGCATTCTGGGAACCCTGTTACGCAAAGGCTTGGGTATCCTCACACCCTCTTGCTGCTCACCAACCTTTGAAGCTACAGAAATATCTTGAGGGTGCTGCCTGCCATGAGTGATGGTGCTCTGTTGGCCTGGGGGATGCAGGCTGACATCCTGCTGAACCAGGGAGGGGTTTGAGAAAGGAATCCAAGTGAAAAATAGCATTTGGTGCACTTAAAGCAAGAAGATACACTGCTTCAATCAGGTGTGTTTACAATTTAGTCACAGACATCCATACTGACCTCTTCTTTACCAATTCACTGTTTCCTGCATGTAAAAGCCCCTTTGCATGCAATATCGTAAGATTAAATGGATGTATTATGTCCTTTTGTGTATTTGGAGGAGATTGTCCTGCAGGGCTACTTCTCATAGTCATAGCTTAACAAGAGAAAATCCAATGTTAAACTGGTCATGACAACAGAATCACTGCTGTCCCTCTCCAGCTCATTCATCTTCATTTTTTCCCCCTCCTTGAAGGCTACCTCTTTATCCAATGCTAGTTCACCAAGTGCAACTGGGCTTTAATGTGAAAGAAATGGAAAAAGAGGAGAATAGCATCTCCAAAAGAAGCTGCAAATACAAAAATGAAAAGCTGGGTGGTGTGGACCACTCTCCTCTTCTAGATGATCCTTCTTTGGTGTTGAGAAATGTGTTTATTTTTATCTGGTAATTGCATGGTGTTTTGCCAATTATGAAGCCTAGCATAAAGGACACAGCCAGCATAAAGATGACTAATAACCAAATTGTATTTGATACAAAAGGGTCAGTACATGGGCGAGTGCTGGGGGTACAAACAAGACAATCAGATTATACATAATCAACATCAATCCCACTGACCCCAACCACGACACCACACAACCAACAATGGGTGGAATAATTGGTGAAATGCAGTCTCCCATAGAAGGGACAGGAGACAACCAAGTCAACAAACCAAATACATAAGACCAAGGAAGCCACACACTGAATCTCTACACAGCCCACGTTTACAAAAGCCAGACCTGACTGGAGCCCAGTCCCAGGGAGGCAGGAGGTCCCTCCCCAACAGGGAACTCTGCACAGGGCATCCCCCTCACAGACAGACACTGCCCCTCCTGCAAGTGGTCCCAGCTTTTATCCCTCAGTGGGACACCTGACCTTGGGTTACTTAATGGGGGACACCTGGGGCTCATTTACCCGATAGCTCTGTCTGTAAGGCCGGCACCACCCTGGAGGGAAGCCTAAAGGTAAACTCACCCCCCCTTTAGGAAGGGCCCTGGGAATCACCCATATGTCAACCTTAATTTGGGGCTTGGGGTTGAAACCCCAGCATTTCACACGGTGACTACCAGCCCTCCCAGATTTAAGCCTCAAGCTCTCTCCACTGAAGTCAATGGCTGTACTTGTATGAATCATTGAAAAAGGAAAGAGTTTTGTTATCTCTAGCAAGTCTTTTTGCTCAGTGTGGTGGGTGGGAGACTCAGTCCCAGGCTGGAAGTTACGTCTGTACCACATATTTCACAGTGTAGCTGTAGGTTTGCTGACTGTCAGTTCACATAGTTTCATGGTTACATCTTGCTCTAAATATAGGAAAAGCCCAGTAATTGCTGACGTCAGGCAGTCCTGTTCCCAGTCAGCCCTCTACCACCTCATTAACTTTTAAAATGTGCAGGTTTACAATAATAAAAACTAGGAAATAGGGAGGTGTGAAAGGTAAGACTCAAAGATAGAAAACATGTAATGGCAAACCTAACATGGAATGAGAATAATAAAATGTAAGGAAAGAATGTGAAAAAAAGCAGTGGGTAGAAAAATGAGCCCCAGTATTTATAACTACTAATGTGAATTGTCACTGTTAAGGAAAATTAAGGTTGGAGAGGAAAGAAACAGCTGCTCTGGTTCTGTAGATGCTCTGCAGTAGCGTGAAGCATGTATGTTGCTGTTAAACTTCTTAAGACCTTCAATAACACGTATACATAATTTAAAGAGAAATTAATATTAGCAAGCAGTATTTATGAGTATAGGAGCAAAAACTGCACTGAGCTTACCTTTAAACACCCTGCTTGTCCGATGTCTGTCTAGCAGGGTTTGTGTTGGCTTGCAGCTGGTCTGATTGTCCATGCAGCCTTTGGAAACGGCTTTCTGTGACCGCTGCTGTATGAGGAGCAAGTCATAGTGAGAGGATGCTGCGTTTGTGGCTGTGTTTGACCTCTGAAGTGTGTCTGGGATGAACTGCGCTTACTGAGGCATCAGGGGAGTTGACTAGGGTCTCACTTTCTCCTGGTGTGCAATGACCCAGGTACGTAGGTACCCTCACTTCATCAGAGCTGCCTTGGTGGATACCCGGCTGCAGCCTCTGATGTGCTTGTCAGTAGGATATCGCTAAGCACCTCAGCATGGGAATGGTGGTGTTCAGGTCCAGTGCGACTCCTCGGGTATTTAAGCAAGAGGCAGATTTTTAAGTACCTGTTGGGCTTCCCAAACTGTCCACCATTCCCAGTATGTTTAAGCTCCTTCTCTTCTGCAAAGCAGAATTAGAGCATAAGCTGCTTTGATACTCTGTGCATCTTGTAATTCCCCTCTTTTGTCATAGACTTCGGAGAAGTGACACAAACCTCAAACTACATGATTACCCAGACTTGGGTAATTTCTATGCTGCATCTCATCCGAGGAGGTAGGAAAACTGAAAATCTTCTTCATGCAATTGGGCAAGTTAAAGCCAAACAACACTGTAAAATTGTGTGTCTGATTAGTTCAGGACCAGTCACTGTATGTTAACTGTCTTCCTATTCAGCAGATCTGCCAGTTCATAAACATTCATGGAAGAGAAAGGCTGCATCTGCCTTTAATTGGGACAGATAAACTGCAGGCAAGCCAAATTCCTAGGCATGCCTGCTCACGTCCTTTGCAAGAGCTATAGTCTCTCTTGGTGATCTCACTTAAACATAGTCAAAATGACTAAAAGATGACCTTCTCTTATGTTTTGAAGTGTAATTTTCACTTGAAAAGTGATCATGATGCTACAGACTGCCATGCAGCACACTTTGTTAGTAGATCTCAAAGCAGTTCACAACAAAGAGTTAAGTATTAGGCAGGGTTAGGATTTAAAGCTAAACTAAACTAACCGATTTTCTGTCTGGAAATGCTGATTTATCAGAATTGAAACTATTTGTGGGAATAGGTATTCCCCTGAATTTAAAAAACCCACTGTTTTAGCACTGCTTTAAAAGGCACTGCTGTGATCTAAATTTGAAGTTTTATTTTCTGGATAGAAACAATGCTTTATTTGGCTTATAATAAAAAGCTGGAGAGCATTAAAAAAAAAGCCAAAATTGAAGCAAAACATCTTGAAATTATTATAGCAGAGTCTTTTGGATAATAGCCTTGTGAAAGTTTTAGAGATACAAAGTTTTGCTTGAAGACAGATGCAGAAATATCAAGACCTTGACAATACCTCCAGCGCAGGAAGACCATTTTGCCATCAGCTCTAGTAGATGCAACCTCCCCATCCTGCACTTGGGTGACCTGAAGGGCAGACAGAGATGGGCCAGGACTGGGAATGGAAATTGAGTTTCCAAATCTTAGGCTAACTCCTTATCACCAAGATAACACCATGCCCTTCCCTCCTTCCCCTTCATCCCCAAATGGCTTACTGGGAACTGATGACTCTGTGGGTGCTGCTGGCTCCCTGCTAACCAGATCATGCTGCTGGGCATGTCCCAGGCAGGATGAATCACCCTGCATGGCTCCGAGCTCCCATCATTCCTCTATCTGGCTCCTTCACCTAAAGAAGAATGGAAACGCATGTTTAAAGTTAAACCCCCCTGTCACTTGAGTTAGAGGTATCAAAGGAGTATTTAATTTCATTTGTTCCAAACCTGCCTTCCAGATGAGCTTCACAAATTTTCTATTTCAATTTTTTAATTTAAAAAAAAAAAAAAGTTTAATATATTTCCTTTGTACCAGCCACTACTTCTTTGGCTAGGTGAAATATTGTGTATGCCACAGAAATTGCTTGCACCATTTTCAAAAGGGGAGAGACTATTTCAAGCAAGAAGGATGTTGGCTGAGATGACCTCCTGAGGTCTCCTCTGACCTGAATTTTCCCTGTGATCCTTTGGAGAAACGATTTTTTGAGCTTCATTTTCTTCCTTCAGGAAAGTACAAATAGATCTTCTCATCACTTGTGGAAATCTTTTCAGAAACCATACTTGTTATTTCTGAGACTTTGATGCAGAAGAGAAATAGATGGGCAGCTGGCAGGAGTTTTGTTTTTGACTTCAGTGATGTCTGGACTTGCTGTGGTGTTTGTGTCTCCAAAGTCTGACTCAAACCCAGTTCAAGCCAATGGAAAGAATCCCAGCATCTTAACAGATATAAAGTTGCCACTCTTGAAAGGATAAACTTTTGATAACACATCTTTTCATAAATATCTATCTCCTTGATCTGCTGGTGAGCTCTCATCAACCAGGGTTTTAACGATGGTTATTCAGGCATACACAAACATTTCATCCTGCTGGTGCTACCTGGGTGACACACTCTGCTGCACCATCACAACATATTTTGGCACCGACAGTGTACCCATTGCACAGAACCTTCTCCACCTGCCAAATACTCTTTCCTTTTCTTGGGCACTGGCTGGGCTGTGCCGATTTGCCTCCATTTGCTGCCCTCTTGTCTGTGATTTGATATGGCTCTACCTCTTCAGCTCTTTGCTAGCCTGACTGCCTACATCTGCTTATTTTAATGCCGCTGTGATCCTATCATGTTAAGGGTGCCCACAGAGCCTCCGTGGTGTCATCTTTTCCTAATCCACCTAAGACAAAATAGTCACCTGAATTCATTACCACTTTGAAAAATGACTGTTCTCCTTAAAGAGTAAGGATAAGGCTTATGGGGAGAGATGGTACATTTCATTAGACCAAGCTTTTGTCTATGCAAATCTCATTTTAGGGGATTTAGGAGCGGTCCAGTGAGCAGATCTTTCCTTGTACAGATATGTCGGCATGGTCTGAGATTTGTAATCCATAACTCGCCTAACAAGAACTCCCCATGCAGAAATGGTTGTTTGCCTTCAAAGAAATGCTTTTGGAGAGCTATTTTGTGGTAAGTCGCTCGATGTTCCTGTTCTTCATTAGATTAGAAAAGTACATGCTTTTCCTGCAGGAAGAGTGTGTAAGTGTTGGAATTTCTAACATGAGAAATCATTGAAACTGAGGAGTTTGAAATGGTAATTTTTCCTATAGCTGAAATTTAAAAGAAGATAGTTTTCTTTCCCATGTCCATTCTTGTTATTTATCAGAACTTACAGTTAATTTACATCCATAGCAAGTAAAATGAAAAGCCTGACTCCTTTCAGGCCACTACCTCCCATCTCCTTTTCCTGCTGCTGCTCCAGCCTTTATCAAACACCTGCACTGCCACCTTCTGCCTGTCCTACAGCTCACAGCTAAATTTCTACCATGCTTTTTGTTTCTCATCCTGCTGAATTCATGATATATGTCCTAGGAAAGCTTGGAACACAAAGAAGAAAGCATGTGTGCACATGCACGGTCAAGACGGTCTGTAAGGTGATTTTCATTTCTAGCCAGTTTATATTATGGATTACAATTGCACTATACCTAATTTCTGGCTTTAATTTAGAGGAGGGGAACTCTACAGTGTTGCTCCCCGTGACCCAAAAAACTGAAGTACTTTGCTCAGCCACTGTTAAACCAACATATTGGCCACCGTTAGGAACAAGTGTTTTTCCAGGTGTCTCAACAGCCTGACTGATACAGGCAATGTCTGAAATAACCAAAAAGTGCTGGTGGAAGACAAAGCTTAGACCATCAGTTGGTATAAATTAGGATTTCTCACTTCTCAGAAGCTACCCTAATTCATACCCAGTGGTTATCTGTTTCAAGTTATCACATGAACTGTGCTAGTTGTGTCTGCCTCTCCTGTGGCTTAGGAAAAAGAAACCTGAGTGGCACATGTCTATGGCTTATGGATGGAAGAAAAATGTCCCCCTTTTTTTCCTTCCTTCCCGTTGAAATATTCATTAAATACAAAGTCAAGAAAAAAATAAGTATCTGAAAGCCAAGTGAACCCAGATGTACTTTAAACCCTCTTGCATTGCTCATTTTAAAGAATTCTTGGTATTTTTCTTTTCCTGGCTAAGGAAGGGGTATCAAAATCACCCTCTATTTAGAAGAATAAATGTTCTTAGTGAACATGCTGATTCCTGCAGCAGCCAGCCCCATGCCTGGCATTTCCAAGCAGGAGCAGAGGCCCTGGCTCCAGCGCTGCAAACTCCTGAGAGAGAGATGGGCTTGCCACTGTCTGCTGGAAAGCACCAGAGCAATTATTAAATATCTAGACCCCAACCTTTAACAGAAAGCCGGTTCTTGCAGGCTTGAGAGACTAGATGCATGCAAGCAAAGGTTGGAAAAATTTCCCCTGCATTGTAAACATGATTTCGCTCAGCACGCTGAAGCATGGCTAAGGGAACAGTGGCATCTGGTGTTCGCTGGGCTGTCCTACAGCCACCACTTCCCAGGTGGATGCTGGCATGCCTCGCTGGGCAGGATGTGGCTCCCCACAAGCAGGTATCTAGCGGCACCTGAGACCTGTAGGACACAAAAGATGTCTGTACAAGCGTCCAGTCATGATACAGGTCATAGAGGCGTCTCAAGCCCATCTGAATGGCAGCT
The DNA here is from genome assembly GCF_965140245.1 of Athene noctua. Lineage (NCBI taxonomy): Eukaryota > Metazoa > Chordata > Aves > Strigiformes > Strigidae > Athene > Athene noctua. The sequence continues at coordinate 30,034,825 of NC_134043.1, read as the reverse complement.
AGAGGTCTGGATGGTGCACCAAACGAGAGAAACCCAAACTTGATTCTAGTGAAGAAGGTAATCACTCTTGTTGGGGGATGAATTGCCCCCACCCAGGACTGTGGCAGGGATGCAGCATCACCAGGGCACCTCTGACTTGGATGCTGATTGAGATTTATATATTTTATGAAATCTTTATTCCATCTTTCTCAATGGAGAGGAATTTGCTGCCTACTGAGGTGCCCTAGTCTGTTTGGTGTGGCAGCCTGTCCACACCCAGGGGCCTGTGACACTCAGTCTGTGCTGCAACAGCTCCAGGGTGTGATGCTCGACTGTGTGTGTCTGATTTGTTTTTACCATCTGAAAATCTCCTCGGTTTAATCTCACGTTCTCAATTTGAGACCCAAAATGCAAGTGCTGCCCAGAAGCCTTTCCCGCGCCAGTGATTTTAACTTGCCCAAAATCTGGAATGACTTTCACTGAGACAGATGATTATGCCTCTTTCCCTATCTTTGTACTTGCCATTAAAGATAGTCCTACCATGTCTGCTGTACAGACATGGCTATTTTTTCCACTGTTAGAGTCTAAATACATCTTTTAAACACCTCTGGCAGGCCAGTGTCAATAGGCAATGGGGCAGTATTTGAACCTTATGGTGAGTATGTGCTGTCTCTGGGTTCCAGGTAGAGAGGCCTCTACTGCTGGTCCCTCAGACACAGCCAGAGGCTTGCTTGGAGACAAACTAAGCTGTGTTTCCTTCTCCTGGCAGGAGAGAAGCCCAAATCTGAGCAAAACAAAGATGTACATCTCCCTGCACATCCTCTATGCAAATGAGGAAAGGCAAATTAGTCTCTGTATTTTGCTAATTGAAATACAGTTTATCAGTCTTCTCCCTCAAGTGCATGAAAGACAGGACATTTCCTAATGAGATGAACAGCATGACTAACTTGAGTTTGGACCTCTAGGGAAACAATTTCTGCTGGTTTCTGTAATTTTTCAAGTTGCAGATTTTTTAGTTGTTCCTCATCTTTATACTTAACAAAAGGCTGTTTTGTAATATTTGCATGTTATCCATGACCAGTTTTATCTGAGTGCTGGGACTGACAGACCTTCTTCTGTTCATGTTGTGATCGGTACATAATCTGATGCACAAGTTCCTGAGCCTAGTTACTTCTCCCTGCTGGGCAGAAGTGAGCAGCTGTGCTGATCCAATGCTGCCGTTATTCCTGCTCCTCCCTGTGGCTGTGCTCAGAAACTCAGTGCTTTCCCTGCACGGAGCCCAACTTCGGTAGCTAAACTCATTCAGAGATCCTAATTATTTTCCCTTTTAGGCAGTTTCTGTTCTGTTAAGTTACAACAAAATGTATTTTGTTGACATCAGAACCGGTTTCACAGCTACAAGTAACAAAAGGGGTGGTTTTGCAAAGGCACTGCTTAATGTCAACCTCTGTCACCAAAACAAGCAGTACCACAGCTACAAGATCTCTTCTCCTTGCCCATGAGACTTCAGAACTCATCAGGTGGTTTCACATAACATGCAGTACTATGAAGCGGTAACTTCCCAAGGGCTGACCTTGGGGTTGTGTCATGATACTTTGGCACAGTGTTCCTCTGACCGCCGGATCTCTGTTTTGCAAGAGTTTGTTCAAGTCAGACCCTGGAGTTGCCATGTGCTGGTTTATTTTCTATAAAGACAGGGGAGCTTTTCCAAAGCGTAGCTGAACTGCTGCTATAAATAAATAAATAAACAAACGGGAACTGGGCACCTAACTCCAAATCTTACTGAAATTAAATTCAATCCCCATCATCTCCTACAAAGACTTCAGTGCTAGGCTGGCAAATGACCCGACTCCTGCAAGTAAGTGGGTGATTGTGTGTGGAGAATAAGCCACAGTGGTGTATCCTCTACAACTATCCCAACCCTTTTGCTCTCAGCAGTCAAGATAAATGTTGATGCCTGAATAGGGTTACAGAGAGAGTAAGAAACATTCATTTTGTAATGTGTCTGGTTTATTAAACTCAGTTTTCACTGGTGTCCTGAGCTGACAAAAACATTTCCCAGGAAGACTGACAAACAGAAACAACTCATAAATATGTATCTTTCAAACACTGTAGGTATAAACAAATAAAAGCTCTGTTTTGTTATTTCAGGAGGTCCTATGTAACCAGCATTTTCAACTGGCCAATTCACAGCACGTGTTAATCAGTGAATAACTTCCACTTGTTTTTAAAAGATCAAACCCAGTGTTTTAAAATTATTGCTCATTATCAGTCAAAACCCCAAGATATAAAGGATGTTCCTTAAAAATCCTCATTAACAGTAGGGGTGGTATATATTGACAATACATGCAGCTTTACACCCCTACAGTGTGGAGTTTTTTATGCAATTGAAACCAAAACTTTTAGAAATGTATTGTTAGGCAACCAATCTGAGGATATTACAGGAGCCAAATTCTCAGCAGGTCTGACATTGGCACCTTCCTAAAATCTACCTTCTTTTAAAATGTCAGGCTGAGCACACCCTGACACAAAGACCTCTACACCACGAATGGCTGGGAATAGAGCACCCAACTGTGACCCTGCCCCAAGGCTCTGCTGCCCAGCATGAACTCCTCTCCCAGCTACATGCGGCTCCTGCCTCTTTGCCAAATCCCCTGCAACCTGTCCCACAGGGCTGCCATGGGCTGGGGATGACGACGAGGACCAGTGCACAGAGAAATGTCATGGAGCTGTGGATGACTGAGGTATTTTTCCTTCCTTGCTGCTCCTCCCAGCAAGCAGGGTCGAGGGAGGGGACAGTGGCAGGTACCAGCAGAAGGTGGAAACACATATCTCCTCACAGCACTTGTAACAAGAGGCATCTTGATTTTTGCAGCTACTGGTAGTCAACGCCTTGCGTGGCGGGTTCCCCCCATGCCTACTGCACACACTACTCAGCTAGTGGTCTCCCACTGGGGCTACGCTACTGCAAGTTCTTGCTGCCTTCTGCTTGGGAGCACCTTGGGGCCAGCATTGGACTTCCCATGCCCTCCCGGTGGAGCACGGCTCGCTGACCTCCTCGCTTTGCACCAGTCAGCCCACTTGCTTCTCTGCAGGAAAACAAGGAGCAGCACTACTTGCACTAACCCCCCGGCAGAGGAGCCTGGTCCCAGAGGGAAGGAAACCTGCTGTCCATCTTGCACCAGTGGGTCACGTTCCTCAGGGCATCATGGCAGAGATACACTGTGGGGCCTTCTGTCCATCGTCCACTCTCTCCTTGCTGGGTCTCTTTGGATACACCACGCTGGCCATCTTGAAGAACTCATCTGCAGCATCCAGAGCTATGAGCCGATCCTGCCAAAGCAACAGGGTTTTACAGTCACTGTGGGCTGCTTTGGGCAGCGACCAGGTGAGGGTCCTCCCTCCACATCCTCCAGGTCCCTCCCTCCTCTCAAGTTAAGCCCGGCAGTAGGACTAATCTTTTCCTGCTTCATTAACAGGCTGCAAGAGCACTCAGTTCCATAAACTTAAAGGAACTCAGGGGGCAAATTTCTGGTGCTACAGCGCTGACATTTCCAAGGAAGCTGAACAGCCAAGGTACAATATCTGACGGGGCTGCCCCAGATGCCACCATGTACTTGAGCGTCCTTTGATGCAATTCAGCTACCCACTCCACTTTGTCTGAGCTCACTTGCAGAAATGGGGGCAGTGGGGAGGAAGGCACGCTTGGAGCTACTCACCACCACAAAGAGGTAGCGCTCAGAAAGCTCCCAGCTGGTCGGGAAGATGTTTGTCTCTTCAGCCAGCTTTAGGAGGAAGTCCCGGGCTTTGCCCATGTTCTGGGAGTCGCTAATGATGCTGAGTTTGGTCACTGACAAGAGGGAGTCCACTTCCTTCTGGAAACCTGGGAAAGAAATGTGTTACAGAAACGAGTCAAACATGCAAGCAGGGTCATCCCTGGGCCCTCCAGGCTCTTGTAAGGTTCCTTATTCCCCCTCCACCTTGGGCTGCTGCACTACCTAATGCTAAAACTAACTGATGTTTCCCTTAGGCAGGCTCTGTGTCTGCACTTGGGGCAGGTATAAGCTTGCTGGTGGGGAAAAAAGTTACAAAAGCCTTCAGAGCAAGTTAGTTGCTAGTCTTCCAGAGAAGGCTTATGAACGTCCACACCCAGGGTGTTGATTCAGCTCTTTCATGTTCCTGATGCTGCCAAAGCTTTCAGAGCTGGTAGGGCTTCCTGAGCACCCCAGCCACTACGCCTCTATGTTTGTTGGGAGGTAACAGTGATAAAAAGCCTGAGGCAGTAACAAATGCATGGGTAATTGTTCCTGTAGCAGTCAGCATCTGAGCAGAATGAATGCAGAGACCTTTAAATGTAATGACTACCATTAATTCTTTGTTCAGCTCCAGGGAGCTGGTGCTGATGCATCTCACCTGAAAACACTTACAGGGGAAAGAGAGATGGTCTTACGAGTAAAGCACAGGTCTAGATAAAAGAAGACAGCAGGTTTCACATCACACCTGGTTGCACACCCAGCTTCACTAAGGCCAAATGATCCCTGGCTTTAAGCTTCCCCACCCTTTGCAAAACAGCTCCGGAGCCATTGCGGACGTGACGGAGATGTGGTAGAGCCTTTGTCAATGTGCAATAAGAGATGTAAGGATGTCAAGTGATCCCTCCCGTGTTTGGTCTGTACAGGCTGTGTGAGTACCTTGGTGAAGATGAATGCTGATACCCAGTTATTTATAATGTTCCTCCCATCCTGATGCCTGAACGGCAGGTAGGGCGGGAGTGGCTGAGATACCCATCTCTTTTTGCTCCCAGTGATAATATCCTTGAACAGCCCAACAAGCATGCTTGACTCGCACACCCTCCTCTCGTTAGCTGCCAACCACCCCTCCAGAGCACGAGGCAAGTCACCAAGCTGGTGTGTCAGTATGGCACGTCTCCTTGGGACAAGTGTCACGCGCTGTGTGCGATGCCATTGGGAAAACCAGGTCACACCCGCCACCGCCTTCTCCCGAAGAGCAGCAGCTGAGCACACAGGACCAGTGGGTGCAGTTCACTGTTTGCAGGCTAGGAAATAACAGGAGTAGGAGGGCCACTGTTGAGCAATTTCATTTGGTGAAAGAATATTTCAAATTCACATAGGAGCAAACAAAGTGTGTGGTTTAGCTCTGATCAGCTGGCATGGGCTAAGGAAGGGAAATAGATGTATCTGTGCTCAGATCTGAAAGGAATATTCATTTCTCCCTGCTTATCTTGTTTAGAAAAACCCAGGGTGAACTCCCAGGACTCCCTGCTAAGTTTGCACAAGGAAGCTTGAAATAGATGAGTGTGCATGCTATTATGGGCTTGAAAGGCTCTCTCGCTGGTTGTGGCTCGTGGGCTTTTTGACATTCCTTCAGACATGGTGGCACCGTCTCCTCCCAGCCGTGCCTGAGCTCTGGGGAGCCTCCCATAGGGCCTCAACTGCTGTGTGGGCTACCTGATGGCACTGCTCAGCAACCTTGTTTTATCTTCCTCCCTCCCTCCTCTACCAGCCTGATTTTATGAAGCTGTTCCCATCCTCAACCATCATGGGACCTCTCATTTGGTACCACACAAGTGACATAATTTTGTCCTCTAGCCTACCCAAATCCTCCAGAATGTGTTTCCACCTGCTTCTCACTTCTTTTCGGGTCTGCCGTAAGGTGTAAATATCATAGTTGAGCTTTTGCCATTCCTGCAAAGCAAAAGGATAAGACATACTCAATCATTTGCATGTGGGGAGGTCTCTGCTGCTTTTCTAGGAATTTCAGCTTTTAAAAACGGAGCCAGAGTTGAACTGTTGATGTTGGCACTGAGGGATTGGTGTGAAGGTTGATGACCAGGCTGCTGTTGCCCCTGAAGAAATTACACTGACCAGTGTAGAATATTTCATCTTGACATTTGGTACAGCATCTCTGTATTTTCTCTGCATGTACAAAACAGGCTTCCAGTTACCTTGAAATGGAATTACAGAATTTAGCTTAGGAATTGCTGATGACCAAAGTGGTCTCCTCAGTCAGACAGGGAGAATATAATTCCAGCTCTGTGCTGGAAAAGATAATGCTGTCCTAGGCTGGAGAACATGAACTTCCAAATGCAGTTCACTTGAGAGACTTCAGTGTCTTTGGTCCAAAGCCCTTTACTCCAAACCTTGACACTCCTGCTAGTATAAAAACCTGAGGTTTTGAAAAATACCTTATCTGGCCTTTAGCAGCTTGGGAAAGCAAGACCACATATTACTAATTACCTTCTATAAACTATTGCAACACCTTATTTTCATACCCTTGCAGTCAAACTGGCATGGCACATTTTCTTACAGCTGATGGCAGTCCATCAGAAACTTAAAGTCTGAAAAAAAGTTATGGCTCTCAGTATGGTCACACATGCAATGGCTTCTCCAAACTGCTCAGCCCTCTCTTTGGCATTTAACTGGAACAGGCACTGGAAAGCAAGAAAAACAGACTTTTTTTAAAGGCTGGGGTACCCAGTTTTAAATAGCAGAGAAGAGGGATGCACAGGCATGGTTGAGAGCTGAGATGAAGTCATTTGACATACTAACTATTAGTGACTGCCAGTTGCTGCAGTTAATGCCTCACTTAACCATAGAGCTTAAATCCTTGAACTTGACCTCAAGCTTTTTATTTGCATAATGGCACACTGCCTAAAAGGGAAGATTTTGAGGTTATTTATCAAAGTTATACCAGTATTATTAAACACACCTGTACGAGCATGCATTTCTGCGGAAAAGCATGTATTCTGCAAGAAAACCAGGAGCCCTTTTCCTAGCTGAGTTTAACCAATGCACACACCGCAAAGGGTGCATTTACAGAAGCATCCACACAGCGGATCATAGCACCACTCAGATAATTTCCCTGCACACACAACCTTAGTTAATCTCATTTCTGAGCAAGAGATTACATAGATGGACTCTTGTAGAATAAACGGGTGTTAATCTGTGCCATCTCCCTGGGATTTTTTTCTGTGTGACATGCTGGTTTCAAAGGGGTTAAATGATACCCATGAAGATCAGCTGTGTGTTAGAAATCCCACTGTTTTTCTGATACCTGGTGCCTTAAAGACTTGATTCAATAAAGAGTTGGAGATTTCTTAGTGCCTTTTTCCTGAACCTGGCTGATATGCCACAACTGCAGAGAATTTAATGACGAGCCTGTTTCCTTGCTGTTCAGAGATAGCTGCAGGGAGCCCTTGGAGATTACGCTTTGGAAGAAGCAGCCAGTGGGGTTAAGACACTGGTGAATTCAGGTCAGGAGAGGTGGGGAAATGCAACTCTGCCTGCAGCCGCTTGCTCTGCGTCACTCACCCTCCCGAAGAGCAAAATCCCCTTCATTTTTTGCTTTGTGCTGCTGCTCGCAACGAGCTAGCTCTGCCGATCAGAGGCATGTTCCTCCTGACTGCAGTGGTACTTGAAAATAACTTTACTGTTTGCACAGGAGGGCACCTGGCTGCCAGCACAAGGCATCAAACACCTCTTCAGCCCTTTGTGAGAGACAGGAGACAGGGGCAAGACTCGCCTCTCCCATGACACCAGCTCGTAGCTAGGAACTGAGCTCCTCTCAGTGAAAAAAGAAAAGGATTTTATTGTATTAAAGCTCTGTGGGAACCTTACTGCAAACTTGAAAGTTTTTAAAAAGAGACTAAAAGGCTGCACAATGCCTTGTTCCCCACTGACAGGATCTCTTGGAAACATCTCAGCCTGCTCATGACCCCATGGTATGAATTTAAAGGACAGCAAACCAGTCTGGGCATGCTGGTGGGGAAACAAACTGCGTGTCTCTGCCCTCCTGTGGAGATAAACAAGTGCTTTAATGCAGACGATCGATGGAGATGACCACTGATTCCAGGCATGCTTCACACTGCTGAATTAGCGAGCTGGGAGGGGTGGAAAAGATGTTTCTGTCTTTAAAACATGCCTCACTGGCACCCAGCAGCAGCTTTCAGGGCTGCAGGGATTTACCCCCCATAGTAGCGAGCCAGATTCCTCTCTCAGCTACACGGCAAGCAGTGCGGGGAAGCTGCTCTTGATTTTCTCTAGATTAACAGCAGTGTTGTTTTCCCCTGTCTATTTTTGGTTGAAGGGAATCTAGGTTATGGCTTTCTTCTACATCGTAGTTACTGTGTTACGTTATGGAAGTGAAAACAGTGCATATTTAGTCCCAGAGGACCTCCAACAGTGTTCTGTTGATGAAGAATTTGGGGAGCATGCGAAGGAGCATCTTTGGTACAGAAAATTACGCTTAACAGTGGTGCCTGGGGGTGAATCTCTTGTTTGGTGGGATTTCTTTCTCTTTAAGCATGGAGCTGGATGCACTTATATTTCTGTAGAGAAAGCTGGGGGGATGCTGCACATGGTGCCAGTCACTGAAAAGCAACTAGAGACAGCAGAGATTATCAGGATGGGGTTGGGCAGCTATGGGCTGAGCTCTCAAAGGGACTCATGACCTGTTCTCCATCAGCCTCAGAAATTACCAAGTCTTCCCAGGCAATTCCTTGTAGCAGAGGCACCCTAAATGCTGTGGGCAGGGGAAGAGGTTGTCCTCTGTGTTGCTTTAATGAGGAAACAAAGTTAAAAGCACCTTTCCACCCCCAAAATTATTCTAAAAAGCATCTCCCTTCAACTACACAGCAGAGGAAGAGCAAAGCTTGTCCTCCCCATGCATAGGAATGGGAAACATCCGAGACTTTGGGCAGGGTTGCCCATGCACATCCCATGAGTCACCAAGACGTGACCCATGGAGGGAGCATTCTGTTCCGTTTCGGGTTTCAGCGGGGCCGTGCGGCATCACGAGGCCAAGGCTGCTCAGCACCCGCCGCTGGGCTGCCCCGGGGCAGGCAGCCAGGGCTCTGCGCCAAACCCCACTGCGGGTGTGACAGGTCCCCCCGCAGCCCCTTCCAGCAAGGTGTCCGAGCCTGTACGCAGCCATGGGACAAGCAGCTCTCTCCCAAAACTTAAGCTTCGTTTTGCATCTTCTGTACACCTCCATTCCCTGTCCTGCCTCTTGCAAAGTCAGATCGAACTTCTGGAGCGGTGAGGAGGCTTTTTGCACACAGTACTGGGAAAGGTCAATGGGAGACTGGTCTTCACCAAACCCCTTGGTGTTTCTGTGGGTCTGGGACACCCCAACAATGCATTCAAAATCAATTCTTTAAGGAAAAATACCCTTTTGCCAAAATCTCAATTAACCACAGGAAACCAAAGCGCATTGCAGTTCCCAGCCCTGGTTTTTAGAACTAGCTTTGCCCTTTTAAACCTACATAGCAAGGCACAACATATATCAGTGGGGACTTGAGAAAACCCTTTGTGCATGAGTCAAGAATATCCTGGGAGCACCAGGAAAATTCTGCCATCTCTCTCCTCTGAGCGCTCAGCCCTTCAAATATTTACTTAGAAAACTTCCTCAGACACTCCACTATGATATACTAAACCTGCAAATGCCAAATGGAAGTGGGGAAATGCTGGGCATGAAACATAAGCCAGGCTGGCATATAACCGAGAGCTCTGGGAAAAAATGTGCCAAGAGAACAGGCAAGCACTGTCCAACTTTTCATCTCTGCTCGTATGGAAATTTCCTAATTAGTAGGTAGCTTTCCTCATGCTGCCAAAGCAATCTTCTATCAAAGCCTTCTCCTTGATTCCCTTGAAAGCAATTGGTGTCACCGTTCTGTTGAAGTTATTTTGGAAATGAGGTCAAAACAGAGTTATCAGGGAAAGACTGCAAAATACCAGTCCAGGCAGGTACCACACCACATCCTGGGATGCTCCTACTCTGGCTCTGCGACTGGACCCACTGGGAGTAGTTGAGTAAATACAAACTCTAGATCCCCACACTCATACATTGAACCATCAACAATATCTCAGCTTAGAAAAAATTTAAATTGGACTCAGTTTTAAGAGAGGCACGCAGAAGTCATTTTTCATATGTATTAAGTGGGTCAGTTCTGGGCTTCCCAAGCAGAATCCCCAACCCTGGGCAAATCCCATCACCTCTTTATGCTCCAGCAACAGTGTGTTGCAATACTGACCTTCTCTGTAATGTGTTTAAAAAAGAATAATCCTGTAGGAGAGCAGGAGTAAGAAAAATAGGCCTTGTCAGCTCATTAACGGGCTTGCCAGGAGGATCATGCCAGCATAGCTCTGCTAGCCAGGCTCCTAGCAGAGATGCAAGCTGAGGAAATGCCATTGCTAGTGGGTTTATGATACCACCTTGCCCAAAGGAATAAGCCAAAAGAAGAAAGAAACACTGCATTTACAACAAGCCATAGAACAGCGTTTTTTCCTTGGTCATAATGCAAAACCCCACCTTTAGTTTCTCTTCGCAGGCCTGTGGCGCAGCTGCCCTAAACCTGGCTCCTCCTTTTGAAGCCAGCAGTGGTGCAACAGCTCAGGCTCTCTGCCTGTGGCTGGGTAACTCCGTGCACCCATCAGACACTGAGGCACCAGGGCCACCATAAAGGGGACCTCACGGAGGGGGTTATCTGCCACATCACACACATAAGCCCAGCCATGAGCCCAGTGCAGCTATTGCTGTTAACACCGGAGGTTTGCCAGAGCTACAGAACCCCTCCCTTCCCCATAAAACGCTTTCCTCCGCAATAGCAGTGTACATGCTGGAGCAGTGACTTGGCCTGTATCTATGCAACATCTTAAACGACATCCTGCTTTCCTAGAGGTCCTCATTTCACCTCCAGATTTAGGGTTTTACTTTATACCCAAACAGGTTCAACAATGCTGCAGAGCAGGAGCAAGAAAAAAGCATTTTCTTCCATATTTGAAATGTTGACCCCAGCCTTCAAAAGTTTTGACAGCTTTGATCTCCAAAGAGATGCACCAGCTTTACCAGCCCCCTTAAGCCAGCCCTTCAGCTACAGCTTTTCTGGTTTTCTCCGCACACACCCTCCCTTGCCCACACTTCCAAAAGCGCATTCAAGCACATGGCGCTCATTGGCCTCAAGCAGAGAGAAATGCAAAGCTGCAAGTCGCTCAGTCCCTACGATTTGAGAAGGCTCCAGCGAATCTTGCCTCATCTACCTATTTCACAGTGGGTTTGGCAACTGCTGGGTGCTCCAGCAGGCTCCACCACGGCCCGCAGCACCATGGGCTGTCACTCCCAGCACATGGCATCGAGCGGGATGTGAAACAGGGCACACCCGGGACGTCACGGTTCTTGCTTTGAAGAACTTGCTGCCCTGGTTCCGTGAGGAGCAGGGTGGAGCAACCCTGCCATCCTTACACAAGCTAAGGTCACAGGGAGTTTGGGCTGGAGCTGCCAGATTTTCCAGAGCAGGGGCATCGGGAAGGGGCAGGGAGAAAAAACATCTCCGTGTGGATCAAATGTTGGTCCAGCCCCATGGCAGGGGCAAGGAACTGACCCTGGGGGAGGACACCAACACTGAGTTGCTGGTAGGCCCACCACGAATGACACAGAGAAAACTGACTGAGCTACAGGGTGCACTCAGTGTCGTAGCACCTCTCCCTTTGCATGCACAATTTGGTTTATTTATTTACAGTGATCCATGACACCAGAGGTGCCCAGGCAAGGAGACAGCCATCCCAGACTGTGCCCACTGACCTCCAGCACTGCACCGATGTCACCACTGCATCCTGCCACACCACTTCTCCTGTACAAGCCCACAGCACCTTGTCACTATGTGAACACCATTTTAAAAAACAAAGAAAATATCCAGGAAAGCAGAAGTGTGTTAGCCAGATTAAGAAAAATGTGACACTGTTTTGAGGCCGAGGTGGTGCCATACAGATAAAACACAAATGACACAGAGTAACCTGCTCTTTGGGATCCTTCCAAAGTCCTGTGCTAGAAAATTGCTAAGATAAAAATGGGGAATGGCAAAGCATACAGTAAGTGTACAGCATGCTGAAAATTCCTTGTTAAATGAAAGGACAGAAATACAGGGAGAAGTTCTCCTTTCAGTCCCATTTTAACCAAGAGGAAAAAAATAACCTATGGTTACATAATGCTTGTGCATTCACAAACACAAAACTGTTCCTCTGTCCCCCATCCTGCAGCATCCACACATGCTCCCCGGGGACTTTAGGAGCAGAGCAGCCCCCAAAGCAGATTATGGCTTTTGCAGCCCAGTGCTGTTTTGCAATTAGATTTTTTTTTCCTCTCTCTCTCAAGGCTGAAGTCTCATAAGGAGGGGAGGGCAACGCAACCTAGCCTAGTTTTAAAATGCTCACTGGAGTAAGGAGACATTTCAGCACCCAGGGCCAAACGCAGGAATGTTGCCTTTGCTGGCCAAGCCCCTCCCTGTCCTGCCACCCAGAAAAAGCCACAGCTGGAAACTGCAGCAGCTTGCTGGGCTTATATATTGTGCCTCAGTTTCCCTAGCTGTAAAAGAGAGACAGCAAAGAGGCTGGCAATCACTAGCTGCAAAGGGCACTGTGCCATAATTCAAATCAAGCGTATCGTGTGTTGGCCTTCTTCAAAGTCAGCCTCATGTTGTACTCCCCAGGCTTTTTTATTAATTGCACTGCATAAAAAAAAAAAACAGGGTACGTAATTTTACATTTGTTGTGGAGAGGAAGCCCCATGCTCTTTGTACTTTCCTTTTTCACTGGCAGGCACGGCGACTGCTCAGGCCCGTTAAAACCCTATGGATATGCTGAAGGCAGGGAGAAAGCGTTGGATTTAGGACAAGCAAGCACATCAGGTTTAGGACAAGCAGGCGCAGGAGAGCTCTCTGCTCACCCGTAACTGATGCTCTCCTCTGTAACCACAGCAAGGCTGACACAACTCTCCCTTGCCCAGGGAGATGTCTTTTTAGCAGCCTGTCCACTTATGCTATCATTTTATAAATAATAATAGCTTTAGGAGGCTGTCTCATAATGAGCCCTAAATCAAGCTAAAAGGCTGCTCAAATGGGTGCAGGAAGAAATGAGGCGCTTCAGTGCTGCCCCCAAGTACACCCAGCTCTGCAACAACTCAGGAGCTGCACAGCCTCCTAAACGGAGTCGTCCTCACTTCCTTCAGCCAGTTTGGGCTGGATGAAGCTCCCTGTCTTCCCAAAGTCACAAGGTGAAGAAAACAGCAGTGGGGAGGGAAGAGGGTATCTTCAGTTATAGTTGTAAAGGTTACATGCAGCCATGAAAATGTTGTTACAAAAGCATCTATTGTAAACGCCACGATTAATTCAATCCCCACCAAAAAAAAAACCCTGAACATGAAATGGGGATTCTGGCCAGCTGTATAAAAGGATTGCATTATCTTTTTTTAGGTTTTAAAAATTGTAATTTTGATGTCAGCTGCACCTCTGGAGTTTAAGGCTTCTTTTGTGAAAGCTGAGCTAGCATTTGATTGAAGGAGACTGTCACAGGAAGAAGAGTTACAGTCTTGCGGTCTCTTGGATGAAGTGGGATCATGCTGAAATTAAACATGAAGCCTCCAGGCTTTCATGCAAACATTCTGAAGTCTTAAAAGCAATCAGAGAGGAGAAAATGTGTCACTATTTGCTATAGCCTGCTCCTAATCAGGCCACTGAACTCTGCTTTGCACAGAAGTGCTTTAGTGAAGGAAATCAGGGCTGCAAAACAACCTTTATGTAACAGTGATGATTTTTCCCTTCCACGCGAAGAGCTGTGCCACTTCTGTGCTTCTCAATAATTGTTGTATAAACCATTAGAGGAGTATTTAACCTGACACATCTCTGAAGCGGCAGCTCAGCTCCAGGCCCTGCCATTGCCAGGCAAACGCCACTGCAGGCAGGGCTAACGCCAATCCAATCACGGAAAGGCCAAACCAGGGCAATATTGGACAAAAATAGCAGCCTGTGAAATTGAGCTGGGGATCCCAGTGCTACCAGTACACGTTTGCGGGTGATGGTGGTAGAGGTGCTTGCAGGGCATCGCACAGGCCAGCTCAGGGCGGCTCTCTGGGCTCAGCTGACCAGAGACATCCCCGAGCTTCCCAAGGGATGAGATGGCTACAGATGCATCCACACCAGATACAGCATCAAACTGGAGGGTGAGGGAGCAGATGAGAGGACCCGATGCCTACATGAGCCGTGCTGGGGGACTTTGGGGTCTTCACAGCTGCTTAATGGCTGCTTAAATAAAGGCACTGCCAAAGCATCACCATGGGGTTGGGGGTGGTGGTGGGGTGTGTGTCACATAGGGGTCACCCAGGGGTCATGTTCATTCAAGCTTAAATGTGTACACCACTTGGGACAGTTTTTCACATTTTAAAGTCAGGCTTCACATGAGTTTACAGAAGAACCAAAGACATGTTTAGGGACTGCACTAATGGAGACCAATTTCTTCTGGTGGGCAGTGGGGTTTTTTCCCCAAGTGTACACAGTTCTGCAGTGAGAGAGTGAAGAAGAGAGTGGGAAGAGATTTCTCTTTCTTGGAAATGAACTCCAGCCTTCATTTTCAGAAGAAAGAACTAGCTCCTCTGCATTAGGCCCCGCCTTCTCTATTCTTTAAGACTAGTAATTTAACTGGCCCGCACTACGCCTTTTCACAAAGTGCAGCCACTAGTGCTTTCCCAGACAAAGTTACACCTTGCTGAGCAAAAAATGCAAGGAGTTCCATAGCAAACCACAGCATTACACCAGTTTCAGAACGTCACATCTGCTAATACGCCACACTGACACACTGGTATATTCCTGCAAATGATTAGGTACATTTACACAATTTACACAGTCTGCATTCAAACAAATTAGGTTAACTACAAGTTATTAAACTGTGCAGCATTCAGAGAATGGATCTATAACCGTAGTGACTAGAAACACAACAGTAGCCATGCAATCGTCCATCGTTACAGAAATGTTTCTGTTTTGGCTGTTGCAACCGCCCCCGAAATGTCCATTTTTCAGTGCACAGCTCCAAGCTGCCTCTTTACTGCCAGTTCCAGGCCTATGGTACCTGGAGTTAATCGCCCTTCAGCTACGTATTGTTAACTGTGATGTGTCTGCTACCTATAAAGGAGGAAAAGACTTCTTTTTATACTAGAAAATAAGATATTTTCTACAGAATTTCTGGGATGGAGAGAAGCCTTTGTTGAAAGCCCCGAGCCTCAGTCTGTGGTGAAACCGAGCACGAGGAACGGCACCACCTCACCTCCGAGTCCTTGTCCAGCTGGTTCCTGACCACAATCATGTTATACAGCACCCGGTCGTCATCTGCCTCTGTGTGCGTCACATCGTGCGGGGTGCTCCACAGGTTCTGCTCCTCGTCCCGTGCCAGCGTGGCCCCAAAGGAGGTGTAGGGGTTGTTGTTACTGCAGAGGGAGGGAGAGGCAAGGCAGCATTAGCTACTGCAGCATCACGCTGCCTCCTTTTACCTTCCCAGGGTCAAGTGCCCATTGCTGTGGCATCCCCTCTTGCAGCCCTGTGTCCTGCCTCGGGAAGAGGAGGAAGAGGAAGAGTGGGGAATGAGATGACAGAGTTTTTTACCTTAGCAAGCACCCTGGCCATGCAAGCCGCAGTTCAAACCAGGCAGTGCTACACAAAAGAAACCAGATTTTTAAATCTGATTTAAATTTTTACACAAATTTGCTAAAGACACCAGATATTATTTAAGCAGCTAGGGTGGAGGAACTGTGAGCATCCCTCTGGGAGGATGAAAGGCCGCACCTGCTACGTTTCTGCAGCCCCCTGCCCTGCTCCCCACCACGCCCTCCCACCTAAGACCCTGCACAAGACCCCCCAGCCTCTCCGACCTTAACGTGGGAACAGTTCTAATTAACTACGACTCAAAAATCCCAGAGGCTCTGGAGGGTATTTTCTCTCTGACCAGCCAACCCTGCAGCCGTGCCAAGATCCCAGTGGCACGGTCTGTCCCCACAGAGGCTTTGTGCGCAGAGAGCGCAAAGAAATTCCTGCCTTGAGAAGCAGGCAAGGGGATGGCACCACACAGCGCCTCTCACTTGCCTCTTAGCCAAAGCAGCAGCTTCTACCCATCTTCTCCCCAAAGGCAGTGCTGTTGGGCACGATTTTATTTTGGACAAAACACGCACCGCCTCTGCTGAGGGAGCTGGGACTGGTTAGCCCAGGGAAGAGATGTCTTGGGGATATCTCATCCATGTGTGTAAGTGCCTGATGGGAGGGAGCAAAGCAGATGGATGCAAACCCTTCTCAGTGCTCCCCTGTGATAGGACACACACTGAAATATAGGAAATGCTTTTTAATCATAAGAAGGGTGGGTGAACACTGTTACAGGTTTCCCAGAGAGGTTGTGCAGTCTCCTTGGAGACACACAAAACCTGACTGGACATGGTCCTCGGCAACCAGCTCCAGCTGTCCTTGCTCGAGCAGGGCTTGGACTGGATGATCTCCAAAGAGATCCACATCCATGACCAAGTTTCTGTGTGACCCTGAAGCTCTATTTTCTCCCCAGCAGCCCAAACTCTACTGAATCAAGCAGGCAACCCTTGCAGGTGCCCCCCACCCCAGCAGCTCCTACCTGAGAGGTACGGTGCTGCGCTGAGCTGCACAAGGACCTGTGCCAAGGCACAGAAAGGACATTTAACCCCATCTTTATTTGGGGATGGAAATGTCCTCAGCCTGCTTGTGAACTCCAGGCTTTACTTGCTTAGCAGCCACCAAAGCAGAGCATCATCTTCTGGGAAGGCTGTCTCCACTGAGGGAAGGAGCTTTTCTCTGCACTGGTGGCAGTTCTGTGTTTTATGGCTTTATGTTGCTACTGGGATGTGTATTTTTTTAATGGGGTCATTTAACTCTGGTGAGAGAAATTTTAGCAGAGGATTTCCATAATGTTTCTAATCAAGTGTCCAGACACTTGAGCAGAACAACACAAATGGAGAAATATTTCTGGCCTTACCCAATAGTCTGTCAGCCACCCTGTGGCAATCCCTGCTCACTTCTTGTTAGAACAACCCACTCTTCTTTCTATTTGCTACCCAAACCCCATTCCTTTCATAGGGAACCCATCCAGCAAAACCTCTTAACACTGCCAGTGCTTTATCTGTGGTGCCAAGCCATAGAAAAGATGCTAAGAGGAGCTCCAGCACATAGATAAAATAGAAAAAAAAAACCATTCACATCAGCATTCCTGCAGGAAGGTTAATTAGACTTTCAACAAACCAAAAACCTGAACAGCAGGTAATAAGGGAAAAGATAATCTCTTATAATCTTTCATTAAAGACAAATAAACAAACATCACTTGGAGGGTGTGGATGGCATAAATCAGTCATTCCTACACCGGAGCCATCATGGGTTTGCTCAAACAGTTTTTCAAGCATGGGGCAGACAGATCCCAGCCTGGAAGGGATGGCTGAGGAGCCAGCCGTGCTATCAGCATGAGTCCGGTCCCACCCTGCCTCTCTCGGGCTTCTTCTCACCCAGTGATTTACCGATACCCTCAACATCTGACTTACTTTAAAAAACAGTATTTGACAACAACACTAACACGCCTTAGCTTTTACGAGCCACTCCCCCACAGCTTGCAAGGCACTTCCCAATACACCTCTATTTCCAAACGGTGGCACGGGGCATCCGGCAGCCTGTAAGGGATGCGGGCAGTGCCCAGGAGTCAGCAAATCCATACAAGCACGGAGAGCTCTGCCAACAGTGAGCACCCCCAGAGCGCACTGAACTTCTGAGCAACACTTACAGTGAAGAAATAGGAGGAAAAAAAAAAAAAAAGAGTACATGAATGGCAGCCTGCCTTGCAGGTTACAGGAATCTCCGTGGGACCAGACAGGAATCAGATGATTTCACACTCCGGGCTTTATCCAGAAAATGGTGAACGTAATGCTTCATCAATAAATTTCTGCTCCAGGGGATTTCAGTCCCGATTAAACTAATTTTGGGGTTTGGAGCCCAAATTCTCTGTTTATTTGCATCCTGAGGACACCACCCGAGCCAGATCCCACCTTCACCCATCGAAAGACAGCCAGGCAGCCTGGATGCTTTGCTGCAGCAGCCTGGCTCACTGGCTTTGTCCAGGGTTTCTTTTCCCAGCCCCGTACTAGCACTGTACCTACACCCGTGCTCCATCCCCATCTCCACACACAGTGCCGCCCTCGTCAGGGGTTATAGCCAGCCTTGTATACACTCGAGTAAGTCGTTCACCTAATTATACACTTACTACCTCCTCCTCACTGCTTCGTTCTTTGACACATCACATTTATGAGGCTGCAACCACTCTGCTTGAGGAAAATAAGGTGAAAAGCTAGCAACACCAGCTCTCAAAAACTAAAACTGAGCTAAGAGCTCTGAAATCTCAAGCAAGTGATTAATTTTAAACAACGCTGCAATAAAAATAAAAATACAGCAAGCATGCTCTTGCAAGATTCCCGTGCTGAAATACAACCCCAAAGCCTCCCGAAGAGGGACAAGCCAGCAATTAGGCTGTTAGATTAATTATGCTGGCACACTTGTGCAAGAGCAGGTGCCTTCCGAATGCCCAGCATTTATACAAGCTTTCCTACTTATCACCAGCATTAACTGGATCACCAAGCGGAAAGCGTGTTACAGAAGTAAGGTGCCTGGTGGGGGACAGCCACCCAGGCGGGCAAGGCAGCAGGAGGGAGCCTCTCTGCACGTGTGCTCGGCCTGTCTCCTGGGCTGGAGGCCCCATGCTCAGGATTATATGGTTATTACTCAGGTAATAATGCTTTAACAGCATGAAATCAGGACATTTCAAGCCCTGCGGCTGGCTCAGCTATTACACGATACCTCCGTAGGCCACACCAGGTGCATATCCCACCGTCCTCTTGAAATGCCTCTGCCCCACCGATGCCCCAGGGAGGGCACGGTCCCTGCCCCGTCCCAGAGCTGGGGTACCCGCTGCGGGCTGCGGCCAGAACCCCGCCTGCCCGATGGGGAAGGAGGGAGAGGTGCTGCAAACCCCGTGCACGGATCTTTTGCAACATGGGAAACGTCCTTACGTGCTTGCACAGCTCACAGCTCTTCTCCACGACTCGGGGCTTCATCTTTCTGTACGAAAATTCCCCCCACGACCTCACGCCTCCGCGTGCAAGACAGATGCGTCCGACAGCGGCAGAGAAAAATCTGCTCTCTGGAAATCAGCGTGCGTGGTGCTTTCGCACCCTGCCGGCTCCAGCAGCGCGTCGTCGCCCTCTTGCCAGCACCGCCAGCCTGGGAACGGAACTCGGCCCAGCACAGACCGGCCCCACGGTGCGACCTGCCCCCCGCGTAGCGACGCGGGGACCCCGTTTTCCTTCGGCGCCTCGGCCTCCTCTGCCAAAATCCCACCGTGGAAAGACAAAAGCCGAAGGGTTCCCACGGCAAGGGGGGCAGGGGAGACACCGAAGAGATGCCGCTCTCGCTTTCCTCGCTAAAACTTAAGCGGAAAAACCCCTACGGCAGGCAGCAGCCGTGGAGTGTGGGAAGGAGCCCGGCCCCCGTGGAAGGCCAACCCGAGTGGAAAGAGAACTGAAAGCAGCTTGTGACTGCCGGGGGAAAATCCCTATGGAGCCTCGTCCGGCTCGGGCAGGGGATGCTCCCCTGTTCTGGGGGACAAGGGGGCTGGGCTGGACGCGCCGGGGCAGCCAGCCTGCGGGAAAGGGCTCCGGGGTGCGGACGGTGCCGCCGTGGCGGCGGAGAGGGGCCCACGCGTGGCCGTGGACCAAGGGACGGGCCCATCTCCGGTGAGAAGCATTCCTCCCTCCTGCGCAAGGCGGGGGGGGCTCAGCCCCATCCCTCCAAGGGAAGGGGCCGGGGGGGTGTGGGGGTCTCACCTGAGCAAGGGCTCCTTCTCGGGCGGCGCCGCCTCCCCCCCGCAGCAGCCGCAGCAGCCGCCCAGCGAGCGCAGCCAGGCCCCCAGCCCCATCGGCGCCGCCGGAGAGCCGGGCCGGGCCGGGGGGGCCGGGCCGAGCTGAACTGGGCCGGGCTGGGCCGAGCTGGGCCCTCCCCCGGCCCCGCAGCGCCGCCGCCAAAGGAGCGGGGCAGGGCCGGGCTGCGCGGCCCCCCCCGCCCGCCGCCACCGCCCTTCCCCGGCGGCAGCAGCCGCTCCCACCGCGGCGCTGGGCGGGGTGACTCAGGGCCAGACCCCCTGCACCCTCCTGCATCCTCACGCATTTTCCCAGACCCCCCCGCATCCTCCTGCACCCTCTTGCATCCTCCCAAATCCTCTTGCACCCTCCTGTACCCTCCGGAACCATCCTGCACCCTTCCACATTCTCCTGCACCCCCGCTGCTCCCCCTGAACCATCCTGCATCCTGCAACCTTCCACATCCTCCTGCACCCTCTTGCATCCCCACACACCCCCCTGCACTCCCCTGTGCCCCTGCATCCTCCTGCACCCCCCCACACATTCCCACACCATCCTGTACCCTCCTGCATCCTCACACAACACCCCTGCATCCTGCTGCACCCTCTCACAATTTCCCACACCCCTGCCATGTCCTCCTGCAACCCCCTGAACCATCCTCCACCCTCCCACATATTCCCTCACCCCCCAGCTGAAACGGGCCACCACTAGCCATCACAGCATGGCCAGAAAACAGAAATCCCCCCGTGCCAATCCTCCACACCACCATGCTTGGCTTTCGGGACACAGCGCTCAGATCCTGGGATCTGCAATGGGAAAGGAGCAGGGGGTGATGGACTCGGCCGTCAGCTGGCACAGGGGAAGAAGAGCCTAAAAGATTGCTGCCTTCCCCTTTATTTCTTCCTTTTTTACAGTGAATATTCCTATCACACGCCTAGCTCAGACCCCAAGGAAGAAAAAAATAAGCTTCAACACTGAATTACGATGGTCCTGGATCTCGCTGAATTATCACAGATTTGATTCCATTTCAGAACAGACCATCAAGCATCAGCCAGTCCCCAAAGCAATCACTCTAAGTGTGGTTGGCCACGCACATCCCAGAGTCATTTTAGTACAGCAGCTTCCTGACACCACTGAATTTTTTGCTTATCCCAGCAGATATAATAATATAATCTGCTATATCCTCAAGCCCAGCACATGCACACAAGGAAAGGTGAAAATAAAATCAATTTTCACGCATGTTTCTCTCCCTCTTTTTAATTCCAGGGCTTGTTAATTCACCATCAGTGAATTTATGGCCCCTTGGATGCCCAAGAGCCCTGGAAAGTGAAGCTCTGCAATAATCAAGGCACAACCATTCTGTAACAGTGCTGCAAAATGCCTGAAAGGAAAGTACTTGGCTGGGCTCAGGGACTTGGTAGCATCCGAATCCAGACCTGATGGTTATTCCACATGGGGAGATTGAGTGTGGAGGGTCACAGACCCCTGCCAGGGTGCAGAAGCAGCTGGGGGCAGAAGGGGGAATTCAGCTGGAACACATTTAGGAGGAGTCAACTAAACTGCACAGACATTACACCCATCACACACAAACCCAGACAGCATCAGTGGTGGCTTCTCCTACGGACTCACCTCCCCTCTCTGATTCTGTATCCACCAGCGGAGACAGGAGGCAGGAAACCTCTGGGCACCTGAAACACAGGGGCTGAAGCTGAAGGGAGAGCTACGTGGTGCTTCTCAGCTACTGCAGAACCTTAGTCTTCACATCTGATGGTCTCCAAAAGGCACTGGAGCCCAAGAGTCCTTTGTTTGTCTCTGAATCTTACTTGCTCCCAAGTGTCTGAAAATAAATATTTCTGGTAATGAGAAGAGAAACCCCACTGCCAGAATATGGGCGGGCTGCTTCTTCCACCCAGGTCCAGCCCTCTCTCCAAGTTGCTGCATTGGGAGCTGTGGATGCTGACGAGTTTCAGCAGCAAAAGCTGACAGCACCACGAAGCTGACGGGACTGCTGGCATCCCGTCAGGAACCGGCTGTGCCCACCAGCACCAAAATCACCATCTGGTACCTTCGCGTGGGCCGCCCTGGGAACCCACTCAGTCAAGAGGGCTGCAGCGCTGGACTGCGGTGCC
The DNA here is from genome assembly GCF_965140245.1 of Athene noctua. Classification (NCBI taxonomy): domain Eukaryota; kingdom Metazoa; phylum Chordata; class Aves; order Strigiformes; family Strigidae; genus Athene; species Athene noctua. Next base: position 30,012,971 of record NC_134043.1, on the reverse strand, counting down.
ACCAAGGGGAGTTGGGACATGTGGGTCTGCTTAGGGCCATCAGGTAAGGAGAGATCAATGGCTCGACAGTTACAAGTGGAGACATTAATAAGCTGTTGGTGCTGCTTTTATCAGCAAATAAAGACATAAAATAAGCCAGGAAGCACAGAAGAGCCTCCAGTCCCTGCATGGGGAACAGGAGATCTCAGCATGCTCTGCCATGGATTCTCAGGTGACTTCTAAATTTAATTTCATTCATCATCCCCACAATCAGTCTTCCCATCTTCCTTAATTAAAAGGTGAAATTATGGGAGAAGGACTTGTTTCTGACTGTTTCTGGAAGATCCCAGTGCTGGGGCTTTGCTTCCAGTCAGGGCCTTCAGCTCTGCCATGTGCTGTGCATTGTCAGTCATAAGGAAGGATTTATGGCAGGATGAGCTAAGGGGGGGAGGCAGGATTTCAAAGTCAAGGGTGCTCTCATCTACAGACTTCCTCCTTGCCCTTGAGCTTGCCTCCACCTGCCTTTATTTCTTTCCCAACCTTTTGTGTGCTTGAGCTTGAGAATAGCCAGCCAACCTGCCAGCTGCTATTAAAAGGATCCACCAATGGGCCGTGACATTTATTTGTGTGGGTGTGGAGGCACTTTCCCCAAAATAGTCACAGCTGCAGAGACTCCCTTCTCCCTCTTTCCCTCGCTGGTTGATCCACTAGGTCTCTCTTTCATCTGGGCTCTCTTTTCACATGAGCACTGTTTTTTTCTGGGTGGCAGATGCCAGAGACCAGGCAGGGCCAGGCCTGATCCCAGGCAAGACCTTGAGGCACACACACACGGCCATGCGATCAGCTGAGACATCCTTTATTCGTGGCTAACTCTCTTCCCCACAAGGAGATTTTATCCCATGCCCTGCTGCTTGTAAACCAAGAGAATTATGTTCTTCATTATTTTAAAGTCTGAGCGCTCTAGGTTTAAAAAGAGCCTTGTAGAAATACCAAGTATTTTCTGATCCCTTTATTCCTCATTGTGAAGTAACCCTTGTTCCTTTCTCATCAGAGAACAAATAAACAGGCCAAAGTTTCCCGAGAGCCAAAGCCTTACTTGGGGTCTTAAAAGCAAATAATATTCTTCACAAGGCAAGAGAAATATCACTGGCTTCTTCACAGTGTAAATAACCTGGGTCGATAGAGCCAGAAGTGATGCTCCGAGGAAGTTTCACCCATTGCCCCTCCAGTGCTGTGGTCCCATTGCATTTTCATATCCCCGCTACCTTCTTGGTGGAGAGGGACTCCAGGGTGGAGTCCCCCACCATATTTATTTGTTCCTAGTGGGCGAGAGACTGCTGGTTACAGACTTTTTTGACTCCTCGGTGCAGTTAACACTGAAATACATGTCTCCCAAGCTCTGAGGCTGTCAGTTCAGGACAGCGCCAGCCCCATCCTGGATCAGTATCCTGGTGATGGTGAGGTTGGCCCCAGCCTGCCCAGCCCTCCCACAGTCGCTGCTCACCCTTTCTGCCCACCCTCTGGGTATCCTCCCTCCAGCATGGTCCAGCAAAGAGCTGCTGAGTCAATGGATGCTGAAATGAAATTTAAAACAATTAAATTTGTAAATCAAATGCAGCACTGCAACGGGGCAATTTGCCTCCTCTTCCTTTAGCTCCATGCCACACACATCCCTTTGCAGGGTTCAGTGCCACGAGGCCGGCGCTGCATAGGATGGGACTCGGCATCTTCCACAAGTCGTGCTGAGGAGTCAGAGCCGCATCGGGTGAAGTACAGCCCTGGATATCACCAAGGCTCCCACCGGGGTGGGCACAGAGCATTCCTTGATACATGCACTGGGTCTGGATTTCTTTTCCCAGGATAACGTTTTGGAGCTCATTACAAGCAGTAATGATGGTGCCAGCACATGCATTGGGAACCTACTTGTCCCAGTCGCTCTTCAGGAATTGCCCAGTGTTCCAGATCTCTAAAATCAAGGCTGTATAGTTCATGCCACAGCACTGCTTTGCCCAGATCTGAAGGTCAGCATGTCCCCTCTTTCACCTTCATCCCACAGTCAGGGACAGGATGCAGTGGTGGTGCCAAATTACAAGCAGCAAGCCCATGACTTGGCTGTGGGCTACAAAAATGCTGTGATTTTTAAGGTTTATGTTTAAAGGCCTGGCCAAAGGGGCACCTCCGCTACCAGAGAAAGAGGATTCAGGACTCACTTCATCTATGAGAGGTCGAATCCTGCAGCGTCACCTCTACATAGCTGCCAGCAGCAGCAGGCAGAGATGTCCTGCCCAAGGAAAGAAGGGGAACGAGAAAACTATGAGCATCCCAAACTCCTTCAGGTGCCACACATCTTCTCAGCACCTTGAGTTTAGCAGGATATGGTTAAGTGGTGTCCGTCTCCATCCGTACCTAGTAGCAACCACAACAAAACTCCTTCATGAGGATGCAGCTGGCCAGAGCTGGGTTTATTCCTCAAATTCCTCTAGATAGATGTGGGAAGATGACCTGGAGTGTTTTCCAGATAGGGAATTATCCGCAGAGAAGGTGGAGAATTGAAGCCTCTGAGAGAGACATTTTGTAATTGTTTTAGTACTCAGAACCTCTAAAATCGGGAGACCCTCTGAAAGATGCAGCTCAGTGTATCTGGCAGCATTTGAGCTCCTTGGGCAGGATCCTACAGGCAGAGGCTGGCGTAGGAGTGGTGTAACCTGGAGGTGAGCAGGACACTGACTTCATTGCAGAGAAGGAGGGGGAATGACACATCATTAAGGAAAACAGAAAATCCATTATGATTTTTAAAGCTGCACAGGTAAAAAACCAAAGGGCCCAGAGTTGTGGTGGCTGGGCTTAACATACAGTCATGGAGAAAATAAATGAGAATTCCTTTTCTATTTGAGAAATAGGTATAATTAATTAGAAGGTGGTTTTGAGTTTTGTAACACATGTTTTGTAGCTGCAGGAAAAGAAGCTGCTTAATAGTTGTCCAAGTGAAATTAGGGAAGATTTTTCTGCCAGAAAGTTATTGCTGGGGATGGTGTGAATGCAATTACAGAGCCAGGCTTGCTCCAAGAGTGACATCTGTATTCTGGATAAAAGAGAGCAGCTTTTCCCCACCAGCACCAGAACAAGGTAGGGGGTTGTCTGGTTTCAGCTAAGATGGAGCTAATTTCATTTTTCCTTCCTTCTTAGTAGCCAGAATAGTGCAGTACTTTGGGTTCAGTATGGATTTGATATGAGAAGAATGTTGATAATGTGCTGATGTTTTCAGTTGTTGCTAAGAAATCAAGGACTTTTCAACTTCTCATGTCCTGCTAGTGCGCAGGTACACAAGAGGCTGGGGGGGAGCACAGCCAAAACAACAGACTCAAACTGGCCAATGGAATATTCCATATTGTGTAACATCATGCTCAGTATATAGATAAGGGTGGATTGGGAAGCTCACTCTGGCTTCTGGGATTGTTGTTTCAGAATTCTCTCCCCTCTGGGATCATGAGCCAGGAATGGGCTGGGCATCAGTCAGCGGGTGGTGAGCAATTACATTGTGGATTGCTCATTTGTATTTTCTATTATTATTTATTATTATTATTATTTTATTTCAATTATTAAATTGTTTTTATCTCAACCTATGAGTCTCTTTACCCTTCCTTCTCCAGCTCTCTCACCCATTCCCCAGGGGTTAGTGAGCGGCTGCGTGGTGTTTGGCTGCCGGCTGGGTTTAAACCACAACAGAAGGGAAAGGAAATCTTTAGAAATATCAAAGCATCTGGCTAAGGTGGTGTCAGATGTTTTGTTTTCACAAGGCAGCATTGTTTCCTTTGTATGTCAGGTCATTACACTGAGAAAAAAAAATCAGTATAGTATTTACTGATGTGTTATGAAACGAACCACAATAATAGAAACAAAATGGCTTTTTCTGTATCAAGACGAGATATTTCATCACTGCGGAAATGACAGCATTGTTGGTGATAAACACTGACAAGTGATGCAGGAAGACTGACAAGAGTCTCATTTGTGCTTTTTTGGGGGGGTTTATTAATTCAGGACCCTGCTATATGACTCAAATCCACAGGGCCTGTAGGTTTGGGGAACAAGTTGGTAAGACCCCAAGGGCAATCAATCCTTGTTCCCTAAAGCCTGTGGATTTAATAACTGGGCTGGTAGGGATGATAGACAGTGTCTGATTCTCTGTGCTTGGGGTATAACTCACATTTCAGCTAAGGCTCAGCAATCCAAAGGTCAAGGAGACCAATTTACTGCTGCATGGTGCAGGGCCATCGGAGATTAGCTGTCACTTGGGGAATATAAACAGGTCTAGAGTTGGGGTAGGCAGTCAAAGGCAGGTGAATGCAGTGTGTCAAAGGCTGGGAGAGTTTAGGAAAAAACTGGTGCCATTTGCAGCCTATGCCTGGCTTGTATTTTCTTTTACCGTAGGCATTTGGTCTCAGCTGTAGCCAGAGAACATCAGTTAAATACAGTCTGTACATTGTCCATGAGAACAGCCTGTGCTGTGGAGACCTGAGGTAGGAAGAGTGCAGGTGACCAAAGCCCAGGACATCATCCCTTCCCGCATGCAATCATGCTCTCAACAAAGGACACACAACGTTGGGGTACCTAAACCCCAGAGAGGCCAGACTCTCGCCAGATGCTGCAGGACACTGTAGGTTATGAAAACACAGGGGCCTTTGGTGCTTGTGTTTTCTCTTGGCGCAGATATGCAGCCGCTGGTACAATTAAGCAGCAGGTGACCCAAATGAAATAAATACTCAGGGCACAAACCCCCTAACGTCAACCCAGGCTTTGATTCAGCAAACTGCTGCCAGGTGGCCTCCATCTTCAGCCACTGGGTAAGTTCCACTCATTTATCTTAAAATTAGGGGAGGTTTAAAGGCTGTACTAATTAGCAGAGATTCACAAGTGCTGTGCAAAATACAAATTGAAATAAACGTGGGGTAAGTACTCCGGCGTGGGAAGGGGTAACGCCCCACCCTGAAGTGGGGTGGGGGCTTTGCCTAGTCCTGAAGTACCAATGCTCTGTGCTCTTAACGTTGGTGCTGGGGTTAGCAGGCTTTGTTTCCGCTTTTTCTCTTTCTGCGGGCCAAGGGCAGGGGGTTTCAGCGCAGCCAGACCCCTGTGAGTGGGGCTGCGGGCGCCGCTCTGCTGCTCCTTCGCCCCTCTGCTGGGATGTGCGGGGCTGCTGGGCGGCCCCCGCCTCGGGGCCGTTCCGCAAGCTGTCCGGAACGTATCCAAACGGTGTAGCGGGGACGGCTGGGCTCGCAGGCTCCAGCTGGCGGTGGGAGGGAGCCGCTGGAGGCCGCCCTCCCGTTTCCGCAGCGGGGGAGCAGCCGGGCGGGGCTGGGGGCGGCGCCTGCTCGCCTCTTTGTCCCGGAGCTGCGAGCGGGGAGCTGCTGGTGCCGGGAGCCGCGTGGGGCGGGGGCTGCAGGCGGTAAGAGGAGGGGTGAAGCCGGCGAGGGGGGGAAGCACCTGGAGGAATCCCCTCCAGAAAGGGCTTGGGCAGGGCTGCGGCTCCCTGCTGGGAGTGTCTAGGCCTGAGCTGGGTAAGCAGCTGCCAAGCTCAGCCTCCTGTCCTGCGCCGCAAGACCTAGTAACCCTTTATTGCCTCGTGTTGGGTGTTTGTGCGTCGCTCGAGGAACGCGCTGTTGTCACACGCCTCTGCTGGCCGCGAACACGCGAGACGCGGCCGTCGGGCGGGGCAGGGAGCGCTCCTGGCGGGCCCCGGGGCGCTGCCCGCAGCCGGCGCCTGCTCGGGCCCCGCATAAACCGGGCAAGGCCGCGAGCCTCCCGCTGCGGCGCCGGCGGCCGCTGGGCCTCGGCTGGTGGGGCCCTGCCTGGTGGGTGCAGGGCCGTGTGGCTTGTAGCAGCCGGGGGGTGAAATGGACGGGCAAGCAGGGGAAGGCTGGGCGCTCTGTCTGGGAGAGCAGCTTTCGTGGCTGGTGGGAGGCTTAAGGGGCTCGGCAGTGAGGCCAGGCTCGCTTCTGTGTGTGGTGACAGGTTTAATGGGCTCTGGATTTAAAAGACTTGGAGCATTTCTGGAGCAGAAAGGGACAAAAAAAAAAAAATCGGATGGTTCAGAAAGCATAGGTGGGGTTTGCTGTGATTGTGTTGCTACTACTAAAACATGGATTTCCTCACAAAAAACAATGTCAAACTTTTCTGTGGTTAGTTTTTCTGATGCTCTGCTCAGTCCCCCCACATTCACAGATATTCCAGCTCTAATGGTGATTTATTTCAGAAGATACCCAGGTGGGGCAGGAAAGCAAAGGAGTAAGGAGAAGAATGGTTTAAAAACCTAGAAAGCTTTTCCTTTTCAGACACTGCTGGCTTGTTTCTACAATTAGGTCATACCTGTAGGCGGGACGCTTGGAGGGCAGGTTTGAACTTGCTTTGGGGGAACCTCACGGGCAAAGTCCTCCCCGGGGCCCTGCCAGGAACTGGAGGCTTTGGTGCCTGCGGTCATGCACTGAGGAAGCGGGTGGAGTTTGATCCCGTGGTAACAAACCTGGTTTGCTGCCTCCTCCCAGGTGCCAGGTCACCCAAGCATGGCCACCCAGATGTTCGAGGGGAGAGGGCACGCAGCTGTCTACCAGAAATACAGGTTTGCACCGGGTGAAGAGCTGCAGCAAACCATCCTCACCTACCTGAAGGAAAAGGTGAGTGGGGTATGGCCAGGCTGTAGTGAAAACCAAGGTAGTAGTATTTGTGGGCAATAATATTTACCCTGCTGGGGGTGTTACCTTGCTTGGTGCCACTTGCTCAGGGCAAGATGTGGGCACCAAAGAGCTTTTCCATGGGTTGTGCCATGTCAAGGCTGTTTGTGCACGCTGTGGGGAAGGAATGGGGTAAAAGCACAGAAATTGGGTGGCCACTCGCCCACTGAGACCCATCTCCTCCTCCCTGCAGAGGGCGAACCCTGCTGAGCTGGTGGTAGATGTTGGCTGCGGGACTGGACAAGGCACCCGCTTCCTTGCGGAGCACTTCAAGAAGGTGGTGGGAACGGACATCAGCGAAGCACAGATTCAGGAGGCCAGGGATGCCCCCTCCCTGCCCAACGTCTCCTACCTGTGAGTGTCAGGGCAGCAAACTCTCAGCTGAAGGCAAAACTCACGTCCTCACACAGAGATGGTGTTTTGTGAGTATGATTGTTGTAAGAGCCAGCAGGCACCCAAGTCAATCCCACTTGATGGGATTCTTGGTGTGGAAAGGCATTATCCTAGACTTGCCATGGTCTTGCATCCCAAACAGTCTCATTACTGACTCCAAAAAATTGCCCACTCACTTCACGTCCTACTTCCTAATTTCTGTATTACACACTACCTTTTTTCCTTCTCCCACTCCAGTGTGTGCCCTGCGGAGGAGCTGCCATTTGAAGATGCCTCGGTGGATGTCCTGACATCATTTACGGCCGCACACTGGTTTGACATTGAGAAGTTCATGAAAGAAGCAAACCGGGTGATGAAACCAGGTGGTTGCGTGGCCATCAGCACCTACACCGTGGACATGAGTCTGCGCTATGGAAACTGCTCCGAAAAACTGACCAAAGTCTTCAGGGAGGTGAGGTGATGACACTTAAACCTCAGGGCTTCCCCTCCTGGTCTGGGCAGGAGGATATGTGTGGTACTTTGATGCAGAGAGGGAAGCAGTGGGCTTGAGGGTATGACTAGAGGACTTCTATTACAGGATGGGGCATAGGGATGGTTAAAAATACAGGGACGAAGTTGAAATGGGCTTTAGTGGTTCCCCTGCAGGACTGGGGCTGGTTGGATGAGGAGAAGAGGGACATTAGGATTAATAGGACAGACTCTGGTGTGGTGAGATGGGCTGTGGAGCAAATTTGGGAGGCTGATATCGTCAAAGAGACTTCTCCTGTTGCTCTGATCACAGTGAAATGAATGGGAAGTAGAAACTGTTTGGAAAGAGTGTGGTGGGTTTTTCTAGTGATGTTTCTTGACAAAGTTTAACAACTTGATAAAAGGAGATTTTTTCACTGTAAGTAAAAGCAGTGTAGGGAGGAGGCTAGGACACTTATCTTTGCAATAAAATAGGATCCTTAAATTCTTGACACTAAATAAGATTTTGTGTATTTTAATCCAAGGAATATTTAAAAAAAAGTACATGTATGAATGCATCAGATCTAGGGCCAAGCAGACCTGAGTTAAGTGGGAACTGAGAGCTTCAAATGACTTTGTATTTGGTTTTTAATACGCTCTCTTTACAGACCTGGGACCTGATTTTAAAATACTCTCACAATAGACTAAAAATCGTCTTGGAAGACTACAAAGAGGTCTTTGAGGCCTTGCCATTTCCAGACAAGAAGAGGTGAGCAGAAACTCTTGGCACAGCACTGGGAGTGGATAGAGGTGGCGTCTCCACTCTTCCACAGGGCTGCTGTGCCACTGGCCCAGCGAGGACACAAGGGTTTGCGGCAGGTAGCTGCCAGGTTTCAGAAAATGCCTTTGTATCATGGCAGAGCTGTGTGGGTGCATTTCCATTCCTGTTGGATTTAATGTGGCTCTATGCTGGGCAAGCAAGTGTGGTCTAAGGGCTGCAAGGACCCTTCCTGCTCCAGCGAGGATTGGGTTAGATTTTTTTTTTTTTAGTTGGTAGCTTATGATAATCTGAGGCTTAATGAATGAAGGGGGAAAATGGTGTGAGAGAACCTGCCCCTGGCCTCCAGGTAGGAAGGCAGGCACTGGCTCCCAAGGCATGGGGCAGGGACTGACTCTGCAGGCAAAAAGGAGATGTTGGTGGTGCTGTTGCAGAGGTGGTAGTGTCCTGGCTGCTGGAGAGGAACAGGCTCCCCAGGTAGGCCTGTATCAAAAGGGCTGTTCAAGTCACAGACTCTGTTAGATGGTCCTTGGGACCATCTCTGCTTCTCCAGTAGTGCATCACTTAGAGCTCCTGACCCACCAAATGCCACAATCTGATGTTGTTTCCATCTGTTGGACCTTTGATGGTGTCAGGTATTTTACTCGCCACCACCTCAATCTGTTGTCCTTGTTCTTCTGCCTTTGAAATTTAACATGCCAATGCTCCTTTATTCCCCGTCTCCCTCCTAGAATCACTGATATCTTTGACAAAATTCCCATGACAATTGCTGGTGTGGTTGGTTACATGGAGTCTGCCTCTCCGTATCAAGTCTTCATGAAGAATGACCCCAAAGCTGCAACATCCCTCCTCCAAGAGACTGAAAAGAGGTAAGAAAAACTCTTGTGGAAACAAGCAGGACGCAGAGGACCTGTCTTACGCAGTGCATGAAGAGTGAGACTGTGGAGACCCCTTCAAATCTGGAAGTGAGCTGTGCAGTGATGCACTCCCTCCTTCCCCCACCACCACCCCCGGTGTGGATGGAGACTTGTCAGAGGTTAAAGAGCAGATTATCTGCTGCTCACAGCATGACTGACCTGTTTGAGTCTGTTGACTTAAACTTTTGAGTCCATGTAGCTGTATGTGTTCTTGCACTGGTGTATCCGTGTAAGTCTTAACGTCATAAGTATTTTGAGTTTCTTTGCCTTGCTCTTGATTAGCAGAGAGCAGGAAAAACATTGATGGTTGCATCTTAATCTATTTTGGCCCACAACAAGGGAAGGCATCCCTGTGCCTGTGAACTTATTCACTGACCAGAACGACCCTTGTGTATGTGCTGGAAGCATCTGCCATCATGACCTCTGTGCTTTAGGTGGAAGACACATATCTCTGAGGTTGTAGATGTTGCCTCATATTGGGTGGGAGGTGGCTGGGTGGAGTGAGACCCTTCCTCTGCTTCTTGTTTCAGGATGCTGGAGACGATGGGAGTTTCTTCTCCTGAAACCCCAGTGGAGTTCTGGGTGAGGCATGTCTGTGTGCTGGGGTGCAAGGGACAGTGAGAAGAAACCCTTCTGACCTGGTGCTGGAAGGGAAGGAAGCAGTGGGCTGTCTCCTAATACCCCACTTGTAACCATTCTTATTCTTTGGGTAGTTCAATGCTTATTTTGCTGATTAAAATGTTGATCTTCTGTGGGAAGTGGACAGTTTATGCCTGCTCTGGGGTTCCTGTCCACCTTGGTCCTCCAGTTGGCCCAGTGCTGTGCCCTCAGCACTGCAAGGGTCCAGTTTCATACTGGTGGTGGTTTGATTGCACATGGGGATGAGAATCACAGTAATAGCTGAGAAACTTGCTGCATTTCTTACACTATAATAATAAAAAAGGCTGAGGAAAAAGTTGCTTTTGGTTCTTCTCTTTACAAAAGGCTGTAGAGCACCTGCTGGGGTGGGAATAACTGCACTTCATGGGCACTGCTTACCTAGGCCCTGAGTGGCCTTCTGTTTTGCAGGGGAGTAAGGCTTTAGACACCATTTCCCACAGCATTCTCCTGGCAAAACTGGCTGCTCGAGGCTTGGATGGGCACACGCTTTGCTGGGTAAAAAACTGTCTGGATGGCCGGGCCCAGAGAGTTGTGGTGAACGGAGTTAAATCCAGTTGGCAGCCGGTCACGAGTGGTGTCCCCCAGGGCTCGGTGTTGGGGCCACTCCTGGTTAACATCTTTACTGATGTTCTGGACGAGGGGATCAAGTGCACCCTCAGTCAGTTTGCAGATGACACCCAGTTGGGTGGGAGTGTTGATCTGCTCGAGGGTAGGGAGGCTCTGCAGAGACCTGGACAGGCTGGAGCCATGGGCTGAGGCCAACTGGAGGAGTTTTCACTAAGGCCAAATGCTGGGGGCTGCCCTTGGGCCACAACAACCCCCAGCAGCGCTACAGGCTTGGGGAGGAGGGGCTGGAGAGCTGCCAGTCAGAGAGGGACCTGGGGGTGTTGATTGACAGCCAGCTGAACAGGAGCCAGCAGTGTGCCCAGGGGGCCAAGAAGCCCAATGGCGTCCTGGCTTGTGTCAGCAATAGCGTGGCCAGCAGGGACAGGGAAGGGATCTTTCCCCTGTACTTGGCACTGGTGAGGCCGCACCTCGATGACTGGGTTCAGTTTTGGGCCCCTCACTACAAAAAGGCCATTGAATGACTCGAGCGTGTCCAGAGAAGGGCAACGGAGCTGGTGCAGGGTCTGGAGCACAGGTCTGATGGGGAGCGGCTGAGGGAACTGGGGGTGTTTAGTCTGGAGAAGAGGAGGCTGAGGGGAGACCTCATCACCTTCTACCCCTACCTGAAAGAAGGGTGCAGAGAGGGGGGGATGAGTCTCTTGAACCAAAGAACCAGCGCCAGGACAAGAGGGAATGGCCTCAAGCTGCGCCAAGGCAGGGTCAGACTGGCTCTTAGGAAGCATTTCTTCCCAGAAGGGGTTGTTGGGCGTTGGAATGGGCTGCCCAGGGCAGGGGGGGAGTCCCCATCCCTGGAGGGGTCAAAGAGTTGGGTTGACCCAGCGCTGAGGGATCTGGTGGAGTTGGGAACGGTCAGTGTGAGGTTCATGGTTGGACTGGAGGAGCTTCAAGGTCTTTTCCAACCAAGATGATTCTGATTCTGTAGGTGGGTTTAAGGTAGGAAGGGGCTGTTTGCCTCCTTTCCTGTGCAGGTTAAGCTAGGAGCCATGTGCTGTCTTTGAAGGTTGACTGGAAAGGGGCTGTTCTTGCTCGCTCTGTGACCCCATCCCTGGTGCCTTGCCAGTGGGTGCAGCAAATACTAGCAGCTTATCTGCCCCAGGCTTGCCTGGTGCCGTGCAGCACTCCTGCTGTGGCCCTCATGAGGCTACTCACCCTCAGCACAACTCAGCCATTCTGGGGTGGCTGCCACAGGGGAGCAGGTTTATGCTCCCCTCTGTCCCAGCCTGCTATCGCTCACCCATACTGCAAAGGGAAGATTAGAGGCTGCGTTTTGGGGAGGGGCAGATGGAGACAATGAGGTCCAAAGCTGGGCACAGCCCAGCACAGGTCCCCTCCTGTTTGCTTTCCAGATATTTTAAGTCAAGTCACAACCTCTGTGGGGGACCTTGCCCTTTCCTGTAACTCCTGCTCTTTACAAGAAGGCTACCCTGATGCCATGGGTAGGGCTGTGGCCTCACTGTGTTATATCTCAGAGCATTATTAAGAAAGGTAGAAGTGATACTTCTGCTCCCTACCCCAGAGAGAGCACCTGGAGGGAGGCTTATAGGGGCTGGAGGTGCTTCAGCTGTGGTCCTGGGGCTCTCAGTGCAGACACTGAACCTCCTTAACCCTGAGCACAACTCCATGGGGGTCCCTGAGTGTTGGCTCAGCTTGCCTGTGTGGGAAGTGAAGGCTTTGACCCCACTTGGTGGCTCCCACGAGGGGGGGGTGGTCCCAGGTGGAGAGCTAGGGGGAGGAAAGCATGTTGTGTCCACAGCCATGTGCAGAAGACCTCATGGAGCGGCGATGCTGGGTCACCGTCACTGGTGAAGAGACTGCACTGGGCACGGGTTGAATTTGGGTGAGCAGCACCCATAAAAGCTCCCTCACTGGGTGAGGATGGTGCTTGTCATTAGGAGCACTAGAGGCCTCTCGCTGCCTGGGAACCCACCAGACACTGCAGCAACCCAGGGGGGTGGTGGCCTGTCCAGCTGCCTTGGCTCGGCCTGGCGAGGTGCATCCTGCGGCTTGCCTGGGCAGGGAGATGTCTCCCTGGAAAAAGGGCTTGTGTGGGTTTTTGACGCACTTTAAAATTCAAACTTCAAATTTAAATCCGCTCACTAATTAACTTTTCAATTAACAGCCCTTCCCTCCCCAGCACTGGCTGCACGCTCAGCACATGCCCTGCAATGATGCAGTGGGTGACTGGCCATGATGTAACCCCAGGGACTGCATCGTCAACACGTTTGGAGTGGTGTCAGCGGCACAAGGCACGCAGCGCAGCACAGACCAGCCTGGCATTGCCATGGTGGCTGCTGCAGCTCGCAAGTGCCGGGAGGTGGTGAAGGGTTCTGGGGCACGAAGCAGGGTAGCAGCGCTTCGGTCCAGCAGAGACGGGTCGGTGATGTTTGTTGAGTGGAGGCCACCCCGTGTCCCCTGCCCCAGCACCACTGTGCCATGGGCAGCGCTCTTGCACATCATCCAGGGTTTTTATTTTTAAAGGTGGCTTTTTTGGGGCACTTTTTGGTTCTTTCTATCTTCTTTCTGCAATCAGACACTTTAGCAGGAGCCAGTTCCTCTTGAACGAGCCTGATGGCTCCAAAAGTTGGGAAGGAGCAATCCGGGCTTGTCCTTACCTACTCCAGTGGCATGGCTCACAGCCAAGGCTTTTCCATGCTAATGAGTCACAGGGCAATTGCCTCACCTGGCGCTAGTGCCTGCAGCCCTGCCCCTTTTCGCTTTCCTTCTTGCACCTGGGATCTCCCACGCACCCAGGATTTCTTGCTCCAAGCAAGTTCAAGTGGCTCCAGCCTGCCGGGCTGTGTGAATCCGAGGCGGGGTCTCCATCGTTGCCATCTGTGCCGCTCTCCTGGTATGGCATGTCTGCAGTCAGGGCTGGGACCCACCGAGGCTGGAGCAATGACTGCGGCAGGTCCCCAGTGCCCTGCAGACCCTCAGGTGCCCCCAGCCCGTGCTGGCTTCAGGGTACTCTCTGCTGTTGTGGCAGGAGCCAACACTGTCACGGTTTGGGGGAGCCAGGCTTTGCTGGCCATGCTGGGGACCGGGCTGTGGTGGAGTGTGGCATCACCATGCAAGGTACTGGCCAGCGTGCCGACGTCCAGGATGGCAAGACCTTGTCCTGTCGGGGAAGAGCCCTCGTTGCTGCTCAGCCAGGCACCTGTGGGCTCGGCTATGGCTGGCAGTGAGTGAGGCACAAACGTCTGAGCAAGGCACCCAGGAGATATTCAGCCCTAAGTGCCGGGGGGCTGCGCTCATGGCCCTGGCTTCCCTGCTCAGCTTTCGCTTTTCCTTTGGTGCCTCCGGATCTGCTTTCGCCTGCATGAGGAGATCAGGTTTCGCTTTGCTTCTTTAAGCAGAAATGACACCTGGGAGATACAAGCCACAGCCATGTCCCGTGGGACACGGTGCTGCTCTGGGAGCTGGTGGGTTCAGCACTGTCCTCAGCAGGAGCCTGGGGCAAGGGGCAGCGATTCATGGTGGATCCACATACATGCCAGTGCGATTTTCCAGCCCTGTTGTGTGTCCATGGGGCTGCAGATGAGGCCACCCCACCACAGCAGGCACTGGACATCACTGTCTCAGTGCTGGACGTCACTGTCTGGGTGCTGGGGACCTTGCTCCAGCCCCGCTGGTGGCCGCTGGAGATCCCAACCCAGGTGCCAGAACACCCCAGCCTGGCTTGTACCTTGGTCTGGAGGAGGAAACACCCTGCAGTGCTTGTCCCATGAGCCAGCTGGGCTCCACCACATGGGACCTAGAGCCACCATCGCCCTCCGGCTCTTCCACAGTGACCCAAAGGGTTCTAGGCAGGGCTGGGACCCCCACTCCCTCCCTTCCCTCACCAGGGGCCACATTTGTTTTTAAACCCCTCAGGCTTTTTTGCTAAGGTGCCATCTATTTCAGCTGAGCTGTGCCTCACCTGAATGTCCCATGTGATGTTAGTTATGCTAGTTTGGGCTTTTATATTGTAGTTGTATTGCAGGTGAACAAGTTGCATTAAATAAAAAATTACTTTTCCAAATCTGTGCGTTAATCTTTAATGGGAGAGAAAGGAATGACAACGCTGTTGTCCTGTTTGCTGAGTAGACACCAGACCCAAGCCCTGGCCAGGGCTCAGGCTTTTAGTTCCTGAGCCTGCTGCAGCAGGGGAGGCTGGTACAGTAGCAAAGTCTGTGACTTGCCCTGAAGGTAAACCCTGTGCCCCCCGTGCTATTGGGCTTTAGTGCTGTGTTTTGCTGTCCCGGCTCTGTATATCCACCTAGCTTGGTCAAAGCCAAGACAGCTACTGCCCAAGCCATACTGCTCCCTGCCTGCTGTCTCTGCTCCTATTCACCTCCACTGTGGTTTTCCAAGAAAGATCTGAGCTCTCCGAGATGCTGCTGGAGCAGGAGAAAGTCTCAGGGAGGGCTGGATGGATCCTGCTGGTCAACAACCAGCCTTGCTTAATCTCTTCATTAATGATCTGGACAATGAGGCAGAGTGTACCTTCAGTGTACCAAGTTCACCCACGACACCAAATTGGGAGGAGCGGGTGACACACAAAAGGGTTGTGCTGCCGTCCAGAGAGACCTCGACAAGCCGTAGAAATGGGATGAAAAGAACATTATGCTCTTCAACAAGGAAAAATGCAAAGTCTTGCACCTGAGGAGGAACAGCTCCAGGCACCAGGATGTGCTGGAGACCACCCAGCTGGAAAGCAGCTCCGCAGAAAAGGGCCTGGGTGTCCTGGTGGGCATCAAGTTGAACACAAGCCAGAAATGTGCCCTTGCAGCAAAGAAGGTGAATGGTATCCGGGGCTGCATTAGGAGTATTTCCAGCAAGTCGAGGGAGGTGATCCTTCCCCTCTACTCAGCACTGGTGAGGCCACCCCTGGAGTGCTGGTTCCAGTTCTGGGCTCCCCAGTGCAAGAGAGACGTGGACCTACTGCAAAGAGTCCAGTGAAAGACGAGGAGGCTGAGGAAGGGACTGGAGCATCTGTCATATGAGGGAAGGCTGAGAGAGCTGTGACTGCTCAGCGTGGAGAAGAGAAGGGCTCGGAGGCTCTTAGTGGTGCTTACTGATGGGACAAGAGGCAAGGGGCACAACGCAGAAGACATGGAAGTCCGTCTGAACAGGAGAAAACACTTTTTTCTATGAGGGTGGTCAAACACTGACACATTGTCCAGAGAAGCTGTGGAGTCTCCATCCCTGGAGATACTCAAAACCAGACAATGTCCTGGGCAGCCTGCTCCAGCTGACCCCTAGAGCAGGGGTTGGGGTGGCCAATGTCCACAGGTCCCAGCCCATCTCCACGACTCGGCACAGCATGTCCATGCCGGTCTGCCTGTCCGTAGGTGTATCTTTCCACAAACCTGTGTAAGAACTTTTCCCATGTGTGTGGACTCCCTGAAGTCAGCAGTTTATTTCCAAATAAGAACATAAAAAATTGAGTCCTCTGGAGCAGCATTCCTCTACCGTATGAGGCACTGCACAGTGCATTCATGCCTGTTGCTGCATTATTGCTTATTTACTTTTTAGATACAGATATTGCCCTAATTTTGTATGTTTAATGCTTGATGAATGCGTGAAACCAAAAGCACAGTGGGGATGGCTCCACATCGCAGGAGGTTACCTTGAGAGGTTACCTCGGGGGAAGGGCAGATTTTGCTGAATGGTGGCACCGTTCCAGCTGTCAGCAGAGAGATGTCAATACCTGATGTCTGTGTTTTCAGACTAAACAGGGAGGAAACCCCAGCCAGCTCCAGTGGCTGGTGGGGGCAGCATCCCTATTCACCTCTGGCAGCCTCCCTGAACAGCCCTACATCCCACTTGGAAAATACCAGGTGGAAGTGCTCCTGCTCTCACTCTTTTTCATGCTTTTGTGGTGAGACTGGCCCCTCGGGATAATACACACATAAAGCTCATGCCTGCAGCCTGTGTTGTGCAGGGCCCGCTGCTGCTTTCACCCTCTCCCTGCCGCAGCCATTGTGCTGTGCTTTCTGTGGAGAAACTGAGGCACAAACTGCTGCTGCCACTCAGGAAGCACCAAAACCCTCCCAGCCATCCCAAACCCACCATCCCCGTGGGGCTGCATGCCTGGGGGTCTACCGCAGCTTTCGGCGAAGTGCCAGGCTGGCTCATGCCCAGGCTTCCTTGTATTTGTCAGCACCCCTGCACCTCTTGCCACGGCAGCAGCGTCCCCCCGTTCAGCTCCCTCGGAGGGGTGCGCGTCAAAGGCAGCCCGAGCATCCCACTGCATCCCTGGGGCGCCGGGCACACTCGCCCTGTCGAGGCAGGCAGCGGGGCAGGCAGCGGGAGGCAGGCGCTGCCCACACCTGCCGAACCTGTGGCTGCGGGATTCCCTACGTTGCCGCTTTCGCTTTCCTGTTTTCAGAGCCGCCAGACCGTGGGTTTTCCTGCCAATCTGAAAGCGCAATTGCGCCAGGCAGGCAGCATAAAAAGCCGGGGAGATGGGGAACAAGGCAGTCAAGGAGGCGAAGCAGTTTCTCGGGACTGGCCACCAGCCCAACAGCTGAGCGAGCCACCTCCAGCAACACTGTCAGGCATCTAGACATCAGAGATTTAGTGGACCCGACCCAGAGCGCTCCGGTTCATCCTCTCCGACTTCTTGCACCACAGCCCGTTCACCCCATCATAACCTGCTCACCACTGGGCTCTTGTCGCCAAAATGCTGCACCTTGTCTTGACCCTGCTGCTTGCGCTGGTGCTGCAGACCAGCCTCGGAGCTGTCATCCCCCACAACACCCCGGAGAAGAGCTGCTACCTGTCCAAGTACCAGCTCCTTGTGTCCCACGAGACGGAAGCTATGCTTAGGATGAGGGACAAGTTTGTGAGTATCGCTGGCAATGGGGGGCTGTGGGCTGGCCAGGGGCACAGCAGAGGGGATGCCAAATTCGAGACCCTGAGTGACAAGGTGGATGTTTTCTGCAGTGGTCTGGGGATGGGGAGGATATTTTCCAGGGGAGTTTGGGACAAGAAGGATGCTCGGCCAAATTTCGTCCTGGTTTAAAACCCCTCCAGGCTGACCAGGGTTGCACAACATTGCCAAAATTCAAGATGACAGTTTATTAATCTCTCTCTTGGTTTATGTCTGCAGATGGCCACCAAGCCACTGGCAGACCGCAGCTGCACCGGCAACATCTTCTATCGGGAATGGAACATGACGGACCTCTTGGTAAGAGTGAGGCAATCCTGTAAAAAGGGGGTACAGTTCCCTCTCCAGCTGGGACCTCCTGTCAGCCAGTCCCCCCTCCATCCACAACCCCGGGCAGGGCTTTGAGACCCCCATCCTCCAGCCTGCAGTCAGTCCTGGTGCTTTGGGTCCCTAACCGGGATGCTCCTGCCTGCAGGTGCCTGACCGAGTGATGGTGGTGAAAGCCGAGCTGAACCTCACCACCACCGTGCTGGCGTTCCATGACACCTCTGGCTTCGCTGAGATGCGCAAGCAGCCTCTCGCTTTCTTCACCCAAGCCCAGAAAGACCTGCAGTGCTGGGTGAGTGCCCCCCCAAAACCCCCCAGCCCAGTGCCGGCTCTGCGGCCCCTGTGCTGGCAGCATCACCGTCCTCACACAGCCACTTTCCTCACAGATGGACACCAAGGCTCCTTTGCATGAGCCCTCTGAAGAAGTGAGCCACTGGCTGAACCAGCTGCAGAACACCAGGGAAATGGTAAGTCAGGCCAGCAGGGTGAGGGGGTTTCGGGGTGCTAGCCCGCTGCACCCTGTCTCCAGCACTAACCTGCCCCTCCTCCCCACCACAGAAGAACAACAGCTGCCTGGAAGCCTCTGCCATCCGCCACATCTTCGAAGTGCTCAACGACCTGCGGTGCGTGGCCTTCCAGGAGCAGTATAATTAGACCCCGCTGCAGCATGGCCAAAGGCCAAACTCACCAGCCCCAAAGGATACCCCGAGGTCCAGGAAAATGAATTTTATTGCATTGCTGGACTGTATTTCCTATTTAAGAATTTTTCTTATTTATGTGATCTCAGGGAGCAATTTATTTTTCACAGTGTCTTAAGTTATTGTATATTTATTAGATATCTTTGTTTTGCTGGTCTTCAAAATACTGACTGTTTTTAAGGAAATCTATTTTTGTATCTGATGTATATTTATCTGTCTGTATAAATTTCTTTTTACATGCTATTTATTATGAAAAATAAAATAGATACCATAAACAGACAAGCTGCCATCATATGTTTTTACTATGCTTTGCTATAATATCACCACTTTGGAAAAATGAGTTACAGGGAGCGTGAGGGAGGACATCAAGGCAATTTTGAGCATTCAAAAATTAGCAGAACTTTGGCGTTCATGTTCATCTCCAGCTGTCTGGGGGTGCACCCTGACCACCCTCCCAGGGTTTGCCTTTGGGGACAGATGGATGCTGTTGTGGCCAGGGCTGTCCCTGCCCGCCTGGGGACAGGAGCCTGCTGACCACCCATTTCCAGGGGGGGATACCTGTGTTGGATGGTGCAAACCAGGGCACGGAGCCTGGAAGAGCCCAGAGCCCAACATGGTGCTCACATCCCTGTATGGGCTGGGAAAGCCTCTGGATTTGGCCATCCTGGGAGCTCTCAGAAGACTCCTGAAAGGTTTAATCACCAAACTGGAGCTCAGGATGAGGGAGGAGCTGGGGTAGAGGAGGAAATCCAGTGGGGAGAGGAGGCATCCAGTGGGGAGAGGAGGAAAAGGACCCAAGAGCAAACCCAAACCTCATTCAATCTCTACTTTCTCAGGCTGGGGAGATGGTTCTTTGGAGACAAGTCACCAGGGGAGGGACAGCCAGCAGTGGTGGCCACACGTATGTGTGATGGCCACAACTGGGGTGAGCAATCGCCCAAACCTGGGGACCAGCCAAGGCCTGGGAACCCAAAAGGTGCAGGTTTTGGTGGAAGAAGGAGAGGAGCACAGGGCAGATGATGGGTGCTTGAGGCTGGGGTAATTTTACGGTTGCTGCTTTTAGGCTGAAGGACTGGGGACTGATGATGTCAGGAGCAACACCCAAGGCAATGGAAAGCCATCAGGAAGGAAATGCCGTGGGGTCAAGGAGACGAATGGGCAGGCGAAGCCCCGGCGGTGTGTCTGGGATTGCACATTGGGTCCTGGTTTCAGTTAAAACGAGGCACAGCTCATCTCCCAAAAAAGGAGCTGCAGCAATATTTCGCCTGTCTGGCCATCGGTGCCTGCTTTGGAGAGGTCTGCCTCAGCGTACCCTCTTCCTGCCCCACTCACAATTTCACTCCTCAGTTTTAAAGTCTTGAGAGAAATTCCTCTCTATGGGGCCTACGTATAGCCAATGTCTGTGGGGGGAGGTTGTAGCCAAAAGTGCTACGCTGGAATTTCTGGAAAGACTAATGAGGGAGAAGGTGCTTAATCAGTCCCCAAACCAGATATATTTAGATTATCCTGCTCTCGTTATCTACCAAGTCACTGTGAAATGTAGCTACTGTGATATGGCATGTGACACCGCTGCACCAGGAAGGAAGGCAAAGGCCTGCTCATGTGTCCGTCTTCAGGGCAGGAAATTAGCTCCCATCCCTGAGCAGCGGCACTGTCGCAGCACAGCTCTCCCAAGGCAAGGGCAGAAATCCCTCCTGGGGAACAGTGGTCCCTATTTATCTCTCTGCTGAGTTCACGAGGCATCATTTCCATTGTGGTGCTCCTCACTCCACGAGTCCTGCAAGGGCAGGAAATAAAAGATGTGCTGATACCTTCCCAGCTCCCCCCACAGAGCTGCCTTTATCAGGTTAACTGCCCAGTATTTCCCATGCAAAGCAAGTTTGCTGCAAATCAAGGCTGGGGTGAATATTTTTATTCTCTTGTCAGGCTGGGTTCCTCAGGGTGCTAGGAGTGGGGCTGATGGGGATGGAGCTGCAAGTGTTGCAGCTGGCTAGTGTTAGCTTAATGCCCCTGCCAGGGGCATTAAGCTCAGGACAAGCCCCTCTGCTTCTCCTGAAGGGTGCTCACATGTGGTGAAGAAGCGCTTTAGCGTTCCTCGTGGGCTCAGCAAGGGGTGCTGGGAGGGTCATGCTGGGGAGTCAGAGCCTTTCCGAGCATTGCTGAGCGCTTGGCTGGTTAACATGCCGCGATGTGTAAGAGTCGGGTCAGAAGACCAGCTCTGTGTCAACAATGTCATCAGGGACATGGACAGTGAGGTACCCGACAACAGCCTGCTTGGAACACAGTTGCGATCCCAAGAGTGGAATGTGGTGCAAAGGCTCCTGAATACAGAACTGTGTGGCACAGCGAGTGCTGTGCTGTTCTCCTGAGTACTGCCCCGTGTGCTGCAGGGAGTGCAGTGCTGTTCTTGGTGCCTGAGCCGTGCAGTACAAAGAGTGCTGTGCTGTTGTTCAGTACCTGGGCCTAGCCGGAGCTGTTAGAGATGACCACATTGTTACTGTCAAAAAAGATCGATTGCAACTGTTGCCATAACATCGCTGAAGAAATCATGAACTTTAGATGAACTTTGCTTCATTATAATACCAAAACACACCTCCTTGTTGAAGGCTGCCCGCCTCCAAGACTGACCATGCCTCAGACACTCCCCCTGCACATGCGTGATAGCCTTGCTCGAGAAGGGCGGAGATATGACCATTGAATTCTGAGAAGGGTGGAGACCCCTGAGGCAGAGGAGGAGCAAGGTGTGTTACTAAGCATAAAAGATGACTTCTTGACAATGAAAATTGGAAGCTTCCCCACCAAGGATCACGACGATCAACAACGCAGCACCAGCTGGACCCAGGACTGCTAGGACGTCATGAGATCAGTGATGGTAGCTATAACCTCTCTTCCTCCTCTCTCTAAACTTTACTTTTCTCCTTTCTTTCACCCATCTGTAACTATTGTGTGCCACTACACAGGCAACACAATAAAGTTTCACTGTTTGATTGATACAATCCCCTTTGGTGTTGGTCACCTTAATTTTGCACTTGAGATCGTAGTAAATGAACCATCACGAGTCCACCGAGTGGACCATGACAGGACGTAACAGCAGTTTCCCAGGTTCTGCAGGGAAAAGGAGCGAGGTGTGCTCTTCCTTGTGTTAGTTTCTGCTCGGGCACAGAAACAGCAGAAGGAAAGCTGGAAAGCCTTGGTTTTACAGTGTCTCCTTATGGCCCCGGCCTTTGGAGGCACCTACTCTAGTTCCCACACGGACTCCGATCTCCAGTCTCAAGGGCAAAATTTAGTGGGAAGAAACCCAAAGGGGTGGGTAGGCAGAGGCATGTTTAACCTGCAGTGGAGGGGAGCTTTCTGTGCAAAGTTCTACTGGAAAATGATCAGGAAAGCGTCAAAGTAGACCAAGCAGTTGGAAAAGGAGGATGAGGGCAAGAATGTCACTCTTGGAAAGGTCACCCCAAGCCAGCAGCTAGTTGGTGATTTGTAGCATCATGGGGAAAATACTGGTGTCATGGAAGGGACTGAACCGTTGGAGGGAGAAATGCAAAGGCAGTTGTGAGAGGACAGCTCTGGGGTTGAAAAGCACAAAACACCTCGTGGCAGGGGTGATTGTGGCTCCCCTTGGGTGACTGATGGGCAGAGGTGTCAAGATCTTGTTTCATTAAATCTCAGCCCTCCTTGCCTGGGCCAGCTCCTGGCCCACTTCCCCCTGGGTGGCTGGGGGAGCTTTGTGCCAGGCAGCCCTGGCTTGAAGCAGCAGCAGCTTCACACTCACTAGGGTGTCTGCTCATACATGCAAATTTAAACTACCCAAACTTGGTTTTGAATAGGGAAGAGTTTCTGTTTTGAAAGGAAAATGCTGTGGGTTTTAAAATCCTGGAATCCCGCAGGATGTAAATAAAATAGGATAAGGTCCTTTGGGATTTGACAGATGTCTGACTAAGGTAAGGCAGCAACAAACTACCCGACTGCTGCTCTTTTCTCCAAGAACTGTTTATGCAGTGGAGTTTTATTTTGGTAGGGTTGTTTTTATTTCATGTGTATACACAGTTCTGTGCTTCTATTGAATAAGCAGGGGAAATGCCTACCAAATTACAGAAAAGGCAGTGGAGTTCAGGAGTTTTTCAGTTCAGCTTTCTTTACACTGGTCTCAAGAGGCAAAAATTTTGTGGCTTCGTGGGGAGTGTTGCCTAACATGTTGCAGGTGACATTTCTGCAGGCAAATCAAGAAAGCCGACAGCTGAGTTTTACTGATGGATCATGTTATACACTCCTGGGTCATAAACTACTTCTGCTTGAAACCCTCCAACCAGAATCCAGGATGATAATATGTAAGGAATAAATGTGCTCTCACCTGTAGCAGGAGCATTTTTCAGGCATGCTTGGCACTCTGAAGAATAGGAAAATAAGCTGCTGGTGGTGTTTCCTAATACACGAGATACTGGTGCTCTTGATGTTGTAGTTTCTCCTTCTCTTCAGTGCTGCTCATAATTCAAAATAAAATTTCCTGTCTATCAGCAATCATACTGGAAATCATTTTGATATGTTCCTGCGTCACCTTCTGGGAAGACAGTGTTCAGTGAGGTCTTTTTTGCTTTGACAAAAAAGGTTATTTGAAAAATAACCCTCACTTCGAACTGCAAATTACTTTAGCTGCACATGTACAAGTGGCTGATGGGTTACTCATTTTCATGCAAATAACAGCACTTTGGACTAGAGGAATAGGCCAAAAGCTAGCTGCTGAAGGTTCCCAGGACTCCAGACTGGTGCCTGAATTAGTAACGATGTGCTTCCTCTGCAGATCTGTCTCATTTTGGCTATCATGTCTGCAGCCACAATTGAACCATTTCCTCTGTCTCTGGAGAACCTCCCCCAGGAACTCACGTTCCCCGACTCTCCCCCTGCACTCCTGCTCCCACAGAAATGCTTGCAGATGGGACTGGGACAGCTTTCTGGCCCCAGGGAAAATGTTCCTGTCCCAGCATATTCCTTGTTTTCTTTTTGATTAAAGAAATCTGATTTCTGTGTTCTCCTTAGAAAGGAAGACTTACTGCCCCAAGACCGCGATTCTCTGTGCATGATCACTCCTTCCACGGCACAAACCCCCGTCTCCAGTTGCTTCAAATAAAAGCCTGAAATCTTTGGGCCCAGCACTCATAGATTTGACAGATAAATGTAACAGCCTTTAAAAAGGAAAAAACCCATAGATTTACAAAGTGGAAGGCTGTGATTTATGCCAAACCTGGCAGAAATGGAAGAAGGTGGATCGGGAAAATGTAGTAACTGAAATAACTTTGGTGCAGGCATTTCAGGACTCGGGTTTTAAGAAATGGCCTCTTGCATCTGCTAGAGTATGACTGTGATTTGTCAAAGTAATAAGGGAATTCCAGCTGGTTTATGGGAAAGCTCTGAGAAAAGGCATCAGCCTTCACAGGCCCAAGATAACGGTCCCTTCCCTAAATGCTGGAATGAAAAAAGATGACAGAGAAGAGTTCAGATACGCTTCATAAATATTTCTCCAAGTCATTCCTGGTTCCTAGTCTGCCCATGGTCTCTTGTCTGGGAGGATGTGCTTGGGTTAGGGTGGAGGACCATGACTGTGCTTTCTTGCTGCTGCTCCAAGCGCTGTTTCCACAAGGAATCATTTCACATAGCAAGAGAGGTCCACGATGCATCGGAGTGAAGGAGCTCTCAGTCCCTCTGTTGTCCATTGCTCCTTAAATTTCTAAAGGCTGTTTCTCTCTCTAAAAGCTGAAGAGCCAGGGGCTTCTCAGATGGCTGTCTGTTGTACTGTAGCTTTGTAGGTTCAAGAGTGAGTCAGGGTTAATCCCAAGCACCCTGTTTGCACACCAGTGCTACTGTGTATGTAGTTCTAGTCTCGAACTGCTTGGCTTTCCATCCCTGGAAAATGCTGCCTGAAACTTGCCTTGGTTACCATCATCTCAACAGACTGGGGTGTCACTCACCTGTTTTGACCATCCTAACTGAATCATGGCTGTAGGCAATGTACCATGCCACATTAGTGCATAGATCTGAGCTGGTAGGATGTTTATGAGTAACAGATTAGGGGATGGAATAAAAACCTTAAGGTCTGCCTCACAGAGGAGCAGGCACCCAGGCCCTGGCGGTGTTAGGTTCAGGCACGCTCAGGTAAAATCAAACCAGAATCTCTTATTAGAGGAGGAAAAAGGGTTCTGAGTTTGATGATTATCAAGCAAGCCAAAAGCTGAAAATGTAACAGTCTCTCACGGTTCCTTCATAGTTTAACCCCAGCTCCAAAGTCCAGGTTGTCACTAGGGGCTGTGAACACCATGGACATGATGAAGTTCTGCAGGCAGACTATGCTTTAGAAGATGGAAAGACAAGATTACTCTGCCCAAGGAAAAAAAATCAAGATTAGGACGGGTCTAGGCAAGAAACCCAAACCTTCAAAACCCAAACCAAATCAGTGTGGGGCTTTTAGCTTTGGTTTTTGGGTTGTGGTTTTGTTTTTTTTTTTTTCCTAGACCTTCAGGTGAAACCTCGATTTCTAATCTGATTTTGAACCTTGCTCTGGTGTTTTGTTCTCTGGTTTTAGCAGTGCCCAGGGGAATCAGCAGTTAAATCCAGGTCAGTGCTGTCTCTGATAAGTATCAGCAGTCAAACATGTACTCTGATTTTATACAGAGGGTTGTGTGATTGTTTTTATAAAGTATACATCAAATCTCAGCCACTTGGTAATCATCATGAGACAGAGCCCATGGAGCTGTTTTGGTTTTCTCTTGGCAGGTTTCTCCTTCGGTGCTCTGCTTGCAAACTGTCCACAGTGATGCACAATTATTGACTAATAGGAAGCCAGTTGTTACTGCAGGAACTCTTGAGATCCCTTTTTCATATGACTTTAATAAAGCAGTGTGTGGAAAAATGCTCAGGTATTGCCATCATGACCACAATGAAATTACAGCAATCTGCTCTTCTTCCAAATGGCTTGCAGCAGACATGAGCTGGAGTGTTACACGTGGCAACGATCTCATGTGCCCCACATCAGTGATACTTATTTCTTCTTGGCTATGTGGATGTGAACCAGCAGCTGTAACACTGCAAGTGCCGTTGCTGTAGTTACTGTCACACAACATCCTCTTCCTTCTGATACTCCAAAGGCAGTTCCAGGTCCGGTGCAACAGGTCCGGCTCTAATGATTTCTGTCTAAAAGCGGAATGATCTTGTTTAAGAGAGTGAGGGGGGAAAGCCAACATGAATTAAACCCAAAGAAGCAAGCAAGGTGGTAGAAAGCAAAGACTATTAGGGAGCACGTTTTGTGCCACACCAGAGAATTTTCCTCCTTGCCCACTGGCTTCCTTCGCTGTTCAAACGCTGCAAATTGTGCAATATCATGTTGTTTTTATCTTTGTACTTAAAATCAGATTCCTTACCTAAAAAGAATCTTAAAAACCAGATAAATCCTTCACCTGCCCTTGTTTTAAGGCCTAAAACTATGTGGCCTTCTCCATTGAGGTCTACACTCTTGCTTTTCTGTACGCAAAATGTGTGATCCCAGCTGTCCCAGCTTGCTGAGCACTTGAGTACAAATGCAGAACTAGCATCTCTTCAGAGATGGCAAACTCTGGGACCAAAACGTGAGCAGCAGGGACTTCTACTTTGTTTTTCAGCAGACAGAACGTGTCTGGATAGAGAGCTAGCATTTTTAAAGTAAGTGCATAGAAAAGCTGTGTTTAGAAAAGCCATGAGGGGGTTAGGATAATGGCTGGTTCTCTTTGTTCCTGACAATATGAGAACTTCCACAATTGTTCATTAAGGCAGGAGCAGATACTTTAACAAAAAGCAGACTTTCTCTGCTTTATCCCCAACAGAGAGATGTATGTGTTAAATAAAAGCACAAGAAAAAGACCAAAAGGGACACAAGAAGACATAAATAGTCTTTAAATAGTTGCATAGTTTAAATGGAAGATGCTCGTTTCATCTTCTCTAGCTTTAAAAACCGTCACAGTTGGGTAATGGAAAATGGTTGGGTAATTGCCTGAGATCCAACAAAAAAATCTTAAGTTTTGTTTGCCGCACCAGGTGATGTCTGCAACTGCTCAAATCCTTGCTATGTGAAACATGAAATACTTGCCAGGTCACAGACATAGTGATAGGAAAACAAAATACTCCATCATGTGTGTATCAGCTGAAAGTGGGTTTTAAATAATAATGATTTTTAACCAGTCATTAGCGTTTTTAAGTACTAACTGATACAGAGGTATAGACATAACATTATGAAATTACTTTAGAGACTAACTCTTGCCAGTGGTTATTTCCTTAGGTACTGAACCCTTGAGAATCTCACCTCTTCAACAGCACCTTTGGAAATAACCTGTTTTGATGCCTCAAACATGCAGTGCAGTGCCTGATTTGGGGTATCCACCAAGAACGTTTTTACTGGAGCAGTTTGACTGATTTTGCCCCAGATTGGCTGGTACTTGTGAAAATCAAGGTTCTCTGTAAGCAAACGGTATGTCTCAAGATCCTGGTCTCCTCACTCTTGGGTGACTGAGAGATCAGGTTCAGGAGCAGCCTACACTATGCTCCTGAAGCCTAAGGGATAACAGGAGGTAGAGAATGAGAAAAAAATCTTGTCAAACACAGAAGAATGGATAAATATGAGTTGAGAAAACGTAGCAGAGGGAAGTGTTTGTGCGCACCACGCATCCCTTATGATACGTATTTTTTGTATACATACCACGTTCACTTAGTTTTTCCCAGACTAGATGCTGTATGGGATCACAGTAAAAACAGGAGACTCTTCTTCCAGTAAACAGCACTGCCGTCTCTCTGTCTAGACTTACACCAACACTGTCTGAAAAAAAAAGATTAACCAGGCCATGAGATTAGATTTACCTGATTTTCAAAGACTTTTCCTCATGCTGTTGTAAATTGAAATTGTTAAGTAGCTCCAAAAGGTCACTGAACATTGGATGCTGAATTTTGCTCATCACTACTAAGAGGAACTGGCAGAGGGTGCAAGGATGCTTGATAGTGTTACAGCCTGTGCTGGAAAGTATTGGCTTGACTTTAATTAGTCTTCAGAGGAGGTAGCAGTTTGTTGACAGCACCTTTATGAATTGGCTCATAAAAACATTCTATTAATCCTAGCCCAGGTCACAGTGACCAGATATTCACTGAACCGCTGTACCATAGAAAAAAAGGACAGCTGGTAATACCTGAAGATAAAATAGAAGCATATTTCTTGTCTTTTCTAAAGAGCAGCTTAGCTGTTGTTAACGTAGGGCATTTTAAGCCTAACTAATAACACTGTTGTGACTCATTGAATTTTGGACCTTGGTAGTGGGTGGTGCCCTTCAGGAGAGAAAAAGTATCAGCAGGAGCAGGAGATACATCAGTATCTTGAATATTCAGACTTGCATTTCCAGGGCTTTGCTATTAAAAGGCAAACGAGATGGGAAATACCAGTGTTGTGCTTGACTTTTCATCCTTTGTTTGCTCTCCCATATGCCCCAGCAGGCTTCATGATGGGGCCAAGAAATGGTGTTGTAGGGTCCACAGTCTGCTGCAGAGTGTGAAACAGCTTCAGCTTATTGCTGTTGAAAGCACAGCTATCCTCAGCCACCTTTTTGGTTTCTAGGTGCACCAGCATGGGACTACAGAAGCAGAATTACACAGAGGCTTTTATAAGATACTTTGTGCCTGAGTCGCTCACAAACACAGTCCCCATCCACCTGGCAAAGAAGGGATCCACTGCCATGTCACAGCCAGGGCGGATGGAGGCAGGCGGCGAGGTCTGAACAGACGCACCCTCTGGCGCGAGGTGCCTGGCCAGGGTCCTGCCTGTCTCCTGCATCTCTACAGCTAAGCCGATGGGACCATCTGGGATCAATATGCACTGGCATTAATCTGTAACCAGAAAAAAATGCTAGGATTTAGCGTTTTGGATAATTTTTGAGATTATTTTTCTCTTTAAGTTGGCAATTTTTAAACATGCCAGCTCGTGTGTCTGTGCAGCATAGGCACGAAGCCAGTGTTGGAAAAGGACGACTGCCACGTTCACTGTTTCTAGACATTGTCAGCACATACACATGTTGGAGATTTTTTTTTCCTTAATTCCCCTTTTGACTTCTATGCTATTGAAGCCAGAGAGTGGAGAGCAGGTTTTTCTAAACACATTCTTTCTTCATCTTTCAGTTACAGTTTTCTCCAGCTGGAAACCAAAGCATGAGCAATTTCCAGTGGACAGGCTGTTACTTGAAAAGAGTTGTGGAAAAGGCAAATGTTTTTCAGCCAATTCAACTGGGTGCTCGTCTTTTGCATTAAGCTTGTGAGAGAGTTAAGACAATTTAAGGCCTCAAGTGGCAGTTTCTGCACTGGTTTAACTAGATTTGACTAAGCTGAATTCCATGGGTTTTTTTTGGTGAAGGAGAAGCGGTATCATTCCAGTGAATGTTAAGACACAGTGAGTATTTCAGTAGCTGTCTGTGAAACTTTCCTTGTGTCAGGCCTCTAGCTTTGAATCTTCTGTCCTGGATGCTGCTCTAATTGTTTTGGTTCCTTTGTTTATTGGAAGCTACTGAATAGAAGTTTGTTAACTTTATGCACAAATCTAAGTTCTACAGTTCTATACCTAATTGTGTAAGAGTATGTAAAGATTCAACTGGTCACATTAGTGCAGTTACAACATCCCGGTAATTTACTCTCCATTATCAAATGCACTGTTACGATCAGTTTCGTACACTTGTTTCATCCGATTGACTATTGCTTCCGCTAATCTGGTGCTGGAGTAAGTGAATTAATTTAAGCAGGCCCTAATGCGAAGGCTACAGCAAGCCTGGTGTTTAAGCTCCTCTTCTGAAATCACCCTGACAACTGTTGTATTTTCCCCTCTGGTGGTGTTGCTACTTATCGCACTTCCCCCTGGCTCTGGGTGGTTTATACTGCAGCTGGGGACGGCAGAAGATGCTGCCGGTGCTGAGCGCAGGCCGTGCTCCGGGCCGGGGCTGGGCCCTTCCTGACGGCCAGGGTCCCATTTTCCTCAAGCTCTGCGAGACCCCGCGCCCAGGCGGCAGCAGGCCGGGGCGCAGGCCGGGGCGCAGCCCTCGCTCCCGCCGCCGGCCCCCGCCGCGCGCTGCGCCCCCACACGCCGCCGCCCCGCCGGACGCCAACCACCCGCGCGGGCCCGCCTCCGCCAGCTCTCGCGGGAACGCGGCGGGCGCAGCCCCGCCCCCGCCCCAACTCTCGCGAGATCCCCGCGCGCCGCCGCGACCGCGCGTGGCGGCGGGCGCGCGCTCGGCGGCGGCGGCCCCGCCCCCGGCGCTGCCCACTTCCGGCGCCGCCGCGGAGGGAGGGCGGAGCCGCGGAGCCGCCCCCTGCCTCGGGCCAGCCCCGGGGATGGTGTTGGCCGCGGGAGCCGTGCCCTGACGCCGCGCTCAGGTAAGTGCGGGCCGCCCCCCTTCGCCCCGGGCCGGGCTTAGCCCCCCTCAGCTCAGGGCCGGCTCCTCCCGCCACGCCTCAGGCCCGGCCCCTTCCCTTCCCCACCCGGTGCCCCCACGTCTCCCGGGGCGGCCCCGGCCCGCCAGGCCTCGGGCCCCCGGCGACGCTGGGTGGGGGGGACCCCGCTGGGCCCCCGGGACCACTCCCCAGGCCCGGCAGCGTCGTGGCCTCACCGCAGGGGCCCGGCGATCCCCCCTGCGGAGGGGCTTCCCGGTAGCGGCGGCGGCGCGGGGAGCAGACACCGGCCGTGCAGGGGAGGGCGGCCCCCCGCTCTCCGCTCCCAAGGGAGCTGGAGAAATCCCGGGGCTCTTTTGCCCTCCCCTGTCACCAAGAACAGCACCGCCCCCTCCCCCGTGCCATGCAGTGGTAAAGCCTTACTTTCCCCGTGCGGTTAGCAAGTTTTGGGTGCTTCCTTGCTGTGCTCCTTCGATGAAATTGGGGGTGTAGCTGGAGCGAATCATCTATTTTCCACACTGGTCACACTTCTTGGTTTCCTAGTTTACCAGGACAAGGAGCGAGGAAACGGATCGATAAGGGTATTTAGGCATTTAATTCCCAATGAAGTTGATTTCATTTGGACTTGGCACCTAAAAGGGTTTGGATTTGTTTTTTTTGTTTGTTTCTTTGGGGTTTTTTTTTGGTTTTTTTAGGTGGGGGGGGTTTTCTTTTCTATTTTCTTTTAGGACCCTCTGTCACTATTACTCTGACTCCCCTAATCCACTTCTCCTTTTTTATATATACATATTTTTTTTAAACCAGCTGTTGTCTTTCTCAAAGGAAAAAAGGACTGTTTTGTCTGCTTATTCTTTCCCAGTAATAGTGGGAGGAAAAAAACTACTGTGTATTTCAGTTGATCAAGTGGGTTTTACATTTGCCCTCAATTTTATTTTTTAAAAAATACACATCTTGAAGCTAACACACATACTTGTCAACTTTAGAGAACTTGACCTTCTTATAGATCTTACTAGTTTCATACGGTTAGATACCATTGTGAAATACATATATTCCTTTTTTTTTAAACTTTGTTACTCACTCATCTGTTATGTTTTCCACATCTAAGTGTCACGTCAGTTGTTTCCTTCTCCTTGCCTCTTCACCCCTATTTTGGTGTTGTTGACTTGATGTTTGGTATAAATTTTTCAGTGCGCTCACAACCTTGGGAGAGCAATAGGGCTGTCTTTTACAGATGTAGTGAGTAGATTGGCAGGCCAGAGGCTCTATCTCCTGTTTTCTCTGGGGCAAGAACAAATAAAATGAACAAGAAAAGTAAGTGCTGTTGCAATGGACCTGTTAAACTTCACTTCAGGGCTTGCTTACAAGAAGGAAAGAAATACTGAGACATATTGCTGAACTGAACAGTGATAAATTTTGTATCACGTCTTGTCATTTTGTAGTGTGATTGTCTTAATCTCAGTGGTTTATTGGACTTTATCATTTGCCTTATGAAGATCTCATCTGATTCTCCATTTTATACTCTGAGAGCTGATTTTACCTGAGCATCCGTTTCAGGTCTTTGTAACTGCTGCATCATACCTATTTGGTCTTCTATGCAAACTACTTAATGTAAAAACTACATGCTGATTTTTACAAGTTTTTTTCCCTTTATTTTCCTGAATTAATTCATATGACTAAAGGATAAACATTTCTCCTGCCATTGTAGTGATGCTGGGGATTAAAGGGTATGGATCCTGTCAGCATGATGTTGGTTTTGGCCAAACTATTAACAAGAATGAGCTGCCTTCAACTAGGAGTAATGTCAAAATATATTAAGCCGTGACAGACTGAATGTTTTGGTTTTATGACTCTGGTATTCTGTCCACCTTTTATTGTAATTTATTTATCAGTGCAGTTATCTTCTGTAGTGGAGGACTGACACAGCAAAAAATCTCTTCGTTTCAGTTATTAAATCTCTGTATGTAACTTTCTCCCCTGTTGCTTTGCGCTGTGAAGAGTTACTGTTGTGTAGCTGCGTAGATAATTGCAGTATTTGCAGTTTAAATCCGTTTCCTTTCCTGTGTGCTGGTAGCTGACTTGAAGCTCATTTCCTCGTGCTAGAGAATTGTTCCAGTAACCCCTCCCTCCCCTTTTTTCTTTTCTCTTTTTTTTTTTTTTTTTCTGGCCAGCCAGAAAGTAGGTCTGAATATTGTCATGTGAAGTATGGATGAGAACTGTTGTAGCAGGTTGTCTGGCCATGGATCTGGTAGGGGGATAGTTTCATAGCAGTTCTTCTGAAGGAGGGATGTCAAGCAGGGGTATACTGCAGGAGGTGGTGCAGTGAAATTGGATTGTAAACAGTGATGAAAGTCTGACCTTTCTCCAGCAAAACTGAACTTCCTCATGGCCTAATGTACTGTAACTCTCTCAGTGTTCACATCTGAAACAAACTCTCATTCTTCAAGTACTCTGCTGATAATGTGATGATAGTTGTTGAATAAGGAACTAACTAACTTGGCTTTCTACTTCTCCCCGCAGTGCTTTAGTTTTGGTAATTGACTTTGTTCTAATATTTGTATTCTAGACTGAATACAGCAGTAATGCTAACTCTGGCAAGCAAGTTGAAGCGGGATGATGGTGTCAGAGGACCCCGTGCATCCAATCCAGCTTCTGATTCAACTCGGAGGGTGTCTGTTCGAGATAAATTACTTGTTAAAGGTGAAAAGAACTTATATTTAAATATTTGGGGATTTGGAGTTTGCAGATGTGTTGCCAGTAAACAATAGTAAATTGCATATAAAATTATTTCCAGAAGTATTTTAAAAATTGCTTGTGTCTTACCTCAGGATTTATACTGTAGGATATATATTGGCATACACCATATCCAACAGTTCTTTGCCCCTAGGAGACTTATATTAATCAAATAATGCAAAAAGCCTCCTTGCTCTGCTGAAAAATGAATCCATCATTGGAACTGTGTCATCAATTAAAGCATCATCATAAAAAGTTGTCACATGAGTGTCACTAAATATATAGGAGGAGAATACCAGATGTGACTTGATCGGAGGGTGTTTTTTGAGCAACACCCTAACTGCCTGTGACAGGAAAGTAAGTCCTAGAAGTAACATCAGTGTTCCGGTGGTTTTTAATGGTGTAGATCAGAGGCAATAAACTTTTAAAAACTTAAAGCAATGTGAAGGGGTATTTTGTAGGCCTGGCGTCACTGGAAGATGAGTATGAAATAGTGAATAAAAAAACAATACTCGTTTTTGTGGTATGATATGGTCTGTTCTAGGAAGGCTGCTGTAGGCTGTTACTAGCTGGCTCGCCCCCGGTGGGGAAAAAAGCCCCCAGACTTTTACTTTGTGGCTGTTCTGGGTAAATGAGATAGTTTGCGAGACAATAATTAAACTGTAGTAAAATCGGGGACAGCTCTTTCTTGCTCTTCATTTTGTCTGTAGTATAGATAAGATTATATTTAAAAGTCCGTCAGTGCTGACATTTGGCAGTTACTATGGGCTTAAACTCAGGTGTACTCCCTCTGGTAATAATTGAGTGTTTTAATGGGCGAACTGTGCAGCTTGATCCAGTGACAAGGAGTATGTTGTTTAGATTGGTGTTTCTGCTAGAAATGATCAATAGCAAATATACTACTGTTGATGTGTAAGCTGTCACTATTAGGATTCACGCTAGTCAAAGGAAACTCACATTTCCTGGTCTTATTTCAGAATGACTTGAAACTGATGCTGGTATATTTTCCTGAATGACATCGCCTAACTCTAGCATTGCATATGGGTTTTTTTTAATTAGGATAGATTCTGCCATGTGACTGTATACCAGAGCAAGGTTTCACTGCAAGTGCTGCTGCCTTGGTGCACTGGGAAGTGCATCAGCTAGACTGTAGGAACGTTATATTCACCATTTTCTCTCCTTGCATTGTTCTAAGAGCAGGGAGTTTTAATACATGTTATACCCTGATGTGATAACTCTCACAAAGAGCTTGCTTTAGACTTTCAGTTTGGAAATCCTCAGTTAACTCCAGTTCTGAGCGGGAAGGGTATCAGCCAGGAGGAGTAAGCTCTTTAACCAAGCTAAGCTACAAAGCCAAATTACTAAATATATATAATCTGAGATTTTCACTAACCTACAGGTGTAGACTTGAAGGGAAAATAGCAGTGTAATACAAATACCCTTCAACTACAATGCCTGATATAGTGTGAGGTGCTGTAAGAAATTTTACTGTATCCTTTAGAGCAGTCATGTGTTTTAGTTTTATGACTAAAACATTACCTAACTCGGCAGGGTAAGAAAAGAATGTAAGCTATAGAAAATCAGTATTGACACTGTAATTGCTATGGCAAAGCAACGCAGACTAAGCATTGAATGAGTTGAGTCCCAAACTGACAAATGTTAAAAGCGGGTCACTGCTGGCATCCTTCTGACAAGGATGAGTGCTAGATTGTGATGTGATTGTGTGTCAAAGTTGTATCACATGGCTCTCCCAAAAGAGTTGTAGAAGTGGCTGTCAGTCTGGTTAGAACGGTTTCTGGACCGAAATGGGAACTGACAGTAGAAGCGGATCACTTCACTGAAAGTGAGAGAAAAATGTAGTAGCTAGTGTGAAAGACCTGTTGGGGATCTTCTCTTTTAAGCTACTCTTTAAGACAAATATAGGCCATACAATTACAAAAGTTGGTAGAACTTGCTCCAGCTCTGTCTGCTGCAGCAGTGTCTACAGTGTCGAGAGCCTGAGTGGAGATGGACTTCTGATGTTGATAGTGTTTTTTAGGTCACATATAGATCTGCGGGAATGAGTTTGGTGGGGAGTGCAGAGCTGCCTGCTAAAGGTGTGCATACAGCGAGGGTGCCTTTTACTGCCTTGATTGTATGAAACTAATAGGCTGATGTATCAGGTGTGGAACAAAGTTGATGGGAGCCTGTAAGAGTATTTTAAAGTAGAAGTTGCTACTGATGTTTGTTTAGGCTGGAGTTATCAAACAAGCAGATGACAGTTGCAGAATGGGTGAAAGGCTTAATCAGGGCAATCTCCTGGCAACTGTGAATTAAAAAAAAATATCTGTTCTACAAAAGAGGAAAGAAATCCTGGCCATCAGTAAGGAAGGAGGAGGAGGCGATGAAAAAAGGTCCTGCATGCTCTGTCCTTGTTTGTCCCAGCAGCTATGCTGAGATTAGTGCTGGTTCAGTTGTACATCTTAACGGTGTTAGTACTGGTGGTTTTATTCTACTGTATAAAAGCCTCCGAGCCAAAGGAACAAGGGACTGTGGTCACGTACATTAAAAAGCTCAGCGATAGCTATGCTCTTTCCATAACACACATGGATCCTCTTAGCCTCAAATAAGTCTGTAGCTTCTGAGTCAGTAGGAGAACAGCGGGCAACTGGTCTGTGCAGTGTCCTCCACAGCACCTTACGCGTGTGGTGAGCTGTCTTGGAAGCTTAGCTGAGGATGCTTTTTGGTGCAGTGTGCTAAATCCCACCAGGCCCTGGGAGCTGGCGACAGGCTATGAACCAGGGTCAGATTGCTGTTTGTCTGCTCGAGTGATGATGATGATGTGCTGGAGAGACACTCTCTTATTCCTGATCCACAGTAAATTGGGGATAGTCTAATAAATTCTGCAGACAGATGTCTGCCAGTTTTACTAGAGGTATTGCCCAGACACAGCGTCTGTTTTTTATCTGGAGGTAAATTAAAGACAGCCTTGTTTGTGTTGATAGAGAGTTCACTCCAGGAAGGCATTACAGTATCTCTTTGAAGGATGTGTTGTCACACTGATAACCCTGCAGTCCTCAAATGTATGATGTACACTGACTGGTAAATAGATCAATGCCAGTTTGATTATGAGGTAGATGGCCATGACCCCAGCCACTGATAAATGTAGATGATGCTTGCAAACTTTGGTGTAGACCAACTACGTAGGTCTGCTAACTGATATTGCCTTGAAGTAGGAAAAATAAGTGATAATTTAGGTATGATGTTAGCTATTTGCAACATATGGATGAGAAGAAAGTTGAAAGTTGGCATTTGAAATACTTTTACTAAAGCTGGAATTATGTGCAGAATGTCATCAGGTGCTGTCCTTGGCTTTAGTGATGGATGCAAGTTAAACAGGCTATTTTCTGCTTCTGTGAAAAAGCTACTCTTAAAATACTGTTGCTCTTTCTTAGTTTTTCTAAGCTGTTCCTTTGCTTACACATCCGATATTGTTACATATTCAACTATCAGTCAGGGCTCAGGACACTGTTTTGTTGGGTTATTTCATGGACATACTATGAAACGAAAAACCTCTATCCCTGAAGTTTTTGTGTTGGGAAGTAATTCTGAGACAGCTGGATATTCTCTTCCAGCTGTTTTTCCTCAGCTGTGTTTGCCATGGCTGCTAAACAGGATTTGGTGGCAGCATGTCCCCTGCTGATTATCTCAGCAATGCACATTTGGGAAAGTTAGCAGGGCACAAATGTCTGGGGTGGAGAGCACAGTGGTGGTTCTCGTCTGAAACCCTGGAAAGTCACAGGAAAACATCCACCACTTTGAAATCACTGAGTGTGGGAGGGCGAGGACTAGTAATTCAGGCTGCAGGTTCTTGGAGAGAGGCTTTCTGGCCAAGGAGGGGTGGACTGGAGGGAGACCAAGAGGTGACTAATATATTTCAAGACAAATCAAATGGAGGAAATGCAGACAACTGGAAAAGGTAAAAAACAAATACTGATGTGAGGAGGAGGTGCAGACAGAAACGGTGCTTGAAGGGGCTCTGCTGCCTTTCTGGCCGGGGAGAGGTTCTAGTAAAGCCCAACTTTTTAACAAAGTTCAGTGTGACTTATTCTTGAATCTTTATTTGCACTGGATTTTCAATATAGGTGCAGTTGGAGAGTAAGGCCCTAATGTGTAGGCCTAGTATGTAAGCTAAAATAGAGCAAGCACTTGCTTTAGCAGCTTTCAATTTGCTCTGTGCTGCAGAGGCACTTTTTGATGTTAAATTCATCTCTAAGGGGGGGGACTTCATTAAGTTAGGAATAGGGGCTGCATGACTGCTCCTGCTGGATGCTCTGAGCCAGTGCTGAACTTGAAAGGCAGAGCCTTTCTGAGAATTTGAAAGGATCTGAGGACAAGTCAAAATACTATTAAGTTTAATATTGTATAATGAATGTGACTACTAAATTGAATTAAAGATAACGAACATTCCAGGATGTCAGCAGTAGCAGTGATGTATACGCTTATGGATCACAAAGCTTATCACTTGAAATGCTTTTTTATAGTGCACCTAAACTATAAACAGTCTAATATTACCAATGCTGCCTAGTTTGATTGTGATAGCTTGAAATAGCTTAATATCTAAGAAAATGAGTTAGCGTGGTCTATTCCTCAGTCGACTTCAACAATTGTGGGTTTTACAACTAGATTTATATAAACCAGAAAATGTTTCAGGTGTGCATTTATAGAGGGAGGTTGGAAACTGATCATAAAAATGAGGTAAATCTGCATTGTAAGTAAAAATGAGGAGAATCCATGTGTTTTCTTTCTTCAAACTGTCAGGTATGGTAATATTCTTCCTCACAGTAGTAGGTGGGGAAAATTGGGGGAAGGGGGAGAATACTTTTTGTGAGAATCAATAAAAACCTTCCTTAACAGTCTTGAAATTACTTGCGGCATTGTTTTGAAAACACTGCATTAACTTCTGCACATGGCACAACTTCAATCACAAAAGCATTTCCTCTTCAGTGATGCTTCCTAGTGCCCCCTGCCATTCAGTCTTTTATTTTGGAAGACAGGGAAAGCAGCTTGATGAATGAGTGATTTATATTTACTGAAGAGGAAACTACTAGTTTACACTAAAATGCTTACAGCCCAACTGAAGCCAATAAGACTCAACAAAAATTGAAGCTAATTAAAAAAATTATTACTGAGATTTTTTTTTTTTAAGATTTCACTGCCAAAGGTGCATGGTTCAATGTATTGCTTCACTTCTTATGCTCTGATTTTCAGCATACCTGACAGATGAAGTGATACATTGAAGAGTCAGAGATTTTGAACCACAGTGGCTTTTTCTATTTTGATGTCAGGATAATAAGTTTTGTAATAGTGTATAGAAGCTGAAGTATGTGATTTGATAGTATCTTGTTTAAAAGAAACATTTGAAAGTGGAAGGAAAATACACATCTCTTGCTCTGTCAAAAAGTTGGCAGTATTAGGTGGCTTGTTTGACTTCTAATACTGTATGTACAGTTGTACAGTTCAGAGGAGCTGAGCAGGGAAAGTTATAAAGACAGATGGATAAGAATTAGGAGGCAAACAGCATTATACTGCTAGAATTAATACTTAGAAAATGGAGTTTTTTTCAGAGTGTCAGTGTATTTATCTTCATCTCTGGCAGTCTTAAAGATGTACATTAAAGAGGGACCCAAACAGAAGAGGGGGCTTTTTGGACAAAACCAGACAGAAGTAAGTATTGCTGTGGATGGGAATGCTAATTTCAGTTGAGGAAATAATGCTTTCATTTGGTGTGCTTAAAACCAAACTCCAGTGGGAAGCATGTGGCCTGCTTCTTTGTGACAAGGCTAGTAAACAAAGCACTTCTATATTCTGGGGGGGTGGGGGAAGGGGAGGGTGCAGAACATGATTATAGTCTGTGTGTTACTGAATATAACATTCATGTGGGTGTCTCATAAACCATATGCCTGTACACACGTCAGGAGTGTGTGTTCCTATTTCTGTCCTGAGAATTGTCATGGGTAGGGAGAGTTATTGTTTGTGAAATAATTTATTAATAGCTCTGGTTGCTTATGTTGGGCTTAGCTTTCCCCTGATTTATGAAGTTCCTCAGCTGCTTCTGAGACATAATCAGTTTGCATTCAACTCTTCCAAAGTCTGTGGTAGGTTTAAGTTTAACCTTTCCCTTTTTTACTCTTTTTACGTTTTAAAATAGCATTTGGAACCGTTTAAGCAAGTGCATGCTGGGCCAAGAGCAGGTCTCTGCAAATACACCTGCCACCTGGGTGTGCTTCTGCACCAGATCACATAAGGTTTCCGGAACACCAGACTGGCTGGTGGGGAGATAGTCTGGCTCTGGACTGACTGGACCCCAGTTTCCTTTCAACTGCCGAAGCTCTGGCATGTGTCTGCACTTAACAGCCTTTCAGACCTACCCAGGGTGGCTTATCGGAGTGGGCGCAGGGCTCCTGAGTTTGCCTCTTCTTGGCAATAAGCCCTCTTGACTGCGAGAGGAATTCGTATGCTCCACACTGTTTCTGCAGCTCTGCGAAGCTGGGGCTGAGTGGGCGTTGATGAACGCTGTTTTTCAGTGGGAGTTGTGGAGTGCTTTCGCACCGTATTTCCTGAGACCTGGGTTATCTGATTGTTTGTCTGGGCATCTTAAGGAACGGTGAGGTGCCAGGCTATAAATTGAGGCACAGATGCTGATTATCCACAAAACATTATGAAATTATGATTTTCTTTACTGTTCAGCTGTAGTTACAGTAATTTTTTGAAAGAGGGGGTCAGAAAGATTGTGAAATTTAAGTTTTTTCTTTCATTTAGTGAGGCTTTTGGAGCTTTTGGAAGTTCAGTGCGTTGGAGCTCTAGATGCTGCTTATACGTGTGGCTTATTTACAAATCTGTTAAACCATCCCATTAAGTTGGCAGAGTGCACAAGGGGTATTTTCTTAGGGAGAATATTCTTGTCAGTGGTATTGCTTTATGCAGAAAATACATAACTTAAATCATCATAATTTTAATAGAAATTGAATGATGTTGTCAAAATGTTTGCTTTTTGAGCAGCAAAATACAAAATTGACTTCAGTGTCAAGGCTTACTACCGGAGTCATAGAGTCTTCAAAACGCACAAGTGCTGTAGCTTTGGCCCACTAAATATGCTGGTTATTGTTAATCGACAATGTTTATACGGCACTGTTTCCTTACTCGATGTTACTTTAGAAGTTTAGATTATTGAAGGAGGTCTTTATATTTTATTACAGCTTTATGAAGTTGTTTCATTCTTAGTTTAAGTGACTTGTTGCAAAGCTGATCAGAAACTTTAATTTAGGGGAACTTGCCTTTGCTCACAAAACCTTTGTGTGTATTACTTTTTTTGACATAGCACTTAAAGATGTGGTGTAGTTGGGAACTGTCAGTGTGAGGTTAACAGTTGGACTAGATGATCTTCAAGGTCTTTTCCAACCTAGATGATTATATGATAGTTAACATAGCCTTCTCATGTGTTTGCACACCTTCAAAGAAAGGGGCTGTTCCGTACGCATGGGTGTGAGCACCTTTGTTTTCATCTTTTCACAAGAAGGCTTATTCTTGTGCCAAGAGAAGGGGAAACACAGAAGTGTGAATGCATTACAGGAAATTTTTTTCCCCCTTCAAAGGAAGTATGGTGATCAGTAGTAACCTCTCTACTGAACCTTGAAGGAGGCAGAAGTGAGGCCTCAGCTCAGCAGAGCTGCTGCAGCCCAGCCATTGCTGGGTTTGAACGTGCTCTGTTCCTTGTCTCCCTTTACCCTGTTGCCCTTTTCTCAGAATTGAAGCAAAGTGCGGGCAGGTTTCATTAAGCTGAACAACACACAAGCACAGAAAGCAATAAGGAAAACAGTCAATACCTTAAAATAAGAGCCAGGTCCTAAACTCTACCCTCTAGTGAAGATTGATAGTGCCTCCCACTATGATAGGCTGTTGAGTTTAAAGGGAAAGGGGTTGAGGAATGTTCTTATGATGGGTTTGTGTAGCTGCAGCCTTCAGTAGTTGGTT
The DNA here is from genome assembly GCF_965140245.1 of Athene noctua. Lineage (NCBI taxonomy): Eukaryota > Metazoa > Chordata > Aves > Strigiformes > Strigidae > Athene > Athene noctua. The sequence continues at coordinate 29,972,376 of NC_134043.1, read as the reverse complement.
ATGTGTTTTTTTTTTTTTTCTAAACAGACAGGGAAGGTAACAAGGAAGTCTTTAATTATAGCTGAAATTATATTTTTGGTATATTATAAAGACAGTACTCCTTGAAAACTTTTAGCAAAAGTATGCCCCCAGTATTTTTCAGCGTACAACTTTGGTTAAATTGGCTGTGGTTGCTCAGGTGCTGGAGTGTGGGATTTTAGAGCACAGTTGTGAATTTTTAGTTAAGTGTGAAACACAGTGCTTCTGTTTTGGTGGGGTTTTCCCCCAGGCTGCAGATGGAGGGATACCAGGGGTGTGCCAAGCAAGTGGGAGGTGGGAGTCAAATAAGCATCATGCTTGCTGCTTATACCAGCCAGTTTTGATAAGCTTGGATGCAAGAAAAGTTCTGGGGAATTAGTGAGTTCTTAATTGTGATGAGATCAGTTTGGATTGTGTGCCAAGAAATTGCTCTCCATATCTTAAACTGAATTACAGTTTTCTTTAGATGTATGTTTTTGAGGGTTGGTGTTGAAATCTCTTAGATGTTGTTAGCCCAAATAAATGGGCTGTGTCTGTGCAGACCAGAAAGCGAAGTTAGAAATCAAGAGGGGGGAAAAAAGACTATAGGAATTTGATTAGGTTTCCTAAAATTTCATCTATTTCATCTTTACTAGAAGTAAAATGAGGAGGTATCTTGATGCATCTCATTCATACTTCTGTGAAATACAGGTAATAGTTGAAAGTAAGACTTCAGTAAAACACACAAAAGAGGAAGAAAGGATGTCTTCCAGGGAAGATAGCATGGCAAAGAAGGACTTAGGAATAAACTTCCCTTCCTAGGAGCTATGCAATTGAACTGGGTGACTTCCTTTTTTTTTTTTTTTTTTTTTTGTTAATAACTTCTAAGTTTTATGCATGGGTAATGTAATAAATGAAATATTACTTGAACAGGAGTGCATATCTATAGCAAACTGTACTGCAGGGGCAATATGCAACAGACACAGGGGCAAAAAAATCTTAACACTCCTGAAGCTTGTTCAACAGGGGAGAGGTTTGCGGGGAATTGTGCAACAGGTGAAGTTGTTGCTGTGCCAAGTGCTTGAAGTGAAGGTTTGTCTTTGTTTTTGGGAGTCCTTATTGCTGGTTTCTGCAGATGGGACCACATGTAGTATGACAGTGCCCTTGAATTAGGGTTTCCATAGCTGTTTTCAAGTGTGTAGTAGACGGTATCGTGCTTGGAGGCTTCCCTACAACAGCGGCGTATAATGTGGGGCAGTCTAGCTGGTGGTGGAGGAGCATTATCAGTCAGCTGCTGGAGACTGGTGATGCTTATGCCAGGCTGTGAACCTTCTGTGCTTGTTTTCACTGTTGGACTGGCAGCTGGATTCTTGAGGGTTTTCTGCTCTTGTGTTTTGCAGCCTGTGGAGTTCTGGCCTTTTAGTGCCTTATGTACACAAGGTTGGAAATTTGGATAATGCCACCTTTTGAAATGCTAGCACTTTGTATATAAGAAGCAGTGGCGCTTCAGTCTTGGCAGAGCTGAACCTCCTAATCATAGTAGGATATGTTTGCATTGTCTGTAGGGCAGATGAGAATTTTTAGTAATGAATTGCATGGCTTATAGAGAAATTTTAAGGTAAACCTCCAGTGCAGCTTTAAGCAAAAATTATTTACAGGGTGGTTTAAATTAGATCTGCCAGTTCGGAGTTCGAGAATGGTTTTATGCTTGCATAAATAACTTTTTTTTTTTTTCTTTCAACAGAGGTTGCAGAACTTGAAGCTAATTTACCTTGTAAGTATAGCATTTAAAGGCATGCATTTTCAGGGGAGAAGAACCAATGAACTGAATGTTTTGACTAAAGTATGAATGGTAAATGTAGGTTATCTCTAGGGAAAGCTGTGCAAAACTCAGCTGCTCGGGTTTTAACAGGTTCTCTGTGTTTCTTCCTCAAGGGACTGTGGCAAGGTGGACCCTTACTAGTGTCCTTTGGAAGCATTATTGATCATTTGGCCCCAGAATTTGATTGCTGGGGGGGTGGGAGCTTCCCTCTCATGAAACACCCAAAATGTACCTGGAACTGAAGAGTACATTTATTACCTCATTCTGTTTTTTCCTCCATTCTCTCATTTTCAAAACAGGAGATTCAGATTTAGGAGCAGGGCAAATAGCTGAGTTCTTGGGAAACATGTTAAGTCAGCCTAGTGCTTTTTTACTTCACATGCAACACACCTGATGTATGTGTTAATAGTGAAAATACTCACGAAAAATGTTTTTTAAAAAAGTGATCCATATACCTTAAAAAAAAAAGGTGGGTTTAGCCCTGGAATCTTACTTGTAATGTGTATTATGCTAAAAGCTTATGGCCACTTTAAAATTGGGTTTTAAGAGCACGGGGTAAATGGCTTGTTGCTTCTAAAGCTGAGGATAGATAGTTAAAAATCAAGTATGTTTTCTGTTCCTTAGCTTTAGAAAGCCCAGTTCTGTAATGGACAGCAAAACACAAAGCCCTTCTATAAAGGGGAATAAAGTTCCTACTTCTCTGTATTTGTTGCTAAGGGTGGGTGTTGGCAGTGAAGTTGAGTTGTTGCTGAGCTCCTTCCCTTTAAGTGTTGGCCAGAACAGCATCATTTTGCCATGATTTCTTGGAATACAGGCAAGGACAACAAGTTATTGCCTAGTAAGCTCAGAAGCACATTCGGAGCCCGTTACTCTCTCTGCGTAACTTCCTGTAGTGCATGTTCCTGTTTCAGAGTAATTTAAGATGTTTTCCCTGTAGGGAAAGAGGCATGAGCTGCTTGCAGCAGGCTGGGAGTTACATGCAGGCTATTACTGCTCTGTGCATTCACACTGTCTTGTCCATATGCTTATCTTGCAAAGAACAGCAGTGAATATTCTGATTATGCTGGCAGGTAGCTTGTCATGTTTGTAGTCTTTCCCCATTTATGGGAAGCTTTGACCATTTTTTTTATTTCTCTTCAGGTTAAACTTTGAATGCTGCTTCTGATGAGCACCTTCTCTTTGCTAATGATTCTAAACTCACATCAATGCTCAGATCTTAAAAATCAGGGTTTTCAGTGTACAGACTGCCTGATGGGAGGAGTTACAAGGGTGGGGGGGAAAATACAGAGCAGAAGCAGCAAAAAGGGAGGGTGGGAAGGGGCACTATATAACTCTTCCTTTCTGTATGCTCTTTTTTCTTAAAGGCAATTATAGGTGGTTTTACACAGAGTAATTTTAACTTTTGTTGAACTTATTTGTGTAGACTCTTCTATAGGATAACAGATGCCTGAGAAACATACATTGGGATTTGTAGTTACTACAGTGTGAATGCATTACTAGGGTTTGTGTACAGTTCTAGTTATTTTTTCAGGCAAATAGGGTCTGATACTATTTAGCTCCTTGACTACAGGAAAAGAACAGCCAGCTTGATGAGTTAAGAAGTGAAAGGCTGCATAATATGGATAATAATGTATCAATGGGTATATGCATTTTCTGATGGCAGCTTGACAGCTTGTCTCTACCAAAGTCAAGAAAAGCCAGTTTTGTGCATGGGAAGGCAACTTGGTTTGTGTCATCAAATGTGAACAAAGGGCTGTTATCCTGTGAACTTGCATCTGTTGAACTGAAACCACTGACTAGTTTCATCAGATTGATTTTTTTTTTTTTTTTTTTTTCTATGCTTGTTCTTCATTCTCACTACTATCCTTAGTCATCTAGTCTGAGAATAAAAACATAGTGTTTGGTTTGTAATGGTGCTCCATAACCTTTGCTGTTAATGTGTGTAATTGGTTACACAGAGGAAACCTCTTCAGTGTGACAGCTGAACAGAGACTTCACTGGCTTTTGGATGAGGCTTTCATTAAAGCTTGTATCTCATACCTTACAGGTATAAATAGGCCTTTGTTAGCACAGGATTGTGATGGCATGACTTCTTGAAGACTGCAGGGTATGATCAAATGTTATGATACATATTACCATTAAAGAACTTGTAAGAAAGAGATGCTCATTCTGTATGCTGTCATCTTAGCATGTAGCTACTATCTATGGAGAAGACCAAATCCTTTGGCATTTTAAGGTCTGTGAGATGGCATGGTTTACTGAAAGGAAATAAGCTTCTTCCTCACAGCTCAAAGAGGTAAAGCTCCCTTACTGCAACTGTAACTGTATAGGGAGGAGGTGCTTAGAAACAAAATGCAGGAGGACATTACTTGACTGGAAAGTAGGGATAAATCAGGGAGTGAATTTGGAGACTATGAAAGATGATACATTTGCTTTCCCAACAGTGGAGAACCAATTGTCTGATGTAAATTACTCTTTTGCTTCACAGGTACGTGTAAAGTGAATTTTCCTGACCCAAACAAGCTTCATTACTTTCAGCTAACTGTAATCCCAGGTAATTTTTAAAAACATGTTACATTTGTTTCTGTGTGTGTTGGTATCTAGAAAATAAAACTCTGAAGTTTACTCAAGATTCCAATAAACTTTCTAGTCAAAGGCAGACTGGCTGCAATACAATGATTACTTTATAGAGGCAATGGAGAAACTGGGCTGGATTTTGAGAAGTAGATTCCGATTAAGAAGGCCATCAAAACTGACCAGATTTAGGAAGTATTCAGGTTGTCTTTGATCACTTTGGAAACTTTTTTTCTCTTGGCCAATTTCAAACTACCTTGTTTTATTTGCTGAGAAAAGTCTTGCACTATGTCCAAAGAAATTATTGTATTACACCCCTGTTTTGTTGCAAGTGTATTCTCTTCTGTAGATTGTTTGATTCTGTAGAGGTGAAGAGATAGATGACAGATATAGCACTAGTGGAAAACTTCAAATTATGCATTTCTGAAGATACTTAAGAAGTAGGATTCTTTTAGTCTTTGAATATTCAAGTATGTGGAAATGTGATCTTTTATTATTAATGCAAGAGTATACTCCTGCTAATGTGCTGTTCAATAAAAACATTTTCAGAATTTATCATTTCCACCTAAGTTTCTTAATAGCCATCTGAAATTAAAGAATTGACGCTTATAGCTGTCCATTTTAGAATGGGAAGTCGTTTAATGGATGAATTTGTATGGAAGATTATTTAAATGCCACATGTACTTAGTATTTTTGCTGTGTGTTACCTTTGAGACTCTGTGCAACTTCTTAAATGAGAACCTTGATGTGTGTGCAGTACATGGAATTGTTTGAGTTGGATGTGCTGGTATCACTACATCCCTGCCAACTAATTCTTGTAGATGCACATTTTCTGTAGATGCTTATTGGCAACAAAATTCAAATGCAATGTGACAGTCCTCCTGGTGACCTATAGAAATAATGGTTTACGTTTACCAGGCTGATGGGGATGTTTCTGATAATCCAGTATCTTGCAGTTAAACGGGCGCTAGATGTCACTGTTGGTGCTTATTAGCCAAAATCAAATAGTCCTTCAGCAGGAGAAATCTTGGGTGGTCTTTGTTAACATGTCCATTCATGTGACTCCTTTTTGTGATGGAAAAATGAGTAAGACTGCCCTAGTCAGTGTAATAAAAAATAAATGCAAGTGCTATTGTAGAACTTTTTAACCTCTAGTTCTGTGTGGAAGATGTATTCCTGTTTACTTGGTGAGTGTTCGTCTGCTTGCACCAGATGTCCTTCAGTTTATATGATGCTTTTATTCTATTTTAGAAATTAGTTGACTTTATAAGATCATCATTGTGTGTTAGGGATGTCTTGAATATGAAACAATGATAGCTTCTTCATGATAATTCCAGTGCGTCTAAATACATAGACATTTTTTTGTCTGTTAACTGCCGTTCAGCAAGATGCTGCCGTCAGAAGACAGTCACTGAGTGCAGAGCATGGTTTTTGCACTAGCTTCATTGCTGAAATGATCTTGGGAATGAGATGATCTTAATTAACATTTTGTTACTCTAAATATAGCTGCACAGCTGAAGTCTCTGCAGTTGCAGTCTGACCGAAGTAAACATCTATTTTCAGCTGTGCATAATTCAGGTACAGAACCTTGTGATCAGCTACAGCTTAGCACAGCACTCTAAAGGCAGAACATAACACATACCAAGAAAATCTTTGTAGCTTTCTGATTCCCTTCATGGTTGAGGTTTTTCTTCAGAGTACGCTAAATCTTAGTTTTCTCTGGGATAGCAGAGAGGCAGCTAAGTGGTTGTCAGAGAATTTTTCTGGCTCAAAGGGGCCAAAATCTTTGCTTGAAGCAACCATTTTTATAGTGTCTAAACAATGTTGCATGAATCTTGACAGTCTGGAGGAAGAGCCAGTTTTCTTCTTCCTGCATGGAACTGTCTCTGGCATTGAGGAGCTGAGTTACTTTTAGAAATCCTGCTCATACATCTGGCTTTTAGGGGAGTAATTTGCAAGTATCGTAGAGTCACAGAATGGTTTGGGGGTTGGAAGGGACCTTAAAGACCATCTACGTGCCATGGGCAGGGACACCTTTCACCAGATCAGGTTGCTCAAAGCCCTGTCCAACCTGGACTTGAATATCTCTGCAGCTTTCCAGTTGCAGAACAAGAGCTAGGCTAAGCACAGCTGTGGGTTCTGGGGAGAATTGAATGTTGCCTTACAGTTTTCACTGTTAGGACCTATGTTGTAAGGACCTGTGTGTAAGCCTGAGTCGGTAGACTGCACAGCAAAGGGGTTTTTGCTGGCTCGCTTCCTAAGGTTCTCAGCTTGCTTATCTGCAGTTACAGAGATTGCATCCTTCTATGACAAGTCTGCTAAAGGGGAGCTAATTGTTTTATATTCGTTTTTTATGCTTAAATTCTCTTCTATTCTGGTTGTTAGAACTTGAACTCTGTAACCACATTTTATTAGGAATCTTACACCAAGACAGCTTCTGAAAGTACCTGGCTGTCAGGGTACTGTAAAGGTACTGCCTGAACGTGTGTTTTAACACTGGAAATGCCTTTTGCAGTCAGTGTTCTAGACGTATGTTATTGACGAAGCCTGTTCTAGGGTGCTTTGTTTTATGCAGTCATTTCAAATGTGGCTGGTCTTGAAAGGACAGTGAAAAAAGTTCTTTATGTTCTCAAAGAGGCTGACTTGAATAAGAAAGTAAACTTTACCATCAAATACTTTCAGCTCCCTTGCTCTCTACTTCTCACAGTAACTGTTCTTACTAAGTATTAAATGTGACAGTGAGTTTTAAATTAAAATGGATTTGTAGAAAATCTTGATGAGGGTGACTGCTTATTTCACATGAAAAGTTACTTGTCCTCAAGAAATGCCGATTCCTTTGTTACAGCTTTCTGCAGTGTACCATGAGCAGATATATACTAGCACACACACGAAAATGGATAAGGATTGGATTTTACTGCCACAGTGGACAAACTGTGTGTTCACAAGGCTAATACTGCTGGCTTTCTCTGCTGTCTGAAGCTTCTTTTTCCTTTTGTCATCTGAAACAGTTGTTCTGTTGTTGAAAAATGCCCTTATGCCACCACTTGCCTCTGTTCTTATTTTTGTGCCAGTGCCTTATTGGATCAAAAGCAAGGAAAAATAAGGAGATAGATGCTTACAATGTGGGCAGAGTCCTGCCTGATGCACTGATATTTGGAGCACAAAATTGGAGGCTGAGGCTAAAACATGGTAGTGGCCTGGAAAAAAAAAGAGGTGAGTTTAGGTAGCTTGCACATGAAGAAAACTAGAGGAATATGTAGCGTTAATGCAATTTTCCTGCACTTCCCAGACAGCTGGGGTAGTTTGGGGTTAGTGTGATTGAGTCCTGTTCTTCAGGGAATAAAGGGTCTGTTTTCTGTTGTGCATGCTATAAAATGACAAGTATTGGTGAGCTTGGCTGAGCATTTTGACTGCTGATTCAAGGAGCTACTTACCAAAGCACATCCTTTGTGGCCTGTCCTAATTGTCTTGCATTTTCTTTTAAAGCGATAAAATAATTTAGTTTAGTATTTTCACAGTACTTTTAGCTATTGAAACACCTTACAAATGCAAACTAAAATTAGTGTTAGGTTGTTGATAATGAAACTCAAGACTGAAGTGGGAGGGATGCTTGCTCTGTTAGTACAGCTTGAAGACATAAATTTAAGCAGTAGGAGGAAAACTGAAGCTCAGACGCATTCACTTTTTGCACAAGCCTCGTCAGTGGCCAACTTCCTAAGTTATGTGCTAAAGCTATTTTCTTTGACTGCTTTATTTATAGCGCTTTCCTCACTATTAACTTTGCCAGAACTTCAGTTTTTCACACCACTGTTACATGCCTAAAAAACTGAGGGTCTTTGTCCCAATCTGTATGGGTGTTGTGGGACACAGGGCCAGAAACTACCATGTGGGAGAACCTATTTACTTGCTTGAGATGCTGTAAGATGACTTCATCGTGAAGGCTTATCTTGTTAATGCATTGCAAGATTTCTGGCTGGAGACTGAGGCTCTCCAGAGATATGAATTTTTAATATACATTTGAGTGGTAATGAGTAGCATGCTTTGTTGTTTAATGAGAAGAGTTACAAACATACAGGGAGAACTGTAAAAAAAAAAGTGGGAGGAGAGATGCTTTACTCTTACGATTTGGTAATTATGTCCTTGCTTATTTTGTAACAAAACCAATAGGGTGCCCAGTGCGCTTTTTTGGTTCGTGCTAGCATGGACTGATGCCAAAGTAAACCCAAAACATAAAATGCAAAGTTGTAATGTAAGGCAGTGATGAGTATTTGTATTTGAGGGAGACTCAATCGTGGAAGTATGTGGAAGTGACCTGCGGTGTGAGGTAGGGTGTGCTCTAAGTCTTCCAGAGATTTCTGGGCCTTATGTAGAACACAGGAAAACAAAAGAAAATAGAAGTAATATATGAGGAATCTCTTACAGCCTGTGGAAGTGCCAATATGCAGTTAGAAAGTGCTTGTGCTAATCTAAAACACTTTTGCGGAGAAAAAGGGGTGTTCTTTCACGGTCTGGTCCTGCTACTTTTCTTTTGCTGACACTGGTAATAAAATTTAACCCCTCTGCGCACCAGTTCATCCCAGTAATCCTGCAGGAAACTGCACTTTTTGCCATAATGGTTTTATGTAGTGAGAAAGGGCTTGTCCCCTTCAACTGAGCTCACCTTGTCCAATTTCATCCTACATGTTGGCACTGGGAGTTTCTGCTGTGGCCAGGTGGAAGTGGAGCTATCCTGAGCGGGGTCTGTGTGGCAAGGAAGAGCACAGAAAGGAAAGAACAACCGTTCAGCTTTCCCTCCCTCCCTCCACATGCATCTCTTTATCCACGTCAGCATGATCCTGCTGTCTTTGTGCTTGGAGCTGAGGGCCTGCATTCACGTTCCTCCATGTGGCAGAGGCTGTAGGCCTGGTGTTTTTAGTATGCAAAGAGATGTGGAGTGTGTTACTTCTCTTGCTGCTTGACTGACAGGAATCTGACAGTCATTTGGCAAGCTCTTCCCCCTTGGAGCTGTTCTTGAATGTTTCTTTTGGACAATTGTATTACAGTGAGGATTCATTAAATCTGAGGATTTTCTTTGACATAAGGCACATGTAGATACAGCCATTAACAGGCATCTATTTCACATTAGCAGGGGTGGAATTCAAAGAGCTGCTGCGCACTTCACTCCAAATCCACAAAACCAAGGAACTATTGAAATAAAGCCAAGGAAAACAACTTGCTGCTGCTGGACTTACTGAGCAACCTTAGCAGTGTTGGAGTTTCTTTTTTAACCTTTTTATAGCAGCAACAGGCTTCTTCCTGCGCAAACACACGTGGGCATTTCATGCCATTGCATATATTGGGAAGTGATAGTTTGATATGTGCTTGTGAGCATGAGGACAGTGGGGAGGCTTTGAGGTACATGGCTTGCACTGCAACAAACACTGAATTCCTGTATGGTGTTGCTTGTTTAAGTACCATCACCGAAAGACCTGAGATTATTTCAACTGTGGTTTTTAAAAGGAACAGCATCATGCTTGGAAATAGTGAGGATTCTTGACACTTGGTTCAGAAGCTATTATCATGTGCTAGATGGTGGGTAAAGTGCAGTTAGCTGTGTCCTCTAGGGTAGGTTGGCAGTGCTTGAGCTGTTTGAACTCCTGGGGGATATTAGACCATTTCCCTAATCATTCCTTCCTGGAACAGTTAGTATCTTGCTTTGCATGTTTTGCATATTTGACAGGGCACAGTTTCATCAAAAGGATATGGGTATAACTCACCTTTTACATCTCATTAATTAGAAAAGGCTTGTTTTACTGATTTTTATCTCACTATATTTGAAAACAAAAGATAAATGCTTTTATCTTGCTTTTTTCCATAAAAATCAGTGTATATGCATTTACTTGCTGGTAAAGCATAATATGCCTGAGAAGTCTGCTTAGTAAATCAAACACACTTCAAAACTGAATTGGAGTGGAAATGGTGGATATATTTGAAAAGCATATGCTCTGGTCAGGTTATTAAAGTGAGGTTTGCAGTGGCTAAGGCTTGCAGCTTTGCGCTGCACAGTTCATGTGGAGGCAGCTGTAAGCGTTGTGTGGGGTTGGGAAGACCAGCTGTGTTCTGTTTCCATACTCTGTGCCTATGCTGCTGTTTGTGTGCTGAACCTGTCAATGGTCTACACGCAGGCTCCAGGGGGAAGCTGGACCTTGAGGTACTTCCCAGCAACTCTCTGCTGCTTTGTAGGCACAGGTCTTTTGGAGTGTGCAGTTGAGTCTCATCTTTGGCAGCATCAGCTTTTAACAACTCCCTTCCCCTTACAACTGAGGATTTGTGATATTTAACAGGGTGATGCTCTCTCCTTTTCAAATAAGACATTGTAAAGAGAAGGACTTGAGACTCTTGTGATTATGCAATTAAAATGTGGAAGCTACAGGCTTGTACTGACAGTGGTGAGATTGTAGCATGGAGGGAAACCTGAGCAAGTGGATGTGGTGCATTGATTGGCATGAGAAAGTCAAAGGTCGTGCTAGATCTGTGTAGGGACTGGGAAGGCAGCAGGTCCAGAAAACAGCACCCTGAAAGAGGATTTTGATGACCTGTAGTAGAAGAGCTATTTTTTTTGTCATTTGGAACAAGCTAGATAATAAGAAAACTCTTAATCTTTCTGTAAACTATAGATTGCTTTACAGACCTTTCCTTTGCAATGTTGGTTTAAAAAATAGAAAAAAAATACTGTCATACAATGATAACCAGCCTTCCTGACCTTGAAGCCTTCACCATGCCTGTACTGTGTGACAGAGAGCTAGACTACTCAAGGTACTTCAAGCCTGAGCAGTCTTCAGGTGTCCCAAACCCCCAGTGTGGTCTGAGTACCTGTCTGTTTCCCTTTCTTAATGAAAAAAACTCAATGCTGGCAATGCCAGATGGACACATTTCAGATCTCTTGCAAGCATTTCAGCTTCCAAGCACAGCCATTTCAAGAGCTGCTGGCTGACTATTATCCTATTACATTATCTCTCATTAAATGCAACTAAATATTTTTAGATTTCATATTTTGAAATTTAGCCATTTTAATAATTCAGTATTGAGTCTGAGGTTGACAGAGAGGCAGGCAGATTTTGCTAACTGATACATCATCCAAAGATAATTACAATAAAAGAGCTAACTTGCTCTTTTATTGTAGTACACTCTGAAGTGTGCTATTGCACACCATTATTCATACTACTCAAAATACGTGACTGCTAGCACAAGTCTGGGAAGATGGGCTAAATCCTGGAGCAGGATTTAACATGCATTAGCAAGTGAAGTATGTATCCAGCTTGTTCCAAGGGTCGGTGTTATAGTACTGCATGCCATATGGCCGATGTGTGGCATAACTTTGTTCATACAGACATGAGAAGTTCAATCAAAGGTTCCTCTAGCTTGGTATTGCCTGGTACTCTGATCAGGAAGGTGGATTTTCCAAGGTCACTGGGGGACTCTTGACACTTCTGACTTAGAATTTTCTGCTGTAGAGGTTCTGGGAGTGGAGGAAGACACTCTGTTCACACTCTCTTTGGACTAGGTGGCAGCTACTGTTATGGTGTACATAGGTTAAGTATTTGATGATAACCCCTTGCTGTTACTTTCATCTTTGTAATGACAGGTATTTTGTGTTACATGGTGTCCATTATATTCTCTTATTTAATTATTTTCTTTGGTTTGTCTTTCCTAGATGAGGGCTATTACCAAGGTGGAAAGTTTCAGTTTGAAACTGAAGTTCCTGATGCCTACAATATGGTGGTGAGTATTTGATATTAATCTAATAGTTGTCATTTTAGATTTCCTCTCCAGGTAATAGGACTTCAGAGGAACCTGGCATTAAGACTAAGAAGGGTTCTTCTATTACTAAAATATCATGGGTTTGTAGAAAAATCTTGGTTGCCTGGAGTTTCTGGAGGTAGTTGGGGTAGTGTTACAAGTTGGATTTGGTTGCTCAAGGCTTGGGCCAGTTGGCATTTCCAAACCTCTTAGGATGGAGATTCCACTGCCTCTCTGGGTCTCTCTTCCAATATTTAGTTACCTTTGTTGTGGATTTTTTCCTGATACCAGGTCAGAATTTCCCTTTTTGCAGCTTTTCTATGGCCTCTTGCTTTATCACCGTGCCTCTCTAAGAAGAGCCTGACTCTCACTCCTCTATATCCTCCCATTAGATGGTTGTAGACAGCAATAGGGTCACCACCTTCAGCCTTCTGTTCTCCAGACTGAACAAATCCAGGTCCCTCAATTCTCCTTGTACTGCTTGTGCTCCAGTCTCATCACCATCTCAATGGCTGTCTATGGGGGTCACTCCAGTTTGTCAGTATATCTGGTATGAGGGAGTTCAAAATGAAACACAGTAATTCTGAGACAGTGTCACGAATCCCAGGGAGTGGGAAGAATAATTTCTCAGGCTATTCTTCTGTGGTCCAGTGTTTGCAACCAAACAGCCTTGAGGCTTTTATTGCCTCAATTATACTGTGCCTAAAAGAAAAAAAAAAATAAATATTTGCAACTGTCTGGCAGAAGCTGCTTGGAAGCTCAGATGAATCAGACCTGAGAGTCTCTCTCTGGCTGAGGTTCCACTCTTATATGTTCTTTCCTGTTAATTATTCTTGAGACCTACACTTAGTGTTTGTTCTTACAAAAAATGTTTTATCTAAGATAAAGAATGAAACGGGTGAATGGAAGGGAAATTTTTTGTTGGTTTTTAGTTTCTCTGGGGCCTTTAAACTTGTGCTTATAGTTCTGCTATGGGACTTAGGTGCTTAATCCCTTTTGAGGGCATGTAGTGGAGGACATGGAAAGCACAGATACGGTGACAAGTGGCCTCCTTTAGCACACTCCGCCAGTTCTACTGGTTGTCTCCTAGACTGTTTAGTTAAATATCTTTAAAAAATAACAATTGCAGTGGTTATGAAGCAAACAGCTTTTCAGAGGATCTACAAACGATTGCAGTATGTAGATAAATAGAAAGTTCCAGACAGCTTGGCCTTTCAGGAGTGAGAAATAGTAGTATTTCATTTATTGTACTTTACTAAAATTTCAGGGCTTTGCAAAGGAGGGAAGTGCAATTACAATAAAAATAACTTCAGACATTGTTTTCAGAGCTTAGCTGTCAAAAGAGCAAGATTGACTCCAAAAATGGCAAACAATTGAGGCCTACATCTGGTTCTCGGGAATTACACCTGCCATTCTGTGTCCCAGTAGTTTGATACGTAAGGAAATTTGACTCATTTGAGCGTTTGAGTTGCAATATTTGCATTTAGGTATATGAGTTGCAGGAAGAAGGAAGCCTTGCTTTGTTCTAGTTTGAATGGTTTTGATAATTTTCCTTGTTTTTGTAACTTTTTTCCAAGCCTTCTACTTTGTTTTCTTACTTTTGGTGTTGGTAATTCAGAGCTCTTCTCTGAGAGGCTGAGGAATATGTAGGGGGGGATACTAGAGAAACGTTTCTGGGAAGACCTTTGGCAAGCCTAAATTCAGCATCATATACATGTAGTAGTTGCAGTCACAGCATTGTTTATATACAAATATGAAGGAGGTGCAGCGGTCTGGAGTTTAATAGCTTGAATTCTCAGACCAAGCTTGGAGGATGGAGAACTACTGGTAGTAGAGTAGAAAGGTTATGTATCTGAAACTGAGGAAGTTGAGTCTGCATTCCAGAAGATGCCTTCACAAGTTTCCTAATATTTCTTTATAGTCTACGAATACATGGGACATGCACTATATCTTATAAAAAACCTCATGTTTATGGAGGACTATAGCACTTCTAAAAGAACTTTGAATTTTCCTCCTTTTTTTGATAGTTATGCTTTCCTTTCATAGTAATATTATTTAAGGATTGTCTGCTCAAGCTATTTCTTAAGTGTTTAGGTTCCTGGCTGTCTCTATTGATATGGTATCTAAACCACCTACATTTACTAATAATGTTTGCAGTTGTATGGTTTTTTGTTGTGGTTTTTAAGTTCTCCTAACCTCACCAAAGAATTTCACACTACAATGCAGGCCTCTCTGACTAGCACGTATAAGGCTATGCACACACTATAAAGACAAAGAGGGTCATTTAAGGTTGACTACATCCTTGTTGTAACTTGAATACATTGTGCCATTGCATACCTGAGAAACACGGCCTTCAGTATAAAAGGGGAAACCCTGTCATGTTCTCTGCTGTCTAATTTTTCGTCGTCTTCAGTAGTAGTGGTTTAACCACTGTGGCAGTGCTGGGCACAGGGGAACATACATGATCTATACTCATATTAATTTCTTAAATTTTTGTGTTTAAAATGTTCACCTAAAGAACACTGCTGCAAGAAAGTATTTGCTGTGTTAACAGGAGAGCTGAATGTTAATTTTGATCTGGTGTTTTTTGATTCTCAATTGCTATAATTAAAAAAAAAAATCTTCTGTTTTGTTATGGTTCCCTGCTCAGCACTGCCAGAAAATCTACAGCAAATGTTAATTAGATACCTTTAAATTCTCAGCACCTCTTCTTCAATACAAAAGTAAAAAGTTTGCCTTTTGTGCAATTTAGAAAAAAATGCAGTAGGTTGAATGTTGGATTATGGTCAGGTTATTAATGAAAATGTATACGTTCACAAATATTGAGATAATTATGCTGCGGCCGTGGTTTGTTTCCTGCCAGGCAGAATAAGACTGAAATAAGTGATGGCAGTGTATTTAATAGAGCTTTTCAGACTTCCCAGTGCTCTTTCAGCCCATAAGCAAGATTGGGATATCGCATCTGCAGCAAGCTCCTTGCAGGAGTGCTGAACGTGTTTGTGTTGGGAGTAAAAATACCAGACAAGACTGGCAAATCATTAGAGCCCTGCCCCATAGCCTGAATCCATTTTCTAGCTAATCTTTTTAGCCTGCAGAAAAAAAGAACATCTGTTTTTAAAGCTACAAAATGAATACTTTATAGTATAGTTTCTGTAATGGCATCCTTTAATTTCTGTAGTATGCTGTTTCCAAAATGCTGTGCATTTGGTGCTACTCTGGGGAATTTTTTTTAGCCCTTCATCTCTCATAAGCAAGCATTCAGCTTCTGCACTGGGAAAAGAAGCAGATGCGTAGAATGGTGGCATAGTGGAAGAGTATAAGAGTATATAATTAAAAAGGAAAAACCTGGATGATTTTCTCTTGTGAACTGCAGCCATGGCATACTACTCTGCAGGGAGTAAAGCATTGGAGGCTGATTCATAAAGTAGTGGCTCTGTGAATACAGAGAAGTAGTGTATCTTTGTGCTTTAGGTGTAACTGACTAGGATGTGTACTGATGTTTGGTACCTGGTCTATAAACTTCATTAGTGCAGATTCAAGAGCCTAAGATGTGGGAAGGATGCCTTGCAGCATGGATGCTTTGGAGCAAGCCCTATTGAGAAATGCTGCCTCTTGCTTGTGAACAGAGCACACAGCTGGCCAGGGTTTAATCAGACTTCTATACCATTTTGCTGCTGTACTAAGTGTTGAAAATGTTTATTATGATTATCTGTAAGGCAGTAAAATAGCACAAGTGTTCTCCCATTGTATCCATAATTAACTGAACATATTTAAGCTGTTAGACATGTGGATAATTACAGAAGCACCTGAGCTTGAGAACTGGAAAGGGTTCCTATTTTTAATCATCTGTTGGAGACATGAGGATGGTTCAGAGAGATTTGTGCTACAGTGCTAGCAGTAATTTATGTCACCCCCCCTCCGGCAGGCCAGTGGGCTGCATTTCACTCTGTGCTTTACAGAATGGCCGAAGAGAGGTAAGAGAGCTCACCACAGGCTTTTCCTAAAGCAGTGTGCATCCCAAAGAGGGCAACTCTTCCAAGTGCTGCAGTTGTGCATTGTCATGTTGTCTAGTCCAATGATTATGTTTTCATTGTTGCTGATTTAGTCTTGTAATTGAGCAAGTATTGATTGCTGCTGAAACAAGCAATAATCAAGCGAAATGGACCTGATGGTGCCTGTGGTCTGTAAACAATCTTTTTCCTACACTGCTGCCCTTTGAAGGCAACATCCAAGAAGTTGCATGTCTCAGTAGTCTTTTTGGGTTGGTTCAGTTAGCACACTAATGAGTCCTTGACTCCACTTGGCTTCATCTTTTAGTATTTACTCTCTCTAGTGTTCTCAGTTAAATTTTGCTGCCTGATTAAGGCAGACATGGGATCTTTTATTTTTTTCTCTCTCAGTGTTAGTGTGGAACTACTACAAAGAACATTAAAAGTTATTTCTCACCCTTGAAACTTCTGTATTAGAAATGGGGCCAGAATGAGAAAATCTGTTCATCCTTTTTCTGGGGCCTCTGAGCACGCAGTCAGGTGATGCTTCCTGCAGCCCTAAGGAAGGAAGTAGAGTTGGTCGTGCTCCCAAGGACACAAGCATATAAACACAGTCCTGAGTGGAAAGGCCTCTGCTTTCCAGGGACAGTTGGATTAAAAAATATCCTGAAAGGAGGATTTCATCCCGTACATGTCACGAAAATTTCTTTGAAAAGGAATTTGTATACATCAGATAATCTGTGCACCTTCTGTAAGCATCTGATTTAGGCTGGCTGATGGAGCCTTGGAAAAACCTGGCATTATGTCTGCAGAATTCTCTGCTCAGATCCAATCTCTTTTATGCCCAAGACTTGCTTGATTTATTTTTTTTTTTAATAACACTGTTTTAGGGGCATGCCATAGATGGAACCAGTAGGCTTGAGCTTTTGATGTTTTCTGGACTCAGTGTAGTTCTCCTCATTCTCTCCATTTTTTGAGTTCCAAGAGGTACCTGAGAGGCCTTTTTCCTTCTAAAGTTGGAGCTAATCTGTGTGGAAAGATACTTTGGTGAGAAAAGTAAGGATATTGACATTTAAGCTTTAAGTTATTTTAGGGCATTAAAAGTCTTTGAAGATGAATGCTTAATTTTATCAGTTCTGAATTGTTTTTAAAAAGTTTTAAATTTTTAAAATCAATTCTTCTGTAAAGATAGCTGCTAAAATATTAAAAGAAGTTTCAGTCTCTGTTAGTATAGGAGGGCTTTTTCCTGTCCCAGGCACAAAGTGTGTTATGTACCTGCTCCATGGTTCAAAGCACTTCATATTTCATGATATTTGGGAAGAAAAATGGCTGATCCGTGCTTGCATATCCCTTCGTGTCTCAAATTGCCCTCAATACAGAATCACAGAATCATCTAGGTTGGAAAAGACCTTGAAGATCATCCAGTCCAGCCATTTACCTAACAGTTCCCAACTACACCAGATCCTTCAACGCTGGGTCAACCCAACTCTTAAACACCTCCAGGGATGGGGACCCCACCATCTCACTGGGCAGCCCATTCCAACGCCCAACAACCCCTTCTGGAAAGAAATGCTTCCTAATATCCAGTCTAAAACTTCCCTGGCGCAATTTGAGGCCATTGCTTCTTGTCCTGTTGCTTATTACTTGGTTAAAGAGACTCATGCCCAGCTCTCTGCACCCTCCTGTCAGGGAGCTGTAGAGGGCGATGAGGTCTCCCCTCAGCCTCCTCTTCTCCAGACTAAACCCCCCCAGTTCCCTCAGCCGCTCCCATCAGACCTGTGCTCCAGACCCTGCACCAACTTCGTTGCATACTTTTCCCGCTGTGCTATTCTTTATATCCTTAGCAGGTGTGCAGAGTGAAGGAAAGACTTCTTTAACAATGTAATATATTATTTAGCAGGTAGCCTGTGGACTGTTTTCTTTGGTGAGGGGATATTGTGTCAGAACAGAAAGCAATTGATACTGATACAGATGTTGCAGAGGAATCATGAGGAGAAAACTGGAGCACAGTTAGTTAATTCTGTAGTGTCTGCTCAAACTACCATGTCGTTAGAAATACTAAAATCTGTTCTTAAGCTGTCCCTTGGCATTTTAAAGTATTATTCTTGTTAGGGAACAGGTTGTGCATTGAGGAGCTTTTGTGTAAATCAAACAGAAGTTTGTTAGCATTTGTGCTTACAAAACCTGCCAGGAGTGTTTCTGTCCATACAGATACCAGAGGAAGCTGTGAAACAGCAAGCAAAACATTTAATGGTGTACAAAGCAACTGCCTAAAGCACTAAGTGCTGCTGCCTGACCTCTGTCTCTGCAGCATCTGTTGCCCAAGCACTATTTTTTTGGTTGACTGGCTGCCCAGAAATAGAGGTCAGTAGGAGATGGGAGCAAATGTTTAAAATAAGTAAATCAATCAGGTGACCAAGGGATTAATTGATTTTTAATATACTAATAAACAAGCTGCCTTCTTTTCTGGCTTGAGGTACAGCTGATGAAATAAAGGTAGCTACAAGACTAGGGACCTGGTGCTTTAAGGAGTGGGACCTGATTAATAGTAAAGATCTGGTTTAATGTTCACATAAAACTAAACTGTCTGCCACTGCAAGCTGAGCCACGTTTGCAGCCTCTGTGGTTCTGACATGTGATGATGCCACATTTCTGCTAGGAACCCCATCCCTTCTCTAGGGAAAAGGTTGTGAAGTGAAAAACTAGTTACAGGACAGATAAAACATATGTGTATTAGTACCCCTGTCACATTAGAGTGATTGGCTTGCCAAATTGATCAAGATCTGAAACTGTTAATTAAGTTCACTTATTGATTAGCACTTTTATGTCCAATCTCTCACTTGGTGAGAATAAGGGAGGGGAGAGAATAATTGCTGCTTTTAAGGAAATGAGGCAAACCTGAACTTGTTCTGTAAAACTTGCACCAAGACCAAAGTCGGTATATGTGTAGTTCTTAAATGCTTGCAACACTTTCTTGTACCATCTATATTCACTGATACGTTGAAGTGGACTGAGAATGGATGAAAGTCAGATGGTTTCCCTTATCAAAACTAATGAGATATTCTGAAAGATAAATGGCTGCTTCAAAATGCAGAAGAAAATTAATCCATTCGCTCTTGTGACCCCCAGTTAAGGTTGGATCTACCTGTGCAGCTTTCAGTTTCTGAGGTGAAGCAAGAGTTTGAGCAATGAAATAAATGCATTTTGTAAGCTTTGTTGTGCAAAGTGTCACAGGTATGATCTGGTTGGAGGTATTCAAGTGAAACATCGTCCCAAGGAAATCTTGTGTGGATTTGTTGATCTAAGGAAGACTCAAAGATGACTTGGAGCGAGCTCGAAGGAGAAGTTTTGTCTGAAGATAAATTTGATGGTAGTGCTACAGTTGTCCTGTCTGTGTAACAGAAGAAAAAGGAGGGAGAAAGAAAAGCTTTGTCTTACTTTGTCTTAACTGTCAGGAGTGGGCTTTTTTCTAATTTTTAGCAATGAAGAATACTTTGAAATGATAAAGGAGTTCTTTTGTTTCCCTGATACAAAAAAATGAGACACCAGTTAATTCACTCAATGTAATGATTTGGGGATTTTTTTTTTTAAGATTTAGTTTGTATCAAGCTTTTTTTTTTTTTCCTACTCTCCAATACATTCCCAGTTTGAAGGAGCATTTGGTAGAAAATTACTCTTTTATCTTAATCTACTGGCATGGAATAAATACTGCTGCTTTCCCT
Source organism: Athene noctua (assembly GCF_965140245.1). Classification (NCBI taxonomy): domain Eukaryota; kingdom Metazoa; phylum Chordata; class Aves; order Strigiformes; family Strigidae; genus Athene; species Athene noctua. Next base: position 29,952,493 of record NC_134043.1, on the reverse strand, counting down.
TTCTTGAGAACTAGACATAATCTTTCAAAACAATGTGAAGGTGTAACTAATGAAAAGTGCTGTTAGAGAGCTTTGAAGAACAGCGTTTGTTTTGAAGGTAAAAAGTTTGGAGACTTTTCATACATGCCACTTAATTGTGAATGATGCTGTGATCCAGCACTGGGGTAGTCAGTGTCCCTTGAGTTATTGGACAAACATGAAATAAGACTGGAGAAAAGTCAACATTACATTATGAATTGCAGATTTGTTGTGGTGATAGGCGTTTCTTCTTTTCATGCCAGACAGATAAGTTATTGGTAGCTCACTTCATGGCATATTTTCGTATCTCTTTTCCAAGGAGTCATAGTTAAAAAAATATTTTACTAAAAAGATAATTGGTAAATTGAGAACAAAGCAATGAGACAAAACACATTGTGGTACTATGCAAATACTGCTATTAGCTGTTTTGTCTCTTGACTGAAGACTTCATGGGAAGCAGCAGAGGAAAATAGCTCCACATCTATAATATGTGATTTAATTGAAGTTATGAAATGTACTGGTCTGTGCTGATGTATTCCAGTACACTTACTATAAGAAATCATCTGCTTGATTGAAAGCTGCAAATTGCAATTTGGAGACCATGGATGGAACAACGTGCTGTTGCTAAGCTACCAGAATTTTTATGACCCGCTCTTTATTTACTTCACAAAACTAGAGCAAATGAGTCTGTATTTTAATAATCTGTATTTCAAAACCCACTATGGATCTGGTGATCTCGACTGAAAAGAAGTTTGGTGGCTTTTTATATTGGTGCCTTAAGTTTGGATATGATGTGCCTTCTTGATACCTCCTATGCAATTGTGAACAGAAATCTCTGCCTTTAAAATAAGATGTTCTTTTGTCTTAGTTATTATCATTGCATCCTTTGATGGTTTTTAACAAAACCCTGATTTAGATAAGCCTTGCGGGAAAACACTTAGTAGTTTTCCATTTTAAATTCTTGTCTTACTAGTTAAGTGTTAAGAAACTGAATGACATGCAGTGTTTTCTTTCCCTTGAAGGCGGAAGAGAGTAAATTTTCTTGGCTTTCTTTAATGTTATGTTTTTCTAAGAAAAAGCCTAATACCAGCCCAGTTTTTGTGAAGACTTGGGAGAAACTAAAAGGACAGAGAAAGCTGGTGTAACTCCTGAAGGTTATATTATCAGGGTCTTTAACATACAAACACAGGATCTGAATATCAAATATATTTGCCTTTTTCTGTTCTGTGACTTGTAACAGTGCTAGGGTTTTATTTTAAATTATAACATTGTAACTTGTTTTCTCTTCTGGCAGCCTCCAAAGGTAAAATGCTTGACAAGAATCTGGCATCCGAACATTACAGAGACGGGAGAAATCTGCCTAAGGTAGCAACAGCATTCTGGTTTTTTTAACCTTGGCGGTTTGTCTGTGTGATAAACATTGTATGTAATTTTCTTGCTAGTATCTTTTTCAGCAGATTCTGCAAATCAGTTGTGTGTGACTCTTAAGAACTTAGAAATTTACTGAAAGTATTTTTCTTGCTGTGCTCTAGACACCATGTAGTGCCTGGCTTTTCAGGTTCAGACTTAATGTTTTGTTCTATTTGGAGTAAAAACGTAAACTCCAACCTAATCAAAATTTTGTGGTTTTTTTTCTCTCCTTCCATAAATGAATAGTCCTTAGGCCATGAGAGGGCTTAAGGCTTTCCTTGTTTAATTGCCTGAATGTGTTTAAGTGCTTGAAAACCATTTATATATCAAAAAGGAAGGAAAAAGTGTTCCTTAAACTTGGACAGTAATTATTGTATAGTTGCCATTGGCTTATTTTAACATTTAATATCTGCTGTAAGACACGTGTGCCAGTTAAAACAGAGTTGAGGGAGTCTAAGTCAAGGTATGAAGCCTGAAAGCTTTGCTTTACCAAGGTGAGAGGTTTATGTTGCTGGGGGGTTTTTCTTGATGGTAAATGTGTCCTCTTCAAAGTTTCAGAAACTGATTTTGTGTAATTCCAGTGTTTCATCATGAGTACCTGATGTTGAAATTGGTCAGAAACTGAAAAGAAACAGAAGTGAGAAGCATGACTGTAATTTTTCAAGTTAATGGGACATAAAAGAAAAAAGTAGATGAAGCAGAAGCAATGAATATAAGTGAGAATGAAAGCTATTTTGAAAATTCAAAGCAGTTACCACCTTGTGTAGCAAATTAGCGCTTAGGAAAAATTTAGCTTTTTTTCTTCTAGATTTAAAAATCATTTTAGTGCTGTGTTCAAGGTCCTGGTGAAAATTAAGTTTTCACAGGGCAATCTGTCACGCTTCATAGACAGGACAGGCTCATCAGCTTGATAACAGCTAAAGAGCTGATATCCGTGCTTTTAGCCGTAGTGGTCTGCTTCATGCTTCTGGGAAGCTTGTATTGTCCAAGGGTGATATAAACCATAACATACAGGAGGCTGTAGTATGTTACTGGTGCTCGATAGTGTCAGACTGCAGCAGATTTACAGGCAACTAGGGCTGGCGTCCATAGATTTTTACCTCACTTGGGGATTGGAGGATTTAAAAGCACTGGAGAAAAATACGAAATCCTTTGAGCCTGCCTGAGAATCTGGTTGTCCACAGTTATTTGGAGCTGTATGCTGGTCATGCCGGAAGATTGTTTTGGCAAATATGTATTGCTACTTCTAGCAAATTTGTCAGACCTGTGGTATTCCTCAGTGCCACCTGGAACTGTTGCATTTTACACAGCTGAACTTTTCACTTGACAATAGGGAGACTGATTTGGGGATTATGTTTTTACAGTTTAAATTCCATCATAGTCCTCGTGGCTTAGTGGAGAAAGCTTAGATGCTTTGAATCAAATAGTGTAAGTAAAGGAATAATTGAGCTTTTTGGAACCAGGAAACAAGAAATACTAGACACCAAATGATAGCTAAAAGTTTAAGTTCTGACTACAGTGCAGCATCTTCTGAGGTTAAATAAAGACTCACATTCTTGGATATTTCAGTGTTTCTTGTCTTTAAATGGTTTGAATTATGAAAGATGAACATAATGTTGGAACATCATAATTCTAATGCAGTCATTTTTTCAACATCTACACTGAAACATCAGCTTTATTTGATTGTCAGATACTTTAACATACCAAACCTTTGAAATGTCTTACCATTTAGATGGAAAAACTAAAATAACTTAGATTGCTTTATGCCTGTTATAGTGGAGAATGCACTTATATATAGTATCTGCAATCAACTTATGCAAGAGTCTTTACATTAAAATAGCTTCAGTTATTTTTAAAAGCAGAAAAAAATTCTTTATCAGTATTTTCCCTAATTGTCTTTTGCTAAACATACCTCATGCTATGGTATGTGTTGGTTTGATAATCACCCCTGAATTAAAACATACCAAATTATTAAGCTTGTAGTCAAATGTAATAGTTTCAGGCAGGAAAAGTATTGTTTCTTTGTGCTTTATGGATTGCAGTTACTCTGGACCGTATTAGTTGGGTCTGCACTGTAGTTGTGGATATTCACTCCACTGCACATGTAGATAGAAGACACTAAGAGACCTAGAAAGGATATGCTTGCTCACTGCATAACACTAGTTGACTACTTTTTGACAGTGTAAAGCACGTGACTGACTGTTTTTCTTTTTCCCCATATCGATGTGATCTCTGCCTGAGGTATTCTTTTTCCTTCTTGACTGCTTAAGTTTTTAGACCAGTTCAATTACTTAAAAATTTCAGTGTTTTTCTGCTATGTGGTGAGGGGGTCAGTGTTGATGGGTGTATCTTTTTTGTCAGGTGTTGTTAGTTAAGGTTTGGTTGCTTTATGATGCAATATTAAAGGGTGCTGAATGGAGAAGTGTTTGAAGACTGATTAATTCTATCATCTAGTAGAGCTCAGTGTTGCAATTTCTCCAGTTATAAAAGCTGATTAAGTTGATTGCTTGTTTCTGTTCCCCAGCGCTCTTCCCAGTCTCCTCAACTGTGTCAATGTGAATACAAAAAGCTCTTTAGAAAGACTTTCTACACCAATTGCTCCACTCATCTGGTCTATAGCATGGCCTCCAGAATGGTTGCACTGGTGGTGCTGGGTTGAGCAGGGAGGTGGGCAGCAGGAGGTGAGCAAGAGAATAACCCCTCTAATGTGTGTCTGCCAGCAGAGCATTTCTGGAGTGGTTTTACAGCTTTTTAATTCAGACTTACCTTGAGTAATACTTTCTGTTGGCAAAAGGAAGGCAGAAGTTTTTTTGGAACTGACATTTTATGCTGATAAATTTGTTCATCTGAGATCTTTACGGAAAGCAGGTTTTCTCCAGGACTGATCTCCCATTACAGTAATTTTTAGTCACTTAAGCTGTAAATCACATTAACTGAATCTCAGAAAGTTTTAAGCTTGCTAGAGCCAGGCAGTTCCCAGTTTAGGTGATGTTTTTGCAAGGTATTTTTAGGATGCAGTGTATTTAAAAAGAAAAAATTCCTCAAAGCTTTTCTTCATTCAGGAATTACAAAATGAGAAGATATTTGTGAAAATGAAAGCTGAGCAGCTGACTGGTCACATCAGTGGCTGTTTTGGTTACTATAGCTTCAAAAATAGTGATTTTGCAGTCTTCCCATAGGAACTCAAGATATGAGGATTTGAAATCATGTTCTGGGAGGTTTCCTTAGATACAAACACAAGATGTTAAGGTGCAGTTATCAGTTCCATCCCCTTTATGACTGAGGACACGCTTGGCTTCTCTCAGACCCTACTACATCTGAAGACGAAGCAAATGGAAAGTGTTTTACTGTCCTTCCCTGCTCCTGGTGAAGTTCCCTGCCGGACAAACTCCTGCTCATGACACTGCACTCCTCCTGTCAGCCCTGCTGCTTCTGCCCCAAGGCATGCCCACTCACCAAGTTCAGTACTTTGAAATGCTGCAGAAATTGAACAGTTGCTTTACCCCTCTCTTTACTCTTGCAAATTAATTCTCAAGCATCACAAGGGAAGCTTCTGAATGTTTATTCAATCTGAATAGTACTAGATGAGCTTTCTGGCACTCCTGTATGAGACAGCAAAGTCCTGGCAATTTTAGAATAGTCACTTTAAGTAAACAGGTTTTCCTGCCCATCAGGTGTCTTGAAACCCTGGTAGAACAGGTGGCTTTTGTCATCTGTGTGGCAGCTCATCAGAGGCAGCTTCTTGAAGCACTGAGTGGGTGAGAAACTCTGCTGGTTGTGCCATTTGAAAAATTCCTAGTAGCCCAGCTCCTCTGTGGCAGCAGGACCTGTGGATGACAGGTCTTTAAATGGAAGCTACATGCTGATGCTTGTTCATCTACTAAACTAGTTCATGATGTGTTTTGTGCATTTCTACTCATTCTGATATTCATTCTGCTGTGTGTGTGATGCTCTGAGAGCAGATCACCATTCTCAACTCTCTGGCAGTTATATCTAGGTCATCCCCATGGAGAGCAGGAGATGCAGTTTCTCTAGACACCCTGTGCTGGGAAAAGGCTTTGATTAGGGACCTAATGATCATTCACAATCTCTAGGAAGAAAGAAGATGCTGCTCTAAAAATGAATTATATCAGCAAATGAGAAATATTAGGCAAAGGTACACCTATCTATCTACATTCTTTTCTGCCAGACCTCTGTGAGGGCTATGTCTCCTCTCAAGTCCTGGCTGCAGATGTCCCAATCTGGAGATGTGCAGAGAGAGGTCTGCAGCTTTGGGAAGCTGGAAGGATGTTAATGAGGCTTAGCTGGTGTGCTCGGGCACTTTGAGCTCTATCAGTGGACTTTTTAATGCTTTTTTTTTGGTGTGTGTGTTAACATTCCTTGCTCTTAAGTTCACGGCGAACTGTATGAAGAGGTAAAGGGAGGTACTGTAGCAGAAAGCAAGCAAGTTAAAAAGTCTGTTTACCCAAAACATGAAAATCCTGGCTCTTACCTGTTCAGCATTTTGGCTTTTACTTTTTTAATATGAAAAAAAATCACAGCCATGAGATATTATTTTTAATGTTCTTGAAATTAGTTTTGAGCTGCACTAGTAGTAATAGCATATTTTTTTCTTTCCTTTTAAAGGCAGAGAAATGAGATTAGAAGCACAGTTAAGATGGAATGGTCTCGTTAGTATGGTTGTACATTGAACAAGGAATAATGCTAATTGTGGTATATTTCCTTGGATTAAAAACTCAGCGCATTCAATATATAACTATATGGGTAGCCTGTATGGTTCAGTCATCTACTGTAATTTAAAAATGAATTAATACATGTCATCCTGAAAATTGGTAAAACCTAATAGTTTAAGAGTATTTCACTTTAACCCTGTCATTTCAGAATTAGAAACTGCTGGTGGTGATGAATTTTCATGTTATGCTGTATGAGTTTTCAGTTTTAGATTACTTAAGAGGAAGATGTGATTGTGAAATGATGCTTCAGGGAGTTTTCTAGGCTTTCTCATTCAGACTATTAATTTTGCTTTCACAAATGTGAGCAAGACTTCAGCTCATTTCTTAATTACGCTCTCATCTCAAATATTTATACTTCTCATAACTGCTGATGTTTTGACCTGAAAGGAATGCCTAACCAACTGAATACACCTCAATGATTTCAACTTGTAAATAGGTCAACAGCTTCACTGGACTTAATATCCAGTGTTATGCAGGTTATATAAAACTTCTATACAGTATGTCTGTATATAGGAAAGTTGGTATCTTAATTATCTGTATTAATATTTGTATGTATTTATATTGAAATTCAAAAACATGTATTATAGTTTATAAGGAACTTTTTCCTCCTGTAAGCAATCTCTCTTGCCCGGAGTAGTCATCTTCATGATTTCCATCTGGGGATGTGTGGGATTGAGTTTGTATGTAAAGCCTTAAAACATTCTATTGGAATCTAGCTCACCTGCTGAAAGAGGACTGCAGGACCCTGCTACTAGGCTGTCCTGCACCCACAGGGAGGCTCAAGATGCATATGTTCATGTTATGGTTGTTGGTGAGCTGTCCTGAGCAGACAGGCCACAGCCATCTCACTTCCCTATTCCTGCTTTTAAGAAGCTGAAATCCTCTCACAGAAAAGAGGATGATAATCCTCTTTATTTCTAATTAGATAACCCACCAAAAATACCCTTTTTTGGATGGAAATGTGCAGATTTGGTGAGAGGTCATTCTGTAAGACTGTCTCATCACCAAAGGTGAACAGATTCTAAACTGGAGCACATATGTCTGTGTGCTCAGGGAAAATAAAAGGTTCAGTGTCGAGACTGTCACAAGGATTTCTGTCACAATTATTTTGCTTGATGAAAATAATTCAGTTTTGTTGACAAAAATCGAACTCGGATCAGGAAATCTGTAATGACACTCTGTAGAATGTCATTCGAGGAAGGCATATCAATTTTGTGCTTTAATATCCCAGTAGCAGATAATACTGCAAGAGGTCTGTAATACCTATGGTGCAATTACTTCCAAAGTTCTTAATGCTTTCTGAGAAGATTTCTGACAAAGGTTGTTTAACTAGAAGTTGCACTGTATAATATATGTGTCTTTTTTCCAGTTTATTGAGAGAACATTCAATTGATGGCACTGGCTGGGCTCCAACTAGAACATTAAAGGTACCATTTCCTTTTACATACATACATCAAACTAGATATATCTTTTAAAATACTTCTGTGGAAGTTTTTTTTTGCAGTTTGCTCTAGAAACAGCTAAATTTTTTGTCTTTCAACAAGTGTCAGTGGCAATACTGAAACTACAAGTACAGTGCTATCTGATTATAGGAATGTTTGCTAGTTTTAGCTTAGCTGTACAAATACTGCTTTGATCGATAAAAGGTTTTGTAGAATGGTATGGCTGCACATGACCCCGAGAAACCATGCTCAGTAAGGGTGGTCTGCTTTTTTTTTTTTTTGTTTTACCCAGGCAACAAATACAAGAACACGACATGAGCAGAACTAACACTAATCCAGAACCCTCGTAACTTCCATTGTAATGATATTACTGACAAACCAATAGTCCATCTTCCCTGCCCTGCCAAGTTCCTCTGAGTAAGAGGAATATGGAAAAGTGAAAGGCAAGTTGCATCTGGGAGAAACGCCATGTAGTACAGAATCAGTGTAGTTACTGCACTGTCTTGGACTCTGTTTCATCCCCGGTGTTTAAAGGGAGAGCCACGCATCTGCAGTTAGCTACTGCATAAAGCAGGGCACTGCATAAAGTAGAGAACTAACTGCCTCTGCCCTTTAACCTTGCCTCAAATGTAATTTTACCTCATTTGCTAAAATATAATTGAAATCTGGCCCCATCAATTGTTGGCAGTTGTACCAGAAGTTGGTCCCACCACATCTGGGTAGTGTTAATAAATTGAGAGTCATGGTTCTTGTATGATACTCTTGGGGAGATTGTCACAAAGGACATGTGTGTCAGCACCATGACTGCTCTTGTCTTGCTACAGGAAGCGGTTCATTGTCCATTTACTGTTATGTGACCTTGCTGCCAGAAGAGTCTTGCAGAGCACTGAGCAATAATCTCACTTTCGCTTTTACCAGGAACCCTGCCCAAACTGACTCTTCAAGAATGTTAGTTACATTAGGTAAATAAAGGGAACGCATGTAATGTTCTTGTTTCTTTTCAAAAGGAAAATTGAAAATGAGTTTTATGTAACACTTGATTTCCTTTTTGGCATTGTGTATGCGATCTGTGACTTTCCTCAATCTGTAAAATCGCTTCATGAGTATCTGACTTCCTGGGAAGAGAAGCAAAATCAGTGTGTGTGTGTTTTGTGGGTTTTCTTGAACACCCTTTCCCTATTTTTTTTTTTTTATTAGCTGTATGATTTCGGTTTACCTCTTGTGTTTCTGTTTTCATAATGTTTTAAATCGAGATGCTGACTGGGTAATTAAGTTAACTGGTTCAGTTCCTGTCCCTGTATTTCATTCCCAGCTAAAGTTTTTGGACTACAAGTGTTAAGCTTCAACCATTAGAAAACTAGTACACCAATACTGCAACTGGATAAGAATGTACATATATTTTTATCTGCTCTCCTAGCTTTGTTCCTGGTATCTTTCTTAAATAGATTAAAATACTGTCTCATGTTAAGGCTTTGAGTGGGAATAACTGCTGACATCTAGTGTAGTTAATTTCCTGTCCTCAGGGATGATGGAGATGCATATGGATCTTCTTTTCCATTTTATTTTTGCACCAGTTTATTCTTTGCATGTGATTTAATTTCATAGATTAAATGTCCTGGAATCCCAACTACCGTGTGACTCAAGTTACTAAATAATATGAAGCATTTTAGCGTGGTTTTACCTTCAGTAAGTTAGAGGGGGGAAAAAAACCACATCTGTAACCCCAAACAAAAAAACTTTGAGGGTGTTGAAATGAAAGATTCAGCAAGAAAAAAGGAGATAGTAGCCTAACTTTTAAAAGAAAAAAAAGATAATCCAGCATCGCCCTTGGATTTTGTTTTCTCCCCCATGGGCACTGAAGCACCACAATTGCAAGCTCACATTTTATAACTTTAAAAAATCCCACCCCAAATTGAAAAGCTTTAATTCCTTACTTTTTTTTTTTGTCTTCATAGTCTCCATTTTAAGTAAATGTGCAGTTTCAGTAAGTGTTCTCTCACTTGTCATGTTGTTATTTGATATTTTTTGTGATGACATCTCAAATCACAAGTACCACATGTTGGTCCTGTCTTCCAAGTTGTGCTTCTGTAGAAACATGGTAGTTACACTATGCTTCTAGTACTTAAAAAATAGCTTGAAAAAGAAAATAGAGCAAAACTGGCTGTTGGGGATGTTGGGAAGCTACAAGCACTATTTTGCTTGGGATACAAATTGTAATTAGAAGGTAACTAGCATCTGGAGTGAGTCTGTTCTTTGTCAAAGACATTCTTTGTTCATTGCAAGTATGTTCTTTGAAAGGACTAGTAAACATGGGAAAGGTGGGTCTTGGTCAGAGCCAGGGTTCCTGACAGCCGTGCTGGCAAGTGCTCTTTCAGATCTCTGGCTGATTGTCACCTGTGAAGCTTCATGCGTACCTTCCTATGTGTTTTAAAGCTTGCTTAGATTCCAGGCTACACATGCTTCTGAGTTGGAAAAATATGGAATTGTGCTGGTTTATTAGCAGCATGGCCACACAGACATTTTCTGTCAGTGTGCGTTAATAACTGTGGTAGGTACGTGTTAACAATAGACCATAGAAATACGTGAAACGGTGAGTGACTGGTAGCAGATAAGAGCCATGAGATGTGACCCAGGTTACTTTTACGTCTTAACACACCACCTGCACCCACTAATCCAACCTTCCTGAATCGTTTGTTTCCAATGTTTGGACACCATGGTTTGGAGACCCTGCTCATCTCCCAAGGTGGAATACTGTGTGAACTTGCACAGTAGCGCTATGGATAGTATCTGGTCTTGGCAAATGATAGACTTGAAAGTCAGTATTTCCTTTCCTGATCCACTCATCCATAATATGAAGCCAGCCTGGTCTTCTGGAGGACTAGTACCCAAATTTGTCCAATAAGGCACTCTAAAACACTATTACAATATTTGAGAATGGGGGTGTACTGTATTTCTGTGACAAAAAGTGGCAGGCATTACTAATGCAGTCATTCTGAGTGTGTTAGTAAAACCATTCGAATAGATAACACAGAACTTCAAAAGCCACATGCACAAACCAGCTATGCGGTACGCTACTGTATGCGTTCTTGTTATGTGCTTAACCTTTTAGAAGGCTTTAAGTTTTAGAAGTTTTAGATTGTGTCTCATCTTCTGTAGCCTTGTGGTGGCAGCAGAGCTCTTATGTTAAAAATCCGTCAAACTGCTGTGACCTTTATACACTTTGGTATCAAATGGGTAGAAACATGAAGAGGCATGTAATTGATGCCTTTTAACTTTCTGAAATAAAAATTAAAATCTTGTAAATACTCTGTGAAGTTGTATTTTAAGTGTAGAGAATTCTTAAGGAGGGGAAAAAGCTAACTCAATTTTGTTTTCTAGCGTTTTGTTGCACTCAGTGTTGTCTCATCCATGTTTGCATTCTCTTTAAGTTACTAAGTGTTGAGCATTATCTTTTTTCCACTTCTTCCTGCTACTGAATGCATTTCTATGGACTGCTGTGAAAAGCAGCCTGTGTACTAGTGAAGGCACTAAAGAATGTGCTATTTCTGAGCTCCTGTATTAGATACTTTTTTAATCAGGTTATGAAGAAAGTTGGACTTTAACTCTGAAACAGTTCATTGGTAGGTTAATGTTTTAAAGCAATCTATATATACTTTTTAAATCACTGTTGATGCAATTGTAAATTATTTCTTTATCCATAGTAAACACTTCTGAATCCTAAATGCTTAGATAATTTCTGATAGCAGTTTGGTCCACAGACTATGGATTGTGTAAAAACTGATGCAGTGCTTTCTAACTGATCTTTGTGTAATCTTTTACTTCTTTATAGCAAGCTATGAGTTAGCAACAGGAGCTTATTTACCTTTCAGTCTCCATTCTGTTATGTTCTGTACCATTTTATTGCATACTTCTTTCCTTCCTAAAACAGAGTATTCATAAAGCTGAGGACTGCTGACGTTATTTTTGGCCTTTCCTCAGACTGTCTGAACTGGCTTTTCTCCTGGTTTTAGGTTTGATGGTCAAAACTGAAGTTCTCCAGACAGAAAGCAAATAGATGGTTTTAATTCCATTCTGTTCTCGGATTTTTACGTCCATGGAGATACTAGCTTTTAAATACTCAGTATGCAGTAACACTATTGCTGTTGCTCAGATATCCTGCTTCTTCACCCTCCATTCCAATTTCAAACTCAGAAGTCCTCAACATGCATGTCCTTGTACCTTATTTGCCATGAGTATCATCTGTTAAGATAGGCCTCCCCAGTATTCATCAGCTTTCTCTCAAATGCTTGTTTTCACTTTGCAATAAAATTATCTTGAAGAAGTGGATCTGTGTATTGTGATTGCCTAATTGGTTCTAAAAGTCAATCTGTTCCTTCTGCAGTTATCTCTAATAAACTATGACTGGAGATTGGTCGGTGACTGATTTATGAACCATAAAAATAATCAAAGCACACTCGTGCAACTCTGACTCAGAGGGCTGAGCTGGTATTAAAATAATTATAGAAATAAAAATAATAAAACCAGTATTTTAAAATGTATTATGAATGTTCACAAGGAATATTTGGTCCTTTTATTTGTAACACTGTTCTGATGGAGTCTCAGATAATTGGACAGTTTACTGGTAAGGTGTATATGCATTTCAGTTCTTCGTTGAGATACTTGAAAGGGATGGTTTTTGTCATTTTTGTGTTACTGCTATCAGGAACAGGGATGGGAAACATTGAGATAGTCTTAAACTATAGATAGCAGCCAGCTTTTCATACCCACCTGTAGAAAAACAACATTTTTTTTAAAAGTAATTCCTTTTGCATAACTTCAGATACTAGGTTAAGAAATATCTGTCTGTGCTATTAGATTACCTAATCTAAAAGGAATTAGGACTTGTTTACAATAAACTGTTGCTATTTGGAGTTTATTCTTAAGAGGCTTCCTTATTTAATTAGTGTTTAATAATAAATGGGAAAATACGCCCTGTTTATTGCATTGGTTCTGCTGTTGTCTTTAGGCGGTAAAATTACTTTGTTTGAAATGATGCAAATGTCAGACTCTAATCTCTTGGAGACATAAATCAGAGGGTCTTGACTTAATTTTTCCAGTTATCTTTATGTCAATGTTTAAACATAAACTTGTGTAGTGTTAAAAACTTTGGTATAAGCACAATGCTTTCATACAGTGTTTTAATGAAAATAGGTGGTCTGATGTCAAAATTACATGTAATTAGTATAGGGGAGTATTTTAAATGGTCAATAGCTGTCACTGTCTTCAGGATGAAGGGAAAAAAGTAAACCTGTATGTTCTGTGTCATTCTCATTAATTCTTGCTGCTGATATTATTTTTCTCAGCCAGCATTATGGTAACATTGTTCTGCTGTTGATTTATTCAAACCCTATTTTGGAGTGGGTCTTTGTATTGTATATAGAAATGTCAAAGCATGTGTTTGTAAAAGCTGCCTTCTGGGCGGAATGTGTTTGTCCCTTATACTGGTAAAGAGGAAAAAGTTGTCAAAAGAAGAAAGATACAGGCTTCATAGCAGTGGAAAAGAGCACAAATGCTTACAATGCTCTTATAGGAGAAGGAGTAATTACTGCATAGCTTAGCAAGGAGATTCTTGGTCTTGTATGAATTTTACATCCATCTCTTGGGTTATTCTTGGTCATGATCACCAAGATTACAAAACTGAGCACCTCAGAAATTGTATGTGTGATCTCAAGGGGGAGATGGACTTTGTCGAGGCATCTGCTGCCTCCTGGTATAGACCAGTATAGAGCCTCTGAGCACTGCGGAGGAACAGATTGCCCTGTGTGTGGTTACAGTCATTCACTGCCTATGGGTTTCAAATTCTGCTTAATGCAGTATACCTGGGGTTTTTTAGGTGGTGAGCCTTCACCTGTCTTCTCTGATATCATACAGGAATCGAGTCAGGTGGATGTTGTTTCAGGCAATGTGTCTGTGCCTCCCATACTGTTGCCCATTTAAGACTCTGTACACCACCATGTTCTTCCTTGTGATGTTTCCAAGAGGCATGGTGGAATCTGTCACCCAAGGCTGCTCCCCACCCAGAGCAGTGTTTGGCACTGTGGGAGGAAAGCAGAAGGGTGGACTTAATTCTGTGCCCGCCACAGCTATTATCGAAGGCCACCCTGAATGAGCTGACACTCATGTGGCATGTGGGCTTTCTTTTGTCTGAGGAGCACATTATGCAGAATAACTTTCTGGGAGTTCTCTCTTGGCTGGCTTGTAGATTTTATGGGTCACCTTCTGACTGAAACACTGTTCAGGGGAGGGCTGTGCCTGCTTACCTCTTTGTACTGCCTCTGGGGTCACACCTAGCTCATCCTCTTTGTTTACAGAGCTGCCTTCCTCTCTCGCACACAGAGAGCACTTAGAGGTCCAGATCTGTGTGTTTATCTCCTGGAGGCTCCTAGGACCACAGAGCACAATGTGTCTTGCTGCCAGCATCTTTATTCTTTCCTCCACTCAGCAAAGTGAGTAACAAAACATATGCTTGCAAGCAGATAGCTTTAGGGAAAGGCCACCACAGCAGCAGAGAGCTATCCCTGTAGCTTAACAGAAACAAGTCAGTGCAAGTGTTTAGTCTTGAAGACTTATTCTTTATTTCCTGAAAGGGTGTGAGGTGAGCACTGTGGGTCTTGATCAAAGGAATCTGTGAAAGAGAGAAAAATGTCCCTGAAGGTATGGGCACTGATACGCTGCAAAGTGCTTGATGTCAAAAATAATATGTAGTCCATTAGAGCTATACTCTGTTCTTGCCATCTCAAAGTGCTGCTGCTGAAGAGAACAAGACCATTCTCTCTCTCTCAAATATATACATACATTATGTATATAATCTAAGCTATTTCTACTGAAAGCCTGACTCCCTGGCCACACTGAAGACACATACAGAAAGTGATAACGCTTTTGGAGTCAGAAGGGGGAGAAGCGCAAGGGGATTGCTGTTGCTAGCTGGGATGAAGAACAGGCTGCCAGTGTGTCACTACATCCTTGAAGGGATTTTCTGCAGGATAGGAGGAGCGTGTTTAAGGTATCCTCCACATTCTTCTGTGTAATGATCCCGGGGTGTGGATAACTAGTGAGCAAGAAGCTTTATCTGGGCTCCCAAGTAAAGAGCTTTTTCAGATCCTTCATAATGAGGTGGTTCGTGTCAAACCCTCCCCAACACGCAGTTGCCCTGAGGCTGGAGAGCAGGAGCTCCCTCTTTCATCTACTGGGCTCATGTCTTCTGGTTCTCCTCATCCTTCTTGGCAGTTACGAGATCAGCCACTGCCTGATGCTGCCACCGGATCCTGGTGCTCAAGAAGCTTTGGACCCTCTTGCAACACATGTTCACAATGTCCCTTCTTCAGGGCCTAAGCTGCACGCTGCCTTGTATTTTCTGGGCTAGTGCAGGGGATATCAGCATTGCAAAAGACAGCTCTAGGGAGCTGTCTTCTTGAAACACAAGGGGATAAATATAGAAGAAACCTTAACTTAGGGAGTGGCAGCAGAGGCAGGTACAGAAGAGAGCTTTTGAACCAGTAAATAAGAAAAGACAAGAGTCACAAGCATTTGAGGACTGCTTGTCAGCATGATGACATTGGACCATTTGTCTCTTTCCATAATGTAAGTACTAATTCACGATGTTGTAGGCTCCCTACATGGAGCCCATGTGGCATACATCTGGCCTGGCTTCAGCCGGAAGTTCATTTTGCACACACCACAACTTCTCTGATGCTATGGACAGTGGGGACAGCGGAGATCCAGCTTTCAAGATGTCACTGGTGCTCTGAACCAACCATTGACCGGCTCATTGGTGTCCTGCTTGCTGTGCAAGTCCCTGCCCCGAGGCAGTTTTTATGAGGGCTGGGCCATCCACTGAGGCTCCGAGTGACACAGGGGACTGGCGAGGGCCTGTGCATGTTCAGCAAAGACCAAGCAAGGGAGACTTAGTTGTTACAGTCAAAGGGGTTTCTGAATGTCATTGCTGGTCCAATTTAGATAGGTATTTGTAGCTGTTGAAAAGGCACAGCTTTGTGACAAGGTGCCTTTCAATGGTTCAAGTCTCCCTTTGTAAAGGAAGTCATCTGAAGAGAATTGGAGTGCAAAAGATTTATACTTCTTCAATACCTTTGCTCTCAAAAGTGCTTAAAATGTCCATTGTTACTGCTTTCATTTCTTGACATTTCTTCTCCACCTCTAAAAGTTGAATAAGCAGTAGACAAAAAACCTCAGACCCAGTATTTGGTAAAGAGAAGATATAAGCCACTGAATACAATCTTCTGTATAGGTCTGACATTATTTTTCTTAAAATAAGATTCAGGAAGCTTTTCTTCAGGGGTACTTGGTGTTGTATTTTGATTTTTATAAATCGGCTTTCTCAGTTTTGTAAGGAGTAACTTTTTTTTTTCCCCTCTGTACATGCCCAGACCAGTGAAAATACACAAATCAATGCCTTGTACAAATCTTTCCTTCGTGAGAATTGCAAAAATTTTCCTTTTCTTTCTAATGGCTTCTGGCAAAGATCAATCTTTTGCTTTAAATACAGTAGCTGTTATTACTAGCACGTTTTTAGAGTGATTTAGTAAAACAGGGTAGTATGTTAGTAAGTCTAATTAAACCATGCCTGTTTTTCCCAAATTGTTGATTTCTGAATATTCAGTTTGTGTCAACTAATCAGTTGAGTAGACTGGTCTCTAGAGGGCGATCGCTTTAGTGTTCATAGTCACTAGTGTAGTTCATTAAGAAGCTGTAATAGAATTCCCCTGGGAACAATTTATAAGAGATTATCTGCTTGCTCTGAAGTAACCTTGGGGACAAATGTCAAGGAGTCAGTAGCAAAAGTAAGGGATATTAGATGAGTGCTCCTGCATATTTGGCAGTTCACAACTGTCTTGGTCTGGGAGAGGAACAGACTATAATTGTTCCTGTTTTCTTCCCTCTAGTATATTTGAGCACAGAAGAAATCGTTTTCCAGCCTTCCTCCTTTTTTTGTGTTTGCTAACTGGAGCAGTTCATGCCATTTAAGTTACCCAAAGCCCTCTAAGTAAGCTACTGTTGTGTTTGGGTGGGAAGCACATGCTGGGATTGCGGGCACATGAGAATTGAGACAGCCTTTGTGGTCGATTAAAAAAAAAAAAAGCTGATGTTCTCTTCATCATCTTATTCCAGGTGGAAACAGTGTTTTATCTGCTAAAGGAATTCTGCAAGATACTGTAACACTATTATGTACAAGGTTATAGAGAGGAGCAGCAGTACAGGGAGGAGAAATGTAAAAGAGAACATTTTATTTGGGAGAAGAGTGCTTAGGAGGCATTCTTTTTGTAAGCTAAAAAGTGCCTACCATCTCTGGCATGAATACATACTTTTTTTTTTTTTTAAACCCTTTGGACCAGTGATAAGTTTTGTGCTGTCAATTACATTGTAGTGGTTGTAAGTAGGTCCATGGGGAGAACTCAGCGGAGCTTGTGGAGGTGTGTTAAGGAGGCTGAAGGAGTAGTCCAGCAGAGCCTGGGGAAGGTGGGACTGGGTGTGATGAAGGCTGCTTGGTTTTCTAGGCTGCAATAAAGAGGGAAAGAAGCTGGGCTTGTTTGTGAGGCATGACAGAAAAAGGTGAAGTGGAAAAACATCTTGAGCTGGTGCATAGGCAGACAGGACAGCAGAGAGCTGTTCCAGGAGGCAGCCATGCAGTGGCCTGGCTTTCAGCATGCTCAGTTTTCAGGTATAATTTCAAGCCCTTTTTCAAACTCTGATGTACAAGCTTGACACTTGCTTTATTGCAGTTACTGCTTCAGTTTGAAGAGAAAAAAAAATTACTCCAGACATCTGCTTGTTTAAATGAATGCTGCTTCTTTCAATGAGCTGAATGGGTTAAATTGTATATAAAAACCAGTTTAGCAATGAGCTTTAATCAGGCTATTAGAAATGCTTCTTGGATCTCTAAAGAAGTTTCTCTGATTGGAAGTTCATTAGCTGCTTTGTCTGGCCTGTTTGTGTAAATTAATATATTAAATATACTTTGACTCTCAAAGGAAAATTTAAGTTACAATTTACGTGTTTACTCTCTCTTCAAAAGAAGTGTTATGTGGTTGTATTTCCAAACATCGGCAAGTGTAGCTAAACACTTGTCTGTGATGTGGTTTCAATGGCATAGCTTTTTGTGAAGTGGTTGTGAGAAATGCCACTTGGGAAGATTTGGTGACTAAGTGAATTAAGACCTCCTACTAACGCAATGCTTTGAGACTCTCTAGCCTCAGGAGAGGCTATTTCGAAAGCTTATATTTAGGATTTTGATTAATTGCTCTTGAACTTTAATCATTTTTGCAGTGGTAGGTTTGGTTTGGTTTTTTTTTTCCCTATTTGGCATGCTGTAAATAAATCTGTGGGCTGTGGGCAGGGATTTAATGTAACTTTTCACTCATGCCACACAAAAATACTCAAAAATGAAAAGGGTCCATTATAAAGTGTTATATATAAGTCTGTGGTTCTTTTGATTTGCTTGTGTTGCCTTCCTCATGCTTGAGCTCAAAATGGTGACAGTGTCATGGAGCAGAGTGTGTTTCCTTCATTATACCCTCTTCCACTTACCCACTGTAGATTTTACCAGGTATTGCTTGGGAACCCCAGCTCTTTAGTTCAAGTATTATACTTGAATCCTCTGAACTAACATAACAGATGCAAATTAAAACTCCTTGCCTACCTGAGACCTGCAGTTGTCTTGTGTAAAGTGTCTAACCTCATGGGTGACATCTGTGCTGATGCAAAGCCTCTGGGAGGCCAGGGGGACAGACAGATGGCCTGCCCAGGCACAGCTGGAGCAGAAACCAGATAAAGAGGTTTGGGGAGTTCTGCAGACTTTTCTGCAGGGTCCATCCTGAGCAGATTGTGCCCCTTTGTTGCAAAAAGCGCAAGAGGTCTCCGATTCTGTTCAGAGGTTACCCAGCAGTAGTGAGTGTACTTGTACTCCATAGCTTTGATGTTAAGCATGGAGAAGAAAGTAGACAAAAAGCAGCATTGTAAAGGAAACAGCCTTGTCAGGTATTTGCCACATGAACAGGCAGATCCCTGTGTGTGATTCTCCTTTTGCAAGTAGATTCTCTCATTGAAGTGGAGCAGCATAAAGGTGTGCATAATTAACACTTTAAGGCAACATCTGCCCTGCGCCTGTGTGTGAAGATAACCTTTAATAATTCTTGTACATGGGGTTAACTTTCTGTTTTCAGAGTATTTAAGCCAGAAGTTCAGTAAACGTTTGAAGCCAAAGATGATGCTTTACTACATTGAAAGAGAACGGAAGTTTTTGAACTGTTAAATCTGACAGATCTTTGGTGGCTTGCAAATCCTTTTACTTTGTCAGGAAAATGTGAAGCAAGCGTTGAGGCAAGTGCTTATCTTCATGCAGCAAGCAGCTCTGCTGAAGTCAATAATGCAAAGTGATTATTTTTGCAATGCAACAGTGTCAAGTTTCAAATACGAAATACTTGCTTGACTCTTGCTCATCTGTTCCATCCCACTTCCTTTTCTCAATATCCTAGAATTAAATCCAGGCTAGTCTCAAACTCATTACAGAGTGTTGCCCTCTGGTAGTAATTTAACATTATTTTTTATGGAGCCATGCAAGGGTATAAATCACGAATCCAGCAAATCATAAAACTTGAACAGGTGGAAACATCAGAAATTATACTAAGATTTTCACACATACATTATTCAGTAATAATAATCCTTTTATGCATTTTGGTGTCTAGAATGGCTGTGAAAAGCTACAACACTCTGAAAATCACAGCCTTACTGAGGTTTTTGCTGGGGTTTTTTGGATAGAACTCTGTGCAAAACTGGCCTGAATGAGTCAAGTGTCCCAGAATCTTAAAACCAGGGTTCAGCAAATGAGAATTTGGGAGCAATTTAGGTAAAAGCAGGTCTTTACAGAATGGGAAAATAATTGGATATAATTTACTTTTCTGTTTTGAGTTGCAACATTTACCTGTGTAAGGTGCAGCTCGTTGTTGCTGGTATTGAAGCAGGAGTTGTTTTGTCTGGAGAGACAATCTGCAAGTGTCCTGATGGGGAGGCTCTGGGAGACTGAGGGCTTCAGCACTGTTAAATGTAAAGAGAAGGTGAGTTCAGGATCAGTGTGATTGAGTTTCTCTTTTATTTCTTTTAGCCATGCTGGTAAGTGGTTGAACAGCTGTGATCACTTTGCAACCCTGCAAATGCCACTTTGGTGCTCAGGCGGGTTTTGGAAATGGACAGACCCCAGTGTGCTAGTGTGAGCTCCTCATACCTCTTTAGAGTATTTCTTAACACTCAGTATTGCAATACTGCATCACATTCTCTGGAAGCAGTCTGCTGTCACATGGTATAGATGAAAGATAACCCTCAAAAAGTTAATGTATTCCTGCTTCTTCAAGTGGAAGAAAACAAATTACTGTGCTTTAGTAAGGTCCCATTATCAAAGGTTGTGGGAAACACATAGTGGGTTAAAATCGGACACAAGAAATTCTTAACACTCCTAAGATATATGCTCTACCTCCCTGAAGAACAATGCAGCCTTTGAGGGCAGCAGGGGAAGGGACTCCTGACCTTCAGGGGTCAGAGCATCCACTGGAGCGGAGTCGCTGGCTGGAGGCAGAGGCACAGTCAGCTGTCCCTGGTTACACACCCTGCCTCAGTCAGTCCTCGGGCTGCATCCACACCAGGGGCAGTGCACCCAGGGGCTCCTCAGCGGAGCAGACCCCAAGAGCGGTGACGCCGTGGCAGCCTGCGCTGTGCTGCGCACCATCTCATGCCTCAGTACAGGAGCGTGAAATGGAAGCTGAGACATTCATGCCTGTTCCTACTCTCCAGGCTCTCCACACCACTGAAATCCTCCTTTAATCTGTGACTTCAGCTTATTTTTTCTCTAGCACCACTGCACTGTACAATTACTTTATCCCCAGCATTGCTTAATACAGGTTTCCTTAATACCATGTTTTGCTAACCTCTGCTCTGCCCAGTTTTTGTGACAGTAGTTCTAGTCAAACAAGCACAGAACTTAAAGCTTAAAATAATGACTTTCATCTGTTATTTGTAGTAGTTCATTTTCCCATGCTTCCCAAAGAACCGACAGGATGGTTATTTGGGAGGAGTGGGGGGTGGCTGCTCAGCACTGTAGTCTTAAAATGTATGGGTAACTGTAATTCTTGGGTGTCTCAGGTGTATCCTTTTTTGCAGTTTATGTGTTTGTGCTGCCATTGAAGATGATGAATACATTTGAAAGGGTTGCTGTCTTTGCCACACCTGATGGTTTCAGAAGCTCCATTAGGAGAAGATGCTGAAACTGAAAATGCTATCTGACAATATCAGCTTTGCTGGGCAGATTCACGTTATTAAAAGCAGATAAACTGAGTAGGGTTGTTTGTGCAAGATCAAAGGAAAATTGGATCGTGAGAGGCTGCTGTCTGGATAATGCTGACATCGTGTCTTTTTCATTAGGGCATAATTGGATAGCATTCTTAAGGGATATGGATTTCTGTGGTCCACCACTCTCAGTGGAGGGCCCAGAACAGGAAACAGGCTGAAATATGCTTGTTTATTAAAGTTTTTTGCCATGGAGAGGAACTTCTTACTTTGAGGCTTTATCTTTATTGTAAAATGTACCTTTTAGTCATGAAACGATTAATGTGCAGTGCTTGTCCCACTAGTAGAAATCAGGCAGTGTGGTTTTCATGGGTAGGCAGTCAAGTGCTCGCAGGCTGTAAGGGCAAAGACGTGCAATGCTGATCTTACTTAATTGTCTGGTAGGTGTGAGCTCCGGTGCTGACTTCAGTGGGATTTTGCAGGGGGGAGTTTAGTTATTCTTCTACTGAAGAAAATGATATTTGCTCTGGGTAGAAAAACTTAGCCTCAGAGTTGGTGGTAGGTGAACCTTTTAGGTCTCTTTCTGTAATAGTTGGATCTTAATCTTTGAAGGCTATAAATGGAGCATATGGGCTCTGAGGTCAGTGCTAGTAGAACCCGTTTGGAGATGCCCACCCCAAAATAAGCTGTGTTTGATGACACCATTTGGAGGCATATTTCCCTGAACCTTCCTGTTTGCAGAAATTGCAAACCCTGTCTATTCAGCTGTGATTAAAACAGATGCTTAAAGGCAGTAAAATGATTGCAGACATATCCTCATATAAGAATGGTGTTTCTCCATATTCATACTACACCTGAATCTTTTCTCTGATATTTTGACACAGTTCCAAATATTTGGCTGACACCTTTTTAATTTTAAGAATGGATTGCTGAATTGTTTTATGCCCACCCTTTTAACTAAGCAGTGCAGTCAGTTAGTGGCATATACTAAGTATTATTCCTCTTCCTGAGCAAAGAAGCAACAGGAATAAACTCCTGTACACATAGAAAGATCTGAACTTGTATTTGAATATGCAGCATTTGGTTTTTGATGACTTCTGAATATCAAGGATCCATGAAATGGGAAAGTTTTTTCAATATTTTGATTTAAATTAGCAAAACATCACCTTTAATCTAGATTTGATTTTCAGTAATTTCATGGATTAATAGAAAAATAAAGTATGTGAATGTGTTCGAAACACCTGAAGTGCATGCCTAACTGACTGTGCTTTTCCTTTGCAGGATGTTGTCTGGGGGTTAAACTCTTTATTTACTGTAAGTAAATGAATATTTTGCATATCCACTTTCCTTTTTCCTGCCTGGTTTGGTTTCAGCATCACCTAATGTGAACCCCATCTGTTGCCTCTTAAACTTAAAGTCATTATTTCCTTTGGCTTCAGTGGGTGTTGCACAAGTATGAAATCAGTTTGTGCTTCTGTTTATATTACTGCAAGAAGCATACAGATGGTCTGAAATGCCACCTTTTTGTACATTGTTTTTACTTTTTTGGTAACAGGTTACTTGAGATCTTCCACTGGTTTGCAGAAAATCGGAATTCATATTGCTCTGCAAAGGAATTGTGTTGGTGTTATGTTTTTTAACATAACTGCCCTGCAGTCTCATTCCTGTTTTGAACACATATTCCTGTTCAAGGGCCTCAGTGCCCACCTGTGGAGTTTGCATAAGCCCTGACTTGTTACAGAAATGGTATGATTTTGTTCAGGAATTCCAATTTCCCCCTTTTCCTTAGATTGACAGGAGCAAGAAACCTGTACCTCATAACTACAGGAGCGTCTTGAAAATGGAGGAGAGAGCAGGTAGCTGCAAGAGGCAGGCAGGATGTGACAGTTGGTTTTGCACTAAAAATGGAGAGAGGCTAAGTCTTTACTGTACAAAAGCTGCCTTTTTTAGGGAGTCCAGGATTATGGTCCCCTTCCACAGCCATTACTGGTGGGTAGGAAGGTCAAGAGAAAGCAAGTAAAGACACTAACTTGGTCACCATGTTTGTCATCAACTCTAGAGAACACCCCGGGCACTCCAGGGTGGTACAGAGGAGGCTGTGAAAAGCTTTGGATGAGGAGCATTCCTGTGGGCTCTGCTCTCTCTGAAGAAAACAGGCTGAGGCTAGAAATTCCTTTCGTTGCTACTTGCAGGAGGAGGGCAGAGCAGTGACTGTGCTCCCAGCACTATCACCAGGATCACGGTGCATTTCAAAAACCTCTAGCATAGACCAAGCCAGTGACTGGCTACAATCTCCTAACTTTCCTGGCATCCAAAGGCTTGATTTATTTCGACAACTTTTTTGGTAAATTGATTTAGAAGATTGGAGAGCATTTGGCTTTTCAACAAAGAGTAATTGCATTTCACAGTTAGTCTCCCACTGCATGCTAAGTAAGTGGAAGAAAGCAAAATCCACTGGAGGTACAAAGAAGTGCCTTCAGAGGCAGAACTGCACATAAAAATAATCTGTTGGGCAAACAGCTGCAAAGAGTGATGGTCATGCATCAGAGACCACGGGGATTTGTCATGGCCAGTAAAAGCCATGCTTCCCAGCTTGCCTCTTGGATTTCCATCACACCCAGCTGCTTATAAATAATTAGGCTTTGAAAACCTGGCATTGGATTGCACTGGGCTTGCAGATTCTTTTGGGGGTTTCTTGAAGAAAATGAGTGAAAATAAGGTGGACTGGTCTCCTGGTTTGAATGAAATGGGAGGTTTGTTGCTTGAAAACAAGTCAGAATGACACGAGCCTTTCACACTTGTGAAATGATGACATTTCACTGCTGTCACAGGCTAACCTTAAACTGGGGAAAGTAATCTGGGCTGCAGGGAGAATAGGGGGTTTTGTGACTCAGTGTATTTTTTTATGATAATTCCTTTTTTATCAGCATCTTGCTTTCCTTTGGTTTTAACCTTAGACCCTTTCTTCTTCCAAAGTTAGTATTTATTGAGATTAAACTGACAGACCTGAGATTTATTTTGATTATTTCTGCTCCCTGGCCCCCACATGCCCTTAGCTCCCGGGGTCTTTGCCCTCCCTTTTCTCTCAGCCCTTTTTTTTTCCCATTGCACTAAAACTTTCCTGTCTGTCAGACTCCAGGTTATGTTGTTTCTTTACAGAGAGAATTAAGTTGCTTTGCTATGGAGTTGGTATTAAGGAAGCTCTTCCTGCTTTATCACCAGGCTGTTTGCAGGGTTTTTTTTAAGGATTTATTTTACAGTTGAACAAAAATCAACAGGAATTGTGCCTTCTGAAATTATGAATGTTTCTTCAAAATCTGATTTAAAACTGTCTTAGTTTTCAAATAGAAATGCTTCACTGCCAGAGAGAAGTGTCACAGGGCTGGGTGTGGCGTTCCACCAGGTGGGGTTGAATGCCTTGCTGCTGCTGTTCTTTAATTGACTTGTGATTTAGTTTGCAACCATCAAACTCATTTGCATCTACCTTTGGCAGGGATACCTATCAAGTTAGTGAGAAAATGGCACTACACTTGCTGGTCCTGTTTGCTTTATTTCATTATCTTCTTCATTAGAGCTTTGGATTCCTTGCATGATGCAGTGAGTGGGAACCCTATAATGTTCTCTGTTTCTTTTCCAGGATCTTTTGAATTTTGACGATCCTTTGAATATTGAGGCTGCAGAGCATCATTTGCGTGACAAGGTGAGTCAGCGGTTTATTTAAAGCATGTTGTTCCTAAACAAATATACTTACTGTACTTGGTGATTCCCAGTCAGTCCTTTTAAAGTATTCGAGCTGGTACTTCAGGCAGTCGAGTGACTCATTGTATCAGCAACCAGTTATTCAAACAAAATGTGCTTTATCTGGGAAAGTAAACTCAATGCAGTAGTGTTGTTCAGGTGTTATTCACCATATGCTAGAATTGTTGACCATAATGTAGTCATATCCCCAAAACAGATGATCTTGACCTTCTTATTTTGGAGATTTTCACTGAAGCTGTACATATTCCATGCAGCAAATGATGGTGAATTGGTTTGGTGCAGTTATCTCAATAGCTTTTACCTTAAAAGGCCTGCTGAAAGATCTCATCCTTTTCTGTCTCTTTCAAAATGCAACTTTTTTCTTCACAACTCCTACATGTTGCATGCTTTTATTAAGCCAGGAGAAATCTGGGTGTGTTTAAATGACAGGAGTGCAAATTTAATTTTCTTTATACTGATCCCATTTGTTCTGTGTAGATTATGGATGTGGCACAGCAAAACATGGTATTGATTCATGATCTGGTGAACATCTGTAGGATGTACTTCTCAACTGAGATCGAGCATGGAGGTAGAGGGGAACAATGTACTAACTTCTCTATCGTGTGGATCTCCAAAGCTCTGTCATGTTATGTAGATGAAGTTGTTTTACATTATATAGATGCATATCTCAAGCACGTGGCACGTTCAGCATCTCTTGTTTTAATTAAACTCTTCTGTGGTGGGTTGACACTGGCTGGATGCCAGATGCCCACCAAAGCTGTTCTATCACTCCCGCTCCTCAGCTGGACAGGGGAGACAAAATATAACAAAAGGCTTGTGGCCTGAGATAAGGGCAGGGAGATCACTCAGCAATTGCTGTCATGGGCAAAACAGGCTTGACTTGGGGAAAAAAAATCAATTTCATTTATTACCAATCAAATCAGGATAGGATAATGAGAAATAAAACTGTATCTTAAAAACATCTCCCCTCCCACCCCTCCCTTCTTCCTGGGCTTAACTGTATTCCCAATTTCTCTGCCTCCTCCCCACTAGTGGCACAGGGGATGGGGAATGGGGGTTGCAGTCAGTTCATCACCCATTGTCTCTGATGCTCCTTTCTCCACAGGGGGAGGGCTCCTCACACTCCTCCCCTGCTCCAGCGTGGGGTCCCCCCCATGGGAGACAGTCTTCCCATGGGGCTGCAGTTCTTCACAGACTGCTCCAGCATGGGTCCCTCCAACAGGGTGCAGCCTTTCAGGCACAGACTGCTCCAGCGTGGGCTTCCCATGGGGTCACAACCTCCTTTGGGCATCCCCCTGCTCTGGCGTGGGGTCCTTCACGGGCTGCAGATGGGTCTCTGCTCCTCTGTGGACCTCCATGGGTGCAGGGGAACAGCCTGCCTCACCATGGTCTTCCAGGGAAAGCTCTGCACCTCCTTCCTCTCCTTCTTTACTGATCTTGGTGTCTGCAGAGTTGTTTCTCTCGCATTTTCTCACTCTTCTCTTCTGCTGCAGGTTTTTTCCCCCCTTCTTAAATTATTGCAGAGGTGCTACCACCATCACTGATGTTCTTGGCCTTGGCTGGTTGTGGGTCTGTCTTGGAGGCAGCTGGCATTGGCTCTGTCAGACACAGGGGAAGCTTCTAGAAGCTTCTCAGAGAAGCCACCCCTGTAGCCTCCCTGCTACCAAAACCTTGCCACGCAAACCAAATACATCTTCTGAAACTTTTGTTGAAGTTAACCGTAAAGATTGAAGAAAGTTTCCATGTAAATGTTGTTTTGAAGAGTTAATTGAAAATACAGTCAGGCAGTGCACCTAATTTATCTCATTTTTTCAAGAGGAAACATGAGGATTGCAAGTTCATTTTTCTAGCTGTTTTCTTGTTTAATGAGATCTTGTAGCTATTCTGGTATTTGTCACTCTTCTCAGGGCTGGGACAAGACTGTTAGCCTAAGGTGAGGAAGATGTCATAGACACCTACTCTGGAAGAGCATTTTTTAATGGTTTGGTTATATAATTTTAGCAAAAAGTGCCAGGAAGCCTTCCAAGCCATAAAACACTGCAAGTAGTCACGGAGGAGTAGTCACGGAGGGGATACAGCCTGAGAAACAAAAACCATCGTAGTGAAGGTAGCAGGCTGAATCATTTTCTTTGTTTGCATTGTTAGACTGAATTATTCTCTAATACCTTGCCAGGGAAATTTGTAGCTCTTTGGAAATGGTGAGGCTACACACCTATTGCTGAGTGTGGAATTTGGCACTTGATTGCTTCTAACTGCCAGAGGGGAAGCAGTTTGGCTGATGTCTGGGTAGGCTTTTGTAAGGAGAGATGCTCCCCTGGTACTAGTAGAGTCTTGTCAGATGTGCTGAGGCCGTGATAGGCGAGCCTTACCTGTGCTTTGAGTAAATTGTTAGACTTCAGACCAGCCAGACAGTAATGTCTTCTTCCCAAAGAGTGATGAAATGCTAAGTAATCACTATCCTGCATCTCTCAACCTCATTCAGAAATTGGAAATCTTGGGAATCCACAGAAAGGAAGAATGCTGCCTGCTTTAAAAACACACCTCCCTCAAGAATGGAGAGGTGAGCACTCAAAATATATACTGCTACACTAATAGCATGGAAGGTGGTCGGTGGGGTTTTTTTCAGGTAACAGCAGCTGTGGAAGAATTGAAAGGGAAATTGAGTGGATTTTTTGATAGTGTTCTAAATAGAAATATTTTTTTTACTTAGTAAACTCTTCAGTAGTCTCCTCAAAGGCATCTGTAAAATTTATATTCTTTTATGTATATTTTTTTTGGAACTTATTTGAATTTAATTTAGGTACTTAATTGATAATGACAGCACCAGGTAGTGGCAGATTTTCCGTAGTATGTTTTACAGCAACATCAAGACAAAACTAGTGATGCCTGTCTAGAGAGAATAAATTGCGCAAGGGAGAGAAATGGCTGCTTTTACAATTGGCCTCCAAGGATGCAGTTGCAGTATGAGTTAGTTTTTGTCTCTCTTGGGCATAGATGTCATGTAGTGTATAAGCACTTTGTGGTGAAGTCAAACTGCTGTGGTGTTGTCCTGTCTCTTAAGAAAATACTTGCAGTGCACGATATGATTAATGCGAGAATGCTAATGTATTTTCCCTGAGACTTTTTTATGTGTGTAATACGATTATTCAAACAGTGTATGTGCAATATATATGCCCACGTGCACAATCCATAATCAGATGTGCAAATATATCTGTATGCAAATAGTTTTGTATACAAACGTCCGTGTGTGACATACTATAAGAGAATGCCTTTGGTCATTTGACAGCATGGGAGTATATGGCTTGTAACAGCCAAAACAAATGCACCTCTAGCTGTCTTCTGTGCTTCTCCTGGAGGAGATGACTCGGTATTTCACTGATGTAATTTCAGATTTGAAATCCTGGGATCCCTTTGCTGACATTTCAGGCTAAGTGCGGCTGCCTGAGAGGTTAAGAGCTAATCCGAAGCCTGCCTCTGGTTATTGAAAATGTGAGACTGGAGTTTGTTCAGTTCTGTAGGCTGGTATTAAGTCATCAAAAAGGACTGCTGCCTTGCAGATGCTGGAAGAATTCACATCATAGATATCAAATCCTTATTATTGATTCTTGGAAAACAGTTGTGCTATGAATGTTTGTGTTACAGATCAAGGTAGAAACGACTGTTATTATCTCTTCCTGAATAAGGGACCTCTTCATTTTTGCATTAAATCTACAGCTTATACCTGAGCACCTAGTTGTAGCTTTTCAGTTCTGATATGTAAGAATCATGCAAAATTCAGAGGTAAGTTGTTCAATTAATTGCTTTAAAAAGCTGTGTCTTATCTGAGATCTGAGTTAGTGCAGCTTCAGCTTCCAGCCCTCAGGACTCTCCTTCAGCTTGAGGAAGGAGCTGTCAGTTACTGAACTTCTTCCTTTCCAGCTTCCTTCAGCCAGTGATCATCAAGTCACTTTTACATGAGTTTTTTGCATGTGATTGTTTATGCAGCTTTGGTAATTCTATAGTTCTTCCCCATGCACTTTGCAAGATG
Source organism: Athene noctua (assembly GCF_965140245.1). Taxonomy (NCBI): domain Eukaryota; kingdom Metazoa; phylum Chordata; class Aves; order Strigiformes; family Strigidae; genus Athene; species Athene noctua. The sequence goes on along the minus strand of NC_134043.1, from coordinate 29,923,775 downwards.
TCTGTAACTTTTGGAAGACCGTACAACAGATTTGGGCAGAGTCAACATCTGTTTTCACAAATGCTAGACAAAGATTATCTCAGTATTCAGCCTCACTAGCCTTCTGCTTATGTATCCAGAAACTACCTTCTTATCAGCTACAGAAGTGATAGAGACCTGTGTTGTAATCAGTTATTTTCATCAAAAGACCTTTTCAGTGACAGAGGATGTTGTCTGCTACCTTGTGTGACTTTTAATTGATTTGCAGAGATAGGACCCCTCTATTTGTCTGCATTAAGTTGTACTTTTCAAGTGATTTCCTTGTCGCGATCAATTTTGTAAGGCTTCAGTTTGGCCAATCATGAGTTTATCTTATGATTGTCATCGAGTGATGTTGGATGCTCCAAAGCTTAGTTACCCACATGATAATCTTTTTCCATATACACAGTCACATGTCTCCCCTTTCAGGTGAGGAGCTCTATCTCATGTTCTCATCATGCACCTCCGAGAAGGCTCTGTCCTCTCAGAAACCTCCTTGTCAGTACTGGGGGCCTGCTTTTAGGTACCCCTAAAGCTTTTTCCTCTGCACCAAGAAGCCCTATTCCCTCAACCTCTCTTCACGCTAAGGCCTTCCCAGCAGAGCTGTCCCCAGCCCAGCATCTGGGCCTGTCCCCGTGCAGGGGCTGAGTGCATCTCAGCAGCAGAGCTTCACATTTGGCCATGCTGGGTCTCCTGAGGTTGCTGTTGGCCTTTCCCCCAGCCCACGCAGGTCCCTCGGGAGGGTGGATTTGCCCTCCGGCTTGTTGACTGCATCCTCTTTAGTGACTGTTTCTGTAGATCTGGTGCCAGCTTCCAGACTCGCCAGTTTTTAAACTGAAACCTTCTTGTAAGCTTGTTGACTGTGGCTTTCAGCATTTAATAAAGCATCCAGATAACATTACAGTTTCCTTTCACTCTTTCTTCATTTAACTCATAATTGTTTCCAGCTTAGGGAAAGTTTACATTGTTCATTTCTGTAGTGTTACTTTTTAGAATATTCCTGGTGCCCACATTGCACTGCAGTTAGGTCACAGTTACTGGAAGGTAAGCAACCATCCTCTCTTGGTTTAGTGCTCCGTAAGTCAGAATAAAAAGGTTATTGAAGTCTTTATGTAAACTAAGCAAGGTGTTTCCCAACATTCGCTCTTCTCACACTGATACAATCTTATCAGTTTGGTAGTATGAGTTTTCTTGTTGAATTTAAAGAACTGCTTACTAGTTAGTTAGCTGGAACTGCTTTGAATTTAGCAGACAAGTCAGCCTGTCAGTAATTATGTGGATGACCAGAGCTGTTAATTGTCAATTGAATTGATTCCATGGATTCCTAAGCAATGAGCAAGTGCTTGAGCTTTAATGACTATTCAGTTAAAAATTGTGTGCTAAGAATTGTAGGAATTGGTGTTCTGTACAGTGAACAAATAGAGCTCTATTGATTGCTGTCTGTGGCAGCCGGGTAGGCTGAATACTGACAGAATAGGGATGTAACTTGTAATACAAAACCAAATCAGCTTAGTGGTTCAGGACTTGTGTATTCCTTAGTCAGAGGTGCTATGGGTGCTGTGTCTGCGATTTGTTAGCTGAAATCTAGAAAATGTTTTCCTTACGTACATCTGTCATGGTGGTTTTGAGATACTACCTCAGGACATTGCAATTTGCTGGGTTCCTCAAAAGCCCTTGGATTTCCTAGTAGTGTTTGTCTTTGCCAAAAAACATTTCAAAGCCATATGTGCAGTACAAAACAGGAAAATTCATTACACTATTCATGTGGCTTAAAGTAGAAATGCTTTTCTGCATATTCCTCAGCTTCCTTCCTCACCTGGGCCTGCCACGTCAAGAATACTAATGCTTTGTATTCGCCTGTTGTATTTAGAATCATAGAATATCTCAAGTTGGAAGGGACCCCTAAGGATCATTGAGTCCAACTCCCTGCTCCTGGCAGGACTACCTAAAACTAAACCATATGACTAAGAGTGTCATATTTGGTGCATTTTAAAAGGCTAAAGCAATTTTTGTCATCCGGCAGATTAGCAAACACTCATTTACTTGTTCATCCATGTGGTCTGGAGTTAATAGGAGAAGCTGAGTAACATCACCCAGTGTTATTTTCCTGCATGATCTTTCCATCTTCTCAGTGAAACTCAGCTGTCAGTATGCAGCACATGGAAACACTTCCTGCTGTGTCATTCTGAAAGCGTAAGATAGCACTCTGGGAGGGAATTTTTTCCCCCTTCTGAAAATCTAGCATGACTTCTTTCATGGCACTTTGACCAGCAGCAAGTGTCAAATCTGAGAAATCTAATCAGAATAAATGTGTGTTTGCCAAGGATCCATCTTAAACACAAACTTTTTCCTTAATTCAGTGAGCCCTGATTTTATTTGCACCCTCTTTGGAGAGCAGTGACCTATAGTTCCAATTATAGAGTGCAGGAATAAACTGGACAGTGGGTGTATCACCTCACTTCTTCCAGGTAACTGGCAGTTGTGTCAAAAGAAGATCATTAATGCCACAGTTTTGTGACCTTCATTTGCTCGCTCCAGCCAGAGGAATGAGGGCTGTTAGATTCAGTGTAATTATTGCTGAAAATACCCAGTTGCTTCTGGATTTGGAGGGGTCAGCATGCTGCTTCCAGCAGGCACTCCAGGTGCCAATCTGTCGTGATCTGAGTGTATTTCCCAGTTGTCTGCCTGGTTTTAAAGAACACGGAGCACAATAACCCTAAGTAAAGGGGCCTCTTGGTTTTGCCTTTTTTCCCCTACCTACGTTCTGCTGCTGTCAGCAAAGCAAAGGGAGTTTTGTTTCCCTGCCTTTTCCATGGCTAGATCAATAGCAAGCTTGTAGCTGGTGCTTTGATACTTTAATGATGAATTGTTTTGCATGTGGGAGTTTGGTTCTGGCCCAGGTTTTAGAAAGCATGGATTTTATCTATAGCTGCCAAATTTTAGCAGCTCTGGTTGTCACTGACTATACTTCTAGTCCATCTGTCTTCAGGTAGCTTTATACACTGTTACGATGTTGTTTGTAGACATTGTGTTTTATTCTGAGGGAGGGGAGTTGTACATTTCTAAGAATATTAAGGGAAAAAATCAGGAGAGTTTTTAAATTTGTATATAACATACTGCAGGTAAACATGAGACTGGACAATTCATGAAGTGCTTATGGCTGTAGCCTTTGCAGTTCTTAGGGTCTTTAGTTTTTAATAGATCATCCTTACAGTTGCTGTTTCTAGTCCTGCTCAAATCATGTCATTCTGATTCCTCACCACAGTAATACTAGCACACTAGGAAAAATTCTTCAGAAGACACCAGGAACAGTATTGCAGCCTCATTTCACCTGGATTAATGCAACATTTTCATAAACTGCACCCTCGGATAACTCACACAGTGCCAGCAGCAGTGATATGTGAGGCCAGAAGCTATTGGAGAAGAGGGATGTTGAGGCAGATTTTTCCTTGTGTCACTTGCACGCTGCTGTGACAAGCTATTGAATCTTTTTTTCTGTTTTTTTTTAAACACAAGAAAAAACATTTCTGCTTGGCTTTTGCTTTTTTATTTATTTATTTATAAAGGCTTCTATTAAAGTAATTAAGAACTTACTATTAAAGTAATAAAGAATATTTTTATTTCAGGATTGTTTCTGTGGAGATGGGTTTGTAATGTTCATGATGTTACAGGGTCTGAAGCTGCCTCTTAAGGTTTCCTCTTAGGATTTTAATTGCCCTACATAGCCTCAGTTCCTTAGGAAATTAGGCTTAAAAAAAAGACTCTCCTCAATTGCTTGCAGTCTTTGGAGGTGGTTCTAATGAGTCTTCTGGGATGAACATTTTCCTTGAATTACTTAAAGACTGTCTTCTTGTCTTTACAAGTGAGAGCACTAATCTAATTCCATTAGAAATTCCGTTGATAATTAGGAACAGTTGCTGACTACGTATTTCACTGAAGAGCTTTTCTAGTCTTTCATAATTGTATGCAGGTTTTTTGAGTCCTTAAATAGCAAACAGTTAAGGATTTTCATAGAATAATCTTAATTTCTCAAACCCTTCCTTGGGCAACTGGGCAAGAACCAGCAGCACCTGACAACATGTCAGTGCCTGGACCAAATTCTGGAGAGGACATTAATGTATCTTCTGAAAACAGGTAAGTACTTGAAAGAGGAAGTTGTCAGCAAGAGGTCTGCCTCTAGGTAATAACCATAAGTAAGAAACAAATACAGACATGTCTGTAGAAGGTCTTTAGGCATCCCTTTGGAAATATAGTAAGTTGAATTTCCCCCAAAATTGTCCCTATGCATCAAAAAACATTGTTGCCCTGCAAAGCCTCTTTAGTTCTGGAGCCACCAAGAACCAGCAACAACTTGAAACTGTAGAACTTCTTTTTCACCAAGAGTGATTTCATCCTTTCTCGTTTTTTGCTTGTGTGTTGTTGGTTTTATTTTTTTTACATTGGAAACTACTAAATCTGGCTCATGAAGCACGTTCTTAAAGTGGAAAGGGATTTCTGTTCTGTCTCACCTCAGGTTTTATCAAACGCTATAAACCAATCTGCCACACAGACTGGGAGCCCTGTGCTTTCCTTTCTGAGCTACCCTGTGGGGTACTAAATACAGAAACCGGCAGATTTGGCATCTTTTATCTCTGTGGAAGTTTAGAGTAATTTTGTCCTCAGACTGATAATGCCTTCAGACAGTTAAAAAGACCCAGAGCTCACTGCCTATATATCATTTCAGATTTGATCATTCTGAAGGGTCTTCCAAAATAATGTCATGGCCAGCTCTACTTTTTTTATCCTCCTGGCTTTTTATTTCCACCCTTATAGATAATAAGAGTGTAATTACATTTAGATTTAAGTCTACCTTGAAAATCCATTTCTCTGTGTAGCTAAAGAAATGTATTTGAAACTAAATAGTGTCTTCAGATTTGGATTCTTCTTGATATCTTGTCATTGATCACTTTGAAGTTAGTTTTCTTCTATTAATGTAATTTCATATGTCAAAAGATTAGTCTGTTTGAAATATTATTTGAGAATTTGATGAAAAGCATGATATAAATGCTAGCATGTGACAGGTGTGTTGAATCCCAAGCGGACAAACAGTAATGCAAAATAAAATTACAACTTGAAAGTTTGGAAAAAATAATTCATTATCTGTATTTCTTCCTCAGGTCTTCTGGTTTAAAGTAATTAATTTAACTGATCTTACAGGAACTTCTCTGTTTCTCTGTCATACCTGCTCTTTCTTTGTTATAATTTTAATATCGAAGGCATTTGAGTATACATTTCAGTACTTAGCTTGCTTAGCTCCTGCAGTGATTCTTCCTTTTCAGAAGAGATCAGGTCTTTTCCCTTGTCACTTCTCCAAAACCATCCCAAACTGCACAGAAACAGAAACAACAGCTGGCAGTGGCTCTTTTACAGATCGACGTCTTCAATGCAGATCATCAATACCTTTGCTTATTGAAACAACTGAGTAATGTGAACTATTGCCCTTCAGTTGAGACACTAGCTAACATCTGCGTTGGAAATGGATGGAGCATCTGCAGGAGGATTCTAATAAATAAGTTGGGGGTTTTTTCCTTACCTCCAAACTGCTTGGACTCTGCTTTTTTGGTTTTTGTCTTTGGCTTTATGTAAAACTCAAGGACAGAGTGGCTTGGTTCTTTGAGACAGGCTGCAGGGCCCAAGAGCAGAGGTACTGTGACCATTGCAAGGAATGAATCATATAGTGCATTAACTTTTCTTGCTTGAAGTATTTGGCTTGGTTCACCTCTTTGTAAATGGAGACTGGATGACCTGCAAGAACATTTCTTCCAACTTTGAGTTAATTGGGTTTGTGTGGCTGGAAGCTTTCCTGTGGATATTCTTCGCTGTGTTTTCTGCTTGCTGGATTTAATTGTTAACAGTTAAATATCATGAAGTAAATCTGCTGAGAATTAGAAATATTATCCACTGATCTATAGTGACTGTTAGTGAATTTGGGTGCAGAACAGTTTGTTTGGATAGGACTCACCAAAATTATCCAAGGTTCTGTAAAAGACATTTCAATATAAAACACTTATATAAAATATAATAAATAAAATGTCATGGTCCATGGATGCTGCATCTTGACACTACATTTCAGAGGAGACATTATTTGTGGTAAAAAGCACTAGGAAGACCTCTAATCAAGCATTTTATTTTCCAGATAATTATGAATTATGTGAAATAGCTGTGTTCCTTTGACCAGTAGTGTTCCTTGAAGAAATTGAAAACAGTTGAAATGGTTTTATTTTGCAGAGTAGTTAAAAGCATATGGGTAGGTCAAAAGTCAAATACCAGCTCTCTATTACCCAAGTTTATATCCTGTTTCTGTTTGAATGCTTGTTTCTTTACTGAATTGGGTCCAGGCAGTGCACCCCAAAGGTCTTTAATGGCAAAGTGTTTTTTCTAATGCCTTCCCCAAGGAATTTTTTAAAAATAATGCTCATTTAATTCATTAATGTATTATTTTTAGCCCCATTCTGTCAAACTTGTTGCTCTTGCCACCAGTTTCCCATCATAGCCATAGACTTTGTTAAACTTTTCCAGTTTCCCAAACATATCTCTATGAAATTTTGTATCCAAACAGTATTAATGATATTTGAAGAATCATTAGTATTACTATTTTCATTAGTATTTTCATTTTTTAAGTTCAGATGCCTGAAGTTTAGCAATGGCTCAAGACAGCTGAAAAATTAGCCCTAGAACGGAGAAATTATTTGGAAAACGTTTACTTGAAGTTCATTTCAGGTGGTCTTTAAAAAAATACAGTGTGTTTGAGCTGGTGCTAGAGGAGCATGGGGCTGGTTGTGCTAAGTGCTCATAAGTGACGAGAAGCAGTTTCTGAGCTGTACCCTGACTGTATCACTGCAGGGGGACGTGGTGGGGAGAAGTAATGGAGCATACAAAAGTGACTTGCGTTGTCACATTACTTAGTAGAGAAGGAAAACTTTTGCTTGGCCTGTTTCTGAAGGTAGCATACCGATGTCTGACTGGTTTTCCTTTGCACCGCTTCCCTGAGGCTTCAAGTCACAGGGAATAGAAAAGATGCTCCTCTGAGTGAAAGCTTCCCCAGAGCTGGCAGTGTTCTTCCCCACCACAGCAACTGGAAGAGTTGCCACGGGGAAGCAGTAGATCTAACTAGGCATCATGGCTCTTCTTTGTTTGATGTGGGATGCTCTTCAGCCCCTTCTACCAGACTTTACTGAAGAGCCTTTTCACTAAATGATCTTTTACACTTCATTGTAATAACCTTGACAGTTCTGTTGAGTGGAAATGCTTTTGATTAAAGTGGAAATTTTTGAGTTTGCAGCTTGGCTAAAGAGGCACTCGTGTTTCATGGGAGCTTTTCTATTCTGTGTTGCACTTGCTGCTTTTTTGCTAAGTGGTGTTTCCTGCATACATGGTCTATGTTGAAGCCCACTAGGTGTTGTGGAAACATCTGATTAGGTACTCGTGTTTAGAAGAAAGCATTTACGATGACTCTGTGTCCAATCTGGAAATTATCGCTATAGCATGTGTGTTTGCGAGAGGAGGGCTCTGAGTTCAGAGTCCCCAACTGTTGCCTCTCTTAATACTGCACAGCGTTTTCCTACCTGTGGGACATAAATGAAGATTTAAAAGGTCAGTACAGTTTGTGATCCTCTCTCCCCCTAGTTTACACGCTTAGCTATGCAGCTCAGAATACATTAGAGTCCATCTTCCAAGATGTGTCATGCTTGTCTTTCTCTTAATTGAATGCCAGGCTGTGTCCTGTAGTCCCTCGCTGAAAACATACAATTGTTAGATGCTTTGAAGTTTTACAAAATTATTTTTAAGGGGTTAAAAAATGGGCACGTTCTTGTATCATTTTCAAAGTTTGTTCCCTAAATCCTGGCCAATGGCAGTATAACAAATTGAAAGCTGAACATGTTTTAATAAAAAAGACACTGCTTTCATCTGTCAAGCCAACCAAATGGAGAATGTAGACGATCAAAGCATTATTTGACAGCCTTTTCGGGATACTGGAAAAGCATCTTTATCAATTATTGGCAGAGCAGAAGGATCAGATTGGAGTTGGATACTTAGTGATATCTTGTCATACTGTGCATCTAAATGTGCAAAGTTCTGGGTGTCCTCAGTTTCTTCAGTTAAAAAAAGTATTGAGACCATTTAGAGTTTTTCAGGATGAGTCTTTAGTTTTGCATTGATCTTGTAGCAGCTGTTCCACAAAATAGCATTAGCTAACCGTCCTTTCTCTGTTTCAGCATGGCACATGAAAATGTATTAACTATTCCTGCAAAACCCAGGGGTGTAATGAAGTGTGAATACAGATTATCTATCGTTCATTCCTGTCTCCTGTGTGCAAGAACAAAGGCTGATCGCAGTATGGAGAGGGATCGGAAGTTGTTAGTGACGTGCTGGGTTAACATACCCTAATGTAATCTTGCATAAATGAATGGAGATGAAAACAAAATGTAACTTTGCTGTTACTGGGAGGATGTAATATAATATCCAGCTCCAACGTGATGTAGGTATCCTGGTATTTTGCTAATTGTGCAGAGAGTTATGAGATCTGGCATGTCACATTACCAGCTTGTTTTCTGCTGCGTGCTTGTCAGTAAACCTCAAATTCATGACTGACAGCTCTGCACTGCTTGCGTGAATTTCTGAGTTCATCCGATTTATTTTGTAATTTATTGAGACAGTAGTTTCCTGCCCTAAAATGACTCGAGACAGATGCGGGCACACCTGTCAAGCAAAAGCAACACAGGAGAATTTTGGTGTGAACACGTCAAAAAATGGAGTCAAGAAAAACATCCACCTTGTGTACAGTACCTGTTGATGCTGGCTGTTTCTTGATTAAAGGCAGTTATTCCTTAGCTGCCACTCTCTGCATCCACAGCATAAGCCTCTGCCAGTGCTTTTGAGTACGGTGACTGATGGCTCACTCGACACAGCATGAAGGGATAGCATCTGACAGCATCTTGCTTGTTTGTGTTCTTAGCTCTGAAGCCAAGTTTGCATACATGTCAGTCAAGGGAGGATAGCACACTGAATATTTGTCAAAATAGTCTGAAACTTCATTTGATGACCTGGCATAAGGATGTGATAGATCAGCAACAAACAGATTTTTCTGGAATATCTTTCCAGCACCATGCTGGTGCTGACTTCAGATATTACCTTGTTTAGCCTTGCATTCATTTTGGCAAAATAAAAGGAGAGAAGTGGGTTGGTTACAGCTGCCAAATGAAGTGTTGTTAGGAAGTGGGTCTTTTCTATGGATTCCAGCCCTGTGCTGGCAGACTTAGGAGGAAACTATCTGAAAATTTCAGCCTGTCATCATGTACTGACTACCTTGTCAGTAGTGTGAATATTCAGTAACAAAATCTATAAAGCCAGAATATTTTTTTCTGGTGTCTTGAAAGAGCTTTATTTAAAAAGTAAAGTGTTTCAATATTTATTTCAATAGTAAAACATTTACCATGTAACCTGCAAATTATTTTCCATGTAATATATTTTATTACTCATCAGAAGCTACAAATAAGTTACTACTTTTGAGCCTACAGCCTTCTGTTGAATGTATGGATTGACCATAGCTGCCATTCTTACACATATGCAGTTGTGTGGCCAGCCCTTTCTTGTGGAGTCAGCAGATGTTAACATTGACATTAATTTCAGCAGAATTTGTACTGGGTTTTAGCAATGGAAAAACATCAGGTTTTCTATAAGTTTCATAGGAACAATTTAACAGCCATTTCTCTCCAGAGCCCTTTAATCAATCATCCCACTGGATTTCCTTATCATAAGGATGCTGATTATTACATGACTTCTTCTCTGATTACATAGTACTCTCCACTATGTCAGCTTCTGGTCAGGCACTCTAATTTTGTGCTTAGTTTACAGCTATTTATCCTGGAGGACTGGGTAATTGCTTTTACTGTGTTTTATTTGGCTGTGACAACAGAAGTAACTTTTCATGGTGCTGCTGGCCAGAAGGACCTGATGGGATACATCCTCACCAGCAGTGAAATCTGTAGGGACAAGATAGCTAACAATTGCTGTAGCTGTAGGTAGCTGAGTTTCCTGTAGTACTGCAGTGAAGCCCTGCTCTCACACTGCTGGGGTATTAGCATATCACTCAGCTGAAAATAAGTCCTGTATAACTTCCAAAGTACTTGCAGCGCTTGTGGAAAACAACAGCTGCTTTTGATTCTTTAGCATCATTGAGCCTATGAACCCATGAGCTTGAAATCCCTCTTGAAAAATAAATAGGAATTACATTTAATAGGAGGAAGAGGCAGCAAACCAGGTTTCGAAATATTTTGAATATTCTGTTTATTTCATATTGTCTGAAAATTTGCAGATGTCTGTCTGCAAATCTTAAATAGGTAGAAAACCCTGAAAGACTGAACAGACAATAACAGAGATGGTCCTTTGGTTTAAGAGTTTTATTTGCTTCATTGCAAATGAAAATGAATGCGGTTTTGTTTTTCTCCATTGTCTGCAGTCAAGCCAAGCTTTTCACCTTGTCTTGACTTTCCTTATAATGATTAGTAGCAATTATAAGTTATTTCATTTTGATACCTTTAATAATAAACTGAAGAAATAGATTTAAAGAAAAGTAGGGTGGGGTTTTTTATTTTCAGTATCATGAAGCTGGTTAATGCTGGTTTACAGTATAATTTATAGATGTTTGACACTTATTTTTGTGTGAACGGAACAGGATCTGATGTCTATGAATGTAGTCTGATCATCCAGCATGGCAATTTTGAGCATATTTTCTTGTAGATGGGACTTAAAGTTGTACAAATTGCCAGAGCCCTGAAGTAGATGAGGACATGTTATCATGGTAAGAGGACACAGTTTCCTCCTCTCGCTGCTGAGGTAGCAAGGGCCATAGATTCTCAGTTTGCTCCAAGTCAATTTGAACCAATTAACTATAAGTTGAATTTGAGATCTAATGCCTAGCTCTTATTTAGGGCATTTCATCTGTGGAAACAAAGCACACCATTGGAGGGCTCATCATGCTTTTTGCTACTGTGCTGGTGGGAACGTAGTAACGTAGAGAGGGAAATGATTCACCACATGTAGGATAATAAAGCAGTGGGGGTCTGGGCATTCATTTGGATCCTCTTCATCCTGGCATTTAAATTTAATTCTCTTTCTTACTCTGTCCTTAATTTTGACTTGAATGTGTCTCAGTCTTGCTATAATTTTCATACACAGACAATCTTTCTCACCTATTTTATCTCTGCTCTGACAAGTTTGTTTTTGAAGGAGTAAAGACAGGCCACTTTTCTTTGCTGTGCTGCCCTTCTTATAGGTGTCAAAGGTTCCCCTTATATACCTAAGCTAAAATGCACAAAGGCAGAAGCAACCAATTTTGTAATCTTAAGCCTGAATTTCTGTTTTTTTTTATCTGCTTGCAAAAGAAATCCTTTTTTGGGTTTTCAGAACTGAGATTGGACTGGGGTTTAAATCAGCACTGCGCTGCACTGACTGCAATCACAGCTGAGACTCTTGTCCTAGGGGTTTTCTTTCTTACATCTCAGAAACTTCAACCTTACTATCAGCCCATGTTTGTGATAAACAGTAGAGAACATTTGGCAAGGAAATCAGTGCGAGTCTTAAGATTGAGTCCTTAACAGTAAGTAAATCTAGTGTGTGAATTGGTTCAGATAGCCATTCTCCCTTGAGGAGCCCCTCTTTAGCACTCTGTAACACTGACAAAAAGAGGTTTCACCTGGCGGTGGCTCCACACCATTCACTCATACTTATGATGAGTGGTTACTCATTCCTGATATAATTACTATATTCTACAGGCAGTCCCAGCTGTAATTCCTTGGCTGAAGGGAAATTGTCTCTTGTGTATGATTAAAATCTGTGGCCATCTTTTTAAAAATAAAAATGAAGGCTGCCATCAGGAGGATGATTTCCTGAACAAGGCAATACGGTACAGATAGCTACGAAAATAGGTGAAGAGGAAAAGAAAGTTTTTGCCTTGATCTTTAGAAGCAATCAATTTAACATGATTAATGTAAATTATTGTAAGTCGGGAGAGATACAGAACTGCAGGGCACTTCAGGTTTAAAGTAATTTTTTGATTAAAGTTTCCTAGACTGTAGAACCATAATTAGGTAGGAGAAGGAGGGGAATCCATCCATATATTATAAGTTAAACAATCTGGTCCCGGACATACTGGAATATGAGATAATAGTAATTAGGTATAGAACAAAAGAGTTTCTTTGAAGCTGAGAGTAAAGGAATTACTGAGTTGACAAGCCCGACACTTTCCTCCTCCGTTCCTCAAGGCTAAAAATTATACTTTTAACAAAATGTTCCTATGCTTGGTGCATCACTGTGGTACGGATAGATGTGTCAACCTCAGTGCCACTATAATTTTTGAAGGATATCTGTTTTCTATCCTTTCGCTTCTCCGATGAAATTTGGATATTGTTTTGGAGTCTGTCAGTCTAATATTCTTGAAACAGCAGCAGAATAATTTGAAGAAATATAAAATGATGGATGATGATAAAATTGAGTAAGGAGACAGTGGAAGACTTTGCTAGGCAGCTGACAAGTTACATGAAAATAAGCTTGTGTTTTTAATGTAACTGCAAGTTAAAGGTCTTGATAGAAACATTATTTGTTCTTTCTTGCTTATGCCCAGCATAACTGAGTAGTGATTCTGAATCACATTAGGAGGGCTGTTTGTTCTGTAACTGTAGGTTTTCTAGCACTTCATCCTTAAGACATTTTCAGAAGGTATTTCACAGAATCACGAAGTTGCTGAGGTTGGCAGGGAGCTCTGGGCATGGTCTAGTCCTGCCCTTGTGCTCATGGTAGAGTCAGCTGGAGCAGGTTGCCCAGGACCACATACAGTCAGATTTTGAGGATCTCCAAGGATGGAGACTCCAGAGCCTCTCTGGCAACCTGTTCCCACGTTCCACCACCCTTACGGTAAAAAAATGTTTTCTAATGTCTAAAACACATATACTGTATTTCAATTTGTTCCTATTGCCTCTGTCACTGCACCACTGAGGATAGTCTGGCTCTGTCTTCTTTGCAGCCTCCCATCAGGTATTTACACCCATTATGGTCCCCCCAAGCCTTTTCTTCTCCAGACTGAATGGTCCCAGTCAGTCTCTCCTACTATGACAGATGCTCCAATCCATTAATCATCTTTGTGGCCCTTTATAGGCTCACCCTGTTAAGTCCCTGTCTCTCTAATCCTGGGGAGCCTGTAACTGGCACAGAACTCCAGATGTGTCTCATCAGGCCAGAGTGGAGTGAAAGGATCACCTCCCTTAACCTGCTGCCGGTGGTCTTCATAGTACAGCCCAGGATGCTAGTGGTCTTCTCTGGTGGTTCATGGTCAGCTTGGTGACCACCAGAACCCCGAGGTCCTTCTGGACAAAGCTGCTTGCCAGCTCCCGGCATGTACTGGTGGATGGCGTTATTCACGGCAAGACCTTGCATTTCCCCTTGTTGAATTTCATGAGGTTCCACTCTGTCCAATTCTCCAGCCTGTTGAGGTCTTTCTGAATGGCAGCACACCAATCTGGTGTGTCAGCCACTCCTCCCAGTGTCATTAATGAAGAGGTTAAACAGTTTTGGCCCCACTATCAACCCCTTGAGTACTCCACTAGGACTTTGTGCCACTGATCACAATCCCCAGAGCCCAGCAGTTCAGCTGGTTCAGTCCACTTATCCACTGTCCATTGATCTAATCAGTTTGTCTCAGAGCTTCACTGAAGGGAACCTTTAGCAATTGCTTTGCTTTTTATTCATTTTTTGTGAAGGAATAAGGCCTGTGCAGTGATGCCATCTATCTGTCCCCTTCCCTTATCCCAGCCTCCCCTTCAGTCCCTGTAGCTTTTAAACACACAGATAAAGTTCTGTCAAATTTAACAGAGCAGCAGAGTTGTTACATCCAGTTCCCCAAACTGTCACAGACTGTCAGTAGCAGCAAAGAGAGGATGGCTGTGAGTGAGCCACCAGGAAACTCGGCCATGTGAGCTCATCCCAGAGCCACCCCACAGGGCTGCCGTCAGCTCCGAGCAGGCCATGTGCTTCCCCTTAGCTGGGGGTGAGGAGACCCTGGTGCAACCCAAGAGGGCTGCAGGAGGGTGAGGGAACTGCAGCTCTTGCTGGGAGAGAGGAGGTGGTAAAGAGTATCAAGGAAAAGCTACTCTAAGGAGTGAGAGGGGAGTAGTAATGCTAGTTTGCAAATCTGTAAGCCGTCAGATTTTGCGATCTTTGCTTTCTGAATGTGTCTTTTAAAGCCCTTTCTTGATTGTGCTAGTTATTCCCTAGCTGTATGGTTAAAATGTGTGGGTTGCAAATAGACTCTTGCACACTCAGTGAGGCTTTATTCTGGTAAAGAGAACTACACAGAAGCTATTTGAACATCATGGGGAGTTCCGCTACTTCATGCTGATCATGAGATCTGCATATTCTTACTTGCATTTGTCTTTTTTCCTCTTCTGTATTTAGCCACACTTGAAGTAATTAGTAATCAGACTACTGTATACATTAATTTTCAGGGGATTTTTGCACAACTCTCATTTTTTCATTTTCAGTGCTGCTGGCTCTTACTCCAACAATAGGAAGATATATGCTGTTAAGATTGCTTAAGACGTAATTGTGGTCAAGGCTCTAAAGCTACTGCTTCTTCATCTCGCATTATTAATTCTCAAGGTTTACAGACAGAGTGGCATTGTAAAACCTGTTGTAAAATTGTGTACTGCATCATAGCAGCTGCTCTGCTTGCATATATTCTGTTATTCTTTTTATAATGTCTGAACATCTTATTGGATAACCTCTTAGCATTTTTAGTCGTTTTCAATTTGTAAACTGGATTTCTCCTGCTCTCTTCCATGTCATCTTGGAATTATTCTGATACAAAGTTTGTGAGGTCACAGTCTTTCTTGGCAAGAAATTATAGTGAAAAAGAAAGTTCCCAAGAGTTTGCTGTGGGATCTAGGGCTATGGCAGAAAAGAGTTTGAGGTGATACAGCTAGCTTATACGTCCACAGAAACGGTAAGACAATTTTAAAACTCATTAGTGTAAGAAATGTTTTGCCAAATGTGTTGTGGTACTTCTGGAATCCCTTGGTCTTTGCTGGGTTTCCTGATGCTTCATCTCCAGTTAAGATATGTCAAGAGATTTCAGGACAGCTCTCCAGACAGTTCTTACTATGGGATGATCCAGTTAATCTTTGCAAAAGAGATGCATGAAGAGAGAGGTAAGCTAGAACTTGACCTCCTTCCTACCTTTCTCTCGTAAGCATTTTGTTTGTTCTTGGTGTGTTTCTTTTACCAGGGATCTCAGCTGGTTGTCCCAGAGCTTGTAACACTGATTTATCATGCCTAAAAGTATGAGCTTAAAAGTCATCATACTTAAAAGTATGACAAGCTTTGCAGGATCATTACAGATGGTCTCTGAAAGACTTGCAGTGTTCCAGACTGGAGTGCCGACCTCGCCTTCCTTTTCAGTGCTACCTTTTATACTGCAAACATGCAGCAGATTTCTCCACCCAGGACAGTCATCTCCATTCCTTTGAGCCAATCTGTGTGCATTTTCTCCCACTGCTCCTCTAGAAAGACTCAGAAAGAGTTATCAGGATGGATCTGGGCCTCCAGGAACTCCTCAGGTTTTGATTTGTGATCTGGGTCCAAGAATTTAGGATGTAAATTAGTATGTTTTCATCTTCAACTTGGTCAGTGCTGGACTTTGTCAACAACTCAGTTGATGCAGTTGTCTCTTAGCTCAAGGAACGGTAGACAACAGAAAGGCAATGTTTAGTACGTGTCAAGACAGGGATATCATTAGAGCTGACAAAGGGAGACATGCCCAGATCTTGCTCTCATTATGTTTGCTTCAAGCTGGCTTTGTCAGGCCCTCCCTCATTTTTTACGTTTTTTGCATTGTAGAATGTTTGGGTCAATGTGTTGCTTAAATTAGTGTAATCTCATCCTGGCCGTGCTGTTTTACTTACTCATGTTTGAGCTTCTCCTGGACGGGGATCTGTCTTTGTCCGTTGTCTAGTACGAGGTTTTCCAATTAACCTTATTCTCTTGTTTAAACCGATAGTCCTGCACCAGACCTTGACATCTCTCTTCCTAATAGGAAATAGGTGGTTCTGAACATTTTCAAGAACACTGCTTTTTATTTTTAACAGTACAAAACTGTGACGTGATTAAAGTGTGAGGGGGTTTTTTTAAGCACCTTCAAGTAAAATAAACTCACATTTATTCCTGGATACTGAATCAGGTATCTATTTCCTGATTTATTCCAAAAGGAGTTATGAAATGCTGAATAATTGTTCTAATTAAATGCACCCACAAAGTGTATCTGAGGAATTGAAGTATATATTCACCTTTGGCCAGACAAGCCTGTCATCTCTTGTGTAAGCAAACTTTTTTCCCCGTATTTGTAAGGAATCCCAAAGTACTTGTAACTGATCCAGAACTTGCAGCCTCGCTTTCCTGACGTACGCTGCCACCGCTCAGACGTCAGCTGCTCCATGCACGGATTTGATTTCATGCTGCCGATGGGGATGTGCGTGTGTCACTGTGACACCTGAAGACGTCATCAGGGCAGTAACAGACAGTCAGTGTGTGTGTCAGAGCTAGAGCCCCAGCATTGTCATTGTCGTGAAATCCTCTTCAAGCGCTTTGTTTCAGACCACGGGTCTCCAGCCAGTACGAGTGCCTGTGGATGCCACATTGACAGTTTAGGAGTTGGTAAGCGGCAGGAGGAGCTTCTCGAGGGAAGAACTTGATCTGCTGCGTTAGTGGCTAACCTTAGCTTTTCAAGTTTTACCACTCTGGAAAAGAATTTAGCCCCGCAAGTCTTTCAAACTTGATGTGGGGTTTTTTTGGAAGCTGTTTAATCTTTATTGTGGGGTTTTTTATTATTCTTTGATTACAGCTTAACTGTCTTATTAAGAACAACAGTACCATGTCAGCTCCAAAACATCTTTTCATAAGAATTCTCCCTGTGACTCATTGCATTTATTTATCCCTGTATTTATTGCAGTAAATCCTTGACTTCCTCTGCACACCCAGCCACTTTGGTGTTCTTACTGAAACTGTGGCAGCCACAGTAGAATACGTATTTGTTTTTCTGCAATATTCCTGCATTTGGAGAACTGCACTGGGGTTTTTCTTGGATTGCCTCCCCATTTTATGTTCTGTGTCCATGTTACAGCCTTTGAAGCCTTTTCCCAGTGAGCATACAGTACATTAAATGGCATGTCCAAATGAGCAACAGCACAGCTGCTAATTGTGCTAACAGATGTAAATAGGAAAAACATTACTTTTCTAATGCTAAAAGTATTTATAGAAACCATTATCCATCTTTCATAACACTTTGATTAGGGATGGAGCCTCTTTCAGGTTCAGCAAAGTTGTTTAAGCTTTTGCAGATGGTTTAACTTGCTGAGGTAATGATACAAGTGTGGAAGAAATGCAGGTGTTTTAAAGCTCTTGTATTACATGCTTTAGGCAATTAAGTGGCTTAAATGGAAAGCTTTTGCTTTTCATTCTTTAGAAAAATGCATGGCTTTAAAGTGGAATATACAGCAGGGTTGTTGAATGCAAACAAGGAGTCTGACCTCTTTGAGCTGAGTTCCCCATGTGCCTCACGTGCCTGGTCAGGTTTATTTGAACATTGTTTGACTTGAGTAGAGCATGACTTGCAAAAACCCTCTTGCCAGACCCAGGCAGCTCCCATTTCCTCTGCGCTTGCAATTTATCCATTAAGATCTCGGATCCCGAGGACATAACCTCTCTTGGGAATGAGTGGCATCCTCACGGGTGGAAGTGCATTTGCAGGACTGGGGAGGTTAACAGCAGTGTAATTGGGATGATTCAGGTAATTTTCTTGAAGGGCTCTCTCTATAACCCTTTCCAATAACTGGATTGACAAGACAGCCAGTGTGCCTGGTGCCAGCCTTGGGCTGACCCCAGGAATGTTGGAGGAACGGGGAAACAAGTGCCTGACATCAGGCACTGAGTGACCAAGCAACCTCCATGTTCCCTGGTTTAACTCCCAGGAGGTAGTCTTTGTTTTCAGCAACCTGGGTGAAATTGTAAATGGTAATAAGCAAATCAGTCACAGTCAGGGCAAATCCCGAGTCGTTTGGCACCACGACCGTATGACCAAAGGACTCACAAAGTCTCCACCACCTGTCTCCAGCCAAGCTGCTCCATAAGCCAAAGGGCAGATTTGGCAAGTGTGTCAAGACCTGCATTGTATTTGATTTAGGGAACAATTTTATTTGGGAAGCTGCTTTGCCCTCTTCAGCTGGCTCCGTTCCCTCTCCGTTGCACAGATGGGATTTAGATGCAGTTATCCCTGGCTATGCCAGCAGCTTTCACACCCTGCCTCCTAATCCACAGCCCTTTCCTCTCCCGGTAACTTCAGAGAGTGCTTTTTTCCCTTTATCTTTCCTTCGTTGCCAAACAACAGAAAGTTTGCGTAAGCATGAGGGAAATGGTTCCTACTTAAGATCTGAGAATCTCCAACAAAATGGTTGTGCTGCTTCATGTTCAGCATGCTCATACTTTGCTGTATCTTTGCAACACATCTTCAACTTCTCCCTAGAGCAGTGTCCTGGCAGGCAGGTCACTAATTTTCACATCAATTCTATAACCTACCTATATGTACAGATATTTGTAAAAAAAAAAAAGAAAAAAATATGTCCAAAACTTAGTGTTTCTTTCTTCCCCACAATGCTCCTTTTTTCCAAATAGTTGCAATAAAACCAGCAGGTTTGGGTTTTTTAATTTTTTTTCCCCTATAGTCAAAATTCCACCATTTTTTTCCCTTAGGACTTAAGCTACCAGAGAGATCTACTAAAGCATTTTCTCATCATTTTGCAAAATCAGAATTGCTTGATGTCGGAAAGTGTTAACATCTGAAGTAGAGAACATGGGCCGTGAAAATCAATGTAGTTTTGACTGTACCTGCTAGGCACAGGGGCATGTGGGAGACACCTATGGATAGGTTTTTCACTCCCTACTCTTTCCTCATAGAACTAAAATTTAATTACAGAGCTTGGAAAATTCTTCAGATGGTGTAGAGGTTGAGCTAAAAAAAAAGAATGACAGGGAAATGATAGCAAGTCAGGAATGTGAATTGGAAAAACACCTCATACTTGAGATTTTTTTATTACTCAAAGGTTTCATTCAGCTCCTTTTTAAATGGGAGAGGGTGTGTGGGGGTTGATGGGCGTGAATACTCATTATTTCCTGCAAGATGGAAAAGAAAGAAAAGGTCACTTTAAATATAATCCATAAGGCTAATGGGTAAATCTACCTACTTATTATATTCTCCTCCTAAAGCTTTGGCTGGAGCTGAGTAATATCATGTTCCTGGTGCGCACAAGATCCCTTTACTAAACTGCACTTTAAGTAAAACCACAGGGGTTTTTTCCTGACAGAAATTGTTTGGAATTTAACCTTGGTGATAAACTAGTATTCTGTTAAAATAGTACATTCTTATTATTTCATTGTTTTAACACAAAGGAGGGGAGGGCAGGAGCAACTGAGCATTTTTGCGATCTTTTTCTGGCTCCACTTGAATTTTACAGTATTGTAAATCTAAGCGATGTGAAGATGGATCAGGAAGGGTTTGTCACAGTGTCTGGGTGGTTGTAGTCACGATGGAGAGACAGATGCGGTACACTGCATTTTCCTGCAGGGACTGGCCAGTGTGGCCTTCAGCCTTGTCAACACAAGCCCCCAAAGAGGGGGGAATAGTCTCTGGTCTCCAAGGGACTTGAGGGCAGAAACTGAGGTCAATACTGTGAGTAGGAAGAAGAACAACTTTGCCCAAATACTGCAGTGTGTGAAGTGCTACCAGTAGTGGGTCTGTTAAGGATAATGAGCTAAATCTGCTTGCTTTGGGGTTTTTTTTGTGTAATTCTTATGTATACATTCGTTTAAAATTATCTCGGGAATCTTTTTTTTTTTAAAGTTTGCATTACAACTTGTGGTGGTTTAGGCCCTGCTGGGACCAAGGCCACGCCACCGTTGTCCCTCCCCCACCCTCGGACCGGTCAGGGCAGGGAGTGAGATACAAACCCTGGGGTTGAAATAAGGAAAACTTTAATACAACAGTGTAACAAATAGTAAACTGAACAACAACAATAAACAGTAATAACAGTAAACAAGACAAAAGATATACAGAGATATACCGCCAGGGACACAGCCAGCCCACCGCACGTGCTTTCCCAGACAAAAGCCACACACGAAACCCTTCCCGCGCTTGGCGCATGGACCTGACGTCAGCATGGTATCCAATAACCCGGCTAGAGCCCCCTCCCCACTGCTGGGGAAACAACCCTATCCTAGCTGAACCAGGACACAACTTTTACAAACTTTTCTAGTAGCTGTCACAGAGAAGTACAGTGTTTGTTTTGGATAACTGAGCAGATCATCTGTATCAAATTAAAAGCTTAATAATAGATAAGCAGTTAATCATTACAACTCACTGCAGTATAAATTGTTGAAAAAATAGTCTTCTCTCTTAGAAGTGCCAAATCAGGTCAAACCCCAGTTTTTGAAAAGCTTCTTGAATACATGCTTCAATATGCTTTTACAAATTGAGGACCATGATTCTCTTCTGGGTTTTTGGGGTGGCTGTTTTCCTTTTGTTTCCATAATTGTCTATATATTCTTCCCCAAGTGCTCCTTAGAGATGCATAATTTGTTATAAATTACCACTCTGGCCAGGTACTGGGGTTGTTTATGACTTCAGTGTAAAATATCTTGCAGTAACAACTTTGTATAGTCTGCCATATTTTTTTAATCTCATTTCAGTGTGGCATGTTTTTAAGATGAGCAGCTCATCAGTGAATTGTTTTAGTATTACATCAGCCCGTATTTTTTTTCATCTAAAGCTAACTAGATAACAATTTGCTTTTTAATATTTTCTTAATGCAAATCATTGCACATGTTCTGTCTGGTAAGAACATACAGTACAATTTAAAATCATTACATCAGTTAAATTATTTGAAATTGATGTCTTTGGCCAGAGTTCTTCCTAAAAATATATATAAATTTATCTGCTTTAAGGTTATTTGTTAAACTTCTTTGTATAAACAAAACTTTTAAGTACAAAAATGCATCCAGAAGTTCAATGGGATATGTTTTAACTTTATGGTCTGTGCTGTAACCGAGTTTTCAGTTAATGGTATTGTGAAATATGTCATGGCTTGTATTTCATACTCTTCACCCACTGATGGATTTTGAATTTCCTTTTGATTGATTGTCTCCTTGTGATTCTCATCAAATGAAGTGGTGATTTGTCCAGCATTACCCAGGCAACAGATACTTCCCACAGGGCTACTCGTGTATCGCTTTCCTCTCCTTCCCACCTCCCTGCAGCTCAGGGCAAAGCTCCTTTGGATCTGTTCCAAAATGGGTTTAGATGGCTTCATCTTATACATGAATGTGAGAACTGAGCACCTTCAGAGCTGGACTTCCACTGAGGTCTTGCTTATCCAGGGTAAAGGCTGGGATAGGGCAGGGACGTGGAGGTAGGGCAGGGGGGACATGCTGCAGCCCGGTGCCTGGGAGCTGTAGGGGTGCCGTGAGGGGCAGGGCCCCATGGACCTGCATCTGGGCTCATCTGTAGCTCTTAGCGTCCAGCTGGAGCTGGGAGAGGACCTGCTGTGCTCTTCTAGAGTACGCTTAGAGTTCCACTATTTTGTTTTGTTTACATTTTTATTAGTTTCCTATTCCCAGCTGGTCATCATATACCCATGTTTTCCTTTAAAAGATATGGGGAAGGCATTTCTAGAACTGTCTAATATGATACTTGTGCTGTCCATCCCATTACAGTGCTGTGTGACAGGACGGCCATTGTGCTAAGGGGATACTGGCAATGTCTGAGCTTCAATTTCCCATACTGCCTATACGGCCGGGGCCTAATTTAGGTCCCTGAATCACGTCATTCCATTGTGCACAGAAGAGGCCTGTCTCCTGGCTTAACACCAAGCACAAGCCTTGTACCCTAAGCGCAATAAAGTGGCAGATACTGCTTCCAGATAGAAACCCAACCCAAGCCTCGCTGCTCCCCACCAGCCAGCACAAGAACCCAAGGGCACTTTTGCCAGTCTCTTACTAGATCTGTCTATTGTCTTGAAATCTGTGAAAGAAATACTGTGCAGTGAGATTGATGAAGGGAAAATGACGGTAGTTTGAAATTGGATTTCCCCTTTGAAAAGCTCCTCCGGGTGGTATTTCAGGCACTCACTGATGGCATATCAGGGCTTAACGGCTGGCTGAGTTGTTTCTGAAGTTTGATGCATTATAATATCAATGCTTTTGTAGTAAAACATCATAATAACAGTCAACCCTCTCCGCCTTCATGAGTCTTTGGCCCAACAATTCTGATGACATGGGAAACTGGTTCAGCATAGAGGCAGGCAGCTGTGCCTCTGACCCAGCTAGCACCGGGATGTGGCAGGAGCTCCACGATGCAAAGCAGCCACCACCATCAGCGGGATGAGCCTTGTGGCAGGATAAATGGTCGTTGCCACAAACTGCTTTGATGGTGGGGGATTTCCAGCAGCAAAACACCTGACTCTTCTCCCTCTCAGCATCAAGACCATGGGACATGCTATGCTTTTTCTCACCACTGTCTGTCTTGGTGGCAAAGGATGGCTGGGGCTCAGGGCACTCACACCGTCTCAGGGCTGCATACAGTTCCTCAGAGTCACTCACAGAATCAGGAAAAGATTCCACTCAAGTGGGTAGGCTTTGGTTTTTTTTTAAAAAAATAGGTGTTTTGCACAACCTGCCTTGTAGCCCATGTTTCTGGAAGTGCTGGCGTGTAGCACCTGTCCTTGATGGGAAGTTGAGAGAGTAAAATGCACGGCTGTGTTTCACAGCGAGTAGCGGGGTGGGTACATACCGCATGGCAATGGGTGCTTCCACACACAGCATCCACATGTGTGGTGAACAGCGTGTCTCCAGCTCCACTCCCCGTGAAACGAGTCCCTCTTCTTTCCCTTAGCATTCCTAGCAGGGTTCGGTGTGCGCCTCTTTATAATGCAGAAGATGTGCTGCTCTGATTAAATTTTTTTACTTCTGATTATTCAGTACTGCACATAAGCAGATGTGCACATAGAGAAGTGCCCCCTGTTAATCAGGAGCTGTTAAGCCATATGGCATGTGAAGATGAAGTATTACAGCTATGGGCTGAGAACCTCCTGTTCAGCAACCAGGTTCACGTGCAGCAAGTACCGTGTTAATATATTCTTGCCAACACTGTCAGTTCCTTCATCTGGCGAGTCAGCCTAAGTGACAGCATGGATTTCTGGAGCCTTCCTTCTGCCCTGAGGTCCTGCTTCTGTTAAGTCACTGCTGAGAGGCCATCTTTCTATTTGAAAACCTTGTAAAGTTACAGGTGAAAACATGGAGGATGCTCTGAGCTGTCTGTACTGCACTGCTCTTAGATATTGTAGATACAGCAGAGATGTAGTTGGCCCCGTTGCATTTCCAGTGGTATTTCTTAGCCTTGTGCCCAATTTCTTTTAGTGACCCATGTCTGAGAAACACAATAGTAGAAAATAACATACAGTCAAGCCCTTGGTTAATTCATTTGCTTTCCACTAAACTGGGTATTGCAACTAAGAGTGTTAGTGACCCTGGATGGTTGCAAAAGAAGCAAAAAACTACTCGAAGGTGTCGCTGTTTTGGTTATTCTAAAAGATTAATGGTATTGCCAAGGTGGGTCTTTTTACCTTCTTTTACTTAGCTTTATACCCCAGTAACATGAGTCCAAAAGGCTTCATTTAGCAGCGACAGTGTTGTGATCAACATGCTCTGATGCTGTGACTGCCCGAGAACAGGCTGACAGGCTGCTGTGAGCCATCAGTCCATAATACTGAAAACAACCATAACAAACCACTAAATGAGAGGTTTCCAGCATCATTTGCCATTATGAGTAATTGTTCTAGTTTGCATCAACACAGTTCACAATGTATCAGCGCTGAAAACGAATTCACAAGGTCACTTTTCTTTTGCTTGTGATATTTCAACAGACTCAAGGTACCTAGAGATTTTCCTTGCCTGAGGCAGCCTGAGATCTGGGAACCTCTCTAACCAGACGTGTTGCTTATAAGTAGTTACTCAAAAACACTTTAATGTGATACTTGCCTACTGTAACTGTTGTCAAAGGATTGAAGTTGACCAGTATCTGAAATATTATTTAACATGAAGACAGCATTAGCTCTGTAGCATGAGTTTCTTAGCACATGCATGGTTCTATGAGCATGGAAACGGGTGTGCCTGCAGCAGATGTAAAAGTCACTACACAGAATACTGCCTTTAGCAGATGGCATATTGTGCCAAAATAGCTTCTCCTTTCTCCTAAGAAGTGCAGGCAGCCAGTCTTGTAGGCCTCTGAGAAGGAAAGAGATTTCTGCAGCCTTGAAGAGTTCGTTTCTGCAGGGTTACTCTCTGCACCTGGGCTCCTACTGCCTGATGCTGAGGTGTCAAGCATCTTACAGTGATTTCCTGTAGTGGATGCTTGTAATTCATGCTCTCTGCTTTTATATCTTCCAAACCACAGATCTGTGCGGGTGTTTTTTCCCTAAAGTGCATTTATGTTTTTGTTTCCACAGCTATGATGGTTTTGGCCTTAAAACTGTGTTTTAAACTTGAGATTCAGAGCACTTTGCATATAGTTCATGGACATCTCTGTGATGCAGTCTATCAGCTGGAAAACAAAACCATGGACAACATTTCTGACGGATTATAGTTCTTTGATCCTTTGATTTGGGACTTCAACCATGAGATAGATAACATTTATCCTTTCTGTCAGAAAACCAAATCTAAAGGGAGCTGATCGGGAAGTGTTTGAAGCTTGGTGTTGGGGCCAAGGAAATACTGATGCCTTCCAAGGCTAGCTGTAGCAAAAAGCCTATATTACTGCTTCTTTTCTGGTGTGATCCCTAGCAAAAATTTAGTGGCAGTGTATAGCTAAATGCTAATCAAGACATGGGGGAAATCCAAATTTTTTAAAAAAGGGGAGTGCAGAGCTGCTGTAGACAAGATAAAAATAGGCAACTTTAGCTGAGAGGACAGACTTTTTAGCTTTGACAATTTCTGTTTCCATTTTAAGTATCTGATGATATATTTCAAATTTCAGAATGGGTTACTGCATGCTCCTGCAAGGGAAGACAGCTCTACTCCCAGTTTTAAAACAAGCTTCACAGTTAAAAGCAACTACTTGCTGCTCTTCAGAACTTATTAGCAATATTAGGACAAAGTTATGGTGAATATTGTGGTGCTCACCTTTTATCTACTGTTAATAAAAAAGTAAAAAAGACCCAACATTAAAGTCCTTGAACAATAAACAATCATTGTTTACAGGGGGCATTAAACTCTCGAGCTGCTGCTGTGTCTGTAAACTTTGTTTTATTTAGCTCTTTGCTGAGTCAACTGTACCAGAACACTCGGTGTGCATTCAAATGGCATCATTTTATGTAGCAGCAAACCTGGAGCTAATAAGTTATGTTGTTTAAAGCAAGACTCTGCTTTGCTGTGATCCCTCAGGTCATGCTAACAAGACTTTGTGCCCTTCCTAGTAAAAGCAGAGCCTTGGCTTGGTGGGTAGAGGATTTCAGTGCTTCCGTGGCCCCTGCTCTCCCGGCAGCTCCACTGCGCCAGGACTGCACCGCATTCAAAACCTCTTCATCTGTTGTACGTGTTGGCTTTTTATATTCTAGCCAGCATGCAAAACTGAGAGCTGGAAATCAAGCAAGAAGCACTTTGCTCTGAACCCCCCACTTGAATCTGGAGCACGGGCCACTTGGTGTGTTTGTATTGAACATATTTAATAACAGACTGTAAGCACATGAGGCAAGGTTCAGACTCAGAATAACAGGGCGGGAATGTAGCATCTGTCTGACATCCCGGCTTGGACAAGTATCCTATGAGAAAAGTATGTCAGAATTTCTCTTGCTCAGCATCTCTGTGCTTTATAAACTACCAGAAGTGTGTGCTTTTCCAGAGATGCAGGGCTTATATAATAGTCCCATGGCTTTTCTGTGGAGAGCTACAGGTGTAAGCGTGTTCCCTTTGAACCAGTTTAATAAATGAGTGACTTGGATAATTAATTTTTAATTCTCTAGGCTATGATAAATGACAAAAAAACCCCACAAGTAGTGATTGATTATTGTGCTTAGTTACCTGCTAGCGGCGATATTATGCAGGTACTAGGGGGAGGCCAGAATGAGTATTTGGGATGGAGTTGGCCTTGGGGGCTCTGCTTTTGTAGCGGTTCCTGCAGTAGTCTTGCCTGTTCTACCCTGTAGGGACAGCCTCTCTTCCTTCTCTAAAACTGTGGCCAGATCTTTGCTGTGCCGCTAGCTAGGACCCGGCCTCTCGGCAGATGCAATCTGTTTGCACCCATGCTGGTAGCTGGCGATGGCAAACTCTTTGTTCAGTTCAGTCCCCAGAGGAGATCCCCAGTGGAGCATGGACATCTGCAAGGACTCAAACGGTTGCCTCAGTTCTCATACACCACATCAGAAACGTGTGCTGGGAGAGCGGCGGGCCTTGAGCTCGGTGGAAATTCGGCCTTGCTGGTGCTAACGTGGGAATCCACCACCGCTGTAGTCCTACGTGAGTCCCTCTCTGACATGCTTGGGGTAATTCTGGCTGTGCTTTCCTCTAGGAGGACTTTCGGAATAAAGTTGAAGATTACATTAAGCGCTATGCGAGATGATGAAGGGAGATGGATGGCAGGACCATGGCTTCCACACTAGAGTTGTCCTTAACTTCAACAACAACAAAACCAGCCCGGATTGTACTAGTCCTGTGTCCATGTTGTACTGAAGAAGAAAACTAACTTCATAACTTGTCCATGTTAAAAGGAGAGTTCAGCATAAATACAGCAAGAAATTGTGTATGTTGGTTGAAAAAGTTGTTTGCTTACTTTTAAAAATGTTTACTCTTCTGAACTGTACTGTATATCCTGTTGATGAGATATGCTTGAGAAGTTAAAAGAAATCACTATTGAAATTGTAATTACACTTTTTTTTAACTCTTGCTTAGTTTGGAGGGGGGGAAGGAAAACAAAAAACCCAGACAGAAAAGATGGCGTGTTTTTGGAACGCTTCAAGTTGGCAATAAAATGGTCTCCTGTGAACCAAATCACAATACTGTTGCCTTTGATGAGCAGAAACAATACAAGCTTTTTCCAAGAGTCATTCAGCTAAGGCTTGCGAGAATGCAAGTGCTAAATGAAATTCTACTTCTGGTATTGAAATTCTTGATGATATTTAACGTAAGTACGTTTTTGTCACACAACGTTTGGAATTTTTACATTGTTATTTTCAGTTCCTGTTTGGGCTACAGTATTTTTTTTTGTTTCTATTCATTGTGTGAAGTAGTTGAAAGAAATACAAGCTAATCTGTAACTTAAGTAAATGTGTAGTATTAGTAAAACAAACAAACAAAAAAAAAATATATATATATATTATATTTCTGTGAAAATTCAATGAAAGGGAGATTTTATTTTTTTTTTAAAGAAATCTGCCTTTGGCTTTCCAATCTGGATGTGGTGAGGAAGCATCAGATGCTGTTTGATCTGATGAAAGTAAATTCAAGCACTGTTACCTGGAGAACACCTAATTGTGTAACTTCAGCACTGAAAGGGAATGACTAATAACACAGCTGAGAATAATAACGCACCGCACCTTCTTTTAAACACTCGTGTGCGCCTGGCTTTTTTGGTAATTTGAAAGGATATGATGCTGTAATTGCCTTTTCTGTAAGTAGCTTTATATCAGACACCCAGTTATCTGTAAGCAGAGATCCTTCAGAAGAGAGTAGCATGTACCTCAGGAATCACTTCAGAGAAGCGTGCTGCCTGCCGTGCGCCAGAGCTCCCCACTGCTTGCCCGCTGACCCCGACGCTGCCCGGGGCTGCCGAGCCGGGGCCTCGGCGTAGCCTCACAGACCGAAATGCATTTCACTTGTGGGATCACACAGAGGAGGTGCCATGGAACTGATTCAAGCTTTTATAAATAGATGAATCACAGAAATAAATGTTCGTGTGGTTTCATACGGAGCAAGTGTATGTGTAACGCTTGGGCATTGACTGTTGTATTTTTATCCCCCTCCCCGATTATGCTTTAATCTTCCCAACTGTTTCTCTGCAGACACTGAAGGAAATCAGAATTGTCTCCATCATTAGCATGGCAGAGCTGGGTTGCAAATTTTAAGCACGGTGCATCCTTCCAAAGTTTTCCCTGTGCCTTTTCTCTTACAGCTTCACAAGCTCCTGTGGATGTTACTGGAGGTGTAGGAAAGGAGGGAAATGAAACATGGGGATTGGCATGCAGGAGGAGAGCCTGATCGTGAGCTTCATCTTCACTGTGTCTATTTAAAATGAATCGCAGATCAGCATATTATTTTAAACCTGCAGCCGCAGTGAGAGATCTTTGCTGCCAAAATACTAATGTCAGGGAAGGTAAGGAATAAAACACAGAAACAGGTTGGAAAATACATCCAGTTTTTGCTTACTGAATCAGAGAGATTCTCTTATTTTTGAGCTAAAACTGCTGAACCAGCTTGCTGTAACAAAGATGAGTGCTCCTTGCTGTACCAACACCCTGGTACTGTCATCACCTTCAGCAAAAAAGAGTAGCAGTCCCTGTTTCCTGGGCTGTCACCCATGCCTGGCTCCCTGTGCTTGCGTGGAAGCCACTGCAGCTGCACCCCGGGCGGAACAAATGCAGGGTGCTGCTATGGAGGGCCAGGAAAAGTAGTATCAGGGCATGCAGCAGGCTTGGGGTACCAGCAGCCTCTGTGAGCTCAGAGTCGGAGATACAGCCATCCCCATACAGTCCTGCTGCATAATGCCTTCACCGTGTTTTTGCCTACCTAGAGGAGATGAGCAGAATATTAAAGTCTGGATACCATTAAATACAGTACAAGAAAGTCTGAGCATCTGTTTCTTCCCATCCAGAATACATGGGGGAAAAATAAACTGAATTATTTTTTCCTAAACATAAAGAGCTGGGGGTTTTTATATATTTATTTATTTTTATATGTATTTTGACATATATATTTGTATAGATGTAACTTACCTACTACTCCTTTCAGCCACCCTAGATTTCCACGTCTCACCGAAGCACTAAGCTGGGGTGCCACAGGGGGCACGGTTCACCACACATGGCCAAAATACTCCTACAGAAATCTCACGGGGAGCTTGTCTCCATCCTGCACCCCCATGAACCCCCTGTGATGGCAGAAGGCAAAGTCTCCTACAGGTCCCCAAAGTGTCACCTTCCCTCGTGGCCTGTCAGCGGACAGAGGCTTGTCAGCTTATGCAGGAATTGACTTTTGTGAATTTGTGCAGCTTTTGCAACAACCTGCTGCTTTTTTCCTCAGTTTTTAAAAATTTATTTTTAGTCTAGGCCAGTAACCATCTTCCAGAAGGCCTCTTCAGCTCTTCCTGGCTGCAGGCATCATGGTCTTGGAGCCTTGGGCACTCCCTATCAGATGTCAGGTTTTGTTTTTTTTTTCTTGATTGTTCAACTGCCCCTGAAAAAAAGCCCCAAATATCAGATGGCAAAGAACAAAAGTGCTGCGGTGTCCTGGAACAGGAGTTGGGACCAGCCAGCCCAGGGTGGGCCCAGGGAATGGCTCGGTGTTCCACTGCCCAGCATGTGCAATTTTGGTGGTTTTGGGGAAACGTGAGGGCCAGGGGGAACTGGGTCCCCACAGGGGACCTCTTCCTGAGCCAGCAAGGCACTGAAGGGGCTCTGGAGTGGTCCTGATGCAGCGCCACCAAGGGCGCTGACCACCACCCTGCCCACCCCTGGGACCCCTAGTGCCACCCTGGAGGGTGCCCATGGTCAACACTACTGGGGGGTCTCCAGGATCAGAGAGGCTCCTTCAGGGCAGTAAGGGCGGCATCCGGGGCAGCCCCTCAATCCACTCGGGCTGCAGCCTTCATAGAGGATTCACACCAGAGACAGGCACCTGGTTTATTTATGTATTTATTTATTTAAATAGGAAAAGCACCTTATTCCCGTTCCTTCTTAGCCCCGGGGCACTGCCAAGGCCACCAGCAGTGCCACCAGCAGTCCCCACTGCTGACCTTCACAGATTGCTCCCCATCTCCTAGGCAAAAACCCACCCTTGGGGCCAGGGGAGAAGATGCTTTTCCAGGTGTGGAGGAAGGCAAAAAAAAAAAAAAAAAAAAAAAGACAAAAAGAGGAAACTGTGGTGGTTTCATTGCCCAGGGTCACACCGAGACCTGCCGGGCACCTCCCGATGCTGTGCTCACACTGAAGGGCTGGCAGGATTTCAATGCTCCCAGCCCCTTTTTTATTTGGTTGTTTGGGTTTGTTTTTTTTTTGGGGGGGGGGTGTGTGTGTGTGTGTTTTTTCTTTAAAAATTGTCTTCTTTTGGCACGTGATGCTGGGGGGTGCTGGGAGGGAAGCAGCTGGGAAAGGCTGAGTGGAGCTGTGGCGGTGCTGGTGCTCAGGGTGAGCTGTGCTCCCCAGTACCCCGAGAGGGCTCCCCGCCACCGGGGCAGCCCGTGACAGGTCGCTGGCATCCCATATCGCCAAACAACCGTGTCTTAAATCATGTATTTATCTGGAAACCAACGGGCGAGCGGCACAGGTGCGCTGCAGAGGGTACCAGTGAGGGAAGAGTGGTGGCGTTACTGCCTTTGCCTCTGGGGCTTGGTACCCTCCATGATGCTCCTCTGCCAGGGTCTTCTTAAAAAAAAACCAGGCACGTTGCAGGGTGGGCTCCCCCCGTCCCTCCCCTGTGCCGGTGGCAGGGCGTCCCTACACGATGCCCTCGCTGCGTTTGCTCCTCCACACCACCAGCGCGGTCATCAGCAGGGTGACGAGGACGGGCAGCAGGATGAAGGGGCAGAGGACGCCGTTGGGGGGGTCGTGCAGCGCCCGGCCGGAGGGAGAGCAGTTCCTGAAGTACTGCTTGTGCACGGCCACGAAGAACTCATCCACCAGTCGGTTGGGCCAGTAGCAGTCGAGCTTCTCGGCGATCAGCGCCGTGCAGTTTGTCAGCTCCCCGTAGGTGCTGCAACACAGACACAGGCACTGGGGTGGCACCGGGGACCAGCACCCAGACACGAGCACGCCACCTCCCCCCACCCCAAATAATATAAAATACTATATACTTTCTATTATAGATGTGGGTATTTGAGATTGTATTTAAGCTTGTTATTTGAATTTTTCAAGTATTTTTGGAGTCTGTAGGTAGATAGGTATAGCAATATATGGGTGGGTTTTTTTAAGTAAGTCCCATCAGGTTTTGCCACTTTGATCACATTTCTCAGTGCTCACCCACAGTCAAAAGCACAAGGAGTTTTCATTTACAGAAGCGAAAACAGAAATAACTAGAAGCAAAGGGTTTTTGGTTTGGTTTCTGTTAACTTTTGCAGGATTTCACAGCCAGACCGGTACTATTAGAAAATACTGCTCAGACCCACATGTGCCTCTGGCACCTTTAGGCAAAGATCTTCAGGAAACCCATCCTGAGCCAGAGAGCAGCTCACCTGGCTGCCAGCCTTCCGGGCACCCTCCTTTAGTTTGCGCAGGTTCAGCCAAAAAGAGACAGAAATAAGTACATCAAATCTACTTAAAATTCTCCTTTTAATTGCCTAAAAATGGGGGGGATGTTGCATGTGAACCAACAACGTGCTTTTGAAGTTCAGCTCTCTGCAGTACCCTGCTTTACAGACCTGCAGGACCACAACCCAGCCCACCTCTCAAATGGCCAGCAAGTCCATTTTTGAGCTGTTTTTTAATTTTTTCAAATATTTCTAAAACAAGGAGCAGCCCTGAGCAAGAGGCACTGCAGGAAGAGGAGAGCCCCTGTGCTGCCCCAACCAGCTGTCCTCTGGAAGGACAGGTATTGCTACGGATTTTGAATCCTACCTGCTTTAAAATTGGCTAGGCCTATAAAAATATGTATCTAGATTTTTTTTTTCCCCATCCCGATTACGTTTAATCCTAGAGAAGCAAAGCTAACCAAAACCCCAACTATTCAATTAAAAACCCTCCTGTGGGAAGAAATCTTTTATAAGCAGCTTCGCAGCTACTCGCCGCAGCGCCTCTGCATCTCATCATCTGGGCTTTCGGGCTGGAGGCGGTTGCCTTGCTGTGCCCATTGGCACACGGCAGTGCCGCAGGGAGCCCCTGCGGAGTCCGGTGATTTGATTAACTCAGCGCCTGGAGCTACTACAAGCAGCTTCTGCTCAGCATCCCAATGTGCAAAATTACTATTTCCCGTTCATCAGAATCCTAAGGAGATCTCAGGAGCTGAAGCAGCTTCAGGAACCAGAGGGAAAGAGTTAACAGCAATGAGGAAAAGCTATTTTTAAAACTGAAGGGCTGTACAGCAGCTGGCTTAGCCCTTCCCCGGCTCACACCGCACTTTTGTGCTGATAAATAGCTGCTCCTATCATTATACGTGAAGATGTGCAAGTAACCAAAGCAAAATGGTGTCAGCAAATGGAAGGATAAATTGTAATTACACTTTGCACTTAGGCAGCATCTGTATTTCAGAGCTCAGACGGCTCCATGTGCACCGGCTGGGGAGAGGATGGACCCCAGGAGAGGAGCCGAGCGGCTACAGCCTCGTGAGCAGCTGAGGGGGGCAAGGAGGTGGCTGTAGGGCTGTGGCTGTCTGGCCAGGTGTGGAAGGAGCTCCTTCCATCTTGATGGTAGGTCTGCAGCTGTGGCTTAAGATCTCCTAAGTCTCTGTCCCTTTTATTTTCATGTCCCCTGTCTTCGTTAAAGCCACTCTGCTCTGGGAGGGATCACGTTCTTGGCAGGATCAGGGTGGGCACAGCTGCCTGTTGAGGCTATACACCCCCCCAAAGCCCAGTGGGAAGCAAGCAGGAGGGGCCTGGAGGGAAAAGAAAACATCGTCAGTGACAGCTAAAAGTGTAGAGGTGGCAACGAGGGCTGCTGAGCTCTTGGACAAGGGAAAGCAAGTCTGGATTGCTCTTTGAGAGATCATTTTCTTTGCTTATGACCAGCCAACTAAAAGCAAAGTCAAACTCTGTAGCCAAGTACTTCCATTTCTTGTACTTTGTCTCATAAATACTCTTGGCCATCCATAGACATGAGCTGCCGGCCACCGGCTGAGTCCATCCCCGCCAGCCACACGGGTCCTGAGCTGCTGTATCTCAGAGTGCTGGGAGAGCAGCTCCTGCAAGACTCCATCCTTCTGTCCTCACACACAGATCACCACGACACATGGCACCGAGGACCTTTTCACTGCCTGTGCACCACCAGCTACTGCAGAGGGATACCAAAGGGACTGATCCTTTTGCTGGGGTATGGATAAACCAGACCAGTCAGACCCAGGCTGCTGCTCGCGATGCCTCGTCAGAGGGATCGAGAGCAGCAGTGTTGATGCCCGAGGCTGAACACGCTCTTCCCTGTCACAGACGCAGTGAATGTTCATCCCGTTGCATCTCCAAAGCAGCATCTGGTCCTCTTTCTCTCTCTTCCCCGCAAGCAGAGACACATTATTATGTTGGCACCACACCAGCATGATCCCACCAGGGAATTCAGCCCATGCTGGTGGTGCAACATATCGGAGGGGGGGGGCGGTTATTTTCCTGCCCAGAACAGCTGCTCTGCTCTCCCCTTGCCACCCGCCTCCAACCCCACAGCCCAGCCTTAGAGACCAAGGTCGTCCTGCCACAGTCAGCCTGGCACAGCCAGCTCGAGCTCCCAAAGCTGCAGGAATGATCACGTTATTTCTGGTGTCCAGACAGGTGTAATCCTCAGTTGCAGAGTTAAAAAGCTCTTTGGACAGAAGGTAGAGACAAACTTTTGGCTTTCAGGAAGACCTTCTGAGAAAACCTAAGAGACCTGAATGCTACCGGCTCTGAATCAGACCTGAGGTGGGGGTGTGCAGAGAAATACCCATGCCCTGCGTCCTCTCCTGCCTCGCCCCACAGACCAGGGGCTCTCTGCCCTCTAAAAACTGCTGAGTGGGGCCTTACAGCCATTACTAAAAGGGGGAGGGGAGGGCAGAGTGCAGGTAACCCCTGGGCAGATCCCTGGCTGGGCTGCCAACAAGCTCCAGGATGGCTGTCTGTTTTAGGTAAATAAAGAGGTAAGCAAGCCTCCGAGCCATGGAGCTACACTGTGGCACGGCCCCAAGGTTTTGCAGAGCAGCCAGGGGATCTAAGGATGAGACATCTAAGGATGGTTGTCCCCAGCTTCCCAACCTGCCTGGGAGCAAGAGGCGACAGAAGGAGCAAGGAGCTGGTGGTTTTAATGCTGTTTGCCAGAGGCTATTCGTAAGCCAGCGCAGCCCAAAGCGACGTGCCATGTGCTACTGGTAACAGCCAAAAGACAGGCTGCAAAACCTGACTGGCAATGGAAGAGTCAGTTAAGATGATATCTGGAATTAGAGGACGTGACAAAAGCCTTTCCAGCGGGCGCCTCTGCACCATGGGAAGGTATTTGAAATCTCTCATTGCTTATTGAAAGGTCCAGTTGTATGTGCCGAAAAAATCCTGGTCAGAGCGCTCAGGCTAGTCCTGCTTTTTATAACCGAGGAGAGCTTGGTGACTCCCTGAAGCGTTCCCAAGTCATGGTCCCTTTTCCCAGCTGGCTTTAGTCTTCTATGGGATCTTTCCTGGTGCCAAAAATCACTGGCAGCGAGGGCTCCCTGGGAATGGCAGCTCTCAGGGGCTCGCCTGTGCTTTGAGATGGGAGCTTGTGGCTGGACGGTGTCCTCAGGTCACCAAGATGCTCAGCGTATACCCAAACACCACCAGATATGGGGGGACAGGGGAAGAAGAAACAGCCTACACCCACTCCACTTCTCTCCTCTTCCATCCCTTCTCTCCCTTGGTTTACCTTGTATACCAGCATCTTAATGTCTTAAAAGAATAGCTTTAAGTACTAAAAAAAAATGTTAAAAATGGTGATTATTGTGCTGATAGAATATAGCAACTGGAACAGGGCAGGCTTTTTCAAGCCATCCCATCACCACAGGCTGCGGGCAGGGAGACAGGCAGCCTGCCCTGAAAAGTACAGCTTTGCTTAGTTCTAAATATTTATTTCCCTACCTGATGTGAACTGCAACAAAAACTGTTTTCTCATCGCCATGGAAACAGTTTGGCTTAAAAGGATGCTGCAGCAGGAGGCCGAGCAGAGTGGGGACCACTTGGGGAGGAACGCCCGTGGGCAGGATGGGGACGGGGCTAGGCCGCTGGTGGGAAGCAGTTGAGGACTGATTTATGGTTTGACGGGATCCGAATGCTTACACCCCTGTAAATCCTAAGCAATGCCTTTGGTTTTTCTACCCCTGCAACTGAGACTGGAATTTGATCTGCCATTTATTCCTCGCCAGCGCCTGGGTGCGGATGGTGTTACACTACAGTTACCGGCTGGGGTGCGCAGGATTGCCAGCTTTCCCTTTTGCTGCAAGTATTATATCATGATTTTTCCTGTCATCTACCCCAAATCCCTTGCTTTCAGAAGGAATAAAAAGATACCACAAGGCTTTCCTTTTGCTTTGTAAATTAAAAGAAAAATTTGATTTCTTCGTCTACAAGGTTGCAGGGCGAGCTTGGAGACATGCTAAAGGGGTATCCAGAAGGGACCTGGCAACCTGAAGATAAGTAAGTAGATAATGAGTTAGCAAGATAATGGATCAAGCTGTTTTCTGTAAGATGATGGGTAAATAACCTGCAGACCCACAGTGAGTGTATTCACAGCTGTGAGAGCAGCCCTGCAGCGGGGGCAGGAGCAGGACAGGGCACCACGTGTGCCGAGAGCTGGCAGCAGCATCCCTCATTTCAGGACCTGGCTGCAGCTGTCGGACCAGCACGCTCCCACTGGTGAGCTCCTTCCCCGCAGCATGGCCGCAGTGAGGGGAAAGCATTCCCCGGAGATTTTTAGGCGTGCCACGGGGCGGATATATTTGGGATGAAGGTGCTTGGAGTGACACCCACAGCTGTGGCACCGCTCAGCACAGGGAGCATCCCTCCCCGCCCCGTCCTGCTTGCTGCTGCCCAGTGCACCAACGCCATGCAAAAAACATGGTGCAAAGCTGTTCCCTGGCCACAGCCCGCTGGCGAGCCAAAACCATGCAGGAAAAATATCTACAAGTCATCAGCTCCTGCTGCTGCATTCGTGGGTGAGCAGCTGGCAGCCTGACTCCTCAGCAGCCCTAGCTCTGCCCAGCAGTGCTCCACGTCCCCAAAATAGCTGCCCCGAGGGAGACCACAGCTAATCCCCTGGCTCCATCGCTGCCCTGATGAATCTGGACCTGGAATCAAAATAGCCAAGTTGATCTTCGGGATAATTAGTCATGCACAGCTGAGCTCCCTGTCAAAGCAGCTCGGCCACCACCACAAAGCGGAGGGGCCCATGACGCAGCTCCAGCTAAATAACCGTCTGGCTTTTAAATAACAGGGCAGCCACAAGCCCTGGAAAACAAAACACCAGGGCGCTCAGTCTAAATCGCTCTCAGGCCAGGGATCCACAGGACAACACTATGGAGAGGTTGGAGAAACCAGCTCCAGCGGGTAGGTGAGCAGCTCCGGGCAGCTGACCCGGCAGGTACCAGCACATGCTGCCCAACAGCACCCGAGGCTGTGCCAAATCACTCGTCCTTTGTGGAAGAAGAGAGGGAAAGAAACCAGATGACCCAAGGGAAAACACCTCTCAGAAGCAGTCCTTCTCCCTTCCCAGGAGACAGCATTCATGGCCAACCTCTGGAACTCATTATTTTATTAAAAACCACCTGTCATCCCATTCATGAATTCCCATTCCTGAAGCATGTAACAGCTCACTCAAGCTCCCCTGGTACATGATTTTGCGTATCAAAAAACATCAACTCTGCCTGAATAAGCACGGCTGAGGTGCTTGTTCACATGGGCCAAGCCCATCCTCAGCAAACACTCCTGGTCCAGAAAGCCCCTCCATTACATCGAACACAGTGGTACCAGCAATGCAAAAGCTCCGTTAAAACCTCTGAGGGTAAGGTGGGAGGATAATCAGCAGCCTAAAAATAGGACCAATAAACCACAGTTACAAACTCTGCTGAGACAATTAATTTATCCACATATTCCCGTCGTGTCGTTGTCAATTGAGCAGTAAATGATGGGCCTAACGGGCATTTCCCCGCTAAATGCTGCATACAAGAAATCACAGCTCCAAACCTGATGCTGCTGATGGTACAGGTCCTGTCAGAAGCAAAACCTTCAAACATTTCTCCTTCTCATTTCAGACAGGTCTCAAGCATCAAGATTCCTTGGTTTGGAGGAAGATATGGAGAGGAAACGGGCTCTAGTCAGGTGTTTTATTTCCATTTCCTCATCTCACACCTGGTGGAAGTCAAGTCCTTCCCCCTAAAGATGGAGGGGCAACCAGCCAGCCTGTGCCACCTCCTGCCCACTCCTGCTGGGACACCTCTTAACAGTACTTTCTCTCCTAAAAGGGGATGGTGAGTTCCATGCACACCCAGGGAGCAGTGGTGTCGAGCAAGGTGGCCACCCAAACCCCCTGTCCTTGCAGAGCAGCTTATTTACAGCAGTAGCTGAACTATTTCTACCTGATTTTCCCAGTGTCCTGAGAGCCCAGCAGGTCCAGAGGAATGTCATCTCTTAAATAACCCCAAGCCTTGTGTTCACACGGAGCAAATGGACTCATGCAATCAAATTAAACGCTGCAAGTTTATCAATGTTTCCTCCAAGTGCCTCAAGGATAACAAGTTGAGTAGAAGCTATTTAGAAGAAAAACAGGACATCGGAGATAAACAACACGCTCTTTTAGTACACCTCTGCTTCCTGTGCAGTGGCTTCACTGAAGGTCTGGAGGAGGAGATGGATTGCATCTCATCCAGCTTGCAGATAGCACTGAACCAGGCCTAAAAGCAAAGCCCTGCCCCTGGGACACACAGCCCCTGCATGGGGACAGCCCAGGTTGGGGACAGCTCGGGTGGGAGCTCACCCCCAGCACAGACAGAAGACACCAGGGAGGGGGTTATCCCCTTCTCCTGCCACTCCCCACAGCTGGACCACATCTGGATGCTGCCTCCAAAGGTGTTGACAGATAGGGACAGGTCCTGCAGAGACTCCTAAGATGGCCAGGGGGCTGGAGCAACAGCAGCAGCCCGGAACATTTTTGAGGACCAGATGAGGTTTCTCAGAACCAAAAAACCTCCCACAGTCTTTCCACGCTCTTTTCTTCCCCTCCATTTTGCCACCAATAGAGGGGAAGGAAAACCCAAGCTGTTCTTTCCAAAAGCTAGGTGTATATATATATATATGTCTGTTTACATACACACGTATATAGAGATCTTAATCTGGTACAGAGGAAAGGGGCATGAACAAAATCTAACAAAACCTCTTAATTTTTGTGCAGAACAGTCATACAGCAACATCTGCTCGCCATTTCCAACTGACCTCAATACCCCCTTGTGTCACAAGAGCTCAGTTTTGTCCGTCTCTCCATTTTCCCGGAGAAAGGCCACAGCACACCACTGTACGATGCAGAAAGCCCGCTCAGAGTGGAGAGCAAGTTTTTAACTTCTCTTTTCAGGCTCTCATGCCAACACATGACATCCCTGACTGGTCTTTGCAACTCAATCACAACAATCTCACCAGAATGATTTACACCATGGCAGTACCAAAAAATTCAGCTCTGCTGACTATAAATAGGAGAGAGCTTAATCTAAAGAAAGCACCATTCAGGTGGTTTGCAATAAAAAAAAAAAGCAGCATGTTCCCCATATGCAACATCCTTGCTCTCCCTGATGTTGATGCATTAAGTAGGGTTCCCTTATCACTCTCATTATCTCCCCAAGGATGCTGCTGAGCACTCCACCAGGAAAGCAGACTACATCTCCGCTTTTCCGAAGTCATCAGTCACGGCTAATTACCTGACACTGATTACAAACAGGAGGCTTAGCAGAAGACTGCCATGCCGTACCATGCCAGCCACTCCCTCTAGTAGCTAAGAAAAAAACAACATGCAAGTTTTGGAAGCAGAGAGCGAGCCAGCCTGGTGGGATAGCCTGGGATTTCCTCTGAGAGGGTCTGCAGGCATCTCAGTGGGTTATGGGGTTTTCAAGCTGAGTTAGGGCATTTTGGACTAGTCTGGAGAACCTGAGTGCTGAGAAAAAAGAAAAATCTCATGGAAAATATGTCCATCAAGCAGTGAGTCACCAGAAGAGGTAATGGAGCTGTGACAAGGATCCCAATCTTACTACCTGATTAACACATTGATACCCAGCATGTAGCAGACAGCCATGATCTTCTCCTGTTGAAGCTCCACCACTGGGGCATGTGGTTTCTCCATAGGTACATAACTGTACTGAGCAAAACCACCATCCTGATTTCCAAACACTGCTTAGGCTGGGCTCCTTGAAAGCCCATTTACTCACAGAATGGCTGAGGTTGGAGAGGACCTCTGGAGGTCCACCTCATCTTGTCCAAACACCCCTGCTCAAGCAGGGCCACCTAAAGCTGGTTGCTCATAACCAGATGGTTTTTGAATATCTCCAAGGATGGAGACTCCACAATCTCCCTGGGCAACCTGTGTCAGTGCTCAGTCACCCTCATAGTGAAAAAGTGTTTCCTGTTGTTCAGAGGGTCCTGCCTGTGCTTCAGTTTGTGACCATTGCCTCTGGTCCCGTCAGTGGGAGAAAAGCCTGGCTCCATCTTCTTTGCACCCTCCCTGTAGGTATTTCAATACTTTAATAAGATCCCCCTGAGCCTTCTCCAGGCTGAACAGCACCAGCCCTCTCAGCCTTTCTTCACAGCAGACATGCTCCAGTCCCTTCCTCATCTTCATGGTTCTTCACTGGACTCTCTGCAGTAGGCCCACGTCTCTCTTGCACTGGGAGCCCAGAACTGGACCCAGCACTCCAGGGGTGGCCTCACCAGGGCTGAGTAGAAGGGAAGGATCGTTTCCCCCAGCCTGCTGGAAACACTCCTCCTAATAAGCCAGAAACGTGCCATTGTGGGGCTGCACGTTCAACTTGGTGTGCAACAGGACACTCAGGGTCTTTTCTGCTGAGCTGCTTTCCAGCTAGAAGGCCCCCAGCATGTCCTGGTCCCTAGGCTTGTTCCTCCCCAGGTGCAGGACTTGCACATCTCTTTACTGAACTTCGTAAGGTTCCCACTGGCTCATTTCTCCAGCCTGGTGAGATCCCTCTGGATGGCAGCATGACCCTCTGGTGTGTCACCTCCCAGTTGTGGTGTCACCTACAAACTTGCTGAGGGTACGTTCTGCCCCATCACCCAGCACATTAATGAAGAGGCTGAGCAGGACCGGACCCAGCACTGACCCTTGGGATACACCACTAGTTGCTGGCCTCCTGTCACAAACTGTTTATAAACAAGAAACTGTTCGTAAAGAGCATGTCTCAAACAACTCGAGTGGGATGCCCTGTGGGGGAGAAGTGGAGCGAGCTCTGCAGAGGTGGGGCCGTTTCTTTCACCCTCCCTCCCGTTTCCCAGAGACAGAACTTGCCTCTCTGCGCAGGTACAAGCCAGAGAAAATGAGAACCTTTTGGAACAACCTACTGCACGTGCATAAGAAAGACTATATAAAGACAATACCCCACGTGTGTCGTTGTCAATCCACCTACGGACCAAGGTGGCTACTCTGCGACAACGTGGGATCCAAGGGTTGTGATTTCCCCTTTTCCTATCCCCTCCTCCTCTTCCTCTTTCCTCTCTCATGTCTGTATATATTTATGTTCATGTCTATAAGCTCTGTAGGAGCTGAATTGTGATTGGTTGATCATTGATGGGTTATTAGGAAAAGAGTCTCATCACCAAAATGCCCTTATTCCGATGGTTTTCAGTTGATTGTTGACAAATTGTCTCCATTCACTCACTAAAGTGATCAGTTAATAAAGTCACCAGCACAATAGTTCCTCTGAGTCATCGTGGTGATGGGGCCTGCCCTGCGGCTCTGCCGAGCAGAGACCGGCTCTTCCACCTGCACGGGGAATTCAAAAGATCCACCCGCCTTGTAACCCACTGCTGGGATGAGACACCTCCAGCTAGTCTTTGTGCAGTGAACACACCCTCTGGGCCCAGACGTTGAGCCACTTTTCAACTCACCTCACTGTCTGCTCATCCAGCCCATGCTTCATCAGCTTGTCTGTGAAGATCTTATGGGAGATGGTGTCAAAAGCCTCACTGAA
Organism: Athene noctua; assembly: GCF_965140245.1. Lineage (NCBI taxonomy): Eukaryota > Metazoa > Chordata > Aves > Strigiformes > Strigidae > Athene > Athene noctua. Next base: position 29,882,555 of record NC_134043.1, on the reverse strand, counting down.
GCCCAGGTATACAACGTCCACTGCTCTCCCCTCCAAGCCCACCTCGTGGCCCCTCCACAAGTGACCAGCATGGGGAAGCCCCTTTAGCTGGACCCAGCAGGGATGCAGCCAGGGCAGCATCAGCAGCAAAGCAGAGTGAAGTGGCACATTTTTTTCCCCCTCCATGAAATAAAACCAATCGCTGAACTCCTTGCACCCCAAAATCAAAGCTGGGTGCAGGCAGTCCCAGGACACCAGCAAGGAAGGGGCGAGCAGAGGGACCTCACTTACCCCACGGTCTCCTCCCAGTCACACCAGAGCCGCTGCCCGATGCCCTCCATGCTGAGCTGGAACTGCTTCAGGCAGTAGTGCCGGATCATCCAGCCGTAGTCTGCCTCCTGGCATGCCGTCGCCGCAATGAAGTGATGGGCTGGAAGAAAGGCGAGGGGCCAGCAGGGTTAGGCTCTGCCGTGGTGGCTCATGACCCAGTGACAGCCCCTTGCCCCACCACGCTGCCCCCCCGCAGCTTTTCACACAGAGGGCATCTGCCAAAGCAAAGCTGGAGATCAAAGCAACCAGCTGGAGATCAAAGCAACCCCACTCCCAAACACCACCCTCAAAACCTCCTTCTCAAGGTTTTATTTCCATCTTCACATCCCTCTGACCCTGCAGCATCTTCCTCTGTTACCCTCCCAAGTGCCTGATGCCAGGAAAGTCATAAATAAGTAAGGACCCAGATTTATTCTCTGCCGATCATGACACATGTCTCTGGACTTTACATTCCCAGTGTTTTGGTTTACAGAAAGAGTAATGGTGTGGGGGAAATGGGGAAAAAAACCCCATGGGGAAATAACCCCATGGCTCCCAGCCAGATCCCGGCTGCTGCCAAGCAAAGGACCCTTTAAAAATTATCTGCATGGAGCCACACTTGGAAACAACTATCCATCCCTGATGGAGTGCAGGGATGAGTGCAGTGAAATTCATCCCTGGCTGTACAGCACTGATTTAATTCACCTCTAGGCACGTGTCCCTGCTACATAGTGCCTTCTGATTTGGGACCAGAGAAGGAAGAGATGCCGCTTACTGCCCCACAACTTTGTGCACAATGCTGCGAGCAAGTGGAAAGGAAAAAGGACAGTAATGCTACAAGGGAAGAGGGATCACACTCGAAGAAAAAAACCCTTCCGAGGAATGATATACTGAGCCTGGCTATAAATAATACCTTGCCCTTGGTCCCAGAGTGCCAGCTAATGCCTTTGCAGCTCCTGGAGTACATTGCAGGCAAGCATCACATACCAGCTCTATTTTTTGCTACGCGTGAATAACTCTGTGCAAAAGAGTGGGGCTTTATTTTTATTTCTATCTTGTTTTTTAAAACAGAATTTAGCTACTTATTTAGTGGTCTGCATGTGAAAGCCATAGAATATCCCCATCAGCTCCCACCCGGGGAATGCCCTGCTTGAGCAGTCCCTCAGCAGCCCCCAAATCCTCAGAGCTCTTAGGTACCAGTATCCCACGGCAACATGTGGGAACTGAGGACCCACTGGGAGATGTGGGTGGTGAGGGGCTCCTGGACCCTCGGGCGAGGTTTCTGGATGGCTGCGGGGCTCCCTCGCTGCCTCACACCATGGCAGCCGCTTCGGTCCAGCTTGAGATTAGACAACATGAGTTATCAAGCCAAGGGAAGGGAGTTAAGGAGTGTTAAGCCCTCACTGTTGCAATAATGAGTTTATCATGATCTAAAGCTCTCTCCAACTGATACCAGCCAGGGTTGCACCCTACAGCACCGCGCAACATGACCTCAGCCAGAGATGAGCTCTGCTCTGAAATGAGAAGGTTTGGGATGCTGAAGCAAAGTGCTGACTGAGGAGGAGGAGGGGGAAGAGAAGGAGGCAAAGACAGAGGAGAACAAAGGAAGGTGCAGTAATTTTACATGAGAGCTGGACTGCAAATCTCAGTCCAGGCAGGCTCAAAGGTGATAGATGGTTGGGAGGCTTTTCTCCCCTTCCCATCCCTTCAAATCTGGACAAATCAGGTGAACAACTGACATGACTGAGCGAGCACCAGTATCCAAGGGAGGTTCAGGTGCCACCCCAAGGGCTTACCCCCAGCGAAACTGTGCACCCGACCGCAAAGGACAAGCGCCCTGGGAACATTCCACCCGTCACGCGGCCGGACAAACAGCTTGCAGAGAAAACGCCGTCGAGTGCGAAACAGGGAAGAGCTGCCTAAGGGGAGAAAGGAGAGCAGGGGAGGTGAACAGATTAAAAAGCAGCCTGACAAGTGGCTGAGGGAACTGAGGAGCAAAGGAGGAAACGGAGCCAGGCAGAAATGCGTGAGACACGCAAAGTGCGGAGAGAAATTGAGGAAGACAAAGACGCTTTAAGAAGTTCAAGAGCGATACAGCACAAGAAGAAAGAGAAGCAGAAATTAACGGAGCATGGCGAGGCTGCCCTTCGCCTGGCTTAGCTTCGCCCTGCTCCCAATTAGCACGGATGAGCCTAGAGACAAGTCATCACTTGTACCACGGAAACAACTACCCTTGGAGATGCCCAAACACTTCCTGATGACCACGCAGCTGCTCCTGCAGAACAGGCAGCTCCACCTCGGGTCCAGGGAGGAGAAACACTAAATTGACCATGGGGATGAAGCAAACAAGAACCTCAAACTGGCTGCAACGCCAGCTTGAGTAGCTGCAAGCCACATATATCTGGTAGTCAGCATGAAAATGAGCCCTACTATTGTAAGAAGAAGAAAAAACCAACCCAAACCAAGTGAAAACAAAAATCCAGGGAGCTTTAAGCACTTGTCAATCAAAGCAGCTCAAAAGACACTGCTAGGTTGGACATGGCTGTGGGCTGAGTACAGGTGTGGGCAGCCAGGAGGGAGCCAGCACACAGGCTTCGTGATTCCTGAGCGTGACTCGTACGCTTGCACTTTGTTCCTGCCTCTTGCCTGAGCTCTCAAGGTCCTTTGCAGGCACGTCACCACCTTTCTTCCCCCCCTCCATGGCAGCTCTTTGTAGTGTTCTCCAGGAGCTCTGCCTTCCCCACAAGGACTTGTCTTCTGCAGTGGTGAAGGCTTGGTATCTCCAAGGAGCAATGCAGAGACTGTGCTCTTCGAAGACATCTCTCCCACTGCACCTCCCACACCCACACGTGGGTTCTGTCTGCAAATCCTCTTCCCCAGGGGACTGGGGAAACCAGCCCCATCAGCCAACGACTGAGACATTTCACGAGGACATTTAATTTTTAACATCATGAAGGGCTCTTTTGTTTTATACATCAGAGGCAAAGAGCATCCAAGAGAAACAAGGCTCAACTGAGCCCATTGTATAAATGCTGTGAGGACAGAGCGGGGCACAGTGACGTCGAAAAGCTCCTTTGTTTTCAGCTGGCTGGGGAGAATTGGCTTTAGCTTTAAATGTGCATTTTAAGGTCAATGTGAGAAGAACACACCACATGGTCCTCACCTAAACCCACAGATATTTCCTTTCTGCTTCCCCATTTCCCCCATATCCACGTTTATTGACGCATCAGGCTGGGATGGGCTCAGGATTTGTAACAACAGGGGGAAAAAAGCAGGGAGGGATTTTTCTATCTCCTGGCTCTCATTCCAGAAGGTTTTCCTTCCCCCCTCAGCCCTGCTGATGGAGGCGGCGTAAGTCAGCTGCAGTGAGCTGTAAATAACCGAGCTCTGGAGCAGTCACGTCTCCATACTTAGCAGCATCCATTTGTGAAGGCTATAATCTGCTGAATAAATGAGCTTCAAAACCTGGCTGTACCAAGGCTGAGCTGCCTCCAAGCACTCCTGTCTTGTATGTCCCGGGGACTCCCATTCCCGTGGGAAAAATGGCATCAGGAGCTGCAGGAATGCAGGAACATCCCACCAGAGCCATGTGGTACCTCCAAAATCCCACTTGGCCTTTAGGTGCTGCCCAGACATGGAGCAGGGTGTGATCTCCATCTTCCCGTGTCTCCCCAGCTTCTGCATCCAAAATTCATCCTTGCAGCATGGGTGTGCACTGACTTCTGCATGCGAAGATATCTTCGGCTGGAAGGAGGCACCATCCCACGTGGTGTTTACCTCAGCACTACCACCTGCGGAACTGTTGATGAATGCCCTTCCCTGCTGAGAGGAGCACTGATTGCCTGTTAAAAAACGTAACTTTAAGGATCCTTAATTTGCCTCTTCACAGGGAACATCCAGAGAGCAGTGGTGAGGAAGTGATTGGAGGGAAGGCTTTTTCAGGCATCCCACTTTGACTGCCCTGGGATTGATGTCCTGGAGAGTCCCAGCAAATGTCTACCAGTGTTCAGCTTACTGAGAGTTAGCTGCAAAAAACCCAAGCTGCTTATGTATTTCATCAGAAAAACAGTGTTGGCCTGAATTGTTACAAAAATTTTGGAAAAATTACTGGACTTTCTTCCGTTGCACTTCTTACAGCTGCAGTCTGCGCCAAGAGCTCCAAAAAACAACCAGCTCACAGCTCCAGAAAACAACTTGGTGGACACCACCTCCTCTTTCTCCTCCTGTCACCACTGCAGAGTCTGCACGCTTGCCATGGTGATGGTTCACCAGCAGAAAGCCCTGAGCTTTCTCTGCAAGAAAAGTTTTACATCTCACATCACCATCCCCTCTGCATAACTGTTTAGTCTCCGGCCATTTTCTCCTCGGTTTTCTGGGACTTTTTGGGCTCGTCATGCAGCAAGCCCCAGGGGGAGGCGGAGGTAGGGAGAACTGTGGAGCCTGAGAACACTCAGCACTGCAGGCTGGCATGGACAGAAGGTCAAAGCAATGCCAGCGCTGATGGACCTGGTTCCCAGGCATCATGACAGAGCCTGTCAGCATTTTTTGCAAGCCTCGCCGTCCCAGCCCTCGACCATTCGACCTCTGGTATGTGTGCACTGGGAATATATGGAGAGTTTGGGGCAGCAAGTCTCGAGTTTCATTTTTGGGGAGATCCCACCAAGGTGGACTCACATGCCGTGTCCTTCTGGGCTTGCTGGGTTCCTCCAGACACAGCCGGAGCAGCCCCAAGCCATCAGCTTCATGAAGATGAATGCTCCTCACCCAGCGCCCAGACTGTACCCCCCGTTTGCAGTCTCACCCAAGAAGGAAGCCCTTGACGGAGGCTCTTATATAGGATGGAAACTGGAAACATGTTGGTTTGTGAACCCTTCCAGTGGCACCCACTGGGTGCTGTTGGAGGGGCTGCCAGACCCACTCAGCACGGCTGTAGCTCACTGCTGTTCAGCAAATGGGGGAGCTGCATTCCCCCAAGCCCACGACACCCCTTGATGGTGCTGGATGAACAATGAAACTATGTGACTACGCGTGCAGAGTAGTCACCACCAGCCCATCCTGGCTACAGCTGGACCAGCAGGTTTTTTTTCAGTGGATAACATTCAGGGCTTCCTAGCAAAGAGCAGAAAACAGCCAGTTGTTAATCTAAAAGCTTAGAGGTCTCATTAAACCCCAAAAGATCACAGATAATTGCAAAGTGACACTCACAGCAGGGCTGGCAACGAACAAGCCACATGTAGCTAAACCCAAGCACCAGCAAAGCTCTGGGCTCAAAGAACAAACATCCCAATATCTTTCCCTGGGCTTCTCCCAAATGCTGTGACCCCCCACCCCGTGAAATAATTAGCTCTCTCAACAAGCCCGAGATAAAAACAGTCTTGTTTTCCCCTCTTTTTCAGTGGGGTTGTTTGTTCTGTTTTATTGGAAACAAGCTTTGCGGTTTGGACTCCCTTACAAAATAAACCCAAGAGCTGAAAATCTGGGGTTCATTTGCCAAGTGTGCTTTGAGCCCTGCCTCTGCCATGTCCCCACCCAGAGGTACAAATCCTGCACTGTGAGATTAAAGCAGGTAAAGCCCAGCCGGACAGACATGCTGCATGATGCCAAACCGGGTACTCACCACCCGGGAACGATGCTGGGAAGAAGACAGTCGCTTGCAGCTAACCCCAAACTTGATTTTGTCCCCCTCTCTCATGGCCAACATCCCTTAGCTGCCTCAGACTCACGGCTGTCCCTGCTGGGCCACTTGCCCTGGTGACAAAAACCCATGTCCCTGCAGGTGGTACTGCATGGCTCTGGGAGAGCAGGTTTTGAGCAGGGGGGTTTTGCAGGCCCAGCCCTGGGAAGCCTTGAAAGCCACTCTGTACACGGGGAGCACACATTCATCAGCCCCATGCTGCCTCATTTTGCTTTTCAACCCTTACCTTCGTGTTGGGACCCACATTTACAAGCAGATCAGCTGAGCTGGTCCTCACCAAGTACATTTCTCAACATCTTTGCTTTCACTCAGCTGAGCCACCACATCCACTGCTAATCAGTAACTCAAGATAATTAAGCTCCAGTTTTCATCTTAAGCTTGGCGAGCATCTGGTTCCCTCTCACAAAGGGGCTTGGGCACCCTTGGGAGTATCCCTGGGTCATGTTGGAGTGAGTCCCCTCCCAGCACCCCAGTGCTCTGCCTGGATTGAAGCACGAAGCTGAGGGAAGGATCAGATCCAGCCCAAAACTTCTCACCCAAAACACTCACGGGAGGCTGGGGAGAGGACACGGGGAGCAGATGAGCATGAAGAGCATCCCAGTTTGTGTCGAAAAGATTGAAAACGTGGAGGGGGATTTGCTTTGTTGACTCAAAGCCAACCAACCAGCCCCACTGGAAGCAGCAGATGGTTTCAGGGGGGATGGAACAAGTGCTCGCAGGACTAAAAATAAACCCACCGCTCCCAGCAGCGCTTGCACGTAAAAGGCTGGGCTGGGCTCCAGCCAGTGCCCGCAAACCACCAACATGGGAACTGGTGGCGGCACTGCAAACCGCCTGCCTATACCTGTCCACACCTTCTCCTAAGCCTGATTTCATGTTCCCCAGGCAGAGTCAGATTTGGCACAGGAGGCACTTCCAGCCTGCCACTTTGTAGACAGCCTCTGCCCCAATGGTGGCATTAGAAAGTCAGATGTTTTCTCCCAAAAGCAGGCGAGCCCCAACAGAAGTACAAGCCTGGAGCTGGGGACAAACCTCCTCTGCAGCTCACCCATCTGAGGAGCACCTTCCACCATCTGAAGACCCCCATAGGGTACAGCTTCAGATAGGGCTTGAAAACCAAACCACTGCATGACCTAGCAGGAAGCTCACGTCTTGCACAAGAAACCTCATGCCAAGAAACATGAGAGAGGAAGTTGCCCACACCAGCTGGGAAGAAAGGCACAACTGCCCCTTCCAGCATCTGTGGCCCTGTAACCCCCAGGAATGTTCCAGCACCCTCTGCTTAAAAATAAATTTCCCGCTGGGGCTGCTTTGGGCAGCTGGCAGCTCCGTGAAGGCTTCAGAGCCTGCAAACACTTGGTTCACTAGGAAAAAACTAAGCTGGAGCTTAGCAAACATATGACCCCCTTTGGCTGGAGCTGGGGGACAGAAAAATGCAGATGTTGGTGTTGGGGAAGGACAGGGTGGCTGGCTCAATGCTATTTATTTCTCTATCAGAAAGAAGGGAGCCATCTGCTAACACCTCTGCTTGCTGACAGCCTGGGCTGCGCCCCCGCAGTCAGACAAAACCTCAGAGGCCTGGCAGGACTATTTATGTTCTGATTTTGCACGGGGAATGTATTTTTAAAGCCTCTCCTCCCTGTCTGGCTGGGTCAGGCCAGGGGCACTGGCACCCACCCCAAGCTGCTAGGATTCGGCAGTGGCTCGTGGGACTGTTGGGGCTGTGCCAGAGGCTTGGGAATGGGGAGATGGATGGAGGAGTCCAAACCCTGCAGGAGATTGTGGGGGAGACAGAGACCTGTCCCCTGACAGCACCCTGACTGAACCCCACCACCAGCACAGGATCATCCCATCTCCATCCCTATCCTCAACCATTCCTGTGAAAGCTGAGCCCAGCTTCTCCCCAGGTAACTCCGCTGGTCCCCTCCTCCCTTCCAAGCTTGTCAGTATTTCATCTCCAGCATCTTTCCCTCTCACTAACAGCCTGCCCCCCCAGGGGTTTTCAGCATCTCCTTCGTGGTGATTTCCAAGCCCGGGTTAGAGGAGCACTGCATTATGGCTCAGGACACCTTTTCCTCCCAAGCCCAACAAATGTGGCGGGAGGAAAGTGCAGAGCATGGGGCTCTCCATGCTGCCCTCCGCGGGCAGAGCCCCCCTGCTCAAGGAGCTCTCCTACCCCAAGAAACAGCAACTCAAGGCACCTTCCTTTCCACAACTGCAGGCAAGGACCATCATCTTGGCCTCTTCTGTAAAGCACCTGGAGATGCAGAAAAGCTGTAATTGCGATTTAAGAGGCAGAAAAGGAGCCCGCAGCCACCTACTGACCAGTCCTGCTGCCAGAGCCACCCTGCTGCCACCTTCAACCAAATAAATTTGGCCAAGGAAAATAGATGATATGTAGCACTTCAAGCATCTCAAAACTTTATTTATTAATGCACAGTTGGACGAGCTGCTTTTGCTTTCACCACCGAAAAGCACCAGGCTCTCCGCATCCAGTTTAGAGACCCTAAAAATACGTGGAGGTGTTCAAAGTCCTCACAAAGTTGAGCCTATTTCCCCGATTGCTGTAGGGATGGGAGAGCCCACGGGAAGAGCTGGAGCAGGGTCAGGGACATCAGGACAAGGAGGGACTCACTGGTCATCCAAAGCAGCAGCATCTTGTTTAATATGAGAAGGGCATTTCTCATCCTGGCAGCATTAATTCAGAGCTGCTCCCTGATGCTTCTGGAGTATCATCATGTTCCAAAACCAGGCAGCCTCTGCCACACCTGCCTGCTGCATTCTTGTTCATTTGGTGTGTTGTGACACTGTCCCTTAATCCACAGGATTTTCCCTCCCAGTGTAGCCATTTGGGGTGTAAATTAAGAGGGAATTCATAGGATTTGGAGGTTTTCACATGCTGAAAGGGAGCAAGGGTTTTTCGACACACCACTGAGCCACTGCGCAGCAAGGATTTCGGAGGCAGAGCAGATGCTGGGTGGTGGTGGGAACATCTGCCCATCTCCCAGCACCCATGAAGGCTGATCCCAGGAAGTCTTGGACATGCTGCCACCACTTGCTTTGGAGAAGAGGAGCATCCCCCCCTCCCTGCCTCCTCTCTGCCCCAGGGGGCCACAGATGGAGCAGCAGAAGGAAACTATCTGGCTCTGACTTGAACAGAGTGGTCTGTAAGCACAGCACAGATGGGGTTACAAAGCAGAGCCAGAGCTCCCCAGAGAGGTCTGCAGATGGGCTCAACCCGTATTTTACCTGCCTGACAGCTTCACTGCTGTGAAGCCACAAAAGCTTCCAAAGGACTCAAGGGGTCAGGAAACTTGGATGGGAGAGAAGACACTCAGGCTATGGGGGCCAGGGAAAAAAAACCTCATGGCAGGGAAAAAATGTTAAATTAAGAGACAGGGCTAGGAAACTCAGTTTTAGGAAATCACACATTCCCCTAAAAAACATGCATGTGGTTGTCATTTTGCTCAGAATCACAGAATCATCTCAGTTGGAAAAACCCTTGAAGCTCCTCCAGTCCAACCATGACCCTTGCACTGACCGTTCCCAACTCCACCAGATCCCTCAGCGCTGGGTCAACCCGACTCTTCAACCCCTCCAGGGATGGGGACTCCCCCCCTGCCCTGGGCAGCCCATTCCAACCCCCAACAACCCCTTCTGGAAAGAAATGCTTCCTAAGAGCCAGTCTGACCCTGTCCTGGCACAGCTTGAGGCCATTCCCTCTTGTCCTGGCGCTGGTTCCTTGGTTCAAGAGACTCATCCCCCCTCTCTGCATCCTCCTTTCAGGGAGTTACAGCGGGTGATGAGGACTCTTCTGCTTGTGCTGCTTTGGGGCAGAGCATCGCTGTGGGCTCCCCAGGTCTGTGCACTGCATCTCTCTATCTGGGCTTGCTGACATAACAGCCTCCCCCAACCCTGAATAAAGACTTGCTGGCTAATTCCATTAAATCCCAGCAAAATGAGACCACTGTGGTGGGAGGTGCCGTGGCATAAGAGCTGTGCCAGGGGCATAAGCTGCGGCAAGGGTCAGTGCAAAACCTTGCTGGCTTGAGGGACAGCAGATAACCTGAATGCAGAATTGGTAAAGTAAGTCCCTGCTCAGCCAGGTTGGGGACAGTCCCCTGTTAGGGATGTGCCCACGTGGAAAGCTCAGGGGGCAGATGCCCTCCAAAGACACCAAAGGCTTCCACATCCTCAAGAATGAAGCACAACTTGTGGTGTATCTGAAGAGCACGCTGCAGTCCTGTCAACACTGTCCTACTGCTGCTTCCAGAGGAGCATCCCCAGAAGTCCCATTTTCGGGGCCCGTGGCTCAGATGAGCACAGGAGTGGAGCCAGTGTGGGGGCTGCGCCTCGCAAAAGCCAGGCTGGAGGCAGGGAGATGACGTTCCAGAAACACTTCCGGGGATAAACACCACCGGGCATGAAGACTTGTTTTACGGTAAAAGGCAGTAACAGGAGAAGGTCAAACGGAAACAAGCAGATCACAAATAAGCATCAGCTCCAGCTCAGCTGCACGCCGGCCACCGGCCACAGCTCTCAGCACGAACACCAGCCCAGCGACCGCAGCAGCCCCGTACCGGCACACTGCGTTTCCCAGTCCCCTCATCATACTTGCAAACTGGGCTCGCAGCACCAATGCGCTATCATCTCTGCCCACGACTACATCCCTACCTATTTTTTTGGCAGCGTGATAATCATTTGATCTACAACTTGCTCTGAAGCAATACCAGGCACCATGTTTTTTTACCAAAATGTGTTGCACCCAAGCACTGCAACTGCCTTCCCCTGGCCACAGCGGGAGGAGAGTGGAGCAGTTCTGGTCCCCACTCACTGGAGTCAGCACCTAGACCCTGCCACCCCATCCCAGCTCCATGGCCCAAGGACACCCCATTGCGCTTGGCAAACAGCTAAGTCCCTAATTAGGGCTGTTTTGTGAGGGGCAGGCCAATGAAGCCAGTCAGTACAGAGGTCGGGAGTCCTTTGCCTTTATCTCTCTTCCCCGCGAGACACCACCTCACCGCATCTCGGCTCTCGCTGCCCACCAAAGGGACCACATAATAATGGAGATTTCCCTGCCCGTCCTCCTGGGGACCTGTGCCTGCCCTTCCTGCTGTGGCAGCTGCTTTCCACGGGACAAGGGACCCGGCCTGCAGCCCCTTCAGAGATGCCCGCGCTTCTCTCCAGGCATGGAGGGGCTCCTGCTCCTGGAAACGGGGTCCTCTGCACCTGGGGCGGGAGCTCTGCAGGGAGGAAAACAATTTGGGAAATTGACTGAAATTAAAACTACTATGGCCTTGGGCCTGCCCAGGAGGCATTTCACTGGCCAACCTCTGCTGTTAACGCTGCCCACCTCCTGCTTGGCATCCGTGCGGCAGAGCTCTTGCTTTGTATCCCCTCTGCCCATGGGTGACCTGTGCCGCCCTGCTCAGGCTCTCCCCAACTCACAGCCTGGCCTGAGCAGGAACCCTGACCACCAATTAAGAAAAATACCACCAAACCCACTGGCTGGAAGTGTCCTGCCTCACCAACTTGATAAGGTACTTCATTAAAAGAAAAACAAAACAAAACAAACAAAACAAAAAGCCCCCAAACAGTTATTGCTTTCAGGCAGCCAGCTCCTACCTCAACTTCAACAAATAATTCACTGGCAGTTATTTTTAGGCAGTTTATTTTGTGTCCTCTTGCAAGCCTTGGGATAACTATGAAATGACAGCAAAAACTCAGAACTCCCCCATCCTAGCAAAAAACTAAATGATTACAAATCATCAAACAATCATCTTGATGGATAAATCACTATGTTCCTTCACAGGCACAACAGGATGCCAAAATTAAAACCTTGGATATCCCTTTGGGTTTCATGATTATGTTCAGCTGTATGCAAAATATCTCATTAGTGCCGGCTGGGAGAAAAAAGCTATCTATTTATTTATCTTTGTGTAATAAAATGAAGGGGTATAACTGTTCCAGGAACAGGGTCCCACTGGGTGAAGTCCCCCTTTTCTACACTGAGTGAATAAATCAGATTAAAGGCATTTAGGTTCTGTGTGGAAAGCACAACTCCAGTTCTCCCGGAGTGATCGGTTTTCTGAAGATTTGAGGGCTTTAAGAAACATGGAAATGTTTCAGGATGGTGTAAGGCTTCCAAAGCACTGAATTACTGCAAGAGACAGCAACTCAGAGAAGTATCAAGTGATTGCCTCAACAACCCCACAAGAAAACAGTTTCCCCAGCCCCTCCAGCTGGATCCCTGCCATGCCCAGGAGATGCTCGGGTAGCAGAGATAGCACTGCACTACATTATTGCTCTTCCAAGTTCAATATTTTATGGAGCATTTACAATGCAACAGCCAACCCCTCCCCAAACAAAGGATAATTTAACATAATTCTGATAGAGGTTTCCACATAACGGATCTTGTAAGATGTGGAATATTTGATTAAAATTAAAATGCAAAGTGAGTGCTGGTACTTTGCAACACATCACCCAGTGCAGGACAGTCACGGTTAGCTGGGTCACAAGGGATTCACTTTTTGCCATATAAATATATATATATATAAATATTTATATATAAATATATAAATAATATTAACAGCTAAATACACTGAAATAGACCGTTCAAAGAGCCAGGATCCCTGTCCAGTTTCTCTCCTCACCTCAGATTCCCAGATGTATCAGCACAAGTTATGGTATGTCATCGTTACCCATTAGCAGCTGCCAAGCACATTTCCAGGAACGGGACTTAGCTTACATGTTCCCAGACCAGATTCTGTGTAGGGCAGAATGACAAATACTTTGCTTTACCCCCCAAAATTAATGTAGTAAGTAAAATAAAATCAAAAACAGCTGAGAAGGGGGGAAGCAGAAAGGGAATCAAAACCCAGGCACACTGGAAACCAACGGCTGGCTGACTGCAAATCGGGAGAGGGAAAAATCTGCCCTGAGCAGTTAAAGACAATTATATCCTTCGTGAATTGTGGGGTCTTTTTAAAAACAAACCGCCTTGATTAAATTAGTGGAGGAAAACTGCAGGTTTTAGACACGCACTGGAGATTCGGGATAGTACAACCCTGACTTCACTGTCTTCACCTATTCCTAGTTCAAATTGGGTCTGACCGTTACCACTATCAAATACCTGCTCGCTGACCCAGACAGGCTGAACCAGGGATCCCCATTTAATTCTGCAGCCTCATCTTCTACAAGCAGCTCGTGTGGTTGGTGGAAGCTTCCAGGGACTGAAGGGATGCCACCCCCAGGAACCAGCAGCTGCTCTCCTGACTACCAAGGGAGGACAGTGGTTTCCAGCATCGGCATCCCAACACCTTAACCCAGCTTTAGAGTTATTTTTAAAACATCAACAAAGCACAGGATGCCAAAGAGGCCAGATGTCGGCTCGGTCTCAAAGCTGAGCTGATCTTGTTGCAGAAAGCCAGAGAGAAACAAGTGGCCACAACGCTCAAGATCTCAACAATGTGCTAAAGGCCAACGTGCTCTTCTCCCCCAACAGCCAGACTATTTATTCCTTCAGCTATTTCAGTTGATTGGAGCTATAATAAGAACAGGGAAACTAACACCAAGGTAAAAAGTTCCCGGCCTCAGTTTAGAGACAACACACTTTGATCCTGTTGGTTCAGGTTCCAACGAGTTTGTGTGCATGTTACACGCTGATTATTCTGATGCATGGGACTATGAACCATTTTATTGAACTACCTTCGAGCTGAAAAATGTTATTCACTCAGACAGATTGCCTATAAAGAAGCACATAATAAATAAAAATTCATTAGGAAGAAAATGAAAATAAATAGCCACACTGTCTTGTTGGTGCATTCATCACAGGCTGCAAGGAACAGCAGCCTGACTAAATACTTTCAATATACAGTTTCCAGAATAAAATCAGTTGCTGAGCCACATGAGCAGCCCAGGAATAATTTATTTTTTAACAGAGGTTTCTCGATGCGGTTTTTTTTCCTTCCATCTGAATAACGTACAGAGATGGCACTTCACAGCAACTCCCCCACACAGAGGGCTGCCATTTTCCCAACAAACGTCACCTGAACGATAGGGGGAAGCTGGAGGGATCGCCCCACGCCCCTGGCTGAAATCCAGCACTGCCAGAGGTTTTCACCCAGGCTGCTGCCCACTTCCCTGCACAGAGCCCCACTGGGATGCTCTCACAAGGCTGTGGTTTGAAATCCTCAGAAACTCAAGTTGTAGAAACGCAGAGATAAGAGACTGAAACCATTAAGCAGGTTTGTTACTGGATTTGCTGATTAAAAGCAGGGAGCTCGTAGGCAGCATCCACAGCAGTGCAACAGCAGAGCAATGGTGCCCTGGGCTTGGGATTCCCTGGTACCCGCCTACCCACAGCAGGAATTTGCCCAGCAAACCCTAACCATGATTTTCTTTCAGAAGAGAAAAGGGTGTTTAGCTATTTGACTAAGTTGAATCATGCTGCATACCCCCTGTAAGCAGTGTTCCTCTCAAACCCAGTGCTGCCTCGTGGTGTTTTCAGTCCTCACTCAGTGTGGGGTCTGCACTGGCAAGGGCTGTGACTATGACCATTGCTTTGGGGCCAAAAACTCCACCAAATGTGCCTGCTAATGCTGATGGAGCCAGACTTCACAGCTGGTTAGGGAGGCAGAAGGAACTTGCAAGCACAGAGCAGTAACTCTGGATTTCCAGCTGCAAGTTTCCAAGACCTCCCTCAACTCTGTAATGACCTGATATTGATTTCCAGTCCTCTGAAAACATGAAGGATGCCAACCCCATTTGCAGCGATTATGAGGTCTCTAATTTCATTCCAGGTCATGGTATTTGTATTTTCATTACCCTCAACCTCCAGGGTCATCACAAATACGAGATTACAGTGTCGGTGCTTAACGGCTGTTTAATTCAACAGCAATTCAGAGTTAATAAATGCAATTCAATTTCTCAAAGCCTAGTGGCTTCCTGACCGGATAACGCAGCCAGCACCCAGCCTACCAAACCCATATGCCATTAGTTTCTATAGGAATTGAGTTGGCATGCATGGGAGAAGTAGATGAAATTACATGGTGGAAGTAATCTATTTTTCACTATTCACATGTATAGGAAGCCTCAAGTCCTCTCCATCTCAGAGATGCTCTGAAAGGGAGGAGGAATGTTTTACTTTATTGTCAGGGATTTATAACATGACGTGCTCTAAATATTTAGGAGGATTTTCCCTGAGATATGGTAGCCTTCAATTAGTCTTTAAAGTGAGACTGTTTTAAAGTGAGGGACAACACAAATAATCCTAATGCACCGCAGAATTTTGTGGTAGCAGTGCAGCTGCCTGTCTGGCAAAGCTGCTCCTGCAGACAGGCAGAGGTTTCCCTTTCTTGTTACTTTTAGTGTTAATCTTTTCTTATTACTATTATTTTTGAGTCCAGGGAATTGAAGTGATGAGCTGACTACAGCCTGCAAAGAAAGCACTGATTAATGGTATCAAGGTGTGAGGTATAATGGTTTAAGGGTGGTTACAGAGCAAAGGCGATATACCGGCGCCCAGGCACGTACAGAAAACTCAAGGCATTGCCTCTCACTGCTGCCTCCTTTCCCGGAGGCATCTTGAACCAAAGTCCAGGGATCAAAGTTGTGATGTTTATAAGTAAAGACAATTTAAACCACTCCAAAGTACTCCAAAGGTTTTAAGTTGCTACCTTTGCCCCCAACTTCAGAGGCCCCAGCAGCTTAAGAGGACACAAGAGCACTTGTAATTTTGTATTTTCCAGGAGACATCAGAAATAGTGCCAGTAACTGTTTTGTTTTTTCAGAAAGCACCATTTTCTGTAGACTATGCAAATGCAGTGCTGCACAGCATAGACAGAAGATGCAGGGAACCAACATGATAATAATGTTTTACTGGCCTTATTTGCAAATTCTCTCCTATCTCTTTCAATACTACAGCTATCTAAACCCAAAAGAAATCAAAGCAGCATTAGCACAGCACTGCGTGCCAGCAGAAACGGGAACAGGAAGCGACAGCAAACACCGGTGTAGGGGATGTCCATCCCCACAGGCTCTCCCTCCACCAGCTAGCACATTTGTGAGCCGCACCGAGCATCACCCAGCCCTTGCCATGCCAGCCAGCATCCCCGGGAACACACGCAGATGCTACCGGCACGTCCCTGCACCGCGCTCCAGCAAGCAGCACGGCAGAAGAGCTATCGGTGCAGACCCAGCTCTCTGGAAACCTGCATGGGGTTTAGCAGAAATGACAGGGGTTTCCTGTTCACTCTCAGCTGCACAACCTGGACCTGGCTTCCAAGCCTCACCCCGCACCAGCAATAACGAGTCTCCTTGTGAAATCCAGCCCTCAGGTAACCCGTTAAACAGCGAAATAAGGCTGCAGAGCAGAGTGTGGTGCTAATCATCACTGCTCCCACTAACAATGAGCAAGAGCATGGCTCATTCCCTCCTCTCTGAGCAGCCTCTGCAGTGAACTGCAGCCAAAAAACAGAAAAAGCCTAATTTTACCTCTAATGGAAGTGGTTACCTTGGGATAGAGCTGGACCTCAGGCCTGCTGAATGAGACCAGGCTTATTTTTAGGCAGTTGACACCCTATCACTGCTTTTTAAGGACTCTGCAGGCAGTTACAAAGTTACTTAAGGCTTGAGCTTTAAGAGAAAAGAGTTCTTCTTGCATATGAGGAAAGCTCAGCAGATCCCACCAGGATCTGAACCCTGTCTTTGGTACAGACAGGGGGTTACAGTGGCAGGGAGACGGTCCGTCTCCTCCTCTCGTGGCGTGGACTGCATACAAATTTGGGAATCAACAGCTCTGAGCTGCCAGGGGAATGCTCTCCCGTCGGGCAGCGTGGCTCTCAGCCTCAGGACAGGGGCTCAGTCCCCACCCCCAGGAAGGCCTGCAGAGGCTCGGGACACAAGGCAGGGAGGATGCTCCCAACCGGCGGCAGAAGCTGCTGCACTCCATGCAGAAACAACCAGCTCAACGGCAGCACAACAAAGTAGTATCAGCCTTAACCTTGCTCCCCCTGTTTTATTCTGGGGGGTCTCTTCAGCGCATCTCAGATGGTATCTATTTCTTCCGAAACAGAAAGACAGCCTCCCCAGACCACTTCTGCATCCTGCTGTGGGCTGCAGCAGCAGACCACAGGTAAACACAGCGAGAAGGAGCTGGGGCAGAACCAGGCTTGGCAAAGGCCCCTCAGCTCAGGGTGAGCTGCCTACAGAGCCAGACACATCTCCACAAATACAGCATCATAAGCCACTGCCTAACACTCACCGTTCAAAAAGCTCTCAATTTGCAAGGGAAGGTGCTTTAGCGATGACGGCAGCTGTCCGAGAGCACGTCCCAAGGCAGTGGCAGGGCTCACGAGCCGGCAGTAAAAACGCCAACACACAGCCTAAAACTCGTCCTCCTTACATGCTGCCTTTGCAAAGAGGCTGCAGCGGTGCGTGGCACAATCTACAGGAACAGAGACGATGCTCCCCACCCGACCGTTAAGACCTAGTGTTGAGTAGAGGCATCCAGGATTGTCTGCCACCTCAGCGCTCATATTAGCAAGATCCTGGCACATCTATTAGCAGAGTTTTTTCCCCCCCTTTAATCTTTCCCTTTAAAAAAAAAAAAATAAATTTCATCTTAAACCACCTGCTTCCTTAGAAGCATCAGCAACCTTAAAATTCGTGACTCCACCATGACTTCCAGGCTCTCTCAGCTGTCACTTGCCATTTCCGTGCAGCCCTATAAAGCAGAAAGAAACAAACTGGGGGTTTTGGTGTGGGGTTTTTTTGTTTGTTTGGGGGGTTTTTTTGGGTGTTTTTTGTTTTTTTTTTAATAGTGCAGAACGTGCTCAAAAAAAAAAAAAATCGGAGGAGGAGGATGCAGCAAAAGACAAATGCATCCTCCACTTGACACCACGATTAGCTGTCATCTGTTAAGTGGCTTGCACAGAGGCTGACGTCCTGCTGCAACCGAGCCTACTGGGGATGGAAAAGAGCAGCCTGGAGTATCACCAGCTCCTCCTCTCTTCATTTTCCAAAGTTACAGCGCTCAAACAACGAGAAGGAAGGGGCACTAAGAAGGGAAAGGGTCTGGGAACACGAGCAGAGAGAAATCCTAACTAAGCAGGAATTAGCACTCACTGGCAGCAAAATCAGCCACAGGTTTCTGTGTGGGACTGCTGCCTCCTCAGCCAGGGACCTGGAGCCTTTCCCTGCTACTGAACACGGAGAATGTGCTCCATGGCACAGCCTCGTCCCCCCGTCAATAAACGCCAGCTAAAGAGTAGTAGTTAATTATGTGGCACAGATAAGACTGTTACACGCAGCACAGCTCAACACATTATTCACCAGGGTTCACGGGAGAAGGAAGGGGAGAAAGGAGAAATCCACAGTTCCTCAAAGAGCACTTTGATTTCATGGAAAATCAGAGTTGGGACAAGGATACACAGTTTCCCTCTTCAGTAACCTTAAATAATCACACTTCGTCTTATAGCAAGCACCAATATGTGATCCTTCTGAGCTTTCTGCTGCGGACACACAGGTTACAAGCACAGCGCAAGTCTCTCTACCTGTTGCATCTGACATGCTAGGGACATCAAAGAAACCTGGGCACGCAGCACCCCGTAAAAATGATCAGGGAACGCAGGAACTTCCAACCCGATTTCCAAGTCAATCGTCGACTAAACTCAGAACATCCGACCTCTGCTTAGAAATGCTTGCTTGAACGAGCACTTCTGGCTGCGTCCTCTCCCTGTGGCTCAGAAACATGAAAATAGACTTGTAAAGCAGTCTCTTCGTAATTAATTTCTACTTTTGAAACAAACGGCAGAGGACGTCTCCCGGCGCGAGCATGCTTCAGTAAATCTCACCTACCAAATAGGAAATCCCACACAAAACGGGCTGTGTCCGACACACGGGCATCCGAGATATTTGGAGGCCAGGTTAGCTGTTGTGCTGTGTCCCAGCGCTCTGGAATGATTCCTTCTTTTAATTTCCACCTGCTCTTTGTGTCGCCAGCAAAGCCCGGCTGGAGTCTCCGCACATTTTCGGGAAGCCCCGGTCCAGCGGGCGCCGGCAGAGCCGGGGAGAGGGCGGCCGGTGCCGCTCGCCCGCTCGGCGGTCAGAGGCGGCGGCAGCCCCCGGCGCTCCCCCGGCCCCGTTCGGGAGGCAAAGAGCTTCCCTTCGCCGCGGCCGGGCAGCTCCGGGCGGCTTCTCCCGCTGCCGCCCGCCACCGCCGCGCTTCCCGCCCCGGCCCCGGCCCGGGGCAAGTTTTGCTGCCGGAGGCGCGGACTTACCCAGCACGAAGCAGAGGAAGCGCCGCGGGAGCAGGGCCATCGCCGCCGCTGCCCGCGGGCAGGAGCGGGGCGGCGGGGCGGGATCCTCCCCCCGCGCCCGGCGCTGCTCGGCTCGGCGCCCCGGGGGGCTGCGCGCAGGGGCGGGCCCGGGGCGGCCCCGCTCCCCGCCGGCCCGGCCGCCCTCCGGGGTGTGGGGGGCTGGCAGCACGGCCGGGGGCAGGTGGCGCCTCTCCGGGGAGCTCAGCCGGCTGGGGCTGAGGCTGCCGTGCCCGGGGTCGGCGGCGGTACCCCCCTCCGCGCGGGGCGGGCAGGTGGGCGCCCGGGGGCACGGGAGAGGCAGCGGGAACAGCGGGGAGCGCCCAGAAATGCCCCTTCCTCAGGCGCTTTCCTTAGCCCGCCTGCCAGCGCCACCGCTCTCCAGCCCGAGGCTCAAAGCCATACCTGCCCTTGCTTTTTAGTGTTGAACACTGAGCATGCAATGCGATTTTAGGAGGAAAATGTTTTGTGGTTTGGGTTTTTTTTGACTGAGTGGAAAATCGTAAGTGAGCTCCACCTACAGCCGAGAGCTGCGCCTTTGCCTTGCCTGAACATGAGAGGGGCTGCTTGGGCTCCTCAGGAGCACATCTGGGATTAGGATATGCCCTTGGCAGTGTATTATCCCCGGGAGCAGGGAGGTCATCGCCCCACAAATCGGTTCTCTCACATTTTAGCTTAGCTCTCCCTTTCAAAGAGAGAAGAACAAGGAAACCTGAAAGAACACCACGCTATGCTAACTTGAGTGTTTCGGAGCATACACATTCCTGCTTTCCCAACAGAAACAAAACAAGTTTGCATGCCAGAAAGCCAGTTCTATCCTAACCTATTAATAACACCCACCTAATAACAGAATCAAGTCTGGGGAACACAAAGGGCAGCTGTTAATAATGTGGCAAAGGCTGCAGCTGCTCTCATCTTGATACAAACAGGGAAGAAACCGAAGTTGTGGCCTCACCTGCAGCTTCAGGATCAACTTCACAGTACTGGCTCTCAAAGACAAGGCTGGGGCTCCAAACGCCTTACTAACCTACAGGGGTTCTGTTCTGCTAAGACAGGAGGGAATGGATGAGATCTGAAAACAGCAAAACACCCACACAACTTTTTGAAGAAGGAATGTGAACCTTTATTCACAGATAAGTAAGGCTGCTATTCTGAGCAGAAAATGCAGTTAGGATCTAGAACAAAGTACAACAAAGAGGCAGAGATGGACAACTGCAATGCACTGTCTTGTCGTGCAATAGCATAGCATGACCCTGTCTGTGTCAATCAAGGATAATTCTCCTCACCCCCTGACCAGACACGTACACCTAAGCTGCCTTTCCTTTGTTTCCCAGAAGAGGATTTAAAATCTAGACCTCTTCTGTACAGCAATGACACAGGCAAACATGAAAGACTGGATACTCCCAGCTTTCCTCCTCCCGCCTCTAGCAACCCAAAAAAAAATCTCAGGGACTATGTCCTGCCCATTCTACTAGGCCACGGAACACAAAACAGGATTTAGAAGCCTACCCTCTGCCTGCAGCAACAGAAGTGGAATGAGACATGTTCTGAAAAAAAAAAAAATTAAAATCCAGGCTTCATCCTGAAGGAACTGTGGGTCCATCTCACCGCTCTGCAGCCTGCAACACGCTTTTGAGTCAAAATGGACACAAGAAACTCTGCTGCAGCATGGGATTGTGTTACTGCATCCACCAGCGCTGCCAGCTCCGAAGCCTGGTTTTCTAAAATGAATCCCTCGCTGCCTCCCCGGTATTCAAAGGATACATGGAATTTCTACAGACTATTCAGAATCAGATTATCTGAAAGCATAAGCATTTATTAACATCTTAGCAGCTACCACCATGCCTAAAATTAAGTGTCATGCAATAACGGGGGTTGTGTACCTCAGCCTTGAAAAGCCCTGTCAGTATTAGAAAAGTCTTGCTTCACTGAAGTGTTATCTTTCTGCCTTAGAGAAACCTGCTGAAACGCTTAAACCAGCTACAGGGAACAATAAAACTAGGGAGAATCATTTAACATCTGCATAAACAGGAAAACAACTCAAACTGACCTTCAGATTATATTCTCCTTGTTATGATTGTGTATCATACAGCAATGCTACCTGAGTTTTCATTAAGATCTGCTGAAATAAATAAAACAAGAAATACAGTGCGATTCCCAAACAAACTGGTGTATAGAATTTGCAAGAATCTTCCAAAGGGAGATGATCGATTCTTCATAATCAGGAAGCCATCTACTTGAAAAAACAGCAGGTAAATTTTGCATGTACACACTCAAACTGAAATAAAAGGAAATTAGCATTTTAGTACCTAAGAAAAACACTAGAAGCTGTAATAATTTTGCTATGTACTGCTGAAGTACACAAAAGAGTGGGATTTCCTAGTCAAGAACCACGTGAAAGAAATTACTACAAGAAAGTAAAAGATATAATCTTTGTGCAACAAATCATATCTGGTGATCACTTTTAAAAAATAATTCAATTAATTCAAAATTAAGTTATCACATCATCATTTAGGAGTACATAAACCCTGTGCATTTCTTTATATTTCTCAAAGCACTGTTTTAGTTATGCTTTGATAAGATCCCTCTCCACTGGTCTGTTTTTAGATTAATACTATGCAGATTATTAATTTCACAGAAAGCTTCCAAGCATGGACATTTGGTACTGATAAAATTTAAGGAAACAGCCATTTTTAATGCTGCACTGAACATGTAGCATCATGACTCGTGTTTAACTGCTGCCTACTGTTAGGTTTAGAAAACCGAAAAAGGTTAAGCGTGCTGTTCAGGTAAGTATGACAGCCGCCCGCTCACTAATAAGAAGAGAAGGACTTTCCAGTCCAGAATTTAACTTCCCATTTCTAATTAAGTTACTCATTCAAAATTAACAAATATAAAAGATCCATAAACATTCAGATGTCCAACTCCAGGCGAGATCAGCCAAAGAAAAAAGGAAGATTATATAGTGCTTTACTTTAAAGCTGAATTTGAGTTGTTATTCATTATTGTGTAATACAACTTGACATAAAAATATTGTCTGTACAACTCTGGACATTTCATCAGCTTGCAAGAACATAAAGCTCTGAGGTGGTATTTCTCAGTGGACACTTACTCTTCAGGAAAGTCTGAAGCTACACACATACCAGAATTAGTATAGATGAGCTTTGAGCAGAATCATCTTTTCTTAAACATACTACATACTTGTTTCTTACTATGTAAGAATAAGAATTCTTTTTCCCCATTACTTACTAAAGACTTGGCTATTTCATAGCTCTCTCATGATGAAAGTAAAAACGGTTATAGACCATCATCTCATTAGGAAAGCAACAGGAAAAAAAAAAAAACTATCATAGGAACAATTATGACTGTAGAGCCTGCACACCACTTAAAAAAAAAAAAAAAAAAAAAATCACTTGACAAAACACATTTGAGGCTGTTAAAACCTTACTAATTGAAAATACTTTCAAGTGTAAGTTTTTTAGGTATTTTTTATGAGTTTATGTCCATATCTGCAGTCCTGTGGAAGTCAGATTAATATGAAGACTTTTTAAAATTTTGATTCACAAAGACATCTGTAAAAGCTCACAGGGCAGTCAAATGCCAAACTAATGAACTTATGTTACCCTAATCTTTTCAAAAGGAACTCAGCCAAACATGCTTGTTGGTTGAGATTCTTTCACGCTCTTCATCACTATGGGAGGTACAAGCTTATGCTGTACGTAAAATCCTATCCTGTGTCTCTGTGTATTTACCACAATCTACAGTTAAGTCTTTCTGAAGGACTTTTCTGGTCACTTGATACTACTTTCCAGATCAAGGACTGAGACAAATGATCTATAAGCATCTATCTGTACATTTATCGTACCTAGTGAAGCTTTTCTAGCGCAGGCTTCTGCTTTGTCTAAGTGAGCAGAATCACTCTACTTCTGTTTCAGTTCCAATATGTAATGCGCAGCAGTTCTGTTTAAGTTAAGGCTGTGTTATGGTTTACTCAGGCACTACAGTGACACGTGCACAGGCATCTGACCAGGAGAATTTAGTGTGATAAGCAACATTCAGTGGGTGGGAAAGATACTTGGGTATGTAAAACTATAGGCATTAAATACTACTCATCTTGGAAGAGGTGGTTATCGATTAAAACCAAACTGATGCCTCGTCATCCTTGAAACAGCAGCTTTGAAACCAAAATCAGAGCATTACGAATTTGGTGCAGTTTTCGGGAAGAAACACTACAGAAGTATCGTACAGATCATGTTTGTGGGTAAAAGTGAAGCGGGAGCATTGCTAACAACATATGGGACAGTGAGGGAACTCGGCAGGAGCACTGGCAGGAGCACTGCCAGCAGCCCAAAAGCAAGAGGAATACCAAGCTTAGTAGGAGACAGAAACAAGAGCCAACTCAAGGATGTCTCCTACAGGAGAATATACAGATATATCCTTGGAATTCTGGGCTGCGGTTTTTGCACATTCAGCTTGTTGCAGGTTCCTGCAGCATTCAGTCCTGTGTCATCATGCAAGATGTCCTTTAACATGAAAAAACTAACAGATATGCAATCTTATTCTGTTAGATTTCTAGTCCAGAACTGAATCTCATACATCAGACAGAAATCATCGATTTTTAAACGAAAGTTGAGCTTATACTGCAGTTATTTATGAAATGCTACACAAGAACTGGCCATTAGGTGTCACCTTTGTCCAGAATATGTATGACAAAGTTCTCCACTAAGTTAATCAACAGAACAGTTTGCATAATAAACCTCCAGTATACCAATTTTTAAAGTGTGCACAGAGATAGTGAGCTAATCTGTTTACAGATGTTCTGCAAACAAGCTAACAATCCTTAGAAACCATTGTTTCAGTAGATTCATGCAGGTACTTCATGCAGAGCTTTATACTAAATTACTTACTAACCTAGTCAGGCTATACAGCTACACAAAATTCAACTGTTTTTATTTCAATATATTTCTGTAGGCTAGAATACTTACTTAATTACACTGCTTTTCCCACCCACAACTGGAGGTCGATTTCCTTAGAATGACAGAGGTCCATTCCACAATAGAACTGATGGACAAGCCACTTAAGACACCTTTGTTGTTTCTCCTCACCTCCAGCAGAGCATTCAAAATTTTGTCTCTACATGAAAAAAAACCCAGCTGTTTACAGCACATTTTGTGCAATACATTTAGCACTTAGTTGCCACAGATATTGGATCCATTACAAATCAGGGCAGAAATGAAATCCAAATACTCTCACCTGCTAGCCTCTGGATGAATTTCTTGAAGATTTTTCATTAATTTGTTAAAGCTGCTCAAGTTTAATGTATCAGGAGAAATAAAGGTATCATATGAATTAGTGGAGGAAGAAGCACATGTGTTCTGTGGGAATTTTTCTCCAGTATCCTAGAATTGCATCAAAATAAGCAAAAAGTGAATGGATTAAGTATTGTACAGGTAATACAACATATCTTTACAACTAATAAATATTCCTGTTATGGAAAAAAGAAAAAATTACAGGTACAGATTCAGATCAATGTTATTCTAATACAACCAGTCATATTAGCCAATCTGTACATCAGAAATAAAACTACTACACGCATTTATGTGTGACTGACATTCCTGCTACTTTAAATTAGATCCAATTTGTATTTCCCAGAGGACTGGCATGTTTAAAGTTAAATCCCCAAAGGTAGCAAGCATATCTATATAGTTTATGAGAGCAACACCAGCAACTCTTAACTTTGCCTTATCCTCCAAGGACCAACCTGAGTGAATACAAAATACTATATACACAGGCATTTCTTAGATTTATTAGAAAACCCAAGAGTTTCCCCTCCAGTATCCCAAAAGCTTTCCTTTATAAAATCACAAGACATTCACATAAAAAAAAGTGTTATAAGCAGAAACTCAAAAGAGGAGAGAAATCTAATGCAAATGACTAGGTTCCCAATTGGTTTAGGATTAAGAAAAAAAGACAGAGTATCACAATTTCATGCAGAGGCAAATGAGTGGTGCTCTCACTCTTCTGCAGCACGCCAGAAATTTATGACACATAACATGTTTTCTCATCATAACATGATTCTATATATATTAAATATAAAATGTTATGGAACAAGAAGTTTAAAGGCTCTTAAGCTGCCATATAAAGGAGCCTTCATAATAATTATTTACCTTTTTATTAACTTGAAGTGAGAAATTTACTGAATCTTCAGCAGATGATTTCAGACCAGGGCACTTTTTTTCTGAAGGTACTTGTGCAGAGCAAGAAATTTTTGAAGAAGTTATGGGAAGGCGGTGCATTTGCTCAGAAGCAGAGGTGGCATCAGGTGCTTTCACAGAATTGGAGGCTGAAGAGAGTGTTTTATCTTGATCATTTCTCTGACTGTTATCAACAGGTTGGATTTCATGCCAAAGCTTATTTGTAAGTATTTGGGAAACCAAAGATTTGTTGTCTGATGAATGATTTACAAGTTCAACACTTACTGGTTTTCCTTTTATTTTTTTCTGGTTCATTTCCTCTACAGCTAACTTTGCTTTATTAGTGTCTTTAAAGCAAAGAAATGCATATCTAGGACATAAAATTTAAAAAAGAAAAAAAACAGAAACTAAATAAAACACATATTAAATTACTATCACTAAGAACATATGATGATTATCTCTTGAATATTAACTGTATCTCATTTAAACTCAACAGAAACTTTCAAACTCCTTAACTTCTCTTAAGACTAGAAGCTGTCTAGAATGACAGATTTTTGTCAAGCTATTACTGTATCTATAGTAATCACTGAAATGAAATTAAAACAATTTAATGAACAACTCCCTCCTCTCTCCCATGATTTGCTTACTTTGACAGCAAAAAAATCTGAAACGAGTAAAACTTATATTAATATACCTGTAATTACCAGAATCCACACAGGTAACAATGTCAGAAATCTGATACTTCTGGAAATGTGATCTTAAATTATCCTACAAAATAGAAGCATATTTGGGTTGTAAATGTATAGTGGGAAAGAATTCTGAGAGGCAAGACGGTACTACTGTAAATAAGAACATGCATACCTCTGACACTGAGGAACGTAGGCCGCCAACACGGATAAAAGAACACTCATTTCCACTCTCCATTTTCTTCACTTCTGATAATAAATGTAAGAAAACAAGGTGTTACTAACTGTTCTTGCTTCAGTTCAAGCTAACATCTTCTCTGTAGATTTTGGAAAACGTAGATAGAAAAACCTTTCAAAACCATAAAAGAATGAAAAGTATCTTCAAATAGAAAATGAGCATCCTGAGAAGTAGAACAGTTCAATTTGTGAAATCTCTTTTCCCTGTGTATTTCCTGAGGTTTGAAGAGGCAGAAGAGGTACAACCAGAGAGAACACAGGTCTGAACCAACAGGTAACAGTGCTAAAACAGGAGTATGTACTATGAGGCCCAACCACAGAGCACACAAGCTCTCTGCTTTCAATGTACTGGGACTTCTAACTGTGCCCGTCACTGTGGCCCAAGCCTCCAAACACAGACCATTCCCAGCTAACTCATAAGAAGCCAGTATGGGGATGGAAGCAGAAAGAGGAAGAGAAAAAAAAGGGAAGATTTCCAGCTACATGATTGGCTGGACATTTACTAAATCGCGTTTAACCACTGTAGGTAAAGTTTTCAAGGAAAAACATGGATGAAGAGACCTGAGTATCTGTAAAAGGATTCACTGCAAGTCAATGAAAAAAAAAAAATTCTGAAAACCAAAATAACATTTTTCCAAGTTTACTTGTGCTTGTAGAAGGAACAGAATACTCAAATAATAAACAAACACCATTATTAGGTATGGTAGCTTAAAGCACACAACCTCACCTCTTAAATCAACCATGTCCTGTTTTTCTTGTTGCTTTTTCATTTCTTCAGCTGTTACTGAAAAATCTGTTACTGTCAAGTCCTCTTTAGCATCAAACCAATACTCATTCCATTCTTCATTTTTCACACAGCCTTGACAGTTGAAATAAATTTCAGTGTGTTAAAATGCAGACCGTGGTATGTCATATGAATGAATACCAAATTTTTGTGCTTAAGAGGATTCCAGCTGCCTACATGACTTGGTATTACATTACAAAGAGGTGACACATACTAGTTGTCACATCTCGTTCAAGCAGCAAAATTTTTCTTCAAGATGAAAAATGTAATATAGAGCTGAAATCATGCTAATCATTCCAACACAGAAAGGACAGTTGAGTATGCATATGTATGTTTTACACAGAGTTTGTTTTTTTCCCAACACCTTAACTAACAAATAATGCAGAATTTGTACTAGAAGCAGATCGCTTACCACTTTCCACGTGCTGATCTTTATGCTGTACTTCAAGTGCCTTGAAGGAAGTAGAGTCACTTGGCTGACCTCCATCAGATAAACATACAGTCTGTGGCTTGTCCTACAAACATGCTTCAGTTATGTCATAGCACTGGCACCCGATTACACGTTATTTGTCTGAGCTTCAGAATATTAAATGATTAAACGGGTAAATTTTAAAAAGTTAACCTACTGATTGTTTTCAAGAACCTCCAAGTTATTTTATTTTGAAAGGACAATCAAAATTTTGGTCACATCAGCTGCATTTGAAATTACTGGCAGAGAATCCCAGTTTGAGTTCAAGACTGTGATTGTATTTGCATATACCTAAGAGAAGACTATGCTTCACAACATAATGTCTAGGAAACTCAGTAATGAAGAAGTTCCTACCGTGTTGACAGAAATTTTCCTTTCTTGCAGTTTTGGTGCTTCAAAGTCAGCTTTTCTTGTGCCTGAAACAGAACTAAAAACAGACCCAAGAATTTAATACAAAATATAGCATTGTAGAATTTTAAATTCTACGATGATACCAAGTACTCTGAAATGTTAATTTAAATATTTCCAAAAGCTCACAGTAAAATAAGGAAGATGTGCTTAAGAAATCTTAGCTTAAAATGAGAACCAAAGTTTTTTGATACTTTTATTTTGCACTGGTTTTGATACTTTCATTTTGCACTGGTTTTGATACTTTTATTTTGCACTGGTTGCAACCTGATACATAAAGCTATGTTCTAGGTTTATGTTAGGCTGCTTTTTCTTTCATAGGAAAAACCTAGATGGCTTTCTGTGTGATGTTTCAATATACGTCTTTAAGATTTGAAATCTCTGTGTAATTTTTGATCTGTTTTACTAATATGTAAGAAGAAATTTGAAAAAGATCTCTAGTTTACCTGATGCAGTAAAAACTTATTGCCAAATTTGGTTTTATCTCCACTTACATAACGTAACTGCACATGGTTCTTGAACATGCAGTACCATATGTCTGCCTGAAATAGGAAGTTATTTTTCTATCATTCTTCATAACTGAAAGATAATTTTAGCAGAACAGCTACTTATATGCCCAATGTTGTCTTTGTTGGCCACAAAATCTTTTTGTTTTGGTGGGTTTTTGTTTTTCTAAGAGAGATAACATTAAGATTAGGAGACAACAATTTTAGTAGTGAAAGTGGGGAACCAAGAAAACTACTTGTAAATTGAAAACTTTTGCTATAAAGATAGTAAAAATACAACTCATCTATTAGAACGCTACAAAGTAAAAAATTCCCTTAAAATAAAACCACTGTACCCAAAGTTCTATGCTAGTCTTTCAGCTGAACAGTTTCAGCAGCAAGATACATCCTGAAATAAATTCTAAGTTTAACAGCTTTTAAACTTACTTCTCAGTTATTTTGAACTTTTAATAAATACCACAAATAAGGACTACTTACTTATAGCAAAGATCCTCTCTGAACAACTGTCAAGAAAGAAAAGAGTTGTCTTAATTTTCTGAAGAAAACAATTTGTATTAGAAACAAAAAGCAATTAAGAAATTACCTTGCAGGGAACATAAGAAGACGAGACTTGGAACACCTTCATCTCAACTGATAGCGGTGGAAGTGCATTTAAAGGTACACCCATTTTTATTTTCATTCTCATACTGTTGTAACTCTTTTTTAGCTCTTCCAAAACCAACATGAGAGATGAGCCTAATTCATTATTTCCATTACTTCTGTTAAAATATGTATAAGACAATAAGATCAACTTCGACAGACATTTGATTTACTTTACTGCTTTCAGAACTGCCCAAACATTTTACAGTGTTTAGATCCATCCACATCATGCAAGAACCGGAGCTCACTCCTTAACACACACAGTGTACTGCTCTGGAGCGATACTCTCTTTCAGAGCATTACAACCTCCTCTCTTGAACCCTCTCCTGTGTGGAAGCCAGCCAAGAAGTCCTGCCTCTGAACCCTTTCCAGTGCCCGGGATAGCTCAGAGGATGCTCTTACCTACACTATTCTACTGCTTAGGAGTTTGTTATAGGGCATATGCTTTAACAGCTAGAGACTCTTTAATCACTACCCCTTCCCCTCCCCCCCTTCCTGCCTCACCTCTTGACAATACTGCACCTCCTCTCTTCTTTACCACCTCCTCCCCAGCTCCCCCTCTACACGACTCATCCACTCCTAAAGGGATTCTCTGTACTATTCCTCCTGTACAGAAAGACATTCCTAGAAACAAACTATATTTTGCTGGGTCTGTGAATGCTACTGAAAACTTTAGGCTGAAAATAAAGACTTAGAAGAATGTAAACTCTTTCGGACAACAACTGTTAACTATAAACACTATTACAAGCTATGGATAGAATACACCAGTAACATTTAGCAATTAATGCCTTTAACCAAGTTATCCATCTAATTTAAAAGGATATTACAGTACATGCCTGCTGAAACACATGGTCTCCTCCAAAGCCAGTTTGTAAATCTTCAAACAGTGCTGATAGCACATCTGATAATGAGTGTTTAGAATCTGCAATTCTGCTTCAATTGCTCTCTGCAGTATTTTTTGACAGTAGCTTGATGCACAATTCTTCACAGCTTGTTTGTCAAGGTGTACCAGCCTTTAAAATAGTAATAATAAACAAAACCTTGAAGCCCTTGAATCAGTATTCTAAGTTCATTATGTTTTATTTTGAAACAAGTAATTTTCCAGAAGCTATTTCTGATATGGTTCAAGGAAAAAAAAAAGAAAAATTAAAGCAGTTCTTATTTACTACACAGAAAAAATACTGTCCTATAGTAGCTTTCACATTATAATCAGCCTTCACCGAGAGGTGGGAACTGCACAACCACCATAATCATTTCTATTCAAAAAGTGCAGTCCTAAGAAGAAAAAGAAACTTAGCAACTCTGTTGATCCACAGATGCAATTATTTTTTTTCCACAGTCACAGAATAATTTAGGTTGGAAAGGATCTCTGGAAGTCTGCAGTACAAACCTCTCTTCAAAGCAGGGCTAACTCCAAGCTTAGCTCGGAGCCTTAGGCAGTCTGGCTTTGTTGTTGGGTTTGGGTTTTTCTGTTCATTTTAAATCTCCAAGAAAGGAGACAGTACCAATACTACTCTCACTGTAGGAAACTTTTTCTTACACCCACTTAGAATTCCTCCCACTCTAACTGCTGGCTCCTGCCCTTTCAGAACACACCTCCCCAAAGAATTTGGCTCAGTCTTCTCTGCAACTCCTCACCAGATTGCCAAGAACAGCGGGAGGCTTCCCACCTCCCCAGCCTTCCCTTCTCCTGGCTGACCAAACCCAGTTCCCTCAGCTTCCCCACAAGTGCTCCACCAGCTCCCCTCACCATCTCTGTGGCCCTCCAGTGGGTGTTCCCCAGTCTGCCAATCTCTTCTTTCACTGCAAGGCCCACGGCTGGAGACAACCTTTCCAGATGCAACCTCATGAGCACCAAACTGAGAAGAATAAACACTTCTCCCCATCCACTGGCTGCACTCTAGCTAACGCAGCCCCAGGATGCGGTTTCCCTTCTTTGCCATGTGGGAGCACTGCTGACTTACACTCGGCTTGTTCTTGGCCAGTCTGCAACCAGCCAACTATCAGTCAACACCCCCAGATCCTTCAGGTATTCAGTTCATTTTTCTCACTGGTCCAGGTCCCTTCTGACCTTCTGGTGTAGGAACTGCTGCGCAGCGGTCTTTGAACACTATCAGTTTTGTCAAGTCACAGACCACCTTTCAATCATGAAGAAAATCTTATCCAACATCTAGAATCCCAAACAACAACAATTCTCCACCCACCTGTCAATGCTTGTCTTTAAACTGCTACTGCACAGCTCATTTTTCGATTCCTGCTGTTCCTAAACAAAAAACATTTTTAAAAATTACAGATTAACATTTGTATAGACAAGATCTGAGCAAGTTTTAAAAAGTTCCACCTATCAAAATAATTTGGTTGTGGTTTTTTTTAAATTACCTGAATTGGTGAACTTCTTCCAGCACTTGCAGTATTGCCACTTGAGTGGTCTTTCAGAGTGTCAGTAAGCTGTGACCAAATTTCCTCTGCACTACCAGCCCCACATGACCAGTCTGTATTGCAAGCAACATCTGCACAGGTTTCACGGTGCCATTCCGCGGGTCGAGATTTGTTCATCATTGTTATCTCTGTATTAATAGCTCTGGATGACAGACAAACCTGAGCACTGGTACTTCTACTTGTTGTAAAGCAAGCTCTAAAATCAGCACTCGCATCAACAGCCTGGTTAATTGTAGAGTCACCGGTAACTTTTTTCAGGTTTTCACAGTGTTCCAACGCCGAGTTCTGACAGCTGATATTTCCACAGGAGGATTTATCTGCAACTTCTACCTCAGAAAAGAGATTCTTGCTAGTGAGAATTTCAGAGACTAGAAATTGGGTTTCAGCATCCTTTGCAGTGCGGTCAGTGAGGGCAGCACTACCCGCACACACACCGGATTCTTCACAACTGTAGAAATCAGGGTCCCCTGCATGTTCACAAAATTGCATGGCTACTGCAGAGGCCCTTTCCTGTAGCAACAGGAAAGGATTATCTTGCTTCACTGAGACACTGTGAATGTGTCTGTCATTCTTTTCAGACACTTCTTCAGTTGTAGTGGTCTGGAGTGGCAGTGTGCTGTCAATCAGTGATATGTCTTTCACCTCTCCATTTTTTAAACTGTCACATACAAGCAGATTTGGACAGACCTTTCCTTTAATCCCACAAGAATGACTTTCAAGTATACTTCCACAAACACTATGATACTCTGTTTGCTCATCCTGATGATCACAAGCCATGTCACTGCAATCTAGCAGAGAGTCCTGAGGCAGGTGGGGAAGCTCTGGTGTAGGTGCTTCTGAGCAGGTCTGGTCACCTACACCATGCTTGGAAGAAGAACAACCTTCTGACACGTCAGTGAGATTTTGATCCCATGAGACTCTGCCCCCTGGAACTTCTTGAAGTGGATCTATCAGCTTTAAGGTTTTGATTCCTATAGTTTCCCTTTGCTCAGAAAACTCAATTGAGCTATTCCTGTCATCAAAATCTTGCTCATGAGCACTGAGATACTCCAGCTGTGAATCTTCACCTAAATGGCTTTTTCTGCAGTCATCACACATGCCACAATCAAAGTGTGTATTGTCACACGCCCTTCCTAACAGATCAGCTTCTTGCTTGCTTTCACCTTCCTGTGCACAGCAAATTCTCATTCTGTTTTTATTGTACTTTTCAATATCTGCATCTAGGGATGAATTTAAATAAGGTAAGCTTTCCTCTGACACCTTTAGTTCTGAAACACTGGCAGAAGGTGCTGGGTCACAGCCAGAGTGGTTAGCTCCTGCTGAAGCATCTCTGACGAGCGTGTGCTCAGCTTTCTCAGAATACGAAAGATGGAAGGTCTGATTGAAGCATCTTCTTTTGCTTTTAACATCGCTGTTCTTTTCTAATTCCATGGTACAAACACTTGAGCCCTCCTCCTCAGAAGAAATCCACACAACTCACTTCCACTGCAACCTCTCAAAGTCATCAGCTTGTCTCTTCCTATCAGTTTCTCACCTTAATAAAAATTAAGAGCAGTTTGAGATACTCCATGGTATGTAAGAGAACATTACTGTTTAAAAAAATACATTAAATTAACCAGTTGATTTTTACCTACTGCATGCTAGCACAGAAGCCAGGAATTACATGGTACATTCTCAGAGAAATCCTAACAGGTCATGGAAGAATGTTAAAAGATTTTGCCATTCTTGCTCATGTGATTTCAATCAAATAAAAGCATCCTCAGAGAACAGTCAATCCTCTCTTCTTACACTCTGCGGCCAAGTTTCCATCCTGTTACCACTGAGGGATGTCTTGGCTGAATCATCAGAAGCCCTGCTGCTACCCAGCAAGCTATTTACATCATACACTAACTTCATGACAGCACACAAGGTGTTCTGATGCACATACTGACCCTGAAAGTCGAGATGCTGATGGTCATGGATTCAGTGACTGCAAACTGACCTCATACCACTCCTGATTGTGTACTGGCCTGTAAGCACTCCTTGCCACAGAAAGCTTAACAGCTTCTTGATCTATGACCAGTCTATTTAGTGTAGGGAATACCCTTCAGTCCAGGAGCTATAAACATTTTAAAAACTACTTAAATGAGTGAAGAGGTGAACTTAGATCTCTGTGACTCCTAAGAACTAATGTTACTGTAAACTCACTCTCAAAAGAACCCCCTAAAACTTAGTTTGAAGTTGTAGAAGGCAGGCATTCTTTACTGCAGTGCTGGATGCACGGGGGATTGCTCCACCTAATGCATGCCAAAAGACAAAAGCACACATTATATACAATAAAAGAAATTAATTCATGTAATTTCTGAGAAGTACACACCTTTTTCCAGAGGATCTAATGCATATGTTAATACATTATGCAAGTGTACTAAAATGTGGGGAAGGGTCTCTGAGGGGCTTCCATGGGGGTTTTCAGTGGTCCATGGTGGTCTCTAGTGGTTGTGGCAGAGGTGTCTCTGAAGTATCCTTTCCATGAACTCTTGAGGTTTTTTTCATTTAAGGCCTCATCTTGGCTCACTGCTCTCTGTGTAAAGTTTCTCAGCTTTTTTATCTTCGACTACCACAGGTGTCTGCTGGTTTCTCTGCCCTCCCCAGGATGTACCCCTGACACTTGCAAAAATTCTGTCCATGTGTGTATTCTTATCTGAGACCCCTTAAAGCAGTTCGCACCAACTGCTTGCAGGCATCAGCTAGCAGGCACCACTAAAGCCCCTTCAAGTGTTGGACAATGGGGAAATGGAAGCATATTCCTTTTAATTCTGAGAAAATGGTTATCAAGCATAGAACCATAAGAAAACCTGAGAATCTTTACAACCAGAAAGTGTAAGTCATAAAAGAAAACAGGAAGGTAATTTCTTGGATCAGAGTGCTTCTTTTGGCAACAGAAGAAAGCTGGACCATACACCAAACCAAAGCAATACACCTGCTTTGGACTTGTAACAAACCTAGCTTCACAGCAAACATGAATGAAAAGCAATGAAAAAGTGTGTAGGGATGGAACACGCTCTTGGTGAAGCTTTCTATGACAAATATAGAAATATTTGTTAATTCTTCTCTGTCTTCCTCCTGAAGCTTACAATGAAGAGAGGGATACATACCAATGTTAAGACCTATTTCTCAGGTAGGTCTGCTTTCTAAACTACTGAAATGAAACATAAACATTTTGTGTTATAGTCACTGTTCTCTAACCTGACTATAACCTCACATAAAACAGAGCCCTGTCTGTAACTCTTCCCCCTGTGAGGGCATGCAGTGACCAGCAGGCCCATAAACTGGGTTTCACACACTTTTAAAGACACAAGCCAGTGGTTCATCCTCCAGAGTAGGTTTCCAGTGTGGTGAAACACAGTCCATAAGGAACCCAGTGAAGTACTGAAGCAAAACATGGGCTGTTGGTGCAGCATGAGGGGAGGCTGGAAACTCAATCCTGTTTCTTGGCTGCTGCTCTGGGATTAATGCACAAGTTACATGAGCTCTGTCCACTCTGGATATAAACAGGGTGAGCCAGGCCTCGTATCTGCACAGGAAGGTTTGCAGAATGGAACCCTAAGGGGTAACTTCATGACAGCCCTTCCTCAAAGGGAAAAATGGCTTGTCTCTAAATCTTCACCGATTCTCATCTGCTGAGAATCACCATTCAAATGGCCTAATTTAAAATCACTTAATAAAAACTTACCATGATTTCATTATATACTTTTGTGGTTATTTTTGTCTCAAAACCGCTAGCTTTCTTATTACACTAACTTTACCTTCATTTCCTAATTGAAGTTTTGAGCAATTATATCTGTGAAATTAAAAATCTTGCCATAACAAAGCACATCTTGGATGCCTATATGTAAATCACAACATACTATCACACAGAAGTGACTTTCCCTCCACACTTTTCCCTTAAGAACAAGATTCAGAATAGCTCTATGTCTTACATAAAGAACAATAACCTTGTTGTTAGTACTAACGAGGCAGCTAGATCCTTGACAACAGTCGAGCCGGTCAGAAACCAGCCCTGATATTTAAGCACAGCTTCCACGCCGCGGTGCAGCGGGGGGCCAGAGCCGAGCCCCCGGGGAGGAAGGCGGGAGGTCTCAGCGCAGCCCGGCGACCCCGCTCGCCCAACAGGAAGCCCCGAGCAGGGAACCGCGGCTCACAGCACTCACCTCGGCTCCAGGGAAGGCTCGGGACCCTCCCTGCTGCCCACACGAAGCCGCACCCCGGCCGGGCGCGTTACCGGCTGCCCCCCGGCATGGCGACACCGACCCCGCGGAGCACGCGCTCCCTGGCCGCGCCTCCAGCCCATTGGCTGCGACGGGCCGCGCTCCAGAGCCTGATTGGCCGGCGCGGCGCCCGCGCCAACCGCGTGCTGCCCCCCCCCCCCCCCCCCCCGCCATGTTACCTGAGGGGCGGCCGCGCCTCTCTGCGGCGCCCTCAGGGCGGCACGGGGCTCTCCCAACGTTTTACTAAACCCCCCTCGGCAGCTGGAAGGTTTTCAGGCTGAAGGAGCATGGTACAGGCTGTGGAGACGAACACTGAAGTGGGGAACGTCGCCCAGTAAAAACCTGCTACGCAGCAGCATACATTACAACATTGGTTCTGGGCCCTGCTCCCTCCATTAAAAACATACCTGTAAAGTAATTAATGGAGAGTGCAAAACATCACCTAGCTGCCTAAAACAACCCCCCAACCCCATATAATCAATTGTTCAGAGCATTTAAAAGCAGAGACAAGCAGGAACCTGCCCCTCACTGTGTACTATTTCATCTAAGTGATCTCTTTATGGCAACCCCCATGATCACTGCAAGATGAAATTTAATACTAAAATTGACATTTTTGATGAAGCAATCTGCCTCCTGTTGTGAAGGATTCTTTCAGGGGAAATTAGTATGTGGATTACCTATATGTTCATAAATACTCTTCTAAGCGGAGAGTGAATCCAATTAGCAATACCGTTCACGTTTCTCCTGCTGGGATGCTGTCCCTGTCCTCCCCCTGCCCAAGCACACCCTGCTATTAAAAATGTGCCCTTAGTCACACAAACCCCTGCTTTTGTATATTTTACAACCAGCACTGCTCACATCTGTTTGTCTGCAGCATATATTAAAAAGGAAAAGGAGCTGTTAACACCAGTATCATCCAAAAAGTCTGTATTTTTCAAGAGAACATCATCATGACAGACCACTCCATAAAAACTACCCAAACAAGTGACATCTTTATTGGCGAGTTCTGCTAATGAATTTCCTTTTCCACACTCGTATCTCCTAACAGTTTGATTGAAAAAAACAAAACACATTTTGGGTAACATTCCATTTGCAAACAATAAAAATATTTAAAAATAAAACAAAGGATAACAATTTTAAATACAAATTCTAGGAAAACCCCTCCTGGTTCCCCCAAGAGCCATTCCTCGCCAGGCTGCCACCACCTCGGCTCCGCTCTGAGTCAGCGGGCTGGGCACCGAGGCTCTCTTGTTTGGAGCTCAATTAAAAGGACTGGGACATGTGCTATTATTACCATTCAAAGCCCTGTTGTACATTCTTCACAGGAAAACAAAAAACAGTTTGCAGTAAAACAAACAGTACTTTTTCTTCCCTTATTCTAAAGCTAAGTCATACTGAAAGTTAGGGGGGAAAAAATGTGGTTTCAACATTCAGCTACTTTATCACACACAAAGATTCCTATTAAGAGCATATCCAGGTTGAAATACACATCTGATTTCTGTCATGAGGTTAATGCTGATGGGGTGTGAGATGCAGTCTACTTTGAAATGATAAACACATCACTTCTTGATGAGTAAATTATTATTTTTAGACTTGTGGACCAACGCTTAGTTGCTAGGTTGTTTCTCCTGAATCTTGCCAGGAGAGACAGTTTTCACCACTACCACAAATGAAAAGATGACTGGTGGCAATCACACACCTTATCATCAGTTAGTAAGATGCTGTATTTAGCACATTAGTTTGCATTCTGAAAAACCCTTAGTTCATTTTTTTTAGGCCCCAGAGGCTTTGTACACCAGAAATTACACAAGTCAACCACAGAAAATTGTAAATTGGTATCCACAGCGATTTTGAGGTATTCCACAAGAAACCTGGCTCTGCACCTGAATGTTCCTCTCAAAAACAAAAACAAACCCCAAAGCCCTAGCTGGAGTGGAAATTTCATTTAAAAGATTCCTTTCATCCCCACGTTCCACCACATTTGACCAACATGGACATACTTATTTCCCCAGGGGCACAAAAAAAAGCCTTCTTCATCCTTTTCCTGGAATATTAATTTCAGCACTTCATTCCTAAATTTCCGGGTGCACTCCGAAGAGATGAAGAGAAAGGTGTTATTTTCTAGCCAAACCAGAAAAACACATTCAAACACTGTTTTTGGTTTATTTAATTTGCGAAGGTGCTCTAAGAAGATACTGGCGATCCCCTTATGTTGAAAATAGCAGCGGTTTATGCTCTAACCTCCAGTCTGTGAGGAAGAGGCTAGGGAAAGATCTGGACCGGAGAGTCTGAAGACCAAGTTAAGAAGAAATGGTCTCCCGGGTCTGGATTTGGCTTGATGGAACCGTATCTATTGAGGCAGTCGGCATCGACAGAAGGTTGCTCCTGTGGAACAGGAGATGCTGCTTCATAGGGTGAGGAGATTCCTATGGGACACGTTGCCTGCCTTACTTGCAAGCTTTTTTTCCTGTTAGGGCTGAAGGGGGAAGGACAGCTTTATTCTTCAGGTAACTGCTGTTCTCTTTTGAGTAGTACATTCAGAATAATTTCCAATAAACCAGAGCTGTAGAGCTAGTTGTGTATAATAAATTGCCCGCAACATCTTAACTGGTTACGTTATTTTTCATGAAAAGTGGAAAACCTTTATAATGACCTTAGAAGGAAATAATTCGCTATTTCTGTATTTGTAGAAAAACCATAGGCAGTAACATTTTCTAAAGTGCTTCATTACTTATCAGTTACTTTTTTAA
This sequence comes from Athene noctua, assembly GCF_965140245.1. Lineage (NCBI taxonomy): Eukaryota > Metazoa > Chordata > Aves > Strigiformes > Strigidae > Athene > Athene noctua. The sequence continues at coordinate 29,843,897 of NC_134043.1, read as the reverse complement.
AAATTAGACTTGTATTTTGTAGCGGCATAGTTTCCTAGTAGTTCATGGACCAGTAGATAGTTTCTGATGTAAAAAACCCATCACATATTTTGTTTAAGCAAGTGACACTTGCTTTGACAAATGCACCAAAGTGAGTCATCTAAGTGCAAAACCCACCATTTGTTAAAACATGGCCTTATGCTGGTTTATTAATGCAACTTTACATCCTTAAAAGTAGTTTACTTCAACTCCAAGAGCAGGGATTAAATAATACAAATAAAAGTTGAAAATTCAATGAAGCTATTGCCTATTTACCCTGAAATAAAATAGTCTTATGATTCCACTGGTGCAAAAATCCCTCCGAACACCTTTGTTTTATTGGCAAAGTCATTTAAGGTCACTTTTGCTTCCAAGACCATCTTCTTCCATGGTTTCCACTGAAGGAGTTTTGCTTTGTAATGGCTTGTGGTTCCACAGTGATTTGTAAATGAAAAACCTACTATGAATAACTCTACTGTAGTCACTAAATTACAGATACTGTCATGAGAAAGTCCAAAACTTACAGTGTTTTTTTTTTAAATTTTCAGCAAGACACAAAATTCCAGTCCAGTTAAAGTGTTTTCTTTGAATGCCATTTTAAATGGCAATAAATGGCTGCTGTGCCTTCTGGATGGAGAACTTAATGCGATGCCCGATGTGCTTCTTACATGGTAGACGGACATTGTACTTCAAATGTACCCAAAGAACGGTGTAGAAGGGCTCCCGCAGGCACAGCCACTTGGATCAGCTACTCCTATGTGTACAGTGCAGTAGATTTGAATCTGCGTAGAGAGAACCACAGCTGGGTGGCACGTAGCAAATGTTGGGGTTGTCTGTTCTCAGAAGGCATGACACAAAGCATCCCGGACAGCAAGAGCCAGAAGCATCTGCAACGTTGTTCTGGTTCTGTCAAGTAGTAAGAGCATCGAAAGGGGGTGGTTATTGCTGAGACAGTAAAGCACTCCGGTTGGCTTTCATCTTCTCCAAGCGTTTTACTAGATGACCATTGCTGACTTCAAGCTCTTCAGTTTTATCCAATGCTGAACGAAGCTGAAGGAAGGAATCAGAAAAAAAAGAAAAACCACCTGTAACTTTCACAGCGTTTTCACTTTTCAGAGATAAAGCAAGGTTTGTAGTTACCAACACTAACTGACCATACTGCTGGCACTTCCTTACAAGATAAAACAGTTGAAAATTCTTATTAGCAGAGTTAAAAGTAAATGTTGTGCATCCGCTCTCAAGGCCACACAGAGAGATATTTTCTAAGCATGGTGCCAAGAATCCAAGGTATTTACAGAATGTTGAACAAATGGCTCAGGGTTTGCCTCAACTTCAGAGGCATGGATGCTCAGGGATATCTGCTGGGTGACATACGTCTGTCTCACTGCCTGGCTTTTATGTTTCTGGTTCCTGGAACTACAGCCACAGCCATGACTTCGGTGCCTTGGTTTTCCATAAAGTCCACCACAAGATGAAGGTAGGGAGAGGTGGACTGCATGGAGCAATATTTATAGGAAGCAGAGCAGAAGGAATACTTAGAAAAAGCAAAGATCCACACTGAAAAAAAATCCACAAAACCTCAGGAGGCAGATGTGAAAGAAGCTGCCAAACGTTATTTAAGCTGGTTGTAGCAGCTACTTGGAGAGAATATGAAGTTTGGTAAGACAAGGTTAAAATTACAGACAGCTTGAAGATGCAATGTTTTAAGAGACAGAAACATGTCTGTGGATGGACACACTACAGCAAACAGGCATGAAGACATTGATAGAGTGAGAGAAACAGGCTCAATAAGAATGATTCATATCCATTTAGCACTCAGGTTTAAATTCTGAAGACTGAAAGCATAGACTGTCATTCCTGGTAAGGTGTGACAGTGCTTAAACGATGAAGCGCCAAAATTAACTTTGGAGTGAGATTTCCAGCTTTCCACTGCTGTAATTTCCAAATTAACATCTTTTAAAAAGACCAGTGATTTACAAACCCAGAATTTGTAACACCCAAAGCAATGAGCCTGCAGGTGTAACAAAGGACAATGACAGCAAAGTAGAAGTTCTTCAGCTTGATGAATGTCAAACCACAGGAGCAGTCACAGCTGCAAAGCAGCATGCAAACCTGAGCATATGAAGGCTGCTTCTAGATTCAAGCTGTTGAAGTAGAACTTGAGTTCGGTCCAGAGAACCAGCTCCGGTACGAAGCAAAGCACTGCAAGTCAGTTTAGGAAGGAATAGTGAAATGGCAGTGGGAGCTCACAGTTGTGACTGTTACTCCAGCTTGAGTGTGTTAAGTTTGGTTAGAATGAATAACTGTAGACATTTATTCTTTGCTCTGCTATGAAGGGTAGTTCCTTCTCTAAAATGCACCAGACAGGTCTCCCCCCACGCGGTGCTGGCTGACTGCTAGCCTATGACAGTCTGCATTTAGTTACCTCTCTCTGTAGCTTGCGTTTCTCTGCTTTCAGTTCATCTTCTACTCTTTCAGCATTTTCAGCAGCAGTTTTGTATCGGGCTACCTGACCTTCCAATCGTATTACCTAAGGTAAAGGCAAAGTTTTTGAATTAAAAGCTGTACCAAGAAGTTACTCTGAAGCTTTACTGTTCCACTAGTAGTTAAGCAATAACCAGAGACATAGTCACTTTTCTTTAACAAAATAAAGGCATATTTTGAGGGGAAAAACCCAAAACAAACCAAAGAAGCCCAGCCATGGTAACTTATCCCAGACCTTTTATACACATCCATGTTTAATATGCTTCCAGCAACAAAAAATACAGTCCATTGACTAAATTTATCTTAGCAAGAGTATCACTGACATACCCTGGACAAGAGCAAACAGTCAAAATTGAACAGTCTTGTATAAAATCCATATATAATACATCATATGCCAGGAGCCATTTAAAAATTGTCAATAGCTAGGCATAACAAAGTTCTGAAGACTTCAGTAAGTACTCTCGATATACCTTTGTCTGAACATTTTTCCTTCCATAAAGATGAACAATAATTCAGTCTTCCTCATACATAAATGAAAGCATTTTAAGTCTTTATGTCTCCAAAACTCCTGCTTCTTATTTTATGGGAAAATGACCGTAATCATGATTTCATTTATCACATAATAAAATAGACTTTCTCATTGCATTCTCACCGTGCCTAAACAAACAGAACAAGCCAGAAACTTACATTCTGCTCCAATGCTGTTATCTCTTGCTCAGATTTTGCTAGTTTAAATTTGAGATCACTGATCTGTCTGTTGGCATCTCCTAAAAGAATTGCAGATTGATCAGAGATGTCAGAACAAGTATCAACGTGTCTTCTAACAAGCCTGTCATAAAATTTTTTTCCATGCTACAGGAATATACTTGGGGCAGCAGTAGAGTAGCAAGCGCTCTGTCAAGAAAGTGCCCAGAAGATAGGCACTATTCTCAGTCTCCCAATTCCCCTCTGACCACTCTGAAAGCAGAATTAACCAGGAACTCACACCAGCTCTTCTAGGGAACACAGAAGGGAGATTTCCAATTACAATCTTGTTCAAACAAAGGGTAATCGTTCCCTCACCTCTAGCAGAGGTGCATGGCTGGCCCAGTTTGAAGCTCCCCTAGCACTGCAGGCTCATTTCTACTTTGAGCCATGTGGTTATTGTACAGATACATTTTCTCGCTCACATGCAGGACACAAAAGTTCTCTTAAAATCAAAATGTAGCTCACTTTGGAGGTCAATCATGTGCATATCTGTCCCATTTTCCAGAACTTCATCTTCTGACTGTGTATTTTCCATCTTGCCATTCTTTTGCTTTTCTTCCAGTTGTCCCTTCAATTTTTTAACCTAAAGGACACAAAATAATTAGTTATTAAGATCAGTAAGGGGAAAATTATGGCTCAGTACTCAAATTCACTCAAGTATTATAAAACAAATTATATTTTTTTGAAAACCAAATTAAAAAAAAAATCTTTTGTTACAAAATAATTTCCTAGAAATTCATGTTCTAAATATCTGTGCTTATGCATAAAATTCAGGAGTAAACGTAACAAGTGGAAAAAGACTATTTTATTAGAAAAAACATAAATGTTCTGTAAGCACATTCATGTAAAACATTCTTAATAAAACCCCAAACTGTGTTTGATTGTGTGTGAAGTCTCAGGCCAAGGATATAGTCAATAAATGAAAGCATAGAGCATCCTGCAGAGAAACAGATCAGCTAAAGCTTTTTGAATAAGCTTTACATCCGCTGTGGAATATGACAGTACCAGCAATAATTACTTTAATTGCTATTTACCCATCTACTGTAATTCCTCCAGCATTTCTTTCTGAATGGCCCATTACCCACAGATCCTGCAAATGGGAAGGCTTACTCTTATATATAAAATTTGCTTCTGTACTTCCTAGACCATATTTGTTTTTCCCTTGGGCTTGGCCAATCTGAAGTATTACTTTTCAGAAATGGTCCTGGAGAAGGAGCTTTAGGTGACTAAGGACACTGAAATGCGACTGGTTAGCAAGACAGAACAGGCACACTGGGTCATATCTTTCTTCCCCTGTATCCTGAGTTAGTGCACAGGAGAAATATTTCAGAGGAAGACTAAAGTGGCAAGCAACTCAGTAAATCCTCAGCAAGAGAAACCCAGCACACGTTCCGAAAGGCAACGGCACTGCTGTTCTATACCTTACATTAAGTCTATTCTGTTTTTCTTATTCTATGCTATTCTTATATTTAGTAAAGACACAGCATTTCAGTTTTCCTGTGATTACCTGGTCTAGTAAGGATTCTCGTTCATCAATGAGTTTTTTCAGCCTGTCTGAAAGAGAAAACTGAAAGTTCAGTGCTGATTTGATCGAGCCGCACATTTCAGAGTGCTTCTGATGTTAAGACCAAACCATTAAGGTTAGTGAAACTAATGATGAAGGTAGTTATGCACGTACCACAGGAAATGAGGCCACAGACAGGGCTGGGAAGGGGCTGCAGCCAGGGGAGGTTATGTCATTCTCACAGAACATGCTTGTCACGGCAGTAGCAGCACCCAGCTGCATGCAAAGAGGCTAATCTTCTATGTTAGGTTAGCATGCAAGAACTCTAGGGTCAAACACAACTGCAACACAAAATCTCACAAATCTTTACAGTTTAACATAAAGAAAATACTGTAAACATAGCTAAGCACATTCTCAGCGCTTTAAACCTTCACTTCTTTTCCTAAACAGCATGGCAATGACATTGTGTTATCTCCAGAATTACGACCAAAAAATCATTTGCCCATTAAATTATTTTTGTTTCAAATGCAGCAGATTGGTAAAACATTCTTTTCTCTTTAATCCTTCATAGTCAATTCTTCTGGTCAAACATCAAGCAGGTGATGGGCAATCTGGACCAACTGTTGTGCTACACTTGAACTTGGAGGTGCTACAGATCAGCACATGGATATGTGTGGCATTCATTAAAAAAGTGCACACTACGGAATGAGACAACTGGAAAAAACAACTAGACAGTAAGTAACCAAATCACTTGTTTTCTTCCCCTTCCCTATTAAGGGGTGCAAAAGATGAAAGCATTTCAGCAGGTACTCACAAATTTCTTACCACTAAAATTACTTTACCTCATTAACAAAGTACACTGGAACATAGCATTCAAATATACTTATTAGAAGAGGATATATTGACCTCAGACAAGTCTTACTCCACAAGTCTGAAGTGTATGTTTAATGCAGGTTTATTTAGCTTGCCTCCCTTGCCAGCAAGCAGTCACCTGTGCAGAACCCAGGGTGTTCAGAGCTCAACTCCACATCTAAGGTCTGGCCTGTTAATTAAATGGTTAAAATCCAAAGGTCACTCAAGAGAAGTCTTTTAGTAAAGAAAAGTCTTTTAGTAAGCTTAAAGAAAACAACTGACAAATTACAGATACAAATTACAGCTGGTGGACTTTTGACAGGTAAATTCTACTGAAGACTTAAGTATTTTTCGAAAGCTTTGAAAACATCAGTCCTCCTTTGCTGTTAAACCCTGAACAAGTCAAAATCTTGTGGTTCCCCCCTTTTTTTTTGTTAACATGTGCAGTAAAGGGAATAAAGAGTCTGTATTGAGTCAAATCATAAAGTTTTCAAATGAACGTCTCTCTATATCGTAGATGTGTACAGCCTATTAGCTAGTAATAACGTGGTATGTCATTCTCCTCCTGGGTATACAAGTTCCCATATACCATCAGTTATTCTAGAGCACAGAATAAAACCTTTACCTTGGTTTCTGATGCAATACCCAAATACAAATCTTAAAAGTAACATCCCAGTTCAGCAGTTGTATGCATTCATTTTGAACCTCCTCAAGTCCTATCTTGGGTGTTTTTCTTTTTTTGCCATTTGTAACACACCCAGCATTGTTACACCTGAGCATTGATAGGGAAAAACAAAACAAATGAAAACAACAAACAAACCACATTTTTGTAAATGATCGAGAGTAACAAAAATTTACAAGTATAAACTTGCAAAGTTTACAAGTTTACAAAAACCTTCAAAATAATAAAACAAATTCACATATCTATATGGGAAGGAAAGGAAGCTTAAGACAGAAGTTCTGTAAAAGAACGATAGGGAAGAAAAATAAAAAGTCAATGAAGAAAGCAAGGAAAGCAAACAGTAAAAGAAAAGTCAGAGATATTCAGACTTGGAAATAAGGTTGTGAGTCACAGGTTGGCAGAGATCAAGAAATGAAGCTCTAAGGATTGGAAAGAGAAGGAGGGCTGATGCAGAAGGAAACCTCTAGGCCACTACAAAATTAACCCAAACTTAATGACTTCAAAAGGACCAAATAATCCACCTTGATCCTGAAAACAACTCAGTCATGCACACAGCTAAGTAACTGTTATTAACACAACCACTGCTGTGGGGTGAAATATGCCTGCCTGAAGAAAGGACACCTTCTCCAGTTTCCAGTAAGGAAGCACATCAGCTTCCTTCAACCCATCTCACTGCAAAATGGATGTTAGCATTTTGGGATGAACCTTCAAATCTGATCCCCCCACCAGTTCTCTCTTCCCTCATCATGGACATCTGTGCACCCCACCGGGACAGACAACATCCTGGCAGTAGGATTTACAAGACCACAGAAGAAGTTAGTTTGCTAAAATTGCCATTCATGTAGAAAAGCTTTCTGCATGTACAGATGAAGGTCTCTTTGGTTTCACTTATCTTAGAACTCCACACTAACAAAGAAAACTTACTTTAGCTTTAATAGATATCTCTGCAGAGTCACCTTAACTTTGCATATGGGAGACATTTTTCCAACAAATCAAGGACCTGAGGACCTTGAGAACAGGTAAGCAGAAAAGAGCAATCTACTGAATTAGGACGTGAGGCAGCTAATTAAAATTCTCATCTGTAACAGTCATCATCCTATTTCAATACAAAGATACTACAATGAATAATTAGAGTGTGACATTCATCTCACTTATATTTAACTTAACATGATTCCCAGGCTACTCCCTGCTCCAATTCATGGCTTTCATGCGCAAAGGAGCTTAACAGGGGGTTGATGCGAAGAGCTGGGCCTGGGGAAGTCCTGGGAGAGAGCAGGGGACAGAGTGGTGGTGGTGGTTACCAGTTTATTCTGCTATTGTACAGGCCTGTTTGTAAGTCTAACAACTATTCTCATGACCTTGGTATTGCCATTGACTCAGGGTATCGCTAACTAGGCTGCTGCTTCAGTGGCACAATTGACCCAACATCCCCTGATCAGCCCCAGATCCTTGACATCTCTTCCTACTTGGAGGGGAGCATGGGGTGGGAAGCAGCCAGCTTTAACCTGAATGACTTGCATCATGTATGGCCCAGCAAGTAATTAATCCTGATGCAAATGAAAGGGGTAAACTGCACTTAGAGATTGGGAAGACACCCCGTGAAGTCACACCAGCAGCCCTAAGCAGCTAGTCAGAACAGCCTGCAAGAATCCAACTGTCACATCAAGAGCAGGTTGGGTAATACTTCTCCGGATCTGTCAATTTATTTTGGATCATGAGACAACAACAACAACAAAAAATTACTGAGAAATGTCTTCCTCTCTTCCTCAGAAGAGGAATACTGCTGAGGACAGGCTGTTGGGACAGTGAATAAGCATAGATTTAGAAGACAGCAGCTTGCAGTACTGATTTTGAGGGGGACAGGAGGACTGTTCTTTTCCATAATAAAGGAAATCTTGACAAAGGCCTTTCACTATTACTTGCTGAATAAGGAAAAAAAGTTTTTTCAGCTACTGCTTTTGAAAGCATTTCAGACTAGCTCTGAATTCACAGTAATGCACAAACCTGGGCTACAGGCTACATGTGCCACTAGGTATTGAACAGAAAACCCAGTGAGCACTTGTAGCTATTCTGAAAGACAAAAAAGCCTTGTACACCGAGAGCGGTGCTCACTGCAGCACACATCAGCAGGCTGTCCCTGCTCAAAACCAAAGGGGTAACACAACAGCAACAAATATGAATCTTGGTTCTAAGTTCACCTCACAATCTCTTGGTTTCATGTTAGACCATGAAAAGACTGATTTTGATATTTTGCTGTCTTTGAAAGTTAAAACCAATGAAGAAAGGGACAAGCTAGATCTTTTTTTCTATCTGTTAGCTATCACAGGGAAAATGCCAAAAAGTGTTTTCAACTGTGCAACTTCACAAAAGATGCATTTTCTAGGTAATTCCTCCTGAGACCCTGTCTCCTCTCCCTCTCTAATAACACACATTTCACGCAGTGATAGCTGGCATATAGTATTTATTAAATTTGAATATAACATCTAGCAGTTCCCTTTATCTTCAAGATAATTTATTTGGGAGACCTTCCCCTCTCTCTTGATGTACATATACTCAAGCAAAAAACAAAGAGAGAAAGAATACCATGACCTTCTCCTCCACAGTACTTGCCCAATTCCAGGGACCAGCTGCCAACAGAGGTCCCAAGCAGCTACCAAGGACGGATTTCTAGTCAGCTATTCTGCACTCCTATCCTAGTTTCATCAAGAGTCGGCCAGTTACTACAGGATAAAAGCTGGTATGCAGACAGTTAAGACTAGAGTTGCTTCTCCTTCTGTGACTTAGCTTTAAAAGGGACCTCTCTTACAGATGCTTTGTTTTCTGAAGTAGAAAAACTAGTTGAAATCAGCTCACCATTAACTCCCTTCAACCATCCAGAAACATTTCTATTGGAAACAAACTCATATGAAAACCACAGGAAATGCTGGTATGCGCCTAATTTAACGCAGAGTTGCTTATAGATCTATCCACAAGTATAGGTGAAGCCTGGTTAAGTGCTTAATTACATAGGTAAGTGTATTTAACATTTAAATATGAATGCATTTAAAATACTTTCAACCATTAAACAATATATGCATGTTGCGAGTACAGCAGAGACAAATCTTTAAACAAACACTGCTACATAGTGACAAGAGATGTTTTTTAAGATCTATGACTTTTTAGATTAGCATTTAGTGTAAACCCTGAAGAACAACAAGTGCTAATACTTACAGACACCATACTCGAACTATTGTAAATTGGAGAGAAGGCATATGAAGAGTTACAGGCTTACAGTCCTGTGTTACAGGTTTACAGTTAAGGGTGCCATCATATATTAAAGGTCCTCAAACATCAAGGCTGCCCATTCCTAGTAACATAGCTCTTCTAGCTATCTAGCACAACACAATAAATTTAACAAAGCAGCAGAAACATGCTGTTGAAATTATATAGATTTAAGTAAATATTTATGCAGGTTTATAAACAGTGCTCTGGACAGGGAATTTGAAGTATAAAATATGTTTATTTCAATTATATACAGCTCAGTACATTTTGATACACATCTTGAAATTTTGCAGTCCATTTGTATTCCATTAACTTTGTAACATCAGCACAAATACAGCCCTCCATAGCCCCCCAACCCAACTCCTCACTTGGCATTCCCTTGGGACTTTCATTGCTTAGAACAACTTTAAATGAATTTTTAAGAATGCAAAACATGCTCTTCCTCCAAAGGACTAGCAAAGATGCAAGAAGAAATAATACCGATGGGGTTAAAGTGTCTAATTTGTGCCAACAATTCAAAGCAATCCAGCTTTTCAAAAAGGCACGGGGCTAGTATACAGAACAACAATCATCTTTGGTCTGATATATAACAAGAATTAAAACATGCAAAGTTACCTTCTTTCCAGAAAGGAAGAGGTAAGAATTTTTCAGAGATAAAAACATTCTTTCAGAATCATAGTTTGCAAAAAATATAATTCAGTAAGGAAATGCAATTTTAAACAAAAATCTTCTTGGAAAAATAGATATTTTATATATTCATAGCTAGACAGTAGTTGATAGCAAACCTAAGCACACATTACAGTGTGTATTGACACTTTGGAAAAAATAAAAAGCCATTTAAGACATGGTGTAAAAGGCCTGTTGTGGTGCAAAGTGCCTAGATGAAGTAAACGTATATATTTATTCCTTTCAGCAAACTAACACCTGTATATTGCACTTCCTTCAAACTAGACTGTTCTTCCAAAGTGTTTAGACTAAGCAGATTCACAGTGATCTAACTAGATTTTAGAATATGACCGTATTAGAAATACACAAAGTGGAATGAGAGTATCTTTTTTTTCCATATTTTTAAAAAAATTGGTTCCTAGGCTTTAAACATTCAGAAAGAAGTTTCAACATCAGATCAGTGTTGCTGATCTACTGAGCTCCTTCACAAAGTGTTAATGTATTTACTATAGATCTAATGCATGCAAGTACACAGAAATATGTGCATAAATTCACAAAGGTCCAATGCACATAAGTACATTCAAGACATCCATCATCTAGGCTAGAAAAAAATAATTTCCTATAGAAATTCCTCAGTAGCAGTTATCCACACTAGAAGTACTTTAATTGCAAGACAGTCTTAATATCGATTTGTGATTTTGTCTTTTGGTCATAAATTTGTAATCTTAGATACAGCAAAACCAAACCCACACACAAGTTCTTGTGGCTAGGTACGTCAGTGAATTACTTAATACTTGCAACATTACCACTTACATAACACTGTATTATGATGTGAGTTACCTATAAAGAAAAAACTTTTAAAGAGTATTCTGAAGGTCTGCTGTATTGTGCAAAGTGTATGCTTCTGTATTGGGACTGATCAAATGGCATGTAACTCATGTAGCCTTGAGATTCTGAACTTACGATATTGTACAGTCATCTCTGGATTTACCCTTCCCCCTTCTACCACCCTGCAAATCCTCCCTGCTTTCATCCCTGTTATTGCCAGCACTTTCCAACTCCTGTTCCGAAACATTTTCATCTGGTACTTTTTCCACTTTATTAGAAACTGATGCTTTGATTTCATCTTCCATCACATCAGTCCTCTCACCAGTTTCCTCTTGCAAGCACCCTGTTTTGTCAAGCTCATCTCCTTTTTTGTGCTGCAAGCTGCCATCTTCAGTCAAAGCATCTTCAGTTTCTATTTTGTCTGTTCTTTCTCCAGCTTCATCTGTTTGGACAGTTTTTCCAACAGCCCCATTTGCTCCATTACCCTCTTCTTTTTGTGTATCAGCTTTTTCTCCATTACATTTTTCATCAGTTTCTAGTATCTGTTTTGACTCTTCATCAAAATCAAATGCATCACCATCATCTTCCAGTCTTTCCCCTGCTTGACCCTCCAATTTCACTTGTTCACTAACATTTTCATCCTGCTCAGTTTTCTGGGCTAGGGAATTATCTGCACCTTCCTCAGAAGCAAATCCACCACCATAGTGGCCTGCAAGCTCTAACTCTTGCTCATTTTCTTTCAGTGTTTCTTTATCAACTTTGTTGTCAGTAGTTACACTAACATCTACAGTTGACTCCTCTTTAGATTCACCTTCCTCTTGTTTAACTACATTCTGTGCTTCTCCTTCTAAAGGAACATTTTTCTCTCCTACTGTATCACCTGTTGTTTCTTCACTACACTGAATTGTCTCAACTTCTGCCTTTGACTCTAAATCTTCTACCCATTCTTTCCTACTTTCCTTTCCTTTCCCAGAGTCATTCCCTGTTTCCAATTCTGAGTCCTTACTTTCGTCATCTACAAGACTTGCGCCTAAACTGGTTTCCTGAGTTGCCATCTCTTCCACAACGCCTGTGTCTGGCTCTGCCTGCTGCAGCACCCTTCCTTTTACCTCAGTAACACAGCCTACAGCCTCCACAGATGCCTTATCTTGCTCTCCTGTTTCTGCAGAATCTGAACACAGCTCCAGCTCTTCTATTACTACCTCCTTCTGTCTGTCCTTCTCAGCCGCAGCATCTTCAAGTTCAGTTTCATCTTGCATATTTTGTTCCTCTGATGCTGCTGAAGGACTGTCCTCTGAAGAAACTGGCCGGATGCGTGCCTGATCTCTTCCACTTTCCTTTTCACTCGTACTTGCTGGGATACCGCTTTTGCATGACTCTGTCCTCTCCAAACTCACATTGTCCATTTCCCTCATCTGACCCTGAACTGCATTCCCACCCTCATTTTCTTCAGCGGCTCTATCACCTCCTGTTTTATCAGTTCTTCCATCAGTGCAGTCTTTGCTTTCAACAAGCTCTTCCCCCAAGACACTTGTAACCTTGTTTTCAGCACGTTCTTCCGAGTGCTGGAATCCCTCAGCATGACTCTCCACATTTACTTCTTCACTAAGAGACCCTGCTGCTGTAACCTCTGGTAGCTCTGCCTGCTTAGAAACTAACTCACAGCTCTCCCTTGCAATCTCAGCTTCTTGATTCATTTCATTATCACTCATAGCTTTAAGATCTTCTCGTTCTTCCTGTTCCGGTGAAGCTTTTTCCAGTTCATGCTCTGTACCTAAGTCACAAGGCATTTCCTGAGGAGTCTCAAAAACCTGATGAGCTTGCAAAGAGCCCACCTCTGAGTTCCGATCTGTCCTTGCACTGAAGCCATGCCACTCAGTTTCTGTACTAACAGGCTGCTGGAGTGTTGTGCCTGCGAACTCAGTCTCCTTTCTCAAATTACCCGTGTCACTAGCATCACTTGAAGAAGCATTCCCTGATACATATTCTGTAAGGCTTTGAATTTGTTCTGTAAACCTGCTATCTGGTAACATCACTGTTGACAGGGCATCACGTTCTTCAACCATTTTTTCTGCCTTTGCATTTTCATCAGCATGCAATGTCTGTACTTCCTGCTCCTCAGATTCCTCTTTGTGTTCCTCACGCTCAGTATTCTGAAAGATTTCTCTTTTCCCCATATCCTCCAAAATCTCATTTTTCATGTCCACTTCATTGGCTTTGCCTAAAAGACCATTGAGAAAGTTGAAGGGACCACACTACAGCACTTACCTCCCCACTTAAAACCCGAAAGAGAATGAATCAAAGAATAGGTTAATAAAAGATCAGCTTTTGCCAATTACGTGAGGCAAAGCAGCAGTTGAATTAGTAAGGGTTCGGGGTTTTTGATCAGTGAAATTCACCACCACCCTCTCAAAGCAAGAAGTTTCTGGTGCTGACTTTTGGTTTTGTAAAGTAAAAGATTTCTGCTCTCGACTGGGTGAAATACAGCTCTTGTAGACAAGAACAACTGTTTCAAACAGTGCAATTTAACTGTAATACTTGCAGATGTAACACTAACAGTAAAGATTACTTGTTCTCAGCAACATTCTCTAGAACTTTAAACACTGACACCGCTCTGTGCAGGCAGGAGTGTGTGTCTGATGCCATTATAATGAAGTAATCAAGGATTATTCACTAATATTTTACTCCTAAGTATCATAAACAGGCATCATCAGTGTATATGACAAACACTGAATGTAAAATCTGATTGGCAAGCCAATGGTTCAGCTGTTTAACATTACCAACACAGATCAAAGCTCAGGTATTTAGTACCCTTCACAGCCACTTCATCCACCCAAATGGATGGGAACCTTCTGTGGTTTGAAGTGTTTTTTCTTCAACTTATATATATTTAGAAGCAACTGGTATTAAAACAACAGTGTTTGTGGTTTCAGCAGTTAGCTTTTGGGTCTATGTCTATGTTGTACCTAATTAAAAAAATAAAATAAAATAAAAGAGAGATAGAAAACATATTACATTTAAAAATATACCCTTACCTTGATTTTGGTGTTCCAGATTGTTTCTGCACAAAAACTCAATGAGGCAAAAGCAGCCAACAACTAAAAGCAAGATAATTTGCACTTGCAACAGTTGGCTGCCTGTTGCTATTTATTAGTATGTTCATTTAGAACAAAAACAGGAGAGGGAAAAAAATAAATCTATTATTTCCTTTCCTTCTACTAGTATAAAGTTCTGAGTGGTCATTCATCACAAGTGCATAAGAATATTTTTGCCAACCAGATTTCTCCTTCCTAACACTATCCATCTCAGAGTCGTATTCTTTGAATTTAACAGCGTTAATCCCATTACAAAAAGTAAAAATGTTTAAGTGTTAATATTAACTGCTCAACAGTACCAGACACCAAGAATAATAAATTCATACATTAGTGTTTTAACAGCGCCCAGCACCGATGTTCAGCAGACACAGTTCTCAGGTATATAAATGAACCGACATACAAGTTTTTTATAGGAAACTAAAATGGCTTTTTTTCTGATTCTTTAGGATACGTGCTGAAAAAAAATTGAACAATAGTACAATTATTCTGGGACAATCTTCAAATTCAGGGTTTAAATAGTAATCTGAATGATTGCTACTTATCTGTAATGTAATATTTGTGTTCTTGTCCTTTGTTGCCTTGAATGGGAGATGAAGTCTGCCTTTGCAGGTAACTGCGCAACATACTTGAAGTGATAATAAATCTTAAGCAGAAAAATGCACAGGAGGTGATTCAACAAGTGGCATGCTGCGTGATGTGTTAATTGTCCCACTAACAAATGCCCAAACTCCAAGCAAAGATGAATGAATGGACAGCGAGACAGAAAGATGTGACAGGATATACAGCACTTACCTAGCGTCCCATCCCCTCCTGTCTTTAATGCCTGAGTTGTGCCTGGAACAGTTTTGGAAGAATCCAAGTGACCTTTGTTATCAAGAATGTCCAATGTTTCCCCGTTGGTGGCTACATCAGAGTCTGGGATTATTCCATGTTTCTGTGGAGAAGCAAAAGCAATGCTTTAGAGCCTGTTGCTCAGAAAGAGGAGGCTTGTTCAAGTGTTCTTGTCCTTGATATTCTGAATAAACAATTGCTTCAATCGTTCCATTAAACATGGCTGGAAGTCAGAAAAGAGCACATTACAGTTCTCAGTTTAGCCATTATGATAGAAAGCATGTGATCCCAGCTCTTTTTTTTTTTTTTTTAAACATAAATCTGCTGTGTAAAATGTTCCTCAGAGAAGTATCTCCTACAAAAGCAACTACTTAGTACTATAGTCTATACTAAGAGCTCACAGTCAATATTAAGAGGAAGGACGTTATACAGAAAATTCCTGAAATGGCAATTTATAGGCAACATGAAAATAAGAGTTCTAGCTACTGAGCTAGATTCAAACTTTCTGCAAAAATGTACAGGAGGAAAAGGTCAGCAGTTGAATTTAAGTTTCTTTTATTCCCCTTGCATACCTTCAGTTGCTCCTTCAGCACAACCACTTCATCTCTAAGGTCATCCCGCTCACTCCTTATGGAATCAAAGAAATCTTTCTGCCTCTCTAACGCCTGAGTTCCCAACACAGACAGAGGGCGAGAAGATGTGAAGAAAGGAAGGGAGACAAGTAAAGACCATGAAAAGCAAGTGTAAACAAGAATGAGTAGATTCAGATATTCAGAGATTGATGGAAGTGGCATGTATGAAAAAGGTAAAGTTTACAGATTAAAGGACCGAGTTTACACACACAGAGATAAACTTCAAATCCAAGAAAGTCACAGTTATTCAATATCCAGGAATTTCTACTAAAGACATTCAGAGCCCAATTCTTCATTAGGGATCCTTCAAATGAGGATCCACTTTTCATTCTTATCTGCTAGACAAGTTCATTCATACCCATATTCCTTCAACACGCACACTGAAGACAGAGTGCCATTCCCATGTGTTAAGAGAAGGGCATTGAAAGCAGGCCCAGCAGATTTTAATAGTCTTTTTATTCCATGGGTTACCATCATGGGTACAGTACACTTCAATTAATTTGAAAGCTGCTATTAAGTCATCTTTAGACTGGAATGTACCATGTGCAAATGCACATTTTGTTACTAAACTCCCCCAATATTTCTATGTAAGTACAAATAGAACAGTAACAAAATTTAGACAATTTTAAGTTTCAAGTTGTTACAAGTTATTGGACATCAAAAGCACAGGCAAATTGCCAGATCTCTTTCTCCTCCTATATTCAGAAAGTCTTTCAGTGCTCACTGCTAGAAAAGGAAGCCATGCTTTTCTTTAAGAGTGGGTTTCCATTTGGCTTGGATAGGGGGTGGTGGGAAGGGATGAGAGGCAAGGGTTAGAGACTTAGAGACTTTCATCCCAATAGCTCATAAATAGCTCTGTTACTCCTCTATCACATTCCAGTTTTTGCTCAGTCTGCAGATTAAATCTGAATAAGCAAAAAATCAGTGCTGATGCAATTGCATTATAAATATAATTTCCTTTCTCAATACAGCAAATACAAATGGTGCACCACAGCAAATAAATTACCCCAGGTTTTGAAATCAGACCAGCTGCTAAATTTTTTCTTGGATTTTATGATACTGGCCAAAGACAAAATTTGCTATTTGCTAGTTCACTGGTAATATAGTAAGACAGCCACACCAAGCAAAGTCACTACGGAGGATTTTGTTAATGAAGTTTTGCACAAGCAGGATCAGCTGGAGAACGACAGTGCCACTCTGAACACATTTCAGGAGTTGACAGTCCTACCCCTATTTTTTTGTCTTTCCACTCTATTGTCTCCTGAAGATCAGAAATTTCCCTGACATAGCTCTGCTGTTTCTGTTGCAGCTGTTGGATTTCCTGAGAAACAGGAGCAAAACAAGAAGACAGAAAGCAGGTAACAGGTTAACAAAGAAGGTTAAGATTGCAGTGATGCCAAAGAATGAAAAGTCAGGTGCTAAAGTGTATTTACATGCACAGTTTCACAGTTTCTGACATTTCAACTAAACCTACACTCCTGAAGACAATTGTACTATCCACAAGGTGGTTAAAACAAGTTGGACAGTTCCACAAGTTTCCTCTGCATCTCCACAAACAGCCATCTGAAACACAGCTTATTTCGTATTACATACAAGACAAAAAAAGAAGTCCAACTTCAGATAATACTTACGAAAGTACTATTTCTATTAGTCAGCTCTGAACCTGTTTGGCCTGAAACACTAGTATTTCAGCAGGTGAGAAACCCGAGAAGGGAATAAAATTCTCCATGCCTCACCTTCTACGCTCCTACTGCTAACTGGGAACATACCAATCAAAGAAGCCATTAAAAAAAAAGTTACTTACTGCAAGCATTTCTTCTCTTTGCTTCAAAGCCTCTTTGATTTCCATGAACTGAAACTGCAATATGCTATGAGCATGCTTCTCCCTCTCAAATTCCTATGAATAATGAAACATTCATGAGATTTTTATTGATCAAAAATAGCATCCCGTGAAAAAATGAGAAAAATAAGCCCAACCACAAAGAAAATGCTTACTGCAATGAAATTCTTGAATATTCCTCTAATCACAATCCCACAAGAGTACAATTTTTATCTTATTTGTCCTTTTTCCAAGAAACTATTATTCCATCAAATATAGAAGCGACAGACATCATTTAGCCAGTTTAATAAATTGAGCAGCAGGCTGGCAGTGACTAGCTTTTACACTCAAGTCCTACAGACTTCACAGATGAATGGATGGGAATTTAACCCACTCCTTTCACACAGCCCTGTACTAAAAGTTAGCTAGACACTATGGACTTTAAGAAAAACAAACAAACCAAAACAAACAAAACCCCATCACACTGTATCTTCCAGGAACTATGTGTTTTGAAGTACTCTACAGTGAAATGCTCCATGCTAAAGAAAAGTTCTGAAAAGCTAACACAAGCCACAGCTTTATTATTTAACACCGTCACTAGCTGTCAGATGCTGAATTAATGTAAAAATTCAACTCTCAACCAAGTAGCTGCCTTAACTATATAAACTGCACTGCTCACCCACAGGCCTTCTGAAGAGGGCTTTGTGTGTAAAAATGCTCCAGAAGTCACAATGAACAAACCCTCTGAATTCACTTTAAATATGGAATATAAAATGACCTGTGATAATAGCAGTATAGCTTTACCATACGAAAGATTTCTTCACTTTCTCAGAAATTGCTTAAGACAGAAATTTAGGGAAGATTCCCATTTGTATGATCACAAGCACATAAAATGCTGCTATCCACTTGCTTTAACAGTAACTAAACCAATAACTTATTTAAAATTTTGAATAGTAATTTGGTTGTCTCTTCCCAAAGATCTCTGGCACACCCCAAAAAACTTTCACTGTTAAGTAACATGCCATAGCTATATACATACTTTACTTTTTTCTTCATATTGTCGCCTGGATTCTGCCAGCTGTTCTTCTAACTCTAAGAGTGCATCCTTCAGGGTATCTACTTGGTACATGAAATTTGTTTTTTCATTGTCTAGTTGAGCATTTGACACCATAGCCTTCTTATATTTCTCTTCAACTTCAGCTAGAGAGTCCTGCAAGTAATAAGCAACCACAGTCAGAGTCAGTTATAAAGGACGCTTTGCCAACCAAGACCTTCAACAAGAAAATTAAATACTAAACCACAAACACGCTCAGTACTCCTAGGGAAACCAGTGCTAATCATGAGCTAAAGAGGCTCACCAACTGTTCCAAGGTGCGGATAACCTCCCCTGTGTTCCCACCAGACCTCTGTTTACAAGCAAGGAGCCTTACCTCAGAACAGATAAAATGTTTCCTGTTCTCTGCTGCTTCAGCTTCTGCCTTCTCAGAGTTTTCTTCCTTCTCCCTCCCCCTGGCTGCCCCTGCACATTGGCAGCTTAAAGTAGCTGCTGAAGATGACAAGTTGGATTTTTTTTTTTTAAAGGTAAACTGGCCTTGATTTAAGATAATTTCAGACGATCTTAGGCCTTAAATGAAGCCACTTTAACAACCACCTCACACTAATTTCAGGGATCCTTGCAACTTGGGAACCACTAAATATACTGACTCAGGAGTTAGGATTCACTGTGAAAGAGCTGCAGCTTTTGTGACCTTATGTATCATCTTTCATTAGGTTTCCTGTATCACATCCCTTCTTTGCAAATTTACCCTGTAAGATACAATTCCCAGAGTCTTGAAAACCCCTCCTATCAACTTGACTTGAATCTAAAATACTGATTTATAATAACAAATGATGGCAAAATAAAGATCAGAGTCATTTTCTGTGTTGTGCAGTCAAACGTTGTACTACTTGATTTTAATACAGAAATAAGAGCATTACATAAACAGCGCAAATATGCAAACAAGGAGGATACCCATGTCAACACTTTAGTTTACAGGTCAAGCAATTTCTCTTGGAACTTAAGTAATTCTAGTAATTACATCTAAAGCACAGGTGAATTTCATATACTTCCTTTTTCATTCAATAAATGTAACTGGGGATGACAGTGGTGAGATGATGACAAAATTAAGTCTGAATCAGTTTAGCTTACATTTCTGTTTATAAATAAAATAATTTATCTTTAGGACATGAATTTGTACAGTTCCAAACAAAAACTGTGGGTTTGGTGCACTTTACAGACCAAGGATGAGAAATACCATGTGCAGGAAAGCCACCAGGATTTGGAAAGTGCTAGGATCAAACCTCAGAAATTGGCTGGAAAGGAAGTATACGAAAGTAAGAAGTTAAGGTAGTTGCTGAAACACTCCTTGAACGTGCTGTTTTGTTTTCTTAGAATCAAGCAGCACAGCTTAGGTCCAAATCACTACAAAAGGCAGTCTAAGGGACAAAAATTGAAAAATTATGTTCATTTTTTAAAGTAGTGTGATTGTTTTGCTATACCTGCTACACAGTGATCAGTGAAAAAAAGTTAGGTTTTACAGAAAAAGGGCCAAACTACTCTTTTTCCATTGACAAATCACTTAAGATGGCAGCATCTTAGCCTGTCACAGCATTTGAGCCAATGACACAGTCAGCAATTAATGCTGATAAAAGTTGCATTATATGCCTGAATGTCTACATATATATTTGAAGACTGCCTTTTCCAAAAAATGCAGCTCATGTTGCTGCTCACTTATGAGGTGGCCGTACATGGATGCACAATTTAGTTGTGCACCAAAATCCATTTATGCCTTTGTGGAAGTGGTAAGTGCCAACTGGTGTGAGTGTCCATTCTTCACACAACAAGCTTTGTTAGATGAAGTTTTGTTACAAGATTTGTTTAAGGGTGTCTTCTGCAATCTAAATACGAAACCAAAATGATAGTCACCACCTCACATGCATAACCTTCCAAAGGCATGCTGGACCTTATCAAAACAAAATCATACAAGCTTTTAAACTCTGACTTTTCCTAGCACTGTAGGACATGAGTTAATCTTCCAATATTGGGAGGCTTCCTGGATTAGGAAGCTATAAAAAAAAAAACCCAAACAAACTAATAATTTTAATTTGCTAGCAAAGTGATTACCTTCTCAAAACAGCAAAGACAACACGCAGCAGTAATTAGCAGCTTTTCAGTTAACATTTGGAAGCATTTCACACCACAATCAGGGTCAGAACAGATGCTTTTCCAGTTAATGAAACAGTTTTCACAGAATTCACAACCCTTCCCAGAGGAAAGCATGCAAGGTCAGTTCTAGGTCTCACACCAACTCTCTGAATGTTTAGCTGGTGTTAATGATCACTCCCAGTCTGCAGTAAATCAGTACCTTCATTTCTTTCAGTCCCTGCATGTATTTGCCTTCTACATCCTGAATCTGGTCCTTTAACTCATAGATATCCTGAGGAAAAGGGTGAGAAAAGTGAATGGTGCCACTGAAACTAACAGGCAGAAGCACAGCTGAGAAGGAAAAGCAGGTATCCAGAGTTCTAATTTAAATATTTCTACCGGGCAGGCTAACGGGTCTGATCCTAACCTGAGCCTTACTGGACAACGAAATTTCTCGGTTATAAGTTTATGCTAATTCTGCTCTTCCTGACTGGAAAGAATGAAATCTTCAGTGTTAAGGACAAGATGCAGACCCAGTTTCAAAGACTCCAACAATTACACACCCCAGCAACACAGCCCTTCTCTATCCTTTTTACTGATTATCACCCTCTTTGAGGAATTCTAGTATTAAGGGTAAGGGCTGCCAAAGTCAGTCTGCAATACAGGTTATACTAGAGATGTAGGAAAAATTGTATGAAAACCATCTGTCACACTAAATTTAATTATGTCCTATTTCACAGTCTCTCTCCTCTTTTATCCCTTGTCCCCAGCAAATGGCTATCTTGCAGTTGTTTTACAGTGCTGAAACTGGGACAGACCTGCTTGTATCTGAGGTCCTAATACAAATTCCACATGTTTTAATAGGCTATAATTTCAGAAGAGTTGCAAGCTGTAGGCATGAAAGTTCAAAGAATTCAGATTCCCCATTTTAAAACAGTCTTCAGAATGAAGCATTAAAAAACAGATGACAAAAACCAGTTTAGCCGTGGACCACCCAGACTAGCACACAGTGATATGAACGCTGGATTCCGTATCAATTTGCCATTCAGATGTGTCTAATGTCATGGAATCACGAATTAGACTACAAAATAAAGCCCTCTCCCCAAATGAGCATCCAGTAAATGCAGTGCTTCCTGCATTACTTCAATCTTCCTATCAGTGTGATACATTGAGTCCATTTCCTGTTTCCTTAGGTCAGGATGAGATCGTCTATTATGATCAGTCTGCTCTGTTATCATATGTTCTAGGACTTTATCCAAGTATTCCTGCAATACACACTAGCTTCCCAGCAGCATCTCTCTAATAAAGCTATTCACTTTTCATTCACAGCATACAGTTCATTTTGTCTCCCCCTCCTGGCAGTTCTGACAAGACAGAGGTTTTTTTTGGAAAGAAGTGTAAGGGTGTTTAATAATTTATGTTGGTTTTAAGAATTTCTTACCTTTATTTCTCTAATAGATGCCTCTGTATCGGCTGAGATGGATGTGTCCCCACTGCCTCTTCGCGATGACGTCCCACCCAGAGAAGCCAAGGTAGCTGCTGATAAGCTTGAGACAGTACGTGCTCCCTACAATCACACACAGTTATAAATGGTTGTAACTTTTTTTTCCAGATATATTGTGGGCTTGTAGTTTGTTGCTGTTGGTTTGTTTAATGCATGTGTTACACCAACCCGTGCACTTCTAAAATATGTAGATTTTATTAAACTGTAACTTTGTAACAAGAAAAATCAAAAGACCAAGACTTAACAAGGAAAACTAACGAGAGAAGGCAGATCAGATAAACACTACTGTAATAAGAGTTTGCCTGACTTGGCTTCTAACTACTAATTCTTAATTAGACAAAGTCTTTAGGGGCTAGCATCATCTTGCCAGATATTTTCAGAAGGTATAGTAATACATTTTGTGGATACTTCTGACTACCTCTCAAGCCCCTTTCCTTTCATGGGTATTTATTACTCTGCTGCAGTAGACACATTAACTGTTTTACTGAAATGAGGGTTCTGCATTAAGCCATTTTCCCACTACTGCAGTATCCTCCTCTTTTTTCTTTTTTTTTTTTTTGGTTAAAGTTTATTTATTCTTATATAATCTCATAATTAAAATCTAATAAACAGTGGTCATGTGGCTTAGCCTAGAGCAATTTCAGATGGCTGCTGCTGAAGATCAACCACTTAACATCTGAATGACTAGATGTTGAAAAGTTCATCTTCAAAAATGTAGTAGAAGGCTCCAACAATTCAAATTTTTTCCCCACAATGGATTTTATAGATTTCTGTACACTCACTGCAAGTTCTACCTATCAAAAAGAACATGAAGAAAGCACTACTGTCAAAATAATTCATAAGATCCTTCTTACCTTCTCAAAGTCTTTTTCTGGCCTTTCTTCAATCTGTAAAACAAAGATTTAGAAGGAATCGTTCATATAATCAATAAAGGACATGAGAAAGGCAGTAAGATAGCAGAAAGTGAATTCTTAAATCTGTAAGAGTTTTCAATAGCAATTTCTATCCACTCAAAAAGCAGCCAGGTCACTCAGAACAGCAGTGTCTTGCCTGGTATCTCAGGGCACAAGGCTGGACAATTCACCTTAAATTTCTAAGCAGTATGTAATTAAGCGGAATATACTTATTGATAAAAAACTATTTAGTCTATTAAATAAGACAGACAAATACTTTTTTTCCATATTCTAGATCGCAATGTTTCAAACATTAAGATGGCATGTGATATAACAATACAAGAATACAAAGACCTACGCGGGTGTGAACTCAAAGCCCCAGAGGTCTCTCCCCAGACATAAAAATAGCTGTATGCAACTGGTGTGCTGACATATGCAGCTACTCCTATTTACTTTAGAACAGTTTAAAAATATGCCTCAAATGAACACACAATAGCAATTTACTTAAGTAGAGAGGCAAAGTTTTTTAACTGAAAGATCACTAGATCTCCAGACCAAGCGAGCTTCTTGAAGTGACATTTTTTAATGGACCTTAACTAAAAAAAGACTACCTCTGAAAGCTGCCAGCACATCCTTCCCCATTCCAAAAAGCAAGGTACTAAGTTCGACCTGAAGGACTGTACTGTCTGCACCACTGCCAGAAGAATGAAAAAAAGAAAAATCTAAAGTTTAAGACCTCTGATAAGTCTAAATAAACAGCACTCTTATGGTTTCAGTACTTTACTGGAATTTACTAATTCAGAAGTGAGATCCTGCACAGAGCCAAAGTAGTATTTAGGAGTACAGAAAATTACCATGGATACAGACAGCTTAAATGATTCAAAGGAAGTTACAGAGCAAAACCCACATACAAACTGAGCAGATTTATTTTTCCTTGATGGCAACCACCCTATCAACTTTTTCCTGCTCTGAAACCAAACAAAATATACAAGTTCCCAAGAGCAGAAATTAAAAATCAAGTATTTTGCCATTATTCACTTTGCTATTTTGGGAAGAAAAAAAAATATTGTGTTTCACAACAGATTCTTTTTATAAGTATATCCACCTAAATTGGAACTAAGTGTAAAAAGGACTGAATGAAATTAAAAGTTCAGCAGAACTCAAGAAGTCCAAAACATGTCAACCTCTTCTGGGAATGTTCAGTGCCACAGTCAACACGGCTTCCCAAAAGACTTCTAGAAAATTAATGGCTTCCCCAGATCAAGAGCCTAAAAGCCAAACAGAACAGTGTTTTTGAAATTACAAGTAAAATCAGGATAGATCTGATTCAGTGGAAGGCAGGGGATAGTTGAGGTTAAGTTGTTAAATTTCATTGAAAACACACTCAAAAACTATATATCTTTCCAATCAGTTCACTTTTTTCTTTGAATTATATAGAGTAATATGTGGATGATCCCACTCATTATTTTTCATATTATCTATAGTACCCTGTTTAAAAAACCCCAAACAAACCAGAACTGAGAGGTATCTATTACAAATCAGCTTTTTACACTGACAACACATATCATGAAATCTCTATGATTAGATTAAGAAAATTTAAGACTTAGGCTTCAAAGTAAAATAAGCCAGTCTTAATAGCTTAACTAGATATAAATTTTGCAAAGATACTGAATACACAAAGTGGGGGGGGGGGGGGGGGGGGGGGGAATCTCTGACTATGGATGCAACAAGAGGTGATCACTAATGAAGACAGACACTTCAGTTCAGACCCAATAAACAACAAAGACTGACTTTTGCAAACAGGCTATTACTGTCATGCCAGACAGCTCCAAGTACTGGATTTGGCAGACTTCTAGCCCAGCCAAACACTGTGCTGTTGTTTATTAAGACAGTTGTGGCAGTGTAAATACTGGCATGTTACCAAAGCTTAGTGTATACACGCACGCAGAGGCACAAATGCACTTCCAGAAATTTATATAGAGCCTTTTGTGAAGTCTACCTTAGGGGTTCAGGGCACAACTCAAAATATTACTTTCTTTAAGCCATTTGCAGAATGTCCGGTATTTTCTCAAAGAATGTGCAATCTCAGGTTTTGTTAAGATAATGAAGGTATTAAATATTGATATGAAATTTTAATGATGCATCACAAGTCAAATAAAAGCTTCCATTTGCAAAGGGGAGAATGTGGAAGACAGTGTGGTAAGAGAATAGGGTGGACATTTCTACTCAGAGTACTTGTAACCACGCCTGTGAAGCTTGCTATACGTGTATTACAAAACAATCTTTAATAATTCTCTAAGGCCGCATAATCTTTAATTAAAGCTATTAATTAACTTCTAAAATTGACATGGTTTAAAAAAACAAAAAAAAACAAAAAACCCAAAACCAAATAAAACAAAGCCACAAAAAACTGAGGAGGTTTCATTTCCTAGTCATCCATCCATTTGGTGCCATGAATGGAACATTCAGGGCATTTTCTCCTCAAAAACAGTAATTACTGATTTATTTAAATATTAACATTTTAAAATGTAATGTTTAGAGAAAAGTCAGTTCCTCATTCTAGTATAGTATTCTGTCATTACAAAGACGCCTCCTGCTACACAACACTTTTCTAAGCAAAAAGTCAGTCTGAAACAAGCTGTATGTCATTTTATGGTTATGTGGCAGTGATACACTAAATGCTGTAGAAAGATGGGAGTCTATTTTAGATTAATATAGTACAGTTTTCATTCTGGTCATCTTTAGATTAACAGTATCGCTCCTTAAGATAACTCATGCTTTCTAACAGCAGTCAGCCACCAGGGGGAACTCCAGGTTTTCAGCCTTCACTGGGTCCCTGACAAGCCCTTTGGCATTTGATCCAGTAAGAAATCAAACAGAGAAAGGTCAGGAAAAATATGTTTATTTTTATTTGAAGCTGCACAAAGTTCTTTCTTGCCCCAAATACTTACCTTCTGTATTATCATTCAATAAAGAATACTGTTATGAATAAACAGACTGAGAACAACCTCTCTACCTTCACTGTACTATACTCAGCATAGCCCTTCATGCAAATATAGTGGTTTGGGGACTTTTCCACATACAAATATAAAGCACTAACAGAATACTTGCTAGAAGAGGACATCTAATGAGGATTCCACCTAATGATACCAGACCTTTAATTTATAGAACACTGTACCATTTTTCATTTCTACAAGGGTATGGGTCTGTCTCTAATCACAGATTACCTTCCTCTTGACCAACAATTCAGGCAATTTGTACTTTAATGCGTAAATAAGCAGGAAAAGGAAGAATTTTCCACGAAACTCCAGCACACATATCTTTGTTTTGGCAAAGTAAGTACAATGGGATCAGAGTTCAATCTCTCCTGACAGTGATTTAGGAATAAATCTAGAGCCATGTTACAAAAATGTCAGCAATATCAGAGGCTTACCGCAGCTGGAAACTTAACAAGAGCAGAATCATCCAACAAAGTCTATATATGGATATATTGCCTATTTTTCATAGACAATAAAAATATTTTAATATGATGTTTGAAAAAGTATTTCTCTCTACTCCACAGTCAGCTAGCAGGTTAACCCTTGAAGCTCTTTGCCACCAGTGAGTGTTCAGGCCAAAATTAGAGCCCCCACAGCACTATCACAGTGCATCCAACAACTCTCCAACACCTACTGAGAAGACTGGGGGCCCTGGGACAGTAAAATATAGCCCAGCTGCAAGTAAAGAGATCTTTACATCAATGGAAGAATCAGGACTAAGGCACAATCTCCAGCTTTCAGCCTCCTCAACAAGGCTAGAGAAGGGAAATCTGAAACGCTTGCTGTTGGGTGGTGCCGCAGACCATGCTCAGGTATGAGAACAACTTCAGTGCGTTCAGTATGTGGCTGTCACTGCTCAGCTCCATCTAAGATCTTTAACTTATATCAACTTCCTCATAAAAGCAAGGGGCTTTTTTTGGTGACAAATCAAATTAAGATCATTTCCTGCTCTTAAAGTAGTACAGCACCGTTTGAAATGGAAATATGGCTCACAATTGTCAGTGCTGAACACAGGATGGTATCTACAAAAACTGGAACTAAAAAAAAATAATAAGTACTGCAGTCAATATAACCCCTCTTACAATCCCCATCTTACCAGTATGATCAGCTGGGCTGGGGCAGGAAGTAACACGGAGAGTTTCTGCGTATTTTTCCAGCGAGAGCCACCTTAACACTAGCAATTAGCAACAAGCTTTTAGAAGTCAGCAGGGGAAAACTGCTGCTGAACTTTGTCAGGTCTAAAGTGGATTTGTCAGAAGTATCCTCACTCAGGAATGAGTGTTATGCCAAACGTCATTGCTTAAACAAACTTATCAGTCTCTGAAATGCAAGTTAGCACTGCAGCAAATCCTCAGTCCGGAGGGGCCAGAAGCACACCCAGATTGTCAGTGGCTGGGCTAGGATTCAAGCCTACTGTAAATCTTTAAGCATAGAGGAGAGAAGGCAAAGCCTGAACACACTGATAACTGCTTCCCTGAAAATTAAGTCTGTTACTGTCTTCATTTTATTTCCAGTGAGAACATGATAAGCTTCTTCGAATTAAAGAAAAGCTATTCTCAACTGTGCATTGACGTATGACCTGAGGACTGCACACTTGCTAAGTGACACTTGCATTTTCAGACTTGTGCTTTGTACGATCATGCTGCTGTGGGCACCAGCCCACCTGGCCAGGCTGCATGCCTGTGCCCACCATCTGAGACCCCGCAGGAAGAAAGCCAGTTAACACAAAAGATCATCTTCTTACAGTAGCAAAATGTGCCCTCTCCTATTATTTTGCCTTCCTTTGCTCAGAAAGTCTCCAGATAGACTCAGAATGTAATAGTATTTATTTCAAATGCATAAGTAGTTGCTTTTCATTAGTAGTTTATTAATTTTTTTTTAAAATTCCAACAATTCATATTAAAAAGCCCATCTCGGCCAAAACATGCCACCAGTTCAGGCACAAGATTTACCTCCCTCTGTATAGATGGGCCTGATGTTTGCTGTCAGTAGTCTTAAGATCTGTTCTTAATATTGAGTATAAGACTTTAATATTAAATGACACTTTTGCATATCTGCAGTAACTGCAAGGGCAGCAGACAATAATTACTAGTAGGAATAATGGGAAAAATGTTAAAAAAATAAAGAAATGGTAAACCATGCAAATGTAATGAATTCTTAAAAATACATACAAAGACAAAGAAATATTCACATACTATGTTTAAGTATCTTCCTTGCTTTTACTGTATTACACGGATGAAAACACAAACGAGAACGTAACCTGGCAAAACTGTGCGCAGCAGGAAAACTACTGTCGCTTTTTGCTCTTTGTTTAATGAACAGCGATAGAAGGGGAAACAAAATTCTGAGAAAAAATTTAAAGGCTGCAATGACAAGATACTGTATGCTTTAATTTAGAAAGTTAAATTGAATCATTCTCCATTCTCAATATATAATTTCTCGGGATAATTAGTTAGGTTTGGGAACAGTTCCATTTTCATTTTCTGCCTCATAATGCCCATAATCATAAGAAAATCATATTTGACTTCAGTATTAAGCACTCATGATTACAGTACATGTATTTTGTAAACTATCACACTCTCAAGTGACATAAGCATGCTGGAAAGTCAGATTTTCAACCCAACATATATTCCCCTTTCCTTCCTCCTCCACCAGCCATTTAAAAAGCAGACTTGGAATCAAATCCTTATGTGTGGAAATGCCAGCAGATACATACATAAAGCAGAATCAAGAAAATCTATGGCTCAGTACCTTAAGGCAGGGAACATCTCAAGTTTTGTGGATTAGCAATATTAAAACAGTTCTAATGTAGACTACTCATATAAATAAAAACAATCGCTTTTTTCCTCTCATTAGCTATCACCACCATCTAAGGAGATCTTGATTCTTCCTTTAGGAAGTCCATGCAAATGATGTTCCAGGACTGTACAAGTGGAAGCTATCCACCGCTGAGCCTGCTGAGAAGACAGGGCTCTGTTTCAGCATCTTTACTGCCAAGATCAAGTATGTAACTGAAAACATTAGCAAATCACCTTCAAACCTCTGTTAGCAAAAGGCAAGTGACTCCTTACTGTGAGTTACAAGAAAAGGCATTACCTGTTTGTTTCAGGAAAAAAAAAAAAAAGAAAAATAATCACAAGGTGCTGCTGCATTGACTCAGCGTAGCAATTAGAACTTCTAAGAGCGATGCCACCCTGTTAATATGGCTTGTACTACCTTGCATTAGGAGAAGCAAAGTCCCTGCAGTGGTGCCTTTTAGACCCACTATGGTGTTAGCTCCCAGCTCTTCTTCAACACCATGGAAATAACAGAAACTGTTTACACCCTGCCATAAACCTCTACTTTAAATAAAAAAAGTGCCTGCTGTCTCCTTGCAGAGCAGATTCAGCTCGGCACCTCTCCAGCCTCAGTGCTGACACAGCTAACCATCTCCAGCATACAAAGAGTCCAAAAAGTGTAAGCGGAGAATTAAAAGACAAAAAATCCCCTAGAGCTCCCAGGAGGACCAAGCTGCATTTTGTGATTACCATAAACAACTTGAATGAATGACTCGGACTGCATGCAAAAAACACATCATGGAAACCACCATCAATGTATGGGTACGCAGTTCTTACTCTTAAAGAACTTTAATGGAATCCCTCGCTATTCTGATTAATTTTTGCTTTCAGGATAATTTAAATTCAGTTTGCAAAGCCATTTAAGAGGTATTACTAATGTAAGATATATACTGCAAAAACGCATAGCTCAGATTCAGGGACTAATTAAAATACTGATTTATTTATAGCTCACTGACTACTATACATTATCTGATGAAAATCCTTTTTTTAAAAGAAAAAAATTCAAAAAAAGTGGTGTTTGTCTTTAAGAAACACTAATACTTCAGAGCACATAGCTCTATTCTATCAAATCCATTTTCTTCTGCGACAGTTTATTCAGCTCTTTCTCACTTAAGAGGAGAGGTCTCGCTTGATGATCAAAAAGCTCGCCCATTCCCTGCCTGATGGCAAGAAGCAACCCTGTGTGGAGAGTTCAGGCACCTTTCACCACTGGGATGCAGACCTACTGCACATTTCTAACCACAGGAGAAAAACCCCAGAGAGCACAGGTTTTCAGACCGCAGACTACATCTAAAGGAGGAACCAGCATACTGGGGGACATGAGATACAAAGCAATTCCTTACTGCAGACTATGTCTGTTTACTGAAGAGGAAACACTCCAAATGTTCATGTTACAGTTTACCATGTTGCATGCTGTGGTAGCTTCTTTGACTACCCAGATATTCCCTCTTAATTAGTCCATAGGCAACATATAGAGCATTTAAATTTCAACTCCTCAGCAAAGCAATAAAGGCAACAGGATGTTATGACTAGAGAAGCACATTGTGCATGTTCACGATACCACTCTCCTCATCACTTCATATCTTAGGGATGTGGTAGGTAGTACATGACAAGTCCCAGAAGAATGAGCCCATTAAAACTTCTCTAGGAGGAATGCCTCCATGAAGCAAAGCCAGTTTACTGAAACTCAAGTGCAACACTTCAAAGCTTACTTTCCATGGAAGATTAATTTTGTTATAGACTAGTTTACTGTAAACTGCATGTTTCCTCTAAGAAACATACCACTGCACTCTGCCACCATCACTGCACTATCAGGCCTTGCTCTGAAATTAATTACGAAAGATACAGTTGTAAACAGCTAGTGATACAATCACAAAGAGAAAGTAGCAGTGCGCCATTCAAAAAATTGAAGATGTTTACTTTATATTTGTAAAAAGCAGCGGAAAAAAAATCTTTTCTTGGTCAACTACAGTCACAGGGGTTGGACCAGCCTTTATCTTGAGCCTTGTCCAGCCATGACTATTTAGGAATTCATGATGCTAGATGTGCTGGGTGCATGTAATCCTTCTAGCACTTCACTGTGCTAACGACTCCATGGTGCCTGGTAATCTACAGTCCAGCAAGTATGTTCAAATCCAGTCTCCAGATAGCCCTGCAGGTTTGCTGCAACACAACACCAAAATACTGCCCAACGTAGAGAAACTAAACTACTTGAACGCTGCAGTAAGATTTAGGGTTTCCTGATTTTAATAATCAAAGCAGATGTGGCACTAGCATCAGCAACCCAGTCTTTTTCACAATACCCTTAACGATGTGCTATAGGCCCAACATAGAAAAAAAATTAGTGTTGTCACTGGAGTTCAAAGTGTACTTTCTATTGTAAAAACATGTGCATCTGCATAGAAACTACTTTGGTTTTGTAATTTCTCATCTGGTTCACCCCTTTTTTGTCTTAAACATTGCCCAGAAGTTCCCATTAATACCATAAGAAAATGTCTCATGAGGGACAGTGGCATCTTTGTACAAAAAAGACCTTGAAGAACAGAGGAATTAAACAGTTTAGGGACAAAGAAAAATAGAGGAGCTCACCACTGGACTGGCCCGAGCAGAGCTGGCTCTTGAGGATGCCCGAGATCCTGACCCAAGGTAGCAGCTGTACTCAGAAGGCTGCAGCAGGTAAACCAAGAATAGCAAGCAGAGAAGAGAGAAAAGCATTAGAATTGGGAAGGGAAACAAGAGGGAATTTAGAGGATTACATCGGAGGTTGGTTATGAAAATGGTTACATGCAAAGGAATAGCAGTGAAAGTCAGAGAACAGACATTTCAACCGTTAATTTAAAAATTAAGGCAAGCAGTAATTCCAGTTGACAGACCAAGCAGAGTTTTGATTCCATTCTTAGAACGGCAGAATACTAAAGATTTATTTATATATCTTAAGATAGCATTCACAAGTAAACAGCTCTCAGTCTCTATACAAAAGGCTCAATCCTACCACTTTTCAAGAGCTCTGAGATTCTCTGGTGAGCCTTCTTCCCGTGTTTCCAACATTGTGCACATATGAAATGAATCCATGCTCTACAGGCCAAAGCAAGAAACATCCATCTATGTGGCGATCAAAGTAAAAACTGAGACCATCTCAGAGACTCAGTATCTCTCCTGATTTTTCAGCACCTGCAGTCCTCATCTCCTACCAACTAAAGTACTTTAGACCTTCTTAAAAGCAAACATCTAAGCAGTGATGCAGAACACGGCTGACTTGCTGCTGACAAGGACAAAGAATGTGTCTATGCTGTTTTATTTCCAGAGTTATAGTGCAGTGGAAGCAGAAAAGGGAAATGAAAGTTTAAAGCATCAGGAAAACAGAACTAAAACTTATTCTGGAAATGCATTTTAGAATTATTGCCTCTATTTTCAAAGATTTCAGAGTAGCAGCTTTGCACTCAATCTTGTATTTAGATGTACTTTATAGAAAGATACATAAGCATATATAAAATGGAGTTTTTGATACATTCAGAACAGAGATTAATTAAAGTTTGAGGTTTACCAGACATGGTATTTTTCCTATTGCTACTACCTCAAGGCAACTGCAAATGTAGCCTCTGTAAAGAGGCATGTCAGGCTGACAAACTTCACATGCAAAAGTCAGCACTGACACAAGGGCAGAGGCAGTTCTGGGACAGGAACAAGAATGAGGAACTGCTCTTCTCAGCAGCTCAGACTATGCTGCTAATGACCCTTATGAATTTATTTTATAGGTACTTAAGACTGTCTCTCAGATATAAAAACACTGAATTCTAAAGAATTACCATAGTCAAAAGTACAAGATGCATGTACTCTGTCTTTTTCAGGTGAAGTGATGCTGGCTTCATGCATCCGAACTACTGAGCTTCATTTCAGAGATGAGAATACACAAAATTTACAACTGTATTGCACACAGTTAACAACTATTTTCAATCACAGCCACTTCAATTCCTAAATTAAAACCAAAAAGCACTGAAGTAAATATTTAGATTTTGTTTTCTTATTTAATAGTTCTAGCACACAAGCCTTGTGCCATCACTGCTGGTTTATGTTTAGCATAACAAGGATGTAGAACAAACTTGAAACACATGACAGAGAAATAGTATAAACTACTGATGAGTGCCACATTCATGATTTATGGGACCTATTTATTCCGTAGTTGCTCTCTGTGTATTGCAGGGCAGAATATGGAAGTGAGTGCCACTTGTTCAGCTGGCTGAGACCAAGCAAGGCCAGTTTCAGCCTCACCACCTGCATTCACTCGTCATCTCATCATCTAAAAACATTCCTTGGGGACAGCTACCCAAATGGCACATCATCTACATGTTAAACGTGCTATGAGGTTCAGAAGCGTTAAAATAACCACAGATAACACGGTAAATGTGACAAAGGCATTCCCTTTAAGACAAAAACCTCATACTTCAACCCCCTCATTACTACAGGTGACTGAGCAACAGAAACTGGAAAGGCTGAGCTATACACAGGCTTCCAAATACCTGTGGCACGGGGTAGGATGGGGAGGGAGGAAGGAGAACAATCACTGGCGTTTCATTCTGTGTTCCTTGATCAAGCCATTAACAGTGCCTGAAAGACTTGTAAACAGCATTCAGGCTTGGACCCCACTGTAAATTATTTCTCTCAAGAGAAGAAGTGTATCATATGGACCTTTGAGAGACTTCTCTCAAACAAAAGATGACAAACATCCTGTACAAAGGGCTACATCCAGCCCAGCGCAGCCTAAGTAGCAAATTCACTGAATTGCAGGCTACCACAACAGTCCAAACGGATAAGTATCAATGAATTTTCCAAGGCAGCCAAATGAAAACAAGGCACAGTTACAAAACAAAACGTAATTTGAAGCTTAACATCAGTAGCAGCAAGATGCACAGCTCAACCAGGTAATCAGTGTGAGTGCCAGGGGATGGAATAGCCCTTTAAAGACTAACAAGCACTTAGTAAGCATTCAAGTTTGCCTCCTTCTCCAAGCTAATAAAATTGTAACTTTCACTGTCAAATTCAGATCAATGTTTTGTCTTGAGTATTTTTTCTGTTACAGTCTTAAGTGGCGTTTTTCCATTTGTTGGGGCTCTTTTGTTGGGTTGGTTTTTTTGATAATCAGTGAAGGAGTTCAGAGACATAATAAGCACCGGGTTTACAGAGTAGAATTTAAAAATCAAAAGAGATTGGATTTTTTTTCCCCCCACAGGCAGACAGAACACCAGCATACATACTGCCTGGCCTAAACGCCCACCACAACAGGGAGGCCCCATCTGAGAAGGGGTGAAGGCATTTATTTTCTGCCTTCTAATCTGTAAACCGAGTCGTGCAGCCTTTTTGAAAGGGAACAATTTATAGTCATTCCTCATATTGTCTCTCCCTAGAAATGACAGAGCCCTCCACTCACAGAAGCATGTATTTTGAAAACATTGTCACAAGTTGTCTGAAATACTGCTATTGAATATAAAACCAAGAAACAAAACCAAGCAAGTTATACATTCACAAAAACCCTTTACTTCATGCTAGCAGATAAGTGCTAATGATGTAACACTGGGGAAGAGTTGTGTTTCATTGTTGGTTTTTTTTAAACTATATTATTCTCAGTTTTCAAAAGAAGAATCCTCAGTGAGGGAAGGAACTTTATGTAACATCTTTCTAAGGTGTTTTATCTGCAAACCAAGTGCAAGGCAGAGCTGAATTCCCCTTGCTACAGGGGGGGGTGAGTGCCTAGTGCCAGGCTCTGTCAGTGCTAGCCAGAGCTGGTCTGTGCAAGGCCAGGTGTTACAACAGCAGATAAATCACTACTTATTATTTCATGGCAGCTCAAGGAAATGGTGCTCATACTTCTGCCTACAGCAGCAGGCTGTGAATCTCACACAGTCCGTCTTAAATGTTCCTCAGCCCAGAAAAGGCTGTATTCTGGTATACAAGGGTTACTGGAGGACAGAGACAAAACAACAGGGAAATGCAGAAAACATCTTACAGCACGAGAACTAGAGGCACTATACCGACGACTCCCACTGTAAACGCTCTCGTCATACACAGACGCCTACAATTAAAAGACAGAGTCAGAACAGGACCGGCAGACCTAGTTTCTGGTTTCAATCTGGAACATTACAAATTCACAAGGTGCAGCGCGAAGGACGTAGGGGAACGAGCAGTATGTGCAAGGACAGGGACACCTCCTGTACGCAACCACAAGCAACATGCAAGTGAAGATCTAACGCAACCTGAAGTCAGTGAACTGGGAAACAGTTTTAAGGCACGTGCAAAATCTGACACACACACACACCCCCGCCCCGAGTCCATCACACAGTCATGCAGTTCTAACCATTCTCCCGATCAATTCAACAGTTTATGTTGTCTACCAACAAAACGGTGACATCAATTCTTAAATTGTTCAAATCTGTTTAATCTTGATTTCTGGTGCGGGCAATATGGGGAGAAACACCTGACAAAATTCGCTTACTAGCCAGCTTACTAAATTAATAGAAGAGGAGGAAGATACATATTTTAAGATTGGCTCCAGTTTACCATATAAACATATGGCTCAGGAAACACAGGGGAAGCAGGAAACTCTACCTTTAGGCTTCAAAAAGAAAAAGTCTGAGAAGCTCGTTTTAAAGTTTAAACAAGAACAGTAGAATTTGGTTACAAAAATTTTTAAACAGATTTTTATTAGTTGTTACACAACCAGAAAGAATTGATGTTGCCTCTCTCTGGCCTGCTCCTGTACATTGTAGCTAATACACCAAAATGAAGACAACCGTCTCCACCCAGAGAGAGTCCACGGCAGCAACACAACCCCATGAGAAGTGGTTACACAATTCCATTGGGAATAAAAGGAAGGATCAGCAAATCCAAGTCTGTACGAACAGCATTGCACACGTGCATTCAGATGGATCAGACACCAGAGTGTGAAATAAATGAACCCAACAGGAGCAACAGTGGCAAGAGACAACATATGCATGGCTGAAGGTGAGTAGCTTCAGTATTTGAGCTTAGAGCATTAGTACAACAAACCCTGTAACTTCTGGCTGGCAGGGCATCACTGTACAGCAAGGAGGGCTGAGGAAGACAAGCACAAAACTTTTTTGCATAGAAAATGAAACAAACAAAAAAAAGCACCTACAGCAGAATCAACCATCCTAGAGACAAGGATTATCAAACTACAACAGAAGAAAACCCAGCATAGAGAATATTAGTCATCTGTGCCATAAAAGCATTCGATCTTGACTCCCAGAGACTAAGAATATCAAGCAGACATGTGCGTTTCCTACAGGAAGGGAGGTCACGACAGTATGCAAAAGCAAAACAGCATAATTTTATTTTAGGTTGTTACGTTGTTATTGTCTCACACACATTTGTGTATAGCAGCCAGAAAGGGTGTTTCTCCTCACTTCAACCCAAGCCAGAAAGAGAGCTACATGCAAAGGCAGAAGTGTTTTAAGATACGCTTTTTAAGTGTTTCACACAGCTATAAGATCATCTCTTGTGTATTTTATTATTAAACAAAAAAAATCAGAGAAAAGCCGAATAATTCAGTACAAAATTATGAGTACTTAAGTCAGAGCACCATAAAACAAATGACTTTGCAGTTAGTAACCCTCATTCACAAGATGCAGCAATTAAGCTGAGAGCACATACTGTATCTTGGCATCATTACATGCAAGAGATACTCCAGCAGTGGTCCCCAGCCCACAGTTTGCAGGCAACATCCTGCTGCAAGTCACCCTGCTCAAACGCAGCGGCCCCCTGGCTGGCCACCGCAAAGTGCCCGCCGATGCCCTCGTGCTGAGGCCACCAGGCAGGACAGGCTGCGCACCACTGCTCAAGCACCGCTTTGCTAGCGCCACATAGCCCGAGCTATGCCCACACGCAGAGGACAATCCAACCTCCCGGGTGATTTAGAAGCTTCAGCGATTTTCTTCTAGCAGTCTGTAAACTACTTGCTTGTAATTTCATTTTATGCAGACTAGATTGTCTTAAACTCGCTAGACTGACATGGTGAGCAAAGAAGCTGCCTCAAATAGAATAGAGAACTTCAGTTAATTAAGATTTCCCTTATTTTTCCAGACTAGTCAAGGCAAAAACCAAACAAAATAACTGTAGGAAAGGGAGGAGCAGCAAAGGAAAACTAATTGTGCTC
The DNA here is from genome assembly GCF_965140245.1 of Athene noctua. Taxonomy (NCBI): domain Eukaryota; kingdom Metazoa; phylum Chordata; class Aves; order Strigiformes; family Strigidae; genus Athene; species Athene noctua. The sequence goes on along the minus strand of NC_134043.1, from coordinate 29,806,855 downwards.
ATTTTAAAACAGTTTTCCATTAGTCACTACAATCTTAAAAGTTCTGGTTTGTTTTGTTTTGGTTTTTTTAACTTTTACTGAAGAGGGCTACAGAGACTCTTGACAATAGGTCCAAATTCATTCCTAAGTACAAGAGGTTGTATTATCCAAATGAAGTCAGAATAAGGCCAGGCCAGGTAAAGCCAGAGGGCAACAGACCCAATTTCCATTTTGGGAAGAAGGTTGAGATGTGGAAGCATAGCCGCTGTTGTGAAGACCCAGATCAGAGTAGTATGAAGCCTGCATTAATAACAAACAAAAACCCCCTTAGGAACTCAGCATCATAACATGAAGGGCTTTCTAAATTCCTTTAAATGGGAAGCAAAAAGTAGATCAGGAGTCCAAGTGATCACAGATACAAAAATAAAAGATAACTGCATTAAGAAAATCACATTAAAGATATAAAGGATATGGGAAAATCCTGTGCCCTTTCTATTTGTAAGGTAGAGGTTTTTAAAAATAAACAAACGGCCTTTCCTCTATCCCTACAGCATCTTATGCATGAAATACCAGTTTGGTTTCTTTTCCACTGAAAAGGCTTTAAACTCACATTGTCTCCTCCCTTCTCATTGCTATGACCCAAGATGACAGTGTGCTGTAAAGACTATGGTTTGTATGGGACTTGGAAGAAGATGGACCACGTTTCCAAAGCACATATGCAGTTTAGGCACCTGAGTTTCATCCTAGCTCTAGTTAAGCAAAGCTGTATTTTTGAACATATTTTCAGCTTCTGTAAAATGGAACAGACAACATCCATTTTATAAGATAATAGAAATGTTAGCTTCCAGGTTCAAACTCAATAATTGGCTGCATTGCAGCTTCACACCTAGAAGCCCAGGCTCCTGCCTTGAAGGATTTGTTTCTTTGCATGTGCTGCAGACAAGAGAGTGAATTGCCACTGCCCACCAAGCACTGAAAAAACTTTTTGGTCAGAGAGTAGGTCAGTTTCCTTCCAAATTCTTGAGGAGTTTATGCTCTATCAGCTAAGCCCACAAGAGATGCAGGAGAAGGTGTCAGGACAACTCTGCCAGGAGACTGAGGGCAAAGCCAGGCAACAAAACAGTTAGGTGTGCCCATCAGGAAAAGAGAGCAGCCCAATGTCAGATATGGCAAGGCTTAACGCAAAGAAAATGTTTCTGTAAGAAATGAGACTGTCTAAATTAAATACATTTTATGCAGCTTCCTACCTAGCTTCTAGCCAACCTTGTACTTTTGGTCCACTTAACTGGTTTCCCCAGGAATGGGGAGATCTTAATTCAGCTCCAAATTAAATACCAAAAGTACCCTAGTGATTGACTGACAATTCCAGTGGACTTAAAAATCACCCTTACCCTCCAAAATACTACACCTTATTTATCTAGTGTGATATACAGTATCTCCAGTCATTCCCCCCAGCACCTGTACTGGAGTGCAGGATACCAGCTCAGCTTTTCTACTATCCTGTATTAGAATTTTTGCTGCACAGACGCTTCAACACAAAGCTGGCACGTAGGGCTTGCCAGGGTGCAGGAAGGCTGACAGCAGTAGGATATTTATAATACTGAGTGGAACTTACTATTTTGGCTTCCAAAAGCTTCAGAAGCATGCGACAATATAATAGGAACAACTTAAGTTGTTATAAACAGCTGGTTTTAACACAGAGGGATATTTAAATTTGCAAATCAAGGTCTGTTTTCAATGCAGATTGGAAATGCATATATATGACATTATTCACTGAGGCAAAGGAATCAGAAGAAATACGTACTAGGAAGACTTTGTATTTTCCTTATTTTCAGAAAAACGGCAGCCTAAAAGCACATCTAAAATGTAATAAAATGGTTCCTCTGCTGTGCCAGGGCCAGATGCAGCCCTGAGCCAAGCGGGCAGGGTATGAAGTGGTGCCGGGAAGGCGTGCTTAGTAGGGAGCACAGGCTGCCGCAGCCAGCCTGCAGGAGCGAGGGAGGAAACGCTACCTCCCCGCATCCCCACCCTCGTGAAATGAATTCTGTGCTCACGCAGCCTCTTCTAATTAGCCCTTCGACAATACACGAGTTGCAAAGGTGTTTTCAAAGCCTTCTAGGCACTGTTTAGGCTCCTCATTTTCCCAGAGGTTCATCTGTGCTGGTGGGAATGGTTGTTCTGAAAGAACTTCATGCCTTTACCTTTGCTATACTCCAGAGCTCTCCTTTTACAGCCTTTCTCTTAACATCCTGCTTCTCCCAGTCATTTCTTACAGGGGTATAGGCAACCAAGATACTCTGCTTTGAGTAGTCAGCAATTACTCAGCTTTATTACAAGCCCTAACTAATCCTTGCATCATCACTATAAACTATGTAGGTGTTAACTCAATTTACAAATGAGAGACCTGTGGCAAATTAAAGAAACTTGCCCATTCTTGACACTGGACTTCTGTCACTGCAGGCAAACCGATCTGTGAATAAGACAACACCCACAGGTACATACTGAGAATAAATCATTGTTCATCCTCAAAAATTTAGATCACTTTCTGCCTCGTTCTTCCTAAATACCTGTAAAATAAGATTTTCACTAAAACGAAATCTGACTAAATGAACTGAGCTTAAAGAAACTATTTTCATTCCCACCTAGGGAGTTTGTAATCCACACATGGACTACCTAGGTATGTGGCACTATTAATTTTTAAGGAACCGACCCATGATATTTTAAGTACAGTGTACAAAGGCTGAAACTACTATTTTATCATCAGACTCATCGCTTCCTTCCTGACCTGAAGAGTTCTGCCTCTTCTCTGTTTACTTGTCACTTTGGCAATCTTTACAGTTAGGTTTGGGGGTTTTTGGACAGAGTATTTCTAAAGGTGAATGCCAGTCGGACTGGCATCAACTGATTTTGGAGTTTCAGCTATTCCAAGTCACCCCCAAACTCTCATCCCCCTTCTAAATAATGACTTATCTGAACACTTAGTAATGAAAACAGCAATGAACTAATGATGTTGCTGTAATTATGCTCTACATACACTAAACCTCCATGCTACAAACCCTAATGCCAGGATGATTTCAAATTATTTAAATGGAAACCAAACAACTTATTTTCCCTGGATTACTTTCTTACAGCTATTTTGCTCTTCCTGCAGTACTTGGAGCTCTGGAGTATGTCATTAAAGAACATCATTTGTCAGAAGCACTACATAATACAGTTCTTTGAACTTGTCAAGCAGTTCAGCAACAGTGCCAACAACAGGACATACAGTTTTCTTAACAGTTTAAGCAACAGTATTTCATTTTCTCTTACCCACATATACAAGCTAAATGCATAAAACCATATGGAAGCAACAATTTTAAATGGACATGAAATATAAGGTCCCATTTCACTATTTATACAAGCCCCTGCTTAACTTCATGCTTACAAAGTAACTCACTGAAGTCTATCTGTTTAGCATGTATTGCTCAAACCCTTAACTAAATGGAGTCTTAAAAGTAGTTTATTTTTCCCCTAAACACAGATCTTTAGTCTGCATAGCACTATATTTTTTTAGAAGTCCTGATAACATAAAATCAACAGGCTTTTTTGTCTGCCTTTGTTAAAATAAAGGCAAGGAAAAGAACCCCAAACAGTTCCCCTCCCCACCCCTCAAAGAGGATCTGCTTGAGACAATACCTTCAACACACAAACACAGCACAAACCCCAATATTTAACAAAGCAGGACAATGAATTTCTATAATTGACACAGAACACTTGTGCTGGAACAGAAGGGAAGGAACATTGTGACCCACATACATACAATGTAGTTAATTAAGCTTTTTTTGACAAGACTATTTCTAGAAATAAAAGTACATCAATGGTAAATAGGTAAGTAGCAACACTTGCGCTGGCTGTTCACCTCTGTGGGAGTTTCCAGTAACCCTAGGATACAGTTTATAAAGAAAAAAAAAAAGGCATTTAGTTAAGCAAACTTCAAATAAATAACACACATTTGGGGAAAATTTAAAATGAGAAGTCCATTTTACATCCACAAATCTTAAGACACGGACAAAATTCTAGATGTAGCTTGGGAGTTTCAGTGTTAGAGCACAATGTGAACACATTGCACTGGTCGGAAAACAATCATTCTGTTGTCCAGCACATGGAAATCCTCTGTGACAGGTGATGTCGAACTATTTCTTGTCACAATTAAACTTTTACCCAATTTTGTTTACAAGTTAAGCAGTTCTGGCTTACAAGTTCTTCTTGTACCTAATTCAGAGACTTCCCTTCCCACTCGTGGCCTATTTTTTTTTTTTTTTTTTTTTTAAAGACAGCTTATTGCTGCACCTCTAGGTCTGACAGTCTGCAAAACCCACAACATGCAAGACAGGAAAAACCTGCTATATTGCAGAAAAGAATTTGCTAATTATCTTTAATCCCATTAAACAGAGCAATAGATTTTATAGCAAAATAAATCATCTACTAACCCTGCTAGATTTTCTACTCTGGGATGATCCATACACGTCTTCCTCATAACCATTGGTCTGTTATGGAAGCAAAGCAAAAGGAAAAGAAAAAAAAAAAAAAAAAAAAAAAACAGAGAAAAAAAAATTTGACACAGACCCAAAAGGGAACTTTTAGCAAAAGTCATCACTTACGAAAAGCAAAAGCAGAGACAGAACTTTTCAAAGATACACCAGAACAGGAGAAGTACAGGATTAGGTCATGATTTCAAACATGAGGACATGTAAATCTGTGTGTCTGTCAGTACTGGTATACCAGCCAAAAATGTCAAGGATACTCCTGTTTGCCTTTTTTGACCCTTCTTTTTCTTGCTAAGAAACTACTTTTGCTTCCCCTATTATTACTGCACTGTAACACCTGTCTCCAAAAGCTCTGTGAAGGGAACACAGGACAAAAAAGGGACACTAGGAATGAGAGACTACAATAAAAGAAATTTATCACTGTAGTTATTTACACCTCTGGAAGCTAAGCAATTAAAAAGCAGCACATTGCAGCAAAAAAATTATTCTAAGTTTATATTTGAGAAATTCAGTTTAGTAAATATGCAGTGTCGTATGAAATCTCTTCTTTTTAGCTTTCCCCAATTACATAAAAATTAAACAGACAGTGACCATCTGCCACATCCCAGTATTTTGTGTGGCAGCCTGAAGATTAACAAGAGATTTTAGTCCATTCAGCTGCCCTCCACCATGCTTAATAGCCTGCCTTGTTCTCATTGAGATGTTTTCCCTCAAAGGAGAACAAACAGGCTCAGAAGGAGCATTCCACAAGCAGGGTGAGATGCTTCAAGTCCCTACAGCAGCAGGGTTGGGAATAAAATAAAATTATCACTATGACGCAGATTGGTTTCAGCCTAGAAACGTGATGTTTGAAGAAAAAGAGGATAGACCCAAAAGTCACATCAACTAATACCACTAAAAGCTCAGATTTCTCAAGCAATTCACTATTCTGGCATCACTTCACAATGAGACCTCGTTTAACATCAAAAATGAGCAAGCACTCTGCATATTCAGGGCGGTTTTTTCGTGGAACTTTAATTACAATTTCTATTCAAATTAAATTTTGAAGCCCAAGTTTTAATGCATTTTGAAAATGAAAATTTACTAAACCCATTCTGAATCAACTTCCAAAGAAAACACTTATCTTCTACTATACAGTGGCTTCCACGGAAAATTAAACAAATTAGGTTAGAAACCAGTTCTGACCCAAGCTGGTGAATTAACTTCTCGGAAAAACCTCAGATTCTCTACTGAAATACAGTATTATCACCAGAAATGGAGGGCCAACATCCAGTTTCTGTTTTCAAGAACTGATTTGAAATACTGCTATAGCCTTCTCAAACAGCTTGGCTTCTTTCCAATTTTTACTGGGTTTTTTTCAGGCTTCTCAAATTTCTCCAACACTTTCCTGAAGAATGGTTAAAATGAGTCTTCAGCAAGTGAAGCCAAAACTCTAGCCGCAGCTAGAGCACCATGATAACCAATTACCTCCACTGCCCCTTTTATTATTACACTGAAGAATTGTTTGCCTTTTTCCACCAGTGTAATACTGACTAAATGTAACCTCAGATCATTGTCTGAACCATTCCTATGCAGAATTCCTTACTTTGTAGGAGTATATTTCTTTTTTCCCCACTGTGGTATTCCTCATTTATTTTTACTATTAGTCAGTTTTGAAAAGTTATCTCCTATTCATCATCAGTATTTTCATTCTAACCTCACATGAAATCACATTCACTCCCCGCACTTAGGACAGCTAGACAATACTGAATCCTGTAGAACTCTTTTCCCCTTTAAAAACAGATGATGCTGTCTTAGATGGGATAGACCAGATAAGATCCTTTCCAGCTATCTCGTTTTCTAACAGTTATTTTTCAACTAACTCTGCATTTTTTACAAGAACTAAATCTTACCCAAGATTTCACTTAATGTTATGAAAAAACATCCCAAGAGCCTTATAGTCAAGTTATAGCCACATCTAATGCTTTCCCTTATGCCCTTAAATAACTACCCTGCTTAGGAAAATTAAGTTGAATTGATACGATTCACTTTCCACAAATCCAGGTTTATCCCTTCATATTTCAGGCACTTTTCAACGTATTTGTTTAATTTGACCTGCATCTTTCAGGTTTCAAACTGAAGCCCCATAGCTCAGGTCATTTCCTGCGCCACTATATCCCATCCTCTCCAAACACTGCTCCAGCACATATTTTTGAAGGCAAATACTCCAGACAACTCTTGAAGAGCAGGGTCAGTTTTATCAGACCCCACTGACCTATGTTAACGTGTGAAGCATCTGATCATAAACTTCATGAAAACTAGAACAAAATTGCATCCTGGGGAAGCTAAAATATCCAGTTTTTACTTGTTCTCCTTTCATGTGCAATTGATCCTATTCTTTTCTCTATTTTCCTCTTGCTTTTAACGGATGCAGAAAACTTTCTCATTGCCATTATGTCTGTTTATACTTATAACATTTTTTACCTCAGACTGTGGCTAATGCTGCTCCTTCAGGCTTTCCCAATCCCACATCCAACTTCCACTTCTCAGAAAATTCTCAGCTGATTTCCAAAGTACTGAAGAACCTCAACCCAGCCTGGCAGTGTCTTTCTGTGACGAGCAGCCTTCCCTCCGCAGTAGCGGTACTCCACTTTGCCTTCTTCTCGTGTACTCTTTCTCTCCCTGGAATTGCTCCCTGTGAGATTTCCCTAAAATCCTGACTGTGTGAAAGCACGTTATCCGTTACCTTCCATCCAGGTCTGGCTTTGCAGTGCTCTAAGTAGTGTCCTATTTGTACAGGTCCTAGTAAGGCATCAATACTATGCAGAACTACCTTTATGAAAGATGCAGAAATACTTGTACCAGTATTACCTACTTCTGTGTAATGTTAAAACCCAAGTTAGGTTTTGAGTTTTTCAAAATGCTCTTTATGTATGACACTGACCCAAGCGTTTGGATTGTACCACATTTTGCAGATGAAGTGATGCTCAGTATTCTTGCAGACCCAGCAAATCCTGATAGTTACACTGTATCCTTGACATCAGGCTGGTGAGTTCTTAGTCACATACTTGCATATATTCTCTGTTCTATCACAGCGGTTTTGTATGCAAAAACCTCTCTGAGACAGTTAGTTAAAATACATACTGCTTTGGAGTAGTTCTTCTTTTTGGTCCTCTCATTCTCTAATCCAGCCTGCAGTGAGATTAAGAATGCAGGATGAAAAGATCAATGAGTTTACGTGCACCCATCCATAGTCAGGCATGCATATCAACATGCAAGAACATCAGTCCAATTTTCCTCCAGCTCTACACAACATGGCTCGGTGAGCACACATGACAAAAATCAAATCTCAAAGTCAAATGACCAGTTATTAAGGAATATTGTTAAAAGTGATGATAGCACTGTTAAATTTAGTAGCCACAGTTAAAATCATTCACGCTTGCTGCGTTAAGTCAATTAAAAGAGCTACCAGCTGTCTATGCTTACTACATCAATACATCCATGCAAAATCCAAATGTGTTTGAACTATTTCTGTATATAGGTCACTCAAAATAGATATATTGCATTCCTAATTTGAAATTACACAGGGAACAAAGGAGAGTGAAAAAGCTAGAGCCCATAAAACTGCTCTCCACAGCTCGCTTTCTGCAGAAACTCAGACATCTCTATTTCAACACAGTGCTGCCAAAGACAGCACTGCTAACAGTACAAGGAAATTTTTTAAACTGAGCTTGAAATTCCAATCCTCATTCTCCCTTCTGTGCCCTTTCTGTTCTTCCAAGAGTCAGCTTTACCTCAATATATTCAATACAAATACTTGCTCATGTCTTACTGTTTCCTACAGGGTTTGATTTTATCCTCCAAAGCAAAAGGCAACAGCTCAATACACAAGCTGCAGCTTTGGTAGGCAGTGTACTTGCCCTGCCACCATTGCTAGATCTATTCAGAGTGAGCTTTATTCCTCTCCAGATTTACGCTGAAATAAAACCAGACATACCTGGTCAAATGATGGACTGTAACAGAGAGATTCTGTTAGGGGAAATATGCTATTCTGCTCTGTCCCATGGTAACTACTGAACTAGACTGCTTATCTCTCTCTAATCATTCAGCACTTTACATCTGAACTGCACCAGAATAGTAGGCGAAGGAAGCAGCATCTTTACGTCACAGACCATGAACTGCCTCAGGACCATTTTAGATCATCCCTTATCTCAAATCAGCTATCACATCTGATGTTAGTTTCTTCTCCATGATTAGTTTTTAACACACACTGCAACTTGCAGACTATTCTCACCACTGGGTAGGTGCTGGCATATTCCAAATGAGACTGTAAGGGCATGAGAGGAAAGAAAAATCAGAACACAAACACTGAAGCAAGTTATGGCAATCAAAAGAATCACCCAAACAAACCAAACCAAATCGAACAAAAAAAAACCCACACCAAAAAGCCCCCACAACCAGGCACAGAGGTGTAAATCCCAACTAAAAACTTTGATAATGCAGGACTTCTTGCACAAAGTCAGAAACTTTGAAGAGAACAAAACAAGGAAAATGCACAAACTCCATCATGAGTGATGAATAACACAACAATATTTCATGCTGGATGGTCTCAGATTAGAGACAACCAGCTGAGAAGTGGAAGAACAAGGGCAGTTGCAGTAGAAAGGAGACTGAAGGGAGGTTTGAGTGCCTCAACAAACACAGGATGACATTACTGAGTTTTCCTAGGAAAAAAACTGTGTGATAAAGAATCGAGCTTGCAGAACTTCTGAAACAAGATGGGCAGGACACTTTGATGGGTTCAGGGTGAGCTACAGAAAAACTAAAGATCGCAGCTGAAGGTCTGCCTGCAGGAGGCAGAGATATACTCAAGCTAGCATTACTAGGCCACTGTTTACAGTATAGTTACAGCTGTGGATCTTAAATCAATTTGCTAGCCTGGTCTAATCAACACCTCAGGTGGCTTTGTAATCCATATTCATAGCAGCTCTGCCAGAAGCATCCAGGCCAGCTCCCCAAAAGGTAGCTCAGCAGATCTCTGGTGCCTATAGTTCAGACATCCACTTAGCAATTATTCCAGGAGAAAATCCAGAGTAAAACCCACAGATTAATAGGGTGGTAAAATTTTAGAAATACATTCCTGATATTAACTTCCTGCACAGAAAAGAAGCATAGCTTCAAAAAGCAATCTCCAACACCGTCACCCCTCATACTGCAATGAGTCCAAGTGCCAAAGACGCAAGATCAATTTTCAGAAAATTAAAGTCTTGTAGACCAATTACAATGGCACCTCGAAACTCCAGAAGGAGCCTTCAAATATCAAAAAAAAGAAAAAAAAAAAAAGAGCATTCAGAATTCTCTGACTAGTTTTATACCCTTTGTGGACACAAGGAAATAAGTTTTTGGTGCTTTCTTCATGGCAAAAAAACTCAGAAGCCAAACTGAACTCTAGTCCTCAGAGGTAATTTCTTAGGTTAGTTGCTGTTTGGTTTTTTTTACTTTGTTGTTTCAAAGACACACACAGCAAGAGCCAAACCTTCACAAATAGCCAGAGAGAGATGTGGTCAAACTATTAAAAGCATCTACTATACACCCACCCTAGGAAAATGTATGTTATATCAATTCACTGTGAATAAAACAATCAGAAGATGTTGAAGGGTAAATTTCAGTTCAGACTAGCAAACTTTTACTTTCTTCTACAACTGCAGTGACGCTTGGATCAGGGAAGGAAGTTCTGTCAAAACTGTTTTCCTGTGCATGCCCAAGTGTCAGCTTGCATAACAATATTCACTGAACACTACTTTATGAGGACAGGGGGTTCTGTGTAACATCACTAGAAATACCAGAGTGAAAAGTTTCAACCAGATCCTTCTGTCAGAAAAGGACATTCTTTGCAAAAGTATTAGGCATTTATGGGCCATCCTGTGAAGCAGCTGGAGACTGTTGCTCACCAGACGAGCATGCGAGCAGCACATAGACTGGCTGCTCCAGGAAAAAAGGTCAGAAAAGCTTTTTCTCAAGGGATGATGATGAAGAAGAATGTAAGGCTTCTGCTGTTTAAATATCTAACAATAAAACACAGGATTGTATTACAAAAACACATCAAAAGGAATCAGTAGTGGATTTCCATGAGCAAAAGGGGTTCCTCTATAAATACAGTGTCAGGGTGCTTCCACCTTGCCACATCAAGGGACACAGTTACAGCCATGGTTAAAGCAACCCATTTGTATCATGATCATGATCTGAATAGAAGTTTCAACTGATCTAGAGATTTTTTCCCCTCCAAAAACCACATTCATAAACATGTCCAAATTTAAGTAAAATAAACATCAGTTTTCATGTGCAGCTGTAAAGACAAGCTTTTCTTCACCGAATCTTTGGAGCTTTAATCTTCTAGCTTTGAAAAAAACTCAAATCTGCAGTCTTGAAGAATAAAGATTTTAACAGCATTTCATAAGTAGCAATAAGGATTACACTAAAAAGGGAACAAGGCAACACTTAAAATTTTTAGGTACATCTTGTGCTATCTTACAGTGAACTCCATTAGGATCACTGTGCAGGCTCTGCAATAGTAATTTTTTTTCATCTTCCAAGATTCTTTTAAAGAGGTGTATGAGGTGTTCCACTCAATCCTGTTCTTTTGGGGATGCTTTGTCAGAGGAAAAAAAAAAAAGGCAGTTTTTTTAGCCTAGGTAAGTATTAGCAATTTTTTTAAGGAGGAAAAAAAAAATTATTTTACAGCATGAAATCTCCATAGAAGGCAGAAACCAAGGATTACAAATAAAGATCTTGCTATGAATGATGTAAGTCTTGCTTGTTCCATAAAAATAGAACCGATCATCCAGTTTAACCCACATAACTGGTGCTACTGATATACTAGGAACATCAGTAGAAGAACAAATTCTCAAACACAACAGTTTTAGGGACAGGGACTCCATAACAAAAACTAGTCGTAGCTGATTCACATTCAGGAGTGCTGACAGCTTCCTCCATAGTGCTGTTATGAATTGTTTCAGTTTTGTGGTTAACTGAATGCTTCTCCATAGGTCTCAGAAACAGTGAGCTCTGATCGCTTCACATATCGAGACAGTAGCATTAGCCATTCACAAGTACTAATTTGTTTAAACTCTCTTCACAATTATAAGAGCTGATTATGTCTACACTGAAATGGAGTTGAGATTTGTACACATGCATATTATCTGGAAAAATACCATATAGATATTTTGAGGAAAAACTGATTCAGCTTTTCTTACAGATGAGTGCTGGTGCACTACAGCTCTCTATGCTCTACTAATCCCTCCCTCCACAAAACTCAAATCTGCAGTTTAACTTAAAATATCTCTAAAGCAGTTTTGAGGAGAGCATTCGCCTGCAATTCTAAAGTGCTTTCCACTGCCAATTTGTTTTCGGTTTCCTGAGCTGATAAACTAACTGATCATGGAGTAAGCTGGCACTTCCTCTTCGCAAATTCTCAGCATCAGTAATGAAACGGTAGCTTACAAGGTGCATACAAGAAATAGCTGCATATACCAATGTTTTGGCTAGGTACTTCCTGAAACAGTAACAGTGAACAGCATTTACCAGAAAGGTTTTAGAGAGTCACATGGTCTGCTGGTGTTCCTGCATAGTGCATACTGATCTGACAATTTCCCTGCTTGAAAAATTATTGACCTTCAGGTACTTGGGAAAAAAAACCCATATGCCTTGAACATGGAACATGTAAAGACATTGGAAGGATGATATTATCAGAGTACTATAACCAGTCTGGTGTTACAGGGGCACAGCAACATCGGGGGACAAACATGCACACTTAAATGGTACAATTTACCAACCCTCAGGCTTCCACGGCTACCCACTGACATGCGCTCATCTTCATCCGAAGCCTATCAAAAGAAAGTATAAAGACAAGAAAACAATGAAAAGAACACAAGTAACAGGCAGTGAGGTAAATGCTGATGGCTTTGATGAACAGAAGGAAAGAGAAGACATACAAAATAAATGTCTTTAAAAAAGAATCACATTAAAACTGTAAGTGGAAAGTAAATTAAATCATACCCTGCCCAACAAACACTGTCAAGCATTTTACTACAGGATGAATGACAAGCTTGGTCAAGTGTTCCCTGCTCTATGCTCTTGGCCCATGGTCTGAATAAATGAATATTAAGCACTCCAAAGCAGGTTATTTCCCCATCTTCCACTCCCTGCCCCCCCTCATTCTAGCACATTTGCAAAAGCTCCCTGACGTGATCGGGGAGAGGGCAGAGAAGTCAGGAAGTGGCTTTGGGGTTTGCACTCGTCTGGGGTGGGGCAAGCTTATTTCATCTCTTCTTTTAAAAAGGAACTGCCCTATACATGTCTGTTTTCTTAATCTGAAATGTCTAGCTAAAAAGAAAAAGCAAAAGTAAATACTAACCGAGGCATTTCTTCGGGCTCTACGGGAATAACGTTCACTGTCTTCCTACCAAGCAGCAAAGAAAAAACAAAAGCGTGAAGTGTTGAAAGGACAGATATACCAATGGAGCACTTTCAGAAAGACAAAGCGAACTTCAGTAACGTTTAGGAGTCAGTAAAGTTAAACCAAACAATGGGAGATGACACCTTGTCAAGTCAGAAAAACCCCCTTCCCCTCATTTGTGACCCCAATTTTCTTCCCTTCTTTTATTCTGCTACACACTTTTAATATTTTTACAGAAAACTGTATGCAGAGACACTTTACTTCTATCTCAAAAAAAGTTTCAAGCACATCTCTCTGCTCCTGGGAATCAGTATACTTATAGTGCTTTCGTAATTAAGCTTTCCAATTTGCAGCCCTTCAAAATAAATCCCAAAAATCTTCTATTCGAAATAATGTGGTAGAGCAATGGTTTCTCTCTAGTGGGCATCCCAGGGACACACAGCCTAGCCCCTTCTTCCAGACCAAAAGCATCTGTGCTCTGCTTACAGCCTCTGCAACACACAGCACCACTGCCTTTTGCAGGCCAAAGGCTGTGTTAATGCTAGAAATGCTGTAGGATGTATTACGTTTCAACAAACTGATTTTACATGGAATTTAGAAACAGTGATAGGAACAAAAATGTTCCAGCATTGTAGTTAATGGTTCTCACATGTGAACTGATTTCTAAGCAAGGGAATTGCTAGTAAGGTGGAGCTAAGCTCACCAAACAAGGATTTGAAGAGACTTAATGGCTTATTTGTGAGATTGGAGCGTCTTGGTGGATGGTTTGTCCATGTGGCAACAGGCTTTCAAGAAGGCATAGAGCAAACTTGTGTTTATGCTGATTAATTATCAAGAGACAATGAAGCCAGGGAGTTTGAGAAGTTGTCTTCCACACTGGAAGTCAACTGTTCAGTTTTGCTAGTGCTACTTTTGCTAATAACTTTTCTTAGTGCGTGCTACTCAGCCACGAACAAGTTTTCATTCAGCATCATCAGTGATTTCACAAACTTAAGTTTGAAAGACATCTGAAGTCAATGTCTTCCAACCCTTTAGACACTTCCTTCATCTTCATTTCAGCCAGATGTTGCTAATGGCCAAGTCTATATCTGATATCAACTTCACTGTCTTGGTAAATAGTAAAATCCAGGACGTTGTATTATCAGAAAAAGTGAGCATTGCCATAGTAGCAATAATAATGCATCTGAACAGTACCCCTGGACCACTAAGTACAAAGGTAACTGAAGAAGCATGGATAAAACTTGACCAAAATTTACCTGAAGGCAGAGTTGAGAAGACTGAAATCGTAACAAAATCCATGAGAAGTAAAATGAGTACATATATTCCTTGTATCACAAGTGGCTTTAACAGGTCTATATGCTAAGCTAATCTTCAGGTGATAAGAGTGGAGACAGAGGTCTGTAAAAAGACATGGCTCTAACCAAACCCTTGCCAGTTTTAAGCTGATCATAAGCCACATTGATGCAGACTACAAGAATCCTTGTGATAAGAGTGGAATTCACATTTCCAATACATGAAAATACCTACTTTGTGGGATTTCAAACTCTTTTGAAACTATACAAAACTTCAACACGTAAAAGTTGTTTAGCTACATTGATCAAGGCCTACCATCCACTGCTCGATGTCTCCCCATTTAGTATCCAGACCATAATATTTCTACAGACAGAAAAGGGAAAAAACAGAATTTAGATGAGAAAGTCAAACACAGAACATTTAGACATGCATTGCCAGGTTTTGGCTGAGTCACACAGCTACACACACACATACAAACATGCCAGGGAAAAGCCGTGCCGAGTGCCACCAGAGCCCTCCGCAGCATGTACCCAGGAAAGGGGAAAGGGGTGTTTGGGGTACAGCGGGGGTAATCAACTGCTTCTTCTTTCTCAGCACCGTAAAAAAAAAAAAAACAGTGCCGTGGGGACAGGAACAAGGAGTGTAATGAGTCTTGAATTCCTGACCCATTTAAGTCAAGACTCATTACAAGGGATCCAAATGCAGAACACTTTCAGGATGAAAAATGCTGTCAAATCATGTTTACCGTATAGATTTGTCAAACCGGGAAGACAAGTTGAATACAACACAACTAATCTCTGTGCATTCTTACTCGTTGTATTGAGAACTCCCCAACGTGCCTTTTCAGAGCACAAGGCTTTTTGCCTATGCTTCAACCATCTCAACAGTGGTGGTAGCACCACGAAGGATAGCAGAGGACATGCTTTACCAATGCAGGCAACACTGGAAAGCTCTCTGCATTTCAGTACCAAATGCCATGCATCTTCTTAGCAGAATGTCTCTTCTGAACTGTTCCTCAGTTCATCATTTCTTTGCACAACACTAGGAACTTCCCAATGAAGTTTCCACCAGACAGCAGATTGGTCAAATTTCCACAAGTTTAGCAGGACTTTTCTTCCTCCCTAAACACGTGCTTCAAATCTAGTCTTAGGACGTTTGCATTTATAATGGTGACCATAACATTCCCGTGCAAAGAAAAATCACCGGCCTAAAGTACAGTAAATGGCAAATGGAAATCCTGCTTAAGGAAGCATATTATGTACTTTAGAAATATGTAGATTATGTGCTTTGAGATTCACGTATTTGTGGAAAAAACAAGCCTGTACTTGTCAGCTTTCCCAGAGGCTTGAGGAGGCGGGAGTATCAACAGTCAAAACCTTAGTTAATGTTTTAAAAAAAAAAAAAAAATAAATCAGAAATCTGTTAGCACTCTTTCAATGGTATTAATGTAATTTCACTCTCACCCTTAAAAATCTCATTATTTATTAATAAACTAGAATAAAACAGCTGTCTGTTCTCTGATACTGTATCAGTTTATTCCCACTTTAGAGTTCTTCCTCATTAAATAACAGAATTATTTTCACATTAAGGTCATCATTATTTTCATCTTAACAGCTCTGGAGAGAAGAAAGCCTGTTACGAAGTAGCATAGGCAGCGGGGTTCTCAGTTACACATCTTAGAGAGCCCACAGTGTAAAATGACCTTTAAATGCTGTCAGTTTTGGGCCAAATTGGGAAAAGGCAGGAACTCACAGCAATCCCATTTATTAGGAAAAATATTAGAAAATAAGTTTCTAGGCCAGTAATTTGAAAACAGGAAAGAAATTCACTGCAGTACAGATTTAAATAGTATGCAAACACCTCTCTGAAACAAGGAAAAGAGACAACAGTTCAACAAGCTCTTTAACCACATCCCTATGAGAACAGGGAAGCATTCCCCTCTGCTTCCCCTGCAAAGCATCTCAGCATGTGCTCAAATACATCTAACAGCCCTATACAATGCCTAGCCAAATTGCACACAAGTGAAATTTCTCCCTTAAACTACATGAAATTAGAGTGCATGACATTCACCATTGTTTCTTCAAGCATTAAATACTTACTCACAAGTGCTCAGACTAGTTGCTTCCAGGCAGAAGCATAACACATACAACAGCCTGTTGTAAAATGAAGTTTTACGTACATCACATCCTGAAGATGACCCCTGAAAGTTGTATAAACTCCAGCTGGCCAGGATTGTGTACATGATCAGAACCCACTCATTATATGCTTTGCAGTTAATCAGGTCAGATAAAGCCTTATTAAAGGTTCCCCCCGCTCCCAAAAAGATAAATAACATTTTCTAACACCAGAAACCAATTTTTTTTTTTTTTTTTAAAAAAAACCACTACGAAAATGGAGAATCCTTTCTCACACATAGGAAGGATCCATAAAGATGCTAATAACTTTTGTGAGGTCTGCTGCTTCCTTTTCCTGACCTCTGTTCTCCTTACTTTCTGACATAGGCTTCTGAATTCAGCTTTGCAAAAGGGAAGCAAGGAAATACCCCTTACAAGACTTGCAAAGTCACAAGTTCCACTTACAGTATTTTCCTCCACCATCTCAAATTACATAGCTACGTGCTTAACATTTTTCTTTTGGAGATATTAATGAATGCAATTGCCTTGAAACTATTTTTAATTTATAATCTATTAGACAGCATGTCTCATACTGGACTGAACTGGCAGCATTTGAAGTCTCAAGTATTTTGCCCTCTCAGCCACTTCCCATTTCTTTCTCTATGCCAACTCTTCTGTTCTGCCCCAAGGGGCCTGGTTTGAATGGCCACATGGGTTAAAGGAAGAAATTGTGCTTATCCATTCATTTGGGTTTTAGTTAAAAGCCTTTGACAGACTCAAGTTCCCTTCTACCCTGAAAAGTGATATTAGAATTAAATAATTAAGGACATTAATACCATTGAGAGAGAATTCTAGATCAGATTTGCTCACTACGTGACAGTGAAACTGCTAGACTTGCAAACTCACTACGAGATGTTGTGAGGCTAACCCACTTATCTTCTCATCCATGTCAGGACACCAACAGTAAACAACCGCCTTGTCTCTCATGGGGCTGCATTTGTACCAGAGGATTAAATTAGTTCCTATAAAGGAGATTGATAACGAGCCTGTTGATCCATGGGCAGATGTTAATTTGAGTCCCTCAGTATGTACTCAACTCCACAAATAAAAACAAGAGTAAGATATATTTGTTGCCAAATTGATGGGGTCAGGATTAAATACCAGAGCACATGATTTGAGTAGCTATGTTCATACACATTATGTGCTTGAAGAGGAGAACAGCATTTCCAAGAAGTACATGCACTGCTAGGTCAAGCGAGTGAAACATGCAGTTAAGTCAGCTGGAGTGCCAGAACAAAAACAAACAAGCTGTGGTTTTAGGAGACATTTATCATTTACCAAGCAATAAAAACATCTCAGGGAAAAGATATATATTTGCTAGGATATAAAATGGCAGGCTTGAAAAAACAGATGCTCTCTCCCTCCCTGCAAAATCTCTTTGGAGACATTTCTCTTTCTAGGTGCCACATAATTCACATGCTAGAAGTACAGAACAGCCAAACGTTGTAACACAAAACCCAAAACTCTGTTGTTACATAGCAAGTGACCTCAGAGCTATTATTATCATCATCATCATCTTTGACATCATTTGGAACTATGAAAGGGAAATTGGGAGGAGGGAAGAGATCATGACTTTAAAACGAGGTAAGAGAGGATTAAACAATATAAAAGCATTTATAATGCTTAGGTCACACTGGAAGAAAGGCCATACATTTACCAAAAGATTATAAATTCAAATGCAGTGTCTCTGGTTTACTTCAGTGACTTTCTGCGAAGTAATCTGAAAGTCATGCTTTCTGCTGGCACATGTTAAGTTCTTGCCCAGCCTGAAATATTTTCAGCAATACTCTTGGCCTTCTAACACACAAATGTCTGTATGGTTCCTGGTGACACATGGAGCCACCACACCCTCTTATGATGGCTGGTAGTGCCTTGATGGCACTACTCTTCTGCTTAGTGCTTATTCTTTACCAAACAGTCTGTAGAAAAAATTATATTAAGTGCCTGACAAGACCCATTTTACACAGGTCATCTTCCACCCCTACCCTTTATTATCCACCTCACAAGACTATGGGAGGGAAGAGCGGAATTGCGTGGAAATACAAAGCCTGCTGTGCATCCTCCATTCCTTAGAGGTTTTTCTGAAATAGTAGCAAGACTCGTAATGTGGGAACACATGCAAACAAGAATGAAAGAGAGCAAGCCCTACCTTCTGAACTTGATAGATCTAGGGGAAAAGGGAAAGGAAAGAAACAAGGAAACAAAAGCTAGCATGAATGAATAAATAGCAATGCAATGTTTCATTAATCATTCTAAAGGGGGAAAAAAAATCATTTATACAGAATATATAGCAAAACATTAATACAAAAAAGTGCACATCAAAGCCCTGTAGAATTAAGTAGAATGAAAGCAGTGTTTACATTCTAGGCCTCCTCCATAAGAACAGCTCGAACACAGCATTCCTGTTCTCATAACCACTAGGCTCTCAGAGGCACATGCAACATCTGCTCCCTAGACTTTGCACCAGAGCAGAGCCTAACCCAGGTGTGAGCTAGGACCTCTCGCTTTTCCAGCCTCCCTCCTTCAAAGTAATGGATGCCCAAATATTCACCTGGGGTGACAGATGTGCATCTACCATCATAATAAAAAGCAAATGGCATTAACTAGAGAAAATCTGTTCTTAAGAACAAATTTTGTCCTTAACTGATGAAGCATAGTTATAAAAGCATCAATGCTATACATCTTTCACTCACGTACAGCACAGTATCAGCTTGTTAAAACTCTGAAAATTTATTGCACGTATACTGCCAGCATTGAAGGATATGCAGGTTGCTGTTTCAATTGTTAATGTTTCCACAGAGCCTCACACCATTTGCAGGCCCTAATAAATGCACTGCTGACTCCAAATGCAAAGCTGTTCCATGGTCTTGAACCATTTAAGTAATACGCAAAAGCATTACAGCCACTCTAATACATGTGAATTTTGTTTAAGTGAAGAACTGCCCTTGACTGATCAGCTTTATAAATCCACACGAGAACAGAAAACGTGTTTTTTTTCTTGCATATGTCCTAGCACTTCTGAAGCAAGAAACCCTTCCTGTTCAAAAACATCTAACTGGCAACACAAATCCAGAAGAATTTGCAGCTTCATTCTGCCCACTTCTCTGCTGAACACCTACCTTTGTATCTGTAGGAAGTGTAACACAGCCCTGGTCTGAAAGCCCTCAGCTGCCTTACTGTTTATCTTCCCAGATAAGCATTGATGCTGAATAAATACCAACACAAGCCCTCTGCCCTACGAGTACAATCCAGGGGGATCAGTAGGTAGCTCTGACTCCAACCCTTAGCTGGTCAGTATCCTGTATTTTGGAATATGCAGGGGATCCCTGTCATACACTGCTCTTCTGTGCCACCTCAGGTCAATCCAGATGCCCGTGCTGGGAAGCAGAGTGTACTTCTTTCAGTCCCTGCCCTCCTGATCAGGTTCCTCTTTGTGATCGTGAAGGACAACTTCAGACCGCAGTTTAATACCTCTGAGGTATTTATTCCTGTGAGCACAGGGGGGAAAATTACGATGCACATTTAAAACTGGCATTCCCACACAACTAACCACCTTGCTTACCCTTTACTAAAAAAACCCTGAAGAGGAAAATTGACTAAAGTCTCCCACAGTTCTCAAGATTACATGCTGACTCCAATCTTTTGCTTCTCCGTTGCACACGCACAGTGCCTTTCATCCAGACACCAAAGCCAAACACCACCGGTTTAGATGTGGCAATTACCATGTAGCTGTTTAACCTTTAACTTTTCAGTGCCATTGTTTCACCCATGCTTCGAAGCAATACTATGTCAGTCTTATTTTTCAAACCCCAATGCTTCAGACTTGGCATAGAAGGTATTCCTGTTGAGTACAAAGCAAGACACACAAGAAGTCTTGTGTCCAGGACCCATATTGCCAATGGATAACAACAAGGCCCTTGTTCAGGGCCAGACACCGTGGAGGGTGGTGGAGAGTGGCACAGGGATGAAGCCAAGTGCATCATCATAACTGTTCTGGTGTTTTACAAAATCTGGAATTTTTGGGTCATCCATTAGCTACCAGGCATTACAACAGTTCTGCTCCAACAGTTCTGCTCCAAAGTGACTGATCTCTCATCAGTGTACTGTCCTCCTCAAACAATATGTTACAGGAGGAAATAAACACTTTTAAACAATGATCTCTATTGCAAATATGCCCGCCCCCAAGATCTTAAGAGTCAATAGACATCTAAGCAGTCAAATGCTTTAAATAACTTTCTTGTATTATGGTATGACCAAAAAAAAAGTGTTTTGTCCACAGTATTACTGGCAGACTGCTTCCTGATTTCCTCATCACATGGGGTTCCCCACAAAAATAAAGTTTTTCATAGAAATAACTTCAGAACGGGGCTGAACAAGGCAGTGAAGCATGGTTAGATGGCAGCTGAAGGCAGAAATCCAGTCTAGTAAAAACACTTTCAACGTTGTCCCTCTTCAAATTTTCCTGTGCATCTTCATACTGGTTTTATAAGAAAGATACAGATTAACCATCACAAATCTCCTTAATTTCTTCCCTGTGTACGTAAGCACCAAGTTTCATCGTCACTCTCTCCCCTCCCATTTAAGCTACAAGAATTCTACTTTTTCCTCTAGTTTTTCCTGCACTGTCTGCGATTTTAAATGGCTTCAAACAACACCAAATGTCAGCTGTGTCATGGGACCCTCTGACTCAGATCACACTTGTGGGCACCAACTCCTAGGAAGGAAAGGAGGGGTCTAAGTCACAGTCAACAGGATGGGTGAGCAAATCAAGAGTGTTTGCAAGTCTTTTGCCCCCATTAACTTGGCTTTAGTACATTTACTAAATTTACTACATGCTCAAGGAACTGACATGAAAAAAAAGAAATCCACAGCAGAAAGTACTAGTAACATAGTTAATTCCAAAGAAATATGAATCCAAAGGAGGAAAAGCACATGCAAATGAGTATGCTGGTAAAGAACAAGTTTACCAAATAGCAAAGGCAAGTTTTGTGCTGTGAAAACGAAGCTTAGGAGACAAGCACAATGCACTTGCCGCGAACTATAAGTACAGGCTCATCTGCTGTGTGAACTGGCAAGGAAGAATCTTATCCTGCAGATTAAGGAGTGGGAGGAGATCATTCTCTTTTCACTTCAGGCACTAATATCATCTTAAATTGTGGTCTCCAAGTGTCAGTCCTCGAAGAGACATTTAAAGTCTTGCCAGCAGAACACACAGAAGGTACTCCTACATAAAACGTTCTCTACAATTAGCCCTAATGTTACAGCTTTTATGTGTCTTGAAACACCACTGTTAAATATTTCTTGGGGAAAAAGGCTTTAATGTATCTCATGCCAAGCTTTTAAGAAAATTTTTCTCTGTTTTAGCTGGTAGCCCCATGAGAATTAACAATCTGTTACTCAAAAAAACTGAGCTGACAACTCCTGACTTGCTCTTCTACATGAATTAAAAGTAAGTACCTGAATGCACATGAGCATTTGTCTCCGTACCAAACACAGCTCTATGGTACAAGCCAAACAGACTGGCCTTAAGCCATGTTCACCGTTGCAGAGTCTAAAGACCATGGCAGCACGGTACGGTAAAAAACACAGGACACGTCACTGCTCTGACTCCCACCAGCTGGCTGGGTACCAGTGGTATGGAAACGGACAAGGGAGCAAGTACTACCTATTATAATTGTCCTTGCAGCTTAGATCACACACTGGCACTGCCTCATGAGAGCTTTCCTGTACTGACTTACTACGCACAGAAGCATACCAGAAAACCTACTGTGACCTCCAGATTAATTATTTACATCTTTGGTGGATAACAACAACAAAGCATCACAGAATAAGAAGTCAGAAACATTCAAAGAGTTCTGTTTATTAGATCTATGCCTTTCTTAGAGCCTCATGACCAGGAATCCATTCTCTAGTAAATATATAAGTATATACACATACATGTGATTCAAGAGTGATCACTACCCTTATCTTCATAAATTAGCATACAATTCTTGAACATTTCTTGATCATTAGATCACAATTCTTGTATTCATTTTCTTCAGCTTCAGAAAACACTTTTTATTTGCCTAGTTTATACTTTCTTGTTAAACTTTTATTCACGCTCTCCTCCCTGGGGAAAAAAAAAAAACAAACAAACCACCAAACCAAAACAAACCCAAAACACCAACCCCAAAGCACTGGCACACTTATCCTTCTTTCTGCTGCCTGGCATGAGGTGATGCCAGGTGATGAGATGATACCACCTGTGGAACACACCTGCAATCCTGCCCCACCACAGCGAACAGCAGCAGCCTTCCACAGTAATTTTCCCACATCTCATACTGCAATTCAAAGTCTTTTCTTCCAGAGGCCCATCTATTTCTGCTATATAATTTCTGCAACTACTGTTTTACTACAGCAGTATGTTTTTTTCACATTAAGTTTCCAGAAGAATTCTTTGAGTCACCTTGTATTTCAAACCAAGTTTAATAGAGCTATCCCTCCAAGGACACAAGACACAAGCTGAGTAGCAGCAACCACTGGCAAGAGGTATGGCAGCCTGAGCAAGGGCTGAGCCCACACATGCAGCCAGTGCGCTCACCATCACCTAAAGCCACGCTGTCTGCCACGAGCTTCTCATCATACTCGAAAGGAGCTTACCAATAGTGCAACTGATGATGAATACAATTTTAAATTTTTAATTTTTAAATTTATAATTTTAAAATTATAATTTTAGAACAGACCATGCAGCAATTTTTGCTGTCAATTATGTGTTTAACATGAAATAACTTCTGCCAAAAGAAGAGCTTGATATGACATCGTGCAGTCTTCACCGTTTACCTATGAACTTTACTGCACAGTTGTGACTAATCTTTGGTGCACTCTTCAGATATGGCTAGCCAACAGAACCAGCACAGGGAATTTTAATAGTTTTCTAATGAAGTTGTTGCTCATTCTACCTATAGAAACACTCATAAGAGAACAAAAATCTCAGATACCTGTTGCTTTTGCATTGGTATTTCTTTTGTAATGGCAAGCAGAACATTAACTAAATCACATATGTAAACTCATGATGCAGAAGTCACCCAATTATTTGAAAATTAAGAAAATGAAGCACAAGATCAAGAAATGTCATTAATACCAGATTAATGACAATTTTCAGTCCAAATCCAAAACATTAAACATCACTGCCAGTGAGAGCTATACCACCGCAGTAATAGCTTGTAAAAGCAGCATCTGGAAACGTTTAATCCAGACCAACAATGTAAATATATTCTCAAGTAATCAATGCTCCACAAGAAGCCTGTCAGGGCATGTACACTGGTTTAAGCATGAACAAGTACACACACATGCAATAAATTTATTTATTGCTTTTTAACTCCCATAACTGACTCTAAAGAGACTTCTGAAGTAGCAGAGCACTTGCTTTAAGTTCTGGTTATTCAGCACGGCAACAGTGGAAACATGCTATTTATTTCTCTGAGAAGTTAGCAAAGGAAAAGATGGCAGACAACTAGCTATACAGACACCAGTATCACAGTACGTTCTCCTCCAAGGAAGGTGTAGGTGCCAAACTCTTGTGTTGATCACTGCTTGGGATTTTCTATATTTATGTTTTCTTTTATTATTTCTGCAAGATACTTGTGGCAATGAAAAACTTCCTGCAGTCATCCTTACTTGTTCTACCTTGCATCTGGGGGCTGAGATTGAAAAAGTTACAGAATATCCAAGCTTGCAAAATAGTAAATAAATGTGTAGTAGCATTATGTAATTCATGCCAACGAATTACAAAACAGATTGTAGTAGATATGTGGCTTAGCTTTCACTGAATTTGGTATTTCAGAGCGACATCCCATACTATTCAATTTCTATCTCTACAAAGAAATTTTCACACATTTTCAGATCACTAGCTCTTTGCTATTAACTGCAGGAGCATACACACAAGCTTTAGTTTTCATACCAGAATTTCAATTTACTAGGACACCCTTTGCAGCATCAGCTTTTAATCTTCAAAGAGGTCATCAGCTCCATTAAAGTTATCTGCAAATTAGATGGCAACACCACTGTCAGCTGCCATGACACCCACATTTACTTTGCTCCCCAAACAAAAGACCTAGTGGTTGTTTACCACAGATCTTCCAAAGGCTGCTCGACAAGTCCCATCACTCAGGCTGTAGGCATAGGAGGCAGCTTGACAGTACCAACACTTATCTGCAGTCCAGGCCTTCTGACTGTGGTCCAGGTTGCAAGAAACATCCTTCAAAAGGCAGCAGCTGTAGCAGAAAGGCTCCTCTCTTCCACAGGCACTGTGCTTGCAGCAACGCTTCCCCGCAGCACTTACTCCTGGTGTACTTGCAGGTACCTCTAACTCTGCTGTGGCTACAGGGTGCTACAACACATCCAGACGTGCCTCAACTAGACAAGACGCTCCAGCCCAAAGCTGAGCCTGGGCACACTGCCCAAGTGCTTTTTTTGCAGGTTGATTACTGCAACCTGCACGGATGCTAGTCGGCTATCACATCCCAGTTCACTGTTTAAAAGCTAAACTGAATCCTTCTCTGCACCCTAAAGGACAGATGTACATCTACTTTTAGTACGTATTCCTACACCCTGACCCGAAACTTCTTATTCCTTACCTTCCCTTCAAAATCTATGTGGAAAAAAAAAAAAAAAAAAAAAAAAAAAAAGATTACCGTTGGCCCTGATGCACCTACTCTGCTGTTTCACTGAATGCACATCAACAAATACAAGACTTAAGCCTTTCTGTTCAGCCCACCTGTGCCAACCCATGCTTGCAGCCCCATTGTAATAGCACTAGTTTAACTTCTAGAGCTTCAAAACAAATGCTGTTCTGTTTCCCAGAGAAGAGTGACATTTAGTGCAGCTCCTACTTGTCAAACAGAGCAGGAGCAGAACAAGCCTTTTAGGTCTTTAAGATCATTCCTACACTGGAAGCCCATGATCTCCCACACACTAACATGCAGAGGCACAGTAGCTTTGCTGCTAATATAAAACAACTAGCTCTTCCATAATCAGGGAGACTACACCAGGCATTTAATCCAAACACTCTGGCAAAGGTAATGTTTTGCCAAGTTCAGTTTCTATCGTTACTTCTGCCAACAGCAGACCACTATTTTTACAAAACAGGGTAGACCACAATGCCAGCTTCACAGGGACAAAGCAAAATGACTTACAAGTAGAGTTATACAAATGCCAAGAGTCTTCCATATTCATTAGACTTGTAACGAAGCGATAAGAATCCACCCCCCCAATGCACAGGCAAAGATGCGTACTTCAAAGTTTAATATTAAACGATTACTAACTAACCACCAGTATTTTCTGTGAATAATTATAATGGCTACACCAAGATAAAATTCTTGCCACCGTCTGTATTTTTTCCAGGCTATTTTATTTGCTGTTCTATGATCAACTTCAGTTCCATACACACTATTAATATTTCAACAAAATATAGATTAACCCTTTGTTCCAGGATCTCAAATCATACTTGGGAAAGAAGATGATCAAAACGTCCCCCAAAGCCCTGACTGTACCTCTTTCTGCTGCCTCTCCAGTTCCTTCATTCGAATCTCTCGTGCCTCTGCCCGTGCCGCTCGCTTCGCTGCAAGTCTTGCTTCAGCCTGAAAATGGGAACACAGCAATGAAATAAAAGCTGGACAATTCAATGTGAAACACACTTGTTAAGCAGGACATGAAATAAGGAGACTTGACACGGCAAGACTATAAACACACCTGTAGGAGTTAATTCCCTATTGCAAGTAATGGCCCTGCCTTCCATAACTTGTTATGCTTCACAGGCAGGTAATACACCCTCGTGTAGGCACTACCCTCGGTGAGCACTTGTGCTTAAAACTGCTCTGGTGTTTCTTTAATTGGTGTTTGCATAGATAGAGAGGAAACAGTGAGATTTATTTGAGAAAGGCAGGTTTTGTTCTTTTTTTTTCCTGCTGCAGTGCAGATTATCTTTTACTGATGAATTAATTTGACCAACAGCAAACACGTTATGTGCCATTTTTCCTAATCACTGTCATTGCGCACAGATACATGGGAATAGCAGTTAGGCAAACATTGCTGTTCAGCACGACTATGCACAGCTAAGGCTGAAACGATGGAGGCTAGGGTGTAGGGAACCTGAGAAAATGCACTAACGCAGTCTCCAAATATCTGTATTCAAGTCTAAACCTCTCTGAAGTGGAAATCTACCACAAACGGGCCTCTTGGGAGATCTACAATGCTTCCTCGTTTCAGCCCAGTGGGAAGTGCTGGAACGTGCTATACAGTAACATTTTTAATATTTTGCTTTTAATCCCAGGCAAAACCAATTAGTCTTATAGAGAAAAATGTAACATTAGCTCAGGCTTGGTACAGCGTGACTGCGAGCAGTTTGCCCAGCGTAATTCAGAATAGCTCAGCAGGGAGTAAAAGGCATCACTCAGCTAGTCACTCTGGTGTTACACCCAACTCCTCTGCTTCTGAAATCTTTTACTGTTAAGTACAGAATCCAATTTAACATGAAAAACTGCAATAATATCAAGGTCAAGCATACAGAAAATCAAAACGCCAACACTTTAACTAGCACTTCCAAACAGACGGAAAACCAGAAAAAAGGAAGGTGTAATTTCTTTTCCCTTCTGTAAGTATATTCACCACTCAAACTTGTGGAAAAGGGCCACAACCTTCAAAAACACAAAATAAAACATGGAAAAAAAGCCAAAAAAGAAGTAGGTTGGCTGAAACTTTTAACTAACGGAAAAGTGCTAATGAAAACCAAGCACAAGCTGGTGTATGGAAGGACTAGGAGCCTTAAATTCTCACCACTAACAACAAAATCCAAAATACACAGTCACTAGGCCAAAATTTAAGTTCACATCACCCATCTTCAACAAAATCCCACCACAAACAGCCCCAATCCCTAAATATCACTGTTGTTTGGTTATCTACATTCTCCCCCATTTTACCGTATTGTCCCTAGACTGAAACGGGTAGGCTGGCAGATTTCTTTTGATGACTATTGCAGCTCCTTGTTGTGCAAATACGTTCTGTTTAAATGAACTGAGTTTTTAATTCTTGAAACACAGACAACTTCAGCCTGAAAAGTTACTTGCAGTAATAGAAGAACCTTCTCAGTGGGTAAAAATGCCCACGGCTGAAAGAGCAAAGGGTCAGGTTTTGCACAGAACAATGCTCTCTTTCCAGTTCGTTGCTTGAATTTCAAGGTAACTGGCTCTACTTTGGATAGAAACTGCAAAACACACCCATGGTGGTCTACCTAGAACAGACCTCCACGTTTGCACCCAAAAACCATCCCGTCCCATCGCTGCAGGTGCTATTACTTATGAAGACAAACAATGGCAGGCTCCAGGCTGTAGGCATGTGTTACTACAAGCATTTTCAAGGGACCATGGCTTCAACAGCACTTGCCAACCTTAAGCCGTTTGTCCAAAAAAACCACCCCACAGCCCTGCTGCTGGGCAAATACTAGGCAGGATCTCTGCCAGGCAGTGTTATGACTTACCTGCAATGTTTGAAAACATTTATGACACTCACTATATAAACATGCTCTAAGATGTATGCTCAGGGTAAGAAATCACAGCTGCAACAAGTTTGATACTGACTTGACAGGATCCATTTCTGTTTATCTGAAAATAAACTGTAGTACCTGAAGAAGCATTACTGTAAGTCTGTCCCACAGCTGGTACCACTGTAAATACAGGACAGTGTCAGAGACAAGGACTGCTCTGGGCTATTCATCATAAGAAACGCCGCAGGCAATTCACACCATACTAGGTAACAACCACCGTCTTTTGGAGTAGTTGTTCAAACACAACACGCACATACCCAGAGGAAGGGGTATCTTCCTCCGAGGACTCCAGCTCATGAAAGATTTTTTGGGGAGAAAGGGAACAGGAGACATGCCTTTCACTCCTTACAGTTGAGAGAAATATTCCTTCATCCTGACACTCAAACTGTAAGTAGTCTTAAGTAACAGCACAAAAATTAAACAAACTTAACTCTGCACATACACTGGAAAATTACACCTGATCTGGGTGAAGAATAACATCAGTGCAAACAATTAACACTATTTTTCCCATATGGAGAACAAAGGACCTTAAAGTCTCCATAAGCAAAACACACCGAACAGTACAGAACTGCGTATCTTAACTCCCCCACCTACCAGAAAAAGACAGAAACGAGATTATTTTGATGTTAAATTTATTGTAGATACCATCCTTGTGAATTTAAATAACCACGTGAGCTTTCACATTAAAAAAAACTCTACGCATGTATGTAAAATTCAGAGGTTATGCTTAACACACACATGTAAGTCTTTCCCCTTCTGTTTTCCTCATATGATTAGGGCCAAAGGATTTACATGCTTGCTAGGTATGCTGCAGAATTATATATTCTCCAGAAGTGAGCACAATATACAATGAAATGAAGCAACCTGAAAAATGGAAGGGGGAAAAAAAAATGTTTAACCTCGCTGAGAACAAGGCTGGCCAGTTCCCTAGATACCAATACCACCTGCAGTTAAGTTAAATTAATTTTACTTTGTGTAACATCCTAGTAAACAACAGATTACATGTATGACACATTTGTTTTAAGTGCCAACCCATGGGGTGTCTCTAATTTATTCTATTTCAGCTTTGCAGTCCTCCACCTCCTCACGCAAAGCCAATTTGCAAACCTTTAAGACATGCAAGAGTAAATATCCATTTCCACTTAGTATTTTTGACTAACAATAGCTTACATGCGGAACAAGCATATTTTTTATTCATAAACTTTTTATTTCCATGGCTACATGACTCTTCATCATTAAGTATCTTTCAATACAAACAAGAGAAACAACATATTCTAGGTCCTTTTAAATAACTCCTGAACTTTTTTTTAATGTAGCAAGTTCTGGCATCAGCACATACCTTTGCAAGAAGCTATTCCACCCAGAACACTAGTATTTTAAAGCAACTCATTTTCATCATATCTAAATGAAGAATTACAGAATCGTTCAGGCTGGAAGGGACCTCAAGAGGTTTCCAGTCCACCCTCTGCTCAAAGCAGGGTCAACATCAAATTCGGACCACGCTGCTCAGGGCTTTGTACAGCTGGCTCTTGAAAACCTCCAAGGTTGGTGGCTCCGAGCCTTTCCAGGCTCCTGCTTCAATGCCTGACCATCCTCAAAGTGAGGATTTTTTCTTCCCCTCTGCCATGATGTAAGAACCTGCTCTTTCAATTTAAAACCCACTGTCTCATCCTCCCGCCACACACCTCCATAAAGAGCCTGGCTCTTGGCTTCTTGGCAACCTCAGCTCGGATGTTGGAACGCTGCTGTTAGTTCCTACCTTAAGGCCTGGCATTCTGCATCAAATACTCTAAGTAAACTGACTGTTACATTTTTAAACATGTTCTCAGCAGTGTCTGGATGCTATTTAGATGATTACACAGTTAATTTTCATTATGGTTCCTGACAAAAAAAATACCAGCTCATCTGTGCTGGACAAAGGCAGTTTGTAATAAACTGGCCATCCTTCCCTAAACGGTTTTCGAATCCACAGCAAAACGAGACTACAGGTGACAAGAAATACACAAGGAGAAAAAATTCTCAGTGCAATGATCTGATCAATACAATAAGCCATGATCTTTGATGGCATCAGTGATACAAATAGCACCGAGATAAAGATTAAACATGAACCAATCACTTCCATCAAATAAAGTTTACTTCACTTCCTCGGGTAAGGTTGGTTAAGACAGACTTAACATGGCATTTCAACAGGACCACTAGAGTCCACGGAAGGAGAAGTCAGAGCTCTCAAATACTCACAGGTCCACAGGCATGTCCTCATCCACCAAAGAGCAGAAACAATCTCCCAGCTGCCCAAGTCCAATATCCATCTCAGTGTTTCCAAACTCTACTGCTCTGAGGCTACACACAAGCCTTTGGAGGGTGTTCTCCAACTTGACAGAAATGTACTGTGCTATAATCAGGCTGGTCACTAAATGATCAACCTGTGGACTTCATAACCCTATTTCTACCATGCTTTAATTGATATAGTTACTTAACCCAAACAAATGTTTGTGATATTCTACTGGTGGCATTGGTGACAAATCTGGCATCACTCAGGCGCTCAGAGGAAGCAAATCTATCAGGGCAGGGCTGAATCCACACTTAACATTTATTGTGTACAATTTTAACAAAGTCAAACTAAAAGTCTGGTAGCAACCCTAACATCCAGCAAATTCTGCAGCAAGTGTAAGAGACAAACAGGAACTATTACACACAGATTTTCCTGTGCAAAAGCATAGCTAAGCTACTGACAGGAGTAGCTACCCCAACAGCAAGCCACACTGCATGAACATCCAAAATATGACCTCCACTGTCACCTACAGACTTTTAAATTAATACATAATAGCGTCAGATTTATTATGGACCTCTTCCTCAAAAG
Organism: Athene noctua; assembly: GCF_965140245.1. NCBI lineage: Eukaryota > Metazoa > Chordata > Aves > Strigiformes > Strigidae > Athene > Athene noctua. The sequence continues at coordinate 29,776,011 of NC_134043.1, read as the reverse complement.
CAGGGGCAGACTAAATTCATCCGAGTTTGCCAAACCACACTCTTGAACACTCTTGGACTCGTTTTCACATTAATAGCCCTGTGATATGAATACCTTGATTTCTTGCACACCCTGCAAACAGCAACTTTGACTTCACATTTCTCTCTCTGTGCTGACTAAACCAAAACAGGCTTTGCCTGGATGACTTTGGTCTTCATCCAGCCCAAGCACTTGTCAGAGCCCAGACCCAAGTCACCTCTAAGGGCAGTAGCAGAGACAGACACTGTAGCCTGCAAGGGTTGCAGCTGCACATGATGAAACCTCCAATAAATTCATACAGACTTCTGAAATTCAGACTACAAAAGCTAAAACAAAAATCTCAAGGTTGCCAGTATAAATAACTATTTAAACTATGCAACGGATTCAATATAAAAAAAATATAAGAAATCACCAAGATGGAAGAAAGTGATCTTAAAAAAGATCTAAAATTCACCTGTGACTCAGTAAGCAATACAGGCCTCAATCAAAAGTGACAGATCACTGGCAAAACCAGAAGAATAAAAATATGAAGCCTAACTGAGCTCATCACAAAGCTTTTGTAACTTCCCTTTTATGAATTATTGCTCATCTGACAAGGAGAACCGGCAGCTTCAGCCATACTGTGCACGTCATACAAAAAAACCCCAACTCCTAAGGGGATTCTGTCAAGCCCCGTGGGCAAAACAAGAAGAGATGCCAGCCACAGTGCCAAGATGAACACAGAAATGCACACCAGCTGAAAAATAATGCCCTTAATTTATGTAACTCGCTCCCATAGTACAACTATACATCCTGAGTTTTTGTCTTTATTGCAGTTGCCCACAATGATTTAAAGCCACCAAGCCCCCAAACAAATATACTGCTGTACTGCAAAGTGCTCGTTGCTTTTGTTGGTCCACTTGCTCAGCACTCAACACCCCTGCTTAAGGGTCACTTCAGTTTTAAAATAAAAATCCAGTCCTGTGCAAGGAGCAGATCTTTACCCTGCCTTAAGGAGTTCAGTACGTTTAGCTCTGAACAGGGAAATCTAAGCAGATTGTAACTTGGTATGCTACTGAAGTACAACTGCATCTGAAAAAAACCCAAACCAGGTATTTGATATCAGCTGGAAAGGGTGAGAAGCATCTTCTGGTGTTTGCAGCAATAGGCAGCTGGGAGAAGTGGGAGTACGAGCTCTGCAACTGCTGAGGAGTTACCCCCACACACCCTCTTTTTAAATACCACTCATCAAGACGAGGCGAGGTCTGGTTGCGCCCACAGCCAGCGCTGCCAGGGCCAGCATATAATGCACAACGCTTATGGAAGCGACGGCCACATCAGGGAAGCTGCACGTTCATTATCACTGTGATGAGAGAATTATTTAGGTGACTTGGTTAGGTATAGGCTAATGACACACATCCTGAAGGTGTCCATTCTCAGTGCTTTTCGCTTATGAAATGTCCAAGAGTTCATTGTTTGACAGGGAGCCCCAAGAAATGGTCAACAAAGACAGGAAATTATGCTGCTTTTCTGAGCAGTGAAAAATGACTATGTTGACTTGCCACATAGCTACATACGTAAGTTTTCTATCTATACAAGGCACCCCTTAATTTCAGTGTACTCAAAATTATCTAAAACTAGCAATCAAAGTTAGTATCATATTTTTTGTGGAGGACTGAAGTGTTTGCCAGTACCAAACCATACTCAGAAAGCTCTCTGATCCCACTGTTTGAGAAACTTTAAAACACAAGTCTGACTGACTAAATTACACCTGCTCACTGTACGCAACTACTATTATGTATTTCTGCAGTAACTATTCTCAGGCCGATTTAAACTTCTTGCCAACATGCTTAAGATACAGCCAGCAAGTCGCTTTTGGGGCAAGCATAATTTTTCATGACTGATAACATCCTATTCCAATATTCTGCATGTAAAGGCTTTTCCTCAAATGTTACACAACCGTTCACTCTCCTTATGTAAGTCATATGCTTCATTAGACAAAAGATATCTGATAAGGTTTGGTGTCCTTCTAAAGAATTTAAAAGTCTATTTAGACAAGCAGCACCTGATTTGCAGTGTCCCTGTAACACAGCTGACCAACACGGCCATTGGTTAAAACAACTACTAACCCATGGCAATGTTTTTCCCATCTCCACCTGAGTGACCTAAACCAACGACTTTCCGGAGCTCTCCATGAGTTACGACATACTCCTTAACGCCAAAACAAGAGCGTCTATGAATGACTTCGACGTTTAGAGGTCAAACCAGCATATTCACCTGACATTTTTTGCATCTGAGTTATAAACATACTTTGCACCACTTATTCATTTGATAATGAGCCTATGAGTCACATAGGGCTTGCTCAGTCCACATCCTGCTTAACTCCTCACCTTTCTCTTCAATGCAAATTAGTATTAAAAGGCAGCATGTTCGTGAACCTTAGCCTACACATGAACAGAAGGATTCCCCGCTAACACCCACGTACCAGCACTACTGGTTGGACAGACAGGCCCATGATGGGCTTATCTAACAGCTCCTCTCCCGCTCACAGTGACAGTGGTGAACCGGAGAGTTGGCAGTTTATGTCAACGGATGACTAATCCACCCATTAACGTTTTACGGACACACGGGGCTGTTTTGAAACTTTATTTAGAAAACAAATATTTAACAGGTTCAGGTGGCAGATCTGCTGCCATAGCAAACCGAGCAGCAAGTAGCCTCCGTTTTAGTCTCTGATTTTAAACAAAAAGCCTTAGAAAATTCCGTGCCCTTTGAAGAACCGGCTACCACAGGCGGCCGCCAGTACCTCACACCAGCACCCACCGCTGCGGAGCTGCCGTGCATTACAGCCGAGCCCGAGCCCCCCGCAGACCCCGCCGTGCCCAGAGCGCTCCGCCGGCGCTCGGGCAGCGGGCGGAGGGGCAGCCTGAGGACGCGGGCCCCGGGCAGCCGCTCCGCGCCCCACGGGGAGCGCCGGAAAGCCCCCGCCGCCCACGGCCGCCCGTGGGCACGCCGCCGACACCGGGCCGGTGCCCCAACACCACCCCACCCCACGCCCGAAGCGGGTGCAAGCGCCCCGCCGCCGGGCCCTACCTGCTGCCGGGCGGCCGGGCTGAGGCAGTCGGCTGCCGCCTCCATGGCCGCGGCCGTTCCTTCCCGCCGCCGCCGGGCGCTGCAGGAAGCCGCCCGGGCCACCCCCCCCCCGCCACCACGGGGCGGGGCGGGCGCTGCCGGGACCGGGGCCGGGGCCGACCCCGGGGACGGAGAAGCCCGCTCGGCCGGCGCTGCGCCCTCAGCCCGGGGCGTCTCGGCGGCAGAGGGCAGCGCGCTCCGTCCCCTTCCTCCGTTACCGGGGGTTACTGCTCCCACCGCCTGACAGCCCAGAAACCTCCACCGGCGCCGGGCATCGAGCTTCCCGTATCGCGGAAAGCGATTCCGAGAGTGGTTTCAGAAGCTCATAAACCTCCTTTTTATGCTCGAGGAAAACACCCCCAGCAATCCCCGAACAAGTCCCCGCTCAGCGTAGCCAAGCTGCGTCTCCCAGCAGGCTGGAAAACAACGCTGAACAGATGCTTATAAATACACCAACCAGCATTTGCATCGCAGAAATAAACCGCGAAACTGTTGTTAATTTGCTGCGATTATATCAGTAAAGTGTGTCAAGTTGTGTAGAGCTAAATTTCAAACGGGTGATCAACGCTGGATATGCTGGTGGTGGTTTTATTCTTTAAGAAATAGCATTATACTCTAAGCAATAACAAAAAAAACAAAAACAAACAAACAAACAAACAAAAAAACCAACAAAACTGAAGCAAAAGGTCGGTAGGGGAAAAAAAAAAAAACCAACCCAACAACCAAAACAAACCTAACCACCTAATCAAGGTAGTGAGTACTGCAGAAGAGCAACCAGGAACTGTGGCTGGACCAACAAAAAAAAAAAAAAAAAAAAAAGCGCGCATTCCGCGTTTCAAAACGTGTCTTGTGAGGAGCTGGATGAGTCTAAAACACAGCAAGGGGGAAAAAAAAAATTAGAAGGACTAGAGGACATAAGTATTTTTTAATGGCACTAAACGGGACAATACCCCAAGAACAATGCACGGCACAGTCGGGGCAGAAATCGCGGCTCCAGGGAAATTAGTGCCATTTCTCGCTTCCCCCTGATTTCAGCCGAAGCGCACACACCTACCCCCTCGCTGAGAGCAGAGGGCAGGGAGGAAACCACCGGGGCAGGGAGAATTACCGAAGCTTAAGCAGCTCGGTTTATCCCTGGCAGTTTTGCAGCAGCAACAATAGAGCACGCGAGAGTCATCTCTTCCTGGCACCGGATTTTCTCCGGTTGCAGAGACAAGCAAAACAGGTTGCTCCTTAGCAACTAAACCCTGCACTCTCTCCCTTTCCTGGTCAGCCGGCGCAGGTTGGGGAGCCCTACAAAGCCTCCACCCAGCAGCTGAGCTCAGTTTTTCCCTGATGCTCCCAGTACGGAGCATCAGGTTTGTCTTGCTGGCAGAGCACATGCTGCCATACTGCTGACAATAGGTAGCTAATTTGGAAGCGCTGGCACTATTATACATTTGGGGGCAATACTTCAACTGGATTCATTGACAGTCCCTGGACCCCAGCCATGTCCGTTCCACTGTCCCTGGAAAGGCCAGACATGCTTCCTTTAAATAAAAAGCATTAGGGATGTTAACTTGCACCCTGGGCCAGGGAGAAACCCTGCTTAAGTGAGGGCAAGCTTTGTAAAACAGACTGTGGTTTTACCTAAATCATAGAATCACAGAATGGTTTGGGGGTTGGAAGGGACTTTCAAAGATCATCTAGTTCCAACCCCCCCGCCATGGGCAGGGACACCTTCCACTAGCCCAGGTTGCCCAAAGCCCCGTCCAACCTGGCCTTGAACCCTTCCAGGGAGGGGGCAGCCACAGCTGCTCTGGGCAACCTGTGCCAGGGCCTCACCACACTCACAGGGAAGAATTTCCTCCTCACATCTAGCCTAAATCTTCCCTCTTTCAGTTTAAACCTGTCAGCCCTCATCCTACCACTGCAGGCCTTGGTAAAAAGACTCATTTCTGTAAATCTTACTTTAAGTACTGAAAGTCCAAAACCACCTGTTGAGCCTACAAGTGATTTTTTTCCTTCATTGTAGGGTAAAGGACCCACCTTTGCTTTAAAAAATAAATTTGAACCATCTTAAATCCGTTCCAATGTGCCTATGAAAATAAAGAAACTAACAGACATGGAAATAATATGTTCCTGTGAGGCAGGAAGATAATCACATGCCTCAAAGGTATTAGGGTTTTTAATTAGAAGAAGTCAGGCTTAAGCTACTCTGAAAGTTGAGAATCAGAGATTCAATGATACACTATAACCTTGTGTTAAATTTCTTCCTGATAAACCTGCTAGCTGGAGGGTATGACAGGTATGCCTGCATAGCAAAATACGGGAAATGAAAAGGGGAAAGGGAAGCCAGTCAATGTAGTCTGCCCAGCACACTTCACAGGCAGTCAACATTCAGTATAGAGAAAACATCTGTAAGTTAAATCTATGTTTAACAGACACCCATTTCATCCCCCCGTATGGCTTATACTGAAATTAGGAACCAGGCCAACTGAACACGATCAGGAAACGCTTTCCTATTCAGGTAGTATAACATGTGGTCCTAAGTCCATTATTTACAGCTGATGAAGTTTCCTAGTCCGCTAGATTTCCTTTATCCTCCCTCAGCAAGAGCTAAGAACACCAGAAATCTGCAACAGCTGAAGGAAGACCCTGGCATGGCCTGCAGTGATGCTTTCAGCCCCAGGTGGCTGGCTTGCCTGGAGACACTCCCTGAGCGCCGGGTGATCCTGCCTTCAGGCTGGCAACCTCTCTGCTCTGTCCCCAATGCTGAGCAAGCCTGTCTCTTGTGAACGGTCCTGAGTCCAAGAGAAGTTACGTTGTAATTCCCAGAGACTGCTCAGCATTTAATTTTGGTGCAGTAAATAGTATCAAGCATTAGAAAACCAGAAATCATAACCAGCTATGAAGGCAGCACTTCTGGGATATGGCAGCCCACCCCAAGGTGGCTGAGGGCCAGGCACGGGAATTAATTCTTCAGCAAAAGTATGTTTTGCCTTATATGCAGAAGTTTTAACAGAGAAGGGAAGGAAAGAAAAGCTATGTTAACTGTGTAAATCGTAACAACTCTGCATGATAAAGTAGCATATTTTCATGTTAGCTTAAAATAGACAATTTGTTCTGGTTTTCTTGGTTAATCTGAATTAACCTCCCCTTACATTCCCTGGAAAATCTATACAGTTTTTATACTATCTGTCACTTGGAAGATACATAGAGAGATGGAGGACTCACACATATGAGCACTTCCTATACAAGGCATAAATTACTGAGGACCACCCCCACATATACCTTTTTCTAATTATTTTCTAAGTCAATGTAGAAACCCAAATGTTTGGGTTTATTTGCTTTACCTGAAGCAGCACTTCATACGTACCTCAGGAGAAATTCAAACACACAAGTGTGCTACCAACCCACTGGGTAGGAACTGAAGGATCAGGAGATCTTTTCAATAACAGCAAACTTTCATCTTCCAGCAATACAGAGCTGACAGCATTCAAAACAGGCACTTCAGCATGTCTGAATTGAGTTTACATGAAGTGAGGCCCGTTCTGCTTGGATTTCCAAGCAGGTCCTGACAAATTTCCGACAAACAGGTATTCTCCGTAACACACAAACATTCTCTTCCTCATCTCTTCTTTCTCCTGGCGCTCCATACTCCACTGGGTCCTTCAGACACCGCTAAATAAAAAGCAAGTGCATACAGTCTTTAACTACAGTAGCTGAGCTACAATCTGAGAAGCCAGTGATGCATGTTACTCAAGTGGTCACCACAGCTATTTAGCATCCTTAAGCTGACATCAGTTAGCTCTCTCAGAGGCCTTGCCATTCCAACTGCTTCTATGTAACTTGGGGGACAAGGGGGGTACTCGCAGCACCTAAATGACATTGTCTGAAAGCGGATATTAATCTATCTTTTATTTTTTTATTCCCTCAAAAACGCAGTGTCTATCTAGTCAGTCATGCCTCTCTCATATTCAGACAGATAGCCAAAGAATCTGAAGCTCTGCTAAATATGAGTTCAGTGCACAGTTCTTGTGTCTGTGCATTTCCCACGTGAAATAAGACATTGCAAGAGTGACATTAATTCAGGGAGATAGATATCTAAGCAAGAAAAATGTTAACAATGGAAATATGTGTTACATGTAGTAAAATGCTAAATTAAGCATAAGAGGAACAAGTAATGGGAGATTTAGAAGGTAGGAAAAAAGAATCAGCTGACATTTTCAGAAACCTGGTAGGTTAAATGCAAATTCATCTGAGGTACTTCTAAGCAGAAAAAAAAATAAAATTACTGCGCTTAGGACAGCAGCTTTGCTTCCGATGACACAGACTCCTTATCTCTCCTATCTCACACCTCACCTTTGCAAACATGCAAACACAGAAAAGGCATGCTTACACACAACACAACACATTCCTCCACAATAACAGGCCTAAATCCTAAAAATCAGTTTCATGGAACTGCAACCCATAACTGCGAAAGAGTTGTGTCAAAAGGAAGACGGAAAGATCATAGAGTCATCTTCAAGGTATGCTAGAATCACTGAAAATGCAAACAAATTCCATGGAAGCCTAGCCTCCAACACAGATCACGCCCAATTGATTTACTTTTGTCTTCAGGGCCTGTTGTGCCAGGGGTTAAGAGGCATGGAAGCAGGGACTCGAGTAAAATAAGGCAGTCAAAACCTTCACAGACAGATTTAAACACTGAAAAAAAACCCCAACATAGAGCAAATTGGCTCCAGCTTGGCCCACCCCAGTATTAATACTTAAGCAGTACCAGCAGCCACCTCCCAAAACTATCTGTCACCAACATATGTAATTCATATCATTTATATATACAAAAAAAAGAAACCGTATTTGCATTTTCTTTATTCTCTTCAAGTAGTATCTCTTTTGGTGGACTTGGCAGTGTTAGGTTAATAGTTGGACTCTATGATCATATAAAGGTCTTTTCCAACCTAAATTATTCTACAATTCTTAGAATTTGGTACCGTCCCTCCATATCACATTTACTACTGGCTTTCCAAACAGTGCGAACAGGCAAAGCAAGTCTTGTTTTGTGGATAAAAAGGCTGGAAAGTACTTCATATTAGAAGAAAAATTTGGTTCCTCCAGCTTTTTTTTTTTTTTTTTTTTAAGGTTCATAATCTCGTTCTTCTAATGTTCAAGAAAGTCTATAAAAATCTATGGAGCAACACCCATCTGAAGTAATGAAAACAGAAAAAACTAGACATGCATCTCACTTCATCATCTGTGTCTGTTGTGGGCATCCTGGCACCCTTGCAGCTCAGCCAGCAAAGTTAACAAAACCTCCTTGTAAACCGTAACCAAGGCAATGAACTCAAGTATACACAACTAAGTGCTTCTTAGGAAAACAATGTCCGGTCTTCATCACCAAAATGTACTGCCAGTATCAACAGATTATTTTCTATTGAGGCTAGAACAGGACACAGTAAGGAGGAAGAAGGAAACTGCTGAACCAAGTACAAGAGCTTCTTGCTGCACTAAGTCTGACAAACTGCATCATGCTAGTGGGGAAGCTGAAGACTCTTGAGTAGCATATACAAGGTATGTTTATCATTCAGCTCAGGGAATCCATTCAACTTCAAAAGCAATGCTGTCATGAACATTTGGATATTGAATATATTAATGCCTCGCTACTATCAGAAAGCTTCAGAAATCTCAGATATGAAAAAAGTTACGTGATCTTTCTATTTTAGAAGAGACAGGTTTAAAAATAGTTCCTATAAGCAAATGAATTCCTGACCAAACTTTAAACTTTTCTGTTCCTTTGCTTAATAAGATTAAAAAAAAAAATCCACATAATTTTAAAAGATCAGACTGTAAAAATTAGTTTGGGTTAGAAGCATCTCACAGAACCTGTGAGTATACAGACATTTGTGTAGAAAAAACATATGCAAAAGTGAGACTTGTATCAAAGTGTTGCTCTGCTGGTATATCCACAGTATTAGGCTTTGCCATCTCCCAAGTCCTACCTCAAACCTAATCAGTTTTAAAGAGTTGTGAGCTTGCATTAACCATTTCTACCACAATTGCAAGTTTTGTAAACTGGAAAACCAACTGTGATTTCAAAGAATACCATGCAGAAGGGCAGAGGTTCTGCACTTCAGTCCTACCCCTGATTAGGCATATTGGGCAGGGAAACACAAGCAACATCTGAAAACTTTAGGAGTGTCAGTTACCTCATCAAGCTCTCCAACTCAACATGAAAAAAGACGATTGGTACCCCATTCACAAAGTCCAAAAATTCAGACATGGCTAACCATAATTACAATTTCAATCCAAATATTTGACTATATTGAGTACAGAGAATAAACTAGTATGGCATCTTAAATGTAAGAAGATCACATCTTTACCTTAAGAACCTTTGCAAATACTGAAGAGTCTTGTTATCAAGCATCTTAGCAAAAACTTGACAGTTCACTTTGAGAACTGTCTAATTTTCCCTTACAAAGGGGATAATAAGGACACCTACAGAGGAAGGTCTGAAACAGAGGAAATGTCCTGAAAACTGACCAAAAGAACTGTTACGGTGTTCCCATGACCACCCTAACTGCAACTTAAACTTATTTTTCTGAATTGGACTTTCATACAATGCGATCCTACAAGACAGGTTTGGTGGGAGATTAAATGGTAAATTTTTTAATGGAAAGTTCTTCTTTCAAGGGCATTCCAAGACTGTTTTCTTATTTTGTTTTTAAAGTTCCTCAGAATGCCAGAGCTTTATTTTTCTCTGTTCATTAATTCCCAGGCTCCAGGCAGAGGGAGTACAAACAGGTAGATGCTCCCCTCTGACAAGTCGATGGTGCTGTTGCAAGTTATCTGTTTAAGTGGTCAGCATTCTTAGTCTTGCTTAACATTTTAAACTGAAGACTAGGAAGAGGAGAAGGGGAATACACCCACTGCTAATGAGGAATTTACACATGAACACTGTCCACTTTGGAGAAACATTTGCTTATGTGTTTGCCAAGAAACCCATCTCAAAGATATAATTTAAGTATGTGATCAAAGGCTGGAAAGTCTTGTTGACACAGACCTTTTTTCCCCATAAAGGAGGAGAATGTTTATTTGGTAGAACACTGCAGTGAACAGCATGTACAGCTCTACAATGTAAGAGACAATTAGGGAGTTGCGTCCTAGTTCATAAATTATGTTGTCATGCAGTCACAAGGGGCCACCACTAAAAATATAGTCTAAACAATAACCGAACTCCCATCATGAGCTTGCAGGGATTACCAAAGTATATCCTGACAAAAGGAATTGATCTTAACACACCTGTCAGAAGTGAGGTATCCTGTAATCATTTCCATAGATCCCAGCAGTGATTTAGAGGCATACAGTATGCTTAGGATATTTTTTTCCTCCTCTCTCTCCTTTACTGCCTCCCCTTGGTGTTTAAAAGTGATAGTGTTGTAAAATTTACTAGTTTCTCAGGAAGGTGAGCCTGTCTCTTTCCCTCTACTACTCAGTCAGGCACCTTCACGTGCACCCTAGTAATAAAGAGATGCTTGACAAGTTGTTCAGTGGCTTGTGCCTGGTGTGGTCTCTGTTGCAGCACTGGGTTCCCTTTGCATACTAAACCATGGGTTTTGCTGGAGATGGGTTACCTGCAAACTGGATTCCACTTTAAGATGTACTGGACTTGTAGTAGGAGGGAAAGGAAAAAGTGCTTGAAGCATGTCCTTTAATTCAAACAAACGCTCTCCATGAGAAAACACTGGAGAGTTCTTGCCTCTGAAGGTGCTTTGATTCAGAAGGAAATTACAGAATTCTACAGAAAAATCAGCTCTGTAGAATCCTGTAAAAACAGAGATTTTTCTAAAGCACTGTAGCTCCAGAGCCTGGAGAATGGGAAGATCACTGTATATATAGGGCATACCAATTCCACTGCTCTTTAGCAATAAATAACTTGTCCTGTTCCCATACTCTGACCAAAACAGGGATGAAAGAACAATTCCAGTACAGGATGCTGGCCGGCAGCTCTGAAGAGGAGTGTTAGAGCTTTAAACCTCGACCAGTTTTCTATAGGTAGTGTATTCAGCAAAGGACCAACGCAGTATCAACTAACCATTTATATTACTTCAACTGCTGTTTTCTCTCAAAATAGCTCTAGTCAATAAGTGGTTGCTCCCACCACGGAAGAATTTGGATACCACTCTGCTGCTGTTATCTCAAAGAACAAAACCACACATTTTATAATACTACACTCATATACTTTAGAATAAGACTATTACTCATTTAAAATAGTTTTAAGAGAGTCTACACTGGAAACAGGTGGATCACTCATTCAAATAAATCAGAGTTGTTGAGGCTACAATGATACCTAGAAGGAAAAAGTTAAACAAAAACCACTAAATGTATTAGCAAATAGAAACTAGAATTTCACAAGAAAAGCATGCAAATCATCCTAGTGTTGTTTCCTGAAATACTTAATTGCATGAAGCTGCATTCAGTGATTTCTTCCACTTGCTTACCCAACTTCTTTATTAAAAAAAGATACATTTCTCTTTTACAGTGACCACACTGATCCTTTTAGTTCTCGGTTAGATCAGCATTTTGCAGCAAGTTTCATTCAAAATTTAGACAGAACTCAACTTCAAAACACACAAGTAGAATGGTTGTATTCCAGAGTACTTTTGAAATACTCTATTTCTGTAGAACAGCCTTTGTAATTAAAGTCACACAGAGTTCACTACAGACTTTAGAAAACTTAAAGCAGTCTGGCTGAAAGAGGGGCAGTATGTGAACAGGGGGTACCTAAGGAAGACAAGAGCTTGTATAACCCAGCCCACAGTAGACCTATAGTATGTACACCTCAAAGGGCTTTAAATCCTTCTTTATTACAAAACATGTATGTTTGGCATTCTGAATTTATTCATTTGGAGAGAAAAAAACAGAATGCTTGCTGTATAGGCACTAGGGTTATCAAGGTAGTGCAAATGAATTGGTAACATACAGAACTGGGTAACTTTTGCTTAAACCAGATACAAAGTGAAAGATGAAGATAAGTTACCACCTTAATGATCCTGCATCCTTGCTAGTTTGATATCTTCGTGTGATACCACAAATAAAAAAAGAGAGTTGAATTGTATTTCAGACTCTTGGTGCTCGACTGCAATTTCTTTCCAGCAAGGAAGCAAAGCTACAACCAGTGTTTCCCACCAGGACTGGTCCCCACAGGCACCCAGAACATGGGGAGGTCAGCAGAAAGACTCTCAGTAAGGAAGCAGACATGCAAAATTAATTCAGCCATTGGTACATATTACTGAAAGAGCAAACACATTTGTCCTGACCATGCTCACAGAGAAAGTAAGCACAATAACCAAATTTGGAGTCTGCAATAAACAGTAATATTTCATCCAGCTTCTTTACAGCATAAACACAGGTTGGGGAGGGCTCTGGGGCTGGGTGAATGCCAACATCGTTTTGAACATGGACATAAACAGAGGTTTTGTTCCTGAATGGTAAAATATTTGAAGCATAAATAAGAACTGAAATTCAGAGACCGCTATAGACAATGTAAACGATGGGGACTGAATTCTGATCTCCACTGAATGGCAAATTTAATCTGAATAAAAGTCTTAGAACACAGCTCTGCACTTCCAGCACATTAAAATATGGATACAAACCTCAGAAACTCCTTAAAACAGTGCTCAAACTACAAGTGTCAAGAGAAAAGAAACCACAAATTTTGAAGTAAAGGTTATCTATACCGTTCAGGTATAATATTACCCAGTCTTCAACATGAAGTGATATAAAGCTTTAAGAAAGGGCAGAGATACAAGATTAAGTTCTGGTTCGTTTCTCAAATCAAGCATTGCTTTCTGGTTTAATGACCTTAAAAAAAAGGCAACCAAAAGCCCACCTTTACTTGCATCACAGTAAGAACGAATATATTTGCAGGGAAAGTGGTTCTCTGTAGAAACGCAGTCTTCACATGCAGACAAATTTAAGAATGATTCTTTTAAGGCCAAGTAAAATGAAGATCAGAAATTTCAGGTAATCCACTGAATGCTCCCCCATATTATATGCTCTTGAAGGAGGTAGAGGAGGCAGTAATAGATTTCAAATGTTATCAGATACCCAATAGCTGGAGCTACTTGGACAGAAGCTAATGAAATGTCCAGTTCTTGGCCGTGCAAATTATATGGTATAGAGAAATTATGCAAATGGGTAGTGTGAAGTAAAGAATGTAAGAGATAAGAGGAAAAAGGAGCCAAAAATACTGTAGACTGAACGAAGCACACAGTGGGATATGCAGAAAACATTACAGAGATTAAGTAGATGATGAATGTAGAACAGGAGGCGCACAAGAGGGAAGGTAAATAAAATACTAGTGAAAATTAAAAATCGTGAAGGGGGAGGGAAAAAAGGGCCTAATAAAAGCATAGGAGACAAGAACCAAGGCCTAGAGGACCCAAGATTTAATAGCCATATTCCAGTTCCTGTACACAAACAGTTCAACATCAGTTAAGTGACTGAAACTGAACAGCTTCCAATGCTGAGACAAACTGTATCATTATTGTGAAATAGTGTAAGATTGGAATCAGATCATGTGAACTGCTGTTATTTCAGTGTCACACTAATGTGGGACCTTTCCATTTTGCAATAGGTCAGAACAATTTGTCTCTTAAGTTTCAGTGGGAAATTTCTGATGAGCTTCATGCCAAGAACTAGTCAGTGAAGTTGCACAGGTCTTTGCCATCAATTAGGAGCAATTCAGAATTCCACTGTGCTTCAGTTTCTTGTCCAGAGAATAGAGATCACATGTCCCTCTGCAGGAAAACAAATGCAAATAGTATTTTGAAATCTTCAGACACAACACACTACATAAAGAGTTTTTATGCCAGCAAAGCAATTGAGAAGCTACAAGAGAAAAATTAATCTTTCACGCAGCTACCGCATTTGTATTTACTGGGTATACAGGAGAGGACATAGGAAGCAAACAGAGCTCTTTCGGAATTTACTTTTCAGGAGCAACTTGCATAACATAGCAGCTCTCTGCAGACAAGAGCAATAGCCTGTGAAGCGCAACTCAGAAGCGCTGACTACAAGAGAGGAGATATAAGAGAGATCTTAATACTGTCAGTATAGCAGGCACTGGTACAGTTACAATCCAGACTTCTCCCTGCTTTTTCAAAAAAGTAAATCATACTATATACTAATAGCACAGCAGTATAAGTTCTTGAAAAAAAAAAGTAAATTTAAGAAGTGAATTAAATGCTTTTACAGATTAAGTCCTCTTGATAGAAAAGAATGTTCTAATTTGTAGAGGTATGCAGCGAAGCAAGTCTTAAGGTCAATATCCCATCCAGTATATCAGAGCAGTACCGACGATTAACTATTCCATCTAAAAAGACGGAGAATGAACTTCAAGCTTGCTTAAACTGGCCTGAAACCCACAAGAGGGAGCAGCAATCAAGCAAAGCAAACATTTTTTGTGTTTCTAAAGAGAAAGTACTTCTATCGCACAAAACTGGACCCCTGAATTTTCAGTATAAATATTTAATTACCTGACTATTCAGTCATTAAGAATGTGGATGAAAGTTATTAGCACCTTTTAATCTGACCTTGGGATAACAAAGAGGATTAAGAGACCACAGCAGAAGGTATACTCTTCTGTATTCCTACTGAGGACATAGTAATACAGCCTTAAATTATTACCCTTACTAAATGCATTTTAACCACCTATGCAAAGAAGCAAACCAACAAAGGTGGCAGGGGGTTGGAATATTTAGATTTTGTGTTGAAGTTCCCAGATCCCCAAAAACCACAAATCCTAGCTAACTTTATTTTGCCAGTAGTTAATGCTTTGTATCCTTGCTCTCCACTTCATCAATGCTTTTGAAGAACTCAAAGAAAAAAACATGTGGATTTTGTTGAACTAGCAGCTTTTCAAGAGGTAACAGCATCACTTCAACACATCAGGAAAAAACATATTAAGAGGTTTGAAAATATTCACAATGTTGTTTCCTGCAGGCTCCTGCAACCATATGACAGCCTTGTTTTTAAGTGAAAGAATACAAACAAGACAGCGCGCTTCACTAACAGTTAGATGGTTTTGAAGTAGGAGCACCTCAGAGCTCAAAGCAGAAGCTGAGGACTCAGCTAAATGCTTACAGGCAGAACCTCCCACATC
The DNA here is from genome assembly GCF_965140245.1 of Athene noctua. NCBI lineage: Eukaryota > Metazoa > Chordata > Aves > Strigiformes > Strigidae > Athene > Athene noctua. The sequence goes on along the minus strand of NC_134043.1, from coordinate 29,760,737 downwards.
ACTTGGTCTCTTACCTCCCAGCTCAGTATTTCAGCACTTATTAATAATTTATTTCCTTTTCTTAGTTAAGAGCAGGAATTGTGAAGAGAGCACATTCAACTATAAATTGCAATAGAGAAGGGAGACTGCTGGAAGATTTTTGACAAAAGAATACTTTGAGGCAGGCCTTCTTCTTTTCTTGCTTCAAGGTGGTCCCACGAGTACCAATGATGCAGGAACCACTCCATCAGCCAGCTACAACCCACTCGGTCCTGAGGAGCCGGGCCCATGCAGCCTCTGCTCAGGGAACGGCGCCCTCAGGCTTTGAACCCACCGGTGTGGTGGCCGGCCAGCCCTGTGCGGTAAGGCCAAGGTGCGAGGCTGCAGGGAGTCACACCGTTCAGTTCTTCTAGCAGCTCCTGTAAGGTCTGCTTGGACTTCTTCTCATCCCCCCTGTCATTTTTGTTACTGCTCTCCTTTCCCAGGTTTCTCCCTCTAGGATTATATCCGCAGTCACCTCAACAGGTAATTCATTATATGCACATGCTACTCACCTGAAAAAGGGGAAGAATGTAGAAATCTGAATTTAAATGAAACTATGCCTTGGATCATAAAAAAAAAAAAAAAAAAAAGAAAAAGATTTTACATCCATCTGTAAAATCCTGCACAGCAGCTAGCAAGCCAATATCACAGGCAAAAATAATCCCCAATCAACCCACCCATTTTTATGTGTTCTGCATTCCTTTGGGAATAGACCTTGCACACATCAGTTGCTCCAACACAGACTCTAACAAAAGTTCTGGCCACCCCTCATGCTTCCCTGACTTCTTAAAGTCGTCTATTATGGATACAGAATTCCTCAGAGCCACAGAAGTACAAAACATAACTGGTTTTAGAGGCACGTCTGCCAGAAAAATACAAGATTTGCTGGTAATCATTCAAGAACGTTAACGTCTAATATTATTAATATCATAACACAGTTTACTACTAAAACTAGAGTAGACTTTTAGGTCATATGAAAAAAAAGCAATACATAAGGAAGTTACACACCAGAGTAACTTCCATTTATTTTCTTGGCTATGACAAAAGTTTCATGGAGAGCAAGTTTTCAGTTTTAATGATGCTTACAGCCACATCACCTTGCAGTCAGATAGTTGTAAGAGTTTAAACCAACTAAAATTTGGACAGAAGACCTCAAAGCCTTCTCTGTCACCAGAAGCAATGCTGCTTTAATAGGCAGCAAATCTCCACGGCTCAACAGCACCAATTAATCAGGGAAGTAACGGAGCTCCTTGAAATCTGAGATGCTGCCTCAAAGAAAAAACATCTCCTTGAGGTCACTCAGAATTCTTCGTGACCTTTTGCAAATACAGATAAATCCATTTGTCCCTGTTGATCTCCAAATGTCCACCTGCTCTTCCCTGGCAGTTACATGAAGATACTACGCCAGTGTACTTTATACAGTTGTGAAGCACTCCCGTCTGCTGCATTACAAGCCGCGTGCTGAAAGAAAAACTACGCTTGCTGAGCCAATTAAAAAAAAAAAAAAAAAAAAAAAAAAAAAAAAATCAATCAGTTGAGACTCAAGGGCATGAATGGCAAACTTATTCAGCTGCTCACAGCAAACACCAGTGAAGCAAATAGCTCCACCTGACCATTTTAAATGACTCTTCAAAAGATTTAAGCATTGCTGCTGATCAAAATATTACCTAAAAAAAAAAAAAGTATGAATAAATTTAAGATACAGTTGCCGACAGCAGCTAGATACAAACTGAATTGTGGAAAGACTCATCTGTCCAGCACAAAACTTTTGTTAGGAGTGCATTTTAAATACACTATACTGAATCTGCAGATATTGCATCTTACGGAGTAAAACTTGTTAGGGAACGAAAGTGTGTAAATATAGCATACAGCTTGGATATGTTCCATCTACAAGTAACTGAGAAAGCCTACTTTCACCTCGCAAAAGCATTTAACACTACTTTAGGTCTAGCCAATGCTGAGGAACAGACTTGTGAGCTATTTATATGCAAAGATAAAGGTGCCAAAAAAGGTTTTAAAAAACCTTGAGGTCATCAAGCCTCAGTCTATCTAGGAGATGTAGTGTTCCTGCTACACAGGCAGTTCTTCATATAGCTGCTATCAGCAAACAAGCAGAATAAAGTAAACCCAAGGAGAGATGCACCATTTCTCTGAAAAACACGTTTAAATAAGCAAAGACAGAAGCTAGAAGCGCTCAATATTTGGCCAGCATACGAATGCATTCAGCTTAGAAAACTATGCATCAGTTAACAGTGGGTGTAACATTTCCTCTAAATAAAACATGTGGAACTGCAAGATTTTACACCATTACACCATTAATGAAACAGTTATTTCACAGTGGGTAGCAATATCACAAAGTCACATCACTGCTCCATTCATACAGGGGGAAAAAAGGCTGCAGAATTATATCATTATTAACTTGACAGGGCTCTTAAAATTCTGGCAATGTCAAGGTTATCTGGAAACAACCCAGAATGTTCAGAGGACACTCCCCAGTTATGTTAATGGCTTGACAAGAGCCACAGTCAGCAAAGTCTGCTTCACTGAAAGCCTATAGTACCAAGACTGGAGGAGCCACTGGAGTATATAACTGCAGTTTATGCAAATCCAGTAGAGCGTCCATAGCAGGTCTGGGAAAAGCAAGGCTAAACCTCTTCAAATGGGAGAAGCGCTGCCATAAATCCAGCTATATACTAGGAATAAGCATGATAAACAGTCCAGATTTTGACAAAAATGCCATTATAACCATTCTGCTGCAACAAACTGCTTGGAGGTGCTCACATGCTAAAAAAGAGCATCTATTGGATCACTGCAACGTGACACTATACCTGCAGAGACACTACTGCTAATATCCTGGCAATTACCTGGATACAAGGAAACATTATAACAAGAACAGGTTACAGAGCAATCAGTATCAGTCCCAAAGGCACGCTTAGTAGATAGAAATTAAGGATGTCCAGTAATACTATGCCTGTCAAATACCTCATCCTATTTTCTTATCTGAACAATGTGGCAGCAGGAGAAAATCCATCCAGTGATGATTTAAGAAACAAGTAAGTGCACAGCAGCATCCTAAGGAAACTCTACATACAAAGGTATGTCTGTGTAAACAGCTCTTTAGCTATGCAAGAAGCAGCTAATTGCCCGTTTTTTGAAGATTTTAGTCAATGTCTAATTCAGAAGGAGTAACAGGTCACTTCATATTAAGCACCTATCAGAATTTGCATTACGGCAGGCTAAATGCTGAGCACCGATGCTGAACACTGGCTCAGCAGCAGCCAGGACAGCCAGATGCCACACAGGTCCTCAGCCCAGCTGCTATTCCTCACTGACCAGTTTTTCCACTCCAACCTAGAAATAAGGCTCCCCCACCCCAAATACTGCTTTGAGGGGTGGGAGGGAAGGATGCCCCTGCTCTCCAGCATTTCCAAACAGTAGACAAGATGTCCAGTGGTTTCAGTGGGGAACATCTGCAAAAAATCTGTATTTTTTAAGAAATGCCTTGGGGCTGCACACCTTCCTGTTGAGGACACTGCAGCTCCTCTCCAGGGCCGCTGGCAGCCAGCCCAGCAGCATGCTCTGCCGCTGTCCCTATTCCCTGCAGAGAGACTGAAGCCAGTCACACCCAGAGTATCAGGCAGAGCCTACACTTGGGACACAAGCACTGAATCCAAGAAGCTTTGCACCTCTCCCCATATGCGCTGATGGCATTTTACTTTGCACTCAGATACAGCACCCTAATGAGCTTATCACAGACAGCAAAATACTTTCCAGGTAAACTGCATCCAAGCTTGGCTTGGCAGGTGCCACTTAAGTACAAGTTAAGAGGAAAGCCCAGCCACTTAAATGCCCACTGCAATGGATGCAACACACACACTACAAGCATACCACATTAATGCTTACAAGTTCACCTCTGCAGTGGCTGCGCTTCTGAACCAGAAATTATTTGTCATGATTTGACCTCCTCTGACAGAAGATTTTCCCACTAAATACACAGACTGACTAATTTTAAAAGACTGGTACAGAATTGCCCTTAGTTGGTTCACCAGACTCAGGTTTAACACCTCTGGAGATAAATCATCCAGATTAGGTGTAATGGAATCTCATTACAGCTCTGTCGCAATATTTACTCTTCACAAATAAGTATCTATTTCTGCTGTCTTACTTATAAGATGTCCTTTTAGCTCTTCATGTTTTGGTGGCATCGGAGAACAATTGAGAACACAACCCACCTGTCTATATATTTATGCTATATGATATATATGCTATATACTGTAGTTGTGATGGACAATGCAGACCAAGTATAACACTGGTACCAGTACTGAGTCAATAGCACCCAAGTTATCTGGCCAATACCATCATCCACATCAAAATAAACTACTTAGTTGATCAGGATTAAACACAACATTTGCTTTAAATCAGATGTTTCACACTGTTTAGCTTTTGTTCTCAAAATGGTGTGTAGATAGCAAAGTAGGTGACAGCCTTAGTATGCTACTATTAGAATCCATTCCTCACTTTCATGCAGACTCATGTGGCTTAAATACTCTGGAAAAGAAAAGCTTTCTGCCACAGTCACTGTAAAGTCATATACTTCCACCTCCTTACAAAAAATGACCATACAGCTTTCATTCTAGCCATCTCTTCTATGAAGAAATTAAAAGTATATACAAATTATTTATCATCTTCCCCTCCCTGTGTAGGTTTTTTTTTTTTTTAGTCCCTTAAATTTTACTTAAGTATATTGTTGAGAGTATTGTTCATTTGCCCCGTATAAGAAACCATATCTATTTAACCTTTTTAATTTTGCTATGACATGGCATCAGTTGAAATAACAGCCATCCCTCACCACCCACCCAGACGAAGGGTTTATTTTCCCTTAACGATGTTCAGGATTGAGCTGCCACATTCTTACATCAATTTCACTGCTGCGGAAAGAACTCTAAATAGGCCGATTATCATCAATCCTATAAAAGTCTCTGTCCAGAGGATCAATGAGGTACACACAGAGCAGCCCACCAAGGCAGCTGCAGAACCTGAATATTCACGTGGTGAAAGCTTTGGCATTTACAAGGAGAATTTCACACATTTCTCCCGTGCTGAATCTGTACCTCCTGTACTATTCCCCCTTTCGCAGCTCGTGGGCAGGCACCGCTTGATCCGATCTCCTCAGGGCATTAATACACACTGTTAGTACGGCAGCTGCCACCCGTCCCACTCCGTCCTCCAGAGCAACGACAGCTTCGGTCTTAACTAGATGGATACGAGCGACAAGGGACAGATGGCAAAAGCGTACTCACCATGTGCTTCTTTCTGCAGAAGAGACACTGCTTCATAAATCTGCTGCACTAAAAAAAAAGCCTGACTTGGACTGCTGACGGATGCCAAGGGATACTCCTATATGATAACAGATTAGAGTTCCCTTTTCCTTTGTTCAGCTTTCAAATCTAATAGCAGCGGCACAGCTGAACCAAGACTGCCCATCACTCCTTATCCATTCACAGAGTGCTCCACAGGGTGATTAAGGAAATTATTTCTCTGCTCAATCCCCTGTGGTAGCTCAGTAAGAAGAAAAAAAAAAAAAATTGGCCATTTTTCATCACATTCATGCTGTGAAGTTTCCCCATGACAACACAGCTGATTTGCGCAACAGTTATTTCTATCACTAACAAAAGAAACAAAAGATCAGGAATAAAGGGAAAATTGAGTAAGAAAGGAGAAAAAAAACCCCTACCCTAGTTCTGGAAATACAATTCAAGTGTTAAAAAAAAATGGAGCCTTATAAAGAGTACAGGCTACACAACCACTAACAACCATGTTCTCTCACTTGCGTGACAGTATCTGGCAGAGAGGGAGGAAATGAGGCTTAAGTCCTGTTTATTATAAAATCCAAGACCTGATCTAGTTGTGAGACTACAAGGAGAAAACAAATTTAAGTGCTGACCTATAGTTCTAAAATTAGTTTTGTTAAATGCATTTACTACTAGCAAATGTCATTCTGATTACATGAAAGCCAAAACAGGACTCTAGAAAGCTATGTGTTCCTCACAGCATACATCATCCTCCAAAACTAGATTTCTTCGTGTCTAATAGGTATCAATTATTTGGGCTTTTTTATGGGCTCTTCTGTGCTGCCATAGTATGAACAGTACCAACTTCGTAATCCTTCAGTGACATGAAACACCAACACTGTTCTGAATCCAAAAGAATTGCCCATAGCCTTGACAATAAAATGTTTAAGTATTCATACAGAGGCTGAGTTCTGCTAAATAAGTAGACTATTATATTCCCAATCTTAAAGCAGCATCAGAATTGACACTATGCAACCACATTTTTTCTAGCACACAAGCTGTATGTAAAAATAGTCCTTTCTCCTGAAAGCAGTCTTTCATTCTTGACAGTGACATTTAAGCCTTTTATGCTACAGGAGTGTTTCATCCTGAATTCAGCACAGTTCTTGTGCTTTTTATCCTTCAAATGTGTTCACTAAAACACTCAAAGCCCACTCCGTTAGATTCACACTACACTGCCCCCAGACATCCTCAGTTGCAGCTCCCCAAGCAATGGTCCATCTACACATTACTGGGCTTTCTAGGAAACAATTTCAAAGAGAAATTGAAATAGTTGAATACAAAAAAAAAAAAGTTGAGAAGTTCTTATTTTTCTTATTTTAAAATATAGTTTTCCAGTTATATTCTTGTCACCACTGTCACCAGCAATTGCTCAGACTGCAAAGAATGACAATCAATTTAAGTATGAACCTTTGTCCTTGGAGTTAGATACTTCTGAACCGGCTTTCAGTCTCATGGTCACAAACCTGCAAGAGTCATCTACCTAAAGCATTGAGAGAACACAAGACTGGGTCTGTGCAATGTTCTCATCATTAAACCTTTGGTTACTGAAAGGAAGAAACAGTGTCAGGCTGTTAAGTTTTGGCAAGCCCCAACATGATGAAGGCGCACCGGAGAGAGGCAGTCAGCCTAAGCATCCTGCTCCAAGGTCTCCAAGCTGAGCCTCAACTGCACGTTCATGAGGAAAAAAAAACAAAACGCAGACAGCTTCAGAGATGGGGGCAAGTGCAAGGTGGTTTTGAAGTGACCAAGACCTAGACAGTCAAGAAAATATTTTCACAGATCTGAGCTTTAGGTTTTTTATTTCCAATTCACTGGTAGTTGATGGATTTTAAAGTGTTCGTGTTGCTCCAGAAAACCTTATGGTCTTAAGTAAAAAGTTAGTAGGCTCTATTAATGCAGAGGTATTTACAGAGTATTGTATTTAAAAATGAGCAGTGTCTTGATTTTTCCAAATCTAAACTTAAACCAACATCAACAACAGTTTACATTAAAATTTTAAATACTTATCAGCTGCATTACCAGCAAAGCAGGGTCTAATAATCTTTTAGCTTTGCAAGAACTTATAAAAATGGACCATTTCAGCAAATTCCACAAGACAGGAACCTTGGCACATGATACAGTGAAATTTCTAACCCAGTTCTCCAGCAAAATCCTGGTTAATCCAGTCAAAAGCCCTTTATTCTCATCCCGTGTTTAGCATTAGTTTTTATATTTTTCAACTGACACTGTCAGTTTGTTCACACACCTGAGTAAAGTATTTGTTTATTACAGACAGAAAAAGGACAGGGTCACGAAAACAATCACCACACTAAAGTCAGTCTCTCACCCACACTGTCTAAGCAGAAGATAAAATCTGTAGCTCTGGGAGCAGTGGAAGAAGTTCAGTCCTACAAAGCAAAATCTATACAAGCTAAGGTCTTCATGAACACCCGATTTCACCTGAAAGAGTGTTTTTATTCCCAACTTCAGGGCTGGAAGTGATGCAAGAATGTATGCTGTAAAAAGTTTCCTAGAGACACAGCAATGTATTCTTGCTTCCACTAGAAGAATGAACAGCATCTGCCTAAACTTCCTTTGAACAGAAGTAAGACTCAACCATGCTAGACACGAACAGCAAAACTGAGCACAAAGGTCTGAATCTATTATTCAACCCGTTTCCCTGATCCCTTCTGTAGATGTATTATAGGCTCAAGAACACCACAGGCTTTACCATATTCTGCATAATTCCCACAGGCTGCAGTGGGAATAGATTCAGGACTTGTACAGACCCACAAGAAGGTCTGGTCAGCTCCAAGAGTTAATCACTAGTTATTCTTCCTCCTCAATACCACGTGAATCTACGTACCTTTTTGGGGGATGGCTGCACCACACTCCCAGGCAGAGGTGGGATGGGAATCTCAGAATTAAGATGACAATTTATCTTGATGACTAACTCTGCAAATGACATACGAATTCCATCTCAAAATCCAAGAGTTGTCAATATTAAAATATCAAAAGTATAAAGTGTAAGCAAAAAGCTGAAGCTACAGTTTTATCGATGACAAACGGTACTGTTAAAATACTGGAATTTATCTGTGCAAAACTGGAATGACTGTTTCCTGGTCCCTCACACAACCAAGACAGGAAGTACAGAGAAAGTGACTTTAGGAGCAATGACACTGAAGCATTTCCATAGCGTAGACAAAGGAATCTCAAACTTAGCCTAGCACATCAACCATAAGGGGTTTTTTTGTTAAAATCTAGGAATGAACATCCCATATTTTGATGAATAAGACATTAAACGCATGTTTAACCTTTAACTAAATTGAAGAAATACCTAAGGAACAGGACCAAGACAGCTTTAGTATCTAGAATTTTAGCACTTTCTTAATTATGTCAATCAGAAGAAGCTGTAAAATACTCTCCCCTCCTTCCTTACACATGCTTTGTAGTGAGTAGGTGATGATTAACTTTAACAGGAAAAGCCCTAGCAAACAGCCTACTCACAAATATGCCAAGACGACTGATGTTAATCTAATGTAAGCAAGAGTACTGCAACAGGTCACAATCCTGAAGTCCTTATAAACACTGCACAGAGAGATGGGAGTGTTAATTCCTCCCACCAAGAAATCTCCATCAGCGAAGTATCCCAAGATTAACAGGTGAGTTTTTCAGTATCTCTTTCCATCCTAATTGTTTTTGCAGACATCCAGCTGCAATCTTCCTTAGTATCAACACAGACCTGACAGCTAGAGATGAGTTTACAGATCTCACTAACAGCAGTCCAAGGTATTAATTCCCTGCCCTAGTATCATCTTAAGTTTATTACAAGTGCTCAGGTGACTAATTTATGCTTTCAGACAGTCCAGATTGTTAGGCATTCTTTATGTCAATGCTGCAATCTAAGGAGAAGCAAGTGGAATGCAAAGAGCAAAAAAGCAACATAAAGTTGCCTAATTTGGCATACTCTTTTGGTTGAAAAATGTCAGCTGTTGGAAGTTGTTAGAAGCTGTCAGACAAACACTTCCTCTGAAATATTACTTAGTAACGGTCATCTCAGTGCATGTGCCAGCACTGCCTTGCTCATTTCCAGAAATCTGCCTAAAGTCTGGATGTTTGGGTTCACAGAATTGTTACTAATTTAAGAGGTCCTCATTGAGTGCCTAAAATTGAATAATTCTTTTAATTTCTAATGTGGTAATAATAGGAGTAATTTCTCCATATGCTCAGATATTTATACAGCCTTATTTTTGGTATGGTAAGCCATTTGAGGATTTATATTCAACCTATGGCAGACGAAAAGGAAAATATGCTACACCACACGTTCCTAGTAAGCCAACTACTGGCTTTAGATGCCGTACATCATATATTTAGACTCAGGCAGAAGCAACTTTACCTGAATAAGCTGCAGCTAAAAAATAGTGTCATTTAAGTCTTATTAACAAAGTCTAATCTAAAAGTTATTTTTCTTATTTCTGTTTAAGAATAGTGCTATGACTTTGATTTGAATTTACCTTAAAATGAACCCATTCTGTCTTTCCTTTGTCACATTTGCCTTTGCAAGAAGTTAAAGGACAGGACATCAAGCTTCTACACAAATATACTATCTGAATAAAACCAGAGACTTCACTTTTAAAAGCAGGGAAAACCACTATCATCATGACTTTTTTTTTTTTTTTTTGGGGGGGGGGGGGGGGAGCGGAGGACAACAGGGGATTGGGGGGGCGGGGGTACACGGGAGATGGACATGAGATGACACAGGCACCACCAAAGAAACCTCCAGGAATTTAATTACAAAATATATTTCAGAGATTAGGATCTGCCTCTTTCAGAAAAACGTCAGCTCTTTTGTAAGCAATTGCCAAATCACCCCCGCCCCCTCCCAATGAATTTCCTTTTCTGACAAAATTTCGAAATGTCAACATTTTGGGAACTGCTTCTGCACTAAACAAAAAGGTATCAGTCTCATTTTCATATTCAACTTTCATCTGCAACCCAGTAGACTGGACAATTCATAGCATCTATACTGCACTGCAGATACCAACAACCCAGCAATCTGCTTTCTATTACAGACTACACTATGTACAGATGGAGTTCATTAAAATAAGCAGTGTGGCAAAAAGTAAACCATTCACACGATAGCAGAGGGCTGCAGCTGTTGACCAACTTGGCCATCTCCAAATAACTCTCATAACTACAGCACGTAACACAACCCCCCTTATTTGTTCGCCTCCCTGCAAGGGAACAACTGCAGGAAACATTTTCACTCTTCCCATCAAACAGGGGAAAGAGTAAAAAGAGTAGATCAGGTTCAAGATGATGTAAGTGATTTATCCTTCAAGACTCCAAAAATCCAAGCAGAGATTGGAGATATTAATGTTGACCAGTCCTGGTATGAAAATTCTTTCATGGGGGACTCTTTGCTTGTCCATGTATATAGAAGACCATGTAACGTTCACACTGGGAGAAAGGGTGGGGGGAGTTATGTCAAAGTTTAATTTAATTTTAGAAACTGACTTCCACTCACAAGAAGCCCTGCCAAAGATGTGGGATTTTAAACCCCCTTCCTTTTATCAAGCACACAGTCTTCACTTTCATGAAAGGTAAAGCCACTTCCAACTCAATGCCATTAAAAGTTTAACATCACAAAAAACAGCTTTAAGGACTCTGACACATTAGGAGGCTATAAAGCTACAGTTTTATAAAGATCAGGAGAGTTTATCTGAATATTATTTTTTATACTTCAGAAACTCAACACTAGTTACATAAGTATGTGTACCTAGCATATTTACTGTTATGAAGTCATTCAATACAATGATTAATTTTGATGCACAAGGTATGGAAACTATATCATTTCCTCAAACCAGAAGTATCAATAAAATCTTTGCCAGAAATCTGCCACTTTCTCTCTGAGGTCTTGCTTTTAAATCACAGTTCTGCTAAGGCTTATTAGTCCTCACCACACAGCAACTCAATCTTTACTTCCCTAACAAGTAATTTACTTTCATTATATTTGGACAATATTTATAAGGCTATTAACATTAATTATACAAGTCAGAGAGGACTTCAGCAGTAATTACCAGTACAAACCAAAGCTCTGAGTAATTTTTTTTTGTGGGTTTTTTGGTTTGTTGTTGTTGTTTTTTTAAATAATCAATTTGATAATCTATCATACTTAACTGTTCAGGCTGAACAGCTGATGGGCAAACATTAGTATCTTCATAGACAACCTTTAGTGTCCAAATTATCCGAGCAGCAACAAGCATGACAAGTCCCTCCTCTTTTAGGTGTGAGAGATTTTTCAGCTCTCAGTTGACATTTTCAATGTCTTTTTTGACAAAGGTCTAGCTTCAGATGGCAAGTGATTGCAACATAAACTTATAAAAGAAATTAGGTAAGTTTTCAGCCTTCCTACATGGGTAAAAAAACCCCAACTGCAATCATGATGCAAAGCTCTAATCTAGTTTTTCCACTGTTATTCAGTCTTTTTACCAGAAGTAGATGTACACAAACTTGCACAGTCCATTCAGAGATGTATGCCATTTGTTCCCAGCAACTGAGCTATGCTTGCCCCCTTAGCTTGCACACACTTCCCACATCTAGCTTTGTCACTCTGAGGGCATGAGGAACAGATGAAACTGATAGTTCTGCTCCTGCACTTTAGCAGGATGCTTTTCTAGCTCTTCTTTTCAAAAAGCTTTTAAAGACTGCTAAGCAATCATCGTCTAAAGCCTCTACAACTAGATCAAGAGAAGAGCCAGGATGTCAAAAGTTTTGGATATGAGGAAATTACTCCAGTCCAAACACAGTGATAAAAGGTACAGTATATACAAAATCAGCCAGAACTATTAAGCATCTCTTGGATTGTCCTGTCTACTCTTTCACCTCATTCATCAATGCCTAAGTCCTACTGATTCTTTTCTCTGAGATAAATATTTAGTTACATAGTCTGAACTTGCCAAACTGGGGGTGGGGGGGTGGAAACAAAGACAAAAGGGGACACAAAGGGGGACACACAGCTTCTCAAATGTGTACTGGAGAGAATATTTATTAGAGGAGAAAAGCTGCCAAACACAAAAGCTCATTTCCTCTAGGTTTTATTAATAAATCAGTATTGCTTCTAAATATATCCCTATCTTCTAGAAGTATCATAATACAACATCCATGCACTGGGGAGCTGATACAGTAAGTAGGTCCAGTGCAATTTTTGCTGAACTCAGGCTGTGGTTTATAAAGTGAAATTCCATCTAATGTAATCACTTTATAATAGATTTCAGATGCTAAAGACCAACACTAGATTAAAACCATCCTGACAAGGAGATAGGCAAAGGACTGGCTGCATCAAGGCTAACATTCCTGTTAATTCACCTCAATAATAATAATCTTTTGATTTTGGCTTCCTATCTTGCCAAATCCATGCAGGAAAAGATAGATCTTCTAAAAAGAAAGTCATTTCTTGTAATGCTTTCACTAAAGTCCAAGATGGTGAACCCAAAAAAGCTGCCGCAGATCTCTAATCTGTTTCAGAATGGAATTGCAAATTAGCCAGCAACAGACATGCAGAAAACCTCTGCCACCTGCCTGTGACACCCGAACTGGAGAGACTGAGCCAGTTCACATTTTGACCTACTTCATCCTGAATAACCGGTCAGTACATTTCCAGTACTCATGCAAAATACAAATTCCAAAGTAAAAAAAAAAAAAAAAAAAAAAAAAAGAAAAAAGAAAAGAGACCAGTTTTCCTGCATTCTGCATTCACCAACAAGCTATTATTTTTTCTCTTTTAAGGGGTTAACTTTGTCATTTGATCACAAGCATGAATCAGCAGCAGGGAGGGGAAGAAGACTGAACCGTCAGGGCAGGAAGCTCATTCCTATGACACCCTACTTAGCTAAACCACAGGCATTGCCCAGCAGAGCTGAAAGCCCTGCCAGAGCCAGCACTGCTTCACCTCTCAAACAACGGGAAAAAAGCAGAGCGAGGGAAGCCACTGCTTGGGAGTTAACAAAGGGGATAAAGATGCACTCTTATGGGGTTCTGCTCTCACATCTATGCTAGTCAGGCAAGACCTAAGTACCAGTTTTACTCCATCTCTTACAGAAGGGCAGTTGCTTTACTGGTACACTGGATGGACCTACTGTATCATGCCCCCTCCCTTAATAATGGCACAACTTCCAATAAGCTGTTAAAACCAACACCAGCACTTTGCTTTCAAAGATATTTTAAGGCATAAGACACCTCCCTCCTTTTTCTCCTTCTGTTTTTCATGATCAACGTATTTTTCCTTTTTTCTCCCCTTCTGAATAAGCACTGCAGTTGTAAAATCTGGCATTTGACTGCCCCAGAAGCATAGATTTTTCCCATGCTACTCTGCCAGGATTACTTTGTTCTTGGTTTGAGTCAATGTCCAAGTGAGGAAAGTTCACTCTCCATTTCCATTCTAGCCATAACCCTTTTCCCTGGAATTTCCAACAACACTATGGTGGCAAAAGCCACCATAAAACAGAACAAAACAGCCTCTTGATTTCTGCACTTCACTAAAGTGCAAACAAACAAACAAGGCTAAAACTTTTTGATTTGATGAGCTCAGAATATACTGTAATGAAGATAGCTGATGTGAGCATGAGATGCGTGAAAATGAGAAAGCAGTTGTACAGAACATTGATTATCTTCTAAAAGCTGTAACATTAAAAAGTGTTGAAGCAAAACAAATGCAGAGTACTTTGACATCTGACTACTACTGAAGCATTTGATGGCACTACCATGATTTTCTCTCATGCCCCTGAACTAGCCCATTTCTAAAATAAGCACTGCTTGACAAACCAGAAAGGCTTTTAGGAAGCTGTAGGTTTGGGATTTTTCTTTTGTCTTGGGATTTCATTTTTATGTAGTGTAAATCTCACAGCATGAGCAACCAAACAGGATGAGGAGATAAACCAACCCACTGAAACTTCATTGCTGTGCACAGACCCAGTGCTCTGTTTGGAGATCTTTTGAGAGAGACCTTTATGCTGAAAGTTTGATTTCAGGTTTTTTTTTTTTATGGAAAAAAAGTATGTCATACTGAGCACTGCCAGCCATACAATCTTTCAATACAATCATCTCCAATAAAACTTGAGAAAGAAACAAGAACACTTTGAAGGCAACATCTGTACTGAGTTGCAGTGTCACACACAGCAGCAGCACTGCCAGACTCCTGAATGAACTGCCTTCAAGAACCAAGGAATCACAGCATCTCATTAATGAAACAACACTCAGGAGTAAGAATCATGCATAAATAATTATTCCTGCTCTTTAGAGATAAAAAAGTTTGAGTTCAGCAGAATTAAGACCAGCAGCTGATGAGTAAGAGCACAGTAAGTTGGCCAAGAGCCTTCACTTCAGGGAATAAGAGTATTTATTGCAGATTCCCACCCAGCCTAAGTATTTTCATGCACTATAAAAATAGGTCTGGTTTTAAAAATATTGTGCAACAGAAGTTATTTCAAATTAATAATTAAGAGAAGAGACAACTGTCAACAACACCCATTATGTGACATAAAAACAAATCTCACTTTTGTACTTCCCAAGGTGTTCCCTGTACGATCAGGTCACACTTCACAAAGAACCTGGTACAATGATACAGAATTGGAAATTAAATACATTTATACAGTTGTCCTGGTTTGGCAGTATTAGGATGAATATTACATCTCACTGCACCCAGCCTGCCTGCATTCCTGTTGTAGAACTGAAACAAAAGCAAACTGAAGATACTTTGACATAAACAAACAAATAAATCGCATAACTACTGCATTAGCCCTTCTAAAGCAACTATAGTATTTTGAAGGAAACAATTCAACATATGTTAAGTATCTGGATTGCCCTTATTTGCCATACCATACTTTCCCTCTTTTCCCCAGTGTTCATCAACTAGCAAATCCAGGCAGAGTAACCATTTACTGTGTCTCAGGTGGAATTCTGTCAACCTTATTAGCACGTTAAAGAGTACTAGAAAACGTGTGTTATTTCTATATATAAAACTGGTTGTCTGGTGCATGGTATGTCTGAATAACATGGCCTGCCTGACACCAAATAAAAGTTCTCCTGGGTAAGGAAATAAGTTTCTCTTTGCAGTTATTTTTAAACTTTCAAATGACCAAAGCACCCCATGATGTTCTCAAGGAACAAGAGTGCATATAGAACAGAAATAAAAGCGTTATCCAGTCTTTGAAAGACCTATCACACCTACCGCTTAAAGAAATAATCAAGTATAAGTTAGTAGAAGCCTTTCAAAAAGCGTGTAACTCAAAGTGGTAGAAATACAGATTTGAGCACAGAAGTAGGCAAAATACTTCAGAAGTTACAAAGTTATACTAAGAGTTACCTGTCTACTATCTTCAGCTGTAGCATCAGGCCTTGTCAGCTGCTTCTTTGCTCTGCACTGGCATCAGACCTTTACCCCAGGTGGATTTTGCTTCCTCGCCCTCCATCTCCCCACACCTTTTCTTTTTTAAAAACAACATGCGAAAAATACATCCAAGAAACTTTCATGCATTTATTAACAGAAGAGTCCAGGTTTTATCCTACATAGAAATAAATACACCTAAGGTTTCCACCACCATCTAAGCATAACACATTTATCCATGATACAGTTTATAAAAGTCTGCAGGCCTTCCCAAGATGACACTTGGATGGGCAAGGCTGCTAGGCAGGATTTCCTTGAATGCCGACCATGTAAGTTCTTGGAACTTCCTGAATTTTAATGTCAAAAACTCAAGTAAAATGAATTTTTGTAATCACTACTGACAAAGACTGCAGGAAGGATTTTTAACATGTCTACTTTTCAGAATGCTTGTTCTCTGCTTTAGCATGTGTCTCTCCAGCATTATGTAATCCTGACTGTTTAGCATGGCGTTAGTCCTCATCTCAGGTGCTACACAGCACCTCTTTTTAAAGGAAACACTCGATAGTGTTCATGTCAACCTTACTTTACCAGATTGCATAATCAAACTGAGGTATACGGACACTACACTAACAGTTAATACCGTATTATTTAAACTGTTAGGGAGTAAAAATAATTATTATATTATCTATACTAAATACTCATGGCAACAGTTTTGATCCTTATTCCTGCAGCTCATTGGCAGCACAAGGAAAATCAGTGTGTTGTGATGCTTGATGTAAGCTCTCACGATAAGATGTGCAGAGCCTAACTCAAAAATGTAATCAAAATTTTGTTAAAACAAGGGATAATGCTACAGAAGCCACTCAAAAATGTGGCCACTCAATACTGTTTGAGCACTCCTTCAAAAAAGTAAGTCCAAGACAACTTTCTGGTAGTGACAAGTTTTTCATATGCACTCAGTGGCAGCACTTTTCTTTCCCAGCCATGTATTTGAAAATAGATATTCTCCTCCTTCCTCATTTAAAAGCCTTTTTGCCTGGAAAGGGCTGACCTAGAATTCAAGGTATTTAAAAAAACAGATTACTGTTTACAGTTAAGTACTTTAATAAGTAGGAGTTCAAAACACAAACATTTAAGTATCAAGTTAGAACAAAGGGTTCAATCTTTGTTTACATAGCACTTTCAGTAAGAAATATCCACAGCTACATGCATCCAAGACAAAATTATTTCCCCATACCTTATAGAAATATTTCTATTTTCTGTCACAAAAAGACAAGGAGATCAGATCTTCAAATAATAATTAATAATAGTAGAAAAAATCCTTAAAGCTACATTCCTACATGGCTTCAAGCAAGTGAAAGACAAACCAGATTTTTACTTGTAACATTAAGGTTCAAACCTGGATATGACCTTTAGTGCACCTTCCCACGGGTGGAATGTTCTCATTCACAAGCAGATTTAATTAAATTTAGCTCTTCAGACTGATTAGTTAATAAAGCAATCTGGTAATAGACCATTTTATTGTGTTTACAATATATTTTGTTGGACTACAGTATAACAGTTACAAGTTGCAAGGCACTGTTTTTCATTACCACTTCAACTACACTAACTGTATCAATTTTTTTAAAAGGACCTAGAGGCGTTGTAAGTACTGGAGAAGATCCTAAGTCTAGTACATTGATTGTATGAAGGACCCTACAAGAGACATCACCAGAGGAAACTTTTTATATGTAAAAC
Source organism: Athene noctua (assembly GCF_965140245.1). Classification (NCBI taxonomy): domain Eukaryota; kingdom Metazoa; phylum Chordata; class Aves; order Strigiformes; family Strigidae; genus Athene; species Athene noctua. The sequence continues at coordinate 29,743,262 of NC_134043.1, read as the reverse complement.
ATACACACATTTACCATATACAAGGGAACTATCGTAAAAAATGTGATTTTCATGTCCCCCACTACTTCATACTTCTGTTAAGCATGGGATTGCTTCTGTGTGCAAAAAGTGTTTGGGGACAGCTAGGTGGCAAAGAGTTGCATGTAATTCTTCAAATTATACCACCTTCCTGCAGAAAGACTGTGCTTCTGATTAACTTAGACATTCTGCTATAACAAATAACCTGCAGCTCCCCTTCACGCTACTTATATTCTGATGGAAGAGTCAGGACACTTCAAATACAGGCTGAAATTCTCCATTTGTAACATTCACCAAAGAAATGCCAAAACCTACCTGAGCAAATCCAATTTAAGGGAATTACATAGAAACCACCTTTAAAAAGCCTGCTCAAATTGCCTTTTCTCTTAGTAAAGCTGTACACTGCAGAGTATGGATAACAGGTTCTACTACATTGTGATTTACCAGATTTTCTGTCCTTTAAGCACAAATATCAAACATTTTCTAACAGCACTCTGGCCACGTCTCTTCAGGAGAGGAGCCGAGTTCTACATTCAGTTTGCAAAAAAAAGTACACAGAGGGAATTTCACCAAGAACTTTAAAAATTCACACTTTTCAAGCAATATTAAGAGACATGTCAAAAAATAATTCTTTAAAAAAATGATCACACTATCTTCCATATCTCACCATTACAACAATTCAAAAATCCACACCTACAAGATACTCTTACCTGGCCAGTGGACAGAAGTTACCCTCTCAAGCTAGCTATAGTTCCACAACCTATTCCTTCATGGAAAGAGAGAGCCAGGATGGGTCAAAACATCTTGCCCTGAGGGAGATGGTGCTGAACAACCCATCAACTCGGATTAAAGCTAAAAAACCAGCACTGTTTAAAAAACGATTGGACAGCTTTTGTGTGGGGGTGGGACAAGGATTACTGTATCCAAACTGGGTCTGGGCTACAATGGATTACCTGGAGAATCTGTGTCGTAACCCTTGCTAGCAAATGAGTTCAGTTTGAAATATGTTAATAAAGCTACATACACCTTGTTTAGTTGTGCAAAAAAAAAAAAAATTACCTTCATGGCTATTTATTTGAGTTTTTGAAATCAAAGAATGCCACTCGGAATATATCAACAGCATAAGACAGAGGCAGCCCTCCCCTGGTCAGGTTCTTCCTTTGCTTGCTCCTGTTTTCCCTAATAGCGATTAGCACCCATAAAATTATAACTTTATCCTCAGTCTCACAGTCTATTTAACACTTAAATTGTGTCGATCAATTAGTTTAAGGTGGGGAATAGCTGTGTTTGAAAAATGGCAAGTAACAAGTGCTGAGAGAACAGGATAAACCAGGAGGAAAAGCTTAGCCCTTTGAGAATCACATTCTATTAGCGGAAATTACAGCGAAATCCCAATTCCCTTAAGGTTTCCTCCCAACTCCTGAGGTACACCAAGCAATCTTAAATGTTATACATAAGGGTTTTTTACCCAGTCACTGTATTCACAGAGCTTGTATCCAAGATATTAGACTCTTTTTTTTTGGCACACTGTATTGATTTGACAGTGGGAAGACTGAAAGAGCAGACATGCCAGCAGCACGGGTAGCAGACCTCAGAGAAACACACAGTAATGCAGATCTCTAAGAAGCTTGGCTTCTGTGTTAACAGGTTGAGTCCCTCGCTAAATTAGGATAGATTGCTGTAAGAGCATAGCTCACTACAAACCCATTGATTTTTATTTTCTAATGCTAAATTTGTAGATTGCTTGATTAGACAAGTTCTGGGTTACCAGATGCCTTTCTGCTAGCCTGAAAAATGTTAAATCTGACAGTATATATTTATTCCATCAGTGATACAAAAGCATTTCATCACCTTTCTTCACTTGCTCTAGTTCACCAAATAATTTTTTTTTTTCCCCCCAGGGTAATTAGGCAAGAATGTACAAATTTTACTAAAAACACTGTGTAACCCTCTATATATAAAACACTGACATTCTCTACATATACCAACATTATCCCTTGTATCCACACACAAGCATACTATTTCCCAGAGCCCCTAGATTCCTCCATAGTTCATGTAAAGGTTAGGTCACATCACTCTTTCAATGTACTCATTTCACATCAGAGCAGATTTAAACTTTGCATTTAATAGACAATGGAATAGCATGACTTTTGGGTATCACAAAAAATATCCCTAAAGCCCACTTCAATTTTCAACAGATGTTGATTCAACATATTTGTCAATGTAAATCCTCTTAGAGCTCAGCAACACATTCAGCAAAGGAAGAAAATCAAGACTAGCACACACACATTTCATATGGGAGAACAGACATTTCAAAGAAAGCAGCTTACAGCAAATGCACAGTTGGACAGCAAAGCAATAGGGTTGTAGACCATTAAAACTGACTTATTTTCTGAAAGGAGATAAAGTTATCTCTACTATTAGCAACTCAATTGAAAGAACTTCAACTTTGCAATCAGAGAGAAACAAGAAGCGATTACACAGATAGAAAAACAGCAGGCTGTTATCTTTTACTGTTCACAGTCAGCAAAAGCACAGACGATTTCATGTTTCCAAGTGAAGACTGTATGTAGTTCATTGGCACCAGTATAAACAGTCATATCTGAAATATCTGAATCTAAAGCGATGTATGTTTTAAAAGGGAAAAAATGTGAAGCTACAAGAGTCTGATAGGAGACTGGAGATCAGGGATTCCTCTGCATGTGAAGCACACCAAGAGCCTTTCCTTGCTCTCCTGTCATCCTAGTATGTTAGCTGATAAATGCTCCGTAATTAGAAGACCCACGTGGGGATGCCTGAAATCTATATGACCTGAGGGAACAAGTTTAAAAACCTGACCCAGCTTTTAGTGTGCCAGATACTCCTGTATTCCATTTCTGTCTACTGGAAGAGGCTGGCAAAAGCAGACAGAAGAGACAGACTCAACTAAATTTGGTATTCAAGTGTGGGATTAAAGAAAGGATATTTTAGGAGGTAGGAAGTAGTCAAAAAGGAAAGCAAAGAAAAAAACACTATTAAATTTAAATCAGATACTGGAAAGGGAAAGGTCACAAGAATGCAAGAGCAGAGACCGAGAGGGAAGAAACATTATTCCTTTATGTTGAGGCATCTGTGGGATTGTGAGAACCGTCTGCAAAGAGTCACCAGTGGGACTGCTCTGGACAGAGGCATCATCACTTCACTGCAGAAAATACTAAAACAAAAGTCACTGACCAGCCAGCTAAAGCAGTAAGCACGCAAATAAACTGCTTTTGTGGAACTCGCTTCCAGTAAACTTTCCATTCCGGGAAAGATAAAGCAATCTGACACTAATTACATCTAAAAACTGCAAGTAATGACGTTATGGTAGGAAAAACACAACTCTGAGAATCTAGTTTTAAGGAAGCCAGAAGCAGCTGGAGATACCATCTTGCTTGTTTCTTTGGTAGAAGAAGCTCAAATACAAATTGAATAGTCCACTCTCATTCACATAAACCTTCCAACAGTTAAGAGGAACAAAAATTGTTGCTCTGAAACTTACACTATTGTTTTTGCATTTCTTCCTGTGCCAATGATAACAAGCACTGCCCTACCTAATTACCAAGTATTAAAAATAGGAACACAGCAGTGGTGATGCACCTGACAATTTTGGTTTACCAAAGGCTCTGATTTCTTGTACAGCAACATATAATACTAAAATAAAATCTAAATATTTTCTCAAAGAGCACAGGAGCTCACAAAGCATCAAAGAACTAGAAGGCATTCAATGGTTTTGCAGGTACAGTGTCAGGATTAAGCTGTATCACAAAAGAAACTCTCATCCTGCACACAAAAGCAGCATGCAGGAAGGAGAAAAGAGTGGTGATGAACCAGCAGAGCTAGAAGCAAGAGGAAATGAAGAGGCTTCCTCACCACATCCGAGACTGGAACACAGCTCGGATTTGGCACTGTCAGATCACTTTCCCTGTTCACTGTCTCCAGCTCAACTCTTAAACGCTGTGGTAGTATTTAGGTGGATAAAACCACAGCCCATGCCAAGCTGCGGGCTCGCAGGCTGCAGGCACACAGAATGGCAAAGCAGATGCGACTGAACAAATCCGCCTCTCTTCAGATCACACCCAGGATATTTTACTGAAAGTACATCACGAAGCAATCAACTTTTCAGTTCGAGGTCAGAAATTTTTAATGAGCAATTAGCTCAGACACACATTTTTCTTGGCAACAAACGGTATCTTAAGTCTCTAAATTAACAAATGTTATTTCAATCTATTCAGTGGAGCTTCCAAGTCAGAATTAGCCACTCAAAGTTGTAGACCAGAGTTGTGCCCTTTATGTGCAATTATACTTAATACTCAAAACACCTATTCTTCCTTAACCCAGAAATAACTAAAGTTTGTTAAAACTTTAAAATTTTTATGTCTGACAAGAAAACCAAACATTTTTCATAGGATTTGAAGACAACCCCCCACCCCCCTTCAGCATTCCACACCCTAAAGTAGCACACACGGTATTGGAAATTCACTCGCAGGAAAACATGTAACATTGAGGGGATGAAGGAACAGAGAACAGGACTGCAGCTAGATGCTGAAGCGTGAGTCAAATCTGTCTGGCGGAAACGCTGCTTCATTTAGCCAGGGATACACTCCTTTCTGCCCAGTTTTTGGTTTAGGCATGTATCCATGTCCCAAAACAAGCAACCCTCAGTTCTGGAAACAGCGTTAGGCAGAGTTAGCTTGCATCTTCTCCTCTCTCAATGCCCAAAACTCCCAGCTGGCTAGGCTGTAGAACTGCTCCTAGCTCCACTCACCAGGAAGTGCTTCCCAAACCTTGCCCTTCACACTTCATGTTGCTTAGTTAAGTTTGTTTAAAGGCAGAATTAGAAATCCATCCAAATATGCGTAGGAAATGTATTTGGCGCTGAGGTCTAACCAGCGAGTACTAGGTAAGGACCATTGTCAAACTAGTACAGTAGTCAGAATTATGGGCATGTTCCTGCCAATGTGAAAGTATTACTTCCATGCTTTTTTCCAGTTTCCAAAGACATGGCTTCTGTAGCCTCTAAAAATCAGTTTTTAACAGCCTGACCAGACCTTCCCAATTTTAATAACAGAAAATTATGTCACATGGTCATTCACCTACCTGAAGTCATTTACACACTGCAGCTAGATCAGCTCCTCCTGGGTAATTAAAACCTTCAAATTCCTACCAGTGAAGTATTGCCTTATTTAGTATTATGCCACACCAAGCTTTAATTTCAACAGTTAAAGCTTCTACAACCAGGCCTTTGATAGTTGCCTTACATTTCTTGCTGCCTACCATCAACACCGGTGGTTCTCCATCCTCAAAGTATCTAGGAGTACTAGCAAATTAGTTCAACACATCCGACTGCTCAGTTTAAGAGATTTCCTGCACCAGCCTCATTCTCCTGTAAGAGGTTACACTAATCACAGGACAGAGGATGAAGAAATATAAAGCAGTTCTTCACCAGCAGCAATTTATCTTACGGCATCTTACTTTTAAGATTATGGGCAAAGATGCCAGGCTGGAATCTAGCAATCACAGTGACCTTGAACTGCAGTAGTCTGTGCCACAACAATTCATCTCAGCTACCCATGGTATGAAAAACGCGTTCACCAGGAATTGGGCAACACTAACTTGCAAGACTGAAGACCAAGCTTACACATACGGATGCTTTTTTAATACATTTTTTCCTGATGTAATAGTCTCATTTCAATGCATATATCAGTTCTTTTTCCAGGTTTAGCTGGTGAAGTTCTACAGCATACTTCTTGTTCCCTAACTGAAGTACAGTGAAAGAAAAGGAGTGTCTCAGGAGTACGTGGTTACAGATGTCTTGTCATAAGACGACCTTAAGCACTTCTCTCATCTTTACTGTGTGATGAAAGCACAAACATCAGCTATTTTTCTACTATGTGCAAAGTCAGCTTTTCACCTCTAGTAGATTTAGGGCAACGACCAAGAGCACCAGGTAACACCAGAGGCAGAGAAAGCTCCACGATGAAGTGACCATACACTTTCCCTTCTCAGACACATCTCTGGTATTTAAAAAACAAAACAAAACACTATCACCACTCTTAAAGCCCCCTTACAACTATCCGAAGGAAAATTTGGCTTACTTCAGTCCCTTCCCGCCCCCCACCACCAGCACCACCCCCCATTCCAATGGGCAACTTCTCCTGTAAAAACTATTTCGACACAAGTGAGACAACAGCTGATATTTCAGAGCTGCTATTTTAAGGTTTGCCTATGAGTGCTTATGTCTAGCTAGACAGATTCACTGCTCCTGGCAACCTGCTCACTTGACAGGAGGGACAAATACCTTGTTTCACAAGCCCAAAACACTACGTGGATTACGCTCCTTACAATCAAAGGATAAAAAAAAAATAAATCTGAACAGTCTTGAAAGCCTTGCAAGTACACTTGAGCTCCAACTTTATTCAGCAACGGGCCTGGAAAAACATCCTTCTAGATGAGGTAATGATTAGTATTACATCCTGCAGACAAGCTCAGCATCTGGGCTTGCAAAGAAAAAGGCTGGGCTTCCCATGTTGTTAATCCTAACAGTAGTCTCTTGCTTGACGGAAATAGGAGTCACAGTTCCTAAACAGCTGTTTCCTCTGACAGCAAGAGAACAGCTGAAGAGGACTCAGGCCAGGCATGGACACAAAAAAAGGCAACTAATTATTTCCAAGCTGCAACAGGCATACTGTGAGGCAGATTGTGCACCGGGAGACAGGTTACAATCACCCATTTAACTAAAATGAGATGGATCTTAAGATTTTTGTCTCACTTCTTAAACCATTCAAAGCTCCTCCTTCACACATTTCCTATGGGGAAGATTATAAGCGATGCCAATGCCATTTGCTGGATATAAAGACATAAAACATTAGGAAAAAGGAATGTTTGAGGAAGAAGAATACATTAGCCACATAAAATTATCTCAGTTTTGGAATATTTCTCCACACCCTAGTGGCAAGCATTGCCTGCAAAGTCCTCCTTCCTTCCTATATTTAGGTCAGCTGGGCTGAGTCAAAGCCTCTATAAGCATCCCTTGCTTTGATAACTTTCTATTCTAGAATACAAACCTACAGCCAAGCATGCTTTTTCAGATCATTTGTTCCCTTGAGCTGATACCTTAAAGCTCATAAAGGCAGAAGCTAGTGAAATGCAAAAACACGTCAAGTAACACCAGTTGCTTGTACATAAAACAAGACTGTTTCTAAGGGTTTCTCCTGGAATAGTTATCTGACTTCCAAAAATCCTCATGCAACTCTAATGCCAAATACTGCTCAAAAAAGTTCCACCACTATATTAACAAGGCACACAGACCTTACACAGGCATTACCTAGCACATCCTTAGGGAATACGCTGCCTTAAATGCTCTGGTTTACATGACAGTTCAATAAAGCTTGTGTGGCTTGCATTCCCATATATAAATATCCATTCTGCTTGTTTTAGCTTTGACTTTTACCAAATTGTTTCCATCTCTATTCATGCAAGTGAACCAAATTGTTGTATAAACCAGAGAACTCTCCCCCAAATTATGCCCTCAATTCAAAAGCCAGACCTTTAGATTCCACATACAATGATCACAGCACCTCTTCACTAGTCCTGAAACTCCAATTTAGACTTTTGAAGATACTTAGTGCCCTCTTGCCATAACCAGTAAAGCTGGCTTACTGGTTTCACATGCATTTTGAGCTATTTCTACTCAGCTACACTTTCTGCTCCTTCATAGGACTGTGACACCCCAATATTTGAATCACTAAGAATGCAAGTCAACAGACAGACTAAAAACTTCAGTGAAGCAATCAAATTTACAGTCCATAAACTCATCGTGCCAGTTAATGTAAAAAGCAGTAATTATGTATAAGTGGATAGGTGACAGTTCTTGAAATTCTGAAAGTGACATACAGTGTACAAAGAGTGAAGAAGCAACCCTCATAACATTCCTTTCTTTAATGGCAAAAATAAAGTTATATTGCTTGAATTACTAACTTCTAATTAATTACTAAAGAGTTCTACTCTGTAAATTGCTGGACGAAAAAGTGAGGATTTCTAGCACAGAGATTACACAAGTCAAGGCTGGGGTTTTTAGCAGTATAACACAAATCTGTTTGCAAAACATTAGCAAAACAAGTTGGAAATGGCTTTCCTAATAAAAGAAATTTACCATGACCTTGTTCTTCCTCTTTCAAGAAAATAAACCCCATTAATTAATATAATCTGCCTGTAACAAAAATCTCCTTTACACAAATGGCAATTCCTCACTGGATTTGCAAAATTCTCTCTGCTCATGTAATGCTTAACTACCACTGTAGCTAGCAAAAAGCATAATGGAAGTTAGGGAAAAAAAAAAAAAATCCCCCAGAAATAATGTCTCAAGTTATCACATCAAACCCATCTAACCCGAGCAGGAAAAAAAGCAGGAGGCCAGTACTCTGCCTTCCTGAACCACGCATACACCAGCCGGAGGGAACAGACAGATGCCTGCACAGTACGCGTATGCAATGACTGCTGGCTGTGCTGGCACTGACTCTGAGGAGTATCAAACTGCTAGATTTTGCAAACACTGCTGGCATGTATTCGCGGAGAGGAATAAAATAGCCCAAAAGTTTCCATTGACCTAAACACAGAATAATCTACTGGCGTCAACACGACTCTGAAAGCGAACGAGCCTATCATTGATCAGCTTCACTCTCATCTGTAACAGCTGACACCCGGGAAAAAAAATAACCTCAGGAATACAAGTTAGGTGTGCTTACAGCAAATCCTGAGTGGCAGTTATCTGTGTCCATTTGGAACTCAGGACACCATATTCTTGTGTTAACTAGATTTACATATTTGCCATCCATTTAATTACTGTGCAAGTCAGAAACTCAAGAGCCAGACTTAGTGGTATGGTACTACTCTGATGGACAAGGTGATTTACAGTAACTGTACCTTCTACCTCTGCTCTAAACAGGTCTAGACAAGATGATGAATTACTTGCATCTGATCTAGTTCAGAAATTGCCTCAAACATTAAAACTTACTGCTACTGCTTAACACAACTAATACTGCCACTAAAACCCTGTCACTACAATATCCTTCACTTTTACAATTTCCTTCCGCTTGTTTAGTTACTTCCTCCTAAGACCATTCTCACAACCCACGGGGGAGAGGACTGCCTTCTTCACTGTGCAAGGCTCTCTTTCGGTCTACGCAAGACTGCACAGACACAGCAAGACATCCTGACTACAAATTCAAAAACATTTATGCTTCAAATGGCAGGAGTTTAAGAGAGTTTTACGAGTCTTACTGTGTCCTTATAGAAGCATGTAGTCTATCAAGAAGTACTGATCTTTCAAGATATTCTGACCATTACAAAATAAAACTGGAAAGCATCAAGGCAGCACAACTGTTTTTGAGGAAAACCAAAAGGAGAGAAGACGCACACATTTCAACTTACTCCAGAGATCCCAAGGTAAAAGTACCTCTATGAATAAATCTGGTTTGGATGCTGTTTTAGGCTCCCATTTGAACACAGCAAAATGAGATTCCAGAATCTGTTAATAACTTGCAAACACCCATGGCTTCTGGGTAACAAAGGAAGACAAAAGGAAAGAGAGGAGTGAAAACCTATGCAAAAATGCGACATGCCTACATCTCAGCTCTGCCTAAACGCCTGCAAGGAAGGCTGAAGAGCCAAAATATCAGCAACCCTTGTATCCTTCTTAACACGAAGACTCTCAGCATCCTGATTAGGAGGAGGCAAAAGACTTACTTTGCATTTTTAAGAGTTCTTCAGATCATACAGAACGATTCATCTGGGATCCCTTGTGTGGAGAACAGGCAGTTAAACCACAAAACTGTTGTAAGTGCATACAATCCAAGACAGAGTAATGCAAAGAGTTAAAATAATATGGGAAAATGCTGAACCTTGAACTTGGCAGTTCACAGTTTTAGCACTCAAGGGAAAAGATAAAAGACATGCTTGTGTTGGGCTTTATGACCAAGCGGAGTCGTCCTTTAAACAACCCCCAGAAGGAAAAAAAAAGAAAAACAACACAGAAACCAACACAATATTTGAGGCCCCAAATCACTGCACAATACAGTGAAAAGCAGTATATAAGCTAAAGAAAAGTGAAAGCAGGAGAGAAATGTGCAACAGAGAACAATCACCCTGGGCCCCCTGTTACAGATTGATTGAATGACAGCACAGCCAGGACACAGTTGTGGGATTTAAACCCTCATCACAAAGCAACTCCTAGGATGTCATCCTGACTCAAACATTAATAGACAGCACAATCACTCTTACTTGCTATCTTATGTCCAGGACATGAGTCATTCTTGTCCTTCTACCTCAAACTCCAGCCCTAGGAACTTTCTCATCTTCTCAACATACTGCCACAAAAATCTGACTTCTGGAAACACGCTATCCAAGTCACACAGAAATTCATTTACTGCATGTATTCCAAAGATGCTACAAACCACTTCAAAATGGTACACAAGAATAGTAAAGGCTTCCCATGTAAAGGCTGCCATTAGTGATAATATCCAAGGTGCACAATGTTACAGATAACTCACAGAATCATCTAGGTTGGAAAAGACCCTGAAGATCATGTAGCTCAACCATTACTAGTCCAACTCAATCTAACAACCAGTTGCCACCAAAAATAAGCTGCACATTAGCATTCACCTGATCCTCCTGCAACTGTGATTCAGGAAAGGAAACCAGGAGAGACTGAAATATCTTCTAGAATACTGATTTATCTTGTAACCCGTCCTGGGGTTGCACCAGGGAGGAGGCACACGTAAATCATGCTAGAGGAAGAGGATGGCCACCTTCAGCAGCAGCCAGCACCAGATCAGCTCAGACAAGGTGAGGAACAACCCCATGGCCATCTCTGGTTGGGGTTGCCCATCTCCCCTGCTGGAAGACTGTAGGAGGAAGGATGCAGAACAACCTGTGTCAGCTTCAGTAAACGTAAAAACCAAATTAATGTCATCCTGTTCACCACTGAACCAATGCAGCTGTATACAACAAGAATAAGGAGGTAGAAAGAAAAGAGCCATCAGTCGGTTTTAACTGTTTAAAGTCAGCTCAAGTGCAATGCAGTGTCTAGTGATCAGCAAGCCTAACTCATTAAATATAAATATAAGCCAGTTTCCAAGTTGGAAAAAAAACCCAACTTATGCCTACACCTAGCATCACCTTACAGTCTGCTGGCTGACATTTTTTTCATTTGTATGTATCCATAAAAAGCCCGAGTGGCCTATTTTCTGGTTCTCGGTCATTAACACAACCCCAGCAGCAGGAGACAATTAATTTCCCCTCACGGAGGGGCTGGAGCAGGGAGGGATTTCTGCCGGGGCTGGCACCGCGCGCCCTTTTCCTCACAGACCAACACTTTAAGCGCTTCAGACTTAAGCGGTGGATCATAAAACAGGCCGGCACCGTTGAGACGAACGCGATTTTTATTTCGCGTTTCATCAACCTGCCCTTGAATCGCCGTCGTGCCCGCTGCCCGGGGGCGCGTGCGCGGCGGCCGGGGGAGAGCGAGGAGGAGGGAGAGAGGGGGAAGAGGGAGAAGGGGCGGGGGGGGTCCCCTCCCGCCGCTCACCTCGCGGGCGATCTGGTTGAGGGCATCGTCCTCCGCCGTCAGGCGCTCCCGGTTCGGCAGCCGCTTCCGCCCGGCCCCCTGCGTCCCCATGGCGGACCCGCTCCTTCGCCCCCGGCCCCGCGCCGCCGCCCCTGCCGCTCGCCGGCGTGAAGCGCCCGGCCGTCACCGCCCCCCGCCGCGCGCATGCGCCGCCGCCCCCCGCCCTGAGGGGCCGGGCCGGGCGCCGCCTCACGCCCCTCACCGACACCCCCCTCGCACCCCTGCACCTACGGCAGCTCCTCAGCCCTGGGCAGCCCCGCGGCGGGCACCCCTCCCCGCGGCGGGCACAGCCCCGGGCTCCCCGGCTTTCCCAGCCCGCCTGTGATCTGCCTTCCCGAGGCCTCTTGCCCGCAAAGATGAAGAAAATTTCCCTGAAATCGAGGAAACGGGCGCCAAAATCTCACCAGCTGTAAACCTGCGGGAGGGCTTCCCCTGCACCCTCACCCGGCCTCATAGCCCTGGGGGATCCCTTCAACCATTAATTTTTCTACTAAGTGTAAGTGGATGCGATTAATTCTAGTGTCAAATACATCAGTGCTTAATTAACTCACATTGACAAGGAGCATGTATTCTGTGGGATTCCTGTCAGAGCCCTTGTACCTCAATTTTCACAGTAATTCCTTAAATATGAATTAGAAGTCTCTCAAGCTCAGGACACCAAACACATCACACAGACCTGTGACAGAAAAAAGGGCTGCACACCCCCCCCCCTTACTGACAAAGACCTGCCTTGAATCTTTATGACTTAATTTTGCCATTGACTCAAACCTGATAAAGGTAAAAGGCAACGCCTGCCTGCTCTGGTCAGCCCAATGTTTATCTGGCAGTTCTCATACACAACAACCAAGATTTGGGTCACCCTCAAATTCAAAACTGTGTCGAGCAGTTTAATATATCATTTCTTCCCATGTGGACATGTATCAGAGCATAAAGTATTAGGAAAATAAAAAAAAAAAAACTAGTTTTAGCAGAATCTCTTTCCCCTAAAGGTTATAGATGCCCTCCATCAGTCTCAGGCTTATATTTGTTCTTCAGAAACTATTTAATTCTCACTTGTTGCTTTTTATACATGTGACATCAAGGTGCCTATTTATAGCTGGTGCCTGTGCTGAAGCGATTGTTTCCGTGTGATGGCCCTCTGCTCCTCGCAGCACGGTGCCTGCAAGCACCCTGTGTGGAAATGCTGGGGTCTCAACTTGGCAAGAGATTGCCCAGACCTTTGAGGTGCAGCCATTGACTTCAGAATAGATGAGTAACTGAGGGCTCCTAACAAAGTCCTCCAGATCAGCCACACATCAGGCAGGCCCCCTCTTCTCAGCTCTGGGATCTGCAGCCTGAACAGGAATTCCTCCATTTCAAGAGGGAACTCAAACCCCACCCCATCCTTCACCCTACCATCGCTCCAGCTCTCATTCGATGTCTATGACCTTCTTAGAGCAGCCAAACACTCTTTTTTTCAGACAGCATTTGGGCTGTGCATGCACTCACCATTCACATTACAGTTGGTTTGGGAATCATGGCTAATTTGATGACTGGGTAGTGGTATCGCATTGATACTGCTTCTTACACCTGGGACTGTATATCTTTACAAGAAACAAATTATTATTTTGTCAGCAGAAGCAGATAGATGAGTTCCCCACCTTACCTGGGCGTTACAAACAAGTGTGTCACATCCTGAGATTTGGCATCAAGCTTACTCTGACCCCACACAAGTGGAAAAAAAAAGCACCTGCTCTGCAAGGCAGTGCAGGGGCCTTAAAAGTGAGCTCTGACTCTGCTAAGCAGACAAAGCCTTGCTGTGTCTGGATTTCTTAGATATCTCGAAAGCTTCCCTTATTCAGCCATCTCAGTTCCAACCTCACCTCCCCAAGACCTGGCTTAGCACTAACCAGGCTCTGCATAACTCATTCCCTGAGCCCTTATCCTTTCATTTGCCCCTGCCCTTTGAGGAATTCTGGCTAAAGAGGTGGGGCAGTGCCTTATTTTTAGGTCCGTGTTACCCAGAGATTTCAGCCACCTGCGCCGCTGCATCACTGTATCCATTCAAGGAATTTCCAGTTCAGTGGTGCAGTAATATTTGCATCAGTGATCTTGCCCTTACTGGCTGAAAGCCTTAGAGAGGCCTGGCCTTACAGCCAAACTGAGGCTTGTGCTAGGTTCATGTCCAAAAACCTTCTATTGAGACAACTTTGTAAAAAAGAAAGAAAGAAATACATTTAAAAAATAAAGCAGAGAAATTTAAAAAATAAAGCAGAGAAATTGTAAGAGAAGCAGGGTGACTGCAGTCAGACTTCAAATCACATTAAACATGAGCTGCAGTGTAAGAAATCCTTCTTTTGTCTTGCATTCCAGACACGTATAGTAATTTTTTTTCTTCTAATACAGTCAAAATAAGCCATGTTGTTATAAAAATACAATACATACAGAATTTGTCCAAATAGATATGAACTGATGATTCAAACACATTAGTTTTGGCTATGCTATGAGTGCAGTGAGTGCAGCTGAAAATGAAATACTGAAATGCACATTTCTTATTTTAACAAGAAACATGAAGTAGAGGCTTGTTTTATCTGAGTCATAACTGTGATTAATGATACTCGGACAAGACTAAGCATCTCATGCCAGTTTTAAAGGGCTCTATTTTAAGTGCATAATATGTACCTCATTCTCCAATATCCAGTGTACAAGGAGGCTGTTTCATGCAGAACATACCCCAAAGATACAATTTTCCTTCTGTGCTGCTCTTAAACCAAGCCATCTTGTAAAACCTCACTCTTGAGGATCAGAACAAGCAATCAGCTGTTAAAATTGCTGCTGCTGGTGTACTCAACAGACCGCTTTTACATAATAAAATGGATGGGTTTGTTCAGCAAAATATGATTACATCTCTCTTAGCAGCAAGCCCTGGGGTAGGGGAATCTGGTGGCTAGGTGACAGTGTTAAAAGAAAACACAAGGGCACCTCTCCTCTCCCCCATAAGGTCACGGCATCTGCCAAACCAGAAGTGAAGTCTGACAGCTTTAACAAGATATCCATTAGTCTAAGGAGAGTTGGATGCTTCAATACCTTGGAAAATCTACACTTAGGAGGCCAGTATTTCATATTGTCAAGATACGTGGAACAACCAGAGCTCTGTTAGCATTGTAACATTTTGCAAACATAAGAGCAGTGGTATCCAGCAGGATCTGTGGATTTATTAATGGAAAAAAATTACATCACAGACAAGTATGTGCTGGCACTGAAATACAGCAGAAAAAAAGAGTGGTGCAACTAAAGAGCTTGTACTTTGTTAGACCTCCTAAGGAGCCCAAGATGATCCTCCTTGGCAAATCACACCTCCTGGGGAAAGCTTTCAGATGTTGTTGCTGCATTTGAGCAGTGTCAAGACAGGGCTCAGGACACTGGTAGTGTCCATGCAGATTTTGTCCAGATGAGATTCCCTATTGTCGCTTCATTTCTTCAAGTCAGTAGAGTCGCTATTTGCATCAGCAGAGCTCTGGCACACCGGGAACCTTGCTTAGCTTCATTGTGTCTAGCCTGGGACTTGTAGTTACACAGTGACTCATCACAGCAAAGCCCTAACTGGTAACTGCCTTCTCAGGTGGTCCAGAAAGGAGATCCAAGATAAGGTTGACCAAGGAGAATATAGTCCATAAAGTGATGGGCTTCCAAGTCAAGCTTTAGGAGAACTGGAAAAAGTATCCCACAACATCAGTAGATGATTATCTTGTTGCCTTATTACCAACAGGAACTTAGTTGCTATACAAAGATGTGTTCTTTTTCTGAAGAGGGCTTATTTGTTGTCTTCATCTTGCCAAAACCCCTCAGTGGCTTATTGGCCTGCTCTAGTCACCTTGGCGTGTCATGAGAGATGATTTTTCATCTGTAAATTTTTCAGAGGTCACTGAAGTTGCCACTTTGGGGATCTCAGGATCTCAGAATTGGATCCCCTTTGAGGCTGAGGAATATTCTTCTTTTGGAGGGAGATTTTCAAATTATAACATGGAGTTGATTTAATTTAATATTTTCATTGGCACCCTGATTCAAGTAGGACAGCACTAATGAAATATGCTGATGACACAGTGTTATGAAGCATCACCAGTAAAGAAGGATAAAGTCATACAAGAATAGGAAGAGGTTAAGGACTTGAGAAACAAGTGGAATGAAATCAAGCAGACAACAAATATCATATCAAGGACTAAATTCATGATCTCATCTGGTGTAAATGAGGGAAGAGGAGGAAGTTCTAGGGTCATAAACTGATCACATGTTGATTGTGTGCCACCATCACAACAGAAACACCAAAGAATTACATTTAATGTTAGAGCAGTTCAGATAAGGGTCTACCAATGCAAATATTTATACCATTGCACAATCATTCACAAGACCTTACCTAAAGTGGTGCCTGCAATTCTGCTTTTCCATGTTAAGAAGAACTCAAACTTGAAGAGACATAGAGAGAAAAGCTCCTAGCATAAGCAGCAGGAGAACCTTTCCTGAGGTGAGACAGGGTTGGCTTGTCTAGCCAGAGACAGAACAACTCTATCTCTTTTCTATAAACTATGTTGGAGAAAAGGGGTGAGGATGATGCTACGTAAAGCTTAGAGCCAAGTTAGAACAAAGGCATACAGCTAAACAGGCCGTATATAATTGTAGTCTGGAAATCAGAAGTTTCTTGCCAAAGTTCTGGACATGCATCCAAAAGCAATTTTGGGGTAGCTGGGGTGAAGTATGTTAAGTCTGTGGTAAGCACTATGCTGAGAGTCTGTCTGCCTTAACAAGCACTAACCCAAACACCATGGGCTCTCTGCCCTGACACTAAATTTGAGACATGAATATCCATCACAGCTGACACCACAGCAGCTCCAGAGATGTTGTCCTGGCCCCACTGATGCTCCTGTTTGGAGAATGTAAGCCAGCCTTTACCCAGGCCAACAGGTGCAGCAAGCTCTCCATTGCTGTGCCAGGCAGGGAACTTACCTGCAATTTGCAAACTGTCACCCAGCTCGATGAAAACTGCCCACCTCAGGCTAAAAATGGGAACTCACTCAATGCAGCCTCTGTGGACCTAATCTAATTAGCAGCAGACGCGCCACAGCTCAGAGTGTTTCAGCACGAAGCACAGTGAAGCCAGCTCCACAGCAGCTGTAGTTGCAGGGAGCCAGACCTGTCCTAGGCTGTTGAACAGCAACCGATTGCCGCGCCTGGCTCACAAAGACGGCCTGTTACTGTCTGCTGTTTGCTGTGCTCCTATCTGCTATTCACAGCCTGCCACAGCACCGCAGTGAGCTGCAGAGTCTGGCTGATTCTTCTCCTTTGGCTTCCCCTCTTGCTGTGTAAAAAAAGCAGTTTTAAGAGAGCCCTGGGCTGTTTTCAGAAGAGCCTTCTAAAAATACATCTTACATCCTTCCACCTAGCCTAAAACCACTCACCATTTTGTACCTCAGGTGCTATGGGAATAAAACCCATTCTGAACTGAGGGACACTTGGGTATTACATTGTCAACACCTGCATACCCCCTGTTTCTTCCCAGAGCCTGGTCAGAAGGCAGGTAAGACATCAATACATATACATTTAATTTAGGAACACAGCCTCTACATCTGTCCAAAAAAATAGTCTGAACTAGTTAGTCCTTCAGCCAGATGAAATCAGGATGGCTTCAGGAAAACAGTGCATTACATCAGCTAAGGCAGCTGAGAAACTAGCTGCGGCATCACTTTGGGATTAATGTATGAAAGCATTCCTCCTGCCATTGTGCCAGTGTCCTCATACCGCTGACAGCGTGTAGATGCTAGAGTGAGGAATCACGTGGCTTTGCTACAAGGACTCAACGCTGTCTGCTTATTTGATTTTCCCCATGGTTTGTCTGTTCCATGCTGTGTGGCCTCATCCACTCCCCTCCCAAATGTTGCAGAATTAAGCTGAGCCACATTTTCCAATCAGGCCCTCCAGGTTTTCTTAAACTTCAGTTGTTTTGGACTGCGGTAAAACATAGCCACAACACATGGTCTAAAAACAACCAATTGTTTGTAGCAGATCAAGTGCTTGCACTAATTAGTCATGCTGTTCCATAAAATGGCACAGGAACAGTATTTTGGAAAGCTTATGTGAAACCACATCACAGTTTAACTCCTTCAGCTGGAGCGGAAGAGGGGGAGGGAGGTGCTGTTTCTTGTCCCTGTGGAAATCCATCCAGATTCATCCAAAGCGCAAATCAGAAGCAAAACATCCCTTTTCTCAAGTGCAGCAGAACGTAACCATGCTCTGCTTCTAACCATCTTTCATCCTTGTCAGGGACAAGGTATTTTCCACTCACCAATTTTATAGCAAAATGAAAAATTGCCACGTCTCTTCTCAGGGAACGCTTCCAACCACTTAACATCAGATGAGCACCTGTGTCTGATGTCTCATGGTTCTGCATTATGAACTGAAGCTGTGCATCACTACCCCAACTCCTGTCACCCCTCCCATCACCTACCTACACAGAACAGCAGCAAGCCAGTGGTGTCACATAATAATTCCTGGTTTACCTAAAATAAGCCAAGCTGTTGCTAAAGGATTTCAGATTCTAGCTGTGATAATCACCAGCAGTGCAGGAAGGCAGGTCATTATAGTTTCCTGAAATAAAGGAGTTTGACTAAACTGGGAAGTGAAAGAAGATACTGGTAACAAATCATTAGAGGAAATGGAGACAAAACACTTAGGATGTTACAGTGTGTTAGAGTTGGTGCATCTGATTTTAAGTCATAACACATTTTTCTGGCATCCGTAGCATTCCTGTTTTTCCATGCACAGTGACTGATGAATGGCATGTGGGACTGACTCATCTGCCCAGCATGCTATCCCTGCCCTCTGCCTCTCCCTGCACCCCCAAGCCAATCCATCCGTTAGTTACTGCACCCCATCCCAGCCCTGCAGCAGTTACTGTGCTCTGCAGTTTTCCTATGGACTTTTCTGCAACTTTAATTATTATGGCACTAAAACCCTTCTGATCCTTCCCTGTAGGAATGTGAAGGAATTAGCTCCTCTGTTCTCCATCAACAAAGAGCCAAAACAGTCAGGCAAGTGTTGTCAAATTCTCCAGTGTTTAGTTTTCACTCTGACTGTAGAAACAATTAAAAGAATGTTTTTTTCCCAATCATGAGTTGCTGCAGAACCCTTTCAGCTGCACGTAGAAAGAAAGGTAGGAAGGAAGGAAGAAAGAGAGAGAAAGAGAAAGAGAGAGAAAGAGAAAGAGAGAGAGAGAAAGAAAGAGAGAGAGAGAAAGAAAGAGAGAGAGAGAAAGAAAGAGAGAGAGAGAAAGAAAGAGAGAGAGAGAGAGAGAAAGAGAGAGAGAGAGAGAGAGAAAGAGAGAAAGAGAGAAAGAGAGAAAGAGAGAAAGAGAGAAAGAGAGAAAGAGAGAAAGAGAGAAAGAGAGAAAGAGAGAAAGAGAGAAAGAGAGAAAGAGAGAAAGAGAGAAAGAAAGAAAGAAAGAAAGAAAGAAAGAAAGAAAGAAAGAAAGAAAGAAAGAAAGAAAGAAAGAAAGAAAGAAAACTGGACAGAAAGGAAAATGTGTCCTTGCATCTAGAAACCACCAACTTCCATAGCTGGCTGAATGGCTTGTCAAGGTCTGGGCTGGAAACAGATGCCAGAGGCAGCAGCAGAATGGTCTCAGCCATAAGTGTCTCTTTTTCCTTTCTTTTGCCTTCTGCCTTTCTTAGCTGTGCATTTCCCTAAGGACAGCTACTCAACATACAGCTACTTATATCAGGGTTTCCAGCCTTAAGCCATGTAGGGCTGAGCACTGTAAGAAGGAAGCATCTCCCCAGAGATCGACAGACACTGCCTTTATTGCTCTACCTCAGTTTCTACAGAAGTTTTCATCCTCCCTGACTTTGTAGCTGAGGTGGCAGAGGGGGAAAGGCAGGAAAGAGACTTCTCTGTGGTGGCCTTTTTTGGGGCAGTTACTAGTTTAAGTTTCTGAAACATCCTGAGCATATTAGTGGCTCAACTCAACTAATTAGAAATTCCCAAAATAATTTTTAATACATTTTTCAATTATAAAAAGAGTTGCTCTAGGTAACAGCAGATAATGGTTTCCCACTGAGACATCTTTGTTCCTGCCTAGTTTATTGGCAACAGATGACTCATTTCACCTCTGTGTAACAGAATGACTGCTTTACTACTCTTCCAGCAGTGACTGGTGTTAAATGAGGTTACTCAAGCTCATGCAGATGAAATAATTTCTATTCTTGTGCCTTTACAGACCATGACTGTAACACCCAGTCCATGAGACTGAGAACCAGCTGAAAACCAGCCAAATATTTAGACGTGATCTGAAAAAGCAAGACTACGATGTGGCCACCAGCCCAGTGTAAAGCATGAAGAGGCAGAACCTGTCACAGAATGCTCTATGAACATGTCTGTACTATACACCCAAACACTGGGTGGGGACTCCAGGGGGAAAAAAAATTATGTTCACACCCACACGAGCTTTCCAAGTCTGTGCTAGACACCATTACTTAAAACATTTCTGTTTCCAAGCATCAGGAAACTGTTTTCAGTTGCATTCATTGCAAATGTCTCACAAACAGAGATAGATGAAACACTTCTGGGGGACATTACTGAGCTGGGAGCAACTTTTGTCTGTCAGTGTGCTCCTCTATGGCCCTTTGCGCAGAGAGGTACCACCTACAGCCATTTTTAGCCTAGTTTCCTAAGGGAACATAAGTGATCACTCTGTAAGTATGTGCTGGGCCCAGACTAATAGCCTAAGCCAGCTGACCAGTGGCCACCAAGTCTGTCAGAGAGGTCAGGGTCCATTCCAAATGTGATATTCCCCTGGTAAAAAAGCAGCACACGGAGCTCATGGTAGGCACCAGACAATGCACGTGGAAGAGAGTGCTTATGTGCTTTAATCATGTAAAATGGTGAAAAACCTGTAGCTTCTTAGATAATGATGTCTCTTACTTCACAGAAGTGTTTTCTTTGTTTCCAGACCCTTCAGGAGCCAGTCCCCCTTGGAAGTCAGGTACCCAAGCTACAGTCAAAGGTCTCTGCATTGCAGCTCTCTTGGCAAGGTGGGCTGGACTTGTGGAGGGGGGTCTTCCTGGCCAAGGTCTGCCGAGTGAAAGAGAACATGAATTTGGGGGTAAGCCAAATGTTTGATGCATATATTTTTTACTCAAGAAAGCCACCTACCTTTCATAAAAGTTGCAATATACTTATTAGACATATGGCAAGAACTGCACCATGAGCTAACAGGGAACACCTGTTATCATATCTCCTCAGCACCTGCAGCGGGGGCTGCTCATAGCAACTCTTAAATTTTGAGAAATCCCCTACAAATCACAAGGGATTGTGACTAGCAGGTAACCTGCGTGGGTAGGCAGCTGCCTGCAACAGTCTCTAGCTCCGCGGAGCATGGCTCTTCTGAAGAGTAAGGAGGTGTGTGGCAGACATCCCTCACCTCAGCACATCCCTATCTCCAAGGCTATTTATTGTGACCCATCAAGTGTAATTTCAAAGGCATAAAAAATATTACCTGTCTCTTCAGACAGGGAGCAGCCAATGCTACAGGAAAGCCTTTCTTGTGGTTCACACTTGTATTCTTTTTGTAATTTAATCCCACTATATTTAAAATGTTTATTGTAATCAGTAGTTATTTTCCCTCCTCAGTCTTTAACACATGCTAATGTTCACCATCACTTATCATCTGGGAGCCATTAATATTAAGCTTGTTTAATGTTTCCAAGCCAATCTCTGGAGTGTTTTACTGATGTTAATAATTAATACAGGAATACTAGCATTTTAGAAGCCTGAAGCAGTTCATGTTAGGCTCAGTTTGGGGCCTCAGTGTAAATGATCTGTTCACCATTACAACTGCACTAATCCTCAAAATATTTCTTAACTCTCTATCACTGCAACAGTAAGAAGCCCAATCTTTTTTCATTGACAGAGGTACAACCCTTCCTCCTGTCAAAACTGACAAAATGATCTTTCACTGCTCCATTGCAGCAGTGACAAACTGTGCCTGTATGGTCACAAGTGGGCTACCCTGGCTCTTCAGGCTACTGTGGGTCTTTGGGCTTCAGGAGTTGAACTCTAGTTCATCTTACTGCATCAGTTCATGACACTACTGCAGGCACAGAGAAGGAGAAACAGCAAAGACCAGGATGCTTAGAAAAAGCATATCCATTCCAAGACAGGCCTCTGTGACTAACTTCTTACCCATGTTTTCTATGAGAACCATCATGCAAAGAAGGGATTACACATTTAACAGCACAGGTACGGCAAACAATTTTGAGAACATAATTTGTTGTGATCTCTGGATCGATCGATTATTTTGAGTTCATTTTGCTTACCGTAGTTTCAGATATTTCTTCTTGGAACAAATAGGCTTTTAAAAAGAGAAGAGCCCCAGACTATTTCTGAGGCTTTTTATCTGCTGGCTGCTGACAAGGGCCAGGCTGGCTTGTTCAATGGGAAGCAGCAATGCCCACCTCCCTCAAAGCTAGCTGGGGGCTCCCCAGACCAACACACAATATTTCGGAGCCCTGCTCAAAGGAGCACAGTGAAGAGAGCTGCTCTGCAAGAGCAAGGTCAGGACCACAGGTGGGCTCTGATCAGTGAGCTCATTTATAGCAACACCAGCTAAACCAAAATAGTTATATCCCAAAAGCAAGGCATGCTATATATACTCACACACAAGTGACCGGTTCCTTTGAAGCTGGTGGTGCAGAGAGACAAGTTGTCTGTCCTACAGCTGGTCCAGGAGCCAAAATCACTTAGGCAAGTCATAATGAAAGCCATGTTTCTGTGACCATTAATTCTGGGTGCTGCATGCCCATTGCCAGCTGTCTAAATCTGACCATAACCTCACTTCTGTCCAGCTCGCCAGAGCTCACAATAGACACCGTGTTGGCTTTGCAACGGCATCAAGATGATGGGAGACGCTCTCGGAAAGCCTGGCAATACAGAGGCTGCCCATCAGAGCCTATATATAGAGCAGTCTGCAACAGCAGTGGATTTACATCAGGTCAGCAGTGGCCTGTGGCCACTGTGGGCTTTCAGCACAGCTCAGGACCCTGAAGCCACCAGACCTCAGCATTGGATGACAGCAGGACTGAGACATTATCAAATATGCACCCCATACTTTCTAAAATGCCTGCATACATGTATACACATGCATTATAGATACACGGCTTTCTGAAAGGGCAAACAAGGATTTCTGGGTCACCATATCTAGTGAGGTCATACTGCTCCACCCCTGTTGTGGCAACTTCAATCCATACAGGTGTAACTTTAAAACAGCTCTAGCGAACCCCAGCTCTGTCGTTTAGGCCAGAAAATTTTCACAACTTATCTGTGTAAATAACTTCCAGTATAAAGAACACATTTTTTCTGATCCTCCACCTCCCAAGCAGCAGCAAGGAAAAAAAAAAGAAAAGCCACTTGTACTTTCACACATTTTCTTCAGAGAGCAAGAGGCAAGGCGGACAGCAGTGCTCACAGTGTAATTGCATCTGCGTCTGTGGCTGTTCCTTGTCAGACCAGCCAAATTCAGGAGTGAGGTCACACCCACCTGTCCCAATGCGAAATGGTGCAGCGGCGCTGCGATGTGAGCAGAAAATGAGAGCCTGGAGGTGCCCAAGCAAGTGGCACAAACAGTGCTCAGCTGAGCTGGGCTGCCAAGATCACAGCTGTATTCTTGAATCACACCAAATAAGAAGAATTGTGAGTGTTTCAGATGAGAATTGATCCATCAGGAACAACTTCACAGTATTCAGAGATCTCAGGGGTCCAAAAATGCTAAAGCTGAGACTAAGCAGTTAGCAGTTTCTGAGGAATACAAGGTCTTAGCATTGGTTTAAGCAGTGCGGGAGCCTCAATGGAGATGAGACCTTCTGTACTGGGCTGCCTGCACAGAGCAGCACACCTGGGAGCACATGTAAACTGAGAGGATGAGCCGAGAGGAGCAGGAGAAACAAGTCAGGGGAGACAAAATAACTCTTCCCATAGGCAAACAGCAGACAAATGGAAAACCTGAGTTTTTAGTCTTTGTTTTCAGCTCAGGATAGTGCCCTTATTACCAGACCCTGCTGCCTTTTCCACCCAACCACTCTTCCTTAAGCAAGGGGTGATTTACAGTGCTCATATAGATGATTCCTCACAGCAATCAGAGTCAGGAGGAACAAAGTACTACACGATCACCGAGAAAGAGCCCTCCAGGAGCTCCCAAACTGCTCAAGAAATATTTGTGTCCTTGTGACTCCTTTCACTCAGAGAAAGAGGGAAGGAGAGGCAACCTGCCCAAAGTTACACAGCAGGCATAGGCAGGAATACCAGATTATTGGAACGATTCTTGCATGTTTACTCTAGGAGTTTTATTTTGACCTGGTCAAAACAGTGCATCACTGAAATGTCACCATTTACTTCACAGTTAAAAATCAAAGAAGAAGGCTGAGGTGGAGCTGTGGGGGAAGTTCTACAAGGTGGTTCCAAGTGCTCATATCATGCATCGCTGGGCTGGAGCATTTGATTCATACCACCCCTGCGGCTAAACCTGTCCTGCAAATTCTTGTGGCATAATTACACCAGGCAAGCATAAAATTAAGTGCAGTCCCTAATCTCTGAAAAACAGCCAATGCCCAATTTCTACCAGTAAAGTTTATTTCAGGTGAGGTACTTTTCACTGCACAAGCACAGCTGAGCAAGGTGCATCCCTAGCTTTGTGCAGGTCACTTCTGGCACCCTGCCCATCCAATTTAGATGCAGTCAGAGTCTTCATTGGCAAACCACTTGCTGCTGAAGAGGTCTGATCCTGAGCATCCAGGACAGCAAGATATTTGCATGCTCAAGAAGCAGACAAGCAGACCAAGATGCTGTGCAAAAAAAGCTTTGGTTTATAACAAAGGTTCATGCCCTTGTTGTTTGGAGAACAGAGCCCATCCAAAGAAAAGCTGGCTGTCCTGATGCAGTTCTGGCAGGAGACCTCAGTCCATCTTTTTTGGACTCGCACTGACTGGTGTCTATTTAGTTGCACAGTTCAGAAATGAGACATCCCCGTTACCTGAAATCATAGAGGAGCTGTGCCCTCTAGTGGGGTCTGGCTCACCAGGAGCCGGAGAGGGGCCCAGCCAGGAGGTCCATGCAAGGGGCACGCTCCCCTGGGCTCACAAGGACTCTTAACACCAGCCAGGCCATAGCACTTTGTGTGGGCACCTCCTTTACACCTCCCCCTTTTATAAAAACCCTTAACAAAGGCATCTGAGATGTAACATCTGCTCTGGCAGATGAGACTGGTATGAAAATAACAGAACACAAGACGGGTGCTTACTGCAGCAGCACAAACTGGAAATGAAGTTTCTCTTAGCACCCACAAAGCAATCCTTACATAAGGCTTCAAAGCCTTCCAGCCAAGACCGAGAGCCTTGTTTTCCACTAAGAATTAGATGCTTAGTTTAGGTGCGTGATGTTACCATAGCCTGTAGGTTGAAAGCAGTGGGGAAATGGGAGCAGACATCACTCATTGCTTTGGGCAAGGATTCTTGCTGCAGCAATCCCAGCCTAAGGTATCCATGCCCCTAGCCCTGCCCAAACCCTGAAACACCTTTCTACCCCCTCTGCTGTGCCAGTGTGACTGTTCACAGGGTCACACTGAGACTCCTACTGAGGAACTGATCTACCCAAAGCCCTGGAAAAAAATGAGGCTTTAAGTCAGCTCAGTTCACAGCACAGCCTTGTGAAACCAGCTACAGGAGAGGGATGGGAGCACATAAACTGCTTCTGTGCTGAAAAAATGATACCAGCCTCAGACATTTTGGGTTTTCACAGGGTCGTTATAGCAATATCTTCAAAGGATCCCCAAAACCTGTTCTAGCTTCTGCAGAGCTGCGAGGAAGGGACCTGGGAAGCTAACACTTTCCTTGCCTTTGGCAAAAAAGCTGCAGGGTAAGATCTGCTCTCAGGCTGGAGGCATACATGGGTATAGTCAAGACAGTTTTGCTATGACGGTGCAAATCTGTACATGGACACATTCCCAAACAAAGAGAAATGTTCTCATTTGGCTGGCAGACCAAAACCTCACATGGTGATTCAACTTGGTGGGGGCACTGCTCCCATATGACATATGTGCAACTCTCGGGTGTCCGTACATGGCATTTCATCATAGACACGGGAAGTAACCGAGCCACAGCAGTCAGGCCTTGGAAGTCACAAGACATGCTCTTCATTTCAAAACTAGGATGACATTTATTTAAGCTTGATTGTAGGGCTCATGCTTTTCACCCTGCTCCCTATAACTACTAGGGCTAGATTGTGTAAAGTCTGTTTCACTTCTGGAAAAATATAGGAGCTGTTAGTTGAAGAAAAGACACTGATTATGACAAGATGAGCCACATAAATACAAAAACTATCTTCATTTATATTTTTAATTATCAAATCTTGCTGTTCTTACTCCAGACCTGTTATCCCAATGTATTATCGTGCTGCGGTCTCTAAAGATGTTAGAGCTTTAACAAGAGCAGCCTTCTCCAAAGCACCAAGCCCCAACTGCCTGTAGTAACTAGCTATTACCTTGATTAAAAGGCAGTAAAAGCCTTTTAGCAAGTAAAATAGAAGGGGGAGTGTCATCTCCCACCAGCTAGTCAACAAGCCATACTCCTGAAAACAAATTGCTTTGGCAGTCCCCGGCCTAAGTTATCTGAGTCCTTACTTTGGCACTTGACCAAAGCTAGGTCTGATGTGCGTCAGCAGAAATTGCCGTATTATAAAAGGTGGAGAAGGCCAGATCCCTGGCACAACATGGCTCTGGCCAGCCCCACACTCAGACTTCCCTGGTCCTCAAACCACTATGGTGGGGTGTGGGCTGCTTTTACTCCCCATGCCCTTGGTAGCTGGGCTGGCCTTGGACCCTGAAGCGTGGGGAAAAAGCCACCAACCCGTTCATCTATCTGTCCATCCACCCACCACCAAGCCCCAGCATGGGAAGCGGGGAAGGAGAGAGGGATTGCTGAAGGGGGACATGGTCACTAGCCCCACTAACAGTGACGACAGCCGTGGTCCCGCCTTGCCCGGCTTGTCAGTAGGTCTAAGGTTCACTGATCTCTGGTTGCCTCTCACCTTTGACACTGCTCCCCAGGAACCACCAGCTGGTTTCACTTTTATCTGTCTCCAGCATGGAGAGGCTCAGGCAACTGGACGGGGCCCTCACCCCTGACGCCACGGACTGGAGCACTGGGAGGAGAGCAAGGCTTCAGGAAGGTAAAGGCATCCTCTGCCAGGGGATTCCCTGCAGGGCAATCCCCAGCCATGAGCCACTATCCTTTCCCAGGTGTCTTTCCCAGATAAGTTCCCGGGACTCTTATCTCCCACTGGGAAGCAGCCCCGCATGCCAGCCACAAAGGGGCATCCACCGGGAAGGGTGGCACCATTTTCAGTGGCTCCCTGCCCAAGAGAAGGGATTTTAGAAGACCTAGGAAGCCTTCTGCCCTACCTCTATCCTCTCGGGAAGCCAAAGAGCTGCTGCGAAGGTCTTAGCATAACGCTTGATCTTACCCAGAGCCCAGGGCGGTCTCTGTTTATTGCTGTCTTATTTCCCCAAACCACTCTGGCTGCACAGTTAATGACCCTTATTTTGTTCCCCTTAGCTTTGAGAAAGGCTGATTACATTGAGAAATCAGCACTATGTAAATCTAACATTGTTTACTCATTAAGTCTTTACAGTTGGGATTTTTGTATCACCTGGTATCCTTGGCTTAAGTGAACTTTCCAAGCAGCCACACTCCTACCCCAGCACTGTGAGAGCTTTAGCACGTAGAAAGAGGCACCCAAAAGCAAAGGAGTGCTTTGAGATGAATACTAGAAGGTAACTGAGGAGGTAGGTGCACAACCACTATCCAGGGAAAAAAAAAAAATCTACACTTTTCAGAACCAAAAAGCATTGTGTCCCAAAATTTTAGGGCTAGATACTGCAGACTTATATGGATAGCACTGGGGTCCAGGTTTTTTTCAAGGAGCTCATTAATTGGTTCTTGTTCACTGCTGCACTCCTGCAGAAACCCCTCAAATGTCTTTAATGTTTTAGGATCATCTGAGAGCTTGTGGTTTAGAAAAGTTTAGACATCAGTTAGACATCATTAGACTTAAACGTCATTAATTCCCCAGGAAGTTCAGAGAGTCTTATAATACGTCTCAGTAGCTCCATCCTCAAAAGAATGCACGCCTTTTCTTTTTTTACTGTTTTCCTGTGGAAATAGAAGGCCTGACAATAATATACCAGGATCCCCCCTCCCCAGGTGACAAACACTACAGAGATACTAATTTATTGAGTGGCAAAAGCCAAGCCCTTGCTGTTGCATTCCTGTACAAATATCTTCTCATGTTTCTGTTTTTTATTACTAGCATTTATGTAAAATATGAGTTTGAGAGGATGCTCCTTAGATAAAGTCTACTTTCCTGCTAATTATAAACAACTGAGTCACCCTCATAAACAGATTTGTCAAGTTCCTTCTTGGAAACAGTGAGGGCAGGCAGTTCAAGTGCAGTATCACTGATCTGGCACTGCTGCAGTACCCGGCAAACAGATTACCTTTAAGTTGATTTACATTAAACCAGTGGGCTCCACAGGGGAAGCTGGTTAAGGCTGGACGGAGCTGCCTCCACATAATTACCCATTGCCCATGGGAAGGAGAGAGGAGACATCGAGACGAAGGAACGGGGGTGTCTGGCTGAGAACACAATTTCCTGGGTGCAGCGATGCTTTATTCCTTCATTAGGAAGTGAGAAATGGTTCTGCGTCACGGCCATTTTGGTACTCATCTTCTAGGTAAGTGTAAGATCAGGAAAGCCTGCCCTGAGTATCTGCTGCTAGACACAGCTGGCACAAAATATTAAGTTGTATCTGGAGACTAAATCCACCAACAGGATTTTTACAGATGATTGAAGAGAAATGCTTGTCTAGACTTATCTCCAGCTCTTTATATTGAAGGTTCAACTTTCCCTGCCCCTCAGCAGGGGCGTGCCCTCTAGGCATGAGGACAGGACTTGTAACGCCTCAGCTGTTCCCCAGGCTGCTCTCTAAGTTGCTGAGTTATTCTTTACCAGGATCAAACTAAAAAGACCTGAAATCCATCCGGCATCTAAGCAGTCCAAGTTCAGGTTACACTTCAGCCTTTCAAAGCCTGCATGGGAAAATTTGCTAAAGCCATTTTGCATGGAAGCATTGCTGACTTCTTCAGAGTTTTGAGTTTGCAGTGAGTTAACGCAAACTTATTCATGTTATGCCAACAGAAGCTTTCTGGTATGCTGATGCACTCTGCTGTGGCTTAACTCACAGGAATCAGTGGGAAAGTTGCTCTAACTGTTTCTCCTGGATATGGTCAGTCAGGCAGTCTCAGTCTGGGGAAGTCAGGGAGGTTTTCAGATGAAGAACGAGCTTCCTCTGCTTCATCAGCAGAACAGGGTGAAAGAGCAAGGATGCTCTTTGTTGTGAGGCAGCAGCACCGTTATCGCCATCTGGAGCAGGGATTGGTGACCCTGCCAGAGCAGCATCCTGGGTCTGTGGAGCTGACTCTAACCCTAACAGGGTCTTGCCTAGAGGCTCTTCTCCAGGGCGGGGAGCAGCTATAGAAGGGTGACTACCAGTCACATGAGATGTCTGGAGGGGTTTTCCTATAGTCCCTTAGCCAGCAAGCACAGAGTTTTACTCTGTAAGCTCCTTTCTTCCAACAAAACCAAAAAAGAACAGAATTTCCCCTGAATCCTATTTTCCATTGAATCAGAATAAAGTGACTTGTTTTGCTTACTTGCCATTCTCCTCAGGTTGAAAGGGAGACTCACATTCTGCCTCTTAATGTGGAAAAGCAATTTTTTCAGATGAGCTTTGGCACAACTCCCCATCTCTAATAGGTGTTTGTTAGTATGAAAAGTCTGCAAGGAAATTTCTGCCATTGCAGTAATTCTCAGGTGAGCTTTGTTTCAGCATCAATATAGCCTTCTAGGGTTAAATAGAGAGCAGCAGAGTGAAATAATGTGAAATTGAGTCTAATGCAGACAATCTTGGATGCTTTTCATGCAGGTTCTTGCTTCCCTGTGGAGTTCTATGGCATATCACCTATGGTAGCTAACGTAACTGCTCAGAAAGGATAGCAGTCTTATTTCCAGGCCTACAAAGAGGCATGTGATTAATACCAGAAGGAACACAGCCTTATGCTGTGCTGCAGGGTTTACTTTTTTCCTGCTTAAAAAACAAAACAAAACCCATCAGTAACTAGCCGTTCTGCACAAATCGCAATCCTGCTCTTCATCACCGGGCTGTATGAGCTGGTAGAGAAGATTTTACCCCTGTTTTTCAAGGGGACAAAAGCCATCTTAGGGAACAGAAGAACCACAGATACAGGCTTGGGTTCAACCAGCACTGTGGAATGCTTTTAATGACAGCCTGCTTTGATAACAGGCTCAGGGAAGGGAGAAGAATTAAAGGTCTGGAGCCTGACAGATTGCAGGGGGAAGGCAGGCAAAATAAAAGAGATGTGGGATGAGCAGCATGTGGGAACAAGAGGCTTTTGTCAGACGAGGGAGCCACAGAGACTTTCCCAGGCCAGGAGCTGCATTGCTAGTGTTGCTGTTAGATGTAGTACCTTTATAAAGGTACTACTTCTTGCTCACCTGCAAATTCTGCACGCCAGACTCCTGTGAGCCCCGGGTAGAAGTTGCAGTAATGGCACCAAATCTTCATTATAAGTCTTGCAGGTCCCTGCTCTCTGGATGACCAGGGCTTTCTTTGAAAGCACGCAGAGGAAAGCACCCCACGCCAGCAGCGTTTAATCTGGCATGGGAGGCTCTTCATCTGTCATGTAATATGACAAGAGGGTCAGGACATACAGGCAGGGACCAGCACCAGTACACTAACATTTCAGTGTCCTTCACAAGGCTCCTTTGCAGTCTTTGGGCATTGGAAGATTAGATCTATATAAGGAGGCACAACCTATCTCTGCACAAAGCAGTTACAGGCTTGCTGGTGGCATATTTCCCCTTTGCTGCTGCATGTGATGTGGGATTAGTGCATGTGAGGTCATCTCATGCCCTCTTCTGCTCAGTTCAACACCCCATGACCCTTCATCTTCAAGCTCTGCTTGAACCTCCCGCTCTTCTGCAGAGCTCTCCACTTGAGTTTAGTGTTTTTAGGGGAGGAGCTCTGCAAGGAGGAGCCAAGGCAAAGCTTTGACTAGCTGCAAGACAGTGTTATTCGCCACCCAGCACTGACAGCTCCCTCCGACAGTGAGGCAGTATCACTTCCTTGAACTCAAGGCTGGGAGAAAGGGAAACGTGCCACCCAGGAGTGTTCACACCGCCTGCCATCTTCCAGGCATATGGCCAACGCTCTGCAGCGACTCTCTTCAAGTCAGGTTTGAGGCCACTGCCATTACTTTGGGACATGCTACCACACTGTCCTGGGTCACCGTGCAGTGTAGCTCCACCCCAAGTAATGTGAAGTCACACTCCATGGTGCAATGGTCATGAGGGCATGAGATTTCATGGGCTTGATCTGCCCAGGGTTTCTTAATCCATGGTGGAGGAGCATGTGCTGTCTGCTTTCTGTGCTGCTGTCCCCAAGGGTGCTTGAGTCAGGTCCTCTCACTCCTGCTTCTTCACCCTGGTGAGCAACAGGCTGACTTGAAGTGTTGCCCATCAGCTCTTGGAATGCCCAGCCATCCCCCTGTCAGTGTCCTTAGCAAGCTGGTAGCAGCATCACCTCCATGCCTGAGTTCACCTCTCCTGGTATAACTTCTAGCAAGACCCTCATTAAGCATGGAACATCAGCCTAAGCTCTTCACCAGGACTTTGGGGAAGGAGGTGTGCTCAAGAGCAAGGCACTCCCATTGCCATTAACTTTCTCTAACGTGGCCTCTCTTTAAAAGGTATGTGCCCAATCCAATCTCCTTGTCTACATCCAAGAAGGCCTCTTTCATCAAATTTCTACCTAAAGATCTCCACCCTCTGGTCATAACTGACAGCAGCAGATGGTTTGATGTATTAAATTTGATTCAGGATATTAATGGTTTTGTTCTAGCCTGTTTTGAAGTTAAACCCCACCTGCCTCACTGGCACCAGTCGGGAGTTGATTCAGGAGGCTCAGCTGATGGAACTGGGATCACTGCAGATGTGTTTTGAACGGAGTTGGTTTCCTTGCAGGGCATGGCACAGAAAGCAATGCCGGGCACCTCCCTGGAGGGGATTCGTCCCACCTGCATCTACAAGATGGTTCTGTTGGGGAGCACATCAGTGGGAAAGTCAAGCCTAGCCTACCGATATGTGAAAAATGACTTCAGGGAGTCACTGCCGACTGTGGGATGTGAGTGAGTAGCTTCAATAGCTTGATGGCTCTGGACAAGACACCAGGCCTGATGCCTTTCCGTGCAGTAGGGTGGGATGCAGGAGAACAAGTTGGTATATTCTGCAGTAGCACAGACCCACTTTTGAACACAATACAGACTTGACCCAGAGCCAGACGTCCTCCATTGCTGTCACTTTCAGATCTCTGCAGCCCATTTTCCTCAGCACCAGGCTGTAAGCAAAGCCACATCCAAATTTCACAGGTTTGGTCTAGCGCTGGTTTTTAGAGTCAGATGAGCAGTGAAATGAGTGAAACCTGGGGTCCGAACTGCATGGCCTCATCTGCCCTATGCATGCCTGGTCCTGTGCTGCTCTCAGCTATTCAGACACCCCAGGAGAGTCTCTCCTGTATGTGTGCTGCCCCAGCCACAATGTCCCACTGGAGCAAGGAGGTTTTGGCTGGAGTGCAGAACAGGAGAGCCCAGGAGGGGGTGGCCAGCTGTGGCAGGACTCTCCCAGCCCTGCCTAATGGTAGGCTCACAGCAGTGCCTCATTCCTCCAGCCTGCCTGCAGAGAGGAGAGTGCAGATCTCCCCATGTCCTAGCCATCTGTGAACCCCATGCTCTGCCCCACTGGCAAAGGGGAGAACATCTGCCCCTGCACGTCCTGTCCTGACAAGCCATGCTGAACAACCCACATCTGAAGGCAGGCCATGTGCATGCTCATGCCTTGATGAAAACCACCTTGAGAGCTGCGAGAGCTCTGCTCCCTCTATGACCTCCCTTGGGCCAACATACCCACTTGGATCAAGCTACTTCCCTTGTATGTTCTCTTCAGCACAGCTTCCTAGAGTACCTAGATGTTACAGATGTTCATTTTACATGATATACCTAGGTTTTGCCCTAAGGAGGCACAGCAGGCACAGACGTTGTGGTCCCACCTGGAGCCTGAAGAGCAAACTGGAGGAGGAGAGTGAGGCACTGCAGCGCTGCTTCCTTTGTCACTCTGCATTGGTTCTGGCTGGTCCACAAGCAGCCATCTGCTACCCTCCAGTGGGAGCCTTTTCTGGTGGATATTCCTATTCACAGCTCTCACAGGTCTGACCTGCCAACAAGGTGGAGGTAGCTCTCTATTTAGGTGCTATTCTGCAAAGCTCAGACCTATCTGACATCAAAACTGGTCTGCATCCACCCAAACCTGCTTCCAGGAAGGGCTCTCAGCCTGCCACAGGCTGCCCTGCCTTGTGACATGCCATCCCATCAACAGTGTCAGTGCTTATGAGAAAACCATCCCATTTTTGTGCATTAGGGCATTGTTACTGGCCTTCGGGATGGGTTTGACCTCATGGCAGCAGATCTGAACTCTCTGTTCTGGCTGCAAGCAAATGTGCAGCCTACATCTTTGCTTGCAGGCTCCTTCTTCACACAGATGCTCAGTCTGGAGGAAGCCACCATCAAGTTTGAGATCTGGGACACGGCAGGCCAGGAGAAGTACCACAGTGTCTGCCACCTCTATTACCGGGGCGCTCACGCTGCTCTTCTCGTTTACGACATCACTAACAAGGTAAGGCAGGGGATGCTGATCCCATCTGTGCCAAAACTATGCCATGCTGCAGCAGCGCTGGTGGGGTAGAGGTGTCCAGATGATGGTGTTTGTCCTTGGTAGAGCAGAAAGCAGTACATGAGCACTGCCTGAGAAGATAAATGTCCTACTTGGGATGTGCCAGGGGCTGTCCCTGCCCATGCAGGACCATGCCACCACCCCAGGGGCGATTTCTGCTGCCATGCTGACAGGGTACATCCCATCCAAGGCTGATTTATCCCTAAAGGTATTTGAGGGTCAGTGACCTGTTTCCCTGAGAGAGAAGGCAATCAAAGCCTCCCCACCGCATCTCTTCCATCCCCTTTTGTCTGGTGCCACCTGTCCAGCTTTCCTATGCCCGAGACAAAGGGATTCAATCAATACCATATCACTGGGTAATTTTCTCTCCTTCTCTTCAGGAAACGTTCAACAGAGCAAAGCTGTGGCTGAGGGACCTGGAGAAGGAATTCCTTCCTGATGAAATCGTCATTGCTTTGGTGGGCAACAAGATGGACCTTGCTGCTGAGCGAGAAGTTTCCACTGAGGTGAGCAACTGTGATGAGCTCCCAGGCCTCCTCATTACCCCCTCACACCAGCAAGCACCGGGATATGTCCTAGCAAAGCCAAGAATTTAAAAGGCTTTCAGATACCTTCAAAGTCCTCGTACAATTACTGACCTGCCATGAAATGCCACCGTTAGACTAGGGGAATAACTGCTTGTCTTCACGTAGGAGGGGGAAGAATTTGCAAGGACCAAAGGCCTTCTGTTCATGGAGACGTCTGCAAAATCCAACCACCAAGTAAATGATATCTTTATGGCCATAGGTGAGTTGTGTGACAGCTCTGGGTGAGGGCAGAGGCAGGTGAACCACAAGCCTCAAACCTCTGCTTCAAGGCTGTCAGCGCCTTCCCCCTAGCAGAGCTGACCTTTCGTTGCTCGTGCTTGCCACTGAGGCCTTCTTCCCAGCCAGGAAGCTGCAAGGGTCACAGACAAAACAGTCCATGGATTCCGTGAAACATGCCACATCTCTTGGTGCAGAAAGATGTACAGATCCATCCCAGGATGCTCCAACATCAGAGAGGGATTTCAGGCCCTCTCCCAAAGCCAAAATTTCCTTTTACTTTAGTATCTAGGTGTAATGGTGTCCAGAGTGTAAATGTTCAGTAAAGGTCTAATGCAGTCACCATGAGATGGTACCAGTGGCCATCAGTGACTCCCCTGGGGTGGGTTGGGACAGCCATCACATCCCACCCCACCGGCAGGAGAAATGAGCCCTTTCTCACATTGTGTTTCTTCCTAGTGCAAGAGCTCCTGCAGCGGAAACGAGAGGAGGCGTCCAATCATGGGCTGTTAACAGTCAACCTGGAGGAGAGCAGGACAGGCACAGGGTGCTGCTGACCCTGAGGACGGGCAGCTCTGGACCTCAGCAGTGGCTGGATGAGGTCTCCAAGAGGAGCAGTGACAAAGCAGTGGGGACACAGAAGCGCAGGGGCAGCTCAGCTCAACCACCCTCCCCCTTGGAGTTTGGTTAGAGCCCATTCTGGGAGCATGGGGCCTCTTCAACTCTGCACCACTGGCTTCATCCAAGAGGTAAAGCACAGAGGTTGCTTTCTCCAACTTTCCTCTTCCAGAGAGGAGTGCGACCTGCCAGCCCTGACCAGTGACATCCCCACACCCCAGCTGCATGCCTCCTCCTCCATGTCCCTTCCCATGTGAAAAGGGGGATTTAACCTTGCAGATTGAAGCAGGTACATCCCGGTGGCTTTACACCCAGGCTGCAAATAAAGAGAATATTACTCTAAAGCCTTTTTTTTTTTTTTTTTACCTGAATGTCAGCCTGCAAGCGGGGACCACAGGAAGCCTGGATGTGGCAGGGACAGGAGCTGATGCTCCCCTCATCCCACCAGCCCCCACCCAACCCATTACAGGGGTCACAGCCCATTCTTTGGAGAAATCACTGTTTTATTGCCAATGTAAGAGCCAAAGAAAATGTGCACATTATGAATTACACTGCAGGAATGCACCTTGGCTGAAACAGGAGAGGGAAAAAAGCACCTGGGCTCTCTCCAGAAGCATGCTGGTGCCCGGCAAACAGGGGGTGTGTAGGACTCAGGAAATATGTTGTCCTTTCTGGGAGACCTGTGACAACACAGGCACAGCCATGGGCAAAGAGCATCACCACTCACCCTGTCTGCAGGGCCATGTAACAGCTGAGTTTTTGAGGCATGCCCTGATGGCAACATCAGCTGTGGGGCAAGGCTTGGCCAGGCTGCGCTTGGCCGCCAGGCTGTGTTTGGTCACAAGGCAGCAGACACCCTTGAGGATGTTGTCCATGGAGAAGAGGAGACCATACCACCCTTTTCTGAGGTTTTCCAGGTTAGGTCCCCGCAAGGGCCTGCCCTCAGCACCCCAATCAGCCAGGGACACCCACCTGCGATGCTTCCCCAGTGCTGAGCCACCATGTTCTTTCTCAGCAAAAAAAGCAGATTTACTGCCTTCT
The DNA here is from genome assembly GCF_965140245.1 of Athene noctua. NCBI lineage: Eukaryota > Metazoa > Chordata > Aves > Strigiformes > Strigidae > Athene > Athene noctua. The sequence goes on along the minus strand of NC_134043.1, from coordinate 29,707,202 downwards.
CTTGCCTAAATCTCCCTCATTAGGGCAGCTGGGAGACATTGGGTGCTAACTGTCACTCATCCCCCTCTGGCATCTGCCCCCTTCCTCCCAAGATTAACCCTTCCCTACCCAAACAGCCCTACACTCTCAATGCTGGGCCAGGAGCCACAGACAGGGATGCTGAGGATCACCCTTCTCTGTAGTCGCTCTTTCCCCAAAAGTGGAGAAGTTTTAGAATGATCTGTCTTGGGGACACAGCTTGTGAGGGGACATGCAGCACGATGGATAAGGCCCCACGTGCTCCCCAAGCGTTTCTGAGGCTGTGGAAATGGGGTGACTGTTTCTGACCCCGACACCATGGAAATGAAGGTGTTGGGGGCACCCATGGGTGCCAGCATGCTGTGGGGACCCCAGGGGATGCACCTGGGAAGGGGGGGGGGGGGGGGGGCCTCTGGAAGTTATTTTTAGGGTGTTTTGTGGGGTATGGGGGATAAACATGCTGTGTTGCGCAGAGGGAAGCACTGCCACACTGCACACGCTACCAGGGCAGGCTGCAAAATCATGGTCAGACCAACAATTTCTGGGGCTCCCCCCTGTCCCCCCCCCCGCTGCGTTTCAGAGCAGAGAGGCTGGGACACGGGGATGAGAGGCGAGGGGCTTTTATTGTCAACTTCAGCTCAGGGGCTCCGCTCCTCCCGGGGAGGCTGGGGGTGTGGGCGGGGGGGGCTGCAGGCTTGCCACCGGCCAGCCCCCCCAGGATGGGTGCCCACACCCAGGGCTTGCCGCCGCCCGAACCGGCCCACCGGCCTGATCCCACGGCCTGTGTACCAGGAGGGGTCGATGTCCGGATCTGCAAGGCAAAAGGCGAGGAACTTGTCAGGGGGTGATGGGGGAGGACATGGAGGGGGGACAGGGCATGGCACCCATGGGTGGCGGGGATGATGAACACCAGGGGAGCAGGAGAAAGGGGGTTAAGGGTGATAAAAGCTGTCACAAAGGCTGTTTCAAAGCAAACCTTTGCTTCTGCATAGTGACCTCCCGCCCTTGCCCCCAAATGTAACTGAGTCTGGGGATCCAGAGGGGGCTGGAGGCAGGGGGCTGGCTGCGGGGGGAGTCCCTTACTCCTGCTCTCCTTACTCCTGATTTCCATGGAGTGTTCACGGATGCGGCCCTGGGTGATGGGCAGGGTCAGGCAGACGAGCAGCAGGCACAGGAGGCAGGTGGCCCCCAGCTTCATCCCCGGCACTCTCTGACTGCGGTGTCTTGACCCCGAAGCCTCCCGGTCCCCAGTACTTCCCGCTCTTGCCACAAAGACGGTGGCCTTCGAGGTCGCTGCGGGAGCGAAGGAGTTTGACTGTGGCAGAGATAAACCCACTTGGGTTAAATGCTGGCAGGGTGAGCCCCCCATCAGGAGGGAGAGGCTGCGATGCAGGGGATGGGGCTGATGCCACAGGGCTGCCATCCCCATCACACCACCTTTGGGCCAGCAACAGTGCAAAGGGCTTGGGGCAGCTTAATCAAAATCCCCGGGTTTTGCTGGTGCTGATACCTCTGGGGAAAATATCCCCTGCAAACCTGAGTTGTACAAACCGCATGTTCATTAAAAGAGGTTTTTGTCCTAGCCTAGCACCTTAGGCCGGGCTTGGCATCTCTCTTTCTCTTCCGGACCCCCCGTGCACCAGTGGGACTCCACAACCCAGGAGATGGGGAGGGGGGCCACCACCAAAATGCAGAGTTGGCAGCACCAAGCAAAAGCTGCAGAAGCACAAATGGTTTTTACTGCTGGATGCTGGGTGATAGATGGACTGCAGCTGCCTCTGCACCCTTGGCACCCACCCCTGGACCCAGCTACTGAAATTATAACCCAGGAGCACCCTGTAACATGCTTTATGGCATCGAGGCAATGAGCGGGACTGTGCAGAGCAGGCTGAGTGATGGGCTTGATTTCTGCAGCCACCTGCAATGAGGGAGCAGGGCAAGAGGCAGAAGCGGGAGAGCTGGGTTAAGCAGGACACAGCAGGGATGTGGTGGCAGCTTTTATTTCCAGAGACTTTTGCAAAGGAGAAGTTTGCAGCGTGCCAGGCAGAAGCCAGTCTGGGCTCCTGAAAGCTCAGGTTTGCTGCGGCCGCTGATTTTTTACAAGCCCCTTTTGGAAACCCCCCAGCCGGCTGGACAGACACAAGGACACACACACAGAAGCAAAGCAGTTCTCAGGAAATCATCCAGCAACAAAAGCATCATGAGAGGGAGAGAGAAGCAGCACTTCCCTTCACCGGGGCTGCACTTACCGCGGCGTGGCGAGGCGAGGTGCCTGGCTGACGTCCCACTGAGCCAAGTGGCCGCCGTCTGAGCCGGAGTCCCCTCCAGTTGCTGTTTTTATGGCTGGTTTTGTGCTGATGTCAGAGGCGAGCCCCATTGGGGACTGAGCCGGGGCATCTCCCCTCCCCGCTGTCCCCTCTCATCAAATCAGCACAGGGATTTTCATGACTCAGAAGGGACCAGCATTTTATCTTTTCCTGGCCGAGGCAGATAGCTTGGGAGTATGTTAATCCTTGTCCTCGACCCAGTGTTATTTAGGACAAGGAGAAGTTTACTGGCTCAACAGCCCTCCTGCAGGAAGCCCCTCACCCAATACCCACTGCAGGGGGTTGGTGGGTGATGCTGCCCTGAACACCAGGGTCCTGCTGCCACAAACCCACGTTCCTGCAGGAGTTACACTGGGTCTCACCATCCTTTCTCCTTCAGTGCCACCCCCCACACTGCTCCCAAAAGCTGCTTTAAGGAAACCAGAAAATTAAATACAGAGAAGAGGGAAGGCAACTTGCTGGGGCATTTGGGCTGGCAGGAGCAGGCTCATCCCTACAGTGTGAGGGATTCAAACTTCCCATTTTAAATGGGTTAAGTCACCCCCAGGTAAAGATTTATAATGATGTTTTTTCTGCTGGATGCAATGCTGGAGGGGTCGGCTCGGGTCCCCAGCATGGAGGGCTGGTGGGTGTCCAAACACAGGTCCACCCCCAGGCAAAAGTGGAGTTACTGGGACTAGAAACATCCCAAAAAAGGGACATCTCTGTGTTGATAGGAAGGTGAAGATGTTGTCACTGGTGGGGTGTGGGCAGGGGGAAAGTCTCTGTCTGCCACCCCCACATGGGGCTAGCATTGCCCTGGGACATATCTCCATCTCATGCTGTGGTCGGCTGAGCCTGAGCATAGACAGTGTTGGGAGACAGTCACAGGAACAGCGTGCAACTGCTGCAGAGGGGCATCAAAGGCAGGGAAAGGGATGAGGAAAGGAGGAAAAAAAACCATCAGCCAAGGAAGCCCAGACCTTGGGCTCAGCAGGGCTCCCTCTACCCCAGGGTTGTTGCTATTTAAAACGCAACAGGGGAGGTTTAGACTGGATATTAGGAAAAAAATTTTCACAGAAAGAGTGGTCAGGCAGTGGAATAGGCTGCCCAGGGAGGCGGTGGAGTCACCAACCCTGGATGTGTTTAAGGGTTGTTTGGATGAGATGTTGGGGGATATGGTGTAGGGGAGAATTTGTAGAGTAGGGCTGAGGGTTGGACTAGATGATCCCGAGGGTCTTTTCCAACCTGAATGATTCTGTGATTCTATTATTTAATACAGATTTAAAGCAGCCCCTCAATGTTGTGGGCTTGAGTTTTGGGTGGCTTTGGCTGCCAGATTTTATCCTGGGTTTCCATGCAAGTTGGAGCAGTGCGTTTCAGGGTTGGCCCCTCCTTACCCCCACACCATGCATCCCCTTTGCCTGCCCAGCCTCGCCACTGGGTACCACTGACCCACGCTCATCACACCCGCGGCTGTGTGACCAGCATCTGACAAGTTGTACTGGCATCCTGTTCATCATCATCTCCCCCCATTCTCCTTTGGTGCTGCTGATTCAGATCCCCTCTGCTTTCACCTGCCTAATTTCAAAGCAAGTGGTACACCAGCTGGTTAAAGGAGAGGATGGGAAGAGAAAGGAACCTCTACTCAAGTGAGCTAAAAGAACAGATGCTGCAAAATGAGTCCTAGGTTCTGGACACAAAATTGGCTTTATTGCATGATATAGTGTACATATATGTAATCTCTACACAGGTATATTGGGCAGGAAACTAGCAGATAACAATATGGGTAACTACAGCCTGAACGATGCCTTAGTTTGCACTGGTGAGGCTCACTGCAAGGACATTTTCACAGGGTCAAGTGTCTGAGTGGTTGCATGGAAGGACTCGAGTTATGTCTGAAACCAGATTCAGCAAGACATGTGGTTGGGGTGAAGGCTGAACCCTGACACCAGAAGGGTGGGTGCAAACCCATAGCTTTGCCAAGATCTTGGTGGAGCTCCCTTCTGCCAGCCAAGGAGCTGCCATCCTAGCACCAAGGCCGGCTGAGCAGCAAGAGATACACCCGGCAATGCCATGGTGTCTGGGAGAGTTTCTACAATGGCAGTGGTTTGCACTTACCCTTCTGAACTTCAGGCCATAAGAATTTAATTTTAAAATAAGAAACTAGTTCTGCTCCCAGTTAGGAAGCCCAGACTATAGACTTACAAGACTGCTCTGGGAGGACTGCAGGACCAATTTCTAGGAAGCTAGCAGTCTCTACTACTACCAAAGCCAAAAATATGTGTTACTTGCATGAGAATTCACACTACCGCTCATAAAGTGGTTTTAGTTCAGATGCATAGGAATGGCCTAAAATGGTCCAGCCTGAGTGGCCATCAAAGGGAAATTGCCAGCATCGGTCTGACATCCCTGCATTGCCCATTGTGGAGGGAGGGAGGTGAAGGCTATAAACAACAGGAACCAGCAGGTACCAAGCAAAGTTTTTTAACATGAACCTCCTCCAAAGTGACCTGCAAGAGAAAGCAAGCCTCTCCCCATCCCGATGTCCTGGGCATGGGTACAGTGCCAGGTACTGATCCAAAGGGATTAGTGGATGTGAAGAATTAAATGTTGGAGGAAAACCAGCAACTTGGGGTATCTAGGGGAGGGTGTTACCAATGCCGCTGTCACCTGGTAGGAACCCAGGGCTACCGCAGCCCCCAAATGCCATCACAGCCCCTCCAAAGTATCTGGTGGTACTACCAGGTTCCACAGTCCCATCATGAGGGACTGGGGACATGCTCACCTGCAAAGTGCCTCTTGGCATGAGCTGACCCCTCTGCAGAGCGGGGAAAGCTTCCAAAGAAGCACCTACATCCTACTTGCTGGAGTCCTAAACTTGCTGATATAGCCTCACCTTTGAGGACTGGAAAAACAAACCGATCTCCAACAAGCCCTCCAGCCTTTCTTCCACCTTTCTTGCCTCACCTCACTCATGTCTCCAGCTGGTCACAACTGCTTCAGGCATGGTGACAAGAAGCCTCAGTGAGTGTTTGCATGGTTTTGTGCAAAGATCTGTTGGGCAAGTGCTTGCTAGGAGGGAGCCAGCACTGCTCTCACCCTGCTTTGCTGCTCAGGGAAGGGAAGCGATGCTCCAAGGGACATCACAGGGAGTTGGGACCAGTGCTGGGGTGCAAATCCCAGCCTGGGATGCCTGGGTCCCTGCTCTACCTGGGGTACCCCAAGGGCATCCTGTCCCTGCTGTTAGCAACTGTCCCCACTCAAGCACCAACCTGGGAGAGAGCAGGGACAGGAACTGACAGCTTTTGCCAGGGTGAGGGCTGTGCCACTGCCCCCAATGCCAAGCTGGATAGCCACGCTGATGTCCCGCACCCGCTGAGGAGGTTGCTCCTGCTCTGCACTCCCCGGGTCCCCTTTGTTGACCTGGTACCAAAGAGATGCCCAAAGCCAGGGTCTCATGCCTGCATTCTCCCATGAGCCCCTGGCCAAGTGTCTGCACCAAAATGCCTTGCTCCTCTCTCCTGCACCTTCTGGCAAGGCGTCCTGCCCATGGCCTCCAGCCTCCCTCCTGTACAGGGTTTCAGGGAGAGATGGGCATGGGAGAAGGAAGAGCAAGTGTTGGGGGAAGGCGGTGAGGCTTTGCGCTGAGGTCTTGTATCGTCAGTGAAATGCGGTGGCAGGAGGGTCTCCCTCTCCTCAGGACAGGTGAGTCATCACAGGCTTCTGCAAGACACCGAAGGGAGAAATTTTAGCTCACTGCCATGCCCACACCACCCCGAGCCACCCCAGGTGGAGGCCAGCATGCTCCTTGTCCCCTCCAGCTGTCGCCTCATGGAGCAAGGATCTGCCTCATCCCATGGGCCACGCATGCAGTGGGAATTCAAAGATGTACATCTTGTTTGGTCCCCCCACCCTGGGGCTTATGACATTCCAGACCTCAGAGGATGACGCCTGGGAGTGCCTGCCCTGGTGAGACCAGTGCTGAGAACTGGGGATCCATCAGCTTGAGGAGAGCATGGGGAGGGACAGGTCTGTCTGTGCAAGCCCAGGGAGGCAGGTCCCATGTGGAGCCCAGTTCAGCAACCCTTCTGGGTGATGTGGGTTCATACCGCAAAGAGCCTCTCCACTCTCCTGTTCTTCCCATTGGGGTTTCTCTGTGTCAGGGAGCCACGGTAAACAGAGTTGCGGTCAAAGGAGTCATCAAGACCTGCAGTGAAGGAAGAGAGATGGGCAGCAGGTCCTCATCCGCCTCACTAGAGATTTCCATTACCCACCAAGTGAAATGGGTTTTACTATCCCCTGTTTGCTATGGTTTTGGATGCATCACTGCTCTTCCCTCTTCAGGAGGGTGGTAGGAAATCCTTTTACAACAGGGAGGCAAAAGCCGCTGCTACTTGTGTTTCCAGAGTGCTGTATGAGCTGGGTCAGCCTGCCAGCATTCACCTGCAAAGACCTCTGCTCTGGAAACCTCCACAGAACAGCAAAAGCCCACCCTCTGAGGAGCTGTTGCTGCCCAAGCCTACGACACTCTGTTTGACCTACTGAGTCATCTCATCTTCTCTGCTCCTAACTTCTGCCACCTGCACCTTTGCAGGCCAACTTTGTAAGTCATTGACCTGCAGGGAGGGCAGTCAGAAGACCGAATCGGCCCATTGCCCAGCCCAGGCAGAGGGGATTAGGCTCATCTGGTGACATCTGTCTCATCTGCACATCCCTCTATCTCCTCACAGGGCTGACATGTACCCTGGGCTGCCTTTATCTGCCTGCCCTTTGCAGGAAGGAGGTAACTTCTCCTCAGCATGAGGAGAAGGGACTTTTTCACCGGCTAGCCTCAGCCTGGGAAATGGCACTGTTAATTGTCTGCATGCACAGGGGAAACACAATTCCTTCTCTGCATTAAATCATCTTTCTCCCCTTCCCTCCCTTCATCTTTCATTATCTGGAAGGAGAGCTACTCTTTCTGCCTTTAAGCTTATGAGGCAAGAGAGAAATAGAAAGGTCATTTCCTAATGGGTCTGGCTGATATCAGTCAGGATAAAACACTTCCAGTGATTGCCCCCTACCACACAAGCTGCTGTGCCAAGGTTCAGGTCACTGTCTACTTTAAAGCACTCCCAAGCTGTCATTTGTTATAGCTGGGCTTTGGAGGGCCTCTTGCCCCCCACCAGAGACCAGTGACTGAGGTAGGTGGGCAGCTGGGTCAAGGATACCTTCTACAAGATGACCAAGCAAGGAAGAAATTTCTATCAGAAGATATGATGGTTTTAGGGTGAGGCTTTGAGGTCTAATAGCCAACGAGATGCCACAAATGAAGTAACACAGATGTCTCCCTGGACTCTGGGGTGGCAGAAGCCCAGGCTGCGGAGAAAGTCTTGGTTCTTAGAGGACTGAGCTAACTCAGTCTGACCTCTGCTCTCCCATCACTGTCCCCAACCCTGCTAGTTGCCTCCTCCTTTCTAAGTTATCCACCACAGGTTTCCCCTGTGGTGGCCACGAGCACAGGGAAGGGGACCCCCAAAGGAGACACACAACTGGATGCAGAGAGACAGGACCAAGCGTCCCCCAAAGCCCAGCCCATCCACCTATATGTCCCCACCTCCCGCAGGCAGAGCCACGGTTCTTACCGGTGATTTCGAGGGGACTGTTGAATTTCCTCCTGAACCCCTGGGGTCTGGGCATGGCCTGCAAGAGAAGGGGAGAAGCCTGCTGTGGGCAAGGGGATGGAATGACAGAGGTCATCACTTTGAAAGCAACTCCCTAGAGACCCTGGTTGTTCCCAGGCTTAATGCCATGCCATGTGCACTAGCTGGCACAGATTAAACATATACTCACTTTGATGTCATCTGAAGACTCCCCTGGACTGTTGCTGGTGGGACTGAGAGAGTAGAGGCAGGCAGCCTGTGGGCAGAGGAAGGGCAGAGGTTTCTCTTGGGGTGCAGAGAAGGCAGAAAATTTGGTCTGCCTTTCTTTGCATTTTCACCTCTTTTGTTTAGCCTGGGCTGACCCTAAGGTGAGCAAAAGAGGGAGCGCACTCCACAGCAGCAACTCTGCCTGACAGATTGTGATTGTGAAAATCAGCATGGGGATGCAGGAGTTGAATCCAGGCTGTGTTGCATGCAGCAGCCCTGTGTGCCCTCCCTGCAGCCCCGGGAAGAACACCGGTCCCCAGATACAAAATCCTCCCTTGATGTACATAAGGAATCAGAGATGTCCCCCATCCTCAGTGAGACATCCACTCTCAGAGCCTTGGGGCAGAGTACCAGGCAGCAGGGAGGGAGCTGGGCACAGCTCAGTAAGCCAGGCAGCCCTTCACAGCGCCCAGGGGCAGCAGAACAACCTGGGGGAGCACATACACCTCAGGGCTGGGACCTCTGATACCCACCATCCTCCATGCTCACCTGCTCGCTTGGCTTCTTCCTTGCCTTTTCCAATGACTTCACTGTCAGCCCTGCAGCGGACAGAGCCGCAATTCGAGATTCGATGTCCGATATCTTTAGGGGGAGGCAAAAAACACAGATGGAGGACCCATCACAGGCTTCATTTGCCTTCACTGGCTGGGAAAAGCAGCTCTCAGAGCCAAGCACTCACCTCGCTCTCTGCCTGCTGCACCTGAGCGGCTGCCGAGGCCACTTTGTCCTCCAGCTCTGACAGTTCTGAATCAGTAGTGCCGCTGTGCTGAGCCCCCTCTTCAAGCTCCTTCAGGGTTTTCTCAAGCCGGTAGGTCTTCCCAGCAGTCAGGTACAGCTGAAATAAAAGTAAAATAAAAACCACCCCACATTGGAGAATTAACCTCCTTGGAGTCCTGCTCTCCTGGTGTGACCACAGCCCCAGACGCAACAGCTCCTGCCACTGTTTTACAACTGCCTCTTGCCTTGCAGCACAGACAGTACCAGTCAGCTCTGGCAGGGCTTTTAATCTAATTTCCTCCCTTCCTCAGGCTTTTTGAGAGCAATTACCAACCTTGTGAAGTGGCAAAAGGCTCAATGGGAACACAGGAAGGACCAAAACCCAGTGACCTACTTGAGAAGCATCAGTATCTTTATGCTGTGTGCTCAGAGGGGAGGCAGGTACCTGCAAACAAGCGCAGGCTGCCATGTCCTGTGGTGGCAGCAAGCTGGGAAGGAGACAGACTGACTTTCCAAATCTGCTCAGTCTTTTTAAGGGTGTCTGTACTGCTGGGTGGCCTGGGAGTAGGGTAAGGATTTGGGAGTTTGGCCCTAGGCTGTTAACCAACCAGACCCCTGTAAAAGGCAGCTTTGGACACACAGGAACTGCTCTGGACACCCAGGAATGATCCCAGCCAAGAGCCCCAGCAAACATGGGTGTAAAAGCTGCCCAGTGCAGCAGTGGGGCCAACATGGGAGTGCTGACCTGGGATGCACGGTGGCTATAGGAAACAGCATGCCACCTTTGCTGTCTAGACAAGCAGGATAAAAGGACCTATCCAAATAAAACCACTGATTTTACTGTCACTTGCCTCCCTCCTGGGCTACTACAAGGATGAAGTCCAAGCATGTTAGTATGTTGGTATGCAATCAGACAGGCTGTGGCCACTGTTTTCATGACTGATCCCAAAATCTTGGTAGTGCTAATGCAATTCCTGCTCCTCCAGCCCTCTCTGGTTTTCCTGGGCTGGGTATTGCACACAATTGCCTGGCATGAGCCCACTGAATGCACTGAAGTACCGAGCATCCACCCAAATCACAGCAACACACCCCACACTCGGGTTCAAACTCAGGCCATAACAGATTGCAAATACTTGAGGGTGCTATCCGTGAAGCTGCTCAACTTGTGAGTCACAAGGATACAATTTATTCTTGGGCCATCAAACTCTTCTAGCGCCCTCAGAGACAGGTGGCATCCCTTGGAGACCAGAGCGGTGAGCCAGCTGTGACTCAGCCAGGGCTCCGGAGGGAACGGCAGGATGAGCACACACCTCCTAGGGCCATCATCTACCCACTGCCTTGCCCCTGCCCCGCTGCTGACGGCAGCAGCACTAAGCCCAAAGTTCACAACCTTCCCAGCCCTATCCCCTCTTCTGGGAGACAGGGAACCTCAAAACCTTTATGGAGCCACCTCTCTTCCCCTGGGATGCTGCATTTGGCCAGAAACCAGAAAGGTGGTGCAGCTTCTGAGCACATTCTGTTTCAGCAGCTCCCTGCTTTATGTATAAGCTTTCCCCCGTGTGGGACAAGACATGGAGTGTTCTATAAAACCCTGCTCCCCGTTGCAGGATGTTTCTGACAGCGAAACCCAACCACCCAGATGGAGATGTGTTTCTTCTCCCCATTTGTGAGCTGTTTCTTTGGAGCTTGGTAAATGGCACAAATTTCCCATGGGGAATCGATTCAGCTGGGTTTACAGTAGCTAAAAAAATTGTCGGTGCTTCACAGTGCCACACAAACCTAGCAGGGGATTATGCTCTAGTTGCAAACTTGTCACCTGCAGGAGCCCATCAGCCCCAGGCACAAGTCAGCCTTAGTGAACAGATAGGTTGTACTATCCTTGTTCCTAAAAGCCTTGATGAAACAGCACTGAGGAGGAACCAAAGAGAAGCGGGACAAAAGTTTGTGCTGCAGCTGAAGCACAGGACTGCCGAAGTCCAGCAAAGCAATGCTACAGCAAGGTGGGGACCACACTCATCCTCTCTTCCTGGCACTCGCCCAGGATAAACCAAGATAAGTGAAGCCACAAGGCAGAGCATGTGCACTTGCTGTTGTGCCATCTCCCTCATAAGACAGCCCTGGCCACTGTCACACAAGACCAGACTCTTTAGTCCCTCTGTGGTGCCCACCCTTTTAATGCTAACCAACTCACTAACAAGAAATTGAGGGGGGGGGTTTCCTCTGTATTCCCACCCCCCTGATGCCCTCCTTGCTTGCAGAAAGCTCTCGTGAACCTTACGTTTTCTTCAAGCTCACGGTATGCTTCGGCCACCTCTTTCCCATCTCCCAGGCTGGGAAGCTGCCCCGTGGGGAGGGCACAGCCGCCATTGCACTGACTCTCTCCATGCAACGACTCACACACTGCTTTCTCCGTGGCGTTTATGGCTCTCAGTACTTTGGCCGTGATTTCACTCAAAGCCTGAGCCGACGACCTCTGCAAACGCCCGGCACAGCCAAAGCGGAGGGTGGGAGGGGGAAAAGAATAAGGACATTATTTTAACGTCGCATACAAAACAGTGCAAGTCGGGGGTGAAAGGGGCATCAGACCTTCAGGAGCTGTAGAAAGATGGAGAAGCGATAATTAAAGGGCTTACGCTGTTCCTGAAGGGCTCTCCACTGGAGACGAATGTGTGGCTAAAGCAGAGCTTTGATCTCAGACTGTGCTTTCTGGAGGATGTCTGTGACAAAAGAAGTCATCTCAAAAGGCTTGGAAAAGAGGTTATCAAGGTATGTGTTGCTCACTGGAAGCAGTGCCACCGGAGCTGACAGCAGCAGCACCTGGACACCTGAAGGCCCCTCAGTTACTCAGTAGTTAAGATCTAATTACAGCATATTGCTTTACACTTCAGCAGGCCTGAGCATGGATGTGAATAACACATTAAGTTTGTGGCAAAAGGGAAAAAAAAAATCACCATAAAATTATCGTATTGCCACACTACCAGAACTTGGGACTAATGTCCTCTCTTCTCACCCCAAGGAGCACTGACAGCAATAACGCTCATAAGTGTTGCCTTTTGCTTGATAAGCCACTAAGCACATGTAAAAATAGACTGAAGAAACTCATCATCTCTCTCTCAACTGATAATTCCCTAGAAACCAAGGAGATGGGGGTGATATATGCACTGGTGACAAACAGTTGTGTTTACAACTGCATGTATTTCCAGGTGAGCCACCCTGCAGAGAACCAGCTAACTCAGTCCAGGTGATATTTTTATCATTTTATGGTGCCTTCATGGTACAGCAGAGTTTTTTCACATTTTCCATTAGGAGCATCTGCTTTCATCTCAGTGTTCCCCAGTTAGAAGACTTCTGCCTGACTGGAGAGGAGACTGGCATAAAACCAAACTCAGAATCATACAAAATCCAAGCCTGGATCTGGTGTAAGGAAAGTTGCTGTTAAAATATTCATACTCACACTGACATAGCCTTTAACCAAGGCTGGCCCAGCTACATCACTGAAGGCATTTCTAACTCCATATTTCACGAAGGTACTTGAGTGTTATCACAAAGTCAAAAGCTGAATCTTGTTTCACTTCTCAAGATTTGGTTCTGTTTAAGCTGTTGCAACCCAGCTGGGTCTCTCTTTGCTTAGGAGCTGCCATATAGCTCCTGTGTTACCTTCCTGCACGACCCCACTGAGAGACAACAACTGAACCTGTATCCTCCCTGCTTCATAGCTGGGTTTTGGTCAAAGAAAGTAGCAAGTCTGGAGAATCTGGGCTTCATTTTATGAAAATGAAGATGCTTACATTGATACCCTACTAACATCTCCTGATTCCTGAGCACAGATCAGAGGATGAGCCTCCGTCTGCTGCAGATGAGCAGCTCACACAAGAATTAAGTTACCTTGGCTTGGTGAGTTATCACTTATTCTCTGTGCTACAATTAATTGGAAATGGTTACTAAGAAGATGCATGTTATTCAGCTGATGAGTGGTAGTGAAGTCCAGCTGCAGCAACTATCTAAAAGCAGCTTTTAGGAAAAAGGAGGCAGTAAAGGAGGCTTTCAGTAAGGATGCAGCGCACTGCTGACCCAGTGTCGGTAAGAGCACAGCAAACGATATCCAAAACCATGAAGGAAGCCATCCTGGGAACAGTCACTTGCTCTAACCCTGAGATTTTATGTAGAACCATTCAGAGAGTTATACCTGAGACAGACTCACTAAATGCACCACATGGGTACATGCAACCACACTCTCCAAGCCCAACAGCAGCCAGGTTTTGCCTTGCAAGGCTGAGGAACAAAAGCACATTGACAAGAGGCCTCATGGCACCATAAAAGTCTCCACAACCTCAGATGGAAGGAGCTTTGCAGGAGAGGAGGGAAGCATGGCCCTGCTTGCTTCCTTTGCTGCGCTTGCTGCAACGGGTGTGTCAGAGCAAATGTACACGTACCCCATCCACGGCCAAGGCAGAAAGGAGGGGATGAACAAAGAAGCCGTTAAAGACCCAACAAGGAACACTGACCTCTCCATTTTGTGCTAATGGACCATCTCGGGAGGCTCTGCACAACTGGAGAGACACAAGATCTCCCTTTCTTTGTGAGTTCTCAGTGCTGTCACCCAGCCCTACTGCCTGTGAGGGAGATGTGGCCCAGCACCTCTGTCTGCTCTCACTCTTCAACCAGGGAAGCAATTCTCCCACAAACAAATGCCTCTCCAGCCCTGGCACGGGGATACATGGGGGAAAAATAGATCTCCAAAATGTAGCCAGCAGGCAGGGGGAAAAATCAGAGCTGTGCTGAGCCATGGGGGTGAGGGACCCACTGAGGTGATGAGAACAGGGCTGCACAGATGCTGTGATCCCTTCTCCTCTCCATGACCCATGTCCCCATGGATCACCCACCACTGAGTAGGGGACAGGAGCCAGCACAATGCTCTAAGTACAGGAGATACTGACCCAGCAGAGTAGAAGTGGGATTTTGGGGCTCAGGAGCACTGACAGGTCTGGAAGAGACATTTCAGGCTGTAGCAGGTGCCTGACAAAGGCTGCCAGTACTAAATCATCATTGAACTCTTCTCCCACCCAGGACTCTTCTCCATAATGACATCCAGATCCTGAGGCAACTCTTCTAAATAGACGTGGAGGTTGTGTACCTCTCCATGACAGGCAGTATCCTGTAAGACTTCTAAGAGACTTTACTTTTGACTCTCGGATGAGATTGGGAGAGCCTATAAGGAGAAAGGCCCAGATCCAACACCCTGGGATTTCCCTATCCCTTAACTCTGTTAAAGCAAGCAGCTAAGTCAGACACACCACAGCCTTGGGAGGCATTGAGGTGGGACACAAAGGGTTGCGTTATCATGGTGTAAGCCATAAACCACCAAGAGCAGAAGAAACCACAGATGGAGCCTAGAACAGTATGGAGCCTAGACAGATATTACCTTTCGAGCATCTATGGCCATTTCATCACTGGAGGAATTAATCTCTGGTTTCTTTGCTCTCTTCTTTTCTTCATGCTCCTCTTCTTCAGAAGAGACTTCTTTGTCACTGATGTTGCTGGCTAACTCCTCCAGCTTCCTCTTCAACTCCTCTTCCTCAGCATCGGGATCAAGTTGGGACTCTGGGGCTGGAGACTGAAGGAGCAGAAGAAGGGAGCTGTGTAAGAGACTCCTGTGGTGGACAACGGGGCATGCCCAGGTCCAGACACACCAGGACTGGCCAGTAGAGGAGCTCGAGGAGGACTTTGCAATGGGGACTTTGAGCCCCCTCTCCACACTAATTTTCACAAGGGGCAGTCAGACAACCCAAGCGAGCCACAGAGCCCAGCAAGCTGCTCTCCAGCTCCACACTGAGGAACACAGACCCTTGATTTAAAGAATCTACACTCCCATTCCACAACACCCCCCGCCCCCACCCCCCCGCCCTGAACTTGCTTGGTTTTCCCTGTGGAAAATTGCCTTGTTGCCCCCTTAAAAACGTGTGCATGGGGGATTTGGGGGCAAAAGTCAGCACATTTTCATTAGGAAACATGGCGTGGCTGGTAGCTCTGAGGGCAGAGATCACAGCAATGCAAAGACATGATCCACTAAGGTGAAGGAAGCAACTACGTGAACTACTTCTCCCCAAAGTCGCCTTTGGAGCCTCTAGGTAACCTTACTTGCAATGAGAAAACATGCAGCAAATTTTCCTGTAGGATAGATGGCATATTTTCAGTCGGCCCTATTATTAGGTGCAATTCATGGTACCTGGAAAAGATTCCTATTAAACTCCCAGGCACTGGAAAGTATCTCTAAAAGTTACTGAACTAGTTGTCCCTTGCATTAAGATGGGAATACAATTATCTGTGCCATACCTGGTGGTTTTTTGTCTAAGCTGTTATTAATGACCTTGAACAATGGCGTCCACAGCAGGCTATCTTTCTCCCAGGCAACCTATTCCCGTGTTCTGTTATACTTTCTGCTAGAAAGCTTCACTTAATAGTTAACATCAACCTGTCCCGCAGCAGTTTATACCTGCTGCCTCTACTCTGATCTGCCCTACACAGGGGAATAAAGCATGGCAACCTGCAAATGTGCACATCTCCTACTCCCTTGGTCAGATTTACTGACAGAAACATTGAATGATTACAAACATGGCCATGCTCATTGCAAATTTTAGAAAAAAGAAGAAATTGCATAGTTTCATCTATGCCTAGGGGACTTCGCTGTAATTATCACTGTCTGTTCTACCGAGCCATCAGCTGTCAGAGCAGCTCACGGTGATGGGTTCACACAAAGGAGAAGAAGAGTACACAGTCTAAAATTAGAAGCCCCAAATCAATGTTAAGCGACATAAGTATTCACAGATTCTACATTATTGCCCAGCTTTAACTTAATTTAGCTGTTTTCTTGCAGGCTTGATGGCATGGTAAGACAAGGGCAACTCAGAAGAGATACAGAAATCCTCCTTAACTCAGATCTCCTATTCACAATAACCAGGTGATTTCCTCCGATGTACTAATTGAGCCTCCCATGGTTTCAAATGAGCTGTCACAGCTCTGCGGATGTACTGACACCTTCTTAATGGTGCTCCTGAACTTAGCTTTTCATAGAGTATCAACCTGAACCCCAATTTTCCTTGTGCAGAAGGAGCAAGGAGGGCACTAGTTTGCATGGGGGCCTAAATGCCACAGGTTAAATTAGCTTCTGTTTCTGTGCTGCCATGCAGTGTTTTCTAAGGCACTTCATTACCTGTAACTAGAAAAGAGCTTCCAAGCCCAATACAGAGGATTAAAATCAAACAGCCTGAGTCATTTTGTCTATGTGGATTTTTCCCTGCAATGCTGGTTGTTTCAGAGAAGCCCCTCCAATGACAAGGGGAAGGGACCAGCACAGCCCATGCTCTCTCCCTTCAGAGAGTGCCCTGGCTTGGCCCAGTTACCTCGTCAGAGTGCACCAGGATTTTTTCCTCCAAGCGGTTCAGCATGCGTTCAATTGCAGACATGCGCTTGTTGAGCTCATGAATCTAGAGGAAAGGAAAGAGAGAGAGAAAAGGGGTAGAAAACAGACCAGCCACCGCTGCCAGGACAGTGAGAAAACAGTGCAACCAGCAGAAGAAAGCAAGCAGCAAGAAACCGTCACCATGGGCTGAGTTAAAAGACATTAAAAAAATAATGTCTTCTAAAAATGGCCCTGGATATGTCAATGAGCTCCAGGAGATGCATAGCCTTTCCTCAAATCTGGAAAACTAAAAGCGATGCTGAGTACCCAGCACATCACAATTTCCACCAAAGTATTGGTAGCTTTGATGCAGTGAACATAAATTCACATCACCAGCCCTGTTGTGTCCCTTGTCCAGACAAAAGCATCAGGCTGTAACAAAGCCATCTACCTTGCCATCATTTGCATGCTGCTCCAAATTCAAGTCAATATCAATTTTCACTTCCTACAAACACATTTTTCAAACGGCTACTACCCCACCACCCCCCTGCCAGTACAGTGCTGGAAAGGAAGAGGAAAGAAGGTAAGAATTTGTCATGAAAAATTCCAGATAGAAAAACTAAAACTGGAAGCTTTTCCCAACACACTTCAAAATATTCTGATTTCTCCATGTACGGATTTACCAAGATGCTTGCCCCTCTTTTCTCCCTCACCCTTCCAATTAAAAAAAAGGGACATGAAGAGAATAGTAGAGAAGAGGAAGATACACAAAATCCTGAAAATCAAAGAGAAGCTACTTTCTATGCTCAAGAGCCAAGGTGAACTTTGGTGGCTACATCATTGAAAACTTTAAAGGAAGCTTTTCCCCCCTCTTTTTAGAAACTGAAGTTTCGCTGTCTTTAAAAGAAAAAGTCTTTCTCCTTTGATCCAAACAAATAAAGCAGAAATGATGAGAAATATTGCCCCGTTTTGTAACACTACCTCCCACATCACTGCTGTTCTGAGTGGCTGCCTCCCATTCAAAGGGGAACGAGCAGCAAATGCAGTAAGTAAATGCAGTAACAAAGAGATGCGAGGGCTTGGCTTTGTTTTTATAACATTTCCATCCTTTCACTTAGTTTTTGTGCTTGCTAGTGTTTGATTAATTAGATCCTCACAACAGCTTGGAGAGATTGCATCTGCTTAAGGGATGATGAATATAAAAACCTGACACTCTGAACAACAGAGTGCTATAATTACCATCCCAAACTGAATGCGTCTTTAAGCAGCATTAAATGCACAGGCAGGAAGCAATCCAATCCACCTCTAAGTGGTTTCTCAGTACTGTTTAAGGCCTGACTCTTGCATGGCTCTCAGTGACAATGAGAAGTCTGTGATGGGCAATCAGCTTCAGGGGAAGAGAAGGTGATGAAGAGCACCGGCACTAGTCTGTCTCCATAACGCAGAGGTTGGGAGAGGTCAGAGCATAATGCACGGTCTGCTGTTGATGGTCTACAAGGATAGGAGCTGAAGAGCTTGCTTTCATTCTCCTTCCTGAGCAGGGCTGGTTTTAATGCATGGTGCTCACCCCACCAGGGTGCATCCCCACCAGTGCCCGCACCACCCCACACTGCTCTCTGCATGATGAAGGCTGGCAAGTGGGTGCTCTGTATTAAAACATTCAAAGTGAAGAAACTTAAAACACGGCCCAGAAAGAGGACATCAGTTAGGGCAAACTATCACTTGCTGCTGGGGAGGGAAGTCATGTTAATCTAGCCTCTAGTTTCTCAAATACCTGAGACATCTAACGGAAACTATGCAAAGAAGACAAGCCACATAGCATCAAAATTTTGGGAATCCACCCTTGAGGTAGAGCAGAATGGCTTTTGGGGAGAAACGTGGCAAACTGGTGCCATTCCTCATGGCTTGGTTCTGTTCCTGCCTGGCTTTTAAAGACCTAAATGCAAAGATCTGCACAGTTACCAATTCAGGGCTTCTTTTCATGTCTCATCGGGTTTAATAGGTTTTTAAAATTATTTTGTTTGTTTGTTCTTTTGTTTTTAATTTTGTTCTAGCACCTTCAGGTCCTGGAGTCACAGGGCTAGGGAACAGCCTCTGCTTTTGTTACTGGAAAAGTTAAGTTGCTTGTGTTTGCAACTGAACTTGCACCTAAGGCACTTTTAGGAAAGAGGGTTTTTGTCTGTGGGGTCAAAGCAATGCAGGACAAAGAGCTGAGCTCTCCACCTCTTGAAATGTTCAGATGCCAGCAAGGTGTCTACCAGAAAAACATTGCTTTTGAAGCCAGGCTATGGGATTCAATATGGGGTTAATGGGAATTAACAAACATGCTTCTGGAGCCTACATCATCTTGAAACACCAAAGGCCACAGCCTCTGAGAAGTGTAGCACCAGGGTGGCCAGTTGTACTCAGCCATCATTGCTGTCCCTCTGGGATGTCCCATCAGGGCTGGGATACCCGAGAAGCCCTGATGATGGCTGCATGACGTACCCTGGAAAGGCCTGTAAGCAACTCAAGAGGCAGCACTTCATGGCTCAGGAGAAATGCAGCCTGCTGCCTGCTGCCTGCTGTCCCAAATCCCTCCTGGCCTGTCTCTGCCCTTCTGCCAGCCTCAGCCCCTCCATCTCATCCAATCTCAGGACAAGGGGATGCACATCATCCTCTTCTGAACCTCTTCCAGCTCTGCCAGTACAGCAGAGCTGGCTAGCACCAAAACCTGGATGTTGTCTTCCTTATTTTTTGGGCTTGTACCTGGCCTCTGCTGGGCCAATGGTAACAGCAGTGCACGTGTACATCATTCTGAAGTTAATGGTCCAGCACAGAGCCAGGTCTCTTCCTGTTGGGCAAGGAGAAGGCTTGGTGGGAGGATGGTTGCTAGCTGTAAACACATCAGCAGCACAAAGGGCAGGAAGGATGAAGAGCTATTTAAGCTAATGAACAATGTTGTCATAAGAGCAAATGGGGTTAAATTGGGAGTGAGAAGATGTCTTGTAACCATTAGAGTGACAAGGCTCCACAGCAGCCTTCGTACTGGTGTGATGGAGCAAACTACAAAGCATGCCGGACCACCCTGAAGCTAGAGCTTGCCCAGCTCATGGAGGAAGTCATCTGAAGTGTTGGCAGGAATTTGGCCCCATTTCCCCACTGCAAAGCACGGTGCACATTTCATGCCTAACGTACCGTGGCCTCATTAAGGACATCCAGTCCACGGTTCTTCCATTTACTGCTGACTGAAAAAGGAGTAGCATTTTCTAATTAAAACACGTGCCAAGAGAAGTAAAAGGCAAAGGAAAAGTTTCCCTACACAGGCACATGAAATGTAGTGCTGAAGGATGGTTGTGGTTGCAGATCCCCCCACTGATTATCCAAAGCAAGGTCCAGGACATGCAAAATTACCAGCTGTGAGCAGATACTGGCAGCCAGCTCTCCCCATGTATCTGTAGCCAAACATCGCCCTGCATTTTACTGCTCAAGAGGTCTGAGGGATGCTTTATCACTCTCACCACCTACCATTAGCAAAGATGGCATCAGGAACCACAGGTCCTTGCTTGACAATTGAAACACAAGCTTGCAGCCTTTGTGACACCCTTCTCTAGACTGTTCCCCCTATTATCAACATTCAGGAGAGATACATGACAGGTTGTCCTGACCCAGCCCTACCAGGGCAGGAACACTACACACTGCAAAGTAAGAAAAAGATCTTGATGCTTATTAAACATCCCTCTCCAAACCTCTGTCTGATCATAAAGCACTGGTGCATTCAATTGAAGAAAGCCTTTTGGGGGACACAGGAAACCACAGGTAACTTGCAGATTAATAAGGATGAGCTGGAAAATTAACAACAATGAAGACAGGCTTGTTACTGCAACAGCAGCATGGGCAGAATGAAGCATCAACCAGTGCCTGATTTTTCTCTTTGCTGTGACTGCAAAAGTGGAAGGACTTGAAGGAGAACCTGGGAGAAGAAGCACAGAGCTCCAGCGCACTTCTGCATCATCCTAAAAGGTCACAGAAATGTCTATTCTCCCTCATCTTAATGAATGAAGGAGCCTTAAATGCACCTTCCCAGGTGGCAGTCCTGCTCCCATTTCACGACCACTTTGGCAGGTCCCTCAAAACACGGAGGGCAGGACATGGCCGAGGCATTCATCTTGCTGCTGCCACATAAGCGTGACATGACACCTAAATGAGCCATCTCCTAGGTCACCCCACAGGCCCACTGTATCGCTCTGGCAATGCAAAGTGGCTACACCCCCAGCTTCTTCAGTTCCTGAGCTGAAGAGGAGGGATCTCAAGTTAAGAGAGATCTGGGGCCCACTCTGCTCCCTCTTGGACCTGCACATGGGAAGCATGATCACCAAACTGCCCCTGCGCAGAAGGGGCAGTGGTTGTGCAGATACCTAGGGCACACTAGATTTCTGCTTGTGCTCCACATCCATCCTGGCTGGGAGACTACTGTGGTTGCACCCTAGTTTGCCATCACTGCTTCTCTTTTCTGAACCATCCTGCACCTCGCACATAACAAGCACTGTTTGTGGCAAGAGAGGCTTGGCTGCAAACTTGGTCTCGCAAGAAGTTCGACAGCTGTTTGGTACCTGATTCCCAGAGTGGCTGATGTTTTCCTGGGAGGAGGATTTGTTCCGGCGTTTTGTGTGATGGGGCGGGTAGGCAGGGAACTGGGCTCCCTTCACATCCTCATCAGAAGTGTCCATATCTGCAGAGTAGCGGGAATGGGGCTGCTCACTCCAGGGGCTGCCTTTGGGGAAAGCACAAAGGTACAAGAGATTCACACCCTTAAATTCCTTCCTGGACATTGGCCCCATCCTTAAGACAAGCAAATAATGGGACACTTCTCCAGATCATGCTTTCTATCCTTTGGCAGGAGATGGTTCTGCAAGAGAGACCAAGGTTAAGGATGGCTACACTGGACCAGGCTGCAGCTCCATTCACGGTGGCCACACAGCACCTAGCTCAGCACAGTCCCACACAGCACTGCTGAGACAGAGCATCATCCTTGCTCTCTCATGCCCCAAACAGGCAGGCCCCTCACCAAAAACTGCTATGGCCTTCCAAATTTTGTTGGAGCCCAGGTCTGGACACTGCATGTCCACATGCTAGCTCAGTCTGGAGAGGGACCAGTCCAGGATGGAGCATTTAAAAGAGTGGAAAGTCTCCTTTTTAAAGGAGAATTTCAAATGAAACAAAAACAATGAGAGAAAAATGGAATTAACAAGCCAGAGGGTCCTGCTGCTGTGTCACTCCAGCAGGGTTCAGAGTGGGAATTTAAACAGCACACAGTAAGGTTTACCCAGGATTTCCTAGTGCCCTGAAAATACAACCAAGCAGTTAGAGACCCAGAGGATATATTTTACAGCTGCATGTGCACAAGCCAGTATCCAACTCTACTGGCTCTGCTATCAAAGCAGGAGAAACAGTAGTAGTAAAAGGCAAATTCTGCACCATCATTTACTAGGGTATTTATAGACTCATGAAACCACAGATTCTGTAGCCTGCCACTGCACCCTGACCAGCTACAAGGCTGCCACTTAGCAACCCCCAGAACTTGCCTCCAGTTTTGTCCAGTCTTACTCCAGTCCAAGTCCCCTTAAAACTCAAAACTTTCTGCACCCACAACATCCTCTGGCAAAGAGTTGAACTCATCTACTGCTGCCTGCAGGAGGAAACACATCCCGTTGTTTCTAGTAGTGTCCATTTGATTGTATCTAGTTTCTATGGTGGACAAGACTGGTAGGTATGAAAGGGATGGACACCTTAAGCACAGCCCCTTTGGCTTTGAGAAATTAGTTTGCTGGGAACAAGACCAGCCCATTACAGCTAAATAACTTCATTTGATCCTTTCATGAGAAAAATCGCTTTTGCAGATGCGTATTTTGTCTTGACCCTCAAGCCTTTTAGTGGCCTTGAAGTTGCTAAAACAAATTAAAGACATTTTCATTTTGGTCCAAGTCTTGCAGCCACTTTTCTTCAAAAGGATACGAGAGAAGCCTGGGCAGAGACATTTACCAGGTTTTGCATTTCTTTCCAGGCTTCTTCTCCGTGAATTGACAGTGAGCCGAACCTCTGTGCTGAAGTGCTGCTCCGGAGGGCTCACGCCCCGTCCCTGTTCCTTCAAGATGTGGTGGAAAACCAGATCAGCATCTGTGATCCTGGACTCCTTCTGGGAGGTATCTTCGGCTGAGCTGGGGAAATCTGGGAAGGACTGAGAGATAAGGATTGCTGCTGAGCAGCTGCCTGTGAAGACTCCTTGCCTCTCCTGACCTTTGCTAACAGCTCCTAGCTTTACCCTCCAATACGTGCATGGATTGACCTTTTATAATGCCAATTCCTAATAATCCAGTTTAAAGACTTCTTTACCTTGCTGATGAACCCTTAGCAATACTTCTCATCGCTGCCAGGGGGCACTGTTAATTTTTACAAGGATTAGTCAAGAGTCCCTTCAGCTAGGTGGAAAAAAGCTCTGTTTTTTTAAAACACTATGCCCCTTAGTCAAACAATAGCCACCTTCTGCCCCTCAGATAATCTGTAACTGATAAATCTGATTCAGATGATCTCGACAAAGGCCATCCCTCCCTAGACTCATGATGAATTCTGCTGCAGAAAGACAGGCTTACATAAAGAAATAAGGAATCTACTTGTTTGCTCCAGATTCTTGTCAATTTATGTGGAATTGTGCAGATTGGTCTTTTTAAAGCCTTTGTTACACATCTCGGCCCATACTACTTCCACCCAGGAGTAGAGTTTAAAGCATCACAGTATCATTAGAAGGAAGAAGGAGATGTTTAGTGTTTTAAAAGTGAAATTTCAACAGGAAAGGCAAACAGGAGCAGCCCAAAGAGCTTGATTTGAAGCATCTTAGGCTGGAAGACCTTTTGCCACATCTAGGGGAGCCCCGTCTGTGTTCCTCCCCAGAGCCGGAAGGTGGGCATGGCTAACCCCCAGCTCTTGGTGGGATCATGGGATGCAGCTCACTGCAGTTGCTCCTGCTGGAGCTGTCCATGAGTCCTGCTCCTGGTCAGGAGCTCCTGACACTAAGACACATATAGTGTCCTATATAGAAAAAAACAGTTCATGCAGTTTTTGCTCTGCCCATGTTTTCCCCTCTGACCAACGGGAGCCCCCATCCTGCAGGTGCCATCACTGCAATCAAGCTGGCTCTGTGGGATTCTTCTCAATCTCACAAAGGCTTTGTGCCCCATGATGCTGCCAGCCAACTACATCCCCAGTGCCACCACATGGCAAAACCAGCCTCAAACTGATGGGATGATGGGAGAAGAATCTGGTTTCATTTCATCCCTTGCCTATTGAGCTTCCAAAAGCTCGCCGGAAACTATGGCCTTGGGACAACACAAGAAAACCATTGTCTGCAAAAGCAAAGAAATATGCAGGGAGAAGCCCAGAGAACCTCTTGCTATCTCATCTTACCACTCATTCTTGCTTCAGTCAGATGTCCTGCTCCTGACTCAGCCTGAGGCAAAGGGCTTCAGATGGAAGAAGAGAGCAAGCGGGGCTATGGGGAACAAGGATTGGCACCATAGCCTCTCAACACCAGGTGAAGGAGGTTATGATAGCTGAAGGGTGAGGTAGCAGAGGTAGCAAGGAGGAAGAATAAGAGAAGAAAGGAACCCCCAGCACTCTCCCAGTACCTGGAAAACATCCGGGCTGCTGGCTGCTGGAGAGAGCTGCACAGACTGACGGCGAGACTGAGCAGAGTACTCCGAGTCCAGTTCAAAATCAAAGGGATGGACAGACAGCAGGCGCTTTGTCTTGCGCATCTTAGTCAGTGTAGAAGTGCAAGAAAGGAAAATTCAGCATAAAACACTGTTGACCTTGAAGAAAGGGGGAGGGAAGGCCCTTGTCTCCTTAGTTTGCCTGAGTTTGCACAGGCCAAAGCAAGTCTTTTTGCAGAGAAAATTTGGGTCTAACGCCCTGCTTGCAGGGAGCCAGGTACACAGGGCAGCGTGTGCTTACGATGGAGTCAAGGAAAAGTGGGTTCTGATTTCCACAGTCTCTGGCTCAGGACTGTGGCCGTGTGCAGGCAGTGGGAAGCTCTCTACTGGTTTATAAAGGAACTATGGGAAAGCTGAGTCAGGTTTCAGCTCAGAGAGAGATCTAGCTTTTGAGTCTTGAAGCATCTCCCCATCTTCAGAGAAAGGATGCTGTGGCCAGATCTCCCTGGATATTTGGGAGGTCATCAGCTGCTTTGGGGCAGGAGCATCTTAGACATGCCTCTAAGATTTCAGAAGCAGATCAAAATTAAGTATGAAGTGTGTGAAATGCAGCACATACCCGTAGCCACAGGCTGAGATGCTATGTGTGTAACAGCGTGTATGTAACTGTACCAGCATTTCAAACACACCAGCAGATTTCACACATGTTGCAGGGACAAATACACTTCCCATCAGGCTTCTTAATCTGTACACATAGTCCCAGAAAGACCCAGGAGATAACTTGATATATTCATGAACCCAGCTGTGCTTTGCTACTCTACCAGGTATCTCTTCTAATAAGAAAGGTGGGTTCTCATTATGTGGGTAGGAGGTGGGACTTTTATATTAATTGGGGACAAGCTTAGTGTCAAGAGTGGGTCTTTCTTCCAGAGGATTTTACTGACTTGGTTGTTTCTACACAAACTGGGAGAGGGGCTTATCTCAGAGAAGGAAAACAGAGAGAATGGCCCAGTTTTGAACATGGCATAGAAAACCATCACCACCACCACCCAAGGCAGGCCAGCAGCAGTTCGGGGCACAGAGTGAGGCAGAAGGGGCCCTGAAACTCTTACTCTGCTGTAGCACTCTGCTTCAGCACCACAAAGGACATCGTCTTCATCATCGCTGTCTTCCCCAATGTCAACACTGGTGAGGCGCTGGCATTCACCTGGAGGGGCGATAATGGCACACCGTGTATGGGCAGCTCCTGCACCCTGCTCCTGGGGGAGGCAAGTCCTCACTGTGGTGGTCACAGCAATGCACCCGTAGATGAGGCCATGATTCTTATATGAGGTGAAAACGTCCAGATTAGAAATACATCTGAAAATCTTCTTTCTTTTTAAATTTTTGGCATACTACACCATGGTCAGTAGGTTGCACAAGTAAAGGGAAGGGGACAAAGGTTGGGAAAGGGATTGGAACATCTTAAGATAGCCCCAGTGCTGCAGCTGTCATGCAGTGCCCACAGTCTGAGGTCTGAAGGGTAGAAACTCTTTGGGCTGCAGTTCCCAGGCAGCACTGCAGATACCCGCTCTTAGCATTTGATCTTTCAAAGGTTTGGCTGGCCTGTCATTACTTCTCCTTCCAGCTGTGAACCATCACAGATGTGGAAGTGACCACCGCAGGAAGGTGAAGGGCACCTGTACCACAGGGAACACTCCGAGGTCCACCCGGGTGACTCCAATGTTTGAAGGCACTACAGCTCAGCCCAACATGGCTCTGCTTCTGCTGTTCCTGGTTCCCATCAGGCAGCTCTGCTATTTATCAGTGATCCATTCCTTTCTGAGTCCCCATTTCTGTACCAGATCACTGCCAAGCCCAGCAGTACATTTGGAACAAATGCCAGACCAAGTCCAAAGACGAGGTAGGCAAAATGCTCTTTCCTATATCAAATGCCAAGGTGCAGTGAATCTTTCCTGCAAGGTCTTCTAAGGAACACAACCTGAAGTCCCAAATTCGGTGTGTTCTTTAAGAGTATGGACAGTTTTATGATGTAGGTGCCTTGAGGTGATGAGTAGTTGCAAGCTTCAAGTTTGGCATGTAACTAAAAGCCCTGTTATATCTGAGTCTACCCTTGGAGACCCCAGGTGTACTGCACTGCAAAAGATGAGCATTACAGTTCACCTCTACCACAGTGGAGGGATGTCCTCCATGGTCCAGCCACATCAAACCGTGCTGGCGTGCCCATAGCCAGAGTGTGTGAAGAGAAAAAGATGTTGGAAACCTCTCTTGAACTGCAAGCCACATGCTACAATTATCTTTTTTACTTACTGTTAATGTCTGGCAGGCTGTAAACTCTCTCATGAAGACCTAAATGAAAAGAAAAATGGTGGGAAAAATAAATAAGCACATTTTCTCCAGTACCTCACAGCGAACAAGCCTCAGAGCTATGGTTAACTGGAGTTCTCTAGCCATCACAAGGCACAGTCATCAAAAAGGCGAGAACAAAACAGGCACTTGGAGACAAGACTTGACTTTTAAAAGCCAAAGAGCTAATTGCCACCACTTCTACAGTTCTGATGCAACATGTCTGGGAGTGCAGCAACAGGGGAAGACACAGCCAACAGCAAGAGGGCCATGCAAAATGCAATGGTCTCACATCATTCTGCTGTACCTCCTGCAACCAGAGACATGTCCCAGCAGGAGATTCCTTCTTGCTCAAGGGTCAAGCCAATTCACTGGTGTTAATGAAGTAATAACAACAAAATAATCTCTTTCTGAAAAAGACATCTGAATCTCAATTTAAGGAAGCCTAAAGCACTGATATCCTTGCACTTGGTTTTATTTCCTCTCGGATTTTGCTTTCTGTGTGGTCTGATGCACAGACTGAATGCTGCATAAATTGTCTCTCAGTCCATTAATTTTATATTCAATGACACAACCCTCCATCCTCTTTCTGATATTTCTTCCATGTCTGGATAAAAGAATGACTGGACTAGTTGAATCAGCTCATGTCTATGGTATTCGTGCGAACTTTTCTGTGACTCCTCAAGATGGGAATAAAATCCACATTGGTTTTCAAGGGCAATAGGCAAAGCAGTACAGGAGCTGTATGAATGGCAGCTAGCAGCTACCCAGTAAACAATACTGCATTAACAACAGCTTTCACCCTATGTTTATGCACTGTTGGACCAATATCAGAAATACTGAAGATCCATAAAGCTCTGAAGAAATGGTGACAAGTAACTCACTAATTTTGATACAGTTTTGTCAGTGTCAGAGCATCATCATATTGGCTTTAAAAATCATTAGATCATGGGAAAAAAATGAGTGCTGGCTTTATCCAGCCAGCTGGATGTTTTGGACCTGCAGGTTAAACTTGGGTTAATTTCACAAGCTCTCCCTTGTGATGAAAAGAGCTAAAAGAAAGAAAAACTAGAGATGCAACTCTTACTGCAGGACATGAGACTTAAAACTCTGCACAAGATATTCTCAAATCTGTGTTAAAAACATAAACCTTAACATAGGGGAAAAAAATCCATCAAGAACATCTGCTCTGGTGCTCTCAGTATGAACTCCCAACTCTGAACCTCTGCTTCCTCCCCAAGATGTTCTGAACGGTCTCGAAACAACGTGGAACTCAGAGCAGCACCAAAGCTGATGTTTCTCCCTTGGTGCATTCCAACACAGTGCTGCACAGACACCCCATGCAGGAGAAACCTCAGCTCTCCTCCTCACCAAGAAATGTGGACTTCACCCCCTGCCCCGGCTGCAGCCTGCCGTAGAGGGACTGTAGCACTTTGGCGCTTCCAAACCTCTTGAAACGGGATCGCACGTGTTCGTAGTACCACTCCAGGGAACCGATCTTCACGATCCTGCCCAAAAAGAGTGTGCACATACAGGTGAGCCAGTCCAGCCACGCTCACGGTGACCAGACCCTTACCCAGAAACTGCCTCTTCACAGAAACACAGCCTGTTTTCTAACTGGCGTAACTGGTTTCTAACCAGCATAAAGGGATGCTGAGTTTGGGCAACTGTTTTTGTGTCTCAGCCCCAGGGCTCGCCTTGCCCCTGGCTCTCCATGGCGGGAGCGGTACCTGGAGAGGCGGCAGGGATCGCAGACCCAGCCTTGCTCCTTCTTGTTGTAGCGGCTGCAGTTCTTGCAGATGAAGAAGCGGCAGTCCAGGCACTGCCGCTTGCTGTTCAGCAGGAACTTGAAGGGCTGGAGGCAGTGGACGCAGTGGGTTTCGTTGAGGTGGGACTGATTTGTCAGAAACTCTCTCTTGCTGCTCTCCTGGTCGATCTTGCATTTCAGGTCCCTGCAGAAAACATCCCAAAGCACAGGAATTTGTTTTTGTTAGCATTTCACTGCAAACTCTCATGTGGCAAACCCCCATCATGCTTCAGTCATTTGAGGAATGATTTTCCAGGGAACATCCCGAGTTCCGCAGCTTGTGGAAACAGCTGTAGGGCAAATCTAATCAACAACATATCACAAGTTAAATAAGCTGAGCTGAGCAAAGAGGAAGGCTTCAGATTCAGGGCAGGTTACTATACATTAGGATCTACTGCTGTTAAATTTAAGATTAGCTTTGGTTGTGCCAAAACCTGTCCCATTTGCTTCTTGACAATAAATCCCAGGAACCTCAGCAGAGCGACTCTTCTCAAAAATCTCTGCCTGCATCTCAATTCAACACGATCTTTGAGTCCAAAGTCCAGCTGAGAATTAAAAGCTTTCTGGAATTCTTGGGTGAAAAAAAAAAAAAAAAAGCAATCTGAGATCAGAAAGTGTTAAAAGGGACTTAAATCTAGTCCTTCAGTGCTCAATTCAGTGGAGACTTTTATTAAGGACAGAAGTGGTGGGCAACAAGGTTCTGGCTGTTCAGAGGACAGCAGCAGGAGATGCTCACAACAGTCCTGTGAAAGCCTGGCCAACATGAGTGCTTTCCAAGAGCACCTTCTCCTGGCAGTCCATCACTACAGGCTTGCTTCACCATCCAGACCTGGCTGCTAGAGCAGGTCCCCATGCAAGAAGGTGTGAGGCTGAATCCCCAGTGGCAGCCAGGGCCAGCTAAAATGCCTGCTGAGCTGGTGGGGGCCCACTGTGCTACCCAAAGGCTTTCTGTTTGTTCCCAACACCACATACTACCTCAGGTATGTTTGTCTTTGGGGCTATGGCTGAGAGGCAATGTTTGACTTGTAGGGAAGGTCCTAGAAGGTTGTTTTCTGTCTAGGCAGGGTAAGGAAGCTGCATTTTCCAGAGCAGAAGTCAGCCTGGGCAAAAACCCTCAAGCTGTCAGGTCTGGAGGCTGCTTCAGGAGCACAGTGTGGACCACAGGGATTCTGGTGATGCTCCCAGTGCCCCCCAGCTGCCTGGGAGACAGGCTGACGCCCCAGGTGACCACAGCAGAAGCCTTGCTGGCGTGGCAGTGCAGTGCCAGGCCGTCCACAGGAAGGAACAGTGATGTGGCTGATGGTGGGAACGACATGAATGTAAATCAAGCTAATCTCTGTGTAACCAAATCAGTTTGCACATTAGGGATCAGCTCTTGTTTTTTTTTTTCCGGAAGAGACTTTTCTAGCCAGTACACTGGGCTGTGTTCACTGTAAACACAGGATAGATAACAACTTGCATTATCCAAGGATTTGGGACATGTAAAACTCAGTTTAAAGACTGAACCGGGTACCTACTTTTTGTATTCAGCTATTCACTGTCCTAACAGCATTTCAAAAAACCTAGTGCAAATGTTCAGTGGTAGATTTCTATGTGGCTACTGAAAACAACCCCCCAGATAGAAAACCCTTGGGTTGGGCTCAGTGCTCCTTTTCCACTCCTGGGCTAAGGCTGTTTTCAACAGGATCTGATCTTTCACTGGACTGCTTTTTCTGGTTCCCAAAGACCGGTCGGATGCCTTCACCTCCCTCTCCCACCAGACCTGCCGAAGAAAGGACAAGTCTCAGCCAAACCAGTTTAAAACCCGCAGGAACTGCACGCGTCTTGTCTCCTCTTGCTGGCACAGGCCAGCCCCTTCCCTGCTCTGCTTGCAGCAGAATAAATCAGCGGTGGTGGGATGCCAGACTTCAGTGGGGTTGGTCCAGCTGAGCTCCAGGAGAGATGCAGGCAGCCATCCCCCCAAAACAGAGCTGCTGGCAGAGATGTTTATGGAAGGAAGCAGGGAGAGCCCCACAAAGTGGCCATTATTTTATTTCTCGGGCAAAGCATTACCCTCGCATGGTTGTGCAGTTTCTGGCCAGCTGAAGCCTTTGTCTGTTGTTGGTGAATAGCTTCAGCCAAAAAGAAAATGAAGAGAAGCAGCAGAAAGGGAAGAAAAAGTCCAAGCTGAGGGGGGGGGGGGGGGGGGGGGGGGGGGAAGGGGAACAACCATTTCTTCAAGGCTTGCAGGTTGAGACAAGCCTAATGAATTAGAAAAGCAAATTAATAGAAAATCAAATGGGGATGGTCAGAGCACAGGGTGCAAGGGCGAATGGCTGCAGGGTATCACATAATGTCACATCATGTCCCAGCTTGTTAACAGGCAGAAAATGTTCACATGTGTCCAGCATGGAGGAGTGTGGCAAACTTTCCCAGACTGGTGGTCTGGTTTATGCCAGGTATTACAGAAATACCTGATGTATGGCCTTAGCTGAGTCTGTGGAGAGAGGCAACCAAGCCTTGGACCAGGTAATACGCTCTACCCTTGAGACTCGGGCAGTGCCAGGCACTGCTGGCTTAACACCAGCCCTCCTTGGGACAGGATTAAACAACAAAAGGAATAAAAAGCCATGACTGATGGGACAGAGGGAACACTGCTTCAGAGAAGAGGCAGGAGCCGGGTAGAAGCATCCTGAGACCTTCCCTCTATCTTACACTTCTCAAACCATGGCACTCAATTTGGGAGGTTCCTGGGCATCACAGTGGGCCCAGATAAGCCAGTCTGGCACCAAGGTCAAGTAGGTAAGGAATTCACCTCGCCCATTTCTTTGCTGCAGGGCACAGCAATGTCGGTCCCCACCTCCTTCCTCTAGGCACAGCTCTGATCCATCACAAGGGAAACATTCATCCTTTCCAGGGTGATAATTTTTAAAATATCCTTGTCTGATCTTGGTCCTGCAGAGCTACCAGCAGAGGAAAGCAGTAGATTATGATACTGAATTATCTCTGCCTCCTACACAGGCTGGGTTTTCTTAGGTAAAAAAACAATCAGGAGGTTCAAAAATATATAAGTGAGAGCTTCTCCTGGCTAATAGTGTAAATGGAGAATCCCACACAGCCTTGTGTGGAAACCCATGACAGCAAGCTTTTAGGGGATGCTTCAACAGCTCAGATGCAGATAGCCCAGGTGAAGAAGGATGACTCTCACCCCTCACCTTTCCCTTTGGATCTGACAGGGGAACCAATGAGCTCCTGGCCCCAGGCACCAGTGTGCCTTCGGCACCAGCCGTGGCTCACAAAATTCAGAGCTAGAGGGGTGCAGGGGCTCAGCAGGCTTGCAGCACTGCCCAAACCCGGCCTGGGAATGCAGGCCATCCTGTTGGGATAATAATGAGAACTTGGCCAGACCCTCAACAGGGCCGCTGTAGCTTCTTGAAATAAAGCTATGAAATTATTAAGCTCAACACCCAACCTAGTTAACAAACAACGCCTAAACCACCACAATTTCTCATGCTCAAAATTTAACCTAATCTGTCTGAACATTTTTAAAACAGTACTTTTGTCAAATGCCCTGCTTATAAGAACTTAGAAGATACATCCATTTGCTGCTCAATCTTTTCCCTATGTGTGACCCCCTAAAACTTTCCCAGGATGTCATGGACCCCTGTAGAGCATATTTAAGGCTACTACAGTAGGTTTACCACTGCTCTCAGTTATTTTTCCAGGATTCTTCAGGAGTCTGTGGACTTCCAGGGCCCCCTGAATCACTGAATACCCCTTCTGTCCTACAGACATGAGAACCATCACATGAAACAAGAGCAAGGGAGCCAGATTCCATCCTGTGCTCCAAGGTAAGGTTTCCCTGTGAGAGCCTCGCTAGCGTCAAGCCCCACAAAGTCATTTCCTAGGTGGAGGCCAGATATTTGTCCCCACAGACCACTGTAGTGACACTGATCTGCGTCACCACTGATAGCATGGTGCCAGTTTGCACCTTTGCAGCCTGAATGCATCACCTTGCCACTGATAACATAATCTATTAACTACTGGGTTTGATTTTAACAGCCAGGTCCCAGCTGCTCCTCCTTGCCCACAGTCTCACCATGTTGCTTTATTCCTGCAACCCATATCTGCAGCAGAAGAAACAGGGACCTGCAACTACAGCTTCCTTGCACCCAGCCTCGCAGACCACCGGGCAGATACTCACTCCAGCCGTTCCTCCTCTTTCTTCCGCAGATCAAAGTCACGTTGAATGACTTCCCAAACGTGCTTGGCCTCTTCATCGGTTAGTTTGGAGAGGTCCAGCTTCCTCCCCATCTTGTCCCGGCGAGTCGGACGCGGTCCCGTTACTCGCTAGCCCGAGCGCTCGCTCTCCCGCAGCTTGGGATGCTGGTGAAGGGGGAAGAGCTCAGCCCCACCTCCGTGGCTGCCCATATAAACGGGCAGAGGCAGAGCAGTGGGCAGGCCAGCCGTTCCTGGCAGCACCCCAGCCGATCTGCCGGGTGAGCCTGCCGGTGGAGACGGGTGGCGAGCAGGACTGGCGCGGTGCCTATCGGCTGCGGGGACTCCCCGTCACCCGGGCGGGCAGCCCTGCCTTCCCCCGGGGTCCTGCCCAGAGCTGCAGGCGGCTCCAGACCTCGTCCGCCTGGCTGGAGTTGAAGGAGATGTTTACTTTCAGCAGAGCTGCCTGCTTTATGCAGGATGTGCGAATCAAATGAAACCTTCAAACACCTCCCCGGGGAAGGCAAGCCACGGGGTTTGGGAGGGGGCTGAGCATCCCCAAGGGGACCTGTGCCTGCACACCTGGGGGACTGGCTCCATCCTCACCACAACCCTCTGCTCCCCTACTGCTCACTCCCCGGCTCCTTCTTCCGTGTCTCCTTAGACCATTTCCCCCCCCAACCGGTCAACAGCTTTGTAAGGAAAAATCCAGAGCGTCTGGTTTCCCCCCACCAGTACAGCCACACCGGAGACCAGCTTCCCACATTTGCTAACCGCTCTGACAGCAATTTGGGAAGCTGAGCTTTGCTTGTAGCAAACAGCTTAATTAGGATACAGTGCTTCCCTCATTTACAGTTAGCAAGAAAAGATGGTTTGACAGGATTTTAAGAACAATGCTAAACACATCACATACCTGAAGGGATATATATTGCGATAATCCAGCTACCAAAGCTGTTTTCTTGCTCAGTAAACACTCCCTGTGTGTCTAAGCAGGAATTCCCCAGACCTTGGATATTAAAAGAAACCTGTTTCTCAACTTCATCAGAGCAAATATCAATACTAACCATAATTTTTTCCCCTGACAGGTATCTAAACAGTGAGCAAGATGTCAAGACCGAAGAGGAAAACTATTCTGCCTGGTGGGACCAGCCTCCCTGCCTCTCAGACACTGCGCTTGCCCATGGGTGGAGGGAATTATCCACCCTAGTAACTCACTTGAAACAAAGATTACATTAAACTCTATGAACAGAGCCAGAAAAGGATTTTGAATCCAAACTCGGATGAATTTTGTGCAGAAAAGGTGATGATTACAGATGCGATGTTGTGCTTGGGTATCAGGAAAGCATGATCTTCACTGGAAGCCAGGAATTGATTTCTTCTTCCAGAGGAGATGCAGTCCTGGCAAAAGCAATTAATTTATTGGCAGGAGCCAGACATCAGTTGGGCTGCTCCTTATGTAAGCGTATTTGCAAGTTTGTGCACGCCCCACTGCATCTGAACAGCAGAGGGGGTCAATAGATACTAATTAACATCAGAACAAAGACCCTGTTCCAGGTCCGGCCAGGAGCTCCAACACTGGGGCCCAGATCTGAATACTTTCTTCTCCAAAAGGGTAAGGAGGTTGCATAAACTTGGGAAGATGTGGCCTGCTGTACAATGAAAATGCGAAAAATGCCAGTGCTCAGCAGTGTCATACCCCACAAAACTTCTGGCTTAGCCAGAAAACCACTGTGTGGGAAATGTCCCAGGTGCAGGTCCACAGAATAAATTTCAAGTATTACTTTGGCCTGGGTACTGCATCTCTTTAGGGAAACTCTCCTTCCCCAGCTAGGTGGTGTATGTACCAGCAAAGAAAGACTTTACTTTTTCCTCTTTCAAAGCAGTTTCTTGAATTTTGTAGCAGTTCAGACCCAGCCACCACCAGCTTCCAGCAATCCTCTGCTTTGAGAAGGGCAATTAAACCTACCTGCCCACAGCTCTTCCCTCCATCATCCAACCACGCATAAAGGCTCCCAATTCTTATGAACTCATGCAAAAGAAAAAGCAAAAAAACTAACCCAGAGCCACTCACACAGACACTGTCACATGTTCTAGGGCCAGATAATGTCATATGAAGTTCACCAGTGCCTGTGGTGACCATGCATGCACGGGATGAAAATTAGGAGCAGGAACACGAAGAACAAGGTGAGTTTTGTGTTTTCAGAAGGTTCAACCTGGTCTCAAGCCCAGCTGAGTTGGGGGTCTGGGTGCCTGGATGACAAAATGGGAGAGAGAAGTGTTACAAGCTAAGCCTCTCCTGGGAAACGAGGTATGGATGGAGCTCGGGCTTGATTTCTGATTTTTAGTCTTGCCAGATGATAAAAGAATGGGATTTCTGGGGTATCTTCTTTCAGAGAAACATGCCCTTCCAGAAGCATGGCTGATCTTTTAAAACTTATATCCACATGAGCTGTTCTTGCCGTTCTTGGTAATCTTTTGTAAGACAGCTGTGAACTGATATATAGGACAAGGGGCCTGGACCTTCACCAGACATCCATTTTACAGTGGGTTTTTTTGATAACTGGAAGTAAACCCATCCTCTACAAGCAGAGTTCAACAAAACCAATGGATAAATATGCTACTCAGTTGTCTCTAAAGATAGGAAATATGACCCCAGTAAAACCAGCCAACACTCTCACTCCCCCATCCTCATTTTCAGCCTGGCATCTCTAGGTGCAGAGGGCCCTACTTGACCAAACCAAGGTTTGCTCCACCCTCCATGGATGACTCCAACAGGTGTTTTGGATCCCATCTGTGTAGGGTCATCCCAAGCACCTGGCCAAGCCACAGGAGTTTCCAAAAGCCAGGTGGAATCAGACTAGGATCATCCAGTAGCAGCTTCAGGCCAGCTCCAAGCCACAGGCGGGGAGGACACAAGACCCTTATTCACAGGAGCATAGCAAAAGCAGAGCAGCTCAAACAAACAAGGCAGCACAACAGCAAACATATTGCTACTGACTCTAAGGAAGCCTCTGTTGCTGGCAGAGGCAATTTCACGTGTGCCTCTGCCTCTCCCACCATCCCCCTGCAATCATCTCCAAGTCATGAGATCTCTTAGGGCTGGGACAGCATTCCTTCTCCCTACAGCTTCTTGGCAGTTTCACAAAGACCTCTTATCATTCCCATCATGCCAGAGCAGAACAAGCAGAACAGGGAAGGGGTGTACAATGCTGCTGCTATTTCTGTATGTGACCTGCGAGGGAGTGTTATGGGAATTATCTATTAATACAACTGTTTAATTATGTCATGGTATGACCACATCTCATTTGCAATGACCCCAACAGCCTTGCTTAAAGGAAACGGTCATTCAACATTCATTATCATGGACAATGATGCTCTGACATCTGTTGCAGTTAGAAAACTACTGTCATGGGAGACTTGAAAGCAAAGTTTGTGGAGTATCATTTGTAGGATGGAAGCTGTAAGGACATTTTTCTTAACCATGTGAATGTTATGGAGCTTTAGTCTGAATGATGGTGCAGTAGGATATGTGATCTCTCCCATCCTTTATCTACCCCAATTTTTCTAATGTGGATATAATTATATTTGTAACAAGTCTACTGTCAACCTGATATGGGAAGCGCTGCAATTTTGCATTGTTTACAGAGGATTATGCACTAAAACCTGATCCAAATTCACCATGCTGCTCTCATATCACCCACAACCCTATATCCCCATGTATCAGGAATTATTTCCACTTTCCTCACCTGTTTTAACCATACAAGCGAGACTGAACCAACCCTATTCTTTTTCTAGTTTGCCTTTGGAAAGGAGCAAATGCCACAACCTCTATTCACTGATTAGTGCCTTAATATGAAGAGAAACCCAGACACTTGCCTAACAAAAAGCTAGCTGGGAGAGTTCCCACCTGAAATTAAGGTTTTTCACAGGAACAGGCTATTTTCCCTAGCAAGCTAGGTGAGCTTGGTCCTGGGGGAATGCATCATTTGCAGTGATCAAAAATATAATTCAAGCATCTGCCTTTGGGCACGTGGTAAAATACTTGGCAAAGGCCATCACCCTCTGCAGCTCATAGGAATTACCAAAGTAAATCGTACCTGAACAAACACAAGTAAATCCCTACAAAATCAACATGAATTCAAGGTCACTTCTGACACAGGTGTATTAATGGATTACGTCCTATTGCAACTGAGCAGTAATGGATGAAAACAGAGACTGTTTTGGGCTATGTGAACTGTGGAGACCACACAAATCCTACCCGCAATCTGGGTGATGTTATTCAAGAAACACCTTCAAGGTCAGCACTTGAGTTCTGCTAAAGTTCATCATCAACTTTAATACGGATGTAGGAGTTATACCAGAGAGCAATGGTTCAATACATCTTAAATGTGAAATGCTGATAGGTTGGCCCAAGAATACTTTGATACTTCAAGAACTACATGATCTAGGATGGAGGAGACTGCTCATTAGACAGGCCAGTCCGTTCCCCCTCCTCTACAGCTGGCACCAAGAACACTGATTCCCTGTCCTTCCTGGTGCTCCATGAGGAGACCAGACCAGATCATGACAGTCAGGTTTCTATCCCTTCCCTCTTGAGACTATGTCCCATCTTATCTCAGAGGGTTGGGCTCCAACTCATGTGTTCAAATACCCTCCACTGCAATAGCCTAAGGACTTCTCAGTCGTCACAGGCAGAGGTGGAGGTCTCTGCAAACAGATGAAACACAGCATAGGCCATAGTAACCTTGTCTCAAGTCAGGGAATGGACCAGTTTCACTATTCTAGGACAGTCCCATCTAGTTTGCAGTAAAATCTAGAGTTTTTCACACCATTTTGACAATGGTGAAGTGGAAGTTTTGCTGCAAACATCAAACTGAAGCAACCCCAGCAAATGCCCAAGAGGGTCATCCTGACAATTTCAATTTTTTTTTTTTCCCCTGTAAATCTTAAATGTAATTATGCTGCACCTGGGATTTCAGCCTGCAGCTAGGACTTGGATTAACACAATCCATATGGAAAAGAAAGCTGTGGAAGGGGCTGGAGGCTTCACCAGTTACACTGGAAACAGCCTGAGCATCTAGGAAGACATGAAGAGGTTAGAGTTACTGGATATGGGCACTAACTGGATGTTCCTGTTCAGACAATTAGCAGGGTCAAAAATGAAACAAACACAGTCTTAGAGAGCTAAGCACCTGAGAAATGAAGCGGCTTGTGCATGTCTAGGGTGCTTGCTCCAGGCTGTCTGAAGGCACAGGCTGTCATCGCTGAACTCATTCCTGCTTTGCTAAAGCCCAGAGCGGTCTCTACCATAAGAGGCTGATATCACTGCAAAGAAGAAACAGACCCCAAACATCTGTCCTTTGCTACTGCCTGTCTGCTAAGGGATGGTGTTGGGGAAACAGTGTAATGAAACAGATGATAATGAAGGACTCAGCTTGTCTAAAGGACACCAGAGGCAAGTCCCTGGAGATCAATGGAGATCCACAGGTGTGAAAGAGAGGAAAAAACAATCCTAAAAACAGCTTGGAAAAGGATTCATAGCAGGGAACAGGACAAGCAGACCATTTCCACCCAAACCAGAAACCCTCCTGGAGGTGCTGTTGACTGTTTATGCAAGCAGCCGTAGCTGGCTTTTGCTCCTTAACTCACCCAGGATGGCGATCAGGACAAGGGAACAAGAAGGGGCTCAACACCTTCTGCAATGAAAAGCCTTGAGGTCCTGGAAAGTCAGAGGACACCAGCGCAGACCCCCTGGACTAAACCATAGCTTATCCAAGGCCAGGCTGGACGGTTTCCATTCTGGGTACCCCTGTGTACCCTGGGTGCCCTTACCTCACTGAATGGGGAGTTTGGGGTGCATGAGAACCAGGATTGGAGCTGGTTTGGGTTCTGCTTCCCAAGGGCTGCTCCTGGGCACCAAGTTGTAAACAAAGTTGATCTCCTTTTGCCTTCAATATTTAAACACTGGAAACAGCAACTAAGCAGTTACAAGTCCACAGAAAGAGCTATCTAACATGAAAATTCTAAAATCTAAATCCTTTTACCTTAGAACCTGGCACACGATGCATTTCACAGCC
Source organism: Athene noctua (assembly GCF_965140245.1). Classification (NCBI taxonomy): domain Eukaryota; kingdom Metazoa; phylum Chordata; class Aves; order Strigiformes; family Strigidae; genus Athene; species Athene noctua. Next base: position 29,668,738 of record NC_134043.1, on the reverse strand, counting down.
CGCTGAGGAGCATCACATCATGTGGTGGAGGGGCAGAGATAAGCTATGCTTGGCACCTGACCAGGAGGAAGACATGACTTTCTGAGCTATTATGCAGAAAATAAGTGTATTTTGCCCCTAGAGCCAGTGTCAGGGAATGGGTTCAGAGCGTGGCTACCCATGACCCCACTCCAGAGGAGGTATTGGAGCCAGTCACTGCTGCTGAAGAGCAGCTTGACACACCTCTGCCAAACTCACTGACATGCCCTAATGGCAAAACTCTCCTTCCTTCACCCTGTTTATTAGTCTTATTAATTTTTTTCCTTTATAGAGGCTTAAAGTTGTTCTGAGATGATCTGTTAGGTCTGTATGGGCTCATTGTGCCTGTTAGTGGCTGCGGATACGTACATACACTGTGGGATGTTTTTAGACTATTACTCTATTTATTTTCAACAGAAGATGAAACAAATAATTATCTTCTGACACCTCCCAGTAAACCCACTGTAACGTAAGACAGCATTTCAGTGGTCCCACACCTGCCCAGGTGCATCCTCTGCCTTTACTCCAAGCAAGGGTGTAAAGCAAGAAGGCATGGCTCAGGCTGGCAAAAGTTCAGGCAGGCATGCGACATGGCAGATGTGGGCATGGAAATGAAGGTGCAGAGCCCAGGAGATGGGCCCCAAGGCTAGGGACAAGCAGATGGGCAGTGCCTTTGGCTTAGCCCTGTGGCCTGCAGCTCCGTGGATGTCCAGACAAAACCCATCCCCTCCATAACCACATGGCTTTTTTTACCACTGCTACCTACTGTGACTTGGCTTTGGACCAATGAGCAGACAGCATGAAGAAGCTACCTGTGTTGGTTTGCCCTCAAAGAAGACCTGCTGCATTCTTGCTACCCAGCCCTGGGCACCTCCTGGCCATGCCTGTCCTGACAGTAATCCCCACGTCAGTCTTCCTGTGCTCTTTGGCAGCACCCTTCTTTTCTCTCAAGCTGGGTGGCTTTAGCACCAGCCATGGGATTTATTTTGAGCTGCATGTTGTTTCCAGCCTGCTGACCTGCCCTAGGCTCTATTTTGAAGGTCCCACTTCCAGGAGGATCCCATGTCCCTCCTGAAGCTGTCCCAGTGCTTCATTGCCCTCTTTGTTCAAGACATGAGACATCTTCCAGCTAGAAAAGACAGAGCATTTGCTTTTCTCCCCACAACTCAACCCTGGAGGGATGGGAAGGACTGGTGGGACGCATCCAGCAGCCTCAGCGCTGTGCAAGTGCTCCCAGCAAGGTTGCCTAAGGAGAGCTTTGCTGGTCAATCTGCTCTCTAATGAGTTTCCGTGCATCTGTCTCTGCACTGTACCACCAGTGAGCACCATTATTCCCACCTCTTTTGAACATGCTGATGGCTCCCACCACCTTGCTGGGACGAGGTGGCCACTCATCAGGGCTCAGACCAGGCAGGAGGAGGGAAGGCAGAGTTTTTCTTCTGAACAGAAAGAGAATGCAGAGGGGGAAGGTTGAAGAGCCCAAGCCCCTGCTGTCCCTGAGGATGCAACAGCCCAGAGGGCCGCTCCTTGCTGATCTAACAAGAGGCTGATGAGCAGGTTCAAGCTAGGATCTGACTCTTGTGCTTCCTGTCACAATTCCTGCCTGTCTGCTGCTCCAGGACATGGAGCCAGCATCAACCCTCATCCCTTTTCCATTGCTTACAGCCTACCCCCGCAGGTGACCATGCAGGGGGGCCGCTCACCCAGGTGGAGCTGGAGGCACTCGTGTCACTGCAGGATGCACACGCTATATAATATTACATATATATGATGCAGCAGTAGTGCAGCCTAACATCCTTGGAGACTCCCATGGCCCTGCGGCCACGCACTGCAGAGCAGGGCTTTCCGGCTGGGGGAGGGATGGCTGTGCCTGAGCAGACCTGGCTGAGGCACAGGGGGGCTGCAGGAGGTGCCAGGGGGCAAAGCCAGGCTCTGCCCGCCCCTCCTGTTTCTTCAGGCTTGCACTTGAGATTGCCAGTCTGCTGCAGCATGGGCTTGGGGGTTGAAATATTGGCAGATGAGGTCCTTCAGCTGAGCATTGCTCATGAAGCCCCCAGTGAGCCCCTCAGCAGCAACTTTGCACTGCCATCCCCCAGCTCTGGACCTAGCCTGCATCCTCCATCGCACCTCTGCCATCCCGGCCACGTGGGCAGGGCAAGAGGCCTTTGTCTCTGACAGATTTTATGTACCTCTTAGTCTGTGAAATGCCAGCCACCTCTCCAAAGCCTCTGCAAGCCATATCACTGCCCAGTACCTAAAAAAGCCCCCAGCAATGTCAGGCCTTAGCTCCACAGGTGTAAACACGGACCTGGCGACTTTCACAGCACTGAGCAGGCAATGGCAGTGAGCTGGCATGAAGCACCCCCCCAGAAAGGCTCTCTAAACCACAGAAACTACCCATGACATGCTGGCTCCGCAGGATACAGCTCATCTCAGCCACTGGAGATGCTCAGATAAATCATCTGCTTATCAGCATCCTCCTGTTACACCCAGTAATAAATGAACATAAGCTGCTTTTCTTTTCCTCCAGCCGTTGAGGCAAGCAGAGCAAGCAAGCTGTGTTTGTGTGGTTTTTGGGTGAGTCATATGAGTCCTGTCCCCCCCATCCGAACTGCCAAGCCCATTTAGACCTGAAAATAACAGCAATGATGAGAGTGGTCTGGTGCAGCAAAGGCATTTGTGGCATGGTTCGAAATGGCAGCCTGGGGTTTTTCTTTCAAAGGGAGATGTAAAATCGAAGCATCTGACTTCTGGTGGCTTGAAGCAGGCATGTCTTCCTTGGTCTGGAGAGGGAAGCTGCCACCCAGAAATGCTCTGGCTGGAGGGTTAAAGGATGGTCTGTGGGACAAAACGGAGTTGGCAGGCTGCAACATGAATGAATCCAGACTTAAGAAGAAGCATCAAGGCCATAACACAGCAGGAAAGGCAGAGCTGTCTTGACAGGGTCCTCAGATTGATAGGAAGAAGGAAACTTTTTAGTCCATCCCAGTCAGAAAGTGTGTTCCACTTCATATAAGAAAAACAACTTCCTGTGCATCTGTAGCTGTGGTTTCCTTCTTTCCTGGCATTTCTGATGAAGCTCCAGCCAGAGATGAGCTTGCTTTCTTGCAGATTTTTCCGATGTAGTTCAGATTTCATTCTGAGGTGCACCCAAAGCCAGGGGCATCACAGGTACCCGATATCAGAAGGGCCCCTCTGACCAGCTACGGATAAGGGGAGAAATCCCCACATGGGTGCACCGGTCAAAGTACAAGCAGCCCCCTGTCCTTGCTTCGTTTGCAAGCTCCCAACAACAGCGTCATGCTGCTCATCACTCTGCTCAACATGTCCTTTCTGGGCAACCAGCAAAACATTGCTTGAGGTAAGAAGGAATAATCCCCATGTTGGATTTTTGCTGTTCTGTTGGAGGCTAAAGCCCCCCAGCCAGTTGCAGAAAAGTGCAGTTTGGGGAGCCCGAGCAGCCGGGGGATGCTCCTATGGAGAGAGCAGTTTCCTTGTGCCACCTTGTGGAGTCCAGCAAAAATACAGGCAACAAGCATGGGAAGCCAGCACGTGAAAAGGGACTCTTTTTTTTTATTATTATTATTTAAAAGGGTTATTGCTTTGCAAAGGCAGCTCTCTTTTTACTGCTCCCAAGACAAGCTCTCTGATATCTGATATGTACATTAACCCTGAGAGAAGTCTCCATCCCTAATTTGCATCTTGATTCCTTCCCATTCACTCTCTCCTGGTCACCAGCCTAGCAGTGAGAATAGCTCTATGTTGAGTTTATTAAAGCCACCATCATCTCAAATGATACATCAAGGCTGGAAGTATTTACCTCAGCTCTGGATGCTGAAGCCACACCCTCACTCTTCTCAGGGAAAGCAAATATGGGCCATGATCCAAAGGTGGAAGCATCTAAAACATCACTCAGTTGAGCTCCGGCCCGGGAACACAGTTTTCATGACCAAAATCAGACACCACCAAAGAGCTCTCTCCACCTTCTTCCTATCAACCAGACTCAGGACCTCCTTTCTAGGAGACCTCTCTAGAAAACTCCCTTTACAACCTCAGGCAACCAAGATCTCCAGTGATGTGACACCCAGGTGCAGCTCAGTCTAGCCTCCTGAGCTCAGGCACAATCTGTGTGCTCCACCACCCCTGCCTGGGGCCGGGTATGGAGACAAAACACTGGGATTTTTGTCTATAACTGAAGACACTGCATATTTCTCTTTCATAAACAAGTTTTTCACAGCTCTCTTGCCAGGTACAGTCAAGGGAGAGGTGTCCTCCCCACCCTACCAAAAGCTTAAACCATGGAAAAGAAACAAACACCATCTCTAAGAGTGTCTCTTCTTTTTTTACCTTTGGAAAGCTCTCCCAGTCTCTGAGGAGAGCTTACAATTGCCTTTTTCTCCTCCCTGTTTCTTCTCTTGGTAGAGAAGGAAAATCCCAACAGCTATCCCATGACCAGTGAAGTCTAGCCAGGGCTGGCCTCTTACAGGGGGAAAAGCCAAATCTCCTCCTCTCTCTTTCTGTTATTCCTCATCCTAGTTGAATCCAGGCCAAATTGGCATTTTTGTGAAGACTTTCAGGTCTTTTATGTAAAAATCACTCCTGATGTTAAATACCAAAGAAGACTTGACCCTTGTTTGCTGTACTTCTAAATCCCCCTGCAGCATCCTCCTTTAAATATCCCATACCCCACTCCAGTTAAAAACCTTATGCCTGTGGTCCACCAGTTTGTGATATGGAAGTACTCAGTTTGGGGGGAAAAAGGAGTGTTTCCCCCCTCTCTTTGTGCCATTGACTTCTTTGGTCTTGTCCTTTGGACTGAGAGCCCCTGGGGACTGAGGCAATTGCCCACTCTGTGTTTGTACAGCACCTTGCAGAACCTTAATCAAAACCAGTGCTACAGTGCTCCACCAAAGCACAGCTGGAGGAAACCACTGCCGCCAAGACACTCCTCTATACAGGACCTCATAACTCTATAGCCATATAGGTCAGCTTAAAGCCACATAATGCACCCCAAGCCCCCAGAACATCACAAGACTGAGAAACCCTTGGGAAACGTTGGACACAGAGGTGGTCCCTGAACACTCTCTGAGCTTTCTTCCGTTTAGGGGGATTTATCCAGCTGCCAGGATGTCGTTGTAGGTGCAAGGAGAGCATCTCCCAGACAGGTATCCAGTTAATGCATCACCTTTCCAGAGGCAATTAAGGCATCTGACGATCAGCCCTTCCAGGGAAACTAAACGTCAGACCCCTGCAGTCATCCCTGCTGCCTGCTCTAAGAGGCATCTTGACAGGGGATTAGTTCACATACAATGGCTTTTCTTTCAGCCTGTGAGCTTCTAATTTGATCCAGGGACTTGCAGAGCAGAGAGCTGGCAAAACTAGATGACCAGATGTTTTCTGAGGAGGCTTGTGTTCCTCTGTGGCACAGTGAGAAGGATGTCAGTGGCAGCCTTGCTCAAGGATATAGATCAACGGAGAAATTAGTGAGAACATACTGCTGTCAGCACGAGCAATGTACATGTTGTACTCTGTACATCACTGCACGTTCCTGCTCCACCTAAGCCTCCCTGCCGCAGAGCGGAGGAGGAGGTCAAATTACTGAACCCGTTCTTCAGAGCCACAGAAATCCTTTGGTGTTAGCTCTGCAGCGGGTTGCTCTCTGCCCCAGCACTCTGTTGAAACAGGGGCAGCAGCCGGTATTTTTATGGCCATTAGGTGCAAGGCTTTGGAGGTGAAGTGGGAGTGGGATGCTTTGCAAGGCTGTTGTGGCACCCTGGTTCACCATGGCCTGAAGACTGCACCATGAGATGCCACACAGCAGGGTCTGGTCCTTTTTCTGGGTATCATGTAAATGCCCCATCAGAGCTCACCTTCTGGTGCGTGCACCCAAACGGGTGAAATGATAATTTGGAAAAGCTGATGGACTGCCTTGGAACCTGATGCTGCAGTCCAGGCTGTGCCTTTGCAGGATACAGCCTTTTCCATCGTGCTTGAGCCTCCAGGGCATGTGCTCTGAACTGGAGGGGTTTTCAACAGGAGACTGGTTTCTGAGCTGCAATCTAACAAATATATTCACCCCTGAGAGGGCACTGGCATGACCAGTCATCACTAGGTCAATCCTCACATCATCAGCATCCAAAATGCTGTTGTCACCAGAAAAGGTGCCCTCACTAAGGCAGAAGGTTAGGGGCAGCCTCGTGGAGGTCATGCTGAGACCAGCACGAGGAGCTGGAGCAGATGGGGTGTACAGGGGAATTTAACAACCTGCTCTGACAGCCCGTCATCAGGGTGCTTGTCTCACCTCCTCCCAAAGATAGCTGCAAGTTATGATTTTGGGTTAGAAAGGGCCATGCATTAAGGCTTAAGCCCCAGCCTGCCAGAAGCATTTTGTTCACGGTGGATAATGCTTCCCTTATGGGCAAAAAAGGACCACAGTCACCCAATATATAGCACAATTGTTCTCTGGCTGGTGACAACTTCACTTTGAATCAGCACAGCAAGGAAGGCTTGGGATAGGCACCCAAAATAAGCACCTCAACTGAGTAGCACAGGTGGCCTTGCCATGGGGCCTCCTCAAAGCTTGGCATAAGGATAAGCTCCACTCACGTCCGAAGCCATATCTGGGGGAGAGGCTGGGATGAGGTCAGCCAGAGGACCGGGCCACTGCCAGTGGTGCCTCAAGTGTGCTGGCAGGTTTCAGCAAAGCAAGAGGCAGAGAGTGCTTCTTGGGGCTAGGGGCAAGTACATGCTGCTGTAAGAGGCAATTTCTTCTTGTATTTCTGGCTTTCCATCCCAGGTAGGGTAATGCATCTCTGGAACCTTGTGTCTGAGGTAAATGAACTCTTTTGTCTCTTACCTTCATATCTGACTCATGTTAGGAGTGTTTTTGGGACAGCTGGCAATGTACCAGCATTTTACTTCCCTGGGAAGACTGACCAAAAGAGTAACTCACCCAGCACCTGTCCTTGTTGCTGGTACCTCTACCTTTTCCTTTGCACATGAAGGAAAAGCTGGGGAGGTCCATCTCCCCTTGGTGCCTGTCACCACCTCTCTGCCAAAGCTGCTCCTGTGCTGACTGCAGGCGGCAAGAGAAAAACCATCCTCTGTGCGAGAAGCTGCTGGCACAAGACCTCCCAAAGCAAAAACACATGTTAAAGGCAGCCAGGCTGGATGTGAGTCTTTCTAATTCAAGAACAATAAATTCGATGGATTGAGGAATCAAAGCTGTCAGTGCCAGAGGACAAAAAAAAACCTCTTCAAAAGTATTACATTGCTCCAAAGGCAGGGAGAAAGCCTAACACATTGTGACTGGCAGAGTAAACAAATCAAAGAAATGCTGTGTTTGTGGATGGTGCTCACTGGCCACTTAGCATCCTTTCCTCTCTTTTTGGAGGACCAGAGACCCTTGAGTAATAGATAAAGCAAGAAAAACCACACACAAAGTAAAGCAAGAAGATCCAAGTTTTGGCATCCATCCCTGAAGAGGAAGAGGAGCTCGACAGTACACAGTCTTCAGTCTCACAAGCGCTGATGCACACGGGTGCATGCTGTGGAGGTGAAGATGGGCTTGAGCTGGAGCATCAATTCTCAGATACAAGACCTTGCCCTGGCATGTGGCTGCCTGGCCGGGCAGAAGCAGTCTGTCAAAGCTGCTGGCCTGCAGGTTTTTTGCATCTCTACAAAGCCCAGAAAAGGTCTGAAATAGTGGCTTTTTGTGCCTAGCAAGTCTCTGCTGATCCAGCACTGATCAGAAGGTTTGATGGAGAATGGGTGTTTGAGATGGAGAATGTGTGCTAACCCACCTCATTTATCAGAGTGGAAAAGCAGACTCTCCACTGCTCCATCTTTTTACCAAAATTACTCCTTACCTGATGGAAACCAGACAGCCCCCAGCATATTCACCTTTAATCCAGCTCCAAATCATCCCCACATTGAAAATCATCTCAGCCTGCAGATAGCCTGAGATTGGAACAGTGGGATGGAGGTTACATATATTTGGAGGGAGCTGAATTAGACTATTTACTTGCAAGAGGATAAAACATCCCCTGTGAAAGCTGATCAGGCTTGACACACTTGAAAGCTCCAGTGTCTGAACTTTGGAGAGCAGGTTCAGGTGAAAGGAGCAGGCTGGACTCTGCCATCATCAGGGAAAAGTTTGCCTTTGCAGGCAAACCCTTGGGGTGATGCAGGAGTGCCTATTCACAGCTCTTTTGGGAGCAAGAAATTTGGATACGGCATGGTCTGTCATGGACTCACCCTCTCCACATGCCTCCTTCCTAGGAGTGTCAACGTGCCTTCCTGGAGGGAAGGGGACAGCATGCCTGGCCACCTTACTGATGGACCACAGTGGGCCAGAGCAACTCCATCAGGCTTTGCTGGCACTCAGGCTTGCTCCTCCTGAGTTTTACTGGCATAAATGTTCGGTTCCATAAAGATCAGTCCCGTTTCAGCTTGCTTGTAGTTGACAGGTGACTTGCTTCTAGGTAGCACAGGGATTTTTTGGGGGACAGGCATGCTGTTGTTCTGCCTTGGGGAAATGATGTGATTTTCACGTGTCTCTGCTGCAGAACGAATGAATGAGACGTTTGACAGAGGGCAGATTTGTAAGGCTGGCAAGCCTGTGCTGGCTCCAGGTTTTACAGGGAGAGCTGAAGGCTTTTTTTCCACTAGTTTCTGCCATGAGCGGTTGGAAAGGGTGATAAACAGCAACGGTAACCATGCAAAACCATCCCCACCTCTTCCTGCCCCCCTGGACAGGTTGATCTTTCATATCCAGGGACATCCCCAGCCCAGGGGCCGCAGCACAGCTCGCAGGAGCTGCAGGTGTGGGTGCGAGGAGGCAGTGGCCCAAAGGAATGCCCAGATTTGCAGGGAGAAAGCTTCAGAGGTTGCCCAGTAATCGGGAGAGGTTTCCATAAACTCCTGAGCCTCTGCAGCCGACATTTGCTCCCTAAAACTGAGCTACAGGACAAAAACTCTCAACTTCTCCTTTGGCTCTGTAAAACTAGGCTGGCTTCCTCAGCAAAAAAAGCCCAACAAATGACAAATCCACTTGCTAAACTTAAAAGCTTCAGCAAACCAGTATCCTTTTCTGCAGGCAAATAATTTGTTAAACATTTTTTTACTTGTTGTATCCAGATTTTAAGTGGGAGGATATATCTGGTCATTCATGCTACTTTATCAGATTAGGTTTTTTTCCCACACATGCCAGACCTTAATTTGCTATTGAAGTTAATTCCACTTACTGGTTTGCATTTGATTGTGTGTGAATAACCTGGCAGTGCTGAGGAACAGATATGTGCCTAAAGAAAAACGATTGGGTTGTGTCTGCTTCTCTGATGCAGCTCGTGATGTATTTTCATGCAGAAAAACACATTGGTCTGAAAATTGCCTAGACCAGCCAGAAATGCATCCATGCTTCAGGTGAGTTTCCAGATGGATTTGGGCAAAGGCCTTGGCTTTTTTTAACTTCCAAAGGAGTTCCAGCCATTTACAGGGGAAAATTCAGTATCTCCCAAACGATGCCTCATCAACTCTACCCAAAGCAGTGAACGGCACAGTGGAAACAACACAGTTTTGCCTCCTTGTTAGAAACTCAATATCTCCAGAAACCTCAGACACAAACATCTCAAGCACAAGTTGTTCCATATGCTCAGTGCAAATCCCAGACAAGCCCCTGAGGAACAAATACATACTGACCACATACATGCTATTTCCTGGGTTTAGTTAAAATGCTAATTCCAAATGAAACAGCTATGTGGAGACACTGTTTATACCAGCTCCCCATCAAGTGATGGGATGTTTATAAGGGAGAGAGCAAAGTTTTACAGCCTGTACCCCTGTGCCCACTCAGCAGGACTGCCTGGCAGGAGAAGCCCCTTGCTCAAGGGGTCAGCAAGGGGACAGCAGGGAGTCCCCCATGGATGGGGGAAACAAATGCATCCCGCCTGAGGCTACCTTTAGCAACGGCAATGCAACACGAGGATGCTCCATAACTAAGGCTACTCCTTGTCACCACCAGAAATAGGGTGTTACCCTCTGTGTTGCAGCAGATCCGTGATGTCCTGGGGAGCAGTAGTCACCTCTGCCCACCATGACTCTCTCCAGACTTTGCTGCCAGCACTCTGCCAGCTCCTGCAGTCACTTGCACCCTCAGGAAAGAAAATACATGTCCTATATTAAGGCCCAAGAGACTAGAGAGGGACTATCTGGTGTGGGATGAAGCCAAAGAAATTAAGTCCAGAGAGGAAACCAGGAAGCTGCCTGATGTGAGAAATGGAGAGGGGAGTGTGAATTCAGTCCTGCTCAAATCCATGTGATCACCTTGAGGAAAATGTGGGGGTTTTTTCTCACCTTAATTTACAGCTCTTTTCAATTCAGGAGAGTGGCTCAGTTTTCACAGATGAATTAAGCCTGTTCAACTTCGCATCAGCTCCAAATATTAAAAAGAAGAGGTATTTTAGGCAGACCACCTGGCAGGAAAGCATGGCAAGGGCTGATTAAGGACCTGGTGCCCCACGGGAGAAGCAGCAGCCCCAAGGTTGGGGTGTGGGGCACAATCCCCATGGGATCTAGCATTGCTGCTGCCCTGGCTTTGTTCTCACTCTACCTGCAAGGAAGAGATGCTCTTGGAAAACTCCATTTACCATGAAAAAACCCACATGGGCAAAAATAATATATTCTTAGTCCTTTAATAGGGAACCCTAACAAGAACATACCCCCTGGGGACTGGAATGTATAGTATATCAAGACAGAGCTTTACATTTCCAGTACTGTCCTCTCCCCCTTACCATAACACATGATTTTTTCTCTTTACCGCTGGTGCACAATGACCACAGGTTTCCAGTGAACTGACTACAGCAAACCCTCAGGTCTTTTCCCCGCCCCGTATTTTCCCAACTAACATAACACTCATTCATGGGTATGAATAATTCCCTATAATTCCTTTTTGGTTCTCTGCCGTTACATCATCCCATCCGCGTGGGCAGTGAGTATTTCTGGCTTCTCCCTGACTCCAACTCTTTTCTAGCCACCTCATCTCTCTCCCCAGTAATTAGCAACAGTCGTTTCCATCACAAAATGGGAAGTTTCATTGAACTGTTGAAATTCAGCTCATTTCAAATGGCTTTTTATGCAGCACAGGACTTTGAAGTTGCTGCAGGACATGGAGGCCAAGACTTTGAAAGTCTTTTTTTGATCACCTTGTGCAAGGCATCACCTGGAAGTATCTAATGCAAGAAAACAGGAGTAACCCAAAGCAACAGCTCACAAAGTCCACGTTGGCCAAAACATATCTCACACATGCTCTCCAAATTATCTCTTAGTCTGAAAAAGAGCTTAGCCAGCATCTTTCCTAGAAGTCGAGCATCACAGGTCACATTACAGTTTACTGACCTACAAGCTGTGCATTGTGTGAGAGGAGAAAATATTCACATTATTTACATATTTGAGAGTAGTTCCTTGTCGTTACAGAAGCTGAAAAGCCCTTCCAGAAGAAGGGCTTTCTGCAGAATGCCATTGGTCAGGGCTCCAAGTTTCTGCTTTTGACTTACAATCTTTACTACAGCCCATGGATTAAGAGTAAATATACACTCAGATAATATGCACAGCCCTGGTGTAGGCTTGCATTTATTGCTTCTTCTGGGTTAGCCTTTTGCCATAATTTATTAACAGTATTAGCCTCAGAATGTTCCAACAAAACAGGCAAAAAAATCACTGATTTATCAAAAGCAAAATGTCTTCCAGCATACGCAGATATTTTTAAGAGCTTTGATTTTGGGGAAAAAAAACCCAACTTGTAGAAACCAAGCTCAAAAGACTCCAACATGTGCTCAGCTCCGTAATACAGCTCTTTTCCCTGCAGCAGACACATTGATCCCCATTTTTTGCCCTTCACATTAGCTAGGGAGGCAAACCCCACTATCATACAGATAAGGAGGTGAGACAGAGCAGACAAATTGCCTGTAATCATACAGCCAGTAGTAGAGAGATCCCAAGACTATGGTTTCTTCAACACTACTCCCAGGAGTCCTAGGAACCCACTAACATCTACCCCACTGACCTGTGCCGGGGCACAGACCTCCCTCCCCTGATGCCAATTAGGGAATGTGCCCTTGATTGCAATTAAGCCCAGCTTGCACCCAGGGTGTTGGGATGCTCATAGCATCCCCATGGCTTTCCCAAGCCCCCTCCTAGTGCAGCCTGCCTTGAACCCACTATCACAATTTCATCCATGAGGATGGGAGGGACATTTTCGGTGATATTTTAATTTCTTCACCGGGGTTGCAGGATGGGAAGGACAGACTGACCAGTTTGCTTCCTCTCTGCATGCTTGAGAGATGCTCTTGCCCTTTCCCCCTAGCTGTTTCGAAGTTGAGGGTGGTATCAAATGTAGCACAAATACATCAAGAGATATTTGTGCAGAGGCAGACAGACTAACAGAAAGCGTAGGAGAAAAGCAGAACCAAGAAAAGCTTCAGAAAATATGTCTTGGACCACTTCCTAACCGGGGTGCTGGTGGCGGGGGAAGGATTTGGATGAAAGCAATGGCAAATCCTTTGGAACTAATGAAAACCATCTATTGCAAGCAAAATTAAAATCCAGTCTGCAACCCCGCCCTTGTTCTAGCAGAGCAGCTCTCTGCCTTGCTTTGCAAGCTGGAGAAAGAGCTTGTTCTTCGAAACAGGGGTGTGAGGCCATAGCCAGATCCCATGCCTCCAGTCCACCATGCAGATGCTCAGGCTGGTGATGGAAAAATATTGCAGCAACCCTTGGTTTTAGTGGTATCCACTAATTTCAGAATAAGCAGCAGCCCTGTCTTACAGGAGCAGGTTTTATTTGAGGGAAGGAATATGATCCTGGGCTTGGTGGATGCCCGAGGAGTCCCTGGAGGAAAAGCCAGCAGATGGTGCTCAAGGATGGAGCCATGGCAGGATGCTCCTGGGTGTCCCCACACAATGTCCTCTCCCTGAGCCGGCCACCCTGTTCATGTGTGAATCACATGGGGGAAACCCACAGAGAATTTCTTGAATTGGGTGATAGTAATGGCCTGGTTGAAGTGCATCTGGACACAGAAAAGAGCTGCAAAGTTTCACCACACTGCCTGTTTCACTGAATTTTTTAAGCATCCTAAGCTGACACCCTTATTCTGGTGATGGGAGAACATCAAGGTCCCCTTTGCATTCAGTCAAGGATGTAGCACACAGGGCTTTTTTGTCGTGGGTGGAAAGAGAATTCCTCAAAACCCTCTTCCTGACTCATAGCATTAATCACATCTAGTTATTAATACACCAGAGAGGAAATCTTGCTAAACTTAGTCCCAGCTGTCTCTAGAAATTACCAGTGCGACATGATTCAGCCTTTTACTAATTATCAGAGAGGGTTTATTTAGTGTCTGGGGATGGAAAGAAGTCTGTCCCTGCAGATGTCACCTCTTCCCTGGGGGTTTCACTCACCCCCAGACTGTCACAGCAGCTGCTGTGGGGACCTGCCCCTCTTCCCTGTTGCTGCCACGATGGATGGGAACCACTTTGCAGGCTGTCACCAATGCGAACATAGAGAGAACTGCTAAAGGAAGGATTGGAAAGGATTGTGAGTGGAAGGGGTAAAAAAAAAACAACAAAAAAACCCACCCTGAAAGGCCCTCAGCATCCTGGCTGGCTGCTCTCCCCCTGTGCGCCAGCTACAAAGCCCCTTTTTGGAAAGGAAAACCTTTCAGCTTGGTTATTACAGTCATAAAGGCAATCAAATGGGAATTTAAGACCTCATAGTCTCATTTAGTTATTGGAGCACTCGGTCAAAGTCACTTCTGTATTAACTGTGTTAAGACAAAAGAAGAATAAATTCTAACTTCCAAGTTAAATATGTTTTTAATTGAGGTGCAATAGGTGTGCAATGCAGGTTGTACACGTTTTGCCAGTATTGTTACATTATTTATCTACGATACTCTATCTTGGCTGTTTTTCACTGCAGTTTATGGGGGTGCCTGGAGCTTTCCTGTGGTTTGTTCTTTTGTTTTGGTCAGTCAGTTAAAAATGTTTTCTTGCACTCCTTCATTGCCACACAGAAAACTTTGGTTTTCAAAGGCATATCTGAAGTAAAGGCAATAGAGATCCCAGTTGCTATTAAGCTCATATGATCAGACTGGTTTCCACTGGTGGTGGCAAACTGGAACTGCTGGATCCCACTTGGTGGATGTAATTCCCACTGGATACATCGTACTGGTAACAGCCGGGCTGAGATGCGCCAAGAGGGGCAATAGCTGAAGGCCCAAAGGCAGGAGAAGATGCAGGGCAGCACATTGCTGGCACCTGCCTGTTCATTAGGAGGCTGGCAAGGGGGCCAGAGCTCTCACGGCCATGAACTGCTGCTTTACTGGGATGCTGGTGCCACCACAACATCCCAGTTGGGATCTCCTCCTGACAGCTGAATTCAGAAGGGAAATCCTTTGGTTTGGATGCTTCTGCCAACATAGTGCACCTCCGTCATATGTATTTTTCCCATTAGCAGCTGTCCCTCACACATTCTGGCTGCTCTTACATGTTTGTCATTGATTTCCAGCAGACCTTGTTTCCTCCATGCCCTCCTCAGCTGCCCACTGACACCCAGTGAGGAGCTGAAGCTCCCTTTTGCCAGGCACATTTATTATTTGGGAACACCCTGCCTTTGAGCTCCAGCTTGCCAGATTTGGGGGGGACGTGACACCCTGCTTGCTTTTGGGCGTGTGGTTGGAGATGTTTGCCCTGGATCCCTCTGCAAGGCCAGCACTCAGTCTCTGCAAGTGCCAAGCCAAGCACCATTTCTAAAATGAGCTATTGCATCAGTTCAAGGGCTCAGCACTTTCCTGAAGCATTCCAGCTATTTCTTTATGTGGCCAGTCTTTCAAACAGCACAAAATCTAGAGCAAACATAATAAATCCCCATTTGAAATGAACAAAATTTGACTATTTGATTCCAGAGACGCCATCTCAGTTCCAGCCTTATATGGAACCAAATAAGGGCAAGAGATAAGAATTAATGTTTCCATACCATCATTTCTTGCAAAACACAACCCAGTCCAGTCTGAAATGTTTAACTTCAACCAGTGACATGCTGTCACTCAAGGCAGAGGGCTAAAATTAGCCCCCCAGATCTGCCTGATAGGCTCTGCCTAATAAAAAGTTAAAGGTGTATTTTCAGAGCACATAGGTTTAAAAAAATCACTGGTCTGGAAGGAACATGCTGACTTGATTTGATGACTTTCAAACTTTTACTTTAAACCTTTCAGTAAGCTATATGTATTTTTAAATATTTATCTTTATGCTAAGGGGCTAAATTTTATTTGTAAGTTATGCTATAACATAATCCACCCAGTTCTTCTCCCCATCTGGGCAGGTAAAAAAAAGCTGATACATGAAAATAGGAAACTGTCTTAAGAAAAGACTCTCTCCCCCCGCACTGATGCTCCTAATTGTTCAGGGGGAGAGTCTGAGCTTTCTGCAACCTTGAGCATCTCCAAAGGGCGCTTCGCCAGAGCCCTGCATAACTTGGTATGGTCCTTGGCACGTTCTGGCTCCTGCAAAAACCCAAGTCCAGCCCTTGCCAACTGAAAGGCAAAGTTAAATCAGCTCCTGCAAACCCTGCAGGGCTTTTTTTTTTTTTTTTTTTAAATATATTTCTTCTTACTGATAGAAGGGAGAAGCATTTTGGAGACAGCGGGACCAGCGCGGGAAGGGGAAGCCACACAGCGCGGAGGCGTCCCCCAGGGCGGGGGGGGGCGGATGGGGGGGGGACCGCGTGTGATGAGCGGCTCTGACCTCAGCCCCGGGAACGCCAGCACCAACCATCTGGATCCCATTTGCGACGTTGGATCGCCCGGCCCCTCGACACTCCCGCGCCAGCCGCCTCCTCCGGCCTCGCTCAGACCCACAGCGGCTGCCTCGCGGGGACCAGCGCACCCCTATTTCCCTCGCCCCACCGTGCTCACACCCCACCGAGCAAGGCGAGTGGGCAGCCGGAAGGTTGAGCAGCGCTGGTACGCCATGAAGCAAGGGTGAGAGGCGCGTCAGAGCGGAAAATCCTGGAATAAGCAACTTTTTTTGGGGGTTCACTCAGGGGTAAGTGTTGCTTTCCATGCGGGAGCCCTTAGCCTGGGCTCAGCAGCTGCTGCACTGCGTTTCTCCTCCTCAGTGGGGTGTTAGTCTTTGGGGAGATTTCAAGGAATTTTGGACAAAACCCATTCCATGCGGAGAGCCGTGTCCTCACAGGAAAGCTACCCTGAGGCTTGCACTGCGCTTGGAAAAGCGGAGCAAAGCAGCCAGCTTGCTCACACCCGGAGCCTCCTCCCCAAGCCAATGCACCGCAGGTGTATGGGGATGTTCCTGGCCCCACCAGTGCAGGAGAATTAAATTCATTCAAAAGCACCAAGCAGGGTTTTTTCCCCCACTGCTGTGGGACAGTGTTTGCCTTCAATGCCTTGAAATCACTCCACAGCAGCTTGGTGGGACTGGAGCAGGATGCCCCTGGAAGCGGCAGGGTGGGTTCCCCGAGGAGGCCATGTCGTGATTTTGGGAGCAGCATGGGCACAAGGAGGTGGGTGCATGAATGGGACCCTGCAAGGAGTCCAGCTAATTGGGGTGTCTCACTGCCCCTTTCCTGCTCCCGAGGCATGCCCCCAGGGCTGGGGGTTGTTTGACAGCAGCCCTCACCCCTCTTGCCTCAAGGCATGGTAGGGTGAACTGGCCAGAGATGCTTATCAGCCTGTCCACCCCACACAGGTCCCACTGCCAGGAATGTCCCTGCTGCTCCAAGGTGGGCCAGCACTGTTGTGGCTCCAGGGATAATCCTCATCTCCTTGTGGTCATCCGTGGAGAGGGAAGTTGGCCAAACATCAGCTATTTTTCCCCCAAGGGCTCTCCAGCCTTTCATAGAACACCACCGCTCTCCACAGCTCCCATCTCTGCCTCCTCCTGCCTTTTCCAGCCCTTTCCCTCCATAGCCCCAGTCACCCTCAGCTCCCTGGAGCTTTGCACACAGTGATGCTCTTGCGGAGGGGGCAGCTATGACTAATCGTGGAGACACCCCACCACCCTCCCCCTTGGCTCAGCAAAGCCCTCCCTTCCCAGCCGGAACCTGGGGTGAGAAAGGGTTGTAGCCAAATTGGTTTCCTGACCATGCACAGGGGCCAAAACTGGCTGGAGCGGAGGTGGCCAAAGCCACTCTGGTTCCAACGGGCGCAATGGGAAACTCTCAGCTCATTTCTGGTTGCTGCGATGATTCATGTACGCTCTCAGGGGAGGAATGCTGTGTGTTTCAAACTTCTGGCCTTACCCCATTACTTACTGGTTTTTAAAAATTATCAGTATTTATGGTTGGATAATTACTGTGCTTATATAGTGCTGTTTCTGGGTCACAGCCACCCGGTTTAGGAGCTTTGTGGAGGCCAGAGAGATGTCTCCAGCCAGAAGCTGTTTCAGGGAGCTGGAGGACCCCTCCAAAGTCACGTAGGAATGTGGTGGCAGAGCAGAGACGCAGCTCTGCATCTTCCCAGTACCATCCTTTGACTCACCAGTACCAGAAGCTCAGGGAAACAGGCGTTCTGTCCCCAGCTTTATACCCTCGTTCCACGCTGGTCTTTGCAGAGAGGGTTGACCCTGACCAGGGGTGCAATGACATTTCTAAGACAGGAGTTCAGGGCTGCACTCTCACTGCTGCTGCATCATCATTCATTTCCTTTCCATTTTCCATCAGACTCCCCAGTTCTCTTTCTGTTTTTTCAAACTTCTTTACAATTTTTAATTCAAATGCAGCAACTTTCCCCAATTTCAGGGTGAGCTAAACCAGCCCCCGCTGTATTCCCACATGTCAAGAAGAAAAAATGTTGTTCCTCTCCTAACTTTTGCTACGTGCCTGTCTGGGACGAGGAGGGAAGAGAACATCTTATTCCTTCCATCAGTGCAAACTCTGGTAACTGCATGGTCTTGCCAGCCTTGGACTGTGTTCTCCCAGCCTGGATGCATTTGATTTGCAGCAGAGATGAACCTGCCCCCGTGTTGGGCGTGCACAGCAGCAGGGCTGGCTACGGGTGGCATTGCATGCCTGCTCCCCACTGTGAATCACAGCCAGCCTTACCGCTCTGCGTGCCCATCACTTTTTCCACCTTTTTAAGTGATCTGTGTTCCACATTAAGGAGCCGATTTGTTTGGGTGGAGAGGCTCTGGGAGGCTTAGGTTACTATACATAAAGAGTCATTGATCTTTGAGGGAGTTTCCTCTTTTTTTAGCAAATACTCCCTTTCCTCTTATTAACTACTCTATTTCAGTCTCAGTCTTCAGATGAAAAAAACCAACCAGATTTTAAGCCAACAGCATGCTTATAAGAACAGAAATGAATATGTGATTCATATTAAATGCTAGCACCCAGGGAGCTTGCCCAGGTAGAATATAAATACAACATAACTCTGTCATTTTTGTGAATGCTGGTTTTCAAAATCAGAGTTTGAGTGGTTTGCAAAAGAAGGAAGATTTTTTCACCCTTTTAGGTTTGTTTGCTTTTAATGTTCAGGTCTACCTTTGTAGGAAGAAATGTTTTCAGGAGCAGCCCTCAACCCAACAACCTCCACCTTCCCAGCGCCATCAATGCCAGATGGCAACAAATTAATGGAAACCCTTCAAAAGAGCTGGTGCAAATTTAAATGGCTCCGCTTGGAGCCATGAATAAATTCAGGATCTGTCCTATACAGCTCATTCTGAGTCTCTACATATAGCCTTTTTTCTCCTAGAGGCTGTGGGATCAGGCGAGATTTAGTGTTCTATGATAAAGACGTGGCTATGTTAGAGGCTTGGGACACTCATGTCCCTTTTCAGAGGTTACTGAGCTACTCCACATGGAAAAATTGTACCATTTAGCCTCCTAGGTGCCCAGATCACTGCTGGGAGCAGCTTCTGGCTAATATTCTTCTCAGCTCAGAGCTGTTAGCAGTGCAGAGAAATTTAAGGGAGGATTCATCCAGCTGAGAGAGGAGCAGGCATCACCTCCAGAGGGCAATCTGTGTCACGATGGCTCCACATCAGGATTTCAGGAGCCCTTTCTCCCTGCTGCTTGCTCCACAGGCACAACTGGATATATATCCCATTGATGGGACAGCAAATAGTTGTTCTGGCTGGCCGGTGTCCACTTGCAAGCCACTGGCAAGGCTTACCACAGCGTCATGACTTCACTGCTGCCTTCCAGGGACATGCATATAGCAGAGGACAGCCAAGTCAAGGGGATTTCAGGCTGAGCATTTTGGTTGGGAAACAGTGTGATGATGGAGGTGTGAGGAGATCCCCACAAAATAAATGCAGATAAAGGCACAGGTCTCTTGGTTTTGACCCTGACATCCCATGAGGCAGACTTTTAGAGGTGTCTGTAGGATGCTCACAATTTCTCCTCTCCTTCACCATCTGTGGGATGATGCTTTGCCCTCACTCAAGTCCTGCCTTTCAGAAATGCTGTTGGGACCCAGGTGTAAATCCACCTTTCTCCCAGTAGAGGATGACCCACACCACAAGCACAAGGGGTTTAAGTACTGCAATTGGTTTTCAGGTTTTTTTGTTCAAGAAATGTTTTTTGTGATGCCCCAGGGCTGTGCAGGAATACTGGGCCACATGTACTAAAGTCTTTAGCAGCGAGGCACCCTAAAGGCCCCTGGCTGTGCCGACTAGCAAAGCTACACAAGCTGCCCAAGACCAAGTCCAAACCCAGGCCATTTGTCCCCAGAAAAAGAGCATTCAAGTCATGGCTCTGCCTACCACGCTTGCTGTGGGTCCTCTGTCCTTTCCCAGAGGCTGCTCACCTCTCTGTAGCATCAATGTGACATGGGGAGGGAGAGCTGATGTGAATGGATTTCACAAATAAATCACTAATTATGGATTTCCTGGTTATCACACCCCAGGAGACAGTTCTGCCCAGTTCAGTCCTTTAGCCTTGAAGAAAAGCATCAGATAAAACTACAAAATGCTAGTACAGAAAATCCCTCCAGCAGCTGGAGCTGTGCTGATTGCTTTCTCTTACAGTCCAGCACTACAGATAGCATCAGTGCCTGAAGCACTACCCAGCTGAGAGTTCAGATTTAAGAGGTATTTTGCAACAACATTAATTATTCTCTCTACCTGCCTTTGCACTCATCCATATCTATCACATTTCTATTTACAGTAAAGCCATAGATATTTTCCCTCCCTCTCAAAGCCATCCAGCCCAGCTGAGAGGCATATATAATGAATCAAAGTGATATGTAACAGCTGTAGTATTTTTTTTCTGCCTTTTATGTTTCGCTTTTTCAAAGTCTACTCATCTGCTTTTCACTTTTACAGATTTTATTTTAACTACACTCTAGTGAAAAAACACACACAAGCAAATGATTGCTTAGAAAGTGAATTTGAAACATCCACTCAAATAAAAAAATTATGTAAAACGTCAAACTTTATGCACAGAGAAGTATGCAATAAGTAAAAAATAGCTGCTGGGAAAAATAGTTAAGGAAATCATTTCATTGCGTTAGTGGTAGAAATGATTGCCTTCTGAAAGCATTATTAGTAACAGATGTATATCTTCTGATGAAATAGAGGACATACTGTAGCATTAAGAGGTCACCACATACTACATAAACTCTAGACAGACATAAAACTTTCAGATTACTGAAAACTACATGAGTTAATCTTTTAGCACATGAATTATTAAGAGACTGATTCCCCAGGTTTTGGTGCTAATTCTTAACAGTTCAGGGAAATGCTTTCATTTTCTAAAGGCACTCACTAGTCATGTTTTTTAGCATTTTTTCCAGCTTGCAGTGGTTATATCAAAAATTCCACCAGAGCTTTCACCCACCAGGACTGCGAGGAACTTTTCATTTGAAAAAAAAAAAACCCACCAGGATAAAGTTGCCTTATCAAAAATACATTATCAAAACCAACGCTCGAGGAGAATAAAGCTGCAAAACAGATATTTGCCATAATCAAGAATTAAAATGAATTAGCATAAGCTCACATCTCTGGTTTTATCCTCCACTCCCTGGATGCTAGTGCTACCTTCACCTTCTGTGACCAGGGGTAATTTAGGACACAAAGCAAGAACATATTGAGGAAAGCAAGTTATTATACTTGTTGTGCCTCACCAAGGCAAGCCAGGCAAGACCTACCTCCAAGCAAAACAAAAATAAATCACATAATTTATTGTCTTAAACCCACCTTTCTCACTGAGCCAGAGATGTGCTGTCTGCTCAGTCAAACCAGATCTGGACAGAGTTTTGGTTCAAAACCCCACCCCCAAGAAGCACATTACCCCTAACAAAAAAGCTTCTGTCCTTACTTCTTCCCCTGCAGGAAGATATCTCCTCACCCACCTTTCTGAAAGCACTTAACTCCCAACTCCAACTCCTCCTTTGCTAACAAGGGTATCATGGAGGGGGTATCGGAATGCCTGTGCTTAAATGCTCCTCTTTTCCATAAATTATCAGTCGGTGTCTAAGAGAAATCAATCACCTCTTCCTGCAAGACTTTGCTGCTTCTTTCTTTCCAATAACTCATCTCAGCTGTGATTGGGGGAAGCATGATGCTAAAATTCATCTCTTGTTGATGAACAAGGCCCTCTGCTTTCATATAGCTAAAAATTCTATGATGGAGCTTGCAGACAAAGCTGGAAATAGATATGGAGGCCTCCTAAAGGCTAAAATGGAAAAGAAGGTGACTAAAAAGAACAGCCAACTTATTACTGCTTTTAAAAAAGCATTTTATTTCCCAGATGGCCGGGGCAAATAAACCAAAGCTGAGACTGAGTGTTGTTTTAATATATTGTGATATCCAGGTTTATCTCATAATGCCCCAAGGGCTGACTCACGACTTTGAGCTGTTTGGATTTGCCAGCATGGAGGTGCATAAAATACAGCTGGTGGTTTCTCTACTGGGGCTGAGCAGGACCCAAAGGGTCCTAACAGAGGTGGGCTAGCCCTGGCTCTCCCTCAGGCTCCTTGTTTGAACATGGGCAAGGCAGTTCTTCAAGGGGTTTCAAGCTAGAGCAGCCCTAAAGATGTAGGTATAGACCTACCATTGAGTTTGGAAATCTCATTCAAAGTAAAGCCCCATTACCCACCACTGTGGTCATGGTGGGTGTTCCGGGACGGGGGAGATTTTGTAGTGTCGAGGAGATTTGCTTTTCCCTTCCGCTGCATTTCATGGCTGTTCACAGCCCCATAAGGTGCTCTGCAGCTGCTCAGCACTAAAACCAAAAATCCCCAAAATGTTTGCTTCGGTCCTGTCATTTTTTAGCTGGCAAGACCTTAATTTTCACCGGTTTATCTTCATGCTCTCTTTACCCCTAGCTATTGCAACTGAAGAGGGTTAGGATGGCAGCAACTGATAAACAGGTTGATAACATAACTTCCTGCATTTTGGAAAAGAAATCCCAGCACTTTTACAGTGTACATTATTTTGATGGTCTGTTTTTTTGTAACGTGCATTTTATTTCACTTTTTTAATTCATTGCTAGCAGTATTTTTATTCCCATTGGATGCTGCAAGCCAACCCCATCTCAAAAAACTTTCAACCCTTCCACAAACCTCTTCTGCCCAGAGGGGAGATGCTCTGGTAGGGTTGGATGGGTCTGGGTCACAAGCTTGGTGCTTTTTGCAAACCTCGGCTTCGGGACCTACAGACCTTTCTGCATTTGTGTGCTCAGGGGATAAACCCCACAGTGACACCCATGGCTAAGCCTGCACCCATGGGGAAGCAGAGCCCAGCTTTCCCCTCCTCATACATCCTTTGGGTGAAACCAGGATTTCTGGGAGCAAGCTGTAAATCAGGGATACAGTCCAGCAGAGCAGGTTTGCTCCCACTGGAGTCCCTGGGAGGTTTGGCTTGGATTCAAATAGCTGGGGGGATGGATGAGTGCCAGCTAACAAGGATGATTTTCTAGTCTTTTTATGAATGATAGAGATACCTCTGGACTGCAGCAGCTGCCTCTATAAATTGAGAAGTTGCCAATAACAGGGAAGACTTGTCACATCTTAATTAATGCTGCATGCTAGCTGCTGGCTCTGGGTGCCTATTAAATGTCTCTCCACCTGGTGTTATTATTATTACTATACACAAATGTGGGGGGAAAGGCAGGGCCTAGCTTTTGCCTGACTCATGCTATATGGCACTCATAAATGCCTTGTGGAGCATCTGGAAGAGCGGATGCTGCAGATCCCTTCTCCCAAGAAGGACCAGACCCCAGCCCAGCTTTGACACGCAGGGAGCCATTGGAAATGTCAGGATCACGCTGGGTTTCAGGAAACAAGGTGGATGTTGACCCCTCCTTTCCACCAAATCCCCCTTTGATAGCCCTGAGGACTGTCTCTCTGGTGGAAGAGGGATCTGCTGTTCAGAAGTTTATTTCTGAATTTTCCTTAATTCCCAGCACCTGGTTCTGTTTCCAGGTGCTGGTGGTGGCCATATGTCTAACTACCATGGCTTTTCTGAAGGAGAGGGTTAGTTTTTCCACTAACCCCCTTAGGGTCTTTTATTGGTCACAACTCTGTGGAGTGATGGAGTTGGCAAGGATGCTGATGAGAAAATTGATTTTTTTCTTTTTTAATTATTATTATGACCTGGTTAATAGCTTGATATATTTGAATCACTTGTGATTCATGTGAGTAATTGAGCTCCCTTTGGGGAATGAGAAGTATTAAATCACTGTATTCCCTTTTGGGAGGATATTTTCTCAGTTAAGCAAGCCTTGCTGGTTTCTGCTCTGTAGGCTTGGAAAATGAAGATTGAATAATAAATTGGCCATCTCTATGACAACAGATACACAGATTTCCTGAAGGAGACATTGTTTCAGAAGACTTGCCAGGTGGATCACAGATAAGAAACTTGCAGAAATTTTATTTTTGGCTCCAACACACAAAATGTTATTCTTGGTACCTTTCCAAAATGTGGTCAGCCGGCGTAGGCTATTTCACTGCTGGGGATGTGAGCTTGGGGGAGTCCAAGGGATTTTTGCTGTTCAGCCAGATCATGTGTCTCACTTGGATGTGGAGTAATTAAATTTCCATTTGTATGCTTGGGACAGCTGAAAAGGTGAGCTAAGGCAAAGAGGGATGTTCAGGAAAATTATTATTATGGTGTTTGTAAAAAATATAATAAGAAAGGAGAACAACAAGAGGGAATGTTGGCCAAGATGTTTCAGCTGGCCATCCATGGGAGAGGAAGACAGGTGAAAGAGCATCATATATTTTGAAGGTTGGTGGCAGAAACCTAGGCTATTCATTTTCCTATGTATTAGGTATTACCTGGAACAACAAAGGCAAGAAGAAAGCCATCTAAGACCACAGGGGTGATTAAATTCCAACTATGTGAGTGATAATTCCTCTTCCAAAGTAATGTTTGCTCTGTTCAATATAAAAATATTTTTTTCCTGCCAAAGTGCCACCAAAACATTGCAAAACTACATGGTTTGGCTTTTCTATCTATCTCATGCCTCATCCGTGACTGGTCAGCACTGTTGCTGTTTCAAACTGTCCCTGTTTTTCTCCCTTAGGTCTCACACTGGGTGCTTTGAAACAAAGAGACTAAAAGGAAAACTCACATAAAGGACCAAAATGAGGAAACACCGACATTTGCCCTTTGTGGCAATGTTTTGCCTCCTACTCTCAGGACTTTGCTTGGTTCATGCCCAGCAGCAAGCAGGTAAGACTGGACTGCTTTACCCAACTTCGCTCCCATGCAAATGTGCTGCTAGTTCACACCGAGACATTTGCACTGTTTGGTTTTTAACATGCATGTCGATGGTATGTTGTGGTTTACCTTCTGCTCCTCAGCTCCCACTCAGCTGAGGGTCCTTTCGGACCCAGACCTTGGCCAACACGTGCTGTGCCTTCCTGAGCATGTCGCTGGCCGGTGGCGTGCCTTTGAGGATGCTCTGTGGGGGATGGGGGTGTGGGACATGCACCCAGGGTGGCCCCGAGCAGGTTTTCTCCTGGGCAGAGCTGTTTTGCCCTCCTTGCATGTGTAGGAGGGAATTCTGCGGCGAGATGAACACTGCCACTGACCTGAAGAAAAGCTGCTTGATTTTTTTTTAAGAGGAAGCGCTGGTGTCTTTGGGACCATAGCTGGTGTTACGGGGGGACAGGAAAAATATGGAAAACTCATGCCAGCACCTAGACTGCTTAAACTGAGCAGTTCTTTCTTCCTTGAGCACTACTGCAGAATCAGGAAAAAAACAACAACAATAACACAGGAGACCACAGGTGGTTTGAAGCTGAGCAAGCCCAAATTCACACATGAAGCTACAGGCATCTTTGTCTGGCTCAGAGCTGGTGTCCAAACCTGTACAGTGAGGGTCTGGGAGGGGAGAAGCATCTCACCTCCCCCTCTCTGTGAAGGGTAGGTTGCATGCTGTCCCCTCCTGTCCCCCAACACCTGTGGTGTCGGGGTGCTGATGGCTGCCTGGTTTTTCCCCAGCGCTTCTTGTTTTGCTGCGGGCGATAAGGGGAAGCTAAGCTTCACTTTCACCATGCGAAAGAGGCCGTCGGTCATTTGGGCTAGGAGGAGGAGGAGGAGGCATGCTTGAGCTAACCGATAGAAAATCGTAAATCCCCATCTGTTTTTTTAAAGCTGCCAAAACCGTTGCTGTGGCTGATATAATATTTCTAGTGGATTCCTCTTGGAGCATTGGGAAGGAACATTTCCAACTCATTCGAGAGTTTCTGTATGATGTTGTAAAAGCTTTAGCTGTGGGAGGAAATGATTTTCGCTTTGCCCTGGTCCAGTTCAGCGGAAACCCCCACACAGAGTTCCAGTTAAATACCTACCCCTCTACCCGAGACGTCCTGTCCCATATTGCCAACATGCCTTACATGGGGGGAGGCACCAAGACTGGAAAAGGATTAGAGTACCTAATCGAGAACCATCTCACTAAAGCTGCTGGAAGCAGAGCCAGTGAAGGCGTCCCCCAGGTTATTATAGTGTTAACGGATGGACGATCCCAGGATGATGTGGCTCTGCCATCATCTGTCCTTAAATCGGCCCATGTAAACATGTTTGCGATCGGCGTTCAGGATGCAGTGGAAGGGGAGTTAAAGGAAATAGCGAGCGAACCCCTCGATATGCACCTTTTCAACCTAGAGAATTTTACCGCTCTCCATGGCATAGTTGGAGACTTAGTGGCGAGTGTCCATTCATCCATGACTCCAGAAAAGGCTGGGGCCAAAGGACTGGTTAAAGACA
The DNA here is from genome assembly GCF_965140245.1 of Athene noctua. Classification (NCBI taxonomy): domain Eukaryota; kingdom Metazoa; phylum Chordata; class Aves; order Strigiformes; family Strigidae; genus Athene; species Athene noctua. The sequence continues at coordinate 29,642,498 of NC_134043.1, read as the reverse complement.
TCACAGGTAATGGCTGACTGCTGATGGCTCCCATCAACATGGTATCTGCTGGCGTTGTGCTGTTTAAAGCCTTTGTAGGGGCAAGACTGAGATGGATGTTCAGAGGTTTAAAAACAAAGGTTTGAAGCATGTGGCCCCATGTTTGTAGCTATCGAGCATGTTGTTATTTGCAGACTGAGGTGGCATCCCTGCCAGAGCTGCTAGGAGGTAACACAGGAGAGCTTGGATAGGCAATGGCCCGTTGTGGCCATCCTTTTGCACCCAAGGCATGGAAATGCAAGCATAGGGAACGCTGCAGAGTTATTAAGTTGCCCCATCCTATCCACTCACAAGGCAGGCTGAACACACTAGCAAACGATGGTGACTCTTTGAGGCCCTGACTGAAAACCTGCTGGAGACGGAGAAGGTTGCTGCTGGCTGCAGGGACATCACGTGGGATGGCTCCTTGCAGCTCGCAGGGGAGATAGGCAATGTGCTGCTACTCCAGAAAGTCACATTCTTGGCTGAAGACAGCAAAAGGGGTTTGGTGGAGAATTCTCCATTGAAAACTCATTCCTGAGCTGGCCCTTAGCCTCTCTTCTCATCCACTGGGAGAAGGTGTGTGGTTGGAGAGTCCCTTTAGCAATACCACAAAAATGCATTCCTTGCAAGCCAGTGGCTTCCACCTGCTGGAACACTGGACCTCTGGACCCTTTCTGTAACGAAAACCTCTCTGCAAACTGCGCTGGCTTCAATGTATCTGTGCTGACCACAAGCCGGGGCCGAATTTTCCTGGAAAAAAATAAGACAGTCTTCTTCTGTCCCTTCTCTGTATGAAATTTCAGTGTGGAAAGGGCCTTCTGAGCAGCTTTGTTGTGTTTCAAAACAGAAGTCCCAGAGATCAAACCTTTTTTTTTATTCCTGAGACTCCATCTGAAGGTCAATAGCTTGTGGGGTGATGTAAGCCAACGTCAGTGTAATGAGGCAGTGTAACATTAATCCCCCTGTGTTGTCTTGCCTGATTAACCCTCACGCCAGCCCCACTGGGTGCTCTCCATCACTGCATGACACCGAGCAACACCAAAAGGCTGTGCTCACATGTGTTTTTATTGTGCGAAGTGCTTGACAGGGCAAATATCCAGATCATGTGAAAGCCACAGGGAAGAAAAGCAGCTGCCCCAGAAAGATGACATAAGGTTCACCAATTCTAAGAAAAACATGTCAGTATATGTGGAAAACAAATGTTATACCCAGCCTGCTGACAGCACTGCAGTGGCTGTTTGGCATCTTCGCCATGAAGGACCCCAGTGCTTCCCTGTTGAAATCAATAGGGGAATTGGTCTTTGGCAGCTGGCTGTCCTCCTCTGAGGCATCCCAAGAGGTAACCCCATAGTACATCAGCATCTGGAGTCACAGATATTTCTTTAAAAGCTTTAAAGGCAAATTCCTTCTTCAAGTATATCATGCATTTCCAAGTTCATTTCTACTCAAAGATATTTTTTGAAGGCATTTCCTTTCCTCTCTATAACACAAATTTAAGCTAATCCTACTGTTGTAGTTTTACCCATGTGATCTGCATGGGCCATCTATGGAGTATCGTTAAACATGGGAAAAGATGTCACAGGTCTAAACTTTAGATGACAACAGTGTGCAAAGCATGGTACAAATAACTGTTTGCATAAGAGTTTAAGAAGTCATTTATTCAGCTGATAACTCTGTGTAGCACTAAAATGTATAAAAATGCTGTGGATGTTATGCTAGATATGAGCCCTAATATAAAACAGAAATGTGAAAAAAAAAACAAAACAGTACTGTAGTACTTCCAGTATAAAGTGCCAAAGCTATTGGTCTGTGGCAGTCCCCAGAGCTGACTAGCGTAAGTGTGAAAGTCAGCCCCAAGTTTGCCCTGATGTATTTGTTAAATCTTAGCTGTCTGTCTCACCTGACCCGCCTTGCTTAGTTGTGTAACAAGCATGCTTTTATTTGTTCTCCAGCACCAGCTCATTCCATAAATGTGCACTGAAGTACAAGGTTTTTTACAGTGATGACCAATTATCCAACGCATCTGTTTAGTATCTGTTTTCCCTCCTGTGGGAGTGACCGGTGCTGCCGTGATGACACCCATTGGTGTCTGAAATCTCATCCCTCAAAAAGATGTCCAGGGTATCTAAAGATGCACTGGCTACAACTGCTTTGAGTGTTCCCTTTCATTTATATCATGAAGTAGAACATATATATTCCAGCTGAAAGTAGGACAGTAAATAAAACTTCAAGCACCCCTAATTTTCAACTCAATGATCGAAAAAAAATCCTGGAGTCTTTTGCAATTCTGAGTTCAGTTGGCCCAGGGAAGCGATGGTGCTCTGGAAACCTTTGTCGCTGGAATTGCAGCATTATTTGAATCTCTTGGTGGCATTACAATGTATGAAAACATCTACTAGAAAAGCAACCAAACAGATCGGAAAAAAAAAAAAAAATCGATGCTGCTGGTTAATAGCAAAAGCCAGGTTTATTCCTGGCCTTGCTAAACTACATGCCAGTGTTGCTACTTGTTTCACCTTTGGCTTTCAAATGTTGAGAGCTGGGTGGGATTTCCAAATGTTGCTTGTCATTCATTTGTAAATAGTCTGAAATTTGATTTCTTAACAAGATTGGAGGGTAATAGCATGTAAAATCTAAGCATGCTTTGGAGTCTTCTTCCCCACTTTTTTGCATGAATACAGCTCTTGGTGATGTTGATGGTAAAATTAGTTGAGCAAAAGGAGTAAGAGCAGACACCAGGGCATTTTGGGTCTGCTTCGGTAAGTCAAAGCAAAAATGTTTACCCCTTCAACAAGCTTGTTTCTACCATATAAAAGTTTTGTTTGGTGTGTGTGTATATTCTCAGCAGATGCTTGCGATTATCTCGGTATGGTCGCAAAAAATAGAGTTGGATAATTGTGTCATGACTGATTTCATCACCCTGTTTTAACCTGATTCTGCATTCCTTGATTGAATATCCAGAGTCCATATGAAAAATACAGACCAGACCCCTCTATCGATGATCAGTGCATCTTTGTGCAAAATAATTAAAGCAAGACAATTCTTGCGTGGCATGAGTTGACAATTGTGCAGGTCAGCTTGCTGGACAAATACCATCGTGTGTATGCTGGCAGCTGGTAAAAGAGTTACAGTGCAAGAATAATAACCAAAACATTTTCAATTGTTTCTAACAAATGCATTTCAAATAATAATTCTTCATGGTGGGGATTTATTCACAGTGGGAATGTATCCAGCTGCTGGGTTTAACCAGCAAAAGAGCAGAATTGCATCAGAGAGGCTGAAACTTTCCATGAATCCAGTAAATGATGGGTTTTTTCTTAAAAAAAAAAAAAAAAAAAAAAAAAAAAAAAGATTGCAATGAGGAAAGCATCCTACAAATATTACTGTCCTCACCTAATAACCTCAGGGTGAATTACCACCAAAATCCACCTTTTTCTTTTGGCTCTGTCTAAATATTTGGACAGTACTGGCCACTGATGGAATGAATCTAGATTTCTGAAAATTATATTTTGCCAGATTTTCTCCTCACATGCCAATAATGCTGACCCCTGTGTAACTGCAGCCACTGGCTCAGGTTGTGTCTGCTCGAGCCATCTCTTGATGGGTAGTGGATGCTGCCGGGATGGGGTTGGGAGCTCATATTCAATCAGAATGCAGAACTAAGAGGCAAACGTCACCTCCTCCATGAACATGTGTTTTGTTTTCTCATTTTCGTGTTTCTTACTGGTTTTCCAAGAAACATGTCAGAACACTGTACAACTGCATGTAATCACTCATTTTAATGCTTTCACCTTTTGCATTTCTTTTTTTAAAGCTCAAGAGTCCGCTGACCTTATTTTCCTTATTGACGGATCAAACAACATCGGAAGTGTCAATTTTCAAGCCATACGTGATTTCCTTGTAAATTTGATTGAAAGCCTCAGAGTTGGAGCTCAGCAAATACACATTGGGGTGGTGCAGTATAGTGATCAACCCAAAACCGAGTTCGCTTTGAACAGCTACTCCACAAAAGCGGATGTTCTGGATGCCGTGAAGGCACTTAGTTTCCGCGGTGGCGAGGAAGCGAACACCGGTGCGGCACTGGAGTATGTGGTGGAGAACCTCTTCACCCAGGCGGGAGGCAGCAGGATAGAGGAAGCAGTGCCTCAGATTTTAGTGCTGATAAGTGGTGGAGAGTCTAGTGATGATATCCGAGAGGGCTTGTTAGCGGTGAAGCAAGCTAGTATATTTTCATTTAGCATTGGGGTCCTGAATGCTGACAGTGCAGAGCTGCAGCAGATTGCTACTGATGGAAGCTTCGCATTTACTGCCCTGGATATCCATAACCTTGATGCTCTTCGAGAATTATTACTGCCCAACATTGTTGGAGTGGCCCAAAGACTCATTTTGTTAGAGGCCCCAACCATTGTGACTGAAGGTATGTATGCCTTTCTAGACTGTTGCATTTCGATAAATCAATGAATGAATGAGCTTTTGCACGCTTTGAAAACATATTTATATTTTTAATTTAAATTTTTTATCTTTGCAATGCATCTCTCTGGTCTGGTTATGGAGAAACAATGGGAAAGACAAATAGTCCTGAGGCTAATGTTCAGAAACTCATTTTCCCAGTGGGTTATCTTTTGAAAACTGTGAGGTTTTGTGTCAATAACTGGCATAGCATGGGGTTTTAAAGGACACAAGCAGAGTATAAAAAGCTCATATAATCCTTATTGGGGTATCTAAGCACTCCGGGGATAAATGCTGCAGTACTCTCAGTTCTGAAAACAGCTATGACATGTAAGCTTACATTATATGTCAGTTGAAAGTGTCATAAGAATGAAATTTGACTGGGGAAGCTAACAGGGATGTTAAATGGATCCTCATTTCACAGAGCTGAAGTTAACATCTTGCTACAACAGTAAAATTCCCTACCTCACTGATATTGTGCATTATCCTTTGGAAAAGCATGAAATTCATGTTGAATTTAAAAGCAGAACAGCCCTTAGTTCTTCTGAAGTGAAATCCCTACCTTGCTGACAAGGTTTGGCCCATAAGCTGAGAAAGTTTACAGCTTTCCATGAGGCCGTGAGAAATGGATATTCCACTTAGGTCACTTTGTCACTCTTAAGTCCCTGGTGACATTATATCTGGACTAGCACTAGCTTAGGTGCAGTGGAATAATGAATATCTGGATTTTTGGAGAAAGTAGGTTTTTAAGAGATTCTCACCCTTTGATTTTATGACTAAGTTAAATGTACTGCTAGAGAGGCTTTATGAAAGGCATAATATGTCATATTTCAGAGGCCCCTGGAAAGGGCCAGGCTGGAGTTGCTGCACTTAATTATCAGGACGCTTAATGCAAACAACACTTTTGGGATCCAAGTTCCACTGTGGAGTTCTGTACATACAGTTCAACTCATGATGTATGTTGACATCTAAAACTGCATTCCAGATGTCTTTGCTGATGTATGTCTAAATACGATTTCTATCCCGTGGCTCAAATCAAAGGGAGGAATTTGCCTAAAAGACTATTTTATGACCTTGCCTTGATTATTCCAGGAAAGAACATAAAGAACTTTTGTTTGTAGCACTCCTCAAGAACCGTGTTTAGCTAAATAAGCTGAAGTCTTCACGTCTAGCTAAAATGTGCATGCCAGGACCCATGCAAGTCAATGGAAAACCTCTCTTTATCCCCCTCTGATTTTTAGCAGTTTGAATGGCAATATTAAAAATGTTGGTACATTTGGTTTCATCTGCACTTGCATATTTTTCACTTAAAATGACAGCTCATTTGTAGAAGGTGATACAGTATCATCAGCCTCTGCAATTACATACAGAGGGATATGCTAAATGGAGAAGTGGGTATTTTTAAAGGAGCCTTTGGGAATTTCCTTCCTAGCATCCACAGAAATTAATTTTGACAGCTCTGGTTGATTAACATCATGCTTTGGAAGTCTGCAGTGTAAAGCACTCCTTTGGGAGATACACAGCAGCCCAAAAGGGATGCCAAACCCATTGTGGTACCCAGCTTTCCTGTGAAATACTGAAATCACTTCACTTTAACTCTCCAGCTGTACAATAGACTTCCTGGGATGAATGGATGTCTCAAAGTGCCTTTCTGCCTCAATTCTCCCTTCTGCTTTAGCTTCTGGGGGAGCCTGGAAGATTAAATTAGATGAGGTGCTTCACCAAAGATAGTTGAGATGGCAGTGAGGAAGGAACTGCAGGGCTCAGTTCAATGCTGACACGCTCTAACATTCCCAACTTTTAGAGTCAAAGATATAATGCTTTGATCCCAAATCCTTTGATTCCTGGGAGACTTGCCATCAGCTTTACTGGGCTCTGGATCAGACCCTATGAGATGTGTGCAACTTTGCTCAAATGCTTTTGCTTTAATTGTGTCCATTGAAATTAGTACTGTGGGGTGTTTCTTCTTGTGGGTTTTCGTTTCGGTTCTTGCATTCCTCTTCTCTAAGGAAACATACTGCAGGATTTGAGAGCTGCAAGAGGAATGAATAGTAGAGGGAGCTATTCCTTCCCAGCCTTCCTCATCTTTGCAAAGCCCCTTTGATGTTTCCCACAAACTTCTATATAAAGTCAAAAGTTTCCAGGGTCTCCATTTTTGGGTATCTAGCTGCTGACAAGCTAAGGAAGCACTTTGGACATCCTCCTGGGTGATACAAAGCAGAGATTTCAGCCCTTGTTATCCATTTGGAAAGTTTCCTGTTTTCAGCCCTCTCCTCCTTGGAGTAACTGATGAGGAAAAAAACCTGGCTGGAGGCATGAATGTTGGAAATCATGGCTCTGGGAAAGGGGTTATTCAAACAAATCCCTGTTGCTTTGTGAGTAGCTCTGTTTTGACAGATTGGGCAGTCAGCTGCAATCCACCGGCAGCTCACATGAGGCTGTGGCTCAGGGAGGGTACCACCACATTCACTTCATGCAGGTTCTCATCATTTTGTGTCCGACAGCACCACAGTGGGCTATTTTAAGCTTCAAACTTTGGCAACCTGTTCTTAATCCAACAATTTCCAGCAAGACTCTGTGTGAGGATTCTGCAAAGGCTCATACTTGCTGGCAGAGGCAGGTCTCTTGTGGTCCAAGGGCAGAGAGGGCAGCTGAGTCGCAGATGTCATCTCCAGCTCTAAATCACTGCTTGGGGTAGCCCAATCTCATGGCATTCACCCATAATGAGAAACCTGACAGAGACAGCCTTTGGGAGCACTGGTTTCCATGGCCAGCTGGTGTCTGGCCAAGGAAGACTTCAGCCAGAGCTTTGTTCTTTGTTCACATCCAAAGTAAATAGACTCCATGCAGAGGAGCCATGATGGGCCAAGGGGCTGCCCTTTTCCATCCAGGCAGGACAAGAGAGTATTTGCTACCATGTGCCCTGAGGGGTGTCGAATCCTGATGATGCTGGGTCTTCTCTTCTTCCAAGCTCTGTGCTGGGTGTAGCAGTGAGCCTGGGAGGTGAGGGACCTGTCACCTTGAATATTGACCCTGTCTCCGGAGCTCTTAGGTGGGTAGGCAATTTAAGGATACCCCAAGTCCAACGTAACACAATGATCCATAATGCTCCAGCGTAACTTGGAAGCAACACAAGGTTGCCTTTTTCACTTCAACGGCATGAAATCAGGGAGGTGACGATGTGAATGGAGTTTTCTAAAAGATGGTATTATCTCTCATGATGATCATGTGTAATGCTTTTATCATAACAGTATTGGTCTTGTTGGTATTTACTGATTTTGCTGTATTAAATATGATGGTGCTTTGGTTCCAATGCCACACAACAGGTATTTTTTCCTCCCTAACTATCTTCCTTCAAACTTAGCCAGAGAACTGGAAAGCTAATTGTGTTTCTTCTGCGACCTATGTCATCGTCAATAATAAAATTTCAGAGATTACAACCTAGGGGACCCGTTTTGTTAAAGACATGGCAACCAGAATATAATTCAGCTCTTCCATGACTGGGCTAGCTGTGCCAAGAAAAATCGTAACTTGTTTTTGTTAGATAAGGAATAAGATGTAGGATGTGAAGACCCAAAGACCAGGTATGTCGAGTAAGTGGATACTGTTCTTTACTTGTGTCATTGCTCTTGAGAACCTAATCCTGAGACCAAACCACACTCTGGCATGATTCAGATGGCTCCGCTGCAGATAGAGGGAGCATCGCCTGCTTCTTTTATCTATCTCATGTGCCAGCTGAGTACCAGGATTTTTCCTGACTGCCATTCTTTCTTGTTTTGATATGTATATGCATTTTAATATGGAGTTTTATAAACAGTGCAATTTTTGCAACTCTTCAACTCTTTTGTGTTTTAGATAGGGGAAACATTCAATCAGATTTCTTATTAGCTCTCTGCTAGAACCTAAAAAATAATTCTGTTTTGAAAGCAAGACCCTTTTATAGTGTTGAGAGTAACAGTATTTCAAGCAAATAAGTCCAAAATGTTGCTGAACTGTTGACGCAGAATTGATGCACCAAGTGTGGTGAAGGCTTCTGCTAACATTATGTTCATGTGTTACTTGCAGTTATTGAAGTGAACAAGAAGGATATAGTCTTCCTGATAGATGGCTCAACTGCTTTGGGGACTGCCCCCTTTAACTCAATTCGTGATTTCGTTGCCAAAATTGTCCAAAGGCTGGAGGTTGGACCTGACCTGATCCAAGTCGCGGTGGCACAGTACGCAGACACTGTGAAGCCAGAGTTTTATTTCAACACCCACCAGAGCAGAAAGGATGTGATGGCTAACGTGAAGAGAATGAAGCTCATGGGTGGTACAGCACTCAACACCGGCTCGGCACTGGACTTTGTGAGGAACAACTTCTTCACCAGTGCTGCTGGGTGCAGGATGGAGGAAGGGGTGCTTCCCATGCTGGTGCTCATCACTGGTGGTAAGTCCAGGGATGCCGTTGACCAAGCTGCGGCTGAGATGAAAAAGAACCGGATAGTGATCCTGGCCATTGGGTCAAGAAACGCTGACCTGGCAGAACTTCAAGAAATTGCCCATGAGAGAGATTTTGTATTCAATCCAAATGACTTCCGTGTTCAGTTCATGCAAGCCATTCTTCCCGAAGTGCTGTCGCCTATCCGGACACTCTCTGGAGGATTAATTGTCCCAGAACCACCATCAGGTAATTAATTACCTATTTCTAATTAAGGAAATATGGTTTATATTTTGTCAACTCTTCTTCTATGGCATGTAGAGATAAGGAGGAAAAAAGCCTGAGGCACATTTTCCAGCATAGCTAAGTGTTGTTTCTTTGATTTGTAAAATGTGCATGAACAGATTGGTGAATTTGGTAGTGTGCTTGTTGTTACAGCTTTGTCTTTCCTTCCTTGAGATTTTTGCCCCATTCCATATTTGTCACCAACATTTAAAGGCCTGGACGTGGAAGATACGCTTTGCTAGTTAGGTGCTGAAATCGTTGAGTGGAGGCTTTTTCTTTTACCTTTGTGTAACCTATGAACAGGACACACTGTGAATGTTATAATCTCTTCTGCAGCTTGAAAATAATCTGTAGTGAATATTTACTCAAGAAAGGTTAAATTTCTTCTGAGTGTAAAGAAAATAAGCAAGTTTGTTCATGGAGATGTTCAGAGAAAGCTACCCTGACACTTGGACTGAAGCTCACTCCTTAAGAACATATTTACAGTTTTCTTATAATTGACTCAGCTCAAGCCCTAAGATGTGTATGAGACTATTGCAGTGTTGATTTTAACTTAACCCGTTTAAAAAATGATCCAGAGCCCTGTGAGGCCAGTGGATTCTTTTTACTTGGTCTTGCCACTGACATCAGTAGGTTTTGGAAGTAATCCGTCACTAGAGTCATGTCTTTTGAGGCAGTTTCCCCTTATTTCAAGAGGTGTTCTAGCTGCATAGAGATTTTATAACAAATTTCTCATGATTTCTTCCTGATAGAGATGCTTGAGGTTGAATTAATGTTGAGCTAGATCAAATTTGAACCTTGCACTTCTGTCTCATGGTATATAAACATTAGAAAACCACGACTCCTTCCAGCTCCCAGTAAGGTCAATACTGAGGTTTCCATTGGCTTAAGTGGGTGTCGAACCGTGTCCTTATTTTTTCTAGTTTCTCCAAGTAATTTAAAATTATAAACCATGGTGCAAAAAGAAACTGAGTTTTTGGAAAGGGTCCTTAAAGAATGAAACCCTGTAACTGATTTACATGAAAAGCGGATGTTTTAAAATCAGTTTGCCAATACTTGTCCTTAATTAAGATGAATATCACGAGACTTACAATTTAATAAGCTTTTTTTCAGAATGTGCTTCCTGCTAATACAGTTTTGCATGGCTATACACCAAACCTGACATTTTTATTTTTCAATGTGAATTAAAAATGTTCCTATACTTATTGTTCTTTAAAGCTCATTCACGCAGCTTCTCTTTTTTCCCAGTCCTTTTGCTCTACTGTACTCACAGTTATTCACACAATAAACAAGTAATCATATCCTACTCTATAAGTGACCGTTATAAGTAACATAACTGATTTTGACACTGGGCAGTCTCTTACATTTCAACTAGATATTGTCTCACCCGGAGCCTTGAATGGCACTTTTCTGGGAAAAAGTTAAAATACAGAAATCCAAGACAAACTGTAAAATCTGAAAGCAATGCCTGTACTCCAAAGAGCCCTTTCTCCCTTTTGGTTCTCAGTATCTCAATATTTATGTATTTTATATAGAGAACAGGAAGTTTACAGGGACAAGGCAAGCTAGAGAGATGGATGAATATAGCCGTATGCCCATAGGTAAATGCTTTAAGCAGAAAGAGATATATATTCTCGAATAACTTATTTGGAGGAAGGCATCCAGTAGGGATGCATTGGATGAGCCCACTCATTGGTTCTCTGAGATCTTATTTAAAGTTTTGGCACTTTAGTCTGTCATCTGGACATGACGTGTTTAGAGGCAAAAAGAACAGGGGGATGATCCTGAGGTGTCTTCAGGGTGACATTGCAGATCTGTGTCTTGGGGCTTAGATGCCAGGAGACAGCCCAGGAAGGATTTAATCTTATAAAAGGAGCTGAGAACTGGCTGGTTATTGCTAAAAGTGAGAAATTTCTCCCCCTTCACCACACCACAAAATGGTCTATAACTGCAGACATTAAAATGCAGTTTTCTGCATCAAATGCAGACATCCAAGAGGCAGGTGTCTCAGGCAGCCATTGCAGCCTTGTCTGCACCAGCTTTTCTAAGCCTATTAGTAAAAGCTATTTTTAATACCTGCTCAAAATACCAACCAAATTGGTAACTTGTCAGAAGTTTTTTCCCATGCAAGTGGAACCTAACTCTGTGCCGTGGGCTGGCCGGTGCTGGCTGCACAGCACAACCATGGAAGTCACTGCAGGGCAGGACATGGTTCTCTACATCTAGGGATGCATGGGAACATCCCTGTGGAAAGGGGTATTGCTTAATAAGGGGGTGATAGCACAAGGTGTCAAAGCACCTGTGCCAGAAAAGTGAAAAAAGGTGCCAGAAAGCAGAAATGTTCCCTAAAGCTTTGTTGGAAAACCCCAAGTAAATGCTTAGTGACTTGCAGGTAAGCAAGGTGTCTGTAGGTATAATTCAGAATTCCTCCACCAAAATCAATGTAGGTGCCTTTTGCCACCTAAGGATCTGGCTCAGAGCATGCAACTCTGGCATTAGCAGCTGTTAAAAACATTTACCGTGACAGAAACTGAATCCTGTTGATAAGCCTGACATTTAAAAGACTTTTTAATACAAGTCAGAAACCTCCCCTGCCCAATTTAGTAATTTCCAGTAAGGTCCTTGTTACTTCTGTGCTGATCACACTTTCTTCTTTTTCTCCTCACTTCCTCCTAACAAGGTTTACATGCGTGTACAGCATATGCTGTATGCACACATGAAAAAAAAAATCTATTTTTGTTTTCTGTGATGTCTCATGTTATTTTCTGTGCTCTACTGCAGTTCAAGTAACCAAAAGGGATATCATCTTTCTTTTGGATGGATCACTCAACGTTGGAAATGCCAACTTCCCCTTTGTGCGTGACTTTGTTGCCACTCTAGTTAACTACCTTGATGTCGACAGTGACAAAATCCGAGTTGGCTTAGTGCAATTTAGTGACACTCCTAAAACTGAGTTCTTTCTATACTCGTACCAAACCAAATCAGACATAATTCAACGTATGGGGCAGCTGAGGCCCAAGGGGGGGTCAGTGCTGAACACTGGCTCTGCACTGAACTTTGTGCTTTCAAATCACTTCACGGAAGCTGGTGGGAGCAGAATAAATGAACAAGTGCCACAGGTCCTAGTCCTGGTGACAGCAGGGAGGTCTGCCGATCCCTTCTTGCAAGTTTCCAATGAATTAGCTCGGGCCGGAGTGCTGACTTTTGCTGTTGGAGTTAGGAGTGCGGATAAGGCAGAACTTGAACAGATTGCCTTTAATCCAAGAATGGTATATTTTATGGATGATTTCAGTGCTCTGGCAGCTTTACCCCAGGAGTTAAATAAGCCTATAACAACATATGTTAGTGGAGGTGTGGAAGAGGTTCCACTCGCCCCAACAGGTAATATCTACCTTCCTTCATGTTGACTACATTAAGTTAATCTTGTTTCTCTTGACTGTTTGTTCCCAATGTACACCCTCACATCTGTCCAAGGCCCTGAATCAGCAAAGTGTTAGAGCTGTGCTTAACCATCAATATATGGCTTGACACTAGAAACTCTTAAAAACTCTTAGTTTTGTTCAAGTCATTGCATGCGCACTTTAAAGACAGCATAATTTTAAGTCTTTGGCAGGTCAGGACTAAAGGAGGATCTGAGTGAGTCTGTGCCCACCAGTCACTCAGGTGTTCCCTTTCTGTTGCCATGATGAAGTCACAACCTGTAAAGGTATCATCTGCACTAGCTTAATCAGTGGGAGCATGCGCCCTTGGCCACCAGGAGTGGTGTGGAATGGTTAAAGTCATGCAAAGAGCACAGGGGAGCTAAGCTCTAGCCAGGTACACACGGCCAAATCCTTCCCCAGAGTCACATCAGGCTGTCACAGAGGCAAAGGTTGAATTTCACTCCACATCTTCAAAGTTATCCTCCAACATTAAAGCCAAAAGTTGTTGGCAAGTTTAACCCCTTTTAAACAGGTATTGCTTAAATAATAATTTCCTTATTGTGGCTATATGCATATGAAGAAATAAGAACAACCTGAACAACCAGGATTGTTTAGTATGGAAAGGAGACAAGATTAATATGAAAGGTGTTAAGGCATACAGATATGAGATGCTTGGTTTTGCCTTGGATATTCAGTGAGATTTAAAGGGCATCAAATGGAAACAGGTAAAATACTTTTTTTCTTCCCAAAGTCATAACTCACCCATGGATTTAGATATTCTGTGTGATGCAATGGGGAGGAGTACTTTAAGAGAATACACAAAATGCTTTGCGTGTGTGTATGTATGTATGTATGAACTACTGTCTGTTATCTACCGAGCCTTTAAACAGAAAAAAACCAACCCTCCACTGCTGTTGTACTTCATACCTCTATTATCTGCATATTGCTAGACCATAAACATCACTGGCCTAATCTGAAGCAGCCAATTTATGGTATGAATGATATGATGCTATTCAATATATGATATGAATATCCGGTGCTTGAATTTATTGAGTCTTAGAATAGAGGTATCCTTGCTTCCCCTTTTTGCTTAGACAAATAAGTCAACGGTACTGTTTAGTTCTGCAGCCTTTGAATACTGTAGTAAATGAAAATCACTTGCTTTGCATGTTGAAACCCAGCTAATTAGCGTAAGTTTCTTGGATGATGTTTAAGAAGAAAAATGTCTTCATATCTTTTTTTCTCCCCTCTTTTCATTTGTGAATTTATTCTAGAAAGCAAGAAAGATATTTTATTCCTGATTGATGGCTCAGCCAACCTTTTGGGTAGCTTTCCTGCCGTCCGGGACTTTGTACACAAAGTAATTTCTGACCTGAACGTGGGTCCCGATGCCACGCGAGTAGCTGTAGCTCAATTCAGTGACACCATCCAAGTTGAATTTGACTTTGCTGAACTCCCATCTAAGCAAGACATGCTTCTCAAAGTGAAAAGGATGAAGATAAAAACTGGGAAGCAACTGAACATTGGAGCTGCGTTAGATGAAGTTATAAGAAGGCTGTTTGTGGCAGAAGCTGGAAGCAGGATTGAAGAAGGGGTTCCTCAGTTTTTGGTCCTTCTGGCTGCTGGGAGATCAACTGATGATGTGGAACAACCGTCAGATGCTCTGAAACAAGCTGGAGTGGTGACCTTTGCTATCAAAGCCAAAAATGCTGACCCCGTAGAGCTGGAAAGGATCGTTTATGCCCCGCAATTCATTCTGAATGTCGACTCCCTCCCTCGGATTTCAGAGCTTCAGCCAAACATAGTCAACCTGTTGAAAACTATCCAGCTTCAGCCGGCAGGTACAGGGACCCACAGGGTTTCCAGGAGGCTGAAAGACACCACTTACATGCCCCCCTCAATTTGGTAACTGGGGCAATTGAGTCTGGTGATGTTTGAAACGATTGTGTAGAAACTGCTATTTACTTCAATTTTCCTCTGGTCAGACCCTGATCCAGCAAACTCTTAAGGTCCAAAATGATTTTTAAAGATGAGTAAAGAAAAAGCCTTTTGTTCAGCTGCAAGAGCTGCAGTAGGTGCTGTTACCAGTGTGTAAAACACGGTACAGAACTGAAATAAGAGAGCATCATTGCCTCAGAGATCTTGCATAAATTGATGTGCAATGCTGGGCAAGGGCTAGAAGAAGCAAATAAAGGCTTGTCTCAATTTGTCTTTCCATCCTCCCTTTTCTGGAGGAGTGGTAGGGAGTAAGGAGCACTGCATCGCTCTGGATTCACTCTTGCTCCATTATTTCTTAAGGGATATGACGGCAGTTTCTACATTTTGTACCTACACACCAATAAATTATATGCTTTTGACTCAGTTACTGTTACAAGCACAGTAAATGAGTACGGATTATTTGAAGAATTTAAAAAAAAAAAAGTTTAAAAACAGTCACATGACCACAATTATAAATTCACTCTGCGGTACTGGAAATTATGCATGTCCAGCTGTGTGTTATCCCAAGGCAGTCCTAATTTGAGAACTAACTTGTCTCCCAACAGCTGGTGGGGACAAGGAAAAGTGTAATAACATCCATATCTCTCTGTAAAAGTCCTGGACAGATGGACTTAGAATCATAGAAACATAAAAAAGAAATAGGGCTGAAAGGGATCTCAGGGTGCCATCTGCTACATACCTTTGTTCCCAACAGGATCTTCTTATCCAGAGCCAGCTGGCACCGTTCTGAATCTGTTCTGAATCTGTTCTGAAAACCCTCCAGTGAAGGAGATTTTGCAGCTTCCATAATCAACCTGTTAAATTCTATAAATCTATATCAGTAGATACTTCTCCTTAAATGTCAGACCTCTGCCTTCCTAGTCATAGTTTAAGCCTCTTACATCTCCAGCTCAAGAAGGATACAGATGTCAGCCCACTCCCATGTTTTGTGTGACAGCCTTTCATTTACTTTAAGCTTGCCATGTACGTCTTGTCTTGGTTCTCATGTCACCAGCTGTGTACCCAGCTCATTCGATCTTTCCTCACAGGTCTTGTAGGTTTTCTACCTTTTCACCCTTGTCTCTCCAATGTCAGTGTGCTCCAAATGACTGGAGTGTCCGTCTAATCATCTCTTACCTCATCCTTTCCATGCAGAGTTCTGTACCTTCCTGTATTTGTGCAGCTTCTGCCTCAACACAGACTCTAGTGCAACTAGTGCTCTTGAATTGCATCCTCCCTTTTCAAAGTACTTCTGTCTTGTCAAGATAATTTTGAATCCATTTGACCACCAAGTGCTGTGAATAATTGTGCTAATTGCTCAGAAATAGCTGCATCCACCTACTTTTCCTAGTATTCTTGACTAAAAGAGGACTATCTCATAAGAGTACCCATAGTTTTTTCTTTTTTATCTGCTACCCAAAGACTTTTGATAGGACTCTCTTTTCCTGCTCCTGAACTTTGGAGGAAGTGTATGAAAATGGGATACATCAGGCACTGACTTCTTCCTCTTCCTACTTGTATTTCTCAGTTCAAGCTATATTAATATTCCAGTCTTATGCATTAACCCACCAAGTTTCCAACATTACTCTCAAATAATAAACTCGGCCTGAAGTCTGCTTTAAGACTTCAGCTGCTCTTGTTAACCCTTTATACATCCAACATTCATAAGCAGATATTTAAGATTTTCTTCAGATGGACAGTATATGCTCCTGCTTGTCCTACTTGACCCTGCTATAAGCAAGCTAATGGCACTTTTGGCATCCATCAGTTGTTGTGTTTGGGAAGCAGTGATGTTTTCTGCTTCACTGAGCCAAAGCTTTGCAATTCTGTTAGTCAATAGCAGAATGCATCAACAGTTCTTTGATATTTGACATTTCATGGTCTTGTTTTTTAAAAAAGAAGAATGTTTAGTCACAATCAGCATTTTTTTTTTTTGTGCTTGAAATTAGTAAAAAAAAAAAAATAAATCAGTGTCTAACATTTTAGAAAAGCATTTCAGCATTTTCAGTTGGATGGGCTTTCCAGCAAATTCTTATTTTGTCTGAGCATTTGCAGGATTATTTATTTCTAAGTTCAGTGATGCCTCAGAAAAGCTTTTCTCTCTCTCTCTTCACTGACTCCCTGTGAGCACCCTTTCTGCAGTGTGTCATTTTGTTCAGAAACTCAGTTTTCTCTGGGAGCAAAAGATCCCTGATGCCCCAGACTCCGGTTGCATATTGCAAAGCCATGTGCCAGTTTCCCTGACCCCTTGGGAGCTGGCAGCTTCTCCAGGCCTCAGGTAGGAGATGGCACCCAACGTCCCTTGGCACCCTATTTCCTATGGGTCTATGATTCTATGACTCGGTGGGTAAGGCATGGCATGTGCTGCCCTGTGGTTTCCACCGACTTCCACCCATCTGACTCTTCACCAGGGATTGCATCCGATGGCAAAGGCATCAAACCACCATCCTGACACCTCGCTTTCCCCTCCCTGAGCTTTTGCACTCCCTTGATTCACTGTATGTGGAGAATAATAATCAATACAAAAGAGAATCTGACTTATTCTCCCCTTCCCTTACTTGTCTCAAACAGTAGTTGAGAGAGGTGAGAAGAAGGATGTGGTGTTTCTAATCGATGGCTCGGATGGTGTCAGAAGAGGTTTCCCTCTACTGAAGACCTTTGTCCAAAGAGTTGTCGAAAGCCTGGATATTGGTCGTGACAAGGTCCGTGTTGCCGTCGCACAGTACAGCAACGTCATACAACCTGAGTTCTTACTCGACACCCACGAAGACAAAGCAGAACTTATCAATGCCATCCAGGAGCTGAAGGTTATGGGAGGATCTCCTCTGAACACTGGAGCAGCCCTCGACTATCTCATCAAGAACGTGTTCACTGTGTCAAGCGGCAGCAGGATAGCAGAGGGCGTCCCACAGTTCCTGATTCTGCTGACTGCTGACCGGTCCCAGGATGATGTGAGGAGGCCCTCAGTGGTCCTGAAGACTAGTGGCACGGTGCCCTTTGGCATTGGGATTGGAAATGCTGACCTTACAGAGCTGCAGACAATTTCCTTCCTCCCAGATTTTGCTATCTCTGTGCCTGACTTCAGCCAGCTGGATACTGTGCAGCAGGTCGTCTCAAACAGAGTCATCCGGCTGACCAAGAAAGAGATAGAGTCACTTGCCCCCGATCTGGTTTTTACACCACCCAGCCCAGGTGAGAAGATGTTTGTGTCTGCACCGAGAGCCGGCAGCAAAATATGATGTTTAGTAACATCATGGTTGCAACACAAACTGAGAAAAGCAAACATGGTCACACTAAGACTCCAAGTCCATCTTGGTCTCATTGTTGATGTACTTAGGGTTGGTAGGAGCTGTGTAATTAAGCTGAGCCACTTTAGGTCCTGTCCCTTGAGGTGGTCCATGTTGTATCCTCATGGAAGACCCAAAGTGAATGCTATGACCTTTATCTTGTTTTAAGTTGATGGATTTTAAGTCTGTGTTATTCTTCCTGGAATGGAAATAACGTCATTTAGGTGCTACAGGGACACCTTCACACTACTATAAATCAAGGTCAGCTTTCTGCTAAATGTAAGACCTGCTGACGTGTCTTACATTTGCCATGCTCGTTCACTGGGGAAGGGAAACTGGAAGTGGGCATCAGGAAAAGGGTCAGATCTTCTATTTCTCATCATCTCTCAGAATGAAATGTGAAACAACCCCAGGCTCCCTGGCAACGTGCCCTGAGTAAGGAGCATCACCAGTCTATGTTTCCTTGGGTGGAGACACCACAAGAAATTACTGTTGCAGGTTTCCCCTGCTCCCTCTTACTTCCTTTGTTCTGGAAGTTGCTGTTCTTGTACTGCTTGGGCATGTGCCTAGCAGACTGGTCCCATCTCTGGGTTGAACCCATAGCTGCCTGCTGGGGCTCCCAGGAGATATTATAGGCAATGAAATAAAGAGTATCTTCCCCATGGCCAAAGTCAGGGGCCAGCGATGTAGATGATGAACTTAGCTGCTCTCCATAAGCAACACCTGATGTGTCTTCTGACTGCTGTTGTCTTTCCTGCAGCGGGTGTGAAGAGGGACGTTGTGTTCATGGTTGATGGCTCCCGCTATGCAGCTCAGGAGTTCTACCTCATCCGTGATCTTATTGAGAGAATAGTGAACAACCTGGACGTGGGCTTTGACACCACCAGGATTTCAGTGGTCCAATTCAGCGAGCATCCCCACGTGGAGTTCCTGCTTAATGCTCATTCCAGCAAGGATGAGGTGCAGAGTGCTGTGAGACGGCTGCGGCCCCAGGGTGGCCAGCAGGTGAATGTGGGGGAGGCCCTCGAGTTTGTGGCAAAGACCATCTTCACCCGGCCCTCTGGGAGCCGCATAGAGGAGGACGTCCCTCAGTTCTTGATAATCCTCTCCTCCCGCAAGTCCGACGATGACTTAGAGTACCCATCACTCCAGGTCAAACAAGTGGGAGTGGCACCTATGGTGGTAGCAAAGAACGTGGATCCTGAGGAGATGGTACAGATTTCCCTTAGTCCTGATTATGTATTTCAAGTCTCCAGCTTCCAAGAACTGCCCAGCCTCGAGCAGAAGCTGCTGACTCCTATTGAAACCCTTACTGGGGACCAAATCAGACAGCTGCTGGGAGATGTGCAACCCCCCATAGGTAAGGCTCTGTCAACACCGGCTGCCTCTAGGTTGCTATTCAAGTAAATGTTGCCCAAATGTATAAATAACTTTTCATCCCTTCTCTATAAACCAAGGTTTTCCTTAGTTAAAAGCAAAGGTGTAGCACATGTACAGTTTTAGATGAAAACGTGTAGATCATGTGGAAATTCTACCCAAGTACCTAAATACATTACCTATTTTGATTTTCAAGTGAAATACCACAACGTGTACAATTGTCTATTCCCATTTAAAAGTTCTCTAGGAAAAAGACATAAATCTGGGGCAAAATAAATCTGGGAACACTGACAAATCCAGAAAAGAACGTTAATGAATGAAACAGATAAGGCTCTGAGTAATGCATGTTTCGAATATTAGGCAGACTGTTAACACACACATGCACACTTGCACACAAGCCCTTTTGGAGAGGCTCCCCAAAGCACCATGCCTAAAGTTGGCTAAAATATACTGTGCGTTTTACATCATACGAGAATAGACAACACAGAAATCCTCTAGCAAAGCTCAAGCAAAGACTTGGCACACAAATAGCTTCCTCTCTTCTTGCTTCCCTGCAGATGTTTCTGGTGATGAAAAGGACATAGTCTTCCTCATTGACAGCTCCGACGGCGTTAGGCCTGATGGGCTTGCTCACATTCGGGATTTCATCAGCAGAATTGTTCAGCAGCTGGAAGTTGGGCCAAACAAAGTGCGAATTGGTGTGGTGCAGTTCAGCAATAATGTCTTCCCTGAGTTCTACCTGAAGACCCACAAGTCCAAAAATGCTGTCCTTCAAGCCATCCGCCGCTTGAGGCTTAGAGGAGGGTCCCCTGTGAACGCTGGCAAAGCCCTAGACTATGTGGTAAAGAACTACTTCATCAAATCTGCAGGGAGCAGGATAGAAGATGGAGTGCCTCAGCACCTAGTCGTCATTCTCGGAGACCGGTCCCAGGATGATGTGAACAGACCTGCTAACGTGATCACTTCAACAGCCATTAAACCTCTGGGTGTCGGGGCCAGGAAGGTGGACAGGAACCAGCTGCAGGTCATTACCAATGATCCTGAGCGTGTCCTTGTGGTACGGGACTTCACCGGACTCCCAACTTTAGAAAAGAAGGTGCAGAGTATTCTTGAAGAGCTTCCGATAATCACAACAGAAACCCCTGGAATTTTAGTACCTGGTAAGACTGCTATTCACCCTGTAGACTTTTCTGGACAGAGTTCAGATAGAATTTGTATAATGTGAAAATGATTCCATAATAACACCTTTTGATTCCCAACCCTTTAGTCGCATTGATTTAAAGAACACTTGGAAGAAGATTTTGTTGTAGATAAGAAAGAATAGAATTAGATTTGAAACGAGATGAGGGTGTCTATCACAAAACCCATTAATGTTGTATGAATGTTGTAATAAGTGTTGCATAAAAACCCTTCTGCTTGTACAGATGTAAAATCATGCCAAAAACTGATGAAACTAAAAAGGTAGAAAAGAGAAATATAACAATACTTTGCAAAGCACTAAGCATCTTAAATATTATAGATGTCACAAACAATTATTAATAACTGTGTTTTCTTTGTAATATTTTCAGTAGGTAAAAAGCAGGCTGACATTGTGTTTTTGCTGGATGGCTCCATCAATCTGGGGAGAGATAACTTCCAAGAAGTTCTCCAGTTTGTCTACTCTGTGGTAGATGCCATTTATAGGGATGGAGACTCCATCCAGGTAGGACTGGCTCAGTACAACTCAGATGTCACTGATGAGTTTTTCCTCAAGGACTACTCCACCAAACCTCAGATTTTAGATGCCATCAACAAAGTCATCTACAAAGGCGGCCGAGTGGCAAACACTGGTGCGGCCATCAAGCATATCCAGGCAAAACACTTTGTGAAAGAGGCTGGCAGCCGAATTGATGAGAGGGTGCCCCAGATTGCCTTCATTGTCACGGGTGGAAAGTCCTTGGATGATGCGCCAAGTGCCTCCTTGGAAATCACACAGAAAGGCGTCAAGGTATTCGCGGTCGGCGTGAAAAACATTGACCTGAAGGAAGTCAGCAGATTGGCCAGTGAGAGCGCCATGAGTTTCAGAGCATCCACAGCCCAGGAGCTGTCTGAGTTGAACGAGCAGGTCCTGGTTACGCTGGAGGCTGCTATGGAGGAGAAATTGTGCCCAGGAACGACGGACGTTACAAGAGGTAAGCATGATCCTTTCACAGTCCTGAAAGGCTGGAACTAGACGATCTTTAAGAACCCTTCCAACGCAAACCCTTCTGATTCCATGATGTGCTCATGTCATTCTGGAGGGTGGCTTTTAACATCCAATGTGTTTTGATGGACTTGTCCAGTCTGCTCTTGTGCTTTGCCTGTAGCCCGAGGTGCCGCATGGGCTCAGACCTCCTCCATGATCATGGTGGTAGGCTGCACTTACCTTCAGTATGAGAGCTGCCTGTTTGTGTGCTTCAGCATATGAACAACTGGTGTAACTTCACCACAGAGGTGCCATTGTGGTGGAATAATTTCAGATATGACAGTCAGGTACTAAATCACTAGCCTCCTACCACTGCATTGGAGAGGCTCCTTTATTTAACTGCCTTTGGACTAAGTCTCACTACCTTCCTCTCCAGATGTGTAGACATGATATTGGCATGTTGGCAGAGCAACTTGTTTAGTGCCAAAATGAAAAATGATGGTCCTTGTTTTGCCCACCATGCTTATAACAAGCCGATGGGACTTCTTGGCCATTCAGTCCCTGCCATGCATTGTGTGCTGGAAGTCAGAATTTCTCTTGCCCGATCATCCAGGGTGCCCGCTTAATCTTGTGACAGGTATATGGGGAAAATTCTAGGGCACAAGTGGTTGTAGTTTAAGGTAGAGTTGCCTTAAGAAGGAATCCCATGATTTAGCTGTTTCAAAAGGCAAGCAAGAGGAATTGGGGTGAGTAAGCAAGCTGGTATTGCTGTCAGATCAGACTCCCAGCAGCTGGTTTAACTTACTACAGTAAGGCAAGTCCTACTCCCAGCACAACTGACTGTGGCTCATCCCTCTGGCTTTTGAGCGGAGGCATCTCCCAAACCTCTGGAGAAGCTGACGGAGAGCCACAGCAGCCCTGAGCTGACCAAGAGCTCCAGCTGAGATGAAAAACTGAGCGCAGGGAAAAGCAAACCACTGCTGGTGGTAACCATGAGTGCTTCCTGAGTGCAGCACTAATATGATTAATATCAAAGAAAATTCAAACACCTCCCTGTCTGAAAGCCTATGTAGGAGCAGAAGACATTAAATCCAGATGAAAGGCATCCTGCAGTTTGATTTTCCCATGTTCCAGACCAAGGGGCAGCTCGATGGCTGCAGAGTGGCTCCAAGCCCATGCTAAATATTCCTGCAGAAAGGCAGACCGTGCATCACCTCGTTAACTCATGCTGAGCAACTTCAATGCCTCTTTCTGCCCTAATTCCCAGCTATCCTATGTAAATCCTAGCTACATCTTCCAGGGACTCGAGATCAGTCACCTGGTTGTTCACCTCCCTCTACATCTCTGTGACTGGAGGATGGTTGCTTCAAGTGCAGGCAGAAGGTGCATGCACACTGTGCAAATACTGACAGGTTTTCAGGCAGTGGACAGAAAGCAGCAGTCTTGGCTGCCTGATGAAAATGTAAATTTCTGTTGGACTTGGGTTAGTCAGCTTCTCCCAATGCTAAGCAACAATTGCACAGGAAAAGAATTTAAAATTAATAAAATGCAGACTATCCCAGGTTATCATTGCTATGATGAAAGGAAATAGAAGGCATTTGTGTATCAAATGGTGGCACTTCTTGATGCAGAGTGTCTTCCGTAAGGACTAACAGAATGATTAGGGAAGTAGTTACTTGAAAAGCAATTGTATTGCTCAACGGTGACACTCTCTTTTTGCATTTCTCTTTCAGATTGTGACTTAGATGTGATACTTGGCTTTGATGTCACAGATGTGGGGCCAGGCCAAAATATATTCAATTCCCAGAGAGCTCTGGAGTCCAGAGTCGAGTCTGTGCTGAACAGAATAACACAGATGCAAAAGATCAGCTGCACTGGCAACCAAGCGCCCAATGTCAGGGTAGCCATCATGGCCCAGGCTCGGGGGGGACCTGTGGAGGGACTGGACTTCTCCGAGTACCAGCCTGAGCTCTTTGAGAGGTTTCAGGGCATGCGTAGCCGTGGGCCCTATTTCCTCACGGCGGATACACTGAGGTCCTACATGAACAAATTCAGATCCTCGCCCTCCAGCAGCACCAAGGTAAGTCAAAACCAAGGTCACTGGGATGGTGTTGGCGAGGAAAGCTAACTTCTGATGCATTTTAGTTAGTCAAGCAACTGTAAATTCATAATAAATTTTAAAGAGTTATTCATTAAATAAATAAATTTATTCATAATAAATCTGGTCACTTAAACCCTACCTGTTTCCTGCACTCCCTACGTTGTCAAGGTTCTGTCCTGACAATTGCTGAGCATCACTGCAGCCAGTACCCATGAGCACTGCTTGACTGCAAACTATTGCTTTCCAGATATTTCCCTGTTTGTGCTTTAGCAACAAACACCCTCATGATACAGTGTATGGAAACCTGGCACAGAAATGCAAAGCTTCATGGCCTGGAAAGGGCGTAGCAATTCCCCCATCTCCTCTCAGACAAAGCATCCCTTGGAAGAAGGCCCTTCAGGCTGCGCATGGATTGTGTTTCATACATGAAATGTTCTGGGTCCTGACATAAATTTGTTTCTCTCCCAGGTCATAATCCATTTTACTGATGGTGCAGATGACTCCATAGATCAGCTGGAGGCTGCTTCATTTGCTTTGCATACAGAAGGTAACTTGTTTACTCTTCAAGGCAGTGGTTATAGTCCATATTAACAGCTGGCCCATTTTACCACCATTTCTCATGAATCCACCAGCTTTTGATAGTAATGAATAAGGATTTCATGATTTCCACATGTGCTTGCTGTTCTTCATTGCCTTCCTGTGACATTTAGCTGCCTGTTGGTAACTAAGCATGTGGGTAGCTTACACTGAATGTGCTTGAAGATGCTTGTTCTTGATTGAGTAAGCTCCATTTGCAATTGAAGAGGTGGATAAAGACCCAGTTCTTACAGGGGAGGCTGTGCAGGCTCTGCAGAGCACCTCGCCCCATCACACAGCCCTTCTGTTTCCCCCCTCTCAGGTGTCAATGCTCTCATCTTTGTGGGGCTGGACCGAGTGAGCAATTTTGACAGAGTGATGCAGCTGGAGTTTGGTCGTGGATTTACCTATAACAGACCACTCAGAGTTAATCTGCTGGATTTGGATTTCGAGCTGGCAGAGCAGCTTGTAAGTAACTTGGCACAGGCAGCGCTGCCTTATAATGCTGGAGGAAAGCCGACGGCTGGATCTCCTGCGGGGCTGAACCGTGGATGAATTACACCCTCTTGGATATGGTCCTCTCCTCTCCCTACCTCACGCCACCTCTCTTTACAGATGCCACAGCAAATAAGAGCAGATCATGGTGCTGCCTGGTCTTGTACCATTCCTGGAGAAGATCTACTCCAGCTGAGGCTACAGCACATGGGATTAGGTCAAATGGGATGGGACAAAATGCCATCAAAAGCTTGCATGCCAAAAAACCTGTCCTCTGCCTATATTTATACTGTTGGGTTTTTTTAACTTTACAGATAATGCACTGTCATGCCTTGTCAGTGCTAAATCTCTTGCAGAAACACTGCTTTCTAGGTTTCTTTCCCCAAGCTGATACACCATCTGTATTTAAGACATGTTTTTAACAGACGGAGTTATTCTTTCTTCTTCATAGATTTACTTCTCTCCCATATATATAGTTCCTCTCAAGTTTGCTGAGTTAATTTGCCTTGGTATGTCCAGTTGCTCCCAAATTCACATCTGCTACCAGCATTGTTAAGATCCTTTTCCAGTAGATTTAGTAGGATTGAGGTTAACCACTGATCCCTGTGGTAACCTTGCTGGGCCCTTCTCTGAAAATCAAAGTGCAGCCACTTGGGAGTGAACCTTGGTTTTGGGGATAAGAGCTAGTCTTCAGCCCATACCTAAGTAATTCAGTTGCCTAGGAAAATCCTTTCAAAATGTAAATGTGCAAAACTGGCAGGAAGTGTTTGCAGCCAGCAATGTACTTGGCAAAGAAAATTCTTTCTTTTTTTTTTTTTTTTTTCTATTGGATGATGCAAAACCAAGCTGTGATTTCTCTGAATCTATATATTTTTTTTTTTTTTTTTCCTCTTTTGCTGTGTGCTCACAAATTGTTCTCAGCCTGTGAGTTGCTGGTGAGCTACTCACTGCAGCATCTTTCTCATGGTCTATTCCACAGCCTGGATTTGTTTCTCTGGAGATGAGATTGCTCCCTTCAGTAACAGCGACTGTTCTACTATATGCTCTCTATGAATTCTGCCCCACACAGTTCTCATTTAAACCCTTGCCTCTGGTGTCCAAAAGATAATGTTGGTTGCTGCTTCCCAAACATCAACCTCACCAGTCTGCTAACACACACCTCCTCCTGCTGTCGTGGGTGTTTGCAGGCAGAGAGACCCCAAAATGCTGCCAGACCATCGTTATGCCTGGCACAGGAGCAATTGTACAGACTTGAGGGCTTGCAGGAGTTACGGCACTGGGGCTCTGCGAGGTTTCTAACACCTTCCCATTGTGTCATGTGCGTTTTGCTGCAGGACAACATCGCAGAGAGAACATGCTGCAAGGTCCCATGCAAGTGCTCAGGGCAGAGAGGGGACAGAGGTGTGCCAGGTCCCATAGGGCCAAAGGTAGGTCACTTCATGTGGGGATGGAGGGTCCCTGTGCAAGGTCAGTGTCCACGTTGGTGGTGATGGGTGGGTGACATGCAGGCTGCGTAGTTGTAGTGGGCGATGCTAATGGGGGAGGTGATCTCCACTTACCTCCCATTTCAAAACTGGCCCTGGGCCATGCACGCCTGTTGAGACCTGCTCTTCTTCCCTTTCCTCACAGCCTGTGTGTTGCAAAAGAACCAAGAGGGCAGGGATGAGCATCTGGAAGAAGGGAGTGAAGTGTCTTGTGACACAATTTAGGGATGTCAAAGGGAAAGAGTTTCTCTCATTAACTTTTACGCAGTTGACCAAGCAGTTGCTTTGGGCAAAACAGGGAAATCTTGAGTATCGATTTAGAGGTAGATCACAGAACTACGACAGAAATACAAAATCCTCTCTGTTGTCTTCTAGGGCACCACGGGTGATCTTGGCTATGGAGGCTATCCTGGTGATGAAGGAGGACCGGTGAGTGATTGCCCCTGCTCTGCACAGTATTGCTCAAATAATAAATTCCTTACCATAGTGAAGCTTTTGGATGCTTTTTCACTAAATATTTTCTGCTGGCGATGTGGGCATGGATTAGACAAGACAGCAAGCAGAACTTTGTGTTTCCCCCACCTGATGGTCTGAGTTGCTGGTCCCAGCTGCTCCTGGAAGAAGGTCAGTAAGGAGGTTCTTGAGACCTGGAGAAGGCATGACAGGGGGAATAACTCCTGATGTGTTATTTGATTTGACCCAGCTCTGTGCTATTCCTCCAAGGCAAGTGGGAATGTTTGCAGCTGGTCCCAAACACTTGTGAGCAGGGCAGGGTGATTACAAACACAGTAAAATCCTCAACTTCATTAAATCACACAGAATCACAGAACTATCCAGGTTGGAAAAGACTCTTGGGATCATCAAGTCCAACCCTCAGCCCTACTCTACAAAGTTCTCCCCTACACCATATCCCCCAACATCTCATCTAAACAACCCTTAAACACATCCAGGGATGGTGACTCTACCGCCTTCCTGGGCAGCCTATTCCACTGCCTGACCACTCTTTCTGTGAAAATTTTTTTCGTAATGTCCAATCTGAACCTCCCTCAGTTTAAACCCATTCCCTCTTGTTCTGTCACTAATTACTGTGAGAAGAGACCAGCACCAACCTCTTTACAATGCCCTTTCAGGTAGATATAGAGAGTAATGAGGTTGCAGCCTCGGGGATGATGCTGCAGCCTATGTCAACGTTATCCATACCAAATGGAGCTGAAAGGTTTGAGTTAGTCTGAGAATGGGACCAAGAGGGGGTGTTTCTATGCATCACAGTGGCAGGCAACATGAGTCCCGTGACTTCTTACTAACACTGTTTCATCCAAACACTTACTTCATGAATCCCATGTCACCCCTGGAACGAACAACTCCCCATGCATCACGCCCAGGAGGTGAAACTGAGGCCAAGGGGTTGTTGGTGCTCATTGCTTTTCCATAGCACAGGCAGGGGCCAAATACTGCTGTCAGATACTGTGTGCGATGAAATCTTTTGGGGCTTTAAGATCAGGCTGGGATTAGACATCTAGGCAGAGCTCCGAGAGTTTCATCTTGTCATTTTATTTTTGAAGAAGTTTTATAAAGCTCTTTCATAGCTGAGACTTTGGGAAGGATGTTTGTGATGAAGACTTGCAGTTGGTCTCTATGTGAGGAAGGTTGTGAGCAGCGATGGTGGGGTGGCTGGGCACTGAGCTTTCAAAAGCTTATTCTCCCTTTCGTCCTGTGCTTCCAAGCCATCTCCTGCACTTACTGATGCAAGTTAGCTGAAGAAATGTGCTCAGCAGGCAAACCCTGACCATTGTATTTTCCTCTCCATACAACAGGGTGAGCGTGGACCACCTGGTGTGAACGGGACACAGGGTTTCCAGGGATGCCCTGGGCACAGAGGAACCAAGGTACGTGTGGAGGGAGCCTGAACAGAGCAGACCCAGAGTCCAGCTGGTGGGAGTCCACCGAGGGCAACTCCTGCTGCTTTAGGATGTCACGCAACAGTTGCCAAGTCCTCTCAAGTGATGGTGTCCACCTGGCCAAGCACCAGGGCTTTCAGCAGATGTCATGGCTTTAGTGTTGCTATGAAGAGCAAAAGGGCAGCCCAGCAACCCAGCCTCAATCTGCAGACAAGGCTGATTTATTTTCTGCAGGCTGGCTCTAGGGGAAAGATGTGGGGAAGAGATGGATTTGTTCTTAACACCAAGTGGTGTGTGCATGCCTTGGCCTAGGACTGGGACAGTGTGTGGATGAAAATCTGCTGTTGGGGAGGAGGGAGAAATGAGAGCCATGGCTGCTGCTTTAAAGAGGAACCCTGAGCAAACGGTTCAGGACAGCAGCTGCGCCACAAGCCAGAAAAGGTGGTGAAACGTATAATATTTATGGGAAATATTCAGCAATATTAAGGGGATGTTTCCTACCATTTGTTTTGACCACGGGATCCTCTGGCAGGGAGCAGAGGAGTGCATGAACCAAGCCCATTAATTGCAGCTGAGATAATAAGTCTCTTTAAAAAGCTGTCCAGTCTTGGACAAAGGTACTGAGGCTGGATCTAATTTCATATAAAAATGGGTGCAGAGAGAAAAGAAAGTTAGTGGAGAAAGATTTGTGGCTAAGGAGTAAACTGGCTAAACTCCATGATGCCCATACATTATCTTATCATGAGTGCTGAGGAGGCAGCTGAATAAGATTATTGAAAGAGAAATAAGGGACAGTTGAAACCTGGTGCAGCAAGCCCCGGATGTCCTGCCCTGGTCCTGGCTCTAGGTCTGCCACCAAGCACAGGCCCCCTTCCCCACCGCTTCCTGCAACAATGAATTGGACAAAAGTGGAGTAACTCCCTTTTCTGATCTCTTTAGGGTTCTCGGGGATTCCCAGGAGAGAAGGTATGGAGCTATTTCCTCATGCCACAGCGGTGAGCATGAGCGTATGGACGCATCGGTATGCCCGTTCCCCTTTCCCTCAGTGAGCATTAGCCCCTTGCCTCTCTTCCACAGGGTGAACTTGGAGAAATGGGTCTGGATGGCATTGATGGAGAAGAGGTCAGTCGTTTTAATTGCTTTTCTCTGTATAATGAGATGCTTTGAGAAGAATCTAAGGAAACGCCTTGAAAGTGGCAGATAATCTCAAATATTTTTCTTTTTTAGGGAGACAAGGGTTTGCCTGGTTTCTCTGGAGAGAAGGGATACTCTGGCAGAAGGGTAGGCTTTTATCACGTTTACAATGGGGCTACATGATGGTGAAAGGGTAGATTTGAGCCAGGGGAGATTGGAAAGCCATCACAATCCCCTTGGGACTGAGGACCCGGGCAGAGGTGCGTGGCAGCAGAGATGCTTTTGGCAGGTAAGGGCTGCTCTCGGTAACTCTCCCTCTCTTTCCACAGGGTGATAAGGGAACTAAAGGCGAACGAGGAGAGCGAGGTGACCGTGGGCTCCGTGGAGACCCGGTAAATATGGCTAAGGCATCTTCTTGATTTTTCCACCCAGTTTCCACCAGTCCTGGGGCTCATCAGCAAGCATGTACTCAGGCTTTTTAAATACTGCTTGACAGTGGCAGGTCCAGTGGCAGAGCAAAGACTCAGACATGACATGTGGGTAACACATGCTTCTCGATACTAGCCTGTCAATCGCTGTTTCGTTATATTAAAATTCCCCTTCCTCCTTTTCTCAGTTGAAAATTTGCATCTGTCTGAAAACACCAATACTACTTCATCTACTTCAGTCAAAAAAGAAAAGAAATGTTGGTTCTGAGCTATAGCAAAGCAGTTTATGATGTCTGACTTTCATGTCCCACTTACACAGATGTTTCTCATTGCTGTGTTGCTTTCAGGGAGATTCAGGAGCTGATAATACTCAACGGGGATCCAGAGGCCAAAAGGGTGAAATTGGACCAATGGTAAAGTTTCTTTGTTGTCTTTTGTTGTTTTTTGGTTTTACAATAGGATGGGACAGAGAAATTAAGGGAAAAAGATACTGCCAAAAAGGTGCAAGTTTGTTAAACTCATCATGCCTTGTCAGATGGAATATTTTCCCACTAGAAAATGTTGTTGGTTTGCGACCAAAACTTCCTCTGAGAAGACGTCCGTTTAGAAGATGTTTTGTGTAAGAAGGGCTTTTTTTTATTATGATTATTATTATTTTACAATGCCTTTTGGGATATTGTCACTGAAACCAACTTTGTACTTGAAAATTAACTTCATATGTTCTTGCCGGTCATATAAAAAAGCAGAGAACTGCTTATATGACACCAAATCTGAATGTCCTGATTCACCTGAAAGCTTTGAAAAAAGCCCCCCACATGCTCCTTAGAAAATTTCAAAATCCATTTGTTTTCATACCAGCTCAGAATAAAAATATATCTTAAAATGTCAGAAGGCATTTCCCAAAGAATGGGGATGTTGGCTTGCACTAGCTCAGAAACTTGATGGAAAGTCTTGGTGAGTTGTTAAGAGGATTTCCACCCACAGGGGAATATCAAGTAACTTGTGTGAGAGCGTGAAAGGACCCATTCTTTGAGAACTGAACCTATTTTTCCAGTGCCTGCTCATCTCAAGGCTCTCACTGGAGTTCTGCTTTTCCCTTAGGGAGAACCGGGACCGGCGGGGCTGGGCGGCCAAGGCGGTGGAGTCGGGAGGAAGGTGAGTTGCCAGACCCACAGTCGATGTGGCCAAGCTTAGATTGACAATTACTTTTTCCCTCCTGCCTTCAGACGTATTCTGTTTCACAAGCATCAGGAGTTCAACTTAAAAAAAAAAAAGAAAAAGAAAAAAGAAAAAGAAACCCTCAAAAGGAAAATGCCTGGTGGTTTGCTGGCTTGTACAGACTAATCCTGGATTTATTCCCATGCAAGTAACTCAGTGCTCAGATCAGTTGAAGAAGCAGAGATACAGGAATCTAAAAGCAATAGAGAAACATTTGTTTGCATACTTGTGTAACGAGTCTCATTGTTTTTTCCTTTGCAGGGTATGACAGGACGAAGGGGACAGATAGGAATTAAGGTAAGTAGTAATGGGGATGACACCTGGGGCTCCTGTCATGCCACCCACCAGGCAGCCACAGCACCCATAGGGATGTGCCAAGAGAAGAGACATGCAGGCTTTGCTCCTTCCTCTCTGCCTTCTCTCTCCTCTAAATGTCCCTCCTCCTCCTCAGAGTCATCTCCCTGTACGCTCCTTGCTGGACTCAGTGCAAAACCAGCTGTCCATGCCTGGGGCTGCCAGTCTTCTGCAGTGTTCCCTGATCAGATGCTGAGTCTCTGTGTCCTGCTGGAGCAGCCTAATGGAGTGAAAGCATAAAGGAGATTGATGCCCATTGATTGCAAGGAGCCAAATTACCCTGCCAGTTCTGTGCTCATTCTCTGCTATAACCATATTCTAAAAAAAACCCAAACAACTGTTCTTCCCAGCTCTTTATGCACCTGTAAATGCCCTAAGATCTCCTTTCCCTCCCCATGGTGTTGACTGCATCCCCCCACGCTAACCTGTGTTGTCCTATTTTGTACTTCCAGGGTACCAAGGGCTCACTCGGTCAACCGGGGCCAGCTGGAGAACAAGGCATGAGAGGGCCACAGGTCAGTGAGCTTACAGAAAGTAAATGTCTTACCTCATGATGCTCTTATGCTATTTCATCACAGCCACTTCCTCAAAGAGTCTCAACAGTGAGGACTGTCAGGATTTAGGTATTTTTGGATGTGCCGTGGCCTGGCTGTCCTGCCCTGGGACATCAAGCCTGACATTGTATTCACACCACCCAAGGGGTAACATTTGAAAACCATCTCTTGGGTGCTGTAGCATTTGCTTTCCCTTGCAATCTTTGTGTTCCCTTGCAAGATTGTGATGTGTTTCTGCTCATGTGTATTGACACAGTGTCTCTTTTCTCCCCACACAGGGTCCAGCCGGCCAACTTGGCACACCAGGCATAAGAGGAGAGCAGGGCATTCCTGGACCCAGGGTAAACCCTTAGGCTGCTTCTCAACCATTGACCCAACTATGGTCAGCAAGAATATCTCAACACAGATGATGTGTCTTTCCATTCCACCCGCCCCCCTCCTCAGGGCTCCAACACTCATAATACAGTCTTACAGTATGATTCTCCTCACAGCTTATGCTAAAGATTTTTTGATCAAGAGTTACAGAAGAGAAAGAGTTAAAAGCAACAACAAAGGGGTCAGGACTTCAGTGTCTGGCCCATTATGGTTTGCGAGCTTAATTAAAGAGCATCCCTGAGTGACTGTCAGGCCATCCTCCATGATATATCAACTTCTGAATCCAGAGCATCCTCCTCATGTCTTTGCTGGGGGCCCCCCCTCATTTATTTCTCTCTCCTGCTGCATAGCCCAGCAAGACTTGTAGCCATAAAGCCAGACACATCTTGCATTTCCCTATTCTGAGCAGGACTTTGCCAGTCCTGCTTACACTTTTCCCAGGGGGATTCTATAGGGACAACGTAAGTTACTGTGACATTTGCATTGAACTGACCTGGTCCTTCAGCTCTTCCCAGCCATGAACTAGACTTCTGAATTTACTAAGGTGCTCTGAGAGGCACTAGCCCTAGTAGTTAATACATGATTTCTATGGTCATCCAATCCCCTAGTTTCTGGCACTCAGTTTTCTTGACATGTTGCCAACATGCCTCTCCTGTTTCTGTTCCAGGCTGGTGGTGGACAACCAGGAAACCCAGGAGAGCGAGGCAGGATTGGTCCCCTGGGACGAAAGGTACGTTTTCGTGAGCATTGAGCATCAGAAACTAAAATGGTAATAAAAAGCTTCTGGATAGGAGTGAGCTTAAAAAAATACTGTAGATTAACCTCTCGGAGCGAAATTAACTCATTTTCACTGGCTTGCACAGTGTGGAGTAGAGCAAGGTCTGTGCTCTGGTTGTTTCATTAGGCTCCTGTTTCACTGAACAGAGAGGCAAAAGTAACTGAGTAACTGAGATTCCCGTGTTATTTTCCAGTGCAGATTCTCAGCCGATGCCTACATGGGAAGGCGGTTGTGCTGGATCTCTCCAGACCCTCCATATGGTTTTATCTCTCCAGATTCACACACACTGGTTCATTGCCATGGCTCCTCCACTGTCCATTTTCACCCGCAAAATCCCCAGAACTTTATTTTTGCAGTGTTTATAAAAAGCAAACACTATCCTGTGGTGGCAGCTGACTGGTTTCCCATGTCCCATTGCTTAGCTTTCCTGAAATCACTAAAAGTCCCACTAAAAAGCAAGCGTTTTGTAGCATTGTCTAGGTCCAGACATAGACCAGTCTTCTGCAAGGACCACTGCAGACTGGTCTATGTAAAGAAACCAGTGCTGATGGGGTGGGAAAGGCTCAGAGTTGCCTGGAGTTTTAGCACATGCTTTAACAGATGCTTCTCTTTTCAGGGTGAGCCTGGAAACCCTGGACCCAAAGGGGCAAATGGACAGCAGGGCCCCCGAGGAGAGATGGTAAGTGTGGTTATGCACTCAGACCTTTAAGGATGCTGGGCTGAATGAACCCTCTCCTGTGGCAGGTCGGCCCCTTCACAACAGAAGGTTTAGCTCCACTATGGACTTTGCACCCTCCGTAGTACAATATGAGAGAGGAAAGTCAGATTTATGTCTTCAGCTGATGGGAGCATAGTTGGTAATGTCCCTTCAAGGGGGTGAATGATATTCACTTGAAAGATGACTTTTAACATCTTGGAGACCAGCCCACAAGCTAGAGGCTGTCCAGAGTTGTTTGGCCTTGTCCTAGCTCATTGCACAAGGCATGGGTAGACACTCTGAGCTGACCCAGTATGCTACTCCAAAGTAACTTATAAAAAGGATGCGTGAACTAAGTAAGCATTTTCATGGGGCCTGATTCTCTGTATAATGAGGAGCCAACTGAAGAAAAAATGGTTTGTGCAAAGCAAGGGAGGACAAGCTTTGGTCAGACAGAGCTATAAGTACGCCCCTAGTATTGACTGACCTCATAACCTGCTCTCCATTGCTGATTTCCACCTGGGTTTTACACATTAGATGTGTGTATTAAGCAGGTTTTAATTCAGATTTGTAGTTTTGGCACACCACCTTTTGGTGCTTTCTTTTCCTGCAATAATTTCATCTATGGAAGGACTTCTCAAAGGCCTGTGGATCATCAATGGGTTCTTTCTATTGATGCCACTGGATCCGTGAGGCTTAAGCTATTCACATACGACTGCATATTAATGACCTTTTCTTTCCAATTTTAGGGTGATGATGGACGAGATGGAATTGGTGGCACAGGTCCTAAAGGCAGAAAGGTAGGTGTACGCTCAGCATGCCCATCTACCAACGTGAGTTACAGAGGACAAGGAATTAGCCAAGGCCTCCAGTGTAGATGGGTGAGGCAGAGCCTGGGTGAAGTCAGATACATACAGTGACAAAAATCAGCCCTACGTGTACCCTCGTGAGAAAATCACACAAGACTCTTCAAACCTTTCCTCTCTGCCTTTATCTTTGTTTTGCCTATGTAAATCAGCTTCCTCAAAGATAAGCCTTTTAGCTGGAGAGTCTCATGAATATCCATGGGACTTTGAAAACAATGCGCCAGCATCTCTGACAGCTCCTCTACAGTTGAACTTAGCCTTAGAGGAGCAACCAGATCCTAAAAAGAGTGGCTATTTGCTTTTTATTATTCATATGGGAACAAAATTGCAAAATGAATTTGCAGTCTCTCTCTCTCTCTCTTTTCCCTCAATCATTTAATTCCTTCAGCTCTTACAGACTATCTGCAGAATCAGGTTCATTTGCTAAAATATATTCAACTAAACCTTTATGTTGTTTCAGGGAGAACGTGGCTTCCTAGGCTACCCAGGGCCCAAGGTATGGTGTAGTCCATGAGCTATACATTTTCCAAGCCATGTAAATATTACCTATGGTCCTGTGCAGATTTAGAGCTACTGTTTGTGTTTTTCCCCAACCAGGGTGGACCTGGTGATCGTGGTAGTGCTGGAGGTCCCGGCCCTAAAGGAAACAGAGGCCGCAGAGTAAGTTGGACCATGACACAATTTTTCTCTTCTGCATGAACGGCCTGAAAGATGTACACAACTTTTACCCCAAGTGTTGACCCATGCTCCTGGGAGTCCTCCTGCAGATGTTCATGGAGAGGACTTCTCTGCTCTTTCTCTCTAGGGAAATGCAGGAGAACCTGGGACACCTGGTCAGAAAGGAGAGACTGGATACCCTGGACCATCTGTAAGTGTTCATTGCATCGCTGATGGATCCTCTGGATTCCCCCTTGCAGAGACTCCTGGTTGGTTCTCTGAGAAACATGGTGGTCCCTGTTGGTACCAGAGGTTGAAAATATGCACATCACCATCTCCCACTGATATCAAGTTGGGCAGATTCTTTATTTTTCTTGGATGCATCTCTATAAATTCATAACTAACTTTTTATCATTGATAAATATTCAGCCATGCTCAAACTGCAATGCACAGCAGAAGGAAAAAGTCAAGAAACAGGCTCTTCATCAGGCACTATGCCCTGATGGCATATGTGCCATGGCAATATACCACTTAAAGCTCCTTCTAGGAAGTTCTCGGCTCTTTATCATTTACCACCCCACACAGGTTATGGTCCAAATGTGGACCAAATCTGACGGTCACAGAGCACCCTAGAAAGGCCAAGGTGACTTGGCTTGTTTTGCACATGACTCTAGAGCACCATAAAATGTCCCTTTTGGGTTTGGCCTTAGCTAGATTTACTCATCACATGGGAAAATGTTTCCCCCTGTTGCTGGAAACAGAACTGAAAATAGACAGGTTTTCCCTTAGCTTCTGAATGACCCCTGCTCAAATAATTATTCCAGCTGGGTTCATGGGGCACCCTGGAAATACACATTGCACTGAATTTGTCTTTTATTTTTTAAACAGGGACTTAAAGGTGACAAAGGAGAATCCAGAGATGTAAGTGTGGCATCATTTCTCTCTTGTTTTTAAATACTATTTTGTTGGCTGTGTCACATATCTCTTTTTTTCCCTTTCTCCTTCTCCTTATTTTCCAAAGCAATGTGTGCTCGTGCGGAACATCAAAGACAAATGCCGTGAGTACATCAGTGCTTTGCTAATTCCCTGTCTCTACCCTTATATGCCCATTGTGTTACACAAACGCACTGACCAAACTGCTTTTTTTTCCCCCATCTTTTCCACAGCTTGCTGCTATGGTAAGTCACCCTCAGTCCTTTAAATCCCAGTGTGACTACATGCCAGAATTGTTGCTCTCCCCTCATATGTGGTATGAATGATTTACCACTGCCAAGGACATGGTCATTACACTCTGACAATAATTTGGAGCACTGTTTGTTCCCAATGCACTTTTCTTGCAGGTCCCAAAGAGTGTCCTGTCTTCCCAACTGAGCTGGCCTTTGCTATTGACACCTCCTCGGGCGTTGTGAGGGATGTTTTCAACAGGATGAAGCAAACGGTGCTCAGAGTGGTCAACAACTTAACCATTGCTGAAAGCAACTGTCCTCGGGGTGCCCGGGTGGCTCTGGTCACCTACAACAATGAGGTCACCACAGAGATCCGCTTTGCTGATGCCAGGAAGAAATCGAGCCTCCTCCAGCAGATCCAAAACTTCCAGGCGACCCTGACCACAAAGCCACGCAGCCTGGAGACTGCTATGTCTTTCGTGGCCAGGAATACCTTCAAGCGTGCCCGAAGTGGCTTCCTTATGAGGAAGGTGGCTGTCTTTTTCAGCAACGGGGACACGAGATCCTCCCCACAGCTCAACGATGCCGTGCTGAAACTCTACGATGCTGGGGTCATGCCTGTGTTCCTCACCAGCAGGCAGGACCCGGTTCTCACAAGAGCTCTGGAGGTTGGGGTCTTTCACCCTCTCTTTCATTTTCTGCTCCTGACCTCAGTCTGGTTTGCTGGGGAGATGGATGGTGTTTGCTCCTACAGGCAGTGGCTGGTTTCCACAGGCTTTTCAAGTGCTTAGTGCTGAGAAAGCATTGCTGACCAAATTCATCCAGCATGTCTAATAGAGGAGAAATCCAAACATGGCGCATGCTGTGAAATGTTAGTGAGGTTATGATGAGTCATTTGTTTCTCAGACCATGGCTCCAGGGTGCCAGGTGTGGTATGAAACAGAAGAGAAGACAGTCCCCATGGCAAGAAAGGTCTGAACAGAAAGGCAAAATTTGGGGAAGGTGGAAGTACAGTAGTAGCTTTGTTAGCAGAGGGAGAGTACAGAGATTTAAAGCAACAAAGAAGCCCCAGATGAGCATGTTGAGCACTGGTTCAAGTGCTTGACCCTTTTCTTGGAGTTTATGTCTCTAAAATGGTCCCACTAACTGACGTCGGGGGCATTTGGCTTCTCCAAATGGGGTCCACCAAAAGCAGCATGCTGAGTAGAGAATCTCTTAGAGTTGTGGATTGCCCTCCTCTACTTTGAGCTGAAAATAACAGAAGGCAGCATTACTAACACCATGTTTTTCTGTTTGCATCTAACCAGATCAACAACACAGCAGTCGGACATGCAATTGTTCTTCCAACCAGTGGCAGTCAGCTGAATGAAACTATCCGGAGGCTCTTGACTTGTCACATTTGTCTGGGTAAAGCATCCAATTTCTCCTCTAAACAGTGCCAAATCCTTCTGGTTGTGCAGCAGTCAGTTGTCAGTGGTGCAGAAGGGAAGCCCAGTTGGGAGTCAGCCCTTTTGCTGCTGAAGACAAGGGATTCATGTTCTTAGGCTGAGCAGAAAACATTGGCGTTGTGAATGAGGCTTGCTGGGCGTTCTCCGCTTTGTAAAGAGAAGCTAATTTTTTGGCTGATTCCCACTTCTACAGCCCAAATACTGATAGCTTAATGCTCTAAAATATGGCCTTCTGCCATTTATGACAGAGTGCTTCAGGGATCCCTTTGGGCAAAGGAGCATGCAAAAATACTAAATGCATAACTAAATGTGTTTTGGGATGAAATGACTTTGGTATCAAGTAATGGACCAGTGAATGTCCATGCCTTGATAGTATTTCACATGACACAAGAGATTTTTATAATGAAAAGGGAGGGGCACCTTCAGTTCCTTCAGGTGAAACCTACTGTATTTCTTCCCTAGATGTGTGTGACCCTGATCCCATCTGTGGTCTTGGTAGTGGTAGTCAGAGACTTGGTTTCAGAGACAGAAGGGCAGCACCAACAGATGTAGACACTGACATAGCCTTCATCATGGATAGCTCAGAGTCCACCACTCCTCTGCAGTTCAGCGAGATGAAGAAGTACATTTCCCACCTTGTAAGTAACCTGGAAATCAGCTCTGAGCCAAAAGTATCTCAGCACCATGCAAGAGTGGCAGTTCTCCAGCAAGCTCCTTATGAATACGAAACCAACTCAAGCTTCCCACCAGTAAAAACTGAGTTTTCACTAACTGATTATGGATCCAAAGAGAAGATAATCAACTACCTTCAGAACCAAATGACCCAGCTCCACGGCACAAGGGCTATAGGAAGTGCAATTGAACACACAGTGGCTCATATTTTCGGAAGTGCACCAAACCCTCGGGATCTGAAAGTAATAGTTCTGATGATGACCGGAAAAGTGAATAAACAGGAACTTGAGTACCTGCAGAAGGTTGTTACCAATGCAAAATGCAAAGGGTACTTCTTTGTTGTCCTGGGCATTGGCAGGAAGGTGAATGCCAAGAATATCTATAGCCTAGCTAGTGAGCCAAATGATGTGTTCTTCAAATTGGTTGATAAACCAGGAGAGCTTCATGAAGAGCCCTTGCTGCGCTTTGGGAGACTGCTGCCATCTTTTATCAGAAGTAAGTATAACATCCTGCAGCCAAAGTATTATGGGAGGTGTAACGTGTGACCTTGGAGGGGTTAATCTGCCAGGTTTGGTCTACCTGCCAGTTGGTTGGGTGGACTCTAGTCTGACCACCTCTTTGGGCAGGGGTCCCCACTGAAGTTAGTCTCTTTTTATATGTTCTGTACTGTTTGGTCAGTTTGTTGCTGCTCATAGGTCTACCTGGTTGAATATGTCTGATTTTTGTCCTCCCCATCCCATCCCATGCTGTCTGTTGGTCTGCCAAATAGAGTTCACATTTCTGTCTGGTTTGACTTGGTCTCCATGGGCTCAGCTGTGGGATCTGACCTAATCCTGCCTGGGCTGACAGTCACATCTGCAACATGTCCCATAGGGTTTGGTCCTGCTGGGGCTCTTGGCCCTCT
This sequence comes from Athene noctua, assembly GCF_965140245.1. Taxonomy (NCBI): domain Eukaryota; kingdom Metazoa; phylum Chordata; class Aves; order Strigiformes; family Strigidae; genus Athene; species Athene noctua. The sequence continues at coordinate 29,603,292 of NC_134043.1, read as the reverse complement.
GCAGCCCAGCAGACTGCTAACACTTCCTCCAAGCTCCCTGAACATCCAGCAAATCTTTCTTCCCAATTTCAGCATAAACATCATACCTAGCAGGCATTTGGATGGCTCAGGCTGAGATCTGGAGTTGCTGTATGCAGATCGATGGACCACATGAACAGAATTCTTTGCTCAGGGATAAATGATGCTGCTATATTTGGGATGTGCAGATTGTGCCATGAAAATCTGCATCTCCACTTACCTAGAGACCCCAGGCTGGATCTCCAGCTAGAGCCACCTGTCAAAGATCCTAAACAGATCTGTCCAGCAAGGGCAAGAAATAGGCCTTTTTGGGGAAAGCTAATTTTATCAAAAAAGCCCTGAAAATCAGTCTACGGGGCGAATAAAGCACCGAATCAGGAACGTCTTGCACTAAATAGGAAGCAAACATGAGCCCATCTTTCCTTGGAAATAAACGTTTAGGTTTTCTTAATTTGCTTTTTCCATTCACCACTTACAGGAGTCCTGAAAAACTTCTAACTCTTGTAAAAATATTTACTGTGTGGTTGGAAGTGCCTTGTTATAAGAAAACTGTTTACATGTGACAGACTAAGACAAACAGCCCTCTGGTGTCTTGTAGTTACTGCTGTCATGTTTGTAAATTGGAATAACAGATCTCGCAGCTCAGGCTGCTGCAGGAGATATTCCATAGCTTTTATTAGAGCAAGCAAGAAGAGAAGAGTTTCTTTAAATCAAGAAGAAATATATGTAATGTATTGTTGGTAGGTAACTACCATCCTCAACACCAGTGTTTCATGTCAGGCTCTCTCTGTCTCCAGGCGACTTTGCTTTCTACCTGTCTCCAGAGATAAGGAAACAATGTGAGTGGTTCCAGAGTGATCAGCACGCCAAGAGCCAGAGGCCCGGGCACACCGGACACAAAGCAGTGTAAGTACTGATTTGTCTTTGAGAGAATGAGCTTTGCTAGCAGCTTGCCTGGGGGAGAAGCCTTCATTTCCCAGACCCTGTTTGGAAAACAAAAGAAAAAGCAGCTTCAATGCTAACAATCAGGATCATCAGCCTTTTACTAGTTTCTTCAGTGCTATGTCAAAGAGCAACAGATATATCTACTAGAGAAGGGTAAACAAGTACATACATCATTTTAAATTTGGGTTAAATTTCATATTTATATATGTATTAGGGATATGAAGGAGGTATATGCTACTATCATCATGCAGATCAGGAATTCCTGAAATTACTATTAATTTGGTGATTTCCACTCGGGGAACTATTTTCACAGGCTGGGCTGCCCTGGAGTATCTGATATTCAGGATCCATCATAGGATATATCCTAATATTATCTGAACAGAAGTGAAAGCCTGTGTTACCAGGGCTCACTCATCACTAGCACTGAGCTGTCCTGGCTTTAGAAGGTCAAACCCCTTGAAATCAGGCATGCCACAGATCTGCTTACTGGATTCACTCTTCCGTGTGTAAAGTTGGTGTACAGACAGATTTGTCCCCAAAGTGATAGTCAGTGATCTGCAGCACTTTTCACTGCTGTCGTGTATCTAAAGCTGACAACAACTATTGACCTTGGGGTGAGGGATCTTGCCAATGGTTTCTATGTCATCTCCTCTCCACTTCCAAAATTCTCCTTATATAGGAAGAAAAAAAAGTCGTATCAGCTGCTTTTGCTTTGGCAGGTACGTGGCACCCAACACAACCGTAGGCCGGACCCTCAATGCCAGCAGCACAGTCAGTGTGAGCATGAAGCCTGTTGCAAGCACCAGCGCCCGTGCCAGAACCACCACTGCCAGCATCATGGCCCAGACCAGAGCCACTGACCAGACCACAGCCAGCACCGTGGTCCAGGTGAACGCCACCATACAGAGCGCAGCAAGCACAGCCGGCCAGGCCAAAACCACCGGCCGCACGACTGCAAACACCACGTCTGCCACGGCAGGTGGCAGGAAAAGACAAGGCGGTATGTGAAAAGCTCTCCCCCATGCGAGCAGTGCCTCTTGCTTGTCTGTACCACAGTGGGTTGTGGCTTTTCTTCCCTGAGAGGATTATTCCTATGGGAAATGTCACTGAGAGGCCAAATGTTATGCTTTTAGAGAAAAGTTTTTAAGTGCAAAACTGAAATCTGACCCAGGGGGTTAAGGCTTTGTCAACTTGTGCTGAGAATTTTGTGCAAAACTGGGTGGGGCACAGGCTGCCTCTAGGCAAAACACAAGCAGGACATCTGAACATGGGACAATCCATCACCTTCTGCTTAGCTCAGTAGTACAGCAACTCTTTCTAGTGGGACCCATTTTCTTTCTATGTTTTCCTTGTAGCATTATCCCTTGGCTAAGTTTTGCTATTTATGGTGATTCATTCAGTGTCATTTTTTGAAGTCTCTGTCACCTAATACAAATAGTTGGTTCAGTTAGTTCATCACTGAAGCAGTGTGGAGATCTGTTTGGGAATGCTAAAGCTCTTCCATGTGAGCACAGTTCATGTAAAGGAATTTTCCCACGTGTTTTTCCAAGGGGGTGCAGGCAGCTCTGCACTAGCTGAACAAGTAGCAAAGAACATGTGTCAAACACAGGGATGCTAGACTGCCAGTGAATGCATGTCCCCATGTAAATAATAAATAAAAAGCAATAAATAAAATCAGTCAGCTTTTGCAAGGTTAATGCTTTCATCAGCTTGTGGGGAACAAACATTTCTGTGTGTTTCTTGCTCCACCGCTCCTTTCAGGCAGTGTTTATAAAGGTCTCATCCAATACTCTGCCATAGCAGGAAAACCTTTCCCTAACAGCTTCTTTGACCTGTCTAAGGTTAAGTTCAATCTTAAGCAGGCTTTGCTTGAAGATCTCCAGCAGTTCAGTGAATCCACTGCACCCTAGAGAAGGATCTAACTGAGCAAATTTACAGTTTTGGGGAAAGTCCACATTTCAGGCTGTGTAAATCTTGTAAAAAATTGCTCTGATTTGCTAGATTGCAGCAGGTTATTAGAAAATAAATAAACCACTTGATAAATCATCTAGGCTATGAAAAAAAAAAAGCCTCCCTGCAGTGTGCTAGGTTGGGCATCTGAGACAGCAAAGTCACAACCTGGTTTGCACATGGCACACTGGCTGCAGACAGATTTATTTGCTGTGGACTGGAAAGGAGATCCTGCAACACTGCAGGACCTTTCTTTTGAGAGTTTCCTCTTCAAGTCCTTGCTTAGTGTTTCTCCTGATTTTTGCATTGCAGCAAGGACCCACGACATCCAGATCACAGATGTCACTGAGAACGGCGCCAGGCTGCGCTGGGCCAGCCCTGAGCCACACAGCGCCTACACCTTTGATATCACCGTCACCTTAGCACATGACCACTCTCTCGTGCAGAAGCAAAACCTGACTGGCACTGAGCATGTCATCCGAGGACTCAGAAGTGGACAGAAATACCTTGTCGTCATTACTGGCTACCAGAAATCCCAACCCAAAGTAACGTACACAGGGACATTCAGCACAAGTAAGTACCTTTCAGGGAAAACAAACAAACATTTATTTTTTTTATAAAATGGACACAAAAACTGGAAAAAAAATCATGTAAGGGACATGGAATCAGTTGGTACCAACACTCCCAGCCCTAGCAATGCTCAGTTGTGTCACGGCATGTGTGGCATCTGCCAGACAAGCGGCAGGACCTGGTTATGAAATGCTGCAAATGTGTTTCTCTGGCAAATGCAACTTGACACTTCAGTGGTGTTAAATTGACACAGATTGTGGGAAAATTAAAGCCAGTCCCAGTGCGGGGTTTGTCTTACTGTGCGTGCAGGAGGTTTTGCACAATGGGTCTTGGTGGAGTCCAGCCAGCATTGCTGTAATTAATAATGAGTCAAAGTGGGATAACACAGAGTAAATCCAGTCCAGCCTGACTGCAAATTAAGCACAAAAAGCTTTTTCTCTGGTCGCCATTTCCATAGCCACCTATCTGCTTCACATACTATATTACCCTAAAAAAAAAACCACAAAGAAGAGATTAGATGGAGAGTTTAATCCTTTGGGGATCCAAGCTCCATGTGTATGGATCACACGTAAACTTCACCAAACCCTTTGACATGGCCAAAAGTTGCTATGCAAGAGACAACCAATTTTTTAAAAATATAGTTTGGTGTAGAGGTGACTTGGCTTGGTGGTGTGGAGAAGTTTGCACTGCTCCTGCATCTGGCTTCTTCTGGCATTTCAGAGCCAATTTCAGTGCCCACACTGAGAGCCTTTCCGTTGGCTCTACTTTGGCTTTGGATCAGGTCTGAAGTCTCTTAACCTTTCCGAGTAATAAATGTGCCCACAAAAATGTTGAGAAAAGACATCAATGTGTAGAAATAACATTTCCACGCGTCGAGTTGGAGCTCTTGATGCCCCAGGAAGCTGCATTTCCTGTAGAGTAAATCTTAAAGGGGAACAAACTGACCAGGCAGTGGTGGTGCCCACAAGCTGTGACCTGTACACTGAGTAGCACTGTCCTTTTTACCCACACCAAAAAAGCAAATCCAAACCTTTCTGTGGCTACAGCCCCCTCCTGCCCTCCAGCCCCATGGAAAATAAGCCACAGGTTGCCCTGGAAAGGGGCATGATGCAATATGAACTATGTTCTCCTTCCCATCATAAGGGATTTCTTCCCCTGGTGACAATCCTCAACAACATAGTTCTTAGAGGGATGAGAGACCATGATGGGAAAAGTGTGGTCAAGGAGAGGTGCGCAATGCATGGATAGTCCTTGAGGGCTGCAGGGAAACTGGACGGGCTCTTAGGAAGCATTTCTTCCCAGAAGGGGTTATTGGGCGTTGGAATGGGCTGCCCAGGGCAGGGGGGGAGTCCCCATCCCTGGAGGGGTTGAAGAGTCGGGTTGACCCAACACTGAGGGATCTGGTGGAGTTGGGAACAGTCAGTGTGAGGTTCATGGTTGGACTGGAGGAGCTTCAAGGGCTTTTCCAACCGAGATGACTCCGTGATTCTGTGTGATTCTGTGAAAGAGAGGATCCATTATGGACTGTGTTCTCCCCTGGAGGAAGCCTTTTTTCCCTACCCTCTCTAAGGCCAGAGGAGCAAGGCTGAAGTGGCTACAGAGAGGCCACATCTGTTCCTCCATAGACCTCCAGTTGCATGCTGTGGGGTGAGCAGGGGCCATCCAAAGCAGTCATGTGGGGCCCTGGGGATGCTCCTTCGCAGTCACCCCTGAGGATGAGCCTGACCATGCAGCAGAGCCACCAGCTGAGTAGAGCAAGGCGAACTCATCCCAGCACGGCTGGGCGGTTGTGGATTACTCATCCTGTAAGCTGCCTCCAATAAACATTTCTGAAATGTATGTACTAGGGTAAACAGATCCAGACCTGGCTCCTGAGACTTGCGTGCATCCCCTGTGCTGGAGCTGGGGCCACTGATTTTGTTTATGGCTGCTCCAAGGGAGCTGATGCAGATCTCCTTCCCCTTGGCTGACCCCACTGTTTCTTCTCCCCAGAGATCCCGGCGCAGACCAAGGTGTCCCTGGCCAACATGATGCTCAACACTGAGCCGCTGGAAGGGCCCGAGAGTGGTGAGTATGGGCGATGGCGGGAGGGCTGGGCTGGGGGACTCTGCCAGGACACCCACTGAGAGCCTGGCCATTTGCACCGGTCTTCCCCTTGTCCGCTCCTAAACCCATCCTTTCTTAGAGCCCTGCTAGGACCGGAGGAAGTGTGAGTCCTTTGCTTTGCAAAGCCAACAGATCATGACCTAGATGACATCCTTGGCCATGCCAATCTGAGCCCTGTATGGGCATCTCTGCCCCATGCTGGATCCAAAGCCCCCTGAAGTTGCTGTGATCTGCATGGGGGACTCAAACCGGGTCCTGTTTCCATTGCAGGGATGTGACATGAGCCAGGGCCTAAGTACTGGCTGCTCTCGAGGGACAAGCTGTGCTCCATAGCCTCCCTGGCAGGTGTGGGTGCAGAACATCACCTGATGCTTGCTCGCTCCCTCTCTCCCCATTTGGGGCAAAGAATAGGTCTTGGCTTCTTGGGTTAATGCACAGCTCTCAACAAGCTGGGGTTTTCAGGGGAGTTAGTGTCAAACATATGCATAAATATGGCTAATTGGTGGCCTCCCTCCAGTTTCACCCATCTGCCCATCCCCTGTTTCTCTGCCACCAGTGGGGTATGTAGCAAACCACTAAATGAGCAAGCTGTTAGCTCCTACTCTGTTGTTAATCCTTTAACCTGTGTTAATAACTCATAATCGCTGTAGTTGTCATCTCATTGCTTTTGTTGACATCAAGCTCATTATATCGGCACTATTACACTCAGTTGTACTGTAAGTGCCAGGCTGCAACCCTTCCTCCAAGGGTCTGGAAGGGCTCTCAGCCTTCATAAAGCAGCACAGTCCTGTTGCAGGCACCAACTACGGGTCTGGCATCCAAAACTCATCCCTGAGTCATCACTCTCATGTTTGCCAGACCCAGTACATTTTCTTTAAGCATTTTGCTTGCTCTGTGGCTCTTTTTCTTCGAGAGGTGATTTGAGAGCATGGGGAGATGCTGCTGCTCAGTGCATTAATCCAGAGAGAGTTGCAAAGCTGCTGTTGGAGTCTGGCTGCTCCTGTTGAAAGGGATGAGCATGGACCTCCTGCCTGGCTGGTGGTACCACTGCAGCTTGCTGCAGCAAGAGGGGCTGAGGGCTTGTGCCGGGTGGGGACCATCTCACTTCTGCCTTGCTGCATGTCTCATCATCCCACCCTTCCCATGCATTCCCACTGCTTTGATCCATCTCCCTGGCACTGACATCTCCTCTGAAGCCTTCACCTGGCTCATCCTCACCAGGTGACATGCACCCCCACGGCTTTGTTTAACCCCCTGTGTGCCAGCCCATTGGAAACAAGGTGTGTAAGCTTGTGTAGGTCTGTCCGGAGGAAAATGGATGTGCTATGTGCTCACTCTGTGCTTCAACACAGACCTCTCAATCTCAGCTCCTCTTGTTGACCCACTTGCAGCAAACATCTCCGCCCGAGGATTTATGGCAGCTGGTAATCTGGGGGAAACATTCCCTGAGGATGCTAATCCAAATTTTTTCAACAGGCTAAAGACATTAAACAGGGCAGGGGATTTGGGATGGGTTGTTTAGCTGAGTCTTCTTTAGTTCTCTGTGCAGCGGGAGAGATCCATGCGTAAATCTTCTGATGAACCTCAGAGGAAGCCCCAGATTCTGCCCTCCTTATTGAGGCAAAGCAGCAGCTAGCATGGATAGTCTATCTTTGCTAATAAAAGCTCTAAGATTTGTACCTAAATTATCATTTCTGGGCAGGAAAGGAACGTATATTTAAATCCTCATCAAGCCTTAAAGTCTACCAGGTGCGGCTTGCCTTTAGAGATAAAATAAACACACTTAAGGATTAAATGTTACTGCCAAAACAAATAGCTTTGAAAATAGATGGGGGGAGTTGTGTGATGGCCCAATCCTGCAAGCACCAATGGGGAATAAGGGGCTCCCATCACCTTGGTCCAGGGACTTGGGGCTTGGATGCATGATGAAATCAAGAGCAGGGAGAGGCAGTCCAGAGGCTGGGGAAGGTTTGCATTCAGCAAGAGAAATCACATGACAAAGAAATGCCAGCAGTCCTGTACCGGGCTTTTTTTTTTTTCTTTTTTCTTTTCAATCTCTTAGCTTTTTCAGCTTTTAACCCTTTCAGATGCAAGTTAACCTTTGCACCTTTTGAAATGCAGATTGGCCAGACCCTTGCTTGCTGGACTTTGACATGGGCATGCAGTGCAAGGACTATCAGATTGTGTGGTTCTTTGACTACAAAAACAAGATCTGCAGCCAGGGTTGGTATGGTGGCTGCAGTGGTAATGCCAATAGATTTGAGGCCGAAGCTGAGTGCATTAGCAAATGCTTAAAACCATGTAAGTACCAGGTGGGGACTGATACTTTTGTAATTATATTGTCAAATAACATTTGGATTGGAGAGAAAACATCATGTAAATCCAAACCCATACTCTTTTTCCTCCAGCAGCAGCTGAGAAAGCCATGCAGCAGCCACCCCTTGAGAAAAGACTACCGTCAGGTAACAGCCCCCAAGAATAATAATAACAAACCAATGCAAATCCATTATTTCACCTTGATCATTTCATAGCATGCATCCAAGCTTTTCCAGTACAAGACCACCAGCAGTATAGACTGGGTTTTAATGTGCTTCTTGACATGACCATGCCCTGCATGAGCAAGTCACCTTGCATGTGTGTTGCCACCACCAGGACATGTTGTGTTTGCATGACTTGAGTGCAAACCACAGTTATATGGCAAAATCATGCACTGGATTTCACAAAAAGAGCGGGGTTGCTTAAATGGAGCTTAGCATGGTCCCAAAGAGGTTTCTTTTATCGCCATGTGACTAGCCAATGCCACCACTCAGCGGAGAGCCTTTGCTAAGATGCAGAGAATTGCAAACGTTTCACTGCTTGTAACCAAAACACTTGATGGTAAATTATTCCACGGGGCTCGGGGCTTGGGTGCAGGTGTTTTCCTTTTGCACCAAAAGATGAAAATCAAAGTTGAGGGAGGAGCCCACAGGAAAAGGGCAATGACCTCCTCTCCTCAAGTGATTTCTGAGATTTAAAGGGTCGTGTTTGCAAACCTCTCCAAGATCTGGGAAAGAAGTGGAAATTTGCAACCACCTGTGTTGGTTCAGCAAGGGGTTGGGATGGGAACCTGACCCCAGCAAAACCTTGCTACCATAGCAGTTTACCCCTTCTAGTGGTGTTTGACGGCCCTTTGCAGAGATGGGAGGGAAACCTAGGAGTAAAGAAAACTCTGGTACCTAATGTCAGGGCTTTAATCCTTGTAGGGGCATGACAGGGTTTGAAAAGGCAAATTAAGGACCCCTCCCACCCATTTGATTTTCTTAGGTGTATTTTAGACTCCTTAAATCAGAATCGTGATTTTTTGTCACTGGCAGCTGTACAGCCCAAGTCCAGCTGTGGGTGCCCCTGCAGAAACATGCAGGTAAGCGAGTAGGAGGCCACCACCAGCCATGGAGATGCCTGGGACAGCAGCTGCTTGCAAAAGGAGATGGCAAGGTGTTTCTGGGCTGCAGATGGGCATCATGGACAAACATCCATTGGTTGCAGTTTGAGGACTTCTCAGCCAGAGGAAGCAGCCTTGTGCAGAAACCTGTAGCTTCAATCTAAAGTAGGATTTCATCCTCACAGAACAGGGAAGCCTCTCTGATGTTTTTCTCCAGAGGGCGCGTGTTTCTGCTAGCCTCATCCCATAGACCAGCCCCTTCCGATCATCGTCACATGCCTTGATGGTGTTTCCAGCAACTGTTGTTCAGGCTAAAGTGATATTTCATGAACTTGGCGCCATTCTGCCCTGGGCAGATAGTCAAGAAAAGCAACCGAGGGGCCCTGGAGGGATGCTCATGTCTCTGCCTGCCCCGCTCTATTCACCATTTTATTCTCTTCTGCAAAACCAGAGCTTGAATCCACTGTGGAAAAATAGACACCATAGTTCACGTGCAGCTCAGCTTTTAAAATGCTGGGTGTTGGGTCAGGCTCTTAGTTCAGACCATAGCAGGTACCAGAGTCAGGTGCGACACTGAGAAATGATCTGGTTTCCCAAATCTTAGAGCTCTTTAGGTGCAAAAATGTGCACCAGGCCCACCTCTCATTTGAAGCCTTTTAAATGCTGTGGTAATCTTTAATTATTGATTTTTATATATATAAATTTATTCATTTTTCCCATGACAAAATTGACTGTAAGTGCAACTGAGGAGCCCAGGCACATTTTTTCCACAGGATGAATTAAACCCCTGGCTTACAGTGGCTGTCCCCACCTTTTGAACCTGCCAGAGACAGCCATGGCTTAAAAACCACATTTTAGCTCCCTAGTTCTTGATCTTCATCAATTCTTCGAAATTTCTGGATAAGATTTTGGTTTATTTATTGTGTTTCGGGCTTGGAATTGATGATTGGGGGGGGACAGGTTTTGGTTAAAATGTCATCCAGTGGTTCAGCTGAAGGAGTTACTAGATGGGTTTTGATGGTTCTCTGAAACCAGAGAGTAGCACAAGCCACGTGGTGTGAATATTAGGGCAGGCAAACCAAAAATTACAGTTCAGAGTTTTCAGCAGCTTTCCTGAAGCCTCTAAAGTGGTGGTTGAATTTTCCTGTGCTTCTGCTGATCCTGAAGGCTGCTTCCACTCTCTGAGGGGATGAAGGAGGGAAAGCTGGGCTGTCTGGACTCCGTGTCCAAAGAAAAGTTGTATTATACCTCCCATCAGATTAATGTTTTGATTGCTGGTTGGATTCCCAAAAGGGTGTACAGGGTTTGTGGTAGAGTCATTCTCTCATCTGCTAGCTTTCAGTGTTTTGGAAGTCACAGAAGAAGGGAGGTGAACTTTGACAAAAAAATAAAATCTGAATATAAAAAGGCAAAGAGCCTGCCAAAGTCATGGGGAAGCTTTTGGCTGTAGGAGCCCAAAAGAAAGCTGAATTGGAAGCTCAATATTCATTTCAAATTCCAAGGAGAAATGGAGATTTAAAAAGAAATCCTGCTTCAAAAAGCTGCATTTAGAACAGGGCAGAAGCATCCCTTCGGACACGTCTCCTCTCTCAGAAGTGACATATTCCCAGTTCCTCCTATCTAAACAGTAAACTCACTGCTCAAGTCAACCACCCAATCTTCATCATGACGGCAGCGTGGACCACTTGAGTCTGACCCCTTTGACCACAGTGTTGTTCTGGCAGTGATCTGTTCAGTTGTGGGGACTCCTGTGCACAGAGAAAAAGGGGAAAATGCAATTAAAATGAATGGGCAGAAAGAGTATAGATGTTTGGCAGGGTCTACTCAGAAGCATGGCTGTGGTTGGGGTGCAAGGTCTGTGACACTGGTGTGGGCATTTCCATGTCAATCCCGGGAGCATCCGGCCTCACTGCAGCGTTCCTGGGCTCTGGGCAGCTGCCAGCACCAGCTGCAATTTCCTTTAAAGTAAACCCACTGCCGGGGTTTTCTTATTGCCTAGGGGCCATTGCCAGACCTACTTTATAGTCAGGATTTCAGGGATAATCTTCTATACCCTTCTTCTCTTTAAAACTTTAGAGGGCTTTAGTATGATTTTGCTTTCATCAGGCCCCAAAGAATCTTGCTGGCAAATACACCTTTTTGTATATTCACCCTATATCTATATATTCTTTCCTGTTTTCTTACTGATTGGGACAGGCAGAATCATAGGAAAGTGAATATAAAATTATTTTTTACCAGCATTGAGTTCTCGATCTCACAAAATCCTACCTTCATGTGAGTGGTCCAAGGATCACAGCTAGTTCAGACACCTTTGCTGTTACCAGAGAGGTATTTCTGGGGGCCCTGTGTGATTACAAGGGGACTGCAGAAGGCTGGGGCTGTTAACCACCATTTCAGACAAGTCCTTTAAGTGACTTAATTTCTGGCACCCAGTTTACAAAAGGCATGATCCTGAGACAAGATTCAGAAGATAACTTCAAGACCTGAATTTCACCAGCAGTCATTGCTGGTGCATTCTGTATACATTGATTTAGCTTTGCTTTGGGGAAAAAAGAAAAAAAAAAAAGGTAGAGGACTTTTTTTTTTTTTTTTTCTTAATTAAAAAAGGGGTTCTGGTTGCAAATATTCCTCTTGTAAGAGGAACTCCACACTCCGCCTATAAGACTCCCCCTCACCACCATTCATTTTTTGGTGCTGGCTGTTTTATGGATTTACTTGTTTGACTGTTGACGTATGATTTTTACTCATGCCCAGAGCTGGACACCAGCACCTTGAAGCCATACTGCTGATAACTAGCAGCGACGAGCATGATACCAGAAATTCTTGGGATCTGCCTGACCTAGAGCTATGGTAACAAGGCTTTTCCAGGACAAGCCGTGATGGCTGATGGTTATGCTGTGCTGAGCAGAGGTGGCACAAGCTGCTTCTGCATCCCTGTGTGCAAGAGATGCCTTGTTCGTGACTTGATGGTAAATTAGTGGCTAAAATCAGATTTTTTTTACTTTATTTTTTTAAATGTGTTTGGCAATTTCATTTCAACACATCCAAATACTTTGTTATTTTGGTCTCCGCTCACCCAGCAAGGGATGTAGGATGCCACAGGGCAGTGTGTGGTAGGTCCAGGAGCATCTTCACAAGAGAAGATTTCTCTCTTTGAGGGAAGCCAGTATTTTTAATGGGAAATTATGTTGCCAATACTTTTTCACTTGCAGCCCAGCCGGTTCTCTCCCAGTTTTGAGACATGACAACTCATTTCCTGCAAATTCAGGGGTTTCGCAGACAGCCACTGCCATGCAGCACTCTTCCTTCATCTCAGCATCGCTCCATGGATGCATGACAGCAACATGGCTGAGGGCTTATGGCTCAGGGCTGGTGACCTCCAAAGAAAGACCTTCTCTTTGTAGACTAAGTGATGGAATTAAGTCACAGGAGACGTGCAAAGTCCATCCTGTGGTTGCCCTTTCTCAGCTTGTATGCCCACCCTGCTCACAGGCATTTCTCTGCCATGCAAATACATTCAGAGAAGCTGTGTTTCACCCAGGAGTGCTATTGCTGACTCTTCTTGCTCCTGCTTTTATCTTCAGTCACGGATATCTGTCGGTTGCAAAAAGATGAGGGGACCTGCAGGAACTTTGTGCTGAAATGGTACTATGACCCCGAGACCAAGAGCTGTGCCCGGTTCTGGTACGGCGGCTGCGGAGGCAACGAGAACAGATTTAACACGCAGAAAGAATGTGAAAAAGTTTGCATCCCTGGTAAGCAGCATATGCATGGCTGGCGAAGTCCTGGCAAGGAACTCCATTTATCCTCTCTCAGTATCCTGTACAGCTTCCCATGCATGAAATAACCTAATTCATTTTTCTCTGTCAAATCTTTTCAGGTAACATCAACCCTGGTGTGGTGACGACGATAGGGACATAGAGCCAGCTACCTGTCAACATATACCTCTGAGACAGCCAGGAGCATCAGCCATTGCCACCTTACCCCTATAGAAGCTAAGGGTATAGACTACCTTGCACTGTACTATTTCATGCTTTTAACTTCCAAGCAAACCTTGAAGAAAGTGTTTTGCTGCATGACCTATCAATATGGTGCTAAACTGTTTGTGGACTGAGTGCTATGTGTGTCCAGGTTATATTGTATAGCTTCAACATTACCAAATATTTACCTAATTGCAGATTGTTATTGTCTCTCAACACATCTCTAAATTACCCTTTCTTTCTGATTTCGGCAGTCTGCCTATCTAAGGCACCATAAAAATGAGACAAAAAAAAAAAAAATCCTAATAATTTCACTGCAACTGTTACATGCTTGCTTTTATAATTTTCATAACTGAGCATAATTTTACAGCGGAAGCCTTCGTGTAAGAGAGTAGCTAATTCTGATAAACAAGTGGTTCAATTTTTCATTCTTCCTTTTAATTTTTTTTTTATGTTTTTCTCCTTTTGCTGGATTAGATTTCAAACTAGATCTCTTGTATGCATTTGTAACATATGTGGCCAACTGAACTAGCAAGGAAAAGGAAGCAAGTTTTCCAAATGCAAATGCACTGCTGGGACCAAGGCCTCAGTTAACAAATTTTAAAATTGTGGTGTAGGATGCCTCTGGCGTTCTTCTGATGTTGTATGTTTTATAAATTACAAAGCAAAGCAATTTGGGGAGGGGGTGCGGTGGGTGGGAGGGGGATTTTATTTTTATTGTGGATTCTGTGTCAGGAAGTCTATACAAAGAACTTTTAAATAAAGTCTAATGGAGGTTTTGAGAAACTCATGGGTTTGTCTTTGTAAAAGCCACAGTGAGCATCAGTGGAGTAATTTTCCAGGGTCTGGAAACCATTTTTTGGGAGGGAAAATCCAGTGATCCTTAAAGAGAGGATGGATGTAGTATAGATATTTGGGGGAACATCACTGAGGTGCTGCTGCTAACCTGGAATTTTCCAGACTGGAAAAAGGTGGAAACCGAGATATCTTAGTTGTGAAATCTCCATTCTGGAAGAATTTAAACTCAGTGGGACATGGCCCTGAGCAACTTGGCCTCAGCTGGCCCTGCCTTGAGCCGTGTGTTGGACTGGAGGCATCTGGAGGTCCCTTCCAACCTGCATGGCTCAATGACTCCATGGGCACATTTGGGTATCTCCTTTGCTGTCCATAGCCATGACGATTTTTACCCCAGGTTATTCCTGTCCTTATCGGAGCTCACCCAAGGAAGCTAAGATTCACGGAAACAATGTATGTTTCCCTGCCACTCCAAGAAGTCCCCCTAAAAGCATGAGACATGAATTTGACACAGACACACACACACCCCCTTCCAGGGCACAGGGCAGTTCTGGGCTGTGGGCCTGAGATCCTAAATTTCCCAAAATCTGAGTTGTGGTCTGCAGGTGGGGGTTGGTAACACCTCCCGTGGCCCAGTGGACGTGCTGAGAAGGAAGATTGGAGCCTTGCAGACACACGCCATGGCCAGAGCAGCTGAATGCCAAAACCAGAGCAGGTCCACAGGGGAGAGGGCATCTACTCACTTCTGGAGAAGAGGGTTGCATTGGTTAAATCTTGGAAAGGAGATCAAAGTTACAATTTAGGGCTTAGCCAGTGTCTTCCTCCATGGGTCAGGGTTGGAATGTCACGAGAGGGTGACCTGGTGCTCACCTGCTCCACACTTCAGGGTACCACTTTCTGAAGCACTTCAGGTGGGTCTCCAAGGACCATGACATGAGAGACTCCATATGTATTGTACATGATGGCTTTGAAAACAGCCCTCCCTACAGGACAATTTGCCCTCCACAACATCATTTACAAGACTAAATTAAGCTGGCCAGGCACCTCAGGTTCCTCATTCAATGCTGCATACAATTCACAGGGGTCCAAAAGCCTCATCTTGACATGTCCAGGTGAGTGGGGCTGCAGATTCAGAATCACAGAATCATCTCGGTTGGAGAAGACCTTGAAGATCATCCAGTTCAACCATTAACCTCACACTGACTGTTCTCAGCTCCACCATGTCCCTAAGCACTATGTCAACCTGTTGTGGTAGGGATGCTCTGGGCTTTGTCCCCATAAGCATTTACATTTTTAGGTGTCTCAACTTTTATGCCATTCCCAACACATGGAGTGGCCCAGATTCCTAAATTTCCTGTCAGCACCAAGCCACTTGCACAGAGCTCAGGGACAGCAGGCATGCTGCTCAACTGGGGACAGGCCGAGCCCTGGCAGCTGCACTTGGGAAGCTGCGCTGTTTATTTGGCACCTTCTCTGAGCACATCACATGGGCTTCATTAAAAAAGAGGGGAATGGGTAATCTTTTTTTAATTTATTATTATAATTGGCTCTTGCAACGGCTGCACCCAGCTGTGAGTGCTCCAGAGGACAGAGCAGCCTGCTCTACATTTTACTGTGCCCAGGGGCATGTCGAAGACCCCCTTTTTTGCTCTCACGGGGTATAAAAGTTGCAGCTGGGTTAAAGCGACCTACGAATCATCCTTCCTTCTGGCCTCCCACCCCTCTGGAGCATGGGAGAGGTTTTCCCAATGCGGGTGCTGCCTCTGTTTCCCAGTAAAGCTGCTTTCAATGGACTGTACAGCACTCGGGGATGCAAAGGTGCAGCATGCTGGGGGAGCAGGCCCCCCAGTCCCCTCCCATCCCTAGGGCTGCCGGGCATTGCAGTCGCCTCTCCCGAGCCTTTTAAGGAAGCACGTTACGCCCCGGGCCCCCGGCCAGCGGCCACGCGGGGTTACACATGGAAGTCATCTGCAGCTGGGAGCGCATCTGCCAGCGTGGCTGCGGGACCAGACCAGGAGTAAAAATAGCTCATCCCAGCCCGGCAGAGCCCCGAGCAGTGCAGTTCATTCCTGGCTGACGATGGTTAGCCCTCACATCCACACCTCACTGCTTTTGGGGTAGCTTTCACCATTTATTAGCTCTAGATTTGGCTGGCATCCCCCTGGTTGCCAAGCCCCCCATGTTAGGAGAGGGGGCTGATCCCCTGATGTGTGTTTTTTTGCAGACAAATTAGTTCTGGCTAAACTGCTCCCATTGCCTTGTGAAACCATTTCTTAGCAGCATCCCCCCAAAAATTTAGGCACTGTGTTGATGAACTCAAGACAGATGTGATGGATGTACGTGCTGTAATGCAGAGGACACAGTCCTTTAAGCAGGGCAGCTATGCAGACATTCCATCTGAATCTCCTGCATCAAAACTGACTATGATTTTGCTTTGAAAGGTACAGTCAGTCTTCCACCCCTGCCTGAGAGTGAGACAGCAAAGAAATAAAAGCTGGACTCAGGCCTAGCATTTCCCCATAATCTAAGGGCATGTTGTGAAATAAAGGAGCTTCACTGGAAGCAAAGTCCCCTGGTGAAGACCCATTCTGTGGTCTAATGCTATTTACGAAGTCTCCATCTTTTGGCCTGAGCCCCGAGTAAGCTGCTGGAGGACATGTCCTGTGGTTGGGCTGATGCACTGAAACCCTTGGGCTGTGGCCTGAAAAGGACTTGCGTACCTTAAAGCTTGCTTTCTTGATGCACATCAGCCTAATAAAAGATATTATCACTCCCTATAAACTACATCTCTCATTGCCAGACCACTACAACTACATTGCTTCTACTAATGACCCAGTCATCTTGTAAAAATGTTCAGCATCAGTGAAGAGGGTCTGCTCATATCTTCTTCTGGCTAGGTTTGGCCACATGCTTTACCGTAACTCACCTGTGGGACTCATGCCCTGAGGCACCCCAGAGCAATGCTAGGAAGGTCTGAGCATTGATATAGACGGTACAGGTGGGATATGGTTGCCTACATCTAGGTGTGATGTGTCATTTCAGAAAACCTTGGGCACCAGTTACACGGTGCATATGGGACCTCCTTAATCTCTACCACGTCTTTCAATCCCATGCAGATATTATTGACCACCACTGAGCATCCTGACTTGCAGTAGGGGCTTGCATTCAGACAATCAGGACCCACTCCTAAACCGAGGTGTGGCAGGACTCTGCGACTTCCTCTGGGAAACCTTACTGTGAAATACTCCATGAGGACAGTCACTGGTGGCTCTGCTGACTGGGACAGAATTAGCATTAGGACTTGAAGACAAATCATTAAATTAAAGACCTGCTTGGACTTTATGTGGGTCTCCAAGGCAGGGTCAACACACATGAGCCCTGCAAAGGTTTGTCTAACCCGTTTCCAGAAAACTTGAGGTTTAGGGCAATACTATAGTTTCCATAAGGGGTAACAGTGGACAGTCCCTGGGACAAACTATTACATGGCTTTTGCAATAGACAGTCTCAAATCTCACTTGCTCTAATTGAAACCCAGACAGTTTTTGGATGAACATGCTGCCCTTGGATGCAAGTGAGCTACAAGTCTGATGGTGAAAAACCGCAGTGTTCAACACCAGAGCAGAGACACAACCTTTTATGATACCAATGGTATAATAAAAATGAAGAGTAGGACATGTAGCATTGCAGCCAGACCCTCAAATTTAGGATAGCACTGGCATTTAATGCTTGGTTAGGATCATTAATGCTGTAGCTTTGCATTTAATTATAGCCTTCTTGGGAAACCTTTACAAGGAGAGGCAAAGTGGCTCTGACACATTTTATTAGACAGTATTAAATTTATTACATCAGTAAAAGAAGCCAGTCTAAAAGTACATAGATGTACACATGTACCTGCCTAGCTTCTCTCAGTTAAAGCAGGTTTTCCAGCAACACCACGCCAAAGCAATGGCCTACACCACGAGTGTTGACATTGCAAGGTCAAGAGTTTAAGGAAAAGGATGTCTTCCACAGCGGGTGTTCCTGGAAATTAGGACCATATCCAAGTGCTTCAGCATAGATGTAGATAAACTTGGAAGCAGCTGAGCTGAGCCTGGGGTAAAGGATCTTCAGATAGCTAGGACATAAGTGTGGGCATTTCCTTGGCCACAGGTCTTCTGTGTGGCCATCACCCTACCCTTTGTCCCTTCCTGCTTCAGCTCCCTGCTTGTGAGATGAAATAATACATCTCCCAACCCTAAAATCATTAAACCTCTCAGTAACAAGGAGATGATAAGCTGAGATAAGGGGATTTTGAAGATGCTAGATTTTGTAGGTGCTCATTTGCTTTCTGTCTATGTGTTACCACTGCACACTCATAAACTCTTTGGAGCAGGGTGGTTGCTCCCGGGGAGCAGCATCTTGCAGGGAGCTCACCGCAAGCAAGCACCATTCCCGTGAGCTGAGCTGACTGCTCCATGCATGCCACCAAGACCAGCATCCCAGATGGCTTTAAATCCTGAGATAATTTAAAACCCATGATAATATCTCAGCCCTTGCCACCCACCCAGAGACACAGCCCAGCAGCCAGGGACTGCTCACAAAATGGCAGCAGGCAACTTGCTGGAAGTACAGCCTTTCTGAAAGCAAAACCCATGGCTAAATAGGATGTGGCAGGGTAAACAGCCCCAGCAAATAGCTGGGACTGCGCTCCAGCTGCGGAATGATTTACAAGACGGCAGGAGCGGGTCTTTTCTTCGGTTAAACAGAGCAGATCTGAACCAGATGTCTAACCTTTATCTCGACTGCTGCAGAGACGGAGAAGCAGACAGGGGAGAAAGACATTCGAGTTTCCATTAGCTGCCGCTCCACTGTCTTCCAAAGTCAGCTCATAAAGAAAAATGAACGCCATCAGCCAGGAAACTTTGCTTTGGTGAACTATATGTTTTGTTTCAACCTTCGCTGCTATAGTGACAACGTCGAAATAAAAGTGCAGCCAGTTGTGATGATCTCACCATATTAAAATCTGATATTATAAAGATATAATCTGGGCAGCTGATTGAAGATTTGCACATAGGCATGGCCAGGGGCTCCAGGAAAGTGGGGCTGGGGAAGGGCAAGTACAGAGGGGATGAGGGCAGGAGGTTGAGGCACCCATCTTTTGGGACCTTTCCCACCCAGTGACCAAGTGAGACAAGTGGGAGAGAGGTGTGGGAGAGAGACGGGCTCTGTCCAGTGTTCTCAGGGAAGGGGGCACTTTTGGCCACTCGTGATGAAGAGCTTTTGGGAAGGCTGTGCCAAGGAGGGACCACACTGTGTGGTTTCACAGCTTGGTGTAAGCAGTGGGGCTTTCCAAACCAAGAGAACGGAAGCAGGCACTCTCCTAGCTCAGTGACTAGACAGGCAGGGAAATACCCTGGGAATAACATCCAGCTCTCGAACCCATCAAAAACAGCTTCCAAACCTGTGGTGAAAGCATGCCAGTGTGCTGCTGGGAATCTCATCTGAGATGTGAGTGTCTCAACTTTAGGATATCCTAGTGGGCAAAGGCCAAATAAGCTGCCACTCTTGAAAAAGGTAGAAATTATATAAGTGTGCATGCAATTAATATATATAGCTTATAAATGTGATCTGCAAGAATGTGAGCGTGGTCAATGAACTGGAGTGGAACTACGAGGCCTGAAAAAAAGTTGCTAGGGATAAAAGCAGTAGTTTGTTATTTCTAAAATACTTGTCTAGCTTTCCAGCAGTGATTAATTCTGCAGATGGGGAGGTTGTGTTGGAGGTTAATGAAAAAAAATGAGCATTTCATTAGATTGACTGGAATATTGCAGAGGGCATGACACAGCCTGCTTTGGAAATAACCGGACCACTGTGGCCACTCTCTTCCAGCATATGTGCTTCAGGCCCCCCTGCCCGGCTCGCTGCTTCTTCCCCACTCCAGCCCTTAGAGCATCTTTGTATTTACTGATGGTTTAACTGCTGTGCATGTAAATCTCAGCTGACAGCATTACCACTTACTGTCCAGCAACTAAAAATTAAAACAAGTGCCATTTGGAAAGGAAAGTTGAATACACTCACTCACTGCTCACACTTTTTTCCTCGGAAATCTGGCAATTTTTCTGGCAAGAATGGTTTTCTAAGTAAAAGATGATCAATGTTTTAAAAGAGATGTTTTGCAGCAGGATGATTAAATAGAGCCTGACATTTCTCATTAACCCACAGCTCTGCTGCTCTCATGGTATTGCATTTTGCCCCACTTCATTTTTTTTTAAGGCTGCTAGAAATGAGAAATTATTTTGGAAAAAGCCAGTGAGCTTGACCACCCACTCCTGCCCTGGGTGCTGGCATCACTATAGGGCTCACCGGGAGAAATCTCCATCTCCCTGGACTCCTGGGCTGGCAGCACTCAGAGCTATGCAGGGATAGATTTTGGACGGACTGGCTGACAGTTTGACACACAGCAAAAAAGTTGCCAGATTCTGAAGCTGTTTCCAAAATAATTACTCAAAATCCCCACCAACCCTGGTTGCATTTAAGACTCCTTTGTTTTCTCTGTGCCTTCTTGCCCTGTGTGCTCCATCCCTCTTCCTTGGGATGAAGACCATGGGCAAAAAGCTCTGCATTGCCCTCAGTGCCATCCCAGCAATGAATGCAGGTGGTCCCACACTGGCTCCTTACTGAGTTTAGATTTTTTTAATGCTATTTCTCCCCCAGGATGGAAGAAGCTATGGGACAAAGGCAGAGGGGCACCTCCAGAGCAGCCTGGAAGCTGCACTCCGTCTTCATTCCTAAAAGCCTGCCAATGCAGAGCAAGTTGTAGGTGTCAATCTGGGACTAAAAGCAGCAAACTGTCCAAAGGGGAACCTAAAAGTGCAAATGTTACCCTGAAAAACTTCACTGGACAAACCCACAATGTCTCTGAGAACAGTAACAGCTCATTACACAGGGGTATGACACAGACTAAATGCAGCTTGGAAATCTCAGAGCTTGTTGTAGATATATTAGGTGATATCTGCATATTGCCTGTCATCTCAGGAAACATGCTAATTCTCCTAGCAAGGAGTATTGTAATTCTTTTTCCAAGAAAGACTATTTCTTGAAATAGGCCAAGTCGGAGCATCCTCACAATGCAGCCCAAAGAGGCCCTTTTCACCCACTTCCCAGCAGAACAGGGTGGATTAGCTGGATTTAGCAGCCAAGTGCCTTGTTACTGCTAGAAAAATATCTGCATTTTTGGAAGATCTTGTCAAGCTCTGAAGTGCTTGGTATTAAAGCCAGCTTAGTTTTGAATGCGGGAAGTGAGTGAGGAAGCCAGGCATCATGCCTGCATGGACTCAGGGATGGGGTTAACCCCAGATTAAAGATCCTGATTTGAGGGTTACCTCCCATTTTTAGTGCTTTTTCCTAAATCTGACCAAAAATGTATTTGCCCCAACTTTTGGCCTCCAACACAGGCCAGCCTCAGCTGCCCTGGGAAGGGGTGTAAGCATAGGGAAATGGATGGCGACCCTTCCCACATTGGGCTTGCAGCACCCCACAGCTTCAGGAAACAGTGACCATCACCTGCACATCTGCACTTAACACCCCAGAATGTGTTTTTCCCCCAGTTAGGTGCCATTCAATAGGTTTTTTTAATCCTTCTATGGCATCCTTGGTTCATTCGACTTGCTCCACCTGAAGCCCCCAGTCTGAGACCTCAGTTTTGGCCACAGACATCCGAGCATTGCTTGATTAGGAAGCAGCGCACTGAAAATGGCATCTCGTTTCCAGCCCTCTTCCTCTGTCGCTGCAACAGGCAGCTGCTAGAATACTGCCTCCTTTTTTTAATTTTATTTTTGGGAATAAAAAGGCATTTTTGTTTGTAGTCCAGAGCCAAACTCATTGCAAAAGAGCAGAGGCTGTACTTTGGTCAGCCCTGTGCATTTGTCCCTACAGCTGTGTTCCATCGTGGGGCCGTCTAATGCTGGTGGTCACGTAAAGATGGGGAGAAGAACATCCCCTCTTTCAAATTTTCTTTGACAGCCTGTCCCTGTAACTGGCAAGCTCAGCTCTCTTCCACAGGGGCTCGAGGATTTACCCAATCAGTATTGTGCTGATCCCCGGGTACCCATGTCCTCAGTTACTCTCCTCATAGATGTGGACTCAAACCTTCTCCCAGGTGGGTTTCCCTATGCAGGGGCAGCTCTTGAGTTGAGTCCTCATCCTGAGTCAGTTTGCAAACCCTCCAGTGCTACTCTGGGGTGCTGCATGCCCCGTAGCTGCGCGTTCCGCTGAATTCCTCCAGACATGCAAAAGGTTGCATGTGATGAGTTTCCCAGCCTCAGCAGCAGCATGCGAAAAGCTGCCACAAGGGGTGGCCGCCGTGCACTGCCGAAATCCACTACTACCTCCCAACGAGCTTTCATCATGCCTTTGCTCCTTTTTCAGCCACACATGGAAATCACCTGGATGTTTGGAAGCTAGGGAGAGCATCTTCTGCTGACCACACTGCGCACTGCAAGGAGAGGTCCAAGACCCATTTGCAAACCCCCAGCCTGCCAGAGGCACAGAAGTCGCTACAAAAACTCGATACAGCAGCAAATGCTTGAGTCTACCCGCAGTTCTTGTTTACCATCAGTTGAATAACCCTTTTGCAGGTGAACACTAGAGAGGAAGAGTAGAAAGGATTTGTTTCTGCAGAAAAGGCATCTTGTAAACTGCTGCCTCCTTATTCCCCAGCCCCAGCTCTGTACGTGTCTGTCTGCACCAGAAATCTCAGGAATTTCCACTGCACTGCTCTCAGGAAATCTCTGCATTTTTCACAGACGTGTCTACAAAGGGACACCGATTACACAAGATGGTCTGAGTGCTGAGGAGAGCCCAGAAAAGGAAAAAAGACAAAAAAACCCAAGAAACAACTTTGCTTGGAAAAAGCAGTCAGAATTTTGAAGCACATCCAGACCACTGCTCTGGAAATCAAGCTGAAAAATCTTGTGACATCAGGCTCTCTCAGGAGGTTGCTGCTATTTCCCAGCTGTAAAGCCCTGGGAATGTTTCTAGTGGCCCATGGTGGACTTTGGAAGAGATGGAAAGACGACGCTGTGGTGCCCAAGCAGCATCTTGCAGCGAGCTTCTCACTGAACTCCATCGCAAGACTGGCAGCTGAGTGTTGGAGAGCACGAAACACAAATAATTCTCCATCGGTCATCAATTTGCTCTGAACATGTGCAGGGTTGGACAGAGAAGGAGAGGGCATCTTCCAGGCTTCAAAGAGCTCCCAACACATGGCAACAACAGGGAATTACATTTCTTAAGACTATTTTGAAATAAAACCAGAGCAGGTCTGTATTGCACAGAGACAAGGATAGCAGGCAGGTCATGCAGATGGGGAGCAAGAGATCCAGGAGAGAGATGGCCAAGTGAAAAGAGGGCTGAGGAGGTGCTTTCTTTGCTTTTTTAATGCACTGTGTATCACTACATCTGTGCCTGAGGAAATCCCCCTCTCACTCAAAAGAGTGCAATTTGCATTTTTTAAAACAAGCACACATTATTCCAAGAAGTGTTTCTGAAAGTTTATGGATACTTTGGAAAGCCACTTGCAAATGGATTGAGATAGTTATCCCAAGGGAGATGGTCCAATCACAAATCTCTCACTGATCCCCTAGGAATAAGACACAACTGCTTTATTTTGGGGGTTGCCAACAGAGAAGAAAAAAATCAGACGTTAAAATGTATGAGAGGTTTGTCCAGCCTGTCCAGCAGCTGGAGGATGATGACATGAATGGACATGAATGATAGGATGGAAATGGAGGAGATCACAATCAGCCAAGAAAGCAATAAGCCTGGACTCCAAAGGATGTCCAACTTTTACGGTGTACATTACATCCCCCTACAAGCCATTACACTGTTGCCTAATCCCCCTGCTCCTGGGAGATGCTCTGTACCTCCTATGAACTGCTTGGACCTCTCATTGCCTGCTGCTGTCCCTAGAAATCATGGTGGCTTGGCCACCTCAGACCTTGGTGGCCAGGAGATCTTAAATATAAGAAGTTGCCCAACTCCTCCTGGTTTGATAATTTTTTTTGGAAAAAAATTTTTCGTCTTTGCAAAGGGATGCTTACTTGCAAAGTTAAAAGGCAACTTATAGAGGAGTGAACACTTTTGCAAACAGGCAGGGCAGTCCCAGCACACCGGAGCCATTCACTTCCCCGGGGTCCCCCCTGCTCATCCTGCAGTCAGCCCACCCGCCCCTCTCTCCAGCAGCTGCCATCACTTCCCCATGCTGGCAATTTCATGCCATCCCGTTGCCATTAGCCTGGCAAGAATTGGGGGGGGGTTTACATCTCACTCAACACCCTCCCACATGTTTTACCTTCTTTCAATGTTGTGGGCTTGAGCCAGATCCCAGGGCCCATCACCCCATCCTCGGGGCATCAGCCCCACTCCCCTCTGCGGGGTGCAGTGATGCTTTACCCCTGTGCTCCTCCACCCAGCAGTCGGGACCGACCCAAACTCAGACCCCATCAGACTTTTGCAATCCCTCCCCAGCCCCAACAGCAAAATGAGCACTTGGTTGTCTGGATCTGCCCCTCGCCTGCCCCGGCTCTGATGGCACATGGTAGCACCGTGCTCGTCAGGCTGGGGCTAGACCCCGACCGTGGCCGGCACCGGGCTGAGCTGTGGCTGAGCATCGTCTCACTGCCTCCCACACAGATCCGGGACCCAGCAGCGAGCAGCATTAGCTCATTGCTGGGGTGCCGCCAGCCTGACTGAGGAGGGAAGGGAAAGGGAGAGAAGGCAGCACAAGAAAACGGAAGACTAAACAGAAAAAAAGAGAAAAGGAAAAAGGGAAAAAGACAAATATATATATATAAAGAAATCAACAGAACAAAGAAAGCAGGAAGAAGGAAGAAAAGGAAAAAAGAAAAAAGGAAAGAGAAAAAAAAAGAAAAAGAAAAAATGAAAAACTTGAGGCCAGTTCCACATGGGTTTAGAGCAACTCACAGAAGGGACAAGGAGTGGGATAGGTACTGGGGCAGACCCCTGAGCCAAGAGAGCCCCTTCTCTGCTGAAAAAGCCTACCTGCCAAACCCAGAAATGGGGGAAAAATCATATTAACTTCAGTGCCTTTTGAGCCCATATGAAGTGCTTCGAGCATCGCGTGTATTTAATACCTGTACGGGCAGACAACCATGCCTCTCTGCCCAGGAGAAGGGCAAAGGGGCTGGCAGGTCACCTTTGGGATTTCAAAGACCTCTTTGCTAACCTTGAGGAACCTGGGGGGGAACAACATCAGCATGCACTCAGACAACAAGGGATGCAAGGAAATAACCCTCTGTTTGGAGAAGCAAGTGTTTTTAAAGTCCCTGCTTGGCCGGTCTCCTCTCTGAGTTGGTTAAGACAGGAGGATGATTTGTGGCCATGAATTCCCACGTGAGATTTGGAAGGGGTCCTCTGTTGACATTACAGCTGCTGTCTCTTGTTCTAAGGGCCAGACTGGTGGAAAAAAAAGAGAATTTGGTCAACAGCCCCAACAACTTCAATACTTGTGCGATTGCTATCGTCTGCTCTGGCTCCTGCATGACCAGGACATAATGAAGATAGCGTCCCACAGGAAAGCCTGCAGGGCGGCTCGTCCCCTACCTCCCCACGTCACAGCCAGTCCACCCAGTAAAAAATACTATTACATTTTTACAGAAACACTGCAGAAATTCTGCAGAAATATGCTTCAGCCACAGATGAACACTATTACCAAACCCCCACATACTCCTCATTGCTCTATTTGTGCACAATAGCTATTCCTCTCATCGCCTTGTACAATGGCCATTCTTTGTGCCCCTATTCATGACCTGCTTCCCCAGGTCAGCAGTGACATGGCCCTATGGAAATATCATCATCTATTTTGGTACATACTCCAGTACTCCTCACCTTGCCTTGTGATAAACGACTGATAAATCCTCTTAACCATCTTCTAAGAATTGTAAAAGCATCTACAGGACAGAACTTTATTTTATTTGTACTGTCCCTGTGGGAGCCAGCTTGGAGAACACCCATGGGCTGGCCCATCCTCAGCACTGGGCAGAGCACAGTGGTGGAGGGGGGTTGTATGCCCAGACCCAGCAAGCTGTGAAAACAATATCGACAACTCCAACATGGAGTGAGTGAGAAAATCCAGCCCTTGCATAGCTGCGGCCACCCCACCTGCGCGGCGATTTTCTGGAAGTGATTTTATTAGTGAGGCAAGGCGGAGAAGGAGACTTTCCTCCCGACAAACCCAGCCCTGCTAATCTCTTGAAAATGTGCAAAAAGCAAGTGAGGTTCAAGCATGTTTTAAGATGTTTCTCATTAGCGTGGGAACCAGAGGTGTGCCACAGGGAGCTTGGGGTAGAGCAGGGGGGCTGCTTCTCCATGCATCACCCGCGGGGATGCTATCCTACCTAAAATGGGGTGAGCAGCACACCCAGTCCCACCAGGATGGGGCTTTCTATCCTTCTGTGGTAGCGACCCTTCTCATTACAGCTTTCTCCCTTTGCCTGGGGGTCCAGCAGGGATACACCGAGCTCGCAGCTCATCACCCGGGGCCAGAGGGTGATCAGATTCATAGGCAGCTTGTCATCACTGTCTGAAGCCCCTCCAACGTGTCAGTGCCAGGGACGGGAAGAGCCAAACCCTGTGTGTGGCAAAGGGTCAGGGCAGGACACCCATGAGAAGAGATGGAGGGTGGGGACACGGAGAAGGGAGTGGAGCAGAGATGTTTTGGAAGATCAAAAAGGAGGAATGAGAAGCATGATGTGAGAGTGTCAGCCAGCTACCGAGGAAGGGAGATGCATGACCGAGTGCGTCGGTCTCTTTGCAGTCAGCCCAGAGGTGGCAGCAGCCCGGCTGCGGGGGACACGCACAGCAAGTTGGAAATCTGCTGGAAAAGGGCTGCAGGAAAAGTCTTGCACTGACGCTGGAAAAGATGTGATGACCTCAGGCATCTCTTCCAGCCCTTGGTTTTATGGCGCCAGCATACATTTCCTATCAAAAACGTGAACATAATCCTCCTAATGATGAGCACCAGGTACCACAACCACAGGAAGCGCCATGTACATTCCTGCACTCACCCCACGTGAGTTTCAAGGACAAAACCTAACAAAGAACAGGGAAACATCTTTCCTCCTGTGTATTCCCAGTCAGCATGTAAAACCAGTACATTACCCTCTGCATAGGAGTGGAGATTAATTAGACTGCAATTAATTGCAGCAGGGGAGTTTTAGGTTAGGTATGAGCAGAGGCAGCAGCTTTGCTGCCATGCACATGGTCCCACATTACGCCGCTGGGCTCCACAGACGCAGCCCTTCCCTCCTCAGGACCACACGTGGCATGTATAGACATATATAAGAGAAACCCAGGAATTGTCTGTCTGCTGAGCCATGTTCATAGACCAGGACCGGGCCTTTTACCAGTTTGCTAGAAATCAGGAGTGAGCCAAACCACAGACTCAGGAGATGCCAAGGGCTGCACTAGCATCTCCTAAACCTTTCTTAGCACAAAGCGGGATGAAGTCTGAGGCCAGACACCTCCCCCAAGCTCTGGCTGCAGTGAAGTGCGTGTGAGATGGTTGCGGTTTTACGTCTCAAGTTTCAAGGTCCACCAGAGTGAATCCAGTCTGTGAGCCGAAAATAATTTGTTTCTCTGTTCAACAGCGAGCAGTGGGAGAAGAGCAACCTCTTGCACAGCCTGCAGGGCTGAGTCAGTTGGGGAAGCCCCTGTCCTTGGTGAAGTGCCTCTTCCCCAACGAACCAGTTGCTGTGCAAAGCAATTAGCAGTAATTAGCCCTTCCTTTCCCCACTCACTGCTGCTGGGGCCTAGGCACATCCACTGGGGGACTCGCTGGCTCCCGCGGGCCGGCAGCAGGGTGTTTGCACTGCAAGTCACTGTGCCAGCTGCACTGCTTCACTGACGGGGCTGGCGGCCCTTTCTTAGCTCCCTTCTGCTCCTGGTTTATTTTTGTGCTCAGATGTCCTGGGGTTGGGAAAGCTTTGAAAAATAATTATTTTACCGTTTAGGATTATAAATTGGTGTTGAAAAGTTGGAGAGCAGAACTCATCCAACTCTTCTTGACACTATCCTAGACCCAGGGTAAATTACGTGGTTTTTTGGTCTATTTTTAACAACCTTGCTAGGAATTAGAAGGCAGAAACAGTTCAACAGTTCAAGTTCCAGTGAGTGCACCAGCTTCGGGGACCAAGATCTTCCCATCCACAGACACCTGCTCTGCTCTGGGGCTAGAAATCCTGCAGGTTTCAGCTCCCATGCAGCCATATACGTGCAGAGATCAAGTAGTAGGAGTGCCACCTGCTGACACTAGAGATTATATAGCATCATCTATACATCAATCCCTTCTCTGCTGAGGTCACCTTGCTTGTCTCCAAGGCAGAGCTGTCCACCGTGTCCAGTCAGCACTTGCCTTAGGGAAAAACTGCTGGTGCTGGTGGTCCTCACCCTCCTGGCAGGAGAAGACAACATCAGCTGCTCTGATTTTGGACCCATCTGCAAGGGAAGGGGAGGAAGAGCTGTAAAATGTGAGGGTTTTTTGGAAAGGAACCACCATGATGCAAGCACTTCTTGCCAATATGCCCAGTTGGTGGTTAGAGCATTTGCAGGGCCTTTTATTTGTGGCTGGTGGTTTGGGATTTTTTTTGATATAGAGAGGCTGAGTGACACTCTCTGGAGAGGCTCGAGGGCTCACAAGGCAGTGCTGAAACCCTATCCCCAACTCCCCAAAGACTGTGAGGAGTGACGCCTTGGTGCAGTGGGAGCAAGAGAAGAAACTCTCCGTTTAAAATGGAAAATACTTTATGACCCTTTTTTGTAAGGCCAGGTCCTGTCAGAGGCTCACTATGCAAACCTTTACTGGAGCCTTACAGCTTTTACAGGCTGACTTTTCAGAGGGAAAGGGCAACAGCAAAGCTTCAGCCCGTTTTGACCCCAGTCATGGTCTGGTTCTTGCAGGGCTCTTGGCATCTGGGGAAGCTTTCAGGTGTCCATATGGGAAAGGGATCAGTGCTTGTAAGGGAGGAAGCCTCCTTGAAGCCCACGTATAGCTGGTGCAGCCCCAGATGGATTCGGACCCCCATAAATCATGAGCAGCAAGAACCTTCCTGTCCAGCACCCCAAGGACACACAGGAGATGCACCTTTTCCAGGGCAGCCGCAAGCTGCTTCTCTCTGAAAAGCAAAAAATACATTAGGTTGTACTCCAAGCAATTCAGATGGCTAGCACTTACTTAGCCAGTAGTCTCATTTTCCTGGCCACAAGCTGCTTTCGGGAAGCTATTTGCAAAAATGACATATGGTCTCTTTTTTAACTTACAGTGCACTCATACCATCCTAATCATTAACAAAGCCACTAAAGGAGTTTTGATACAGTGCCACACTGGATGACCGCTGAAGCCCTACCAACGTGGCTAATCCTCAGAAAACAGTAAAAATATGCCAATAACCCATCCAGTGCTCTGAGCCCTTGGCTTTGTAATTTTCCAGAAATTCAGGGGTTGCTACCAGCTGATCCAAGGCAGAACTTCTAGTAATTTCCTCCAATTAGTATCTTTTTTCCTTTACTTCATTTACACAATTTTCTGCAGAAAGCTTTACCACACCGTGCAGTTTCTCATGTTTTACAGGGACAGCCAAGCACCTTCTTGAAACAGCAACCGACTGCCCAAACCGGGCTCAAAGAAATTCAGCGCTTTCTAGTAATACCTTAATCTAGTAATACCTTCATGTGGGAAAAACTTCAAGCTTTACTTTATGTTTGCCCCCCATGATTTCCTGGGGATGTTGCTGTATAAAAAGACACAGCAGAGTCCTTTGCATGTCCAAAATCCCTCCTCCACCTCCCGGCAGCATGGGGCTGACTGCTGGGCTGAAAATGTGTCCTCAAAAGCTTTGTTATTTGGCTGTTTCCCCTGTCATTTTTCAGAACAAACATCCAGGCAATATTTTGCAGCAAATAAAAGCCAGGCGTGAGAGCCCGACTTTCCTGGCAGCCACTCGGGGCGTGAAGCTGGCAGGTAACCACATGCTGCTGGGCTGTGCTGGAAAAACGTCCCTGTCCCACTTCTGAACTGATTCAAAGCTGAAAACCTTAATCCTTCCTCTCATTACACTCTGGACAGGAGAAAACAAGTTTTTCTATGAAACAGCTTAAAAGCAAAAAAAATTAGTGAAAGCCTAAATACCTCACTTATTTCTCAAAGGGGCAGGATAAAGCCCAAACCCCAAGGAGACGGGTGTGATGCCAGGCTGGTTGACACCAAGGTTTCCAAGCTTCTTCCCTACCATGGGTGCAGATAAGAAGCAGGTAAACCCCAGCACCCAGCATGCGGGGATGATTACCAAGGCCAGGCTAATGGGTGAAGGAGCCAAAGACATTTCTGCTTGCTTTCTTAATCTTTAAAAAAGTTCAGATGTGTAAATAAAGTTACTTTTTGGAGGATTCATCCCCTTGGTGAGGTTGGCAAATGCAACTGGCCACCTCAGTGAGAGCCTTTTCACAAGGGCGCACAGGGAGGGATGGGCTTATTCTTCCCTATAATGTGAAAACTCAACTGCAGGCTGACTCTGGTATCTCCCAAGGAGGGAGAAAAAAGCGGAGAGTTGGCACTTGGGCAAAAGGCAGTAAAATGAACACGGTTGGGAAGTGGAGAGATCTGCACCCCTTGGAGCAGCTGCATTTCTTGCAGCTCGCACCAGTGGTGCAACTCCTTCAGGAAAGAGCATCTACAATAACGTGCTGTGCTGGGGGATGGCAGAGAGATTTCAGAAGGCATGGCTTGGAAACCATCACCATAGGTCTAAACAGAGTCCTTCCTTCCCACCAATACAAAAGATCCTGTTTCATACCACTGCAAAACTGGGTTTGCATTCTCTGTTTTTTGGGATAGACGGCTGAGCCCAGCTTTAATGCTATCAGATGTGTAACAGAGCACAACAGTCCTGCAAAGTTCTTTAAAATTCATTAAAATCCAAGGAGGAGGAGGAGCCACATGTGTGCTGCTCAGTTCCACATTCACTGGAAACCTGCTAAGCCAGGGCTGACAAGCGTTGCTGAAACACATCAGTTTTTGACCAAAAATCCCATGTGAGAGCAGCAATCTCTCTCCTGACTCCTCTTTTATCATCCCACTTTTCTATACATCCAGCAGCTGCCCCTTCATCTTTACTTACATTATCATCGAACAGCAGCAATGATAAAAGGTTATTTCTGTGGACAAGAGCCTGATGCTGTTTTGGCGAGGAAAGAATCACTAGGATACAAAATAAAGACCCCAGAGAGGTGGTTGTGGGTCACTGAGGAGGTTGGTTGAATGCTGTATGCTGCCAGACCACTGTGGGCACAGGCATGATCCAGAGGCTCCCTGCCCCACCACAGGGCAGAGCTATGTGGCACAGAGCACCCACCCACTGTTACAGAAAAGTCCTCAAACAAAGGTTCCTCAGGAACAGCTCTATTATGGGATGGAAATACTACAGGGAATAAGAGGTCCATTGAAAGAAAAAAAAAAAAAAAAGTCAGTTTGTTAGATGCTTTGGGGAGTTCACTCCTTGTACATGCAGCCTGCACCCAGCCCATGTACACTGCCTCAGTGATGCTGGAGCTTGCTCAGTGGTCTACATCCTCCCATCAGGATGTGGGACCTCTAAACCTGGGGCACACTGCCCTCAGGCACACGAACAATGGGGAAATGTGTGCTGGTCAGCCAGGCAGAACACTGAGAAACCAGCCCTTCATGACACAATACACAACAAAATTGCTGGGTATTTTTGTTGCTGAAAGAAGTAGCTGGTCTCTATCCTGGTACAAACCTGGTGATAAGCCAGGGAATGAAGTTTGCAAGGGAAAAGATTCAATTATTTAATTCAGTTCTTTATATTCTGAAAACGAACATGGAGTGCCAAATCAAACAGAATTAAAACATTGGCACAAACATGAGGGAAAAAGTTAGGTGAATTTTTTAATTTATATGCTGGCTGAAAGCCTCTCCCTAGAGATGCCTTTCATTCAAGGCTTTTAACAGTTTGTCTCACCAAGTGAAGACAATAACGATAGTGCTCACATGTTGGGATTTTTGTGTTTCCCTTTGCCTTTCTGCTGGCACGGGACGCCATAACCCTTGCTCACACTGGCTGTGGAGGATCAGTCTCTTGTGCTCAGAGAGGGGACAAAAAGAGAAGGAAAAGAGCAAAAAGGAAGATTTCTAAGTGCAGATTGATCTAAGCACAAGGCCTCTCCTCCACGCGGCTCTGTACCTCCGCTTAGACCCACCCAGGCAACCTCTGTTCTCTCGGCAGAAGGGGTTGTTCTTCTCATCTGTCATGAGGCTTTTGGAAAAGTGTAAAAATCCCTGCCTCGTGCTTTGTCACCTTCCACCATCCCAGTGCAGTGCACCAATGTCAAATCCTTGTTTTAAAGCACTAACACCTTAGGTATTAACTGCTGTTATAGAACTTGATAGTTCAATTGCATTTTTCACTTCTTTTGAGATTAATGGTTTTATTAAGTGGTTTATTTGCCTGAAACAAAATAGTCACAAGAAAAAAAAAAAACAAAACCAAAAGTAAAACAATTATTTAATTTTCATATATACTTTTGGGTGTATATTTCCAGTCTTGCAAAATAATAGTTTCAGACAACTTGAGTGAGGATGACTTGCTGTTCCAGCTTTGTGCAGCCCTGAGCATGTACAGGGACGTCCTGCCCTGTAGCTGGCAGGGCCACAGGACCAACACAAATCCTGCTCTCTGTCAAGAAGAAGGAAGAGGTGACACAGCTTGATCATGGTGAGGACCAGGCAATATCAGACAGCTACATAATACTTTCAAATGAATGACAGCCATGTAGATTCCAAAAGCGAAAACCAAAGTGTAGGAGGTGGGTGGTGAGAGGCACAATTTGCCTGTATCTGGAGCAGGAGCATGGTGCTCCTGGTGCTGCTGCTGATGCGATGGTCATCTGAGAAAGGCAAGAAGCCTCCCTACCAAGTTCAGCCTCCACGGTCTAAGGAATTGGTATCAGAAAGTAAGATGTCCAGTGAGACAGGGCATGAGCTAGGAGTGGGGTGACATGGATTTTCTGGGTCCCTACTTGGGACTAGTTTGATGGACTAAGACACGAGAAGGTGATGCTTGGCCCCTTGGCAGCCCATTTTGCCTTTTCTTTCAGCAAAGCCAGGGAGCTTTCTGCAGCACTTGCTGTGGCCTGAGTGGAGGTCAACTGGAGCAAAGTCACTGGAAGAAGCAGAGGTGTGACTGTGTTTAACATGAAAGTCCCAGGACAGTGTTTTTACAAGCCTTCCATCGGTTTGTAAGAAAGCATAAAGAAAAGGCCAAGAGGAGGGACAGTAGGTCCTGGCCCGGCACCAAGGACTGCTAGCATGCACCACATGTTCCTCCAGCCATCTCCAAAAGGACTCTGGAGAAACTCAGGGGAACTCAGTCCTAGGAAGGCCATCGGGGTTGTATGTGTAAGCAAGGACACGCTTGTCTTAATGCCTTGGCATTCCTCAGCATCCCTCTCATGGCACAGAAAAGACAACAGCTCTGATTCTCTTGGGCTATCCTAACCTGCATGAGTGTGTTACCAGGGAGAAAGTCCATCACAAGGGTGCCAGCACCGACTTAAAGGCTGCAGGTTTTCTGGATCAGGACTGTCGCTTTCTACTGCAGGTGGGTGCTTCAGTACTGCCCACCAAACGGCAACTCCCCATTTCCCTCCTGGGACAGAAAAGGAAATGACATACAGTGAGTGAAATTATACCCAAGGCCACAACCAGCCTCATTAACAGGAGCACAAATTAAAACCAGCTTCACTGACAGCTTTGAGACATGCCTTTTCTAATTACTGCAATGGAGAGTGACTATTGCCATTGCCTCTAGCAGTCACTGCAGTTTCTGAAAAGTGTGTAAGTCATTTTTATATACATATATATATATATATATATAGTGTCTTGGTCAGCTACCTCTAGAGTTACTAGGTAATGCAGAACTGAGGTATCTAATTTGTTATTTCCACAATTTCACGATCTATATCAGCCTTTCCTTAGTTTTCAGGTTGTTGCTGAAGCCTCCCAAACCTGCACCGTGCTAGACACCAGCTGGGGAGTTCCTGGACTAGCAATTTCTGTTGGATCCAGCTCAGTTTGTTGACCAAGCGGCTCTGAGATAACACCCAGCGGGCCTGGGCAGCTTAAGAATAACAGACATTCCACTGAGCCCACGTGGCCTTGCTGCACCAGTCCTTAAACGACTGCCCATCTGCACCTCTGGGGGCTCCCACCCTCTGGTGATGGGCCAGCCAGGGCTGGTGGATCAGGGCAGAGGTTTCTGGGCCAGCCCAGAAGAATGGCTGTAAATTCCATTTGCATTTGCCCTTTGCTCTTGCTGCTACATCTGACCAGTACTGGCAACTGCTGGATGGTTTCTGGCCTGCCAAAGAGAATCAGCTTTCATCTGAATTTTGCCTGAGGTTGCTCATTTTCATCTGCAACCTGATGTGCAAAAAGCTCTCCTATTTCAGATGTAATTCTTCAGCATTTTCTTCAGCCCCTGAACCTCTCACATGATTGCACTGGCACTGAAGCCAGAAAACTTTAGTCATGGCCTATGTCCCTCTTGTGCCAAGGGGAACAGAAAACAAAACAACCACATTTGAAGCCAGTTGATGGACTGAATCCCAGCCCAGAGCTAATGAGATAGAGAGACATTTACCCTGGGAATTTACCCTAGGCAAGAGAGCATTAGCCACACAGTCACCCTCTCAGTTAAATAAAAGGAATCTCTGATCCCAAAAAACTTGAGCTTTCAGGCCAATGAGTGAACTGGAAAAACACACAAGGTGAGGACTTTGAAAAGAATTATGTGTTATCAAGTGCTTCCCAAACACACGAGAGCTGAGCTCTGCCTGACGGAAATGGCAATGATACCCCCTCCCCACAGCAGCTGATGCTGGAGACCCTGTCTCCTTCTGCTTTCCCGCCTGAGCCTTGCCACTGCTGCTTGGGAAGCTCTGCTTCCCTCTCCAGCTGCAGCCCTTCCAAAAAACATGAGTCAAACCTCAGGAAAATCCTGGCATTAATTTCAAAGTAGCAGTTTTTAAAGAAAAATTGGTATGATGCTTGTTTCACTTATTCCCATGGCTTTTAGGGGTTTCACACTGAAGCTTACCTCTGAATCCTTCCCTGGGACGACTGGAGACTCCACACTAGCTGGGATTTCAGGGCAGACCCCAACCTTGTGAGCTGTATGTTAAAAGTGGGCAGCTCCACAATTCTAGTAACCACTATGGCTTTCTTCCTCATTTTTCCTATTTCTGAAAGAAAAAACAATGCAAAAGAAAAACCCATGAAATGCTTCCCTTGTTTTTAAAGCAGAAATTCCGAGTTTGACTGCTGACACCACCTGAAGCAGTCTCTGCTGCGGTTAGTGCTCAGAAGGTGCTAAAATTAAGTCTGCCATAGAGCAAGGGCAGACGAAATTCAGGCATCCCAACAGTAAACCTCACTCTTTCGTCCTCTGGCTCCATGCCCAGCTTGGCTGGGTCATTCTGCTGGAAGATATGGCTGTAAATGTCCATTGCATGAATCAGGGCAAGACTTTGCCCCTTTTTTCCACTGAAGAACCACGCTGACTTTATATAAAAGTGTGTGTACGTATCTACACCTAGAGACGCATCAAGTGTTAATCCATAGACTAACTTCAGTAATAAGGGTCAGATGTGCATGAATGACTCCACCAACTTTTTTTTTTCTGGAACGAATATCCCTGTTCCTAATCC
This sequence comes from Athene noctua, assembly GCF_965140245.1. NCBI lineage: Eukaryota > Metazoa > Chordata > Aves > Strigiformes > Strigidae > Athene > Athene noctua. Next base: position 29,567,730 of record NC_134043.1, on the reverse strand, counting down.
CTGATCTTAAAATAAATGGAACAATAACATGAAAGCAGCCATGTGCTCCCTATTGATCCTGCCATCCCTGCCGCTGCTGCAGCTGCTTGCCTGCACTCTACTAGCAGCAGCCCAACCTGGATTAGATTTGCAGCTCTTCCAATTTGCTTGTATTTTGCTCACTCATTCAGAACAGGAGTAAATGAGGACCGTGCACTGTGCAAGAGAACAATGAAGCATGGTGACCTGCTAACTAGTTCTGGTTTAGTTGCACTGCGGTGCCTGACACCCCAGTGGGAACCTCTGCATGGAAGCATGACATGTAGCTTTGGCTGTGCTGGTGCCAGATTTGGTTCTGAAACTAAGCTGTGGAAGGAAGCTATGGACTGGATGCAATTTTCATCAATTCTGTAGAAAAACTGATTTTTGCAGATGTTCTTTGAAGGTCTTGAGATCTCCGCTGAGCCATGTGGAGTGTCAGATTCTAGGAGATGCAAGAGGTGGGTGAATCAAAGCAGGCCACAGCAGGACTGAGAGCTGGGGTGACAAACACTTATGAAATGCCAAGTTGAGCCAGACTGTAGGGGCAACCAGTGAAATTCCACACAATGCATCACAAAAGAGATGAGTTTTGCCAAAGGCCTCCAGAAAGCCAAGTCAACAGTTCTGCAGTACTGTCAAGGAACTTTTGAGGAGAAAATGCATGGAGGAGAAAAAATTCTGGAGAGATGAGGGGCTGGGCAAAATCATAATGAGGGAATGAATGTGGAGAGAAGTTAAGTACAAAGTAAGAGCTTGCATTGGTCAAATGGCTAAATTATGGGGAACTTCATGTGGAAGGACAAGCAATTCAAGTCCCTAGTCCTTAAATGGATAAAAATGCTCAGATACATTGTAAGAAACATCATGACAAATGCTGTCCACAAGCTCTGACAAGGCAGAGACTGCACAACTGATAGATAGCTGTGGGCAAGACACTCTGCCAGCCTCAAGGACATCTGGAAGGAACTAGTGTCCAGAGCTACTGCTAAACAAATATGCTATCTGGCTAAATCTCTTATCTGTAAATACCTTCATGACACAATCCTGCTGCAGCATGGATAGTAGAACACAACCAGCACCTCAGGCTTTGTGTAGATCAGGTTGCCTAAAGCCTAGGGGCAGGGCTGCAAATGGTGAGAGTAGTTAAAAACAAAAACAAGAGAGACCTGCAGTCTTGGGATCCCACACAGAAAGAGGGGCTAGCTGTTCCTCTGGCCTTGATGGATCATTTCCAGGGTGAGGAGTTCCGTGGTATATTTGGGTTTCCTCCACTGTCACCTACCAGTCATTTTCCCGACATTGCACAGATAGACCCTTGACTGCTCTCCACCATTGAAGAACAGTCTTCTGCTGCTAAACTGTGCAAATAAACTCTTAGTATAGGATTTCCCAAATTCCCATTTTAATTTGCTGTGTTAACAACATGCTTGAAACTTTTAAGCCCTAGGAAATATCAAAACATCATAAGCAGTAACAGACTAACTAGCAGAGGTTGGATCCCAGAGAACAGAAGCTTCTTTTCAGGGAAGATATACTATTTAGGTTAAAGTCAATTTATTAGCAGTTACAGTAGATTAAGGGGATTCTACAGGGTGCAAAGTTCCCCTCTTCTTGTCAGATCTATAGTGAACAGTGCTGTTCTTCCCTTGAGCACCACAGGGGCCAGCAGCAGCAAGGGACATGCTGCCGTCACTACCGTCCGCTTGCTGATCTTGCCCCCGAGAGTAATCCTCAGCCAGGAACAACATATGGGGATATTTCCATTTTAGGAAGTGAGCTGTTATTTCACTTCTTCTGGCCAACATTAATTTATGCAATTTGACACTGATGAGGGACAGAGCCCTTGCACAACACTCTACTGTCTACAGTACTTTCAATTTTCAGCAGATCTCCCTCTTTCCTTTGCACTCAGTGACGGTTGCTTAGAATGGTTACAAACAGAAAGGCAGATGCAAGGACTGATTTCAGAACAATCTAATAATTATTGTGAAGACGTGAAATATTGCTTTGAATCATTTACTAGCTAGTAAGTGACATGGCTTTGATCTGAACTGCATAACATATCATCTAAGTGAGCAATCATAAGACACAGTGTACAGAGAAACAGTTCCTCAACAAGGACACAAAAAGCCCACCCATCCTACTAAAGGCTGAGGGACGTTAAATAACACAACAGCAGGGGTATGTGTGAATGACAGCTGCAGCGGCTCTGTACTCAAAGATATATGAACCATGTAAACCATGTGCATGACCAGTCCAGGTCAGCTCAGCCTCTGTGGCTGCTTCACTTCATCAAGGAGGCAACCAGATAATTTTTGCCAGATATTGAGTTTATTGCACTTCTGCTTTACTCTGCAATGCTTCTGCAGTGATGCTACCATGGGGCTGGACAGAACTTGCAACCTTGCAGAGCCCCCGCCACCCTTCCCAACCAAGGGTGCTGCAGCACACAGCCCTGCCCTGCTCTGTTGCATGTTCACAACCCCACACAGTTTCATCAGGGGCATGAGGAAACAGGGACCGTGACAAAGGTTTCTCCTTGCAAATATGACTCAGCAAAACTTGGCTTCGTACTAACACTTGGGCCCAGTTAACATTAGACCAATAAGCCAACTCCATGGGGCAATGCACCTGGCAGAGGAGAGCCTTCCTACTGCAGTGGATGAATTGCCACCCAGGGCTGCCCCAGTGCCATTGGTGCTTGGACATCCACCAGCATGTGCCTCCAAAGGAGGCACCTCTGTGAAGAGTAGCAGCAACAGGACATGTGACACGATGAGACATCAGAGAAGTACTGCTCTTCCCCTCAACAGGGAAGGAAAGATTGCTGCATCACCAGAAATGATCTGGCAGAGGATGTGGCTTCTAGACCACTGGGACCATGAAGCATCTGAAGACTTGTCTATCACTTTACAGAGATGGGCAGGTAGCCACAATGAGCTCCAGAGAGCTCGTGTTCAGCTCCAGGCCTACATGGAGGGAAGAATGAAGGGCTGTAACCTTAGGGATCAGGGCTGTTTTGAGGTAGGACATACACACTTGGCCCAAAGCACACTCAAGACAGCCGCTTTGATTTCTCCTTGAATGCATTAACGTGCGAGCGGAAATATCTGGCATTCAGCTGGGACAACATACAGAACAGCTGGGGACCCTAGAGGAATCTGAGGCTTTCTGAACTTCTTCAAGCACTTCCTTCCTTTTTTTTTTCTGCCATTTTCTTTTTTTTTTTCCTAAAAAGTGTTTCTTTTCCCATAGAGAGATATTAAGTTCATGGTGTAATAATTGTGGTGAGGGCTGTACTTTGAGTAAATAGGGATGTGCAGTCATAGAAATAGGAAAAATTATGGGAAAAGTATCTTTGTTAAAATTAGCCTCCTCTCACTCAGCACTGTAGAGTATTGATCTTCAACTACAAACTCTGCCTTCAGATACACACATTAACCAAAATTTGCAAGCGTCATTTGTATGTGCTCAGATAATTGTGACTGGATTAAACCAGTAAGTTTTACATGCTTTACTCTATTCTTCTACTGTATTAAAGCATGGGCCAGCTGCTTGGCAGCTGGGCTGGCTACTACTAACCACAGAGTTAACAGAAAAGTAGAGTCGCTTTATTCTGCCTTGACAATGGAGAGATCCATAGAAGGTGAATATTTGCACTTCTGTGACTTCTCACAGACATAACAGTTCCTGCAATGTAACTGAAGACTTCTAAGCCTGGAGTTTCATAAACCAGGGCAGCTTCTACCTGTGCTTCCCCCCCGGAGTGGGACTAGGATGCTCATTTTCCATGTATCCATTCCAGCAGTGGCTGTTTTCTTTCCATCTTCACCCACTAAGGTCAGGAGCCTAAAAGAGCCTGGGCAAGCTCCCAATGCTCTTTACTTCTCTGTGAATTGTGCTAGACTGAGATGAGGCTATAGTTCAGTATTTCTGAACACTTTTTTGACACACTATCCAGTAACTTGCTAAGAAAGTGCACCAAAGTCTTTTGAAAATAGAAATTAAGATAATACAGCATCCTGTGAAGATCCTAGAAGTTATATGCCCCACCTAAGCTAGGCATGCAGAACTCTGTAACCAATGGAAAGGGAAAGAAGAAGCCACACAGGGTGAATCAGTCTGTACAAATATAGGTGGGAGGGATGTATATTTGAGCCAGCTGCCGTTCCCTTGGGAAGGCAAACCCCACTTTGCAATTTTTACAGTTATGCCAGCAATACAGTAATTTCCAAATGACTTTTACCTCTTTTTGCAACATATCCAATGTCTTTGGGAGCCTTCTGGAAGAAAGAGCCTCTATCCACATAGGCCATGAGTCATTTGGAGCAAAGGGAAGCCCCTTGGACCTGGGGATGCAATCGGTTCACAAGACTGTTCCTAAGTCTGAAAGAGCTTAGGCGTCTGTGGGCACAGAAATCCACACAGGGGCTGGGGGAGGGCTGGGAACAGTGACCAGTTCGATCCCGAGCCAAACTAGGGCTCGGTGAGTCTGATGACCATGTCTGTTAGCCGGAGGTGGAATTTGACAAGAACGTCACCAGGGTGACCACCATGGAAATTGCTAGCAAAAGGCACAGAGCCAAAGGAGTGGAAAGAAGGGAGACTCATTGCAGAGTACATCCCACGTACTATCTTCCCATCAGCAAGTATTCACTGGACATTCAACAGGCTGAGGCCAGCTCAGGTTTTCCAATATGCTCCTTTTCATCCCTGAAGAATACCACAAGCTTCTCTTAATTCAGTCTCCCTTGGAGGAAATTATAAGTTCAGGTTACATGGAAACACTGGGACTGAGGTTTCAGGGCACAGAGAAGCTTGCACACAATATGTATTTTGCCAGGCTGACAGCCCACACAAGTTGTCACAGCGCCTGTACCGAGGTATTTCAATTAGATACGAGATTTTGAGAGAAAGCCAAATTTGGTGAGGCATGCTTTTTTTGCTAAAGTTCTCCCATTTCTGAATAACCTTGCTGGAGGCCTGAAAAACCCACAAATGGCCTCCGCAAGGTCACTTCTGGACACTGGGAGCAGGCAGGAAGTGGCAGGGAGCAGTAAGCATTATGGGAGTGCTCTGGGTTTGTGGCTATGTGAAAAGCACCATTGCCAAGAGATGAACACATCTCTCCATCACTGTGGGCAGTCCCCACACTGACAAGCAGCTCAAGGCTATTAAATGACAGGAGGCGGAGAGACAAACCACAGGGCTGGGTGGACCATGTGAAACGAAATTTTTAGCCACAGTCATCTTCCTTACCTCTGGTTTCCCATCCTGGTTAAAACAAGGGTATAACAGCATCAGTAAATGGCTTCCCACAGTGTGCTGCTTTAAGAGGTAGCAGGACAGGTGATTGCTGTCAGGTACAGACAGGTTCCCTTGTATGCAGCTCTCCTCATCAACAAAGGCAGATGCTCACCTTGGTGGCACCAATCTGAAACTAGGAGAGAGATACAGCTGATGAAAACCTCACAGAAGCAGGAAAGCCACCCAGTGGGTCAAGTCCTACCTGCTACCAAATGCACAGGGCAGATATCCCAAAGGCAGGAGCAACTCCTCCAGATAAGAACCTCACATGTGTGAGTCCCATATAAAATGTCTGGGGCATAAGTTTTCTGCAAGACATGTGGTATTTTGCATTCTGGCATTATCTCAGTTATGTGGGGAGGAAGGTGGAAAGTCAGCTAAAAGCACTGGGTCAAGTGCTATCATGGATTTCTCCCTGAGCAGAAAACCAACAAAAGCCCAGCAGATTTTAGAAACAGAGGTTCCTTAGGTAAAGCCAGCCCTGGCCAGCTGCCATCCCTTGTAAACCCTTGAATATTACCAGAGCCTCTTCCTCAGATTAAATAACTCAGACTTCATTCAGAAGTGATGTATGAACCTAAGAAACAACAGAAAAGGTCTAGGATTTATGTATTGAATGACATTCATGTCTGTATGAAGCCACAGGTGCCACATATCTGCATACTCTCTCAAAAGGCTGCCAGGCAAAACTGGACAGACTTCAGGAAGAATCAATTTTTACAAGCTGAAGTTCTTTTAAATTCACTGAATTTTCCTACATCCCAGAGCTTGTATTACTGCAAGAGCTATCCAATATAAGTTTCCATTACATGACAAATATAAACAATGACAATTCATCTCATATTAAAAATTGTTTTGCTACTGACATGATAAAATGCCATCACAAGTCTAGAGGACACCAAAGGTTTAAATATATTGTTTTGCGGGTTATTTTTTTTAATAGAAAATGATATAAATAAAATAGTTGTCCCTAGATACATTTGGGAGCACTGGAAAGATGTGTGTAAGTGGCTTTATGAAGTCCACTAGCATTAAGTAGTTCTTTCTGGTTCAAAGAGCAATCTCCAACAGTAAAACTAGTGTTTTTGTCAGGATAAATTCCTCTTGGCTTTGAATAGGAGCTCCAAAAAGACTGAAAGGTCAATTTAATCACGTCACTTGACCTCCTGTTTCTCCCGAGTTTTATTAACAGTATCCTGCTTCGATGGATTTCCTTTGAACAGCACATCAAAAGTGTTGTTAGTGTAGGAGTTAGAACTATATTTGGTTGCAGGACCTTGTAACAGGAAATTATTTCCCTAGAAAGCTCACACAATGCTAAAAAAAAATACCATAAAGAATGGAGCTGGCGTGGCCCAAACATTTGGTAGGTGAGATTGAATGAAGCAGACCCATGGCAAGCTGCATGCTATCATGCTATCTTAACAGGCTGTTTATTCTAAGCCTGGGTAACTGCAACATGATGAAAGGCTGGAGGCTGGACTATATTTCTCATGTTGTAAACAAAATATTAAAGGCAAACTCTTTCCTAAGATCTTTTACTTTAGCATTTGCTTTACATGTAACAGCTAGCATGTCTGAACAAAGGCAAGACATCACAAAGCCTGAACGTCAGCCTGAAATGTCCCCAGACTCCTGGATTCCCACAGGAATCTGGAATTTAAACTGGGAAAGCCTGAGGCGGGTTTCCTTGAATAAAGGAATAACTGTTTAAAAGGCGATTAGAACATTTTGAAATCTGTAAACCCAAACAAATCATGCTGCAGGGTAGTCTGTCTCCAATCACCCTATGTGTAAATCTGTCCTAAAGCACTAGCAGTGTTGTGCATCTACTGAGTAACACTCCCTCTAACTCCTTACATGGGACAGTAGGAATGTCTCCAGAGCAGGCAGGAGTTGCAGTTTCCACTACAAGACGGACTCCACTGCACCAGATTTCTACTTTGGCATAGCACAAATATTGCAAGCCCTACGCTCGTGTTGCAATCTGACAGGCCAGTCCTCACCGTTTTATCCAGTTTCACCAAGATGGAGTAAAAAAGTTTGCTGGCAGGGAAATCAGGCTATCCTGTGGATGAACTGGAGTAGAGGCAATATGGTGCAAAGATGCACTTACCTACCTGAGTAAGAACATCAAACCACTCTAATCTGTTTAAGCACTTAGAACAATCCTGGTAGGCCACTAAACTCTGAGCAAACTAAAAAAGATGCATGTATTAATTATTACTCTTGAGATAACCTTCAGAAAATAAGACCTCCGGGTGGGATGAAGCTGTTAAAAAAACAATTTTATGCAGGATCATATTGATAGATTTCCTGTGATGCTTCAGCTGAAGATACCACAAGTTTCAAGCGAGGGAGGAAAACTTCTGTTTCCTCAGGGACACAGTGAAGTTTTAAACAACAGGATAGAGTGGCTGCTCCTGAAAAAGCTTTACAAGGTCTCTCACTACAGAAGGTTGGGATCTGGAGAAACCATCAGCAAGACAGAATGGGAAACACAGGTAGCAACTGCTGGAGGTCCTGTTGCTGTGTGGGATTCCTGGGACTGGTGTTCATGGTTTCAGCTCCCTCTGATTCCTTGCACAACCTTTGGAAAATAATTTCTCTCTCCATTCCCAAATTTCCCAGACATAAAAACAGGAGGATTAACAAGATATCTCAGCTATTTTATGCAATTACACTAGGCAGGGTCTCTTTAACTCGGTATGTTATCCAACCTCAGGGTCGTAATTCACGTACATTTAATAACCAATATGAAAGCAGTAATGTTAAATTAGTGCGGGTTCTTATTGCCAAGCAACATGGATCATGAAATATATTTATAAAGGGACTCTTGCACTAGTGAAAAGAATGCATCCTTATCTCTGCAAAAGGAATCACTCAAGTGGGCTGGCAAGCATAATTTTTGTTCTCTGGAAGACCCCAATATTTTTGTATAAACTAGATGGAATAAGGTAAATTAAATAAAAATGGCACATTGTGGAAATTTATCAGTGAATTGCTTAAAATATAAACAGAAACATCAGTACAGTTTGCTTTACTGTAATGCTGATTTACAGTAATGCTGATTTTTTTTTCCTGATAACAAACGTTCTCCTTTTTAATGAGGTAGAAGTAGTTTACTGCAACAGTAAAAAAAAAAATATAACGGACTATTAATACGCTATAAAACTAACACAGTATATAACACACTGGAGTCATATTTTAACAAAAGTATCTGCCGGCAAAGTAGCACACAAAAATGAAATGTTTTGATAGTGTCAAAACAAAACCTGTACTGTCAAAGCACAGGAAACCTATGGAAGCCTAGGAAAACTGAGCTCCCTTTCTTGGCCTCAAATGAAACATCCACACAATTTTATCACAAGCCTTTTTGCCTCCCACTTGCGTCAGACTCCCGATAGCTGGATTCGGGAGTACAGACTGATCCTGCCTGTCCCAGAGAAGTCAACTGCTTCCTTGAGACAGATGTTGATGGCCAGTTGCAAAACCGCGCAAGCAGAGCACATCACAGCCCGCCTCTGAGCACGCACAGCTGCCCTGTGGGCCCCTGATGACTTGTATCCCAGCACCTGACAGCAGCACTAAGTGGCCTTGCCCCACACAAGTGCTTCATTAAGGCTTCAGAGGTGATTAGGGCCATGGGACCCCATGTGCCACATGGTAGGGCCCTGCTTCCCGTCTGGAGGGGAGCTCTTCCTAACCTCTGAAACACTCCTCAAAGGAACAGCGTGAGTATCCCAGAACAGAGTCATTCCACTGGCTTTGGGTCAGGTTTGCAGAAAGCAAATGAAATCCAAGGCAAACCCTTGAGCATTTCATGGAAAGATTCCCACTGTCCTCAGCAGGCTTTCATTTGGATTTTTGGGCTACAGCCCAAAACAGCAAGTTCTCCACGTAAGAGGTGAGTTTGAGTGACAAGGTAATGCCTCGGAGATCCTTGGCTGCAGGTGGAGGCAGTTGTATCCCCTCTCTGAGGAAGGAGCTGGAAGGCATCCCTGTGTGGCACACCAAGAAAGACGTAGACAGCCACGCTGGTTTTGCCTTTGTCATGCAAATACAGATCATCTCCCCAAGTGCTCAACAGCTTGAAACAGCTGTGCAGCTTCCTAAGGCAAAACCGCTGGAAGCCACTCCATTGTAATATTTCATAAAATACTACACCCTGGTCTGTTTTCTTGCATATCTATGTGTATTATTTGTTTGTCCTACACATTGTATGCTGCAGAAGTATCTTCTGTTTTCCTGGCAATCCTGGAAATCATTAATGACCTCAGAGCATAACAGATGGTCTTGCCCTGCTTGTGGGAAAAAAAAAAAAAAAAAAAAGGCAAAATTTGCAACACCTGTTCAAAATCCCATGGCCAGCTCTGCTAGTGAGAGCCCAGCGGTCCAGAGGGACCCAGCTGCTCAGAGTACGCACAGCCTGTCCCAAGGCGTGCTGTGGGCCGAGACACCACCTCCAGGGACCTCCCTCTCTGAGCAGAGACTGCCCTGGTTTTTTGCAAACGTGCCCCGCTAATCTGCGCTGTGCTGCAACGCTATTTAGGTGTATGCTGAAGAAGCTTCGGTGTTCCTCTCCGGCTCGGGCAATGGATTTACATGCGGGGTTGCTTCGCACTTTGACTGGTACAACACATGCTGTGCTTTCACACTTGAACAACTTAGAGCCAAAGCCTGTCGTCTTGATGCTGGTGCAACTGCTGTGACAGGAAACCTAAAAGGGAAGAAGTGGCAGATCCTGAGCAGAGACAGGAGGACATGTGCTCATTTTCTCTCATTAAAAGAAATGTCACAGGAGGAGCTACAGCCAGGACTAGACATGCTAGGAGATGCACACAAGTGTAAGAAAGAACAGCCTCTGCTTTAGAGATCTTACAATCCAAACAGCAAAAGAGAAGAGTACTATCCCATTTAATTGCTGGAGAATTGAGGCAGAGAGGGGTTTAAAAGGCAGGCTTAAGGTCACATGGAAAAACCTCTGGCAGAGCAGTGATCTGAACTCACTGTCCTGAAAGAAACCCAGCAACCCATCCCAGGCCTTCATGCTAGCTCTCTGCCTGACCCCCAGCACAACTGCTGCACCGGATCTGTCCTGCTAAGGGTGCCAGCAATGCTGGGGAAACATTTTCATTCTGGAGAAGAAAATAAAGGGTGGAGTGGGATGAGACTGACTACAAGGGAATTGGGGATTATTATCATCATTGTGGGGTTTCAGACTTTTTTTTGGTCTCTCTCCATTTTCAGCTTTGCAGATGGAGGAGAAACTACAGCTATCACCACTGAAAGTTTTCCCTGGCACTTTGGCCGTTGCCCTGACTCTGACCCCTCTTAGAAGCAGAGCTGGGAAGAGAGAGGAGCCAGCAGCTGCAAGCAGCATGGCCATGCAGCTTCCTTAGCTGCAGCCTGACAGCAGCCAGAGGCTAAGTGCCTCCCTTTCTCTGTAGGACTGACAGAGGACCTGGCTGACAAAGATGCAGTCATCCTCAGTCCTAACTTCTAGAGCAGATGAGCTCCTTTTCACCTCATTAAAACTCCTCTTAGAGAGCCAGCTCCATTTGAGAAGGCAGTTAAAAGCACCTAGAGGAGCCTGGCCTTCAGCACCCCCACTTGAGCAATCCTCCTGTTTCTTTTTGGATTTCAAATTTGCATCAGCTCCTTTATTTCTACTTCTCATTTCTTTTGTAAGTTTTTTCGGGGAAACAGACCATCCCTTTGACCTTGCTCAGGTAACACTAGGGGCGGTGAGGCACAAATAACTCAAGGAATTTCACAACACAGCCAATGTCTGCTCCCCCAGACACAGTCCTGGAAGGCGGCAGTGCCTGTCAGAGTTGCTGGTTGTTCAGATTGCTGTAACATTTTAAGGCCTCACCACAGAGCTCTTTTACCTCAGGGATGTCACATGTATTCAATCATTTCCCAGTAGCCACCCCCAGTTCTCCCAACAGCTGCACCAAGAGGAGAATACCCACAGCCATGAGTCAAACAGCAATAACAGTTCAAAGATCCCAAAGTCTAATTTTCTCTCATTTGGGGCTTTTTCCCAAGCCTCCTGACTGCCTGGGACTCTTCCCACTGACCTAAAAGGCCAGGGATTGGGCAAATGCAACGAGGGAGGGACTGCATCTCCCCAGAAAAGCATCTGTCTGCAAGGTGAACATCTTGGGGCAGGGTGGACTGGACTAGCTCCTCTGAAAATGCTCCCTTTTAAATTAGCCCCTCTCACACTGCTCCTTCTGCCTCTTGCTCTCACCAGTCAGCTTGTGAAGGGGGCCCGTTACCAACAGACCGAAACCTGCTTCCTTGTACAGGGTACAGACCTGCACCTGCTTTGCTGTCAGGGGCCTGAGCCCACCTCTCCTCTTGAATGCAGCTGAGCTGGCAGGAAGGGAGCTTGCTCCAGCATGGCCACCCCGTGCTCTCCATTGCTGCGTGGCACAATTCACACGTCTGCTGCTGACACGCTCCTCACCACCATGAAACACGGCAGCGGTGGCTCAACCTGCTTGCTCCTTTACTCCAGGGAGCAGACTCTGCCTCTGGTGCAGGGCTTACAGCAGGCAGGCCGGCAGTCTGTCCTAGCAGCCCCTCAAACTCCTAGGGCCACTCTGATTCTGTAAAACCAGCTCCTTTCTCCGAGGATTTCCTAAAAGGGAGGAGCAGAAGAGCAAAGAGGTGAAATTCTGTTTTCAGTTAACTCCATCCCTCCTGCCTATAGTCATCATTGAGCTTTCATTCGATTCCCCCAGGTTTTGCAGAGCAGATCCTGGCAGTCCCTGTTTTGTGCTGGGGTCTCTTTTTGCTATGTACCAAAGAGCTAATTCCAGCTCTCCCTCTCCTCCCCACCTTTTGGACTACACTGCACAACCTAGTTCTCCACCACAGCATTAAACTTTTCCAGGAGTTTGGGTTAAAAAGAACATGAGAGAAAGTTTTTTGTGAGTTGTTTGTTATTTTTTTTTCCCAATAGGAAAAGCCCTCTCAGCCTTTCACTGGTGATGCTTATTCTAGCATGGTCCACTCAGAAAGCTGACCAAGGGCAGACAAGCAAAAAGATAAAAGTAAGAAGCTGGATTCAAGTGGTAGGTCCTGCAGAGCAGGGGGATCTTACACAAGGAGCCACGGGGAAGTCAGCTTTTGATTAGAGGGGAGCCTGCCTTTGGCAACATTAAAGACCATCCTCAGGAGAGGTGATTTCAGCTCCTGGCTCTGACACGGGCCTCCTGCCTGACTTGGCCAACTCACTTAATCTTTCCCCCTTTCTCCAATGGCAGCAATATTTCTTTTGCTCTGTCTTGTCTATATATATCATAAGTTTTTTGGAGGAAGGGTAGCGTTAGACATGTGCTTTCTGGGCTCTCCTGAACCATGGCTGTGATTTCCCAGATCTGCTGGGTATGATCCTAGTGTCTGCCTTGCTGCAAACAGTAAATGCCCTTTCAGCTCAAAGAGGATCCTGGCTCTGCTTAGGTTTTTTAAAACCAATTAGTTATTAGAGGCATGTCTAAGCTATTAGCACATCATTAATCAACATATCACAAATACAGCAGCTTTTTTTGGTATTTCAGGCCCCTCTCCAAGAGACTATTCTAATTGTTAATGACTACTTTGCCTATATTATTGAAATGTGCTTTCTTGCTGTGTGTTCTTGGATGCGGCTTTCTCCCACTCAACTCATGAAAAATCTTGTTTTCTTTTTCTGACAAAACATGTTTTTATTAGAAAGGTATTTATCTATATCAGGGAAGGGTTTTTTTCAGTTCCAGGATAAGTTTCCCAGTTAGAAAAAGCACAGTCCAGCATATGCAGTGCTAATCTGAGGAAGAGTAGACTAAATTTTGATTAATACATCTAATGAGACAGATCTTTCCAGACCCCACAAAGGGTTGGGATCAACCAGGGTAGTGACTCTTATGAGCACCGTTCTCTCTGCCCCCATCCTCATCTGGGAGAAAAACAAACCCTTCCAGGAATATTCCTGAGGTGGCTACTATTATCATGATGTATAAAAGCTGTTCTAGAGGCAAAACACCATTTGGTGTTGATTAGCCTTGGTTATAACAGTGCAGTCAAGGTACCATTGGCTCAGAGTAATGGCAAAGAGTGCACCCTCTCTGCAAAGCAGCTATTAGCATCCTTTCAAAGAGAGGTGGTGGCTATCATGCTCAGACTTGGGCAGAAAAGGGAATTAAAGCAGCTTTGAGGAGGAGTTATAGAATCACAGAATCATCTCAGTTGGAAAAGCCCTTGAAGCTCCTCCAGTCCAACCATGAACCTCACACTGACCGTTCCCAACTCCACCAGACCCCTCAGCGCTGGGTCAACCCGACTCTTCAACCCCTCCAGGGATGGAGACTCCCCCCCTGCCCTGGGCAGCCCATTCCAACCCCCAACAACCCCTTCTGGAAAGAAATGCTTCCTAAGAGCCAGTCTGACCCTGCCCTGGTGCAGCTTGAGGCCATTCGCTCTTGTCCTGTTGCTTGTTTCTTGGTTCAAGAGACTCATCCCCAGCTCTCTGCACCCTTCTTTCAGGTAGCTGTAGAGGGTGATGAGGTCTCCCCTCAGCCTCCTCTTCTCCAGACTAAACCCCCCCAGTTCCCTCAGCCGCTCCCATCAGACCTGTGCTCCAGACCCTGCACCAGCTCTGTTGCCCTTCTCTGGACATGCTCGAGTCATTCAATGGCCTTTTTGGAGTGAGGGGCCCAAAACTGAACACAGTCATCAAGGGGCGGCCTCACCAGTGCGGAGTACAGGGGTGAGATCCCTTCCCTGTGCCTGCTGGCCACGCTAGTGCTGATACAAGCCAGGATACTGGAGTTCAGCTCTATCTTCTCATTCTCTCACCAGAGAGAGAGCTCTATCTACTCATTCTCTCACCAGGCTGCTGCTCTCTGGTTTCACAAAGTCAGCCCAGTCCAGAGCTGCCACAGTGTAAGGTGTATATGGGAGGCCTGTTTCACAGCCAGTTTTCCTCATCTGCCTATTGCATCTCCCCTTATGCTACATTACTTGTTGGTAAAGTGTGATCTTACACCAAGTAAATCCTGAATCATTCTCTTTGGAAAAAGACATACAGCTCACCAGTTTTCAAGCAGTTGTTCTCCTAGTTTTTCAGATCTCTCCTCCACTTCAGTGTTAAATATCTCATGGTTAATTTCAGCTGAGACCTAAAAAAGAAAAGTAACTACATTCATTCTTTCTGTATTTCTTTCCCTGTTCCTGAGCCAGCAGGCTTTACGAGCTGATTTTTTTTTTCCTCCCACCTTTCTCGTGCCCTGAAGTTTGCAATAAGCATTTGCTTCAGGATTTCACGCACTCAGCCCATGAGAGGTGCTTGGTCTCTTACACTATGTGCATGATGCTGTCCAGGTCTGCACACTGTGATTCCCAAGAAGAGTAAAGCCAAGAATTGCATCTCAGCTGCTGATAGGCACTCAGTTCCCATCAGCTTTCCAGTGTGCATCCCCAGAGAGCAATTCAGGGCTTGAAAACTGACGCCAACAGCCAATGGCTCAACACAGACAGGAAACAGAACAGTTTCTATTTAACAAAGAGAACACTCCTGAGACAGGCTGGGATGAGGAGGAAGAGGGAAGGGCCTTTCCAAGACTCTACTGTGGAAAAGGAGGAACCTTTGGTGTGAACAGAGCTGCCTTTTGTCTCCTTCCCCCTTGATTTCTGCAGGTCCTTTTAATAGAGATGAACATAAGTGACAGACAACAGAGCTGAAACCTCTCTGCCGGTTCTGCTGCCCTCATATTTCTGTTTCCATCACCATAATCCCAAGGAAATCCAGATTAGCACTTTCTCAGCAGTGTATATATTTATAAAAGGACCCTTGAGACACAATGCTGCTTCTGCCATAAAAGCAAATGTCAGCTTAAGAACAGTTAATTCTATTGACTAGAAGGGAGTAACAGCATTTACTTTTGTTCGCTGGCAATATCTTACCCTTTAAATGATATCAGATGGGCATGAGTCAACAACCTAGCCTTGACTAATGTGCCGCTCAGACTGCCTATAAATAGATTTTACTTTCCCTCTTTCACATAAAGCTAGCTCCTACAACAGCTATGCACAGCCAAGGGGTTTGCTGGGGACAGGCACACACAAGCCTGGAACAAGGGGGTATTGAAGTAGCTGCATTTGCTCTAATTTCTTTCTGCCAGAGAGGCGACTAAAAATACGGTAGCCACTGACTTGCTTTAGCTTGCATTATGGCTGGGTGGTGCAGGAGCAGAGAACAGCAGCCAAATTCTTCATATCTCCTTAGTCTCAGCTGAAAAAAGCTCCAAAGCAGATGATAATTTAAGCCCTTAATATTTCCAATAGATTTAAAATATGGCTATTTTTACCACACCGACATGCAGAGCCAGGAACACTCACTACACACAGACAGGGAGCGGCAGCTCTATTCTGCCTGTTTAGACAGCTGCAGTCTTTGCAGGGGTACATCTGGGAGATGGAGAACTTAAATAAAAGTTGGCTTTAATTGAGTTTTCATGCAAACTCCAGTGTTTTGCCTAGCCAGGTGATGTTGAGGATACTGAATTATTTTAATCAGCTGCAGGAAAAAGCTATATTACCTCTTTTTGAGGCGACGTAACATTTTTTGGTTAGGAGTCAAAGAACATGCCCCAGGAGCAGTGAAATGGAAGTTCGGTCTTTCTCCATGAACTGGGCCCAGTCAAACATGCCTAATGGCCCTGTGGGCTAGCTAGAAGCAAGGAAGTGATACAGCATCATACCCCACTGGGCTGGCTGTCATTCCTCAGGCTGATAGAGAAGACCACCATAAGCAGCTGAGTCAGCCTGGGGTGAATTCTGGTAGGAGTCTAAACCACAGGTTGTAGATACCACACCCACTGAACTGGTGAATAATCCACTGAATACTATACCCACTAGTGACCCAAATTCTTTACCTAAATCTACAGCCTAATAACAGAGAATTCATGGCTGGGGTTGCCACTGGTGATAATTTCAGAAGAAACCTGTTTCCCCCAAGACTAATGTCATAATCTCTACTTCAGAGCAGAGCGCATTCACAAAAAAAATTTGATTCTTCCATGCCATGTTTTATTTAACTCAAGATTGCATATTCACCTATCTGAAAAGTTCATCAATTTTTTGTTCAGATTATTTATTTTATATGTTTTATAGAATAAAAAGAGGCAGAAACATTCAGGTAACTTCACAAGAGCTTTCTGCTCCCTCATTTTGTCCTGAAATGAATAAGGAAGATTGTATGTTCCTTTAGGGTCTCTTGACGGGATTTCCTTTCTTGTCCCTAAAGAGAATTCAGGATGGTGAATGCCAAAATCTTGGCTGCATCTGTGAGAGTTTACAAAACTCCTATTGTTGCTCTAATTCCAACCCATAGAAATCTAGATCGTTTACCACTAATTTCAAGAGAAGTGGAGTTCAAAGGGTGCTTTGGAAAAATCCCATCTTACATCTTGCAGCTGCTAATGTTACTGATTTGTTATTAATTTGAGCTGATTTTAATGATTTTTGGTGATTTTGATTTAAATAAGGAATGATTTAGAGTAACCATACAAAGGACATTGTAAAAGCATGATTCATTGTAAAGTCCCAGGCTAAGGCCACATAGGCCAGTAATAATCACTAACCAGAATTCTATTCAAATAGTAAGATTCATGACCAGGTACTATTGTTAGGCTGTTCAGTAAAGACAATTTATCGTCCTGTAGACCAGGTGTTCTAAAAGATAGGTTGTGAAAGGGCCTCGAAGCATGTTAAAATTGTAAATATGAGGCAAGGACACTGGAGGATCTTTCTTTTGAGTCAGTAGTCTGTGGTGGTCATAAAAGCAGACCCCCGCCTCATTTCAGGACTCGAGTGTGCATGACTATAAAGAGGTGAGAATAAGAAAATAAGTTGTGGGAATTATCATGCTTATGCATGAGAACTTGTTTGTTATTTATTACTGTACCCTATACAATCAGCATACTACATGGGTCAGGTGTGTGTTGGTGGTGAGACGAGTCCCCTACGCACCCAGCCGTTAATAAAGGAGTGTCTGCTTATCTACATCACATTGGTGTCAATAAGTTATTTTATCGTATTTGGTGACACTAAGGTTTTATGAAAATCTTGTCCCCCACTGCAGGCCATACATAAAAGATGAGATGTTTGAAAAAATGTCCCATGAAACCTGGGAATGATAAGGAGGAGGCTGAGATCATGCAATTAGATTAGAGATTCCCTGTTACCCATCACAAAGTGGTGAAGGTCTAGCTCATACCATGGTGCACAGCAGAGTTTAGAAGCCATCAGGGGATTAACAGGACATGGTTTTGCAACATGCAACAAACAATCCCCAGTAAGTGAGCCAGCAGAAATAAATCTTTGTGTCAAATACTGCATGTGCTGGGGCAGGGTGACCAACTCAGCTGGGAATCTACATTTGGTGACTGAGTCATCTCTCTCAACCTGTTGAATGGGACCTAAAGGTTTTTCCCGCTTGGTTTGACAGAAATAGATACACATACAACAACTCTGATTGCAAGGGAAGTTTCCTTATATTGAAGCTCAGGTAGGGCCAGGTGGCACTACAGAATATCAATCAGCCACAATTTATAGACTGTGGGATTTAAAGAGGTACGGTCATATTTGTACACTTCTGCTTTTTCCTGCCTACTGACTGAGTCTGAACAGCATTTAAGATTGTCTTCATTAGTCAAAGATTTCAGCAAGTATCTGACAGACCTGCACAATGGTGAATGGCAGCTCAGTGAAATCCAGCTCTTGGGAGAGCTGTGCATATGCTCTACAATCAATTCATGCATCCACAGTAGATCTGAGCCTTCTACTCAAGAAGTAGACACATTGCTGCCTGAATATGCTACGAAATCCCAGAGCAAACAGCAGCTGACCTAGGAAGGGGAGGCCCCACATTGCCGGAGATCATTTGGTCCAGCACATAGGGGATTACACAAACAGTCAAGAAATCCCCAGGAAGGTGTGGTTGGCACAAAATTTCTATTGTCAGCCCTAAGAACAGAGCTGAAATGAATGAGCAGAGTTGGCTTGTGCAATAATGTACCAATAACATCGCTCATGCAATAACAGTGCTCTGAGACACTGTGGGTAGCACAGGTGCTCTCACCTGGACCGGATCATCCCACCTTGCTATCGCATAGCTTCCCTCCTGCAATTCAGTGTTACATTCTTGCTGTCCTCCACACTTAGCTACTTTTTACTACAGCCTTGAAAGGAGGCACTACATGTCCTTTGATTCAGAGCCTAAGGCCAGAAGTAAGCATTCTATTACCTCAATCAAACACTGATTTAAATCCAAGTATCCTTCACATGCCTATCTTTCAGTCTTATTCTGAAGTCCACAAGGGGTGAAGAATCTACCATTTGGTGAAAAATTTAAGAAAACTATAT
The DNA here is from genome assembly GCF_965140245.1 of Athene noctua. Lineage (NCBI taxonomy): Eukaryota > Metazoa > Chordata > Aves > Strigiformes > Strigidae > Athene > Athene noctua. The sequence continues at coordinate 29,548,983 of NC_134043.1, read as the reverse complement.
ATAGGCCAAAGAGTCAAACACAAAAGAAAAGTCAGTATAAATGTCTTCTTGTTTTACTCCAGAGCTAGATCTCTGTCCTTCCAGAATATTATAAACACAATTACTTTGGAAGCTGGTAACGACTGACTGAGATTCACAATTGCAGACCTAAATAAAGGCAAGGCATCTTTCAAATACCTAAGAAAGGGAGAAAGCCTAAAGGTAGAAGTGGGAAGCATGCCTGTACAAGGAGGAAGACAGACAAAGCTCTCAGGGCACGGAGCCTGCTGAAGAGAGTTGGAGATTTCTGACAAGAAAACTGTTTGTTTCTTTTGAGATCATAGCAACAGGACATCACATACATGGCATGTAAGTAAATCATATTTTTTCCAAGGAATACCTCTCTCCAAATAATATAATCAATTTTTCCTCTTAATGGAAAAAAAACCCTATATGAACCTGCCAGGTCAGAGGGACAACAGTATCCTCATCCAGCACATCTTCTGTTTTTCCAAAAGCATTTCCCAGCTTTAATTCCAAGGTGGTGAGTCCTCCCATCCAGATAGTTGAGCAGTCTATTCATGAGATACATAAATCACAGATAAGGAGGTGACCTAGGCAGTTCTTGGAAAAAATACAAGAGTGATGTTTGCTTGCTTTCAAGCTGCTTCCTCCAGGCCATCCACATGGCTGCTGCTGGGCACTGATCAGCCAGTCTATGACCTGTTTTCAGCTCAGATACAAGCCATTCTCCCACAGCAGCTTTGCAGGTAGCAGTTACCTTTGCTCTGGTCTCCTTTGTTATAGTCCAGCAACCCCCAAGCCTAGATTAAGACAGGGGATTTCAAGACACTGGGAACTCTCCTCCTCCTGACGCTGTCTGGCTTCAGTTTCAGGCACGGATCATTGGAAAGCATCCCAGGTTACTTCCCATCTCGTAGTAAGGAATGCATTTCTACTCTTTGACCATCTTTCTTCCCTGCAGAGCACAACTGAAGATAGTTACACCATTGTATATCTGGATTGCAAGAAACTGAAACACTTCAAACCTGTGTGCTACTACACACAGAAAACATGGCCTTCTCCAACGCTATTAGCAGCATTGGAAATTGGGGGAATAATTGCTCCATGAAAGAGTTTTGTCCTACTAATTAGCTCCTTCACTGCTTGGCAATTTCAGCACTGGCTCAAAAGAAACAAAAGCAGAGACCAACCCTAGAACCAAAGATGAGTTGATGTAAACAGTCACCATTTTGTTGCTATCCGTCTTTCCCTAGTGATTACTGAGGTCTTCCTCATTGTGTTGAAACCAATAAACCACCTGTGTCCGCAGGGAACACAATGTTTCACTGGCTATTCTGAAGCAGGCCTGTGGCATAAAGCTTCCCAATACAAAGAACAAAGTCACTATCAAGAATGGTCACATTCTTGAGTTCTTTTCCAGCTTCGTTTGGCCTTGTAAACAGGAAGAAATAAACATTATAGCTATCACATTCTTCTTCCATTTTATCAAGTAGTTTACTTCAAGGGCTTCTTTGGAAATACAGAGGTTTAATTCCCATTACAGACTAAGATGTTGTGACCCTACTATGTGGGAAAATTGAATGAAAGGCACACTGATCAGAAGCTTAATTGAACAGTTCTGCTCAGCCTGAAAATATACACTCTCCTCAGTATATCTGTGATATCTGAAAAATTTTGATGCAGAGACACAGTAGTAGAAAAGCATGTAAGAACCTGGAGATAAATAGATTCAGGTACTTCCTGAGTTGAAAATTGCTGAAGGGCATGAGAGCGTAAGGGGAAAATATCGCATATATTATATCGCGAACTTTGATCTTCATATTTCCCAGGCATCCACTCACAGACACAGCTGTAGACACGATGTTGCACAAGACGGACACTTGGGCCCATCTAACACAGCTATTCTTATCAGAGTGAGTATCATCACATCTGCAAGTAACAGTATTATAACATATCAGACTTTAAAAAGAACAGTTAAAAACAATATCAATAATTTATAGGGGACAGACTGGGGAGAGGTAGATAATAAGAAGGACAGGTCACTGATACACCACATGTTGAATTTTTCCAGACACCATGTTTAGCAGCACTAGAGATACATAGCAACAGAGCCAGGGAAAAAAACAGAGCTCTTCATCCTGGGACAATGCATACTACATGGTGCGTCAAGTTTTATTACTATTATTTGACTTTTCCTTTTGCTATTTAGAAGTGATTTAAACCACTGAAAAGCTAGTGGCAAATGAATCAGGCCTGAACAGATGTGCTGACCAGTGTCTTTCCAAAGATTCTGACGTCTGTGAAAACTGAGGAGTTTTCTTTAAGTTAACTCTCAAAGGCTGTGATTTTTCCAGAGTTGAAGACTATAATGAGATAAAGGAAGGTGCTAAAAAGATGAGGGTATTTCAGAGAACTAGAAAGTTTTTTAAAATTTCTGAAAAAATTCAGCAGAAACAAAAATTTTATATTTTATTTGACAAACATAGTCCCACTTGTTAATTAATGAACTGGTGGCAATGAAGTCAAGCAAGAGTGATGCATTGCAAAGTCAGGGCTATCCACAAAGTTTACTTGGTTCCTTTGCTCCCTGATAGTTAAGGAAAAGGGCATGCCACAAAGCTGTTCTAAGTGCACATCGTATAGACATTGCTTTCTAGTTGATTTGTTTAATACGCATGATGGCTGTGAATCAGCTGTAGAAACAGCAATTAGGAACTGAGAAGTGCATAAAATTAACATTCACAATGCATCGATTTAGGGACGTTGTAATCTTAACAATACCCTTAAATTCAACAATATCAGATTTTTACCTCTTCTCCATTGAGATCCAATAAATACACATTTAGTGCAGTAAGCCAGATGACTATATTAAAAAGGGACTTCAAAAAGTTTTTGATTGAGGGCTTCCATAGTGTATCCAGATGTTTTCATGACTTCATATACATGACAAAACTATGCATCCAGCCTCATCTCTGAATGCCTTGTGCTTAACAAAATAAAAAATTTGAGGAAAACATCTTCTTAAAGAAAATCTTGATTGTTCTTGGAATATAAATATATAAACAGAGGTGCTTTTTTTGGTTTAAGTTTCAAAACTACAGGTTCTGAAAAAAACAGAATAGACATTTCTCAGTAGATAAAAAAGTATTTTTCTAACTAAACATACTGATAAGAATGTGTTCAGAAAAGCCAGAAACATTTAGTAGGACTTTTTTAAGGGCTACAGTTGCTTTGGGAAGCTAATTTCTTTGAGCCCATTTGTTCATGAACACAGCAACTTGCCACAAACTTTCTGTCTTCATTCTTGTATTGAAATTATTTTGAAAAAAAAATCATGTGTCATCCACTTCAGTATGTCCCTTACGATGTAGATACAACCAGAGGGGAAAAAAAAAAAAGACCTGAGTGTACAAAAATAACTGCAGCAAGCACAAACAGTACAGGAACAGGTTAAAATGACCAACTACATTGCTATTCAAGATAAATTCTTTTAAAAGGGGAAGGTAGGGTTCAGCTGTAAAGAACTTAAGTCTAGTAGTAAACTCTATGTCTAGGCAGTTCAACCAGGAACTCATCCTTTAACTCTCATCCAAACCATTGTTCTAACAGGATGCTTAAATTTATGCCTAATCTTAGATATAAACAGCAACATTGGGCCCAAGACCTCCTGTCTGCCCTGAGGTATATGCTTAAATGTCTCGTTAAACTCAAAAGAGGGAACAACTTCTATCACCCTGCCAGCCAGCTGACTCTGCCGCAGACCTTTACAGCATCCACGTTCAGCAACTTCACCGTGCCTCAGCGGTGGCCATGTGAAAGCTCAGCATTAACACAGGACAATACCTAGTGACTGCAGACACACTAATTTTTTTGGCTCAGGAACCAGCCTTGTTATTTGGTCTGCTCTTATTCAGCATTCCCGTTGCCTATGCAAGGCCAGGGAAGAAGCTGTTAGCTCTTCCTGCAGCGTTACTCAGAGGGTCGTTTGTGTCTGAGTCATGACTGGTTTGGGACTATGGTCTGTGTGTGATTAGTCACTGGAATTTGGTGGGAGGCTATATTTAATAGCACCCTTCACTCCAGAGAAACAGGGAGCCAGAGAATCTTTAAGGACTACAGATGCATTACAAACTCTTTCCACAACCACAGAAACGTAGCCAGCAAGAAGACAGCCAAATTAGCAAAAGAGCATATATGTAGGCGGGAGAGCCATACTGTTGTACCCATATTCTGTAACGTGAGCAGAACATTAGCCAAGCATCGTATCTCCCAGCTCACGTCTACAGTGGCACTGCTGCCCTCTCGCTGTGGGAGCACTTACAAGAGAACTTGCAAGCACTGGACATCCTCACTGCCTTCTGTGTCAGATGTACCAATATGAGACACGCTCAGAGCAGCACCTGAATGGTTGTAGAATATGTGTCATTCCGCTGAAGTTCTTGCTGCTCACTACTCTGCCTCAAACACGGTATAAATGTAGAGACTCTTAGCTCAGTGCTTTGGAGAATTAAAGGCAAAGAAAGCAAGAACAAGTGAAGAGTGTGCCGTCAGGATAAGGTCAGGAGAGCTAAACACCAAACCAGAAAAAAGCCTAAGAAAAGTCATAACCATGAAACTTTATACAGAAGTCACACACATACATGGGCTCTACTTGTGCTTTTCTAGCACAGCTGAGATCTGAAGAATCTTTGCTTCCCTTACTCCCTGACCACCAAACAGTTTTGCTAAACAAGTAAGGTTCTTGTAGTGAACTCAACTAATGCCAAATCTCTGCTTTCCTCTGGCACTGTCACCAGCTTCATTTCAAGCTAAACAGATGAGGATTGTCTGTTCATGATCCAGTTTTCCCATCTGAAAGAGGAGGGTAACTTGTAACTTTTTGCTCCACAGGGACCACTGAAGACATAGCTATTAATACTTAGAGATGCTCAGACGTAAGACAGATTGGCCCTCAGCCAAAAGCTACCACAGTCAAAGGAAGATTTCAATGGCGTTCCGGGGACTCAGTGCCTTTAGACCTAATCATGAGAAAAAAGATTGGTATCAGCTGTGACACATCAATGTAGCTTTTTGTCACAGAAGAGACATCTCCCAGTGACGAAGCTTGTTCAATATTTTAAATTTAAAGTGTGTTTAGTCTAAAAATGATTACTTTGCTTATTCAAATGCATTTGCTGTTTGGCCACACACTGCAAATATGGTCAAGCTGGCTCAGTTCCAACCAAGGAAAAGAGATCACAGCACCATAACCAAAAGTACATTACACAGGACTGAATAATATATCTACACCATAATTAAAATCCCACAATTTAAACTGTGGAGTCAATGTTTTGTAGTGGCTAGGACAAGCATTATACATGTCCTCTATTTTCAAATACTGCAGTGTTTCAGGATATATGGGAAAGCAGATGTTTTTAATAGTCTGAACCCTTAAATAAGCTTATTCTTCCAAACTAACTACAAGCAGGAGGAGTGAGACACTGCTGCAGGAATGGGTCAGAACATTCCATCTGTCTTTACTCCAGTGGAAAATGTTTATTCTGACCAAAATAGGTATTTTCACATTAAGACTTATTTTTCTCCAAAGCAGCCAGATTATCAATTAGATGCAATTAAGAAAATCTATTTTTTTTTGTTTTGTTTTGTTATGATTTGTTACATCTGAAGGTTTTCAATTAATAGTTCTTAAGAAACCATATCTGGGGAAAAAAAATAACCAAATCCTACATTCTCTGTCAGTATTTTTCCCTCTTCACACATCTGACTACAATACGAAGCTGTGGATCCCTATGGATATGTTTATCACCGAACCATTAATGGCACAATTACTGCCTACTATACCTCCATCCTCCTGCTGCCCTTACTTATACAGAGTAAGTCATGGATACTGTTTAGCTACGCACCCACCGTGGTGACACTGGAGGTGGCAGAACCAGGCTCAGACGTACAGAGAACCCACAGATCTCCTGTGTACTAACTTAAATCTGTTTGAGAGAGTCGTATGAACCCACTGACACCCAGGGCTGCTCTTTGCATGCAGACTGGAAGAAACCGTGGACAGGTCAAACCTGAGAAAGTAAACCACAACTGAGTGCAATGTTTTTTCTACTGGCCTTACATTAAGACTTGCTTTCTTTTCCAGCCTTCTATGGAGTACTGAACAGTGGACTTGCAAAGAGCCTCAGCCACGCAGTGCTGCAGGCATATGGCCCTCAGCTGACTGTATGCCAAAGTGACACACGAAACTGCATGCTGTTCAGACATCAGTCATGCTAACAACTGGGAGAGGTTTAAGAAAACGTAAGGCTACCAATGAGGGTATAGAGAAAGCGGAGGGAGAGAGCAAAAGCAAACCTAGATGCAAAACTGAAGAGTATAAGCCACCAGGGAAAGAAAGTGCGGAGGGCTATTACAAGCAAAGATCTCAGGAAGCATAGTTTTACAGGCAGGACCACAAGCATTCAACACAGGAAAGCTTTCAAAATAAATCTGGGATGGATTTAGAGTAGAATCTATAAAGCACAGCTGCCCTGATCATCTTACACTATTAAGATAGACGGGAAAGATGTCTGTTGGCGTCTTGCTCGTTCTCATCGCTCAAGATGAGGGCCGTGCTGATGATCCTCCCCTCCTGCCCAGCACAGAAGGCAGCAACCCCTCTAGTTAAGCCAGTAGTCTCAAGACCAAGCAGCCAGGAAACCATTTCCAAACAAATTACTCACAACTCCTGTCTACATCTCCCACTGTGTCATACAGCTGAGACACCTACCCCCAGCTCCCTGTGCCAGTAAGCATTTTCACCCTACCAGGTGAAGATGCTTACATACTGCTTGCCCTTGAGATCTTCTTTTTTCACTGGAGAGGGTTGAAACATGCAGTAAGTACCAGGCAACACACTGGGAAGAGGGCAGACAGGCTGGTCTTGGTGCTTCTCATTCAAACATATAGACTTGGCATGAAGTCCCTTTTCTGGAGCTGGGACTAAGCCCTCCCTTCAGACCAGGCAGGCATTCGAGGTACAGGGCTGAGCTCTACCTGCCTCTTGCAGGTAGAGCAAATGTTGGGCTGGAATTGCCAGAGCTGCTCTGCAGTCTGTCTGGGCATGCTCCCAGGGAAGGGTTTGAGCAGTAAAGGCAAAAGACCTGTCTCCATCTCTAAATTAATCTAATTAATCTCTGAATGAATCTAACCACCTAACAAGGGGAGAATGCTGCCTTCTCTTACATAGATTTGGTGGGGAACCTCAACCATGAGGTAAATCCTGTGCTTGCCTTTTTGGGTCCAGCAAGGGATGAAGCCAGGCTGTGGACCTCTTCTGCCACAGCTGCATGCAAATCCTTAAACACTGGCCTTCTTTCCTAGCAGCAGCCATACTAGTAACATGCCACACCAGATGGAAGAATTATAATGGTACAACATAGAAAGTATTGCAGTCAGCCCATGCTTCTGACATGAAGCAGCTCCTGAACAGGAGGACTTGGTGAGGATTTCAGTTTTCTATTGAGTCACTGAAGACTGTGGTCTAAATATTGCAAGCTTCTTGCCGGTGAACACAGTGCTTCTCTGAATGCCAGCTCAGCCACACTCAGGAGGTGTGATTTCCAGGCATTTGTAGGAGCTGCACAGTTTAGGTGACACAGGACATCCCTACTCAGAAGTGCTGAGAGGACTATGCATTGAATTAGTGCCCCCCCACAGGGGCACTACCAGGTTACAGAGATGGCAGGAAAACAGTGGTGAGCGCCAGAGAGCAAATCCCATTTATTCCCTTTCAAAAGTTCTCACTAAGCTGTCTAGTGTCACACATGAGAGCTGCTTCATTCACGAGAGCAGCAGTTCAGCGCCATGGTTTCCTTAGACCAGAAGTTTTTATCTGGAGCAAACTGTGGCTGGATTGCATAGGCAGAAAGCAAGCAGCATCTGGCCCTCAGGGGCAATCTGCATCGGATGCAAGCAAGACAGAAAACAGCAAGGCCCCTGCCTCCCAAACCTCAAGAAAGATGCAATTGCATCATGTGAAATCCCTTTAAACACATTCCCTTGCTTTCCTTTGCAGTGACAGCAAGGAAGGAAGAACTGGCAGGGTCCCTGCTCCCAGCTGCACACTCCTAATCCAGTTGAATTTTTCCATCCTGATTCCCAGAAACATTTGCTGTGGAAGAAGCCAAGCCTTTTACTGCTTCCAACTCCAAAGATGCTTCTTCTCTATCATCCATTTTCTATCAGCTGTCTGAGCTCATGGCCAGAGTCAGACCAGAGGCAATACTGGAGAGCGGCACGACCCTGACTCCCTTTGCTGCATAAGCAAGCTAGGGCCCTTGGTGGACTACAGGCTGCCTCCTCCATCCCAGGTACTTTGGCCTTGTCCACCCTCTTTTCCACAGTGATCAATTGCTTTTCTCTTGTAGGTACTTCTGCCAGCCCCCAAGCATCTGCCAAACTGCTATGAGTTTCCCAGCAAATCCCTGGCTTCCCTGAAAATCCCTGGTCAGCCTCCAGCTCAGAGATACGCTTCCTTTGCCCTGCCTATAGCATGTCAGCACAGGGGGAGCATCACCTCACCCTTGGACAGTCTCAGTTGCACAGCAAGACCTCTCCTTTCCCTCAGCAAGAACATACACTACTGAAGATAAACTGGGTGCTACCGTAGGCAAAACTGTCTTTGAACTTGGTCCATCAACCCTGCTTTGTTTCAAAATAGATGATACACACCAGGAAGGAAGTACTGTAATAGGGACAAGGGACACAGAATCACCTTGTAACTCGGGCTATGAGCAGCTGAGCAAATATAAAGGTAGACAGACCCTCAAGAGATATGGGCTCTCTTCTCCACAGTGTCACTTGCCTGATGAAAGGGATTATGAAGAAATCAGGTCCTTTCTAAGGCCTTCTCTTTCCTCCTCTCTTTTGTTGGCATTTCTCATCTGTTTAGCCATCTTCAAGACAGGACCTGGTTCTCCCAGGAAGCAAGATCCTCAGTGGTTTAAGAGATATGTCCTCCCAGCCCCTCCCATAGCAAAGATGACACAAAAGAGAACATCATCTCCTCAGGCGCTGATATATCCAGCCCCATATATGAAGAGCTCTCTTGGGCTCACAGACCAGGTGTTCCTAACATTCACTAGGAAAGAACACCAATTACTTTGGATAAGGAACTGGAGCTGCTGGGGAAGGAACACACTGCTGCAGCTCTGCCAGCCAACAGTCACCTCCCAGCAGCAAAACAAAGCAAGCAAACACTGTTCTCACCTTGTCAGCTCAGTATTCAGTACAGCAAAGGCTTAATATCTAACAACGCAAGCAAAGAAGAAAACAGGCAAACTCTTGTCTACATGATCCGAAAACCAGGAAAACAGACCAGTTCCCCCATCTCCCAGCTATTCACCCCCATTTGCTAAATGAAACCTTAAGTGCCAAGTTGTATTTTCCAGCCCTGCAAATATTTTCCCTAGCTAACCAAAACCAAATAATAATGGTATGAATTATTTTTCTCCATCCCTCTGTTCCTGAATTCCAATTCCATAGCTCCTCATCAGTCCTGGTGCTAATTAGCACAGACTGTGAAGTTCACTACATCTGTGCAAATGGCAAGGGTGGACAGACACAACATGAGTGTTGTGAAACCTACAGGTCTCAAAGAACCATGTGATGCTGACTGCTTCTTCTGCCATTTCTTTTGGAGGAACTGTGTGGTATTTATTTTCCCATGAAGCTTACTAAAAAGAAAAGAGGAGCTTACAAAAAAACCCGCAACTTTTTGAGGAGTTTATTTTGTTCAAAAGTCTTTCATTAATAATCCCCTTAATAACAGGTTTTATTTGTTTGTAAATGTTCCCTTTCACTCAGTCATTTGACGGCACCTTTGGCAGAAACAGCCCATAATTCTTCATAGCATGTGTGTATGCCTGCTGTTTGAAGCAGACCTAATTAAAGCAAGGCCTGTGGTTGAGGCTCTAGCATTTATTTCAGTGCACAAAAAGGCAAGGAGGGCATCTGTCTTAAAAGTAACAGTATTTCTATTAGCATGGTAGCTTGCCAAGACATAGAAATATCCCAAAAGGTAGTCACCCATTTTGCAAAGTGCTTACTCTAATTGTCCTGGAACCACCCTGGAAAATGGATGTCACCCTCTTGAGTACTGGATTCAAACTCTGACCCTAAGACCTTCCTGTCCATTCAGATCTGCATCCTTATCCATTCTTAAGCAATACAACTGTAAATTCATTCTGGGAAGTAAAAATTACAGGACCTCTTTTAGAGGCAGATAGAGTAATAAATAAGAGCTGATTTCACAGTGATTACACTCAAAAAAGAGTGGTACATAGTGCTTCTGCAAGTCATACCTGAAGCTCCTTGCCTCATACCCCAGGGTGCCTTGCTACCAGGATCCCAGTAACCTCAGTGCAATGCACTGAAACTGATACACTGGTCATTTTGGTGTTTGGACTCTTTCTCTGGTCTTGTAAAGCAACAGTGGAAACTTCATGGTGCAAGCAAGGTTGGAAGCTGTAGGACTTTGGACCAGCTCCTGAAGTCCCTCTGCTGTTCTCTTGGCTTGGCTACCTAGGAGGCTTGTGGAGAACAGCAGCAGGACTGTAGATTAATATCCTCAGGAAAAATTTGAGTAGGAGGCCTGGCGAATAATTTTTCACTCTCCCTGTGATTCATGAAGAAGCCAGACAAGGAATGTCTCCATCAGCAGACAAATGGGCTAGGCTTAGTGGCATCTTTAATGGTGACATATTTCTTTACCAGCTGTCAGTTAGTTACTGGGACAGCCTCAATACAGAACAAGAGTGACTGCAGTCCAGGAATATGGTACGGGTTATTGCTTGGCATTATCCCTCCATGTCTTTGACTTCAGACTGCGATGCCTAATGCAAACTAGACTTGGTCTGAACTGCAAAGTGCCTGTAAAAGTGCTGGAGATGTTGCTGCCCTGGTGGAAGCCAAAGCCTAGCTGTGTTCCATCTTATGGACACAGAAAGCCAGGGCATCCAAGGTAACTTCTTGGAAAGACAGCACACATGTGGCTTCTTGTGGCAGCAGTAACCTGGATATCCTAACTTAAGAGCTAATTCAGCCTCTGCAGAGAGCAGTCTTTTCAATTACGGTGATAGATATGCCACCACCTAGGCTTCTTTACTTGTCAGTTTAAGAGCTGAGAGCCCTGCCTTCTCCCTGCCTGATGTTACCAATCAAGGCGGAAGCATCTCCTCTCCACCCACCTCACTGACCCTTCAGACCTGCCCTGCACCGCAGGTAGGACCTGAAGGCAGCCTGGTGCCTCCTGCACCCTGTGATCACAAGCTGTCCTCACAGTCAGGCTGCCAGGCAAACAACAGCCTCCCAGGGAGGAAGAGCGCCTGGACCAAGCCGACCTGCGTGCAGAGCAGCTGCTTAGCAGTCCTGCCCAGAAAGTCATGCTGAATTCAGGCAGGCTCATTACACTGCTGCTTCCACAACCCAGAACCCTTGGAAATTTCCTATACTGGAGGAGAGCATAAATATTTTCTGAAATCAAAATTAGAATTAATAAACACAAAGAAACCACCCCAGCTCATTAAGCCTTCCAGCCACAATTGACCAAGATTTGGAGAGTATCTAAGGGAACTACTACTACATACATGTTCTAATTTTTACACTTTCTCCAGACCTGTACCCTGCAACCATGCTAGGAACAAGATACCAAGGCAGGCAGACCTGTGATCTGACCCAGCAGAGCCATTCTTATACATTAAATGTAGAGAAGTTTCTGCTTTCTCCTATTATTGGTTCAAACTAACTTTGTTTTGCATTTTTGAGTCTGACTAATGGAATTCACAAGTTAATACTTTAGTCTAGCCTTTTTAAAGCCGTGATCTACAGAGCTTGCATTAATATCCCAGCACTGGTACCCAGACAAGAGCACATTACCAGCTTCACCAGAGAGGCATGGGACACCAAGCACCCTTGGCTGCACTGAGCACTGCCCCCTCTCTGGCAGCTGGGAAATGTACAGACCCTTCTCCTGTAAAGGATGCAACTCACCAGGATTTTTAGTCACCTCCTTAACCGTGTGGGCAGACTAATCTCATAGCATGTGTCAAGTGTCACGCAGGTCCTGCTTCTACCTCTTGCCCGATGACAAGATGGGGGAAGTTAGACAGATGATGGCAGCCTGGTTGGTCTAAAAAAATTTAATAACCATAGTCCCATCATCCCCAGCACCACCTTTCAGAGTCCTGTTCTCTGTCTGCACACTTACAGTCCTGCACTGTTTTCAACTAACAGCAAGTAAAATCAAACCCCCAGTATGCTTCTACTCAAAGTGTTTTATATAAAACAGTAGACAGAGGAACAGAAGACAATAAAATTGGAAGATCAGAGAAAAAAAATTAACTGGTTAATACAGCTCCTACTTGGTGTTACCTTTGTGTGACCGTGATGTCAGCTGAAAACTGCTGGCAAATGAAACCAAGAGGGATACATCTAAGCCCAATAGTATATATTCACTGGAAAGCAGAACACGTAAGTTGACCATAACTGTGCATGGCTGTCCTGTTTGTACAAGATCAAATTCCTTCCTGTGCACGTAGCAGTCTTTTAAGAATTAGTCCATGATGTCACCCAGGAGGCATGGTGCCAGACGTCTTCCTTGTGGCTATAATTTTAACAAGCAGAGCCCCCAAAAGAATTGGATGGAATAAAAATATCATGCTCACTGTAGGTGAAACCCTGTGTGAATGGATGTCAATGGTGACATTCTCATCACTTCTGCAAGCCAGGATTTCACAGGGAGATTATCACATCATGCTTGTTTGGGGACTTAATGCAGCCTGACAGCATCTCTCTACAGTCACTTACCAGAGAAAGAGACCGCTCCAGAGGGCAATGCACAGCAGAAACCTACTCTAGGTGCTCCAAACTGCCCCAGCCAGGAACCTTTCCCCACACTGCTCTTAAGTACCTTGGGTACCTGAGGATGAGTGATGGGAAGGTTTGATCAAGTTCTGACACCCAAGAGTGTTCAAAGAATGGCAGCAATTCCTGTGATGTCTATAGCCAGAAATTAAAAACAGAAGGAAAAAACAAAGCACTGAGCCATCAGCATGATGGTCTCTGCAGTCTTGAACACAGTAATCACCCATCTGATCAGAATGACTGAGTGGGTTTTGAACTTTAAATCCTCCCTAACGCTAATATACATATCTTCTCCCTCCATCAAAATCCTTCTCTAAATATCTGGGTTTGGATGCAGGGAAGAAACACTTTTTTTTTTTTTTCTTTTTTTTTTAGGGGTGTAAGAGTTATTTAAGACTATTTCACTAAAACATTGGAGCAAACAGAGACCTCATTAAAAATGAAAATATTCATAGGAAAGAGTTACTTCAGATGAGTCTTAAGTTTCAAATTTCTCAAGATGTTTCACTAACATTTTTCAAGGTAAAAGTTCCAAGTTTAGAGCCTGAAATGGCTTAGTTTAAAACAATGTCTCTTTCTTCCACAGTTTTTTTTTTTTTCCAAGCTTAGCTGTTGAAGCTAAACTGAAATATAAGAAATTTTTTATGTCCTCAATAGGTCCAATAACATATTTTTCTTCTTTATTAGAGACGTGATTTCTACCCCCTAGGATTCCAAATGGAAAAAGAATTACAGCTCATCTATTTTCATTAGTATTAAAAAACCCCTCTTCCCCACCCAGACACAGTGAAGAGAAAAAAAAGAAAACAAAACAGTTTGTACTAGGTGTGTTTGTACCTCTGTTTCCCAGATAAAAACCAGAGTGCCTCCTGCTTTCTAGTTCAAGTGCCTAAACTACATGATTTGCCTGGAGCAGTGGAATGTGTTCAGCTTGGGGAGCAAAGCAGGTTTAGAGATTTAAGACAAATGGCTAAAGAGTGGCTGGTTTAGTTTCAAGAAATCCCACAGAATTTCCCCATGGCCTTGTTGAGTTCTCTGCTCCCAGGAAGCCTCTAGCAGTCATTGCAAGACAGACTCGAAGCCTTTACTGCAATGGTAGTGAGTAATGGCATTACATCCCACACCCAACTTAAGTACTTGCTGTATGTTCCAGGCTGCTGCCAAGGCCATAACTGTTTTTCCTGCATCTTTAGTTCTTGGGCAAAGTTACATTTCTAATCTGTACATAATGTTCAGCTTAATCTTTTGCAGTTTATGGACTTTAACACAGAGGCAATTCTCATTGCCACTGGAAGGAGTGAATCTCCCCTTGTTCCTTGCAAAAGGAAAAACTCTGTCAAGGCAGACACTCTAGTCTAGCCTTCCTTTCCTGTAATACAAGGAAAACAAAGCCCCTTGAGAACTGCCTTACAGTGATGACAATCAAGTCTCTGGAGACATGGGTTTTATTTCTAGCTCTGCTATACATACCCAGTGTGAACTTCTGCAGATTCTTGAAGACTTCACTCTGGCTGAACCAACTCTTTAAAGCCCAAGTAACCCATCACATTAAATAAAGCTGTGTTTAAAATAAAATCCTACTCTGTAGTTGAGAAAGTCAGAACCACATCCTGAAATTCTCTGTATCTCAGTCCTGAGCATAATAAGCATTTTGACTCTTTCTGTTTTCTAATGCCAAGTTTCTTTCCAAAACAAAGGTTCCTAATCCTTTGTGCTAGCCAAACTTGTCAATGCTTTATCACTGAGTTAGGGAGAAGCAGCTGCCCCTCACCATGGCCAAGATTCAACCCAGCTAACTGCAGGCATTGAGCTCCACTCCAGTTTGCTCAAGCTCTTTACATGGTTAATGAAGAGACAGACAACATTGTAAGGCAGTTCAGATGTTGATACAGCTGAGTCATCCCTTTTCTGTAACCTGAACACCCTGAAGACTATTAGGCATGACCATAAAGAAAATAACAACCACCATCTTGGGGGCCAAGGCCAACTTTTTACCCATCAATCACTGGAAGGCCACGCTAACCAGCAAGCTCACAGTAGTTGGCTCACTGCTGTGTTTTATTAAAGACCTGAATGTGAGAAGTGCAAGGATGTTTCTAAGCCTGAAGTCTCAGCCAGAGCCAATGCAGCTAAAATTTCCATGGAAAGCTTTAGGTTGAGGGAGGGGAGCAGGGTGGAACGAACAGTATCAGTCACTTATTTAGTGACAAACTCTTGCCTGGCATTGCCTCCTCAAAGCATGAGCCAGCTGCAGAAACTTCTACCAGCCTTCAACGTCATAAATCCAAATGAAGTGGCTCTATTTCAGCAATACTTTAGCCCTCTCAGAGGACAAGATATGCCTAGTGGGATTTGGCCAGTTAATAATGCCCATCCAATTTAACTGGGTATCCAAATACTAACTCAAAGTACAGTAGGGAAGATTAACAAGTAAGCAAGCCATCCTCATTTCACAGATACAGGAAAAGGAAAGGACTGTGGCAAGAACACCACTCTTACCACCTCAACATATGGTAGAAAGGGCTATTAAGACCTACGCCTTCATGCGCAATGTTGCAACAATGGGGGTTTTCTTCCACCACTTCACACCAGCAAAAAACCCCAAAATCTTTTCCTTTCCAGGCTCTACTCATGTCATAAGATCACAAGAGCTTCAGGTGTTACTTGACACTCACACCTAGGTCCTTCAAATGCCCTGCATCACCATTACCTGCCTTTTCTCTAAACAGTGAGCTCAAATAATTATGAAGATAAGAGCATATCTGACTTGATGCTCTCTATTTTCTGAGGCTGAGCTTCCATCCCATGAAATACCACAGCTTCAGACTAGTGCCATGTTCTGACATTGATCCTGTACCAGAGGATGCTTCATATCTGGCCCAGCAGAAGGGTTCAGATCCACCTTTGTAGCTTCAGGTTCAGTAGCTCCAGACTGTGAGTCTTCACACATGTTGCTTCCACCCTGGATCTTGTACTGCTGTCTCAAATTTCAGTGGTGCAAAGACCACCCATCTCACCCCCTTCAGGGCCCAGGAGCCACAGAAGAAATTATCTGACTCACTCACTGCACACTATACAGTTTCACTTCTGATAGTCAGGTCTGTGCAGACCCAGGAAGCACTTTCCTCTCAGACCTGTCCTATCTTTAAGAAACCTGGATTTTAACCACTCACATCAGCAGCACAAACACAATGCAATCTCTTTCACTAAGTACAATTTTTCTAGTGTCTAAGAGTTCAGACAAATGACTGAATGGGTCCTGTCTCACTCAACACACGTGAATCTTAAAAGCAAGTCATTTTAGAGCATCTTATGCCAGTCAGTGCATACTTCAATGTACTTGAAAAAGGCCATACTGCAACAAATTCCTGTTGCAACATAGCTAAAGACCCAGAGGCAATGGTCTTTCTGGCTTACCATCAAGTATACATTTGATGAAGGATTAGCACAGTCCCACTGAAAGCTAGCAGAGCTGAGAAAGCTTCTCAAAGCACCCACTTGAAGAATTGATACTACTTCTTCTCAATCTACAAGATATTCCTACAGCCAAATTGATTGGTAACTCAGCCCTCCTTCTGCTGTCGCCCCTGTGTTGGTGATGGCAGCTGACAGCAGGAACAGAAGAGAACAGAAGTCACTAACGTAACTTGAATGTCTGATGCAGGCACACAAGTATTTATTGCTTCAGGTCAGCCATCTGTCTTTAGAGAAGCTCCAGAGTCTCCCATCTCCTTTATGCATGACAGCCTACAGGATGGAAGGAAAAGATTCTGGAGTAAAGATGGTATCTGGTGTGAGTAAGGGTGAAAGTATTTTGGCTGGAAATTAGTGGGTATGCAAAGGCGTGGGAGTTGTGATTCACTAAATGCTTCCCTTCTCCAGCAGTTCCCCACCTTGCAGAGAGCAAACAGTTGGCACTCAGGAGCAGTAACTCAGTGGCGAGGCATTTGGCAGAAGCGTTTCTGGAGCAAGTGCCAAGTCTTGAGCTGCGTGTCAGCTAGAGCGTCTCCTCAGAGCAACTCTGATGGAGCATCACCAGGAACAAAACAACATTTCCTAAAACTACTGCAAAGGAAGACAGAAAAATTCATCCAGCCCTTGTTCCAAGAGGGCGTAAAATGCAGATGGCTCATGCTTTCACTCCAGTTACAAATAAAATCCCCAATATAGATATGCTGAATGGTCCTGAGAAACAAATTCAGCAGTAGCTGGGCCCGAGAGATCACAACCATTAGAAAACTAGAGTGCAAACTGAGCTGCAGCAGGGCAGAATTTATTTCTCCCTGACATCATGAGCTACTGCAGCTGTCCATGCCCTCAGCATAAGACTGGAAACGATCTTTCCCCAGTGCATTGGTGCTTGTCCTGACCTCAGAACCCCTGCTAGGGAATGCATATGCAAGGAGGATGCTCAATGTACTCCACATAGAGCCTAGATTTAAATGCTGGAAAGCTCACAGCAGGACCATCTCATCTGCCTGAAATTCAGCCCAGGTACCTTCGTCTTGTGTAGGCAACTTGAGGATCAGCACATCAATATTTTAATCACACTGAGCAATACTGAACAAGCTAAATGTTTAGAATTGGCACAGGGAACAATAAACCAACACCACCCTGCACAATCAACATTGACAACTTTTGCAATACCTAATATTTAATTCAAAACACTGCTCTGGCAGTCATCTGATTTTGTGAAAGAAAATAGTATAGCAGTTACAGTTCAGGAAGGCCTAGGGAATGGGAACTAACAAGCCCTAGAAGATTTAGAAAGAGAAGATGTAGAAAAAGGAATTTTGTTTTAATTTTTCAGTTTTTTAGGTTCTGACATGGTTTCTAAACCACTAGGGACCAAAAATACTTAAGACCTTGCCTGATTAGAAAAGTATCAAAGGCAATATCAAAGTTAAAGTATCAGGAGACAGCTTTAATTGTTCCTAAGGGGAAAGTTCAAGACTAGGAATTAAAAAATTTGTTCCTTATTAACTGAGGAAATTATGCCATTAAACATCAATAACTGTGGAGCAACTCATGAAGCACTGAAACCAAGCAGTTTGAATTTGGAACAATACATGATGTGCACTACTTAGCACAATTTGAAATGTAGTCAGTTCTCAAAGTCTAGTCAAATAGAGACTTAAGTCACAAGTGCAATATTCTCTTGTTTGCCTTTGAAAGGAAGTATATATCCACTGCTCTATAAAGAAACAAGATTTCTGCAAAACAAGAGTTCACATCAATGCATGAATATGAAGTTCCATTCTCCTGAGACACTGGCAAAAGGACTAACGTTCCATGCCCAAAGTAACATTTCCCCTATGGTGCACTCTTACAGTCCAGCACACAAGTGGGAAAGCCACAGACTCACGGTCAAAACCAGAACCTACAGATTTATTGGTGGAAATTACAGCTCCTGTCACCACAAAATTATTTGGGAACCAATTAATCTTTGACATATTTTATTCCTGCAAGGCGCTCTGTTGTACTGAGTGAAGCTGCACAGCTTTTGCTGCGCAAGACAGGTCTAAGAAAAGGGAATGGTACCACTCTCTCCCGAGCCACAAAGCTATGAACTACTGAGGCAGTCTTCCTCCCTAGTATTCTGGCAAAGCAAGTGCAAAAGCAATCACAGATGTGTCCTGAGCACAGGGCGCTCCTGTGACTGGCACTACCCCTAGCCAAAATATTACTAATGCAAGTGTGGTGAGCAACCACAACCCTTTGCTGGTATTGATTCATGGGTGGGCAGATGCTGAAAGAAACATTCGTCTACATCTATGCAGGGTGGAAAGAACAACAAAAGTTTCATAAGAGCAGGGAAGATCGAACAGGAGTATAAGTACTTTGATTATTCATTCCTCCTATTTTTTGTCCCCATTTGTAGCTAAGCTGCTAAATGAAGATCACAGAAATAGAACCTACTGATTTTAGCATCTGTCCTCCTCTTTCCTCCCAACCACTAACAAAAGGTTTTGCTGAATAATAAAATATTTATGTATAAAATAGAGTTTAAATGCCATTATCACCATTGCTGGAAAAAATACAGGAGATTGATCTAAACAAAGCATCCTAAGCAATTTCAGGCTGGTTGAGAGACCAGATAGGGGATGGAGGTGGAGCTCTCCCTTCTCCTCTTGTGATTAGGAAGTCCATATGACATGCAAAACCTCCAAGATGCAAACTCCTCCTCAACCTGATATAAAACTAAACTTCAAGTTGGTCCTTGTGTGTCCTAGAAGGGCTGCTCACACATCTCATGTTCTGGCCTGGGCCTCTTTCTACAGTTCTTAGTCCTATACAATATCCATAAACAGCTATCAGGACAAGATTTGGAAGCTCCCATACTGCAGGATTATATTTAATTGGTTGGTTAAAAAGAGCAGTGGAACATTCTTTCATTAATTATAGGTTTTGTTTTTAGCTGAATATACTCTCAAAATGGTTAAGTGATCCATTTCAACTATTATGGGAGGAATTTATTTCAGTTCAGTCACCATACAAAACTTCACCAGCCATCTACACTACCTGCTCCTCATGACCAACAGCTTTGCTCACAGTCATAAACCAGCTGATGGTTTACTGGTCCCCAATATGAACATAAATAGGACCATTAAAATAAATCCCTTTGCCCTGCCTTGTTTCCTCTGTTGTTCTTACCCCACAGAAAGGGCTAGGAGAAAGCAAGCTTGTCAGTGAATTCATCATAGCATCAGTGAAATAATAAGACTGCCACAGTCACTGACAATCAACATTAGGCATAGAAGGTTTCATCCTTTCTCTTCTGAAGCCACTGGGTAGATGCCTTACAGTAGACTAGTGTTGCAAGGTTATCAGTTTGTCTTCAAACTGAGGGGTAGAGCTTCCCACTGCTTGAAAAGCAAAGCAGATTGTGTACCCAGAGCTAAGCACCACACACCAGTGAGTTTTTCCACATGCTGGAACCCGAGAGTTTGAAAGAGCTGTTAGGGCTCCTAGAAATAGAAATCTTCATTACCTGCCTTGGAAAACTTTGCTCTGTCCTCTACAGTACAGTCCTGCCCATGTTTGTGAGGACACTTGAGGTCATGAATGAAAAATGTCAGGCCACATTTCTGTTCAGTTCTGTAAGGAAGGAAACAGCAATGTTTAAAGCTGACTTGTGACAGGAGTATGATGTGATCCCCATGACAATCCTACCAAGGGAGAGTACTTCCCACGGGGTAAGGTGCACAGAATATATTCAGCATATGAACAGCCTGACTGAAGGATTGCCACAACTGAGTGATCACAAAACTACTCCTCCATGTCTGTCTCCAAGTTAGTGCCTCATGTTGTAATAGGGTTGAAGTTTTAAGTGGTAGCAGATGTTGGCGGTATGCTCCAGACCTTTGTTTCATGGATTCCTAGATAACTGCTGCTTTTGTGCTAGCCCTTCTCTAGTAATAACAATAATTGTCATTTATATAAGGTCTCTCATTCAACAATCCCAAAGCGCTCAATAAATTTAACAAACTGTTAATACTCAACAGATGTATCACTTTACATTTTTAAAGAGCCTGAATAAATCTCAAGTAATCTTCCAAACTCCCACAAATGGTAGGTACCATAATTACCTTCAGTTTGCAGTAAGAGAATCAGAATTAGGGAATGCCAAAGGCCACAGTGCCCTCTGCTAATAACAAAGGGATTTAAACAGAGTTCCTGGCTCTCAACTCTATTGCCATTGCAAGCAGGAAACCACCCTGCCTCCAGAAATTCACACACACACACTGATAACTTCAGTGTTTTATCCAGAATGTTGAACTGAAAAGCACGGGTGCGTTCACAGAGCACATGAAAAACACACTGGTTAAAGTGAATAAAATTTAACCAAAGCAACAAGAATTTTTTCACTACCACAAGGTATCTAGAAGTGAATTTAGTGGTCCAAGCAGGACACTGGAGAGAAATCTAATTGTCACCAAGTAACCCTAATCTTGCTTATACATCCCACTGGAGGGCAGTACAACAGAACTCCCCCTAAGCACACGCATCACAGGAGACATTGCTTGGAAGAATCATCCATGCCAAACAGCAATGCCATCCTCACATCACCTAGATTTCATTTCCATTAGCTCACAATATATGTGAAATACATGCAGACAGACGCTGATGATGAGAACCAACAGCACAAAATGAAGCAAGTGCCTGATTGCCACCAATACTCTGGATCCAGACAAGGAAAGACTTTGCCATGCCTCACATCTGTATCATCTGACTAGTACAAGCTGAGTGCAAATGCACAAGGATAATACCTATCTATGAGCCAGTAGCAAGAGTACAGCACTACCACCCAGGCTCCCCAGGTTATCTTCTCAGTTACACAGCTGGCTACTCTTTTGATTTTCTGCATGGGCAAAGGAGACAGGGTTGTGAAGTGGGCATTTCTGCTTATCCACAAGCTTCATCAGTATCGGCCCAAGCAAAACCAGCTTCCTATGAAGCTTGCAAGTCTGCATCCTTGAAATTATTCCTGACGTAAGACCTTCTGACAGACAGTAGCTGGACATCAAGTATTCCAGCTAGTTAGCTACTGTATAACTAGGTCATGCTTCCACCTCATCAAAATGGCATCACCCTGGACATCCTACTATTCAGTGTTCAAACAATCAAGTTACCATGTCTCAACAACTTACTTCTCCACCAGCAAAACCACAGTAGTTTAGCATCCATGCCCAGACTGCACAAAACACAAGTAACAGGTTTCAGCTAAGGCATAGAACAACTCAGTTATCAACAGTTACAGTGTGCAAGCAGCAGCAATTCCTTTAGTTGCATGCGCCTTAACATAAAGCAGAACATTCCTTATTTGTTCGTGTTAGATTGTCTGTTCGTCTTTTACTATGATGTTTCTACCAAAGGCAATTTGAGCTCTGTCACACAATTTGAATTATACTGCATTTTTTCATACCTGAGGCAACACAGAGGCATTTGCAGAACTCTCAAGACAGTTTGAGACCACAGCTCACCTATGGTCACAGCAATATAAAGTAACTTAACTGCATATATCAGATAATAATTGCAATAATTAGGGTTTGTTGTGGGTTTTTTTGCCTAAGCGTTACTTATGAAGAAAACTGCAGACCTAAAACCACACCGAAATAATTTTGTAACTGACCATGCAATAAGACCTCAACTGGCACATCTTATGCTGGACACAAAGTGAGAATGCTCACATCCTCTCTTAAGCTTCCTTGCTTCTTATTATCTGATACTACTTCTGTTGATATGTTATACTCTTGCTCTGCACCTGAAACAGGAATTGGAAGTGGGAACCACAGCTATTAGAAAGGCTTCCTTCTCTAGTTTCTATCAAGCATACCTTGGACAACTTACCAGCAGTGCAACCAGCTGACAACACAACTAAATGGAGACATTGCCAAGTTTTTCTCAGCTGAACTGAAATAACAGCAAATAAGTAACATGGATTGTATTTAGAAAGTCACAAGACTAGTGCTTGGCCCTGACTGGGGGTGAGGGAGAAGGCCCATCCAAGGTGACGCCCAATTCTTTTCAGCTGAAATAAATTTAATTTCTACCAAGGGGAGCCAGGTTTCATATAATAGGGAAAGCGTTCACTGGACAGGGATTGTGCGAGTACATAACAGAGGCTAGACTGGGGCCCGTTTTTTTCATCATGCAGAAATGTAACAGGTTTTTATTTCGTTTTATGACTCAGTGTTCCCAATGGAAAGAGCACAAACATCATGGGTTTGGCACTGCACAGCACTCAATTTCCTACCAACCCCATCCTGCAATGCCTCCAATACAGCCATTTCCTTAACCTCTTCAAGGAGGGGTTTGTACCAGTGGCAGTCTCCAGGAACAGGAGGGGTGCAAGGCAGAGATGTGTCAGAGGAAGACTGCTCTCTACTTGCAGTACATACAGCGTAAGCCACCACTGTAACAAAAACAAACAAGTCCGAGAGACAGAGGAAACCAGAGAAAGGTCTCCTCCTGGCATGAGTCAACAGCTCCAAAATAGTTGAAAACGGTATTCAGTTTTGCATTGGGTAAAAATTGTCTACCATAACCTATTATAGTTCTTCTGACCACTGATCCATTCCCCTATGCAATACTGGGCTACACAGACACCAGGATGCCACAGGTGATCGAACAAACTCAGCATGCAAGCTACAGCCAGACTTCTCTCTACCCGAACACAAGTGTGATCTAGAGGTTTAAACAGAAGGTTGTCTTTCACATTTCTTCGTGTGTTGCAAACATGGCAAAGCATCCCTGAGCTGCTAAAATGCAAGGGTTGCTACTTGGTTCACAATGTGCACCTGGGAGGGGTGCAAAACTGCAAAGATCCTCAAGACCTAGTTAAAAAGAAAAAATCAAAAGGAACTAGCTCTAAACCACATCACAAACTTAATGCAAGCCTTTGCTGAGTTAATAACCTTGCCAAGAGATTTTTGGGTCCATACTGTCTTATCTTCTCTCCAGTTCTAAGCTTCTCTCTCACAATTTTTAGTCTAAATTCATCTCGCCTGTCATCTCAGGTGCATCCTTCCACAGGGTCCAGAGCAATTAGGCACATGAAAATATGACATATCACATTAAAAAAGCAGCGGGAGGAAATGTGGGGGAAGTGCTCCAAACTATGAGATTTCTTAACACTTCCCTTTTTTCCTCTTCTTTCCCCTGATCACACACTTATGTTGTAAATACGCACTAAATATCATAGCTCATCCTTAAAGGCTTGATCTCTTTGCTTTTGTCTGCAACTATTATTACATTTCATGAATTTTAATTTGGGCTACTTGAATAAGCAATTTGCCAGGCAAAAATATTAGAACTATAATGTTTTAAATGTGATGACTTGGATTTTCCCCAGTTATTCCTCCTAGTGACTGCTTTTGCTACTATAGAGATGACCACTCCACACACCACAAACACTGCAGTGGCAAGCTCCACCAACAAACACAGAATACAAACAGCTAAAAAACCATTAGCTTTCAAAACATGCATGTTGAAGGATGTCAGAGCAGCATGTCAAATTCTATTACAAATGCTACAGGGACAAGAAGCTAAGAGTTGTTTACGGTTTGCCAACTGCATCTGTGACATAAAAGGAGAGTCCTCCAATAATTCTGACTAGGAAGACTTTTCCTGGAGTCAAGAGCTTATTTTTTTTTAAGTCACTCCTCCCACTGCATGACTGCTGCCCAAGAAGGCTATTACTGGGAAATACATCATTTGCCACTGTGTTGGATACAATACAACAGGGAAGAAAGTGGTCCTGTGGTGTACTATTAAATTGATCAGTCTAGATACGTCAGTATTTCTCCCCCACTTAATATTTCTGGTGCCTATATCTGGGAAATTTACTCATTCAGTAGAATAAGTTCTGTACTAGGTGCCTAAAGACAGCATGAAATTTAGAGGCAAAGGGGAAAGCAGCACCACCTTCCCCCTCATATGAAAGATACTGAAAAACAGATAAATAACTTTGAATAAAAGGTTAAACATGTCCACATCTGTTTGTTTTTCCTTCCCCCTCTGTGCTGTTTTGTATGCTTTAGGCATTCTGGTTCTCATCAGCTTCCAAACAGAGCTTGCAAAGTTCCTTACCACCACTCTCCTCTTGCCATCTGGCCAGATGTGTTCTCTAGATTTTGTGCTAGACTTGAGGTGGGATCCTTTTCCTCTCTGAAGTCAGTGGGAGATTTCTCATGGGCTTCAGTGGGAACAGGACTCCATTTTTTGCCTCACATGCTCTCAGAGATGTACTACTCCTACTATCTGGTTGGGTCTCAAAATATAAATGGTGAAGCCAACTCCCAATTCCTATTCTCTTCCCAAAAAGAGGGGCACTATAAAGCACATCTATTACAAACATCATAGCATAAGTAAATATTGGATCACTTTTCTAAAGTGTTGATGCTGGTTATCCAAACAGCTAAGTATATATTCCTTAATTCTTGTCTAGAACAATGGGATTTGGTTTATATTCATGTATAAAACAGGACACTGCCCCTTACACTTACCTTTTTTTAACAAAAGCTTTGAGCTAAGGTTTCTTGACTTTTGTTTATAATAGCCTAGATCACTGTAAGAGGGTCTGGAGTAGATCCATGCTTCTAACAGGACACATCTTACAAAAGTCTGGGAACTCTTAACCACAGGAAAAATGACAAGGCTTCAGGATGACTCATCGTCAATATTTGCAAAGATGTTGGAAGAAACTGGGTAACAAAGAGTAGTCACTTTACCATACTTTCCCCTTCTTTTGTAGATTCCCATCTGCTCTGCCTCACTTTCTGAAGACCTCAGCATACACGTAAGTGCGCTTCTCTGCTTATAGACAGGCCGCATAGTTAGGACTGGTGCCACTGTCATTACTTTTCTTTACCAGGGTGAAATCAAAGCAGCCTTGGGTCACCTGGGGAGGCGGGGAATGGCCACCCATCTACTACAGGCACTGCAACCAAGGTACCTCAGTGCCTTCCTTCCAGGAAACGCACTAGGGCACATGTGGAGTCACAGCTTACAAGCAGGCCTTTCTGTCTGAATTCTTTCAAACACAACCTCTTGCTCTATGTAGCGCACTCCTGACATAATTGTGTCATTCTGGCCTCAAGACAGAGGCACAGCAACCTGTGGAGCAGCTGAAGAGCAGGACATTGGAGCCAGATACAGGAGCCATCTACCCAGAGCGCATTGACTTGAGAGCTATGTACCATCCAGCTACCCCCTTGTGAATCCACAACCACCCTGCAAAACAGGCATCTGGCAGCTTCACAAACTTCACCTCTTAGTGACATCCAAATTAAAGCTTATAGGTGAATGCTGGAAATGAGAAGGGATGTTCTTCAGTGCTGATGGATACAGAGAAGCAGACAAATGCAGATATGTACACATTAGCTGGCCTTTGAGACCTTCTTTGGAGATACTACTAACAGGGAAACATCTTGCCTTCAAAGGGATTCGCCAAACATCCTGCAACACTACCCAAGGCTTTCCCACATTCTTCATATCGATCAGCTACTGCAGTGACTTTCCTACAGCCAGGTATTCCGGGTACTAACTGTGGAACATGGATACATTTAAAAATAAACCAGAAAGTCTTTCTAAATGGCCCTTGTTTTGAAGTGTTAATTAGTCAATACTACTAAACTCCTCCACATTGCTAAAACTGCATATCTTGATCCAAATGAACTTGAACTGAAGTCAAAAGATTTGTAACTGACTACAGTGGGAACTGGATGAAGCCCTTAAGAAATAAACTGAATGGGAAATGATTTTTAAAGAGAGACCTCTTGCCCTCAAGGCGCGACAGTCCTAGGAAACTACAGAAACACACTGTTCTTTTTCAGCCTTTTGCTGAAGCCAAAAGATTTAAAACAAACATGGATCTAACACAGCAAAGAAAAATGCTTCCATTCCTCCCCCAGACATTAGCTCAGTTGAAATATCCTACTGTCTTTTTGCTATCACTGCAGCGTACCTCCAGCTAATACTACAGAATATAGAAGGAACAAAAACTTGTATTTCACAGCATGTCTGGCAATGAAATCCCTAGTGCTCTGTGTGAAAGTTATTCACAGAAAGGGCTTCAAACCTCTCAAACATCCACTCAGCACTTGCACTACATTGTGGGGAATTATCGGAAAAACTGAAAGACTGCTAATCTTACGAGAACAAAAAATGGAGGGTTTCCATCAACACAGTGGCAACAAAATGTCCAATTAAATATTAAGGGATCTCTCAAGAGGAAAGTAAAAGCCACGTGAGCATGCAGATGTGAGAATACAAATCCTTCCCATTTCTCAAGAAAAGCAAGTGTTCAATATGTTAACTCCAAACAAGGCAAACATATGAAGCTGCTCTCCAAAGAAGTCCAGAAAGATTGCATGTTAACTCTACTGATCTGAATCTCACAAAGCCTGTAATAAATTCTCAGAGTACCCTGCCTTCCTACCTACACAGGAACAGCAAGAATCAGAGCAAAAGCCATTTCCCTATGCTAACAGAGAAGAAAAATCTCTACGTGGAACTAGGTTACTCTGAATGTAGCCAAGCTAGGCCTTGTTTCTATAAATTTACTGCATTCCCAGAACCACAACATAATCCACTGATTTTCTACCCAGTCTTTTTCTACTCAATGTTTTCACTTTGCATTCAGGGCCAGATCTCCCTCTGTTTCCTCAAACTGGGCATGGTTTTCTTTTACATCAACATCTTTCTTGCAGTGTGAATGCACAGGCTGCAGGATGCATGAGGACTCAAAGATCTGACTGCCCCTAAGATTTCTCACAGGGAAGAGTAAGTCAGGTCCTTGTGGCAAACTTGCCATCATCCGGCTGAGTGTTTAGAACTGACTTCTTGCCTAGACAAATATCTGGGTACCTGTTGACTACTGAGCTGAACACAACTACTCCAAAAAAGGACTGCTTGTGGGAACATGCAGATTTTTGAACAAGACAATAGATTAAATTCATTCCCTCCCTGTCCATGAGTATGCAGACTCTCTTGTCATGTTTTTCCTTCTCACGTCCACCAGTGGTACCATGACTTTTCTCCTTTAGAAGCATTCAGAGGGAAACAATGTACTCTTTACCACCATGAAATTTCTTCTTCTGATTCTAATCTTGCTCTCTTGGCTCTTTTACACTGGAGCTACTCCAGAAAAAGTCTTGTCAGCTTGCAACTTCCACGCGTGCCTTGTCTGCACATCCTTTCCATCCAAGTCTGCACATCCAGGCACTAACAAGATTAGAAAAATTAATCTGCTGTGGTGTTTCTACTCTCATCATGATCATCCAGCATGTTCTGCCAGGAAAGAGTCCAAAAACGGTGAACAATACTCCCTGACAGCTTGTCTTCACAGATATTTAGCAAGAGAAATTTTAGCTGCTGATAGCAATCCTCTCAGTCTACACAAAAATCACTGATTGTGTGACAGAGCCACCACAGAACCTTCTGTCCTGCTTGTACATCAGGTAGGAATAAGCACTAGACTTGATGGCAAAAAATGGAGCCTTAACTATGAAACTATTGACTGCAACAATCAAAAAACCCAACTTTGATCATTACCAGGAAGGTAAAAATGAGTAGTAAATGTACATTCTTACTTCCATAAGCACATGGATAAACATCTGCTAAGACTACATTCAGAAACCTCCAGAATAAGTCAGTACTTGAGGAAACCAAATTTACAGTATGACTTTCTGAACAATAGTTTTAGTGATACAGTTGTGTGATCACATTATCACGCAAAAATACTTTTCTTGATATTGGAGTAATACTCATTTACAGAGATTATACCATGGCACTTGCCAGTCATCTGTGGTTTCTGATTATGCAAGAACCTACACTCAGATCTGAAAGGTAAGAAAATAGTGATGCTGCATTCTGAGGAGGTATAAACTGCTCAAGATCCAAAAAAAAGACAAAAAACTCCCAACCACACAGCAAAGAGCCTCTCTCCTTATGGTATGTACCATTTTCCACACCAAGTCCAACAGCACTGGCTGTGTCACAGCACATCTACAGAACAACACACAGTTACAGCTCTACCGCTAAAATAAGTTCTCAATAGACTTCATCGCCTAAGGGAAAAAAAAAAAATCCATAAACCTCAGTTCCTCTCTAGGCTGCTCCCAGCAATTAGACCTGGTTGTTCCCTTGGCTATAGGCTAAGCCAAATATTCACTGAGCTCATCTTCAGGTAAATACTCAAACCCCACAGTTTTTGGTTTTGTTTTAAAAGCCAACTTACTCACAAACCATCTAAGTACACCGAACTTAGTGAGGTTGCATCTTCAGGTTACCAGATGCCCTCTAACAGAAGTACTTCTGTAGCCCAAGTTACTCTTCCTTTATTCTGTTGCCTCACAGAAAGAGCATATAACAGCACCTCTAACACTCAGCAGGGCAGGACCTTCTGTCCCATCATGAGATCTACAGTTCATCAACTGCAAAGAACCTAAACTTATTCCACCTCTCCTTTCCCCACCCTTCAGGTCTTACTCCTTTGAAAAGGAAGTGGGTAGTAATAAATAAACTTTGCAAGGCATGGTTTACATGATTCTGCCACACCATGCTGTGCACACCTTGCCTCATCATAGCTTAAAAATAACCCATCCCACCTTCACATATCTGCATATATACTCGGCAAATTCAAGGAAGCACTGCTTAAAAGTGATGTTGATTCAAGAGAAAGCCTGAAGTTCCCTCAAAAGAACAGCAGACTAGGTGATGTTACTTATAGCACTTGTATGCAACCTCCCACAAATCAAGGAAGGGGAAACCCTCTGCACAAGGGGTAGCTGAAATGCTGGGGTTTCAACGCCACACCCCAAATTAAGGTTGACGTATGGGTGATTCCCACAGCCCTTCCCAAAGGGGGGGTGAGTTTCCCTTTAAGCTTCCCTCCAGGGTGGTGCCGGCCTTGCAGACAGAGCCATTGGGTAAATGACCCCAGGTGTCCCCCATTAAGTAACCCAAGGTCAGGTGTCCCACTGAGGGATAAAAGCTGGGACCCCTTGCAGGAGGGGCAGTGTCTGTCTGTGAGGTGGATGCCCTGTGCAGAGTTCCCTGTTGGGGAGGGACCTCCCACCTCCCTGGGACTGGGCTCCAGTCAGGTCTGGCTTTTGTAAATGTGGGCTGTGTAGAGATTCAGTGTGTGGCTTCCTTGGTCTTACGTATTTGGTTTGTTGACTTGGTTGTTTCCTGTCCCTTCTATGGGAAACTGCATTTCACCAATTATTCCACCCATTGTTGGTTGTGCGGTGTCATTGTTGGGGTCAGTTGTCATTGATGCTGATTATGTATAATCTGATTGACTTGTTTGTACCCCCAATGCTCACCCATGTACTGACCCTTTTGTATCAAATACAATTTGGTTATTGGTTCATCTTTATGCTGGCTGTGTCCTTTATGCTAGGCTTAATAATTGGCAAAACAGTAGCATGCTACAGAAAGACATGGGAGAGCAGTTAAGGCACATAACTCCATGTCCATTTGCTTCATGAACATAGCCAGACTCTCAAGACCATCTGGGAGTGATCCACGAAGGCAGGTGGTTAACCACTCTACAGCTAGCCCTTGTGTGAGGAGGAAATAGCATGTTCTGAACATCTGAAATAATGGGCAAGGGTGAAAGCCTCAAGAGGGTATACTCAGAAAGCTGTTGGTAACATCACCTGTCACTTCTCTGGGGCCTGTAGATTTATTTGAAGACCATACAGGCTCACAAGCTACTAGAAGAGTGCTAATTTTTTGCTTTCCCCAGGCTTTGCAGTCACAGGCACTGACCCTTCCACAGGGCAAATTGAAAGGACACCATTAAGTGCAAGCCTACCAGGTTTGTCAGCCAAGAAGAACTTGAGCTTTTTCAGTCTTTTGCAACAATTATCAAAGATCATATGACTTTCAGATTCACAGT
Source organism: Athene noctua (assembly GCF_965140245.1). Classification (NCBI taxonomy): domain Eukaryota; kingdom Metazoa; phylum Chordata; class Aves; order Strigiformes; family Strigidae; genus Athene; species Athene noctua. The sequence goes on along the minus strand of NC_134043.1, from coordinate 29,518,667 downwards.
TTCAGACTGTAGTTTGAGTTTTGAAAGCCTTGGTTTATACCAAGAATCTACTTGAATTATAGTACTTAGGCAGGTCATGAAGATAGGAAGAGCTACCTGTTTTGCATTACTTTAACCTATAAATCAGGCAAAACTTGGCAGTGTTTGGTTTGCAAACTGTTTTCAATCACAAATTCTATTAAGGGGAAAAGCTCTCAAGGGATGAAAAATACAGTATTACAAAAGCACCCCAAACTGAAATAACTATATTGTAAAAACATTTATTCTCCCTCTGGTACAAAGATATCTGACTGGTCAATAAAGCACAGCTCTCTGCTTTTCTTCCCTGTCTGGGAATTGATACTGCTAACAGAAAAAGAAAGTCATAGATATTCTTTCTGCACTCTATAAGCAAAGATGTGCAAAGCCAACTGAATCAAATTTCATCCTTGGCCTTTCACTTTCCACTGATTGGGAAAGAAAATCTCCCTTCCCAGGCCAGAGGCTTCCTACAAACTGCTCAAGAGCTCACAGTAGCAAGCTATCTTTACTGTCATCCTCCTCTTCTCTGCTGGTTGGCTGATTTCAGTGTCTTTTGAACACCAAGTTGGGACCAAGGTGCTAGTCAGGAGATACTACAGCAATGATGCATGCGTCTTAAGGTGGACAAACAGCACTGTGACTAAACTTTGGAGAAAATTAAACCATCCAGTAACCACAAAAGGTGAATGCATCTCTCCCTCTCTAGGTAGGAAGGATGTATCTTAACTGAAAGATCAAAAAATACCTGACAACAAGCTAATTCATGTCAATAACCCTCCAAGATTTAATCTTTAGATCAGAGACCTAAAACCTTCACTCAGTTCTAGTATTGCTGGTGGTCTTAGCAGCTTTTCTGGCACATACCTGAAGGCAGTAAAACAAATCCTGTCCTTGTTTAATGAGAAACAAGTTTCCCCTCAAAGTTCTGAAAGAGCACGAAATTACCTCCCTACCTCCCCAATTTGTCCTACTTCAGGCAACCTCAGACCATCAACCAGTTGACAGTTTAGTTTCAAAGCTATACATCATCTTTGATGCATGATAATGAGAGCCTTTGTACATTAAAAAAAGTAACTCTTCTTTTTTCTGTTCCCAAAGGTGTGCTCACCTCCAGCATCCAAAGAAATCTCATCACAGTCAATTAACAGCTCAGCTGCGCTCTTTTAAATTCTTAAACCAGCTGAGACCTGGACAGGCAGCCAAAAAACATGAAAGAATGAGTCTAGATAACCCCCCTCATATGATTAGCATTTAAGAAGGCTGTCCCATGGAAATCAGCTATTGCAAAATCAAGTAACAACTGGACACGCAACACGTGGCTTGGATGAGTCACTGAGCAGCAGGGGAAAAAAAAAATCAGATTTTTTTGGCATATCAGACAATTCTTCCCACTCTCATTTCCACTCCCACATGCTTCCTCCCTTTTTATAAAATGTTAATTGGAACCTAAGCAGCCCAGGAATCAATTACCTCATGTTAGACACGGTACATATAAGATGGCCCATTCCCAAGAGACATATGGTAAAAAAAGAGGAGTGGGAGAAAGCAAGAGAAAGGAGGAACTGGTAACCCCTAACAAACAGCCCCAAAAACTTGTGTGTTAAAAGGTTAAATACTTTCCTGTGGTCACAGATTGTTTTCCCCAATGCTAGGACTTAACTCTCTAAACCTTTGGATGGTATCCGAGCAGTTCCCTTTGACCTCTCCAAATATCCAAAGGAGCATACAAAAGGTTCTCACACTGACTATAACTGAAGCTACACAAAGTAGTCTGCAGTAATGAGACTGGACTGCAAATTTAAACCAAGACAAGACCTTCAACATGGATCCAAACCATTAATAGAAGTAGGATCTTCCTTCAATCTTACAATCAAATCAGTATTTTAACGTGAAAGTGGAATTTGCTCTTTAGAACCTCATGGGAGAATTTACTAATCCTGAGCTTTACTCACCAGATGTTAGAGGGCCATGGGAGGCAAACAAAATGCTGAGCTAAGATATGCCACGCAAATCAGGAAGCATTCATGTTCTCTGGGTCTGAATGTTCTAAACTAAGCTTTTCATCCACTGACTACTTGGACATATAGCAAGATGATGCATTTTGCCTAAAATTTAGAAAATAATCCCCATTCTTCTTAGAAAACAAAAAAGGCTCTCAGATCTGACAGAATGTAAGTGCACACTTCATTGTATACAATATCCCCAAGGACATTAGAAATCCATAAATCGTATTTCAATGCCAGTCCTTTCATAATTATACTGAAAAATTCACAGGCCCTTACCCATGTCATCCAAGTAAAATGTCAACTCTTGGATGACAGTAAAAGATGAGAAAAATGAACATACCACCTGTGAGAAAGTGACTCAAAGTGAGGAACATAGGGAATACTTCAGTGGGTCAGAACAAAGGTCAACATAGGCCAATAGCCTGCCCAGCAGGCACTGCTAGAGATGGTATTTAGGTCTGGCTCTTCTCAGTAATCCCTTCTTTCCTTCAGACTCCTCCAGCATCCACTAGAACAAGGATATTAGAAGGCACATCTCTGCCTATCCTTTTTATTATCTATTTACAGACCTGTTACCTGTGAATCTGTAATCCCTTTGTGAGTATACATATACACTGAGCCTCTACGTCCTCCTGCAGTAACAAGTTCCAGAAGCTCACTATATTCTATACAGAAGTATGCTCCTTCGTCTGCTCTAAACCAGTGTCCAAGTGTCTGCTAACACTAGAATTGTGGGATTTACCAAATAAGCTTTGTATTCAGCTTATCCACTGCCTTCAGGATTTCACAGAATCATCTCGGTTGGAAAAGACCTTGAAGATCCTCCAGTCCAACCATGAACCTCACACTGACCGTTCCCAACTCCACCAGATCCCTCAGCGCTGGGTCAACCCGACTCTTCAACCCCTCCAGGGATGGGGACTCCCCCCCGGCCCTGGGCAGCCCATTCCAACCCCCAACAACCCCTTCTGGGAAGAAATGCTTCCTAAGAGCCAGTCTGACCCTGCCCTGGTGCAGCTTGAGGCCATTTCCTCTGGTCCTATTGCTGGTTACTTGGTTCAAGAGACTCATCCCCAGCTTTCTGCAACCTCCTTACAGGGAGTTGTAGAGGGTGGTGAGGGCTTTCCCTCAGCCTCCTCTTCTCCAGACTAAACAACCCCAGTTCCCTCAGCTGCTCCTCATTTCATAAGCCTCAGACATATATCTCCACTATACACTTTCTCTAAACTAGAGGGTCCCAGCATTTTCATTCTCTACCTAGAAGTCAGTTGCTCTATCCCTTTTGTCATTTTACAGGTACTTTTCTGCATCTTCTCTAACCCTGTTCTCATTCTTGAGGTTGAAGTCAGAACTATAATAATCAAGTGAATTTTTGTCCAAGTGCAAAGTTCTATATAACAAAAAAATTACTCACTCTTGCTGTCATTACCCTCTTTGATGATGCTTATTGCTATCAGCTTTTTTCATTTTCTCACATTGATAATGATTTTGGTAAAGACTGCTCTCCTAGAGCTGTAAATGCCAGTTTCAAGTTCAGCATCATATAAACAAACCTGAAGATTATTTTGCACCTGGATGCACTGTCCTACCTTTACCTACAGTGCACTGAAACTCACCTGCTACCACTTTGTCTACCCAGTCAGTTTTGGGACATTCTTCCAGTTTTCCTTGCCATCAGCGCTCCAACAACTATCTTAAAGAGCTTCCTACCATCAAACTGGGAGATTGTTGTTGCACGCACTCCTCTAGGATATCAGTAAAAATATTCAATGCATTGGTCCCAGCATTTACTCCTTGGGCCCCAAAGCTGGTTTATATTTACTGCAAGAGTAGCCAGTAAGCCCTACCTGTTGCTTCCTACCCTTTAACCAGCTTTCAGGCCTTAAAGGAGCTTTCCTGTGGTCCTGCAGCAATATTATTTCCTCAGTGCTTAGTGTGGGGCATCACAAAATCTGTTACATTCACTAGATCCCTTTTTACCCATATGAAGACACACTGATAGAGTTTCAGCCAATGAGGCAAGATTTTTTTTTTTTTTTTTACACCAGAGCTACAGTGGTTTTTTCCCCAGACTGTTCTATCTATATGTTCAGTGGTTTTTTCCCCAGACTGTTCTATCTATATGTTCAGTGGTTCATCATCTTTACCACTAATATTTATTCCTACCAAGATGTCTGACAGTTTGTAGTTCCCAGGCTCTCCCTACAGACCTTTACTTGCAAGGGTTACACTGACAACTCATCAGGTCTCCAGCACAGTAACTGCAACAGAAAGTTAGATACCATTTGCCTGCAACAGTCTTAATATCAGAGTTCCTTCAGGACTCCGATAAACACTGAGGTCCTGGCAGCTTTCTGGTGTCTTACTTGCATATAGTCATATACAGTCTAATGCTTCCTGTATATTTACTGTAAACTGATCTAGGAACCCTGAGCTACCCACAGCAAAGAATATACTGGGGTGGGAATCTGCAGCAAAGACTGATGTAAAATCATGCAGCATCTGCCATTTTCCCCACTGTCAAGGAAAATTTCTACAAATTCCCTTGCTTTCTACTTGCAATACATTTAAGTAACCATGGCCCAGCAGTCTGAGCACCCTTTGAAAAAATACTGCTTGATTATGGTTTCACGTTTTTCCTTTCCAGTTTACATTTAATCTTACATATTTTACAGGCTTGTTTGCACAAGCTTTCTGCTTTAAGTAACAACTGTTTCCCCAAAACACCTCTTCAGCTTTGCTATGGAGCCACTGCAGGGGTGTTGGCTTCCACCCGCAGTGAGGCATGTTTTACCTGGGCTTCTCAAATGGAAGGTTTAAGTCTTCAGGCTGTACATGGGGCATTGTAGGCATCTTGCTTTGATTGTTCCTTTTGCAGTTTTTTGGTTTTAAACTGCCTCTTTTTTTACCTCGATCCCTCTCCTAAAATAGAATTTCCATATAGACAATTTGGCCTGCTCTCTCCAAGCACATGTAAAACCTAATCATATTGTGACAGCTAGAGTAGTTCTCCAGCTAACATCTGTCTCAAGCAGTACTGAAAAGTAAATCAGGAGTCTTCTCTTGTCTGCCACTAGTTGTTCTACACAGTGACTACCACTGCATTCAAGTTCTCTCTACATCTCACCCAAGTCAGGCTTTGGGGTCTGTCTACATGAGGTACCTAAAATCTCCCATTGTTACTACTCCAGTGTTCAAATCACATACCCTTCTGATCTGGAGAAGGATACTACTGTAATGTACTAGTGATAAAATGCAGTACAGGACTTCCAACTATGAAGATTTCATAGCAAGTCCTACCCCAAAACACAGCCAGTATTTTTACACTTATACTTTGTATCCCATCTGCACATCCCACTTTATCCTGTAACATTTACAGCCTGGTAACACTACTATGATTATTTTGGCATGTTATGTCAGGGTGATTGCTCAGTGTCCAGCAGTTCAGTTACAACGTCTTTCTCAGGTTTTTCTACCTGGTGTGAAAGCATTTGAAAGTTTTATTCCTGCTTTATCACTCAATATTCATGTGCCAGTCAACTGATACTGTAGGTGGTCTGATTTTCCTCCTGTTTTCATTGTAATAATGCTGTTTGCTTCAACCCTAGTGTTTGCAGAGGTAGTTCAACATGAACAATGTCCTCTGTGTGGACTGTGTTAGACACAAGCAGGTGCTCTTCCACACAACACAAGAGAAGTCCATCTCTAGTGTTTTCCACACTCCTAAAGTTTAGCACATGCTAGCCTAGAAGACCAAATGTGTAAGAAGCTCCACAGGATTTAAGTCATCTAAACCCCAAGAACCCAACTCCGGAAAATCAAGCACTGATGCTGCATCAGATCAAAGCTGAACCCATTTGCCACTGTGATTTATCACAGAAACAGCATTAAACATTAAATATCTGGGAGCAGTTAGTATTTATGCAGCTAACCAATTTGTAAAAATAAAAAACCCCCCAAAGGTATCAGTCATTTCCAAATATTAGCTTTTTTAGGGGCAGGGTAAGCTGAATACTTCATTTAGCTTGTATCAGCTGCGCTGTACTGACAGGCTGAAAATGCAACACCCAAGTTGGGACTACAGTAAAATGTATGTGAGCTAAATACAGATCCCTTTGTTTGCTATAGGATTAAGTTATGCAGTGAGGCTTTCACTGTGTGTGTACTTAAGTGCCACATCAAACAGGTTACCCAGAGAAGCTGTGCTGCCCCCTCCCTGGAAGTGTTCAGGGCCAGGTTGGACGGGGCTTTGGGCAGCCTGGGCTAGTGGAAGGTGTCCCTGCCCATGGCAGGGGGGGTTGGAATGAGATGATCTTTAAGGTCTCTTCCAACCCAAACCATTCTGTGATTCTGTTTATTCATAAACTCAGTCTAAAACCAGATTCCAACTAGCACAGAAAAGCACAGTGTGTTACCTTCCTATCCTGCGTTTCTAAAGCTCAGGACGGCTGCCAGACCTTGTATGCTCTACCTCAGACAGACCACATAAAAAGATAAAGCAATAAAATGGATTTCATACCTCAAACATGTCAGATTTTAAACACTTACAAGAGTGTGCCCTACCTTGTAAGAGGTCAAGACCTGTTCTCAGTGCAGTCAGTGATCTACCAGTCACCTCAAATGGATGGATTTTCATCACATACTTTTACACCAATCTCAGCTTTGAGGGGCTGTTGTAACACACAAAGTAAGATGCTAGCTGTGATTCAGCACTGTTAATTCAGCACTGGTTGCTCTATCACTTATCCTAGCAAAACAGAAGGCTCACATGGAAGAAAAATTGGGTGCCTACTTCTAAGTAGCTTAGTTTCTTTCCAGTCTCTTTTACTCAGCCTGAGAACACACTCAAGGGAAAGCAAGCATTTGCAGAAATGCTTTGGAACTGATCACAAGCATCCTGATTACTAATGTTCAGTAACATGTTCTCTCACTTTATTTGCATTAAGTTGTGCCACACAGCCCTAGTATCCCACCTGGAGATCTTTGCTGTGAAAGCACAGACAACTTTAACATTTAATATCAACCCTAAAAAACAGGAAACCAGGAACACATATTACTTTCCATTGCTCAGCACAAATAGATTTTAAAAAGTAGCAAACTTTCCATGCCAATTAGTATGATCTGAGAATGTAAAATATCTGTAAGTTTGCTTCCCATCACAAACCAGCAACTTATTTGCCTTTTGCTTGTCAGAGTCCATTGGCAGTTGACTGCAAAAATGTATTTTTGACACCTGACAGAGGCAAGGGGTTGTTTCTTTTTAAGTGTCCACAGCTAAATCACACAAAACTACAAAACCTCAGTGCACTCAACTGACAAAGAATCAAGGTGGCTAATGATAACTTGGATCACTTCCCAGTGCACCAGCTCCAAAATGCATAAGGCCCATCAGCACCCAGTAGCACTCCTCAGATCTAAGACAGCTTGTGCCACAGTAGGCTATCACTTCAATATTTAGGTACTTTGAGGTATCTTGGTAGAATAACCATTTACTTTATTTCCACTGCATGTAACAAGTTATACCAACCATAAATAAACCTGGTTTTTGATTTTAGCTTTCATAGTTTGCAGGAAGCTTACCAATCATTTACTACATTACAAAAAACTTCCAAGAGATTACATACTAGAAGATGAGCATTTAACGGGAACAGATTTGTGACATCAGCTGGGACTTGAAGAAAGCTGCACTGTAGACTGGCACAATGTCTTACCAGCCCTAGTCTTCACAAATCTAAACCTATTCAGAGTAAAATCTAGTGAGACCTTTCTTTTCACTATTTAGTCACTCCTGTACATGATCAAACACATATTAATACTTTCAGACACCTTATAAAGACTTCAGGACTGCTCCTCTCTGTGCAGGAAGCCAGGCTCTGGGCACCAGGTGCTTTGGACTGCTTGTGGCTCTGGAAGGGCCAAGCCAGCCAGCCCAGACAGTCCTTCCTAGAAGAAAACACCAACGTGCTGTCTGGATGATGGCCCAGCCAATTCCAGCAGGGCAGGACCCAAGCAGAACAAACCACCCACCCAAGATCTTTTTCTAGATTTCCTCTCCTGTCTTACACAGGGGTTTATTGCACATACACCAGGTTGCTGGACTAGAGAACTGACTTGTATAATCTGCAAATTTTAGTAGCTCTGGAAGATTTTTTTTTTTTGGGGGGGGGGGGGGGGGGGGAGAGAAGCTAATGAGATGTACAAAGTACAGTGGTTTATATCTTGTGCCTGCTACTACTGTAGTCAGCCACCTAAATAAACTCAGGCCACCAGAAGAATAATTAGCACCAGGCTGAGCTGATGCCCTTTTCACTCTTAAAAGGAGCTTCTCAAATACTCAGAAACTGGACTGGCCACCACACAGATTAACTGCCATTGGGGTGCAGAATGAATCCAGATTACTAAAACAAGGAGGAATATTATCTAAGCATGGTATCTGCAGCAGGATTGATCATAACACATTACAGCAACATCAGTACCATTCTCCTGCAATGCCTGGTGAGACACATTTTTCTATGTTGCATTCTGCTTTCATTTTCTTAACCAAGTTACTGACAGCTCTGCTCAGATCTTGGAAAATCTGCTAGGCTTTGTTATTAAAGCCTATGGACAGTTTCCACGAGGACCTTCAGCAGGGAGGCATACTCCACTGTTCTGCCTCCATGCCCAGTTTCTCCTTTTTTAACCCTCTTTGAGCAGAAAGAGCTTTCTCTACGGAGACTGAAACTGTAGGTAAATGAGCATCACTGACCTATATAGGAGAGGATAATAAAATGCAAAGAAATGATGTTCAGTTCCATGTGGGATGCAGATTAAAATGGAAAACACGAAACTGAAATGGAATTTTTTTTTTTTTTTTTTCAAATCCTTTATGAACCTCTGTTCCCAACTGAATTCTTAATGGTTTCTTAACCCAAAGGTCCTCCCACTCCAGCACTGTTCCAGCACTGCAGACGGAAAAGCATTTGGAGTAACTCCAAAACCCACGCCAGTTGCTTCAATTAAAAAAGCAAATATGATCACAAAAGTACTTCCTCTTTGTTGAGTTGAAAGCACAGGGTTAAAGCAGCCCAGGTAAGTATTCAAATGCTGAAATATTTCACTTTAGAAAATAACTTACACAAACTGTTTACCAAGACGACTCTGGACAAGGAAGCACACAGCTATGCTAGGCTTGCCAGAGCAAAGTGTAAACTGAAATCCTTTAACACAGATCACATCTAAAAAAAATTAACTAACATTTCTACTCAGCAGAGTTGTTATTAACCCCTTTGAGACTGCAACATTTTAGCACAAGATAAGCCCAAACCAAAAGAGAAAAACTTGTCTACAAATATGTCTGATTTTAGCTTTTGTAAAGCCATGTGTCACAACATTGTTTACACTTTTACATAGCATCAAAGTACACTCAACCGAAGACCATGAGTTAGGGCAAGACTAAAAATAGCTACCATACTAAGACTACTCACTGCCTTTAAGAGAACTGAACTCTCCTACCTTTTGTATCAAGCTCATTTTACATCTTTGCTTGTTAGGTTAGCAACACCTCCATGGACAGATTTTTCTCTCTACACTTCAGAGACTGGTTAAGTCTTCTTCTTCTAGTTAAACAAACTACGCTATACAATTACATTTGTCTTTCTACCTAGTGACCCTCTGCGGATGTGGAAAAGCTGCATTCATCTTCAGCCATTAAATCCAATTGTGAATTTCATTATTGACCTACTGTAACTCCAAACTTTTCAATCCAATGTTTTTAAACAGAAGCCCAGGATTTCATAGTGCTTTGAGATGGCTCTTATTCCCATTTTGACGATTTCAGTTCAGGAACCAAATCAACGATGACAATGTATCACACAATCTCCACAAAGAACTACAATAAACTTGCCACTGGATGTAAATTTCCTATTTATAGGTATTGTGAACCAGCTGATAGCCTGCTGTAGGATAAAACCATTCGCTGATTTTAAGAACATGTTGGAAAAGTAAAAATTTCACTGTATTAGCTCAATACATGACAAATAAGTCCATTAAAGGTCTCATGACAGTTATCACCATCCCTCAAAGCCACCTGTATTAAACTCTATCACTTGCAGTAGATTAAGACCTATTCCAGTGTTACTTCAAATTACATCAATAAAGCAACTTGTCCCATTTGCCTTTCCCAGACAAATTGCACAGCATTCCATTTGGCTGTAATACTCTTACTTCTCCAACATTTAACACCTCTAGCTCCTTTAACAAGTCTTAAATTCAGCCTGCTCCTCACCTGCTCATTTAAAACCTAAAAAACAAAGATAAATGTCTAGACAGGGGCATCAGGCAGCACTTTCATTACTAAAAAGGAGAAATATTAAAAATACATAGAGTATTTGAGGAAGTGTGGTTTGGTTTTATAGGTAGTAGTTGAAATCTACCAACTTTTTCTACACAGAATCAACAAATGTGGATTAAGTGGTCTACTTCATATAGGACAGATTTTTCCAAAACTACACAAAACACTAAAGGGGAAAGGACTGGCTAAGGGTAAGTAGCAGGTAGTCAGTTTTCAGAGTGGTGGAGGCTACCATAAATTACTGCAATACCTGCTATGTTCAACACTTTCTTCAGGTTAGCAAGGCAACAATGCCAAGATCATAAAGTTATTCAAGAAGTCAAAAGCAAGTCAAGTCTGATTACAAAGACTAGAATTGTGTTACAATACTCAAATTTCACCTGCTGTTTCACTGCCCATTTGTTATCTGTGCATTCACAGCACTACCCAGAGGGGAAAACCCTGAATAAGGACGTGCAAGGATGCACACCAACCTAGGTATCACTACTGATGAACGGTACTCAAGTCATTATCATTACTACACTGAGAACAGGGCAGTGCTCAAGAGATGTTAGAACAGAGCCAATCTTAGAAAGGATCAGGAACAAACAGAAAATATTCTACTGTTGTTACAAGCCATGCTACATCCACTACATGACTAGTAAGAGTGGCAACAAGCAGCCCGTCTGAAAAAAAAGGATATTTGTGAACACGAAACCACGATAATGGGCAATAAGGATGAAAAATATCTGAAATAGCTTGGATTCCAAAGAGGTACAAACAAAAAGGTGTGGCTGGGAACACTGTACTCGAGGCGAGTTATGAGTTAAATGCCATACCCAAAGCTAAAAACCAGCTTAAATTTTACAGCAGACCAGAGATCTTAAAATTAAGAACTTGTTAGAACTGGATGAAGAGTCAAACTTACTATTTTTGATATATATTTGATATTAGATTTTAGATAGACACAGATTACCAGTGTCCACGTTGCTCCTCTCCTATTACCATTTATCAAGTGCAAGTGGTTAGTAATCCTTTAATGTCTAATTTTCATTGCTGCAGGCAGGGATGTCCTTGTCTGCTACAAACAACTGTAAAGTTGTACAATACATACGCAGACAGGGAAATATTCACGTAGCTCAAGCACTATACACCTTTGAATATTTTAAAAGGCACCTGAAGGGTTTTTTTATACAAAATCAGATCATTGCTGCACACAAAGCTGTTCAAAATACCTAAGCATAAGGTATTGCACTAATCTTTAACTAGCCCTATCTAAATCAGACCAGTAAGAATTCATTAAAAAACTAGCCAAACCATAACAACTGTACTCTAAGAAAAATTTAAAAATCAAGTACACAAGGTCAGTGTAAACATGTTCTTTAATATCACTGAAGATAAATTTAGAAATCCAAGTCTTAGGTGGTTTTCAAATAAATAAATCATTTTGAGTAAGTGTTTACATATAAAGGGAGCTCTCAAAGCAGCAGTGCACAGTTTATAATTCCTCCCTGCTAACACATCCCCAACAAGAGAATGTACAGTAGGTAGTGCACACTGGAAAAAAACAATCACAACATATGGCACACTTGCCATCTTTGATGAAACCACTGAACATGATGTTGAAAAGGGGGGAGAAGCAAATGAAGGCATGCATAGCCCTTTAAAGAACCACTATTTTCCCATAGCCTTTTTACCAGGATCATACTAGCAAGAAGCCTGGGAATACAAGTCATCTTTCTGCTTCTAAAATCCACTCTCAACTCAAAGATTAACACAGCAGTGCTCTGATACAGAAAATGTATTCTTCAAACTGACATTGCAGCGTAACATATCATCCCCATCCGAATTGGTCTCTACTCAGGGACACCTACTCTAATTTTTAAATTCTTCTCCAATAACTGCAGAGGCAATCCAGAAAGTTTAAGACAGGTAAGAGTTGTTTCTTGTAGATCCTGGCCCAGTGTACTGAAATGAACCAAGACATGACAGGCCAGCAAAATATCTGGTGTCCTACCTCACTCAAAATCTTCCAAAAGGAAAAATTCTTCCTCAAAGTGAAAATTTGCCTTTCTTAAATGACTCCAATTATTATGCTGTAAAAATGTCCAATGTGAAATTTCTCATATCAAAACAGGAAGATTTAACAATCCAGAAAGACCAAGAAAAAAGATCAATTATAAATATGCTATATATATATTTGCAAAAGTGTTACTGTAAATTGTTTTCTTCTGTAAGTTACTGTTGCATCAAAATATTTTCTCTCTGCAGACCTGGGTAGGGCAGTCTTTTACTCTGTTCAACATGCAACTGACCTGTGATAAGCACTGCAGTACTCACCACAGAAGCACATAACCTACTGGTGTAAATTCCTCACAGTTAACCTGCTTCATTACCTTCTTCACCATTTCTACTATATTTGGGAAAAGTTCTGCCTCTCTGTTATGAGTCAATAAAAAACCCTGACTATGTAATACTGCTGTGTACCTACTGAATAAATATTACAGGAGTTAAAGACTGTTTCAATTGCTAGCTTGGCTTTGGCAAAACACAAATTGGGCTAACATACACTGTATACTTCACACATTTGAGTAGGGGGTGCTGCAATATTTAACAAAAGAAAATAAATCTTAGATTTCTAAAACTGTCAGTACACAGGATTCCCAAGTTGTTCTGAATACAGGAGCAGGGTAATCAATTTTCAAGGAAAGCCACATAGTCAGTCAATCTGGCCAACTGCTGTTCATTTGGAATTGGTGGAACTGGAGCAGGTTCTACAAAGATAAAACAAATGCATCATTAATGAAATTAAGAAAGCAAATCCATCTGCAATACCATACATCACAACAGTAAGGAAAAAGCTAAATGCATGAGCCTCTAAAACAGTCTTATGGGGGCATCTCTCCTACCTACACAGCTTTAGCTGACATTACTTTTCTGGCATGTCTGTGATTAAGCAGATCAAGAGTTACTAACAGCAAAGATAGCTGTTACAAGTTCTACTTGTCAGCAGACTCCAGAACTTTTTTTGCATATACTGGAGTCTGAATAATGAAGACTGACACTACTTCCGCTGGATAAAATAGATCCTGGAGCTCTTCAGTTGCTCCTTTCCTTCCAAGTTGCCATACTGACAATACCAAATAAATCTACTGGGTTATCTGACTAATAAAACACAACAACGTACTGCATGGGTTGCCAGAGAATTCAGTGCACATGCAGATCCTTATATAAATGCCAGCTAACCTGAGATTACAGTTTAACAATAGGTTGGAAGACAAGTGACCAAAGCCAGGGAGATAAGTTAGGAATTAAAAAAATAGCAGGAAAATCTGACTATTCCTGAAGAGGTAACAGACTAGCATTAAGGATATAGCTAAAGTAGACATACTGCTTAGGGCTGCAGGTATGTGATAGAGGCAGCTGACAATCAAAAGATCATTTTCAAAGAGCAAGATCCCAACTCTTGAAACTGGGTTGGAATTAAACCTGTAAATTTAAGACACTTTTGGCAACTGTTAGACACAGCAAGCCACCAATTCAGATCTGCTGTCACTACCTTGTGAACAATAAAAACATCAGTGTTTTGAGAATAAGCATGACATAACATATACCACCTCAATTTATAATTGAGCTCTGAGGAAAACCAGAAGATTGCTTTCTTCAAGGAAGACTTCAGAAGCCCCACATCATCCAAAAGCAATGAAACCTACTCAGAGTTGCTTTGTAAAGCTATTGTCTCTAAGTCAGAAGTCTTAGCCAAAATAATTTTGTTTTACAAGGGTTATCTACCCCTGCTTTGGAATCTGCTCCCTACTTCAGCTATGGAAGTGGGAATCTCAGGCACTCCTTAAAATGTGAGGGGAAGAAGACAGAAGGAGAAATGTGTTTACATAGCAGTTGACTGGGGTGGGTTTTTCTGAGGGAGGAATGATGACATTCACGTCTCTAAGACCCAATTCCCATTTTGTGGTGCTGGTGAAACTGTGTTTATATTAATCATGCAAGTTTAGATATCTGCAAGTACATTATATATGTAACAGTACCTGATGAAGGAATAAATCTGTTAAATGAAGCTTCCAGCACACCTGAAGAAAAACACACAGAAGTTAGTCCAGTGGAACAGTTTTAAACAGTGCTATAGAGCAAGCCAAAACTGGATGAAAAGGTAAAGTTAAACCTGTTCATTTATGACATTTTACTTCATAGCTAAAAAGCAGAATACCAAGGTTTAACTGGTTAGACAGGCAGCTTCAAAACAGATTACAATTTCCTGCCTCTTTCTTTTGCCTCAACAGCAGTTCCTACACTCACTTTTGGAAAAAAAACCACACATAACTAGTTACCAGTATTTGTAAGCACTGCGTATTTTGCAACCAGTTAGAAAAAAAACAACTGTTCACATGCAAAAGCTCAGGGCTCTGGTTCGTTATGTGTCCCCAGGGATAAATTTCAGTATCTTGCCTGGCACACATTTATTCTAAAGTTCTGGGCTCTCAAACACCTGAAAATTCTGCCCATATAGTGTATTTTCTTAGCCTGATAGATGTTGCTCTTTTAGATATGCTGTAACTTCTTCCAGAGCTGCCCTGTGCAGTTTAAGAGCAGTCATTTCATCCTGCTCCCATAGCTTAACATTTATTTTTGCCTCAGCCAGCAATAGATACAACTTTAGGAAAAAAAAAAAGCCAAGTATTTCTGCAGGCTAAGCTTTGCAGGAACAGATACTCTGTTATCAGCACTATGACAGTAAAGAAAAGATCCGGTAGAATAAATTTTATAAAGCAAAGGAAATTATAACAACAACTGGAGTTCCTCAGAACACTACCATCCACTAGATCCCTACCCAAAGAAGTTCTGCTTCTCCTGAAAAAATTCTCAGATGCAAAATGGTATATTTTTTTGCTCATCTTTATTAGATTAAGACATGTCATTTGAGGTCATCCAACTTATGTTCCACTCTGAGCCAGCAGCAGAGGAGGAACAGGAGAAATCATAGCATATCCTGTCTGCTTTTGTTTAAAAAAGTTAATCTGAGGATGTAGTTTAATCCAAACTACTTGTAACCCAAACCAAACCAACTACTTTGTACTTCCCACATTTTATAAACATTCCATGTTTATAAGCAGCATTAAGTCCCCCCCCCAATATCTGAAAGAATATTGTGCAAAATTTTAATTAAAAACTAACGCCTAATTACTAGTAAATGCTAAACTCAAGGTCTAATGAAATAACAGCTCCACCTACCTGGCTTTTTAGGCATTACCATACGAGTTGAAAAGTCTGCTTGCCAGCCCTGTTCTAACACACCTGAAAAGACATTTTTAAATTTTTAAGAACAAATATCTTATATGGTTGCTAAAATGCAAAATAACAATGCACATTAAGACCAACAGAAAAGTATCTCATTTCAATGATCGTATGCCATAACTCCAAGACATATTTCTTATAAAAATGCTTATATTTAGACAGGTAGTTCAACAAACATCAAGAAAGCAATAGTATTATACATGGAACTAGCCTAATCCACTGCCTTCACTCTTCCCTCACCACTGAATTGCTTCAATATTTCCACATATAGAAAGGGAGAATAACCAATGGTAACTAGTGGCAAATAATAAAAAAAAAAACTTATCCAGAACCAAGATACTTTTCTCTATTCACTGCTCCATCACTTTAACAGTCTCAGAATTTATATGTTTGTTTACTATCACTTACAGGTGGCATATCTGAATCATCTGTAGAAAAGCTATTCAGTGAATAAACCCAAAGTACCTTTCACAGCTTCTTCTACAGGAAGCCCCACAAAGGCTGCAAAATCATCTGCAACTATTGAGGTATATGCCTGAGAAACCAGTCCAAAGGCTCGTCTTCTAGTTGCATCTAAGAGATAAACACAGTAAGATGACAGTAGACTGTTCTCCATAACTAGGAAGTCTGAGAAAATTTTTCAAATTCTAACACATTTGGGAAAACACTACCACCCTTAAAGTTAGCACTTTAGAAGTTTCCCCCCTTCCCACAGTTCACTGAAGTACCACAGTAAGTAGTCAGAGACAACAGCTTGCACTATGCCAGGACAAAACGCCTCAGAGACCACGTTTAACCTCCAAAGGCAGTTTGCAGCATCTTGGGTACTACAACTGGTACATAAACCAGTTTAGGAAACTCTGCTTCTGATGGCATTCTCCATTTGCAATAGACTTGTATGTTAAATAGTTCAGAATCAGAAAAAAATGAAAAAACAATTACTTAAACTATTCGTGCCTTTTTCACCACATCTGCTTTGATACCAAGGCATCTAAAAATCTGTTGTTTCTACTACTACAGAGAATTTGTTATTGCAAAATACCTTGGAAGTCTTTTTAGCAGTCTACTGCCCTCTAGTAGGAAGACTTTGCATGTTACTGTTAAACACTATAAATTTGTCTGAAGTCACATTTAAAAGAAAAACCTTTTCATTAGTGTCACAGGATTCTGAAATGCCAAGCCAAGTTCCCTAGATTACTGGTTAAAAGTCTGATAAGACTGGACAACTAGCAGTCTATATTGCTATTACAGAACAAAACATACAGTGTATGAAATTCTAATATGAAAGAATATAGTCACAAACACAATCCTAATAAAAACAATTTAGTTTGTTTTTACATGTTTTTGTAATAAGCTTTTCATTTACACCTGATACCTAAAATCCTTTAAGTAAAACCTACAAAAACTTGGCAACAATCTTCCTGATCACTTCTGATTTTTCACAAGTAGTCATTTGTCTACTTGTCCATTTCTGTTTGAGCACACAGAAATAATTTAAGGCAACATATAATTCCATGCTACCTACAGAAGTTCAATTTGTACCTCTAAGTGCTTCCATGATTGGTTGAATAGTCTCAGACCACTGATGAGCACTGATTGTTGTATAGATTCCTGGAAAATCTCTCTGCCAGATTCTTTGTCCTACTGACCAAACTGCACCAAGTTCAGCATTTGCCTGTTGTGACAAAAAACCCCAAACAATAGTTAATCCAGCACAGTGTATTCTCTACAGAAACCATACTGTATAAACCCATTTTCACTCCCTTCCCTCTCCTATTGCAAGGGTATATCACAACAACTGTGAAGATGAACTGACAGGCGTTAGGAAATCTTGCTCTAGCAGGTATCACAGCTGCAAGCTCCCTAATCCATCCTCTGCCAAAACTTTATCACCCACATATGCAAAGTCTGCTCACATGTCAGTTATACCAATTCAGGCAGACATACCAGCTAAAACAATCATGGCGGATAATCTGCACTCAGGCTACTAACTGGAGTTGCAAAAAGACAGGCACAGTTTATTTCCTGCTTAGAGAGATGTTTGCCTCTTCAGTAGAGGCTTTATAAAGTGCAGAAGTTGTTTGCACAGTAAAGGCAATTTTCAACTTGAAAGCCTTGCAACCTTGACAATAGGTGACACTTAATATGGTGTCATACTCACTACAGCTGCTCTCCCACTACTGGTTGTAAAAGGCTTTTACGGTGTTACACATTGCCATTTGGTCAACGAGATTCCATAATACCCTGTCAGAACAGCAACCAAACACCAAACGGGATAATGAAGGAATATTTTCAATTGTAAGGAGAATCTATTTGTTTCTGAAGTTAAGACTCATACTAATTATTACTTGGTTCAATTAGAAGAAGATTCACCAACACACACACACAAGAAAATACTATGCTTTGAGGTGTAATCTTTGCAAAATAATTCATGCAATGAGTTTACCCCACCAAGAATGATGCTTCACGTGAAATGCAAGTCACACCAAAAAAGCCAGATTATTCACAGAATATTGCTGTGCAACAAATACAGCAAGTTTTGGGGAAAGGCCAAGTAAAATCTGGTCCAGATAACTACTGACTCAACTGACAAATTTTCTCTTTCAAGGGAAAAGTATTTCAGAACCATCTTACAGGTCCCATCTTGACCATGAGGTTTCTTAAAACAAGACTAGAGAACACGTTTCCTTGTAAACTGTATGATCTCAAACTGAACACCTAACAGTAATGTCTGGAAGCATTTCTGGTATTATATTTAGCTGAATCCTCAAAATGCATCCAAATCCAGTGCAAAACAAGTGCCTTCAGAAAATTAAACAATCCGAAGATGCATCTTATCTGAAGTCACTTTTCACCGCATTTACTCTACCCCTTCATGTGGAATGTGCCCCATCCCAGCATCAGATCCACTGCTCTCCTCCACCTGACTGCCCTTTATCATAAGGCTTTCTACTAAAAAGTCCACAGATTTACTGAATCCTATTGCACCAGATTATTTGTGAAGGAAAAGGGGTAACAGATGAGCAATAGGAGATCTTAAAGACCAATATGCCATCTGCTGGGCAAGCAGGTCACAGCACAGAACTGAGCCCAGAGTTACTCACCGAACAATCCCTGGGAAAAAAAAAAAGTCATTATTTGCAAGCTTATATAAAACTGGTTTAGTATCAAACGGCACTTTCAGAAGTACTTACAGATTTGATAGCAGGAGGGATTCTTTTCCAAAGATATCGTGCGTTATTCCTAAAAAAAAAAATTAGGTTAAAAATACTCCAGTAACCAAATGTTTGGTATTAGGATACACCAAAAGGTTTGTTCAGATGCTGTAATTAACACAGTCTCAGTGCTTTAAAATATTCCTTCTTTGTCTACTGAAGTAGAAAATCCAAGTTACTCTCAAGTTGACAACATGACTGTCACAACACAACAAATAGCTCATTAACTGCCTCATTTAACACCAGTTTAGAAAAGGTTTTTCATTTATCTACCCTAGGCAGCATTTCACAGAAGTCAGTTTTGCAGTTTTGTTTTTGGAATAGCTGCATCTTCGATGAACACAAGTACAAATAATAACTTTTCATAGTGTCATTAGTCACTTAGATCTGTGTTCTCCAAACTCTGATCATGAACTTCTAGCAGAAAATCATTTTTGAACATGCATCCCCAGTATACACATATGTATTTATAAATTATATACAGGCACTACTGTATTAATATATTATGTACCTTATAAAGCATAGAAATGCAGAAATTTAAAAAGATTAAATAAACACCACTTAAAGATATTTTATATTCTTTACTATTAATTAAAATACTTTCTTCATGTGCCCACACCCCACTTTGCATACCAAAGATTTAGACTGTTCTGTGCATGTTCTACCCAACCCACATTTGTCACATACATTCTGGAGATTTGGACATACTGAGATATTTAGTCATTGATCTTTAGAGCACAGAACCTAAACTGAAATGGCTACAAATGCTCAGGAAGATTTAAAATGCAAAATGGAGAAAGAGACTCACTGCTTTTCATTAAACCACAATTCTAAAAGTCTCTAATTCTGAAACTTCAAATTCATTTGATCCAAGGTTATGTCTTAAACCTAATACTCAGTATCAGCGTTCAGGGAATGTGTCCTGAAAGAATATACATCTGCAGTGTAAGAAAACACTCAAATCTTCGAATCCCCACACCAACGCTTACTATGGCTTTGATAATCAAACATGGCAGTGTCATTTATTCTGCCTGAATAAATAATCAGCAATTTCTCAATAAAACCCTAAACACAGCAAATCAAGTTCACACGGGGACATAGTAATAATCCACCAGACCAAATTCAAAGGATTACTGCTTCATGAGGATTTAGCTCATTCGAGCCAATAGTATCCCTCATTTTTAACATGGACAGTTTACAGTTATCCTGCTTTAATCTAAACACAAGGAGCAGCATGCAAGCTTACTCAAAACAAATGCAGCCTTGTAAAGCTACAAATCAAAATACCAAAGTGGTCACCATTTTCCAGGGGAGCCTATTTCACTATTTAAGGAACTTTCTTCCTAAAGCCAATCTGTTCCCCTACAGTTCAAAAGGGTGGGCAAGAGCAAACAAAGGAGAAGAATTTTCCTAACAGAGCAAGGGGTGAAAGAGACTTAATTCTGTGAATTATTTTTTTAAAAAACACAGCACTGCCTACGTTCATTTTGTTAGTCACACAACCAATTACTAATATTCTGGTAACTGCAGCTCAAGTTAATAGTCACAAATTCAGTATCTGAAGTTAAAGATCTAAGACAAGCCACTTACATGTCATTATGCAACAGGTATAAAGCTAGAAGCTGGCCATAAACAAGGGGTGTAGCAATTCCTCCAGGGGCCTAAAAAAACAAGTACAAATAATTTGGTTACATATTTCAAGATCAATATCTTACAAAACACAGCAGAAAGCCAAGTTTAACGAAAACTGAACATTCTGAGACAACTGATTTCCCCGCCCCCCATAATAGGTGTGGACAAATTGTCAGAGTTGCTATAACAAAGCTGTATCTTATGATGAAGAGTTAACTTGCACATGCCAGAAGTTTTACTTAGAAAACTTACTTTGTTTTGCTGCATGAATAAAGTATAGTTACATTTTTCATTGCATGGAAATGGTAACCATCTCACTTTACAGCTCCTCACACCTGTTTTGAGGCACTCACAACTTCCATTATCTTGGGCTGAACTTCAGTTCAGTTCAGGGTACCCTACCAGAGTAATGCTTATTTGCTCACTTGAGGTGCCCTTCTTAAAAATCCAAGCTAAGTTTTGACACTTGACACACTTCAGGAGACCTCACAAATCATACAAGCAGAAAAAAAGGAGTTATAATAAAGTTATAAAATTTTGAAAGTCTATAGTCATTTAAAAGCTTTAAACAATTAAAAGTTTTCCAATGAGGTTTTAGCAATTTGTTCAAGGATAGTGCAGCAAGCACTCACAAGGAAGCCAATTATACAGCTATTTGATTTAATTACATGTGTGATTTATAGGCTCCTCTAAGCCAAAACCAGGTGATTAGCTGTGTCGTGGACCAGATATCATCATCCCCAGGAATTCTTACACTGTTCCCAGGGCTCATCAACTACATAAAAATGCAGCAGTTTCTGCAACTGTCCCTTGGATTACACCCAGTAAAACAAAGCCAATTCAATTAATACCACCTGTTTGAAGTGTGCAAGTTCACCTTTGGTGTATCTCTGTACTAAAAAGAAAATTCATTAGTTTCTCTGCCAGAAGACCAGTGGAACAGAAGGGAAAGCTAACTACCACCAAAACAACTAGATTTACAATCTACAGTTTTACTGAAGAAAGCTCTGTGGCTGCATCTATCCTGAAAAAAAAATTTTAAAAAATCAGCTTACATAACAACTCATGATCTGAAACACAAAGGTTGTCAGCAGATATTAGTGTGCCCACAAGAATCTTGATGTGGATGCAGAGACAGCAAATAACTTGCTAGTTTTATCAAAGCAGTTGGAAACAGTTTGCCAGAGGAGCATCTGTTGCCATTTACTCTAAGGAGATTCTACTAACAAACACAGCAAAAACCTTGAGCAGAGCACAGTCTAAGTTCAGTGGCTTTAAAACAGCTCTCAGGGACTCAGCAAGATCCAACATCACACACTCTGCAGCAGCCAAGTGAGGAGGACACGCTGAACTTCTCCAGATGGTTGTAGAAGCAAAGCCCAAAGCCTGCTGGGGTCTGACACAAGTCCCCAACACTCAGAACTCAGCCTGGCACAACCCTGCCAGCACTCCACAGAGGCCAAAGAGGCAGAAAAAGCCATCACAAGTCGGGTTCAGATGGACTGCCCAGCTGGAAGGGGTGGCCACACTCCCACATGGCACAAAGCCAGTCTTCTGCTTCTCTGTGCTCACACATCCATCACCTGAGGAAGCAGGGAGCTCCTATTTTCAGCACAACCACCTCCGTCCAGCTCCATAACTCTTCTATGGAACTCAGGGCATACCAAGAAGCTGCAGCACCATGCTGAGCACGAGAGGCACCTGGGCTCCGCAAAAAACCAGCACACAGTAACATCGGCTGAAGCTTGATGGCACACATCAGTAAGTAGGGACCCCTTCCGTTTAAGTATATCTTCCACTGCAAAGCTGTGTGGTTTGTCAACACCAAGGCTCTGCTGTGGCAAACAATCACATACTGGATCAACTCTCTCCCTTCAATTACTAGGGTAGCAACATCTAAAAATCAAAATCACTAAGAAGTGCATGAAAGGGGAAAATGGTGAATTTCCCCTTCTTTCAAATAGCTACAGGGGGATGCATGGGCTTCACATTTAGAAAAGCACTGGCAACTCTGCAAAGCGAGAAAGGATCTATGGATATCACCCAGGAAGAGCCTTTAGCATTAACATGGTGCCACCTGGACTTACCACAGGCTGCAGTCTGGCAGACTAGCTGTGTGCAGTCAGACTTGAAACCTCATCAAGCAGTAGAATTTAAAACAGCACAGAGGAAACTTCCAGCGTGAGCTCCCATAATATGTGCACCATCAGTCCAAGAGCAATCCTGCAAGCCTCGTTCAGTGCTCCACTCCCCCTTTTAATATCTACTTTTCTCAACCACGTGAAACAGAGACATATGAACTTCTCTCTCACAGCGCACCCCCTCCAAAAAGACCCTAATAATGGTACTAAAACGCACTCGTTTGTCTGCAGCTTGCGAGTTTCTGAAATGCTTTTTGGCAGGCTTTTGCACAAGAGGCAAGTTTACACACTGGACCCTAACCAACTTCACGAACACACACAGAGGCAGAGAGCCACGAACGTCCTTCCTTGCGAGACCAGGTCAGCCTGTAAAAAGAGCATTTTCAGGCAGAACCTCGCATTTACCGAGACCGCCGTTACTGTTATCTCTAACCCACACCGCCAGAAACGCTTGTGCCCACAACCACCAACGCTACGGAGCGGCGCCGAGCCCCCAAGCCTCGCTGGGGCGCAGGGGGCCTCCGCCAGGCCCCCTCCCGCCAGCAGTGCAGCCCCCGCCCCGCGGTACCTCCAGCTCCTGCGTCTCACACTGCTCCAGGAGCTTCTTGAAGCTGAAGGAGTTCTCTGCCATCACCGCCACGGGCATCTTCCCCTCCCAGCGCCCCGCGCCGCCAGCCAGAACTGCCCCCGCTCAGGAGGCGGCCGCGCCTTGACGTCACTTCCGGCGCGAGCAGGACGTAGTTCCGCCTCCCCGGGCCTAAAGCGGTGACGCCGCTCTAGATGCGCTTTTTGATGCTCTGGAGGACTGCATGGCGGCCTGACTAGAAGGGGTGTGGCCAATCCCTGGGGGCGTGGCCAAGGGGGCCCGGGGGCGGGGTTAGGAGTGGGGTTGGCCAGCACGTGTGTCAGACCCACATTTTTTAAGGAACAGGTAGATAATAGGGTTTTTTTACTCATTATTTCGGTGTGTTTGTGTGCAGTAAACAGATTATGCTTAATTTTTATTTGTATATCTCACGTACACACCCCACATCCTTTGTTACACGTTACATATGCAGTATAATCTATAAGTATAATCTATACATGTACATATATCTCCTATAAAATAGCACATATGCCAAAATTGCACGCGCTATACTAACATGGCATATAACAGGCTATATATGGGTAGGACCACCGCTCTGCTGTGGCTTTCCAGTGCCTCTGGTTCCCATCCTCGGTGAAGTCCCATCTGAGGCCATACCAGGACCCCTCCTTCTTCCCATCTTTCCCCAGAACTGGACTCAAGGAGCCCTATTTGTGACCTGGAAGGAGTCTGAACATGTTTGCTGAACAGAGAACAGCCCCAGTTTGAGGCACAGGAATCAGTGGAAAATGGCAGGATTGTCAGCAGATCTTTGCAATTACCAGAGCCACAGATGGAAACTCTTATTTTTTAGGGTAAAATTAACCTGGGAGCCTCATTTTATCAAACCCTTGTTTTCTAATAGAACGAATTTGCTTTCCATCATCATCTGCAGCCCCACATCCCTTGAACAAAACCTGACCACACTACCCCACCACCATCTGCCATTCCCAGCACTTCCCCAAACACCATCCCCAAAACCATTTAATCTTCATATTTGGGCAAGGACCCCTCCAGCCCTTTACAAGAGCATTACCTCCAGCTGTGCTCAAGAGCTGCAGCACCTCCATGCAAAATTAGGGTGCCATGTGCAAGCCTGATCCAACTGTGGCACAGTGGTATGGAGGTGTTCCCCACGCTTTTGGGTTGAAAAAAGGAAATAATAGGGATGTTTAGCATCTCAGCATTTTGGCATAAGGGAAGGCTGGCGTTAATCTTGGTGCCTTTGCTGGGGAGTCTCCATGCCCTGGGAGAGGTCTTGGCTATGGAGAAGTAAAAATTATGTGTTTGTATTTGCTTTGGGATTTGCCTGGAGGAGAGCATCTTGGCATAGTGCTCCAGGCGATGGCACTGCTGCTCCGCTGGCTGAGGCATCGCCTTTCCCAACAACCGACCTCGCATCCCACTCCTATTCCCGTTGGCCACATCGATCCCGACGGCTCTTTGTTGCCTCCAGCTCCATGCTGGAATTTCTTTGACATTTGGACATCTGAGAGGAACATTGTCCTCACCTTTTGCTCCCATTCGCAATTATCCCATGCTTTTCAGGAGGTGAGGCAGGGGAGAAAAGTGGGCAGCAGCTTGTGATGGTGCCGGTGGGAGGCGTTCCCTTAGCACCGGTGGGGCTGGGGTCAGAGCATCCTGGATTGCCACCATGGGAAGGCTTCATCTTGTTGTGGGATGTCATGGAGTTGCCATCCTCCATCCCAATGTGATCCTCCTTCCCAGTGCAGGGTGGGAAGACATGAGCTGGTCCCTTGCACGAGCTGCTCCCATGCTAGGCCTGGGCAGAACCACAGCCTCTGTGCGTGCTCCTTCTCTCTGCGGGGCAATCATTTCGTTTTGAAAAAAATAAAACAAACAGTAGAAATTGAGCAGTTGAGAGATTTCCACGAGAGGGCACTAGCTGCAAGAGAAACTGCCTAAAAAGTCCACGGAAATGAGTGGGGCTGTGGCCACTTCCAAACATCCCACTGTCCCTTCCATGCAGGAAACTCAATTTGGGGAAAGTTAGGTTTCTTTTTATATTTCTTTTTGCAGGATTTCATTAAGCTTCTTGGACAACAAAGGAAGCATTGCGTTCCAGTTTGGTTAACCGAGCCTTGCAAAGCCACCAGGACCTCTTTGGAAGCAATGCCTTGCTTTGGGAGCAGCCAGAAAAGATGTTCCCTCTCTCTTTTTTAAAAATTTTTAGGTCCATCTCTCTCTGCTTGCCTTTCTGTAACAACCCAGGACGTCTCTCTGCGAGCCCCAAGGTGCTGTGCTCACCATGCTCTGTGCACGCTCTGGCTCAGCCAGCATGATTCTCCCAGCCAAGCCACGTTCAGTTGCTGAGGAGGATGTACTTCTCCATGGCGTCTCCTACCTAGCCAAAAAATACCACTACTGATGGAAACTTGCTCTGTGCCACCAACTTCAGTGCCCTGCACTGGCTTACCATGATATTTTATTTATTTTATTTCCTTCATGTGCATGAACTGCAAACCTTGTGATTGTGAGAGCTGTGGATGCTGCCAGAGCAGCTAGATAGGGTCTTCAGACCCCTTCCTTGCTCCATAAGCAAAAAGGAAACCAAGCATCATGGCTCATATTGTTAGTCAATGCTATGAGCAAAATGCTCTAACGGCTTCTCTTGCCTTCCTGTCTTGAGCAAGAGTTATTTCCACACCATCACCAACACAGCTTCGCTCAGCCCAGGGGCAGAGGCTGGTTTGCAGAGGGCTTTAACTGGTGTCTCGGCGGTGGGCCAGGGATGTCCGAAGAGCCAAAATATTTGCTTCAGTGGGGGTTGGGGCTAGTTAATAAGGGAGCATTGCCCCAGATCCACAGCCAGCGCAAGGTGAGGTGGCACAGCCATACCTGGAGAGGGGTGGCCAGCAGGTTGTTTACAGTGCGAGGAGCTGATTTAATTAAGAGAAATTTCACCATGGAGGTTTATGTTTTGGTCATGGGCCAAGAAGTCTGAGTGTATTTTAATTCTGACAAATTAGAAGAGCAAAGACTTAACTTACAAAAACCCCAGCCCTTTGAAAACAAGAAAATTCCTGGGTGAACTGTGGTTGCTTGCTCCCGCAGAGACCAGCTCCCCATCCCATCCCAAAGAGCCTCTCCATCCATCCCACCTGCAGACCCTGTTGCGTGGATTTGCAAAGCCTGGAGCACAACAGGCTTCAGGACCAGAAAGTGTATATAAAAACACTACACCAGCATGCTGACATCATTGCATCACCCCCTTCGGAGTAATTTTCCTGCAGATAAGAGTACAATCCTTCTCAGGCAGAAACCATCAAGCCATGTGGTTCAGGCTGATGCCCTATTGCCCTGCCAGCACCTTTTTTATCCCATGGAGAACAGCTTCTGTTGAAGTGAAAAGTTTCTTGAAAAATTATGAATACAGACTGAACCTGCCCTTTTGCATGCATGTGCTGCATCCTCCCTTTCTTCCTTCTCCTTTTCCAAATCTCTCTAAGGCTGTGACAACACTTTCAGGGAGGAAACACACTAAAAGGGAATATGCTTCTTTTTGCATGCTTTACCCTTTTTGCATCACCAAAATAAAATACAGCAAAATGTGTATTTCCAGGTTTATTATAAATCTGGAAGGTTTGGATGCTGCTCCTGGGGTTGTCCAGAGTCAGTGGAGGATGAGCTTGGCCCCTGTATGTTGGCATCATCCAGCACCTCTGGACAGTGACTGAGACTGCCTGGGCTAACATCCAGGGATACCATGCAGTCATTTATTTTATTCGGGAGATTCTCTTCAATTCAAGCACCAAAAGAAGACTCCAGACTTGGAAAAAAGCTGAGCACATTGGAAAATCTCTCCCAGTGGCAAAGCCAGCTATGTTAAATTAATGGGAAAACTCGACTTGAAAGGATCCTGATTTTTCTTTGGCCCACAGGCTTGAAAAATCACTTGAAGACGTATCTACCAGCTGCCACAGAAGTGTAAAGTAAATTTAATGTGATTTTTATTCAGGTCCCAGCAGCAATAGCATGAAAATCTCAACAACTTGTTTGTGCCTTGTATGAATTTTAATGCAGTGACAGAAATGGATGCCAGTTCTGCTGTCTTGGACAGTCCCAATGAGCCATCGGTTGTTTTCAAAGTAATAACAAGGCACTTCCAAGAAAGATTAACAGAAATGTCGTGACAAGGCTTTATTTTCCTAGTCATTTCCATGTGCCGCCTGTGATCTGGAGGTAGCCGCTGGAAAGATGATTACAAGAAGTTTCCCTTTCTCATCTGCTTCAAAAGATTTGCAGGGGAACAAAAGAATCATGATGGGGAACATAAGATGTAACACAGTGATATGGAACAATAGGAAAGTTAATTTAATGTGAAAGTTAAAGAAAACGGCAGTAAAGGGTCAAGTCAAACCTCTCCACACCCTTCCCAGTCCCCTCAGTACCCTGATTCTTATTAGCTCTGCCTGATTGGAGCAAAGGCTGTGTCTAAATACATTATTTCCTTCCATGACATCAAAGCTTGTTTTACAAACGCCTCGTTTTTAGGAGTTGCACCCAACAGAAAGGAAACAGAGAGCAGCAGATGGGAAATTGCAATTTCTTTTTTCCAAATATTTTTTTTTATCGTTTCATTTTGATAGGGGTGTTGGTTTTAACTCCAATAAACAAGAAGCTCTCTGGGATTTTTTTTTTTTTTTTCCTTCCTCACCCTTGTGTTATCAACTCAGACCTTGGTCTTGGTTGTAGAAGTTTTTATTACAGCATGGTGGTATAATTACAGAAAAATCCCTAAATCAGGGAGTCTGGGGAGCTTGGAGACCACAGAGGCCATGGCAGAGTGACCGGTGTGCTATGAGGTGCTGAGAGTTGTCCACACAGCTGTCCTTGCCTTGGGCTGTGCATCCTTCTGCTGCTGCTCCAGAGCAAATCTCCCCGCCCCAGGCTGAGATCTGGGAGTCGGCTGAGCCCCTTTCTGCCCACCCTGAACACTTCCATCCACCTCCTCTTGTTTTCCCCAGGAGTAAGCAAGAGTGATGGCTTCTGCCAGCAGCTCTGGAGGCAAAGATTGCCCTTTCTTAACCTGCCAAGGGAAAAAGAGACCCTGTGTGTATTTAACCTAAACTTTGTTTTTATGACTTTCTAGGCATGTCTGTGCATTTTCCTGTTTTCGCTTTGTTCTGCAGGATCCTCAGCCAAGTTTCTGTCCCCTCCCTAGCTCCTGGGCTAGTGGTTCTTATTCTCTGCATATTTTAATCCTCTATGGCAAAGACCTTCACTATCTTTGAGCAACGTAACAGCTCTTCTCGCTGCATCTGCTACCACGCTGTTCCCTTGCTTGGAAATCCCTGAAATCCTGCAAATTGGGAGTATAAAGGGGGGGATCCCTGGTCCAGTGTAGGGTGTTCAGGCGTATCAACCATCCAGCATGGGATGTGGAGTGGGAAGATCCCAAGTTAAGCACAGGGTGTTTGGGGGATGGAATGGAGGGTTCCTGGTCCAACACAGGGCATTTGGGGGATGGAGCAGCACCCCCTGGTCCAACTGAGGACTCTGGGGTATTTGGGGGTATGAATTATGGAGGGCCCCTGGTGCAGTAGGGAGCATTTGGAGGATGGAGTGGGGGGTCCCTGGTCCAGCTGAGGCATTTGAGGGATGGAGCATGCCTGTGCAGGAGCCCCACAGCAGGCTGCAGCCCCTCTCCAACCAATGCACAAGGCATCCCAGGGGTGCTGCTCACACTGTGAGCCCAGGGGCTTCCTCAGGGCCTCGTGGCCACTTTTGGTCCCAGCTTGTGCTGGGGCTGGCTGGGGGCACACCTCTGCCCTGAGCTGCCCCACAGCATCGTCTGCCTGCAAGGTGGGATGAGCCTCCCATGACAGGGAGGGAGATACTCCTGAAGAAACTGCTCTGTCCAGCTCAGCTTCCCCCATCCTAACAGGAGCATGATGCATTGCCATGTCTCCTGGTGCACGCTTTTAAATCTGCTAATCTCCTGTAATCGCACGCGTGTTAAAAAACACCTGTTCCTCCCACAAAGCCACCAGGATACCAGGCAAAGGTTTGGGTGAGTGTAATAAAAGACGCAATTAGAAAGGCAGTCTTTGATCTCCAGGAGGTAAGGAGTTCAGGCAGCTGTGCTGAAACCTCTCCCGCAGTCACTCTTCGACTTTGGTAACATCCTAACAAAGAAGATCTTGTATCCACGACGCCTTGTTATGACCCTTCTTCCCAGCCCATGGCCACCTGTCCTTCCCCGCCGCCAAAGCACGCTGCCTTTGGGGTCCCTTCCCCGTCACTGCTAGTGGAGGGGCACGAATTGGATTTCACGGCCTCGACGCTTGCTGAGAGCTGCCGGGCTTTGCTCCTGATTACTCAAAGTCTGCGCTGCAATGGCCCCTTTGTTCCTGCAGCCCTGCCTGCCAACAGCTGGGTTCTCCATCCAGCTGTGTCGGGATGCAGGCGAGGGAGTGGGGGTGCAGGTTGTTGCACAGGACCCCCTGTGCGCATCCCTGGGGACCCCGAGGGAGGCACATTTCCCATTCTGTGCAGGGAGAATAGCCCGTGATCCATCCGATCTGCATCTCATGCAAGGATGCTGTCAGCTAAAGAGCTGGTCCAGAAGAGATCAAGGATTAAAGCTTCTTCTGATGAGATGCTTTTGTGAGACTGGAAGAGGAAATGTGTTGCTTGTTTGCTCTTTGATTTCCAAGGATCAGCTCAAATCTGCTTCCTATTAGCAGGATCAAAAAGCCAGAAAATGGTACCATGACTTCCAGGGGCCATAGAAATCATTAGATCAGACCCTGGGTATCTCTGGGTATGGAAGGAACAAGAGTGAGATGCTGATACTTTGCTGCACCCAGCAGTTTGCTGTCCATTTTCAGTGTTACCTTTTCTCTTTAAGCCTTTCCAAGTTTATATAGTTATATTGCAGTCCCCTGTGCTCTTAACCCTCCCCCAAACACCCCAGGGTGTCACCACAGGGTCCAGAGGCAAACTCTTCCTTGCAGCTGGGCCACTATGAGGACCATGCCTTATGCCAAAGATTTATTATTCCCCTATTAACTATTCCATCTCTGCATCAAAGGATGTGCTGTCCTGGGCTGCAAGTAGCTGCTCTTTCAAAGCCTGTGGTAAGAAAGCAGAGCAAAAATTAAAGTCACATTTAGCGTGTTTAGCAGCAGAGTTGGGGCACTGGTGGTCCAACTTCTGTTCTGCAAGCTGAGAGTTGGAGAGGGACACAGCAGGACAAGATATTTGACTTTTCATCCAAAGAGACTTTCTCTGGCTTTACAGCAGCATCAGAAAATCAGAATTTAGCTTAGGGGAAGGTTGTGGCTCCCCATGCTGACTTTCAGCCTTAGCCAGCCCTGTTGGTGGCCACTGTGCTCCCCAAGGAGCCAGAGGACTGCAGCCCAAAGGCAAGCCCAGGCCACCAGACTGCCTTTACGAGAAGAAATGCTTGTCTCTCCCTGTGCCTGTCCTGGAAAGCCTGAGCTTTTGTCTCTGCATCAGCAATACACCTGGGTCTGTTAAACGTCAGATAACCAAAGCACTAGAGATTGCATCGCTCCAGAAAGTCTCACCTTGGCAGGAGCACAAACCCAACCTTGTAGGTCCTTTCCATCCCTAATTTCCATGGGTCTTTGTTGGCAAGATGGCAAGGGGAAGTACTTCTTAAAACAAGGATAGGGAGGGGAAAAAAACTTCTGGTCTTTTACAATTTATTTCCCATAAATACTGGAATGAGGCAGGTCTGAAAAGGAAGAGAGATGGATATAAAACAAGAGGGGGAAAAAACTACTTGGAAAAGAAATCAAGCATGCCACATGGAATAAATATTTCATGGCTCAGACAGGCACACCCCAGGCTTTTGGTCTGAGCCCCTGTGATGGAGAGGTCACTTCCCATCACTTGGTGACTTCCTGCGCTGGGAGGAGAGGATGTCCTCAGAGCTCCCTTCCTGTCTCGCATAGGACACATCCCTGCACTCTGCAATGGCAAGGTCTTGAAAAGCCCATATGCCTCAAAAACCATAATTTTGCAGCATCTTTACTTCAAGTCTGAATGTGTGTGGTGGGATGCCCTCCTTCTGTTCCCCACCAACTGTGCCAGTCTGAAAAGGGTCCTGTCGTGGGGATCTGTCAGCTCCATGGGGTGGGGATCAGGGATCAGACCTGCCACACTGCATGTCTCCAAAGGGACAGGGGAAGAGTTTGGCCACCAGATCCTTGCAGCCTACTACCAGTCTCTCATATGGCTCATGTTTGCTCAGATTGTCCCTCAAGTTTGCTTCAGGCAGGGCTTCCCAGGTAAAAAAACCAACCCCTTTCTTTATTTATTTATTTTATTTTCATGGAAAAGCCCAGAAGAAAGGGAATCCAAGAAGGAGAGACAAAGACACCTCCACTCATGGGAAAAAAACCTATATTTCTTACCATGATCCAACATGATTTTCACTGCACACCCGATGTAGAAGGGTGGGATCTCCTCCCCACACATCCCAGCTGCCCACACTTACCTGGGGTGATGCTCCTTGCTGGCTGCAGGATGAGACTGAAAGGTTTTTGTTAGAGAAGCTTAGAATTTAACAAACTTCACACATTTTTATAAATATTTTTTATCTCAAGGAAGGCAAACACTGTCCAGGAGAAGCTTTGTTTATCTGAAAAACAAGTCTTCCGTCAACCACAGGGGATCTTTGCCCATTATGAGTGATGTGAGGTGTGAGCCAAAAATATCTCCAAGCCTCCCTGCTGTTCAGGGCTGTGTTTTGTGTGCTGAGCTGGGAATTTTTCTTGGGCAAGTGCAAATCTCCCCTCCTGAAAAGGCTGTGGACATACCCTTATCTGCAGAACAATAATACGGTTTTATTCTTTATTAATTTCTCCTGGGAAGGATAGGCCAGCCAGTTAGTCCTGGTTGAGATCATGATTTTGTGTAAAATGACATTTTCTTGGGAAAAAAAATACAAAGGAGAGTGAAAGGAAAAGGCGTAGACACAGAGACCACAAGCTGGGCAGACCCTATGCCGGGGTCGGGGGGGGACGACACATGCACCAGCACCAAAACCACCTTAGAAGGGCTGGAGATGCTGCTCTATAAGTTGCTGATGGTGCTACAGGAGCATTCCTTGATGTGGGAGCATCCACGATGCTGGCAACACAGGACCATCCCTCCTCCTGACATTTTCTCAAGATCTTAGGCTTTTGCAGGATTTTCAGGTGGCATTGGATGTGAAAAAAAAAAATTAAAAAAAAAATCAAGGGAAACCTGACCAAGATGGACATCTCCAGAGCCCACCCATTCTGCTCTGCTATGACAGTGAGCAACAGTTTCTGAGCGAATTACCCATGTCCCAGAATAATGTTGCTGCCAAGGTGACCCATGCAGACGCCCCATCCTGGGTGCAGTGGGACGTGAGAGAGAAGTCTGGTGGTGCAGAGGATCGTGCCCACAGCCTGTGTTGGGGCGAAGCAACTGCTACTGCTTGCTGCTGCTGCTCCCCATCTCTTGCCAGTGCAGTGCAGGGCTCCAAAGCAGGCAAAAGCCATCTCTAAAACAAGTCACCTGAGGAGCATAAAATCTGAGCCTTAAAGAGGAGGTTGAGCCAGAATAAGTGCAATTCATACATGGGCTAAGCATCACCAGATGCATCTATGGACTAAGCATCCACATCCACTAAGATGTGGATAAGGAGGAAAGGGATTAAAAAGGAGCTAAATATAGGTCTTTAAGTGTGGGTTTCCCATCACTAGACAGACGTGAGCCCACTAGTGCTGCGGAACACCCTGCAGGAGCCATTTGCAGAGAGCTGGCAAGGGAGTCAGTGAGCTGCAGCTGGTGTAAACCCCCCTGTATATCTGCCTCCGTCTCCATGTCAGAAAGGATAAGACTGGACACAGCCAGCTGGAAAAAAGTCCCCAAAGCACTGAGTAAAATCTTGCCAGGCTATTAGCATCACTTGTACACATCATCCACACTGATGCATCCCAGACTGTGTGCATGGCACTACCTTGGAACAAAATAGGCTGCTGCTATAACAACCCTTTGATGGAGGGGAAACTGAGGCACGGTTTCTGGCTCAGCTTGGTCTGAAGCCAGGACTTTGGTTTTCTTAATTTCCTAATCATCCTGGTGGGCAGATGTATGTACAGGACTTTGGGAATACCAGCCCCAGCCCTGCTCTCTGCTTCTTACTGGAAACAGCCCCTTTTACATCTGTAATGTGACAGCAGTGTAGGTAGATGGGCTTTTAGCACAGGCTGGGCCATCAAATTTAAGAGGAATATAATAATCAATGAAGGTAAGTCAGTTGTTTAAAAGACTGAAGCAATATCAGTAAGCATTGAAATTATTTTCTAAAAAAAGAAACATGCACGCTCTATAAATGAGGAACTGAAAGAATTTATTACAATAACAAGAATACAATTGTTTGATAGATTTTCCTCGAATGGTTTCCAGACTAATGGCTGGAGCAGGAGACCAATAAACAAGATCCCTAAATTCAGCTTTCACTTCTGCCTCTGAACTGGCACATAACATCACAAGCCCTGCGGAAGGCCTAACCTCCAGAAAAACTCAATGCAAA
Source organism: Athene noctua (assembly GCF_965140245.1). Taxonomy (NCBI): domain Eukaryota; kingdom Metazoa; phylum Chordata; class Aves; order Strigiformes; family Strigidae; genus Athene; species Athene noctua. The sequence continues at coordinate 29,484,845 of NC_134043.1, read as the reverse complement.
AGTTCATCTGCCCTTGGAAAAAACAACTAACTCCATCCAAGCCTCCGCTTTGTCATGGGAGATGTCTCCCAGTCATCAGAAAGTACAGCTGAGAAATGAAATCCTTTCTTCACCTGCCAGACATTGCAAGCAGGATTACCTTTCGATGCAAGCACTTCTGCTGATGCTCTGGGGCTTTTTCCGGCATGTAAGAGCTTCCGGAGAGCAATGCCAGCGGAAAAAGAGCCACTCAAAATGAAACAGAAAGTTGCTCTCTTTCCACTCCTTTGTATAATCTTAGAAAATTATTGTTAAATCCCCACATCTCCAGCTTCTTTGAATGTCACTATTACTGGGAAAAGCTACCTTTGTGTTAATCTGTGTTTTGTCACTCTGATGTGGTTTAGCCTAGCAATGTCATACTCATGATACCTTAATTCTGATTAAGCCTGTTTGGAGATGGCAATGAAGCTGCCACCGTTAAAGATGGAAGCATTACCCTGATGGGGACTGCTTTCTTCACCTCCCATCCAGCTCTCCTCCCTCTTCACACCCTTCCCTTCACTGGCACTTAAATGCTTTTAATGGGGAATTTCTTCATCAAAAAGGTATTCAAAACTAAACTGAAACTGCCCTACAAGCACATCTATCTTTTCCAGAGGGCTGGGGAGAGACATGGCAGGGATGACCAGCCCCACCACTGCTTAGGATGGGACTCTCTGGGAGCCCTTCTCAGGGTAGGTGTTTTGGGATGTACCCAGCATTTCCATAATTCACTTAACTGTTTAATTTAAGCCAAGGAGTTGTTTATTCTGTAAGAACACTGTGCTTTTATGAGCCATTTATTTACAGTACATGGCATTCCCCACGTGCATGACCTGCTGACGAGCATAGGAGAAGCTTATTTATTTTGGAGCCTTGTCCAATTTACATTAACCACTGAGCAAGAACCCATAAAAAGACTGGTGAGCAGAGCAGAGCCAGCCTGTGGGCTCTGACAACACTGCCATTATAAGGTCTTATGCAACCCTACCCCGTAAACGTGCACTCCGGATGACCCAGACAGATGTGGCCTGGGAGCAAATCTGATTTACGTGGGTCTTTTTTTAATGTACGTCCCACAGGTGGGAGCTACCTGAGAGGCATAGGGCCAGTGACCCCACACCACCGGTCGCCATCCCCTTCTTCCCACAGGGTGTGCAAAGATGGGGGAGAAGAAATGCAGGCACATCTCAGTGATGGACATCCCTCGGGAGGGATCCAGTCATAGGCACATGGAAAGCACTGGCTTGGGGATGGAAAAGAAGGGTCAATCCCATGCTCATATTTATTTGGCACCATGGGAAGTCAGGTTTCCTTGCTGTGCCTCTATTTCCCCCTCTGTGAAGCAGGATGGTCCTGCTTTGCACAAAGCCCCATAGACAAAAAGACATGATGCAAATGCTCACCAAACACTCCGCAGCACCATTGTCTCCAGCAGAAACTTGCTCTTGTTTTATCCCATTTTCAGATAATCGTTATGCTTTATGAGGACAAAACTAAGATTTGGGAATTGTTTTACAGGATGTGTTTCCCTCTGTGGCACCTCAAAGCGCTCTTAGGGAACCCTGAAACACCAAACATCTGGGCACAGTAACAAATAATAAGAAACAACAGTATGTTCATTGTTTAGCAGCCTTTTATAATCTTTTAAATGATTTTTAAATAAACTGGATTGAAAATAATGGAAATTTCAGGTCCTGGAACCCATTATTCCTGCATGCCAAGCCTGATGCCGCTAAGTGCAACAAGGACCCTGAAGTTAATGAAATTCCTGCCTGAACAAACTTTTATCATGCTGTTTAGTAAAATGACTCGTGAATCATAAAAGTAACATCACTCAAGCTGTTAAAATGTCTTCTGTGGAAAGTAAGGCAAAGGAGCAGGAGGAATATATTTGTTAAATTACATATAACCAGTAATATATATTTAAAATATATCTTTATTAGGTTAGTTGAGGTTTAAGGCATGAGGGTGAATTGATCAACTGCTGTGCCAGCAACTGAAGTCTCCCGTTTTCCTGGGAGGCTGAAAAATTTTAACTGATTTTCATACAAAATATCCATCCATCCATCACCCCACCACGCCTGGAAAGGGTCCATTTCTGGAGAAGCTTTCTGTAACAAAATGTTTCATTGACAGTCAAGTGAATAAATAACCAAATCATTTCAAAGCCCCCAAAGGAGGATTTTTCTTGAAGAACACATTTTAGATGATAGTGTCTGCCCCGTTCCTAAAATTCCTGATAATCTTCCCATTTTGACCAAAGATCTCTTTTGCACGAAAGGAGTTTTACAGAGAAAAAAACCTTCCAGCCGGCCCTAATTAAGTTCTGCTTTATCCTGATGAAGCACATTTCTAGAGCTGGATTTTCAAAGCCCTTGAGTCTGTTCCAGCTTCCCTCCAAATGGCTGGAAAATACCCTCAGAGGTAAGTACTGATTGCTTTTGGAAGCTCTTGCAGGTGATATACATTGATTATTGACATCATGTCCTGCTCTTTCCCAGGGGACACATGGGATCAATTAATCCTTCTTCTGGTGGATAAGAGCTGGAAGCTCTGAGAGTGTTAATTTTAAGATCTGTATATTCCAGCTCCCCATCCCCTCCCTCCCTACCCCTGAAAGTTTTTTAAAGAATTTAGCTGGAATTTATTTTCAAGGTCACTTATGCACAGTGCCTGTGAGTAATCTACCCTGACTGGCTGGATAACTTTGACTGCCATTTATCATTTTCCCTCTTCTTTTATTTATAGAGCTGATTATCGGAGTGCATCCAGAGCCAAGGGCTCCCTTGAAGTCAATGAGGTTGTGCCAGTTACACCCGCAGAGGAGGCGAGGGAGATGACATAACCCCAACACATTTCCAGAAGGTGTCGTTGACGCAAGGACCCTTCTCCTGCAGGGAAAGGGCACAGCAGGAGGTGGACAACATCCAGCACCACCTGGCTTTAAGCTCGTGCCTAACTCTTAATGAGGTGCAGGGGATTTAGACCTGTGTCCATGCACTTTTTGAATACAGGTGAACCTGTGCAAGCCTGGTTCTGGGCTCAGAAGAGTTGTAAAGGCACTTGCTGCATGAGTAGGATTGAGGTGGGGGTGCCCAGGAGCCTGGAGATGGTGCAAGAAACTGTCATCTCCCTGACACTGGGCTAAGCAATGGGAGGCTATTTTATGTGGGATATGTTAAAGTGATTTCTAGACTTCAGGCTGGGATAGAGACCCCCGCCCCTTAACAAACACCCCCAAAACCTGGCTCTCACCCACACCTCTCCCTTCCCTGTGAAACCACTACGTTATTTGAGAAGAAAACGATTTCCCCTGGAGAACACTGGTCTGCTGTTGAGCAACAAAGGCACAAAAAGTATTTTGGACTGGAGGTTTAAGGGAGGATTCTTGGAAGAAATCACTTTTTCTCCTGCTGCTCCACTGACATAAGCCTGGAGGGCTTGCTGCTTTCTTTCCTCCTACTTAACATCATTGGAATTGTCACTTCCAAGCCCGTGCCTTGGAAGATCCCAGCGCTGCACAGTCCCAGACTCAGTTCCATCCCACCTACAGGTTATTCAGATCTCCGGGAGCCCCAGCAACACCTCACTACTCTTTGCATCCATCCTACAGCTCGATATGAGCTGTTGAGCACAGGCAGATGGAAAAACACCAGCAGGAAGGCAGTCAGTTGATATCTTTAGCACCTGCAGAGGCTTCAGCCTGGAGGGTAGGTGGAGGGATGAACACCTTGTGCCATTTCTGGGTGGAGGGGAGGATGGAGCATGACTGATATCATGGCACAGCCATCTCCCAACAAGTCTTTCTCCCCATGCAGGCATCTCTCCAACACATTGTAATTTTTGCCATGGGCATTAGACCCCAGCAAGTCTTTTTAGAGTCTTCTCCATCACTTCTGAAACTATAATACCCGAGGCTGATATTGAGCAGCCCTCTTCAGAGAATAATCTTAAAAGGCAGAGGAAGGTCTCTCAGATGATGGGAAGATCATTACCTCCCAGGTGATGTCTGTCCAAATAAAAGAATAAAAACTGGTCAGACGCCTCCTCCAGCACTTCTGGAGAAGACTACTCTTGTGGGTAGTGGCAATCACGGAGACCAGGGGCTGCTCCAATTGGACCAGCAGCATGATGCAAATCTGAGGGGCAGCTCATCCAGCCCATGTTCCCCACACACCAAAACCTCATTTGCTTCAAACAAGCCCACGGAGGTGCTTCTTTTTGCAGGGGATGAGCGGTGCCTCTGTTGACTCCTCATGGGGTTGGTGTGGTTGCCTGTTCCTCCACGTTTGCCAGCAAGTTTAAAGGTTTATTAAGTCCTTGGGAGCTCAGCCTGCATATGAGTGCTGGGTTAGGTTTAGTCCAAGCCTGAGGCTGATTTAGACATGGGTCAGAAATCCCTAAGATGGAAGGAAGGTGGGTATGTGCTTACATATCAATGAAAAACTTGTCACTGATGCTGCCTTTCTCCATAGCTGCGAGTCCTGGTCCCCTCCAGATTGCACCACGCTAAAAGCATCACAGAAATGCCTTGGCTTGCACCAACTATGAGATGTTTTGACCCTGATGTCAGTCCCAGTGTAAAGCCAGAGCATGGCCAGGGGGTCTGAGCTCACTTGCATCCCATCAACCGAAGGCAAGGCAGCCATGTGAAGGAAATAATTGCCTTGTTTTCCAGCTCTGCAGGTGAGGGGACTGCATGTAAAAAAGGAATCTGAGGGCTGACACCAATGCCTCTGACCAGCTGCCCCCAGGAAAGGAGAAAATGTTTCATTTCATTTGGAGAAAACAAGGGATTTAGACTCTGTGTTCAGTACGTAGCACCTTCTTCATTAGGGAAGTGGGAGAAAATGTAGTATCATGGTGAGTCCTTAACAGGGCTGATACCACAGCTCCTTTTGGGGAGAGAGGGAGGGAGGCACAGATGGATGGATGGATGGATGGATGGACTGACCCTAATCACCTGCGGTGCATCCTCCTGCTAGTCTTGGCTCTCCACGCAAATGTGGGCACCACTGAGTGTATCCACAGAGTGCTCAAGTTCCCGTGAGGGGATTGCAGTGTCCTGGCTGTACCCTGTTTGCACCGGGGAGGGGTCCTGCTGCCCCAAGACCTGTGCTGCTGCTTACTGGTGCCAAGGGAAAATGTTTCCCCTCCTCTAGCTCATTAATACCACCTGAGTCCACCTTAAAACACTGACCAGATATAGGTATAAAACTTCAGAGATGGTTGAACACAGAATTGGAAATACAGTTGCAAAAAACCCTTCACAACCATATGCAAAAAACCTCAGAACATCAGTGTATACCTGAAACCTTTCTCCACTTGTCTCCTGAGGTTTCTCTGAGTCTTGTCTCCCTGTCCCTGAGTGCTGCCTACCTGAACCAACTCCATCCCTGGGTTTCTGTTCCTTGCTTCTCCTTGGCACTTACTGAACATAAATAAAGCCTGGAACCCCCTTCCACCATTTCCCTTCTCATCCAGAGCCATTCCTAGCCTGGAAAGGCAAATGGAGCTTCATTCTGTGTGCCTGGTTCTCCTCAGCTGTGAAGAGCTGATTTTTCAGCCTCAGCCATCAGTCACCCTGCAAGGAAGGAGCTGACTCTATAGGACTTTGCAGGCCGTTATCTCATGAGGGGTTGTTTTGCCTTGTTCCCTTTTAAAAACAGAGAGCATACACGGTATTTAATGAAACAGATGGCTGGCTTGGCGCTCAGACCACTCCGTCCCCACCATCCCACCCCCGCACGTGGGCTTGCAGCAGTGTTGGGGGTTCATGACCTCGCAGATGGTCTGGGTAAACACAGTCCAGGAAAGCAGGAGGGAGGGAAGGAGGGATGGATGGATGGATATGGATGGGTGAATGGATGGGGTAAATGCTCCAGGTCCTCCTGCCTTGCATGTGGTGGTCAAGCATTCAGTACTTCATGAATCTGGGGGGAAAAAAGGTCTTCATCTCACAATGACTTATAGGTGAAGCACCCAGCCACCCTGCTGCAGCTTTATTTTTCATAAAGGCAAGTGTTTCAGCCGGAATGTTTCACAGCTGCACTGAAAGTCATCAGTGTCCAAACACTGGAAGAGTTTTGGAGAGGGCAGATGAGGAGGTGAAGGTACTTACGGTAGTCCTGGAGAGCATCAGGTTCACGCTGGGGATCTCTTCTGGTTTTCTCTTCCATTTTCCTTTTGCTGTTGAGCTTGTTCTCCTGTAGCAAGCACATCTGACTGCAGGCAGGCAAGGATCCATCCTCGGTCCAGATGTCCAGGGGCTTCCCAGCCCAACCCTTAGCTGTGCCAAGCAGCTCTCCAAGCTGGCTGCAGGGCAGATGTGCTAAGACAGAACCACTGACCCTACACCCTTCCTGCAATCCCCCCAGGCCCTGGCAGGCAGGACCCGGTGTTCCCCGAACAGCATGTTCCCTGGGTCAGGGTCATCCCTGGTTTGTCCCAGTCTGGCCCAGATTTCCAAGGCAGGTTCAGAAAGGGGGGCCAGCATGGAAAGCAGCTGAGCAGGCTTGATTCCAGACCGGTGCAGCTGGGGAAAGTTTATTTTGCTAAGCTGCTACTGTCCCAAGGCTATTAAAGGCACGCTTGGTGCATTAGCCCCTATTTAAGCCATGCTGGTGAAACGCAGGATGGGCCAAGCATCATGGCGAAGACAGGAAGAAATGCTTTTTTTTTCCTAATCTAGCCTCAAAAAGATGCGCTGCCCCTTTGCCCGAAGAGCTGCTGCAACTTGGACCCAGCACCCACATCTTTGCCACTGGCCCCGATCCCAGCACTCCAAGCAGCTGATGTGGGGGCTGTGCCCCACTGTGTGGATGGCTTGTCCCCACGTGCCCAAGAAGGAGCAGCCTCATGAGTACTGCACTGGGAAAATCATGGTTAGCAGCTTCCCCGGGTGGGATTTCAGCCCCTGGCACCAACATGCACTGGCCTACAGATTAAAATCATGCACCAGGTTTTAATTAATGTAACTTGATCCCAGCAGGCTTCAGTGCATCGGGAAACAGCATCCCCTCCCTTCCCGTCCCCTTCCTGACGTGTGATTTACAGTGGGGCTGAGCAAAACACGATCCACCGTGAGAAACCCCTTTACCAATTGCAGTATCCCTTGGGGCTTGCAGCTGAGACCTTGCAGAGGCATTACACTTGTGGCAAGAAGAGGAACTGATTTTCTTGGGGCTTCCTTATCTGCAGTTGGCAGCAGGAAGCTCCCAGTGTTGAGGCCACCACAGTGCATGGTCTTGTGGCTGCTGTCACAAGCCTCCTTCGTAATTTTTTATGTGCTTTTAATGGCTGTGTTAGGATATGGTGAACTGGCTCACCCTTAACACAACTTCTTGCAAAATCTACCTTTTTGATTCCAGATTTTATTAGTGGTGTATATTTATAAACCCTGTGCATAAAACTGATGCTGCCTTCATCCAGAGGAACTGTTGTTTCCCTCCTCAAATACGCTTGTACAAACCCTTGGGCACCTTATTAACTGTTAAAAAGATTAATAGCAAAGAGCAGGTATCGGTGCAAAAGCCCAGCCAGATGCCTTCTCTGATAACCCCTGTATTATTTGTGTTTTGGTCTGACTATTTACCAAGTCAAGCAGCTCCTACAGCCTACCCTGGGGTAACACCAGGAGTGAGTACAACCCCTTACCTCCATGTAACACAGGCTTTTAAACCTTATTTCTTGAGTATCTTCAAGTGCATGTGTTCTCCTGCCCTCCGCAGTTCTGTAGCTTTTGTATTAGCTAAGGGCTGGACAAAGCGCATCCCAGGAGGTTTAAAACACCACGGCTTGGAATCAGAGCAAACAGCCATAGAACGCCAGACACTGCAGGAGCAGATCTTCAGATGACAAATACCTTTGAACCAGGATGGTGATGCAGTCAGAGAAGCAGATAATAATATTTATGGAGCTACAAGCTTTTGAGAGGAAGAAAATGAATGCTGGGTGACATAATACATCCTAGGCTGCCCACATTATGCAAGGAGCGCAAATTCCACTGAACAAAAAGCAGCTGTAACCATGAGACAGCAGCCATTCACCCCTCATTTCAAAAGGTGAGCCTAAGAAAAGCCCCTCAGGTAAATATATCCACTGCCAGAAATGGATAGCTGAATACGTGTAAATGCATGCTGGGATTAAAGGTAAATCTCTCTGTCTATATATAATAGTTTCATAAATCACTTTGTTTTCTTGTTCTTGCTGCCCTCTCCACATTTCATTCATTACCTTGTTTTCCTCTCACTTTCTGCTTGCAGCGCCTACAGTGAGGCTCCAGTGCTGCCTTTACCAAGATAATAATTAGGAAGCCTTTTCTTTAGTAAGAATTTAGAAATATTAAGTATTCTACCCATTGCTGTTTCAGTACATAATATTCCCTTTTTGACTACATTCCTTAAAAAAAAAAAAAACAACAACCCAGTCAAAATCAAGCACTGCAGGTGGGTGGGAGAGAGCATCTGTCCCCAGCCTTCGATCCGGCTATGGTGGCTGGTATAACATCCCGGTCCCATCTTGCTGAGGAGAAAATGGGGCTGCAAGAGCTGGCCAGGGCCCAGCTCCAAATGTAACTTTGGAAACATCTTAAGAAACTCCTGTAAATGAAATTCAGAGAAGAGGGCTGTGTCTGAGTCAGTCCTGGCAGAGGGGAATCTGCCTCTGAAAGGGGCTTTTCCCTTGTGTTTTCCTTCTGGCATCCTTCTAATATGACAGCAATTAAAAGCCCTGAAAAATGGATGGAAACAATTTGGAAGAGGTCTCTATTAGATTTGCTCTCATTAGCACTGCAGGCTATTTTTTCAGCTGCTAATTGACAGCTGCCTTCCATATGCAGTGTCAAAAAAATAAAAGCCCTGAGGCATTATACCAGGGTAATTTTAACTGGGGCTGTCTTGTCAGGCATGCGAAGGAGCACGAGAAGGGAGACAGTCATACCAGCCACACAACAGTCACCACCACCAAGCTGATGTCCAGCAGCTCCGATTTCAGGGATGCTGTGCCCTGGCAAAGCAGTGAGATGGGGTGTGTATGGGGACTCAGGACACACCAGGTCCTCCCACTGCTGTGGGACCGTGCTTGGGGGCATTGTGTATGTCCACAGCAAAGAGGGGGTGCTGTCAAAACCCAGAGGGTTTTGGAACCTGCATATTCAACAGCTACTATGAAACACCAAACATGGCTCCAGGCATTTTCCTGGCTGCCCTGGGGATGTCGGGGCAGGTTTTATCATGGTGATGAGGGCTGCAACTACTTGCCCTGCCTTGGGTAAGCTGTGGGAGCCCTCCAAAGCCAAAGGTTTCCACCTACAAAGTGGCTCTAGGAGTAATTCCTGCATCCAGGCAAGTCCTTTGGTCTCTTACCTGGAAGCAGTGCTCCCCCACCTGTACCCACCACCCCATGGCCACAAAACCTGCTCTCACTCTGCACGAAGGTCACAGTGCTTTGCTGAAAAAGTGCCCACCCAGCAGCACTGTACAGTAAGGTAGATAACCCTGTTGAAGCAGACCCATTTTTTTTTGGTGAGCTGGAAAAAGCAGTGAAATTCTTGTGCTGAATGTCAACTGAGTCAGCTAGAAACACAGTTTTAGTAAGACAGTGGTGGAAGGAGGCCCGCATTACTGAGCACTGCCACCATTTCTCAGTGAGATGAAGGAGGAGAGAAAAAGGATCAGCCCTTTCTGGCATGCCTTTTGCCCACTGGTGGGTGTCATGGATGCTCTTTTCTGTTATGAGAAAAACATAGGCCTACATTGAATACAGCCAAGAGATGAATTGCCATGAATTTTCGTGAGGGATTCTTACTTTGCACTGAAAACCCGTATAGGTAGGTTAGCCAGCAGAGCTGGACCTGAAAGGGAGACAGAGGCGCCTGGATGGGTGTCCAGACTCTGGGACGCCATGCAGCGAGCAAGTGGGCGGTAACATGAGATGTTTGCTCAGTGGATTTACACAGCAACAGCCTTGGAAATGACTGGAAAGCCAGGAAATGGAAAAATGACGGTATGCCAGGGTGGGCATTTCTCTTATTTGTTGTTTAAACTGATCTTTCATGAACTGGTGGTTTTCCTTTAGCAGCACTTCCCTGGCACTCAACCCAGACTTACAGCTTACTGAGCGCATGAGATTGCAAAAGATTTTTACAGAAAGGGCTGAAGCTGTTCCCGAATTTCAGCATGGAAGACCACACGGAGTGTCTCTGAGACATAAGAAGCTCCTGGACAGCTGAACTTGGACTTTCTGCCTTGGGGTAAGGATAGCCCAGCTGTTGGGCATGCCCCACCAGGATGCCCCTGCATTTGGCTGACATACCCTCAGCTGGAAACTGTTTTGGCTTTTCTTCTAGCTGAACTGCAGATGTCAACAATGGTAGAAACAGGGAGGGGAAAGCCATCAGTTGGCAACAGTGATAATCCAGCCTAGCTCTTGTGATGCCCTAGGAGATATGTCAAGTCAGTCCACCTTTTCTTTGGAAAGAGATGATTGGTATAGGAAATGCATGCTGAAATATTCTGGCTGGGTGTTAAATAGCCGCTTTCAACTACACCTTTGATCTTTGGAAAATTACAGGTCTGACCATAGCTGCTGGCTCCATTAAGCAAATGCCAGCGTCACATGTCTCCTATTTCCCCTTAGAACTTTCTAGGTCACCACCAAAATGGGAGGGCTCTGGCCCCAGGCTATGGGCTGACCCCCCGGTGCCCAAGCCATGGCACCATCATTTGTCCTGGTCCTCTCCAGATGAGGGATGACTAAAGGCAGATGAAAACCTGGAGGAGCAGAGGGACATGGACAGTGAGCTGGACACCACCATGCACCTAAGTCATTGCCCTATCCCCAGCCAATGCATTCTGGGCAAATTCCCTCCCCGATAAGTAGTGTTTTCAAATGCTAGTAGAAGATTATTTTTTTTCACTGGAGACTACAGTGCCACCAACACAGAAAAATAGGTTGCTCAACACTTGGGTATCTACAAACAGCTTTTTTTCAACCTCTTGGAATGATGTAAGTTAGTTTTCAGGCTCTGGTTTGCAGGTGCTGAGCACTCACTGCTTTTGCCCTGTCAGTGCCAATTATCACAACTTTTGCCAGTGGGTGCGAAAAGCCCATCAGCCCAGTGCATGGAGTTTGCTGTGATTTACAGGCAGCCCGCTGAGTGTAGATCTCACGTCACTTCAAGTAGGAGTATTTTTTACTGTTGTTCCAAGTTGTAAATTTGTCTTTGCATGACATAATTAACAGCATCGCCTCACATGGGCAAGGTGATTTACGGGCATGGAAATAGCTGCAGTAAGGTCATGGCTGGGGAATTTGAGGCAGTGTGGGGGCAGGAGAGCAGCCCGGAGCGGGTGGGTGGGTGAGTGGCTGTCCATGTGGTGCCCCATGCTGTGCCCAAACACCCACGATTTAGAGTCATGTCCCACAGCACAGCAAGAAGAGAGATCATAAGACACAGATACAGCCTCTGCCACCTCAACATATTATTTTACGGTAGTTGTCAGGTGGAGAGACTATTGCATCAAAGAAATCATTCCTTGGGCATAGGGAATAATGAAGATTTTCCCCAAACCGAGGGCAGGGATTTATCTGAAGCATAAATAACCACTATGTCTGTCAATGCCTCTGTTTCTATTAAAGAGAAATATGTAAGAGATCAAATTCTGAAGCTAACCTAACCAATAGTTGGCTGCACTGCTGACATCTCTACATAGGCTCGTCCCTAAATAACTGAGCTTCAATGCTGGCTGAGAGTTCTCCACTGAAATAGTTCTTTCGGGCAGGCAAATATAATTTCTGCAAACTTTAAATTTTCTGCAGGAAACTATTTTGGAGAATCCATCTTCCCTTGGGAGCAAGCAACAAAATAACCCCTAAGCCAACTAATATTTAATTTCAGTTCAGTTTCCTTAGGATGAAAGCCCTGCAGTTTGTGAAGTTGAACTGAGATGCTAAGTTTCATCCATACAGCATTAACCAAATCTGCAAAAATTTTGCTATGGTGCCATTTATGAGCTGTTATTCAGGCTGGTTCATTTCCCATGATAATTTCCATAGCCCTGTTTACCTGAGGTGCTTGTGAAATAGGATAAACATAGTATATTCCCGGAATCTGAGGTATAAGGGGATATTTAGTCAGGTTTGCAAGCCCTTCACTGCTACAGGCTAGGGATACAAAGGAGCCTGTTAAACCCTGAGCAGTGGTGCTGAGGGTCCCAATTTCTTAACTGCTAAAGGATACAGAATGACAAGATGTGATGCAAAGAGTCACAAACCATGGGAGCGCTGGGACAGAGACTCTTTTATTGTAGCCTTGAGGAGACTATGTAGGTCAGTTGATGGCAATGCTGTAAGAATCATACACTAGTCCCACAGGCTGCCATGTAGGAAATTACTGTTATTTCAAAAGTTATAAGCAACCAGTAATAAGAAGAGGAGCCATAAGACACTGTTTTTTAAACACAGGTAGCCTCATTCACTGTACAGAGTGTGCGGAGTGTCATCTCCGTGTACTTGTTTAGAAGGATTAGCTAAATGGATCTAGGATGTGAGTTCCTGGTCATCTGGATGTACTGGTGTAACTTCCCACATGGACACTTTTATCCTGGTATAACAAATAACTATTTTCATGCAGATGATCTCAGTTTGGAGGAGTTAAAAATAAATCTCTAATCCTATCTTGGAATGAGCATTCCCCTGTGGGACTCCACTCATACGATTATCCTGGGTTAGCTACCAGCATAACAGAGAAGAGAGATCTACTTTTGGTGAGGAAAATATGTTATGCTGGTTCCTAGCCCAGTGAGCATGCCTAGAAGCACAGCACCAATATAAGGTAAGATGCCTACTCTAAATTGCTGCTTGTATCATCCTCTGTGAAGGATGATACAGCAGCTGACATATCAGTCACTCAGGTTTAACTCTAAAACACAGAAAAAGTGCTCTCCCTTCTAGTTTATACCCCTAATACAGGAGACAGCAGTCTGTCGTGCTCTCTGGAAAACTGCTCCTTTAAGAGCATTTGCTGAAGAAGTGATCAGAGAGCAGTTTGCATTGAGAGAAGGCTTCTCCATCCACACCAGAAGAAACCTCACTCACTACTAGCTCATAGCACAGGTGGTCTGCTCAGTACTAACCAGCAGTAAGCAGTCTATACATTAAGTAGAATCGTACAATGGTTTGGGTTGGAAGGGACCTTAAAAATCATCTAGTTCCAAACCCCCTGCCATGGGCAGGGACACCTTCCACTAGCCCACGTTGCTCACAGCCCCGTCCAACCTGGCCTGGAATACTGCCAGGGAGGGGGCAGCCACAGCTTCTCTGGGCAACCTGTGCCAGGGCCTCACCACACTCACAGGGAAGAATTTCCTCCTTATAGCTAATCTCAATCTACCCTCTGCCAGTTTAAAACCATTATCCCTTGTCATATCCCTACACCCACTGATCAAGCGTCCCTTCCATCTTTCCTGTAGCCCCTTTCAGTACTGGGAGGCTGCTCTAAGGTCTCCCCAGAGCCTTCTCTTCTCCAGGCTGAACACCCCCAACTCTCTCAGCCTGTCTTCACAGGGGAGGTGCTCCAGACCCCTGAGCATCTGTGTGGCCTCCTCTGGCCCTGCTCCAGCAGGTCCATGTCCTTTTTATGGGGGCCCCCAAGCTGGACACATCACTGCAGGTGGGGTCTCATGAGAGTGGAGAAGAGAGGGAGAATCCCCTCCTTTGACTGCTGGCCACACTTCTCTTGATGCAGCCCAGCACATGGTTGGCTTTCTGGGCTGTGAGCTCACATTGCTGGCTCATAGTTAGTTTTCCATCCACCAATACCCCCAAGTCCTTCTCCTTGGGGCTGCTCTCAACCCACTCCTCATCCAGTCTGTATTTGTGCTTGGGGCTGCCCCAACCCACATGCAGGACCTTGCACTTGGCCTTGTTGAACTCCATGAGATTCACAAGGTCCCACCTCTCCAGCCTGTCCAGGTCCCTCTGGATGACACATCCCTTCCCTCCAGTGTGTCACTGCACCACACAGCTCGGTGTCATCAGTGAATCTGCTGAGGGTGCACTTGACCCCACTGTCTGTGTCGCCACCAAAGATGTTAAATAGTGCCAGTCCCAATACTGATCCATGAGGAATGGTAGCCTCCAACCACCCCCAGGAGCTCTACTACACTAAGCATATTTTGTAAGGTCCCTAAAAACTCTGCCAGTCGAAATGTAGCCTCATCGGGAAAAGGCCCCACCCAGGACAGCATCTTGCCTAGCATTTTTTGGTAAAGCATATGGGAGAAAAATCCAGTAGAAAATTACTGCACAGACCTTGCTCTACCTACTTAGATCTGCCTGCCTGTCTGTTCATCTGTCCTTGCCTGCTTCCATACTCGTCCAAGAAGCCAGCCTGCCTGCCTGTCCAGCCAGGCTTTCATAGGCAGCTGCTGCTGCCTAACTGGCTCTGCACAACACTGCCTTCATGCAGAGCATCTGGGTGAGGTGCAGCCACCTCTTTTCTTGCTGCTGCAGTAGGATTTGCAGAGTCAGACTTCCACCTAAGGCCCTTGTTCAGGCCAGAGTTTCATTAGGAGTGTATGCCTACAGGACAGCTGTCACCATTCTCCCAGGGGCTCATCTGGCAGTCTCATGCCTGAGCACATTCACAACTGTCTTTTTGGTGCTTTTGCCACTGCTTTCTGCTCCATGAAACAAAGTCCTTTTGTGGACACCAAGAGACTGTCCAGCTGGAGAGAAGAAGCAAGGATGTCCCTGTTTGTGGGGTCCCATCACATTTAGAGGCCATGGTCACACCAGTGTCACCGATCCACTGGATTTCCTGCACCTACTGTCACTGCACACATTAGAAGAATGATATTTCTTCCTTTAATAAATAATAATTCAACAACCACAAGGCTGTCCTGGAACTCTGTGTATTGGGTCTGGCTGAACTGGAATCGGTTTTCCCCTATAGCAGCCCTCACGGTGCTGTGGTTTATGCTGGGAGCTGCAGGGTGTTGATAGCACCCTGGTGTTGTGGCTGCTGCTGAGCAGTGCTTACACAGCACCAAGGCTCTTTCTGATATTTTCCCCAGTGGGACGGGGTGGGCAAGATCTTGGGAGGGGACACAGCCAGGACAGCTGACCCAAACCGACCAAAGGGATATTCCATACCATATGACGTCTGCTCAGTATAAAGCTGGGAGAAAGGAGGAAGGGGGTGGGGTCACCCTTGGTCCTCCGAGGCAACTACTACGCGTATTGGAGCCCTGCTTCCTGAGAAGGCCCAACACCGCCTCTTCATGGGAAGTAGAGAATAAATCTGTTTGCTTTTGCTTCCGCGCGCGGACTTTTGCTTTGCTTTGCTTATATTAAAACTGCTTTTGTTTCACCCACAAGGGTTAGTTTATCTTCTTTCCCCTCTTTACCCTGTTGAGAAAACAAAGGGAAGGGGGGGGGGGGAAGTGATAGAGCGACTTGGTGGATACCTGGCATTTAGCCAGAGTCAAACCATCACAGTCTATTCTGGCGCCCAACGTGGGGCAAAACAACGGCAGTTTTATATTAAATGTGCTGTAGCTATAGTAGTTATTAAGCAACAAGCTCTTGTGCTGGTCACGGGCTTGTTTATTGCGCTGCTTATCTTTATTTTGTTAAGCTCGGGAACATGCTGCAAGGAATCGGGAACATCATGAGTGGTTTTATTTTGCAGGCTCCCGAGGTACTTAGTCATCCTTATGTTAGTTCATTGATACTCTTTATTAATGCTGTTCGCCTGTTGTGGGTTGTGTGGAGCTCGGTATGCTCTTGGTGTAAGAGAACGCAAATTTTGAGTGAATCGGTGCCAAAATGTGCTCTGAGGCGGCCTGTTCCTGGGTGGCAGGGAGAGTGGAAGGAGTTGGGCAGATTCCTAGGACGGTTATCACCTCCTGTAGCCTGGGATCTCACCCCTGAACAGGCAAGCAACCCCACAAAATTGACACATCACCTGATAGAGGGGTGTCTTGCCTATCCCAATGAGAATCAACAACTTCTAGCACTTTACTGGGGCCTGGCCTGTGCTTATCGAGCTGCAGTTCAGCACTCTCAAAGGGCTGTGGTTGACATGGGAACTCAAACAATAACAACAACAGAGATTGCCCCAGTAGTAAAAAAGAAACAATGGACAAGGAGAACAACAGGCCCATACCCTCGATTAATAAGGGAGGAGAAAGAGGAGGAAGAAGCTGGTCCTTCAGCAAAGGTATCAGAAGAGGGAATAACAGAACTGAAACAGGAGGCAGAAACTACCCGGTCCCTGACGTCATCAGAACTGCGAGATCTGCGGAAAGACTACTGCCGCCAGCCGGGTGAGCGGATCGCTGCCTGGCTGCTGCGATGCTGGGATAACGGGGCAGATGCTCAACAGCTGGAAGGTAAGGAAGCCCAACAGCTGGGTTCCCTTGCTAGAAATCGAGGAATTGAAAGGGGCATTGGAAAGGAGACAGCAATTTGCAGTCTGTGGAGACGGCTCCTTTCAAGTGTTAAAGCAAGGTATCCTTTTAAGGAAGATCTTATGGACCACACCCCAGGGAAGTGGGCTACTGCAGATGAAGGTGTCCAGTACCTGAGAGAATTAGCAGTGATGGAAGTCATCTATGGTGATCCAGATAATGATGAAGCCCCTAAAAATCCAGAGGATGTCCCATGCACACGGGCCATGTGGAGGAAGGTGATTAAAGGTGCGCCATCCTCGTATTCTGCCGGCTTGGCCGCAATGTACTACCCAGAAATGGATGCAGGAGAAGGACTAAGATGTACGCCAACTGTGGAGGCAGTCTCTTCCTGGCTTCAGAACTTTGAAGAGAGTCTTGGTACCTCCTCATCTCTACGGGCGAGTGCCCTGGATGTTAGGAGCTCCCCAAGAAATCATTTCTCTTCTGTCCCAGTCAGGGGGAAAGGAAAGCCAAGGCGCATGACACGTGGCGAACTCTGGTTCTTCCTGCGCGACCAGGGGGAGGACATGAGGAAGTGGGATGGTCAACCCACCTTTAAGTTGGAAGCACGTGTACATGAATTGCGAGGAAAGACCCCTGCCAACAAGAAGACATCTAAGAAGGTTGCTAATGTAGCTGGTGTAAAACCACAAGGAAGTAACCAGCGATCTCCCAGATACAGAAAGACTGAGATCACCTCCCTTGATCCTGAAGAAGGAACCTCTGGCCTGGCACGGCAAGAGTCAGACAGTGAGTACTCCGACCAAGAACAGGAATAGAGGGCCCCTGCCTCCAGCCAGGAGGAGGAAAGGGATGATCGGGTGTATTGGACAGTGTGGATTCGATGGCCTGGCACATCAAATCCACAGAAGTACCAGGCTTTAATTGACACCGGGGCACAATGTACACTAATGCCGTCAAGTTATAGAGGGGCAGAACCTATCTGGATCTCAGGAGTGACAGGGGGCTGTCAAGAACTATCAGTATTGGAGGCCGAGGTTAGCTTGACTGGGGACAAGTGGGAAAAACATCCCATTGTAACTGGCCCAGAAGCCCCTTGCATCTTGGGCATTGACTATCTCAAGAGGGGATACTTCAAAGACCCAAAAGGATACCGATGGGCTTTTGGTGTGGCCAGTGTGAATACAGAAAAGGTAAAACAGTTGTCCAATCTGCCCGGCCTCTCAGAAGATCCTTTTGTTGTGGGACTGTTGCAAGTTGAAGAACAACAGGTGCCAATTGCTATGAGGACCGTGCACCGACGGCAGTATCGTACAAACCGAGACTCTCTGGCTCCCATCCAAGAATTGATTCGTCAACTGGAGAACCAAGGTGTCATCAGTAAGACACATTCGCCTTTTAATAGCCCAATATGGCCAGTGCGAAAGTCTGACGGAGGGTGGAGGTTAACAGTAGACTATCGTGGCCTGAATGAAGTGACGCCACCACTGAGTGCTGCTGTACCAGATATGTTAGAGCTCCAGTATGAACTGGAGTCAAAGGCAGCCAAGTGGTACGCCACAATTGACATTGCCAATGCATTCTTTTCAATTCCTTTGGCAGAAGAGTGCAGGCCACAGTTTGCTTTCACGTGGAGGGGTGTCCAGTATACCTGGAATCGACTGCCCCAGGGGTGGAAGCACAGCCCCACTATTTGTCATGGACTAATTCAAACTGCACTGGAAAAGGGTGATGCCCCTGAACATCTACAATACATTGATGACATCATTGTGTGGGGCAATGAGGCAGAAGAAGTGTTCAAGAAAGGACAAAGAGTAATTGAGATTCTTCTGAGAGCTGGGTTTGCCATAAAGAAAAGCAAGGTCAAGGGACCAGCACGAGAAATTCAGTTCTTGGGAATAAAATGGCAAGATGGACGCCGTCATGTGCCATTGGATGTTGTCAACAAGATAGCAACTATGTCTCCACCGACCAACAAGAAGGAAACACAAGCTTTCCTAGGACTTGTGGGATTTTGGAGGATGCATATTCCAGGTTACAGTCAGCTTGTGAGCCCTCTCTATCAAGTGACCCGAAAGAAGAACAATTTTCAGTGGGGTCCTGAGCAGCAACAAGCCTTTGAGCACATCAAACAAGAGATAGCTCGAGCGGTAGCTCTTGGGCCTGTTCGGACAGGACCAGCTGTGCAAAATATACTTTACACATCAACTGGGGAGCACGGACTCACATGGAGCCTCTGGCAGAAGATACCAGGTGAAACTCGAGGTCGACCATTAGGATTTTGGAGCCGGGGATATCGAGGATCAGAAGCCCACTACACTCCGACTGAAAAGGAGATACTGGCAGCATATGAGGGGATTCGAGCTGCTTCAGAAGTTGTTGGTACAGAAGCACAGCTCCTCTTGGCACCACGGCTGCCTGTATTACATTGGATGTTCAAAGGAAACATCCCTTCCACACACCATGCAACCAGTGCTACCTGGAGTAAATGGGTCGCGTTAATCACTCAACGGGCTCGACTGGGGAAACCCAACCATCCAGGGATCCTGGAAGAGATCATGGACTGGCCAGAAGGTAGAGATTTTGGAGTGCGGCCTGAGGAGGTGGCTCGTGCCCAAGAGGCACCGCCATATAACGAGTTACCAGAAGATGAGAGGCGTTATGCTCTCTTTACTGATGGATCCTGTCGTGTGGTAGGAAGCCATCGGAAGTGGAAAGCTGCTGTGTGGAGTCCCACAAGACAAGTCATTGAGGCCACTGAAGGAGAAGGAGAGTCAAGTCAGTTCGCAGAAGTAAAAGCGATCCAACTTGCCCTAAAGATTGCTGAACGGGAAAAGTGGCCAGTATTATATCTCTACACGGACTCCTGGATGGTGGCTAACGCCCTGTGGGGGTGGCTACAGGAGTGGAAGAAGACCAATTGGCAGCGCAGAGGTAAACCCATCTGGGCTGCTGCATTGTG
This sequence comes from Athene noctua, assembly GCF_965140245.1. Classification (NCBI taxonomy): domain Eukaryota; kingdom Metazoa; phylum Chordata; class Aves; order Strigiformes; family Strigidae; genus Athene; species Athene noctua. Next base: position 29,465,441 of record NC_134043.1, on the reverse strand, counting down.
GCAGGACATCGCTGCCCGAGTGGAAAACGTGGCTCTAAAGGTGCGTCATGTAGATGCTCATGTCCCCAAAAGGCGTGCCACTGAAGAACACCAAAACAATGAGCAAGCAGACAAAGCTGCCAAAATTGAAGTAGCTCGGCTGGACCTGGACTGGGAGCGTAAGGGTGAGCTGTTTGTAGCTCGATGGGCCCATGAAACATCAGGGCATCTTGGCAGAGATGCAACGTACAGATGGGCTCGTGATCGAGGGGTGGACCTGACCATGGAGGCCATCTCACAGGTCACTCACGAATGTGAAACATGTGCTGCAATCAAGCGAGCCACACGAGTAAAGTCTCCCTGGAACAGAGGGCGATGGCTGAGTTTTCAATACGGTGAGGCCTGGCAGATTGACTATATTGGACCACTGCCACGAACACGCCAAGGCAAGCGCTACATACTCACCATGGTAGAAGCAACTACGGGTTGGCTAGAAACATACCCTGTAAATCATGCCACTGCCCGAAATACCATCTTGGGTCTTGAAAGGCAAATTTTATGGCGACATGGTACTCCTGAAAGAATCGAGTCAGACAACGGGACCCATTTTCGAAATAATCTTATAAACTCCTGGGCAAAGAAACATGGCATTGAGTGGGTGTATCACATCCCTTATTACCCACAAGCGTCTGGAAAGATTGAAAGATATAATGGACTGTTGAAGACTATGTTGAGAGCATTGGACAATGGGGGATGGAAGCATTGGGATATAAATTTAGCAGAAGCCACTTGGCTAATTAATACCAGAGGATCTGTTAACCGTCCTGGGCCTGCCCAAACAAACCCCCTTCATACTGTGGGAGGAGATAAGGTCCCTGTAGTACACACAGGGAGGTGGCTGGGGAAGGCAGTGTGGATTGCTCCTCCCTTGGGAAAAGGCAAGCCCACTCGTGGGATTGTCTTTGCCCAGGGACCTGGATGTACTTGGTGGGTAATGCGGGAGGATGGGACTACTCAGTGTGTGCCTCAAGAACATTTAACCTTGGGGGGAAAGTAATCTGTGGGATGAGTTGTATGTTGCAGGAAGTGATGGAGGAAGTAGGAACGATGAAGAGTGAACCAGACACGTGCAATGATGACCCAAACCTAGCCGGTGCTGGAGTCCAACGGTCAAGCATACTTCTGTCCTGAGCATCTATCTTGACAGATGGAAGCCAAGACACTGAACATCTGAAGAAGTGAAGAAAGCTTATGGAATAGATAAATGAATATTATGTGGGACCTGGGCATTACGTAAATGGTATGGAATAAGGGGTGGAGACTGTATTGGGTCTGGCTGAACTGGAATCGGTTTTCCCCTATAGCAGCCCTCACGGTGCTGTGGTTTATGCTGGGAGCTGCAGGGTGTTGATAGCACCCTGGTGTTGTGGCTGCTGCTGAGCAGTGCTTACACAGCACCAAGGCTCTTTCTGATATTTTCCCCAGTGGGACGGGGTGGGCAAGATCTTGGGAGGGGACACAGCCAGGACAGCTGACCCAAACCGACCAAAGGGATATTCCATACCATATGACGTCTGCTCAGTATAAAGCTGGGAGAAAGGAGGAAGGGGGTGGGGTCACCCTTGGTCCTCCGAGGCAACTACTACGCGTATTGGAGCCCTGCTTCCTGAGAAGGCCCAACACCGCCTCTTCATGGGAAGTAGAGAATAAATCTGTTTGCTTTTGCTTCCGCGCGCGGACTTTTGCTTTGCTTTGCTTATATTAAAACTGCTTTTGTTTCACCCACAAGGGTTAGTTTATCTTCTTTCCCCTCTTTACCCTGTTGAGAAAACAAAGGGAAGGGGGGGGGGGGAAGTGATAGAGCGACTTGGTGGATACCTGGCATTTAGCCAGAGTCAAACCATCACACTCTGAAAAGCCAGTCTTTCCCTTTGGCTCTCTAACCAAGCTCCACATTTTCCCTCAATTCCTGTCCTCCCATACAGCTCTCTTGACCCATGGTCTTTGCATTGGTCACGCTCAGTTCTGCAGAGAGGCTATGAGATGGTACTACCCTTGTGTTGGGTTAGTGTGACCAAAAGTACTCAGTAACAGGCTGGGCCTATTTGCCACCCCAGCTGCTCGTTCCAACACAGCACACCCTAAGCAGCTGCTCAAAAAGTAATAACAGAAACCCTGCAGAGTCATCTTCCTCCATTCTTCCCTATGAGTCAAGTAGAACTCACCACCACCTTCGCAAATTTGCATCTTCCAAAAGTCAGCAGAGAGAAATCAGTTCTGAATCTCCTGATGGTGGTAAGCCAGAAAGGGGTTTGGAGCATTTTGTTCCTCAAGCAAGATGGTGATGTTTTCTTTGTTATCCTTCTGAGACTTTAGGAACTGAGTCTGTGAAGGCTAATGCACCAGACTTGTCAGGCAAGAGAGTTTGACAGGATGACTTCATTGGGGTTTTCGTAATCCTCACACCATGAAGTTTTGCAGGACATGCCATGGCATTTGCAACAACACCCGATAATTGGGTGTAGCCTGAAGACTTTACTAGCACTCCCTTGGCACAGCTAGCATTAGTTGGTGCTGCCGGCATGCAAATAAGTCTTGTAGCCTTGGCTCATATATTTGCAGAAACTATCTATTATCAAATTGCTGCAGCTGCATGGTTAGTTCTGCTTGCACAGATTTCCTCTCTAACTGGGAAATGTGGGGGAGGAGGAGAACCGGAAGGTAACCCCCACTTCCCTGAGTTTTCAAGCTTCCTTACAGAGAAAGCAGAATCTCCCAAGACATTTATGACAAGGAAAGTGGGGGTTTCCCATGGAAATTTCCATGAGAAAATCCCTAGTTTTCTGGTGTGCATGAATGGAAAAGCTGTCATGTAAGCGGATGATGCATTTGATCTGGTTCAAGTAGGTCAATGGGCAGCAGTAGGACTGGGTTCTGGCCGTGACTCTGCTGTTGGGTGACCTTTGACTATCACTACCATGCTGCGTTCCCCTCTGCAAGATGGGGATAAGAAAGTGTCACACAAGAACTCGCAGGCTTATTAACAGAGGCCTCTGGCTGAGATTTCGAAACAGCCCAAGGGGTTGAGAAACCCATTTATTCTTTACAATTCAAAGCAGGCAAGTGACTCAGATTTCCTTGACACTTTTGAGCATTAAAGTTAGGAGAAAGCACTCTCAAATTTGTCCTGGGAGAAGCAAGCATACAAATATGTGACTTTGTTTCCAAATACAAATGAAAGCAAATTACCAATGGTTGGTTTGGTTTTACTTTTGCACTAAAAAAAAGTTAGATAGCAATCTGAACATCAACTGTTCTGCATGTTATAGTCGTGGTAGAAAAACAGCCAATGCCATGGTCAAAAGGAAACATTTTGACTATATGGGGTGGAAATGTTTCCATAATTTCCTGTTGAAACTGTAGGTGAAATTGATACATTCTCCCAAAATGTTTGGATTTCATTAAATGCCAGATCCAATAGCAGCAGCAGTGTGCGTTCGGCTTAAATGTTTAATAGATATAAAGGAGTTTCTCTAGCACTGCTATAAATTACTTCCCAGGTCAGCTGGTAACAAAGATGCCACAGAAAGGTCGTGGCAAGATTTTGTGTGGGATCAGGACCAGAGCAGAGAAGAAGCCTGGGCAGGGACCAGTGGAACACCACAGGACAGCATCTCGAGGAAGGGGCTGCACTCTGGGATGGGATACTCTAATGGAGATTTATAAGCGTGCTAATTCAGATCAGCTAAAATCCAGAGGGAGCAGAGACTGCGTAACATGCAGTAGCAAAGTTACGTGAAAAGGGAGATTGTAGTTTGGGAAAGGGGATGAAAGCAAAGCAAAAGGAATGTCAAAATTTCTTGGCGTTTTATCCACATCCTAAAAATATTCAATCTCATGTAGGGTCAGGGGAATGGGCTGTATAATCTTCCTTTCCAGCTCTGTTTTTATTAGTGAAATGTACACATGTTGTTTTCATTCTGACTTTTACAAAATCTGATATGGCTCTACAACTTCATTAAAAAGACATTTGGAAACAAACAAATGAAAGGCTTGACCAAAATCTCTGTAAGCTGATTTTTCTCCTGGAAAGTTGTCGTTTTGACAAAGGGGAGTTTACTACAGGGGGAAAAAATCATTCCCCTGGAAAATGTTCAACCACTTCTTGTTTTCCTCGGTTCTGTGTTTTCTGCAATCTCGGATGTAACAGCAACACAGTGCTGAGATGCCAGAATTACACTTTCAAGTCACTGCTGCGGTGACCTCTTATCTCACCCGTAGACCTACATCTCTGCTGACCCAGCTGTGAAGACAGTCTTTAACCTAGGCTGGGTGCAGTAACATTTCACCCACATTTTCATGCGTGTGTTCAGCAGATGTGCTGCTGTTTCCTAGTCGAAACCCGACTAAGTGGAATTCAAGGTAAACATTTCCTTCCAGCCAGAACAGGCAGCCGTGATAATTGGTTCTCGCCTGAGATAATTTTTCTTCTGCGGTCCATTGGGCTGATGTATTGGAAACCCTAAAAAAAAGACGAGAGAGAAGAGGAGACCAAGAGCTCCATTTGCTAGTGTTAGAGAAGCCAAACTGGGATGGATTACTTTCGCTTGGATGCAACATAATTAAAAGGAATTTGTGAAAGAGACACACACGGGGAAATTCCTAACAACATAAAAGGGAGGAAGGGATGGCTCATAAAAGAGTGATTCCCTCTGTTTTTTTTGGCAGCCCAGCCAAGCTCCCTAAACACAAGGTTGTAAAAGGACTCCACGCTGAGCAGAAGACAATAACAAGCAGGTGTTATGGAAAATGACCCTTCCCTGAGCAAACAGATTTGATATTCCTGCCATCTCACTGCATCCTTCGTCTGCTTCTTAAATCTGTTTTCAATGAGCAGATGCAGCCTTAACCTTGAGTCCAGCAAACGCTGTGCTCAGCCACTGTGTTTTTGCAGTGGAGCTTGTGTCTCGGTGCCTGCACCGCACTGCTGTGCACCACACCATGGATGTCTACTCACCCCAGCTTGGCCAAGGTGCCCACACTTGGGGCATCCATCCAGCAGTCCATGCTCCAGGCAGGGGAAGCTTTGCAACTGAATCTGCGCCAAAATCAGTAATTTATATCCAGAAAAAAAGGATGGGTTGAATATGAGTTCCCCAGCTCTCCTAAACACCTCAAAGCTTGACATTATTATATTTAATAGAGGCTGTATCAGCACCAAAAATCACAAATAATATTTTCCTGCCTTGTGTCAATGTTAAGTGAGTTTAAAAATTCTGGCATTTGTCCTCTGAGGAGGCAGCCAACCTCAAATATAGGTTGGTTTTCAACATGCAAAATGTGAAACTACTCTTATGCTTAATTTGACTAAACTGAAATTTTGAGATGCCCAATACTGAGGTTTGATTTTTACTCTTCAATCCAGTATCACTATGAAACATAATTCAGTATCACAAAAAAGCAAGGAGGAGGGGGATATCCTGTCCTTGCCGAGCTATACAAAACTGAATTATAATCAGTCACAGTAGTCAATGGAAAACTTCATAATCCAATTCAGTTTTTTTTCTTATTCAGGAGTTTCTGTGTGTTTAAGTAAAAATACCCAAATTGTAACAGCAATTGGAATCCAGAAGAAGGAAAACCAGCCAAAATTAGCAAGTTTGGATAGGATTCATGCTGCTACTCTCTTTTCCAACAGTTTCTCCTGAAAACCACAAATTAGCAGGACACAACTTGAAAACCCACTCTGCAGATGGGATCCCAGTGGTAGCGATGTTCATGCAGCCTGAGGGTGACCTCTGCAGCAGAAGCTGGAGTGAAGCAGCCCAGTGGGCTAATTTCGAGTGTCACCAATCCCAGCCCAGAGGTCAGGGAGTTTTCCTTCCAGATTTTCTCCTCCCCCATGCTGGCTCTGCCCAAGACAATAACCTAAACCAGAAGGAGGAATCTTCTCTCCACCTTCGCTTGCTCCAGTGCTATGTTTTGTTCTGCTGCTGCATAGACAAGTAAAAAAAATTAAATCAATATATTTGTTGCATCTGATGACTTGAAATTATCTTCATCTTGTGCCTTTAGGTTGTCCTTGTCTACTACTGAGCGCCTAGGAAAGGAAGACAAAACCTTTGTACTGGATGGGAAGTCCTTGGTTGGAGGTACTGGCATGGCTAAATAGCTAAATGGGAGTTATGTGACATGTGAGTGGAATTTGCCAGGAAAAAAAAGGGGTTTAATGGGAAAAAAAAAAAAAAAAAAAGGTGGTGAGGGAAAGGGCTTGACTAATCCCTGCATTGCTTTAGAACTGGGTTTCTCAGAAGCTCCCAGGACTAGCCTAAGCCTGCTGCAGTCAGCGACAGCCCAGCTATCAGCATCACTGGGTACAGAGTAAAACCAAGGCTGAATGCTTCACTTCTCATTTTTCTGGGTTGGGTTTCCATCCACTTCCTACTCAGCCCAGGCTGCTTATTGTTTCCCCTCAGTCCATGGAGGATTTCTTGTGCAGCATCGCTCATTCTACAGCTGAACAGCGGAAATAATAATAAAAAACCCAAAGCACTAAATCCAGCAGTGAAGCATTTCTTGGAGAAATTTGCTGATCTGCTGAAATGAAAACATTCCCCCAAGGTGGGGTGATGAAACTTTGACAGGGCCCAGGCAGGTTCCTGCCCAAATGGCCTGGTGGCACCCACCCAGCAGCCGAGAAGGGGAGATGGCAGCTCCCCTCCTGGGGACCCCACATGTCACGAGCTATGTGGCTCCCCATCCAAGGAGATCTGGGGACTGCACCAGATCTGGACGTTGTGAAGCAATTTAAACTCGTTTTTAACTACTGTGCTTCAAATGTTGGTTCTGGTTTGGATTCAGCTGTGAACTGGGTTGTTTGGCTGTGATCCTCTTTGAGTTCAGTTTCCGTTTATGGGGGGAAAACCCCAATGGTTCAGTCGGCATTTGCTTTGTCTTGTGGCATCAATGTTTCTGCATAGGCAGGAAATCATGGTGAAACACAGTGGAACATGGATGCTTGGGTATTCCCCACCACAACTGTGTCACGCTCAGAAGCTTTCCTGTCTCAGGTGCTTTTGCAGGAAATGGCCCTAATCCTGCCTGCATTTTTTTGACACAGGGGCTTAGATCTCACTGAAATCAGGTTTAAGCATGTGCTTAAGTGTACTTGAGTTGAAGCAACAACAAAAAAGGATACTGTGTAAGGACTATGGAGTCCAGGTCCTGTCATTCCTGAGAGTTTATGTGCTGACAAAGGTTAAATAGATTCATATAATCATAAAATGGTTTGGGTTGGAAGAGACCTTAAAAATCATCTAGTTCCAACCCCCCTGCCATGGGCAGGGACACCTTCTGCTAGCCCAGGTTGCCCAAAGCCCCGTCCAACCTGGCCTGGAACACTGCCAGGGAGGGGGCAGCCACAGCTTCTCTGGGCAACCTGTGCCAGGGCCTCACCACCCTCACAGGGAAGAATTGCTTCCTTACATCTAATCTCAATCTACCCTCCACCAGTTTAAAACTGTTATCCCTTGTCATATCCCTGCACCCACTGATCAAGTGTCCCTCCCATCCTGCCTGTAGTCTCTTTCAGTACTGGGAGGCTGATCTAAGGTCTCCCCGGAGCCTTCTCTTCTCCAGGCTGAACACCCCCAACTCCCTCAGCCTGTCCTCACAGGGGAGGTGCTCCAGACCCCTGAGCATCTTTGTGGCTTCCTCTGGCCCCACTCCAGCAGGTCCATGTCTGTCTTATACTGGGGGCCCCTGAGCTGGACACATCACTGCAGGTGGGGTCTCATGAGAGCAGAGAAGAGGGGGACAAACCCCTCCCTCAACCTTCTGGCCACACTGCTCTGGATGCAGCCCAGCACACGGTTGGCTTTCTGGGCTGTGAGCACACATTTCTGGCTCATACTCAGTTTTCCATCCACTGTTACCCCCAAGTCCTTCTCCTTGGGGATGCTCTCTATTCACTCATTCCCCAGCCTGTATTTGTGCTTGGGATTTCTCTGACCCATGTGCAGGACATTGCACTTGGCCTTGTTGAATTTCATGGATGGAAAATTAGCCATTGGGCCATTGAATCTAGAACAAAACAATAAAAGCACCTAGAAATTAGAGCAGGAAAGAATTTGGACAGAAACAGCAATGTTAATTGCAGTCAGCTTGGCTAAAGCACCTAGAATTAATGAATTATTTTTTTCCTTGTAAAAAGCAACCAGTGTTCTGAATTTGCTTTTACCTGAAATGGGTAAGAATCATTTACATGTTTAAACCAAGAGATGGTTTCACTATGACTAATCTTTTAAAAAACATGGAAAATATTGTTCAAATAAACTAAAGGCTATAGCAAACCTTCAGACAAAGTTGAAATGAATCTGTCAGAAATGTTGCCTTTAGCTGCAAGAACTTGCGGAAATGAGGAAATTTGGAGTTTGGAGCAAAAGTTGAGTTATTAGCCCAAGGTAAGTGGTTAATGAGTGCTAAATATACATGTCAGTGAAAGATATACAAACTGAAAGTGGCACTTCTCAGAGATTATGTAGGGCAGGAATAGCCATAAATGAAATCTATCAAGCTGCCCTTTGGGATAGATTTGCAACATAAAACCCAGCCAACTGGAGTCACGGTCCCATCACTTTTCCTATTGCTGCCTCCCCTCCATCCCCCTGCACCCACAGCCACCAGGTGAGCCCTGCCCTACACCCACCCAGGGCTGAGACCCACTTCTGACAGTATCTCCACTCCCCTTCTCTGTTTTAAGAGAGCTGAGGAATAGGTTGGAAACACATACTGTCCTCTAGTTGAATAACCCAGCTGCCACAATGCCAGCTCCTTTGAACTGTGATTTATTTGTGGAGGAGGATGTAGGACACCTCACTCACAGTGTTTAAACCAGAGCTGCCAACCAGCCTTTTGTTTCGGCTTGCTTTGCCCATTAGACTAAACAGGTTAGGGCTCAGCTGAAAGACATTGCCCATGCCAGGTGATCTATCATCATCTGTGGAGCCTGGGGAACACAGGTCCCCCCGCAGCATAATCACAGCTCCCATTTGAAGCACTATACAGCATGAGGGGTAGAAGGACCTCAGGCGTTGTTTATTTTGGATGTCATGTAATAGTAATAAATAAGGCCAAGAAGCAGCACGTGTTAGCACTGAGTCAGCTTTGGACGCCAGCAAAATAGATGATCTCAGAGCTGGGGGGGACCTCACAGGGGTGGCTCTGCTGGTTTCTCCAGAGTGGGACGTCACAGCAGCCTCCCAGAATCCTGCCCACCAAAGCTGATTTCTGCCTGTTGCTGCCTTATCCCCATCCCCAAGCAGCATTTAGGACTTCTTTTCTACATTTGATTTTCAGATTAAAATCTCTGATGGCCGTGGCGAAAATCCCTTTGCCTGTGAGCAATTCCCAAGCTAGATAGGATGCCCTCACAGTTCAGGGAAGGGCTTTTCAGTCTTTCAGCCCTTGAGACGTTCATTTCAAGGATGAGAGACTGTTTCTACTACCAATTCCTTTGAGACAGAAAGGGGTATGGGACCTAAAAAGGGAAAAGCAATATTTACAGGCCAAAAATTGTGATAGTGAGAATTTTCCAGCAACAATCATTTCGATGTGAAGTGCCTGGCTGCATCCATTTCCAGTTCAGGCTCATGCTGAAACACGGTATATGAAATTGCCTGAGATTTTAAGAGGATCAGGGCTAGCAAAGTGCAAATTATTAGCTCCAGTAAGCAGGCTGGGAAATAGATCTGCCCAAAAAGGGGCTTTCCAACTCAGTTTTAAAATTGATTTTTGAGCTCTTTCAAAACTTGTGCAAACTTTCAAATAAAATAATTGAAAATCAGAATATTTTCCACTGAAAAAATTACACCAAGCCATGGAGGAGCTTGGGAGACTGTGGGCTGGGAGGGTCTCACACTGAGCCTTACTTGCCTGCCTGATTGATTAAGCAGAGTGTTGAGCTTTGCCAGCTCATCACAAAAACCTTATCTTGCTGGAAGGGAAAGTCTCCAAAGAAATGCTTTCTCCCCAAAGCACAAATCTGTCCCTCCTGGAAAATGGTATGGAAAAGCCTCCCCTGTTCATTAGAGGTTTAGGAAAGAGAGGATGCAACCAAGGATGCTTTACTGCCTGGTAGTCTGAGGGAGACTTTTCACTCTAAATATCCCAGTTCCACTAGTATGGATGTAAATAGGAGCAAAGAGTCAAAGAACAGGGATTTGACTTGCTCCTGCCTAATTTAAAGGGCAGGCATGGAGATTTCTTTCCAAAAAACAAAAAGGAAGAAAAAAAGATGTGGGTGAGGAGTAGCATGACTCACCCTAGGTAACTTAACACGGAAGGGATGCGCTGGAAAGAGAAGAGCGCATCTGGCTGGAGGAACCACAAAACACTCACCCCTCCACTCTGGCTGCCTTTGCTGCATGGTAACCTCCCTCTCTTTTGCAGAAAACCCTATTTACAAACCTGGCGTGCAATGTCACACGTAATTTATTATGCTTACACAAAGGAAGGGGAGTGAAAGGGAGCCTGCCAGCACATTGTCATTGCAGTGGATATTGATCCCTCACCATCTGCACTATGACACATCATCTTGCCCATGACCACGGGGCTGGGATGCCCCAAGCTGTGCACATCACACGTGTGGCAGAGCTGGGGGCACGTAGAGCCTAAGCAGCAACGGGATGCAGCAGCCACAGGGAGCCCAGCAGCATTGCCTTCTCACAGCATGGTTCAATATCACATGGCGCCAGGTATAGGACAAGAAATACGATCAAAACCCACCTCATGCTCCTGCCACGTGTTCTCTTTTTTTCCATATTAAACAGGATTTTGATATTATTATAGATCTTCTACCAAAGCGAGAGTCTTTAGCAGAAAAAACAGATGTGCTTGGAGTTTAAAAACATGAGCTGAGAGCCTGAACTTTTAATTTATGGAAGGGTTTTTACAATTAAATTAGTCTGTATTTTCCTGCTCTCCCCTCCAGGCTGAGGACCCCCGGTGTCAGGCTCTGTGTAAACTGCGGCTGAACGACTGTAAACTCAGCGAAGGGGGGCAGGCAGCCATCCTAATAGTGAAGGGAAGTAAAGGGTGAGAGAAGGGAAATGTTATCCCAGTTTGGAGCTGGGGGGGATTAGCAGCTGGGTAGGATTCAAGAACAAACTTCAGAATGCAAGTAGCTACTTGCCTCTCTTGTAAGCACCTGAGGTGCCTGCAGTCCCACATCCCTCTGAGGGGATAATGCTGGGGTATTTTTCAAAGGTTTCAGGCTAGGGAGGCAGGTAATTCAAGTAATACATGGGACCATTGATTTAAGATGATGCTGGGCTATACAGGCGTCAAGTGCTCAAGGAGCATGCCTTAAGCCAGCTACTGAGAAAGAGCATCCCTGTCTGCTTCCCTCCCTCTTTCCCAGAGCTTAAGCAGTTTGGAGACCAGGCTGTCCTGAAGGGACCAGCACAGCAAAGAGGGGCAGAGAGGCAGGGCATGCATTTACCCACTTGGCCAGCAAAAGTGACTATAACATGGGATGTGCTCTGCCTAGCAGACGGAACAAGAGTTTACATCACATAACATCAGAGGTTTTTTGGTCATTAAAGTAGGGGTTCCCTATATTAGCTGAATTATGGTTGTGCTGCTATCACTTTGCTGTTTTGAATAAGGTTCGAGGTCTACAAAGATGCCTGGGCTGCAATGCCAAGCCCAAGCCCAGCTCTCCTGAGATCCACTCTGGTGGCTCCAATTTATCTTCTCTTTCTTTATCTTTCTCCACCCATCTGCCCCATGCCACCCCGGCCAGGAAACCACTCCTCAGAGCAGCTCTGTGATTACCTGCACCACTGACTCGCTTCTTCCCATCTCACTCAGCTTGTCACACCCCATGTTGGGTCCTATCCTCAGGAATGCTCGCCCAAACACGCACCCAGCTTGTGTGTCTGCTAAAGGACATTTTGTCATTTGTGATGAACAGCTCAGCACTAACTCACTGACAGTGACCAGCCCTGGAGATTCTCCTTGCCTTGCAGATGATGTGGCCACAGCAAGCAGAATGAGGCATACATGGGAACCAGCAGAGGCAAGGGAAGAAAGCATGCAGACTTTTCATCTTTGGAGAGGCTGAATTTCCTTCTTAGCCTTAACTTGGCCCCTGAGCCATTTTGGTGGAGACTGCCATCACAAACAATGTGCTCTGTTTTCCTGACCAGGGTCCAAGTGGGAGTTGAAATCCCCTTTGTTAGCAGTCTGGGTTTTCCTCCTGTTTTCAGGAAAGAAAAAAGAAATTGAGCCCAAGGGCAGACTACAACAAACTGAGTCTCCTCTGTCTCTCTCTCAAATCCTCCAGAGATATTATTTCATCCTCATCATGATACAGGAATAATATTTATCTCAGCTGCAGACAATATACAGCATCTGTAGCATGGTGCGAGTGTGTGTGACTGTCACACATCTGGATGCCTGGGATAACAGAGATGAGTTCAAACACAGCCCTGTAACACGAGTCTAGCAGGAACTGCTGGCCATCACCCAAGGTAAATGGCCAGGACCATCCATATGCAGAGCAAAGGTGGTGGTCAGCCACTCATCTAACTACACTCACACCACACTTGCCAAAGCAAACGGGCTGTTTTGACCCTGACTGAGATTCCCAGCAAAACCCTCTTCAAGCAAGATGTGGCAAATCTTGAATTATCCCAAAATGCAAATAAATTCCAGGAGATGGGAAAGCCCCAAGAAAGCATGGTCCATGCCGAAACTGGACAGTTGTAGCCTGGTTTGTACACCCTCCGTTCTGAAGATACTCACATATTCTGTAGCAGATTTGAAAAGAACAAAACCCTTAAGATGAGAAACACTACACAACTCTGCAAACATGGGTTTTTTCCAGGAAATGAGAGGTACTCATTAGGTTGGGGGAAGAAATTACATATCATAGGCTATCAGTGCTAGTCAATACTGTTCTCATCAGAAAGTTTTCTACTGGGAAATGATGCTCTGTGGAGCTACCTTGCTTTTTGAGAGCATTGTGTCAGTACTGCTTGATTTTATCAGTTTGCGGCCTTGATTTTATCAGAATATTTTGTCTTTTGCATAAGCTCAGATAATTCAAATTAACATTAAAAAATGTAAATCAGACTATTTTTATCAGTGAATGATTTTTTCTCATTAAAAAAATCACTTTGTGAGCAAATTTCATAGTCCATTTTGACATGGAATGGAAACAAATTTTCCTTCAAATTCCTTTTCAAATTATGAAAATTTTCATAGAAGACAACATCTGGTTCCCACATGTATCTGATTTTTACCATGATGAAGCCTTCAGTATGGTGTCTCTTCATATCACAGAAGATTAATTCAAATTGGCTTGGATGGGAACAGTCCGTGAAGGCTAAGAACTAGATGGGAGAAAAAGCAAAAAGGCAACCAATAGAGTATACTGTTGGCAGAGCTGGTGGATTCCATTGGGAGGTCAGTGTTAGGTCTGATATTTTTTTACATCCGTATTAATGACATGAAAATGCAACATGATATGCCAGTAAAACAAGGAAAAAAGAGGAAAAAAAACCAAAACAAAACCCAACAACTAGTGAAGCCGATGGCAAAAAAATAGCATTTCCATGAGGTTATGGTTAGACGACACCTGAAATAGCATGGTCCTTTCTGAGCACCCAACACTATAATTTGGAGGGAGTTCATAGAAAAGCGACAGAGATGGTGGAGATGGAGGTGTTGAACTTGGCTCAAGGAAAGCTTGGACAAAGTAACAGGCTATGAGTGCTTAAAGAAAATAAACACCCAGGGAGAAATCCTGACCTTGCTGAAGCTGATTTTCATTGACTTCGGTGGAGTCAGGATTTCACATCAAGGAGGAAGAGGAATTATTTAGTGGTGGAGAAGGCTAGATGCAGAAACCATGGGATGAAAATAGACGAGGCAGCCTGCAAGTTCAATATCAAGGGAAAACAAGGCAAGTAACTTCAGTTTTGTTTAAAGGCAGCAAAATCCAGCATGCCAGTTAACTGATGCAGAAAGAGCCAACTGCAGTTTTGTAACCCTCTAATTAAAATAAGTTTAAATAAAACTAGTGTTACATATTCAGCTCTGACAAGAGAGGAAAATTAGATGCTAAGAAAAGCAATGCGACACCCCCTGCAGCCAAACTCCCAACTGTAGCAAGAGACAGCATCTCCCCAGTTCAAGCACAGATGGTTTTATATGGGAAATGTAAATAAGATGTTACAATCTGGTTAATAAAATGCACATCTAAGATAGATTTGTCTACATGTCCCCAGATGGAAACATTTCAAAATACATTTTTTTTTAAAATGCATTTTTTAAGGTTGTCATCCAGAATGCCCATGGAGGAAGAATTCCCACTGACATCAAAAGTGTTGAAAAAAACCACAAAATGTCCTATCTTTTTGTCCTATATATTATGAATTTATGTTAAATCTCACCAGAGAAATAAAACCAGGCTCTACCACTAGAATATATAGTACATTACTCAATATCTGATGAAATCTAGAGGCTATTGGAGAAGCTGGCTCCTGAAACATATAGCATATGTAAAAACATACGGCATAAAGGCAAGCAATTTTCAGAAGATGGTAACTGTGCTGGAAAAGTCTGCTTTGGGGGTGGAATCTATTTACGCATTTGAGTTGACATTGTCAACCAGTTGTTTGTTATAAAGGGAAACACTTTCTTGGGGAAGTGGAAACACTGTTGGTCATTTTTTCAAAAGCCTTTTTTCTTCCCAAACTGACACACTATTAAAATAAAACTCAAAAGGACTAACCCAAACATCAAAGGAAAATGGTTTACTCTAGGTTGCACAGAAAGTTTTGAGTGACTTTAAGGCAAGATGTCTTTGTCCTTTTCTTGCAAAGAAACCAAGGAATTTTCAGGTTGGCTTGGCCACCTACCCACGTGGTCCACTACATCCATCTCTCCAGTTAGGCCAGCTTCAGCTCTGCCAACACCTCCTACAATTCTTTACATGAAGAGAGGGTTTTACTCATGATTAACATCAGAATAAATGACTGACATGAACGATAGGAAACAATTTAGATCAAGGAAAACAGGCATAACCCAACACCCTCTCAAGTCAGAGGAGAGAGTCCAAGTGATTGCAGGGGGTTAGACTAAGTCTGAGGCAACCAAACAGAATTGAGAAAACACAGCCCTGAACCACACCAGCATACTAGCTGTTGGAATTTGCTGCCAATTTTTATCTTTATAAAGGGGCTGAGTTAGCAGGAGGACTGCCAGAACACAAAAGAAGGTAAGATAGCATCGCTCAAAGTCTCCATGTGCATTCAAAGAGGAAACACACTTCAGGAACAATATTAAGAACCTGACAATTTCACATGAGATAAATGAGCAGAGTTACCCTCCTGTATGTGTGTTTTGGAAGTAGCTTTAACACTACACATATCAGCATTGTCTGTTATAAAGCTGTGGAACAACAGCTTGTCTCCTCTGTGTGTCTCACTGACCCTCACTAAAAATAAAGCAACAACAACTTGGCTGTCCAGGTGGAGAAAGCAAGATGAAGGTAAGAGATTTCTCCTGAGCACCACAGTTTTTAGCAGGGTGTGATTCTAATCCAGACCTACTGATCCACCACCAAGGCCATGGCAATGTGTTTGTCTCCTTGGGGGTGTAAGGTTTATTACTGAGAGACTAGAGTACCAGGGTAGGACAAAAATCAATGCTTCTGAAGACTCTTAACAAAAAAAGAAGGCACAAGGAATTAATGCTGCATATTTTTCAGATTTGTAAAAAGTCCTCCAGTTTTATTTCGTTTCTAAATAAAGAATTTATAGCTAAGAATACCACACTGGCATAATTCTACTGATTTTAGCTATAAGCTCTTCATGTGTTCAAGAGGCACCGGTGAGGGTCTTAGGCCTCATGATCAAGTTCAACCTCAAGGTCCCTTCCAACCCAAACCATTCTATGATTCTAAGAGGTGATGGACGTGGTCTCTCCAGGCAGACCTTGGAGAGCTCCCATGAAACCCTGGTACTCTGGTGCCAGAGCTGGCATTTTAATATTCTCTTTTCAATAAAAATCTCCATTTAGACATCAGAACTTCAAGAGGAGATCGCTAAAAAAAATCCAACAATGCTGCTGTCCCAGCAGGGAGCAGTTTGTTGAGAAAAGTGAGAAAGAATACAAGGGTTGTCTTGAAGCATGACAACTGTCCAGCTGAAGTCCACCAAACATCAGGACCTGCACTTCTGGCTGAGCCTCGAAGAAACCCTGAAAAGAAGAACCACCAGCTCTCATCGAACCAGGTGAAACACTGCTGAGGGTATGCTGCATTTGATTACTCAGGATATTTAAAGCTAAACCATGAGGGAAAAACCCCAGAACTTCACTCTTGTTTTGCTAATAAAGTAGATGAAAACTTTTTTCAAGAACAAATAGCTCTTTGAGTCATTGTAAGTTTACAGAAAGTTTTTATCTTTTGATTAGTTTTTACAGTTGCTACACTTGTATTTTTTTTTAAAAAAAGGAAGCTGAAAATGTTTACTGACATGAACCGTATTTGCTTTGTGCCTTTTCAAGTACCAGAAATGTTCCCTTGCAGGCACCCTTTGAAATGTTTTCCTTTTTCCTACATACTCTTTAAGGTTATGTCAAGTTTCCTCATTAAAAGTAAGAGGTGATTTCTTATCAGCTGCCTGGCATGGTCTAATGTTTGCATTACATAGCAAGATGGAAATTACATTTTATTTAGGTCCTCAAAACTGTGACAGTGGAGAGGATGGACTGGGGCCAAGAGACTAGCATTATCACAGGGTAGTCTTCCTGCCCTGGTCACAGCCAAGGACACACACAAGAGCTTCTCTAATCTTCCCCAAAAGAAAGACCTTTTTTTGCAGTAACAGCC
Organism: Athene noctua; assembly: GCF_965140245.1. Lineage (NCBI taxonomy): Eukaryota > Metazoa > Chordata > Aves > Strigiformes > Strigidae > Athene > Athene noctua. The sequence continues at coordinate 29,448,559 of NC_134043.1, read as the reverse complement.
ACACGGGAACCATGTCTGGACTGGGTTTAGGCTTTAAATTTAGGCTTCCCTTTCCTGAGTAATACAAAGAAATCAACCATTCTAACAAGGGGAAAGGCATTCCTCTCTCTTTAACAGCTCCCAATCTCATTTTCCTTTTCATTCCCCATATGTCTCCCCAAAACATTTCACCAGCCATTGCCCCTTTTCCCTCCAACGTCAACTTGCTTGAGATGAGGGAACCTAACTGGCTGCACTGAGTCTGGTGCTTACCTTCTCACCAAACTCCACCAGGACTACAGACATCTGCAGTCCTCCAGAAGGTCATCCTCTAGAGCCCTTTTATGCAGGGAGGTGGTGTGGGAGTAGATGACCTGAAGCACTTTCTAGTTTCTTTTCCATTCCTCCAGCAAATGATCTCCAGACTCTGTCTGGCAGGGCACGAACAGAAAGTCCTCATGAAGCCACTCAGACAACGCCAGAGCACGTACAGAAAGAAAGCAAGCCTGGAGCTGTGTGCAGAAGAGGAGAGGCATGGAAAATGTAAGTGAAAACAGCAAAACCAGGAAGGGAGAGGAAGAAGCCCTCCCCTCCTGACTGCTGAAGCTCCATGTGTTGGCAGACTACAGACACCTGTGTCCAGAGGGAGAGGATGTGGGCAACCACCTCCAGCTGTGGAGGGAAGGGAGGGTTTGTGGAGCATTTTCCCGTCGAGGGGAATGAAAGGAGACCTAGTCTTTTGGTCTGGTGGCCAGTCATGGCATGCTTGGTCCCCTGATGTGCTCATGGGGAGTGATGACAGTTTTCAGTGGTATAGACTGGCTTTTAAATAGCCTCTTGTGGGGCTGTGAGTCAAGACTATGGGGCCTTCTGCTAAATTTATAGGACTAACATCTCAGGTGTAGACAAGCTGGAGCAGAAACTGTGGATCTGAAAAAACAATTAGGAAGGGAAATGGGCTGCTCTTTCCTTAATCAGGAGGAGAGTGAGGATCGTTAGCTCCCCTCTCCTATGAAAGCAATGCTTGCTAACTCAGGTGCTTGCCAGCTACTTTTCCTGCTTCACTCTGGTGCTGGTGTGTATGAAGAGGGAGTTTTGCTGTGTTTTCAGGGTGGCCCAGCACAGAGCCTTGCATAAAGGTCCATGCTGGGAAACACTGGTGGCTTGGGCAGGTCAGGGTGAGCAGCCCACCAGCTTGGGGCACACTGGACAGAGCTGGGGGGCTGGTCACTCAATCACCCACCACCACCTAGCATCATACAACCATGGCGGTGCAATGGCAAAAGCTGTAGTTAATAAAGACAGCGGCTGACCACTGTTCCTGGAAATGCAATGCAACGTAAGAATCCTTGGTAGCAACACTCAAGGTCCACGTGACAACCATGCACAGCCTCAGTTTCCTGGAGTAGTTCAAACAAGTCCTCAGGTGCTCTTTTAGCACAGTTTCTTGTGTATAAATATTTATAAAATGCTTGCTTCAAATACCCCTTTAAAAAAAGTAATAGAATTAAATAACCCTTCAAAACCCACTACCTCTTATTGCGTCTTTAGCAAAATATTTTCTTAACCTTTCCTATCTTCAACCCTGGGGCTTTTGCTAGCTGAGCAAACCTCTCTCCTTCCTGTAGCCCAGCCTGCCTGTTCTCCTGCAGGGCAGCAGACTGCTTGCTTGGTGGTTAATGAAGTTACATAGGACTGTAGGAATGTCAAGATTTGGCAGCAAAAGAAGCTGGAGGGAAGAAAAGAAGATTTTCAGACTTGTAGTCCTATCATGACCACTTGGTTTTCATCCACAGGAGTCAATGAGAGAAAGAAAAAGTTCATAGACGTTTTACATGCAGCATATTTGACTTGTAAGGCTTGGGAACTTGGGCAGGACTGAAGGGCTACTCTGGATGTCCTGAGCACAGGAGACCTCCGTTTTCTCTAACTCTGCCAGTTATCAGCCAGCTCTGTGGTGGCAGTGGGCTGGACATCAAAACAGAAGGGCCAGGGGGTCATTTCTTTTTTTTCTTGGCTCTGGGCTAGCTACACAGGTGTCCCACCATGGGAGCAGTACCACATCAACTCCAGAAGCACCCAAACTTCAGCCCTGATGGCAGCACAGAAACCATCCAGAAGGCTCAAGCTCAACAATGAAGTTACCATCTCTATCTGGAGAGCTCTGCACTGAGGCAAGACCTTTTAGCAGGCTCTCAAGATGTGGAAATAGGGTTACCTATGTGATGCCCAGAGGTGGAAAAAGCTTCCCTTGGGGACCAGGGAAGGATCTCTTCCCTTTTCCTCATGGGTGTTTACTGTCCCTGGCCTGGTTCTTCCCAAACTGGCCACCCTCCTAGCTCATCCAGAGCAGCAGGGCTACAGCCTGTGGCCAGTGATACTCGACACCTAGAACTGAATCAGCCCATTTTTAAAGTCATCTTATTACTAGGGATAATATAACTCATTTTACATCTGTAGCATTTGCCCCCTTTTGTTCCTAAAATTGTCTGGTTAGCAAATCCCAAGATAGAGCTGTCAGTCTGCCCCTGGCCATCTCTGCTGCTGCACATGAATGGGGACAGACTCATTTTGAAGTGTTCCTGGGGTAAGGGTGACCTACTTTCATGACTGCAGTACAGTTCATTACAAATTCCTAATGATCTCATTGTTCCATTAAATGAAGGTTGCCACCTGTCCCGAAGACTTTAGATCAAGCTGGGATTAACATATCTGCTGACCCATTTCTCCCTTTTGTAGGACACAACCCCATGATCAATAGGGTTTTTTTCAGACCATCCAGGGTTGAATATTAGCAAAAATGTGGTGCTGGGTTCCGTTAGCAGAAGATGCTGAGTAGTGGGGCTCCTGCTGGTGCTGGGCACTACGAGAATCCTGCCCAGCCAATTTGGGCATCAGATCCCACCTGCCTAGATCCCGCCAGAAAAAAAATTTCAAATCCTATGTACATAATTTACTACAGGGGGGGGGAAAAAAAAAAAAAAAAAAGTGAATTGCTGAGATTGCATTTAGGGCAAATGACATTCTTCCAATTTAAGAGAGTCTGTAAGAGACTTTATTAAGGACCTGGAGGCTGCCTGTGGTTTTGCTCTGGGCAGTCATCCCTACTGCAATATTATGGTAACAAAAAAACCCATGTTAGCACCCAGCAGCCATTCCGGCTTGTGGAGCCTTGCAGGGATGCTGCTTCAGCAGGCTGTCCTGGTGAAGGCAGCCCGGCTGGGCTGGCAGCAGGGTGCAGGCAGCCTCCCTTGGCCCCCCTGAGGACAAAGCCCAGCAGCCGAGAGGGCTGGAGATGGCAGGTTGGAAGCACAACCATGCAGCACAAGGAATAAAACAAAGAAAGAAAGAAAGAGAGAGGAATAAATTCCCATGGACAGGCTCAGTGAGTGCATTGCAGCCAAATGACCTCAAGTGCACTGCTTTCTTCTCTTGCTCGAGGAAGGCAGAAGTACAGCTGCATTTTTCATAAATAGGAACACCCTAGCTTGATGTTTTTTAAAGCTGTCTAGACAGTAGAGCAAGACCTTATTTCAAGTCACATAATCACTTTCCCATTTTTCTTTGCAGCAGAGGACGTTTTCCAAGATTAGATAGAAGCTAGTGGAGCAACATGTTATTAACCTTGGGTGTGCCTCCCTGCTTTAGGCTCTCCTCGTCCGAGCTGGAGGTGCCTTTCTGTCTGATCACGTCTCCCCTTTACTTGTGCCTTTCCACTTGACAGAAAAGCTTCTTCTTTCACTAGCTCACAAAAGTGAGATAAAATTACACATGGACTGCAGACAACTGGGAGCACAGAGAGTGCTGCGGTAAAATGCCGGCTCCCTTTAGCAAAAGGCAAAATATTATCTTGTACTTCCCGACATGGGACTGATGCCTCCACCTGAAAATAGAATTAGAGGAAATAAAAATAAAGCTTTGTGTAGACTTCCACCAGGCCAGTGTGCCCCGGGCTGTTGGACAGAGGCGATCAAAGCCACTAAATGTGAGAGGTGGTGGCAAAAAAGCACTGCCAGGGAAGGGTGCTCTCAGCAGAGACACATGCCTCCAGCACACTTTGTATCATGCAGCCTGAACCTTCCAGGGCTGACCCTCCCTGCACGTTTTTCTGTGCATTTCTCAATCTTTTTGCTTTTCCGTGTTAAGACTGCAGCCCGTTCCCATGGAGTAGAGAAGGTAAATACAATACCAATGTATCGTTTGACTGTGGCACATGCTTGACCCAGCAGCAACGGCTCATTCCCATTGCCTGGTGATAAAGAGCCACCATGAAGATGTTGCACCCGGCACTTTTGCTGCAGCTGATGCTTCTCTAGGGCCAAGGATGGGGCTTTCTGAGCATGAATGGCATGATACGGGTGCACCATTAGCTTCCTGTACCCAACACAGACGGTTTTTTACTGCAGTGATGTGCAGTGATCTGTGCTCAGGTTATCTAGGGGAAGCAGAGTCCAGCTCAGCTCGTTACATTGAATTAAGTCAGCAAAAGCTGAAGACAAATAGACCATCACAAATGAGATTATTTCAGTTTAGAGAGCAGGATAAGAGGTTTGCTGCCCTGCCAGAGAAGCACCGGGTCAGCAGGATAGAAAGTTAGTGTTTTAGCGGGGCGTGGGGAGGTGTTTATAGCTGAAGCGAATGGCGCATCACTTGCCTGGTGTTACAAGAGCGATGCTGACCCTCTCCCTGAGCACTGCGTACACAGGGTCACCCATCAGGATTAAAACATGTGGACTGGGAGAAGATGACTGCCCTTCTCCCCACCTCTCTGCAGGATTTCCACGTCTCCTTGTGGCTGTTAAAGTGATTAGCCATGCACAGTAGCAAGCCTGGGCAGGGATCTCTCTTTTCTGCTTGCTTAGCATTTTGCTTTAGAGGATGTAGAACCTGACTTTGGGAATAATTTCAGCTTGAAAGTATCCGGTATTTCTCTGCTCCCTAAAGTAAGCAGTTAAAATTATCCAGGGGAGCTGCCTTTCCTTAAACAAATTCTCTGCTGCTATGCAGAAAGTGAATACATGAGCTGCCTGATATTAATGCTTTACTTCACAATTTACATATCAAGTGCTTTAATGAATTGTTTTCAGTATCATTGTCCCTACCATGAATAAACTTAAAAGTAATGGATTTGTAATTAATTAAAGTTTAATTACAATAGTTTGTCATTTTATTATTTGCAATTATTACCATAAAGGTAATAAAAATTGCAGGATGTCACAACTGAATACAAATCCCTAATCAGAAGCAATCAACTCACACCGTAACCTTGAACAAGGGTGATTTTATTAATGCACCAACTCTGGAGCCCGAGCTGCTGGCTTGCACGCAGTGGCTGTGGTATCCACAGTGTGCTGCACGGTTCTCTGGGCAATCGTGGTGGGATCCTCTTGCCCCAACCCTTGGGCAGTGGTGGCTATTCCTCCCTTTTGAATCTCTTTCTCCACAAGCTAGACAGTCAACCACTGAGTAAAGATGCCTTCTCCCACCTCCTATAAGTTCCTCTGGAACACATTGATTTACTAAAGCAGTTATCCACCATAATTCTTATTTAATTATTAGATATCGTTTCTTCCAGGTTGCCTGGATGAGTTTTCCATTTGTATCAAGTTTAAAACTGTGTATTAAATCCTAATTTCTGAATCTTATTCTTCTAATGTTTAATTTCCAACCAATATTTTTTAGCATTATGAAAGATCATCCCTAAACCACCCCTGTAATCCACCTCTGATTTGGTGACCCCCACAGCAGAAGTTCCTTTGCTCTGAAGTATGAAGGCTAAAAGAAGAAGGGTTAAATTATATCTGTGCTTGCCGCTGCTGTCCTCACGACTGCTTCCAGGGTTCACAATACCCGTGTTCACATGGAGTTAATTCTTCCCACTTGAGGGAACAAGATACGAATTTCCTCATCCCTGCATCTCAATAGTCTCCAATCATACCCATGACTCCCTGGTATATTTCCTTTGGCTTGGCCCACTATCTTAAAAAAACATGTTTTAGAGCAGTTTTCCACTGACCAGTCTCAAAACAACTTCAAAAGGCATGAGAACTGCACCCAGAGCAGCAATTAGGCTGTAATTAAGCAGAGACTTTCCCAGTGAATGCTCCCGTGGGGCTATATTCATGATGTGGGAGGGCATCTTCAGGTTGGCTTCTCCCAGCCTGCTAAATTTATTCCTTCTCACCATCCTTTGCCAATCTTTTCCACAGCTCAAGCCCTCAGTCAGGTCTGTTCCTTGAAGTCCATTAATTGGTTGGGAAGGAGTAATTCCTTTTTAACCTCATTTCCTATGAAAAGCATATATGTGCATTTGCCTGTCCTATCTTAATCAATACTGAATGTATTAGCCAACTTCACACAAAACCCAACAGAAGGAGGGATGTCTTGTTGCTACGCTGTGCCTACATGAAAAACAGGCAGCTGGAGAGAAGCGAGGGAAGCCCATTTGGTGTCCCCAAATCAGTGGGTGACTTTCACAACACTTGAGAAACCCAACACACGTACGGACTGCAGGCAGACTGCATGCCTCGAAGCCATAATATTTCAAATGTAAAACGTTTCTGCTGCTTCTGGTTGGGAACTCAGCCACCACTTCATAAATCAACACCACTGCTATCGCCTTTGCTCTGCCAGCAGACGGTTTGATGTGAACCAATACAGTCCTGGAGGCGTCAGCTTCCTCGGGTTATCTTAGTGGAAGGCTAACAGCAGAGACCCACTTTATCCACTGGGACAGTGGTATTTTCAAGCTCCTTGCCTACAACTGAAATTCCCTTGTATGACACCTTGAGAAGTCTAAGTAGCCTCTATTTTTAAGCTGTGATACAACAGCATTTTCAAAGAGCTTATTAAGATTTGCTATATCTTAGCACCACCACTTTAAAGAGATTTGCAAATATGTTCAACTTCAGGCACGCAATCTTTCACTTGCCTTAGAATGACCTGAGACTTAAACGTGTACCTCCTGCAGGATCAGGGGCGAAAGTTAGGTGAAGGGTAGAAAACAAAACCAGTGTAGTCCTGGGGTATTTACATTTCTTGTAAACATGCTTGCAAAACCACTTATCAAATGAATGTCAATTGTTCTGCAGAAATCCCACCCTGTTCAAAGGAGAAGGAGAAAAAAAAAAAGCCCTAGGTAGATGTTGCCAGTTTTTCCTTTGACCCCCTAAATAAAATTCAGGTGATCTCATCCCACATTGATCAGTAGAGACCAAGTAAAAAAAATAAAAAGGAAATTACTTCATCTTAAGTGCCTATTAACTGATGTTAAGTGATAAAAAAAAGCTCAGTTCAACAGTAAAAATCCATGTGACGAGCCCACGAATGCCAGAACAAGCTGGGTATGGCTGGAGCTGTCAAAGGCATGTAACTGCAAACCTTTAAACCAATTTAAGTGCCTTCAGTTGGGTTTGTGAGACAATTACACCCCGAACAAACATTTACATGAAAAAGGCTGCAGGCCTCTGCTTTTGTTGCTTTTCCAGCACAAGGCTGGTAGAGCAGGGAGTATTTTACACACATTGCAGCTGCTGGGGTAGCAGAAATAGATAAAACTTGACTAACACAGCATATGCCAAAGAAAGAGACCTTTGAACTTCAACCTTGTGTCTGCAAGGATGCTGAGCCCAAGCTTAACTCATAGCGGTGCTCTGGTTTTTAGACTTGCCCCCACGATCGCATCTGGACTCAGCTAGGTGAAATGTAGCAGTGGTGTTGGCTGAGAGAGAGGCCAGGGATGGATCTGAGTGTTATCCTCACCCGGGGCCAAAAGCAGAATGAGCCTCAAAAACTAAGCGCATCTCTTGGGATTCAGGGATTACTGAGATGATTCAGAAACCCCCACTCCAGAAACGCCTTCACTCCAGCACTTTTGCAGTTGTTTCAGGCATGTTTCTGCAAAGCAAAGTAATTATGATGTGTAAAAGCAAACTGAAAGGATTTTTGTAAGCCAACACGTACACAAGAACAAGGAGTACCTTTGGGGAGAGTTCAGGTGTTAACTGCTGAACTTGGTTTGACCTGCTGACTGCAAGGACGGGTGACTCCCAAAGCAGCTGAGGTTGATGATGACCATCCCTCTGGTTCTTCTTTTCTCTCCTTGAGGCTTCCTACAAGCTCTCCTCAATTTTTTAAAGCCTTCCTTGGTGAAGGTGACTTCAGCCTATCTTTTGCCTTGCCCAGCAGACCCACATCCGTCATATGTTCTTAAGGTGGGAGGGAAACCTCTTCCTCCCCTATTTTCCCAGGGCTTTTTCCATGTCTGCAATATATTAGTTAATCCATTGTTCAAGCCACAGCTTTGGCTCTTGTAGAACAGACAGGAACTGGGATGACTTGACAGCTCTGTTGCTTTCTTCTTTCCAGATTTAGATTTTCATAATTTTCATAAATGACCCCATCAAATCTCTGCCTCACAATCTACAATACTAATTGTTTGTGGTATGGATTGATGATACCGTATTAAAGCCACTTGGCAGGGATAAGATTTGACTTTTTGTGTTCAGATGAACAGCAGTGTGGATGCTTCAGCAGAAAGAGCATCACTTTGCCTGCCTCTCTATCTGGCCACCAGCACTTCTGCAAGCCAATGTCTCTGTGGTTGAGTGCATAGCATCATCTCAGGACATCCTGGAAAATGGAAACTGTTCTTCCTGAGCTAAATCCTCTCTTTCAGACCTTCTTCTTTACATGGAAATACTCACCAAGTTTCTTAAAATATGAACAAACAGGAAATTTTTATATGCCGCTAAAATAGAGTCAAAATCCTCACTAGATTGACACAAAGGTAAACAAAACATGGACTATAAAAAAAAAAAAAAATTACTACAGATCTCACCAAATAACTCATTTTCTTTAAAAGTAAAATAGATTCATCTTTCCTTATTTTGCCCTTCATTGCTCCAGTGAAAGCTTTTCCAAATTTTATGGCAGTTCTCTTTTTCAAGAAAGGGACCCATATGACAATCTTTTCTTATTTTTTTTTTAAAGGAAGTTTTGTGACCACTCCCTTTCAGTAACATCTTTGGTTTATCAACTTTATCTTTCAGTTTCCAGACAGTAAAAGCCATGAAGAGGAACCACCCTCTCCTGGTGATTCCTGCCCTGGGATGGTGCAGCCAGGAGGGACATCACAATGGCTCATGAGCAAATGGAGGAGACAGGCTGGCTGCAGAGCTGGGAGGGGTCTGGGGAGCATCTCGGCATCCCCTCTCAGGACTAAACACTTCCAACGCGTGGTGGTCACGCTGTGAGGTCTGGACAGGTTCATGCAATAAGGACTCCGCTGAGGCTTAGTAATTACAGAGCAACTACCAGACCCAGAGCAGATGTTTTTGTGGGGTAATGCATTAAAAGCAACAACACTCCTTCATGGTCATCCCCACAAGCCCTACCAACCTTGGCAGGGGTAGCATAGACTGAGGCTGGGTGTTTCCAAGAGACCTCACTTCACCATAATCCCCCAAAGACTCTCTTCTTTCTTTCTTTTAAGTGTCCACCAAAACTACATGAGGTTTTTGCTTTCCTTCAGCAGGGAAATCCAAAGACCTGTGCAGATTCCCTCAAGCCGTGCCAGGAGAGGGGAGTGATGACTGATTGATCTAGGTTTTTCCTGTCAAAAGCACCAAAGGAGGTACCAAATGTATCCGTCTTCTGGAAGAAGGTTAATTACAGAAGCTCAGCTTTCACACAGGGATCCCACCAGTCAGCACAAGATAAGCAGCCTTGGGAGTATAAATTATTACAGATGATAAGGCAGAATTTCCCCTTAAACAGCTTTGTACATATGTTCCTAAGATTGACTCCAGAGATGCCTGTCATCGGATGTCAAACAAGAAGCTACAAAAATTACAGAGAATTAATTTCTTGTCTTTTTTCTTGCTAGCATATGACACTTTCTCCCTTGCTTAGATTAAATAAATTATTTCAGATCCTAACAAGATGTAGCTAGATGACAGGACCTGGGAATCAGAACTGATGCCTGATCACTCATGCTTGATCACAGCAAGCAGCAAGAGCTCCACCACTCTGTCATGTCTGCAGAAATGGGGACTGGTTTTTGCTCTAGAAATAAGATAAATTACAGACGCCAATTGCTACGGTTTTTGTTGTGACTATCTCTCTTGCGAGTAGTGTATAAACAGGAAACCACGGCCACATGGCAGGGAACTGACTCAATACTGGTGAATACTGATAAATATCAGGTCATATTGACATCCTTTGTTTAGGCACTACTTTGTTAGCACTGTTTATCCTTAGTGTCTTGGCCACATATTTGGAAAAAGTCCCACTTTGCCACCCATCTGCAGCTCTTTTGTCCTCCAAAACCTGTGCCACTGCAAACCTCTTGGCTCTAACCATCAGCAGTAGCAGATCCTTCAGACCCAGACATGCACTTTTGCGGTATAAACCAATCTACTTCACTCTTACGGGAAGATTTCTTTCTGATGGCTAAGGAGCTTGCTATTAGCTTTGCCTGCAAGTGGGAATCTCTCTCCTACCAAGGAGCCAAATCTATTTTAAGCGACCAACTGCTGAAATTCAGCCCACTGCAGGACAAATCTGCAGCCTAACTGCATTGCACAGCAAAGATCAGCCTACATTTGGCTGTTTGCTGTTTATCTGCACCTTGTAGTTTATTCCAAGCCTGAATTCATCCTACTCACATGAGGAGTTCAAAGTATTATAAATTTCTTCCAACTTTTTTAACACGCTAACATCTGCACTACTGCAAACATGATTTATACACGATGTTCTGTATTTTACAGCAGCAGTTCTTCTGTTCCTAAACACTTTTCTCCCCACTCCAGATATGCCGGAAATATCAAGGTGGCGTTCCCACCATCAGCTCTCGGACATCAGAAATAGCTGACATAAGAAGACCTTCAAATTCTTCCATTCATCTTTTAGAGATTTCTTTACCCAGCTGAATCCACAGTAGGTCACAGGCTTCTGCTGCCAACAACTTCTTTCACATACCCTTGGCTTTAGAGGATGAAGGCTATTGCAAAAGCCAAAACATTTCGGCTGAGGGGAGAAAAGGATTTTGGGTGTAAACTCTTATTATTCCACCCCCATTTTTACCAGCTAAGGGGCTTTTTCTCCACCCCCACATTTCTGCTGTATCACATTAGCTCTTGGTCTTTGCAATCTAATCCGATTCATTTCTTAAGCACTGCCTCCATCAAGGGAGTTTTTATTAACCACACAGCATGAGGAGTTTAACGTTTACTGTGGGCTAGCTGTATGATGAAATCCTCCCTGAAAATCAGCCCCTTTCTTCTGCATTTACCACAAGTCAACCAGGCTCGGCCCTGGAGTTCTGCCCAGCTGGACCCTCTGCAGATGGGCAACATGTTGAGCATTGGTGCTCAGTCATCGACGGCATAAGGAGCTGATCTGGGTTACAGAGCCCAGCCCTGAAGCAGAGGGTTTGGGACTAAACAGCTCAATACCTCAGGGGTGGTAGGATGAGGAAGACTATGAAGGCTGGGAGGCATTTTTCCAGCCAATGACTGACTAAAATTCATGAGCTGGGTCAGTGGAGATATGCAGAGAAAGGCCTTGTTCTGGGGAATTAGTGCCTAGGGAAGCCGCTATCTATGTCTCCCCATATATAATACTGGGAGATTAACTGGCCATGGCATGGTACTACGAATACCTTACAGGCCTTTGGGGGGGGCTTTTGAGACATGAAGAATCACAAAAGTTTGGAAAATGAGTGCTAAGACATCTGACTTTCATCATTCAAAAAGATAGAGGCCATCTCAGGCTTGAGGACTTAACAACATGGGAAATACCCTACTGGTCCCTGCCAGCCCAAGGGCCCACATAGCCCAGCACTCAGTCTCCCAATGTCAATAGGAGATGCTGGTTTGGGTGGTCCATGAGCCCTGCTTCTCTCCACTGCCGTTCCCCTCAGATGCCTCCAGCAGCCTCATCTCCTGCCTCTATCCATCAAGGAAGCAGTATTCCACCATTTTCTTTTCCCACTGCTGTCACAATTTTGCAAACGTCCATCATTCCCCCCAGAATGGGTAGCCCCAGTATTTCAGTCCCTCTTGGAAGAGCCCCATCCCCTCTATTGTTTCAGCTGCCTTTCCTGGTCGCTGATGTACTTCCACTGCCCTCCTCAAGATACTGAAAAAACCCACCCTTATTATAACCCTGAGCAGATCAGTTTGGGGCAGGGTCTTTCCAGTTCTCATAGACAACCACACACAGTTAGAAATCTTACAGCTGGTCGGAGAAGCCAGATGTTATTGCCACAAATTTGCTCAGCTCCACACTCCTTTGCTAAGGAGAAAACTCTAGCTTGAGCTGCAGCCGTAAAAGGGTCTGCTAAAGATATAGGGTGGGTTTGGTTCTGTGCTCCTTTAAGGCCATGCAGGCAAAAGCAGCTCTGCAGATGCTCAGATATTCCCAGCAGCATCCCAGCCAAACTAGCATGAACTGGGTGTCTGAGCCCAACGGGGCCATATCCAGCCTCCGCCCTGAGCATCCTGAAAGGTTAAGAAGGGCCATGCCACCACGTGGGGCAGAGTTTTATCCTGTCCTTAATTTGCCTGTGGGATCCAGAAGGAATTTTTTCCTATTTCTCTGCCAGGCAGGGAAAAATAAACACAACACTTTGTTGTTGTTTATACTGGATGAATTAAAGTTTTCAATATTTGATATATTTAGATGTCTTTCAGAGCCAGATTCAGGGAAACATTATGCATGATTCTTGCTCTGTTTACCCTTCGCTCCATTCCCTTGCTTTTATTGTTCTTCCAGTTTATTCCTCTTCCAATTTAGCTTAGATTTCCCAAGGACCGTGGCATAACCCCAGATTTCCCAGGGAAACCAGTACCTCTCGGCAGCAGTGACTGGTTTTGTGGCTCCAACCAGACCACCTCAGTCCTGCCTAAGGTGAAGTGCATCCTCACAGTAGAAGTTTTATTGCCAGTGATCAGCTGGGCAGAGATGGGGCAAATCACTCTTTCCTGAATCACAGCCCAAATGACCCCTTAAAGTGGGCAATTCACCCCGAGATAAAGGCACCTATCCACTTCAGGATCCCCCAACCTGCCCTTGCTCCCCTCCCAAAAAGGGGTTCCCAACATCTCCGATGCTGCAGGGCTGGGGACAAGGTGTGACACAAGCCTGGCTTCTCCAGGGACTGAGGAATTGTTGTTCCTCTTCCTCCCCTCCTCCCCTCTGCCCCTCCCCAAATTTCTTGGAGAGAAAGGGATGCTGATTAGCCCAGCAATGAAGAACTTGTGAGCAAAGCCCAGACTGCAACATACTCTTGTAAAATCTTCACAAAGATGAGCATGTGAAAGATCACTTTATAGACAGGGCAGATGGAAGAGAAGTTTACATACAATGTCCATTTTCCAGTAAATCATTCCTAGCTGAAAACCCTTTTTTTTTTTTTTTTTTTTTTTTTTTAAACTTTGTGTCCACCGCAGTTTTCCAGAGAAGACACATGTTTTGGTGTTCTCTTCCTCCACCCTCCCTTGCAGGCGAGGCAGGACAGAGCATGTGATACCTGATCTCTCTGCTGTGCCCTAGCTAATGGAAAAAATCTGCTTGCTTGGAGCTGCTCTGATTTATTCTGTAATAATCTCTCCGACGGGGAGTCTTTGACCTCCCCACAGAGGCTCCATTAAAACCTAGCCTGGTAGCTGGGTAAGGACAGGTAGTTATTTTCTCCTGATAGCAATGGCTGTGCACAGCAATGTGCCATTTCTGTACACCGTTTTCACCTTAAATGTAAAGGCAACCATTGGGGCAGAAGCTTATTTATTCGTTTTTTTGAGGTCTGGCCCAGAACCTGTTGTTTGCTTTAGCTCAAAACGGATCCTTGCAGAGCTCCTACATGTGTTTAATTTGAAGAGCGCAGACCATCTGCCCGCTCAAAGCTGAGCTTGTGCAGAGCTGCATGGAGGAGCAGGATGCAAAAGTCACTTTGACTCCAGCTAAGCCTGACCTATCCCTTCTGGCCACAGGAAACTCAGGAACAGATGTTTAGTGCTGGGATTTTTCTCCCAAAATATCTCTGATGTTTAATTCACATTTTGCAGATTTACTATTGCCCTGCATAGCATGAAGGAGAGCACGCTATCGTGTGCAGGGAGGTGAAGAAAGTATCTAACAGCTTTGCTCCTCTTTTTAGAGATGATTCACAAAAAGTTTTTGTGTTTGTAAGTGATGGGGAATTTTTCAAATGCATTCACTATGATCTCCTTGGAAGTCTTTGCTATCTTCCACATTTAAAGCAGTGTTATTATAGTCTGCATAGGCGAGCATTGAGCATTTACAGAGAGGGGTACATCTTTCTTTAGCCCAAATGTTGTCACTGGATAAAATAACCAGATGAGCTTTCAAGCGTAAAAGTCCTGCAAGTCTTCTGTCTGACTGTTTGCCCAAAGATTACCAGATACTTTGGTTGGGTTTATTTTCCCCTTTGAACTTTACACTGCTTGCAGTGATAAAGTGATTTCAGACAAGATTTTTGCTAGCAGCAGTTGGTTGTCACATTTGAAGGAGTCTCTGCTACAGCGAATGTGGCAAATTCCAAGACATCCCTACTTGCCGCATCCTCTGCTTTATTTCACCTGTGCAAAAGTCCACCTCTAAGCTGGTATAGAAATATTAAGGTGCATGACTGGTTTTATTCCTTTTTGACCGAGAAGAAAAAACTGGCTGCGTCCACTAACAGCTATGGAATGAAGCCAGAGTATTCAATCAGAAGACAGATGATGTGCAGGAAATCTCTTAGGTGACCAAATACTTCCTGCGCCAGTGAAACTCCCCAAAAAAAGTTTCCACTCAAAAAATACTTGAAATTATCAGACTTTTTCCCGATTTTACTCTACATGAGTAGTCAGAAAGTTTCCTCTGGGAAGACCTCGCAGAATTGCAGCTGTGTCCCCCTCTTGCCCAATGGCCGGGAGGATCCTCTGGACACAGACCAGGAGACACAAAGAGGACCCCACCACTTCTGATCCGAACCTGTCCCCCAAGAACAGGGGAACCTCACAGTCCTAGCTGAGTTTTTAATTTTCTTTTTTTATTTTAAAATGTAAATAAATCAATGTTAAAAGGAACTTTGGGTCGGATAGAGTCTTGCTGCACCTTTCCATCAGGGCTGGAAAGCATCAGTGCAGAGGAGAGCTGGTGGGGTGGTGGGGAGCTTGGCCATCCTGCTCCCTCTCATGCAGGGGTTTTCTTTCCAGTGTGTGAATTAATGAGGGTTGTTTTCCCAAGCATTGCCAAAATCCAGCTGGTTTTATGCCCCCTCAGCTCTCTAATCAGGAGAACACTGCTGTCGGAGTGGGGAGTGACCTCTGCGCAGCTCTTGGCTCCATTTAAAGGCCCTGTGGAGCTATAGATGTGCTTTAACCTCCACAGTGAAGACCTTGACCACCCATGCTGCGGCTACCTCGGCTGCCCAGCTTTTCAGGCAGAAGGTTGCCATCCCTGGCATCACCCAGGCCCTTTGTGGCCATGCCAGCGTGCAGCCCAGCACTGTTTCAGTCACTGGGTCATGCATCCTTGACACGCCTTTCCTCTCGTTTCGGGTGGGAGAGGTTGTGGATATTTTTCAGACTGTGAATTCCTTGCGGGCTGGACAGACTGTCTGCAATTACAACATTTTTGCAGGGCATGAAAACTATTTTCCACCAAACCCTGGGGACCACAGACACCAGCCCTGCAAGGCAGGGGTTGGAGCTGTGATGTTTCCTGGCCAGGGGGCTGCTTTTTTGATGGCTGGGCTCCAGAGAGAGTTGACGTGACAGCCTTTACATGCCATATTATCCACACAGAGCTAAGCCGCTGTGGATTGAGCCAGGGGAACCCTGGGAGCTACACCCAAATGCCCACGGGAGTGACGGCACTGTAGCAGCCGGATGAGTTGCTGCCTGCCAGCCGGCTGCCCGCGTGCCCTTGCCTGCTCCCAACGAAAGCTTTTGTCAGCCTGACATGCAGTGGGGCTGGGGAGGGGACCCACACGAGTGCAGGCAGCTGCCAGCACCCGCTGAAGCTCCGCTAAGGCTTGGAAACTTGCTAAGTGTGTTTGAGCCTCAACAGCCAAAGGCGAGAAAAATAGGGGCTGTTTTTCTTTCCTGGCTGCTCCTGTTGGACAGCTGGTCATTACTAGCTCCTTCCCCTGGCTCCATCCCTGTGGATGTCTGAGGCTGGCAGCTGCCACAGGGTAAGTGGTCCCCTGCCTGCTCCAGGGTGCCCAGGGGCATTCCCTTCAGGACAGGGTACTGACTCTTCATCAGCCTTCAAGATCCCAAAGCCACAGCATCGTGCCTTCCTCAAAAGTGCCTGGACACCCATGACCTGGCTTCTCACCCTGCCCTGGATTTTCCAAGCAGAGGAGTCCGGCACAGCCAGCCAAAATCTCTGGACCCAAAAGCAACTAAACACCCCTGGAGCCAGAGCAGCAATGCCAGGAATGTTCCGGTGGGCTGCCAGCCAAAAATGTGAACTCCTCCGGCAACACAGTGCTAGATAGTTTGAATGGAGTGTTTTGCTCCTTCCACTGAAATTTCTTTTTCATACTGGTTTTACATCAGTTCTGCACCTCAGCAGTCCAAGCGTGCTCATCTCTTCTTTGCACTTCCTATATACACGTGGTGGACTCATATTTCCAGTGATCAAAGTGAGAATAAACAGAGTTAAAGAGCTTGTACTGTGCAGGTGAGTAAATGCAAAGCAGAGAGCAAAGGAAAGCTCAGCCCTCCTTTGCTCTTTGGTGGGACTGTAGGTGTGGGACATTACAGCCAAAGTCTTCAGAGCTTGGGAAAACATGGGATTTGGGGACCTATAGAAGATGACAACAGAAAACCAAACCCTTAGTTCTGAGGCTGAGCTCAAGGATTGGACCCTGAGTACCGCTGGGAACAACTTCCTGAGGGAATTCACACCAGCACCATCACGGCACTGCATATGACTGAGTCCTTGCTGCACGACTCACCCTGCAGCGAGGGAGCTGATACCACTTCAGGCAATATACAGATGTGGGGACTAACACCCTGATCTCCCTCCATCCTGACAGAAAATCTGCCCTGCCAGAGAGCATCACAGTCTTGCTGCCATAATACTGATCTAAGACCTTCCGCTAAGTTCTCTCCCCCCGCCAATGCTTCATTTCAAAGAAAATCCTCCTGCCAGCATCTCTATTTATACAATATCAGGCACTGATGACATTTAACAACGCCCTCCCTTTTCTAGACATTATCTTAAACTGCACTGCCAAATTGAACAAACCTGCTGCCCAACATATGTTATTTCTCATCTTTTCCTCTCCCCCCAATCACTGCCACTACCATACCTCAAAGGGACCAAGTACAAATAATTCAGCCTTTGCCACTTGGACTGGTTTTAATCAAAGGATTTTCTGGGTTTCTACCACGTGGGACACCTCATTAACAACTTCACACCTTTAAGAAGGAAAAAAAGTAGTGCTATTCATTTCAGCATCCCTGTGTTTAATGCTGGTATCCAGCGTTTTGCACCAGGGTCCCCTCCTGGGACAAGTTTTATTTTGGTGGGGAACAAAACAACAACAAGATTAAAAAAAAAAAACAAAACAACATTGCTGGGCTGAAAGGGCTTAGAGATCGGCAGGAGCGTATTCGTCAGAAAGGAGATTAGAGCCTAATGAAATTTGTCTTTGTGCGTGTGTCTGTTTCTCTCTTTTTTGGGGGAGCGTCTTTGTAAAAAGCCAGGCTTATTAAAATGCAAGGAGAACCCCACACAAAAGACATTTCTTAGGGTCCAAAGGCACGCTTATTAATGCAGAGGTTTTTGTACAGAGCATGCCAGTTTCAGGAGATTTTGGGTATTGTTTGGGGAGAAGAAAGCAAGCCTCACTGATCATTTTCTTTTCCAGTTTTAATCACAGCAGCTGAAGCAAGCAGGTGCTGCAATTCAGAGCCTGCAGAAAAGGGCAGAAGCCGGGGGAAGGGGAACATCACGGGGAAGAACTCATCTGCATGAGGGATTTTTACTATTTTGGCTCACTGAATTGCAGCACAGCAGTGTTATGTCCACACTCCTAGTTTCCTCCGTGAGGATGACAAGTAGCTGCTGGGGAAGCATTGCAAGGGCACACCACCAGAAGTCAAAGCCTGCTTCAACTGCATCAGACTGGCATCAATAGCCAGCGATTTTAACCAAAGCATCCATTTTCCCACATATGTCTCTGATGATACCAAACTGTTGGCATGGAAGAAAATAAGGGGTTGTGGCCGAGATACTGGTGTGGAACACAACTCTGATTTCTTCCATTCATTTCAAAATACAGCGGAGTTAACACCCTGCTGCAGCAAGCACACCTGAATGCTGGTGAGCAGCACCTGCAGCAGTGTGGCTGCATGGGGATGGTTTACCTTAACACGGTCTTAGTCCTGGGAAAATACAGTGATGGCACTATGCACATGGAGACTTTGCATGGCTGTTGAGGACAGAGTGATAATGACAGCGATGGCAGTCCGAGCACACTGGTGTGGGTTTGGGGAAAAGGAGAAGAGGTAGCAATTTGGCCCTGTCCTAAGGAAGACCTTGGTGCACCTCCAGGAAAAAGTTTGCTCACACTTGGAAAAGCAAACCCAGAGGTGGGACTCCACCAAGACCTTGCTT
This sequence comes from Athene noctua, assembly GCF_965140245.1. Lineage (NCBI taxonomy): Eukaryota > Metazoa > Chordata > Aves > Strigiformes > Strigidae > Athene > Athene noctua. Next base: position 29,429,938 of record NC_134043.1, on the reverse strand, counting down.
GCAAAAGGGCAAAGACTTGAAAATCTCCATGAAGCAGTTTTAGTGCTTCCTATGACTTTCCACCCGAAGGGGAAAACCTACATCTACTTTCTGGTTGGGAAATCTGCCCAAGGCTCCCACTAGCAAGTGTTTCTCGAGCGTGACTTGTTTGCTATTGGCAGCACAGCCCTTGGGAGTGTTTACTCAAGAAGAGCAACAGTAGGAGTTTCTATTAACTAGATTTTGACACTTGGACAACAGAGTTGGGTCCACCCAGCTGGCTTTTTTTCCACACAGTTTGCACATTTCCACCTGCTACCGTATGAAAACTATGAGAAAATTCTCATGTGTTTTCTTATGAGATTTTTCTTTTGAGAAGATGTGGGAACTGGTCTCATGCTGCCTCAGCTGAGAGAAGGGCATACAGAGGGTAAGCACTGAGGACACAAATAGAGGATGGAGCAGCAAGCCCTGGGAACCAACCAGCACAGAGAACCGGTGAAAAAGTGTCCCAGAGGGGCATGGCTGCAAACTCCCTTGGTACTAGTCTTTCTCTTCATGTTTGATCTAAGTTCATTGCAAGAAAAACCAGCACTGGTGTTGAGGATAAAGTATCTGAGCTACCTCCCGTTATTGAATAATTCACATGAATTATGATTCTATAAATTATCTGATGGTTGTGTAGAAACACAAGTAATGACAATAAAATTCAGTGTAAGCATGTTACAGAACATCACCTGACTTGTTCTGCAGAGCCCCAGAGACAGTCACAACACTTACTCAGCAATGCCATCCCATTAACATATAACAAATTTGTGGGTTATATTCACTTAGGTCTCCAGTCAAACTTATAGCAACATCTCTTTCACCTCTCACAGGTGCAGGAGCAGAGCCGACCACAGCAAACACCTTTGTTTATTTTCTAAAAAAGCTTGCCATCATTCACCCATCACTGCCAGCCCAACAAGGCACCCCATGGGCAAGGGAAACAGAAAGCTGAGGCTCAGCTAAAATTGCCTAATAAGTCTGATTGTTTTCACCTTTGCTCAGAGGATATTTTAATGGAAATCAGATGGATAGAGTCTGGGGATAAAAGTTCAACTCAGAGAAGCAAGAGCTTCTTCCCCTGAGGCTGGCAACAGCTCGAGACCTCACGAAATCTTTATTGTTATTGTACTCTTCATATTGCAGCCCTGCTCAAGTGCTCCCCTCAAGCTGAGGCCCCTAATTTGCACCAAATTGCACATGCATATAGAAAGACATGTTCCCTGACAGCTTGAATATAAGAAACACATTGATGGATCAAAATTTATATGATAATGGCATTAAAAAAACCGCCTGGGTTAGTTCATCCCTTATTGTGCTGCATCAATGATGCTGGAGGACCTCTCAGTCAGACCCATGGCCAGCAGTGAACGGGGCAGGCGAAGGACCTCCAAAGCTAAGGAGTATCTTTGACTTGCTTTCATACTGGTAGAAGGAGTATCAGCTGCCTGGCAAAAGCCATGTAACATCTTGGGAGGATGTCTCCCACCCCAAAGCATGCAGAACTCGGGAGTTATGCTGAAGGGTGAATGAAAAGACTGAGGTTTTAAAAATGGTGCATGATTTGCATGGGGTTTGTCTGTGTTTTAAGGGTCACTTTTTTTTAGGGTTTGTTCAGCACAGCAAATGAAGGGTCTTTGCAAGAGTTAATAGGCTGTCAGAGGGCTCTGGACAAAACCATGAGGACCAGCAGTATCGTGGCAGGTCCAAGTAATTCAGGCTCTGATAAGTCACAGAGAAAGGCTACAGATAGTAATGCTGAATATCAGTCAACTTTAAATGGATATATTTATATATATATATATATATATGAAATAGAAATACACATATTCATATATATATATATAAATCAAAACCTCATGGAACCCATATAACTGATGTTAAGATTTTATCCATATTCAAAGAAAGGATAGATATTTATGGTAGCAGCTAAGTCATCCCAGTCAGGGATTTCTCCACATTTCAAGGAGCTTATCAAGCTCCATCCCTTTAAAGGCAGGAAGTTATGTTGTTTGCTAAGTGCCACCGTGGGGATTATTTCCACCTTCTCCTGGAAGCTGCCAGCTGGTGGCTGTGGGAAGCTGGACCAGGTGGACCATGACCATTTGATGGCCTGACCAGATAAACTTCTGGGTTGCTTTCAAGGCCCCAAGCCCATCCCCAGCTCTGCCCACCCACATTATCCAGCGCCACAGCCCACCAGATGGTGCTCTTGGTATTATAGTTAATACTGAGTTAATCTGCACCTTTTACTTCCACTGAGAAACTCCAGCACAGGTAGGGTGTGGAGAAACACCACCAAGAGCAACAGATTGCTGTGCTTTCCTAGAGCACCAGACAGATTGCATGGCTTTATCCCAGGCATAATGTGGTCCAAAATCCAGAAACATATTTTTGAAGCATCTGGAGGTGATGGTGGGTTATGGGTGCTAGCATGCACCTTCAAGACCAAATGCAATGTATGGTCCTTGGGTTGTTGAGCGAAAACACTGGGACAGATAGGAAGATTAAAGTCGGTGGGGAATGTGAGCATACCCTGACACTCAGGACTACGAACCACATGCCCATGGACCTGTGAGCCCCTTGGAAACCCTCTGGTGCATCTTTTCTTGAAGGCCTCCTCCACAGAACCAGCTTCTTGAGCTTTTCTGGAGTGATACTCTATGGTCAAGAAGGCTGGCTTGGACATTGGTGGACTTTGGTATTTCTGCTTGCTAGAGATATGAAACGTTTTCTATTTCAGGGTAAATGTCGTAATAGCAGGGAGAGGTTGCACAGGGCCATTGAGTGGTCTCCAGTGCCCAACGTGATCGTCTTGCACTAACATGTATCAGCTATGAGTTTTGATAGACTGTGTGGTCCCTTTCAGCCTTTGTTTCTCCACGGTTTTATACAAGAGGAATGTCTGCAGTTTCTGTGCTCTTTGCAGACAGCAATACTCATAATTATATCAAGACTGAAGAATTGGGCTAATGTTGTAGGGTTGATCCTGAGGCTGTTTCTCTGGCCCAGCAGGATAGACTGTTTTTCTTCCGTGTTTCCAGCTTAACAAGGCTCTCTTTAATTTCTTCTTAATAAAACTTGGGGCAAAGGGGAACATTTAATGTGCAGTTAAATAAAAACCAGAAAGCGTACCATACTGGCTGACTTCCTAAAAAGTAAGTGCATTTTCTACAGTCATCCATGGGACATCAGCAGCAAAATAAAACCTCAAGCACAGAAGCCTGACCACGAAGAAAACCAGCAGCTAACTCTGTGGTTTTTGTTTTTTACCAATAATGTATTTTTATCTCTGAGAAGCTGGAAAAGGGAGAGCATTAAAAGGTTGCCTGCATGGGTACACAGGGGCGCTCCAGCCATTTACGCCTGTAATGAGTTTTGCTGCCTCTGAGCAGAGCACAGGTAATAACAGATCATAAAGTGGGTTTATCACCCGAATTGCCAGTCTCTGAAGGTTACTAATAGCCTGTTCAAATGAGTACAGTCAGATCTGCCTGGCTGTTTGAAATCACCGCTTTCTTAATGGTTTAGCGGAAACCTCTGTTTCTCCTGTCATTGAAAAGGATAAAAATCAGGAGTGGAGCAAACGAAGCCAACCTGGTTTTGTCCAGAAGAGTCTGGCCAAAATCACTTACATTTGCCTGATGATGCTATTTGTTTGCTTTGTCCAGAGCTGTCCCATCAGCTCCTTGACTAGTTATAAAGCTTCCCTGTTTTATGAAAACTGCTTATAAAGCATCTCCATGTTGGACAGGGTTAATCCAGCCCTGGGATGTGTTTTTCAAGGGTCATGCCTCGAAAAGCCTCTGGGGCTCAGGGCCTCTTGCTGGGTGGAAAGAGTCACCCCTGTGTCCCAAGGGCTGTGGCAAAGGGGGTGCCTGCAGGAGAAGGGATGATGGAGGCTCTGGGGATAAACAGCCCCCCACTCCCCTTTCTTCCCCCAGCAGATAACTGCCCAGAAGAAGCAAGAGTTGATTGTCTCTTGTGAAAAAAACCTCTATCTGTCCTTTTCTTTCAGGATATGCCGTGGTGCTGGAGATATCTCCAACTGGCTTTATTATAGAAAGGCTCTGATTCTGTCACTTTTCGAACCCAAAAGAGCCCCAAAGTTGGGCAATGTTCCATAAAAAAGAAAAAAGCCTCTGACGCATTCACTGCTGTGGTTCCAGTGTCATGTTTTCTGCTCCTCCAAGGGACATGGAGAGCATCACTTCCAGCTACCTTGCCCCATCCCCCCCTGCCCCAGTCCCTGGCACAAGCATCTCCTTCAAGCCTCCACAAAGACCAAAAAGTGCTTTTTCTGCTCAGCCTGGACCAGAGCTTTTCCTCTTTGACCCAGCCACTGAGAGAGGAGGAAGAATTGCACTGATCTGGTGGATGTGCTGGCATGGATGTGGATGTTACAGATTGCTTCGCCTTGGGGTTTCTCTGTTCCCTTGTAGAAAAGTGGGGCACATCCTCACCCAAGGGAAAGCAGAATCACTGAAGCAAAGTTGGTGCATCAATAGTTTACTTCAAAATTTGGCCCCCAAGAACAGAAGAGCAAAGTGCCAGGGGTGCAATTGCTTAGGTGTGAGCTGTATGAAGCTCCTTGAAGACTCATTAATAATTTTAGGAAACAAAATAGATCAGCTTGGAGAGGTCTATCTTTGGTCTTGCCTTAGCAGACAGACAGGAGGGCTACATGGTCTTAAAACATAGCTAGAAGGGCGTATGCAGTGTTTGGCCCGAGGGAAGATGTGCAACTAGTTATGAAAGAGATGTTAAAAGCACCAAGATGTTAGTGAGATTAAGGGCTCAGGCTTGGACTTGCCCCGAAGGATGGTGGCCAGGGCCTTGGGCCACCTCTGCAGCATCCCAGAGTGCTCTTGATGCGGGGCAGAGTATGTGCTTCTGCGCATTTTATTTAAGAACCATTTCACCTTTTGGAGAACCCAACCCCGTCTTGTGCACATGCCTTTTCATTTACAGCAAAAAAGAAAGAAAAAAAGCTGCATTTCAATTGTTCATTTAGCACTTTGATTTCTCTCCATTTTCCTTGCCTTTGTCTGTGTGGGAACATGCATTTGTGGGAACACATAATATATTTTAATGTTTTCTGCAGTTGTTTAGTGGGTCCCCTTCTGAAGCCTTATGGACCACCATGGGCTGAGAAACTGGGATGGAAGATCCAGAGAGACAGCCTCGTGCAAATCCAGTGTCATCCCTTTGAAGTCCTTGGGGCTTCCACGGCAGCCAGAAGCAATTAGTGAGAGAAAGGGATTTTTAAGAGCCGTGCTGGCTTGCCGTCAGCACTTCCCGCTGACTTTGAATAAAACAGAGTTGAGCCAATACTGAACACTGTTAAAATTACGACACCAAATGTCTAACATATTTATTGAGCACGCTGCAGGGCCTGGAGAGCTCTCTGCAGCAGGACTTGCACCATCAACCTCGCACTGTGTTGGTACCAAAATTACTCAGCCAAAATTCACCAGATGTTCAGGTGCTGTGGCTGAACTAGTCACACTGTTCCTCCTATGCCACTGTCCCATCAAGTCAGCGATGGCTGTAGGCTCTACTTTCCTTAGCAGACCAAGTTCGAGGAAGACCAGCACAGCTACCAGCACAAGCAAGAATTACCAAGTGACTTTATGCAGCTCATTAGATTTGCAGAGAAAGTCAATAGCGGATAATCAAAATGCTCCTCCTGCTGTACTAAACCTCTCGATCTGTTGAGTGCTGCCTCTGCCATGGGATGCTGAGCCTGGGCCACCAGGACTGCTCCTCCCTCTTGATTCATGCAATGGTTCCTGCTGTATGGTTTGGTATTTCTGCCCTCTCTATAAAGCAAAGTGGGTGAAGCTAAAAGACACTTGTCTATTGCTTAACTAACCAGCTCTCCTGTGCCTTCCCCATTAATGGATTCTCCCTGCAGTCAGAGATACCACTTTCCCAACGATGTTTCATGTGCCTGGGAAAATCCCTCCTCCACCACTGAACTGAGATCAGGTCTGTAGGGTGGCTGGAGGAAATTAATTTGGGGATATTTTGTAAGAAAAGCAGGGAAGGAATTTTAAATTTGAAGCCTGAAAATGTACAAGTACTCTTCTTGCTTTTTCCATTCTAGGCATGGCTTTGAGAAGCATGCGGCTCTACCTCTGTTTTTCTTCTTCTATTCTGCTTCCCCCTCCCCCCCCCCCCCCCCCCCCCCGCCTTGCTTCTTTTACCCCCTTTCTTCCTCCACCATTATCTCTTAGCAAAGTTACTATTTTCCATGGCAAAGACTGTGGGCATAACCAAGGTCAGAAGGGACCCCCGAAGGTCTCTATTCCAACCCCTTGCTCAAAGCAGGGCCAGCCTCAAAGCTGGATCCCAAGTTTTGCATGTGGTCATCAATCCTGCACTATAAAGGAGAGCACAGATGTGACATCAAGCTGTGTTTGGGGCAAGCCACTAAAATTCCTGGAGCAGTTTTTCAACAGTAAATTCTGATTAATCCAAAATCATTTGACTTGTAGGAGAATTTTGATTTTGAAAGAATTGGACAGCAAAATCTCAGAAAAAAAAGTCTGAAACCGAAATCTTCATTTCAGCTTTTTCATGTTGGTTATACACTTTCCTTTCATTCTAACACCCATGTTTTGTACCACTTTATCTGTTGTTTAGACTGGAACTAAATGATCTTCTTCAGTAAGGTCACTCCCATGTTCCTGACTCTGCTTTCAGAGAGTTTCACAAGAAATTCCACTCAGTAAAAAAACTTTGACGTTTCTTCCTGATCTGGAAAAAAAGCCAATAGAAAAACATCAGAAAATTTCATTTCATGCGAGGGGACTTTGACTTTTGGACAGCTTTCATTGCTGTCAAGAAGAGTGGCTGGATGAGACAGCTCATGAAAGCTTTGAAAGTTCATACAAAGGCTCTAAGCTGGCAACGCATCCCTCAATCCTTGCATCGTCTGCCAACATCGTGTGGATGGGATTTTTCAGGATGCCCTGAAAGAACTGAATATACAGCTCCCAAGATGCCTGAGGTCTCTAGTTCTCCTAGACTCCTTTTGAAGAATCCTAGCCCTTTTTTGGGGGGTTTTCCTTCTGCTTTAGATAACTAGAGTAGGCCTCTCACTCATGGGAAGCATTGTTAAATGTGTCACCTCCCACCAAGAGAAGCGAAGAAGGGGGAAAAAAGCCACATGAAGATATTAAAACAAGAAACTGGAATGTCTACAAACTGCTCGGAGAGTTCATTCTTACTTCACATATCCCTATTTACTATTGAAAACGGCTATTTAGCTATTTATGGCATTGTAAGCAATCACTCTTGGTTTCCTCTTAGCCTCAGATGGATGGTTGGCCCACATGTCTCATGCTGTACTTAAGTAGGGTGGAAAAAAAAGAGAGGGTATAGAAGTGAACAAACCTATTTTGGATGGCCACATCTGGTCCCCATGTGTAAGGCCAGCCTTGTGGAAAGCCTGCTGACAGAGAAAAGCTGCATGCTGTGGTTCTAGACAAGCTTCTTTTATAGATTTATTATATATATACATACACATCCATTTTATATACATGTGTAAATATATATATATATACAGCTAGATATTGAGCAAGAAAGAGCTTTCAATATTTTCTTTTCTGAAGCTTACAGAGCCCACTTGGCCAGATGCAGACCGCTAGGCAGCACTGATTTATTGTGGAGCAAGGGTGCTAGTCCTTGCATGCTGCTGGGTGGCGAGAGGCTGGGGAGCAGAAAGGAACCCCGAACACCCCAGACTTCGGCAGAGAAGGACCCCTGCTCTGCTCCTGTAGAAAAGGGATGCTTCCATTTAGTTTCAAAAACACCATCAGCATTTATGCACCTCCTTCTTTAACTCAAGACCTCCAATTCACTTATAATTTTCCCCATATTTGCTTTTCAGCCATCTTGCTCTCCTCAGCTTGGGAAATCCACACCACCAGCTGCAAGTCCATTTTTTTAAGGCCACTTTAACACTGACACCCCTTTTCTTAAGACCAGAAGCCTCTCCTTCCTCCATCTCCATGGCAGAGTTGGTGTCTTCTTTCCTTAACACCACAGGACCCCGATCTCAACAGTAACAGAACAAATAAAGCTGCTGTGATGTTATGGCTAATCAGCAGGGCATCTTTAACCTATTATTAATTTGGACAGCAAACAAAATAAACAGGAACAAAACCAACTTGTCTCCTTGCTCCAAACATTCGTCTCCCAAGGAACCCATGCTCAATACGATGTTAAGAAGGGAGCAAGCCACGAATGTGTGAGCACTGCCGATGACCTGGTGCTTTGCTGAATTAGGGCCAACAGCCTCCTAACATTAAATCCTTCTCAGGGGACAGGTCGCTGCTGGGACTGAAATACACTTGGATGAGATAAACTAGAGCACAAAATGGGCACTTGAAGGAGTATTTTACCTTGACAAGACCATAGATTCATTCATTGCAAGGCCAATAAGACATACACGTTTCTGAAAACTGGGATTTTTGTGGCAGTCTCAGGGAAGCAGGATAAAGCACATATTTCCTTTTTCGCTTTCATGTTGGAGATAGGTGTCTGATGTCCCTGTGTCTTTCTGAACCTCCATCCTCAGGAGACCTTCTGCATGGCCCCATCCAGTGACCCCTGCAGCAGAGAGAATTAATCCTCCCTGCCACGCAAACACACACAGCAAAACCCAATAAACTAGCCCTGAGCTAACAATTACATTAAGAAGAGCACATTAAGCACTGAGCCAAGTGATCTCAAGTGATGGAGCAGTCCCCAGCCCAGCTGACTCAGGAGCTATTTACACTCACACTCTCAAAAACTTTTCATCTCATCCCCCAGTTCTCCATACACCGTGGCTCAGAGGAGGCTCTCAGCTCTCCCCATTGAGGGAGCAGTTCCTATGGATGCCATGAATCCTCACTCCAATCCAGCCTTTGGGCATAATTGAAAGCATCAGCATGAGCTCCTGTTTCCCCACTGCCATGCAGCAGAATACCCTGGGTGCCTGTTACCCTGGAAGATATTTTTTGGTGGAATGGGAATGCCACAGCCCAGATGCTGCCCTTTGCATGGGCACAGATCTCACCAGTCTCCTGTTTTGCAAACCCAAAATAGGACAGGTGGAAGCATGCGCCAGCTCTTTGCAAGCCCAGGGGACAAACCTGTATATCGACTCTCACGTGGGAAGGAGGATAGACAGAGAGTAGAAGGGAGACTGGTAGTTGGAAAATAGTGGAAAAAATTTTAAAATAGTGGAATTGGTGGAAAATATTACAAATCAACACCCATCTCCTTCCACTACCAGTGATGACAAGACTTTCTTCCCTAATCTATCACTTTAGCTGGCATTTTTACTCATCAACCCATCTTTGAACTATGCAGCTGTATCTTGGGGCAGGACCCCTAGAGAACTGGATCTGAGTGGGCTCGTTTGCAATGTGCCCGGTGACTTGCTCTGACATGGCAATGCTTGCCTTATGTTCACATGCACGGAAGGGCCATTCTGCCTGCAAGGCATTTTCTCCATCCCCAGCAGCTCTTTCATACTCCTGAGCTAGTCTGCTACGGAAACTGGGTCAGGAATTCACATCAGCGAGCAGGCTTATCCATCACCTGTTTTTCAGGAGAACCCTGCTCACAGTACCTCTTTGTGCCATATTGGAGCAAAAGGGCTCAGGACTGATAACTGACCCGCTTTTCTCTGCTGGAAAAAGACTGTCACATCTTCCTGTGAAAAGCTGCCACTTTGAGGATCTGATTTAAACCAGAAACCTTTATTTCCCCTGCTTTTTTAAAGGACCTGAAAATGATCTTTCAATAAGGCAGTGATAAATACCAATGAGTCTTGACTATTTGCATCAGAAGCTGCCATTTGTTGCAGGAATAAAGAAAAAAATCCCAATACATGCTCAAAGTCTATAATTTTCCCCCTAGCTAACCCCAGAATGGTTTTCAACATTTTCTTGAAGTTTTAAAAGTCAAATCACTCTAGTCTGAAATACCGTGTTTCTGCAGCATCTACTAATATCGAACATGCTGTTTAGGTGGGCCTGCTCACACTCCTAAGTGAGCAACATGTATTAATTGCTGCTGAAGTTTTCCAGGGACAGGAGCATGGTTTCACAAGGGTATTAAAGCAAACATTTCCCAAGTGTTTGCTCCTTTTTATACTACAGAACACCAAGTAAACAATCGAAAAACCATGTTGTTAAGAAGTTACGTAAGTATTACATTTTCTTTTCTTTAGATCAGGCCGTAACTCTTGCAGCAGGGGGAAATTTCTGTGGCTAGAAATGATAATGAGAACTATGGTTTCAATAAGTCATCCTCACACCATAGGACGGGTGTGTCTGCAGTGTGGTGTGGACCCTCTGGTTGGGAGCAGAGGGCTTCTTCAGGAGTTGATAAGAGATGGGCTTTGTTCATTTGCAAATTTCTTTGCATTTCCAAAGAACACATGCAACTTTTTCCACTTTAGTAGTAAATTTGTGTCAGCTGAAAGGAGAAGCAATTGGATTACGCAGAATACATGTAGGAGTTGAAAAGATGTCGGGTTTCCCCCCCTGCTCTATGCTATGAACAAATCTGTAAATCAGCAGTTTGCAAGATAAAGAAATTCCCGGGGATCATCCAAAATAAAAGTAATTTTCCCATTATAAGTGGACTGAAACTAGAGCTGCAAATCCAACCCTCTTAAAAACTGAGCTGCGGTTTGGATGAGATGGCCTGAATCTGGATCAGTTGACTCCCATTTTGATGTGGGAACCCAAAACAGTTCTGTTTCATAATACTGTTTCAGATGTGGCTGAAAAACTCATGCAAGCGACAGATCATCCAATGTTCTTCTGCTTACAAAATGGCTGCAAGTCCTGATCTGAGCCAAGAAGCATGGGTACCACTAGCAAAATTGTCAGTGTCAACTCTAGGACCATTTTTCAATTAAGTTAACAGTCTTTTTGAAACCTAATTCCCAATCAAACTACACCAGGGCAGCTTTCCATAGCTTTCTTGGAGGCTAGCTCAAGCACAGAGTTCTGCATCCTTTTGGAAAGATGGTTTTGAAGGCAAGCATTTCCTTCATTTGTCTGGCTTTCCTTCTAGTAACTGCTGTTAATATTCCAGTCTGTTTTGCAAGCTTCAAAATGTTTCTCATTTGCAAACTGAGCAAGATTTAATTACTCCCATAATTTTGCCTGGAAGGGAAGAGCCAACCATATTAATCAGACAATGAAAGCAATTGCTCTGAGTACCATACTCTGAAATACATAAGCCAGGGTATGATCTCAAAAAATAAACCTAAAGCACTATTTGGATTATATGAATGTGCCATAAAACAAAGGTAAATTTACTTCGGAGCCTTCTCTCCAACTTTGGGGTTTACATACCCTTAGGGCTGCCTGCTTATAACCCCATTACCTCTTTTTCCTCCATCCCCAGCCCCTATCTCTGCAACAAGGACCTTTGCCAAATAATACTTCTAGCTATATCTGAAGGATAAGGCATACAAAGCTATAGTACGTTTAAATAAAGATTCAAAATAATTTCCTTACAGGAAGGAGCTATCCCAGTTTGTCTTCTCTTCCTTTTGATTATACAGCTCAGATTAGGGATAGTCAGGAAATTACATCGTCTTCGGAAAAATAAAAAATAAAAAGAAAAGAAGTGAATATCAAGGAAAAGGAAATTTTTTCATTTCCTGCCAAAAACTCCCACAACTTTTTTGAGGTTTCAAAGGCTCAGTTACATTTCTTTCTTCTCTTTTTTTTTTTTTGTGTGTGTGTGGTTTTTTTTGTAAAGTTTCACCATAACAAATACTACTTTGCACATGCTCCTTGTTTTTAAATAAAACATGTGTCACTGTAAGAATGTGCATATGTTTTCCTCCAAGTTAACATTTTAATATTGAAGACGGATGGATACTGATGATAGAGCCACCAAAAGCCAACATCTGCCCCATGACCTAGGGTAGATCTTGAGCATTGTTGAGAGGAGTAACTTGGCACTGCGTATCTATCATGAGAGGGAAGAACTTTTGGCTTCTATAGCACAAGTTTATCCCTCGTGCTTCTTGATGAACCACTGACCTAGAGAAAAGCACATTTGTCACTGCAGTGTGTGACCTTTGTTTTTTATAACCTGAAAAGCAAGCAAGCTGAGCATCCTCTGAGCAAAGGTAAGACTTTCTAGGTAATAAAGTAGGAAAAAGAGAAATCACCATGAAACATGTTGTGCCTAAACACAGAAACTATAATTCTATGATCAATCATTGGTCAGTCACCACGGACAAACCTGTTGTTTTAACTATGCTCCTGACAAAACTCAGTGGGGAGGAGGGAAAGAACAGAGCTTTCTGAAGGATGGAGATAAAACGCGGCTGAATTATTTACTTCCAGTATTAGATTAACTGCACTATGGGAACGACAGGACCAGGTGGTTAAAATACTTGCATCAAAATGATTTATGTCTGGCTTTTGTAAGAAGATATTATATGACAGGCTATACCATGCTCAGTTTAACTCGACCTGAATGGTCTTAGCACTGCTGATTCCCTGAAATTTACACATATATATGATTTTTCTTTTGTACCAGTGTGGCGAAAAAGCAAGTAAGTTGTGTGCTTCTGCAAAGAGGATCTCTCGGCTTTCCATCACCCATCCGTAATAATTTGCTGTCATCACCACCATAGACCCATGAAATCTGCTCAGAGCTGGTCACCCAGCTCCTTCCTCCTTCTGAGTATGGCACAAGGAAACCTGGCCCCTGGTTTTGGGGCTGAAACTGCAGAGAGGCAGGACAAGACACCTGCAGAAAGTAAAATGAGGGTGAGCCATCAGCACTGAGCTGGTGAAGGAATAAATCTTACTTACAGAGATAATCAGATCAGTCTTATCTGATAATACAAAGTCAAGGGTGGCACATGCAAGGCTGACTGCATGTGGGAGAATGAGGAGCAGCAGGGACTGGAAACACAGTGAGACTCGTGCGCAGCACCCATTCGTATTTTAAGGGATCAGAGCTCAGTATAATTCCCTGACAGGACTACGCATGGTGTTTGCCTTCAAACCTTTCCCCTTGGGCAGTAACTGTTTGTACATCATAGCCTTGTTTACATGCAGCCTTAAATACATGCACTGACATCACAGGAATTAATTCATGATCGGCAGCTGGCAAAGGGGTTGGTTTTACTCCCCAAAATGGAAACCCCTCTTATGGAGGCTGGGCACAATACCAGCAAAAAAAATATTAAAGTATATCTGAAATTTCTGGTGACACCATCACTTTTCCATGCACGGGTCAATGAATTTGTCTGACACAAATCATGACTCCCTTTAGGAGCAAGGTACTGCTTTCATTGCAAGCTGCTGGAGAGGTAAGCTCAGCAAGCTCCCAGCTGGCCAGCAGAACAGGAGGGAGCAGCTACCCAACTTTCTGATCAACTTCCCTGGCTTAAGCTTTTGCAGCTGTCCTACACTCAAAAAATATACACCCAAAACCTTTGATGTTGCTGCCGCCTTGCCCTTTCTAAGGAGAGGAATGTGGTCTGAGCATCCATGGAAGAAGGATGCCTCATCTCACAGTTTATCTGAAACCCTTGGGCAACCCCACTTGCTGTGGTTTTGGTAACTGTCTTTAGTGTTTCCCTGTAAGAGAAACAATCTCAGTTGTGTGTTTAGCATTTTATTAAGGCCTGTGCTTTGCTTGGTGTCATGAGTTGATGGAGATGCAGCTGCCTAGAAGGGGGTGGCTCGTGGCTGAGGTGATCTCCCCAGACAGCTCATCTGGGACTCTGGTGGGATGCTTTGTTGTCGCTTGTATTTGGAGGAATGACAGCAGCACAGTGAGCACAAGGAGATCCTTTCTTGCCAGGCCAGCAGGTGCCAGCCATACTGGGGAAGGAAGGAGCATAGGAGAGATATTTCAGATCAGGAGCTACAGAGAAGCCACTAAACCTTCCCTACCCCTTTATTATTATTATTAGCAGTAGTGTTGTTGTTGTTATTATTACTACTATTATTATTACAATTACTATTATTTTTGCTGTCGTGAAAATGGCTGAACTGAGAGGAGGCCCCTTGAAACAGCAAGGCAGAGGGGAGCAATTGTTCTTGAAGTCCTACCTTGAAGGGTAGTTTCTCCTTACAGCTTATTTTCTTGCCCAAGGGCTGCACCAGCCAGACCCTCCCTGTGGTCTTCAGGCTCCAAGTGTGGCCACTTGCACCCCTTCAGAGAGCAGCCCCAGCCCTCTGATCCCACTCTGTTTTTTCACACAGTTTTGCATTAAGCCTCAGTAATCTATAGAACACCTGATTCAGCAGAGATGGTGATTTCCCAGAGGGGAAAAAGCACTGATGGTGCTGTGGCAGGCAGCGATGGCACGGAGGCAGCATAGCAGAGATGTGGGATGGCACTACATGGTGTCTTGTCCTCCCCAAGCACCTCCCACCCTCTCCATCCCATCCCTCCTTCCTGTGCTCCTCTCCTAGCCCTGCTGCTGCACCCCACTGCCCAAACAACTCCTCTCAAGAAGCTCCTGTTTATTCATTTTAAATATCCCTCCCCAGGGAGCCCTCATTAGATACGAATCTTAGAGCAACACCCAGCAAAGTCTTTGTGAGCTTTGCCACCTGAGCATTTGAGATGGGTGGGAGAAAATCCATCTCTCATCCCAAATCTAAGGGGCGTCTTCAGACCAGTGTGAATGTGAAGCATCAGTTTGTTTTCTTTTGTTATTACTGAAGATTGAAACAAAGCCAGGAGCACGGCAGAGGGTCCCCAGTGTCAGCAGAGGTCAAAGCAGCATCATTAGCAAAGCAAGGCACCACATGACAGCTCCTGCATCCAAAGTAGTCCAGGAAGACCCTCTGCCTCCATCCCCTCCCAGAGACGCCCACAGGGGTCCCAGCGCCATCCCAAACCTGCAGAATTCTTGCCATGCCATCAGCCCCTGCACCATCTACAGTGATCTGATCTCTGCTCTGCTGCAACAGAGACAACACTCTGCTTTCATGACCCATCCCAGGGCAGCATATATTTTTGGCTAGCTCTTCAGCAGGGTAAATCAGTGCAGTTACTTCTGATTCAGCAACATGGTTTGTTCTACCTCATTTGTCTCTTTGAAACATCAGCACCATGCAGTAAATCATGCTACAAAGCCTATAGAGCAAACCATCGCCTCAGCTCCTGATGGCCGAAAGATGACAGTACCCTGCTGCCTTTGACCTGGGGGCCATACGTCGCCACAGCTCATCTGCCAGAGCCCTTGGGCATGCCCCGGCTGGGGCAGGTCCTCCCTGGGACTGGCCCCTCAGTGCCCACTCATCCTTGGTGCTCACTCCCGAGCCTGGACAGTCCGTTTTTTTCATTGGGTCACTTGCCATGTCCTGACACTACCAGGTTTGCATGCAAAACATCTAAGCAGTCTTTTAAAAGTTCCGCCTTAGGAAAAGCTTAAATCCTAAAAATCTTGCCAAGCAGAAGCTGAATTTCTCCATCCATCAGCAACTATTGGATATGCCTCGTGGGGCAGGCAGAAGACTAACCCATAACCCCTCATGGACCACAGAGAAACACTCCTACCAAGGCCTGGGCACCATCCATCTTAACATCATCGCTCAAGAACAGCTGGAGCACTGTCATGTACTTGCAAAACATACGTTCTTTTCTACTTTAAACATTTGATTTAATATTATCTATTACTATATGTTAATATAAGTTTTATTTAATACTCTAACCCTCCCTTTGAGTAGCATCAGGTGTCCTGTAAAATATATGAGCTGGTAGATAGCAGTGGTTTCTTCACTTATCTGCACCACTTACTATTTCATAAACTCCACCAAGGCACCTCTTACTCTTCTCCTCACTAAATTAAACAGCCCTAATCTGTTTAACCCTCTCCTCCTCCACCTGTGGAAGACTTTCCAAGCTCCACATCATTTCTGTCTCCCTTTGCTGGCCCCGCTTCTGTCACATTTCCCTCTGGGCTGGGCATAGGAGAGCTTCCCAAGGTGATGGTGCTCCTGCAATTTATAGGATGCCATTCAGATATCCTCAGGATTGCTCTCCAACTCCTAAAGCAGTTGAACACCTTCTTGGACAGGAGCCAGGCACCACCACTCCCAGGTGTGCCACCGTGCGTGCAGCATTTAGGAATAACTATTGCCAGGCTGGTGTTCCAAATTATTTCAGGGAAGCATATTTCTACTTAGAGATTGTAAAGCTGAATATTTTTTCCATGGGAGAGAGAGGTGAAAGAGTTAAATCTGCCTCTGGAATTATCGTTTTGGGGTTTAGAGTTGAAGATTGATGGGGAAATTATCATCTCCCTTAAGCCATAGATAACAAAGATCCCAGTTTCCTCCATTTTGGGTATCCTTAGGACATATTAATGGTGCTCATCACAGTTGGAACAGAAATGTCACCTCTGGAAGGTCAACAACAATGCACCAATGCACTTGGCAGCCTCCATGTGGTCCTGGCAGCTCCTGGCACATGGAGACGTTTGGGGATTTCAGTTCCATGAAAAGGATGAGTTTGGCAACCCCTCAGTTCCCAGCGGCCGCTCTGTCAAAAGTATTTTGACATGCAGCATCCCTATAGTTGAGGGAGAAGTATGTTTTCCTCTTCCACATTAATACTCTCTGGTTTTCCACTCAGAAAACAAACCAGTTTTTAAAGAATTAAGTGAAACCAAAAGCAAAATTATTTTGCTTTTCTCACAAATCCCCCTTCCCCTTTTTCTGGTGGTGAGACAGAAAATTATATGGGAGGTGGAAGGAAAATAAGGAAAAAGTGTTATTTAAAATAATACTTTTTTATGCATGAAAAACTGAAAAAAAACCCCAAACTTAATCAAAAAGAGCTGAATTGCCATGCCTCTCCTGGGGTCACTTCACCCCTCTAAGCCTCTCACCCTGCAGTGATCCAGACATTTGTATGCCTGCTCGTGCTGCAGCCTTTGGGCTTTCCTGCAGTACAATGGTTTAAACTGAAAAGGCAGAGGTTGCAGATGGAGGAAGGGGAGAAAAGAGCAAATTGGATCACTCCAAAGATAAATACTGCCTTGTGGAAACTCAGATGGCTGTAAGCCTCTTGCAGCTCATTGCTCCAGAGCAAATGAGCTGGTGGTCTCCAAGCAATGATGGGCAAACATCCAACCTGCAGACCCTCCGTTCCCAAACAACGGCAGCTGTTGAACATCCTAGCGGTGTCTGGTGGACAGGGAGAGCACCTGGAGATGGGACACATGCACAAGCCCTTGCCATGCCTGAAAAAAGGCAGAGGAGGCCACTGCTATTTTGGCAGTTCTTAGTAGCCCACAGCAGGATGAAGATGCATGCCAGCCATTCCCTTAACAAACTTCTGGTTTTCTTTAAAGGCTAACAGAGCTTCCCAAGAGAAAAACATGCAAAATAAATTAAGGGCTGAGCCCAAGATCAGGCAGGTTCTAATCAGTCCAGCTTAAATTCTGATGTCACATCCAATTGGCCTTCATCCCAAAATGGGATGTGCAACTCAATCAAGTCAAACTCCAGCACATCAGTGGGGTGGGCTGTTCCACCTCAGACAAGGCAACACCTCCAAGATCACACCACCAACAGATGGGCTAGTGCTGCCTACAGCCCTTGGGCCAAGCCAGTGATAGCTGCTGCATCCATCCATGAGCCACCACTGAACAACCAGAGTGAATTTTCCAACCTGTCGCCAATCTATTTCCCAGTGTATGGGGATTTCCGTAACTTTTCACGCATATGGAGATTTTATTTTACCCTTCTTTTTCAATTACATGTTTCATTAACTAGCTGCACCTCACGGTTTGCCAATGACTAGCTGAGGCTTCCAGACTGAAAAAATGAAGAGGGAAATAAAGCAATGATCTATTACCATTTACAGCTGCCATGGGATGATGCAAAACTTAATCAATTGTTTGTAAAATGCTTTCACTAGCAGGGAAAAAAAGCTGGGAAAAAAGCAATCCCTTGCTGAAGATAATTTCCACCCCATCTCCCTCTCAATTCTCTTTTAAAGAAATGCCTAGGGAAGTTCAAGTCCTTGAAGTGTGTCCCACCGCTGACAGTTCTAGGCTCTCTGCTAGAGAAGGCTCCCAAACTCCTTTCAGCAATGCCATTGCTGCTGGCCCTTCCCACTGGTCACCAGACCACGGGGTCACTTTTCTTCTGGCCACACGCAACCCCGCTGCAGAAAAATGAGCCACCCTTGAGGACCAGAGGGTCCAGGAGATCTTCCTCTGACTTTGTCCAGCAGTGAAGCATGAGCCATGGTGGGCTCTCAGCCAGACACAGTGTTACTTGCATCAGAGACCAAGCCCTGAAGTCAATCCCTTTAGCCTTCCCTTGGTTTGCCTCAGGTTCAGAAGTCCTCTCTGGTCAGCTCTGCCCATGACAGATGGGTTTAGTCAGCACTCTTTGGATGGGCTTTTTGAGGACAAAGCAGTCAGCTGCATTTCTGACAAGGCCAGTCCAATGAGATTTGCTGCTCTGATGCAATACTGCCTGGACTGACAGTTCCACATAGCTCTTCCTCCAAGAGATGTACAGCAGATAGATGCAGACCTCTAAACAAGACAGTACTTTCCAGTTCACCTCTGCTGAGCCATGTGAGGAATGGCTTCAGTTCACTGTCAGCCCATTGTCCCAGCAGTGTTAGAGGAATTTGGCTAGTCCGACACTCGCACGTTCCTCCCTGATAATAGTTCTCCTCTCCCGAATCAGCCCACATTAATTGTGTACAACATCTTAAAGACCACCCAGCTTGAGCTGCAGAGCATTCAGTGATGGATAAAAATAACAATTGCATTAAGCGAGGCTATGCTCCTTGCCAAAAAGATTAGCAGTGGGAAAATTCCTCCTTTAGGGAGCTTTGCAGCCAAGGACCAGCCCATAGGGTTCATGACCGACAGCATGCCCCACATACGTTTAACAGCTATGTGTAAAATGTGGGAAGAATTATGAGACTGGTGACTTCCCCTAAATCCTGCTTTTGTCCTCATTCCTAAAAGGGAGAGTGTGGTCAGATCAGTGATCCCAGCAGGATGGTAGGCAACCAGCAGCAAGGCTCATTTAGCAGAGATATTATAGGGGGAGCTGGTGATGGGAAGGCTGTACCAACTGGAGCATTACCTTTCCCTCCAGTCCCTTTGTTGTTAAAAACAAACCACACCAAACTGAGGATACTGGAGGAGGAAGAATCACCCCATTTGTTTGTCAAACAGATTTCCACTGAGCATCTCCAAGAACTGATCCATAGGTAGCTATCTCAATGTGCCAGAGAAGAGTACATTGTATAATGAAAAGGCACAAGCCAAACTGGATTACAGAGAAAAATACCCCCTTTTAACTATTTTTATTTTGCAGAAATACAAAAAAAAAAAAAAGAGGCTTGAGACTTTTGTTAGATACAAGTGAATTAACCTGATAGAGAGATACTTCTGCAGTACACAGAAAAGTTATCATGATCTTATCCATTGCTGAAAAGGTGAATTAGAGACTTAAATACCTTTGCTAGCCTTGAATACTTGGAAATCTGTTAAAAATGCTTCTCTTCCACAGGTATCTCAAAGTCAAGGACTATTGAGTCCAGCCTGTTTAGAGAAGATATTTGAAAGAATCAGTTGTGCTGATGTTTGTGACTTTAATGATCCTGCTAGAGGAAGGATTTGGTGTGGGCACAGAGAAGCCTGTCCTCTGCAAAACCAATTGCTGACTGTCAAAATTTCCCTGTGGGGCTTAAACAACACATCCATTCTCCAACCCCTTCCAACACTTGCTTTCAAAATAGTTCAGGAAAGTCTGTTATATGGCCTTATACCTGGTTTTGCTGGAAAGATCACTCCAACACTGGACCACAGAAGACTTTGTAGTTTATGCACAGAATCAGATTTGTTTGGCTGCCTTTCGTTCCTCAAATCTAATCAGAGGTTACTTGGCTAATTTTACAGTGCAGTGTGTGCACCACCTTTATGTTACATAAAAAAAGACGTCACATCAGAAACACAGCAAGGTCTTGCAGAACCATTAGCCTAAGGTGCAGAAGCCAATGCATACACTAACTATTCATGGGTTTTTTGGGGTTTTTTTTGCTTTCTCCTTTCCACAGATAATAGAGTTCCTTTTCCCCATCTCCAACCAGTTTCTAAACACTGCTAAGAAGCAGCCTTGACACCTTGTGAAGGAACAGTAAAATGTTAGGACAGGAGAGCAGGCAACAGTAATACTTAACGATTAAAATAATTTCTCTTAATCTCAGACTATTAAGAACCTGCCAAAAATTCTTCCAAGTCAGTTAAGAATTGCATGGAATGACAACTGTGTATAGATAACAACGACAAAAATGGCCTTTAACCAGGTTCCAAATTAATTAATAAGTTTCTCTCCCACCAAGCCTTCTCCTGAGAGCCCCAGGGCCCAGTTTTCCTGCTTTTGATTGATTTTACTTAATCACAGAGCTTGTTAGCCCCTAGTAAGCACCCCAAATTAATGGGGCTGCTGCATCGTGCTTGACCTCCTTTGGATTCCACGCATGGGATTCAGTATTGGTGCCACCCAGTCAGATGTTTCCCGTGACTTTTTAAAAGAAATGCATCTTTTCTTTTATTGGACACCCTGGCAAGAGAACCCACACGGAATGTAAACTCTGTGTGCAGAGATATATATTTTCTCTCATTGTTTATAAACACATAGAGCCCAGTTCTTCCCCCATTAGGGTTGTATGAGCCCGGAATTTATCAGCATTGGAGAACACACTCCTGATTTACACTGAAGTGAGAGGGCAAATTGTTTGCAAGAGAAAAAATAGATTAGGCAAGAAATTGCTACTTTGCATATAGATTTGAATACACATACAACACAATATTTAGATTATTTGCCATAAACAAACTTGCCTCAATACCCACAAGAGCAAACCTCAGCTCCAGAGGGGAAGTCAGGGAAAAATACCCTTGTCTTCCCCAGTGAGAAGAGAGATTGCTCAGACATGAAAAATGCCCTTGGTAACACCTTGATTTGGCACCTGCTTTAACATGCCTGAGCCAGCCCTCAAATTTTCATTGCTAAAAGAACAGGGCCAGAGTGTCACAAATCATACACCCACAGATCTACAGAGGTTTTGCTGTCTTCTCACCAGCTTGTTCTCGCTCATCTGTAGCTCCAAGGTCCCTTTCCTTGCTGCTTCTCCTGCCTTGCTCCTTGGTCTTGTTCTGCTCCATCCCATGTTTGCTGCCCCACAGGACTCCAGGCTGGTCCCAAGAGCCACTGAAGGCAGATTGCTAGGCTGGGTCTATCTTCTCCCACCCAACTTCTGGTCCTGCCTTCAGTACCTGCAAAATCACCCTGTGATTCTAACAGAAGCAGGCATGTGGTTTGTGTTCATGTGCTAAAAAACATGAATTCAAAGTACATTAATTTTGTAGTTGGTGTGCATATGGATGAAGTAATACGGATGGTTAGCATCAAGTGTCCTTACGAGACATTAGAGAAGCCACTGATGTTCTGACATCAAAAAATTTATGATATTTGTAAGGCTGAGCTCTGAAAATGATGCCTTTTCTGGCCCCAGTACTGCTGTTACTGTTGAAATAACATGAACGTACTGGTAACAGAATAAAGCATTCTCTATATAGATATGTTTACACACATACTTATAGATGTACACATACACATAGGAGAGGGTAGATAAATATCTGTAGTTCACAAATGAGCAGTTTTAGGAAACTGCAGGACACCAGGGAGTATTTTGTTTAGAGTACAGTTTCCACCCTTTCTCCCTCCAAGATGAGATCTCTAACATCTGTCACCCGTCACCTCCCAGTCAAGCCAAAGGGGTTGTGAGCAAAAAACAGACAGCGGACAGAAAGGTCATGCTTTGGTAGAGTATTCACTTGATTTTGAGAAGCTCTAACTGTGCTCAACCCTTGCCGCTTCTGCCTGCTGGGACAGCAAAGGTCTGGCAGGGTGCTGCTCCCTTGCCACATTGATTTAAAGGGTCATGGATACCTCTCACAGCCCAAACTGGCCAGAGGTAAGCTTAATCAGCAACACTGGATCTCTCTCCCTCCATCCTCACCATTTCATGACTGTATCTGAATATGGGTGGAGATGCCTCACTCCTTTTCTCCATTTTTTAATACTCTTACAGAGGCAACCTGTGTTCAGGCTGAATAAAGCTCAACACGTTTAGAAGAGTGGAGAAGGGAAGAAAAAGAGTAGATAAATACACATACATATGTACACACAAAGATAAAATCCCAGAAGGGGGAGGAAGGAAAAGCTGTCTTGCTGCAAAGGAGACCTGTTAGCACAAGACATGGGTGCACACGATGCTGGGAGCAGGGGAAGACTGAAACATGCAGCTCCCAAGTGTTAGTGCAACTGCATGCCAGGACAGCATCCCTCCAGGAGCAGGCAGAAAAACAACTGCTGTAATAGCAGAACTAGACCAAATTGGTTTCTGAAAGGGCTCTCGAGGGGAGAACATGGAGAGGGCCTCCATGGCCCAGGGACCCACCTTGGGCTCCAGCTCAGGCCCAGAGAAGCCCCAAAATCAAGTGCAAAGTTGGAGCAGTCACCACCACTGTGTTCAAGCAACTTCTCCCAGAGCAGCGCAGATGCAAGGCTCCCCCACATCACTTGTGCTGGGTTCCCTGGTCCATTCATTTATTATTTGAAAGGAACCCAATGGGCAGCAGCAAGCAGAGCCTTTTGATGCTTCCAGGAACATTACACCAGAGGGTTTGTGTGGCTCCCTGGGAACTTGAAGCCTGTTCACAGCTAGGCGATGCAGGGTCAGCAGCAGGGTTATAGGCAGTAGCACCACCAACCCCGGTTAAGCCTTTCCCCCTGCAAACAGTATGGCCCACACATCCCTCACTGGACATGTGCATCGGTATGGGCGATTCACCCAGGGGCAGCAATAGTCTGAATTTCAGCATCTGATGGCTTCTGGTCCTGCGTGACAGGGTAAGCACATGGTCATCAGCCAGAGGGAGAGGGCTACCACCAGAAGCAGAGATTACATTAGCAAAGCCAGGTATGTGCTGCACCCCAAGAAGGGGAAATTTATCACAGCTTGACTTCAAGCCCAGCCACTCCTTCAGGGGATTAAATCCTCATGGAAACAGGAAAAGATTGATTATCAAAAATCTACCCCTGCTCTGGGATATTCCTTTAGGAAGGTGGTGCCAAGCCACATGGAAGCACACCCTTTCTTCAAGTCAAGCCGTAGAGGACAGCCTCCAGCCTGACTGCTCAGAAATCCCTGCTGGGGATGAGCAGCAATCCAAACCATGAATCATGCATGCTTAGCAAATTCCTATCATAAATGTCTGGCAGCTTAACTTATACTGGGCTTCTGCAGAAAGAGAAATGCATGCTATTTTCCTAGGAACAAAATAAAACAAGGCCTCTTCTTTACATTATTCCTTTGAGGGGAGTTTGAGCTTTCTCTTTTTGTCTCAGGCTGTCTGGAGGCATATGATGGGACAAAGATGTGGGGATAAAAAACTCCCACACTATCTCTACTTATGATGTTCCTTCTTTGCAGCTGACTCGATCCTAGCCCAAGATTCATCATCCTTTTAGTTCAAGAGAACCATCTCAATGAAGTTGCATTGGGTGGTCTGTTAAGATGCAGACCAGAAGATGAGCTGAACAAACACGGTAGTTGCTGTCACAACCATTTTCTCTGTAAGGCTGGTTATTCTTCAGTGTCGTTGGGTAGCTATTTACAAGAACCCAGAAAGGACAGATAAATTATCCCACAATACTTTAGGATATGCCATGAGTCCTTGGCATCAAATATATGCACCAGGGACAGGGTGGATGCTGCAGTCTGAGGGTTATTTTGCAGTATGTTTGCTCTCATAAGCTAGCCAGACTAATGTGAAGGATCAGGGGTGCAGCTCGCTGCAGTGAGCCATGCTTGGGGGCACTGCCAAGCACCCCCAGAGAGGTGGTGAGAGCAAACTTGCTGTGAAAGCCAGCTAGAAAGCTTCTGCAGGAGATGCTTTCCGACTTAAAAAGCATGAAATCAAAATCCTTCTCTGGACAATATCCCTTTTGTTTAAGGGGGAAAATAGTCCTGAAAAAGCAAAGTTTTTCTGCTGGAAAAATTGAATAGCCAAGCCCTGGGAGACTGTTGAACTCACTTTCCACAGCCATTAGGAGGAAGGTGAAGCTGAAATACTCTGTCCAGGAAAGCCTCTCCGGAAAACAAAACCTATTTGTTCATTGCTGATTTTCCTCCTCTTTCTTTATTGGGAGGAAGGGACCCTCTTGATGCAGTTATCCACATGGGGAGTAGGGTCCTTTTTCTACTCAGCTCTACCTGCCAGCAGTTTACAACCCCATGCACAAAATCCTTTTTCTGCTGATACATGAGCTGCACCCATCCAGCCCCATCTCTGTGTCACATGAAGACCCCTTTCCTCCAGGTCCAGCAGCCTGACAGAGATTGCAAGCCCGGTGAGGCAACTTTTCCCCATGTAATTAGTGCAACCCTCCTCATTCAAACCCTCTGACCACACTGCAGCAACAGTGGATAGGGAAAAAGAGCCAGAACAACACAATTAGCTCCCTCGTGCTCAAGAAAAGCCCTTGGGAGGGGGTCAGGAGCTGCAGAGCATTGAGGTACTCAGCCACCAGAGACATGCCCACATTTTGAGAACTAGATGCAAGATTTTGGGATATTATTCCATGGGATGAAACAAACAGCACCACCAAAATACATATTAATTTAAAATAAATAAATAAAATCCCTTTCCAGACTGGCTCAAGGTGGAGCTGGAGATTTCCTCTCCCAGTTAAAGCAGGGGATGTGGTGAAAGAACCTGGCTTTTGTAAGAAGCTAAGCACCACACGAGATGATGTTGACCTAAAACTCTTGTCTGCACACTGCAAATGCCCCAAGGCTAAACACGCCTCTGGGGCAGACAGACCTCTCGCCCCTTAATCCCCAAAATCCAGGAAAAGAAGAACAAGCACCATGGGAGTGGGAAGGAGAGAGTAGAGCAAGGGAAAGGACCAGGGACTACTGTGAACCCAGAAGGATTTGCCCCACCAAAGCACTTACACAGTAAACAGACTAGGACTCAGCCCAAGCATCATTTGCTGAGTGACACATGCTGTAAATTTGGGGCAGCCGAAGGACATGCACCACAGGTCCTGCCCTGAGTCCACTCTGTTTTGAAGTCAGCAGGACTTTTGCCAACAGCAC
The DNA here is from genome assembly GCF_965140245.1 of Athene noctua. NCBI lineage: Eukaryota > Metazoa > Chordata > Aves > Strigiformes > Strigidae > Athene > Athene noctua. The sequence goes on along the minus strand of NC_134043.1, from coordinate 29,404,705 downwards.
AGATAGCAGCAGGCTCCAGAGATGAGCTTCTCATCCACACACTCAAAACTGTTCTAACTCACAAACCTGCAGGAAAAAAAAAAAAAAAAGATAATCATTCCATGTTTTTGTTGGATTCATTTTTTGACAGGTTAGTGGGTTAAAGCAGAGTCGGACAAGCATTGAAGCCAGCATTAGATAAACAAAGGGAGTGCAGGACTAGAGCAAGGATGATAAAAAAGGGAAACCTGTTTTTTAAGGTAGTGCATTGTTAGATTGCCTCCAGCTGTCTTCCCAGACGCAAACCCTGGAAGCCAGGATGGCAAGAAACAGACAGCTGCTACCAAAACCACCAGCCAGTAAATGAAAGGATTAAGAAAGAAAAGAAAGAGAGCAAAATACAACCTGCCCAAGAATCAAGTTCTGGGTTGGGCAGCCTAAGAGCTTGAGAAAGGCAGTTAGAAGAGATAGCCCATGCAGATGCATTCACAAAAAGAAGGGACTGTCTGGAACTATTGCATTTGGCCCCAAGTTTCAAATTTCAGCCCAAAACTCCGACTGTGAGAGGAAGAAATTAGCCAGCCAAAAGCAGAAGGTGAAAGGCTCTTTGCATTTTTCAGGTTGACCCTCAGAAACAGAACATAGGAAACCCTAAAATGCCCCTCTCAAAACATCCCCAGGCACCTCCTCACACGTTACAGAGACCTGGTATCTGGTGATTGTGATGGAGACAGTCTTGCGCAGGCTCCTGGACTAAGGAGGGAACAATGAATCTAACAGCTACTCCTTTTATTGGTTCAGGCACCCACATGCATGATTGCTAAGCATAACATTAGTCTGCCCAAGGTGGGCATAGGCAAGACAGTCTCGTGTAGTGCTTCTCATGAACAAAAATTGCTAAGCTGTATTCAAAGCATCAGCTGTGACATTTGGGGTGGGTGGAACAGGAGAGAGGTAAAATAAAAATGATTGAGAAATGGTGAAATAATTTGCAAAATAAAGTAGAAAAAGCAGAACAAAAATGTTCTCGGAGCAGGTTGTGTCTCCTCCCTGGCTCCCTCTGCTTTCATCAGGTGTACCCACCTGTCACACAGAAGAGATGGTGAAGGACAGGCACACATCTGCCTTTCCTGCTGACTTTGTGATTCCCTGCTCCAGACTGAGCAAATCCGACTTTTCCGATCTCTAACTGCCTGCCTTCTACCTGTATCTACTTCCACCACGCTCCTCCTCAGATGCAGAGACAAGAAGTGACCTCAAATGCTCGAGACTCATGAGCACCAAAGCTTTATTTATTGGCAAAAGGCACTCTATTTTGTTCTCATTATTCTCCTTCAGGAAGCTAAAGGTCTTAAAGGGCCTGGTCAAAACACCTGGGGCCCCATTGCATTTCCTACAACTGAGCATCTCTTGGACCAACACTTACTGACTTTGAACTTGGATACCACCAGAACTCAATCCAGAGAGGCATCTTTCCTTGGGGTTGTTAGGACTGTACAGGTTTCTCTCATCCCCCGTTCCTAACACAGCAATATCTCTGCTCTCTACACCAAGCTCAGGCTTAGCTTGTGTGCATACCCAGAGCCTTCCTACGTGCAGCTGATCAGACACACCTGCAGGGGCTGGGCAATAAATAGGGTGTCCCCCACTGTGTTGGGGTTTTCTGTCGGTCTCCTGAGCCATGGATGTTTGCTTTCCATAGTTAATTAGCGTAGCTTGCTCTCTAATGAAGATTACTGCTGTCTTTCCCTACTCTATGCTTATTAAGGCAAGCAGGAAAAAATAAGGTATAGCCCAGCTGAGACAGAGATGGGAAGAGCAAGAAGCAAGCCAGTAGCCCCATACTAATGCAAACAGCCGTAAAATCCTCCTTCTCCTCCCTTGCTATCCCCATTTCCAGACTTGCTGCTGGCTCAGCTCCTGCCCTATATCCTCTCCTGAGCCAGCTCCACCCCATCATTAGGACAAAGTCCCACCTTGCTCAGCCCCACAGTGAGCACCCAAAGCTCCCCCAGCCCCATGCAGCTAGTGTGCAGCCCAGGCAAAGTCCCCTCCCTTGGGCCACCTCTCTCAGCCACATGTGTTTTGAGTTAAGGCTGGGGTATGTTTCCAGTAAGTAATGCCCACGCAGTCTCCTGAGCAGTATCACAATCTGAGATTAATTGCAACAAGAAGTCACACATTTTATACTGCTGTTAGCAAGATTCAGCGCTTAATTGAATTTCAAGGCCCCTTGAAAGCTCAGAGGCAGAGTACGACTGTAACTCCCAGCCTTTCCTCAGGACTCTTGAAGTGCCACATAAGCAAGAATATCATTGCTGCCGTTTCAGCAATGGGGGAAACTGAGGCACAAGAGGTGATGTGACTGTTCCTCCTCATCCAACTGACCCATGGCAGAGAATCCACCTCCCCGGAGTTATGGTCCAATATGAGATCCACGAGACCAGACATGGGGTCGTTTTCTGCAGCAACCTGTAGCAAACAGCCCATGGGGGAGACCCTCTCCGAGCAGACTGCCCCTTATCAAGCTGTGAGGATTGCTCTTTGGCAGACGTTCCTGCAGGGAGGATTGGTCAGATTTTGAAATCTCTACAAAGCTCAGAGAGGCTCAAAACTTCTATTCCAGAATTAAGGGAAAAGATACATACTTCAGTTAAGATTAAGGGGGGGGGAAAAAAAACCAGTATTTGGAGACCCCTGTCAACATTTGACATAAGGGATATATCAGAACAATTTTGGCTCCCAACAGCAAAGTGCTTGTGACAGCTAGGGGAACCATGTGTTCAGCTAGTAACGGGACATATTTCCAGAGGGTGACACCCTCTCCTTTAGACCCCCACTGGACCCTTATTTCACCCATCTTTGAGAGGAAGATGCTGAGCTTTGCAAGCATGGGCTGTCATCTGGACCAGGCTTGAAGCTACCACTGCAGCCCAAATGGCAGCCATCTCATGCTTCCTCGCCCTGGAAATAACCTCACTGCTGCATCTTTAGGAATTAAAGTTTTAATTCCCCAGGAGATGCCTCTTGCAGGGCTGCTGGATGGTGTAGTTCAGTTTACATCACAGCACACTCGCTTCCCTCTGGAGGGTTCCAAGGTTCCATCTGCACACATCAACCTTTGAATCACATTCCCCTGGGTGCGAGTCAGGCACAGAGAGTCAATAGATGGGACTTTCCTGGGGATCCTTGCAGAGGGGACTGAAGTGCTCCCGTGTGAGTCAGGCAGCAGCAGTCATGGCCGCTCTCTGGTCTCCCAGCATCACTCTCTGTGGAGAGGTTTAATGCAGGCAATTCACATTTCACCCGGCAGATACCTCCCCCCTTGGTAGAGAAACATAGTCCTGGAATTCCTGTTTATAAAACGCAATCAGGGCAAGCGCAAATTGGGTAGAATCAGTCAAGAGGAGGAAATTGCTGTCAGAATTTATTTTTTTTTAATAAAAAAGAAAAAAGTATTTTTTAATCAACAACAACAAAAAAAGAGGCAATTTAAAACTGCTCTGGCCACTGAGCTTTCATAAAAGCTTTCCAAGACTGCATTTCTACATTGCATGTCACCATGGAAGACACCCGAGATGTAGTAAATTCCCCCAAGTTAATTTGAATTATGCCACAAAACAGATGTGTTCTTTGGTGCACAGAGAACCTCCTCCTTCAATTTCAAAATGACTGCTGCCACATCTGATCAGCTCTTATTATCCCACTGCATTGTCTGACATGATATAACAAGTCATGACATCCTCTATCATCAGAAGAGACGGTAGCAACTGCACTTGAGTTGGGAAGGGCAGTTATGGCACTGTTGTGTTGTAGGAGCAGATTTGATGGGTAGCTGAGGCTGCTGTCTTGAAAGTATTTGGAAAAGGAGAGATTCTCCTTTCTGCACCAATTAAGACCTCGCAATCAGGCAACGTGCAGGAATGAAGGTGGAATTAATTGGTGACTTGTATGGAATTTCACCTTCTGGGCTCGACTCCCAACTTGTGGGAAATTACACAGATTTAATCAGAAGCTTCGAAAGGAGGAAGAAATCATTAGAAACACCCAGCATGGCCTCCTGTGTTAGAGTGGGTTGTGCCTTTCACCCAGAAATTCCTCCATCAAGTTCAATAACCCAGGGCTGAGGAGTATTCTGCCGCTGCATGACAGATACAAGCTTGAGACAAAGCTGAGAAAAAATGCACAAGGTCCTTTGGACATCTATTCCAATGGTTAAAACCCTCTCATCTTTAGAAAGCATTTTCTGATTTCAGCTTGCAGCCACTGTACCTGGATGGGTTTTCTCCTGCTGGCTTGAGGACACCTCTACAGCCAAAGCTCAGTGATGTGCAAGTGGCTGATCCAGGTGGCAGATGTGTGGGGCCATGAGTGCAGGGACATCCAGCAACAATTTCCAAGTGCCCCGTGAAGCTAGAAGCAGCACCATTCCCCTTCTACAACGTCCTCCTCTGAGATCTTTCCACCTCCAAGTGGTAGTTCAAGGACTGCCACGAACCACGCTTTTCTGCTGTCTTTCCCTGAATGTCCTTAGGGCCCAGGTAACAAATGTTTAGTGTTTGGTGCTTTTGGTTTCCCTGATCCCCACATTTCTAACCTTCTCCATGCCTCTAGATCACCGAATCAACTATAACATCAAGTTTCTCCTTCCCACTCTTGCCATGCTGAGTATAGATAACCATGACCATGGGAAACACACCCTTCGGCATGACCTAATGTTGATTTAACCAGTTCTCCCCACTTAGAGCCTATCGATCCTCTACATAAGCCCATATTTCTCCATTTCTGCTATTACCGTGACTTGAACTAACCCTAAGTATACAAAAGGTACATTTGCACATCCACGCTTGCAGGGCAGCAAATGCACAGGATCATGTCTGATTTTCCTTTTAGGTAAGTTGCTGTAAGAAGATCTCAGTGCTGAGCTGTAAGGTAAATTTTCCAGATGCGAGTCATTCTTTGCATCACATACAGGGGAAAAAGTCCAATTTTACGGCACTTTTGGTAAAGGAATGCAGAGAATGTGTCGTAAACACTCCCCCCATCAAATAGGTGGTAAATTGAGCCATGAATGTCTGAAACACTGTACTTTGGAGAACTGGTGGGAATGACTTGGAATTTTGAGGCTCTTTCAGTCAAATTTTCCATTCCTCAATTTCTTTTTGTTGTATTTCAGATGATGAGGAGGTTTTTTCTCTTCCTTACTCTCCTGGTATGCTGTGCTGATTATTCATAAGGTGGCTACCAGAATCAGTAAGCAAGAAAAAATTTGCGGCTATGTACTTTCTGTCACTGGCTCCATGATGGCTTCCCTAGGAAATCACAGCCCAAACCATGCCCAGGGGCTGCAGTGGAGAGCACCTTTCTGCCTGTCAGATGGAAGAGGAGTGCTTTCCCACCTTCAGAAGATCTTTATCCAGAAACAGGCAAACAAACCACCCAGCAACCTTTCTTCCCCTGGTGAAAATATTTTAACAATCCCAGATAAAAGAGCCAAGTTTGACAAGGCATTACATGTGCTTTTCATGAATTTTTGCAGGAGGTGGTTTCTGGACTGACTTAAGGAATGCACTTAGCATGCTGTTTCCCCTATATAAAAACACTGAATTAGCATTTCTCCCTGTGATTCTCAGCGTGATACTGCTATGTGCAGAACAATACAGGATAAGTAAAAACCCATTAAAAAGGCTCTCGTAAAACTGCACAGTGCTTGGTTTTCTTTCATTAATCCCCTGACTTCATCAGTTGTTCCGTCTGCTGATAGGAACAATGGTCTCCTCCACAGTGCTCTTATGCTTATCAAAAAATCTCTGCTCTCCAAGATACAAGTGGTGGCCACCAGCCAGCTGAAAACTACGACCCTGAGGAGTATCTGGAGATACTATCCCTGCTTGTTTTGAACTCTTATCAGGCATGGGGTTGGCAATAGGAAGACAGGACACCCCCTTTGACCCTATGGGCAAGAATGTCAGCTCGGGGGTTATCTTCAGGGTCCATCTAATTATTCCTTAAGAGCATTTTAATTTGCAGCCGGTTCTGTTCCAGTTTCATACCTGGCATCTAATTTATGGGGCAATGTTTCTTTAAGACTGGCATTAAAGTGCAGAAGTAAGAATCTAGGGTTAAGAAGGTTAGGCATTATGTCCAGATTAGTATTATCAGATGACCTGAAGCAGGGGTTATATTAAAAAATGCCTTAATTAAAAAATACAGGTCAGAACCAGTTTAAGCTCCAAACCTCTGGTTATATTCACTAATTAGAAGGCTTGGACGCATGCCTCAGAGTGATGGATGAGCTGTATCTGCCTCATGGCATCACATGAAGAGGTGGGACACGGCTCCTCAGGCACGGGGCGCAGGCAAGATTGTACATTTTCTTCATTTCACTTCACCTCTCTTTTTTTTTCCCCCAGAAATTAATAGACCACAGGCACTCAGGAATCAGAAATCAGCAGGGCACTAGCTTCTCTTGGTTGTTTCACTCTGAACTTCAACTTATGCACTGAAACCATGCCAGCTGTTTTCTCAAGAAAAGCAGAGAGCACCTGTAGTTTAACCTGTTATTAACTTACTGCTGAACCTCCAAAGTGCCTGTGCAGGAGTCAGGAGATATACTTACCTTCCTTTGCCCAAGCAGGAGAGTTTCATACCCTGGAGGATGCCCTATGCCTCTGCCAGGTGTTCTCAAGGTCTTCAGCCTTGCTCTGATAGAAGTCTAGGTCTTGTGTATGGGAAAGGTTTGCTAGGAGACAGACCACAAGCAACCACATCTAGAGTGCATGAGTTGAGCAATCCTGCACAAGAGGCAGGTGTTAACATACATATAGATGCCCTGTCTGGTTCAGATGCAGGTAGGGAGTTTGTGGCAAGCATGTAGGATTTATCCTAGTCTCCTTGGGACCACCACGCAACACAAGAGCCTCACTGGAACGACCAGTGACAGCCTTGTGCCTGAAAAATCCAGAATATTCACTGCATGGTTTCCAATTAAACCAAACCTCTCCTAGCTATTGCAATTCCTTGTCAGAAGAGAGCAAACCCTCCCCGCAAACCTCACCAGAATGGTCCTGCTTGAAATGTCCACCTGGCATTTGGACAAAACTGCTTTTTCACTCAGAGAAAAATCTCATCATTTGTATGAAAGAACTGGAGATGGCCATGGGGAAGTGTCAGGAGACAGGGCAAGGAGATGAGCCACTCACCCTGGGAGATTAGAGACCTACAGCACTGGAAAGGAGAGGAAGCAAGCCCTTTACCCAGATCTGTGCTAACAGCTGCAGGTTTTCCCTTTCACATTAACAGTTCAGATGCCAGAAAGCAGATTGTGCCCTCAATAAGAAGCTTGTAAAAAAAATCCAAACCAAACACACCCCCCCCTTTTTTTTTTTACTACAGTGTATTATAACCTATTTAAAATTCAAATAACTTGCATATTTCATTTTGTTTATCTGCTTCCTTGAGTAGAAATTTTGCTATATAGCGTCTAATTCCTTTGGGAAAGCGAACTGTTAATACGACAGAGAAAGCCACAAATGGGAGAAGGCTTTCCAATTTAGAGAAAAAAACATCACCTTGCAAAAAAAAAAAAAAAAAGGTTAATTACTTCATTATTTCAGCATGTAAGCAAGTTTAGTGAGAGTAGGTATTTCAGATAAAATTGGAAAGGGAATTGTCAGAGTGACAATTGATTTGTTTGGTATTGGTTCTGCTGTGCTCTGCCAGTGTGCTTCTCCATTAAAGGACATTATTGCTGTCCTCCTGTTTCATTTACATAATGAAAATAGATGAGTTGTCAAGGCCTGTGTGGCGAAGCACCTCATGCCTTTTCATATTATAGGAGGAGAAAGGGAGGTGGTCTCCATCCCACCACCTGGTCAATCTACCCAGGGCACACTCAAGTGACAACAACTCACCTTTATTAGGCACAGCATCAGGAGGCATCAGGCAATCAATCCGAAATTCATCCTGTCCACCTTTTCCAATACCCTCATTCATGCAACACAAGGAATATCTCAGTAAACATCTCCTGCATTCAACAGTGGTGGCAGAAATGACCCAGAGCCCCCACAGTGAGGTTAACAGCCAAGTACCACAAGATCCATAGGGCAAAGAACATCTCCATCGGTAGCAATTTGTACAGCCAATTGCACGGTGTGGTTCTAATCACTGATCAGAGCCACGCAGTCTCTGGCTTGACAGATATTACATTTCTCTGTAATCCCCATTCCTTTTGTAATCCCCATGGGCTCAAGCCTGTGCCTGGGGAACTCTACATGCAAGTGCTCAAGCGTGACGGAGGGAGAAGGGTGTTTGGTGAGAGTCGCTGACAGCTGAATGCATTAGGAGATCATTGACTCAACAGCAGCTTCCAACCAACGTGGTTGTAAGGCTCCAGCATCCCAAAAAGTCACAGAGGAAAGAAACAAAGAGGCAACATCTCCTTTTGGAGAGCATCGTCTAGGTGTTTGGTCCTTTCCTGACACATCGGAGCACACAAAGTGGATCAGAGCAGGCTTTCCTCCATTCCAGATTTATTACTGGAAAGGCGTCTCTTAGGATGCCTACAGGGTTTCTGGTTCTCATCTCTTCCTCCCTGCAGCTGCCACATCACTTGGCACTGCAAATTGCATAAATCAGCAGAAACAGCCAGGAGATGAAAGCATAAATAGGCCATCAGGGAAGTTATTGACACTAAAGGGCAAACCCTGCCCTGACAGGCACCCTGTAACCTCCCGTTCACTAGGAAGGTGATGGAAGGGGTATACGTCAAGGCCCTCAGGATGGGGCTTGCACTGATGGCAGGTCCAACTGATGTGGGCATCTGCAGGTCAGAGGGGAAGATGCTTCAGCCCAGTCCGCTTCCCACTGGCTGCAATTTGGTTTTAGCAGATAGCCACTATTTAATCACCTTGAATCCCATTCCCATCTCATAGACCCCAGTGATTTCTGGGCCAGCAGAGCTCAAGCAGGACCGTGGTGCTTTGCAGTGAGGCTGGCAAGAATAAACCATGAAGAGCCTCATACTTTAGGAAGATGCTAAGAAATCCGAAGTGCCTGTCTAAGACATAGTGAGGATGGGAGAGGGGGAGAAACACTGAGAGCAGAGCACCAACTCCTTTAATTCAAAACTCTGCTTTGATACTTGTATCTTAAAATCTTCTGTTCTTGACTTGCAGGTGAGAAACATAGCTTTCTTTGTAAAAGGGGAACAAAAATTCTTTCTAAACTGCCTCCTTAAAAGCCGTGAACTGAAAAGGAAGAACCCACATGCATTCATGTTTAAAACTCTGGGATTTTAAACACTGCTCCTGAGCTAAGGGTGGGGACATCAGTAGAGTCCCCAAGGAGAAGCTAACTCCCAGGGCTTTGCAGCTCAGCTTCAGCACACTGCAAATTTTTAAAACAAAACAAAACAAAACAAAAAACAACAAGCAAAACTGATTTGAAATAACCCTGAACCCCAAAGGGAGTTTCTAAGAGCTTCACTATAGCATTTACACTCAAATTGCCACCCAAGGGAGCAGCAGGACAATTGTGACCAGATATTTACACCAGAGCACAAGCTTTTCCCAAGCAGATCTCCAACTTTTCCCCTCTCTGCTATCTTGCTTCTTTTCACATCACACTTAGGCTTTCCTGGGACTGATTCTCCACCATAACAACAGACAGGAGGAATGTGGCACACCGGGTTTGTTTGGATAAAGTGCGAAGGAGGGATTACTGTTAGCTTTCTAATGGAAAACTGGCACCACCGTTAGCTCTTAGATAGGTACAAGGTACTGTAAATAAAAATTGGACACAGGAGGGGGAAGCCTCCATATTCCCCAAACAGAGAGAATTACCAATACTCCAAGAGGAGTGATTAGGCAGGACTCCAAGCCATAGCTAATGTTTTCCAAAAATAACTAAATCAAAAGTCCATAAACGTCAGGAATTTCTAGCACAGAAACTACAGCCCACTTGTTCTCTGACAACCAGCTAGGAGCAAGCCTAGCAAAGCCTTAAGTGATGGTGGGACTCATGCCACTGACTTTGGTGGTCCACGGAGCTGTTTACATGCCCTGTGTCAGAGCTAAAAGCAAGCCACCTTTTGCCCGATGCCCTCTTGCAAATATTTTCCTGCTGGTGAAAAGCAAAAGAGGAGGGGGAAGGGTTGAAAGGAGCTAAAAGGCCAAGTACAGCTTGCTGCTGTATCCCCTGACCCTATAAACCAGACCTTTCGCATATCAATAGGGAAACTGAGTGGAGATGGTTAAATCATCACCCACCAAGCCCACCAGAGAGACATGTTATACTGACAACTGCTCTTCCCTCACTTGAACTACTACTGAGCTAGCAGTTTAAGGCTTGCTGAAACAGCCCCTCTACTACCTTGCAGCAACTGCAGTGGGTGAATACTCTTTCTTTCCAGAAATACCTCTCCTCTCTCCAGCAGCACTGTCTACTCTGCATAGCAGGGGATTCTGAAGGGAACAAAGATAAAGAAACACAACTGTAAAACTACTTCTAAAACAGGCACAGAGCTGGAAAGCGTTTCCTATCCCTTAACCCCTTTTGGGGTCCTGGTGCTGCTGCCACACGGCAGCGCAATCGGTGCCCAGAGCGTGGGAATGGTGGGGGACCACAGAGCTACAGAGGTGGAGAAACATCAGTGGATGCTACAGATCTTCTTATAGAGGTGGATGGCATCCGTCAAGATGACCATTGCAAAGATTTTCCTCCCCTCCTCTGCTTGCAGACAATCTGTTCCTGCTGGTATGGTGCCATTAGGTAGCAGCATTTGGGGAAAATCCTAAGGAATGCACATTATCTATCATGCAGGAGGCACAGCCTACTCAGCCATGTTAATACAAGGGGAGATCTGAGACATGCCACATTTGAAACACCAGATTTGAAATTTGCACATTTGCTTCTTGCCAAGCCTGATTTCACTCGGGCCATTGCTTAGCTGAGATGAAACTCAGTACATACAGTGGCTCAAGGATTTTTGCTTGGGGATGCACAGTCATCTATTAGGAAACAGGCTCAGTACTTTCCCCTAAACAACATCAGAAGAGTAAAGTGATTATACTGAGGGTTTAAGCACAGTTCCTATATAAATTGTATTTTTCCAGTGGTATAGTTTTATTTTCAAAAGTGATAAACGATAATCCTCATTAGCTTGGCTCCCTTAGCAATGCAGAATATCCCCTATCTGATTGGCAAAAGGAGGCAGGGATTCAGAAAGCAAGCTTGCATTCTTGTTAAAGCATGGGCAGTATTTTTTCAGGCTTCTCCTGTTTCAACAAGACATTAGTATGTACAATGTGTGCTGTGGAACTAGTTTGGTCTAATCCTCTTCTTTGTGTGCCTTTCAGTGTTGCAGTTTTTAAATTAGTATGGCATTAGCTTGCTGAGGAAAATGCAAGGCTGTCTCACGCTGAGTAAGTTATATGAGCCACAAGGTTTGGTTAGGTGTGGCAGCACTTCCAGAAACAAGTCCCACACTCAGCAAGGTCCAGGTGAAGATCACACAGCAGCCTGGGATGGGTTTCCATCCCCAGTGACAATATAGGCTGTTAGAGATAAGCAACCCCTTCCCAGAACCATTATTATTTTTTTAACTAAGCTTCTAAAAAAAGTTGACAGTGTTTCCCAGATTTTTCACAGCTTTGAAAGTGTCAGCATTTCAGGTGAAGTTGTCAAAGGTCTCATTATCAGTAATTTCAACTTTCTGTAAAAAAAAATAATTACAGTTATAATTTAGTCTGACATAAGTGCTTATAAGAAACTCTCTTCAAATTATACCTATTTCAAACCCTGGGGGAAAAACCCCAAAACCCTAAGTTTTGAAGTCACATTTGAATACAAATTATTCTCCTTTTCACATGGAGAAAATACCGGTGATTAACACAGGCTTTCAAACACTTGGCAATGAGTTTTCTATGAGGCAAAGGCAGAGAAAGAAAAATCTGCTTTTAAAAAATATCTATTTTTAACAGATAAAACAAACACCATAAAATAGATGTAATGACATGCAGCTAGCAAAGTGAGTTCCAAAGGATATAAGATATTGAGGCAGAGCTTGGAAGAAAGAGAGAACTGGCATCTATTTGGAAAATAAGGATATTGGTTACCAAGCACCTGTTTATCTCTGTTTAACACTTCCTCTTTTGGGGGGAGTTATCCTACTGCAGTATTCCTCCAGTTTTTCTCACTACAGGTTAACTGCTGTGCCATGGGACTGCCAACCAGAGCCACCGTTGAATAATTCTTAAGTTCAGCTGCAGAGAGCTGGAACATATGAATTACTTCTCTATTTAATAAGGCAATAGCTCTGCTGGGATATTCAGCCTGGAGTGAAGTTGTATTAGTAAAATCTGAAGTTAGAAGAGAATATGGCATCTGGCAGGTGCCACAGTTTGCTAGCCCATGCTCACATGTTCACACTGGGAGCATTTCCAGAGCACCACAGAATATGTACTGTTTCAGGGGTTTATTAAATGTTTTTCTCTTTAGCAAAGTTTGCAGATTTTCTGCCTCTTTGCAACCTCCAAAATCTGGCATCCTGGAAAAAAGTCAAATGCAAGGCAGAACTGCTCATTAAGGTGGGCTGGTGTGACCAAAGGAAATGCAAATTAGCCCTAGAGACTGCTAGAAATTGCTCCCCAGGCCCTCCGGGTTGGCATGCACACTGTGGGAGCCCTCCAGCCCCTGTGCGTGGCCAACAATGAACCCAAGGCTCAGTTTGGGTAATGCAAAGCAGGCAGAGACCCAACTGCTGCCCTGGCTTCCAGCTGCAGAGACGTGCTGGATAGCCCTGCTGATGGAGATAATATGCTGTCTCCCGGGGCTCCATCACTGCTTTTTCCTGACAAAAGATAATGGCAGGGAAGAAGGAAGCCTTCAGATGTCCTCCGACAAAAAGCTAGGACAGGCTCTCAGGGAATCTGCCAAGCAGATATGTATTTTTCTCTCTAGAGTCCAACTTGCTTGTTGCCAACAGAGGAGAGACAAATGGTTGAAAGGAATTAAAAATACCTCAAACCCTACCAAGCCCCTGAAGCCTTCTGTCTTCAGAAAGATGTCCTGCTCCCACCTACACCACCCTGCTGACACTGTGCATCACATGTGATCCCATTTAGCCAGGGTCCATACTAGATGGTGGGAGCAGAGCTTTTCAGTCCTCCTCTACCAGGTGACACACTGGAGAAGAGCAGGTTCCATCTTTCATTTTCCTGCTTTTTTCCCCTCTTCCTTTAAGCCTTTCCCCCAGAACCACAGTACCTTTACTGAAAGGACAGCAATACCAGAGCAGTGAAAAGGAGGCAAAGCCCCTCATCTCCCACCCTCATGCCAAATCAGCCCATTTTGAGGTGGGGGAGTGAGGGGGGTGGCTCCTAAAAAGGCACTCGAATCCATTTTTCAACTTCATTTGCAAAGCTAAGGAATTCAAATCAAAGGATGGAGATGAGCAGCACTGGCTCACTGGAGAGCCAGAGGGTTGCTGCACATCCGCAGCGCCCTTCACCCACTATTGCCTTCTCAGTGGTTACTGGAGCTGACAGACAAACCCAGGCAAACAGGTACATTCTCAGTTCAGGTGCAAATCAGCACACAAATTGCACCAATTCAGCTAAATGAGGGGGCACAACTTAAACCACAACAACCTCTGCACATTTTCAGCTACAGCAGCCCCAGTGGCACTATCACTTGTGTTCCTGTTTCGATACAGAGTATTTTCAGTGAAAAACGTGACCTACCAAAATAAATTATTCCAGTGTAGGTGCAGTTGAAGAATTATCCCAGACTCTGCCATCAGGTCCATTTGAATCCCCTTCGGTTGGGTACGCTGGTGCAAGCACTGCAGCTGTGCAGAGCTGGTGGCAGTCACCTGGGCAGGAGAATCCAGGGTTGATCTCATTGACCAACACACTGGGCACCAGATGGTTTTACATCCATCTCAGACCAGCTTCTGGACAAGTCTTTGCCAGATTAAAAAAATAAATAAATAAATAAAAATTAGTGAGGGTTGCAAGATGACAGGCCTTGTAAGAGGTGCACATCTATAGTCTGTGATCACTTCTGTGTTTCACTATATTTCTTCAGCTTTAGGCTGCACGGCACATCCATCAGCCGGGATGGTAGGTCCTCTGTCAGCCCTGCACTAAAGTTATTTGCCTTTAACAAAACAACAGCAAAAAAGTAAAAAGCAACTTTAGACACCAGATGGTCATTTGGACTGAAGGGCCAGATTACATAGAGCTGGTGGAGGGGAACCACACATGGTATTAAACAGATTGCTCGGTTTTGGACATTATCTGCTGTGTTTTGAAAGGGAAGCAACATTTCTCATGATCCCAGCACAGTTCCAGGGGACCCACATTCTCAGGTGACACAGATCAGAGCTCTGCTGAAGTCAGTGGCATTGCACCCACTTTTTCCAGTCATAGGATCTGGACCTCGAATTTTCTAGCTCAGGATCTTGTGATCCTGACAGCACTCTGCTTCTTCCAAGACAATCCATGTCTTGGCAGGAATGTCCCTCTGTTCGAGTGAAAACATTCCCAATGTTGTGATTCTACATCTATAATTACCAGGAGATTAAATTCCTTCATTGTGAACAAGCGTGATTGCTCCCTTAAGGCTTGTTGATGTGCATGTTTTCGGAGAGGGGGAGAGAGAAGACCAGGGTAAAGGAGAGGAGGAAAGAGTCTGGAAAGGAAAATCTAAACAAAGTATTGGTTTTCTTTTTGGAACTAGGTTGCAGTAACATAGTAGATTGTCCAAATTCAGTATACCCCTTGTCTAAAGAACCACCAGCCCAGTGGTGGAAAGTGAAATGAAAGCCATGTTCTCCAGCAAGCAAGATAGCTACTCTCCACTCAACTTTCCACAAGTCATGAGCTTTAATTTGGAGGCTGTAGAGCCACATGCTCAGCTAGCACAAAGCAGCACCCTTACACTCAAGGATCCAGCCTGCCCAGGGGTCAAATAGACCTTTTAGAAGTGGACCACGTGCTTCTGTTCAAGCTCCCTGGTGGGAAAAGTCACAAGCAAGTTGCTCCTTACCCTCCTGCCCTTCACTGCCAAGTGCGTTTGGAGACACATGGGCTGAGCTTCCTTCCCATAGCCCTGCCCTGGATGGTTGCTTCCAAGGAAGAGTTTAAGCCTCTGGTCTGAACTCTGAGGCAAATCAAGACCATTTACCAATTTTATTTTTTTTTTAAATCTTTTTTGCTAATAGCACTGCATATCGGAGCGTGAATTACAGCCAGCAGTAATAATGAACTCACATGATCACACCCCTGGGGGGAGAGCAAGGAAATTCGGGGCCAGGATACAGAAGCTCTCATCGGGCAGATGGAAGGCTTGCTAACGAAGGGGTTTGCGGCAGGGGACGGTTTGGATTCAAGCAGACCGACACATCGAGCCTTTTACGTCTCATACATTTTTTTTCCATGCTTTCTACAGGCAATTGTTGCCAGAATTTTTCGGACTCCGCTTGGCAGATAAGTGTTTAATCAGCCTTCAGCCTCTTTACAGGGCTGTCTCTGAGGGAACAGATTCAGGCGAGCGATAGCAAGTGGTAATTTTGGCCGCTTAATCTGGGTTGATTCATTTTAACAGCCTGCTTAACAATAGATACCATGTGGCCAAGACCAAAGAAGTTTCATGCTCTTTACTGAGATTTAAAGTAGGTGTGAAATGCTTTAAAAACGCATCATTACTGCACTAGCGATAAAAGCTTCATTGCCCTAATGAGGGAAAGGATTGGCCCAAGTTCCAGAGTGATTATTGCTTTTCTCTCTAAGGTCATTCAGTGTCGCCAGGCTCCTGAATTTCTTTTATAAAGTTGCAGAGGAAAAGACGAGGGTCTGAAAGCTCCAGATCCTGGAGTCGAGTGATCACCTGCATTGTGCATACTCTACTGAACTTCTGCACCACCTGGGAAGGAGAAGTTGAGGTCTTTCTCTCAGCCTCAGAGCATGACCTCTGTAAAGCAGTTCAATTAAAGGAATTACCAGTCTCTGTAAGAGACACCTTTTAGTCTGTCCCATTCAAAGCATAACCTCCTCCCAAGCCTTTAGCCAATACTCAGATAGGCAAATTGTTATGCACCTGATTCTAACTTTGATATATTATTGTTGCCTTGCTCTGGATTTTTAAATATTTTTTCTGAGACAAACAACCACCATAGAATGTCTTACCTCACATTATAAAGTATGACAGATGTGTTTCTGTAATACATTTTGCAGTTCAGAATTGCAGACAGTGAAGGAAAAGGTTTTGAGATGAGATAGTAATAAAATTATTTTCCATTCCTAAATCGATGCGTGTCCTGGTTTTAAATTACTTTTTAAAAAGTGATCTTTAATCCAATAGTAAAGTGGGTTATTATATGAGTAACCGAAGGTCCAAGACCAGACCTGGCTCAAGTATTGAGTTTCCAAGCCACAGTAATGGCAACATTTTTGGAAAACAATGTCATCTTGAGTCCAGCAGAAAACTAAAGAACTCTAGAACTGAAATCACACTGTAGGAGTTTGTTTTTGAGACAATACTGCTTTTTTTCCAAATTATGTAGGATTGTCCCCCTCACCGACATCCTTGGCCATTGCTGACACAAACTGGCCTGAGAAACAGCTGCAAAACTGATGCCTCATGTTCTCGTGAATGACCACTGCAGATTTTAGGCTGTTCATGGGAGTTCAGTGTGACAAATGATTTGCAGTGAGACGCTTGCATGCCAGGGAGGCATGAGGCTGCATACAAAGTCTCACTGGCTGTGGCTAGTCCATGCATCACACTTTGGGAATTACAGTTTGGGGTCCTAAACACCAAGGCAGCCCTACCTTACAGCTGTCTTACTGGAAGAAGCCTTCAAAGCTTTCAGGCTAGCCGATTTCCTGGGCTGTCTGATCCAAAGAGCAGATGTTTCTCCAAGCTGCAGAGCTCAGCCTAGCTGGGAGACACCTGACTCGGGACACCATGTCCTAGGACATTGCCTGTGAAGTTCAGACCTGGAAAGTCCATCCATGCTCAGTCCCAGGGCAGTCATGCAACAAAGCCACCAGAGAGCTGAGGACCCTAAGGACCAGCAGTTCTATTTCTCCTTCACAGAAGTTGCAGTCTAAAAGCTTTGATCACCACCTTCCTGAAAAAGCCTGGAACATTTACTGGAGCATTTCCAGCTTTTTATTACAGCACCATTTAGGTCTGAACTTAGCAGCAAACACCAAACCTGAGTGAGAGAGCTGAAACTGAAATCCCTAGTGTTGATCCACCTACACTCATTCAAGTGCTTTATGCATTAAATCAGCATCACTCCAAAAGCACAAATGGTATTCAGGTCAGTCCCTATTCACTGACGGTCTGTTTTAGTACAGCCCAGCCTTTGTGCTTACGTGCACATATTTTCCATCATTTCTTAGAAAACATGGGCAGAGTGTGTGCATGTGTGTCAAGTGAGAAGAGGACAAAGGAAAGGAGGAAGCCCATCTCCAAGAAATCACTGATTAAAATTGCTCCCAAGTTCCCGTTTTCTCCACAAACAAAACAGCTTGTGAAAGTCCAAGTTGGGCTGGATAAAATATCAGCCACGTGCCTGACTTACAGCACTGGGACTGAGGTTTGGGCACCACTTCAAGACTTTCCCTTAGGAGTCTATCCAAACCCTCTTTGCTTCAGATGTGGAATAATTTGGAAGTGTTTTTAGGCTGCCGGCTGGGATAACACAAGGGCTATTGTAAACACACATGCAGCCAATCAGCATCAAACCCACAGAAATAGGGTCTGTACACACATAAATAGCTAGCAAATATTCATTTATTTAAAAAAAAAAAAATTAAAATGTTGGATTAAAGAAAAAGATTAAATCACTGAGCAGGCCTTAAGAAAAACAGTGATAATTTATAGAAAGAGTTATGTTTCACCTAATTTTAATAAATGAAACAGACTTAAATGCGGGCCATTAGATTTAAAGAGCTATGGATAAGATACAGTCATAACCAGATGTCATACAAGTGTGTGCAGTGAAGCAAGACCATAATTTCCATGGATGCTGTTTCAAAAATACTGCTGCTAGCCAAGAAAGTTCGGAAATGTAAGAGAGCATAACCAGGGCATGGAGACCTGCACATGCTCAGAAATAACCTGCTGGAGATATATGACCCAGCCTGGAGCTCTAACCCTGCGAAACTGCTGTTTGCCTGACCTCTGCTTTGAGTGGAAAAGGAGAGAATTGCTCTTTTAGAATCATGCTAATGGTATAATTTTGGGTTTCCCCACTACAGTGGCCAGAAGAAATTCACCTCACCTGTGAGAGATGTCCCAGTTGACTTGAATGTAGAATGGTCTTTTGGACCTGCCCCAGCTTTCAAGGCAGACTGACGGAAGCCTAAAAATGGGTGTCTTCATAGGTGGCCTCAAGGGAAGCCATAGCCAGATGTAAGCACCATTCAGGCATGGCCACACTACGAGATGGAGGGGCCCTTTCCTAAGAGCCCTGAGTAGCTCTTGCTGGTTGTGGTCTGTCTCACATCATTACAGCCATATCCTATATTATTTCTTAAAAATTCCTCAATTACCTCTGGTATTGTCCTCTATCAGCTGGTCTAGGCAAGACAAACCAACTCATGCCAGCAGGTGAGCAAAGAGGTCAGAGGCAACGACCTGCATCAACTCAGCTTACCTTCCTTCTGAAATGCTGAGCATTTTCCCTTTTTCGTCTCCTCCGTGAATCGTGATGTGACCAAAGTCAACATACCTCACATCAAGGCTGCTATCTAGTATGGCAACTGCTTTTTCTGCAAAGAATGGAGTCTCCATATCTTGCCCCAAAAGAACTAAAGATCTCCAGATGTTTCTGGAGATGCACCACGCATTTCTGTCCACCATGCCAAGCCTAGGCTAGGATTTAAAGAAAACAACAGCAAACCAGTCTTTCAAGTTTATAGATGTTGATTTTTTATGTCTTGCCACTGGATGGATTTTGAGCAGAACAATTCCACATGTTGGTGGTGAGAGTGAACCTCAGGAGAGGGAAGAGGGGAAATAAGATAGCAGAAAGATTTCTCTGCAGTAATAAATCCATCTTGATAATAATGGAGCAGTGTACAACCACGCTGTGACTACACCATCTGCAAACAATATTTCCCTGAGTAGGAAGCAGCTGGATATTGAAGTAACACTCACGTGGAGAGGCACAACTTCTTTGCTCATCCACCACCAGCACTACTTTGACCAACATCGTACCTAAAGCAATGCTTAAAATAAATTTTAAAAAGTTATTCAGTCCTTGCATGGGTCTTTGGTATCTGCTGTAATAGAGCTTATAGGTTGGATCCCACTTAACAGGGCAGAAGAAGGACTGATTAGAGCACTCTGAATAAGAAATCTTGTGATTCCTGCTCCATGCTAGGCTGATTTCGCAGGAAATAGCAGTATGTTGACATTGTCTTCTTAGAACAGCTTTGTTGTAGACTTGATCCAAAGCCTGTTGAAGTCTGTGATTAGATTTCCTATGCTGCAGCAGCCTCTGGGCAAAGCAATGTCATCAACTTCTCTTGGCCCTTTCATGGGGCTGGTCTGATGCATTTCTCAAAGCAGAAGACTGGTGCCAAGATCCCACTACCAACCATTGTACAAAGGTAGACAAAGTCCCTGATGTAAAGCACATCTAAGACAACATGCAGAAAAGGGTGTAAAACAATTAAAACACCTAATAAAGCACTGAGGGAAGTTGAGAGCATGAGTTTTACATGAGTTCACCATGCACAATACTTAGTTTAATTTAATTTAATCAAGGTAGCAACCCAAGTGTGACCCTCCACAGCAAAATCCTTCCTCAAATCTTTGTCCCTGACCTTGCCTGAAAGGCTTTGTTTAAGCCCTCAAGACTGTAGGTTGAGGAGGAAAAAAAAAAAGTCTGAATCAGCCTTTGTTTGATGACCAATCAGGGTGAAACATAGAGGGGAGGACTGAGAAGAATTTAAGATACAATCAAGTGGCAGAGAGTCCCAAAGCTTTTCTGGCAGCAGGTGAAAGCACCTAAGGAGAATGAACCTAGTTTGCAAGGCCTGAGTTCTCAAAATCAATTCATTCGGCTTTGAGGTACTTCAGCTTCAGATGTGTGGATGTTCACCCACTGCAGTGTGACAGGAGGCTTCTACTTGTACCAGTATGGGTTACTCAGTTGATACCAAACAGATGTCAGTGAGAAATTACATAAAAAGGGAGGAATTTACCCATCCAGCTCTACCACAGGGAAGCCCTCCCTGTTTTGAACTATCCTGACAACCTCATCAGATGATTTCAAGCACTATTTTTAGCAGGATAAATATACAGTTATGTATGAAACAATCAGGATCTTGCTTTTAGCTCCCCAGATTCACCATTAAATAGTAAAGCCTCTAACCTGAACTGAGAACGATTTCAAATTTAAGCCTCCTTAAACTTAAGCTCCTGTCCTGAGCAAAGATGTGAGGTGCGGTCTGTGTACTGGCTTATCTCTGGCCAGGTTCCCAGTCAGCAGTAAGGTCTTCAAGACAGAGCTGTTTGGCTTTTCATGCTGTGACCCATAGCACCACTGAGAAGACAATTCCTGCAAGAAAGCCAGCTCCTATCTGGGAGCAGCAGAGATGTCAGGGTGGTCACATGGGTCTTGCTATAAGCAGCAACAAACTAAGATATTTGCAGTACACGGACACTTTCCAGGCTGAACGTAGGATCGGAGTACCTTCAGGGCAGCATGACAATTGCTCTGGAAAGCAGAAGGAAAGCCAGAGACTGACAAGGAACACATAGGCTAGGTCTGGCAGGCAATGATCTCCACAGGGCCCATATTCATTTGGGCTTATAAACAGAAACATTAAGGAGACTCTCTAGACTTCAGTGACTTATTTTTCATGTGAGAAACATCAGGAGTACATGGTCTGCAAAGTCGTTATCATCATCCACAGAAAGATAAGGAACATTGATTCAACTCAAGGCTCAGGACAGTTGAATATTGGACAAATATCCTTCACCAAGCCAAGGTTTAGAGGCAGTGGGAGAGGGGGGGATGAGGGTTCAAGCACATTTTTTTTAGGGTTGATTAGCAAAACAGCCTAAGAATATTCTCAAGGCTGGAATAAATTAAGACATCCATTTTCTTGAGATGCCTGGGATGCTCTGTAATTTTATGACATCCAAAGTGCTAAGAAAAGCAAGGTGCTGCCAAGATTGCATTGCTATTCATGTGTTAAAGGTCAAAGAGTTGCAAAAATGTCAGTTTTGTACGTTATGAACATCTGTAGCAGTTATAATCATAATGCATGCAATGTCTAAAGCTCTCCTTATAGTTCAATAACAAGCAAGAACTATGATAATGATGTAATACACAATTTAGAGCACACATCAGTACCAACTTAGCAGATGAATCAGTGTCTGGTGCTATAGATGTGTTGCAGCATACAAATAAGCCCTTGCTATTTGCATAGGCCATTAAGCCTTGTCTAGCTTTGGATGAGAGGTGATGGTACAGTGTGTTTGGTAACATGAAACTTAGCTAGAAGTCTAAGAAGCCCTTCAGACTTCCTAATGTTTTGGTTCTCTTATGGTCATTAGAGGTGTCACCTAAAGAGGCTACTTCCCACCTCCTCTTCTTCCTAGCTATATGAAACTGTGCTATAATGAAATGCCACATGCACAGTGAGATGGCAACCACCTCACTGATAGTCAGGAGTCAGAGTGCAGAGGATGCACTTATATAAGCTTTTGTGGCAACAAGATGAAAAAACACATTTCTAATTTCTTTCAGAGCTGCCTGGTCTTGACAGAGAACACCAGAGATGACAGTCAGGTTCCTGCTATTCCCAGCAGACATCCAGTCACTCACAGACAGCTGAAAAGCCACAGACAGGAGGCAGAAATGGATGTGGTTTCAGTCTGTTTTTCTTGTAACGATCAATTTACATGATCTCAGTTCCATTTTTCCCCCCTCCTCCATTTCTGCCAGTGGAAGCACTGATACTGAGGATACGCTAACCCTGCTTCTGCAAAGCCAAGCTCTGGCTGAGGTCGCTCCCAGCTGGAACAAATGATCCCACAATGCCAGATGTGGCCTGAGGAAAAGAAAAGCAGCATGTCTGCTCCTTGCTCTGCCACAAACTTCTTGTGGGACCTTGGGCATGTCACTTAAGAGAGAACATGGCAAAATCATGTTAGGTGTGTACTAAAAGGTTTTGGGGCAGTTGGTTGGTTTGTTTGTTTAAAAGACGTGCTTTGGCAAAAACTCTGCAGTCTTTTGATGCACTTTCAGCTGGAAATTTCAACCTGCAGAAATCACTGTATATCAACGTTGTAAAATTCCTGGTAAGGTCTAATTAACTATATAATTCCAATATGAAGGGGTTTGGCTGCATGGACTTCAGTTTAGACAAAAGCACATGTGCTTCCACATCAGACAGTACTCTCTCTGAAATACACAGGAATTCTCCCTGCCCATTCCCAATTCATTTCATGATGCTTTGGATCACAAGACCTCAGGCCATCTGCAGATTACAAGTCCTGACCCCACTGCCAGGTCCTTGCACAACACGAAAGGGAGGAAACTCTACCAGTAGGAATACAGTTAAAACCTTATCTTGGGGAGGGGAAGAAAAAAAAAAAGGGAAAAGCATCTGGCTTTGTGAAAGGGTGGGGAACACAGTTCTTCAAACTGCCATTGCATATTTTTCACTTGACTGCAAGTCAGCGCAAAGTGAAACACGTATCCCAGGAAGCAAGAGGCCAGAAACCCAGTCAGAAACATTTTCACAAGATCTCATCAGAAATCCATAGCCTCAGCATACCAGAGGCACATTCCTTCTCATTTCAGCGTAAGGTGATGCCTGTCTACAGGAAAGAGCAAGCTGAATAAAGCCAGCTTGACTTGCATACGGGCCAGGATTTCAAGAGCTGGATCAGAAATTAGAGGAAGCTTCATGAGAGCCCTATAGCTAAACCCCCCATTTTGAGCACCTCAACCTAGGCTCTTCAGAAACACCTACATGAAGGCGTTCGACTGTTCAGCCAGCCTTTTTTCCTGTGCTGTGATGACAGCGTGAGCTGTTCCCAGCACTGGCATACCTCCACGGTTATTACCAACTAATAATCTAAGCATTTCTGGGCTCATCATCAGAGTATCTGAGGGTTTTTTCAAGAGTTCAGTATTTAAGAGTTTAGTTTACTTTGGCTGTGGAGAGTCCAAACTGGAAATCTGTGTGGCTTGATCCTGAACATATGGAATGTGCTGTGCTCTCCAAAGGGAATCCTGACCCAAGGGGCTGCTCCCTTCCAGTGCCCAGGGAGAGGCAAGTGCTCCGGGTAGTGGGAGGAGGTGGTGCTAGTTGCTTTCCTTGGCCATCACTCTGGCTACCTTTTTTTTGCATGGAAGCCTAGTTTCAGAGGTGGAATTGTGGTGGGGATCTCTCAGTCTGTGCAAAAAAAGTGGCCCAGGATGCCTGTTCCCTTGGGCAAGTGTTTCAACACAAGTCCTTACAGGGCAAGAGTGAGGGCACATCACGTCCTGCAGCTCCATGGCCAATGGATGGAGCCACATCTGGTTTTACAGGGAGGTATCATCCCATGAGCTTGTACCAGAGAAGCTGAGCCTTCAAACTGAGACATGCTGTTACATGATTTCTCTGTCCTGATTAGTCTCAGTCAGTATATAAGACTCCAGGCCATTGAGACCAATGCAGAGGTAGAACCTTAAGCCACTCTAAAGATTCCAGGATCAAGCAGGTTGAGTAGAGGTACTCACAGCATCAGCTGGGAGGTGAGTAGGGAGGCCTGGGCAGTTTCCAATTTTGGAATTTGGACCCTCATTTGTGAGGCTGTCTCTAAATAAGATTTGAGCTGAATCACTGTGTCCTGCAGAGACTACAATGAAGCCACTACTTTGGTGGTGTTTTCATCTGAAATGCTTGCCAGCACTGTTAGAGAATAAAATGGCTCAATGGGTACCTGGCCCAGCTCCAAAGGGGTACAGTCATCAACCATAATTGGATGGAAAGTGAAGCTTCTCTGTACTATATTGAAGCCTCATCCCCTTTCACCTTCTGGGAGAAGTAGAGCTGAGCATCAGAGCCACTCATAACACTTGCCTCCATTCCAGCTATCATCCTAGAGCTCATGCACATCTGGAAAAGCAAAAAAAAAAAAAAAAAAAACAAAACAAAACAAGAAACATACAGCACTGAATAAGATGACTTCAATCTGACTCACCAAGTGGGACACAGAGGTAAAAACAATCATTTGGAGACAAGGTGAAAGGCATTATGCCAAGGAATTGTGCAATGAACAAAACAAACCGAAACCAAAAAAATCACACCCACCAGGGAAGCTGCCTGCCTCAAGAAACCCTACCAATCAGAACTGCCCACAATAGCTCAGTTGTCTCTCAATGTCCCTGTAACCTGCAGCGTCAAGACATACACGCATGTTGGGACCTCCTGGAAGAAATTTCAAGGCTCAGTGGTGAATATAAATCATATCTTAACACACTTACACTTAAATGTCTCCAAAGCAGTTCATAGTATTACTGCACAGTGGTCTTCTGTTAGTTTTCTAGTGGGATATGTGAGTATCAGAGGCTTGAAAATGCAACCCTTAACCACCCTTAATCATGTGGGTCTTCAAAGACTAGCCATCATCCCAGATCAGAAGATGAAAAGTCAGAAACCGCATCTCTGTGAGCTGCTTCTAGCCTACCACCCCCCAGGCTGTGCTTAGCAACAGGTTACAGTCCTACCAAATACAGCTATGGGCTACTTTGTAACTATTAAACAAAACCCTGTTGTGTTGTCCGGGGTTTTTTTTACATGTTAATCTTTAAAAAGTGTAGTTCTTCACTTCAGGGCAAATGAAAGATACTGGTTCAAAAGCATTTTTAGCTTTTCTCCAAGAGATCCCCAAAAGCCTCCAATACAGTCAGCTAAAACTGCTTTTGGTTCCTTGTGGCTTTTTTGTTGGTTTTGTTTTGTTTTGTTTTTTGTTAGCCCAGTCAACCAACAAACACTTTAGCCATCTACTTCAACTTTTCTTTCATTCACATTTCTTCTTTTACACAGCTGCCTGGTCCTCGAGCAGGTATCCTTGCCATCTACTACAAGTACATACTGCCATACTCTCCAGCTCAGCAGATTTTGAATCTTCAATATTAATAAGATTTGTCAGACACTATCTGCTTTTGCTAGCTATTACTCTCATCTCTAGGGGACTGTTTGCTTTCCTTTGAATCTGGCAGAACAAGTCCTACTGCCCATAGATTTATATGGAAGTACATCAAGTTCTTCTTCCACAGAGGGTTCTAGCCCATTGGACTGTATAATCAATTCCGCATGAAGATTTGTGAAAAAAAAAAAAAAAAAAAAAATCTATTCTCTGACAGAGCCCTCCATGGCAGTATTTTAAAACTGCTTCCAAGTTTCTATTAAAAAGAAGAAAGAAAAAATAATTTATGCAAATAATGAAGTGTTAACAGCTTTTGTGGTTTTTGGTGCTTTTCCCAAAGCCACAGCTCATGGGGGTTAACATGAGAACCCAAGCCATCGTGTGTGTGCTTCTGAGCCTTGCATTTGAGAAAAAGAACACTTTAACAGTCCCAGAAACAGGTTAAACAAACATTTATGAAGAATCACACAGGTATCACTGAGCTTGCCTTGGAATGAGAGGAATCTGCTGGATGAGGTCTCTGTTGCCTATTCCAGGACTGTTTTCTTCAATCTTTTTCAAGTCTGTGTTTCTGAGAGTTAAAACCTCACTGTTTTTAGCCAAACTCTTGTTTTATTTAAGACATGAAAGGAACAATATTTATAATTCAAACAAGCCAATTCTCTTTCCTCCCTGCTCCTATTTTTGTCTTCTGCCTCTATACAAGAGTGTCCCTTCCCTGTGCTAATTAATAGAGGGATAAAGGCTCACCTTGAGGTTGAGAGCTTTATAGAAAAGTTAATTCAGATTCTGACTTTACAATTACCAATTGAGATGCTCACGTTATCTGCCACAAGACCCCTCCGGGCTTTACCTGGCTAGAAAGAAGCTTGCAATGCACTGAGAGATGACTTTGAAGGCTGGAGTGAAAACTAATCTCTAGAGAAAGTGTGAGAGCATAGGAAGGGGCACCAAAGACCTCCATGGGCCATAGCTGGGGGACATCAAGAGGTCAGAAGGAGAGAGAAACAATAATAAGTCAGATACATCATAATCTACTTGCCCAAATTGAAGAGAATGGAGACTAAGACCACAAGAAGATAATGAATCTACTGCACTGACAACATGACATTCAGCATCTGCTAAGGGCGCTCAGTAGCTGTAAGCCTGTTAAACAGGCTAAGACTGAGGGTGATTGGAAGAAGATGCAAGATCACAGCAGAGAGAAAGGTCTCCTTAGACAAGACATCTGAAACTGTCAATATGCAAACTGTGTTGCATGTTCTCAGCTCAGCCTTTGGACCCAGCAATACAGAATGGCTTAACGAAGATCAAGACCACTTGCATATTTCTCCGACCTGCAAACACTTACATACACGCTTTGGTATTTGCTGAGTTGGTGCCTCATGCTCCCCATTCCATAAATCTTCTCCCCTTTCAGGCTCAAGTGATGGAAAATGCTCTCTGAGCACACAAAATATTCACTGAAGTCAAAGGGGAACTTCAGCTAGAGAAGGACAGCAGAAAGTCAGTCTGGAGAATACAAGAGACTCCTCATTTATAAAACCAAACTTCTAATAACCAGGAGACCTAGACAGGAACATCATATCAGCACTGTGCAGCCAGAGTTGCACGGACTGGTCTGAATGGGTTTTACCAGCACCCTGGGAGCTTGCACTGCCAGTTGCTGCAGGCTGGGACATCCTCACGCTGTGTGCTTGTACAACCCATGACACATCTGGGATCCATTCTCTATAGGCCACTTTGGACACACATGTAAGTTAGAAAGCAGTTTAGAGTCAGTGCCTTACCTATATGGGTTTATACAGCAGGACAAAAATGTGTACTAGGTGCTCAGGGCAGTTTGAAGCACATCACCCAGCTTTAAGAGGAATCACTTAATAAGGATGAGCTGGTTCATTGTAGAAAGAGCTGCATTTCTCAATGCATGCAAGGCTTTGCCAAACAATTCTACAAATCACAGAAAAAAAAAAAAAAAAGCACACAAGTGTCATGCCAGCAACATATCAGTGCAAATCGGAATTCCTCATACCATATACTTCCAAGCCATTTTTACAGTTTTTATTAGAGACACTGTTTTACTGTGGCTAAATCCTTTAAAACTGTCTTTCAAAATCCCTATGAGATAAAAAAAGAAAAAGTTCCCGAGTGACTGTCACCGGGAAACAAAGCAAGAAAAGAAGAGGAAACAGTGAGTTGTGGACCACCGTTGGTGGGCACTTGAATAGGAGCCCTGTGCTTGACACCACCGTGCCTTTGAACAAAACTAAAGTCAAACAGCTATTTGTCAAGGGATACAAATGCACACAAGTGGTGAGAACCTGGCCCTGCTGTAAAAACGCGTCAGGGACTTTTCTGTAGGGCTGTGCGGAGCCCCCTGATGGATTGTTGTACTTGGAGGACAGCATTGTGAGCAGCAATAATAAGACATCTGGCCTGTTCTCTTTCTGAAAGAATATTTTGGCTTGACTGAAGCCACGTGAGCAGCTCCCTGTACAATGCACAGACACAGCATCTCATCATCACCGATCCGCGGTGGCGGGTCCATCCTCCCCTGTACCCAGCAGCACGGTCCCATCTCAGCCCCACCGGCCTGGCTCCGTGATGTGCAGCCAGCATCGGGCATGCCCTTCACATCTCTCTAGAGATGTCTAGACAGCTACGAAAGCACTGATATCATCCCCCACAGTCTCGATCACCCCGCTGCATCCCTCCTTGTGGGTCTTGCCTGTTCCTCTTGCACGGCCACGCAACGATGAGCTGGAAGAAGAGCTAGGCATCAGTACCAGCTATTTCCATATACATACTTACTCCAAAGGGGATGACCTCTGAGTAAGAAGGGTTTCTCAGACACCATGCTCAGGACACCACATCCAAGCCGATGCACACACAAGATTATGCAGCACAGCCCCTCTGCATTAAATCCACTTTGCAGGCATGGGACCGCAGCACACAGCATCATTTCCCCAACCAGAGAGGGAAGGATGTGCAGCAGGACATGAGGATTTTAGCAAGCTGTCAGTTACAGGTAAACCAGTAGCTCCTGAGAAGCCATTCGCTTTCCTTCCCATGGACCCAAGGCAGCCAGCTCACATTATAAAGCCTAATTTATTTTAAAAGTACAAAGTTTCTACAGAGAGTTTCAGTTCTGAGCACACTTTACTAAGAAAAAAATGGAAAATATAGGGACTCTACACACTTCAGCAGACCTCTCGTGACACCCTGCACTCTACGAGTGACAAGGAAAGCTGGGAGCCGGCTGGGGACAGACTCAAGACATAAAGAAAATAAGTTAAATAGAAGCAAAGAAACAGAAAAGTGAAGAAAGTAAAAAGAAGGATGTTTCTGTGCTTCAGGTATTTCAAAACAGAGGACCCACTTTCCAAATAACATTTCACTCAGGGAGGAATTGGTGGGAGAGGGTAGGCTGGTTTTAATTTCATTTTCACTTTGAAAACACCACTCTTCCCTGCATCCACTGGAGTGCAAATTTCCACTAAAATGATTTAAAATGAGAGCACGCCTCAAAGCTGGAGTTTTCAAACACACATCTGTTTGAATTTATAAAGCCATGCCTGAAAAAGCCCCCAACAGCCCCTCCCCAAAGGAGCTGTGAACATTCCCCAGCACAGCACCTGAAAACATCCCAGCACCCAGCAAGATGGAGTCCTGCGAGAGGGGCAGAGCAGGACCCACTGGCTGAGAAGAGGGCTGCAGAGATGACACAGAGACCACTTTTTCCTGCTCCAGCCTTTGGCATGGACCACGCCAGTGCTGGGAAGAGAGATAAGGAGCCGCGGCTGCTGGGTGTGTGTGGGTGGTGATAAATGGGGTGTTTGGTCACAGAGCCCCCACGCTCCCAGCACTGACCACCAACACCTCCGCAGCTGCTGGCTCATCCGGAGAGCACGAGGCTGCCTGTCTTTCATCCTTTTGTAAGAAGCAGAGCAGTGCAGGCAGCCGCAGGCAGGACGTGGGTTTAATATTAAGGGAAGAGGGATGTCACCCATTGCTGTGTCTTTCCAGCTCTGCTGCGGCTGTGCCGGACCCCAGCTCGGTACCCGGGGCAGGCAGATGGTTTTGTACAAAACAGCTCGTGGGGGAGAGGTCTGGAAACCTCTCCAAATTCCCCTCTGGCACAGTGTCAGCCTCCACCTGCCCAGCTGGCAGTTGGCACCGATAGTGCTGCGGGCCCCGAGATGCTGCCTGCACAGAGACCCTTTGCCTGCAGCTGTGAAGGGGCCAGGAGGGGAGGGACATGGTCCCAGGCATGGGGACAGTCCCTACACTGGCAGCTGCAGCTGACAGCGAGGATGCCCAGAGGAAGCAGGTGCCCCCTTCCCAACGGCCGGGCGGGAATGCTGGCACCCAGAACTGCCGGTGTCTCTCAGTGATGTGACCCCCTGGCTGAACGCCCACTGCCGCTGTCTGACACCCTGACAAAGGAGCTGTGCATCCTCAGGCACAGGCCGAGGGGGCTCAGCTCCAGTGCACCTCGAGGCTCCTTCACCCACTAAGAAGAAGAGCCGAGAGGAGCAACTTAAACCATCACTCACATGGTAATCAGCTTCACCACCCTAAAAAGCCCTTCACACATTGTTCAAGTTGGCAGCTTCTACGGGATTTCTTCTTCAGGGGCTTCTCTCCCTCAGCCACATGCACCGACCCCCCTCACAGCAGCGTAGCTGGCACTCAGGGTCTGTGGTTTTTGGCATCCCTGGCTCAGCCTCTTCCCCTCATGCCTTGGCCATGGAGCCAGCTGGCTCACCAGCACCCCAAATCTGCTCCCAGAGAGGGAGACATGCCAAGCACCAAGCTGTCCCCTGCTGCTGCGTGGTCCTGCCCTAAAACCTGCACCCCCCCTTTCTGAAGACTCTTCCAGTCTGTCTGCAATGGGACAAGGACACACAGACCCTCCCGATTCCCAGCAACCCCACCACAGCTTATCTTCTGGGTCTTCAGCCTTCCCAACATCAATTGCAGACTGCTGTCCCAGAGTCATCCCAGCCTGTAAAAGCATGTGTTTTGGGTAACGTGGCCACCAGATGCCAATTAGGTGGCATTAGAGCACAGTACCTGGTCAATGTGCTGCTCCTTTCCTGAAAATTTTAAGGTCCATGGATTTTACAGTACAAAGGAGTCCTCTGACATTCAGCTGAATGTATCTAACTGAGCCTATTGGGCAAAGACACCATGGTCTTTAAATGTATCCAGAATAGCTGATAAATTTCTACAGGGAAGATGCAAAGAGGACAGTAATGCATCCCAGTCCACTCTGTTGTGGGTTTCCAAAAGCTCTGTAAGTGCAACACTGTTCATTTCCAGAGTTGAATAAAGACAAGGGGTCTGAGTACTTCTGGTGAACAACTACCAAGGAGAGATGCCCCTGTCTTTCTGCAGAGAGGAGGTCACTGTGGAAACATCTCATTGCCATCCTTTCAGCATCAGCCATCTCCAGCACCGAGCTGCACATGAAGAAGGGGGAGATCGCAGACCTCCCTCTCAAGGGAACAGAGGCAGAAAGCTAAGGGGGAGGCTAAAGCAGGATCCTAACTTCTGGTTAGAGGCATCCCCAAGCTCTGAGTGTTATTTCATTCATTACTATTTCTCCTCCAGAAGATTGGATGGTGGGTCAGAGAATGGGCTCACACACTGCTTGCCTGGGCCATTCAATTCCTAATGCTCCCCAGTTCAGTTCAGACCACAAAAGCATCTTCTTTACAAGTGTATGTGCAGCCTATGACTGCATTTTGCTGAACTACCTGACTCCCACCCCACATTCCAATTTCCCTGTGCACATTCTGGCTGCTTCAAGGAGTAGGTCATGCCTTCTCTCTTCTTCTCACCACCACCCTGTGTCTCTGGTCTCCCTCTTTGCACTTTGACAGGTGCCAAGAATAGCCCACAAAGCCCTTTCCCCCCACCCCACCCCCACCCCCCAAGCTCTCTGCAGCCATTCTGCAGCAAGCTTGACGTGCTGGGTTGAGCAACCTATGATTTCCCTAACCAGTGCCCTTGAAACCAGATGGCAAGTCAAAGTTTTCTCTGAGAAGCAAAGAAATCGGAACTGACATGATTGGAAAATACAAGCTCAATTCCTCTTGGCAGGATATTAATTTAGAAATCTCTGGTGTCATTGCCCCAATTCACAATGAATTTAGATCCAAGCCTTCCTAGTGCCAGACAACACAGAGATTTGACAGAGAAGGTAATTGAAGGAAATGGCTTTGTAATCTAACCATTGTGCTGGCAAGATCCAGCTCTCCCAAAGAACAAGGTTCACTTCCTGGCATGGCTGATTCATCATCCTTTATTTGTCCCCAGTGCCTCTTGACGTTCCTCTGCCTAGTAGGGATAGCACAGACCCTTCAAAGCAGCATCACAGGTCTGCTGGGCATTCAGGCTTCCTCCCAGCCTGGTGAGCAATGGGATGATGAGCCCTGCAGGGTCAACGAGTCCCAGTGTCCAAGGGGCAGGGTGGAGAGCAGGCTTGAACAAGTCTTCTGGTCTGCACGCCCCTTGGGCAGCGTGCACACCAAGCAGATGGAGCCCAGATCCATGCTGGTGGCAGGACCAAGGAGAAGTTCAGGTGGGAGCAATCCCACCCAGGGAGCCCCAGGGCCTCCATCCACTCCACGTAATTAACCAGGAGGGTGGGAAAACCTGAAATGGAGCAGACTTTGGACTAAAGCTTGTTCACGCATCCTTAGTGACATCCCAAAGTGGCACATACCCCAGAAAAAATAGAGCACCCTCTCTGGCGTTACCTGCCAGATACAGATCCTAATCATTGCATCATCCATTCTTATCCTTCTGAAAAAGATAGACACAGGTTGCGCTGTGGGGGGAAAAAAGGGGTATTGAAGGACAGAAGAGCCTGTCTTGGTCCCACCAGGGAAGAGGGAAAAAGAAAAAGGGGAAACAGGGTGAAGAGGTTCCAAAATGCGCTTTGTGCTGAGCTGAGCAGCACTCACCTAGAAATGTTCATGTATGCAAGCCCCGGATCACCATATGCAGCATTTTTCCACTACTCTAATAATAATAACCACCATTTTATTGACCTGTGTGTTCATGCCATTCCACTAATCACTTTGTTTTTCTAACTGTCATTATCTAGACTGGATGGTGAGCTGCTATGGATGGATGTCAGATCCACGCCAGAGCTGCACCTCTGAGGTCTGATCCTTTGGTGGCCAGGACAGCATGAAACCCTACACCTGCCAGCTCTGCAGATCCCACCAGTGGCCCAAAGTCCCCTTCAGGACCCCTGTTAAAATGAGCTCTTGCCCTTCAGAAGGCTTCTCTCTATTTAAATAAACAACTTGGAGGATGGAGCATAGCAGCAGTCTAACATATGCTGCTATATATGAATGTACCTTTTAGCTCCATGACCCAATTCCCTGATGAAGCTAGCACCAGCACACTGAGTGCAAACGGAGCCAGTAATTTTGTGGAGGAGGAGGAGGGGAAGAGCTTAATTATTTTTCTTCATCTGCTAGCAAAAAAGTATTAGGATAGTAAAGAGCTAGTAATCACATAGGAATGCCTGGGAGACCTCTTACCTACTGGCATGCAGATCTCTTGACTGGAATTCATTTATGTATGCTCACTGTTGATGCTATTAAACTACAGAGGTGGTTGAGGAAGTACATATTCAGAAGAGACCTGAAGTTATTGAAGAGGCTAGGCTCCACTGCCAATGTCACCTCTGAAAATAACGTAACCAAACCAGCAGGTTAGCGTTTCAGAAGAAACGCCATTTTCAGCAGCACCAGCACCACTTAAAAATCCAGCGTCATCAAACAGATGTGGCTCCCATCACCTGGAAGGCGGGATACTTCCACCTCCTATCAGCAAATTCATTAGTGTTATCAGAAACAGAAGGCACTTCTATTATACTGCAAGTCACAAAGGTCCAAAATCATCCTTGAGATCAACCAAGATGAACTAGCAATGCAATATCTGGTTCTGCAGCTGATAACTGCCCATCACACTTGGCATTACCACTGAAAGCTTATGTGGGATGAATCTTGGGGGTCTCTGAACTTCCTGGAGAAAAGACTGCACAGAGGAATGGTGTATTTGCCCAATGGGTTTTATTCTGCATCCTATTTTGCTGCTAATTCCCTCAGAAAGCTTTCCTAGTGCAGAGGATCACCTGCATCTTGTTTAATTACATTCAGTAACTTAAAACTGCTGGACAAAACCCACTTTAGGTATAATCATTTTGAGCTCTGAAGAAATCCCATAGCCTGCTGGAAAATGTAGATCTAATTGTATATTTCCCTTTAGTGTCATCTTACATCTCTTGCAATGATGCATACGTAGGTATGCACTGAGATTCACTTAGCTTACCCTGAACGTGGTTCCTCCTGGGTCTGAAAATAAGAAGATATCCTGCCTGACCCTATTTTTGGGGGTGTTATGTGGAAGGTCCAGAAGGAAAGCAGATACTCCCGGGACCCCCGCATTGCTCTCCACCATGAGTTTCTAAAGCCAGCTTCAAAGCTAGGCTTATGCTCAACACTGCTCTGGGAAGAGACCACACATACTCAGGTTGAAGGGAAAAAAACACACAAAAGATCATGGAAGTCTCAGGGCAAGTAAATTACTGTTAATTGTGAGATATTTGATTGCAAGAAGCACCAGATGGCCAGCCATCTGTTTTTTATTATAAAATTAAACAAGATTAACCCAAACAGGATTTCCTCAGCATTCTTCTCTGACTGGCTCACAAATACATCTTTAACACCTACGCTACAGATACAGCACAATCAGAAGCTCTTTCTGCCTTTCCCTAATGTACTTGGGCTAAATACTCTGCTGAGTAATGCCCTTGCATGTAAAGATTTCCAGGGGACGGATTAATTAAGAGATGAGAGAACTGGGAAAGGTCAGCTCAAACACAAGTAAAGTAACCCCAGCAGAACACCTTCCTTTTACTCTGCTACAACACCAAACTCACAGTTCGAAAGGCACAAGCCTATAGGCAGAAGAGGATGTTGCTAAGGGCAACAGGTTGCCAGAGGCAACTACAGCTGGGGTACTAAACTCTCCTGCCAGCATCAGCACCTGGTCAGTGCTGTGATGGAAAGGGTAGAACAGTAAAAGCCTCTGTCCACCTCTCAAGACCCTCCGACCTCCCACGATCCTCCTCCCCAGCTTGGCCCCCTCCATCACCATCCCTATGGCAGGAACGGCAAAATCTCCCTCCCTAAAACTGACTCAATCCACTCACCCCGTGAGGCACACTGTGGGCACAGCTCAGCACAAAAACTCATCCCACCAAAGTAAAGTGTGTGACAGAGAGGTGGCAGCACCCTCCTGGCTGGCAAGGGTGCACACACATCCCAGTCTAAGCATGTAGCTCAGATGCTACATGCACAGCATCACGCCGCTGCTCAAAAAACATCTCTCACTACAGTGCCTCTACAAGCTCAGGCATTTTCTTTGACTTTCTACATGTACACCTACAAACTTCAGGAATTTCCTCCTTGCCCCAGCATTCCCTGCAACATCAAAACACCACTCCTGCCTTTGTCCCAGGAAGGGCAGCACTGCCGAAGCTCATTTTTGCTTTGTATGATTAATGATAACAATGTCTTTCACAGGCTTCGGCCACCCTTTGTGTCAAGATACATAAATGTAGAGATCAAGATCTGCAGAAATCAGCTCAGAGAAATTTTGCCTAGCAATTCGGGCTTGCAGGATCCGCTAACACCAGGAAGCTTTCAGCCCTCAGCTACCAAACCTACCCAGGAGGCAGCTGCCTCTCACGCTCTCCCTGGAAGCTGGGCCACCGCCAAGAAGGCCTTTCCGAGCCCACCCAGTTACCCTATGCACACGTACATTAGTATCAGATCGGACCTCACAGCCAAAGCTGGCCAAGCCCCTGTCCCTCTGCAAGCTTTTGTCATGCAGATTACACACATCTTCATTTGTTCGAAGCAAATCGGTTGCGAATTGAGCATAAAGGGTGCTTCAGGGGAGATATCCCCTTGCATCATTCCCCATCATAAATCCCCAGGACGTGGTACATCAAAAACTATCAATAATACCCCACTCACACCCTCCTATCTTATCACGTAAAGGCAGGCAACCTGTTGGGACAGTTTAATTACCAGTCAGCCGACAGACAATGGGCCAGGGCTCTAGCTCATGAAAACATGATTATTTATTTTGTCTAGCTTTTATTATCAGGGCTACCCTGGATAGGAAAATGCCATGGTTGTCTCTTTGGAGTAGCAGCCAGCCAGCTCAGTGTACCCCAGGCTCTTTGCTCCGCATCACTGCTACTAGAGGCTGGGAAATGCAGTGTGTGATTCCAGCTTGTACTCATTTGCAGGGACTTGCATTCATCTGGCTCCTCAAAGAACACATCCCACAGCCACTGCCCCTTTGACATCTTCTCTGAATGCAAAATGAGAGCAATACCACCAGGTTTTGCCTGGCTACTCACCCGCAATCCAGAGACAAGCTTACTGCAGGGCAGGTTTGTGGTTTGCATTTGGACTCAGTTCTGGCCAAATACAGCAAACCATGCTCCTGGAAATATAGTCTGACTCCCAATTTGTTCACCTCTGACCTTGCATTTGACTAACTCATGGCTATTTTGCATGCAAATACATACAGATGCTGCAGGATCACTGCAGTTTGGGGTGGAGTCTCTAATAAACAAGAGTTTGACTGCCCCTCTACAATACCAAGGAAAATGAACCCAAAGGGTGACAGAGCTGATCTTCCAACCTGCAAGGCCAGCCAGGCTCAACAGCCATTAACAAAGGGGGCACAAACCCTGGAACCATCCTCTCCATTCCAAACTGCACATTCCAGGCTGGAGGTGGCCTAGCAGTCCAATCTGCCCATCATCTTCTACACTTGGATGCTCCTTCCCCAAAAGCCACACCAGTTATTCACTGGTGCTGCTCCTTGCCAGAAATACAGGCTGCCTCCCAGACCACTGCAGGTCCTGCTGCTGGAACAAAGCCAGCTCCATTCTTCTAGTGGGCAACTTTACATCCCCAGTGGTTTTAGGATGATGGACTGCCCCAGGCACACCCCAGTGTGTCTAGTTTATCCAGATTTTCACATGTTCTGGAAACCATGTAACTTCTTCCATTTTGTGATATGGTCTATCTTTTTTTTTTTTTAAAAAAAAAAAAAAAAAAGTCTCAAACTTAATAAAAGCATGAACTGCAAACTGATCAAGTTTCCAGTCAGTTCACTACTGCTTTTCATCCTACTGGAAGCCACCAAATGGAGATCAAGTTCCCCACAACAACAGGCCATCCATATTTTTCAGGACAAAGCCCTCAGGCTCGCACAAACATAAGGACAGTTCTGGCCTGTATTCCTGAGTGCAGAGGAAGGCACTAGTAAGGTAAAACATAGCCCATGTATAGGCATGTTCAGGGAGTTAACTGAAAAGCTCTAACAGATCGTCTCTGTTTTTCCCCTTGCCTTTTTCACAAGAGAGAGACAGGCTTGCTTCAGTGTGGACAAAATATATTGTTTTCACAGTCTTATTCTCAGAAGTGACTGTTTCACTCTGAGCTGGTATTTCTCCAGAAGAGCTCAGTCCAAGGCAGACACATCAGCTGGAAACTTCAGTCCCAAGAGGCAAAGGTATGTGCAACTGAGAAGGGCATCCTATCGTAAGTAGTAGCAGGGAATCACTATATAAACACATACTTACAAAGCATAACTTAAAAAGCCAGTTTTTAAATGAAGGGAACAGATGCTCTGACAAGAGCCCCGTGCAAAATATTTCTTTTGCCAAAAGAGTAAAAGGAAACTCTCTTTAGCTGAAAAATGAACTTTTAAAGGCAATCCCTAGTAAATGAGGTATAAAACTGAATTCAGAACATTTACACTACTTTCTTGTCTTTCCAGCAGAGCATCCGCTGGGCTTGGCTTTCACTGACAATCACTCCTCCACAGCCAGCTGGGGAGATGCCCCAGGAGGTAGAAGCACACAAAAAACAATAATAATAAAAAAGAGCAGTTTTTTTAAAAATTACAAGCTTTTTAAACATGATTTATCTATGCTGGGTACTTCTCTAACCAGATGCTCTAAATGTCTGGCACTAAAAAAGAACCTATAATTTTACCCCATGATATATTACTGACCCATATTAAACATGCACAGAAACAACTGGCTGCTGTTGCAGCCAAGGGGGGAAAAAGTGGATTATGCTATAAAACAGAAGAGACTACAAATAGCTATGGTATTATCTCAGAGTTTCATAATAAGCCAGTTCAGTCAATCAAATGTGGATTGGAAGGGGTCTGCGTGCAACCCTGGCTCTCATGAGCTGCTTGGGGAATGAGCTTCAATGGATGGTTTCTACCAAGAGAAGAGACCCTCATGTCTTTATAAGCCACTGAATAATGGAGTATGGATGGAAAGCCCCCACCTGATCATCTACCAAGGGGCTTTCAGACAGATGCACGTAAGAATTGGACTCTACCAGGTCACAGGCTGCTGCCAATAACAGGCATATAATTCCTGCAGCCTCTCAGTGTTCGATAGCACAGGGACCACAGTGCCTGTCTTCCATCATCTGGCTATATGTGATACACAGATACAGTTGGAAAAAACAGCACTGATACAACTGGGGAAAAACAGATATGCTTTTAGCCTGAAAAACGGCTTGCTTGTTTTTTTCTCAAATCTACTGGCTAATCTAACAAGAGATATTACTTCCTATGAACGTCGCCCCACTTCTGGGAGCGCTGCAGGCAGCAAGACCATCAGTGCATCGGGGAGGGAGCTGGTTTGAAACACACCTCACTCCTGTTCCCATGGCAGTACGGCTACAAAATGGCTTTTACAAAGCATCATTGTTTGTGCATGCTCATGAAGGGCCCCAGAGAAATGACACTTGACTGGGAGGGACCTGCAAGGGTAAGGAAAAAGATGAACGGAGAACTTGGTGCTCACTACCAGCTCTGCTGCTAGGATTCCAGGTGCCGGCTCACGTGGAGCTACGCCTGCAGCACCACAGATAGGACAGAGTCCTGCTCCCAGCTGCAAGGCAGAGATAAGGCTCCTGGGACCAATGGAAACGCAGGGCATGGATCAGCCCCAGGTTGGAGGAGGAGGTGAAGACAACCACTCAAAGCAGAGGAAGAGTACAGTCAAGCCAATCCAGCAGAACACCTTGAATGAGTTTTATCTATCCTAACAAATACAGTGCTGGTTATCAGGCAGATGCTACTGCTAAAAATGGTGCAAAACCCTGTCGACTTCAACATGGGCTCCTTGGCTCTCCCAGATCTACAGTCTTATTTTCACCCCCTGCAAATGAACAAGAGCCACCAAACAGAGAGGCTGTGCACTATAAAAAAGCTCAAACACCACCTCAGCTGACTCAAAATCAGAACTCAACATGTTTCTGGTTAAGATGGCAGCTTAGCTTACATCATATAGCAGCAAAGGGCAAAAAAACCCCTCTTTACCTCTGAACCACAGGTCCTGGAAACAGTCAATGGCATTGCTCTTCCCCATCAGCTGCCTTCAGTCACCTTCTCCTACGAGGCATGGGATGATGGATTACCTCAGAGTCTTGTTTTGAACCTGTCTCCCTTGCTGTCTTCCTCTAATGCATAAATTCAGCTGTCAATGGAAGGGGGGGGGAAGGTGATTAAATCGGCTAACGACTCCCTGAAGGAAGGTACTACTCATGTAACACAAATCTGACGACTTGAAGTTCATTCAAAGTTCCCTTCTCCATCACTGTGCAAGTTGAAACAGTTTTAGCTCGTAAGCGATGTGGCCGTAATCCAATGCCTTGTAAAGTGGAAGTGGTTGCTAACTCACCCAAGGAAAGAAGAAGGGATTTGTGAGATCCCAGGTAGTATTTCTGGTGTTGTATGTTGTCATGTTCTCCACACCTAGGACTAGCTTGATATTAGTATAAATATACAGTATAGCATGTATATATATAGTACAAATAGTATAAAGAACCCAACTTCAGTAAATGCTAGCAGTCTCTTTTATTGAGCACACAATTCTTCTTTTTTGAAGAATTTTGTTCTTATTGAACACACAAGCCTCAAGATTGCTTGCTGCACCTTTGGCAGATACCCTAACTTTCTTAACAGCTGAAGATTACAAGAGGTCACAGGGAACCCCTTGAAGACCCCAGGGTCTGCTCTTATAAGTCAGAGATCAGCTCCCATTTGTCACTGACATCCCACTGGCTTCAGCCAGGCCAAGGTTTCTTGCTCTGGATGTCAGCCACGAGCAGAGGAGCACCACCTGTAGGTCAGGAGTGGAGATCCCTCGACGGAGATGATGAGCTACTGATGTAGGGGATGTCCTATTATTCACAGGAGCCATCTCTGCTTTGAAATAACACTCAACACGGTGGAAGTGGATCAGAAGATGCATGGCCAAAGAACCCTTCAAGCCAGGGCTGCTTTCCAGCCAATGCTAAATCATCACCAAAACTCAACTCATAATCCCAATTTACTTCCTTGTATATTCTGTGTGATAACAATGTATCTTTGGGGTTATACCATCTCCAAAGGCATCTTCATCTGTGTAGACTTTCCTTACATGCAACACAGACAGCCCCAACGGGAAACAGCCTCCCCTTCCTCCAAACAGCTCCCAGGTCCAACACACACCACAGGCAATGAGCTGCTGGTCTCACAGAGCAGAGGGGTATCAAGAAGCCTCATACGAAGACATCCAGGCCAAGAGCTGTCTGGGACTTTCTCACTGACATAAGAGGTTGTCAGCAAGAACAATGGCAAACTGTGGGAAGAAGGCTATGTGTACAGAAGTACTTGCCCACCCATGCAAGTAAATCCCATTTACTTCCAACAAACTACCTGGACCAGACTTTCCAGCCACACAAAGGAGTATAATCCACTGAAGCTGATGGACACTGGGCAATTTATAGAATCACAGAATGGTTTGGGTTGGAAGGGATCCAACTAGATCACCTAGTTCCAACTAGTTTGCTACAGGCAGGGACACCTTCCACTAGCCCAGGTTGCTCAAAGCCCTGTCCAACCTGGCCTTGAACACTGCCAGGGAGGGGGCAGCCACAGCTTCTCTGGGCAACCTGTGCCAGGGCCTCACCACACTCACAGGGAAGAATTTCTTCCTTATAGCTAATATAAATATCCCCTCTACCAGTTTAAAACCCCTTGTCCTATCCCTTCAGTCCCTGATGCAGAGGCCCTCTCCCCCTTTCCTGTAGCCCCTTTCAGTACTGGGAGGCTGCTCTAAGGTCTCCCCGGAGCCTTCTCTTCTCTGGGCTGAACACCCCCAACTCTCTCAGCCTGTCCTCACAGGGGAGGTGCTCCAGACCCCTGAGCATCTTCATGTCCTCCTCTGGACCCGCTCAAGCAGATCCATGTCCTTCTTATACTGAGGGCCCCAGAGCTGGACACAGCACTGCAGGGGGTTTCTCATGAGAGCAGAGCAGAGGGGAAGAATCCCCTCCCTCGCCCTGCTGGCCACACTGCTCCGGATGCAGCCCAGGACACGGTTGGCTTTCTGGGCAGTGAGCACACATTGCTGGCTCATAGTTAGTTTTCCATCCACCAGTACCCCCAAGTCCTTCTCCTTGGGGCTGCTCTTGACCCACTCCTCGACCAGTCTGTATTTGTGCTTGGGATTGCCCCAACCCATGTGCAGGACCTTGCACTTGGCCTTGTTGAACTCCATGAGGTTCACAAGGTCCCACCTCTCCAGCCTGTCCAGGTCCCTCTGGATGACACAGCCCTTCTCTCCAGCATGTTGGTCACATCACACAGCTCGGTGTCATCAGTGAACTTGCTGAGGGTGCACTAGATCCCACTGTCCATGTCACCAACAAAGATGTTAAACAGCTCCGCTCCCAACACCCACACCTGAGGACACCACTCATCACTGCTCTCTGCTTGGACATCAAGCTGTTGACTGCATCTCTTTGAGTGTGACCATCCAGCCAATTCCTTACCCATCGAGTGGCCCATCCATCAAATACATGTCTCTCCAATTTAGAGACAAGGATGTTATACCTGGAGATGGTCTTAACCCTTATACAAACAGCACACAGGGTTGAATCCAGTTTGAAGAATGGGTTTTCAGCTTTATAAGAGCAAATCTACCCGAGTAAAGCGTGAGACTTCTGCAAGGCTACAGTTTCGGAGGAGTCACAGAGCTGATCCTGTCATAGGCTCCAGTTTTTGTTCTTTATTAATCATTTTCATGGGCCTTTGCGCTTTTGGATTTTAGCCTTAGTGGAAGCAGCAAACACTGGAAACCTCATAAAGCTTTCCAAGTGTGAAACCCTCCTCCCTGGAGAAGGTTTAATGAACTTCAGGCCTGCATCCAGACTTTCAGGGACTGAGACAAGCAGTCATCCCTCTCAGATGCTCAGGATGTTCACCTGTCAGGGAGTTTCCAACCTGAAATACAAGCTTTCATCTTGAAGCATCTTTTGCAGAA
The DNA here is from genome assembly GCF_965140245.1 of Athene noctua. Taxonomy (NCBI): domain Eukaryota; kingdom Metazoa; phylum Chordata; class Aves; order Strigiformes; family Strigidae; genus Athene; species Athene noctua. The sequence continues at coordinate 29,363,097 of NC_134043.1, read as the reverse complement.
GCAGGACCAAGAGATCACCAGGTACAGACCAGTGATGGAGCTGATAGGCAGAGCTGAGATGGTGCCCAGAGAACAGCTCGTGACAGCAAGCCATCAGGGCTGCTGATGCTTTTCTCACTAAACACCCACTTTTCATCCTTTCCCAGGGATTTCCTAGGCTCCATCACCCTCATCCCATAATTAGATTGAACAAACAATGTCTGGTGTTCACCTCCACAGAAAGACACCACTCAGGCAAAGTTTAGAAAGCCTCAAGTAATGCCAAAATCAAATGTGGCCAAGACGTGCAAAGCAAAGCTGCCACTCAGCCAAGAGAGTTGGAGCGTGCAATGGGGAAGAGCTTCCCTCTCTCTCTTTGCCATTTTATTCTCCAGACTTACAATGAGCACTATTCTCTCCTGGAAGGAGGAATCCAAAACACTCCAGCTTTTTATTGATTCACTGCAAAGGGAAGGTATAGATTCTCCTCCGCCAGCCAACTTCCCATTAAAGCAGCCACCTCAGGCCCATGATGAACCAGTCAAGCTGAACCAAGCAGAAGCAGCGGCCAGTGGCTCTCAGGAGCTTGCAGAATCGGTGTTTCCAACTGACTGCCTCCCTCGCTCCTTTGAACCCCTCAACCAAAACCACCACATTCACTTGGCCAGACGAGACAGGAAAAAGAGAAGAAAAACTTTCTCTCCATCATCACTCTTCTTTATAAGAAGTGCCACCCCCACCTCCCACAAAAGCAACAGGGCAACCTTGAAATTCAAGCCAGCCATTGGAACAAGTTGGCTAGATTAGAGACAAGAGCTCTGGACCACATCAGGGGCTCAGCATCCTCTGCACAGAGCAGGATTTCCATACCTTTCATCCTGCATTGGTTTTAGAGTTATGCCATGTGGAAAAAGAGCCAGGAGGGAGCATGGCCACGTCGCAGAGGGCTCATGGGCTGCTTCATGAAGTGATGCCCTGCATTCAGGTGGTGTGGTTGCAGATATTTTATCAGTCCTTGATGAGAGGAGACAAAAGTTATTAAAATGCCCTCCAGAGGAGGTTCATACAGCTGTTGTGGATAATCCTGAGCTGAGCAAATCCACTTGGCACCAGTCATCACCCAGAACAACAAGGTTGCAATGGGGTATCTGAAGGAAGGGAAATGCCAGCTCACCGGTCAGGAGACCAGAAATCTGACTTTCCTTCCATCTCACACCTTCTGCTCTCTGTAAACAGCATCCCACAGACCTCAAGTGAAGCAGAGGCTGTCTGGGAACAGCCCAGAAGATGCTTTAGTCCGAGTCTGGAACACCCCACCAACCCTGCACACCAGTCAAGTGCTGAGACCAGCAGGGCTCCCCCCTCTTGAAGCTCACCCTACCCACTCTCAACAGGGTTGGGACGTGAGGTCTGTGGGTCAGGCACCACCTCCAGTGTGTTTGCACACTCCGGCTCAACAGTTTCATTCTCTTGAGACTCCTGCAACCCAAGCCCTAAATAATGAGGATATTCAAGAGTTGTGTGCTCATGGGACTAAGACCATGGCATTGCCCTGCTCAATACAGGGCTGATGGGAACAGATCCTGGTGAGCTGGTAGTGATGGGAGCTGCAACCCTGAGATGCAGATAGAACCACCCTGACGCACGATGACCATGGCTTTGGCTTATTGTCTATCTTGATTCCCTGCTGCAGAAGACATAAATGTGCCTGTAGGTGGCCCAGCAACACTGACTTACTAAAAAAGAAAAAAAAAAAAAAAAAGGGGGGGGGGGGGGAGAAGAATGAATGCAGCATCTGTCACCCTTTTGCAGAATTGCTACTTTTTTTGTGTGTAGTTGGTGCTTGTTCTCCAAAGATTTACATTTTTGTGTGTGTGTCATTCACTTTTCAAGCATTTTGAGACCTTGGAGCTTAGAAATTCAAAACACTTGTCAGTCACATCAATCCTTCTGGACAAAACAGAGCTGCCACTTGGATGGATTTTTTTAAAAAAAAACAAACCAACAAACAAAACACACTTTCCTATCAAGCTGTGACTCGGTCACCCTACTCAATGCAAGCAGGGCAATGTTTTGCGAAAGCAAAAAGAAAGATATGCATTTTCATACTCATCGGTGGAACTAAATTGATTAAGGTCATTTCCTAGGTAGGTTTGAAATCTTCTGCAACAATTTTTTGAAAAGAAAAAGAAAAGTGTCCTCCAAAAAAAGGGAAAAGTCACTACTGCAAAAACATTAAATCTGCTTGGGTAACTCAGAATATATGTTGGCAAGGCAACATATCTCAGCTTGAACAGTAAACCTGCTATGTCAGAAGGCTCTGCAACATATGAAAGAGACTTGGGTTTCAATATATCATGCTGAATTTACTTCTTTTCAGCTTTTCACAGCAAAGTATTTGATGTCTATCCTTCCACTGTTGCAATCGATAGGTTGACCTTACTTAAAAGTTTCTTGACCTTTGCTGTTTTCAGTATTGTTCTGTTAAAATGTAATTTAACTCTTTTTCTTTAGTCTGGAAATTGCACTGTACAGACAGCAAACATGATAGGGGTGTGTTTTCCCTGCTGCAACCTAGAGGCAAGAGGCAAAAACATCCATCATCAGAGTTGGCTTAAAACCAGATGATGTCAAGAAGCATACGACGTACAGCAGCCCAGGCCCTCTGTTGAAGTGAACCTGTTGGGCTGCATTGATTTCACACTTCACACTGGAGCTAAGCCCACTGGCATCTCCAGAGGGTCTGGTTGGATTCTCAGCACTTTCTTGTAAACATATGTACCTACTTAGTAAGATGAATCCTAGAATGGTTTGGGTTGGCAGGGACCTTAAAGCTCACCTAGTTCCAACCCCTGCCATGGGCAGGGACACCTTCCACTAGCCCAGGTTGCCCAAAGCCCCGTCCAACCTGGCCTGGAACAGCTTCTCTGGGCAACCTGTGCCAGTGTCTCACCACCCTCACAGGGAAGAATTGCTTCCTTACATCTAATCTAAATCTCCCCTTTTTCAGTTTAAAACCATTACCCCCCATTCTATCTCTACACCCCCTGATCAAGAGTCCCCCCCACCTTTCCTGTAGCCCCTTTCAGTACTGGGAGGCCGCTATAAGGTCTCCCTGGAGCCTTCTCTTCTCCAGGGTGAACAACCCCAACTCTCTCAGACTGTCCTCACTCCAGTCCCTCAATCATCTTCATGGCCTTATATATACAGAATATAACAAATAGCCAGAAAGGCCTTATTCTGATGCTCTCAGTTCAGTGATGAAGAGCATCCTACTCAATATTTTAGCCATAGAATTGAACAGTCTCCCTGGATTCACAGTATCACTGGGGTGTTGGTATCTCTTTGGTACTATGAAGTTATAACATTTCCAGGATAGAGACCTTTAGTTAAGGCCTTGCATGTATTCCTCATAATGCAAAAAACCCCAATAGATCAAGAATTACATGAAAAAGGTGTTGGTTGGTTTGGGTTTTTTTTCAAACATCAACTACCAAAATTGAAGGAGACTATTTTTTCTGATGACAGTGGGTATTAGGAGAGTCAGACACATGCTTTAGGGTTACAGCTGGATTATTCATCACAGGATCTTTGTGAGCCTGGTCTGAAATGTATTATAACCCTGTAATGCAAGGACTTTTGCAAAAGCAAACTCACATCGTTATTATCTGTTGTGTTGCTATGATTACGTCTTCGCATTACGGCTGTACATGGGTATTACACTGCATTAGTGATGCAGATGTGCACATCTGCACTCGCACCCATACATTTGCACAGGATTACAGCTAAAAGTCCTGATTCTACTTATAAAAATCCCTATAAATCCTGGATAGCTCCCTTTAAATCAGCAGCATTATCCTACTGTAAATCTGGGGTGTAAATCAGAGCAGACTATGGCTTAGATACTCTTCAGCCACACACCGTAATGGAGTGGGGTGGCTAAATGCAAACCATGGGCTCTGTATACATCAGTACCCCACCGTATCATGCCCTGCTCAGACCCACACCCCATCACAGGGGCTGAGCCCCATTTCTCAAAGTACAAGCCCAACTCTTCTCATCAAGAAGCCCTCTGAAACAGATTAAGAGCTGGCTTTGGCAGCACTGCCGCTGCCACGTGCTTAAATATTGCTCACAGCTGAATTATTTCTTGCTTCTTAGGAACTTTAAATGGCTTTTATGCTCAGTGAACTCATGAAAGGCTAGTATCTAAAGTCAGCAGCATTGAAACAATGAATTAGCCAAAGGAGAAACAGGCCAGTTAGGCGTTTCTTACAATACATTATCTAGATGGTTGCCAGAAGAGCTGATATAAAGTCACTGTGCTACACCTGAATGTCATTTATGGCTCATAAAAGGAAATCTGTGTTTAAGCAACAATAAAGCAGGGCTACACTTTCTATACAAAGAAATTTTTTTTAAAAAAAATTCCTTTCTCCCAGAGCAGATGTATTTTTATTTGCTCAGTGTGTGCCTCTGAGGCCCGTGGAGTCTGACAGCACTGAGATCCTTTCAGCCATAAAGCCCAAGAGTTATGCAGCAGGACTTCCTCCAGCATGGATTATATTTGACTTATATTTATTTTTCCACCGAAGCTTTAACATAGTGAATTTGAACTCCTCGCAAAGGCAAGACCTGAACCGCCATGTACACCTGTAGCTGTCAGAGGGAGATCCCTGGGCAGCCAACCCACCAGTCCTGCAGCAAGAAGAAGTAGAGACCCTTTGCAACACCCCTAGCTCCAGGGTCAGGACATTTGGCCAGACAAGGTGACAGCAGCCATCACATCAATCACTGTAAATCACAGTCACATCTGCCTGAGGACGTGTTATCTTCACTCACCCATTAGCTGCTCATAAATTCCCTCATATCAGACTCCAAGGGGTCCAAACCCACTTTGTGGTCTCAGTGCAAATACCAGCTGGGGGTATTGTGTCACACACAGCCATGAGGAAAGCTTCCTAGAACATACACGTTATTTCTTCCTTATACCTCCGACAAAGTTTGATTTTTGAGAATTTTCTGCACAAAATCAAGTCCTAACAAAAAATACGCAACAATAGACAAACTATATCCTTCCATCCCCCTGCACTGTCCTATCCTCCACTGATTTCCCATCACCTGCCCACTACCACCCTTCTTGCAGAGTCACGGCTACCTTGGGGCTGCCCACCTCCACACAAGGAGTGCCAATCCCCGGTGGGGACATCGTACACCCTTCCTAAGCCCCAGTGCTGCTGGCGAGGGGGCTGCTGCCTCCCAGCTCCACCTGTCCTTTCAGGGGCCAAGGAGACAAGGTGGGTGCTCAGCCCCAGGTCTTCCCATCCGAGGAGCTGGAAAGGACCTGTGTGGGCAATGCTACAGCTGCTGACAGTGAGGGCCATGGTCCCGAACTTTACCTGCTCTCTCAGACTGATCCCACTTTCGGAAGAGGCATTATCCCACCACGATTGACCTCCCCAGGAAAGAGACCTGGAGACTTTATCAGTCTAGTCTATGCCACATGTCTTCAGGACCTCCCTGACACTCAGCACTGTTCAGGATATCTCCAGGGCTGATGCTGCACTGCAAGTACCAAAATGCAGAGAGAGAAAAAAAAAATAATAATTTGTGAGCTTCTGCAAACTCAAACCTCCAATTCAGCTACAGTATCACATGAAAACAACATACTGCTCCAGACAGAACCTAAACTGAAATAGATACACTGCTATACACTGAACAACACCCTGCAGGCACATGGCAGTGGGATGCCATGCACCTGTGGTAAGGACACACAGCTGCACGTACGGTTGCTGGGGCATGGGAAGCAATGGCCAGCTAGATCAGGAACATTAATTTCTTGGTATTAACCTCCAATTTTAACGATCAGCATGTTCAGCTGTACCTTAAGAAAGGCTTACGGGAAGCTCAGAATACCCATCTCTCCTAAGAAGCATCAGCACAGAAGGCTGTACTTGTGTAGCAATGTTGTGACAGTTACGCTGGCAGCTCTTCTCTGCAACTGGCTCCTCCATTTGGGGATGGACCAGTGATTTTTTTAGAAACGCCAAGGACTATGAGGGGAAGGAACACTTTGCAGTGCTGGCAACCATCTATTTTCATAGGATCACCTTTTACAAAGCAGTAATGTAACATGTAGAAAAACCCAAAATACAGTCATTACAAAATTGTTTGGCTGTTGGGATCTCTGAGGGTGAGGCCATGCTTTAATTTAATAAGAATTTAAGTGTTGCCTTCACAGCAAAGCAGTTAGCACTCCGCTGGTGTTGCAGGACATGGAAACCAGCAACAGCAAGTCAGGGATGGCTGCAAAATATCACTGATTTAACATTAGTTACCTTGTCCCAAGCTGAAGAGGACCATGATTCAAGTGCTTCACTGGCTTAAGGATCTCTACTTCATACATCCTGCAGCAGTGGAATCTTGCCCCACACTTTGACAACACAGCATTGCAAAGTCAATGCAAACCGACAAAGAGAAGAAGAGATAAAAAGGGATTTAATGCTGTCAGGATTGCTAACTCCCAAATTCCATCACAAGCAAAAGCCCCAGAGGACTGAACCTGGATTAGTCCAGATATCCACTCCATCTGCGTACTTCCATATTTTCCTTCCACATGTTTATTTTTAACTACAAACACAGCCTTTCATCACTCCCAGCAGCTTTCACCTTATAAATCCATCAGCTTTACCTTCCCGAACAGCACAGCCTTCCGCAGACCCGCTCCTCCCACCCCTTCCCCTCTCACCACGCACCACCGGTGCTGTTTCACATTCCTCCATTCAATGGTTTCTGCCCACTGTCAACAAACATCAAGAAAATACAGACTGACCTGTTTGCTCCTGCACCAAACAAAGGAGGGAAGGTGGCTTTGGGATTTCTTCTTTTTAGCCTTTTTTTTTTTTTTTTCCTAAGGAGGAGGAGGATAGCAAGTCAAACCACTGGTAGACATAGATTTCTTTTTTTCCCAGATCTTTATTTTACAAAAATAACTTACAAATAGAGACAACTCTCAGATCATTCATTCTGTGCATAAGGATACAGCTTTGTGAAGTATGGGTGTAGGAGTTAACAACTCTTACAATACTGTTAATTTTAACATGATGGTAACTATATTACACTACATACATATCATGCTCCAGACACGTGGATATGACCACCACATAAAGCTATGGTCAGTGAAGTGTGCCAGCCACAGAGGATGCATCTAACAGATCATTTCCATTCTGCTATTTATCAGCATCCTCTTACCTATGATAGTTGAAACCAAATGGCAATCTAACACTCAGACTACAGCACCCTGGATACACTCATCAGCAATATATTTCAAATACATGATAAAAATATATTTAACTTTCAAATACAACTGTATAAGGTACACCAAGAGCCAGAAAATAAAGTCTCGAGCTTTTAAATACAACACACTATATATATATAACATATACAAGGAGACAAGAGGGAATCTACACATGGAAGAAAAAGCTTATCCTGGAAATGCATGTTATCTATGGTACACAATGGCTTTGTCTGCTAGAAAGTCATTTCCATTTGCATAGCATTGTTAAGAAGTCCAGACCGGACTAGGAGGAGATCAAACAAAACACAGCAACAAAAGGCTTAATTTTGGTACCACTTCCATTTTGCATCTGATTCTACTCTTAAATTAGTTTGCTATTTCTCTTTCGTAGGCTGGAACTCATGCCCCGTTCATAACAAGCACAGGGAAAGGGGAGGGGGTGGGGTGGGTAAAAAAAACAAAACAACAAAAATCAAAACCAACACGCAAAAAATAAGAGTCAGAGAGTCAAGAAGGTTTCATTATGGGGGTGCAGTCATTTGGCATTTTGCTCCAGAGCAGAGTATTCTGCTTCCGACACCCTGGAAGCATCAATAAGTTTAGTGAGACCAGTTTTGGCAGAGTACTTGAAAATAAAGGCTTTCATGAGCTCGTATCTGTAGTTGCGGTTAATGAAGCTGTACAGGATGGGATTGACGCAGCAATGGACTAGAGAGAAACACTGAGTGATGTGAAGAGTGGCATATAAGAAGTTCTCCATCTGACAACTGAAAGGTATGAAATGAAGGCTATAGAAGATGTCAAGCAGGACAGCTACATGGTAGGGTAGCCAGCAGACGAGAAACACAACAACGTAGGAGAAAATGATCTTCCCGTTGCTCTTCCTCTCTTGGTCACTGGAGGCAGAGATGGTCTTCGCAAGGAGAAAATAAAAGAGAGCGATGATGGGAAAAGGGATAAGAAAGCCCAGCACAACAGAGATGAGCTCCATGCCAATCAACCACTCTTTGAAGCTCTCCTCTGGATAGACGGGGCGGCAGTAGGTTTCATTGTTGGAAGAGACGGTCTTGAGATAATAGGTGTCTGGGAGAGAGGCGGAGAAGGCAAGAAGCCACACTAAGATGCAGATGCAGCGACGGATTATCTTCTTCTTGCGATTGCTGGAATTGGTGAAATAGGCAACTGAGAGGTAGCGGTCCACACTCATGCAAGCCAGGAAGAAGATGCTGCTGTACAAGTTGATGGAAAATATAAGGTGAGTTATCTTGCACGTGACTTCTCCCATGTGCCACTGGTTATGCTGGATGAGGGAGACAACCCACACCGGAAGGGTGATGACAACGCAGAGATCGGCTATAGCCAAATTAAAAATGTAGAGGTGGGTTTCATAGCCAGTCATTTTGGCTTGGAGGTTGACCCACACCACAACCGAGTTGGCCACCAGCCCTATGACAAAGATGAAAATGTAGAAGAAGGACAGGGTGTATAGCAGGGCACTTTTGTTGAGCGTGCCAGGGCATGTTGTCGCATCAACCGTGATGCAGTCACCATTGTTGCACGTCCAGTTGATCTCTGTCAAGTTGGCTGTTTCCAGGAAATCAAGGATGGAAGTCAAGTCAAGTGCGCTCATGTTCGCTCACTTTGGAGTTCAAATGACCTACAGGCAAAATAGGATAAAAAGAAATTACCTAAATTAACAGAGATATTTCTGCTGCCATCTTTGTACCACAAAGCAGATGCAGGATATGCTGGTTTAGTATGTCCTACTCTCGTAAGGCACGCTTTCCATTAAAGAGATCCATGGAGTAAAACAACCAAAGCAGATATATCGCAAAACTCATTTGGCTGACAAAAGAACAGAAGCCTTCTGTGTGTTGGTTTTTTTTTTTTCTTTTTTTCTTGCAGCTCAAATCTGACATCATCAGGTTGGCTATCGTCCCCGGGTGTGAAATCCGCAATGTACACTGTGGCCAAATAAATGTCAGGCAACTAGATCTGTCTTCTCCAGCATAAATGATGATACTATCACTTTCAGCAGGGGAATCTTTAAGCCATTTTATCTGCACTCCCTCGAGCATAGTAGAATTGATCTGGCTGATACACGGTACCGTGAAACATTTACTGCAAGCTCTGGTCAGCATCTTGTCAAGCCCAGCTCCAGCTGCATTAAGCAGAAATGGGGAACTAATGGGCTTTGTACCCTCATTCAATTTTAAATTTAAATCTTGCTCTGTCTTCCCCCCTTCCCTTGAATTCTATTTTACAAAGCACCCTGTGTTTAATGATTATCATGTAGCTTTGAGAGAAGAAAAAAAAAAGTCAGAGCTTGACTGCTGAGTAGATCTGCTGGGCTCCAAGTTTTCTTTTTAGGAGAGAGCTTTGATTTACAAAACACTCCCCCGTCACAGCTGGCTCTACAACAACTGCTTCCTCCCCACCCTTTTGCTTTTCTACATCTGCTTTTCTTGCCTCTTCAGGCCCTTCTTCCATCAGCAGGTAGTGGACAAAGCAAGGGGCTCCTCATTAACCTCCTCACCAGCAGAAGGAAGGGCCCCAGCAGACCCATATGGCTTACTCAAAATCCAAAGTCAGGCTGCTAAATAACACTGTGCTTTTGGGGATGCATAAAAATGCTGCCTCCCTTGCTGGGACCCTCCCACCCCACAGGGCCAACAGTACCACCCACAGCAGCAGCCAGCTGCCTTGCCCTGTGACTGCCACGCTTCAGCCAAACAAGTTTTGGAGCCCCGTATCCACAGTCTGGCTTGAGGCATGCCAAAATAAAGTTGGAGAGGTGGCTTTTCAAGGGATGGACTCCATCTCATTCCCACATGGCTTCACTTAATCCGGAGCATCAGGTCAGCCAGCCCACCCGTAGTCCCTGCTGTGGACACTTCTGGCATCCTGAATGGTGGTCACCTTGCTCTTCCCCATGCCCCCAGCTCCAGCAGTGAGAGGTACCCCCCGATATCACCTCAGCCTGAGGGCAATGCCAGCATGAACAAGCGGCTGGAGAGCGCAACAAGGGGAAAAAGCTCCCGTGGCCACCCCTATCTCTGAACGTCCTCGATCGCACCACAGGAGCTCTTGGTGGGGCTCATGTGAGCATGGAGGGGACAGTGAGCAGGGAAGAGCTCGGACACACTCCTGTGCTGAGCATCCTCCTCCTGCTCCTGCTCCCCAAAAAGAGATGTCAGTTGACATAGCACCTCTCACTCCTCCATCTGCATAATTGGCTCTTTCCAAACCTCCCACCCTCCCTGCCTGCCAGGGATACAGGCTGCGGAAGAGAAGGGAGATAAGGGGGGGAGATTAACGGGGAGGTCTCAAGGCACTATTGTCCCAGCAGAGGGGAAGCTGCTGGCACTAACAATGAGGGGGGCCCTGCACGCATCCAGGGGAGATCAAATCTCTCCACAAACAGGGCCCAATTTAGCCCCGCAAGGAGATCTAGCCTATTGCTTCAAACCTATGCAGCCTTTTAGGCTTTCATCTTGCGGCCTGTTGAAAGACAGAGTTGAGATTCAAACCAAATTAAGCACAGATTTTGCTAAAACGCTGGCTAATGAGGGAGCTGAGACAGCAGCAGCTTTCTGTCCTAGGACAGACAAGCTCCCGTCTCCAGCTCAGGAAAGCAGAGGGTAGTTTAACCCATGTCTAGAAGGTAGAAGGACTGATCCTGCTCTCCACAGAGATGCAGGCCACCCTCGAGCTGCCTGTACACCCAGCTGATGCAGGCAGCAGGGGTGTGTGCTGCCCAGGATGCTCGCTTCAGCCCAGGGCTGCAAGTGGGAGAGAGAGGGGGTCTCCTGCTAGACTCATCCAGGGTCCCACCACTACCACTGCATTCCCAGCACAAACGTTTTTCAAGGACCTTCAAGTGTGGGGAGAAGCAGCACCATCCCCAAGCCCCTGTATCTCAAAACCCCACAGCAACTAAAGAGAACTCCCTAAAAGCCACAAGACTCAAGCCTCACGGCACAGGCCACTGTCTCCTGCTGGTATTCACGGACAGCAAGGTGAGCAGAGCAGGAGGAACATCAGGCTACCCCTGTAACACCCCACAGAAGTGGCACGGGTGGGCCTGGACATCTCCTGGGAAGGCACAAGTTTCAGCAAGAGGAGTGGGCTCATTCCACACCTCAAGAACCCAACTCAAACCAATCTCCAGGACAGGGCTGTGAGCCCCTACCACCAAGCCTCCAGCTAACAGAGAAGAAACTCAGACCTGGCTGCAGGGTGTCAGCTCACCAGTGCTGAAAGAGAGGCAGTGAGGGCAAGCAGGGAGGCAGCGACAGGGTAGCAGAAAGCCCTTGAAGTTGGGGCTCATGCTAGTGCTGGGGACACCATGGCCACCAGACTAGGACAGCAGCTAGGAGAGGGCATCACCACCTCAGCTGCTCACCCACAACCACCCTGGGGATCTTACTGAACACAACTGATGCTCAGCCTGAATCTCAGCCTGCCTCCACTCCAAGAACAGGTCTGCTGCATGCACGTGCATCCATCTGTCCAGGGCCGCCCGCATGCCTGTGCTCTTTCGCATCCCCAGCACAGTAATAAAAATCTGAAACCGATACGGCCTCCCAGGCTCAAAACTGTGCTGGGGAGGATGGCTGTATTCAGAGATTACAGTTTTACGAGGGCACTGTCTCTATAGTCTGGGATTAGCTGCTGTAACTCAAACTCTGATTCCCACCCAGATTAGCTGGGAGGTGTGGGGGGAACCCACCAGACAAACTCAGTAAAGACACTCTGTGCTCCCAAAAAAACACCTTTAGCGCTCTCTGCAGACAGCACAATAACCTAAAAACTTGTGAAGGCAGCTGGAACTGTTTTTTTGTATCCGTTGCACTGCAAAGCTCTTGCAGGCCATCACTCCTTCACCCAGCAGGCACATGTGCTGCAGCCAGTCCCTGCTAGTTCACAGCAGTTCTGGCATGAAGGAAAGGAGATGCACCCAAAATCCTGCTCCAGATACCCAGAGATGTTCCAGGAGCTGATGCAGCCTACAGGACTGCACCCTCGCCATCCCACCTCCTGCCCAGGACCTGCTGCAGGCTGGCAAAAAGTAAACAGGCACAAGCAATCGTTCCTAGGAGGGCAATCGAGCACCACACGGCTGCGTTCAAGCCCTCGATGCTTTTGGGAACTTCTCGGCACCCCCTCTTCCACTCAGAGCATCTTGCAGCCTGGTCCTGCTGGCAAACTGGGCTTTGCCCTTCTGAGTGGGGAAGGAAAAGAGCTGTGCCAGGAAAAGCCAGGACAGCTGGTCAGGTTGTCACCTACACACCTTCACCCTTCCCATGTCAAAGGGGCAGCATGGTCCTCCAGCATGGGGAGGGGGGCCAGCATGACCCCTGTTTGGCCACTGCAGGCCACCCATACCCTCATGGGGCTTGACAAGACTGTGCCTAGCGCATTTAAACTCTCTTCTGCAGTTCTGAGTTGAAAACAAAAAGCAACCGAGGAAAGAAGCGCCCCACGCAGCTGCAGATCGCACTTGGGCACGCAGGGCGAGGAGCACCCAGAAGCGAGCGGCGCTCCGTGCCGGGACGCTGGCTCCAAAACCCCCTGAGCCTCCCCGCACGCCACCAACCTCCGCCGCGGCGAGGGGAGCCAGCCCAACACCGGGAAAAACCGGGTGGGGTGTGAGGAGGCTCCTCATTCCCCGCCCCACCAAAAAACGTGATTTCGAGAGGGTTGGGGGAGCCCGCGGGGCGACGGGGAGCTCGGCTGCGGCGGTCACCCCCCTGCACGGCCCGAGGGGGGGGGGGACGCGTACACCCGCGGCGTGGACACCCCCCCCAGCGCCCCGCAGCCCCTCCGAGCCCGGCCGGGCGGAGGCTGCGCTCCCCGCGCCCTTACCTCCCGCGGCCTGGGCGCCGAGCGCTGCCGGAGCGACTGAGCGCTGCCCGCCCCCGCCGCCCCCTTATATCGGCGATGGGGGACCGCCCCTCGGGGGGGGAACACACACGCACCCCCCCGGACCGCCTCTCGGGGGCGGGACCGCCTCTCCGGGACCGGACCGCCTCCCGGGGGCGGCCCCGGCCCCGCCGCCCCGGCCCCGCCGCCGGGGGCTTCGCGGTCAGCTGGGGGCGGCGAAGGGGGGACGCGCTGCGCCCCACGAAGGGAAAGGGGTTACACACGCGGGGGGGGCTCTTCTGGGGTCTCCGTCAACAGAAAGGGGAGAGCGGATGGAGGGCTGGGGGGGGAGAGCAGCAGGCGCCCGGGGGTAGGAGGAAAGGGGACTGACACCAGGACACCAGGGAGGGAAGAAAAAAGGGAAGAAAAGAAAGAGAGGGAGAGAAAAAAGAGAAGGGGGGGGGAAGGAAAAAACGAGAACAACATTTTTTAAAAGGAAGGGGGGGGAAAAGGGGGGGTGGAAAAAGAAAAAAGGGAAAAGGAAAAAGGGGGAGGAAGAAAAAAGGGGGGGAAGAGAAAAAAAGGGGGGAGAGAAAAAAGGGGGGAAAAGAACAAAGCCGGGGGAAAAAGCAAAAAGGGGGAAAAAAGGAAAAAGGGAGAGGGGGAGAAAAATGGGGGGAAAGAATAAACCCAAAGGGAAAGAAACGCAGGTTTCTAGTTGTTTTCTGTTTTGTTTTTTTTCCCTCACTATTACAAAGTACTAAGACAAGGCAAGGGGAGGCAGTGGATTCTCATGTCTACTCCCTCACCCAGGGCAAGAAAAATTAATGCCAAGGAAAAGCAACAGGAAGCTAGAAACTCAGTAAAACAGAGAATCCACTTCTCTGCACTCCTCCTCAGCACAGGAGAGGCAGGAGATGAAAGGAGCCCGTGGAGAGGAAGGGGCAGGTCTGTATTCAGCTCCAGCAGGGCCAGCCTGTCTGTCTGTCCGGGAGAAAATGCTCGGATTAGATGATAATCTACCTGCCAACACAACAGCCACACAATGCAGCTTGCTGAAGCCTGACGACAGTGCTGACAGCTCTGAAGGATCTGACACACGGACCACCGGGCTGCTCCAAAAACACCAGATAACCCAGGGCAGGGGCTTGGCTCCCCCCTGCCCAAACCCTGCTGCTGGAGCACACACTGACACATACGGCTCCAAGAACCTAAATCACATCGTCATCACTGAGCTGCTGTCCAGCCAGGAGAAACAGGTTAGGTAAAACATTTTAACCAGCACTTTTGGGAAGATATAGGGTGTTGTAGCACTTGCAGCGCAAGGGCTTCAAACTTTGTTTCCCCAAAATAATCCTGTTTCCACAAGCAATTAAAAGCTTGCATTAAAACCCACTTAAAAAGAGAATGTGTCTTCAAGTAAATGCTTCGCACAAATTCTCAAGCTTAAAGCAAGACAGGGATGTGGCAAAACCAGCCATTTTATTCTGTGGCAGAAGGGACCCATCTAAAAAGAGCAATGGTGCGGGTTAAAAGGAATCCCATTTGCCAGCAAAGGAATCTTAGTTATGAAGAGAGGTTGCTCATCAAGGAGTAGTCAAATGCATCAAATTTACATGCCTGCAAGTGAAGGCACAATTACCTTCAGCTTTTCTGCCAGCACAGATTAAGCCGTAGGTATTACACCTGTAGTTGCAAGCATGCACTGAAAACTCATAGCGGCACTTTCCTAGAGAACCTCCAGCATCTCCCAGCTGACACGGCACCAGGGTGTCCTGGGGAGCACGTGGCAAATAAATGTGCTGGAGGAAGGCCCGACCTGTTTGGCGGTGCCTCTGTACCCACCAAGATCTGGGCTGCCCCCAGCTCAAAGTGTCACCCTGCAGCCAAACCGCAGGAGGCCACATGGAGCATCGCAGCAACCACCACGCTCACAATGCTGCTGGGTGTTTAGGTGCCAGGAAAGGAGGAAAAGCACAGGGATGAGTTTCTCATCATCCCATGGATGGAGAGGGTGAGATGTAACGTACCTTGTCTCCCTCCCTGACCCCTACTCTCCTTGGATGAGGTCCTCCAAATTTCACACCAGTTGGTGAGGGAAGTGTTTCAGCATCTGCTTAAATTCTGAGTGCTCACCCAAGTCTGTGGACTTTTGTGGAACTGAAGCAAGATGAGTTCAAACGACGACAGGATTAGGTTTAAAAATAAGCATGTACTGAAGCACTTGGCTAAATCAGTCTCTGAAAATCCTAGGGAAAAAAAATAAAAAATAAAAGCACTCAAGCAGAACTACAGAGTCACTTAGCCAAAAAAGCAAGCAAAGTGGTTTTTCCTTACTTGGTGTGCCAGAATATAACATCGAGCAGTATAATCTCTTCCACAGCTCTCCAAAAATACCGGCCAGCATCTGCAACCACAAAGCTGCTGGCTGTCCAGGAGTTGCCGACAACCTCCCCTCTCCTGCATTCACTGAGAGCTGAGCCCTCGCCGCCCTGTCCAGGTTTCTCCCTCCAGCTATCTTTTCATAGCGAGCACGTTCCTCACGCAGCAGAGACGCAGCCCATTCCCTTTCTGTTATGAATGCCAGATTTTGCTCGGCATTCAAGGATGAAATGCTTGGGTGGTAAGCAAAACAATGCAGGCTTGAAAAAACCCTGCATGATATGAAGCCACCTCCCTAAAACAGAGCAAGCAGAGCTGGGGAGAAGCTGGGCACCCCAGAGATCAGCAGAAGGTCAAGATGATACCTGCTTGCCATGATTAGTTGGTATCTGCTGCCAGTCCAAGTAGATGTCCCAAGAAATGTGATCTCAGACAGTTCAGCTATCAGAAACTGTGAAGATGCAGCTATTCAGGCAAGGCAATCCATTGCTCGTTGAAAACAAGTTGGCTCCAGATATTTAAGAAAGGGGGAAAGCAAAGCTCCACAGCTCTTTACCCTGCTACAGAGGACTCTGTGGCAACAGGCTGGGAGGGCCTAATTACCTTCACGGGGCAGCGGATTCACCTCGCTAGGTTTTTCTTGGGGTCCTTCCCCAATGAGCCTCTGCTTTCTCCAGATCACAGGCAGGACCCATGGGGGGCCCTGCACAAAGTTAAGGCTGCACTGTGCTCATTGTTGCAGACAAACACACCTAAGGGTGAGCTCTGACCCACAGAGATAGGTACAGCAGGAGGGGCAGGCACAGGGTGTTGGGCAAAATGTGGCACTGAAAGCCAGATTATTATTCTGACTGCTTATCCAAGTGGTTTGTATTTGTATTTTGTTTAACTGCCTGAACTACAGCATTAAAACAAAATTAATTTGTTCTCCAAAAGCATAAGTTTTTACTAACATGAGGGTGAGGAAAAAAATGAGGCATTTCTCACAGTGTCCATAGCCTCTCCCTCCTGGCATTGGGAATGTGGGCTGAAAGCATCCTCATTTTCTCTTAAGGCTTCCTTTTCCCACTGGGAGGCATATGGAAGCTGACACCCAGCCCTGCCTACTCAAGTCAACAGAGAAATTGAGAAATTAAAGAAAAAAAAAACCAAACTGGCAGCTTCAAGTGCTAGAAAAATTTTTCTGGGGGTGAGAGAGAAAGCCAATAAGGCAAAGTGCATATATGTGTTGGGTGGGGAAGCATTTCAATAGCACAGCAAATATCAAAAAGGGACAAAGGGAAACATTTCTCCATTGCACAAGAGAGGATTTGCATGCAGCAAGAGTGAGGCAGGAGCAGCATCACTAAGCGGGTGTCCAAAAGCAGCAGCATCACGTGCAGGCGGGGAACAACATGCCGGCCAGGAGTGCAAACACCCACATCGAGGCGATAAAGCCAGGGAGAGCCCTGGAGGAAATCAGGCTATGATCCGTGAAGTGTACAAAGGTAAAAAAGAGCTTCCTGCAGTCCTGGGAGCCAGCGCCAGCGGGCTGCTGGATGAAAACGCAGCCCTCATTTCCTCCCTCTTCCAAGACAGCTAGTTCTCTGTCCTCTCCCAGTCACGTTCCTCGCCGCATCGGTTGGATGATGGATGAAGGAACAAGCCACTGGACTAACAAAAGGAATAAATAGATGACTACATCAGGAGTCACCTCTGAAATCGCAGTCAAAAAGGAAACAAGCAGCGAATTTCAGTACTGCCCAGCTTCACTTCCCCTACCAACAAAAAACAATAAAGTCATTTAACGCCAAGCCATGCCTAAAGCAACGTCAGCAGCCCCCAGCAGCCATCAGGAAAGCCACAAGGCTGGTCTCCTGCCCAGCTCCGTCCTGTCCAATTTGGAAGAGATGCAAGATGAGGAAACCGAGGGGAAGAGAGCAGGGAGAAGGTACTCTCCCCGCTGTTGCACTGCGGAAAGGCACTACTCATGCTTGTGGCAGCGTGAGAAAGGCACTCATACTTGTAGGCAGCTCCAAGGAGACCAGTGTCCTCCTCTGCAGAAGGATGGATTGAGCCAGAGGTGCTCCAAACTGAAGGAGCTGCCTTAGCTCGGAAGGGTGGGAAAGCCGGCGCCAGGGTCCCGACAGCAATGCTGGGTGGGATGCTCAGCACGCCCTGGGATGCTGAGCTTGTGCTTGCAAACACACAGCGTGATCCTGTTCTACAGCTAGGGAAACTGTGGCAGAAAGAAGTTGACCTCTTAAAACTGGAAAGCAAAGGAAGAGACGTGCAGGCAGAGGCTGCCAGGGCAACCACAACCCATCCTAGGGCAAGGCTCCTGCTTCTGCTAGCCAAGCCTAAACCACTAAACCAAGCAATAAAAGAGAAATCACAGTGCAGGACTTCCCTTTCTCCTCTGTACCACCCACATGTTAGTTTAAAGGTTCATGAAATTATTTTTTTTGCAGAAAGCCCCTTTTGGGCTGGTTTCCATCTATGCTGTAGCTCCAAAGCTGTATTTTCAACTTCACCACCAAAACAGTAAGGCCTAATTTTAAGAGGAAGATTTTAGAGCATGAAAGCTGAGCTCCTTGGGATGTCACGGGCCTCCAGCATGTGCGGTTTGAAGCACCACAAGCTGAACGCCTTGTCAAAACCTGCCGGTAGAGATCTGTGTTTTCCAGGCAGACTGTCCAAGCCCAGGGACGCTGCTGTCAGCAGTCACCTCTTGACAAGTGATGGTGAACAGCGCTGAATCAGAGAGACAACGCAAAGCACACAGCACTTCACATGGGTCTCGATCAACTGGGCCACCCAGGATTTTAACCGTTCTTTGTTTTCTTTTCTTCTGAAAAAAACAGCAGGAGAGAGGTTAATGCTCCCATCCAGACACCCAGCAGCATGTTTTCTGTCAGTCCTAGTGGGAATTGCAGCCATCATTCACAGCAAGCTTCCCAAAAGCCAAGCACTGGTATGGCACGCATCCCAGCAGGATCCACCGATGAAAGGGCTGGCAGAGCAATCAATTTACCATTTTCAAGATGATGAGAGCTTTTAGGAGAAATCAATTGGTGGTGTAATTAGGAATATTACCCATGTAGCTAATAATTATCGAAGATGGCTCTCTCCTTCACAGTTCATTTCCATCGAACCCTTCCACTAAATAAAGGTGTTACCTCTGGACATTATTTGCAGCTTCATAATCTACTATCATAGGCATTATTGCCATTTATTTGAGAGCGTGCCTGACTGTGACCTGAGGAAGATAAAATAGGACCCTGATCCAAAAATCCTGCTTGGAGCAGCTAAGCAGCTAGCAGTGAAGATTTTTCAGAGGCATTGATTTTTACATAAAAATTATTCATAAACTTCTCCTCTCTGCATAGCACTGTCTCAAATTAGCAAGGTGACATTAATGTGTTGGGGGTAGGTCTTGACAGGAGCTACAGAAAGCTGGACTCTCATTTTGCACCAGCAGCAAGGGTTACAAGTGGCACACTGGGGACGGAGAGGAAAGAAAGGAGTTTGAATTAGGATGATGGGATCCCCCCCCACCTTCACTTGCTTCCATGGGAAAGAGTCCTGCTAGGTGTAAAATGACTAAATACTACATGCCGGTAAGGAATAAAAAAATTCATTAAATCATAAATCTTTTTGAAAGGGGATCTACTGGGAAGATTGTATTTGCTCTTCATGGACATATTAATTCAACAGTGGCATATCATATTGTTCTCTGCAGGGGAAAAAAGACATATTGTTTTAAAGTATGATATTAGAGCAGTCCTTTAGGAAAGAAAGCAAATATAATCTTGGAAAGGAAAACTGACTGCATGAGCACTGACTGAGGGACATTAAAAGCAGGGCCCAAGTCTCAACTGCCGAAAGTCAGCATAGCTTGACTGGAGTTGTTGGAGCTGAGCCCACGCATGGGAGCTGAGAATGAAGGTCACCTCCATTTAGCTGCAACTCCTTGAAAATGTTAAGTAAATGATCACAAAAGACAATTTTTTACTGGGCCTGTCGTGAACAGACACTGTTTGCCTGCTAGCAAACATCAATAGCAAGTGAGAAGAGAAAGACATTACAGCTGCATACAGTTTGATGTTCACTGGTTAGGAACCATCTGGTCATCTCCTCCTAGATTGCTTCTGGCTCAGCAGTGGAAATTGCCAGCTCTCCTGGCTCTCAGTCCAGCCAGACACTCAGGATTTAGGTAGAATTTAATGGCTAGCTGCAAAAGCTGGGCTCACCAAAGCCCTCCTTCGGCTGCTGACTGATCTAGACTCCCTACACACCTGGTCTCCATTCCCCAGGAGGCTCCAGTCCTCCTGTGGTACATGCCCAGAAGTGTCTGCAGCAGCCTGAAACCTATCTCCTGCCTAAATTGTAGTCAGATGAGGGCAATAAACACCTCCCTCCCCTGAGGGACTATATCTGACAGACACGCTGCATGCAGCCAGCCACAGCATATGGATAAGGTCTCCTCACAACAGGCCACTTCCACACAGTGCTGGGGTGGGGCTGGTCTCACTAGCCCCTTTCCCAGCTACAGTCACACTCCACCTTTAGCTTCCCACCTCTCCCTGACTACATAAATCTCGTATTCATTTGAAACAGAAGCATCCCTCCCCTCTTTTTCTATCTGTACCTTTAGCATGGTGGTCAGCACAGCCCTGTGGGTGATGCAGGTTTGAATCTTCTCCAGCTTGGCTCCAGGCATGAAGGGCACTGGGATGAGACTCCTGCCCACTGTGCACATTCTCTGGACACTTGTCCCACGCACAAGTCCCTGATAAGCGCTGCTGACTCCTGGAGTATATCTCCCCTCATAAGAAGGCTGTGGATCATAGTCAAAAACACATGCAGGCCTAACCTCAGAACTGCACATAGCACCATAAACACAATCCCAATCATCCCAAGCAGTGTTGTTTTGCCATATGGCTGCTCTCATAATAGCTATGGGAAGGTCTTCATCAAACATACAAGTTACTGTACAGTAACTGTTCATGACTATGTCCTTTCTCTGTGGTAACTCATCATCCAAATTACCTTATTCCAGAGGAACAAGGGGAGAAGACAGCTTAAGCTTACTGCACAATATAACGGTGACTGCTGAGGAGCTCTTGCACCATAATACAATTTATGCCAGTTTGACCATTTTACGCTCATAACTAGCTCAGACACAGAGAATTCAACTTGGCCCATCAGAAAAGATGGGATTTGCTTATCACCTGAATTGCACAGGACACTGCACAAGAGAGCACACACATGCAAACTCCCGCTGCACTTCCCGCTTTTCTCCTTCCTTTTGCCAAGCCAGCTATCTTGATAAAAACTATCCCATCCATCCCAACGAGGTGTGAAATTTGAAGCATCATTGCTCCCACTGACAAAACTGCACACAAGACTCTTCCTAGGTAAATAAATAACTAGATAAAACAAAAAAGGACTGATGAAACATTAACCATGAACAGTCAGAATGACAAAGTCAGCACACACAGACCAGAAAGACTCTTAACACAACATTGTCAGTTGTACGCCATTTATGTATTTACCATAAGTGTATTCAACTACCTGCTCAAGATGAAAAAGACTAATAAGGTTGTATTTTTCTCCATAACTGGACCAGGTTCCAGCTGAATCAAGCTGTTTACTAGCCAAACACTTACACAATTTTAATTTCTTGTTCTGGGGTCCTTAATACTGTCTTTAGGTGCAAGGCACATTGGTGGCAGCTCACGACCCAATGTTGTTGGAAGCCAGAGAGGTCTTAAGACTATTCAAATTATCCAATGTGAGCACAAGAAGGAGGCAGCCTGTACTTTAGCTTCTGTCCAGGGCCCCTGGAAAGTTAATCCTATCCAATTACACTACTGCTTTTTTTTTCCATAGAAGAAATAAACAGTCTTTTGTACTAAACATAAGGCTGCCTTCTTTTGAAGGAAGATTTATCATCCAGGACAAATTCATGAGTTCATTCCATTTTTGTCCCAAGTCTTCAAAGCAGTGTTTTTACTTCATGATGTAGTATCAGTTGATGCAGCCTCTGTTCCAGACAGTCCCTCAAAGAGATCCCACTTTTCCTTAAAAAAAACAAAAAAAAACAAAAAAAAAAACACAAAAAAAAAAAAAGAGAGAGAGAGAGAGCATGAATGCAGATTGTCTCATCAGTTACTTAAAGCCTGCACACCAAATTCCACACATGCATGTTAGAGCCATGCAAACACCTACGTAAGGAGCTAGGACTGGCTTCCCTTCAGACCACAAACACCAGGAACGCAATGGGGCTTTGAGCAACCTGGTCTAGTGGAAGGTGTCCCTGCCCATGGCAGGGGGGTTGGAACTAGATGGTCTTTAGGGTCCCTGCCAACCCCCAAACCATTCTGTGATTCTATGCTATGACATTGTTCAACGAAGAGAAGTGACTGGTGGATGACAAAATCTTCTGTGAGTTGCCCAAGGAGAGGACCCAGCTCTGAAATAAGAAGGATGGCTCAGTTGCCTTCCCCACGTCAACAGGGACTCTGTTGTACTGAACTGAAACCTTGAACTCATTACAATGTCACTCTGTCTTTGGATCTGATATCCTGTGGGGGAATCTTCTGGGAATGTATTTTGGTTCAGACTTGGGTCAAGGAGAGTTGACTTGACCTGAAAATAAATCCAGGCAATCTCAAGCTGAAGAGCTATTGACTACTGTTTGCAATACAATAAAGTGAGGAGATCAAACTCGGCTGAAACCCAGGGTTAACATAAATCCAAGGAGAAAGGGGAACATTCATTCACCACCATGACAAAGGGGACATTTTTTGCATTGGCAGAATTCAGAGCAGGGACTGAAAGCACTTCCCAGGAAGCATTTTCAGTGTTACATATGGTTAGTGTGTGCTGTTTAGCTGTGCTGATATCTTCAACAGACTGGCAGTAAGATAAGAAGTACACAACAGTACACGTGGGTGAAAAAGATTTTGGGAGGGGGGTTTGTTTTGTTTTTTAACGTCACTAGATGGAGTTCCTCTGCTCGCACACAGGGCAGCTTTTGTGAGATGTATTTTATATGGATCCCCAAGGAGAGATCTCAGCAAACGGGCTCTGAGCTCTATTGTGTGCACGTGTGCGTAATAATTCTCAGCAACTTTTGGTTTATGGTACAGGAGAAATGCTGGTTGTACTCACTGCAGCTCCAAGATGAAATTCTGCTCCTGGCTTATGCTAAGGGGAGTTGTACCATTAACTGCATTGAAGCTAGCCTTTCTCCTCTTTCAGGAGCTTTGGTTTTTTCATGTTTGTTGGACATAAGCAATTTTTCAACCAGCTGATACTTCGCAGGTCTGTCCTGCAGGGAGCCTGAAAGACACTCCCTACCCATGCTGCCACAGAATGAAGTAGAAAATCCCCCCCTGCAACTCTCCTCCTTCCCAGACCTCAGATCCAGAAGCAGCAGTTTGACTCACCAGCCCTTTGCCCAGACCCATAACACAAATTCCACTCAATAAATTTTCCAGCTTCTCAATGTGGCTGGAGCTGCTGGTTGTCCAGCAAACGTTCAGGAAGATCGTTTGTCCCCCCAGCACTCAAACCACACTAATTTGCTAATTTTAACAAAGTTAATGCTTTAAGAATGCAAAGCTGTCCTACAAGGATCTAATGCATGCACCCCCAGAACAAGCTGTGGATAATAACAGAACTAGTGATCCTTAGATATCACCTTTTAACATGCCTGGTTAGGGTCCTCAGAGCTACCCTCAGCTTGAGCTTGCATGTGTTTCCAACCTAGAATAGCTGGTTCATCTCAGGATAAATATTAAATAAGGTTTAGTCCTGCTGCTGGCATCCATTAGCCACTCCATTTTGCAATAAAAATCTGGTCAAATCCCTCTAGTCTTCCCACACTATCCCCTTCTCCCAAGCATGCAAAGGGATAGACACCTTCTGTACTTTTCCAGGAAGAAGCAGAGCAGCTCAGCTCACTGCAGTATAGATATGAGTGGTGCTGCACCCAGGAGCCCTGGCAACACGGACAGGGCAGGAGCTTCACTGAGGACACATCAACTCAGACAAGCCTGACCAGGGTAGCTGCTTTCTGGAGATGAAGGCAGTTTCTGTGGTAAGGCATGAGCACCACATTCCTCATTTGAGTGCAACTATTTCTAAACACAGCCCAGGAAAAACTGCATATTTATTTTTTTTTTATTTCGCTAAAACCCATTTTATTAACCAACTTGTGCTCTAATGTAGATGGTCCCTTTGTTTATGGAATAAATTAGGCTGCTTATTCCCATCTCCCACTGTGATTGCATGATTTCTGGTCAGATTGTATAATGTTTGATCTAAGAATGAATAAACTCCGCTAAACAAAGCTGCAATAGAAAGTTGAATAAGTCAAGACTCCAACCTCTCTAGAGTAAAAAAAAGGTGAGTTTGACAAAGTAACTTGCTGAGAGAGCCTGGGAATCTTTCAGATGAAATAAAGTATTTTAAGAGGGACTCAGTATTCAAGCTCAGCACTTTGCATCTGCACCCTTTAAAACTGTCAGGAACTTCACCCCTGACTCAAGTGAAATCTTTGCAAATTGGGATTTCTTTTACCATTGTGTGAAAATTAACACTTTCAATTGCAATTAGCAGTACCACAGCCCTGCTCACGTTTTGCTCCCAAAACAAGTTTCACATGAATATTCACAGCCTACCAATGCCATCGGAAAGGAACTTTCTAGTAAAGACCTTCCCGACACATATGTCTCCTCCAAATCAGGAATGAGAGAAGAAAAGCACGGATCAGTCTCCGTGCAGTGGCTTTACAGGTAGGTGCCCAAACACTGGTCATCTCAGGGAGCTCTGGGACAATCACTTCTCATCTAACCTATGGTGTAGTCGGGATTGCTCTGCTGAGGACTGGTCTAGGGGTTATCCACGTGAAAGTGCAAGTATTTTTTAATGGACACATCTTTCCTTCACAAAAAAGATCCACCATCTCAGCAGCTCAACTTCTCAACCCCTGTCTTCCCTAAGACACACCTTTGCAGGACCAGCTTAACCACTCCTAGTCATGGTTAAGTCAGTTCCACCTAGAACAGCAAAAACACGAGGAAAACCAATCCTGGAGATTTCCCACCCATCAGCAGAGGTCACGGTGAGGAGATTCACACAGTCTTTTATCCACTACCTGCCCCTTCTCTGCTAAGGTATCAAGTGCATTGGTCAAAGTATCTGAGCCCTTTCTGCACAACGTGGCAGCTAGCACCAATAAAACTAATTGGAAGGAGAATTATTGATTTTAATGGAGAGGAAATTAAGCAGCTCTTTTAATGCAGCAGTCCTCAACTTAAAGCTGTGGCCCTTTCAACTCCATCTCTCCCAAACTGGTGTAATTATGCTTGAAGCAGGACAAGAAATGCAAGGAAGAGAAGTCACTAAGGAGAACAGGTGAAAAAAAAAAAACCCCACAGTATTACCTCACAGACAGTCACATTTCAAAGCACACAAAGAAACCCCTAGTGAAGCAGTGGAAGCCAAGCATTCCCTCTTAAATGCATAAAATGTTACGAGCTCACTTACAAGCCTTCCCAGTGCACGCTGACACGCTACCAATCAGACCTGGACCAGAGACTCTGCCTAGAACTTTAAAAAAATACAAGTAAAATATCATCCCCTGGTGTTGTTCCATCCCCAAGCCAGTTGGAAGTCTTCCACAGAATTCTGATGGGTAGTGTTACATATGATTTACCAGAGAGCTGAAAGGGCCACCCCACTCCACCCACTGCAGGCAGGATGGCCCATTCTCTCCTCCTTCTGCAGGATCTTTCATATCTAGGGTCTGCTCCATCACCTTTCAGCTGCACCGAGTTCACGAGGCAGAAAAGAAAAAAGAAAAGTAATTGTTTTTCAAGTGTGATATTACTGACACTTGACAAAGTGAAAAAGCAGATTCCCTGAGGGTCCTATCCACTCACTAAATAGCCAAAAAAAGTTTTCCTCCACCAAAATAGCTTTCAAATGAGAGGCGAGAAGGAAAACTGGAGCTGATCTCAAGTCTACTGGCATAAATTGGTGGAGCCCTTGCCGTTCTCACGGAAGCCAGGAAAGCAGAAAGCAGGGAACCACGCCCCTCCAAGTTTAAAATATTTATTTAAAACTGGATGCCAGGAAGGTGAACAAAAAATAACGTTTGAAAGAAGAGGATGGCTATTTAAGAGACAGAAAGAAAGACTGTATTTACAGGCTCATGGGATAAATTTAGCATGTCTCATCTGAAACAAATTGAGAACAGATTAAGAACCCAAAATGAAACAAACACCTAAGCCATTTATTAACTCCTGCTTGAGGTATTAAAGGAAATTCAGTTTTAAAAGCAAGTTGCAGATGGCTCTGGAAAATGCCTTCTCCCTTTGTAGAGAATTTTTTAAGGACAAATCAGGTACTAAAGTTCTCACCAGCAGTCGTTTTGCTTGGCTGTCTTAAAAGCAAACAAATAAACAAACAAAAAACCCAACAATGCCTTGTGTTGGCCCATGGAAACTTCAGACTAGTCCTGTAAAATTCCCTGGCCCACCAATAGAGCTGGTGGGGAGCTTTTCAACAGGCAGTCTTTGGACAGAAAAAATGTTTTCCGCAGAAGAAATGTCAGGTTTCACAGAAATATTTGAGTTTTCCTGAAGGACAAAAATTGAAGGAATGACATCTTATTTTACCGGCAAGGTTAAATCATCATTTGGTCTAGATCAACTGCTACTCCCCACCCTTTGTGGGTGAAGCTTTCTGCTGGAGCTTTGTTAACATGATTCATCCAATTCTCTCCCAAGAGAGACATTGCTTCATTGGCATCCCTCCTGTATCTTGAGAAACACAGTCCAGCCAGAGAATGGAGGCAGCTGCTCCATGCGGATTACTTTTTTCTTGCGCAGGCCCATCATGTTTCTTGCACAGAAACAGGAGGAGTTAATCATGTTCTTGACACAAAAAGGGAAAGATACATTTGGGTTTTAAGCCAGGCTGCTACGATGAGAGTTAAGATGCTGATGTCAACCACAGCAGTGTAATCAGCACACACCCACAACTGGCTCCAGAAGCAAGGGAGGGTTATTTATGAATTATTACATGAAGCCAGGAGACGGAGCTGTGAGCAGCAGGACTGCCACTAGGCCAGCTGCAATTTCTGCTGGTTGGTCTAAATCCTCTGGATTCCTGAACAAGCTATTAATGGCCAGACGGATGAAAGCAGGGTCAAAAGGCACGTCCAACAGGTCTGCAAGATCTTCACCAAGCAGTTAATTGTTCCAGGCAAGAGGCCCACACATCAAAGGTGACTAGTCTTGCAAAACAGACATTACACACACTTTTGGGGTTTTCCTGATTTTTCAAGGCAGACATTTTGTTTAATTCTTCAAGATTTGGGCATGAAGTATTTATTAGCATGAACAGGTGATTGGTTAGCAGGGACAGCCAGCCACGATGGGCAAACATCTGGAGCCCACTACCAGTCGCTTCAGAACAACTTCCTGTGCAAGTGAGGATATGCTGGGAGGTCATAAGCAAAATGAGAATGAATTTAAGGAGTCACTGAGACTCCTAACATGCACAGTCGGTTTGCACGGAGCAAAAGGTACTGCTTACTGCGTCTGTGCTGTATCAATAATACTTTGTGATTGCTGAGGAGTTCAGGGCAGGTCAAGATGCCACAAACAATTCCTTTGCTACAGAGATCAATGTTCTGCTGTGACTGGTGTTTACTTTATGCCCTGAGCGATACAACCACTACTAGTTCTGCATCAGCCAATATAAGCAGAGAGGGGGGTAACGCTGATGATATCTTAACCCCTCAAGATCTGTTTTGTCAAAGGACCGCCATGCCCTGCCTTACCTACAAGAATTTGCTAGCATTCAGTAAGTGTGCCTGCAGGAGCGGTTAGCTAGAAATCCCAACATCAAGCCAGAAATAAAGACTACTTCTCTATCTTTACTTACTAAATAGCAATCTCTTGGCCTTCCCACTCAAGAAAAACATACCCTTCTAAGATTTCAACCAGCATTTTCCTCCCCGTAACAAATCCACACAGATTAACACAGAATTCAACAGGGGAACACAGCCAGATTAAGTGGCTACAAGTATTTCTGAGGTCACTACAGTTAAAAGCTACATAATACAGATGATAAGGAGGCACTGGGAAAACAAAGTGGCAGTTTAGAGGAAAGACTGAAGACAAAACAGCACATCTGATGCTCTCATTCAAAGCCTCAGATTGTCAATATCTTGGGGAGCTGTTGCACAGGACTGCTGAGCTTCAAGGCTCTTGCACTGTAAAATCCTTTAGAAGTCAACAGAGCACTCTTCCAGCAAATTTCATGCTGGGCTTCTCTCAAATAATGTAAAAAAAAGCCATTTATTTACTCTGAAAAATTATCTGGGATGACATAAACCTCCCCTCACCAGAAAGAGGTAACTGAGGCTTTTTCATCCCTTGCATATATTTGGTCGCAGAGGTCTTCTCCAAGTTACACGTGACACATCACACTTTGGAACAGTTGCTTTTGACATCCTTTAGGACCTGATGCTACCAAGCTCAGTATGAAACAGCCTATCAATCACTTAATCAGAAAGAGGATAAAACAACACTACTGAGAGTCAAAACCTGCTGCATATAATACAAGTTATTGTCCAAGCCAGCCAAGGTTAGACATGGACAAACACTCTTATCACCAAATGCAAAGCTGTACAGTTTTAAAACACAGCTGATCTCACCCACAGAGAACCACACTCCTTGAGAAAAAAGGCTCACCAAGCCTTGCAGGGGAAAAAATGAGCTGCTCTTTGGTTCCGCAGCTGAGAGTTCCACCAGCAGCAGTTATACTTGGCAGAGACAGTTTTCTCCACAAAGCTCTCTGCTTCTCAGAGGAGCTGCGAGGCCGTTAAATCCTTCACCTCTACCTCATCACCAGGGCACATATTAACACAAATTGGGGGATGTAAGCACTGATGCTAATCCCTCTTAACAGTTTGGCTTGCACCTGCCTAGGTTTTCATCAGATCAGGAGAGCAGCTAACTTCAGAGCATGAGCCACAATACAGCAAGGAGAGATTACAGTGGGGACCCCAGAAGGAGGATTCAAGAAGCAAAATTACCATGTTTATAACCTTTGCAGGAGCTTCAGTGGCACACGCTTGCCACACAGGTTCAGGAAACTTTTAGACTTATTCCTATCTTCCTTTCCTCCTTCCTGCAGATAATACAAGGGTTTTCAGGCGAGCCTGGTGCATGTCAGTGCCATCTGGAAGGACCCTCATTCCTGGGTATTTACAAGTGTTTTATTGCACAGTTGAAAAACATGAGAAGAAATAAATTACAAAGCATCTTGAATGATCATACACTCCCATGAGGCACTTAAGATACTTACAGGAATAATTTACAACTGCATTATAAAATCCCTTGTCCTTTAAAGCGATGTTGATGCTGCATAAAAATATAAATCAATATTGCAGAGGGCTTTCAAAACTGCTATTACTTCAGCCTTATGATGTCCAGGTTAAACGTGGGGGTTGCGTGCCTAAAAACTAGCTATGTTCTTCCCTTCTGCGGGCTTGGCTGTCAAATCAAATTCAGAAATAGCTTCAAAAAGGGTTCAGAAGATGTAGGCACACCCCAAGAACCTGAGAAATTGTGCTTGCTCTTACAGACACAAAGCCATCTGAACTACTGAGGAGCAAGAAAGCTTTAACACATGGAGAGTTATAGGCTTTTGGCAACAGGGAGCTATTGGCAGCTGCCCAACTCATTATGCCCAGCCATCCTTTGAAGGCTATCATTTTGTGAAACGGAAATCAATACCCCACACACTGCTACAAGCTGAGCCAGGGGGTCATGACATTATATCACCAGCAAAGCAAAGAACGAAGGGCTACGCTGGCAGCCCCAGGCACAACCGGTTCCCCCTCAGCGCAGGATAAGGTGCAGGTCAGAAGCAACAGCTCTGGCTGATCCTGCAGTCCGGAGTGAAGGAGGGGAGCCAGTAACACAACACCTCCAGGCTACCGCTGCAGATCTGGGGACTATCAGGGAGCCTGGACTGTGGTACCTCCGGGCTAGCGCAAGGGCAGATGCTGCCAACGGGCATTTGCGATAGCTCTGCGTTGCCAAGCTGACAACATCAGTCCGGTGCCAGACCCATGGCTCTTACACACACTGCCTCCACTCAAAACCAACAACTTAATACCAGAGCATTCCTTTATCATTACAAGCTGCAAAGCAAATGCACCTTTAAGTGAAGCGGTTTAATATTGATCAACGTGAGGAATGTGTGTTAGCAATGGATGAAAAAAAGCTTTAACCACATCCAACAGGATGACTGTTGTCCAAGTCTTTGGATCTCTTGCCCTATCAAGACACTACACTGACCCGCTGGGCTTGTATCCCTCAATGCCAGAGGCCGGCTCCAGCCGCTTTTCCTCGTTGTCTAAGAAATTATCACAGGAGAGTTCATTAAATTAGACCTCAAAAATGGGGACGTCAGTCCTCCAGAGGAACAAAGCCTGCCTCATGAAAGCTACTTCACTTCAGCCTTTGCTTTCGCTGCACAAGGTGGTTTTTTTTACCCTGAGGATTTATATCAAAGCAAGACACTAGTCAAGACACAGCAAGCCACTGTAGTTTTTACCTCTTTGTAGCTTGTCAAGGTGAATGTCAGTGGAAAAAAATCTCAGAGGTGACCAGGCACAGAAATGGCCATCTAAAGTTACATACCTCAGTACAAGAAAAATAAAAAATCCACCCCTATGTTTTTAGTAAAAGCAAACCTGGCCTCTCTCAGCAACAGGACTTCATTTAGAAATCAGCAACAGGAGCATAATGAGCTGCACAAAGCCAGCCATCTCACACCTCGCCATTTCTCCCCATGGACCAAAACCTCTCTCAAGATCCACTGCCTTTTTACGATCTGAATGAATACAGCCCATCCCAGGGACACTGGTACCTTTCAGTCACCATCTGCATTTTCCTCTTAGCTGGCCTGGTGAAAGATTATTTTTAAGGCAATGTTTCTCAGGGTAGCTCTAGCATCTTATGGGATTCGAGGTACACACTGCAGACTGCTGATCCTGCACGCAAGAAATAACAGGGGGAGGATGTATAGGGATAATATTTGTACTGAATGTATGTTTTTCAAGAGCGTACTTAAAACCCAGCTGTGTAAGCAAAGCAAGCAAGGAGAAGTATCTCTGGTGAAGCCCAGCTCGGCAGCATGTGCGCTGGAGGTCAGCTCAAGAACAAGTTGGATAGTGGACTAGGGAAATTTAAGGCTCTGGACAGCATGCTCATTTTTCTTGCTCCTCCTATCCCTGACCCTCCCTGATCTATGCAGTCTCTCAGCTTGCAAAACAAACACGGGGCATCCCCCCAAAAAAAGCCTGCAATGATATGACCACTTTAAAAAACCTTACTGAGCCCAGATTGCTGCACTTGGCACGTTCAACCTACCTGGAAAAGAAACTAGTGCCCCAGTGAGATGTACTGTTTGCGTTGAGATGATGCTTCCATTTAAGCAGCCACCTCTTACTTGGCCCACGTTGAAATCCCAAGGCTGACAAGATTAGGGAGAGGAGATGACAGTTCTCACTTCACCACTCCCCTTAGCATCTTCCTCTGAAAAGCCTGAGACTTATTACATGCCCAAAACATATCTTGCATTTGCTCTGGCCATGAAAAGAGGCAACAAATTGAGAGATGGAGTAGAATGGAGGTTTTCTAAAAGAATCAGCCTCATAAAACTTTCAAAAGTTGCAGCTGATGTACCCACTGGATAGATCCAAGCCATTACTAAAAAAGCACTTTGAAGGCAAACAGTTCCATCTAGAGAAAAAACTACATGTTGCATTTGGATGGACAGCATATGTTTTCACAGGCCTATGCAACAGCTGTTCACCTAGACCATCCATCACTCCAGCTACTGAGGCATCCCAGGAAATGTGGTCCAATCCTTCCTTTTTCCTCCTGGATAATGCATTTATTCTGAACTGAAAAAAAAAACCCTAAATATCTATCAGCTTGAATGACTGCAGGGTTTTATCTAAAACATTTCCTAAACGTCTTCACACAGCAAGAGGGCTGAGGTTTTAACTTCTTACTGTGCATTAAATTAGTATTGCAACTCTGAAATGAAGACACCGTAAAAAAAGCTAGTCTTAATCCATTTCTTCCCTAACTCTGTGTTCAAGGGAAACTACAGAAAGAACTAAACCAAAAATTTACAGATAAAAACCTTATTTAGCTTTATGGAGGGGTAAAGTTCTTCATTGCTGGACAACTATTTGGACTCCGACATTTCCTTACCGTGGCTGATCCAAGAAAATCTGCAAAATTTTCCTTTCATTTTCAGTCTGGCTACGAAATGCCCATGATACAGAGGATATCAACACATCTGTAAAATCTCCACCCTTTCTGGCCCTCACCAGCAAGCAGAAATTGTCAGAAAACGAGAAAGAAAATGAGGGATTGATTCTTGGCTGAACTACAATTAACTTGTAGCTTTTCCTTAACTTCCAGAGCTTTATTACACAGATTTTATTGGATGAAATCAATTATACAGTACACTGGAGATAAGTTAGTGAATTATCTTTGCTTATGCTAACTCCTATCACTTCGGGCTGGGTTTTGCCTGGCAGAGGAGATGGGGAAAAGGTGTGGTATTTAATGCCATTTGTTTAAGCAGGAATGTGCCTCCTTATTCCAGGACAGGAATATGGCTGCAGGGAGGCTTCCACACAGGACAGCCAAGGGCAGAGTGCCTCGTGACCCTCACCCTTGACATCTGGATGCAAGTCCCGGCATAGCCTAACAGCAGCAGTGCACATTTCCTCAGGTGTTTTTCCAGTACACAGAAGCTTTTTGACATTTTGAACACTGGGAGGGGTGGGAAGATGTCAAATGTCTTTTGGAGCTTTTGGTTGAGTTGTTTTTTCCTTGCTGGGCTGATGATTTGGTTTTATTATTAACAGTTCTAGTTAATATAATACCAGCACCAGAATACCGCAAAAGTGTATGACAGAGCCAAATCTGCTTGTGCAAGTAGAGAGCAACTGTTTTCCTCTCTTCTAAAAATGGTGCATCCACCCTAACACAGCATCAAATGCTAGAAAAAAAGGACAGATTTTCACAGCTGCTGTTAACCTACCTCATCCTGAGATTCTTGGGAACTAATCACTTCTGGACAGGAGGGAGAGCCTTATAGTACTCACTTGACACTGGACAAATCAAAGACAAATCCAAAGGTTTCACCTGATTTCCAAAGGGGACAATTATCTGTTAATGACCCTTGCTGCAAGGCACACAGTCACACCAAGCTGGACACAAAGTTTAGAAAGCACAACAGCACTGGTGCTGGAGACAGGCGCCACCTCTCCTTTAAACTTCATTACTCAGAAACTGCTAACGAAGTGGAGACCAGGGAGAGCAGCACTCTCAAACTCCATCCTGCAGAATGCCAAGTACTGTGGTCCTGACCCAGCAAACATGCATGTGAAACAGCTTTCTCATGCCACTGGACACCAGGCATAACATACTGCAGGATGACATTGCTGATGACACCAAGTGCCTCAACTGCTAAATCTGGAAGAGTGTCCAGCTGTCCATCATCAGCTCACTGGATCTGACACTCAGAAATCTTTTAAAAGAGAAGAAAGTGCTCGAGCATCCAATTTTTTGGACCAAGCTTTTGGAGGCTTCCTGCATGGCTTGATAAAGCAATACATTTCCAGAAAAAGAAAAACCAACCAAGCAAAGTCAAAACCAAGGTATTGTTTGCTTTAGAGCAAAAGAACCAACCCCCAGAAGTGAAACATTATCTTGTGCTTCTAATGGGCTGGATTCCTGTCTTCACTTTGCTCCTAAGGCTCTCCTCCACTGAGGCTGGCCCCTGGCTGTCTCTGGAGGGTCCTCCTCTGGCCACATGAAAGGTTTTTCACACCCCTCTATGGCACCAGCCTTTAATACAGCCTAAAAGTCAGACCAATATTTAGATCCCTTCCTGCTAGATCCGAGTTCAGGCTGCCGAGCTTCAAGTCTCCAACACAGACAGCGAGCCTAAATGTACCGTGAAGAGATCTGGAAACAGAGGCACTTAGGTTTTTCATAAATGGAGATTTACTTAATTTGAAAGTCAACATCAGATTTCTCCCATACCTAAAGTAAATACTATCCATCAATGGAGGAAGCATGGGAATTCTTTTTCATAAAAATAAACACACAAGAAATTTAAAAGATACAGCCCTTAGCTTTTTAAGCATCGTTTTTAATAAATTTCGTATCTGCCCATTTTCTGGCATGGAAATGCACTAGACTGCAAAAAAAAATTACTGCTCCAGAGCTATGCAGCCTTCTTCTCCAGTTTCATAGAAACGATGCTGAGTTCAAACTGCCCAAAGTGAGACACACCAGGGAAGTTCCTGTAGCTTGGCACTGCGTAGGTCCCTCTGCCAAGCGAGTTCACTCCTACCCACAGTGTCCTGCTGGGGCATGTGTAAGGGGATGAACCAGACAGACCAAGCAGGGTGTGGGGAGCAAGCCTGAGAAAGGGATGGAAATTTAAAAAATTAAATAAGGGAAAAATCAAAGCTTCCTGACCAGCTGATATCAAATACCAGCACCAGCTGGTTGCTAGTGGATATAGTCCATACAAAAACAAGAGGTCTGGTTTCTGTAATTCACAGCTAGAATGAATGGACTAAGCCCCACAGATGCAATGACTAAAGCTGCCTTTGCAGAAAGCATTTGCAAAGCAAGCCGACTCTTCTTTCGACACGCCAGCAAGGGACACCTGCTTATCACCAGCGCTTCTGCGCTGGCCAAGGACAGCGCGTGATGGTACCCAGTGCCAGAGGCTGGTGCCCAAAGACAGGGAGCGGCTGCTCATGTTTCTCTGACAGCAGAAAGTAACACAAATCCCAATGGACTGCACTTACATGCACCCATTCTCAAGTTTTTCAACCTCATTTCACCTACTACTGCACGTTATTCTTATACATTTCACCTTCCCAAACTTCCCCACTGTCTACAACAGCATTTTTCACAGGTCCCATCTCCACGACCTTTCTGTTATACTGTTCCCCCACCTGTATATATGAATGTCACCTGTAAAATACAGTCTCAGTCAGATCTCCCTGACCTGCCTGCACCATACAGAAATTCCTCATGCTAACATTAGACATGCTTGAATTAGCAAGGAAATGAAAACAGACCACAGGAATTAAATGGGATAGGGGAAAAGATGGAGATGTAATGCTAAGTGACTGTCAAGTCACAGCCGGCCACATCCTGTTAGCCATGTTTGAGGGTTCTTCGTGTCAACACAACACCTCTGGGGCAAAGGAATAATCCTGTGTGCCCAGTCCTGCAGTACCTGGGGCTCTCTTGTTGGACATAGGCTCCTTCAATACATCGGCAATTCTGTGGCTCCATCGCTTTGCAACAGAAACACCTAGAAACCACTGAAGACTCAATCCTGTAAAATCAATGCTTTCAACAATGCTTTACGAAGTTATTATGCAATTTTGGGAAAGGAGTTCATAGGAAAGAATTTTGTTTGGTATTAAAAATTTGGCAAGTTCTGATAAGTTATGCAAATTCCTGAAAAAAACAAACCCAAACCTGTTTCCAAAAACAAGCCTGTTTTCCCCATTGCTAGTTCTAACACAAACACCAGGAAAGAGTCCAGCACTGACACAAGCAACTCTCTTACCTATCTCATAAAATGGCTGAAAATGAGAAAATAATTAATTTCCTTTTCTCCTAATATCTCCTCAGCCTCCTTTTGTGCTTGAGAATCTCAGGAGACAGTGCAGAGGTGAAGAGAACACCAATAACCCCCTTTTAAGGTTGAGTAAATTGAGGCATTGAACAGTTTGTGATTTACCCAAGCAGAACCATAATCCCAACTTATTTGCATGCGAAATACTGTCTCCCAAATTAACCTAGCCAGTTGAAAATATGACTCTGTGGGGGGCAAGGGGGGAACTGTCGTTTAGTATATGTATATTTATATTTCCTAGCTCAAGGGGGTATAAAACTATTTCCAATACTCATTATGCCCATTTCATTAATGTATTTTTAACACTGTGGTGCAGTTTAGCATTTTTTCATGGCTAATGCTCTTAATAGCCCATTCCTCCAAGCACCCCTTCACAACATCAAGAGCTGCAGGAGCAAAAACCATGACTAGAAGAGAGCTGGGATCCTGAACATGCAGGTTGGGCCGCAACAGTGACTCTGCAGCAGTCAAAGGAAAAAAAAAAAAAAAAAAGAAAAATCAGTCTGTGGCTCTTGGTAACTTAATTAACTGAGAAATGAGGAGGACTTGATTCCCAGAACAGACGATTTGTTCCCCGCCACATAAACTAGAAAGGTCTCTTATGTTAGGGGACCTTCTATCAGATGTTCCTCCTCTCTCCATACTGTAGTTTTCAGTGTAATACGGAAAGAAATAAAAGTGACCACCTTTAAAATAGCTCCACAGAATATAATCCTGGGAGAATACACTCAAGAAACATTAAAGGTCAGATAGCACTTAGGGACATAGTGTAGTTGGGAACTGTCAATGTTAGGTTAATGGTTGGACTAGATGATCTTCAAGGTCTTTTCCAACCTAGATGATTCTGTGATTCTGTGAAATATAATGAAATGCAGAGTTACAGATGAAACTCCCTCCGTATGAGACTGGACCAAATTCAACCCTGCTACAAACCACCCGGCAGATGAACCTGGCCAGCCATGGCTCAGATCTCCCGTCATAATGAAAGCTTGTCCATGGTTTGAACCCAGCAACAATTAACCTTGACAGGGGGAGATAAGAAGATTCAAGTTTCAAAGAACAGAGTTTACTGGGGTTTTGTGTGCTTTCATACGGCTTTGATTATTATTTTAATGCAGTTGTTTGTGGTTTAATTTCCTTTTTTTTTTTCCTCCCCTTAATGGTCACATTGAAAAGATAAAAGTCTATGCACTCATAGCAGGAGCCAAAGGATGGCTGAAATCCAGCCTACCTTCACCCCACTGCACTCATCTGATATGCTTCCAGAGAAGGGGGAAATCAGACAAATAGATGCTGTGGATAGTTTAGGACTGAATCGCTTCAGACTTTTTGGAAAAGGGAGATCTCATTAGGCTAAAAGGAAAGCCAAAAGTAGTTATGAGAGCGCTCTTTTAGGGGACTAAAATAAGAAGCCAACAGATCTTTACATACTTCCCAGCAGGAAGCCTACAGTCATCCGTAACACTGCTGAGAGCCCTCCACACTTGGCAAGGTTCCCACTCAACCACCTGAAGCTCATCCACCAAGGTGCAACTTTGAGGAAGGAGACTGAGTGCCCAGCAGAGGTGTTCAGATAGCAGCTGAGAAGAGAGTTTTGGCTCCCAAGCTTCAGCACAGTTTCACTTGACAGCAACTGAGGGTACATCTCTGCTGCAGATGGTGAAGCTGCAGATGGCACAGGCAGTCCTAAGCTAACTTTAAGATAACTAGCAGTCACTGCTGACAGTGGCAGCAGAGTTCAGCATGTGTGCTGAAACGCTCCCGAGAGGCTAAGCAAGTAGTTGGGCCGTTCGCCCAAGTGGCTGCTGCACTTTTATCGGTACCAAAGCTAGTTAAAGCCAGTTCACCTCATGTCTCCAGGAACCACAAAGCCACCGCAGCTCCTGCATCATAGAGGAATAGCTGCATCACTTCTGTTCTCACCAGCTGACGTTTTGATCTTGCTGATGTCTTCAGCAGAGCTCCATCCGACTGAGGGCCAGGAGTTTGTTCTGTACCTCCGTCTCTCCTTTGAAGGTAGCAGTGATATTCACCCTCCTCGAGGGCTGTTAATGAGAGCATGTTCTCTAGTTAGGTGGAAGTACGGCTCTGAAGCCTCTACCAGAGCTTTTCCAGACAATGCAGCCACAGGAGGTCTTTAAATAAGAGGAAAGAATCAAAGATGG
Source organism: Athene noctua (assembly GCF_965140245.1). NCBI lineage: Eukaryota > Metazoa > Chordata > Aves > Strigiformes > Strigidae > Athene > Athene noctua. The sequence continues at coordinate 29,325,636 of NC_134043.1, read as the reverse complement.
GGAGTGACCTGGTCAAATCAGCTAGGGAAGAAGATGTAGGGGGGAGGTGGGAGAGAGCAAGCGCACTGGAAGCATTGCAGTTTTCTTCCCATGTCCATTGGACAGCAAATCACAGTGGCATAAGAGTTCACAAGTGCTCTCAATATTGGCAAATATCACATAGAAGGGCTTGTCATCTACGCTGCCAGAAAATGTACCATCAGCATAAGAGAAAAGCAAAATATAACGTAATAGAATGCATATCTATATGCTATTTATAACCTCTCCCAACACACATGCACACATCTGTGCCCTCACCGTATTTTCTTGGCTGCACCTATGACCCTGTGTGGCATTCACACAGCATGTACCAGCCATTAAGTTAAACACATGGACTTTCCTTCTCTTATCCTAAAATTAACTTGGAGGACACCTTGCTGGAGGTGAGGGGAGCAGGGGAGGAAAGAGAAGCAGGGGAATGAGAAGGACAAGTTTTTTGCCATGAAGCCACCACTAGAGCATTTAACAGCTGCCCAGTGCAGTAATGCAAAGATAGCCTAGGTTGAGCTGTTCCTCCCCAACACACGTCTCCGATGTTATGATGAGGCTGCCATGCTGCTTTCCTGCCACATCCTCCCATACACCCTACTTCCATATCTCCTCCCCATGGCAGCTCTCAAAGATACAACCCACCCACATTCAAGTAAGGCTGGGTCCTCTTTTATCTACAGTGGCTCCTCAAGACTTTTTCCTGTACTTTTACGTATTTTGTTCTTTGTTGACATGCTGTAGGCACACTCAGTTCTCTCCTTAAAACTCCTGCAGTTTTCCAGCTTCATGCTAGGAGCACCATGTACTCTTTGATGACCACATTCGGCCAGAACCTGAGATGCTTTTTTCCCAAGGGCTGTATAGAGCCCAGGACTGCAACATGGCTTTTAAAGCATATAGTTCTCACTTGAGACCATTATGCTAAGTTAAAGCAGATCCTGTTTTCTAAATATCAATCTTACAATTATCTGCTATTATGATTTAAATTACCTGGCAGAGGAGAATGGGAGTATGAGGAGAGCAAGCCAAGGATGCACCTGGCCAAGCCCTGCAGAAAAGATGCACAGACAGAACTCAGCTTCTCTCCCAGAGCCCAAAAGGTCCCCAAACTCACAGCTGAATCATGTATTATTTCAGACTTTCAGCCACCAGATCACGGGACAAAGGCACAAGGGCATAGTAATAAGCTGCATTCTGACCTGCCCCAGATTTTTTCAACTGGAAAGCTACTGCAAGGACTTTAGGAAAAAAAACCAATGCTCCCAGTAACACAGAAGACCCAGGTCTTAATATGGTCTGGCTCACAGCAGGTCACCAACCTTGGACAAAACCTGGTTAGAGGGGGAAACCCTTTCTAGCAGCCCAGCAGTCTCTAAAAAGGAAAAAGAAATGGAACATCACACCTCCAGATAAATAAGACACACTAACAAACTGACTGCACACAGCTCCCAAGACATAAACAAGACATGGGCACACTTGACTTTTATGAAGAAATTGTTAATGGTTTAGTAAAGACCTAAAGAAATAGCTCCTGGGGCCAAATCACCAAACCAGGACTACTTAAATATACCACAGCTTGTGAAACCTTGCAGAGCAACGCTCAGACCTGCTGCTGAGCACGGGATGATTCAGCCTCTGCCACATCCTCCCCTTTACAGCTTTAAAGTGCCATCCAAGCACAGATTTTTTCCTGCTGTTTGATGCTTTCAGAGTGTCGACCTGGTAATGATATCACATCTGCTAGCTATTATCAGAGGAGGAGAAAGGCTCTCCCCTCTTCACTTCCCCCCATACACAAGCTGGTGTGAACCCAGCGCAGCACGGTGTTGTGTCTGTGAGAGCTGAAAGCCGTCAGGCTATAATTCAAACAAATCAGATCTAATCACCCTTATCAGAAGGGTGATAAAGTCAGCAAAACTGAGAGGCTACAAAAACACAAGCTGGGGCGGTATTTGTTGATGGGCACAGAAAGCCAACACCTCTGAAGAGGTGTTTTCTGATAGAGATCCCACCCCACAGAGGACATCAGATCACAGTGGGGCACTGCTGGAGATCAGTCTCTCTGCAGGTTTTCTGTCACCTTTGGCAGACTGAAAAAACATTATTTCCCAAACTCTGTTGCTAGAAGAGGGGTACAAGACACAGAGGGCTGTGTTCCAAAATCCCTCATGGCTCCTAAATTTTGGACAAAGTGGTCACAAAATCACTAAAGAAGGACTTACACCATGCTGGCCAGGTGCTTAATAGGTGCACTGATGTCCAAACAAAACACATGAGACAGATCCAAGTGCTGTGGAGATGACCACGAGTCTTATTTTGTTCACACACCTCCCCAGCCCAGAGCTGGACCCTGACACAGGCACAGAGCTGGAGATGAGGGTTTTCTGAGACCAGGACCACACTTTAGAAGGTAATACAGTCCTCGATGTTCAGAGGAGTACTGTGGGGCTGTAAGCATCGATCCTATATCTGCACGTAGCAGTATCCCACAGCTGGTTCTCCGTTGCCTGGTCAGCAAGCCATGGCCAGCCCCTGATCCCCAATCAGCCAGCTCAACAGCACCATATGTAATGGGAACAGTCCTTGGCAGGATTGCTGCCTTGAGCTGCCTGTACTTTCTGACATTTGGGTTGTGGTGACATTTTTCTGGTTAAGGCCAGCTCCAGAGGAACCACCTGGAGTCCTTGGCCAGCTAAAGAAGAACCTCTGCCCTCATATGACTCACCTTCCCATCACAGAAGAGCCTGAGAAGCATTTAGGGGAAGAGCATTTTGCAGGATGAGAAGTATATGAGTACGCAGATGGACAGGGAACTTCCTGACACACGCCCCGTAACTGTCTGTTAGTCACGACGGCCACTGAGCCCTGACCTCCCTCCAGCGAGCATGACGCAAAACAAAGCTCCGCTTACCCATTTCAACACTAGCAGCAAATGTCACACAGCGATGGAAAAATAAGGGTTGGAAAAGTCCTCGGGAGGTCACCTCGTCCAGCTCTGTGCCCTGTGGAAGAGTCAGCACTGTATTATCCCCATCAGGCACACATCTAACCTATTCTGAAAGGCCTCTGGTGATAAAAGCAACATATTCTAGGCTTCTGCTATTTATATCATGATTTTGAGCACTACTTGAAGAATGGAGGGCACAGAGGGGAATAGCTACATAAAGCTGAACATTGCATTACAGAAATGTTGCAGGACTCGGGGAGGGAGGGGGGGAAGATGCTGAATAGATAAGCATATCTCAGCCATATGTCAAGTGCAACACGTAAGGATAGGACCACCAGAAAGGTAACAAGGGCATGAGAGTGGAGTGACCAATGTGGCCAGGCCACCTGGTAGGACCATGACATCTGGCAGAGCCAGCAGGGACCAACACTCCTTCGCTGTGCAAGGTGCAGGTACAGACCACAGTGCTGCCCGGATCCTGCAGCCGCTGCCTCCCACAGTAGCTGGGCCTGACATCCTTCTCGGGGACTAAAAAAACCCAGATAAATAAAAAATAAAGTCGTGTTCTCAGCTGCACGGAAAGGGGTGTCTCAGCAAGATGAGGGTCTGGTCATATTTACACAAACATTCAGACTGTTGAAAAGAACAGTGGAAACGCTTTGCACAAAATCCCATTAGCAAATAACGGGATTTCTGGGAGCACCATCTGTGCAGCACATTGAACACTCGCCCAGAGCACGGAGACTAAAGCACGTTGCATATAGAAACCCAGACAAAAGAATATACAATAATACACAAAGGCAGGGAGAGCACATATAGGATGGGGAAGAAGCCAGAAGAGACGTTTTCCTCCCCATCCTCACAATACCCGAAATCCCACTGCTTTCACAGCCTCCCCACAATGGTTCCTGAGGCATCTCACGTCCCTTCTGTGCCCACTGTGAGGCCCCCATGATGTTGTCACAGAAGGGGAAAAAAGGTTTTATCATGAATGAGAATCAGATGGCAAACCAAAACCATTCAGTGCGAAGCAACACAGAGGTCTAGTACTAGAAATAATTTTTTTCCTCACCTTTCCAAGGAGGTCTCCCAGATTTCTAAGCCAAGACATTACCTGGAAAAGGCTCTGTCCCATCTGTGAACATCTTCAGCTCAACCTCAGAAGAAATGGCCATGGGAAAAGTCCAGGAGTAGCCACACTGGGGTAACTCTGAAACAAAGCAAGAGAGGACTTGGCCTGAGCGGGTTTGAGAACAACACAAACCAAACTTTACAAATCAGCAGCTTGAATGAGCCATCTCCAGTGACTCTCAAGCACCCCTTCACCTCTGTGCTTCTAAATGTCTCCCTCTTTGTCTGTCCTCCCAAGGGCTCTTCAACAGCATCCTCCAAAACAGCTATTACAGCAATTAGTGCAATTAATTGATTTGCATATCCCCAAAGCCCCATCATTAGTGCAACACAGCCAAGCGTGTTAGTGTTTAATAATATCAATCAACAATTATTCATAACATCCCGCCCCGGCAGACCTAAATATAGAGACAAGCATTCATGCGAAAACAAAAAGGAGGAAAAAAAAAAACCACGCAGCAGCTAAACAAAAGAATTAATTTAGAGCAGAATTAGGATCATAGAAACAAGACAGACAAGAGACAAGGTCAGATGTCTCGCTCCCAGTTCACATGTAACACTCTTAACCTGCCTGCTCTCAGTTACTTAGCTATCTGCAACTAAATAAAGTGATTTTCTCCTTGTGATGAATAGCCAGCAAGCCACAAGGAGCATATACACAGTGGGGCAGAAACAGTAAGAGACGACTTTCACAGTCTGTTGGTCCTGATTCAGGAAAGCACTTCAACAAAAGCTTGAGAGGGTCTCCATTCAGGACAACACTTAAGCACATGCTGAAATGTAAGTACGTGCTTAAATCCTGCTCCTCCTCAGGCCAGGCACTAGTAAGAAGCAAAGGCTACTATCCAGTTTTCCAGGCATTTTTAGAAAAACAAGCTGCACCTCTTAGGGACCATATGCTCTTTGCTAGACTCCCGGTTTGGAGCCAAAGCCCATTTGTTTAACACGTGAGCCCTCCAGGATACAAGTGGTCCTTTCGTGCTGGGATGGGAGAGCACGTCACACCAACACTGGAGCTCGGGGGTACCATCTGCATGGGAATAGCGTACAACAGCACAAGCCAGTGGGAAAACTAGCATCAAGGCTGCTCTTTATCAGTGCAATTTAAAGGGTCAAAAACTAAATTAAGGCTTTAATTAAACCTGGGACCTTGCTCACAAGACAGGCGATTCTATTAGGGAATTGCATCTAACAAAGCTGTAGCTCAAAAGAGCCAGAAACCTGTGCTACTGATACAAACCTGCCCCATTACACACAACAAGAGGGAGACACAACCACCTCTCCTCTCCTCTTGTCATGGGACCTCCTCCCCACAAGTATGGGAACGAGGGTTGTTTAGTCTGAAGAGGAGGCCTGAAAGGAGGTTGCAGAGAGCTGCGAATGAGTCTCTTGAACCAAGTAACAAGCAAGAGGACAAGAGGGAATGGCCTCAATCTGCACCAGGGAAGGTTCAGGCTGGATATTAGGAAGTATTTCTTTCCAGAAGGGGTTGTTGGGTGTTGGAATGGGCTGCCCAGGGCAGTGGTGGAGTCCCCATCCCTGGAGGGGTTGAAGAGTCGGGTTGACCCAGTGCTGAGGGATCTGGTGGAGTTGGGAACTGTCAGTGTGAGGTTCATGGTTGGACTGGATAATCTTCAAGGTCTTTTCCAACTGAGATGATTCTGTGATTCTGTGAGATAGTCTATGGTCTGTCCACACACTACATGTACCCAGGACCAAGGACTCTACTGTGGGAGGGTGAAGACCTGTACAAGGAGCCTTACCAGAAGGTACATTTCCTGGCTACAAGCCACACAACGCAATTTGAGGCCAGTGTGGCACTACCACCACTGATATGACTCCACATCCACGAGGACATTAAAGAGTGGACAGATCTTCACCATCCAGCATGTTTTCACATGGCTCAGATGTCCCCAGATCCCCCACAAGCTGCTTCATTGTTCATTGTTCACTCCAGCGAGGGTCTCCAACACCACCTTCAACAGCAGAAGAAGGTGTCAGACTACATGAACGTAATTAACAGATACATTAACACATGCGCTGATCAAGCAAAGAGAACAGCATCTTGCTTTGAAACAGCTGCCAAGCAAAATTCAGGCCTTCAGCTCCTCTGCTGGTACAAACTGACAAAGTACAGCGAGCACCAAAGGCAATGAGTTAGTTTGCACCACTGGAGGAGCTGGCATGACCGTGGTGATCCAAAGCTGCAACCTTGTTGCGAGTCACAGCTTTTCACCAAGTCAGCAGAGTCCTGCTCTGACAACGTATCTTATTTACAAAAGAAATTAGGCAAGGAGGGACTCAATAGGTGCTTCCCAGTCTCACAGATAGGGCCAGACAGCTGGTGGGGCAGCGACGTCTTCAGGCTTCATCACTCACTACGTCCCAACCATCCGGCACCACTCCAGGCTGTGGTTTCAAAGCTATCTTAACCTTCCTTCATTCTCACCCAGTGCATCCCGAGGTCCTGCAGACAGCTCTGCCAGCACAACCATGGGGTAGCAGATGGTCCAGACATTGCAGAGGGTGGCAGGCAGGAAGGCCATGGCTGTCAAGAGAAACATCCCTGCAAAGCATGGGCACTGGGAAGGAGCCCTCACATCTCACCCTCTGGCACAGAGACAAGCTCTCCACGCACATTTCCCTCTGCTTTGGCTCCGTCGAGCCCATAGCTGCGCTAGAGCTGAGCCCATAGTTGTGCTAGAGCTATAACCCAATGCTGTAAATCACACCAGCTTAAGGAGGACACCCCACTTCCCAGCTTGGCCCCCAGGGCTCATGCTAAAAGCAACCACTAGCTACTGACTGCAGACTAAACAAAGCTTTTTTTTATACTGGACCCCTAATGGACACTCATCTAGCATGAAATCTCCTGTTCCCATTTCTTTCATACCCCTCCTCCCCTGTCTCCATTTCTGCTGATGCTGGGGGAGATACTCCTTTCTACCATCAAGGCGCAGTAAAATACAAAGTCTCATTAGCAGCGTTCTAAATAGAAAAAGAAATAAGTAAGGTTTTAAAACCCCCTTGCCTTTTGTTGGCCTTCCAGCTTCCCCCACTGCCTGTAGCCACACACACCATACTGGAACGTGTGCCCAAGAAAAGAACTGCCAAAAGCATGAGCAGGAAACAAGACAAACTGTGAGTGCAGCAAACCACTTCAGAAAGGCTTCGGTATTGCTCAGATACGCTTGAAAGGAAACTTGCTGCTCATGGATGTTCATCCTTCATCTCCTACCTGTTTTAAAAAAAATAATAATGGTCTGATTGTCTCCATTTTTCTTAGGCAAAAAGCATTTCTGGAAGGCAGGTTCCAAAAGCAAAACATAAATAGGAAATACTAGTGCTTCCTTAAAATCATATTTGGTTTGTTTGTGAAAATACCCAGCAGCTTTCACTGCATCCCAACAGCAATTGATAAATTTTAGGGGAAAAGACATTAGTGGCCACAATGCTATTTTACAGAATAAGGTGGAAGGGGAAATCCAAAACAACTAAGTGCACAATGCTGAAGACCTACAGAGGTTTGCCTGAGGCAAACATCTGGTAACTGCTGTAATTACTGTGAAAGGTCATCAAGGACACCTCTCTATGCAAGCTAGAAAAATTCATGTAAGCATTTCATGTGGTTAGTGCAGCTTTTTTAGTAAATGTAGCAAAGCTCTGACATCATGCCATATGAGATGATATCAGCAAATAGGCATTTTTCTCAGAAAGTGTACTCATAAGAAAGCTGAGGACATTAAGCCCATTCCAGCTCCTTGCTATCTTGCTCTTAAACACGGCCATTAAAAAGAAAGTTCAAACCAACCAAAACTCCAGGTAAAAAGGAAAGACTGCACACGCAGGACTTCACACCGACAGAGCCACCTCCTGAAATGGGTACAGAAGAGTTCAGTCTGCAAATATAATTGGATTTAATAGCCAAATTCCTCCTGGGTGCTGGCTGTGGGAGAGGTTATCGTGTCCCACCTCCAGCCCGGGAGGGTCTCTGTGCAACCCATGCTCCAGTGAAGGTCGGCTTGTGCCAGTTCTCCTGCCTGCGCTGCCTATGGGCTGGCACCCTCCTGCAGCCACGCGACGACACACGCGCTATGTGCTGCTTGCTCTGTGGTCCAGGGACAGCGTGTGCTCCTCTCACACGTGGACGTCAACACACGCCAACACGCTCCTCTGCATTTTGTTGGCACATAGCTTAAAGACAGATGCAAAGGGCGGTTTGCACAGACATTTATCTTTAGGTACTTCCCTCCCTGGGACCCCACTCGCAGGCTGGGGGTGCCAAGGAGTAAGAGCAGGAGGACAGGCCCCCTCCCCAACAGCCTATGGGTTCCTCCACGACTTCATCCCACAGGTCTCCTCTCTACTAGGACACCTCTACCAGTCCAGGGAGTGCAGGAGGACACGTGGGATGCTCCAAGCAAGGTGTCCTCCAAACCCTGCCCTCCACTCTGCACATCATCCAGGGCTGGCCATATCTGTTCAGGCAGGATGAAGCCACGGCACACACAGGTCTGGCCATCTGATTTCACCTGTCTCAGACAAAATTAATATATTGGAACCAGACTGCTTCCTTTAGAGTCCCAGATCTCATTTTCAGAGGTGGGGGGACAAAGCCTTTGATCCATTAAGCGCCTTTGTAAAGGACTCGCTGTTGGCATCTGACTCTCAGCAAGATAAATATACAGTAATTTAGGTTGGAAGGGACCTTTGGAGGCCATCTGGTCCAATCCCCTGCTCAAAGCAGCAGTAAATAAATCTCAGCATGTCTCCTCTGCTCATGCAGCCAAAGGCACAGGTGGGGGACGCATGAGGAACAGGGAAGTATGCAAGAGACCTCAACACGAGAAAAATCTTTCCTGCTCTGAACAGCACCATGGAAAACAAGTCTCTCTCCTGAGAAGAGGCTGCTAAACCACATACTGCCCTGACTGACCACCTCAACCCTCTGACCTCTCACTTCAGAGCCTGGGAGTGTCTCCTTTCCCCAGAGAGACCTCTCCAAAAAAGCAGGTTTTAGCCCTCAAGTCCCAGCCACAGAAATGGGTGCATAGAAGGTGCATAACTGACCTGTACCTGCAGAGACACGTGTACTTAGTGCCTTTGGTCTAACTTTTACCCCTTTCTTCCAAGAGCTGGTGGCATTACCATGTATCTTGTAAAGCAGTCCTGTCCCAGTGAGGGTCTAGCTGACTTCATTTACCCTACATGGCCAACCTGGGAAGAGCTATAACTGCAGTCTCAAAGGCATCACACCAGCATTACACCACCATATGCTAATGTCAGATAAAGAAAATGCTGCAAAGCCACTGTTTAACGGAGGAAATTCACCTGTTTCATGCTATGATCTTGATGCAGGAAGCAGAAAAACCCCCATGCTACCCTACTGCAACTCAAGACAAAATCTTTCCCTATGTTCACTCACAACCCTGCAACAGTTACAAGCTGCTTTTTCCCTAGCCTTTTTATTTCCTCTCATCATACCAAAAACAGAAACAGGCCTGGAAACTAAACTGCAGCCACCAGTTTCATTCATAAATTTGGCTGCATCCTTGCACAGTGAACTATTGTTGTTATTTCTCACCGTTTACCACCTCAAAGCCAGAGCGTATTGTTTTTATTGCTATTGTGAGAACAAGAGCAGGGGAAAAAAATAATCTTGAGCTTCCCTTCCCCTTGCTATCAAATATAACGGAAAAAAACCTCAACAGGGCGGATGTCAGATCCTCAAGGATATATTTTTTTTTTTTTTTTTTAGCTATCTACAGGAGCTCAGCCTGGTGTTGCAGGTTTCTGAGCCTGAATTTTATCAATGGGCTCTTCTGGGTCCATTTGAAAGGACAGCAGGTGTTCGAACAATGAACCCAGGCTGCCTCTACATCTGGGCTACAAAAGCCATCACAGTGTTTACAAGAAACAGGATAATCAAGAAAACATCCTGCCACAGGCACCTAAAAAACTACAGCCCCTTGTTATTCATTTTTCTCTCACACTACACTGTTTATTTATAGCACAAGAAATTGAACTGGGAGGAGGGGAAAAAAATAAGAAGCTGTTTCACACTCATTTCCATGCAGAAGTGACGCACGTGCAACGTGGAAGGCACAGACAGCCAGGCACTTGGCTTGCATTGTTTCTTCAGCTCTAGGTGGGACATTATTAACCCTTGAGCTCTTGCTGTGACTAGTGAATTAGCTGGGCATAAGTTGTTGGTTTTGCTTCACTCATGCAAACCTCATCAGCAGAACCTAACTGATTCTGGGACACTCCAGATGGAAAGTGAGTCCCCACACTTTATATAGGGATATAATGTCCCTAAAGCTTAAAGACAAAGAGACAAGCAATTATAGGGGAGGGATTGTGGAAACTGCTCATCCATCTCAGCCTTAAGGTTGGATCTTGATGGCCAGCAGAGATGCTCTTCCAGAGCTTAGAAGAGACATAAAGGATCCTCTCCCCAGACACCCAACTGGAGGAACCTCTTTTCCTCCATAGGCGGCACTAGTTGCCCAGCTTTTGGGGTCAGAAATGTGAATGCACAATGCATCAAGCATATTTGCAGAACTGAAGGCTGCCAACAAATTTCAGCAGCTCATGGCTTGTCAGTCCCTATAAAATCACTGTATTTTGGGGTTATCATCTACCGATATCATGTTCTGGTTTCTTATAACTTTTTAGCATAAATGAAGCAGTATGCATCCAATTTAGTAAGTGACTTTTTTTTTTTTAATCAAATTGATTTTCATTGAAGGTGAACCAAAACTGAACCTTTAGAACATCTCTCACCATCCTCAAGAACAAGCTGGGAAAGCTCCAAGGTATCTTCCCCTTCCAGCCTACAGTTTCACAACTCAAGTCATCCTTACATCCAGTAAAATTAAGTATTCCCTCCTCTCATATTCTCCCTTCCCTGCTTTGATAGTTTCACTTCTGTAAGCCTTCAAAACACACCAGAATGCCCCTGCACAGAAATCTGGGGAAATGAGAGCTGAGCTGCTCAGTCTCCCAAGGAGTTTGACTTCCTTGCTTTCGAGTTGAATCAAAGAGGATTAACTCAACAGGTGCTTTACTGGAGAGTGGGAGGGAAAACAAAACAAAACACAATGAAACAACAGCCTACGTGCACGAATAACAGATGAACTTCTCTTCTGGGCAATGAACTGCTAAAGCAGATGGCTAACATCCCCTTCTCCTTTAGACCCAAGTCACTCTCAGTTGCTGGCATTAAAGACATCAAGTGCCAGAGCTCAAATGCTTCCCTTCAGTCAGACAGTGGGTCTGGAAGGGGATCCTCCTGATGCTGACTTGACCTCTGAAGGGTTAAGCTACCTCCCCTGCCCCTTAACTCATGGTCTTCTCTACCCCTGTCAACCACAGAAACACCAGCTCGCCAGCTGGAGTGCAAAGGACTTTCCAACAGCCTTGGTGTCTTATACATTGAGTAGGATGGCTGAAGCTAAGACTGCTGCCCCATAAATTCATGATAACACATCACAGCTGTTTACTTCCATGAACAGAAAGACCATTAAACAGCACACGTATAAACTGACCACATCAGAGACCAGCATCTTCGTCCCCCTCTGACTGTGGAAAGCAAGTGGCATTTTGCTGCTCTGAGTTCTCACCATCCCAGGGCTCTCCAGCAGGCTGGTCTCACGAAACCTCCTGCCCATTTACCACAGCATGAGGCACAGGGGCTCAGGTCAGCTAAAATTTCACTGCAATCAAGAGGAGCAGATAGCAGCTTATATTCTGTAGTGTTTTCTTCTTGTTTGCTTAAAAACATGATCATTTTTTAAGTTTTCAGTGATTAATATGCACACACAGACAGTATTAAGTCAAGCTTTTTCTCATTTTTCCATTAAAATCATAAAAGAAGAATATACAATGTTGTAAATTGCTAACTGGTGAGCCTATAAACTGAGTAAATGGTTAGAGGATCTGCATATCTTAAAAGAACTGAAATGTCTGTCCAGAAATGCCATTTCACATGCAACATTGGATACATCTTCACATTACACAACCAAACGTAATGTTACTTATTTCCAATATTTGTTTTGTAGAATAATATAGAAGCAACCTTTACCCTCCTAAGTGACTAAAGCTTGACAGAGTGTTTGCATTAATTTATTAAAAATTTGCTAGCTGAAGCCAAATATTCAAGCCAACCAGTTTTCTAAAACCTCTGCTAACAAATTACTTGGATAATTGCCAGAAGCCTGAGTCCAATCCCTTTTTCTATTTCTTTCTCACCAAAAAAAACATCTGGTGCATGTTAATTGTCAATATGTATCGACTGCAAGATTTAATGCTGGTAGGCATCTTTAATACAGCATCCTAGATAATTAAATAGCTGAACACCAATGAACAATTGTCAATACAGAATAAAATCAATACACTCCCTGATGTTTCCTAATGATAGAGAGCTGACGTTATTTGAACTGGCTTCTTCTGAAAGCTTTAGTTTTATCGAACAACATTATTTCAGGAGAGATGATTTGGGGTTTTACTTTTTAACAAAGAGAGAAGTAGAGTGTGGCATGGCATTTAATATCTGGCTGAGATTTAAAACGCACGCTCCTTATGAAGTATGACATTTTATACCTGAAACCACAGGAACATTTCCCACATTTAAGTGACAGAGAGAAAATTGTTCAAATTAGATTTGAACTTTATACCTTCTAATTCTGCTCCAATCCTCCTCCTCCATGTACCACGCTCAGGCCTGATGAACATGCTGGTGCTATATCAAAGTCTAATAGACCTGACTGCCGACAAATCCCCTTCACTTAGCCTTGAAGTAAGCAGCAAACCTCCTGTAGGTCCAGAAGTTAACATTAACTGGCAAAATAGCTCAACGACCGATCGCAAGGCTAAATGAACTGGTCAGCGCAGCCCAGCTGGCAGAGCCATCCCTCCTGGGTGACAGCGTGAGCTGGAAGCCAGCTCTGAAGCCACAAGGCAAACCTTAGTTCCAAAGCGTGCAGCAAAGAGCCACCCAGAGCTCCTTTACACACTTTAATCCAGGCCTAAAGGAAAACCAAACACCCATCTGCAAGGAAGCCCTAAGCAACATCTCCCCAAGCTCACCCATCAGAGGCCCTGCTTCTCACTTTCCTGGACTCACAGGTCTGCTATGCAACTCAGTTACAACCACGTCCCCAATTTAGGGACAGTTGCCAAAGTGCTGTCACAGACACTGTCCCTTTCAGGAGAGCTCATCTGTCGAGCCCTCTGGGATGAGAAGGACACCAGTGCTGCAGGGTAGGGCTATGGAGCAAGGTGGTTTTTCAGTGTTAGATATCTAGCAAAATCCACCCTCCCAGAACTTCTTCACAACCCCAGCTTCATCCAGCCCATGGGTAGCACGAGAACAGGCCCCTTCAACAACCCCTCACGTCAGCAAGAGATGCCTCATAGAACATATAACATCCTACACCCCAGGGAGGTGCAGTAGAGGTATCTCACGCCTGTCCCCACAGCTAAACAAGCAACAGGATCCTTGACTCCCACGTGGTGGCCCAAAACCTCAGCTCATCCATCCCACATCATGGAGAAAGCCCTGGCCCACAACCTCTCCCTCTGCATGCTCTTTGGACCAGCAACATGCAAAAACACTCCCACCCCACCCACCTTCCATCCTGTGCCTTGAGTGACAATCCAGACCTTTGTAAGTGCTTTGAAATACGAGTTGCAAAGGCAGAACATTTTTCCTATTATGTTCCTTGCTTTAAGCCTTTACTCAATAAGAGACAGGTGGACTAAGCTCTTTGCCAGGGACCTGCATTTAGAGGAACAAGGTCCTCCAGTTTTATATATTATCCCCTTGTAAGCTCACTAGTCGCCTCTTAAGCTTGTAATAAAAGACTTTTTTGAAAAATGATGGCACCTAGTTTCCAAGGCAGCAGAACTTCTAAGCTCATGTTTGCAAGAGCCTAAGGAATTACAGATGCCAAAAGGAACACGCTGTATAAAACCCATCACCTATTCCTGCTGGATAGATTAAATAACACAGTTTTATTTTTTAATGCAACATGATCTGGATGAGGAAGTTGTTATCAATGCTATACAAGTGGAATAACAACTACAAATCCCTTTAATCTCTGGTGGTATCTAGAGATCTCAGATGGTTTGGTGCCTGTAGGGATTATTGGAGACGTGTGATCCTGGACTGGAAAGACTGGAAAGACTTCATGGTGTTGACTGACCGTCAACGGTCTGCTGGACATCAGCTGCAATTCAGGCTGCGGTGCTCCAGGGGAAGAGGCAAGAAGGGAGATAAAGGAAAGAAGGAGAAAGCTGGAGATGGGGATGGAGAGCAGCTGTGTCGAACCTGAAGCGGAGACACAGCCACAGCAGAAAATATATTACAGGGCAGTCCTTTAAGGATAGCACTGTCCCAACAGGCCAGGCAGTCCTGCATCCTCTCACTCCAAATTACTTGAAAGCTCAAGGATTCAACTGGAAACCTACCCCAAACCAGAACATCTCACACTCCCTCTTTTCTCTTGTTTATTTCTATTTTCTTAAGCTAAACCAATTAGTTATTCTCAGTCGTACACTACTCCCATTACAGCTACAAAGCAGGCTCCTCTCCCATGAAAAAAAGTACCAACTCTGCTTATTTCATTAATTTTACTGCATGACTTTTCCCAGCAACATGATTTTCTTTTTGTTTTCCCAAGTTCCCTATAAACTGATGAAAATAAAAAGCCCCTCAGCTTGTGCACAGGCTCCCTGTACGCTCTTACACACATCACTTTTTTGTAATTTAATTTCCCATTTTTAAAAAGATGCTTGCTTTTCTCCAACTTTCGGGGGGGGGGGGGGGGGGACGGGACGGGGGGGGGACGGGAAGACCGGGTTGTGAGTGAGCAGTGGGCATTACTTCACCTTTAATAGACTTTCCAGCACAATAAAGACCATCCTTTGCACTATGACACCAAGGTGCTAACAGAGGGCAATAAATTCAGATTAATAATTAACATCCACATCGTATCGAGCAATCTTTCTGCTCTCATTTCAATTGCTTCAGAAAGCTTCCTAGTTTTCTGTCTTGAACACGTGCAATATGTTGCTTAGCTATTAATTTTAGAAGCTATTTTTGAGCGGTGCATTGCAGAAGAAAAGAACTAAAGTCATATTCTATTTTGACTCCAATTCCTGAATTTACTTATTGAATTGCCAGCATTACTCTCCTTCTCTTGAAGATTTGGTAATAGTATCTTGAGGTCTACAGGAAAAGGTATATTGCTTAGGAGTTGTGGCCAACTGGTTCTTAAAACCATATGCACTGGTGGAGACAGTACTGCTGGGATTCTGTGGGTAAAGTTCTTGGCTGAAAAAAAATAGTTTAGCAAAAAAAATAGATGTACAAATGTCCATATTAATGAAAATAAAAATGTGAAGTTCCCATTCAGGCTGTGAAGACTCAGTTAAGGTATTAAATAAGAACAAAATATAAGTTACTTACTGCTTTTGAGACCCCTCCTGACCTGCAGATGTATGAGAATCAGGCACTTTCACATTAACAGAGCTAATTACAAGCTGATTCTACACCATTTTCTGACGGTCCCCCCAAAGAAAAAGCAACAGGTACTCAAGCTCACTTACTCCTAAGAAACCCCACCAATCCAACACACCAAAAGAAATCATGCAAAGGGCATAGCCATCGTACAGCTCAAAAAAATAATATGCCTTCGATGCTTTATTACAGTTTTGATCCTCAAGATTCACATTTCTAAGCTTTTTCTCCAAAACCTAGGAACTTTATTTCGAAAACTCAATAGCCAAGAGTCTCACCTAATTATATGAGCTGGGGCTTCAAGGGTGGGGGGAAAAAGCAAAGGAACGCAGACACCCAGAGATTTATGGCAAAAAATACAACTGCTGGCAAAACACTCATTGTCCCAAACTCCTTGCTTTTTCTCTTCCCCACCTGCTCTGCGGAGGAGTGCACTTCCACCCAAAAATGTGATGTGCTGTAATCCTGTCTTGCTAGCTTTGATTTTTCCCCTTTTAAAGAAGGAACCTTTTAATGTTCTGCAACGGATGCTTCTCAGTCTGCACACAGGCAATAAATTAAAGGCATTATTTTTTAAAATTCCAGCTTCACTAACAGCTAGACATCATTTTACAAGGAGACAAAACAGCTGTATTGCCCTCAAAGCCAGCCTCCTACCAAATCAGGGCTCAAGAAATTACAGATGTGATTTTACAGCCTGCATTGCAACATGCTCCAATTTCCCCCATTGGTTTGGGTTTTTTGGGTTTTTTTGTTTGTTTGCTTTTTTGAAAGAGAGGGAAAAAAGAGCAAATCCTGCTAGAAATGATGAAGCACCAGTAAGTAGGACAGCCTTGGCAGTCACTTCCCAGCCACCCTAGCATACAGATGTACTCTGTTTGGGGATGCAAATAATGGGGGAAATACAATACCTGAGGCAGGTGTCCAGCTATTGCAAGAGAAAAAAAATTATAATAAACTGGTTTCTAAGTGGTAAAGGAATGGAAAACCACTAGAAAGTTGCCTTGATAGGTACTTGGGGAAAGAAACAAGAAAAAATAAAAGAAAAATGTGAATGCAAGTTGTACAGCCCCTTGGGAGAAAAAAGGAAATAAGGGAAAAAAGGAAAAAAAGGAGGAAAAAAAAGGAAAAAGAGGGGAAAAGGAAAAAAGGGGGGAAAGCGGGGGAAAATGGGGAGAAAATGGGGGTAAAAAGGGGGGTTAAAAAAGAGAGGGGCAGGGAATATTTGGGAAAACAAACAAAGAAAACATTTACTTTCTTCCCAGGACCGGTCGTGAAGCAGCTCGGGCGGGGGGGGGGGGGCCTCCCCCGCCCCGTCTCCGCGGTAACGGCGGGGCCCGCGTAGGGCGCCCGCCCGGTTGCCCGAGCCGCGGACAAGCCGCCGCCAGCCGGGGCGGGCCGGGGGGGCTCCAGGGGGGCTCCGCGGCGGCCTCGGGACGCCGTACCCGGCGGGCCAGCCCCGCGGCGGAGGAGCAGCCCCGCCATGTCTCAGGCGTGAGTAGCGCGGGGCGCGGGGGCCAGGCGGGGCGAGGGGCCGCAGGTACCCGGGAGAACACCCCGTTTAGGGGATAAAAAATAATAACACTCCCCCCACCTCCTCCCCGTACCTCCAGAGCAGTACAAACGCGGTACGGCCGGTTCCAGCGGGCCTTGCCTGCTGGTGCGAGGCCCGGGCGCCCCTTCCCGCCGGGCCGCGGCCTCCCCTGAGGCAGCGGCGGGGGTCAGGCACCCGAAGGGGGAAGGGGGGGGACGGGGGGACTGTGAGGTGGGCGGGATCCAGCCCCGCAAAGTAATCAGATCACCTCAGCAGCCTTCAGGCCAATATTAATATTATTCCTACTCACACACTTGGCCCTTTTCTGCTTGCAAAAAATACTTTTTCCTCTCTTTACGAACCAAAATTTGCACATGCTATTTTATTCTGTAATGAACTCCTCATGCTTTCAGCACAATACGAAGCTTTAAAAGTTTATTTGCAATAACCAGACTCTGATGATGGCATTGGATCAAAGCACCAGCAAGGAGCCATACTCATTTCTCCAGAAATACTACTAAGATACCAAGCCCCCGTATTAAGAAAACATTATTATTGCTGCACCACAAAGTTGGGAACCTAACTGTGAGTGTCTTTCATGACATTATCCCTCAGTATTTTGCAGTTTGCAGCCTCCACGTCCAGCAGTACAAAACGCTGGGCACAGCCCAGTTTGGGGCAGCTCTTTGTTCCCAATTCTGAGCTGGATGTGGCTTGCTCAAGTTCAGTAACAGTACATTGAAGGACTGGGGAAAAAAAAAAACCCTCAGGCAGTATTTGCTACCTCCTGCTGCTCCTCTCCTGCACATTAAGCTCTGACCTGGTCAAACCTGACCATATGCAAACTGCTGCCCCAGTAGGTTGGTGAGCACAGCATTTGCTGGCCTTTTTACCCATGGACTTCTCCTCCCCTGGCATCACTGGTACCAGCCTCAAAGCCTCCCGTTTCTTTTGCTTAGTATCATCTTTCTGAGCTGAGGAGAATAAAGTGAAAGAGAAAAAACCACCAAGGGCACAGCAGAGACTCTCTGGGGGCTCTGTCCAAGGACACAGACCCAGTACAGCCTTGAGCAGGTGTAAATTTGAGGAAGGCTTGGTTATGTCCTTGGCTAAGCCGGTGCAGGGCCTGGCTTGTAATAGCACTAACCATGCCTTGCACTGTCATGGAGAATTTGTTAAGGGAAGTTCACAAAGTAATGGATAGTTGTCTAAAGTGCATTGTTTAAAAGAAAAAAGAAAACACAAAACAAAACAAAAGAATAAAACCAAAACCACAAGAAGAGTGTTTGATCTCTTCCCGAGAGTCATCTCAGAATCTGTCATTCCTACTGAGTGTCTGAATCATGGCTGTTCTTAGTTTAGAAACTAGATTAACACAAAAGGAATTGAGTATAATTGGAAAATACTTGTGCTTCAACTGTTTCACTTGATTTGGTTGAATTTTAATGGGAACAGGGCTCTTCATCATTGCCAGCACTGAACAGCAAATCCATGTGAAGATACACATCTCCCCACCAGATGACAAAAACGTATACAGTTCTGTTTCCAAACGAGGTAGTGATGCTGGTAAGGGACTCCAATTAGACACTGGGAGGGGTAAGAATTGCACCACCACAGACACTGATGCTACTTGGCTCACTTAATTATAATCCCTCTATAGCTGTGTACAGCATGGCATTTATAGCTAGGCTAATCCAGTCCTTCGTGAAAACGTCTGAATATACATCGGTTCATCAATCACTGCATCTACAGAGCTTGAGTTAAGCACTGGGCTGGATAGTTTTGTTTACTGTATCCTATACATCAGTCTGGACAGTTAGTGCTTTTCTTTATTGCCCCAGCAGCTAGATTCAGGTTATCACCTGAGAATCTCAGAAATTCCTTTTAAAAAAAATAATTTTTGTAAAAAGCCACAGAAAATGTGACTCAAAAATGCTTCTAAACAATCAGGAAAATAGTACTAAATTCTTACCTAAATACCTATGGCCTTAAAGGTTTGATTCCATATTTTTAAATGGTTTGGACTGATTGTGCTGGTGAATCCATAAAAATTTTATCTTAATGTTTACTGTTCACAGCCTTCTGTTTTCCTCCCCGGCACAGAGCTGAGTTGCAATCAATGCCAGTAGTTATAAAATAGGAGCACGCTTTCCTTTCATTCTAAGCTCTCTTGGTTTGGAAGGTACAGTGGAGTTGGTTCTCAAGTAAGTTACAGAAGATACTGTTAGATGATTGTGGGTAGAGGTTATCCTGGCTGTGTACCATAAATCATGCCAAATTAAAAGCATTTTAAAAGCCACATGACAAAATTACAACAAACTGTCTTACTTGAAGGCAGTGAAGTAAAGAGCTAATAATGCATAGGGTTTATGAGAAAGAACTTTGGGACTTCAGGCAACAATATTTTAGAGGATGCCACCTTATATGGCTGGGCATAGGGATGGCCGAACTTGCCATGTCATATGTAAGACTGACTCCATCCTACAAAGAGGTAGGCGCATCAGTAAGCCACAGCCAAGTCCATAATACTGATTTTTCAATACTGTAGTCACATCCTGTGTACTGTATGGAAATGTTGCACAGCCCATAATTTTTTTTGAGCTTGAGGTAAACAGCTGCTTTTTAGACATCTGGAAGAACAGCTGCTACACAGAGAGAAATTGCACACGTCTTGTGCAGCCAGTTGGACATACTGAACATACCAAGTGTGCGTGCAGGGCAGTTGTCTCGCGTGCACTGCAGGTCAGGGCTGTCAGCCTGGCAACTTTTACAGCACAGAGTCACACTGCACACAATTTACATGGCTGCAATTTCAGTATTTCCAATCAGTTTATGAGGCATATTCACCTTAAGGCCTAGTGATTTTAACAGAGGTGTGATCTAAAGCTCATGGAAGCGCGTTATTCCACTGCTTTAGTAAGCTTTGTATCAGGATAGAGACAGGACACTTGGAAAGTGCTCAGCTATATTCTCTTAGGGTCAGTAAGCTCGAGCAGCCAGCCAGAAGAAAAGTCAGCATGTCCAGACATGCTGACATTTTCTAAGGACAGTTGTAGGGCTCACAAGAGAGCATACGCCATCCCATTTGCTGTAGGGTTGATTAAGAAGTGCTGGACATGTCGCTCTTCCTAAAGTACTCAAGCCCCATCATTTGCATATAGATGTACATTCTGTTCCAGTCACTGAACAGGACATTTACAGATGGTTTTGCATTCATGTTTTCCTGCTGCATTTCCTCCTCTTTCATGAATTTGTTTACCGTTTACTTGACCTGTAGGCTCCTGACCAGTAATTTCTTAACTTGCCCTAACAGTCCTAGTCCAGACATATTCAAAGCTGAGTCTTGGCACTACTACCATTTGTACGAGGTTTTAATCAGCTACAAGACATTTGCCACTGCCACCAAGGAGCTTTAAACAGTCAAAAAGCTTTAAAATTTAATCTCATGTCACAAATAGAACATATATCAATTCAGTGGTTAAATATTGATCTAAGATCTTTAGCATCTTCCCCTTCTGCTTCTGACAGAAACAACCAAAGGAGAGCTACATATTTTATATTACATCCCCAAAGCTCAGTTAAAGAAAATTAAGTTTGCAAAACCAAAATGTAAGAAAATGTCAGTGCAGCTTTTAATCCTGTCTTCTCTCCCCCACTTTATGTGGCTGCATTACGATGCAGTTTCTTACATTGTGATCATATCCTATTTTCTTCCCACGAGGCCCCAGCCTCACATTCAGCGATTGGGCCTGTTGTTGAATATTTCTTTTTATCCCCTCATTCACCATGTGGCCTCAGGCCATATTCTTCAAATTCCATCCAAACGCCACAATTATTAGCTTCCTCCTGGGCATTCCTAGCATGTTCTCTCTCATACATCTCCCAAGCATTCACAGATTCATCTTTGCCCCTCTTTCCACCCCTGGTGAGCATTAGCGTGTCATCCTGCTTATGTTAAAGCAGGAAAAGAGAGAGAATCAAAATGATCACAACTAAGACTCAAAGCTGCAACTCCCTCCTGTGCCTCCCTTCATCCTTAATGAGCAGGTAGGGAAAGATCTTGTGTGTTACTCATACATTGTCTCCTTTGGGAAAAAGCATTGTCAATGGAAATATCCCAGCACCACTCGTGCTAGAAAACGGTGAAAGAGGCTACAGTTTTCCAGAAACTGAATAGATCTTTCTAACTTTGAGCTTAAAGCTTCCTGATCCTAGCAGAGTTAGAGCAGCACCCAGACACAGCATTTGCCCTTTATGCATGCAACTGTAGGCAGCTGGATGAGCAATTGCTCTTTCCTTTTGTAAGGAAGAAAAAATTAAAAAGAAAATTACACGTGTAGGATGGTTAATGCTAAAATAAACTTCATTGCCACACCCAGTAAAGTGTGGTATGGCAAATACTGCTTGGATCTTGAGCAGGTAGGGTCTTCTCAGCTCCAGCCTATTTCTGGCTACGCATCTCTCAGCAAAGTGCTAACTACAGCATTTGCTGCAGCAGTGCTACACAGTAATTGGATATAAGTTACCAAAGCTCTCCTTCCCCATCCTTTCACGCATCCCTGGCCAGGAGGAATACTGCTTGCAGAGGAGGCTGCTGTTCTCTTCCTTTCCTCAAATCAAAGGGCAGCCTCCAGCTCAGGCAGGACCTGTAGCCTGATAGACAGAAGGATGGAGTCTGATACAGCAAAGTCCAGCCTAGAATAATGTCTCCCCCACTTTAATTGCTTTGCAATGTCCTCCTGTAAGAAAAGAGCCATTTTTCTAATCAGACGTGAGTTTGGCTAGAGCAGGTGCTTGAGACTCGCTGAGGTGTGGTGTTGCCGCCTCTGCTTAGTGAAGCGGGCTTCCTCACCTTCCCTGCGATTTCCCATTGCATTTATGCCACAGAAATCTTGTATCCCCTGTTCACTTTCTGTCATAGTACCAAAGACTGAAATTGGAGATGACAGAAGCATAGAGCTAGCTGTTCACATTAACAATGCCAGCAGCCTGTATGTTTTCTTCCCCTGTCACAACAAAAGCCTATTGAGGTTTATCCTTTATTTCCTCCAAACTCTTCAAACTCTGTAAAACATCATGGCTAGAGCAAGTATGCTTAAAAGAAGTAATCTGGTAGTGTTACATTCACCATCAACTCAGAAGTTTGGCATAATTGTAAGCCTAACCTTAGTTTAGGAGCAAGGCAGGCCTGACCAAGCTCAGAACTGTGAGTCTGCACTGCTCCAGACTGCAGGCTAAAGACTTTTAAAACAGGAATTGATTCAGACCACTTTTCAGTCAATTTAGCTGTGTCATAAGGCCTAACTGTTTCTGTCTGCACCTCTCCACTCCCAAAAAGGTTTTGTCTATAAAAAGACAAAAGAAGAAAGAAAAGAAAGGGCTACGCCTGTAATGTATTTATCCCATCCATCACCATGCAATACCTGAGCAGGTTGTAGTGGGTGAACAGATAACTCTGGTGACCTGAGCAAGACAGGCGTCATTTTTTTAAGTCTGATGATTTTTAGAAAGAGAAAAGAAGAAAAGCAGCCCTTTTGTGCAAGCCCTTTTTCCTCTCAGGGCCTCACTTTCCCCTCCCAACCTTTGTCTCTTGTTTCTTTATTTTATAGAGGCTGCAGGGCAGGGTTTCCCTCCCCTGTGTTTGCCCAGGGCTTAGCACAATGGCTGACCTGTCAAGCCCCAAGTATCTAGAGGAGACCCTGAGGACTGGCCCCTGCATATACTTCCTTTTCGTTAAGACACGTGTCTCAGTCCTCTCTCGGTCTGCTCCGTGACCACTGACTTGATCTGGATGGTGGTGAATATGTACTGGGCTCCTTGTGCCCACAAAATCTCTGCTGCAGCACACAGACCCCTGCTGCAGCCCAGCGCCACACACCCTTGCTTTCACAAGCCCTGCCAGTGCTTTCTCAGTTCCCTGTTAGATATCCCAACTCAGCCCAAGCTCATCTTCTGAGAAAGAAGGGCAGATAGTTTGCAGTGGCAGCATAGAGTCTTCAAAAATGTTTTAAAACACACATGGTTTAGCACTCATTTAATCAAATGGGAGTTTCCGTATTAGGTGGAGAGAGCTGGACCAAGTCAGAGTCAAATTATTTTCCCTTTCATCTCTTCACCCATGCCCATCCATCAGGAAAAACAGTAGGGCCCATGCAGTACTACATTCAGCGTTTACATGGTTGGCATGTGGAAGTGTGAGATATTTCTGTTCTCAGAGGACAGCCCAGAAAAAACAGGCAAAGCAGCTTGGGTTCAGCCCATATACAAATCCAGAGACAAGACTTGGAGTGCAAACTGTGCCATGTCCTGGAATAACAGAAATAGTGTTCCCTTTGGCAGCTAAATAAAAACACCGAGACAGTTCAGGGGAAAACAGAACAAAACCATATACACAAAGGTAACCCCACTGATGCCAGATTCCACTACTGGCTTGAGAGTGGTGTGAGGGACAGTTTGCATGCTCAGCACAAATCCTTCCAAGGGCATGCTTAAGTCTCAGAACCAGTTCAACACAAGTAAGCAGGCTAACCTTAGCTGTACTCAAACCCAAGACATTTTTCTAAATGTAAGAGACAGGTCAAGCAAACATGCAGAGTTAGAGGGCCCTGGAAGATTAAAATGAGGCAATGCATAATTGTCAGGATTTTAAACAGCTCTTTATAACTTGAGCAGAAAAACGTATTTCTAAGCTTAACTCTAAATAAGTAGATCAGTCTTTAATTTGAGCAATAAAAGTGATATTCAAACTAGAAGTCATACTATGGTAAAAGAGCCTCCTTAGCCCTTGTTTTAGACTCCATTTCTACTTTGTGGGAGTGAAGAGAAGGAACATCAGTTAGGAGGTACAGCCTTGACCTCTCCTCCTAGCTGTAAACTGCCAGAAAGCACTCTGAGGACTCTGGAGTTAAGTCACTTCATGTGTTTTTCCCTCATCCCATTACAGCGTTGCTTATTTTTCCCATAACACCCCTATTTTGTAGTTGCTATGACAATCTGCAACATTACTTATACTGCTCTAGACTATATATACAGATGGAGAGATCAAGAGACAGACTTCTTTTCCAGGATTCCATAATCTTCAAATTCATTCCATAATCTTCAAATCCCATTGAATAGGGAAATTATGCTCAGTCCTGCTGGTTACCTGCACTAGTAGGCTAGTTAGATGCTCTAATCCAATCTAATTCTGTTGCAAGATCATCCTCAGGCACAGATACAGCTCACAACCTACCCTTTTCAGAACGGGAGCAAGCCTACGAGATAAACCAGTAACAGTAACTAAAAGGCCAGCTCAGACTGTGCCATACTCCCCCTTCAGCACGCGGAAGCAATTTTGAGGGTGTTTACAATTTAATGCAAAGGGAGACTGAACAAATAGGCAGAAATTCAAATAGGGACTTAGGGGTCGCATGCTGTCTGATTAACAGACAAGGAGAGTTAGTCCTGTCCTTTTCTTTTAACATGTAACCCTGAAGACATGCATTACTCCTGACTACCCTTGGACATGTTTGTCTCCAAAGCTGAAGGGCTCCTCAGGATTATAGCAGCTCTGCCAAGTCCTCCAGAAAAGTCTGTAAACACCAGGCACATCTGATCTTCTAAACTAGTCCAGAAGGGCTCCCATTTGGACACTAGTAAAACCTGAAATAATTATGTTAATCCTGTTCGGGGGAGGGGAAACAAATGGCTGTGTACATGTCCTGTAGTTTTTAATCAGGGTGAACCAAAGAAACACTCAAATCACATTTCTGCTTGCATTGTCCAATTATCAAGTATCTGCTGTTCCTCATCACATGCCTAACAACCTGAAGCACTAGGGCCAGGTCCCCCCCAAGGTGTCAGTCACCCTGACTGCCACAGGTACACAGGAGCTATCAGCTTATCACAGCTGAAAATTTAGCAGTGCCACATCAATCTTTTCCTTCAATACGTCATTCTCCAGTGGGTCTGTCCCTTCTTTTGCTCTCATTTACACAGAGCATCACTGCTGCAAAAGCTACAAACATATCATAATATCCATAGTCTTAACATCTGACCCACAGCAACATGCTTGCAATCATCTTAACACTTATCTGATAAACTAATGCTTTATGGAAGCAATTATGTTCCATCAGTGTTGCCTTATGTTAATATACTCTGAAGGGCTAGAGCACTCTGGCCCCCTCCTCCCTCAAAAAGTCATTCAAAATATAAAAAGGAACTGGGTATTAGCTGGCTCAGCAGGAGGAACCACTTGACATTCCCCAGTCAGAGGAAGCAGAAAGGGAGATTATTGTAAATTGGAGAGGACAATCATGGAGTCAGTTCTTGTTATGGTACGATCTGTTGTCTCCATGCAATAACCTGCATTCAGAATGCTCTAGCCTGAGGATACCCACTGTTCATAAATCAGCAGTATGGTGGTGAGGACAACCTACAGGGCTAGGCTTCCTCAAAGATTTATAGCCTCCCCACTATCAAATGGTCTGTGAGTAGGCACAGCTAAGTGAGTACAATACCGTGTTGTTTCCTTCTGTGCTGGAAAACCCGGTGAACCTCACACCAGTATACGTTCTTCTGTGTCGTAGCTTCAGAGGAAGCATACAAAACTCCCATTGATCAACCAGCAGAGCTGTTAGGTCAAAGCTAATGCTAGTCTTGTTTATACCAATCTTCCCCACTCTGCTGGTTTTATTTTGTTTATCTCCTGCACCTGGGTTAATTGCTGCAATTGAGTGATTCGGGTAGTGCAATGGGATGTAAATGAAGTAGGAAAAAAGGAAGGGGAAAGACCTGGGTGGGCTGCAGAGGCTTAGGAAAAGCAAGACCAGCTGCATCCTGCAGAAGCCCAGGTCAGCTGAAAAGTATAATATGCACTTTTAAAAGTTAATGGTGCAAATTCAATAGCAGGGCTTGGATTGTTGGTGTTTTTGCTGACTGCTGCAGGGAGTCATAGCAGCCCTATCAGCATCCTGGACGTGCAGCACACACCCCATGCTCAGGGCACTTGGGGGTTGGAGTCTGCCCTGTCTACCTCACTGGTCCCTCTTGCAGCACAAGCCTGGGGTCATTCTGAACTCCTGAGACTGGAAGTGATAAAATCAGCTGACAGAGCTCCAACTTAAGCAATTATTGTCAAGCACGAGTAATGTTAACAGCTGCCCAGCTTTCTTGTCAAAATTAATATACAAGCACTCCCCTCAGTGCTGCTCAGACCAGAAAGAGGTCTGCTCTGAAAGCTCATCTAATGGAGGCAGCGCCTTTTGCTGTCTTCAGCCTTCTCTGAGAGACTCTAGGAACAGCAAGCAATAGCTCAGTGAAGCAGGTGGATGGGTCTAGAGTGCACTGTTGAGGCTATTGGCCTTTATTTCTAGGTCTAAAAAAAAAAAAAGGCTGCTTTCCCTGTTACCTTAGCCCACTGTTTTCCCCTCCTCCTATGAACCTGACAAAGTGAATCAAGTTTTTCTCCCAGCATAACTGACAACCCAGTGCAGAAGAGATTTCTTAGCTCTGCTGGTAGAGAAGCATTTTCAAAAACATGAGATTTTTTGATGCCTGTTACTCCCAAGAGAAACTCTTCACCTGGCAAAGAGAGGTTGCAAAGTAGAACAGGACCTAAAAGGGTCTTTCACTACCACAGATGTTAGCATCTTTCAGTGACAAACCTGCTGTTTGAGCTGTTCTCTGAATAAAAGTCTCACTGCCCAGAGGCCACTTCTTGCTCCTTTAGGATGATTCCCCACAATATTCTGCCGCTGGTCTGCTTTACCATGAAAAGCCACTGAAGCCAGTCCATGCTCAAATCAGAGCTCCACCTATTCCTACCAAAACTGCCAAGTAAACAGTATTATCACTTCTGGAAATGTCGCTGGCCTTAGGTGACATCTTCCATGTCACATAATCTTCTAGTTACTGGACCAGACATTTAGCAATTACTTGGAGTGAAACAGTTGATGCCACAGAAATAAATTATATTCCACACTTCACATTCGAAATAGTGCCCACAGCTACGCTTTAGCATTAGCACCAACACAGCCTTTACCATACAGTCAGCTCTGAGCAACCACTTCAGAAAGGCAGAAAAGCAGCACACACTTTAGAAACATCGATTGGTTCTTATCCCAAACACGGGAAGACCTAAAAGAGACCTTCCCCCATCATAAGGGTTTGCGGGGTGGGAGAACAGGGGATGAGGGCAGCATGGGACACCTTTTCTGTTAAATTGTCATCTCAGCATAACTGAATGAAACTCATGACCCTATCAGGGTTGCAGCTTCAAGCATATGTTAAGGATGAAATTGAAAAGTTTTTAACTTTTAAACTTTCATTAATAAAACAACATTTTAAGACTCCTATTTTTAAAACAATCAATAAGAGAAACTTTTGTGAATGGCTTTTAAAAATCCATTAGTTAAAATCTTGTTATAAATATAATGGCTCACATTTCCAAGCTTGATTTTTTGAGAAATCTACATGCATAGAGCCCTGGCATCATTGTGTGCTGACTCTTACTTTCATGTTGGGTTAACATAGTCTCCTCTTTTCAATTAGCACTTACAATAAGGTGTGGACAGATGCCCAGAAAGACCTTGACATCCAGCTGCGGAGAGAAAGAGAAGAGTTCCTCCAGCCAGAGAAGGACCATGTAAAAGTATTCAGGATGTTGGTCACCTCCTACATCAAATACATGCAAATCTTCCGTAACTTGGAGATGGCCTACGACCAACTCATTCACCGGCAGAAACGGATGGTGATTCGGCAAGTGCTAGATGGCGTGATGGGTCGGATTCTGGAAGTAAAAAAAGAGATGGTGGGGCTGGATAACTCAGAGTTTCATTACATTGATAATATCCTGGAAGATCTAAAGCTTCTCCCGGTAGGTCTACCTCTATTAATTGAAAATTCATAGGAACTTTGCCTTTCCCGCGTTTTAAGGACAGTCATTTACTTGTGGTCTGTGAAGTTCCACCAAGTGATTTAGCTTCCTGCATGTTCACTAGTTTAGTGGGTGATTAGTAATGATTTTTATTAAAGATCAGAGTATATTTGACCTATGATGAACATTAGATACTGGAGCAAGATTTTAAAAGCGATCTGCTCAATCATTATGTTGCGTTTCTGCTTCTCCCTAACAGCACAAGCTCTGTGGATCTTTCTCTCGCACATGTCCCAACATTAAGCTGTATTAACTTAGATAGCTTCACTCTTAATGTCAGCAGCTTGACTCTGCCTGATTTTAATGTGGGATGGGCAGCTGATAACTAAAGTACAGTCCCACTTCAGTCTACCCTTTGCATCACTGTGAGTCAGCCTGGCCCCAGGCCTCTTTCAGAGGTTATAGGTAATGCTAAAAAGTGCATAATCTGGTCTACTAGTTTGTAGTACAACAAACTACTAAAACAAGAAATCTGAGACAAGAAATGTATTGTAAAGGAGGCAGGAGCTGGGAGCATGTTCAACGTCCAGAGTTCAGGACTGTCTGATGTAAAAGCAGCCCCCTTGACAGACAGCCCACTAAACTAGATGAATATGACAATAAGGCAAAGTCTTGAAGCTGTGCTCTGAAAGCAGTATGAAAAGTCAGCTGCAAAAAGATGGTTACTTGACTCGCAGACAGCTCCACCTATTGTCAAACTCAGGTACCGCTGCTTTTCTAAAGAAAAAGAGTTGAAGCTTAAATTACTGCTTTTTTCAGGATCCCAATTATTACGTGAGATAAATTGCCTAATACCATTATAGCATTATTTTGAGATTTGCAAACATGTTTCTGTTTGCAACTGCGTGTGTATTTCACTGCAAATTTAGGATAGTTATTACCAGTCATTTTCATCAGCTCTTTTCCTTCTGCGTTAATCGCAGCAGAGAACTACTTTAAACTATGAGAAGGCGTACTAGAGAGTATAAACACATCTTTGGGGAAGTTCATCCTTCATATTTTGAAATCGTTAAGGACTGCTGTTTTCATTACTTATCAGTAAATCCACCTGCAGGAAAAATCTGGCAAATCTGGAAAGTCATGCTTGACATTTATTTAAAAATAAGCATAAATTCAAATTCCTGCACCACACCTTAATTTTAAGAATGCGTGACATACCTACCTACTACCAAAAATAATGTCACTGAAGAGATTTCAGGTTTTTTCAAAGAAAACATTATTTTCCATAGTAGATAGGAATACATATTTATGAGGGTTTTTTATAAAATCACATATTCTTTGTTACAAAATGGAACTGCTGGCCAGTACTTGACAAATAACTTCTGTTAAAGAATCTACCCAGAAAGGATATCGCTAGTCCTTCCTTTCACTGTATTATCATGGGCTAAAATCCAGCATGACTGTAGGCAGAGAATACAGCAGAGTAGCCTCATTTTATATCTTATGCAATGCTAATTGTGTACTTTTTACTACGTCACTGTAAGGCCATGCTTCATCTTTCTATAGTTCTGTGCCTCATGTTTTTGTATAGTTGCCTTCCAACACTCAATCACTCCATTTCCTGGGGCAATTGTAAAGGTATTTAGGTACACAAATCCTATGTGGAGCTGGGATTGGCTAAAAAGCTACAAATTTGACTTGAGGATAAACATCACAAGCCTAACTTCGCAACGCTAGGCCCCAAGAAGAGATTATGAAGAGAAACAGGCTCCCTATTCCCCATCCCTTCCAGCCCCAGTATTATGGCTTTGATCTCATCTTTACAATCAGTAAAAGTCACAGTCCAGAATCGCTTGTAATTAAAGCTCAGGTTAGACATCAGAGATACTCATCACCCCTACACTGACTGACTCACACTGCTACCCGACAGTGTAAGAACTCTCTCATCCTATGCAAGGGTGTCCAAACTAACCGTATGATTTCTTATACCTAAAGACAGCCAGATTTGTAATCCATCCTGGAGTCATTTACACTCATAAAGTACAAAGTATAATCATTTCCATCAACAATCAAGGATGTTGGAAGGTGCAAACAGGGAGCTTAAGATAAATATTCAGAAACCTTAGTAGACCAGACCTCTGCATTGATAAAATCAACAGGGATAAACACAGTCCTACTTGGAAGCTTTCTTATGCTGCCATAATAGGGATGTCCCAGTCTGCACAGTGTGCAACTGAGGGAATTAGTAATGAAATCTTTTAAGTTAGCAGTTCACAGGGGCTGTTTTCATTGGCCACAACCTTCCCTTCAAATTCTTTCTTTAGAAATTGGAAGGCCTTAGAGCTCATAGGCAGCACATTTACATGTGCCTGTGTCAAGGCAGGAGTGGTGCTTGTTCTTTACAGCCAGCACTTCTCCATATCTGTCCACACCAAAGCTGCCATTCAGACTGCAAAGGATCAAGTCAAAGGTCCTCCTGAGCAGGTCAAAGCCCACCAGTTTCCATAGCAGATAGAACAGAGAGCACTGATAGTGCAGCATCAAGTCTTGGACCTGTCTTAAGCTACTTGGGCAAAAGGACCCAAGTGTCCACATATACCTGGGGATAAATTATTGTGTAACTTGACTGTGCAATTCCTCCTGAGTAGCATGACAGGGTAACTGCTGTCTCCCCATCCCACCTTCTAGTCTTCTGGGTAAATCATTTGCTTGAGGAGATACTCTAAATATTCCTGAAACAGTATATAGGGAACACAGGATGTGTATGAACTGGACCTGCAAAGACACATTCCCCCCCCACCACAGAAGAAGTATACTTGCCAGTAATTGTTCTTGAAGAATTGTCTCCAGTCTTCAATCTGATGCAAAGAACAGGTTATGCCACTCCACAGCATCTTAACTTCTAGGGAGCTTTTTTGTCTGCCTGTGTCTTTTCATTTCTCAACAAAAGTGAAATTCTATAGAAAAATCAGTAGAAATGTGAATCAGTTACATTTTTTTAATGATGGAAACAAGTAAATACAGCTGCTTCTAATCACACCTGATATTGAGAGGTGACTGAGATATCGGTGGCACAGACAGTGACAGTTTATCTACAAGTAGAAATACCTGTAGACAAACAGATTTGTGCTTTGGTTCCTTGTAATGGTTAAAAACAGATCTTTTTTTTGTGTTGATTAAAAAAAGAAGTAGGATGTTCATACAACCAGAGGTATTCAATTCAGTGGAAATCATATTTAACTTTCCAGCAACCCTGCCAAATATTTTAGCAGTTTGATAATATAATTGAGCCATTATAAAAGGAAAGGTTTCTGGGCTGCCGTGGTTCAGAAACTGGGTTGATTTATTTGTTTTTGTTGAATTAGGCCTTAAGTAATTGCAAAGTAACAGCTCAGTGGTTGTTACAGAGGTCAAATTTTCCAACACTCCAAAATATGCAGCAATCTCGGTCCAATTTAATTGCTTGGTAAAGGTGTTCAATTAAAAAGTAATGTGATTTTAATGCAGTTCTAAAAAGCATATCATGACTACTTCTTCATCTAGGAAGACATAGAAGTACCTATCCCAAGGTATTTCATTAAAGAAAAGCTGGAAGTCCTGGAGCAGAGAGAAAAAATCCTTGATCAGATTTTGCTTGATGCTGGAATGCAAACACAGGTAAATGTACCACATACCTCCATAATAACATGCTTAACTTTTGTTAGTTATAGCCACATGTGTCTGAATGCATGAACTGCTGAAGTGAAAAGTACTTTTTGAGCAGTTAGGAAGTAAAAATCTGTTTACAGATAAGGCACAAATAGAAAGTAACATTAAATTTTACTATCTAACAATATCCAGTCACATCTTGAGTCTGGTTAAGACTGAACTTAATCAGCTCTGCTTTATACATGAGAGTGTCAGAGAAGGGGCAGCACTTTGACCAAGATAGTAGATGCTTTATTTGTCTAGCTAACTCTCATCACCTAATTAGTCCTACTGAAATCAAGTTGGGCTTAAGAGTTACTGAACCAGGATTCCTAGCTGGGACAGGCAAAACTCAGAGTTCAGGTCAGCACAACTGTTAGTATTCAGTTGTTTATAACCTCTGAACAATGACTGCAGTCTCTTCTGTACAGCTATAGAGCTGCAGCTGCTAGGAGGAGTAGAAAATTGTGTTTTGGCAGAGCAAAAGTCGTTACGGAGAAGTACATGAGCAGTCCAGTGAAGACTGTTCTGGATTTGATATACTTTTGACCTTTTGGAAATGGCGCATTGCCTCCAAGCAGTCATTGCTAACCCCTTGAAATAAACAACTGTGCCTACGTATCTGGACATCTTTGATTCACAGATGTTATAGCCACAAGAGACAGTCCTGACCAGACCACTCAGTCAAACAGCTGCACTGCCCCAACTGTTGAATCCTCCACCAGTAATTGTGCCAGCGGGGGAAGTCTGCATATTGATGCAACAAAGCAATGGAGGAAAGGTTCCCAGGGAAAGAAACAGCACCAGTCAGACAGAGGCAGTCTGCAGAGACAGAGCACAGGCTCTCTGCTAGATTACTTTAATGGGCAGCTGCAGTCATCTTGGCCTCCACAGTAAATCTCTGGGTAAATTCTCTGCTCTTCTAGTAGTCTGATGTTGGTCTGTAGAGATTCTCTGTTTCGGCACATTACATCTTGAAGGCTTTTTGTTTCCCACGGTTCTGCTCTCACCCCTTCTCAGCATGGCATCCAATACAGATGAGACTATGTGGCGTACAGCCAGCTCACCTGGAAGCACCAGACTCTTTGCACTTCAGGCTCTGGCAGGATCCAGGTCTCCCTTGCCAGGATGCCACAAAAGGCACAGGATTCAATAAACATGAATGAAACAATCTCACACAGTATGAGGCCAGTGCCCTGTGCTGCACTTCCAGTTCAGTCACCGCTGGGATTGCTAGAGGGTTGTCAGCACTTCTTCATGCATCCTAGCAAGCCATGTACACTCAGGAAATCCAAACTGCTGTGTAACAGACCACTGTATTCTTCAATGTCCACAACAGTGCTGTTAGAAGCAGTCTAACATAAATTGAAAACAGTGGTATTCATCAGAGGAGCCTGCTCTGCAGATCATTTGTCCTTCTATGTAATTCTGTTACAGAAAGCCTTGCTGAAACCTGTAGTATAGTGAGCTCCACACGATATATATAGACACATCAAATGTGAACTGTCTCCAATAGGGGGATTAACGTCAAGAAAGAACAATAATTCAGCTTTTCCATGGGGAGCATGAGGGGTTAAACAAGAGTTCTCGGAGAGAGAAGAGGGAGTTCCTCTCTCCAGCTGCATTGTTCTCACATGTTTTTCAACCAAGCTTCTTCTACTTGGGCTGGGCTGACCAGGCCTGGGCTGGTTTAGAACAGCCTGTCCTTCCATTCAGCAAGAGAGCTGGGGTCCTAGCAGCACATTCAGAAACCCATCCCTTCAGAAAAGTGAAAGGAAGACATTCCATAGCCTAAGGCATTCTCCTTTTAATAGGACAAATCCCTATTGTTCTTTTTGCTTTTTTTTCAAATGGGTATAGTTCAGCACCATGCTGTTCTTGTTTGCCATGAAAGCCATCAGACTTTCCTTGGCACACATCAACACCTCAGGTTCACTTTCTCCTGAAGGCCCTCAAACACATCTCTTAAGATATCAAACTTCCAAGATACTGCAAGATAGAGCTGAGACAGGAGTCTCTACTGTTTGTGACAGGGATTTTTTGTTTTAGAAAGTGTCCACAATAAGTTCATTGATTGGTTTGTTTGCTGAGGTAGGCAATTAACAAAACACATAACTAATACTTTGCTTTGTCCATTCCTTTTTGGCTGTACTGTTGAAGAAACCTCTCAAGGCCATGACATTTGAAGAAGCCATTAAAGTGATCCAGGTTGCAGAACGGGCTCGCCAAGGCCGTTGTCGAGCAGCATTCATGAAGCAAATTTACCTTGAAGAGAGGAAAGACAGACAAACTAAACTTCAGGTCCAGATAGGTCCAGGTCCAGATGACGCCACCACTTGCATTCAGAAGGTGAAATCTCTGATTTAACAATAGTTCTGGTGAAACCAAATAAAGATGTTTTGTTCAGAACAGCTGTAGACAGAAACACAGCTCATACGATGGGAAGCATTCTGAAATTATAGCTTTCAGGGTGTCTAGCAAAGTGAAATGCATCATTTAGGCCACTTAACAAAATGAGACCCTAGATGGAAACAGTCCTGCACTGGAACCATAGGATGACTTTATAACCTACATATTGTTTTTCCATTCTGATTTTTATGACCTCAGTTGCTCTTTCTGGCATCCCTTTGGAATCCAGTGCATCTCGGAGAATTCATATCTTTTCCTGTGATCTCTGGGGAAAGAGTTCATTCCATATCTTGAAAAGATGACAAAGTGAGATCACTGCTAAATTCCAGAAAAAATCCTTAGACGTTAATAATTCAGACAATTTAGCGTGATGAGAACAGAAGCTGTCTAAACCTTAAGTCTAAACACTTTTTGAAACCCTGATATTGTCGTGTTTAGAAGCTAGATATACCACAGGGTGAGGGGATAACAAACCTTGGCATTTGTTTTAAAAAAATAGCAGATGGCAACCTGTTAAAGAGTAATAGTTTCAATTGTATATTGTGCCTTTCCTTCCTCTATTTGTTTTTTCCTGTGTCTGCCACAGTAAAGGAAGCTGTAACAAGGCCCATTTATCTCATTAGAGTGTTGTTTACAATTCAGGCTTGGCGTGGATATATCCAACGCAAGAAAACAGAGAAAATGAGAGAAGAGGAAATGATATTTCTGGGGATGGTAAGTACTGCTTCCTAGAGAATATAAAATGCCACAGTCTGTTTGTTCTTCAGACTTTTGTAATTTAGTAGATGAGAAATTAATTTCTAAGATTCTTCCTATTTTAAAAGGAGTCTCTAAGGAATACAGAACTAAGATGAAATGATAGATGGCACAGAAGTAGCACAATTTGTCTTATGCTGCATGCTTTTGTGCTATATATATAGTCCAATGTATATGGCAGATGTGGAAACAGGCGGTGTAGAATTTGCCCCACATTCTAGGGCATTTGACCCAGGAATGACAGAGCAAGGAAATTTTATGAATCAATTATAAATTCATAATTCCAGGACACCTGAGGTGTCTTATTCCTGGAGTAGAATTAAAGCAGCAACGTCTTCTCCCACCCCTTAGCAAGCTACTGCATATGTATGTCAAAGAGTAAGGAAAAGGGACATTAGAAGTCCCACGTTAATACATCAATATTTCCATAAGTCCATGTAGAAATAATCAAAATATTCCTCACATCATACTGCAAAAGTTCAGGGCAGGGAACAGCTGTCCATGGTCAGTTTGATTGCATGGGGTGAAAGAAAAAAAGGAAAGCACCCTTTCCAGAATGAACTGCTTCCTCCCACAATTAGAGAATGTACATCTCCTCCTCCCACCAACATCTTCCTTCCTATCAAGTACCTGAGAAAAAGAATAAACTCGACATTTTCTTTGGCCACCACCAATTCTTT
Source organism: Athene noctua (assembly GCF_965140245.1). Classification (NCBI taxonomy): domain Eukaryota; kingdom Metazoa; phylum Chordata; class Aves; order Strigiformes; family Strigidae; genus Athene; species Athene noctua. Next base: position 29,290,083 of record NC_134043.1, on the reverse strand, counting down.
AGGTGCCTTCATTAGGCACTAACAAGCATCAAGCCTCACAGCTTTCTTCAACTCCAGCTACGGTAGCACAGCCCTTGCACCAAGTTCTAGTAAAGCTGCTTTACAGCACCACGTTACAGAAATATTCATCACTGCTTCGCGTTCAGTAGATTTATTTACACCTTCATGTTCTACAGTTCTTAAATGATTAATTTATAAACTAATAATTTAATTTTAAATTAAAACATGCTTTCTGCTTCTCCCGGATAATTTGGATTATTTTCTTGCCCACCAACGGAATTGCCCTTAGCTACATTATAGGTTTGTGAAAACTAATTGTCCCTATACCATACATTGTCCAACATGTATCATGAGTTAAGAATGACCTATAAATCTTATCTTTAGGAAGTAACATGTACATTTACCTAAGCTTTGCCATGTTAAATACAGATAACACCTTATGGATTATTGCCCTTAATATGTGCTGGTCATTCACAGTAAATGTGGCCAGCATAACAGAGCTTAGGGTGCCAATTCTGCCTCTGTTTAAGATTTTAACTAGGGCTGACCTAAAATGGTGAATATTTGGTATGTACTGAAAATTAATTAGAAATTACACCTTTTCCAAAACAAGGAATCATTTCCTCTCAAATCCTATGATGATTTCTGTCAAGTATTAAACCTAAAAACGAAATCTAAGTCTGGTATCAGTTATTGGAGGGTTCACAGCCAAGCACTATTTTCAGGGTGGCCAATGGTAGGAGTAACTGATAACTAGGATGTAAACTGCCTAGTTTATGGGGAGAAAATCTATATGATCATAGGGATTAAGGGAATTAAAACCAAACATATACAGTATATTCATTTCCTGACCTCTATTTAGAAGCAAGAGAATTGATGTTTGCAACTCTGCACTCAGCCTTATTACTCTTTATGAAGTACATAATTAAAGGATATAGGGAAAAAATTCTAAAAAATATATAAAAATCTGTTCTTCTTTCTAGTGTTTTTATATTCCCCATTTGTGTTTCCCTTTTACTTTTCATGCTGCATTCCCTTCCATGGTCTCCAAAGGAAGTGAGTGGCTAGCAGACATTGGTTCACACTGATGGATATGCAGCGAGCTCCAAAGGTCAAGTCCCTTTGATGTATGATCACGTCAGCCCTCTAAAAAATGACCACAGATCTTCATGTGTAAATATGTTGAATTTGCTTTTCTAATGCTGCACGACTTAGATAAATTAGAAGAGCTAGCCATCCATTACTCCAAGTCCATCCCAAAGGAGGCTTACTTTTACTGCAATAATTTCTCTTATAATTCTATCTGTTTTAAAAATGTCTATGTTACTTTCATGTAAAGACTGCTTTGCAAAAAGAGCTAGTCCATTCGAAGTTCTGAATAACAATTTTTGGAAAAATTCAATTGTGTTGGCCTAAAAAATATAGAAATATATGCAAAGACCAAGAATTGGCCGGTCTTTTATTTAATTCAGTATTATTTTCTTTACTGCCTGCTTGCTTTAGAAAAATTTATGTATCTTTTCTGGAATTCGATTCTATTTCATCTTTTGGTTGATGACAGAGTAGAAGTCTATGTTCCAGAGATTTTTCTTGGCTCAAAAGTAAAGCTTCATTATTATTATTATTTATTAAAGCTTAATTGCAGAAACAGCATGATTCCCCCAGCACATGTTTTTCTAAATCTCCGATAAATCACAATTTGCAATACTGGTTTAATTTGTAAAGAGAAGCAAGCCTTACTAAGAGCACATATATCTTGATAACTGTATCCTGACCTGTTTCCTGATCTTCCTCACATTGCTCCCACAATGCTGTTTACTACCAACTCCAGCATGACTACCATAACCAATGTTCCAGGCACAGGTCTGTGTTTAAGCCACACCAACCACGCTGGTGTTTCAAGAAACCACATTAAATTGTCTTGAAAACATGCATGTACTATCCAAACAAACCTGTGTTTACTTGCTCTGACTTGCTCAGTTACACCATTTTTGCATTTTTTTAAACTGGTGTGTACTTCCACTTGTCTGTTTCTGGCATTTATAATTCTTGGTCATTAAACACCCCAGTTAGAGGTTGCTGTGATTGTTTAATTTTGCTGCAGCTCAAGCTAGCTATCAGCCTGGTGTAACTGGATGTGAGAACTGGTTTTTGGCAACCGCTTTGTCTCAGAGCTGTACAAAACAGCCCGAGCCTAATAATGGATCTACACTCAGCGCTATCCCTAACAGACTCTCCTGACAAGGTAGACCCTGAGGGAAGTTATAATCTCAGAACACAGGCTACTGGAAAGACTGGTTTTAACATGAAATGTTAGGATAAACTATTTGCAATCAGACTTATTTATGGAAGGGTAGGAGAAGCCTAGGAACAAGGAATACAAAAAGACAAGACAAGATCTGTCCCAGTTTAGGGGCTCAGCCTGCTGTTGCACCTTTGAGGCAGGAGTACTCCAAAGGCCTGACATCCCCTTGCTCATGTTTTCACTTAACAAGCACAAGTAATCAATCCCATTGGAGCCAAGTGCTCCACATGCTTAAACAATTTATAGGACTGAACGCTGCATGCTTTATACATGCACACATGTAAACGCCTTCTTGTCTCACAGATGCATCTATTCATTTACAGCTATACAGCTCTCATGCTGCTCTATTCCGTAATTTCAGCCCTACCAAAGAGTTAGTGGCACAATACATGCTGATCTATTATTTTCTCACATAGTATTTTCACCATTCTTCCTTCCTCTATATCCTTTTCACATGAAAAAATCTATACGGTCTTAAATAAAAAAATGTTCTCTCCTCCTTACCTCTTTTAAACATACCCTAATTTAGGCATGTTGTCTTGAATAATGCTTTTATTTATATCTGAGAAAACAGTCTGCCAAATATTCCTTGTTCTTTGAATTCCTGATAAATATAATTCATTTCATCCAGTCAGGAAAAAAATTAGCATTTCCCATAATAGCCTTCTGTGTAAACATTATAGACTATGGCTAAATAAATATTATATGGGATTTAACAAACTGCAAACTCCATAAGTAAGTGAAATTTAAAGTATTTCTTCAGCTCTTGAAAGTGGGCAGCTACAGCAGTGGTACACACCAGGCCTGCTTTTTTATCAAGCATAAGATTAAAATAACTTCTGTTTTACTTGCAACCTAGATGACGTTTTGATGTCAGCACAAAGTTATATGTTATTTCACCAGGCATGCATACACATTTAAATAGTGATAACTAATCTGCCCTATTTTCAATAGAAATTTTAAACCTGCTTAGTTTTGAAAGAGAAAGATTCTGGGAAGGAAGAAGCCTGCTAAATAATTTGGCTTTCGTTGGCTGGAGTCACACTAACAATGAAATCACTGCCTTTCAGAGTCCAAAACATACTTGCTGGTTTTAACAGAAGTTTAACAGCATGTCCAGTTATAATATCAGAAATAAATATAACCAAAATTCTGCAAACTTTTATGGTCATGAATATAGATGTTTTCTCTAGTACAAATTTTCTTTATCTTCTTAAAAAGTGTTACATTACAATATTTTTATAAATATATATTATATAAATCTATAAATCAGCCATTTTCAATATTTTTCTAACAAGGCCTCTTACTACAAATGCTTTGTTTGAATGCATATGACAATTACTTTAATTGGCAAAGCCATTGAAGTGAATCATATAGTAGGGAAGCTTTAATGAATGCCATATATTCTGCTTAGTTGTTCTTTTTTATTCCTAATTTAGGAATTCAGCCATATAATTGATATGGCTATCACCATTAGTGTACCGCGGAACCTATATGAATACAAGCTTCTATCAGCCAAGAGACCTCTTTAAAATACATTCTTCATGCAGCCAGACAAAATACACTGAGGAAATGAGAAAGCAAGGACATAGCTAACTCCTGTATCAAACTTCTAAATATAATTTGGATCTCAGTTTGCAATTCAGTAGAATAGCAGTCACAAGTAAAGAACAGGACTACAGTTGCTTAGGTAGTGAATTCTTTTAGTCTACTTCGTAAGGAGTTACTTGCCTGTGTAGCACAAATATGAGGAAAAAAAAATTGTCACCTTCATTACTGGTGAAAATAAGTGACCATTAGAACTACTTACTTTAAAAGTACTTACTTTGCTTAGGAAAGAAAGTCCTCCAGAGAAGCAAACTATACTAGTACTGAAAATAAGCAGCCTACAGTAAAATGCTACACAACTAGTACATCTTTTGAAAGATTACAATTATGGACAATACTGTCTGTAGCAGAACATTTACTGGAAGAAGTCCCATAAAACCATGCAGCATGTATTTCAACTGTGCTGTTTCAGGCCTAAGAAAAGAAGCTGCCCTAAATGGAGTACCTGGCAATAAAAGCTGCAGTAAATCTACCTTTCAGGCATAATATGAATGTTAGCCTTAAAACGTGAAGTAAAATGAAATGTATTTATTTCATTGAAATGAAGACTATCTTTCCTTGTAAGTGTAGTCATAATGGAACAATTGAAGAGCAGTTAGTTCCACAGCATGGGGCCTCCTATATGTAGAGCTGTAGCCTTAAGCATGTTCAGCCAGCCTGCACACCTCTAAGTGTTTTATAATGAACAATAAAGCAGTCTGCGTTAGAAAGAGCTGTTGAGCTGACTAAGCAGAAAGGCAGGCTTTTCAAGCTAGGAAAGAGTCATCTGTGCAATTGAGTTCCTAATTCAAAAAGGGAAACCGCATAGACTTTCATCACATTGGCTTACCTGGGAGGTGTAGGGAACGTCTTCCTTCTACTGGTGGGTCCTCCACTTTTATAAAACCTAAATTCTCTTTGGAGAGGATAGGGGGAAGACTAAAGAACGGAAGAATCTAACAGCACTCTCATCAGCATACTTGTGACTGATGAGTTGGAATAAAATTCTCTTTTAGACAAATGTCCATTTTGCCTTATTAATTTAAACAAGGATTTTAAAGACAAAGCCCATCAAACATTAGATAAGCATTTTAAGTTAATGGACCATGTAGTCCTATTTTCCCACAAACTCAGGAATCTTCGTATTATGTCCTATTTTTACAGCAACATCAATTATTAATATGTATACATTTGCTGACAGAGGACCACACTAAAAATGTGAGTTTCGTTATCCAGTTCTGGGTCATTAACTGTGAAAAGCTTGTAAATATAATGGTTTATTCACATGGGAAGCCTTCATTAAGATGCATTATTCTACAACTGATGTGGCAGCATTGCATTATCAAGTTCACTATCTCCATCTAATATTTGTAATTTGTTTCTAAATGAGTTGCTGTTTGTAGGGCAAGTTAACAAATTTGAATTTCACATAGGCAAAGAAATTTCTTAAAGATGGGAAAATGCTTCTTCCCCCAAGGAAAAGCTATTTATTAGTGTCCTACTGTAGAATGCCCCCCTTTGATTCAGAAGCAGAAACATTAGAGGTGCTGAGAGAAGTGATGTTAGAAATAAATTGGCTTTTGTCTTCCTTAATGTGCACATTAAGTATAGAGGGCCATAACAGCAGCACTCTTCATATTGTGTCTGTATAACTCTTTAGAGCTCCCGAACAAGCATGTAGGCGCATGGAATGTTGATCTGCAGTACTGCAAGGCACACAGGTCAGAGCCTAGCCAGCTGGGAGGCATTCCTGCAGGAGCTGTTTGAAGCCATCCTCTCACACTGTCCATCTGTCTTGGCACTCCTTCTGCCATTTCACTACTGGTTCTCTCCTGCCTCCTCAGATGGCCAAAGCTTTTTCAGACATGCTTTCTTCTGAAGTCTGCTCCTTGGCTAGAGAACACAAAACTCTACCAGGGCTGTCATAGAGACTCTGTCTCCATCTGAAGACATAAGAGTGCTTGAAGATAAATAAGTTCCCCAGGTTTGCAGTTGTCTCCTCATCACTGAGGCAGGGTTAGGTGAGATTTAGGATGACACATACGTTTGTGATTAGGACAAGAACACTATGGACAAAAGAAAGCCAGCTTAACATAGTGCCTTTCTTCAACTGCAAAGCAAGAAGGTGGAAGCAGTGTTCTCCAATTCATAGCAGTTATGCAATTCATAGCTTTTTCTTTTAAGGTGCTGTAATAATCTAAAGCATTTCATACCATCCATTAAGTGCTGAGGACTCAGTTTTCTTTCCTCAGTTTATCTTTTACGTGACAAAAAAAAAAAAAAAGCATTTTCTAAGAAAAATGGTAGAGAACTGACAGCTAAAACAATGATACAATTATATCCTGTGGACATCTTGTTATATCTCTTCAGCAGCTCCTGGTGCTGAATTGTCTATTTTAAGGTTATGTTGCTAAATTCACTTCCACACTGAATTTTTATCTAGTTCATCTTCTTGTTCTCTATACTTTACCAACAGATTCCTTTTCTTGATCGTTCATACCCTTAACTACACTTGGATCAGTTCTCATAGGCCAAGGAAGCAGTTTTTAAGATAGCCTCCATTTTACTTGTTAGCCCACCTACATGTAAGTTCTTTTGATGTTTCCTCATCCCTTGTTTTCCTCAAGTCCAGTTCATTTTTTTCTGACATAACTGCATTGATTTCAAAGTAACAGTATAGAAAGCCAGGCCAGTTGTACATTCACCTGTAATATTTTAATTAAAAATCAAATAACTGGCATCATTTCCTCAATGTCATTCAGCGCTTTTCTCCTCCTCCCCCAGAACAGGAGCCAGCCTTCAGTTTCTGACTGTTGGCCGCCTGGTCCTCACTCGTAAACAGGGTATGCTGCGTATGTTCCACATTAGACGGCCACAAACCCTTCAGGACTCATTTATCACAGCCAGCTCCGCTCTTCATTTCACGCTCTCCCTCACCCATCTGAGCTGGAGCGTGTTATTGCCAAAGCTTTTGCACTACAGGAGGACCCCCAGGTTTGGCAACTGTCTGACCACTGCTAGGCCAACTTCAAAGGATGTCATTTGTTAACAGATCTCCCTGATACTCATCACAACGGCTTGTCTGGCAGCACCAACTCCTGCTCAGATCAAGTGTCCTTTTGTACCTGCCATGTCATCCTGTCTTGCTGGCTCCTCTCCAACACCTACCCTCCTCCCCAGTTTATCTGGCTGTCTAGGTCTGAGCCAGCTTCTCTTTCCCAGCAATGGAAGCAATCAAGCAACAGCACATTTCACAACGGCAATGGCCTTTTCCTCCATGTAAATAAACCCCTTTCCACATATCTTAATTTAGAAAATATTAATAACAAGAAATCAGTAGGACTGGAAAAAAAGACAGTCAAATGAGAATAGTCTTATCAACTTTCCATTTTCTTTCATTCCTTTCTTTAGTGAGTTATCAAAGGTGGGTAGCTGGATTCTTACTGGTAGACGTTCCTGGGTTTTTTGTTTTCTCGCGGTAAAACAGTCTTTGGAAAAGAAAACAAAAGAAATATGAAGGACAAATACAACAGATCTTCTTTTCATAAGCTGTTCTACAAGGTTATGAATGTACTTCAGCCTTAGAACTTTGAGTGCAGCTCATAAACTAGTACCAGAAGGTATATTGATAACTGTATGGTGCTCAGACAGATAGCTGCACAAATATTTACTCAGGTCTTGGCTGGATTTTGCCAACCAGAGCATGTTCTGTAGCCTTCTTGCTATCAGCATCTAAGCCAGATAGTTTAGAGCTACCTGGACTATGTCCACACCAGCTTCATGACTCTGGACTCAAGTGTAGATAAGGTCTGTATTAATTCACTTAAAGATAAGAATTTCCTACTTCTGGTCTTGCTCATATGGGCACGTTCTTGCCAGTTCAAACAGTTCTTGCCTCTCCTGGCTTTGGTACTGATGAAAGATACGCTGATAGTAAATTCACAGTGACAAACAGCTCGTCATCAAGGGCTCCCTCAGGACTCAGGGGAGAGCAGTTCAGAGGAGGAGCTGAGTGGAAGAAAGTTTCGGAGCTGGCAGAGGAGCTCTCCTGTCGGGGCTGCTGCCATGAGCCATCCTGCTCTCCACATTGGTCTGGTCCCATGCTCACCCACCACTTTTCTTGCTATGGCTCTGTCCCTCAGCTGTCTCCTTGGCTAGCTGATTCACATCATCATACTAGAAGACAACCAGAAGCAGGGCTGGGGAGGGGACGGCGGGGACACACAACAAAAGGGATTATTCTCCGCTTCTTAAGAGTGCTGAACTTGTTCAGTGCAGGGGTCAGGTGAGTGTCAGAGCTTGTGCAGGAAAAGGGAGGGACCACACATCCGGCAGTTAGGGTGTAGGGGGAACCGCCCCTTCCCAGCACCAATGAGCTGTTCATCTGGTGATCCATCTCATGACATTTCACGCTTATGTTCAGATGCGTGCTGTGGAGGAGCCCATCTTTCTTGATCAGCTGCAGATCACCCTCACTAAAGCTGAAGATATCCTCGTGCCCCTCACACCAAGTTACCTAGGCTTGAACATTGATTTTATCACTTTCCAAAGGAGACGGGAAGGGACCTTCTGCCCACCCAGCAAGACATCATCAGCATTCACCACACCTACCTTTGCTCACAGAAATACTCTTTCAAGTCCCCTTTCTTGTGCTCCCAGATTTCTTTCCCTTATGCTTTTTCTCCTCACATATCTTCAACTAGAAAACATATTTCTAAATGAAACAACCCTTCCCCAGCTTTCCCTGGTGAGCATCTAATTAGGAAATCTAGTAGGTTGTCCTCTGCATGCAGTTTGGAGTCTGTTCTCACCATGCTATGGCAGTATACAAAATCATGGAAGAGTCATGTTGGCTCTAGATGGCTCATCTCTTGGGTAGCAGCCCTGCTACCAATACCTCTAGGCAACAGCACTTTGATGGGAACTTCTCAGAAAAACAGTCCCTTGAGCATTGCTGTAGTGAAACAAATAGTTGAGTGGGAAACTGCCTGGGGGAAGTGGATCTTGTTTCTAGATCTCAATCTGGGAAGCAGTCCATGTGGGTCCTCCTCTGATTTCCAGATGAACGCTGAGAAAGCATCTGGCTATTCTGAGGTTCATTTAATATTAGTAAGGCACACAATGGTGGAATCCAAATAAATAGTGTTAATATTAGTTGCTATACTTAAAAATAGGTGCTGGTGAAGGTGAAGATTGGAAACACTGGACTTCCATAGAAACAGAACTCAGTGAAGGTAACATCTCAGGGTGAAAGGCAATGTTTTGGGTCATATATTCAGGAAGAGAGCATGTGCAGCCGCCTTTCAAAAGCGTGCCGGTCTTCTTGTTTCCTCCTGAATATTTTCTCACTGGTGGCCTTGGCCAATGCCTTTTGCATAGCACGAGTCATACACTGCAGATGCACGGAAGGCAGTAAATTGCTTTCCTGAACAGGGCCTCTGCGCTTACTTTGTATAGTGTGCAGTCCTGCTGTGTGCTTTCTGAAACCAAATTTGCTTGGCACTTGTTAGTGATTTTTGGAACCTGGTTGAAGCATGGAAAAACACCGAATAACAGATCTTAAATATAAGCTGGCCTTTGATAGAGGCTTTTTTGTCTTTGCGGGAGACCTCTGAAATTAGGACTTGGAGTGCACTAGAAAAGACATCACCGGAGCAAGGAGAATGCATTACACTAAATTAGTCTGAGATGTGCTGATTAAGGGCAATTTCTATAGATTCTGAAGGTGGAAGGCCAGAGTAGAATTGCATAGGGGTTTTTTATGCAAACCAATAGTCCTAGGCTTTTGTTCACATATGCTGCCACCTATGTGTCAGACAGTCACTAAACTTGAAGAGTAAAACACCATATTACAAAAACAGATTATAATCTTTTCTACTCTTTTACATTCTTAAATTTGACATACACTATCAGACAACAGACTAGTACTTCCTAAGAATATAGAAGAGATTTTGTTCTAGAATTGAAAAAAAAAACCCAACAAAGCTAATTTACAAGTTAATTTTTAAAATACATTTTCCCTTTGCACTTATAAGGTAGTAATAGCTCATAAAACACTGTGAACATCTTATCAGCCATTGCAAAATAAAAAATGTGAAGTTTCAGACCACCCACACAGATGGTATTTTTCATGCTTCTGTATTTGCATACCAGAAAGACTTTCATTTTTCTCTCTCAAAGTACACATGCAAAATCAATCACAAAGCAGAAATTATTGTCTGAGACTGTAGACTGGCTTAGAAGCCCTTGTTGCCAAGGTTATCAAATCATGGGAAACTTGGGGGAGCTATGATTTTTATTACAGGGTTTGGGGATTTGTTTATTCTTCTGTTGTTGTTGTTCCTCAAGGGAAGTCGATTTCCTAGAGGAATATGACCAGCTGCAAACAAAATACCAGGAAACCACTGACCAAGCAGTGTATATAAAAATTCAAGTGAACAAATTAAAAACAATACTGGCTAATTAAAAAGTGCCAATAGGAAGTCCAAACATTTGAAAATTCAATTAAAAAATCTCTGGCACCCTTCTGACATGGATAAAGTTGGCATTTGCAGAACAGCAGCTTTCTCACCTGTCTCATTGAGATCCTGGGATCCCACGCTGGAAGGGTTGTTTTTGTACATTGCAATGTTGTTAATTAATGCTGAAACACCAACAATAGACCATTGTGTGCATCCAGGCACTTTTTATGAGCACAGGGTTTTTTCCTGGCTTCCTGCAAATAAATTAAGGCTTAAGCTTGGATTCACTGTCAACCTGGCATTCCAGTCTATATTAAGTTTCTTTGAATTCATACCTTTTGTTTTCTTCTCTTGTCATTTTCAGAGCCTACCTCCTCACTTAATGGCAACAAGTATTTTGCAGATGCACGCTGAGCAAGTAAATACACTGCAAGGTGAGGTCCAGGAGAGACAAGAGGAGATATTCATCAAGGACAAGCTGAGAGAAATGGAGGGGCTCAGCATCAAGGAAACTCTCCAGGATCAGATTAGCCAGTGTTTCACTGAGTGCCGGTGAGCAGAGATAAACCCCATTGCCTCAAAGAGCCTGATTTTGCAGTGCTTACAAGTTGCAAAATCCATCTTAAAGTGATGATGATCCCAGTCCCAGCTGCAGAACTGGTTCTGCACCAGCAGCAGAGCTAAATTCCCGAGCAGCAGGGCTCCTAATGGGGGAAACCAGAATAGTGCATCACTCCTTGAACAGTCCAGCAGGGATCAGAGGTGCGCCTTGAAAGATTGACCACAGAATCAGGTCCACAGACTTTAAAGTGGGGACACGTTCACTTGGGCTCCAGCTTTGTAATTATAAGAAGCATACGTACATTTTAGGAACATTGACTTTTTTCCCTGTCTGAATACATGAAGTTTAAGAGAGAGAACACAGCCTTCAATGAAATAGAAGTATAATTATTTGCTATAGCAAATCACATCACGTCACTGGTGCTGCAGTCCAGGTGCCTGCTGCTGGTATTATCCAGCAGCCAGTATGAATCTGAAGTACTTTTGTACTTGAGGTCTGACCTTCAAGACACTCCTCCAAATGTAACTTTACTTAAGTAGTGCTGCTGATCTCAGTGAAACTTCACGTCTCAGTAGAGTTAAGCACATACTTACACATTTTTAAACTGAGTGCTGACACCTATAGTTCTCTCAGGAAGTTTACTTTAGCTGAAGAAGTTTTGAGACTGGCAGTTTTAATATGGCAATACTGTAAAGCCTTGTACTAAGGAACATAGGCTGCTTTTATGATAGAGGTAATTTTTTCCAGGATTTATCCCATCCAATAGGTTAGTATGCAAAAGTAAATTGGGAAGCAGTGCCCAGAAGTTCCAGGATTTAGCAGCAAGGTTTCAGCTGCTCTGCAAAAACACTTCTAGTGGTTTTTGTGTCTTGAACTGCTTGGTGATGTTACAGGGCTCATATTTGTCTTGTGGACTAGTGTCACGTCCATTAATCATTCATTGTTTTTTCAGTGTACTGGACCTGCCTTCAGCATGCAGTTTACAATTGGAAACACAAATGCATTTGATGAAATCCTTATCTGTTTATTCCCAGACTACTTTAATCAGGTTTTGGTAGCTATATGACAGGATAATGTTTGTTAAAAAAAAAAAAAAAGCAAGCAAAAAAAAGCAGCAATCAAAAAGAGCATTCACAGGTCTGCTACAACCTGTTTCTCTTCTTTCTTGTACTTTTGCCTCTTAGAGACATTCAAGACTCTGCTATATTTTTACCCCACCTAGCTCTCCCTTAGAAAGAACTGCTGGTTTTAAAAACCTCAGTTATTACAAAGCACTTCCCCATTCCCTAAATCAACCCCGTTCCTAGGGCCTGGTCTGCACACTCCTTGAGCTGCCATTTCCTGCCGCTCCCCACAACTCCCAGCATGTTCAGAGGTACAGAAAGATCTTATTTCCTTTGTTCAATATTACTCATCTAATAGTAATTCTCTAACGTAGGTCAATCGTGTCCAATTAACTTCAGTCTAGAGCTTGAGGAGAACTAACTGAAATACTGTGTGAACCAATAACAGCGTTTCTATAGGAGATTAGCAGAGAACAGTCAATCTCCCAGAGAATAAGGTTGAGCCATAAACCTCTTCAAAGACAGTTATGAGACATTATTAAAAGTAAAATCCATTCCATGGAGACACTTAACAGCAGAGCCAACCAAGAGCCTAACCAATCCAAAGGATCATTTGGAGAAAACTGAAGCCATTGTTCGATCAAGGGAGGTGGAGAGGAATGGCTGAATGAGCAGTTCATCAAAACCCTTGCTACCTAATATATAAGCGACCTCAGTCTCGTGTATCTATGAAATACTCTGACAATGTAAGGTGGAGCGTAAATGCTGAGCTTTCTTATTCAGAGTGAATAAGAACAAGTGAAATGGGACCTCATTGCTGCATTTATATCGCAGATGGGCCCATGGGCCCAACTTCAGGTGAGACTTCAAGGCTATAGGCAGCTACAGTCAGTATCCCAGCATATAAATATGTGATTAAACAAGTTATGAGGAGTTCTTTAGCTAACCTTTTAAGTTGTCTGGTCTAGTCAGGTTCAGCGGTCTTTAATCTCATTTAGACTTGAAAATTAACAAAGATTAAAGCAGGTGTTTGAATATAAGCACCACACTAACTGATCCTGAACATCTTTATAGGTATGCTTTTCCTGAACAAGTGATTATATTAAATGGGACTAAGATATACCCACAGAGTTAATCAGTGACACCACTGCTTATAGATAAGTCTTTAGTCAGGCCTGTTGTTCTGCTGCAGCTGAGATAGACTGAGAAAACGGTTCCCCTCCAACCTCGTAGAATAACCACGGACAGAGCTGCTTCTCTACCCACCCGTCTGAAACAATCTGATACTGAAAAAAAACCCCCAAAACCTAACCAAAAGGCAGTTTTAAGCTAAATCAGACCATTTTGATAGAACACAGTTAAAGAGATGCTGCATATGCAGTTATGTGGTATGCCTGAGTGCAGGGTCTTCTCTGAGGGCAGAGGGCCAGCGACAGACTAGTTGCAGTCAGAGCAGTGTGTTTGATCATGGTCCCTGTTACTCTCTTCTTTTAAATTAACTGTCCATCATGATCTCTAAAAATCAGTAAGGCATGTTTTCAGCCAAGACTACGCAGATCTCATTGGATTTAGCAGTGTGGTAGATAAAGTTCTGCCCCCAGTGAAGCCAGTGGGAGAGCTGCCATCAGTTTCAGCAAAGGCTGGACATCACCCAATATTTTAGCTCATTTGAATCTGGCCGAGTGATACAGTGATTTACAGCACTGAGAGGAGTCAACGTAAGCTGCCTGCCATCCTGCTCTTCACAGGAGGCCTCTATTTAAGCGATCAAAATAATTTTCCCGCAGACATATTCATTTGCATCCAAAATAGATTTAAAAAATCGGCAAATTTCTACACATGGGGAGCATGTGTTTCACACAGAGCCAAGCTTTCCGTGTGGTACATGCCAGAGACACTGCAGAACTAGCAGAAGTTGTTTCCTGCTCCTGCCTGGCCTGCTGAGCAGTGGCCAGGTCTGAAGTGTCAAGGTTTACATTAATTATTACCTGCCAGGATATATTTTGGGTCTCCACTAAGCCAGATCAACAGCTAAATGTAACTTATAAATTAGTCTTTAGCTAGGCTTTTTTAACAGAGTTTACCATTGTCCATAGTCTATTAAATAAACATATAGCTCAAGGGGAACAAAGATTCTTCTGAATAAATTTTTCTGTGTGTACTAAAAAAAATAAACCCAAACTTCCATATTTTATGCTTCAATTGGAAAAGGATGTGATAGGAAATACAATTAACAGGTATTGTCTTTCAGCACAGCTGCTATTAGATTACAAAAGCAATGAGCATATGTTAAATTTCTCCACTTGTAAGAACTGCTATAAATATTTACCACTTTCTTTGCACAAGGGAACAGACATAGCTCCAATCATTTCAAGACCCAACACAGCTTCATATGAAGATAGGTTCTAAAAAAGCAAAGTAAAGCAAACCCTAAAGGAATAGATCAAACAAAAGTGTTCCAGTTGCTTATAGAAATCCTATTGCTGAGCAGACAAAATATTTTTGATATAACACTGTGTTTTTCACAGCCTTGCCTTCCATAGTTCTGTTTATCTGTATTGACATCCATGGAGCTGTTCTTACTTGCCTTGCAAATTATTCACATAAAGCTTTTGAGATTTCTGATTGGCCTTTTCTCTGTGCACCATATTAAAAAAGAAAGATAATTTTTTTCTAATGCTTTTTTATGAAAGCATCATACAGTATACCTACAGGCCTCTCTTTTTTTTAAGACAGCTATATGATTCATAGAGCAGGAATACAAGTATTCCAAAATTAGCATTCTCTGTGATTATATACATCTGAGTATGGATTTTAATCACTTGACTCCCACAGATTCCATCCATTATATTAATAACAGAGTTTCATATTAAGATACAGCAATTGCATAGCTGGGGTTTTAGTTTCAATTTCCTGTACTATTTCAGACCAAAACCATTTTTCTCTCATTTCACATTTAGGGTTTTGCACTGCATATGCAAAAATTGTCATTGTCGTCTTCTCCACTCTTTACCCACTGTGCATACCAACAGTTGCCAAATTATGAGTTTTCCTTGGAGTCATCCCTAAAATAAATTAAAAACAGTGGTGGGAAGAAACGGGGAGAAGGATCCCCTTATTATACAGAGAAATGTAGTAGTATCTTTGTCTAAGAAAAGTCTTCTCTGACAGAAATCCATATGAAGAATAAGAAATCAAGATGAGGTTTTTATTACCGGAGATAGCCTCAAGAATCACAGGGAAGAGCCTAATACACAGCTTTGCTGTAATGTGTCTTATGCCCTCTAGCTGTAACAAATTATACTGTGAATTTCTTGGAGGATTTATATGCCGCTGCTCAGTGCTCGGGGGAGCATTTCATCAGTGACATTGCTGACCTAATAACAGGGGATCTAAGTAATAGCAACTTTTATGTACGTTATGTGTTATTCCCACAGATTTGGGGATTGGTTTTCTGGAAGAGGGAGGAGGCGAGGGGTAAATGTGCTTTCATAATAGGTTTACACTTTACTGATTAGCTTTGAATGATCTTCTTGCTCTGCCTGCTGACTTTGAGTACTGTCAGAAAAAGAATTGGCCAAGCTTCATGGTGAGTGAATGAGGCTCCTTCTGAAGTGGGGGGTTCCTGCGCTTTATTTATTCATTTGGAACGTTCCTGACAGCCAGCCCAGGCTTTGATGCAGAGGAAGGGAGAAAGAAATAGGAAGTGATCATGTTATATTTCCCTTTTTCACAAGACTGTTTTGTTGAGCTAAGTTTACTGCCAATACGCCTGTTCACGGGGCTCCCTAGGTAGCAGGGGGTGGGGAAGGAGGAGGCAGAAGGAAGATGAATGGAGAGAGAGGTTTTGCACTGAAACTCCACAGAATAGGGGAAGTATTCATTTGTGTCAGGCACTGCCCGTATCGCATTTCACACTCTGTACACACTGCTTTTTATGAAGTTAATGTTGACATGCGTGAAAGTTGCCAGGCAATCCATCAATAACTGAAGTCTTGCCAACAGGACAGAGACAGATGACACCTCAGCAGTGCCAAGCAGTGACACCCCCTCCCTGTACCACCTCAGCTCTGCTTCAGAGAAATTGTTGCTCTAAGTCCACCCAGACCTGTGTTGTTTTTTAGTCCTGTCTGGCTCATCATACCTGCCCTCAGCCTGCCAGAAGTGCTTTCTAAGGAACCAAGGAGCATGGATTGCAGTCTCTACATAATATGGCAACAGTTCACAAAACAGCTGATAGGAAAATTGCTTAATAACCAGTTTTAGTGCAATGAACCACTACAGCAGACAGTTCTCTTAAAGAGCAAGCTTCGGTCTGGAAATCCTTGGAACACAACCAGAGACATCACCAGCACCTTAATCACAGCCCTCTTTCCATACAATGCCCTGTTACTCTAGAAAATGCATTCCCCTCTTCTTTGCCACCCCTGCAAGGGCATTTCTACTATAGGAACCTACCAAAAAATGCCTCTCTGGTATCAGGTACTTTATATTCAGCACAGACAGGAGTTACTGCCTACAGGAGCCATTTATAGATGGGTGATGAACCACTCTTATTCACCTAATCCATGACAAATTACTTGTTTTCCCTGTCATCATTAAAGGATTGTCACACACTCACAAACCACTTGTATGCAACATTTCACTTGGGAGCAAAAATTACTAGCCAGAAGTACCTCTGAGCTGAACATAAAAATCAGGATATTCTGCAAATGGGGATAAATAAGTGGTCATGTACTAATTCAACCAGATGAGGATGAACTGAACTAAATTAGAAGGAGGTCTATATCTGCACCAGTTTTCTCCTGTCCTTACCTGTTCACTGGAGTTGAATATACGTTCTCCTACCCTCTTGTACTTTGGGCTCTGAAAGCCTGCACAAACCACATTATTTATGGAATAGCACAAAACAAGTAGAAGCTCCTTCTGAATCAATCTGCAGCCAGTCTGGGTTGAGTTCTCCAGGTTCTCTTCTCCGAGTCTTCTTATTTTTCTTGTGAGAGTGAAGATAAACTCTGAATTGTGGAAATGGAGCTCTGAAAGGGGATGGCACAGGCTCGAGTACCCTCGGCCCAAATACTTTGTCTTCCTGCAAAATTATAGAAACATTAATAGAAGAAACAATGTCCATTTTCTCTATCAATAGTTGCACCTCTGTTTTCTGACAGAGCTAACAACTTCAGATTTTGCAAATCTCTGTATTAGAACAATTAGTGCTGGTACAAAATGCTCTCCGAATGCCTTTCTCCCATGTCAAAAGGCTATTCTGCAGGAACAGCTTACATTTAACATCAATCTTCCTGAACATGGCTCAGCCTGTTCCCAGATGTTTGACTGTACCTCATGTAGACAGTCAAAACTAGCTTCAAAATCCAACAGGAACAACACAGACATGACAGCACATAGCTCTGGCAGCCAAACCTGTCCAGGACCCTGCATAAATCTTCTGGCAGCTAGACTATGCTTGAGCTCCTCACTGCAAGCAGCCATGCCATGGAGTTAAAGTACAACTGTGGGAACTAGAATCCTGCCTTTGGGCTCCCGGGTGAGACAACCTCCAAGGCTGATTAATTAACATAATTAGGAGCTGTAAACATTAATGGGTAATGTTCAAGCCTTTCCTAACACATTCTTAAAGCTTCCACTTGGTAGTTATCTATTGACTAATTTTGGCAGACATCTATAGGGCTGGAGCGAGCGAGGGAATGGAATGCAAATGCATCACTAGCTTACCAGAGGAGTACCAGAGCAAATAGTCCACTGGGTTTCTTTGAAGAGAGAGAAAATAAGTTATCATAACAAGAGGATTGTTTGTGTGTAGTGGGAGAGAGTGGAGCCCACAGTTCTGCAACCTGTTTTCTCATTGATTGGAATCAACAACTTAGCTTTGACAGCCATTTAAAAAAACCCCCTAACTTTCAGTCCTTTCTTGCTTATGGAAACACCATGTTGTCCGCTTTTAAAAAGTGTGAACCCCTCTAATTCCAAAGGAGGGACAACTTTTATTAAGTCCATCTGCAGTTAATCTACTTTATTGGGTGTCCGTGGATTTACAGGAGGCAGGGGACACCTCTGGAAGCTTCTGTGCAGTGGCAGAAGTTGCCTACTTCAGTGCAAGCTGAAAATTTACGAGTGTGCTGACATTAATGGAGGTGACTTGATGGCTTTTGGGGGGGGGATCAGCTAGAAGCCCCTGGATTCATATATTTCTCTTACTTGGTGAAACACAGATAAATCTTGGTGGCGGGTATCTGAAACAGTAAGACCATCTGAACCCTGGTGTCATGCCTCCAGAGAGGCATTGATAACATCCCTAGTTTTGCTTTCTATATCACCACAAACTCTGAAATATATTGCCTTTCCAGTTTTGTAAGGCTCCTTGAATTTAGACTTCATTTTATGATTGCCACCTCTATACAGTGATTAAAAACATGCAAAAAGGCTCTGCTGATGATCCTTAATTTTGCTTATTGAACTGTCAAAAGTTTGAAATAATTAAGGAACAAAAAGAAGATGCTTAAAATAATACAGGTGCAAAATCAAGCTTCCCAAGGGGTTTTCAACATAAGTCATCCTCATGAACTATGATTTAATCACCAAGTGCACCAACACTGCACATGAGCACATCTTCATCAGCTTTCTGAACGCTTCTGTTCCCTTCCAGATATTCAGATGTCTTCAATCACAAAGTCATTAATGACCTTCCCAGAATGGTATCTCCTTTTCCTGATAGTTTGCTTACTGACTTCGTTACTGAAAATAGGGTCATGTCCAGATATTATTTAACAGATCCAAGTCCTCATACTAAGCAGAGTGCCATCAACTTCCAGGGGAATTCATAGAATAAGACATTGTTGTTTCTGAGCAATTTTATCAATACTAGGGCTTTTTACTCCCCAAGCAGTTCACTACCAGTGCAAGATCAGGGAAAAATATTTCAATGCCATGGCACTTTGGGCTTTTCTGCCAAAAAGCTCAATCATAGGCTTTCTGCCTGTGATGGGGCTTTTCCTCAGCATCTTGTAGGAATGCTCAGAAGTTCAAGCATCTGCAAGCACATATTCATCTCTTCATGAGGCATGATTTGCATTGCACACCTCTTGCCATGCTTGCATATAAATTACACATTAGTGACATTAAAAGCTCATTCAGATCTAAACAGTTACACCTTAGCCAAAGCCATAATGAGCATAGTTCTTCAGACCAGTCTCTCCTCCTCCACTTTTCTCCTCAACCTGCTTGCTTCTAAATCACTTTGCCTAAAAAGACTTAACCTTTTCCCCACCCCCTTTCAGTCCCAGTTTCTGTCTTTGCAGGTTATAACTGTAAAGCTCTGAACACTGGAGACAGAGGCAAAATTGTCCAGAGCCTACTAGCTCAGGCTGTGGAGGTAGGATTTTTACAGGGACAGCAAAGACATCTCTCTTCCAAAGAGCAAGATGAAACTACTTGTTCTAAATATTGGGAGCAAAAGGATGGGTCAAATTAGACATTTTCATTTACTTAGCATAAGCAAACTTGTGTCTTTAACTAGTCTCCATCTTGGAAAAACCTAAATCATTCTAGCCAGTATTTTCAGACCTATATATTGTAAATTGGATGCTCAATATTCAACTTTCAGTCCAAATGGTTAATAGCTTGACAAATCTGTGATCAGCTGAGAAACAGAGCTTTGTAATAGATAGTGTCAGGCAATGACACTGGGGAAGTGCTAAAACCAGAAGTGGAAAATTAGTACAGCTGTTTTGGTGCTCTTGATCCCTGCCCAGTGCACTGCAAAGAGTGCTGTTCATGCAAGACAGGAACCAAGATAAGGTTAATCATCAGTGATTAGAATGCAAGAGGGAGAAGAGCAGTCAGATACTTGAACATACATGAAAGAGACCTCCCCCGTGAAGCCCCAGGTAAGGCACAGAGAGATGAGAGGAAGGAGGTCTTGCACCACCTTTCCCCCACCATGCTGCCAATGACTGGGCTTTCTGAGTCCCATTTTGGTGCGTAACTTTTCCAGATACTTTATAGGGATCCACAGCCTTCCCATTACAGGCCTAGTTCTAGCAAGTTAGGCAGTGTGGTGTGGAGACAGCCATAGCTGTAGTTCTGCACATACAAACAGGATGCCTCTTTATTCTCATTCCTAAGAGCACGGTATGGGACATGGGAGTAAAATGTATGCAACAAGTAAGGCCAAAACAATAAGTCTCAGCACGCCTATTTGGTGGTACAGCTGCTGTTCAGCAAGAAGGAATTGGAGGACAAAACCCACAGTCTTAGTCCAAGTCATTTCTAGCCCTGTTCTTACAGATGTGCCCATCCTGAGCACTATTGTGTCGGATTAATTCCTGGCTTCGTTTGCTTCCTACTTTTTGATTTGTAGCACTACAGAAACAGCGCTGACCATTGCAACAAGTTTAGGTTAGATCCCCTTTTCTACTTTCTTTAAATGGCTGAAAGTGACCCACAGATAAATCCACAGTCCATTGACCTTGAGTCTAAGTCTCCTGCTTAGCATTAAAGCTCCTAAAAATACGCACTCCTTTATATGTCTAAAATTCTGGAATCAGCTGAAGTAAATAGCATTACTCTGAGTCGGTCCCATTTGCAAATAAGAAAAAAAGTCTTGTAACTAATTAGTTCATTTTCCTAAAGTACTCATACCCATCTATAGTAATACTTTGGAATTAAAAGTCTGAAAATGCTAAGTGTTACCAACATAATGCAACAAACCCCCCACTGATATTCTCAAGGACATTTCCCAAACATTAAATTTATTTGTTGTCATAGATACACAGACACAAACATCAGTTACATTCAGGGACTTACACTTGCCAGCAGTTTATTATAATACAGCTCTACATGTTTTAAAGATCAGATTGGGCTTTTTCTGGAAAATGCTGCAGTAGTGTGCCCCATTCAATGAGTATGTTAGGTTGCAGTTGTCCCACACTGTACTTTCTTTATTCCTTTCTCAAGCAGAGTCCTAACACAGCAGACAGGATTTCTGAAGGCAGAAACGGACAAATGGGGTATTTAACAGTGATAACTGGGACCTGATTTTCACCTCAGAGCTGGTTTCTGTTCCAGTAATCCACCTAGATACCTACACTAGGCTTGGCCCAGAGGGGCCTGTTCTACCATCTGATCTATTCTTGGTTTGACCAGCATAGCATAATCCTAATCAATGAGAAGGGAAGAAGGGAATGAATCCCAAGAGGAAGAGGAAGATACCCAGCCCAGCTACTTTTTTCACTCCACTGTGACAGGGAGAGGTATCTTCTCCAGCAAGTTAATACAGAGCAGGTAAAAGAACCAATTTTCCCACTTCCCCATTTCCAACAAGCAAAGTGAATGAAGATCTGCTGGGATACAGGAACAAGAAACAAGCAGAGAAAAAAGAATCAGGAGTCCCACTGGTGCTTGGTAGAAGGACAGAGAGGCACTGAAGAGCCAGTGGCTGGCAGAGGAGAGGTGTTTGAGGGATATTCTGGGAAGAGAAAGACTAAGGAAAAGCTTAGAAGTAAGGAGAATAAAAATGAACATGAAGCACAGAGCAGTAGCTCCCAAGCTACAGCCCTTGCTCCACAGAATGATCTCTTTGGAGAAGCAAGCAGAGGAGGTAGAAGAGACATTTTCAGCCTTGGCTCTGTAGAATGCAAAGAAGAAAGGAGGCAAGTGGAGAAAAAAGAAAAGTGGCATGGACTGACACAAGCAGAGCAAAGGGGTAGCAGAAACAGTCACAAGGAGCTGGAGAGGCAGAATCAGAAGATGAGGGATGAAAGAGGCATATAACTGGAAAAAACCCCTTGTAAGTTACCAATTTGAAAAATAGGGACAGTTAGAACCAAAGACTGATAGAAAATATTGTGTCCAAGGCAAAGACAAAAGAGCAGTCCCCAAAAGTGTATGCCAGCAAGAAAGCTCAGGTGGATATATAAAAAAGATTATCAGGAAGAGAGATTTGACTATGGAGATGATGAAGGCATGCAAGTTATGGCTGGAAATGTGGCTGTGAATGACAGCCTGTTCTTTCTTACAAGAGAAGAGGGATATATTTAATTCTGAAATACGGTTTCACTGTTTTCACTGGCAGTTGGTTTTTCAGAGTTTACATACTGGGGACCACAGACCTCAATGATTCAGAGCATTGCAGCTTCAGTATGTCCACATGTTTATTTAACAAACTGTTGACAAGTTACTTAAGTGCTGAATTTCAAGTGAATTCCACACCCAGGAGATTTACATTATCTAGCAAAGAAAATTCAGGCTTACACCAGAAAGTGGTGCAACATCTACCACACTGCTGAGAGCACTTCGCCTCCAATCTCATTTCTCCTTGCCCTTCCTCGCCTGTACCTTAGACAAAACAGCTTTTCTCTTTTTGAGTCAAACATCAAATATGCCATTAGTCTCAAACTCATCTGCCCTAAAGTACCACTAAGGTTAGAGCACAGCTGCAGTGAAAGTGGGTTCTTAGGTGGTTAATAAAACATCCAGAGGCATTTAAATAGAATGAGCTTATGCCCTTCCATTTGGGCCATAACTCGAATTCCAGCAGGGTTAAGCAGAAATGCTGGGCAGTTGAGGGGGGAGGACACAGGCAGAAGCAGGTTATCCCATCAGCCTCTGGGTCCTCATAGTGGACTAGCTGGGACAGGCTCCAGGTGACAGCAGTACACTGACTGCAATCTCGGGCTTGACGAGCACATCAAGGGCACATAAGGCAAAGGCATATTTTTTTCCCCGAGCTGATTATTTCCCTTGAAAGCACCAGAATTCCCCTTTGTTAGGTGGGCAGTGTACTCCACAGTTAGGTAAGCATCTAGGTAAACTCTTCCCAATGCAAAGTTAGCATTAAAGTTGGTCCATCCATATCCTATACTTGGATTGAATCTCAGTGCTGAAAAGGTTTGAAGATAGTGTTTCTGTGGGCAGAGCAAGAACTTCCCTGAAACCTGAGTCTCATCCATTCCTTCCAGAGCCAATGTGTTTCAGTTTTACTAAGAATTTCAGCAGAGGGGAGATTAGTCAGACTCCATCAAGCAGGTTGTTTTTATTATCCAGGTCAGAGTCCAGGGCTTTTAAGTCATGCTGCATTTCAGTCCTGTGCAGATACAACAACAGAAAATCTAATTATTTATAGTAATTTACTTTAAACACATCCAGCAATTAGCATCACAAACTAGCTACATTTTGTCTGCTGTGTCGGGCATCCTTAAGACTTGTGCAAGAGCAGTATTAAGAGTTGCCATCCTAGGCTGAATAAGAGACATTTAACAGTGCATATAAGGGGGGTTGCTAGTTCTCCTTAGGCCCTACTTGTACAGAATAATTATATCAACATAATACCATTCAGTAAGATACTTTATCAAATACAATATTGTTTGACTTGGGCAAAGGGCATAGTACCAGAGAACTGGTTCAGTATTTAGTGAGTTATTTATGTAATACTAGGAAACTACATTACCCTTAACTAAAATCTGCTCAAATACTCTCCTTTCTGAGTGTCTTACCGACTCTGTAATCCTTTGGTGATTTGGAAAGGAAGTTTACTCTCTTGATTTGTATTCCTCATCACACAGGGAGACTGGCTCTTTCCTGCAGATTTTTCTGGAAAGCATCTAATCCAGCAACCAATTTTGAAGATACTGGTTTAAAGCATGGCTATAAGTTAAAGGCTGCAGTCTGTGTAGCTGCAGGAGTCCTCGAAGTATTCCAAGTCAAAATACAATTGCTCCAAGGGAGCAAATTCCAGAGCCGGAGCTCTGCCATCTTTCATATTGCATACATGTGCTTCCCATCATTGGCTCAGCTCTCATAGCTGCTTCAGAGGGGGTAATGCTATGCCCAAAATACATTTCACCTTCATCCTCTTCTGGGAAATCATGTATAATGCATGGTTTTATTTTTTATGTATTGCAAGGTTTGCAATTGGGGAGGCCTGGGAACTAGTGGGAGGGAAGGTGGGAGCAGCTGATTGTAGCCTCTCCCACGTATGTGCCTGTATTTCACTCCTGTCCAAACTTAATCTTTACATTCTTTGCCTGGGGGAGCTCTGCTATCCTATAATAAGGCCATTCCAGACAACTGATCCTCTATACAGGCCTGTGAAGCAATACATTCAGATCTCTAGTACTGAAAAAATACAAGAGAGCCCTAAGATTTAACGAGTAAACCTGCCCTTCAAGTCTCAACCTTCAAACTGCAATTCCCACACACCTTACCTATTACACCACTGTAGTAGAACAAAATTACTAATGTTGCTTCTACCAAGAGTGGGCTGCAGGCCCACCTCCAGATTCCCAGAGGACAGCCCCATACTTGTCCATGGGTCTTCAGCCAGCTGTCCACCTCTTCTGCCACGTTGCCCGCAACTCTCTGCAGCACTGGCCCCATCTACCAAAGAGATGCTTAAAAAGCATACTGTTAAGCCATCATGTAAACAAACAATAATTTTAAAAAGCTCAATTTTGTGTTTATAATTGATTAAATTTGAGTGCATCCCACTGTGAGTAGCACACGCAGAAGAACTGAGTCATTTAGAGAAGCAATGCCACAGTCCTACAAAAGGTATTCGATTCTTTATTAGTGTCTAAGATTGTCCACATCTTCAGCCAATTTAAGGAGGCTATAGATGATACACCAGAGACACACCAAACAGGTACAGAAATACAGTACTCCAATTTGTCTTTCACAAAGCTAAAAGGTGAGGGTTAATGAACTTGGCATCTCTAGGTATTGTAATGTGTTTCTTGGACTGCAGAGATGGCTGGGTTTTTCAGTTAACACTGCTGATAAACGAATGTTCTTAATACCAGCCTGACACTGGTTTCTAATTGGGCTCATCTGGAATGTTTCTCCTTGTTTTTTCTCGCACTTTTTAAAATTGATAAAGCAGAGATTCTAAATCATTTTTCTTGCTGCTGAGCTATGCAAACACCTCTAACTTTATATATAGATTCTCCACAACATTATTCAATATCAATCTCAGTTTTTTTCCTGGTTTTACACTCTGTATACACCTGATTATGATTTATTCAGATAAGGCTGCACAAGCCAATTGGGATGAACACTGAAAAATCAAGCACTGTGACTGGTTTCATATGCATGAAATTGCCTCAGCTTTATCATGAAATAGTTCATTTAAACACTCATGCAAACCACAGAGAAACGGTTCTCTTGAAGTGGACAAGAATATTAGCAGCAGTGAAATAGAGAGCAGCATATTCAGTTGCTGTCTTTAAAACTCAGGAACACACTATGTGCCATTTTCAGCTTCTTATTCCCCGCTGAAGTTTTTCTTTGGCATCACAAGTGCTTCTGAAGGAAGTACAGTCTTAGCTACAAGTAGTGCCATTAGCACAGCACTACAATATCGGTCCTAAATGAAGTAGCAAGCCACTCTCCCAAGCAGTAATGTGATGCCTGACAGATGCTGATTACACATTGTCCTTTACAAACGCTTAAAGTCAAATCATGGGCAGGCAGCAGGTCAGAGGCACAGTGATCCGTGAATGGGACAGCCATGATATAGTGGTTGAAGAGGACAGCATGCACATACAGATCATTTTCATCCAGAAAGGATAAAAAAACCAAGGCAAGTTAGAATTATGCTAGACTGGAGTATTTCTGCATTGATTTCATAGACGTAAGGCAGACTTAAGAGATCTAGCTACTGAAATGTGTCTGATGCCACCTTCAATATCACCTCACATTTACCCATCTCCATCACACTATGAAATGATGCAAGCAAGCAGTTACAAACCGGATAAAAATCACAGCATTTAACTGCACTTGCATCAAGTAGGCAGGGTTGTTTTAACCACCAGAACAGAAGGCTACATATTATTCTTACATGCCATGCTGTATTTATTCCAGTATATAAGTAAGAATAGATCAAAGCACAAGGCTTCTCTGTTCATTTTCAAGCTATTAGTCCCTGGTTTTCTGGACAGATATAAAGGGTGCATATGCTGCATAGCACGTTCAGGGAGTTTGACATGCCCCAAGTGTGTTGAATTTATTATCCATGCGCACAACTATCCATCCAACATACGAGCAATAGGTTCAGGGAGAGCGCAGTCATTTCAAAGAGTTTGATCAGCTAATACCACTAATACCCTTGAAATACTTCAAGTACCTTTCACAGTCAGGTGGTGGCAGAAGAAATACAGCATGTGCAAAACCACTTCAGAACAAGGAGGAGGGCGATGCCTTGAGAAAGCTGACACAGAGCTTGGGTGCCAGTGGCACTTTTCCAGATGGGTGACCTGTCCAGGGCACCATTTCTCAACCCTCCCCAAAGCATTATCTTCAGGTTAAAGTGATGGGCCATAACAAAACAATTGAAAGCAGCCATGCCCAGTTTACAATCATCTTTCCCTTCCATAGAGATGCATTTTTTTCTGCTGACACCTTGACTTATAAGAAGCAAAAGTGATTGCTCGAATGTCTCAAATTCTGTAAGACAAAATGCTCTCTATACTCCATTTCATTTCAAATCCCAGAGAAACTTGTGATGTTGGAGGGCAAGTTATTTCTTTTGGCTGGCCTTCCTACAAAAATCGCATGCTTTATTTTCCTCTTTACAGAATTCATATTGTGTTAATAAAGTACTGTTGATTCCCTCTGGCTAACTCTGCAGGAAAGCTATTCTCGCAAAGCTTCTAGACTGAGTTAAAGTAATAATGCTTAAAACTGGCCATAATTGTTTCAGTCTCTTAAGTTTAATACTAAGCACAGGAAATATTGCCAATTTGAGTCAGGATTCAACATTCTGTGAAGACAGGATAAGCTGACCAAAGGTAAGGAATTCAGTAAATGCTAGTGGAATTTGACCTGGCATTTCTTTGAGCCAGCTTCTGTATTTTTGACCTTGCTCTAAAGAGAATGAAAAGATACAAGAAAATCAAAACAGATGAGAGTTTAATGTGAGTTGTGCACTCCAGAGTACTCATTACTCCATCATCCAAGTCCCCCAGACATGATACTGGGCCCTGAGGGGAGTTCTACCTCCGCAGGAAGGATTGCTCAACACTCGCTCCTTATAGCCGGCTTGACAGGATCACATTCCTCGAAAGGCTGTAGACAGTCAACAGGAAGCTGACACTGGAAATAAGCCTGGGGTCAGGCTGCCTGTGAAGGAGGGGGAGCAGCCCTTCCCCTTTTGAGACAGCCCCTGGAGAGGGAGATAGCCTGCTTCACGGCTCTGGTAAACACAGGACGATGAACAAGTCCAAGAGAGGGAGACAGGCACTAAGTGTAGATCTAGAAAACAAAACATAGGTTCAGTGTTGTCTGTCACTATCTATTCTGTAGCTCTCAGACAAGCAAAAAGGCAGAATTTCTGGTTCTCTCAAGCCTGTTTCTGATAAGTAAAATTTTACCCCAACACAGGTACGTACAGTCAGTTTGATGAATTCCTCATTAACAATGGCAAGGCCAATGGCAGAAATACTGCAGACTAGAGGTTGCCACGTAACACCATGACATGTCCTGCTCTTAGCTCAGAAACCATTCCTTCCAAAGGCGGGATGGAATAACCAGCTGTCCTTAGGTCCACCAGGAAGTAGATGCTTTCACTGTTACTGCTGAGAGTCTTATACCAGGCTTACCATCAGGTCTGTTCAAGACTGTTCTCCATTGCAGGAGTCAAGTCAAAAGGCAGATTATAGGAATCTGCTTTCCAGTTCCTTTTATTTCCATTTCCATGCCATGGTGGGTAAATTTAATACTCATCTTCTCTAAGTTTTTCTAAGCTTTCAGTATGGGTTGGATGTTATTAGCTCTTGCAAAGGAGTTCAGTTAGGTAAGTCAGGATGTGATTTCTCCCAGTCCTGAGTTAATTCAGATTTGACCTCTGAGAAAAATTTGGCAACATTTTTTGAGTGTAGGGACATCCAAAATCAGGGCACTAGAACATTATGTGAGTGTTGATATTGCCAAATTTTTCCAATTATTTTTTTAATTTAAGCTAATATTAGAACTATAAATCTTTTTGTTTCTCCTTGACATTATTCATGCCTATGATGCCTTTTATTTTCTTTCCAAAACTTAGCAGTAATTTGCAGTGCTACCTTCCTATGTCTCTAATTCAATTCAAGGAGAAGAACCTATTGCCATCTTAAACTAGGAAGAATTTGTCAAAATGTTGAAGGTACCAATAGGTAAAAAAAATCCTGTCCCTTCTTTTTCCTGATGGTTTACAGAAGGAAGCAGGAGAACCAGGAGTCCTAGCAGAGAAAGCTCATGCCCAAGTCCCTGTGAAGGGGAACAGAGATTCCCTTTTTTCCAGTACATTAATTACCTGTCACAATCCTTAAAAGACCAGGAGGGTCCTTGAAAAAGTAAAATAGCTTTATGACAAAGCAGAACAGACTTTCAAAGAACTCAAGAAGCTTAACAACTCTACTGGGTCAGCCAAAGTTCTACCTTTCCTGGCCAATAATACTACATGTAATAAAGCTATCAGAGAGAATTACCGCATTCCACATGTAGGTCTGTCCCCTCCAACGACTGTTCCCAACTATTACTTGGCTTTGAAGCTCTCTTCTACCATTTCAGATCTAAGGCAGGCATTGGGTACCCAAAAGACCATCTATCGCTTGTAATTATGATAGTTACTGTAATACAGGATATCACCTTTCCCCACAAACCTTTCACACTCATTACTCCATGGGAATGTTTCCTCTTGCACATTGTTGGCCTCACAACACTTGATCTTAAATTTTTAAAGCCTCATATTTATCCAAAACAATAAAGTCTCCAATCCTCCAAACACTTCTCCCTGCAAGTCACTCCACTGAATTACTTCCATGCATAACAAGCAAATGCTTGGAGGATCAGGACCTTCGATAAAACATAAATTGCAATATGTCTGTGTCCAAACCCATTAAAGATCACAAGAAGCCTTTGGAAATTAATCTTGCTTTATAAATAATTCTGTATTTGCATAGGTTATTTTTTCTGGAAGTGATTTTCAAAGAGCTAAAGAAAGCACACACACAAAAGGAAAGAAAATGCCACAGAAAAGACACTTAAAATAAACTAACACTGCTATTTAAATAGTCTGAGATAACTCATATCAGGTGGGATTACAGAAATAGTCAAGGACTACAAAACAATGAGGGGTTTATTTCTTTAAAGGGTGTGTCCCCCCCCTTTGTTTTGTTCCTCTTCTTCACAGAGCACTCTCCTGTCCCTCCACCTAGAGCGTACAGCCATCATTCATGCCTTTTCTTCTGCACACAGCCCACATCCTTTCTTACACTGAAAAGAGTTAAATGCTCTTTTCCTCCAAAGAACAATTTTTTATTTTTCCTGACAAGGCCTTTTATGCAATTAGCTAGAGAAGCCATGGCCAAAGAGAAAGAATAACACATGTAAAATCATGCCAGAGAACAGAGTAGGTAGTAACTTGTTGAGTCTATTACCAGACAAAACATTTAAATCAATGGTGTGTTCTCATAAATCAACAACCATATTTAGCCTTAACTATAACCATCCCTGAGCAATGTGGAACAGAGAGAAAAGACATGAGAAAATATGGTGATGCTCCTGAAATGAGGAGGGGAGGAAACTGCAGATGAGATGAGCACAGTGTAGGGTCATGTCCCAGACAAGGAATTTATTTGATAGGCCAGAATTGAGGTGCCGCAGCATTTGGGGCTGAGCAGAGTCTTCAGCAGAGCTCGCCAGTCACAGACTCATACCAAGTCTGGTGGTGATTTGGAGATGTTAAAGAACCATTCGAACCTAGTTAAAACTTGGACATGTATGTGGGATGTGCACTAAAAGAAAAATAGAACCCAGAAGAAGAAGAGCCAGAAGTCTATGCTACATGATCAGAGACAAAAGAGTTTGCATTGCAGACCGTAAAAGATCATTCTTTTTCAATTATACTTGACAGATCTAAGTTATTATAAGAGGAGTAGGTTTGGAAAGGGGGAGAGCAGTTAACAGTGAACCAGAGAACAGAATGTAACTTGAGAATCAGCACAAAAATCTCATCGGATCCTTTTCTTTCTTAGCTGGGAGTGGAAGATCATTTCTTTTTACTCCTACATCTTTGTTCATCCCCTTAACTCTTCCGGTTGAGCTGGTTTGATTCAGATTTAGGGCCTCCATTCATTTTAATTAGATGGCTTTTCTATAAAGCTGTTTACCAAACCCATGCTATGCTCTCATTGACAGGATTTCACCGCTTCCCAGAAAAGCAATGGATTTCTCACGTACCAGTTTCTAAAGGTCCCTTCTTTAGCAATGTCCTTTACAACACATTTAGTAGTTCAAGCAGTGGCTCTGACCCAAAGAAAGATATTTGCCTCCCGTGAACTCTGGCACTCATTGGTTTGATTTGCAGCAGTGCAAGCAGAGCTCACAAACACAAGTTTCTGTTCAGTGGCCTGTGAATACACAACGGGGAGCAGGTCACCCACAGGAACCATCCTTAGCTCCTTGCCTGCAGACTGGGAAGCAACAGGCTTTGGGGTCCTTTGTCTGTAAGGGCTTCCCTAAGCTACTGCTGAAGTTTGTCTTCTGAGGTGGAGGTTTCCTCCTAGCCCTACCCTTCCATCTCACCTTATTTGCTTCTATGCAGCCACCGAGTCCAGTCCTACCAAGCAGCCATACTTTTTACAAATTTAATTTGTTCATTTAGGGAAATAGTTTTACTAGAACTGCATCCTCCATATGAAATCCCATAGAATTTGCTTCTGCTTTTGCTTGCAGTCCTTAACACATTGTCAGCACTCCCACTGAAGCAATCACATTGAAAATAAGAGTTGCTTCTTCCAGTTCTGGTATTTGCACATTTTTACGAGATACTGGAAAAGCACAACTGGATGTATTTTTCCCCCTGCAAATGATGAGGCAATAATATGCAACAGATTCATTGAGTTTTGACTTGCCTCAGAACCAGGTGTTTCTGACATGTACCATGTCTCAAATATATTACACACTCCAATACTCTTCTTATCAAGAGCTTAAAGCTTTTTACATTCTCCTCTCTCCATTAACATGCAACAAGACTTTCAGACTTCCCTGACCACCAGTTTAGTTTTTACATAGTGCTCCCTTTTAGTGACATGAAGAGAAAGCATTAAGGTGTGTGAAATTTATGGGTAATCTGTCAGCTAGATATAGTGACTGACATGCAAAGGAAGAGTCAAGGTACTATGAATGTCAAAAGTAAATGCTGGGCAGATTAGAGGAAATGCAGACCAAGTAGTTTTCTTTTTCTGCTCAACCAAGAGAGCAATCTAAATAACAAACACCAGTCTGAAATTCACACTCAAGTGATCTTCAATGGGCTGAAGCTTTACCACGACTGTAGTTGTAACTCAACTTTTGGAGTCAATGAGCAATGCAGTGCAAGTATAATGCTCTTTTACTCCCCAGTTCAGTTTTCAGGCTAGTTGCCGACTATAGGAACCTCTGCAGCTCCACCTTCTGTAAATCTTGGTTTACAAGGTGGTTGTGCCATTAGTGCCACATAGATGGAACCTAGAAGGACTTCCACCATAAAGCTATTCTCTACACTTCCAGCTAAACAAAAAGGCATGCTAGGCTTGAGTTTGGAGCAAGTTCTTGCATCATCTGGATTAATTTTCTTTCAGCATTATTGCCTTAGAACTGGCTCTAATCATGAATACTTCATTATTTCTAGGAAGTTTCAAAAGGGGAATGCAGTTTAAACAATTCTGAACAACTATTATTGTAAAGCAAGCTCAGAATCATTCTACATATTTGGGAGATCCTCCTAATTCAAGAGCTGTTCACTGCTCAGTGTGGGACATGCCTGGGGGAATCCTCTTGAACCATAGATGATGGATGGAACAAAGATATAAGAACATCCTTGGCTGTTCATGGAGTGCATGCTGGTTGCTCATTTTAGTCTGGTGTTTTGTTGTTATCAAAACAAGCTTATACAAAATAGTTTATATCCAGTTGAATCCAAATTAACATCTTATGACAAATGCATGAGACAACCCATTGTGATGGTTCTGAGTAGAATGCTGCCAAAAAGTGAATGGAAAAAGAAAATTGAGATTCATTACATTTAAAGTGGACTTTTGACCAGGAAGATCAATGACTGCATTTTTCTGTGCAGATTTACAGGCCAAATGAATCCCTGGTTTAACCTCTGAACTCAGAGGGATTCATAAAGAGGGGAATTGGTCTGTAAGGGTCATGCATGTGCATGCTTTCCAGGCATTACCAGACTAAAGTTGTAGTAATTTAAACCTAGAAGAGAAAGAGAAAAACCCACAAGAGGTCAGATAAGGAAATGAGACTTAAGAATATGGTTCCCTGACCATTGGACAGCAATTGATATGCTAAACAACGGTACACAGGAAAGGATGAAATCCAGAAAGAAAAAACAGATGTCCCTGAAGAAATAGCATGACTGAAACGTGTGGTAGCTATCTGCTCTCAAGGTCACTGATAACCATGGGAACTTACATTCTGCATTGCCTTCAACCAAAGACCGAGACAGCTGACTAGTTAGTAAATAGCTGGCACTTCTTCCACTTGTGTGAAGAGACTGGCATTACCTGCTCTTCACCTCAAGTTATTTTTCAACAGAAATGCTTGCTATAGCTGCTACAAAAGGACAATATGAGCCACGTCATCCCAAACAGCTACACCAGCTGTAAACTGAAAAAATCACACAGAAAATACAGATTATAAACAAACTGGAACCCACTTCCAAATTTCAGAATTTGATAGAATTTATACAGCATTCAGATATACACTCATCATTCATAGCCAAAGGGTAAATATTTCCATCTCCCAAGAGTTGTAAATAATTTAAAAGTTAAAAAGCTAATACAAATACCAAATGTAACGCTAATAAATATTGAAAGCTGGCACATATCATATTCAGTGGGCAGTGGACTCCTGATTCTTCACCCGCAGTGCTTACTGCCTTTCCTTCCTTCCAGCTGGCATTAGTAAAGTAGCAACAGCCTTAATATCAGATTTTGAGAAATTTGTTACTGTAAGCAAGACTTGTAGCAGCATTTAAAACAAAACTGCATTTTACATAAAATTGAGCTATTTTCTGGCTGTTTGTAAAAAATGAAACATGATCTAACATTAAATAAACCACATGATATAGGCTTTTGAGGCCAAAATCCCATTCTTACTAGATTTTTTAAAAAATACACTAACAATGACACCCCTTTGTTCGTGCAGACTGGTTTCTGGGAATGCAGTGACCAAAGTTTTGCATCTGTTTGCATATAGAACCAGTAATTGTTGAACATGCAAGTCAGAGCTTACAATCACAGATGAATGTTTGTTCTTTTGTAATTGGTATTACATTAATACTAGCTAGGAATCCAAATGCTACACATGGTACTGTAGAAACATAACAGATGCTCTGTTCCAAGGATCTCAGTTTAAAATTGATTCTGCTGCTTAACAGTAGACTAGGAAAGTCCCTTAAGGTACCAGTTGTTTTAAAAAAATGAAAGCAATTTTTATGAATCACATTGACCTTTTGGAGCTATTTTCTTCTCAAGGGAAATTTCATTTCACTTAGAGGAAACATTACCATTCTATTTGAAAGTAGCACAAGGATTTTTCTGAAGTGTCAGAATTTTCTTTAGAACAGAAAATCAGAAAACCTTCCTGATATTACCAAACAGATATATACTGATATAACCCAAAAAAGCTACAAAAGTGAAAGAAGTTGAAGAGTCCTGACAATATAAATGGTCTTTGGACTGTTGTTATTATTTATCTCTTTTAGGCTCTTTCTAAAATGTATGGAAGCACTCTGTTATCTGTGTCATCCATAAAACCTTACCACAGTCACTTATTGCCACCTCACCAGCTTCCATCACCACCTAATTGTGCAAGTACATTGAAAATTTTTGAGGGTGGGCATCCTCACACAGAAATACCATCTGGAATTTATAGATCAAAACCTGATTTAAATAATTTTTTTTAAAAAAAAAAAGCTGGATGTTGAAAACAGAACAGAGCAATAAACTTGAACACTTTAAGCGAAGCCTCTCATCAGTCTTAAGAAATTCCCTAAGAACTTTCAGTGTTTGATGAGCCATGGGGCAAGAGACATGTGTTGATGATGATTTTATTGAATTTACTGGACAAAGAGCTACTATCATAAGAAGCAATCCATCTCTCTGCTTTTGAACAGGAAGCGAGGGAGGGTATGCTTCCCCGCCATCTAACATCTTTGTCAACCAAATCAAAAACTGTGGATTTTAGTTCATTTTCCACTTTTGTTTTTCACACAGACATATCATAGGCAGGTTTCCTGACTATCCCACTGAAGAGGCTGGAGGTTCAATGGCTATGCTTTCTCAGAAGACTCCAGAGCAGGTATTGTCACTCCTCTAACAAAAAAGCTTAATGGGATTAAGGAAGGAATTACCACAAAACACATCTGTTTATTTAAAGTAGCAATTTTTCATAACAATGGCCTCTAGTACTCCAGGAACTTCTAGTTAAAAAGCTTTTTGCTTTGAGTGAAAGAATTGTGTTCTTCCAGGGTAAACCATGGAAGTCACATACCAAGATTTGTTCCCTATCAGGACGTGCAGCTGCTTAGTCATGGCAAAAGGTGCTCAGACACACAAGTTACGGACAAATAAATGTCTGAGGGAGCTAAGAGGGAAGGACTCGGCTACAGAGAGTTGTTCTCCTGCTGCAAAATCCATGTAGTTAGACTGGTGCTAGCTACCAGTAGAAATATATATTAAAGAGTTTAAAGAGTCTTGTTTTAAAACAGGCCCCCAAATCTACCCCAGAGGCTGAAATAGGTTCCAGTGTGTTTGCATTCAGTACCAGCAGAGTCTAGCAATAATTAGTTTTGTTTAAGCAGAGAAGAGTTTCTTATGCGGGCAGGCCTATGCCTTGATTTATTACCAAGGATCATTAAGTGAACCTGAACATTTAAGTGAAGGAAGTATTCTAGTTTATCTTATATATTCTTGTAGTGAATTCAGTTGTTTTTCCTGGTAAAATCCCTCTTCTGACTTCTCTGGCTAATAGAAGTGTCTGATAATCTCTTCCTCCAATCATCTGGGTGTCACACAGAGAAAGTGATTAAGACCAGTTGAAGAAGTGAAGGCAATGGTTGGCACTTGGGGACATTTCCACTCACCACAATGATCTTAGCAGGATAATGAGTTTGTTGAAGGAAATTATAAACAGGAAGCCCTGCACACAGGAGCAGGATTTGGCCCCTGAGTGAACTGGACATGGTGGCTACTAGTGGGCTAGGAAAACTGAACTGCCAAAACCTGACCTCTGTAGTCCTTAAAGTTCCCCTTTTGAGACTGTTGTGTTCATCAGCTGCCTCTGCAACTGATGATCTAAGACAGGTATGGTAAAAAAGTATTTTGGATTCAGTTCTTCCTGGAATCACAGGGAAAAGACTAGGGCATACTAGTAGTCTGTGTGGTTTAAGTGGATATAAATACAGACTAGCCCAGCATAAAGCACAGTACTCTAACCATTAGTTACTCTGCTTACAAAAGGCAATAAAACTACTAGAAACAGCTCTCCATGCCTCACTAAAACTGAGCTCAAGGCACACTCCTGGTTTTAGCCAAGTTCAGAGTATGCTGAGGTCAACCCTGCTGGCCTCTGTATCTAAGCCACTCTTGTTCAGTCCCAGAGTGAAGGAGACTCGTCGGTTAAGTTTTCAGCTTCTAAAGTAGAAACACATGCCAGAGTCAAGAAGGCTTTGTTGGCTGCTCTGAGCAGCAGGGGACCCACCCAGTAAGTATGGCTTATTGCTGGAGAAGGCTTTAGGGAACATGATGCTAATTAGACATGCTACCAACAAGGATAAACACAACTCAAAGAAAACGTTACAAGAAATTACACTGAGCAAAACTGGATATGGTAGTAGATTCTGGAAAAATACATTCTTCCTGTCCTACTCCCAGCTTTGAATTCTCTCCTTCAGCTATTTTGCTGTGTTTTCTGGGCATCTGCTTCCTTTTTGCATTAAAAAAAAAAAAAAAAAAAAAAGAGCCAAAAGTCTAGAGAGATTTCTTTTTCCTGACAAAAGAAAAATACCTGGAAGAAAAAGAAAAAAGGAACTAGATTTCCAGCAATTTTCACTATCAATTAACTGATTTTCAAATATTTTCAGGCCCATTTTTCCTTCCTTTTTGGCCAACACAACCAAGAGCAGAATGTATTTCACACAACCTTCACAGATAATCAGGATGCAGTTAGCAAAAGAAAGTTCAGTATGCTCATGATTTTACCTGAATGTCAGACAGGTAAAATATTTTTTGTTCATCTGAGTCAGCCTGCATATTAAAAATCCCTAAGGCAACTGGTTTTGTTCCACACTGGTCTACTGGGCAACATAGTAAATGAAATCCTGGCCCCATTGAAGTTAATGGGGGTTTTGTCCTTGACTTCAGGGGAGACAGGATTTCACCTCTTGTATATATTACCTTCTGTGAATGGGTTGGTTACTCCCAAGTTAAACTCCATGAAAAATCAAGACTGAACTGTATTTAAAAAGTGAGCATTTTATAAGACTTAGGTAAAGACACTTTGGGGAAAATAAAATACAAATTAATCACTTCACGAACCATTGCTGCATTATTATACATTCTATATTTCTTTATCCTTTGACAACTCTGACCTTACTTGACTTTGTAATGTAGCTGGACTTCTGCACAAACTGCTTTCATGACATTTTACAAATACCTTTCAAAAGATATACCAAAGAGATCCTGATGCAAAGTACTTAATAGGTTAGTCAGAAAAATATGTACTGTCTCTTGACTGAAAAGAGGCTTTTCTTTAGTTTACATACTCTGCGAGAGAAATTTAAGATTCTGAGACATCAGTGTGATCTCCCTGCATCTCTTCCAGATGTCTATCCCTAATGGTTTTTTACATTTTGCTCTAAAGATCATCATCAGATGTGACAATTTTTAACTTTGCCCTTATACTGCTGCCAGCAAAATTATGATCTCTTCCTGTAGTTCGTTAAGTCTCGTCACCGTGAAAATAAGCCAAGAAAGTTGCCATTTAGCAGGCACATTCCCCCTCTCTCAACTACCCCTCATTTCCAATAT
This sequence comes from Athene noctua, assembly GCF_965140245.1. Lineage (NCBI taxonomy): Eukaryota > Metazoa > Chordata > Aves > Strigiformes > Strigidae > Athene > Athene noctua. The sequence goes on along the minus strand of NC_134043.1, from coordinate 29,253,025 downwards.
TAAAATAACTTATCAGAAAAAAAAAATGCTTTTACTTAGAAAGATTTTGGTCGTACATTCAATTGCTGCATGGAGAACAAAGTTGTTTCTGCATTACTGTAATCACAGTATCTGTTCCAGCAGCATCTAGAGGAGTGAGAAAAAGTATGTGTTAGCTGCTGTGCAAACATATGCTCCTGATCTTCACTTGGCACTCTGTGCAATACTATACTGCTAATTAGTATTCATTATTACCCACAGCTAAAGATCTCCATGAATCCCAGTAATCAGTTTGATTGTAAATGACAGTGCAAGAGATCCCCAATAGTTAGCTAAAATTTATTAGTAACAGTGACTGTTTTCCAGGTAGGGACAGTAAAATGCTATTATGCAGTCAAGTACTGCAATATTCACACACACAAATATAATATCTTACTTTTACCAAATGAATGTATCACAAGTAGCTTTAAATGTCATAGAAGGACTCAGTTTGCAAATATGCTTTTAATCTGACAGCAAGTATACCATGAGTACTTTTCAGTCATGGAAGCTGATGCCTGCAATTCTGCTCAACTTTATTTCCTCTGTTCCTCACTATTCTGGATGCTTCTTTTAGAAATTATCAGGCAGGATTTTCACAAGTGCTAAATGCACAGTGCCATCAGTCGGGACTAGGCACCTCAAAGCCTTAAAATATCCTGATTATTTCAAGTTAATCATACAGGAGACAGAAATGGTACTCAGTCTGCTAGGCTACACAGTGAGCAGATGCATTCGCTGCAAAGAAGCTATTCAGCAGGTAGACTCATAGGCCAGCAGCTCTCCACTACCTCTGATTGTGATCGCTGTTGGCTGAAGTCAGTAGTCTAGGTTGTATACCTAAAGGCAGGCAATATCAAAAACCCCTTTTCATCTCTACCACCCACCTTCCCTAAAAAAATAAATATCTACTAACAGATTTTTCATAAACACATTCAATGGAGACTAAAGTTTTGAAATGTTTGCCAGAAAACAAACACAAGAGTGAATTAAACTGCATTTGGGCAGCATCTGCCAGATGGCAAAAGACTAGAGCACATATCAGTTGTGGACTAAAATGCATGGCTATTAAAACAGAAAGCTGTGAAATCCCACCCAAAATTTTTTATTCCTTCCTGCAAGAAACAGATCACTGAGGTTGTTTTTAAGGGCTTAAGCTTTGCTTACAGGTGCATACCCAAAAATACCTTGCCAGGAGAACACTGTTATTAAAGCTACACAGATTCACAAATGCCTGTGAGAGGGAATGAATCCAAAACACTGGCCCTCAGCTAGCTAGATGGGACAGAGTCCCAGGCCCACCATAATGAAAAATAACATTTCTAACTGGCAAAAATGAGTATCACCTTACAGAAATAATCAGCCTGTAGAAGGAGTTTTAATTAAGTGTCTTCAAGCTAGGGGGGCAGGATAGGGGTAAGCACATTTGCAGCATATTTCATGTTCTATACAAGTGATGCAAATGGGCAGCCCGGTGTTTGGCAGGCTACTCCGGGACAGGGCGATGGCATCTTTCCCCATCTCAAATCATCCTGTTTTCTTCAAGAAACGTTTTTTGGTCTTAGATTTCAAAATAGCTTCTTCTTGTAGAGTTAATACTCAAAGAGAGCACATTTTCTCTCCAGGAACATTAGGCTATGTGCATATAAAGTGTTTCTGTTTAAAATGGTGTTAGAGTCAGAATTACAAGGCTCTGAGGCCAACTCTCAGCCACTGCAACTGGAGATCCAGTATTCCCAAACTCGCTCTATCCCTCCATTTCATTTATGCCCACACCACTAATAAAGACAACAAGTTCAAGTAAGGTCTTGTTTCAAGGGATGAGGGAAGGGCTTGTTCCTGAGGAAGAAACATTTACCTCAAGTATCAGCTTGCCTGAACCAACTGTCTCATCCCACGTAGTGGGTTACAAGGCGAGTGGATCTTTTGAATACCTCGTGCAGGTGGAAGAGCCGGTCTCTGCTCGGCAGAGCCGCAGGGCAGGCCCCATCACCACGATGACTCAGAGGAACTATTGTGCTGGTGACTTTATTAACTGATCACTTTAGTGAGTGAATGGAGACAATTTGTCAACAATCAACTGAAAACCATCGGAATAAGGGCACTTTGGTGATGAGACTCTTTTCCTAATAACCCATCAATGATCAACCAATCACAATTCAACTCCTACAAAGCGTATAGACATGAATATATATATATACAGACATGAGAGAGGAAAGAGGAAGAGGAGGAGGGGATAGGAAAAGGGGAAATCACAACCCTTGGATCCCACGTTGTCACAGAGTAGCCACCTTGGTTGTGGGTTGACAGACACACGTGGGGTATTGTCTTTATATAGTCTTTCTTATGCATGCACAGTAGGTTGTTCCAGAAGTTCTAATTTTCTCTGGCTTGTACCTGTGCAGTGAGGCAAGTTCTGTCTCTGGGCAACAACAGGAGGGAGGGGCAGATAAACAGCCCACTGCCCCACCTCTGCAGAGCTCGCTCCACTTCTCCCCCACAGGGCATCCCACTCGAGTTGTTGGAGACATGCTCTTTACGAACAGTTCGTGATATCAACACCAAGCTTTCTATGGCTGACAACAGAACATAAGTGAGTCCCACTGGTAGCTGAAGATTTTCATATACTTGGCTCACATAAACTTGACATCAGGCATTTCCATTCATAGGCTGCACTCTTGTTTTAGTGCCCCTCTTTCCCAAAAATTGGGATCTGCACTGCAGGAGTTTGGAAACACACTTGAACTGATGTATGAATAGAAAAGTCAATTTGACTTTTGTGGGATATCAGTTTAGAGGAAAATGTCTTTTCAGCCATGAAAGAAAATGTTACTGGAGAAGAGTCATCACTAGCACAACAGGAGTCTTACATCAAGACTAGGGGAAAAAAAAATAAAAATGTTTTCCTCAATATTAAGAGTTTTATAAGTGCTTTAAGCATAATTTTTTTAAAAAAACCCAAAAACCTAGCAAGAAAAGGGAAGTCTAAAATAATTTAGGAGGACGTTGGCTTTTCTTTCCACTATGAAGTTTTCTTCAGGGGAAAAAAACCCTATATTATAATGTGGGTGAATTGCTTAGTATCTCAAACTAACCTTTGCTTGCCCTTCCCTTTCTTTACTCCTCTTTTGTCATATTCCTCAGGCATCTTCTTGTAGCTGGAGAGGAAATTGTTCTGTACACAAGAGTACTAGCCATTCAAGGCTTAATACACAGCTAGCTCCACTCCCAGTCCTCTGCAATTATGGAGCTGTTTAGAGCAGAGGTGAAAGCAGAGCTAGAGAGCCTGCACCGAAAGAGTATAGAAGAGAAGGTGTATCTGACATGGTAAAGGAAAAATTATGTTTGCTCTGTCATTCTCTTTTGGGAAGCAGAGAGCCACTTCAGAAAAGTCAAGCTCCACACGCTGATGGCGTTACCAGCTGCATGGCTTTGGAGCATTTCACCAAAACTTGGCATCTCAGACAACATATATGTTGCCAAGGCATCCAGGAGGGAGACTGTACAGGCACTGTTTGGGTGCATTCAGCCCCTGCCCGCAGGCACTGTGCATGTTTCTGGATGTGGCTTCCCTTGTTACTGTACATTTCATTCAGTGCTAACTGCAAGCACCATTTTTCTGTTCCCCTTACAAGCAGTTAAAGACTTAGTGCCATAGCTCATACTGCAGTTCTGAAAATATTAAACACCACAACTTTTTTTCTTGCCACCTTACAAAACAAACGAAGGTAAGATAGATGGATAAGGACAGTTCAACAATTCAGTCCCATTGTAGCAGGTTCATGAGAACAGAAACTCTGTGTAACCCCTTTCAGTATCAGTCATCTGTATAAAAACATGAAAGCTAATAATTCCAATCAGTCTGGATATACTTAAAATATCAGCAGTATAACTCAGAAACACTGCTTTAAAATTAAAACCTTTTGTCAATCGTGTGCTTACAGGTATCCTGCTGGATAAACCCACCCCTGATGTGCTGGAAACTGTTATGGTTGCCCTTTGGTAGGCAGTCAGAGCAGAGGGTGGAGGTAGAGGTGACAAGGTTGGATTTCAGACAGGGTACTAGCACTACAGTAAAGGATACACTTTGAGTGGCTCTGTTGGTTTTGGATACAACAGGTCTGCTGGGACACTAAAAACCTATTTTGAACTCTAGTCAATCTGTTAATCTGTCCCAGGGAATGAAATGCTTCACTGCTTATCACCGCAAGACATGACTGAACGGTGCTTGGGGTTTCAATTACCATATTTAATTAAATGTAAGATACCGCAATGCTTGGGGAAATCCACTAATGAAATTTCACTGGCTGCAAAGCATAGCCCTTGTCATTGTCCCCTTCCACTGCCCAATCTTCAATGCATTAAAAGGCATTCTTTAGTAAACAAATATTTTTACTGTTACAGGAAACGTGTCCTACAATTGGAAATGTTTTATTTTCTACTCTTTCATGGTACTACCAATATTAATGGTCCATTAATAAACTTCAATGGCCACAGATTTTCTGATTTACACTGAATAAGTAAAAGATCTTAGAATTCCTCTCAGGGACAAGAGAGCACAATGAAAGATGCCTGGGAACAAGAGAACGTTAGTAAAAGCAAATTTCACCCTCTGCCTTTTTCAGATAATAAAGTATAAATGGCCAGGAACTAAAGTTATGGAAATTGATGTAGCTGTACCCAGTTATCAGCTGCTACTAGCTTGCAGGGATAAAGATGCTGGGCTATCTGTGTATATCTGTCAGTTTGTGTCACAATATCTCTATTGAATCTCTCTCACCCACTAGAACAATTTCAGTCTTTAGCCACATATTGAAATTAGACACACCTCAGGGTAATCTCTCAGAATCCATCTCTATAAAATCCATCTGCCTTGGAAACACTAAGACAAATTCATAATCTGAGTCCAAGTCCAGAGGGATCTTTAAGTTGTATGTCATTAGGATATTGTGCTTCTGGGTGGTTTCAGGAACTGGTCTTACTCCATAACAGCCCTCACAGTTTGGGATTTAGAAATCACCTCTTTCCCAAAGATATATTGGGATAGTCAGCATCTATGCTCAGGTTTGCAGGTGGGAGTGCTCTCAGCATAAATTTAAAGGACTTGTCTGTAATGGTCAGCTGCTCTGGAGTTCACAGAGGGCTACCAAACAGTGTACTGGATATTGTGTTTCCCCAATACTGAAAAGCTGAAAGCAAGGGAGGAAAAATACACAGCAGTTTATAACTCTTACAGCACATATCTAACACATCTCACACATGAAAACATTTGACCAGCTCTTCACATTCCTTCCTGTCTCTTTCAGGTTGCTTTGGAACTGGCTGCCAAAAAGGAGATGGCTTTACAGAAAAAAGCCCAAAAGGGGAAAAAAGAAAAAGAAGAGAAGGAAAAAAACAAAAGAAAAACCCCACAGAAATCTGGAACTAAAGTAAGGCTTCCTGCAGTGAAAACAGTTAACAGTTTGTGAAACCAGAACCAGAGTCCAGCCTATTCTGCCACGTGTGGGCAGAGGCTATTAGTTGACGTTAGAGTGGTCACCAAGGATTCAGGCTTGGGTTCAGAAGACACAGGAACTGCCTGAGGTCATTCCCTCTCAGCCTTCCGATTACCTTGATTCTGGGGAACTGAATTTTACCTCTCATATCTTAGGTATGACCATTTTCGTGGTCATGACTCAGCTCAGTGGGAAGAGCTTATGTAGGTGCAGACTGCCAGAGACACAGATGAAGGGAAAAATATACTTTATGGCTTTGACATTGTTGCCAAGACAGTGTGCATGCACTCTTCAAAGCACTGTTGCTTTTTTTTGTGAAGATAACAAAATGATGCCCAGCTATCTAACCAAGCATTTCCACTTTTAATGTGGGGCACTGAGAAGTTGGTGACTATCACCCCTTCACACAAGAACTAGGAAACAAGAACCTTAGTCTCACTCAGATACCCACCCCAGAGCTTGTGTGGATTTCAAAAACTAATTTATAAGTACAGTTCTGTATTTGACAGCTGCGTCTTCTGTACTACAAGCCAATATTTTGTAAGCCTGTGAATGGCCGTTGTGCATTTTCAGTCCACATTCTTAGGGTGTGTACTATTTTTTTGCCTTAAGTCACAGCCGACACCACTTAATGTATTATATACTCCCTGAAATCTTTGATGTGCTAAGATCTGGTTTCACAGAAGGTATGTTTCCAAATTATTTCAGGAGAAACTTCACTGAGGATAACACCTGTGTAACAGTGCAATGACCAGAGGGCATCTTCAAAAGCAAGCTATGCAACAAAAATTGTAGGCTTTTGCTGAAGCAGCAACTTTTGTTTCTCATTTACTTTGTAGTATAAACAAAGTTGAAATAATATATATATTTTTTTAATAAGGGTCATTAATCTCTCACTGAGTATGTGGAGGAGAAGGGTGAGTGTTCTGGTGCAAAGCTTACTCCTCATTCCAGATTTTACACAAATTAATTTTAAGTCCTAACCCTGGAACAGCCATCTAACAAAAAAGATGGTTGTTTTGGACAAGATCCATTAATCTGGCCAAAGCTCTCATAACAGGAACCTAAACTACATGAATTTAGGAAGCATCAGTCTATTTAATTAGGAGGTAGATATCAGACTGTTAACTTGTAACTTAAATAACATCTTTGCTCTTGAAAATTTGGGTCATACAAAACAGTGTTTGGGGTTTTGGGGCTGTGTCTTTTCCCCTCTGTAAATGAAAATGCACAGCAGGCTGAAGGAGCAGCATATATAAATGTGTTTTCCAAACTCTTTAAGCTTGATCTTGCATTGCCAACTAGGACAGGTAGTGGCTGCTCCTGTGCAAACAGGAGATTTTTAAAGTTTTGGTCACACAGTCATCTGTCATCTGGGTGACACTATCACAGCATTTTAGTGAAGGCATCATACTCTAAGCAGTGGAAGGTGATCACTTGCACTACTTCATTGTATCTTAGTGGCAGAGCAGAGCCAGCCTGGGGGAGCTACAGGGAAGAAAGAAGGGTAGTATCTGCAGACCTAAGCCAGATAATACTGATACCGAGTTGTTTGTTGTCCATAAGACTTCTGGTGACTTGTACTAGTGCCAGGTTGAGCTCTGTGGGACCACTTCATGGTGTAACCCCTTAAATCAGCACATGCACCGCAGAACTCGATGGGAAAGATCAAAGTACATGTATGAAGGCAAAAAACCTTAGAAAAGCTTTTGAAATTAGAGACTCTAAAGACCACTGTCATTTACAGTTATAGAATCCTGTAGCATCTCAGACAGTCCAGTTCTTTTTGGAAGCATTCAGGAGCGTGTCGCCTAATGGCTTTCTGTAGCTTTGCCCTTGTCCTCGTTCTTTCCCTACTCAGCTGAACCAGAACAAAGCCCTGTGATCCCCAGAACACCAGCAATGGAAAAGGCTATTACAGACTCTTCAGTCTAAGTCAAAGTGAGACACTGATGTTCAGGCACACTAAAAATGCCAAATCCAACCCAAGGTTCTGATACTGGATGGCAACTCACTCATCTGATTAAAAACCTGACTTTCACAGTATAAATCTGACTCCTTGTTGTTTGTGCACATTTTACTATGTAAGAACCAACAATACCAAAAATGAATCTCAATCCCCTCACAGTCTCTGCAAGGTTGTTTTGAAATGGGGTGAAATAACAATATAGAGCTCTGGGGCTTTATAACTTCACGTCGTTCTCATCTCTTCAGCCATCACAAGTCCTGTCAAGTAAGATTCTGAGCCATTATATCAGGTTCTCTATGGTTCATTGAGAAAGAACAAAGGGAACATTCTCTCCGAGGTTATAATACTGACAGGGGAAAAAAATAGTATCTAAGACCAGTTGAGAAGTATTTGGAAAAGTTCTAACAGCAGGACTCTTATTAAAATAAGTATAGGCTATAAGTCATAGTGATGCAAGCAGAAAAAAGCCCTGCTCCTAACTTCAGTTCTTAAAGAAAACAAGAGTTTGATCCCAGAAGGAAGTTTAAATGTTTCTGAAAAGCCTGATAGCAATCTTTAAAAAGGCATATTTGATATCAAAGTAACTTAGTTTTCTTTTCTCTATAAGGTGCTGATTTGATTTCCCATTGGGCACCTAAAAAAAAGAAAAAAACTAACTTCAGCACCGTGTGATCCCTCTTTTCAATAGCAGAACACATTAAACCAGGCTGTACTGCTTCCCCCAGTGACATGTTGCAACCTGTCTCACCAAACATGAGCAAGTCTGCGTGTACATCCCTAGATTTCATCCAGAAATGTTTTAACAGTGAGACACCTTTTGTCCTTAGTGAAACCCATTGGCAAAATCATAGCAAAAGCACACATCTGAGTCAATTCAAAATTTTCCCTGCTGTTGAATGAGAATCACCTAGTGTGGGCTAGGCTTTGGAAAACTTCAGAAATATATTAAAACTGTTATTTCCATATCTCTGCTTAGATTGAAATGTATATTGTTGGTTCAGAGTGCCTTAGTGCACTTAACACAGAACAAGCATGGAATCAATCAACTGAACGTAGAAAAATACATCAACTGACTTCAAAGGAAAAGAAGTTCTTCGTATTACATTGACTGTTACGCTGTTAATAGAGGCAAGAGAGAATACAGAACAGAGTTCTGCAACTGTCCTTTAGACACACAGTGGTTTTGGTTAAAATCAATGAAACTGACAACAATATTATTTACATCAGTGTATAAAATCACTGAAGCTAGTAATTAAAATGATTTATTGGCTTATTTATAACAAAAGAAACATTAATGTGTCCTATGCTATTAACAGGCTAATAATGAATAACCCATTTTTAGGCTGTTTTGGAGGGGAATTTTATTTTTTTTTTCAAATAGATCTAAGAGGAAATACTGATAATTACTAACATCATGTTTTAATCATTTCCTATAAAATATCATGGAAAAAATGTTAAAAGAATGGATTCTGCCTCTGCAAAAGATCCAAGGATAAGTCTCAAAATGCCACACCCTGCAAAAACTGTTACTATTAGAGTAACTGAGAATTTGAGCTCTGAGTGTCAAATCCTCAAACTCTTGCTTATATTTTACACAAACAGTTCTTGTTTACTCAAGAAACACCTGAATCTCTTTCAAATACATCTATAGAGCCTAGGGTAGAAGTGATAAATGTATTTAGGTTTTGCATGTCCTTCTGGACCCAAACTATAATTACTGTAATAACACTTTAATTAAAAACAGATATTTAATAATTCACATGACCTGGCTGCCACTGTATCTGCTGATAGCGGGTAGCAATGGCACCTAATTAGAAGCATATTCAAGGATTTTGTTTCATCTTACTTATTCTAAGAACTACACTTTATCTCATACTGATAACCAGTAGTTTACAGACTACGCATTGGTTAGCACAGTCTGATACAACTTGTGTTGTCTAGCATAAATCCACATTCACCTCCTCCCAAAGAGTTACCTAATTTCCCACTAATAACTATTACCTTATAGCATTTCGAGGATTTATGACTGATACAACATGAAGAAATTTTCATCATTTTATGACAAGTTTTTCCATCAGAAATACTGGTTCAGCAAAATTAAACTATTTCAGGAACATGTCAATGTCACTGAATTTACAGAGGAAAATGTCAAAATGTTTTGATAAAGTTGAAGCAAAATATTTTGTTTTGCAAGATACACCAAGATCACTATTTTTCTTTCTGATTACAGACTAAAATGAGGTTTCAACAGTTTTGAATTACCCACAAGTTGGGGATTTTTTATTTTTTTTTGGGGGGGGGGGGGGAAACAGTCCTACCGTAAGATTATTTTTTTAAATAGCAAAATAATTTCATTTACATGTTGCAAGTCTCCTACCTATATAACATGTTCAAACAAGCCTAACTTTAATTATTGTGACCATAGTAGGTCAACTGACGAACAGACACCCCTCTCTCTTCTCTCAATGGGATAAAACTTCCTTATAGCCTGCTAGAAAGATTTTTGTTGATGAGACAGTAGCATTTTATTCCTCAAATTAAAACAAATCTCTAAAAATCGAATGAAAATTACGACACTTTATTGTACTTGCAAAGGTTCTACATCTTAATATTCTGCTTTTTCTTTCCACCCCACCATGCCCCCCTGCTCCTCTAGGAAGAGGAAGAAGGCTGGAAAATGGCTCCCAGTAATTTCCTTTCAATAATGGAGGAAGGAAACAGTCGATACAAAGGTCAGTAGAAAAAGATAACAATTACAGCTGGAATGTTCTTCTAATTCAGCTTAATCTGAATGTCATTCCTATAAGGTCAAATAGTGCAGCTGCCCAAACTACAGAACATTATAGAAATGAGGACATTAGGTAAAAACGGTATTTAGGGAGGGAGTCTCTCAGTACCTCGAGTCTTCTTAGGACTCATCTATATAAGTGACAGTGGCCAAACTAAAACCAAATTGCTTTGATGTTCGTGCAGGGACTTTCTTGGGTTTTCTGAGGACAACAAAATGACAACTGAATAGCAAATAGTTTAGAAGCCCTATTCTGTAGATCAGGCTTCAGCATCAATGTTTTCATGCTCCTGGAAACTCTTTATCCTGTCTTCCTCTCATTCATGGAAAGTGTCCATAGATTCATCTACACAATCTACAGCTAGTCAAATTATTTTTGATTATGTTTTTCAGTAGGAGAATCATCTATTCAAGCAAAGGCACAAAAATGTTGCTGGACCATGAATACACTTCCTTCATTCAAAGTGTGTACAACTTAAACTCACAGCTAGGAGACTGGTCATTTCTTCACTTTGAGAAAGCATCCAAAAGTAGGGGGTTTGAAATTCTAAAAAGTGGTTTTCACAAAAGGACATCTTGCTCTTTTCCATATCTCTTCTACCCTCTTCTCTACACCTGATGATTTTGTCTATCTCTAAACACTTGTCTTCAGTGTGTGCCCTAGATACACAAGTGAGTTAGCAACTACTTGTGCTGGGCCTGGCAGTGAGCATGGAAGTCATGCACTTGCCTGAAATGGAAAGGAGCATCTGTCCCATCAACTGTAAGTGAGCGGCGTGATAGCACTCCAGTTTGGCTTGTCTGACCTTTGAAGTTCTCAGTTGTACAGTTTGTCTGATCAAAGCTTTCAGGGTTATTTTTGCTATATTTCATGCATATATTTAATTTCAAACAATTAAAAATTTTTGCTCCCTACTCTGCAGAGTTAGTGGCTTGCTAAAATTCCTCATATGAAAAGTGTCCATTATTCCCTCCTGCTGACAAATCACTGACATCAGGGTTTCTGCCTGATTCAGGTTGGCTGGAGAGAAAGAAGTATACAACTTACTTTCTAAATACACATCAGCACAGTTTTGCCTGATCTCTGACTTCTAGCAATTAGGATTTTCTTACACATTATAAATCATAAAGCAGTTTTATGACTAAAGAGGAGTTATTCATCCCAGACTTGAATGCAATGTCAGAACCCCATTAAAGTCAGCAAGAGTTTTAGATAAGGATCAAATTAATCTGTCCTTCTTTCCTTAACTGGCCAAGAACTTTACTTCTGCTCTTCTATGCACTTGGGACAAAATGGCACCTTGCAGCTGGAGACCAGCAATAGCAAGACCAGTGTTTCCCATCCAGCAAGTCCTGAGAGCCATAAAGGACCAGTGTAGAGGCCCTACCTGTTGTGAAGTAGCAAGAAGAGGGCGGGAGGGTTTCACATTGCTACATAGGCTTGGCAATATGCTCATCCAGCACTCTGCTAACAAGGAGGTGATGTAGTAGCTGCTTTCCAGTGCTCCCACAGTGCTGCTTGGATCCCCTGCTGAGGCTTTACAGTCTAACAGTCTTCGATATCATGCTGAACTGCAAATTCACGGATTCCTTGTATTTGTGCAAATAACTCTCCTCCAAGTTGTAGGCTGTACCCATATACTCTCCTCCGTGTTCGACTGTAACTTCCCACAGAGGGTTTAAACAATGCTTCCTGACATGGCAGTGGATGCCAGTGTTAGGAACAAAAACACTGCAGAGGTCAATAGGTTAGTTTAATTGGAACAGAAGCTCCCAAATTTTGCAACTATCTCAAGTAATAACAAGTCAGAAGGTTCATGAGAGGATGAAGGACATGTTTGCCACCAAACCGTATCTAAGCACCAGTACTGCCATTCCTAACAAGATACACCTGCTTTCAGCTCTGCAAGTATGTAACATATTGGGGTTATTCATCATAACTTTTAGCATGAAGGTGAGTGCTGAACTGGGGGTCTTGCGTTCCTGTGTATCTCATGAGGCCTCCCAGGGGCAACTCTGCAGCCCCATCAACTGTCTGTGGAACCTGTGTTCCTATTCAGGCACCTGAATTGGGATGCCTAAAGCCAGTCAGCATTGAGTACCTCCATCTCCCCATTATGTACTGGCAGCACTTGCAGGTACACTGCAATAATGTGCTCAGGTAGGTCAGGCACAGGCAGCATCCTTTTGTGATAGATAAAGACTCAAGCCTGGCATTCAGAGTTAAACACCAATGCTCATCACCAGCCCATCCTGCCAGAGCTGACAGCTACTCCTCTAGGTCTAAAAGCACATAAGAAGGAACCATTTTCTACACAGAGCACAACCAGAAATCCTCAGAGTGGAAAGAGCTCACTTGCAAGCTTCAAAGAATAGCTGAAGTTCTGTCTTATATGCTGTAAGTCTATAGCTGTTCAGTTGAATTTCATGTGGTTTTTTTTTCCTTCTAGTGAACAAAGTCTGTTCAACACCATATTTATTTTTAGTAAACAGCTGTTAATTCCTCCATGCAGCACAATTCCCTGCCTCATTCACAAGCACTTAGTGCTTTTTATTGCAGGACACTATCACAATACTACGTGGTGGTTGTTCAGAATAATTTTACTTTCAATCTGGCCATGGATAAGGTTCCTTTTTCAAGGCCTCCAGAATCAAATCTAGAACAACTTCTGACCAGAACAATGTAAGCAGTTTCTTGTTTTAATTTTATCCTGCTTTCATTTCAGTAGCAGAATTTTTTTTAGGAAAAAAGAGGTTTGAGTTTGGTCTTTCTACACCAGGAACTTTATTCTTATGTAGAAATAGCTCAGTTACTATAACAATTTGTACAGAAGTTCAAATTTATTAGTACATCTATCTTGAAAACATAATTGAAGTAGGGGAGCTTGATTAAGTTTATATCAGATGCCTACCATGGAATAAATTAAAGACCCTTATGAGTGTGTCTAAAGTTTACCTAAAACAACATTGTTTAGTAACACATACACCCCCAATACTTACCATTAAGAAAGTCATCCCATCTCCTGAATCTGGCTACTTTGTTCTTAGGTTACTTAAATATTTAAAAATATGTAGATCAGTTTTCACAAATATCTAAGCAGCATTTCAGTTACAGACTTTTCCACCCCAATTGGTTTTTTCTCCTCTACCAAGCTAGAACTACTACCTAAACTTCACTGGAATTCATGAAGATTTGTATTCTTCTAGAACTGTATGTGGCAGTTTTGCTAGTTGCTAAACTATCATACATTTGCCAAGCTCTACCTAAAACACTCACTTTATACACTGATGTTGAAAACAGCCAGTTTCTGTGTGACATCTACTTTTACACTGGAATAGCAAAAGTTTATGTGGAACAAATGTAAGCAGTCAGATTCATTACCTTCACCTTCCTGGGGTTTGTTTTTGCTGTACCCTGTGCTGTGAGGCAGCAATGTGCTATTCCCCCCACTATACAGACGGTGAGTTGATATTTATGACTTGCTCAGTGTTGCAGAGGATATTTGAGTTCAACCCAAATACTCCCTGGCCCAAACTTTAAGGTGTGGTGATACTATGTTTTTTTAACCAGGCATTAAAAGATTCAAATCCTTTTGCCAGGAGATTGAAAGTGGTAATTTTTAAAAAAGCTTCATGCGTCAGACAAATATATTTCAATTATTAGTCATAAGTTGTTTGCTGAAATTCAGGGGTATTGGAGTTACCTACGAGTCTTCAGAGTAAAATATAATGCTGTTGATGTTAGCAGTCATGTTAGTGGACTGGGCTGTCTTTTGAGTTCTGAGCTAGAGAGGTATGTGTATAAAATAATGCAAAGATAAGCATGCACTATTTTAGAAGAGGTGATATAAACCGCACTGCATACACACACGCACAAAAATAGCTCTCATTGCTGGAGGACCCTGTCTGTAACAAAACACCACTCTTTTGACCAGCCAGTGAAAACATAACTTCCTTAGCCTCCTGACCTTACTTTAAAAATAACTTTGAAATATTTTGTTGATCTATAAAAGAACAACATAGCATCTAACACCTATGAGTTATTGATCTCTTCTAAAATTAGGGACCTCTAACCTAGTGGCTAATATAGCACTCAGAAAACTCATTGCCAGGTAATATCAGAGGCAGCTGCCTAATTTGTGGGGACTGTCACTGGTTTGCCTGCAGTGGATATTAACCACTAATCAATTTACAAAATGACAATAAACAATTATGGAAAAAAAAAAAAAAGTAAAAATCTATGGATTCCTCAATGAAAAATAAATACCTAAAACCTAGTACTCCTGTGAAAACATAGCACTTGCAACCTGTTGACCCAGTGAGGAAAGCATTTAAAAATTCACATAACTCCCATATAACATCCCCTTTCCCCAAGGCTGAAATTCCAGGCTGGTAACCCTGGAGGAGGTACCTTCTAACTAGGGCAAATCAGCTTTCCCTCTTGAAATACTACGTGACATCTGTCATGCCATCTGATGACCCGCAAGTAATTTAAAGAAATTAATGTCTATACCTTTGAGTTTCTTTCCTCATTACCAAAAAATCCACTGCCCTTTTCCATCTCTACAGTTTTCAGTTATGAAATTAAGACTACTCACCTGCAAAAACTATTCCCTATGTGTAAAGCCACAAATACTCTGCACGTAATTGGACTCTGGAAATTTGTAGGGGATGGAAATAGCAGCCAGTATGATATTAACTCAACTAAAACTTGAATGATCTCCTATGGGTACTGTGAAAACCTTCTTGAATTTATAGTGCCTTCGAAATGGCAGTGGGTACAGGAAAGAGTACCCTGTACAAAACAGATTCATAAAGGAGCCTATGTCTTGAAGTGGAAAGCTGTCTTTTTAAATCATCTGGAAATTGAATTAGCACATACTGCTGGAGATTAGCTGTCATTTATAAAGATACTATCAGGGCTTGAAATGCAAGATATCAATTGTCTTCCTTCAAATTAGCTCAAAAATTGTAAAAAGAAGAGAGACATTTCCAATAAAAAAAGGCACCTTTTGCTAATAGCAGAGAATTCAGATATGTACTGAGCTTGCCAGACTTAATTTAGTTTTCTTTCTAAAGAACAAATTGCAGTTTGCTTCAACAAAAATAAAAAACTGCACCTCAGGATCATTAGCTACTTTATGATAAACAGGGGGTGGGTTTTTTGATCATCAGTTTTCACAAGCTTGCTTTGTTCCTGAAGTTAGGTCTCATTATTTATCCTTTACACAACACTAAGAACTAGAGGTGCTATATCAGGTGGGCCTTGTCTCTTTTTGGAAAAGACTTCGACTGCCTCTCAATTACTGCAGCGGGCTTAAAACTCCCCAAAGTTAAAACTCTGTGTGGCTGTATGTCACTTGTGGGTTGGATGCAGGTTATTGCTCTGTCACAGACTCCCTGTCCTCTCACACTCCCACATTTCCATGTTCTCTGTGAAGGCTTTTATGTCTATACCTACCCTGGCCCATATTTCAGTCTCATATGAATTACTACAAAGGCTAACTCACGAGGTTGCAGCAGCTTTAACTTAGCATTAGATAACTGATCAGGAGAGAACAAGGAAACTTCTTGGTTTAAACTAAACACCTTCCCTTGGTCCCCAAGCCTGCATTATGCCAGCCAAGAGACATGCATAGAGACCACACTCCTCAAGACAGGAGCCATCTTTGGGACTTCTTCATGGTAAAGATTTAAGCACTATGCTATTAAACAAAGAGAAGAAGAATGCCAACGTCAGGCACCATACAGTTCAGCCAATCCTGTACTACCTGCTCTTGAAGATGAACAACACTCCAGGTATTCAGTTTTACAACCAGAAAATGACAGCCTCCATATCCCATTATCCTCCTGAAATCTGATACCAATTTATAGTCCAAGGCAAAAAAAAAAGTTAACCTCAAGATTTACAGATCCTAACACAACACGGCTCTGAACTTGGTAAGGGTCCCTAGAGCCTGATACTTTCATACAGCTAATAATTTAATAAAAGCTGCCTACAACTACCTATTTTTGCCTCCAGAAGCAGATAGAGAAACCAATGGCTTCTGTAACTTTTTTTCCCCCCTTTCTTCTGTCTTTTGGATAACAGCCGTTTGGCAGAACAGAGATGAGGGATGGGATTTTCTCCAGGATCATGACCCAGAGCTGATCAAAGAAGAGAAACGGGAAGAAGTGGAGGAAGAGATCAGAGTGCAGGTGTGCTTACAATAGTAAGAGGACACTAATAATGTGCATTGCCTGTGTGTATTTCTCTACAGCTGTAAGAACTGGCCCTGGCATAGACCTTACCTCCTTCCAGACTCCCTACTATCTGTTCTTTGCTTTAACGCTTGTTTAGCTGAACATTTGTCTGAAGTGTGGTGGCAGAACAGAAGACTTAGAAAAATTCAACTGTGTTTGTCTGATTAGGTTGATGAATTGATGCAAAAGAAGCTGCAGAATCTCAGACTGGCTGTGGACGGAGAGAAGAGTGACAAACAGAAAAAAGGAAGAAAAAGTGAAAAGGTAATAGCAGCAAGTTGGGAGAATTCAGGGTAAATCTCCCTTCTCTGCCCAGATACCATGGTATTCAGTGCAAACCCTAGTCTATAGATACCAGGATCAAAATGTCCAGTCTAAACATTGGCTGAATCTCAATTCAGAGATGTTTTTTTCAGGGCCTTTTCCTTTAGCTGTTATTATTCCTTGCCCTTTATAAATGCTTAGGACAAGTTGAACTATTCCAGAGATAAATCATTAGAGGATGGATCAGATTTTCAAGAGGGATGCACACCCTCTTGAAATCCTCTGGTCCAGTCAAACAGGGAAATCCAAGGAATCCCTCTCTTTATTAATCTGAAGCTGTCACCTTACAGTTTTCCAAGATGGATCTGGGTGCCAGTAAGTTTTCCAGCTGCAGGCTGTTCTCCTCCTAAATGAGGACTGGTTAATGTGTTTCAAAACTGTACACCAAAAAAATTAACTTTGAATGTTTTGGTGTAACCTTTCATTTATCTCTAACAGCACATATATCACAGACAGGTACACATTGTTTAATTGTGTTACTACTTATTATTGAAGGGGTTGGGAACTTGCAATTAATCCAAGTTTATTTAAGTATATAAAATGAGACATACATTATTTTTAGTGTGTGTTACCCACTGAAACACAGCATGCATCACATTCACATCTAGTTTCACAGTATTACCATATGCAGAATTCCACAGTGTGGTTCCCCAAATTCCTTACCCATGCATCTAAACTATAGATCATGTCAGTGCAAAGTAACTCAAAGCTTACAGACCCTACCATTCAATCAGGACATCCACTTAAAATCCTCAAGGCAAATAGCCAACCCTAATCTCATATTGTATTTTATGTCTATATTCCATTTAGCATGCAAATGCTTGCTGTTGCAGTACTCTTTCACCTGACAAATGTACAGAGACAATTTAATAATGCAAGACTGGAGCGACTCTGAAAGCTGATACCAGTTGGATTGTTAAATCTGTTTCAAAAATAGGCTTAAGATATACAGACAAAATATTGCAACAATCTTCCCAAAGTTGCCATGGGCAGATGCGTTCAGGTCAGCTGGTCAAAACTCTGCTTCAAAATGTCACATTGGAATGACAAAGCTTTATGCTGGGGTGGGGTTTTTCTCCTTCAATATAGTGTTGGAAGGGTTTTGGGTGGAGGGAGGTTATTTAACTTTTGTTTTCCCAAGTTGTGCCAGTAGCCTGAGAGAATGAGGGAGGGAAGAAGAGAGGAAAGAAGTACTAATTAAATAATACAAGATCCCTAAAGATTTTCTCAGAAGAAAAACAGTTCTATTTTATGGGTGGGGAATGGAAGGAGGTATCCAGTTTTATCCAAAACATATCTTCCTTGTGCAGAACTTTTTGAAAAGTCCAATTGGTGTTGGCAAAGTCCTTTTCTAATTAGTGTTTGCATAAATATCTCAGTCCATAAACCAACACAGTGTGTACATACCTGTGCAGACAGAGTTCAGGTGTGCTTTATGAAAATCTGGCCTATATAACAAAAATAATAGGAGCTGGCAAGTTTTGGAAGCAGCTTATTAATTTGTTATTCAGCAAAAAGCCTCCAGTACTTCAAGGCATGTATTACCACATCCTAGGTCCCATATGTGTCGTGTCCCCCCCCCCCCCCCCCAAACTATGCAATGTGAAATAACAGCAGGTTCGGATTCTCATCGTAGCCATGAACACATCTGGAGCACGATGTAAAACTTTTTTTTTTCCACCCAAAAGGGATATTCTGCAAAGAAAAGCATTCTCAGAAGGATTCTACATTCTTCAGAAAAATCAAGCCTTTGTCTGCACTCTGTCAGTGGGGAATGGGTAGCAAGGGTAATTTTTTTAAGTTGAACTCTTAAAAATTGAATTTTCTGCCTAGGGGCAGTTACCCCAAATTCACAATGCCACATTTGGCCTCCTGTCAGTTGTAAGGAGGGTTTTCTTCTACATTCTTTGTAGGTAGACACCACAGTAGAACTGGGGCTTTTTTTGTTGTCAGGGAGAGTCGTTACCCAGGGGTGTTCAGGATAGATGTCCTCTGCCTTTTCAAGCACACCTTAGGATAAGTAGTTTACAACTTTTAAAAATTCCGTCAAATCCATATTAAAAACCCCAAACAAACCTGTCTTACCCACAGGAGGTAATTTGAGTATGAAACCCTGTTTGGAAGCCCCTTCTGTGGACGAATCGGCAAGAAAATTTTAGAATTGCACTCTAAAGGAAAAGCAGAAACTCCCTCCCAGTCAGTGTTTCACATGTCTCTAGTCTTAAATAAACAAAATTTAACAGCTCCAGGCATATCAGTAGGCCACTCCTTTATTTCCACGCACTGTACTTTCTAGGCTGAACTTTATCACTGACTCCCAAACCTTCAAATACCAGTTAATGCTAAAAGGTGACACTTAACCCTACGAAGAATTGCTCTTAATGCCCCTGAAGATAAAAAGCCCTTTTGCCACCTTTGTGGAAGAATCATCTGGAGTGGAAAGTCAAATTGCTCTTCCCATTACAAACAGGTCTTCAGACCAGTAAACTGGTCTGAAAAATACCTAAACTAATTAGATTGTGCCTCCCTGGAAGTGTTCAAGGCCAAGTTGGATGGGGCATTGAGCAACCTGATCTAGTGGAAGGTTTCCCTGCCCATGGCAGAAGGGTTGGAGCTAGATGATCTTTAAGGTCCCTTCCAACACGAATCTTTTTCTGATAATATGCAGCAAGCCACACTGCTGTCGTGTGAGGCACAGATCCTGTGCCTCTGTCCATGTTGGAAGCATCTAACACCACAGACTGTCCCACTATTATATGTCCTTATGGTCCAGCATTGATGGAGTATAGAGCACAAGAGTCCTTGTTAAGAGACACACTGTGCTGGATTCTGATTGTTTCAGATAGCTCTTGATCTGATGACTGTCACAGGGAGAGGGGATGAGGATACAACAGAAACAAAGGAACGTGGTTCAGCTCTGCTGCAAATTGCATTTTTCTTCACTGTGTGCAGTGGCAGCTTGTCATCCGCCCAGCCATGGATCAGCAAGCTGGTACTGTAAGAACCTGTGTAAAAACAGGCTAAGGAAAGATTTGAAGTGAGATTGCCTCCTCATGAGTTGTTTCCTAGACATTGATGTCTAGGAAAGCTGGCAAAGGGATGTCAGAAGGTATAAGTCCCCACTCAGCCTAGAGAAGGCTCTTATAAAGCACCTGAACTGAAAGAGAAAGGACTAGCATTTACCAAACTATTTGATTTCTAAAAAGTTGGTGGCATCCTCATGCCAGTGCAAACTTTTTAGTGAAATGTTGTTGTTCTGAGTACACCCCTTTCTGCTCACAGCCCAAGCTTCTGATTTGGGTGGCTCAACACAACCCACCAAGTATTTTTTCTAGATAGATGCCATGTACCCAACCATGGTACCTAGAGGGCTTACAGCCAAGGGTGTTTCTCTTGAGAATCAGCAGCCAAGTAAACCACCACAGACCTAACTTCTTTAAACTGGATTTCCACCCAACATAAGAGCTGACAGTTCTGCTCTCTGCATTTAGTGACCTGGAAGTTACATTTGAGTGCTTATCAGAGTACTTGTTATCAAGCCCATTGTACTGCTTTTCCTGCTCTGCTCCCCCAAGGATTTGTTTCCGGTCCCACTGCAGGTAAAGCGACCACACCCCCACACATAGACAAAGACATGGCCAGAATTCAGAAAAAAAAAAAGAAAGAGGGGACATGGGAACCTGAGTGTGTAAAAGTTGCTTCTGAAATAGGCCTTGCTTGCATCTCAACACAGCTTTAGATATCCCCTTTTTGATGCAGCCAGACAGAAACAAAGAAAACCACAAGAGGTTAACTATAGCAATAGCTATGACAAAAATATTGACATCAGTCTGAAGACTTGATAAGAGAAGAGCCATAGTGAATAAGGCCAGAAGACAGGCTGAGCCAGAATTGAGGAAAGGCTGGGTTTGAGGACAGTGATTAACAACCCATGTTGGACTTCTTGTAGCTGATGGAGATTAACACTCATAGCTCTCAGCCAGCTGTGGGGGCTGTAACCTCTTTGGATGCTATAGCTAAATCCAACAGGGATTACAGATCAGAGCCCCTCATTTAGCAAGAGCTTAATTATCAGTGGGAACATCTTTGTCTAAAGACTTTTTTAGTTCAAGGATCAGCGACTACTCTCTGTATCTTGGCATTGCCAGAAAAAGATTTCTCAACCTAGAGGAGGTACACACACAATGCAAATCTGCACTTACTCAGCCTCCCATCCAGGCATCACCCATGATCCAAAGAATCCACTCACTTCATAGACTGCTGCCTATACACTATCATTTCCCTTAAATCACAGGAGTACTTTCCTCTCGTTACTTTTCCACATAGTTGGTGGTAGTAGCTGCAGACAGCTGATAGCAGCAGGACTTGTGTCATCACAGCCAAAGGGTGACACAGATCCTTCAGTTCCAATGTGGAACAATTCTCTCAGTGAGACATTTTGGCTACCCTCTCCCTTCTGGTGCCAGAGACACTCTGCTCTGGAATCTGGTCTGAAATTAGGTCTGTGTTTGCTCATAGCAACCTCTACACTACTCAAACCATTTTCATGTGCCCACACAGTAAGACAAGATACCACACTGAGCATGGAAGGCAGTCTTCTGTCATCTGCCAACTAATAACTAATGCAGTTCACTACATGTGACTTATCAAAGCAGAAAATAACCAAGTAAATGGATGGCTACACAGAAGCTAGACTGACATTTCAGAGATAGAAACAAGGAGATTTCTGTTATAAATGATGAGCATGTTCACATTCATTAAACATTATCGTTTTCTAAATATAAGCAGTTCCCAATAAGACATTTTGGAGGAAAGCCATTGTCTACAATTCATATTTCCCCTTATCGCATCTCAGGGTTTGCCAAATTTCCCCATAAATGCTGATGTTAATTAGGAAAACACATTTTCCCCCCGCATAGTTCATTTTTGTTTTGCTCTTGAGTTACTTTATTGATGAAGCTGCCTTGAGGACAATACCAGTTGGCCAATAAATTCAACATATGCTTAGTGTCTTTACATAGGTAGAAATGAGCTTTTCTCCCCAGTCAGACCTCATGATATGTAATTTCTAGCTTGTTGGAAGAAAGGTTAAGAGACAAAGCTGGAGGAACAGCAGAAATAAACTGCTGACAGTCTCAGTATTTCCTCAGTTGTTAAAACAGCATGACATATGCTTTGTTCTTCCCATTCTTTTCCTTTAAAACAAAACCCCACTGGCATATTCTAACAAGTATTTGCTGCTAAGCTTATTTATGTAAAGAAATCTGAGGTGTAGTTCTGCAGATACAGAGTTATTTGCATTATTCTAATCCAAAACATAAAAACATCACCTTTTCCCAGTTAGCTTACCCATATAGTTCTGGCTTTAATTTACATTTTCATCTAGATTATCTCTGTTGTATTTTAAACAGTAACAGGTGATTGAACCATAGGTTATTTACATTGCGACTGTCCTTGAAAACTTACAGTTGATATATTTCTGAACATTACTGATCCATTCTAGAAAAAAGCCACCACAGCATTTTCCAAATGATTGGATAGGATTTTTTAACTGAACAACATAGCCTCTAGGGCTCTGCAGAAGTATTCGCTATTAAAAAAAATAAAGTAAATGACTGTATTCCCAGGAAAACGAATGTAAACTTTTGGAAAGAATAAGCTTTCTTGATCAACTAAGCATTTAAGCACATGCTTAAATTTAAGCCATTGAAGAAATCCCAGGGTGCACAAATGTCATGGTGTAAATAGTTCCACTGAAGTCATTCTAAAGTGCTTTGCAGAACTTAAGTATGGACACCAGTGGTAGGCACTAACATGGATTAATGATGCCTTCTCCACTATTAATTATCCCTAATCATATTTATGGCTTGTGAGCAGTTAATTAATGGAGGGGCTTGACATCACTGATTCACATCTTTCTTATTTATATTTTTCATGGGTTTTTTACAGTACGTAAAGAAACTAGTCACACAAGTCACAGTCTTCCCATAGTGAAAGTGTGGTGAAAATATCAAGAGAAGCACAGGTCATGTTTTTCTGACCTCTTCAAGCTTCTTCCCTGAGGTATTAGGAGAGAGATGGCAGAATGGTATTTAATGGTTAGGATACTAGCCAGAGACTCGGGAGGGTTGGTTTTGGGTCCTGGTCCAGCTGTAAGCACCCTGCGTGACCCTCAAGGAAGCTGCCTATATATTTTACCCCAATGTGGGAAAAAAAAAAAAAAAGCTTGAACAGTCTCTGGAGCAGTTACTTGGACCCCACACCCTTTTCCTCCCTGTTTACCTCTTGGGTAAGGGCCATGCCCACTCAACTACAGAGTCATGCTCCTAAAAGGAAGGAGAGAAGATTTTTCTCTTTGAGCAAATGACCCTGGGAATCTTTTATATACAGCCTACACTGGAAGAAGCAGGACTGATTGCTTGAAAGTACGGTGCTCTTGGGGAGGTGGCAGTTGCAGGTCAGGTGTACAGACTCCCTCAGCAGCTGTATTCTAGGAAAAGCAGAGCCACCAGGTTACTCCATGCAGAACCCAGTTCAAGGGCACCTGCCACAGGCTCTGCATGAGACTCGTAGGCTGGACACAGCTCTTCAGCCCAGGGGTGCTCCAGCTCTCCTGTGCCTTGGTGAGGCACGTACAGATGGGAACATCTGTGCTTTTATAAACAGGGACATGACTTCCTTCCCTCAGAGCATTCAAGGATATGATTTTTCCCTTTGGATTCTTTCAGTAACAAAGGCCACATTCAAACACTGAAACACTTCCTGTTCTGGCCCTCACTTTTCTTCAGTACATTCAAATATGTATATATCTGTACTAACGTCACTAATTCTTGCCTGGTTTTGTGGTCCTCAGAAAAAGAAGATGGTCATGAGGAAAAAGATACCTGAGATGGAGGAAGATCTAACTCCTGACAGGTAAAGAGAGAACTTGTTTACCTGAGATTCAGACAATGAGGCTGCATCTTCTTTGCATTAGATATGCTATTAACCTTTTTAGTTTTTTAATTACACAAGGAGCATCTCAACATTGCTACGCATACCAGCATCAAGAGCCCTACAATACATAAAACCTCTTTACTAACAGCTATAAAAAAAAAATCCATTCAAAGCCTAGATGCTTAAAAAAGTATTTTATAACCTCGGAGCACATACACTTTTGCTAAAACCTTTTTTGCATTCCCAGTGAAAGCTACAACCTGCCCACTGCCCCTACCTGGCCAATAGCTTCACAGCACCACAAATAACAGGGCAACAAAACACTGCTTTAATGCTACACAGCACAGACCTTGTTTTTCCCCATCTTCAAGAACAGATACAAATTAAGATCCCCATTCTGCAACAACACACCATTAGGGCCAGTCTCTACTAACTCCAGTCAGGTGAATTCCAGTTGCAAAGCTAAGCACATGTAACATTTAGGCAGGATATTGGACATGTTTGCCTCCTTCCCATCCTCTCCGCAGGTGCAGAGGCACCTGGCTGTTTTGTTGACTGCCAGATTTTTCCACCCCAGCTGAAGCTTGATAAGGGACACTGCAGACAGGCTTCTGTACTCTATAAATCACCCTTCACATCTGAGGTATAATGTACTTGTCATAAATCATCCTTATTTACCAATAAAAGTTCTGGCAGACCTGGCAATTTCTTGTGTACCTTTGCTCTTTGAAGCACCCTTATTTTATTTGGAAGATTTGAGAGGATTTCTTCTTTTGACATTACATTTTCAGTGGGATCATGGTGCATTCACTGATAATCCAGCCATTTTTCACCTGTACACATAACACAGACACCTACGCAGAGAGATCACCGCTAGGACTTGCTGACGCAGCAGCAGTGCAGGGCAGGAGCAGACCCAGTTCCCAAGAGAGCAGGGCTGGAGAACAGCTTGAAGACAAACACACTCAATCACTGCAGGAGAAAGCACAGAGGATTCACCCTACAAATCCATTTGTAAAAGACATGCATAGCAAGACCTGGACTAGATCATTTGGGTACTAGCACTACACAATCAGTCAGTGATGTCTTTACCTGCTTTAAAGTAAAAAAACCTCTTCAAGCAAATATTTAAAATAAATGCGTCATGGATTATGACAGAGCATGACCTCTCTTGCAAGAACAATGCCATGGTCTGTGCTTTTAAAATTACTCTTGCACATACATGCTTCTTTATATATAAACTTAGTACAACATACAGCCATTTAAGAACACAAGCTTTTTAGTAGCTGGTTTTTCATCAGAATTTATGTGGCATTTTGGCTCCATGCTTTGCTCTTCCCTGCTGAGCAGGAAAAGAGGAAGCATTTCAGAAATAACCAGGAGAAGAAGCCCAGGTTCATCTCTGTTTTGGTATGGTGGAGGGGGCACAGGGGGCTTTAGTCAACAAAGACCAATCACATCACGCTTACTTGGAGGAGACTCAGGGCATGCATCATTAAGCTTGCACAGTAAAAGTAATAAGACAGGAAAAGTAGAAGTCATGCTCCCAACAGAACCGTCAGGTTAGTCCCATTCTACCTTCTGCTGGTTTTATGACACATACTTAATACAAAAATCACTGATAATGAAAGCAAGAGTCATAGTGGCAAAATCAAAATTGTTGAAGGGGCATTAAATTTTGTATTTGCTTATTACCACTCCTGTATTAATTGTGCCACTAACACTGCATAAACATAAAACTTCCCAGCTGAAATGGAAAAAGGCTGCAGACCTCAAATTGTATATGTAGTTTTATTAGCCAGCTGAGAGTTGCTATTAAATATTTTTATTGTAGCCATACCAGAACGTCCAATTATGATAGGTGACAAAGATGAAAAGTGACAATGACAAAAAATGCTCAGATTTTGAAGGAAAAGGATGTGAAAAGTGCACAAACAGTGGAAGACCTAAAAAGGTTCAAATCAGTATTGTTTATACTAACAGTACAACAAGAATTTCCAACAGGCTTATTCATTTTATGTTATCCTTGAGACAGTATCAATCTGTAGAACCTAGTGCCAAAAATGCATTGAAATGAATACTTAGATAGAACTCTGAAAGAGAGGGTGTGGAGAACTTCCCATACCAACAGAAAAACAGATACAAATGGAAGTGTATTAAATCCTCAATTACTGGGAGCTATTTTCAGCCACGAAGAGAGATAGAAAGAAATCATTCCACTGGAAAAGTTATGCTGGTTTCCACTGTATGTTTTCCCCCCAGTCCCCCCTCAGCCAGCACAACCCTAACACTGCAGTAGGTAAACCACTGGTTGCTCTTGTCAAGTCATTCCCAGTATGTTCTTGATGAGATGAGGCTGTCTATTGCAAACAGAATACATTCCAAGAAGAATTAATGAATTAGTACTAATTGGAGAGCTAAGTGAATAGGTATAGTAGTGTTAGGGTTGCTATTATTGTATAATTTAAAAATAATTTCCCAGTAATTGATATTAATGAATGAGTCTATTACACAAGTCATAACTGATCTTGCATCACCTGGAAATGGGTAATGGAATTGGTGTGAGGGAGCCATGCAGTGTGTGAGGTAGTAAAAGAGATTCCTTACTATAATGCAGAAAACAGTATTTATTGATTTCATATTGATGGTACTAATCATCTTTACCTCTGAGCTACAAAACACATTTATAAAGCTGAGGAAACATAAATAACTCTCAAGCTAGTTCAGTTATTGAAGGACTGAGCTTTTACTTACAGTGCCCTAGAATTTCTGAGTGATGTCTCTTATCTGTAGGACCATCGATTCTCTGTACAGGGAACTAGCGGAAGAAGGATTACTAATAAAAGCCAAGACCGTGAATCTCTCCGATTATGTTGGTAAAGTACACATTTTACAGCTAATATGGCGTTTAATCTAACCAAACCTCCAGCCATTCAGTGTTCACTGACCCCTATTTCCAGTCAAGAGTGAGTTCAAGAGTAATTACACTTTCAGGACTTTAAAACTTGAATATCTAAACCCATGTATGCAAATCAAGTCTCTTTCTGCAGTGTTTAGTACCTTTCACTTCTGCTACTGAAACAGGACCTGTTTGTAAAGCTGGTGCTTAGCTCCAGGCACCAACACCTGGAAGCCTTGAATGTTTTTGTATGTCACATGCCACTCTGAGGTGAAACCAGGACATCCTTTAAGAGGCACTGGACAGACATTGGCAAGACAGTGCAAATCTATGAGACTAGGGGTCATAATCCCTCCAGAATATTTCCCAGAGAACAGCAAAATTCATACCTTCAGCATTTGTTCATTCAGCGAAGACTCACCCCCTTACCTCCACTTCCCTGACTGCCCATGAACTTTGAGCAGTGCTTTGAGGCATATCTGGCCTTTCATTTGAGTAAGTTGTGTCTCTACCTAGTTCTGCATTTCATAGTCCTGTTGTCCAGTGTCTGTTACCTGCAGCTGCAGTCAGACATGCTTGCCTATGTTCTACACAGGCCAAATGAAAAAAAGCCACATGCAGGCTGCACATGTCAGCACTATCTCCAAAAGCATTTGGTGACATACAGCAAAATCACAGAAACCTTAGCAGCAAAAACCTCGAGATTCAGTTGTTTCGAAGGCCACCATTATTTGAATTTGCAGACATCCAGAAGCCACAATGCCAGTGTCTGTTAGCGCAGTATGTGTCTGAGCCAGAAAAGCTAGATTGTTGTACATCACCTCTAAATGCCATGTTTATGCAAACTCTTAGAAGCACCAATTATTGCCTTCAGAGTCTTTGCCCACTCTGTTGGAAGGCTGAATTAACAAGTAATTCCATCCATTTTATTCTCATTAAAGATCATGAAGTAAAGTAATGGAAGATTTTCGCTATTCCTTCATTCACCAAACCAATACCTTCAAAGTTGCTTTTGTCCAAACGTTTCTTACCACAGATGTTTTTAAAGCACATCTTAGCCAGTAGATAATAATTAACAGCTGGTAACATCAAACTTTGAAACAGGCTCAGATGGCTTTGGGCCATCTTCCCTTGACCCTGAGGTTTGAAGCCTCGGCTCCTCTGCATCATAGAGCAACACAAGGACTGCTCCAAGTTACATTAGTAATATTCACTTCCCAGCAGCAGTAGATACTGGGCATAGAAGTGCAGAGCCTAGCAATATTCACCCGGCTGCCTACACTCGTGCCAGGTCTCTCCCATTTCCCAACACAAATGCTGACCCATGCAGGCAGCAAGGAGGTGGCCCAGACTGTCAAAGCCAGCTCTTCCCCAAACTCAGTCATGCTTCTGAGTTGCCAGAACAAGACACAGAAGGTATTTAAAGTTGGCCTAGGATCTGGATCTAGGCTTTTTTTTTTTTTTTTTTTTAAAATCCAAAAAACCCCCTCCCTCTAAGGGTCCAAGGACACAGTAAAAGCCTGCGGAAAAAGAAGTCCTCATCTGCACATTTCTTACAGGGCTGAAGCCTAAGGAAGGTCACTTACTTCCATTTACTGGGAAAAGGACAAAGTGGAATTGTGCTACACAGCAAGTAAAGGCACTGAAAATGTCCCCTCTCTATGACAAACCGACATCACTGAACTAATTTTCTTGGTGACCTTATCTAAATTAGTCAGAGAATATCCACTGTGATTTATGTTCAGTTGCAATTAAACCCTTTGATGCCTTCTAATTAAATCTGTGAAGATTAATTCCTATCCAGTTCTTTTGATTTCTCCTTAAATAAAAGATAAAACCTGAAATGAATTTTATTCTTCAGAGGGGATGGGGCAGTTGCACCGGGGCTTGTCTGCCTTTTTGCCCCCTAATTACAACTCCACTTTCTCTCTTAACCATTGCTAATTTACCTCTGCTCCAGAGAGCTCTAGTGCTCTCCCTTTTTATCTCCAATAAAACATAATATACTATTATTTTTCAATAATATTCACCATAATTACATTTAATTTATGCTAAAAATAATAATTGGCTGCATCATTACAACTAGTTTTCCTGATTGCGGCCCATCCTTCTGGATCTTTGTTCTCTAACATGTCTTGTATATGGACTTTGACAGGGCAAGCAATGTGATTATGGCTCTGTAACAAGAGCTGAGGCAAGATTAGATCGTTTCAGTTCATGTCAGTGACTCTTAGTTTTCTTGGATTGTTTTGTGGAGGTTTTTCTAAACCAAAAATGTGAACTGCAAAAAAGCAAAAAGCCCCACCAAATTAGGTGACACGCTTAAATGTCTCACATACTGAGAAGTCGAGATGTGATGCAGCCAGAGAAAAGCTTGTTAAAAATCTCTCTTCCCCCTTTTTGAAATCCTTTAGATAGAGCGTGGTTCACTGGGATTCCAGCCCTGCAAAATCCCAAATCTGGAAATCCTTTGCCAGCAGTGTGATTTATGGTACTACTAATGATTCTTCTCCACAAAGTTTCTTTAAAAGGTTACTCGAGACTGACTGCTCTGCTGAATGCCTTCCACAGTCTGGAAGGGAAAGTCCACAGTGTGTTTAACTTCATTTTCCTTTGCAGTTCACCTTTCAAATTTCTCAGGGCCACATTCCACAACAATATTGCCCTGTTTGAGTCCCTGTCCCTTGACAGTACTGGGTTGGCTGAGAGCACGTTATATTGGTATTCTATGGTAGTTTTTCATTACTTGAGTTATGCATTTTATAACAATGCACTGTCACATTTATTAAGCCCGTGCTTCCTCCCTACAGGCGAGTACAGCTATCTGGGGACCACACTTCGTCAGGCAGATACAGAGCCAATGCCCTCTCTTGCAGATGTCAGACAGCTAATAGCGCTCTATGGAATATTGCCATTAGGTAAGAGCGCAGCAAAAATTACTAGAGGGCAGAATACAATGGCTTTGCTTCCTGTCAGTAACATGCATTTTTACTGGCTTTGACAGGGCTTGATTAATCGTAATCTAAAGCATTTTGCAGTATAATTGTTTTTCAATTAAGCCTTCTGAGTGAAGACCATATCATTTTAATAGTGCATAAAGGAGCCTGCACATGCTATTGTCAAGTATTGCGTTTCCATACCATCTCTGTTTGCATGTTAACAGTTTGCGAATGGCAGCACATAAAAGGAAATCACTTGGGAAAGATAATAGCTAAAACAAGCTCCAGTGATCAAAATTAATCAAGTTAAGGGAAGGGCTAAGGTTGCAATTTACCTTTTACAAGCTGGCTAATGTTACTCAGCACTAAACAATGCAATCGTTTAAGGAATTAGTCTGAATACATTTTGTACATTAGAGAGAACACTTTTAAATGCCCTCGAAGTTTTAATGCCACACTTAGCCAATATCTAACAAGGCTTTGCTGGGTCATGTTGTTCGCTTTTAATGTAAAATCTATCCCATATTTTACTTGGGAACGACATTAAGTCAAACTCTAGTGATTGCAAGAAGTGCCTGTCTCAAGGGCCTCTGCTCATACTTTGCTTGCATCCTTTTCCATTCCTGATTGGATTTCAGGGAGATTTTAACAAGGCATATCCTCCCCCAGGCTGTGTCATTTTGTCTGCTGATCCCCTTTATAGGGCACAATAGCTGATGGTCTCCCTGCCTCCCATTCTGGCAAATGGAGCAAAGCTGACACAGAGCTTCTGCTTTTCTTGCACACCTTCCAGAAAGGCTGGTGCTCGGGCTCTTCTGCACTTACATGCTCTGTGGCTCTCCTCAGGCACTTCCTGGGTCCCCGTCCCCAAAGCAGGCTCGATGTGCACTACTGCACCAAGCTCTCTATGGCACAAGTCTGCTTCATACAGGTTTCAGGTAGAGAAGTCTGCTCCTGCTGCCCTACAGCTCAATCTGAAGTCAGGTTAACGAACAGGATGCTAGCAGCACCCGTGCCTTCAACCTAGATGGGGCTCTTCTCATCTCAGCTGGTTGTGGGTAAACCCTCAGGGGTTGGCTGCAAGTTTGACCGCAATCAGCTGAGAGAGCTTAGCAGTTATCCCTGTCTGCACTGATTGCAATGTGGTACTTCACATATCAGATAACTCCTCCAAGGTTATGTTTTAGCACCATCTAATCTAGTTAAATCAAGCCCCAAGACACCCCCCCAAGGCAAGAGGAAAGAGAAACCATAAATTTTCTGCCTTTTATGCAATTGGCTAAAAATCTAGGGAGAAGAGACCCTGGACTAGTTAAACAAACAGTATGTATTTACAA
Source organism: Athene noctua (assembly GCF_965140245.1). NCBI lineage: Eukaryota > Metazoa > Chordata > Aves > Strigiformes > Strigidae > Athene > Athene noctua. The sequence continues at coordinate 29,222,077 of NC_134043.1, read as the reverse complement.
TAGCCATTTGAAAAATGCCTTCAATTAAAAAAAAAAAAGATATTACATGAGCCGAAAAAAGGCACAGGAATGGTTTCACCTTTTAGGTGATATGTCATGGATGACATTTTACTTAATTGGCCTCAGAACTAGTTAATCATTATATAATTGTGTATGTGTAGAAGTGAAAGTTTTTCTCAAAATAGTCACCTGATGGCAAAGAAAGCTTCAGCTTAAATGGCATTGAGAAAATTATAAACAGCTGAAATGAGAAATAATAGTAGAAGATATACTTCATCTTTAACCACAGAGGAGTCTGCTGCTCCTCTCATAATAAATCTACGTGTAATAGTAATAGATTGGTATGGAACGACCAAATATTAATAAAGTCTGGGTGGCTGACAACTTCACTACATCCTGCACAGTGCTGAAATAATGGCATTCATCTTAGCACTCAGTCCATTGTCATTTATTTAGGACATTAAACCATTAGGACGCAGATAGGCAACCTGATTAGATTTGTTTTTAAATACTATTCTTGCCTAGCTGTCACCCTTAACCTGGAGAACTTTCCCAGGCTAAGCCACAGGCTCCCTCCACAGCCCATCACTTTTGGAGCTGGTTTCCCCCACAAGCCCCATAGCCTGATAGAACACCAGTCTCAAAGACCTTCAGAAGTAGTGGATGCTCACCAAGATCTTCAAATCTGATTTTGTAACCACCACCACTACTGACAGGATGTTTTTAGGCATCGAGACAGTGATGTTACTGGACTACCAGTGGGTATAGATATAGCATTTAACATTTCCTGCTTCTTCCATCTCTGGAGGTTCACCTGTGACAGTGACAGAGCTGCAGGGAAGACAAGTTCTATCACCATCAGCCACCTAAATCTCTCTGTGTAGTTCTGTTTTCACAATGCAGGCATTTCTGCTAGGCTTTCCCAGGTGATGGAGCATATTTCTTACAGCCCAAATTGAATTTACCTGGAGCAGCTCTAGAGACAGATTTAGAAATGCTGAGCAGTCACTGCTGGTGGCAGAGCAAGTGAAGCATAGCAACCCTGGTATTTGCATTTGCTCACCCAGATAAAATGAAGGGAACAGAAAAGGATCCTTCTTCTCCTAGCAGATATATTGTACCTGCTCTGCAACATGCAGCTGCCATGTTCCAGACTGGGGAATAACATTAGCTCTGCTGCACGTAAGCTAACACTACACTCAGCAGGCATGCATAGAGGCGATAACAGCAGCAAAGGATTTTGGCACAGAGCTAGCCTAAAGTGACAAACAGTCAGAGCCTCCAATACTCACTGAACAGCAATTACATTTAAGAGGAAAAATTACCTAGAAAAAGGGAGGTGCATGCAGAAGTTAAAGGAGAGAGAATAAAACACATGGTAACATCTGGTTTCAAAATTACTGACGGATGCAGCTCCAACAGATAGTCTCATTAGTTTGTTTTCTCTAAAGATGGGCAAGCTGGAAATTGTCGTTTCAGACAGGAGGAGGAAGGAACTCTGCTGGTCTCATGTGCAACATGAATTTATGCTGTTGTCCAGTTGCAGAAAGTGAGGGCCTACTCTGACAATAACGCAAAGCTTAAAGCCACAGGTACATCTCTAGCACTGCCTCTGCCTGACAGCTCAGGGAGGGAGGTGGCAGCTGCTGTGTAACTGAAGGCAAGTGTCCCTGTGCAAGGCTTGTCTGTACACATAGCCACCACCACCAGCTTCATTTCAGTGCTCTTACTGTGTGTCTCTCCTCAAAAATTTACCTATAAATTAATGTTCTTTTAGCTCACATAGATTTAGAGCTCAAATCTGCCCATCAGAAGGTGAAAAATAAGGGTAGTTGAGTCTTGTTAACAGGGATGTTAACTCAAACATGCTACGGCCACAACTCTGATTATACAGAAATGAACTCAAGAGCCATATTAAGGAAACAATTAATTCACATTATAAATTATTTACAGTGAAGAATCACCTTTATGGCAGACTTAAATGAAAGCAGTAATAGTGCCATATGACTTTTTAAAGGTTCCCAAACTGTCCATGAGAAGGCTCCTTTGGTGAAAGCCTTGTTACTAGCTGGACCTGCTGGAGTTGGAAAGAAAATGTTGGTCCATGCCATCTGCACAGAAACAGGAGCCAATCTCTTCAACTTATCTGCTTCCAACATTGCTGGGAAATATCCAGGCAAGAATGGTGTGCAAATGATGCTTCACATGGTTCTCAAGGTACTGTGTTTTGTGTACTTCTCTACAAAGCTGGTTCAGTTCATCACATCTTATGTGGAACAAATAGGGAATTGAATTGTAGTTCCTCCATACTGAGGAACATACACACCAGTCATATGAGAGCAAAGCTGCCCAGGGTTCAAAGAACTGCCAACCCACTTTGAAATTCCCTCCCTCCTTTCTAGTATTAAAAACCACTTGTTGACAGCCAGTGCAGTGCACCGTTGTAGAGGATCTAACGCCCCTTGAGAAAGCACTTGTAGGAGGCATATTTTTCGCATTAACATTTGTGAAAGCTTTGTGTTACCTTATATGAAAAACATCATAGACAGAGAAAATTCTGTTCTCTGTTTATATGCACATCAGTCAGGAATGCTTGCCATGCAGCATTTAATCAAATACTAGACTGGGGGTGGTCAACAATTTCCTCTCTGGGACTGTTGCTGTAAAACAACTCTCCCCTAAACTGCTCTTTGTTTACCTATCGGCAAGCTTTTCAAAAGAGGGAATCCTAGTTCAGGATTAAATTAACAGAAATGTATGAGAAGTCTGGAAATGAAAGTAGGCATATGAACTGTGAAGAACGTATCCCAAACCCTCTTCAGAAAAAAGACACAGTTCTGGGAGGATTTCTTCCACATTGTGAATCCTCAATGTTTTTGCTAAGGAAGGAAGCTGGTAAACATTTCCAGACAAAATACTCTTAGAAAAAACACAGCACATACACTAGAAAAAGACAGATAAAATATTTTTCCAGTGCTAGAGGCCTACTAAAAGACTGAATTCAAATTGGCTTTCCCTAGGATTTATCAGATGTGGTTTATTAAATCCAGTATTATAGCAGATTTCGTGGCAGGTGCCTCTATGCCCAGAAAAGACAGGTTTCACAGTTAAAAGCAAAGCAATCCCCAAGGACCCCATTTCTTGCTGGTCAGAGTAGTGCCTAAGGAAAAACGACAGTGCTGTGATCATGTACCTTTGATGACATAACACTAACACTGGGTCTAGCACTCCCTGACACAAGCTAGTGCCATTAGACTGAGTTACTACTACCTTCTCCTCCCTCCACTCCGCAATTTCACCCTTCTCCACTTAGTTTCGCTACCCTCATCAATGGCAAAGCACATTTCTGGCTGCAGGAACAGCGCGCACACACACACACACCATTTTTTCTATCATTTAGTCCCTGCTATAGCACAAGGCCTTTAAGTACAGGAGAAAGGAGGGCAGCCTTTTTACTTGTACAGAAGATTTCAGCTGAAGATATTGGGTTTTGTATACATGTGTATATATTATATACAATAACTGGAACATACATTAAAATGTGTGTGTCAGGTAAGATTGGCAGGAGATCTGCATGGATGAACAAGGAGCTCCTGGACAAGCTCAAACACAGAAGGAAAACCTACAGAGAGAAAAAGCAAGGACAGATAGCCTAGGAGGAATACAGAGAAGCTGCCCAAGCAGCCAGGGATCAGGTTAGGAAAGCCAAAGCCCTGATAAAACTAAATCTGGCCAAGGACATCAATGGCAACAACGACAGCAGCTTTTGCAGGTATGTCAGTGATAAAAGGAAGACTAGAGAAAATGTGGGCCCTCTCCGGAAGGAAAAGGGAGACTTGATCACCTGGGACATGGAGAAGGCTGAGGTACTCAACTTTTTTGCCTCAGTCTTCACCAACAAGGGCTCCAGCCACACCACCCAAGACACAGAAGGCAAAGGCAGGGATGGGGAGAAGGAAGAACTTCCCACTGTAGGAGAAGATCAGATTTGAGACCACCTATGGAGCATGAAGGTGCACAAGTCCATGGGATCTGATGAGATGCAGCTGTAGGTCCTGAGGGAACTGGCAGATGAGGTGGCTAAGCCATGATCCAGCACATTTGAGAAGTCATGGCAGTCTGGCAAAGTTCCTACTGACTGGGAAAAGAGTAATGTAATCCCCATTTTTAAGAAGGGAAATAAACAGGACCTAGGGAGGTCATGTGCCCAGTACAATCATGGAGCAGATTGTCCTGGAAAATATGCTAGGGCATATAGAAAATAAGAATGTGATCAGTGACAGCCAACATGGCTTCACAAAGGGCAAACTGTTCCCAATTTGTTGGCCTTCTACAATGGGGTTATAGTGCTGGTGGATAAGGAAAGAGCAACTGATATTATCTACCTGCACTTGTGCAAAGCTTTCGACACTGACCTACATGACATCCTGGTCTCCAAATTGGAGAGACATGGATCTGATGGATGGACCACTTGGTGGATAAAGAATTGGCTGAGTGGTCACGCTCAAAGAGTTGCAGTCAATGGCTCGATGTCCAAGTGGAGAGCAGTGACAAGTGCTGTTCCTCAGGGATCGGTGTTGGGACCGGAGCTGTTTAACATCATTGTTGATGACATGGACAGTGGGATAGAGGCACCCTCAGCAAGTTCAACAACACCGAGCTGTGTGGTGCAACCGACACACTGGAGGGAAGGGATGTGCCATCCAGAGGGACCTGGACAGGCTGGAGTGGGACCATGTGAACCTCATGGAGTTTAACAAGGCCAAGTGCAAGGTCCTGCACATGGTCAGGGCAATCCCAAGCACAAATACAGGCTGGGCGATGAGACACAATGGACTATGAGCCAGCAATGTGCACTCACAGCCCAGAAAGCCAACCGTGTCCTGGGCTGCATCAAGAGAAATGTGGCCAGCAGGGCAAGGGAGGGGATTCTCCACTTCTACTCCCTACCTGCAGTGCTGTGTCCAGCTCTGGGAGCACCAACACAACTAGGACACAAACCTGCTTGAGCATGTCCAGAGGAGGCCACGAGGATGATCAGGGGGCTGGAGCACCTCCCCTGTGAGGACAAGGCTGAGAGAGTTGGGGGTGTTCAACCTGGAGAAGAGAAGGCTCTGAGGAGACCTTATAGAGGCCTTCCAGTGCTGAAAGGGGCTACAGGAAAGGTGGGGAGGGACTTTTGATCAGGGGGTGTAGGGATAGGACGATGGGTAACAGTTTTAAACTGAAAGAAGGAGATTTGGATTAGAGAAAAGGAAGAAATTCTTCAGTTTGAGGCTGGTGAGGCACTGTAACAAGTTGCCCAGAGAAGTTTAAGGACAAGTTGAACATGAGCCAAAAGCATGTTCATGCAGCAAAAAGTCAAACACTGGCCTATATCAGCAAGAGTATAGCCAACCTCTTAAAGCAGTTATTCCTCATTATTTGGCACTTATAAGACTACAGCTGAACACTGTGTCCAGTATTGTGCTACCCTCTTACAAGACAGGCACAGCGGGGAGCCATGAAGATAAGGGGGTTGGAGTGCGTGAAATAACCTGAACAAGCCCAGTTGTTTCAGCCTGAGAGAAGGCTGGAGTGAGAGGGAGTCTAACTGCTGTTTTCAGGGGCTTCATGGGACAGTACAGAGCCAGACTTTTCCCAGAGGTGCACAGCAACAAGATAAGAAGCAACAGACACAAGTTGCAGCACGGGAAATAGTTTCACAGGGAAACAAAGTATAAGGAATCTTTTATATCCCGATTTTCAGGAATCTACTGTTACCCAAACTGAAGCAAACACAAGCAAAACAAATTCCTTGACAAGAGGAAGCTGAACACTGGTATTTGCCAAAAAAGTTTATTTTTCACTGTGGTAAAAAAAGTTTGCCATAAATATATTCTGATTATTGTAAGGCTGCAGTATACAGTGGCAGATATAGCAGACAAGCCATGAAAGCAAATGGCATCTTGCAGCTGACATTTAATCTTCACACCTCTCACCTTGTACACACCATAGTACACCTTGTTAAAGTGCCTCGTGTGCAGACAATCACTGAAAGATTCACCACATCTCCATAGTCAGACACTTTTTTGCATACAGCAACTGTGACTGTTGTTAAGCAAGCTTTCTACTCCAGCTTTCGAGAAGTGTCTTTATATAGAGTTAGTCAAGCAGAATGTAGACCTTCCACTTGTAGGTGAATGACAGGAAACATGACACTTTTTTTCTGTTATCTTATGATCCATGTAACCATCATTAAACACCAAGATTCCATAAATAAGAATTAATGGTGCTCTGTGGTAAAGGTGAAGTAACCTTGCACTTTCGATTACCTATCACATCTGCAAATGGAGTTTCTGTAATGAAAGGAAACTCTGGAGAGCATAAAATGACCATTAGGAAACTTTCCATCCATAACTGAGTGTTGGCTGCTGGCATTTGTTTCATGGGAGACACCCTAAACAAGTGAATAGCATTGGAAAAAATGAAACTTTAATTTGTTTCAGATGCAAGAGCCAAATTCTTTTTTTTCCCCCCCTCCCTGATTTTGGGGAGGAGACTTTCAAGAGACATACCAGCCCTGACCCGAAAGAGAGGCTTGTGTGTTACTCGAAGCAGGCATTTTAAGTGTCATACGGAGGAAATAACTTCTTATACCAGGACAGGAAAACACCAACGTTTCAATCTGCCTATTCAAAGGAAATGTAAGGAAGATTAATATCAAATAGGAAAACTGTTGGAAAAAAGCTACAAACACCAAGCCCAAGCACTTGTGCTCTCCACAGACACAGCAAAGCCTGCCAGGTCAGCTCTGCTCAGGAGTGAAGAGAGAGGATCTGTCTCTAATATAGAAGCACTATAACCCCAAAACAAAACTCATCCTTCAACCATGAATCAGAACTTGCTGGAATATTTCAATTAAGCCACATTTTCCATGTACTGAGCCAGTATGAACTCAGTGGAGTTTTCTGTCAGCTTGTACCAACTGATGGCTCTGCTCTCCTGTGTTCCCATCAGAGCACAAAACACAGCTGCAGTGCAACAGCTTATCTAAAAGATGCAAAGAAGGATAATGAAGAATGTGTAGAAACAGAAACAAATGCAGAAAGGACTGGGGAGAGAAGGTAGAATGCATGACTCTGCAACACAGAAGTGGGAAAATGCAGGTAGCTCATAAGGCTTAACTCTGAGGCAATAAAAATGACAAGCACTGGCCTTCCATTAGCAACCATAAGGCAGCCATCGGGTTAATCACTACCAGAGTGAGACAGCCCCTCTCAGGTCCTTTACCAGGGCTGCAGCAGCACACAGAAAGCACATTGTACAAAAAGCCACACATGGGAAAATGTTATTAGTGCAACACTGACCAGGCTAAAAGGTTGAGAAAGAGGTGGCCGGGAGGAAATACCAGCGGAGAAGTTGAGTTCAGTGTGTGCTGTGCAGCCATCTCCACTGAACACGGAGTTTTACAGAGCAGCAGGCTGCAGAAATATTTCAACACCATCACTGTTAGAGAACTCTGTTATCAGGCTATTTGGTTATGCTATTTAGCAAGTCAGAGGTGATCAGAAAAGTGTTATACCAAAAAAGGAAACCAATGGAATTTAAAATTATATAATCCCAGCATTTAGAGACAACATAATTTTAACATCTGTCAGGTTTTTTCCACTGAATCAAGTTCATTTATTTATAGCCACTGCTGTATTGTCTCTTCAGACATGTCATTTTTCTTGCAGTCTGAAGAACCAGGTACAGTTTACCCTAGTAAACCCTAGTTTTTGTGTATTTAGCGTTTCCATGGCACACAGGACTCTATTAGTTGAGACTTCAGAACAGTACAGTCAGCCTTTCTTCCAGGCATCCCAGAGCAGTTCTTTTCTCTTGGTGTAGTTCAACCTGCTAGAAGCCCAAACCCTTGAGGTGTTAAATGTCACCAGTGCTCAGCTATACAGTGTTATTTCTGTGACAAAGCAGTTTTACATTGTGTTACTCTAATGTCAAAAAATTAAATGCATCCTGTTGGAAGATAGTATTTATAGTTATTTTCTGTCTAAAAAACCGGAAAACAGCGACATCATCACTGTAGCACTGGAATATTTTCATGATGAGGCTCCCACAGATAAGGTCTAATCACAGGTTTCAGCATCTTGCTACTTTAGCTGCTGTGAAGCATTTCTGTGAATATAAACTACAGAGTATTGAGCAGTTTTCAACAACAACTTGAGCTTCCAGAAGAATCTTAGTCTTGGGCCTTTTAAAAAAATTCCAAAGCCTTCAATTTTTGAGGAGCCTTGTGCACATGTGCCCAGCAAGAATCAAGTTTCCGTATTTTCAAGTGTAACAATTTAACTGTTAAACTCTGTCTCTCAAGTTTGAAAAGTTTAACCCAAGGCTTTCAAAACTGGTGTTTGATCTTTGATGAATGTTGACAGACAGCAGGACGAGAAGGCTTTTTTCCATAATTATTTTCCCGAAGAGCAAATCAAGCCTCTGTGACCCACCAGAGTGGTTTGCAGCGCAGGTGGCTGCTGGCTCACTGCGGTATTAGAAGGGTTAAGGAGCCATCTGCTGGCAGCTCCAACAAATTGTTGAATGCAGCAAAGCTAATAAAATTTCAATTACAAATTAATTATGTACAGTGCATTTAATTATCCATGGATTCAAACTGTCCATAGATAATTCAAATGAAGCACTTTCACGGGGGATATACAGTCTGCTACGTATCTGCCAACAATTTAAATTAGATGCCAATGGATTCTGGGTGTCTGATCTGTCTTCAAAAATGAAACAGCCAGGCCCAAAAAGAGTGTGTTGAATTTGGTCATATTAATGTGTATGAACAGAAAAATATATGCAGGCCACTTTATACATTTAGATCATTGCCTCAAAACACAAAGCACAGGAAAGTACCTCTTTAAGGTAGAGCCAGAACTGAGGTTATTCATTGTATTTCCACTTACTCAGTGGGGAAATAAAGAGGACCAAAATGATGACAGGTGTGACAACAGTGGACATTCTTCCTTAAGAGTTAAAATGAAAGTATAGTCTGATTTAAAACTTAAGGCTCCATTTTAAGGGGCTGCTAACCACAGAAGCCATTGCTGAGCCAAGTGGGGGAGATCTGCACCTCCCTGACTGCAGTGGCCCCACTGAAAGGACAACATGGTTCCCTCTGAAGTATGCAAGCAGAGTTAAACCATTGCCAACAGCTTTTATGGCCTCTGTAACCTCCTCCACCCTTATTCCCCCTGTCACATCACACTGCATCATCAGACACAGGTATGGAGAACACATTGCAGAACAGATACACAACTCCCCAGACTTCATACAGCTGCATCACCTCACAAAGCAAAAATACCAGAACACAACTATTCTCCTTGCAAAGCAAACACACAGCACCTTTTTTGGCTGTAAACACAAATAAAGTGGGGAGAAAGCACCACAACAACAGCAAATCCCACACTGACAGTCTATCAGAATGGATACAGTCACACAGTCTGTAAACCTGAGTAGACAGCATGCCACCAGCCCAGTCCTCACTCAGGGGAAAGGCAGGCTTCAAGGGAAACAGTGTCACACTGCCTCATCTTCCTCCTGACATCCTCTCCAGGCACACAGAGCAGGAGCAAAAAATGGTTGTTATCTTATATTTCAGAAGGTAAAAGTCACCATCAGAAACATCAGAAAGCCCCAGCTGATAATCCATTCATTAACGATGCTGAGTTTGGTAAGGGTCTCTGAGTCAGAGTTTCTACACATCACAGTAGATTTCACAGCAGGTGCAAATGCAGTTCTTTAAGAAGCTGTATATTTCTTTTAGCAACTTAAACTACACCTATTTTTCTTTCTAAGTCTAATTTTACAAAGAATGTCACTTACCCCATCTCTGCTATATGACCATGCTACTACATTACTCTTCTTTCACCACTTGTCTCCAAGCCTGCATACAGACATCCAGGAGCTAACTGAATTCATCTGCAAGGGCAAATCAATAGGACTGACTTGCATTTTCTGCAGGTGTCTGAGCCCTTTACTAGCAGGATACTCAGCAGAAAATCCCCAAGTCTAAGACTACTGCAACAGCTCGGTTCAATGAAAGCCACAGGCTTTCCCTCTCAAATATACCTTGCAGTGTGTGCAGGCTTAAGACTATCTCTGAAAATAGGTAAATAGGAGAGATAAAAAAGCATCTGGCTTTAAAATGGCAGATATTATTGCTGTAGAATTTAAATCTGTAATTTATTCCAGTTTATATACTCAATACACTGCTGGACTGAGATGTTACTCTTTAAATTGTACATGCAGTTAAGCATTCACATAACTACATGGGTCCACACATCAGTTTCTGCAGGATTTTCATATTATCTTCCATATGATGTTTTTATTTTTAAAATCTTCATTACTAATGCTAAACATTGAGTTCCTGCCTTACAACAAAGGAAGAAGCTCTGTTTTCCTCAATGAAGCCGTTCTGAACTTGGGAGGTACCACTTGAAATATTCTAGGACTGACAAGTTACCACAAATAAAGTGTCATGTGCTGAAGATGGCATTGTTTCCACTTCACCCCATCAGCAGCACAGCGGAGCAAACAAGTTGAACAGCAGTCATCTACTGCTCTTTTCCCCTATCTTCAATCCATTTTTACTGTACAGACACACATGCTTGGTACTTTTGAAATACATCCATAAAAACGAACTGCAGTGCTTTGAAGAAAGATGTTCATGACTTCATTCTTCCTGCACTGGCTGTCAATCAGACACTGAGCTTATGATGTATACAACCTATTGATTTTGTAAGCTTCCTTCCTGGAAGCAGCAGTTTCAGCTGAGGGGGAAAAAAAAGGCAGGACAGAAGAATGCTGTCTCTCGTTACCCATGGACTCCAAGCCAATCACTTTTGTTGCTGAGCAAACTAGCACGGCTCTGAGAGCCGCTGGAAAGTGATTAAAATTTGGCAGCAGAATGTCTAAACCACTGGCGTTTCTATAGCAATAGGGAGAGTGCAAGATGTGAAAAAGCCTGTAGCATTGCTGCCATCCTGCTGTGAACCAGAGGTATAGTGCCTCTGACTTTGGAGCTGGAAAGCCCATTTGTATAGACACCCCCTGCTTCAAACTTAACAGGTTCCATTTTAATTCTTAGGCTAACTGCAAATTAAACACTATTTTGTAATTCAGAAGATCGCATATCAGCCTGTTTTGCTTAAATATTAATACCCTTGTTTCTCATGCAATAACCACCTCTTGCCTGTATTGCCTTCAGAAAAACAGGGGGGATCCTGCAGGCAAGAGCAGCCAGTCTAAAGCTGCTGGTGGTTGCCATTGAACTCCCAAGTCTAGGCTTCCTTTTGCAGAACTGCAACTGAATTTGGGTTGAGAAATGAAAGATAAGGATAGCAGTCAAAATGATCCAATTTGGGTTGGGTTCTTAATGTCAGATTTCTAACTAGAGAGAGCTTGGTTTTCCAAGGCTGTTGAGCAGAGCAAGTGCTATCCATGAGTGCTTAATGTTTCCAGAAAAAATTAAACCAGGCTGATTTTAACTGCTGAAATACAGATTTCAAAGCATAATTATAGGCACCCAGATATGAAATCATAACCGTTTTAATCAACTTCTTGCCTTTTCTCCCCCATTTTCTCTTAGGTGGCTAAGCAATTGCAGCCTTCAGTCGTGTGGATTGGAGACACAGAAAAAATATTTTCTAAAGCAGTGCCAAAGGCTGAAGAAGAGGTGAGTTGCTCCTTTTTTTATTTCAGTGCAGATAATTTATCCTGTTGCATTACAACCAACACAAAGGAACGAGTATATTTCTTAGCTTAGCACATACCAGTGTGACCAGACCTGCCAAAGCTTGTCTCACTAGCATTTTTTTCTTTTAAGAGAGTCTTATGACTTCTTAAGAGCCCCCAAGAGGTCACATTTCTCTCCTACACCTATACTTGCTTTATTTAAAAATAGTCCAGTCACTGCTTATCAGTGCACTGAAAAGTAGAAGAGAATAATGGAGAATTTCAAAGTATGAGGCAAGAAACTAAAAGTTAAGATGAGTTTAAATTGTTCAGCTCTATTAATTTGAGAAATTGGATGGAGCCAAAGTGAACAATAAAGTAACAAGAATAAATTTCCACTGTGAAAACAAAGAGCCTATGTTAAATAGTTATGTTTACAGGTTATTTTCTTTGTGTTCCCAGGAGTCCTTATTGCCATTGCTTCCATTCCTTCCTCTCTTCTGTAGCTTCTCCACTAGAAAGAAAATTAAAACACTGCCCAATAGGCACAACAGCTCAGCCACCACAGCAGAGGACAATTCACCCAAATCCTGATTAGATTCATGCTGCTTGAAAAATATTTTTAGAGCTCCATGTGAAAGATTAAAACTTTTTTCTTGAGGTGAGTCCTGTCACCTCAAATGATGCTGTTACTTCTGTGAGGACTGTATGAGCTAATGGGTGTGCAGTGGTTGATGCCCTGTAGCAGTACCCATACCAAAAGAGAACCTTTCTTTTGGTCTCAAACCTTGACAGCAAGTGCAGATGGGGATTAAAATTAAGACTAGGGGCCAAAGATTGCCTGGAATATTCATGATCTTTGTCTGCTTTGATACCCACCAATGTGGAAAAATTTCTCATCCTGCCCACCTCAGAGTTGGAGGTATCACCTCTGTCCCTGCTATCATATCCTAAGTCTTGCAGGCATTTAACACAAGGTCTCTTGTGTTCTTAGTGGTAGTAGATGGCTCCAGGCTTAAAGTAACTCATGTCCCACATAGTTCACAGCATAACCCATATTTGGAGCCAGAGAGCATGAAACAGGAGGGACAGGCAGTGATAACTGGCAATCTGGGGAGCCTTCCTTAGGAGCACTAGAATTTTAGAGAAGATGAACTAAGCTCAGCCCTCAGAAGACACGGTGAACGGAAGTCACTTTGCTCATCCTAGTGTGACATTTCTGGCACCATGATTGAGAATCTGGTAAAAAGCAGCCTCAAGTTCTTCAAATACCCACTAGAAAAGTAGTATCTGATAGTTAAACAAATAGGGATCACCTTCACAATTCACCCCACTTTTCTCCAACTCAAGTCCACATGGTGGCTGAAATCATAACTTACCTCTTCAACAGCCCTTCTTGCTACTGACACATTTCTTTCCAAGTGGAGGAGATATTATTAGCTTTCAGGACATATCCCCGAAACATGTGTGCTATGGACACACATTGGTTTCAAAGCATAACAGGAGCTGCTGACACATAAATGCCTGCCTGGCTTAGTAGGCTTAACATGAGTGGAGTGTTTAGCTTGGTCTCTGACACTGGTTCAGTCAACTTTTAAAATTAAGATTCCTACAAGCTGAGCAATGAACACTTGTTGTTAACCAACTCTAGATCAGCGGGAATCCATTAATATAATTTGTCACCCCAAAAAATTATGTCCCAAATGCAGGGGATAAATTAGGACTTACTTTCATGAGTAAGAGGCAAAATAGGAGTCAGGCAGTTGTTCTAAAAACTCTCTGCATCTCCTGATAGAGTCAGTTTTTCCAGAAGAAGAAAGCAAGCCCAGAAAACACCATGTCTCACTTGAAGCAACTATCAGCCTATCAGTCATTTCAGCAAGATAGGATTCCTCTACCCACCCACCTCCAGACCTACAGTAATTTGATAATTCTCACTTTCCTAGTAATATTGATGTCTCAAAACTTCTTGGAGAACAATTGTGTTTCCTTTCAGTATGAAGGAAAGCTTGAAGCCTATGGGTAGCAACAGATATATAAATCATGGAGAGTAATTTATCCAGCATAAAGTGTGCTAAAAACAAAGTAAATCCACGTTTTGGTCATTACTGTGACCAGATCTCCCTGACAGAGCAAAGGTGGCAAGGTTGGCTAAAACTTCCAAGGTAGATATGTAACAAAAAGCTTGTTTAATCATCAGAGAAGGGAAATTCATTACCAAAAGCTTCCCAGCAAGGGAATAGAAAAGTTAGGATAAGAACTTGTGATTTGAAGTCATGCCCTCAGACAGCAAACATACTGTTTGGGTGCAGACAGAGCAACATCCTTTCTTTCAGAGCAAGAGAAAAGCCAGAACTTCTCCTTTGCTCCAGGGCAGATATACTGTGGTTACAAGATGTGTTCTTTGAAAGTAAGTGCAGACATCCCACTCAGGGGACCATTGGGTGTATGGGCACAACAAAGAGGGAGTGAAAAGATGGCAGCTGGCACTGAGTAATGGCCACAGGAATAGTTCATCCAAGAGTAAAAGCATGAGCTAGATGCATTGTCCTGGCAAGCCACATGCTCATGCTCCAAAGTGGGACCTAAACCCCAGTGCTAAGACATGCTCAACTCATTGTCATAATTAAGCAATTGGCAGACTTAGGAAGCTGCCTAGTATGACTATGAGAATAAAAAGAATGAAGAAACAGATGTATTGTAATTAAGACAAGTTTAGCTAGAAAATAACTGTGACTACCCCAAGACTTTGGGGATTTCTTATTGATTTACCCTCCTCTGTAGCTTTCACTCCACAGAACAGAGTTTTGTCTCCTTTCTGTCAGCTGCCTGCTACTACAGACAACAGAAAAATCAGATCACAAAGATTGTACATACAGGTGTTTATTACTGCCTCTCAGCTGAGAGGGTTTTCAGGACATAGTCTCTTCCTTATTGACATTAAGGAAGACTGATCTGAAATTGAAGCTTGAGTTTCTCAGGCAGCTGTCTACTACAGCTAAAAAAAAAAAAAAATCACAAGTTGATCTAGAGAATAAAGTTTCCGTGTGAGTGTTGGTGACTTGATGTTAAGTCTCAATCATTTCTGAAAAGAGGTTTCCAAGACTTCTCTGATTCACTATCCTAACCCAGTTATTCACTCTAGATCTTTATTAACAGTAGAGTGATACCACAGCAATTTGATTAAGCTTCTTCAACCAATATTCACTTAAACATTATCAAACATAACTATCCAGTACGAGGTTTTGTTCAATACTCATCTGTTCTGTAAATATTTGTTATAAAGTCAAATAGTAAATTATTGCAAAGAAATGAATCCTGAGTTCGAAGACCTTGTGTTCTCAGGCTAGAGCCTTATCAAGCAAGAAATCACAGAAAAAATTAGGGAGTGTATTTTTTACATGTAAACCATAGGTAGGAGTTGGTAGATCATAACCTCCAAGACCTGGGAGGATTCCCCACCAGGTTACATACTCTGGCAATTTTTGTCTGTTAAGGTCCATCAAGTACTGGGGTCCAAGCAATATTTCTTCTCAAACTGGAAATCAGAATTTCCTTCTTTAAATGAGTGGTTTCCTTCCTGTTTTTCAATAACAGGACTAACAAATTAAACAGTGAAAGACACTAGTACAAACCCACAAATACATAAGCAGAAATCAAGTGTTTAAGTGACTTTCAGAAGACAGAAGCTTTCTACTTAGGTTGAGCATCTAAGTCTACTTATACTAAATGCAACTAGACTAAGAAAGCACAAAATCCTGTTGTATATAGAATGTCTGCAACTTAACCTTATTAACTAAACTGTCAGCACTGATAACAATTCTTTCCTCCTTGTAATTGCATGTTCACACTGAAGAAGAACCCAAAACAACTGGAAAAGTTCCTCCCCAAATTCCTCAAGGCTCTGAAAGCACAGGACAGAGTGCTGCTAGTGGGAACCACCAACCGTCCCTTTGATGCTAATCTTAAACCTTTCTGCAAAGTTTACCAAAAAATTATTCTGATTCCTAGGCCTGACTACGCTTCAAGATTTGGCAAGTATTTCAAGTCATCCCGATGATTACTACTGTTTAAAATCCATGTTTATTGTTTGTTTATCCTCAAAACTGACTACAAACTCAATTCATAACCCAGGTACATCTCAATTCCTGAAAATTTAGGTAATACTGATGCAGGCTACCTGAAAGGTCGAATAATAAAAGTGGAAGTTGGGAGAAGAATTTAACATTTTTCCATGAGTTTAGTGTGCAGCCAAGTTCAGCACAAGCTGGGTTTTTTTCAGTGCACATTTTCTATTTTAAACTTTTTTTTTTTACATGGCAATTCTGAATTTGTTATTCCTATCCAGTTTCCATACTCTAAACAATACATTTCAGGGCCTCTCCATAAACAGAACCATGTCTCGAGGACTGAGTTGTCACTATCAAATTCCATTTCTGTACTTACAGATCATGAGATAAATTGTAAAGGCATCCAAGATTTTGTATGTCTAGTCTATCAGATGTTTACAGTGATAGACAGGCCCTCCCAAAGCCTAACAAATTCATTGAGTACCCCATATGCTGAGAGTCAAAGTAAGGAAAACTGTGTCTTATTAGACAAATTTACATGGCTAGAAAAAGACAGCTTACAGGAATGCAAGTTCTTTTCAAATTTGAATCATCTTGAAGTCTGCAATATCTCAGCATTGACTAAGAAATGCTCCAAATTGAGTTTAGTAATGTGAATCAATTACTACAAGAAAAAATGGTATCTTGTCCACATCCTGCGTAAGTGGCTGGTGGAAGGGCTTTTGTTCTCAAAAATATTTCCCCCCCCCCTGTGGTCTAATCACAGATATCACATGGTTTAATAGAGTTTTCTGGGTACAAAGGAGTCTGGATGTGGTGACTCATGAGCAGAAGGGCTGTTTAGGTACAATCTAAAGATAATATAGAAAAAGGTTTTGAGCTATTCAGAATGGCACCAAACACTCCCAGTTAGGACTCTCAGTGGTGTGCTTCTCCTACCAGCAGCTCCTAGCATGAATATCTCTATTGCTCACCACATCAAGGAAAACAGACTCTCTTCATGCCACTGATCTCTGATAGATCATGTCCCAGATGAATAGAGTGGTAAAGGAAACCACATTCAGTTCAGGGACCTCACTACACAATTGTACCTTGACTACAATATTGCTCTGCATTGTCATCTTATTAGAAAAATCTTACAACTGTATTGCAAAGTCCAGTTTCATGCTGCCTTTCATAGAGGGAGCCAAGGTACCAAGATGATGCGTGTTTCAGCAGGCTCGAGACAGGTTTTGACTGCCTAGCACATTGTAAATCTCTCCCACGATCAGTAATTTTCATAGTGTGGATAGGAAATGGTCTCCAAGCAAGCTAACATGTGTTTCATGTTACATTACAGCTCTGATAAATTGCTAACAGATAAGGGACATGAATAAGACCTAGAGAAAGGAGGTGATAGCAGCTGAATTTAGCTATGTTCACTTCTGGAGACTGAACTGTTACATTCTGGGATTCTCACCACTAATTTGGAGTCAAAAAAAGGGCCAGCTAAAGGGATTTCAAATGCAAACTTAAGAATGCCTGAAAAAGGTGACTCTTGACATTTTAAAGCAGATTAAACTGGTAGCTTTACTTTTTTGACATCATCCCATTTAAGATGGTGTCTGGCTTCTTCTTTAGCTCCAACCTTTCCTGAAGTTCAATGGAAACATGATCTTTACAGTACAGAGCACTCACCTTCCAATCTTGACAGTTTTCACTGCCCGACACCCAATTTGAAAACTAAAGAAATTTGTTTTGACATGAACATAACAAATATCCATAGCCATAGTGCACAGCTACCTGTCTGCTAAAACTCTCCCTTTTGTTACAAACCAAAATATTCCGATCTAGGCATGATGGAAACTGTAAACATACAATGGAAATCATTAAACTGAAAGATACACAATCCTATACTGGTTTCTTGCTATTAATCACCCAGCAAGTCAGTGCCTTGTACTATGCATGATCCTACCTGCAACAGAAGCTGTGCAGAAGTAGTGCTCACTATTGTGTGCACCAATTCCTCTTTTATGAATTAGTGAATCTACTAGTAATTATCGAGCATAGATAAAATTCAGGTGGAAGATCAGTTTGCCCGAGTGAAAAATATAGTACAAAGTCATCAATAGTTATGGACACAAATCCATAGTATCAACATTGCAATCAAAGGAGGAACAAGACAGGTTTTCTCCATTGCATGAGTGTCCCAACATCCAGTACCATTAACTTTCCACACAACATTTTCATATTACATATGAGCATTCAAACACACAATACCCAAATCACAAATTTTCTGTCTCATTCAAGAACTTTTTTAATCCCTATGCGTAACACTTCTTATTTTTTCCCAATGTTTTCATATAAGGCTTTAAAGGAAAGTATGGTGAAATGACATGAAAGTTTTACTAAGTTTCTCTGAGACAGACTGTTACATAGGATAAAACAAAAGAAGTTATTACTCCTATCTATTTTTGGAAACAAAATCTCTGGTGCTTCACAAACGTCAAGAAAACCTTTGTGTCAGAGGTTCACAGCTAAAAGATACAAACAGGTTCACCATTTAAATAACAAGCAAAATGCCAATCACAGAAATTTATGCTTGGCCTTTGCAACATGTGCCTGCATAGCTAAAAGGCTTTGGCTTCCAAACCAGACATTGAGTCCCCATAGCAGCCTTCAGTTCAGCAGGAGTAACCTGTGATTGGGGTCGCAGAAATAAAAACAGGCTGTTAATATAGGTACCTAACTCTACACACCCAAATGGGAACATTCTGGACAGGTTCTCTTTCTGGGTATGCACACAGGCATAGTTAAGTAGTTCGCTCCATTTTTCCACACATATCCACCTCACATTATGTGCCCTTAATGACTTTCTGAAAAGTACTTACTGGTAGCCAACAAATGATCACTAATGGTTTAAGAACAGACATGCCGAAAGGCCTCTATGCTACAAATCTGTAGATGAAAGAAATGGCAAACAAGAAAAATTGGAATCTTGGCTTTCCTGACTGATATCCCTTATTTTCCTTTTTCAATTTCAAAATGCAGAAAATATTTCTCCTGCTTTCCTTAATATGTGTCTTTGGCATTCTCTCATTTTCTGGGTCATGATGAACAGTGTTATGGAAACACATCATCCTGCAGAATGGTGGAGCAATCACCAACTTGCTGAACATAAGCTGCCTAGCAAAGGTGTCTGATGGTTTCACCCAGGGACACATTGTCCAGGCAGTACAAGCTGTCCTGAGCGAGCTACGCCTCCTGCAGATGACTAGGAAGCCACTGAAGACTGCCGAGTTCATGACTTCTCTGGCCAGACAGGACCCAGTGTACAAAGAGGAGGAAGAAACGTTTA
The DNA here is from genome assembly GCF_965140245.1 of Athene noctua. Classification (NCBI taxonomy): domain Eukaryota; kingdom Metazoa; phylum Chordata; class Aves; order Strigiformes; family Strigidae; genus Athene; species Athene noctua. Next base: position 29,202,958 of record NC_134043.1, on the reverse strand, counting down.
AGGTGACATTAAGAGCTATGTTAACTGGCTGTCTTTCATCATCCCCTGCCATGTCCTTGCCCAGGCACATTTGATCTAGAGACCTGCTAATTCCGCTGATGGGTTGGCACATCACTATTTGAATGATGATGTATGGTCAGCAGCACCAAATACCCATCTCCCCCATTTTGAGATGTTTGGCAGCCCAAGCTGCTGGGCAGCTGGACATGCCAGGCAAATGGTCATTATTACAGGCAGCAACACGCCTGGCATACTGCTTTGCTGAATCGCCTGCCTGCACCTCACTCACCTCAACAGAGTGGCCTTCACATGCATGGATAAATTATGCAGGTGTCATTAGTACAACACATTGGTCCTTTTTCTTTCAGAGCTGACATGTTCAGCAAGGCTAGCTCTATTACCCTGAGAAGGCAAAAAACCTGGGCGTGCAGGGTCTGCAGGGTGTTCCACATAGGGATCAAGTTCTAAATCCTTATTTTAAATTATTTCAAACAAGAATTTTCCTTGAGAGTGTTTTCATTTCAGGGTTTTAAAAAAAAAAAATAGTTTCCACCTCAAATCCAGTCCATCTCCCCACCCTTAGGGCTATGAAATCCTGAAGGCAAAACCTAGTGCTTCCGAGGTACGTTACACCTACCTCAAATATACATGGATCAACCTGCAAACAGCTACTTTTTCCCCATCTAGCTCAGTAATAATTAATCTTTCTTTCCCTAGATTAGGATTATCTTTATGTAATGGTTAATTCTGCTTTCACTGTATTGCTTTTGGTTTTCCTATTGATGGGAACAGTTTACTAGGCTTAAGTACGGGTCTACGGTTTACTTACTGTGGTGACTTCAGTGTAGCTTAGGGACAGCTGAACTGTTCTTGAACTAGCTAGTGACTACAGATAGTTCAAGTCCACTACTTGAACTAGCTACACTACAGCTTAGCAGCACTGGCACACCAGAAAAATGGCACAGTGCTTGACTAAGGCACTTCAGGACTACTAAGCAGTAGTAAAAGCCTTGCCCACCAGACAAGACCACCCTGCTGGGTACCAGAGAGCTGCAGGCAGCCCACACCAGGGGCTCCAAACAGGATAGGACTTGTATGCTGAAGCCAAGAGACCCCAAAAGAGCTTTCTTCATCCCATACCCTGCCAACTTCTACCCAAACCCACTTATAAACCATCCAGTTCTCCTGGCTGAAAGGTTTCCTTGTCATTTTGCTCTTCAAATCCCCTTTGGTTTTGAATCCCCACAGCACCTCAAACAATAAACAGGATGTGGTTTCTAACAACTTTGTCCAAGTAGTCTTCCACTGCTAACCTAATGATAGTGCATATTTCTCCCAGCCCTGTTGAATACTTTCCAATTTCCATTTAGAGCCATTTGGCTCACTCAGCATAGGCAGCATTTGTGATATTTGGCAAATTACTCTTTTTTCCTCATGCTTCCTATCTAAACCAATATCTTTCCTCAGGGAAAGGCTAATGGTTCATTGTTGCAGCACAGAAAAAAAAAACCCTGTCATTCTCAGCTCCAAGTAGTAATCCATTTGTACCCTGAAACATGAGAGCTAGTATTCAGTGCAAGTTTAACTTGAAAATATTATTCCACTTACTATAAATGTGCCTGGTTTGTACAGCACGAAGTACGCAGGCAGCACTTCATTTTGAACACGGCTAAAACGATACTGTCCTCAGCGTCCCATGGCAATCATTTCCTTGCATTAATTACAGCCCTTAAGAAAGTATTTCCTTTTATCTGTTTTAGATTTGTTTCCCTTAAATGTCATGGAACCTTGCCCCAGCACCTGTAATATGGCACAGGGGAAGAGGATTGTCAAAATGGCTTCATGCATTAATTAACTCCAGTATCTCCTTTTCTTGCACAGAGGCCCCTCCTCCTGAGCCTCTAATCATTGCCATTGCTGGACCTTTTCTGTTGCTTTGCTTTGTCCTTTTTGAAGTGGGGCAGCTAAAATGCAGTATTCAAAGTGAAGATTAGCGCTGTGATGGATCTTTGATTTCTGTTCACTGGAAACATGAATCTCCCTGCTTGACGTTTATATTCTGACAGTGTTCCAAAATGAATATAAATAATGCAAAATTTGTGATAATGTGATTTCTTCATTCAATTCACTCAAATTTCTGCCCCAATTATACCTCTACATTTAAATTATAAATTATTGCACCAGTGTGATCGATACAAATCCTTACACAGAAGTAACAGTAGTCCTAGAGGAGCAAAGAGCAGTCCCACTAACACGCTAGTTCTACCTGGCAGTGACTGGTACAAAATACTTAAAATATGTAGTAAAATCCCATACCAAGGACTGCAGACATTATTCCTCCAACAAGCAAACATTTTAACTGATCAGTCACATCCCCTGTTCAGATGCTAGTCCATTAGTGATAAATCTACTTTTATTTTAACCGTACCTGAGGAGCTGGCTTCATTAATCCCACAATAGCAGTTCCACTAGCTAAAGAGTCAAAAGCAGCCATTGTCACATGCCAACAGGCAGGTTAATTTTGTGCATTGAAATATATGCACAAAGAAATGGGAAGAGAAGAGGAGACATCACAAGTGACTCAGCTCCTCCTGCCACATGCAGCAGAGTCCTTTGTCAGCGACTTGGAGAAGGCAATGAGATGACCTCCCCAGTCTGCACCCACCAAACAATGCTTTCCACCCTACCCAGCAAGCTGTTGGTGGGGTGGTGGTATTCCTTTCATCTTCCACTTAAGTTCTGGAGAACGCTGTACCCAGAACAACAAAGCTGGGGGGAAAATGGAATTTCTATGGCCTATCACACATGGAAAGACAGAGACATTGCTTGTTTGCTAGCCACTTCTGGGGAAGTCAACTCCTCCCCGAGACAACAGTCACAACCATCACCTTGTCTTTCCCATCCCACACAGGTGAAGTACCAGAAACAGACATCTGCAGACCTCTCCCTGCCCTATCTATGTCTGTTCTCCCTGACACAGCATAGCAATAGCTTGGCCCAAGACCATCTTTAGGACAATAAGGGCCAATTGCCCAGGCCACTGTACTGAAAGCCCAGGGGTTCCTCCCAAACAACTCTCATGACACCATCTAGATGTGGATGCATGAGAGGTTGCATGATGTCTTAGTCAGTGGAGTTGGGGTTCGTGGAGGAGGAGTGCTCAGCTAATTCAGGCAGTTAGAGGAGACATCACAGTGTTAGAGCTGGACATTTGACAGCTGTCAGACTTCATTTCCCTGGTGACAGTATTTAATCTGCAAGACAAGAGATCCAAAGAAGGTGCCTGTCATCAGCCCCTTTCCAGGACCCAGAGGAAGCCTTTAAGCAGCATGACACCAAGAAAGACGGTCCAGGGCCAGGAGAGAAACATCAAGGGTTTTTCTTCCATTTTTCTTCCCTGTACAAATCCAATACCTCTTCTCCCAACTACTTCTCTTGCTGCTGCCTGTCTGTAACACATACTGGGAAACTGTACAAGGCAAATTCCTAGGGGTAGCCTTACCAGGCTCAAGCTGGGGGCAGCATTTTGTATGGATCATATGGAAAAGGCAGACTTTACAGAATGCCACATTGGTAGGAAGGTTGAAGACAACGGGGGCCCAAGTGAAGGGCAGAGGAGACACAGTTGTGACATTAAATACTGGTCTGTGGTCAGAGGAAAGACATTCATTCCTGAGGCAGTGCATGGATGAATATGGTCAAGAAGGAAGGCATTTTATCAATCATGTCAACACCTAGTGGCATTTTAATCTCTGGTGTAGTCAGGACTTTGTTGATAAAGGTTCCTCTATGTATATATGGGGAAAGACTAATTCCTACAGACTATGAACTTTAAAGCATTGCCTTCTCCTTCACTTTGCATTATTTTCACATGGTCTAGAACTGCCTTGTTGACATTACAGTCCAGGAGCTTGGCAAGTTTGCAGAGCAACTATACCAAAATCATTTACAAGTCACAGGACTGTGAACAGGCATCTGAAAGCAATAAACAGATTTTTAATGTTCAGGGTTTGTTTTACTTCTTACACTCTCTTTGAAATAAAAACTGTCTGGATTGATTTGCAGAGCCATGAGAAGTATATGCTTTGTCTGTTGCCAAGTTTAAGACCAGAGGGAGTTTGGACAAGAGCTATATACCTCAGAAATAGGGTTGATCGTAGAAGTTCTAACATTTCCATAACTATAGCAACACAAATGGCCCAGCTAAGTATTCCTGTTAATGAGACACAGTTCAAGCAAGCAATTGCTATACTTCTTGTTATAATAATGTCCTCAAGAGATCTAAGGATTTCATTTCTGCTTCTCCACAAGGCAGCCAGGATTTTAAGAGGTTTGGTTTTTATAAGGAATGCTCCATCATACCAGTAAAAAATTTAAGTGTTCTTTAAGTTTTATTAAAACATATACATGCTTTTTGATTCTCCAGGCTTGGTATGCCAAGACACCACTGGGTAGAGCACGAATCAGAGCACTAGAAGGCAGTAAGAAAGCAGGAAAAGGAAAAACAAATAAAGGAAAAGGGAAAAACTAACTTCCTCAAGAATTTTGCATCTGTCAATACCTGTCACAGCTCTACTTCACTGAAAAGGAGATGATGTTAGGAAAGCAGACACATCAGAACAACACACCCCGATTTATAGGTATTCCAGGAAAGAGAATTCCTTTCTGAATAAATTTTTTAAAGTTTAAAAAAAATCAGATGAGACATCAATGTGACATGTAGCTCTCAGAGGATAAAGAGTTAATGACCACTGACTTGCTCAAGCATTATTTATTCTAAGAGATTTTAGGGGGCAGAAGGGTTCATTACTCAGGACTGTAACATGCCATCAACTTTTAGGCTATACTCATTTATTTCAGCAAGTAACTCTCCTTAAAAATTGATGTCACATTAATGTCTTTCATTACTTTAATATCCTATATGCTTTATAAAACTAACTGCTTTATATATCTGTAGGTCTAATGTGTTACAGTTCTCAATAAAACTATTACAGCTATAAAGACTGCTTTTTAATTGGGATGGATTATAAGTCACTTAATGCAATCTACCACAAGCTGAATATTTACACAGCCACATGAGGACCAGCACTGTTTCACCTTTTGGTGCCTTATGAACAAATTCATATACATGGATGTCAGCAGAAAACATTAATAAGCAGAACAGAAGCAAAAGCAAAGCAGTCAGGTGGTGTTCATTTTGGTGGATGTCCTGAGAATCTGCTTTGCAATAAAAAACAATGCCGAGTTACCTTGTTTGCACAAATAGCAATGTATCTGTTACTTAAAAAACCCATATGTAACAGAACAGCAGGTGCAATGGCAACCTGAAATAGGCCTGTTGAGCTTTCTAAAAGGTTGTTTCATGCTGCGTTAAACCCAATCCACCTAGACCTGCTTCAGCTTCTTCTAAACAGGAGCTTGCAGGACTGGATTTAAGTAGCCCACTGGTGGAAGTCTCCCCCATCACATTCAGACCCACACATGAAGCTCTGTAAGATGTAGCCTGTGGGATCACAGTAGCTGTTTTCATGTGGTTGAGCAGCAAAACGTGAAATTCTATGGCAGGAATGTCTCACTTGGAGACAGATTTCCTGGTCTTGTGCTTTGATGTAATATCTCCTACTCAATAGAGCGCATTAGGCCTGACATCCAAATATCACAAATAGCAAGTGCAGGGAACTAGGTGTTCACAGAAACACAATGCACCAAGTAGCCCATGATAGCATTTGATAGTTGAGAGGCAAATAATCTTGTTTGCTCACCAATCAGCAGTTTTGGGGGCAAGGTATTTATAAACAGTGGTTAGAACACCCTAAAGCTTTGGGACATCCTACCTGACACTGATGGAACCAGCACCACCTTTATGTCAAGTACAGGATCTCATTCACTGGGGTCTAATTCACAGTTAAGAGCCACAAATACCTATTTTCACCTCCAACTGCAACATACCTGTGTTGACCTGACATAGGTAACTCACAATACCTATTGAGCTGGAAACTCAAGGCACACCATCCCCAAGGAGTCACAGGTCCTCTTTATGCCTTCGCTATAGACAGGCAGGGAGGTACAAGGAGGGCCGCATTGCTGTAGAAAGCTGCTCAGTTTCCCCCAACACAAACCAGGCCAACTTGCCTTTGGCTGAGGGTAGGCACATCACGTGTACTCTACCAGTTACAATTCACACCAGGTATGGCACTGCTCACTGCTTAAGATCTTGCCGATACATCTTCTATGTAAAAGGAAACAATCACATTTTAAAACATTTCTGCATCTTTGTACTATCCCAACTCCTCACTCCCCCTGCTAGAGCAGAGTTATTTCACCAAAAATATGGCAGCAAGTGACTTGCAGAAAATGCACTTTTACCTGGTTGGTTGGTACACAACATGCTTTAGGACAGAAACCCTGCAGAAAGAAAAGCTCACCCAAAAATCTGCTTGAGCAGATGCTCTAATAAAGCTTTCTGGGAAGGGGATCATATTGACCGTCTCCCACTCCCAAGAAGAAATCCAATATACAAAGACGCTCATGGAAACAACAAAGTCTGAAGAAAAGCCCAGAAAGATTCCTGCAGGCAACTAACTGCACAATAGCTCAAACAATCATAGCATTAAGCACAGCAGAGGGAACTGGATGGCTCTGGTTAATAAAGTGAATTTTCTCCTAGAGGGAAGAACATGCTGCAATACTATCACAGCACATATGATAGTGCCACCCCAAATTGATATTTTTGTGGTCCTCTTTGGCTGGATTTTGCTGCCTAGTACAGGGCTCCCCTGGATTCCAGCCTTCCAACTTGGTGACTGCACCTCCAGCCCTGCCAAGGGGATCCAAATGACAGGAGAGGAAATGCTTGCTACATCTCCTCTGTGCAACACCTCAGGACATCTCTGGTGTACACAAGTCCTTCCCTCAGCCATCTCAGCAGTAATCCGGCTGCTGGAGCCTTGTCATGACCCACACAAGGCACCCTGTGCGTATGAGCTGCCAGCCCCTGCATTTAATCACTTGCAGCAGAGCAGCTACAAACTTTAGCTTGCTTTTCTTTATTCATTCTTTGTGGGTGCTTGCTTGCGGCAGGCCGCTGGCTTCACAAATTTGGCAGCACATCCCAGTTAAAAGAGGGTTTCTTCAACTTCATCCTTGGTGAGAAGAGGCAGAACGCTCCAAATAGGTGGCAGGGTTTGTGTTAAAAACCTCATCTCTGCTCTCATCTGCAGGAAAACTAATTTGGATAATTCTGTCCTCAATCTTGCCGACAGTGGAATACTCCTCTCCACAACAGGTTTGACAGCAGAACATGATGTGATGAAAAGACCGCATTTAGGTTGGACGTAAGCAAGCCCATTAACTAATATTTCAGCAGGTTCAATGCAATCTCAATAGCAAAGTAACACCCTGACTGGCAACATCCATCTCCAGGGCACGACTCCGACCCCATGCAGAAAGGATGCGTGAACCTCTCACTGTCCCAGGTGCACTTGGCAGGGCAGAAGCCTGTGGTTTTTCTCCAGTATTCACCAGTTTATGGGAAAACAGCACTGGGGTAATTTAGGTGTAGCTTATAATGATGGCTACTTTCAGTGAGAACTGCATTTCTTTTTTCCCCCATGGGGATCTGGGAGCCACAGCTGGTGTATCTACAAACAGCTCCGTGGGTGCAGTGAGGTGACAGAAAAGCAATAAAGGAGACAAACTCTGCCCTGTATAGCTGTCAAGCCCTCACTCTCCTTTAGTTAGTCCTCTTGGGAGGGAAGAATGAGGAGCAATTTTAACAATATTTATAACAATTATTACAGAGAGTGCAGCTACTTGAAAATGAAGCTGTCGCATCAAGCAGAGCCAACAGAGTAATTTCAGTGTCCATGGCTGAACTATTCAATTAAGTGGCCCTGGCTGGATCTCCAATGCCCATCCTACTGTAAGGCTAATAGTTCTCTCAAGAAATGCCCAGATAGAGCATCTCTACCCAGAGATCTTCCACCACAGGAAGAAAAAATAATAAAAAATTGTGGCTTTGCTAAGCCCAGATGCAGGGCAATTGCACTCTGCTTTCCAGCTGCAGCAATCTCAAAGTCTGATGAGGGAGGAAAATCCCCTTTGCTACTCCCTGTCCCCTACTTAGTTTCCAGCAATAGGTGAGTTTTGGGTGATGGCAGAGAGGCCATGTTGCTTTGACTCCTGGTGTGGCAGTGGGAGGTAATCCAGCAGCACCAGCAAAGTTGAGAAAGAAGCTGTCATGCTCATTTATATGTGTAAGTGATCTAGAGAATTATCGGCTAAATTATTTAAATGTCCCATTACTATTAAATTACTGGGCATTCATTGTAAGAACAGTCATAATACAGTAACTAATTTGGTATTAATGTGAATGTCAGCGTTTCATTGCAGTTATTTTGTACTTCATCATAAGATAATTTACCAATAAATTAATTGGCTTAATTGCTTCCTCCAAACCCAGGAGAACTACATATGACATGACTTTTAAAAAGTGCTCATACTTGCTCCCCATATTTCTGCTTTAACCACACCAAGCAGGAACCCTGCTTTGAAACACTGGGGAGGAACAGCTGAGAAAGAGGGAGCAAGATGTGACTTCACTTTCCCAGAGGCAGTAAAGTCTTGGCATAACCCTGCCCTGTGGATTTTAATGTGCTTTAAATATAGCCCGAGACCACACTTGGAGCAGGAGCCCCAGGTTCAGTGTCAGCTTTGCAGGGTCCTGCGTGGTGGGCAAGGAGTACAGCCCCAGCACTCAGCCTCCATCCAAGCACCTGTGAGCCATTCTTGCCCACCTTCCTGTTGTACAGATTCCCCACATTACCTTCACCTCCCAAAAATACCAGTAACCTCCAATCCCCATCAGCTGGGCATCAGCCAAACAAGCCAGAGCAGAGACTCAAACTGAAGCTGACAGTCCTACTCCAGTTGGAAGTAAGTTGCTACCAATTTGCCACAAGGCAAAAACGTGCCGTAATCAGGATTCCAGGTATGTAGCAGATACCCTGCCTCAGACATGTCTGCCAATTGATTTAAACCCTATCGATAAGCTTGAGAAACACAAGCAGTTTACCATAGCACTTGAGTAAGAAACCAAAACCAAGCAGCACCTTAAGTCGTGAGGCATCACCTCCACCCTGCACTATGGCACCCAGGGAAGAGCCCTCCAGTCCCTCTGCAGACCCCAGGCACCATCCCTGTTGGCATCCCTTCAGGAGAAGCATCTGCCTCCCGGCAGCGAGCTCTCAGGGATGCTGATGCTGACTGAAGGCAGCCCCAACCCCACACAGCCAGGCAGGAGGGCTGTGTCCTCGCACCGAGGAGGAAGGAAAAACAGCCCTCGCGAGGTAGAAAGGCAGCAGCCGCCATGAAGTCATGCTTTCACAATGTGCCTCGGGTATTATTAGGTCCCTGGCTTATGTCAAGCTCTCGGGTTATGCTGCTGTGGCCAAAGCCCTTTAATCAGACACTGTAACTCCTGTTAAAGCAGTGCCAGCCCCTGTCTCTGGTCCCTGCCAATTTTGCATGAGCTGTTTTGCCTTGCTAGCTTGTACTGATTTAGAGATAGGGTTATTGGGAGTGCCACTGCCTTCCTGAAAGCAGACTCCTCCAGCATTGACATTTTTACAACCAGCCCTGAAGCTCTCTGGCAACCACAGTGAGTCTCCCAGAGCTCCCACCCCTCAGTTCCCCAGGAGCACAGGAAAAGTTTACTGTTATTTTCAAGAGATAGAAAAAGGCTCTGTTGAGAGCACAGTGGAAGGACAGCTATTTTCTCCAGTTTCTTGGGTTAAATATGTTTTAATAAATTAACAGGGCTCTTTTGCAAAGCGCTGGGAACAGATTGCACTGGACTCAGCACTCTGACACATGCTCTTTCACCATCAGGGAGAGATCAGCCCAACTGCAAAACGCTGATAAACCTTTATTTATGATAATCTGCCCTGGTCCTGGGCAGTGTGTATCACGCCAGGCTGGCAAACACTCAGACTCCAGGTGGGAGCAACCCAAGGGAATAATACATCTCCTTCCAGCACACCCTGGCCAGAGACAAGTATCAACCATGTGGCACCTGTTGTAGCTTATTGTCTAAGTTACTATTGGAATTAAAAAACAATCTGACATTTCTCAGCAAAACCCTCCAAATCTGGTAACACAAAGTGAAGCTGACTGTTCTATTAACTCCCATCCTGCATCAGCAATTTTCTAAAGTGTGGAAACATTATAATTGACTTTTCTGCTAGTAGCAAAATGTCATTTTTTCTCAATACTTCCTAAGTCAGTAATGCATTTCAAAAGCCTCCAATGCCACTACCACAACAGGACTTACAAATTAGCACATTTTTAGCTTTTCATTAAACACAATACCAAAAAATTCTCATCATATTAGGGTTTCTCTCCTCATTATTGAAAGTACTGCGACTTTGGAACTTCGCGCAGCAAATTATAATGCACTCAGCCTGGGTCCATTGTAAATCGGGGCTTCAAAAAAGGTGTCACGTAGTCGGGCCCTCTTTAAGCACTGAAAATATTGGAGTCTATTTGAAAACGCCTCATGTAGTCTCTCACTAGCCTTGCAAATCATCACAGCACCGGGTAGAGCTTCCTTTTATTTTTTGCCTCATGGCATCAAGCCATTTCTATTCCGACCAGAAAAAAAGGATTATTTCTTGCTGGGATTTCAAAAAAAAAACCCCTACACCTAAGATAACAAGCTGCATAAAATCCCCAAATCATTTAGGGCTCTTGTTCAGTTTTGCACAGAATCCGTGGGGCTGTCCTCTTCAAAGGAGAGGGGGTTTCTCCAGCCAGACCCCCAGCTCGCTGCCCTGGGATGCCCCCGGCCGACAATGCTTTTCAGAGGCCGCTGCTGAAACACCGCCGTGTTGCAATCAAAGGCACAGTGCCTACGCAGCTCCAGCTAATTCCCCAGCTCCGCGCTGAAAGGCCGCTACCCCAGGAGGACACTGCAGAAGAGGGATCGTTTCTTTTGCAGAGCAAACAAGCACCAGCCCATTTTCATGTGCCGTTGCCTCCTGCAAAAAGCACCAAACGCAGCCTCGGTTGACCTTTGGCATTACAGCCCTTGGCTGGAGTCTCCTTTCTTGGTGAAGGAGGGAAAATAACAGGGAATGTGCCAGCATGGGAGCAGGGAGAGGCTCACACCCTGCTCCTGAATCCCCCTGAAACCAGGTGCCATCCCAGGGCAGAGCCTGGCAGTGCCCTGCCCCCACCTGCCCAGAAGCCTTAAGGCAAAGAATGGGAAATACAAAATCCCTACACTTTCCCATTTTCCTAGTCCTCTGAAAAAAAGGCTAAACACATCCCTACCCTCCTCTGCACAACTTCAAACACCACCAACACTGTGCAGTTTCCCATAGGTGAGACGCCCCTCTCCTTAAAAGCATTCATGCTTTAAGTTGCTCAAACTAGCAAGAAAGTCATTGTTAACAAGGCAACTAAATGCACTGAGAAGCAAAGGGGAAGAGAAGCATGAAATGAGACTGTTTGCTTCTCAGGAGGACAGCTACAAACCAGCAGCAAGGTAAACTGCACTTCTTAACATCCTCTTCCAGTTCCCTTACTTTAGGCTTCTATCCTGCCTCAGTTTCCCCAACAGGGAAAAGGCAACCAGAAGTGACACAAGGCAAGGATTGGTACAGACACAGGGAAAGTTGAAGGACATCTCACAGCACAGGCAACAGCAGCACCAAAGCCCAAAATATACAACAGAGAGTGAGGAACTGGAATGAGGAGGACCTGCAGGGAGAGCCAGATACCAACGTCATGAAAAAAAACAACACAAAGAACTCACCTTCTCTCCCTTGAAGGGTCACAACTTCTGCACAGATAAAGCTGGTGTGTGGCCACCAGGAAGGAAAAGGACTGCAAGCACTGCTTTGTCTATCATCACCCAAGAAACCACACAAAACCCACAGCCAACCAACAAACCCTAAGGAGCTCAGGGGCTAAGGGTTTTATCTGACTCAGTGGATCACCTGCAAATGGGAATCCCACACCACCTGCTGCCCTCACAGCAAGAGAAACTCCTCTGCTGCTGCAGCAGGCTATTAGCAAAGCTGATGGGGACTACAGCTCATTCTCCTCCAGCCGTTTTCTCTAGCAGGCGTCCAGGATGAGGTCCTAGTGTTCACATCAAACTGTCACTGCATCTCATCACGATCTAGCGCTGGGTTGAGCCTTTTCTAGAGGTTTCCTTCCAAAGGTGCACTTTGGGAGCAAAAATCATTTTGATGACAGCAATGAGCATGCGGGTCCTGAGTGCATGGGACAAGGGGGTGTGAGGATCTCTGCCAGGTCCTTGCTGACCCATTGACCCACTCATGAAAAGAAGGAAAAGGCACCGTGATGAATGGCCATGTGTGGAGCTGCCACACAGGGCAGGGACGGGCATGGCAGGGGTATAGGACCTCCTCTACCTGCAGTCCCTCCTCCTCCCCTGTGCTCTGCATCTCCCTCCAGCCCTTGTCCTGCCTGGGATCCGCAGCATGGGCTGGTGGGAGAGGGTTGATCTTGGACTGGTTGGGGGTTTTCCCATTCTCCCAGATGAAAGCAGTTCAAGTCTGGGATCAAATCAGCCTGCTCCAGCCACCTCCAGCAGCATTTCCATCCACATTTCAAGGCAATAAACTCTTACAGAAGAGGACCAGAGCTGCTGATTTTCAGTTCCAGGTACATAATTTTTTTTTTGTTCCAGCTCCTGGCACCCTGAGTCATAGAAGGAGAAGCCACCACACCTGACCACAAAAGGGCTCCTTAATGGAGTGGAACTTTGACTTTCTAGGTGAAAATAACATCAAAACCCAGGAAGAATAAAGGATGGAGGGGAAAGAGGAAAAACACTAAGAAAGACTACTTGGAGAGCAAAGGAAAATCTAAGCATCGGCCATTAAGACTGGATACAGTGTGTTGGGCCAAGCCCTAGTGAAAGCTTGGCAAAGGTTAAGGGTTGGGTGCAATCCTGTCCTCTCATTAGGAGTAATTGGAGCAGTGAATAGACTGGAGGATTAGCAGGAGGAGATGGAAATCATGCAAATGAGCCCTTTGGCCAGCAAAACCAATAGCCCCACTCAGCACAGAGTTTGGATAAATTACACCCGTAATTGCTCTAATTAAAGGTGCACTCAGACAGCTCCACCCCAAATGCCACCACTCAGCTCCCACAAAGCCTGTCAGGACAGCCCCTTAAGGAGTGGGTGATGGGCAGGGAGAATCCAAAAATACATCAGGACAGCCTGAAATTTGGAGTCTCGGTGGCTTTGTTTCAAAGCCTGATGGAAGCCTGTGCTGGCATGGTGGCCCCTCATCCCACCACCCACATTAGCCTAAAAAGAACCCAGTGGGGAGCAACTCCTTCTCTCCCATTGGGGTGGGTTGGAGGGGCCACACATGTGGGCACACCATGGTGCCAGGTCATGGCCCAGAAACCTGCCCCATGCTTACATCATCATCTCCAGCCCACCCAGGAGATGCTTCCCTCCATCTCTGACTGCCTCGAGCAAGGTCTGGCCCTGAACCAGCATTTCGTTTTAGACTTACAAAACCATCCCCACTCCATCACCAAGATAAAGCTCCCAATTTTAGGATGTCCCTGACCTGCCGGTGATGTGCCACCCCTCCGGCAGGTGACACATCCCTCTCCACCTGCTAACAAAGCCCCTCACAGAGGGATGTCATGGAGGGGGGCAGCCCAAAGCCCCAGCCCCCTGCATTGCCCTCCCAAGCCACCCTCCTTGTTCAGCAAGGAAGCTCCCTGGCGTCGTGGCTCAAGGAGGGCAGGGGATGTGGTGGCGGGGGTGACGTGCTGACAGCTTGTCCTGCCAGGCACTGCCGGTGTGAAAAATAGTCCAGGTGCCACGCCTGGGCCCTGAGAACCGTCTGCTTTGTCCCACCACAACAGCAACCTGTAATTTCCGAGGCGGTGTTTCCAGCCTGTACCCCACAAGTGATGGGAAGCGGGGGCAGGAATGAAGGCAAAGCCGAGCAGGCAAACCAGATGGCTCTCTCGTTAAAGTGCAGCTGCGCCAAGGAGAGGTCGTAGCCGTAATGAATCGGGCTGAGTCCCCACTAATTAACGCTGACAAGCAAAGTTCAGATGTGTCCACTGGTAAGGAATAAATCAATCCCCCAGAAATGGATACAGTCAGTGAGGGATAGTTTAGTTTGTTCTTCTGTGTCCCAGAGGGCAAGCAATTATCTCCATAACTTTCTAGTTAGGGTGCACTTGGGAAACACATCTTCCGATTCATAAATACCTTCCTTCCACAGCTACGTTACACTTTCAGGTGTCAAAAGCTGGTTTTGCTCAGGAGCAGAACAGCACGAGACAGCATGAAACAATGGCTTGTTGAAGTTTATGGTGCCATCCAGCACCTCTGTTTCTACCTCCTGTACATTTCAGCAAAGAAAAGCCTGTTGGATGGCCGTGATGTTCCTGGTGGACATCCAGCTAGGGAATAGGGTGAAGCTGCTTCAGTTTTCCTGAGTTTGGGGATAAGGACTGGGGCTTGAGTCCTTGAGATCCAGTGCTGGATCCTCACCCTGCCCCAGCAGCTGTGAGAGAACATTGGCTGCAGCACTGGCTAAACTGCGAGCAAACCCGCACTGTGGGGATGTTAAACCTTCCCCTCAGCCTCAGCTCACCAACAAAAATGCCTGGGTGATGCCGGTAGCATTTCTGAGGGTGCACAGAGCCATTGCCACCTTGTGCTGCCTTATGATCCTCTTCAGTCAAACAAGATATTTGATCTGTTCTTCCATCCCACCCTGTTATGCAGGATGACATTATTTCATGTGTCTCCCTTCCTCCTCTTTTTTCACCAGACCCAGGCAAACTGAAAATGAAAACCATGCTCTGGTGCCATTAAACAGCCAGTGAAGCCCAATGCCCTGCTGAACCCTGTAGTCTCAAAACTTTAATTGCAGGAACAAACTTTTTTTTCCTGACCACTCAAGAGATGCTTCTTGGGTTTGTGCTCTGAAAGACAGTGTCACGGTTGGTGGCTTCTCTTGGGGAAGTCCTCCAGGATGGCTGCTCTCCTGTCCTTCCCCATTGCACACAACCTTAACAGAAGAAAACTTTCCCTGCTTTTCAGAAGAGGGTTTGTTGTAAAAGAAGTTCCTTTTCAGCATCTCCTTCATCACTGGCTGCTTCTCTGCTCGTAAATCCTCCCAGGTGTAACCAGAGAAGGACTGGTGGGTTTTATAGCCATTGTATGTACTCAGGTGCTTACGTTGCAGCCTTGGGGCATCAAAGTTTGAGGTGGACATTAAAAAAGAGGGGTTATGAGGCAAAACCAGCTTTCATTTGGGGAGGGACCAGCCCTTGCAATGCTCACGTTGAGTTAAAACCTTTTGGGCATGACCCTTGAACCATCACTACCTGGAAATTACAGTTTTGCCATACGTGGTTGGCCATATGCCTTCTAAAAGAAACAGGTGACAAAAGGGAAAAAATGCAGGGAGGAACTCGAGGCCTCCCCCCCCCCCAGTCTAAGGCAAACAGAGCTGAAAGCTTCATGTCTGCACCCGCTCGTGCCACTCACCAAGAGCCTTTGGCAGCCCAGAGCAACAGAGGCTCCGCAGTCCAGAGCCTTCCTCTGCCGAAGGGGCTCTAATACTTTAGGGTAAAGGAAAAAAAAAAAACAAAAAAACTCGACCACAATCTTTACAGCCCACAAACCAGCAACCTCAAGGGTGATTGCTAAAAATAACCCTGTCCTCCTTGCAGCCCGAGACGAGGGGCAAGCTGCTAATTAGCAAATGCCATCAACCATCTTCGTGCTGTAAGGGGGCCATGTGATGGAGGGTCAGTCTGAGATGGTTTTCCAGGCTGGCACTCAGGGTGACATTTCATGAGTGCATTACTGAGGGGTTAAATAATTGGTAGGGCTCCTCTTCGCCTTTAAAAGAGGATGTGCACCAGGATTGAATTCCCAGGGGATAATTAAGAGACCTGCCATTCTTCAGGGGAGGGGAGGAGAAGGGAACCCTAGTATTTTTAGTTAAACTAAGAGCTGTAGTTTTTTTATTCCTATAAACGACGGAAAAAGGGGGGGAAAAGGAAAGCACTTCACGGTCATGAGAACTGGAAAGGTTTTTTGGGGTTTTTTTATTGAATTGAATTATTTATATTTGACAGAGAAGGGCCACTATAAACCAGCGTAGCACAGAATACCTTTCTATATTATATAGAGCTGTTAAAGGGAAATGTTTCGGCACTATTTAAATATTATCTAATTTCCAATAAAAACTGGACAAAATCAATGCAGCCTCAGGATGAGTTTATATTTCACCGGGCGGCAGTTTTTAAAGGAGAGCTGGACTCTCAGCAGCAGCTCAGCTGGCTCTACTCACGCAATTGCACCTGTGAAAGTTTTTGCGGGGTTGCAAAGCGTGACACACACACACCCCCCACACACACCCCCCCGCCCCGAACACAGAGACACATGTGTCTTCATGGGCGTTAATCCTGCAGTCTGGCCCCTTCCCTCAGCCACCAGCCACATCACTGGGCAGCGCTGTCACATGGAAGTGGGGGGGGAGTGCTGAAAATATAAACGTGGGGATGTTTCGGCGGCAGGTTGGCTGTTTGCAAGGTGACACCTGGCTCCAAGAGAGGAGATTAAACCTCCCACCCAGCACTGCCCAGCTGGGGATGGTGCCCAGAGGGACGAGCAAGCATCGCCTGGGAGAGCCGCCCTCACGCCGCCATCCCTCCAAGGTAGGCTTGGACAGCTGATGGTTTCTCTGTATCGTGGTGTGGTGGCCTCGCCATCCCACCTGCATCCCCTCCTCACGGCCACGGGGTGCCAGGGTGGGACACAGCCACCACAGGGAGCTATGTCACTCGGCCAGCTCACTTTAATTATTTTGGGAGGTAAGATAGGGTGCAAGCCTTAAATCAGTCACACATCGCAATTTGCGCTTGAGAGCAGCTGGAGGAGGCAGTGCCGTGGGCTGCCAGTCCTCGGGCTCCTTTACCGTGCTGGAAATTTCCCTGGAAAACAAAACAAAAAAATGCCATTCCCTGCTGCTGGAGGGCAGCTGTAAATCACGGCTGCAACACCAGGAGCTCTCGGCTTGGGCACATCTGGACTCACCGGATTTTTTAAGGCAGCCTCATGGTTTCTTGAACCATCAAGGCAAGTTATGGTGGGCTGAAATCTCCCCAGTGTGAGGACTAAGTTGTTATGTGGCAGCTTAACTTGGGGAACTAGTTTGCGCTGAAGTAATTTTGCTGCTGTGTATCGTGCTCTTTCATGTGCCAGGAATGAGTTTTCCTCGTAATGTGAAGCCAGCACAGACAATTTAAGTCATTATTAATAGATACACTTGATCTGAGGAAGTAAAATGCTTAATGTTTTGTTAAATGAGGTGTACTCTGCAAACAGTCATATGCAGGGAGAAGGTTAAGATGCTACCCCTGCGTTAGAGATTAATGAGTGTGAGGCTACTGCTAATGAAGTGCTCATCCTCACCAACATTTGAGGCCTGATTCTGTGTAGAAACATCTCTACTGAAGTAAGGACACGTAGGGATGATCCCAGGCTTAACTGGTTTCAGGATCAGGCCCTTGGATCCTCAGGGTCTGTCTCAAGGCGTGGGGACTGGGCTGTTGGGAGGAGAGGTGATGTGCCCAAGGCTGTGCAGCATGGCAGTGGCAGAGAGGAGGGGAGGGATGTGTGGTGCCAGCCTTCCTCCACCACCCAAAATCACCGCCCAAAGGCATCAAACGGTTTATAAGTAGTTGAAACTCCCCATTTTCCTTCAAAACCCAACTGGGGACTTCTCCCCCTCTCCTGGTCAGCCCCACAATGCTCCACAGGTGTCCTGGCTGCCAGCTCCTCTCTGCAATAAATTGTTCCTGCCTGTACGGCAGTGTTCCCCTTAGAAAGACAAGAATATTATTTCATCCTGACATCACTTTCCACTCATCGGTGGAAAAAGCATTTGACTTGGCTGGCAGGAGCTCAGGCTCATGTGTTTATACATGCCACTCAGATATGAGGGCTTTTTCTTTCTACTCTTGCTGGCCCTGGCTATTTTTAACCCCCTCCATCAGCGATGCTGTTAATCCTGTCATTACCATGACCCAAGAAGTGAGTGTTATATGCAAATAGACCCTGATTAAAAGGCTCGCAAGAAGAGGTCACGGGGTATTTCAACACACTCTCAACAGCAGTTTAATGCCAGACACACACATATACACACACCCCGATCAAAATTAGCCCACGTCCGACCGAGAAGGTCTAGACTTCCTGCTAAATATACCCAGCTGCCAGCACGGGAGGTGGTCCATGCCAGGGGAAGGCGATCCCCTCAGCACGTGAGGGCAAGCTTCCTCCAAGCCACCACAAAAATATCACTGAGTTGCTAATGAGCAGAGAGGGAAAGCAAGCCAGGGCTGCAGAAACACAACGCAGGACAAGTCCCTGGAGAAAACGATCCCTGTCTGTGCCACTCCCCCAGCCTCCAGCTTCCTCTGCACCAGCTAAGAGACCCCAGGGGATAACGAAGCTATTTTTCATACCAAAGCAATACTTTCAGGAGGTGGTTCAGTTGGTACCAGAAGGGTTAAGGAGCACAGAAAGACTGGAGGTAGCAGAATAGCAACAAGTGGTAAAAGAAGAGAGACAAACGAAGGGATTTGGGGATTCAAATCAACAGAGCAGTTGTGGACAGGCAGCCAGGTGGGAAGGTTAGCCTTGAGTTCAGAGGGAGAAAGAAAACAGGAAAGACCGTGTAGGTTGACCTCAGATTAGCTCCCACTGTGGCTGCTGGTAAACAGGGACTTCAAGGCAGGGGGTCCTTTACACAAGGGATTAATTTACACAAGAACCCCAAGTCAGACCCCCCAGTTCAGCACAATCCCATCCTGGACGGACACGCTGTCATTTTTTTGTGGCTCCAGACTCTTCGCATGGTCTCCAGGGCCAGAGGGCTGGAGGTCATCACAACCATGCTGAGGAAACCCACAAAGAAACCTCAGATGTGCAGATGTGTTGGCCTGGGGTTGGCAAAAGGATGTTCATGGTCACCCACAAGAGCTCAGCAAGGTCCCTGCTTGCAGGGGGCTATGGAGATGGGCCCAAATACTTCTTCCAGCCCTGCATTGACTCCACATGGAAGAAACCACAAAGTGTTTCAGCAGTGCCTCCACATCTGGTTGCTTTGATATAGTTTAACACCTTCCCAAGATCCACTTTGATCACATTTATTCCCTGGGAAGGTGGGGCAGGAGGGCTGGGGTCAGGGAGGGGGAGGTCACCCAGAACCTCCACGTCATGAGATGCCAAGGTCTATTCTCGTCCCCACCACAGACTTCTCCCATGACCTTGAGGAAAGTAGCTATGAGCCTTGGGGCAGAGAGAGCCAGGTCAGCTCTGCTGGCATCCCTCCCTGTGCTTAAATGATAGCAGAGACTGGGCTGGGTGCTTTCTCTCTCCTATACAAGGCATCGTCAGGGAGAGCAACAACCCCTGCCAAAGCCCCAGGAGGATTTGTACCTCACTGGCCTTTGCCAAGTGCTTTGCATCCCTGCAGGGACACACCAGCATGCCAGCCTGCATCATGTTGGCCACTAATGTGATGCCCAGATTTTTCCATATAGCAACCATAAGACTGGAAATAGGTACAAGTGCCTTTAAAAAACCCCAAAATACAGTGTTAGGCAGAGAAAAAAAAACACTTTCTCAGAGCTTAGAGCACACAAATACCATTGTATGGGGTTGGGTAGACAGAAACTGACTAAATTTCTTTTTTTTTTTTTTTACCCTCTAAACACTAGGCACCGTTTTCCTTCCAGCCTAAACACCCATGTCCCAGGTTGCTGCCTTCAATTAAACCAGCAATTTAATCCAAGAGGTGCTGCCACAACACAGTCCAGTGACTGTTTGACCCTCATTGTATCGCATGCCCGTTATCATCTGACCCTGCTGGAGTTATAAATACGACAACAATAGAGCCTTAACTGGATTATAATTAGACAATGAGCCCAGGAGGATGGAAACAATGAACTATAAAAGCCTGTCTATCCTCCCAGCTAGGACCTACACATACGGGAAGCACTGGAATGGGCGAGTTACCGGAACCTGTAACAGAAAAGCTACAGATTTCCCCCAAATTGGATTCAGAGCATCCTCTAACGGCTCACGCTCCAGCCACCAAGTATTACACAGCCCTGGTCACAGGAGACTTGAAAAGCCTCGAGGTCCTGACTGACCGATACTATCAAGATGTCAACCTGGTTTTTGAGATCAGTAAAAATGAGCTGGAGTGGCAGGTGAAAAGCCAAGCGTCTTATGGACTCTCAGGTACTTTTCCTTTAAAGACCAGTCCAGAAGAACTTAAAAAACCCCAGGTATTTACTAACCCTGAATGGGAGAGGTGAAGTACATTTACGTGCCTAACACTGCTTTATAGAGTCTGTTCATGAGGTGGCAGGTTTCTGGTTAGCTGACTGTGCCCTGCAGCCCTAACTGTAAATATTCAGCTTCTTTTCTTTTCTTTTTCTTTTCTTTTCTTTTCTTTTCTTTTCTTTTCTTTTCTTTTCTTTTCTTTTCTTTTCTTTTCTTTTCTTTTCTTTTCTTTTCTTTTCTTTTCTTTTCTTTTCTTTTCTTTTCTTTTCTTTTCTTTTCTTTTCTTTTCTTCACCTACTAACCCACCAGAGGGGCAGGGAAATGTAAAAAGTGTGTGTCCACATGTTTTTTTCAGGTTGCACTGAGGTGCTCTGTGACTTAGGCATGCTTGCAGCCCAGATTCCCCACACAGGGGCTCAGAAAGAGCAGCCTGGTCCTATTCGGGAGGAATAAGATGCTCCCAAGGTGGTGGTACTTGGTGCTTCCCAACCACAGGTGTTCCCCTTGGTCCCAGACACTCACTGAGCACTGTGCATCTACTGATGGGCCCAGAGGTCCTGGAGCTAGCTGCTGGGAAATGCTCGGCTGCCCTCCAGCTGAGCCCAAACCCAACACACCCCATGCCCAGCTCCGCATCACCCTCGCAACACACTCCTTCCCAGCTTGGGTGCTTTCAAATCCAGCCCAGTCCCATCAAAGACAGTTTTTTCCTCCCCTGGGTGCAGATGGCAAATTTGTGAACTGCCTTTTAGCTCCTGTCTTGCACGCTGGGTCCCCTGTGTGGCTGGTTGCAGGCAGAGTATTGGTTTACCCAGCTCATGCCATGTGAAATCCTGCTCCTGGGTGTGCACGTGATGGGGGAGTTTGGCTCCCCTGCTTGCCAACAGCACTTGGAGTAGCCACCAACAGTAATCAGGCTCTGTGAAACCCCTAAAGCTGCTAGGCAGCTGAAAGGAAAATGCAAAAAAGCAGCTGATGTGTTTTATTCACCAGGCTGGTGCGCAGCGGGTGGGAGCATCCCTGAGCCCTGCCTCTTAGTGCAAACCCTGTGGTTCCCCAGTGGGTCAGCCCTGGGCGTGAGCCATGCTCCCTCGTCCCTGCAGGGCTGTGGTCGCTGGAGTACAAGCGGGAGCTGACCACCCCTCTGTGCCTCGCTGCCCGTCGTGGCCACGCCGCCTGCCTACGCCATCTCCTCCGCCGGCGGGCCGACCCCGACCTGGCACCAGGGGGGCGAGCACCCCTGCACGAAGCCTGTCTGGGGGGACACACCGACTGCGTCGAGCTGCTGCTGGAGCACAAGGCTGACCCCAACCTGCGGAGCGATGAGGGCCTGGCCCCACTGCACCTCTGCACCACCCAAGATTCCCTGGGGTAAGGAGTGGGTCCCCCGTCAACCTCGCTGACAACCTCGCCCCGTGTCCTGCCCTGTGTCCCCTGCATGCAGACCTCAGCCCTTTTGCCTCTGTGGGGTGCAAAAAAGATGTCACAGTCCCTAGCAATGTTTCCCACACGCTCCCACATCTCCTGGCTGCATCAGCTGCTGCTGCAAGTGCAGCAGAGCTGAAAAGGGACATTTTGGTGCCAGGCACGGCCAAGCTCTCCTTCCCATGGACAGGAGCAACCCAGCTCAGTTCTGCACACTTTTCCTTCCTCTTCTTTTCTTATGATTTATCCTAAAACTCACTATGCCCTGCATCCCAAGTCCAGTACAGTTTCCTCAGGAGATACTCAGAATGGGTCTGGTCATGGGGCCCAACCTCCTGTGCTCCTCAGCCCACACCAACCCCATCCATGAGGGAGGTCAGTACCAATCAGGGTACCTGGTCCTCCTCCAATCCCAGCCCCAGGGCTGTAACGAAGGGCTGGGATCTGTGGGATGGGAGAGATCCTCCCACCTCCTTGCCCCACACAAGCCATGTATGGTCCACCTTGGTTTATGGTCAGGGTTAAGGCTCAGTCACCTGCATCCGCTCCCTTCTCACCCTGGCTCAGCATCAGCATCACACAGAGATGAGCATAAACATGGAAAACATGAGCTTTTCATGCACACATGTTTGTCTCAGTAGGACTTTAAGTGCCTGATTCATTAGACCCAGGGATTTATCAGGATTTTTTTTATTATTTTTTTTTTATAAAGTGGTCAGCCCCTTGATATCCTGACAAAACTGCTTAGGACTGTAGCAAATTTCACTGCCTGCCAGCTTCAGTGAAAAACCACCCCAGCTTCAATCCTCTCCCTTTTAGGCAGGCAATGATCTTAACTAGAAGGAGGTGGTGAAGATGGATCCAGTGTATCGTGGGCCAGGCATCAGGCAAAGAGCTCTGCAAAAGACAAGCAGGCAGAGGGGAAAAGGTTTGCAGATGTAAATATCTTGAGCCCAGCTTATAAATACTCTCTGCAAGATGGCCAAAAATCAGATTTTAATCAAGTTTTGGTTCAGCCAAAAATCTAGGGATTAATCAAATGCATCCTTGGTGTGATGAGGGTTGGAGGGAGTGGGATGGGTAAGGGGGATGCTACAAGCAGTCCTCATCATTAGTAAAGAGCTGGTTTTAATTCCTTCACCAGAGCTCCCTTTTGACCTCACTGACTCGCTCTCCCCCTGTAGAGATGGGGCACAGAAACCAACGTGGTGCATGGAGAGAACCCCATCGCCCACAGAGATCCAGGTGTCCTGGTTTTGGCCAGGTGCTTTCCAGCTTGGAAAAAAAAAACCATAAAAAATGAGCTGTTGTCACTGATTTACATGTTATTTCCCCCAGAAGAACGGAGGGGGATGGCAGGTGAGCCAGCAAACGGCAACGCAGGGATCAGACAGATGCAACGTGGAAACAGCTGAGTTATAAGCCCTTGAATATTGGAGCTTTATAATGGAAATGCTGAGAGACCCTTAACTACGCTACCTGGCGCTACGGGGGCTTCTACAATAACTAAGCCAACTCCCTTGAAAGATCAAAAATTAATAGACATTTCAGACAGGTTTTGAGGTTTCGACCACTGCTTTTCAATCGCAAAGACTTTGCTAAAGTTAGAGACTGAGGAGGTCAAGCTTTAGGTAACACAAACATTTCCTCTTTGATTAGGAGGAGACTACTTTACCTTGCCTTTTTTTTTATTTTATTATTTTTTTCATTGAGTAGTAGATTTTAGGTCATCCTTAATTTTTTACTGACAATAAAGAGCAGGTCATTGACCTACATAGAGAGCTATTTTATTTTTCTCCCTCTCGATAACAATGGCCAGAACACCTATGTGCCGGGTTCTTCTGTATTCCCATATACTCGGCAATTCACCATGGGGGCAGGACTTAAAACCTTTGAGCCTCTCAGTGACTGGGATAAAAAAAAATTATCTGGGCTTCCTTCCAGCCATTTGAGCTTCAGAATCCATGAGATTTCAACAAAAAGGATATCAGAGCTTTAATCTAGGAGCTTTTTGAAGAGATGGAAAAAAAAAAAGTTCCAGTAAAGTTCAGTCTTACCTTCTTCACTTTAGGAGCTGTTCATGCCAACGTCGGCCTATTTAGTAGAGTTCCTCTCCTTGACCTCTTTTTTACAGCGGAGATAATTAACATGGTGGGGTAAGATGAGTCTCTAAATTCACTGCACTCTCTCCCTGGCGCTCTCCCTTTTCCCTCTTAAAGCTGGGATGATTAAAGGAGTCTGCCTTTATTGGCACCCCAAAAAAAAAAATAAAATAAAAATAATTGAGGGGGAGAGGAAGAGTCTCAACGCCTCTGGCGGTACCGGGGGGAAGAGCAGGCGCGGGGCAGTGGGAAGGCGTGGTGGCTTCGCAGGGATGCAGGGCGTAGGCCCCGCCTCCCATCATGGTACCCACAGCAGAAGGGATGGCAAATGCTACCATGTTTGCAGAGTCCTTCAGAACTGTCAGTCAGAAAAAGCTCTCTGAAGATCCCAGTTTTCCTGTGCAATGAGGGAGAGCTTACCTGGGCAGAAATTCCCCAGGGCTTGTCTTCTCCAGCCTCCCACATAGGGAAGAGGACTTAGTCAAGCAAAGGAATGAGAAAAAAAGATGTCACCCCTACCTCCATGCAACTTGGGCTTACAGCTGAACGATGCCCTTGCATTCATTTCTCCAAGCTTTCTCTCCACCCTGGGAGCTGAAACAAGAATTATCTTCTGACTCTGAGCCTTCAGCTCTGAGGAATGGGAGATAAATGGTGGGATAAGTCAATGCAGGAGGAGAGTTGGTGTCCAAAGGGTTCCATGCAAGAAACAATAGGGTAAGGAGTGAGTGCAAGAGCTGCAAGCTTGGGGAGACAGTGCAGGTTTTGCATAGGGGATGTTAGATAGCCCATCATGGGAGGAATTAGCAGAAAACAGGAGTCAAGCAGGAAGGCAGGTACCTAAAAAGGCAATGCAATCAAGATAGCAAGGTGCCCAACTGCCAGGGAGATGGGCAATAACCTGCCTCTGGTGGACCTGGCCCTATGGCCCCCTCCAGCTATTCCAGCATCAGCCTAGACATATTGCCCTTTTGGCTGCGAGAAGGAAGAGTTACTACAAATAAAAATGAGAGCGAATTTTAAAAGACAGCATTTAGCATCATCTAGTGCTAAACCTCATCCTCTGCTCCGTTTCGCATTGCTAAAATACAAAACTGGAAGCTTTTGGAGCCATCATTTTGGAAACTTGTTCCCCACCAGAGAAGACCAGATCCTTAAGGGAACCTGAGCAAGAAATAGAGGCCAAGCACAGACACAGAGCACAACCCGAGGCCTAACTCTGCCCTTTGGAGAGGCTCATACAGATGAGCATCCGCAGCTCATGAAACTTTGGCAAAGTGACAGGGCTGAGCGCAACGCTCCTGGGCTGGCGTTTGCTCCGCAGTGGCAGAGCAGTCCCCGCACCGGCACGGCCAGCCCCAGCCTTCGGCACCAGCGTTGCCATGGTTCACCAGTGGGATGGCGGAGCCCAGAAAGATTCTCATCTTGCAAATAAAACAAGGATTTCTTTCTTCTTCTTGTAAAAAATTAATAAGAATAATCCTTGCATTCAGAGCCAGGCTTGGGGAAGGCTGTTTTTCCAAGCAGGATCAATCCTGCAATAAATCACAGACAGAGAGATGGTCACTTGGCTGCTGCGAAAAACAACCAAGCAAAGGACAAGAAAGCCTCACTACATCCCCAGGGAGGGGGAAAAAAAATCAAACAGGAGATTTTTCCTTAAGAAAACTGAGGGCCTGAGCAGGTTTTTAGGACAGGAATTAACCTTCAGCCTCCGCTGCCCCAATCTCCTGCTCCTCCTGCTGGTTATATATCACATCCCATTTCACACTAAATTCTGCGTTCCCAGACTGGGCATTTTTCATCCCAAGCTGAGCAGCATCCCAGCAAGCCATCCTGGCAGTGAGAGGGCAGGGGAGGGTGATGGGCATGTCCTACCAGACATAGCACCAACATCTGCCCCGACTCTATTCATGGGTGAAGAAGGAAAACAAAACCCAAATCATTTTACCCCATTTACTTGATCCAGGACCCCAGTGCAAGGCAAAGTTGTAGTACTAACACCATTTATCACAAATCAGTATGACTTAAATCTAACAAGTGACTTTCCCCATGCAAGGAGACATTCAGGAGTGTTACCCATCACCCACAAATGGGTTAGGAAAGGTTTAGAAGTGAGTTTAAACTAGTCAAAATTAGGCAGAGCTGCATGTGAGAGTGGCTCCTTGAGGGTATCGCTGCCACCAGTGAGCTGCTTGGCCAGGTCAATGGTAACAGGCTGGATGGAAAACAAACTGGTTTTCTTTGCCATCCTATGTCTGAATTTCTGCTGAACTAAATCCATGGCTTCTTGCAATATTTTCAGAAAACTGGAGAGAAGCCCTCAAAAAGCAGCAAGACATCACTGAGCCTTATTTAATGGGATTTTAATCTAATCTGCTGGTGAGCAACGGTGTATTAATAAAAAAAAAAAAAAAAACCAAAACAAAACACAAGAAGACAAAAATGCTGGCAAAGCGTTAGAACATACAAGTTCTTCGGCAGAGATTAGAGGCTAAAATAAGAGCATAATAGCCAGCAAACATGAACGGCATCTACCCGGCACCTGCTGATGCTCCATACATCCAAACAGGAGTCATGTGCTCCTCACAGGGGCCCACCATTCCCATTAACCAGAGGAGATCACCCCTTATTTATAGCCCCTCACTAACATTCCCCCTTTGTCGAGGGAGGAGTATCCAGGGGGAGAATTCAATATAAACTGACTTGGGTTTCTTCCAACAAATGAGCCATTGAACTTGATAGCAAAAAATAACAACCCTTCAGCAAAACAGCATCTGGGAAGGATGACATTTCCACTCTGGTATCACTAGAAGAATATTTGGGATGTCTAGCAGGAGGCCAAGAGGAATTGAACTCCCTGTATTGAGCTCCCATTCCATTCTTGATAAGGGAAAAACTCTTGGCAGAGGGTGGATGCTGAGCTAAAGGAGCTGGGTGCAGCTCTTGGCTTTGCCAGGCAACCCATGACATAGCATTCACCTGGAAGTTAAGGGTGGGGCTCTGTCTTACCCATGCAGATGTAAATCTTCAGCCTGGGCTCTTTAGACACATAGCACTTGCCAGAACTGGCATGGTGCTTGTGCTCAGGGTCTCTAGGCACAGCCATTTCTTGCCTGGGAAGGAGCAGAGCTGCTTTAAGTGTGATCTATTAAAAAAAAAAAAAAAAGGAACAAAAGGGATTTTTCTCCTGGACTAGGCTACTTTTGCAACCAAGTCAGAAATATATTTTTTTCCATTTTTCCCTGCATAACCATCCATTGGTTTGCCCCAAATACGTTATCCTAGGGTGCCATAGCTAACCGTGACATTAGGATTAAGCTAACCCAGAGAGGTCTCAAGAGAGTCATTATAATTAGGGTTACAAATTCCCTGCTGTCAAGGACAGACAAGACTCATAAACATGACCGAGCCATGGTGTGATTTACTTCAGCAACAGACCCTCTCCAAAAAGTTTTACTGACCAGCAGCAGACAACAAGGGCCAAAAAAATCCTCAGTGAGACAAGCCATTGCTTGAGAAAGGGATTCAACACATTTTAGAGTAAAAAGGGAATTGTAAAGTAAGGATCTGAGGATTTTGGGGCTGGCACAACCCCACACTCAATCCACTCACCCACAACTCCATTCCTAGCAGAGTGTATCTGCAGTGGATGGGGACTGGCAGCATCTGGGAGCATTACACCTGCAAAGGCTGCAGAGACAGCGTGTCCCCACAGGTCTGGCAGGATTTTCTTCTGGAAAACTTGGGCCTTGGAAAAAAGGACTCAGCAAACTCAGGACATCGGAAGAGCAACCCAAGGAGGTGTTTGCAGATGCTGCACCGCCAAGGCCAGTGAATGTCTCATCAGCTCCTATCAGACTTTGGGGGAGGTAATGCTGTAGGTCCAGAAGTATTCAATTACTATTATTATTATCATTATTATTTTCCCCACGTGTGTTAGCATTCATCTGGGTCAGGCAAAACAAGCAATGCCCTGGCACCCTCCTTCCTTCCTGGGACTTCTCTTCTTCCCCATCCCTTCTGCCAGCAGGATGAGGCTAGGGCTCTTCTCCTCCCCAGCTCCCCCTCGTTTCATTTCTATATCAAACCAGAACGCCACTTAGGGGTCTGGGTGACACCTGAGCTAAAAGAAAAGTGTATTAGATTAAATTAATGAGACAGGGAGGTGGTTAGAGGTCGATACACCTGCCTGGACTCCAACCAGCCACTTCAGAGGCTTCCCAAAGGACCACTCTTCCCACCTTGCCATCAGCATCTCTTGGGAAACACAAGCTGGCTATGTTTTCAAGGTCTCACTTGGACAGCCTGTGGGTCTGGCCCCCCTCCAAAAAATAACTGTTCCATGCTGCAGCAGTGAGCTCGGTCCCACACACTAATCCAGCTGCTGACAGCCCTGCCTGGGCAGTGACATCGAGCTGTGGGAGATGGAGCAATCACTGATTCACTTAGACAGGCTGATCACATCTGTTTACTCATAAACACCAAAAAATCCCTCCAAACCAGGCATCTTTAACCCCCATCCATTGTCGAAAGGATGCAGTCAGAAAGCTCTGATGGGAACTGGTGTCCTCACTTTGCAGAAGCCACCACCCCTCATTGCAACCACACACAGTGATGTTAGAGGGAAGGAGAGGTGGGAGCAGCAGTTGGGGATGAGGAGGATTGCTTACCTTGATTGATTCCTCCTGGGAACTGCAGGTGCTGCGACTTCATTGTCACTGGGTGCCAGACAAGCCAGCAAAACTCATTTCCACAGGCTTAAAGTGCCTGCAAAGGCATTTCTCTTCAGGAAAGGCAGAAAACACAATCCTGGGTCAGGAGCCCAACCCAGGCATTTGGTCCCTTAATGGGAGAAAGGGGAATCCATTTTTACACCAAGGAAAACCCACACCTAGCTCTTCTGCTGCACAGAGGCATTACCAAGGGTTTTCTTCCATATCAGCTCAGTCCCAGCACACATAAGGTGGAGGCAGCAGTTTAGGAAGTTTTCAGTTGAGAAGTTCTGTGGATGTCAGCCAAGGGGTGGGTTTAGATTCATTTAGATCATCTCCATAACACCCCAGGGCAGTGCCCATACCAGAAGATGAAACTGCAGCTGACAGATTGATGGCACAAGGGGGCCCATCACCCTCATCATGGCTGGTTGCAGCCCACACCCCTCACTGGCTGGGACAGACCTGGCTGGCACAGCTAGTTGTGGGCACCACTCCCAGCATTGCCTGACCACTGGCACAGCTGGGACAAGGATCACTGTTCCCTGGTGGGGCTGCGATAGTCAGGGTAGTCAAGGATGGTCAAGGATGACCATTCATGAATGATGATGGTCAAGGATGGTCAAGCATGACCATTCATGAATGACGCTGGTCAAGGGCAAGAGAGAGACGTTGCCAAAACCACCATCACTGCCATGGCAGTGGTGGGCACCAGGGCACAGAGTCACCCTTCCCAGCCTCTGCTTCTCCCTCCCAAAACCCTTGAGTGCCACAACTCCTAGCTTCAGCCTCATCCCCATCCTCATCTCATGCCACCTCTCACCCATGGCTCCCACTCCAGTCCACACCCCTCCAAAACCCACCCAGGCGATGCACCGCCCAGCCTCCCCGTCCCTTTGCAGATGCGCCAAGCTCCTGCTGAGACATGGAGCCACCGTCAACCTGCCCAGCGAGGACGGTGGGGAGACGGCACTGCATGTGGCGGCCCGGCACTGCCTCTGTGACCATGGCCGCCTCTACCTGCGTCACGGGGCATGTGTTGATGCACGCAGCACACAGGAGGAGACGGCCCTCGGTGTCCTCTGCGGGCAGGTGCCAGGTGCCAGTGAGGACTGCCTGCAGTTTTGCCGGCTGCTGGCTGCCCACGGTGCTGACATTGATGCCCGGGATGAGTCACGGAGGAGCCCCTTGCACAAGGCGTGCGGGGCCGCCAACGCCAGCCTGGCGTGCTTCCTCCTGCGGCGCGGGGCCGACGTCAACGCCATCGACTACAACGGCATCTCCCCACTGGGCTGTGCGCTGCAGAGTGCTGCCTTCAAGAGGGACCTGCGGCCCCACCTCACTGTCCAGCTGCTGCTCAACCACGGCTCCCAGAAGATATGGCCCGCTGCCTTCATCAAGGTATAGACCCTCAAACAACCCCCATATATTCCCTCACACCTGGGATTTTGCAGTTGGGGTCAGGTCGCTTTGGGAAATAAAAAGGCAGGGGGCTGGGACAATATGGAAGAGCGTCCTGATCCAGGCAGGGAGAGGGGACCATGGCATCAGGGTTGGTGATGCTGCTGGGAATGATGGAAATGAAAACACCTTCACGGTGTGGCAGCAGGGACAAACAGTCAGGGCAAAGGGCAGGGTGGAGCCAGCACAGGTGTAGGGGACCGGCAAGGAGGATTTTTTCCTCCCTGAGGATGTCAGAGACAGGCTTGGTACATCAGCCATCAGTGCAGCCGCCTTATGGCTCTGCGTTTCATTGATTTTACATCAAACAATAAAGAAATTATTATCCTTGGCTTATCACGCACAAGCCAAAAATGTAAATAAGAAGCAAGGGCTGCATCCAGATGAAGAACTGCAACAGCAAGGCAAGTCTTCCTACTGCTTCACGGATGGAGAAAGCTCTCCACAGCATGCTGAGACAAACCCTCTGCCTGCCTCACACCTACATGGGACTATCCCAGCCTGGACTGTGGTGGGGTGGGACGAGTCCCTGCTGCAGCACGTGGATGATGTGCCCCTCTGGGCCATGCATGAACCCCCTCACCTTGCCCATGACTAGGTGTTGAAGTCCTGTGCGGCCATGCCAGAG
Organism: Athene noctua; assembly: GCF_965140245.1. Taxonomy (NCBI): domain Eukaryota; kingdom Metazoa; phylum Chordata; class Aves; order Strigiformes; family Strigidae; genus Athene; species Athene noctua. The sequence goes on along the minus strand of NC_134043.1, from coordinate 29,172,246 downwards.
ATCATCGAAGTCCTCTTCAATTCCTACTTGCAAATCCCCGTCTCTGAGAAGTGGACTGAGGCCGTGCCGGAGGAGGTGTTTCAGGTGAGATGCCACTGGCAATTTGGCACAGATGGCTGAGCCCTGGGGAGGGGGTTTTACCCACCAAGAGTTTTTTCCCCATCTGAACTTCACTTGGGTGAGGAGAAAAAAAAAAAGCATAGTTCTCAGAGCACCACTGCACACCCAATTCATCTCAGCAGTTTTGCATCCCTTCAGCAACATCAACACCAAAACTCCCCTTCCTGCCCCTGGCCTGTGATAAAATACAATCCCCACATCTGGAAGTGACCCTGGACCCAGACCGCTGCCCAGCAGGAGCCCACACCACTAATTCTGGTTTTACAAAGCTTGTCCCCGAGCTGTGCAACAGGTACGGGCAGTCTGCTCTTGAACGATCTCACATTGGCTGCCTTGCCCCCGCAGGTCTTTGGTTAGCTTGGCTGAGAGGGAGGCCAGCTACTGAAATGCAAATAAAGCCCTTCAGCACATTCTAGAGGACAGGAGAAATTATTTTTATTCCAAGCTAAGGAAAGGCCGAGGCTGCACAGACAGATCCTGCTTTGTTTCCCCATCTTAGAAACAAGCGTGTCCCTTCTACGTCAGCTCTGAGGCTTTCTGCAGGGATGCTGCTGCCGGTAGGCATGAAAGCGTCCTCCCCAAACAGCACCTGTGGTGAGGCTGGCCTTCCTCACGTGTGCTTCCACGAGAGACTTCCTCACCCAGCCTTTGCCTGCAGGAGCCACGTCGACATACAGACCCCTAACCCGCGGACAAACATCGCCAATGGGTTGCTTACCTCCTCCCCTTAGATCTTCATCTCAAAAGTATCTCTGGCTTGTTTGGCATAAATCATGAATGAAATAAAACCAACCGATGCTCATGGGTTTTTCCCCTCCCTCTCTCTTTGCAGCAGCACCAGCTATTCTACGAGTCCCTTTTCCGGCTGGCGGGCACAGTCCGGTGCCTGCAACATTTATGCCGCTCTGCCATTCGGGGAAAGTTTGGCAGCAAATGCCATTGCCTTATCCCCATGCTGCCTGTGCCCAAGCCTTTGCACGATTACCTGCTGCTGGAGCCCGAAGGAGTTGTGCTTTGAAGGGCCGAGAGGAGCCGACCGAGGCCTTCCGTCCAGCCCTCCCTTACCTCGTTGTCCCTCGGTGTAGCGCAGCAGCATCCATTTCTGTCAGCTGAGCGACGGAGCACTGGTTTTCATGATAGATGGTTGTTTTTCAGGGATTTATAACGTAACTAAAATGTGCTCTCAGCTGTAACTTTGTATAGATTTTTTTCTAATTGTGCTTTAAATAGATTATAAAGAGTAATAAAATGATTAGTAGCTGTTACAAGCATGCTGCAGATATGAATAATACTCATTATAAAGGATCCCTGCGAAGCAGCAGGGCTCCTCAGGTGTGCAAAGGCAAGCACGCATGGCAAATGACTAAAATCAGCCCACGTGGGCATCAAATCCCCTTGGATCAATCTCCCCTGTGAGTGGCACGAGCAGAACTGGGACCAGAGGTGCAGCATGGAAGCCGTTAGCAGGATGCAGTATCCAGTGACATCAATATAGACTGTAAAATAGACCAAAAATCTATTTTTTTTACATAGATGCCACCAAGAGTGAGCTGGTTACTCCACGCAGGACCAGAGGCGGGGAGTGACACAGACCCCTATTTCTCCCAGCTCCCCACAGTCCAAGGGATGCCCCAGCACTTCCGTGCCCATCATCACTGCTCCAGGCTGGTACATGGAAGGGCTGGAAAGCCCAATGCAAACCCAGAGTGGAGGAGTTTGTTGTTTCATTTCACATGGTGGCTTGGAAAATGGTACCAGGAAGAGCAAGGATTTGTTTTCTCAGACTCTCAGGCTTCCCAAATTAACTGCTGTTGAACCAAAGCAAGCGCATGTATGTGCCCCTTGGAAGAGCAGCTGCCCTTATGATTAGCAGCTCTGCAACAGTGCTCGCCAAATTGTTCCACTGCTTAATTACGCTCACTATTTTAAAAATATATATATATAAATAAATCCACCTTTTTGCATGTCTGAGTGGACTTTGCGCCAGCGCCCCACACTCTTGTGGGTTACACAGCAGTATCCCTGGCTCCCAGCACTGGTGCCTGTGGAGCATGGAGCACGGAAAAGAGGAGGGAAAGGAAATTCTTTCCCCCCCCCCCCCCCGCCCCAGCTTCCACCTACCGCTTCCACAGCTTCCCCTCACCATAGTGATGTGCAAGGGCATCGCCAAACTCCCCTGCACTCCCCACCTTTGGTGCCTGAGCCCCGTCCCTCACAAGAATGGCCCATGGCAAAGCCCCACGCCAGACCTCCGTGGTACCTTGAGACCTGGCACTTCGTGACTTTAGTGGTTGTTTTACTTTATGGTTTGTTTCAGCGGTCAGAGCAGGGAGGGGGCATTGAAGGGGATTTAGGGAAAACGTGTTCTGGCTGAGTCATTGTGTGTTTGAACCAGCCAAAACTAAATTTTGGTGCCTTGAATGAGTCTTTCATCTTTTGTGTGGTCCCCGAGAGGGAAGAATGACACATTTTACATCCGTATCGGGCAAGTTTGCATGGAGATAGAGTCCCACCAGGTGATCGCATCCTCCCCCAGAAACCGTGACCTCGGCTCCCCATCCTGCAGCGACTGTTGGGGGAAAAAATAAAAACAACAAATGCACATCAAAGAGAGAGGAAAAAACCCCAACAAAACAGCAAAACCCAAAAGCAGGTCTGTGCCGAGGGAACCCGGTCCGCCGCGGGGCTGGGGGCAGCGGAGGGGCGGCGGGAAGGTCCGTGGGAGGGCGGAGCGGCGGGGACACGCGTGGGGTGTCTGCGCGGCGCCCCGCGGCCGGCAGGGGGCGCCCTGGGCACGGCGGCCGTCGGGGGGAGCCGGGCGGGACCGCGGGCTGCGGGGGAGAAACGGCTCGCGAAAAAGAGGAACGAAAGAGGGAAATTGTCAACAAAATTACTTTTAGGTGGGGATAGGGTTTGGGGGTTTTCTCCCCCTGGGTTTAAGCCGCTCTGCCGGCGGCGGTGGGGGCGCGGCCCGCGGCGGGACGAGGCTCCGGGCTCGCCTGCTCGCGTGGATAAGTTTGGCGGGAGGGCAAAGGAGCTTTTGGGTATACCTATTTTTTTTTTTTTTTTAATCTCCTGCCGGCGCCTTGTTTTGATGCAGATGTTATGGGAAAGGATTTTTTTTTTTTTTCCAGCAGCTAAAGACGGGAGGTCACATTAACTTATAATACGGAGACACATAAAAATGCGATTATGCCTGCTAAACAGAACACAGTAGGCTGCTAGTTAAGACAATGAGATTTCCAGGAAGCGATGCATAAATTCTTCAAAAAATGACACATTTTTCACGTTTCATTCCAATTAAATTACTGAGGCAGCTAACACAGCGCTGCGCACACCATACATTTGGGTGAAATGAAGGCTCTTCTGGGTTTGGTTTGGGTTTGGGTTTCTTTTTGGGTTTGTTTTTTTTTTTTTTTGTAAATCTATCTGGATGCGCGTGTTTTATGAAAGGCGGTTAATATTAAGCTTCTATTAAGGAAAAAATGTCAGAGACCTTCTCTCCTCGCCTTTTTCTTGTGGCGGGGATGGTCCGTCTCGGTTTTTCACCCTGCAGCAATAAACCGCCGATGGTCCTGGCCGGCAGCGGCTGCAAAATAATTCCCAAATAATAGGAATTACCCGCCCTGATGCACACACGCCTCTGTTTACGAGGAGCTGGTTAAACAGCCGAGGCTGGGGGAGAGTCAAGGAGCCCCCCCAGAAGGTTTTGCCATCCCGTCGGTGTCTCCCACGCGGGTCCCTCCGCCGCCGCCGCCGGAGCCGCTGCCGCGGGCAGGATCGGGCCCCCTCGGGGAGGCTGCAGGGAAGGAAGGGGGTGCTGAGGAGGAGGGGGTGTCCCGGTGGGAAGCCGGGCTTGCTCCCCACAACCTGCTCAGTGGCTGAAAAGGGGCTCGTCAGGGTGATAATCAAGCCCCGAAGTGGCCCCGGTAATGAAACAGCATTTGATTTTTTTTTTTTTTTTTTTTTTTTTTTTATAAAGCAGAGCGAGACATCGCGCAGACTGCGCTGAGGCGGGTGATCCGCAAAGCAATACAAATCAGAAATGAGATTTTTGAAGTCCTAATGAACCTGATTGCAGGAACATTTATAATCCCCCATGGCTTTAAATGAAATCAGATATAATCAGGAGCTATGGGGAAAGGGAGTGTTTACAGGCAGAGATTGGGAAGTGCTGCTGTATTAGTAAAGATGCTGTTCCTTCTATTGATGTCTAAAATGATGGATAATGTGAGAATGGCAAATATACTATTTGTCTAATGGCTCTGCAATTAAATTCCCCTGTAAATGACCCATGCCTCATTTCATCCTAATCTATGGAATTTTGATTGAATTCGTCAGCTCTAATTGAAAAATACTGCACTTTAATGTCTGCAGTGCAGTTTCAGGACCGCGCTGGTTTTAATGAGACGGTGCCCCTCTGACCTGGGAATATTTTAGACTTTTATTCGGGATTTTTAAACTGGTGAATTTCTTAACTATATCCCACGAAAAGCCGTGAGCGAGAGCGCTTGTGGTTTTCCAGTGCTAGGAATAATCTCTCCGTACCGATGCGTTTTATGAAGGTCTCCTGTAGTGCTCTTAAAATATTTGGACTCCGGTTATTTAAATACATAGCAATTCTAAAAGGAAAAAAAAAAAAATAGCCTATTTCCCCTCATCAGAACGAATTTCGGGATATGAACCCGGATTACCGAAGCCAAATTTTTTTTTCTTTTTTTTTTTTTTCTTTTTTTTAAACCCGCACGGCGTTATTTTTACCCTTTTACCTCCTTTTTTCTAACCCGAAAATCCCGACAGCTGTCAAGTTTGTTAAAAAAAAAAACAAACAAAAAAAACAACCAAAAAAACCAACCCAAACCCAACCCAAACCCAAACCCACAACACAAACAGGGACAAAAAGAAAAACAATCAAAAAACAAAGCCACGGAAAAAAAAAAATAAACCAACAACAAAAAAAGCAGCACATCTCCCGTGAGTGGGGTGGAAGTTGTGGGGAGAGGGACCCCCCCCGAGCCGCCACCTAGCCGGAGCCGAGTCGCCCGCCTGAAATGAGTTCAAACGGGAACACGCGAGGGAGTTAATGGCATTAAGCGACGAATGAGCGGGTTTGGGTTTGGGTTTGATTTTTTTTTTTCCCTGCTTGGAAACGGAACGGGGAGGCGGGGGGGTGTTTCCCCGGGTTGCAGCGACGCCCGCGGGCACGCGTGGGGCGGCGAGTGTGTTCCCGCGGCGAGCGCCCTCCCCGCACAGCCAGCCCGCCCTCGTCAAGGGCCAAATCCTGCTCCGCGTCCCGGCCCCCCCCCGCCCCGCTATCCCTCTTACCCCCAGCTCCTGCAGCCCAAATCCGCTGACACAAGCCCACAGCCACGCACAAACCGCCTCCCCGGCCGAGCCCCTCGCTGCGGGGATGAACACCCTCCCCACGCCGGTGGGGTGTAGGATGGAGAGCCCCGGCTGCACCCCTTATTTTGGCGTTCAGCACTCACACCTGTGTCATTAAGTGCACACTGATCTGGGGGGGGGGGGGGGGGGGGGGGGTTGCTCAGGGTCTCCCTTCTTGCCCACCCCCCTCTCTAGAAAAAAAATCGCTTTAAAAGCGTGGGAGGGTGAGACGCTTTTGGTGATGCTTCCCACGCTATTAAATTTTCCCCAGCGAAGGCAGAGGGTCTTCCACAAATTACCTCACTAGGGTCTCCATAAGCCTGAGTTTTGCTTTTTGATAAAGTCATTGGTTTTATCACCACCGGCTGCAAAACAAAGCTGCCCCTTCCACACCCTCCCCCCCCGCCAACCCCTCCTCGATGGCCCAGCAGCCTTAGGGGTGGGCAGCAGCATGCACCCCGCTTCAAATAATGCTCTGCACCAGCACCCCCACTCCAGAGCCCAGTGGGAGGATGGACAGGAGCCTGTGTGCCCCACGGAAACCCCCAGCACAGCTCCCTAAATCTAGGCGGGAGGTGGCCAAAGGGCCAGGAGCAGCCTCGGTCCCCAGGCACGAGGCGGGTGGAGCTGCCATCCTGGGTGGAGGGATGCTCTGACCTCTGCCACCCTTCGGACTCACACCTGGAAGGGCTTGGGCACCTCCCAGCTTTCCTCCTTCATGGCTCTCCTGTTTTTCACTTCTTCGCTCCCAAAAGCTCTACCTCCTCCCTATGCTGATTTGGGGGAAAAGCCCACGGTTTATTTAGCACACGGTCTCTCCACCCAGCCAAGAGGCCACTGGTGTCACAGACACCCCCTCCCAAAATCTGCCCAGTTCAAACAACCCTCCACACGATGCTCCTTTCCTGGGAAGGCTTTTTGGGGCAAAACCTGCCAAAAGCCACCTGCTCTTCAGCAGTCCCTGCTCTGCATGATGCGGGAACCTCCCTAAGCAGCACCTCGGCACCACATTTCACGTTGGGGCCACGTGGGACCAGGTCTGGACCCACTCTACGGCCCACGGGGAAAAGGGCTTCTGCCTCCCCAGCCAAGCGTGACCCTGTGAAATACTCATTTCTACCACATACTCAGACTTAGACCCCCTGGGAAAGCTCCTGCCGTGTCCCACTGGTCGTGGAGGTCCCTGCATGGGGCGCAGGGGTGGCTGGCTGGGATCCCCTGCCTGCCCTGCCTGCCCCTGGCCTCCCTCCCGCCTGTTACACTTCCCAGGCACAATCACGCTCTGGTTGCTTCTCCGACAATCAGAGATCACCCGACGTTTTTCTCCGGGAGAAAAATCAGCTAATTATGTGCTGAACAAAAAGGCTATTCTCGTCTGAAATAATACTCCCGTCTTGCAAAGGCACTTGTTTGTGGGCAAATTTTGAAGAGGGCTGACAATAAAAACAGCTGCAGGAGCTGGGTGTTGGTACACATTTCCATGCCCTGCCAGATTACCATGCCTAATTATCTCTCCTTTCCGCAATCTAACGTGGTTTCCTGAAAAGAAATGATTTTTCTTTTTTTTCTTTTTTTGCCCCTCGCTTCTCTATTTAAACGAAAGCTTTGCTTCTCCACAAGGATCTCCAGCCTGCTCTGGTTGGTTTTGGAAGGAGCGGGGATGCTGCTGATTTGGGGGGGCTGGAGGGTTTAGCTGAGCTCCATCCACCACGGTGGGAAGGAGTGGGTGGCAGGAGAGGGACTGCAATCCAACGATGCCTGCTGGATGGCGGGGAGGGGGAAAAGGGAAAAAAAAATGGAGAGAAATAACCACTCGTGCAGCTCCAAAGAATCCACGAGGGAGATCAAAACCTTGCCGGCACTGCGCTGGGAAAAATCCTGAGCGCCACGCTACCGCACATATGGTGGCCTCTGCAAGATGGAGCTGGGACATATGGAAATGAGCTGTATAACTAAACTTTTCCCAGTCCCTTGAAGTCAGAGATGGGCCCCAAAAGTGTGTGCGTGCACACACGTACCCCCCCCCCCCCCCCCCCTTCACAGCAGCAGCTGCTTCGATGGCCATCCACCCTGTCCCATTTGCCACAGCACCAGGAAAAATTGTTTCTCCAGCAGAAATGCAGCACTAGGGAGGGGGGAACCCCAAAACTCATACCCCAGGTGCCCAGTGGGGCTCAGCGCCCCAAAAGCTGCAGCAAAATGGGGATGGGGAGCCAGATGCAGGACAGGGTGGTGAAACTGCGCCGAGGCCCAAAAGCAATAACCCCCCCTAATCGTTTCTGCCAAGAAAAGAACGGTTTCAGATGTTGGCTGGAAATGTGGAGGGATAAACTGACCCAGATATCCGGGCACAGGGCGGGGGGCAGCCTCCAGCCCCCCGTTTGGGGAAGCCGCTGAGCTTCGGTCGTGGGAATTAACAGTGAATGGGGGGGAGGTACTGCAAATGCCACTTGCTGAGGTATGAGCAGGATGTTGTGACACCCCCAGGGTCAAACCCCAGTGGGCACATTTGGAGGGGAGGGTAAAAGCCCCCACTGCTTTGAGAGGGGTGTCCCTTAGGACATGCAGCTGTGCCGATCTAGAGGGACCACCCTCACCCCTCGCCTTGTCCCCACATGCCCTCTGGGATTTTTGGGGGTCTGGAGGGTGGCCAGACGAGGGGCCTAGAATTTGGGGGACAGAGTGTGGCTGTCCCCACCGTTGGCACCTACCAGCCTGGTTGCTGGGGGTGTGTGTGTGTGTGTCACCTTCCTCATGGGATGTGCAGCCCACTCGGCCTGACAGCTGCCATCGTCCTCCAGAAAATATGAGCATCAATTAGCTTGAAATGAGTGCTGGGTCATTAGGAGCTTCCCAAGCAGGCAGGCCAGGCAGGAGCGGGATCACCTGCTGACCCTTGGTTTTGGGGGATCCCCCCTCCCCAGAGAGAAGCCACTCTTAGTTGGGGTTTGTGCCCAAAAGCCCCTCAAAATGAAGCCCAGATGTGCAGCGGGCACCATTGTCCCGGGAATCCTTCAACTTTGCAAAGGCAGGAGGCATCCCACCCCCAGCCAACTCCCCTCCTTTTTTTTTACTCTTTTTTTTTTTTTTTTTTTTTGCATTTAATTTTATTTTCCAAACCACTTGATCTTTGCTTGGGAACCTCCATTAATTGCCTGGGTTTGCCTCTTTGCCTGGTCCCTTTATCATTATTTATGGCCTTTGAAATTGTGTAAAGTTCCCTTGACGTTCAATTTACAAGTTTGGGGGCGCTTTTTTTTTTTTTTTCTCCTTTTTCCTTTTTTTTTTTTTTTTTTTTTTTTGTTCCAGCTTTTGTCCTTGCCAAAGACGTCGTGTTGGAAAAGGCTTTGAGCCGGCCAACATGAGAGGCTCGCCGGAGAAAAGGGAGCAGCCCTCCATCGCTTTTAATTCCGCCGTGTTGCTGAATGGCTCTTTTACATAATTGCAGAAGCAATTTCAAAGCCAAGCCAGGGGCTGACTTTACCCAGAACCACATGGAGCCTATTTGGGGGCTTTTCAAAAAAAAAAAAAAAAAAAAAGCAGGGGGGAGAAAGAGGGTGAGAAAAGCGTGAATAAAATAGTTGGTTGTTTTTTTTTTTTTAAAAAAAAAAAAAAAAAAAGGGGGTTTCAATGCTTTGGAGGCACCAAATTGGTGTGTCTGATGGGGAATGTCACACGCCCCGGGGGAGCGCGGGACCCCACGGAGGTCCCCGGCGGCACCGCGGGGCGTGAGACCGGCGGAGGGGTGTGGGGGTGCCAGCGGGCGCTCACGCGTGGGCCGCCCCGTCCGGCGGCGGCGGATGGGGGGAGAGGGGCGCGGAGGGGGAAGGAGAGGGGGAGAGGAGGGCCTGGGGGCGTGGCCTCGCGGCTCGGCCCCGCCCCTTCGCCCTCCCGCCAATGGGAAGCGGCGGCGGCGGCCACGTGGGGCGGGCCGGGTTCCCAGCCGGGCAAAATGTGAATGGGCGCGGGGGAGCGCGGGCGGGCAGAGCGGCGCGGCGGCGGCGGGCGGGCGGGCTCCGCGGGGGCGCACGGCGGCGGCGGCGGCGGCGGCGGGCGGGGGGCCGGCCCCGATGTGCGGGCGGCGGCGGAGGGCCGCGGCCCCGCTCCGCCCCGGCTCTGCCCCACGCGTGGGCGCTGCGCGGCTCTGCTGAGGAGGAGGAAGAGGAGGAGGAGGAAGGTGGTCGCTGCCGCCGTCGCTCCGGCATGAGCGCGGCTTTCCAGCCCTCGCTGATGATGATGCAGCGCCCGCTGGGAAGCAGCACGGCCTTCAGCATCGACTCGCTCATCGGCAGCCCCCCGCCGCCCGCCCCCGGGCACTTCGTCTACACCGGCTACCCCATGTTCATGCCCTACCGCCCCGTCGTGCTGCCGCCGCCCCCCCCGCCGCCCCCGGCGCTACCGCAGGGCGCCCTGCAACCGGCGCTGCCCCCCGCGCATCCCCACCACCACCAGCTCCCCAGCCTGCCCACGGGTTTCTGCTCCAGCCTGGCTCAGGGCATGGCCCTCACCTCCACCCTCATGGCCACGCTGCCCGGCACCTTCCCCGCCTCTCCCCAGCACCAGGAGGCCGCCAGGAAGTTCGCACCCCCGGGCAACTTCGATAAAGCCGAGGGGATACCCCCGGACGGCGGCGGCGACGATGGCAAAGCCTTCCTGGGGAAGGACGGAGCCCTCCTGCCCTTCCCCGCCGCCGACGCCGTCCAGGCCTCCCTCGGTGAGTGAGCGCCGGGGCCGGCGGGGAGGAGCGGGGTCCCGCTCCCCGCATCACCCCCCGGCGGGGCGGGCTGGGAGGGGGTCGGGGGAAGGGGCGGCCCCGGGGAGCGCCCGGGACGAGAGGAGGCAGGGCTGGCCGCGGCCGTCCGGTGGCCGCAAGGCCAGGGAGGAGGAGGAGGAGGAGGAGGAGGAGGGAGGTTGGGGGCCCCCGCCGCTTGAAAAAATAGTAATAAACTAAATCCAGCTGAAAGACACTCGAACTAAAAAAAAAAACCCTAACCATCAAAACCCAAAAATTTTCGGGTGATGGACCTGTGGGCCGGGGGGGCACGGCAGCTGTGGGACGGAGGGTACCAAATGCTAACGAAAGGCCTCTGCTTCGCTTCCAGCCGGGGCTCTCCGGGGCCAGGGGAAGGAGGACCCCAAAGCGGAAGAGGACTCGAAAGGCAAGGAGGAAAGTTTCTCCATGGACAGCGATCTAGACTATAGCTCGGACGACAACATCCCCGGCCAGGCAGCTCACAAGGAAGAGGACTCTGGCAATACGCTGGAGGAAAACCCCCAAAACCCCCCCAATTCCACCAACACCACGTCCACGGGCAAAAACCGGCGGAGGCGAACAGCCTTCACCAGCGAGCAGCTGCTGGAGCTGGAAAAGGAGTTTCACTGCAAAAAGTACCTGTCCCTGACGGAGAGGTCCCAGATCGCTCACGCTCTCAAACTCAGCGAGGTGCAGGTGAAAATCTGGTTCCAGAACAGACGGGCTAAATGGAAACGGGTCAAGGCGGGCAACGCCAACTCCAAGACAGGGGAGCCCTCCCGAAACCCTAAGATCGTGGTACCCATCCCGGTGCACGTCAGCAGGTTTGCGATCAGGAGTCAGCATCAGCAGCTGGAGCAAGCCCGACCCTGATCTCTCCCTACGCTCAGAACCACAAGTTTTTGAGGGAAAAGTTTCCAAATCGGGGTTTAAAAGCAACCCACCCACAAGAAAGAAAGAAAGAAAGAAAAAAAAAAAAGCAAGCAGCAGCAAAAAGACCCTAAAGCAAACAACAGCCACCAAGAAAAAAATCCCACGCGAGCGCACGGCAAACCGCCGCCACGAGCAAACTTTAAAGTGAAACTTTCCGCTTACCAAGTCAAGCGAGAGTCTGCGAAGGAAAGAGGCTTGGAAATTGTTTTGGTTCAGAGCAGGAATATCAAACCCTGGAAGAGACACACAGATATTTATTATTGCGCTGCCCCGCTTTGTACATGAGTCGTGCTGTCTTGGCTGCGATGGGGACCACAGATGCGGTACGGTGACAGCGCTGGATCCAGCAGCGATTTGCCCGTGTCCCCCCCTCCCTGGCAGAGACATCCCCAGCGAAGCCTGCAGCGCGCCTTTAGCCATCTTGGGGGTTTTGTTTCTTATCGGGGGCAAAAGGTAAAAAGACGAGAGAACAAAAACGAAAAGAAAACTAAGATATTCATTTCATGCCTTTTTTATTGTTTGATTTTATTTCTTATGGCTGAGTGGCAGGCACCGGGGGACGATTTTTTAAATATATTTTTTGCCTGGCTTTCTGTCGATTTGGTTTGCCTATTCTACCAAGCCATGTTTAAATGAGAGAGAGAGGGGGGGGGGGGGGGAAGGGAAAAAAAAAAAGCACGATCTTCTCTATTGTGTTTAATTTATTTCAATGTAGCTTATTTCCTTATAAGTTATGAAATTTAAAAGCAAACTAAGTCTTGTGAATAAAAACCGACAAAGGAAAAAAAAAAAAAAAAAAAAAGCCTTCCATCCCCCGGCTGTTCTGTCCAGAATTTGGCGTTTTGGCGTGAGCTGATTTTCCTTTCCTCTCCTGCGCTGCCCGAGCAGAGCGATGCTGCTCTCGCCTTCTTTTGCGAAGCCACATTTATTGTCGGAGAGGGGGGAGAAGGGCAAAAACTTTCCCCCCCCCCCTTTTTTTTTTTTTTCTTTCCGAGGGGGGGTGATGGGAAAGCTGGAAAAAGGCTTTTTATGCGAATAAACATAAACACCCCTTCTATGCCCCCCCGGCAGGCAGCAGGCTCCCAGCCCCGTGTTTCGGGGGGTACGGCCGCTGTCCCCCCGGCTCCGCGGCCGCTCTCGGGCAGGGGCGCTGCGGCGGGGCGGCCCGGTCGGGGCGGGGGGGTCGGGGCTGGAGGGTCCCGCTTCCCCCCCTTCCCCACCGGCATCCTTTTCATCCCGTTTTTTTCCCCGTTTTACGTATTCCGGCTTCATCCATGCCGGGGAAACGGCGGCGGCTATTTGGAATTAAAAAAGCAGTAATTTCCCGTGAAAACGGGGTGCGAGGGGGGCGGGGGGGCAGCAGTCTATTAAAATTAAACTAGGGGTTCATTCAAGGGAGCGATTGCTCCCGAGGTAACGGCGAGGTTCCCCGGGCAGGCTCTGGCGAGTAAATCAGGGCTTGGCGGTGGTCGCATCATTCGTAGCCCTCGCACTTCATCTGTTGTTATTATTATTACTATTATGATGATGATGTAACGCGGTTCGGAGAGGGCCGGCGGCGGCTCCGGTGGGGGGGGGGGGAGCGGGGGTGTCCGCTGCTCCCCTCTCCCACAAACCGCTCATCGAAACTTAACGGCCCCGGACAGCATCGCTGCCTGCCGCTGCCGGCCCCACGGGCAGCCGCGGACGCGCGTGGACTAGAGAGAACCCGCGGGTAATTCCAGCCTTTTTAGTAGCCGCCGCCACTGCCCGCTCCTTTAGCTCGTTCAAAAAATATATATTAGCATTAAGAAATTTTTGGTTTCGTTTCTGTGCGGGAGGGAGCCGGGACACGCGTGGGGCGGCCTCGCTCGGCCCGTCCCCATGTTTGTGTGTGCCACCACCACCCCCCCGCTTCCCAGTGCTGCTCTTCTCCGGAGCGCTTTTTTTTTAAAAAAAAAAAAAACAAACAACAAAAAAACCCACAAAACAAAACACAACAAACCCCCAAACAAAACCACAAACCCCCACCAGAATACTGTAATTTATTTTGGTTTGCTTTGGTGCAAAGGGGATGCTGCTTGGAACGCGCAGCAACCCGGAGCCGGCTGGGGCGAGCGGCGGCCCGGCTGAGCCCCCCCCCGGCATGAGAAGGGGGGTGTTGTATTTTAGGGAGGAGCAGCTGCTCCTCACCCCTGTCGTGTCCCCCCCACCCCGGGGCAGCCCTCCCTCTACAAGCCAGCATCTGCCCCAGGCGCAGGAAAGTTATTTGCTCCGCGGGTTGGGGTCCCCCCTCACCCCCCCACCCCCTCCCGGGAGTGGGGCTTTGGGGCTGGAGGGGGGAGCCCCGAGCCGGGGGCCGGAGGAGAAGGAGATAAACAAGCGAGGGGGTTGATAGCTGTCATCATCACCATCATCATGGCTTTCATTTGGCTGCCTAATGAGTCAGATCACAGGCAGAGAGAAAAATTGTCAATCGCCCAGGCTCTAATGAATTTTTTTGCAAATTGTAATCAAGCCAGGCCGTCTCAGCTCGCTGATTAATGAGACCCAGGAGGCCCGGCCAGCACCTCAGCTTTTTATTCCATCCCGTCCTCCCTGCACTAAATTAACAGCAACTTGTCTGAGCTTCAAATTAACTCCCAATGATTAATTCTGATGGGGGGGTCTGAAGAATAGCTCGTCCTAATAGGCACTGGCCTCCGATGCTGTTTGAAATTAATACACTTCCCCTTTGGCTGCCGGCTTTAATCCAAGGTTGGGTTTTGACATCACTATATTTGTTGTTACAATAAATTCCTCTTACATCTGCAGATCAAATAATTGCACTGCTCAGGGAGTGCAGCAGAAACGCCGGCCCGCTTCGCAGTGGCCCAGAGTTGGAGGGGAACGAAAGCTGCCTGCTCCTTTCCTCCTCACTCCAGCCTGCCTTAGGAACCCCCTTTTTTTTTATTTATATATAAATGTATATATGTATTTTTAAGCCACCGCTGCTCAGCAGCACGGGGATGTGGTGGCCAGAGGAGGCAACCCCTCTCCGGCGGGGCAAGGAGTACACTGCCTCGCTCTTAAATAAGACATCACAGCTTTTAAATCACCCCCTCTCTTTACCCCCTCACCTCAGCGACCCAGCAAACTCACCGCATGCCAGGGCTGCTGCAGAGACCGGACAAACTCAGCGCATGCCAGTGCAGGTCAGGCACGGGGCTGGGGTGGAGGGACACTCCAGCTGTGGCCCCCACTTCCTCGGAGGGGGCAGCTCTGCCTTCCGCCTTGTTTCTGTTTGTATTGACTTAATTGGTTTAATTATTTCAGCTGGGACTGGCCAGGCTCGGTTTTGTGCCTTTTACCTGCCCCTCCTGCCCCCGGGGATGCGGCTGCCCCGCTGACAAGGACCCCTTTGTGACTGGACTCCCCCTCCATTGGGGTTATCCCCCGTGATGGTGGGGGCCTCCCCACCGAGCATCCCCCAGAGAGGGGCCAACTCCAATATCTGGAGAGATGGGTGAGGGGGTCCCTGCCCCTGCTGGGAACAACCCCCGCCAAGGACTGAGCATCTCCCCTGTTCCCCAGTGGGTGCAGTTTAACCCCTGCAAGATTCACCCACCCCTCCAGTCTTGCTGTCCCCCAGGATCGGCTCCCCCCACCCCCCGCGTGCTTCCATGGGGCCGTATCAATCTTCTTCCGTGAGGAGGAGAGCGATGAGGCCGATAAGCGGCCGCCAATGCAAATTCCCGCCGTCACCATCATAAAGCACCCGGCACCCTGACACACAAAAGCAACACCATATGTACGAAGACAACCTGTATGAATTATAAATTGCATCATAAAAATTGATTGCCTATCCCAACCCTTCAGAAACACACGCGGGGCTGGGGCGGGGGGGAGAAACCCACCCGGCACCCCGAAACGGCCGCCCTGCGGCGGGAGGGGATGCTCTGCCGAGCCACCCCGCAGCCCTCGGGGGTGCAAGGTCCCTTCCCGTCCCCCTCCCCGCGGCCACGGGATGCTCACCCGCCCCTTGCTTGCTCTTTTCTCCCTCCTGCTACGCCTGGCCCATAGAGAGCCTTAATCTATTTATTTCAAGCCACTTCATCCTCTCTCCCTCTTTTGTCCCAGCCCCAGCCTCTGGCTTTGTGGCAGGACCGCTGAGGTTTTAAAAGCCCCTTCCCCTATAGTTTGAGGTCTCCTTGGCTGCCTGAATTACAATGGCTAAAACAGGATTACACTGACCTGATCCTATTAAACTCGCCAATCGATCTGTGCCGCCCTCCCTCCGGCTCGGCAAACTTACTCACCCAACTTTCCCCAGGGCTCAGCCTGGGAAGAGGAGTAGCAAAAGGCCGCCTTTCCGACCAGGCCTGATGGAGGAAGGATGGATGGACGCTATTTTTTCTTTTTTTGGAGCCACGTGGATTTTAAACCTCTGCTTTAGCTCCCAGCATCTCGGCTCCAAAGGAAAACACAGCGTTTTCTTGGTCTCACAGATGCTCTGACTCGCAGTCCTGGCAGGATATTAAGTCACATAGATAAATCATACAGAAAGGGGTATTATAGCTATAAGCAAAATGATTCTTCCTCCCTTTGGTAAGGGCAACCCTCAAGCTGCCTGATGTGGGGCACATACACTCCTGGTCCTCCTTCTACAAACAACCTGGTGTGGGGAAAACCCTCGGGAAGAGCCAGCCTCAGCCCCTTGCCGCGATGCCGAGTGTGTTGGACCAAAGTCTGAGCGAGGGCTGCCCACACTCGCGGTGCCCATGAGCCCCCCGGTATCCACTGGGGCTGGGACCCCCGACGCAGCCACACCAGCATCTTCCCAATGATGCCCAGAGGACAGTGTCTCTAGCGTGGGTAGGGCTGACTCAGCAGCGAGTCCTTCCTCGCTTCCTTTTTATTTATAAAAAGAGCGGAGGAAGAGGAGTGCAGACCCGGCTTAACGACGTTTTCCTTGTCAGCGGGCAAAAGGACCTCGATCGGCAGCGTTATCTGCTGCCAGGGGATGCTCTGCATCGCCTCGGTACTGTGGCACGCCACCATCTGCAGAGGAACGGGCGCCTGGAATTAATCCCCCGCTGTCCCCCGGGAAAATAATTACAAGGCAGGGGAATAATCTAAAAATGGCAGTAAAATATGGGGTGTTTACGCTGACCTGCCGGGACGACTGAATTAGTGGCAAGGGGCCTGAATTAGTAGCAAAGGGCCTATCGCCGACTCCGGGGGAGCAGTTTTAATGCTCAAATCCTATTAATTAACAGAGCAAAAGACAAATCGGGGACTCCCATTTATAATTTTCTAGGAGTGTGTTATTAACAGTGAGGAGCTGAAGCTCAGAGGGTGAATATGTCTTGCCAAGTGCCTGGAGCTCTTCTCTGCACACCCCAAAGCTACTCTAAAGGGTACCAACACCCCCAAACTGGCTGCAGAAAAAGAGCCATTAGCAATGATTATTTTAAAATTTTTGGGTTTTTTTAAAGGTAACGTGTCCTGTTACTATCTGGGGTGACAAAAACTGCATCTGCCTGTCTAAATTGAAATCTTTGCTGTCCTCCTTCTGCTTGCGGTCCTGTTCAAAATTTCTATTCTTGGTGCAAAAGCATCTGAACTCAGAAATGATGTGCAAAAATGTGGGTATGGCCCCAAAATCCCTTTGAGAGACATTTGCCTCCCTTGCTGATATTCCCAGAACAGCTAAAAGAAGCCACAGGCACGGTTATACAAATTAAGTAACTGCTGTTTTAGCTGGCAACCTCAACTCAAAGTGAACCGGTCCACTTCTTTGGGCAATGGCAACATCTTCTTACTCAAAGCCCTCTTGCGCACATCCCTGAAACATCCTCAGGGCATGTCCCAGCACCCCAAATTAGGCTGGGGGTAATGCACCCTGTGAAATTGAAATACACAGGCACACCCCCCCCCCAGCCCCCTATTAAAATTACAGGGTCACTCTCCTGCCAAATTTCAAGGCCCTGCACCAAAGCTGGAAGGCACCTAAGAGATTTTAAGTAGCAGTAACTGGGGTTTTTTTTCCACTGCTTAGAGAGGAAAAAAAAAAAAAAAAGAGCATCTTACAGTTTTTCACCCAAAACAT
The DNA here is from genome assembly GCF_965140245.1 of Athene noctua. Classification (NCBI taxonomy): domain Eukaryota; kingdom Metazoa; phylum Chordata; class Aves; order Strigiformes; family Strigidae; genus Athene; species Athene noctua. Next base: position 29,154,985 of record NC_134043.1, on the reverse strand, counting down.
CAAGAAGATTTGGGTTAAAATTCTCTCTTCCTGCCCCAGACACCAAGACAGACTCCCAGTATGCAGCAACAAACCCCAAATAATTAACACTGTGCAGCCCCAATGGCAAGGACCAGTGTGAAGAGTTACCCAGTCCAACTGGCACCAGTAACAGAAGCTTTCTGGTCCATTCCCCGCAACCAACAATCATCTCTTTGCACGGAGAGGAAGGATGACAGCAAAGACCTTCTGCAAACCATCAACGCCTGTAGATACGCCATCGAGCACCGAACATTTACAAATAGCCTGTTCATTGCTAAGAAGCCACTTGGGCTTTTATGAACATCGTTATGGCCATGGTGTAATAGTATCTATCAAAAACATTGCCTTTCTGAATTAAGGTAATGGTCATTTTTAAGACACACATCTGTATTTTTTTTTAAACAGATGCTCAGCTCCTAAGCCCATGACTGCTATTTCTCCCCCTCCCCAATTATTTTCATATTTCCCCATTTCCAAAGCAGCAATAAGTTCCTGTGAAAGAAGGGTAATAGGAAGTCTCTCTCTAAGAGAAATTGTTAATTTGGGATTTATAAAGGACTTTCCTTAATGAATAATAGTTGAGATCGATCTGTCTTCCTGCCTCATTCTGCAAAGTAACATTTGTAAAGTAAGGTGATCCCAATTACTCCCTCTAATAACCCTCTCCAGCAAGAGATTTCAGAGCTGCAGCCATGAAACGCGCCCGCCTACCTCCCGTCCCCTGGTGCCATGAACATCACCTGCGTCAGGACTTTCTGGCTTCATTCAGCTCACGATCCCCCATGTCCCTGCCTGGCATGGACTGGCTCCATCACCCAGAAACCCCAGGGCGGGATGCTCTGGAACCCCCCCGAGAAGGATGCTCAATCCAGCCCCACCGGGCATCAGTGCCTGGGAGGTCTCATGCTGGGATTGTCACCCCGTGTCACCAGGGTGCCAGGGTCTGGAGGGGGCCTTCAGCCCCTCAAAATGCTCGATGCTCTGATACCCACCCACCTCCTGGCTTATCAGAGAGAGGAGATTGAGAAATGACTTGATTATTGTCCGTAAGTGCCTTCACAGGGAGAAAATACTGGCACTAAAGGGCTCTTGAATCAACAGCAGGACGGCAGCGTGAGAATCGATGCCAGCAGCTCAAGCCAGACAAACTCAAATTAGAAGCAAGGTGCTTTTTTTCTTTTTCTTTTTTTTTTTTTCCCTTAAAATATGGAGGACCATTAAAGATCAGAGCCAGCTAAGAAGGCGTGGGGGCTTTCTTCAGCCCTCAGGGTCTTCAGCTCCGGGCTGGATGCCTTCGGGGAAGAGATGCTTTAGCCAAGTCCAGAGTTTTGCCATAACAAGTGCCTTTTCCATGTCTCCCCTTTCCTCCTTCTTCCCTTCCCTTTGGTTCCTCTCTACAGCAGAGAATGAAGGTGTGGAAATCCCATTCCCTTCCTTCCTTTGCTTGGTGCCATCCCACACATACATCCCTGTCCCACATCCAGAGACTGGCCGGACTTCTGGAGAGACAGGAGCCAAGGGAAGCAACCTTTTTGTCATGCTTTAATTAACAAGTCCTGCTTCCCCAGCTCATCAACACTTGGGAGAGAGGCAGGCTCTGCCACAGCACCAGCTCTCCCCTTTTTCCTTGCCTGCACCCAAGACACATCCCACATCAGCTCAGAGATGCTCCAGAAAACCCGGGGAACACTAACGCAACTTTACGAGTAATTCCAGGGGAAAAAAAAACCCAGAAAATGTATCTTTTTTTTTTTTTTTTTTTTTTTAAAGCAAAATATAATTCTCTTCTCTCCTTAGCGCAGCTGGAGGGAACTAAGAAGTGCAAGTTGTAAGAGGCTTGCTCTGGGTCACCTCTTTTGAAGGTGACCCACAGATGACGCTGCCTTTGGGACGCCTTGTCCCTGCCACAAGGACTATTTTGGGTGTTTGAGCTCTGTCATGCTGCCAGCCTGCAAAGTGCAGAAGATGTTCCTTTTCTATCCTTGCCTGCAAGCATCATCCTCCTGGTGAGCCAGAGCTGGCACAGTGCTTGGACCCTCCCTCACCCCACGGGAGGGGGATGCTGAAGGTACCACCCTGTCTGCATCCGAGCTCAGGCGCTTGCCGGGCAAATTTTGTCATGTCCAAGTGCTAGAAAGGGTGAAATCCTGATGTATTTGTTCACCTGGCACAAATCTCAGCACTGCCAGTATTAACTGGCCAGGCCGATTAGTGGCAGCCATCAGCCAATAAATAAATTGGAACCATCTCCAGACCTGATTAGCTTGCTAATTAAGCTCAGTTACAGGGAAATCTGCAGTCAATCAGCCCGGCCATTACCAGTTGGATCTGCAGAGTGGGAGCTGTAGATGCTGGGTCTCTGGTGGGGAGAAGGAGGAGGGGAGTGTACTGGGGGTGGTAAAGAAGGTTGTCCCAAAATCTGCTTTCCTCAGCAGCAGAGATACTCATCTGTTTGGGGAAATTCCTGGCAGCCTCCAGTGCCCCCACGTTCACCTGGGCTCCTGCCCTGACGCTGTTGGGAGGAATTGCCCCATTCTGCTTCAGTCACTGAGCTGCTTGGCAGCACGATCCCTTTCCAGTTCACAAACTCCCAGAAACTGCAGAATGCCTCCAAATACAGCCCATTCATAAGGGTAGACACAGGGCTGGGAGGTTTTTTTTTTGTTTTTTTTTGACTGAGTCAGGCTGTTTCCCCTGCTTCCCTGCAGTGATGTGCAGCTCTGACACCTCGCTCCAGCTCCCAGCTATTCCTTCCCACACCCAGCTGGCACCTGGGGACCTGCACCGAAATGCTGATGGACATCTTCATCCCAGCACAGAGGCCAAAGAGGCCAAGGGCTCTCAGGGGTTTCTTCTTGCCTGCAAAGTAGGCGCAGCATCCCCCGTGCGGCCCAAAGCAGCGGTAGGATTTCAAGACATGTACCCATCTGTCACTGTTAGCATTGCAGGACGAGGTGTTTTGGCATTTGGGGACGCCCTTGCTACCTCCAGCTGCAGACCCCCCATCTTGGCAGCTGCCAGCAGGTATCAGGCATTTACTTTTCTGTATACCTTGTCTTTTCTCTGGCTCTGGCAGCTCAAGGCTGCTTGGGATCCCAGCCCTTGCTTCATGAAATGAAAATATCTGGCCTTTGCTTTCCGCTAATCCTCCAAAACCGTGTGGATTGTTTGCTCATTCACCAAAATGACAAGAAGTCATTTTCTATTCAATTTTCTACTGGAAAAGGTGATCAGGAGGCTCTCTTCAACTGAGCAACAAGCAGCCCTCGCGCTGGCAGCACCAATGCCAAGCCATTTCTTAGAAGACTAGAGCAAACCCCGGGCACGTTATGTTTCCTCGGAGCCCAACATTAATCCCCTGAACGCCGGGAAAGTCCTGCAGATGGTTTTGCAGCTCCGCATCCCTCCATCACTCCTGCTCCATGGCACAGCATTGCCTTTTTTCTTCTGTCGCTTTAGCTCTTCTCATTCTCTCTTTGGCAAATGTAAGGAGTCTCCCTGGCTTAAAAACAAACAGATCTGGAAGTCAGGGAGAGGAGATTGGTGGGGGCAGAATGCAAATAAATAAGTGCTAATTGCTGGCAGTGGTGCTGTGCTTCTAGCGCAGTTATTGTGACCGCATTTATTGGCCAATTAAGGGCTTTACTGGACGTTAGGCGAGATAAATGACTGCCTGGTGGGTTTCCCAGTCCTGGCGTCGGTTTGTGGTTTTCCTACTGCACATTTAGTGGTTTCACCAGGAGTAACCACGTTTCTCTAATATGCCCTCCAGGTAACTCCTGCAGTCTGTGCTCTCTTTAGAGTTGGACTTATGATCCTAAAGGTCTTTTTCAACCTAAATGATTCTGATTTTCCAAAGTCATGTTCTGGGCATTGCTCGGGTGGGAATTGCAATGCTATAGGAATACTTCACTGGGGAAAAAAACAGATTGCCTGCTTCTCCCTGCAAGCATCACCTGCCTCGGATCTGTCAAAGATACAGAGAAAAGAGGGCAAAAGAATGAGCTCGAAGGTAGGTGATGCTGGGCTCAGAAGAGCTTCATGTGGGTCACCCTGCTCCCCAGGTCGGCTTTCTGCTGGGCTTTTCACAGCCAGGGTAACAGCAAGTTTCTGAGCAGCATCTCTGGACACCACTCCCACCTCCTGCCACCAAGTCATTGAGCAATTCTGGGCAGGAGTGATGTCTGCCACCCCTGGGAAGGGCCCTCAGGAAGGTAAATTGGGTCAAGCCACTCCGAAGCAGGGGATTCCACCATCACCCTTCCCCCCAGGGTAGTGTAATGGGAGGAGGGGAGGGGGGAGGAAGATGGTGGTGGTTCCTCATCACCACTGTGGTTCAGCTGAGGAACATCTTGATGTGGGGTGCTGCAGATGCTCAAAGCTTTCAAGGGGTTCAGGGGATCAGCCAAATTGATGGAAGAGAAGTTCACTGAGGGTTACTAAACTCACTGAAAACAGGTGGCTCAGAAGTCCCTGAATTTTAAACAGTTATGGACTGGGGAAGCATGTAGCAGAAAGACATGTAGTCTGATTTTACACTCTCCTTCAGCATTGCCTTTTGGCTACGTGTAGAGAAAAGGTGTTGGTATGGGTGAATCTCTGACCTGGCTCTTTAAGGCTAATTTACCTGATATTCATGAAGCATAAATTTTTTTTTTTTTTTTTCTGTTTATGAAAACAGCTGAATTTGGGCCGGCTTGGCTCTCTCCTGGAAAACAAAGCTGTTAACCAGGGGATCACCCCATCACACTGCATGCGATTGCTGTGCGTGCTGTCCTCAGTCATCTCATCCCATCGCTCCCTTCATACCAGTGCAGATTTGTGTTAAAGAACAAATTAAAAACAGCAAGACTGCCAAGGGAATGATTTTGAGTGAGGGCTAAAAGCATGCAGTACCTACGGAGAAAGCATCTTCTGGGCTCTGGGGCAGGTTCCTTGACCTGGTGCTCCCAGTATCCATCAAAGCTAATCCTTTGTAGGCAAGGGTTGAAATGCACAGCAAGGCCTTATGGCAGAGCAACAGCCCGGTCTTTACAGTAATTGCTTTTTTCTTAAAAAAAAAGAAGGGGAAAAAAGGTAAAAAGGGGGGGTTCCTGCTACTCTCATTATGGGAATCAATAGTTTTCCTTCAAAATCTCTTTCTGACCCCTGTTGCTTTGCAGTAGGATATTTTCTTTTCTTCCTAGGCATCTGTGGATGCCACCAGCTGAGAGCGCTTCAGGGGTACGCGGGTGTGGGCTTGAGGTAGGTGAGAAATGTGGCCCTGAAAGACATCCTCAGATCTGCTCCACCATTCCTGGCACCAGGATCTTCCAGGAGAAGCCAGATCTTAGGAAGGTGGTTAGAGAGAGTGAGCAGCCAGCCATGCCCATCACAAAATCAAACCCCTTTAGGAGGTCAAAGGAGAGGAGGGAGGGGTGATTCCTAAAAAAAGCACTACTATAGCTTTACACCCAGGGGAAATCCAAAACAAGCTCTCCCATGTTTGAAGTTCACATTTCAAATCCAGAAGGGGACAACATAAAGCATCCACCTCCTGCTTCAGTGCTGGTTGGATGGGTGATGGGGTTAAACAGGGTGGGAAAACCTTGCAAGAACAAAGGCATACAGTTGCTGTGTGACAAAACAGTGATGTAGACCCCCAAAAAAGAAAAAAAAAAAAATAATCTACAAGCAGTCCTGTAGTTTTTCATCCCCCACAGTGCTGCTACAGCCTCCCTGGAGCACTCAGAGAATTGAAGAGCAGAAAAGGAAAGAGAAAACCTCCCCCAAGCCCCCCAAAAATCCCCATTAGACAGGACAGAACTGACAGCTCCCTGTAGGCAGGAGACCTGATGGGATGGGCAAAAACCTGGAGAATGAACAAATTTAAGCCAAGTCACAAGCAGACGTAAAGGATAAAACCAAAAAAACCTCAAGCCCATAATATGGGCAGTCCCGCTTAGTTCGTGAAGATGCAAGCTTACCTCTCCACTCTTGGCCAAATCTTATCTTGAGCAAAATCCCACTGCAGCAAGGTCTCCAGTCCCATGACGCACTGGAGAACTTGTCCATCTTGGTATCGGTTTTGACCACGCTGCCCTTTGGTATCAGCCCATGAACTGTGTTGGGTGCAAAACCAGGAAGACACATACCCAATCTGCTGCTTCTTCGTTGCTCCCCTTGGCTATTGCATACCCCTCTTTGTGTCTCTTTTTGAGGAAAATTCCCCATTTTTTCCACCACTTCATAGCTGTACTCCTTTTTTGAATATCCTTAATTTCTCTGTGTCTTTTATAAGGTGGGAAGAGCATAGATGGCCAAACGGTAGCACTGGTTGTCTTACTCCATGGTGCCCTTATAAATCTTAAAATCTGACATCTCTTTCTTCACCCCAGGACACGTTATTCAAGTCATCTCCCTTTTTTTCCCCATTAACACACATTTACTGAATTTTATCTGCTATTCTCTATGTACCCACCTTGATACCACACAGCTCTCTTGGCCTTATGTAGTTTTTCAGCAGCCATTGCTACCACTAACCGTATTGCCAACCCATCGAGACACGCTGGCCCTGTCAGGGACCCTTCTGGCATGTGTCTAGCTATGTCTGCTCAGTTGAAAACCTATCACCTTTCCATCTCTCAACCTTCTGCATCAAGGCAGTATTTTGTCTTCTCCTTGGGCCTACTTAGATTCCCGATTTCTTCTTGTGAAGTACTTCCGCCAAGACCTTTAAAAATGTAAATAAACGTCAATCAGTTTATAAAATGCCCATTGTTCAGGGCTTTAAATGACTTCTTCAGAGAAGCCTAATAGAGAGCCATGATTTTCCTTCAAAGAAGTGATTAGACCATACCATATCATGACCTTAAAGATGTTTTATTATTCTTATTTTAAATGATCATTTCAACCAATTTAGCAGATACAGATGTAACCGTTACTGGCCTAATTCCTTGGATCTCCTCCAGAGACTCTTAAAGTCTAGGTGCAACATTTACTACTCTCTCTTCCTCAGGGAGAATAACTGTTTTTAATGAAAGCTCGCATATTTTTGCTGGGAGATCTGTCATTCAGTTCATAAGCACTTTCAGAACTCTTAGATATACACCATTACGGTCCGGTTGACTTATTGCTTTTTAATTTATCAATTTGCACCATTACCGGCTCTTCCGACATCCCAGGTCTCGGATAATACTTCATCTTTATTACTGGCAAAGAGTGACAGTATCTCATCATTAATACGAGAAGAAAGTGGGGCCAGGGCAGGTATATCTCAATAACATGGCAATGAAGACTCAAGCAAAGAAGCAAGCTGTGACGAACAAGTTTTCTTGTCTTTATTAGAAAGAGACCTATACAATATAGCAGCCTCTCTCTGCAGTACTTTACAACTTTTTTTTCCCATTTTTATTTATTTTTCCTTTTAATTATCCAGAATACTGTACAGCTGACACAAAAATCTCAACGCGGAGAGAGAGGAAGGGGAAAAATAATACAAACTGGCATACTTAATCAAACCAAAATCATATGAAACAACAAGCAAAGTGAAATGTTTGTCAATCGGTTTAATTACAGTACAAACAATATAAATAAAGCATCATTGAGTCATTGTAAAACAAACTTGCTGAATGAGGTAATATAAAAACAACAACAAAAGATGTATTTTTTTTTAATAATTTCCACACTGTCTTGTCATCATTTATACATTACTATTTACAGAAACAGAAAAAAAACAACCCCAAAACTTGCTATAAAGCCTGACATGTGCTAGGTGTTTGCTGCCTCTAGCCCAAGCAGAGGTCTCAGGTGTCCCTACTCACCTGGGCTCCCCTTCTCCCTATCCCAACCAGAAAGACAAACATCACAAAGCAGAAAAACTGAAAGACGTTGGGGCTAAATGCGACCAAACGTAAAACCTAGCCTTTGCAGGCGGTCACAGGGTATGAAGGAATAAAGAAAAAAACCCAGCGTACACATTTGCTTCCCAAGCAGTGCCAATGGTGCTTCCCAGAATAAAGGTGCCGGCTGGATTGAACCTCAAATCACCACCCCACTGAAGCCAGGGGCCAAACTCTGACTTCAGAGAGGTCACAATACAGCCCATCTGCACCAAACTCTGCCGCCTTGAACCTGTTTTGCCTCAGACTTGGGCAAAATACTTGGGATACGCTCAAATCCTGCTGAAGTCAAGAGGTTTAAGGCAGCAGGAGCTGCAGAATCAGGCCCCCAGCAATCCCCAACCAGAGTCCAAAGGCAACTGTTACACAAAACGAGTCCCTGGTGTTTTAAAAGACACTCCTCTCCCAAACACCCCTTCAGTTTGTGCACCCACCTGCTCCTACTCAAGGTGCCGACAACTGAAAGATGCTCTTGACGTCTGAATAGTACAAGAGAGCTGGACCGAATGCATGTGGTCCCCTGGAAAGCTGGTATTCCCACAGAGCAAAGGAAATTCCCCTTCAGAGGGTGAATACACCCTATTTTCCCCATGGACTGGCAAAATGAGCTCATCAGATTCAACGGAGAATCCAGCTGAATCGCTGGATACATCAGAAAAAATGCTTGGAGGGGTTTTCAACAGCATTTCAAAGTAATTCTTTTGTCACAGACGCAAGAAGGGGAAATGAAAGATCCTCCCACCATTTCTGCACACCTTGCCTAGCTCCTGCAAACACCTTTCTCACCCTCTCCCTATTGACTTCCCCTGGTAGGACGATACACCGAAAGCAAGGGTAGAAATGGTGTGAGCTAGTTTTGGTCAAGTTTTCCTGGACTACCCAGTACACAAAAAGCCTCAGCATTTTAGCTGAGGTTTGTGACTCCCTCATGACAAAATTCTGGGGCCAGAGCTTAATGGCCAAGAACACATGGAGGGGGGGATGAGGAGCTGCTCTTGAGGAAGGACCGACCTGGAGAATGCTCGTCAGAAACATCTCACCATCGTTACCCCCAACAGCCTCACAAACGGCAGCAGGACCCACAGCATCGCTGAATCAGCCCGTGAGCTGCGTTTCAAGCAAATTTACATAAAAAAGGGCCTCTGAGCAGCAAGTTCTCTGTCCTTTTCACCTTTTCACCTTTGGAATCTCCTACTCTGGTGTTTCCCATGATAACACCTCCAGGGCTGGTGAGATGGGATTTCTTCTCTCAAGCAAGGGGGCTAACTTCAGTCCCGGTTGCCATGTAAAAGGTTTTCTCAAGTTAAGTGCTGCTTTCTGAAGAAGCTGAATTTTTAAAACCATTCTTAAAATTTTTAAAACCTCTGAGGCAGGCACCTGTGAGAGTCCTGAGTGTCTGACGGCTCCCAAGAGCCACAGTAAACCTGTATCTCATCTTCCTGCATCTCTCCATCCCTTGAGCATGTGTCCCCCATCCTGCGCCTGCCTCCTGCGCTCTTGGAAATGGCTGGTCTTCGTCAAACCGGGAAACTCGCCCGTCTAGAAACATCTAACTGAAAACCTGGCTCTAGCTACAGAATTCGATTAACGTGTAAATGAACGTGCGTACATTTCCACCACTAATATGTGGTGGAAATGTAGAGCATATATGTGTATATAAGCACATATATGCACATCAAACGCAAAGCACGTGTTGCTAATGACCTCCATGTGATACATTACCTTTACCTTATGACTCAAACTACCTTGGCTGCACTTCATCCACCTATTCAACTCAACTCAACCCCCAGATCTGGGAACTAGTTGCCAAATAACAACCCACCTTCAGCACCAAAACCCTTCCTCAGTCCTGCGTGAGCTTGGGGCTTGCCTTCAGCACAGATCAGACACTATCAAGTTGTCTGCTGTGAGGGGTTTTACTCCCCATACCTTGTAATTCAAGAGGACCAGGGATGTGTTTTCAGCTACCTCAGTTCTCAGAAACAAAAAAACCACCAATTGGTTCTGGAAAACGGGGAATACACAAAAGAGATGATGGTGCCACTGCCAGCAAGCAACATGGTCATCCCAAACACATGCCATTAGACCTCTGTAAGCATTCCCACCCCCACCCCCCCACCCCCCTTCACGTTTAGTACATAACACACAGGTAAAAATTACTATCTCTGAAGCACTGCAAAATAGTCAATCCTTAGTACTGGAAGCTAAACACACATCCAGAAAGTTCATGGCCAAGAGAAAGCTGAAGCTCTGCCTGTCAACAGAACTGACCACTACTGCTTGAATATGCCACAGGGATTTGGGAGACAGGCAGACATATAGAGATGAAGAAGCTAAAACTGCTGAAATGCACAAAGACATTTTTATTTCATTCGCCTACAAGCAAAAGTCCCCCGGAACATTCAGGGAACGGTAGTAAACGATGGGAGTTAAGTCACCCACATATTGCTGTCACCTGAAATGAAACACTGGGGCCAAGACGACCAGAAGCATGTCTCGTGATCGGGGGCTTAAGATGGCTCTATAAAAAAAGAAAACAACCAACTCCAAAACAACCTTTTCTTTTCAGAAATCATGCAATTCTTCACTCAAAACATGAACTATTCACAGCTCCTGAAAATCTTGGCCAAAACCCTTTGAACCTCCCTACAAAACGTGTGACAGATTCAGTCAACTCAAGGTAAACTGTCATGAGATCACTCGATATGTACTTTAAAAACTGGCCCACGCTAAACAACAAAACAAAACCTATAATATCATAATACAACAAATCTACCTACCTACGGCTTTGGATATTTTGCTCTATTACCTCTATATTTTTTCAAACAGCAGATTATTTTGTAATAAAACCATTCAAATCAACCTTCTTCTTGCAGCTTAGAATTTAAGAAGTCAAAACTCATTGCAGTACTTTTTAACTTGGGGTAATTTAGTGTTTTTGTACCTTGAAAAGAAATTTCATTTGTAGCAGGTTTTTTTTTTATACTATGCAGCAAAACCAAGAACATCCAAAACCATTTTTCTATGCAATAAATTTTACCCACAAATCACCAAGAATGGAAGGAGATGTTGAACTGAGGATCCAAGACTAACAGCCAGAGATCCCATGTACGCATTGCTGTAGCAGCCACTGGAGGGGAAACGAATATGCTTGATGATGAGATGCAGATGGGCAAGTTGCCTCCTATCCAAGCCAAGCTGCCGCAAGTTTGGTCCCCAATGCTGTCCTCCTTTACCTTGAGTCCCTCCAGCCACAATGATCATTTGTTCCCTGTTAAGGTGCAAACGTGGCTCCCCGAGACGTTTGGAAAGGGCCCCTTTGGGACCCCCTTGTGAAACCTGTGCTTCTCTCCACTATTACTACTTTATACTAGAAACTACAAATTACTTCATTTTTCCCAATCTCCATACAAATATAAAAGATGAAGCTATTCAAACCCCATATAATCTAATTATACTACATTACAGTGCCGGAGATAATTTCTAAGCCCGTATCTGCATTCCCACCTCTATTCCTCTCCCTACGTTACTCAGCTTCCTCTGGCCAGGGGAAATCTCCAAGTGCAGCTAAAGCTTTTTTTGCACTAACACATATAATTTAAGGAAACGGGGAAAAGACATCAAATTAAACAATATTAATGTTTACACAGTTATTATACACTATGCCCAAATGCTTAAAAATCCTCTCTACCTTCCAGGAGCTCTCACCTGGCTTTCTGAGCAGCATCGAGCTCAGAATATATCAAGGTTCTCCAAAAATAGGTTTTCTTCTGCTCCCTTTCAGCAACGGAATCAGAAATCTGGTAATGGGAGCCCTTGGCCAAATCTCTGCACTGGCAAGACCCTGAATTTTCCCAAGGTTAGATCTTATACCTTCATAAATAGGGAGGATAAGTAAATCCCCCTCAACTCTGGGAATATCAAGGTTCAGATGCTGGATGCGACACATCCGACTCATCTCCAACCTTTAAACAGCAATTAGTTTAAAATAAACAAAAGGAAAGTGCTGATGTTAATAGCAACGGCTGACTCGCTTTTAGTGTTTTAGTTGTTGTGGATAAAGTGCAGAGGAAGGGGGATTTAAAGGTATCTGGGATGATTAAAAGGGTTAAATGGGGGACGCAATGGAAACCACAGCCGTCGACTCCATTTCTGGAGAAAATAGCTTTAGCTAACATCTTTCTGCTGGGATTTCTTATTGACTGGATCTCAATTTGTTTTTAATTTGCTCATAACATGCTCAAAGGGCGTAAACAGCCTGGCAAGTGGGTTCCATAAAAGCAACGAGAGGGGCTAAACACGAGACAAAACATGGAAAACGGACAGGTTAACAGCGTGAAAGGAAGGGGAATGATTCCTGCAAATTCACCAAGTGTCGGTATATACTGCCTCTTTCCGCACCTGGAGAACGTCAATAACATCCTTTGCAAAGTGCAAAAACATCCCCTGAAGAGCACGCAGAGCTCAAAAAGCCAAGCCCTGCCAGACTCCAGCCATGGAGAACTTCCTCCACGCTCGCTCTCAGCTGTGGTGGGAAGGGGTTTCCCCTCCTGTCCATCACCACGCAAGGAGGGGATGGAGTCTATGTGGGCCTGAGTTCCTTGCCAGGTGGCCTGTCCCACTAGTTTAGGAGGTGCCATCCAACCAAACCCGTCTGAGCAAGGGATGCTGTAGGCAGCACCCCATGAGGCACAGCCCCTTGGCCCGTTCTCCTGTGGCTGGAGCACCACCAGCTGTAGTGCCAGAGAAGGTCTCTCCTGAATTGCAAGAGATGGTGCTGGGTGATCTTCTCTCTTTTGAAGGGACTGCCACTGCATGAACAACTGGGCATCCTCCCTGCAGACCCCCATCCGGGGGAAGTCATCACCTAGTCCTACGCCACTTCAATATAGGCACTGCCAACGCTTATGCCTCCAAAGGAAAAAACCCTATGTTTAGGTTAAAAGCAACTGTGTTACTGCTTAATTAAAGTATGAGGCTATTAGTTGGTCAGCCTGGCTACAAAATTTTCCCTTAATACAGTGGAATTTCCTCTCTTAAAAATATTCTGTGCTTTTTTGATGTTTGCTTTCAGAAGATTTTTATGAAAGGAGTGTAGAATTATTCTACCTGAAATCTGTGTGACAGCCTGGTTGTCTTGTTTGTTTCTCAAACATCACTCTCAGCTTTATAAGAGGAAGGTGGCCCAAAGAGAGCATTAAATTATGCACAGAAAATATTTTAAATTAGGATAAAAACAGCTCAGAAATGGAACATGCATTGAGAACTTAACGGTGGCAAATCTGCCTACCATGTATTTGAAACATCAGACTTGGGTTTTGGATACAAATGCCCTGATGCTTCGAGGGGAACAGCAGGCAGCTATAGCACCTCTGGGACCTTGAGCCGTGATTCCTGAATCCCTGCTGTGTTCCCCCAGAGAGGTGTAAAGCTCATGAGCACCAAGACACAGCAGGCTTCACAGCATTCCCTTAAGCTGGGTTGTCCCATTGCTGAAGGACCACCCGTAAGTACCAAAGATCAGGGAGCTGCATGGGAATGATGGGAAAATATCAATTATAACAGACACCCTTCCTCAATTTAAAAAAAAAAATAATTATACCAGTATGAAGAGAATCAGCTGTAGCCTTACTCTGATGCAGCCAGCCTAGGCTGGTTGAAGAAAGATTCTCCCCCCCAAATAGTCAAAGGTCTATACAGTAACAAAGTACAAAATGAGAACACCACCAAATAGGAAAATCTAGTCAATATTCTCGTGCTTCCACCTTGAGGCTTGCTCTTCTGCTAAAATTTGATGATTTTTCATGAAATCCATAATTTTCTGTTTTTTTCCCCTTAAAAATGCCCAGATTACATTTTTTCCTTCACATTTTGTCCACATATAGTTTATTTAGCAATTGCTATGCTCCTCCCATTTGTATGCCAAATGAAATCCAGAGCCCCAAGGAAGAACACCACTGAAGGCTGGGGAAATACATACAAGCAGGTAGATTTGCAAATTACTACGCTGTGTGCACCTCACTGCCTTCACATAATTGCTCCTCTGCCATCCAATTCAGTTGAGTTTTCAACTTTCTCTGTGATATACCCTTCCCCCCTCTTCACATTGCCATATGCCACTTAAAAAAATTACTTTGCTGCCTGCCAGAAACCATACAGCCTGCTTCCCAGTGCCAGAATCCTACTTTGTTGAAAATAGGAAAAGCTGGGATCTGCCCGGTAATACCAAAATAATCAAATCAAGTATAAAAACTTGGAATTGAAATGAACTGTCCAGGCTACTTTCACAAGCCATTTTTCTTCCAGAAAGCAGCCAAGTTGGGAGTCAAGCGCAGCCATGCCCTGCCCACCGTGGTGAAGGCTATCAATTCTGAACTTAATCAAATCTGATCTTCCCACAGCCAGACTAGGGCTTTTTGTCTTGGCTTGTGAAAGCTTTGTGACTTCTGGAGTAAAATGTATTTACAGTGCTTAGAAACAGCCTCTACTTCCTTTCTAAAAGGTCTTGTACACTTTTTGTTTTCCTTGCCAAACGTGCCATAATCTCCTTCTGATACATTCCTCAAAGGCTTGCAATGGAAACAAGAGTTCACTGCTGGGAATATTTCCAATGTACAGTGATCTGTATCCCACAGATCCTAACTAGTTGCACATTATTTAGTTCACATCCATTATAGTTTATAAATTAACAGAGATGTCGTTTCTGTACAAAAAAAAAATCAATGCATATTTATTTTTTTTATTCAAATAGATTTAACATACATATAATCTAGAGACACAATACAAAAATCTGTATAAGTTAGGCAATGCATCACAGGAGTGACCAAAAACTCAACACATTTACCTTGGCAAAATGACAGAACCTATTTCTGCTGACTGAAAAAATATTAGCCTTTAATGCGTTTATTAATTTCACTAAACATACTTGAAATGTTTTTCCTTAGCGGTATTCATTATTCCTTTTTGTGTTTCATAGTTACTCTTATTTATTTTTTCCATTTTGTTTTTACACCAAGGAGACTGCAGTCAAATAACACTCAGCAACTCATTTCCTCTCTTTGGACTGAAAAATTAAACAGATACTAAATTATGACAGTGAATTTAGAAAGGAGGGCTCCAAGGGCTTGAAAGAACATGTCTGAGATAATATGATGCTTCTAAGAATATTGCAATCACATCCAAGCAATCACCGAAGCGTGCCATGTAACTACCTCCTCAGCTAATATGCTTTTTTCTCCGTGATGACTAATCATGTTCTATTAAACAGCGGTAATGCTGGAAGAACTCAACTATACAAGTGTAATGAAGCCAGTATTCTCCCCGGACAGATTAGCTACAACTGATTTGACACATACCATCATAGGAGCTTCAAACCTGACAAACTCTGTGCTTGCTTCTGATTTATGCCGTCAAGCTCTTCAGAGAAGAGAATGAAATCCAGGCGTCGCGTTTGGTAGAGGTGAAATGTACTGATGTGCTTAACTGTCAGTTACGGAAAGTCACCATCTCTCCTTCCTTCTCCTCTCACTTGCCTCTCCCTCCGCCCCTTCCCTCCACGCCCGGGGAGCCTGCGTCCCCCCCCGAGGACGACTGCTCTCCCATGGTCCTGGTGCCACGCGCGGTGTGTCCTGCTCAACCCACGTGCTCTCGCCTGCTTGTTTCCATCATTCGAGAGCTGTTACTGAAACAACTGCTTCCTCTGCAGCCCCTTTTGCTCCGTCTCATCCCCTCGCGCTCTCCAGATGCGCCATTTCCAGATGGGACAGGGATGTACCGAAGGGAAAAGGGAAAAGGAGAGTTACCAGACTCACAGAGCAGAGCTGTGATGGGGATGGAGGAATATGAGGCTGCGGATGTAATTCAGGTCAGCGAATACACGGGTGAGCTCCTCAGATGATGGTGGGCATCCTTCCACCGCTGTTGTTCCGGTTATTGTTCTTCCTGGACAAGTTTGGAGTGGCCATGAGGACGAAGCGCTCGTCGGGGCAGCCGTACTGGAGGAGAACATCAATGCACTCCTGGCTGGAGGCCTGCCGGGCGTAGGCCAAGGCCGTGTTTCCGTGGGCATCACGCGCCATCACATCAACGCCGTACTATGGAAAGGAGAGATGTGTCATTGGGAGCTGCGGTGCCAACAGAGCTTTGAAATGGAGGGAGCAGATTCGGGACAGATAGGGTTGAATTTCAGTGAGGATGGGGAGAGGCAGGAGAGGGAGAAGAGGGAGCGGGCAGGATACTAGCCTGACAATGTGAGGACAGCAGCACTAAGTCACATATGTAAAGGTTTCTACAGGGAGAGAGTCTCACGTGCGGAGCAAAATTCGCTGCAGGGGTGTTGCTAACAGGTGCTAGGGGAATCTCTCCTTCTTCATTTCCTATGCTCTCCTTTACTTTCCACCAAGATGCAGGCAGAAGCAGAGTTTTTTAGCATGGTGCTGTCTTTTGAGAGCGTGCAGGGAGGAACATTCAGATTCACTCACTGTGAAACCCTCAAATAGCAGGTCTGGGAGGTCCTGCTGAGGGACACAGCCAAGCAAAAGCCAACCCAGCAAGCCCCCTCCCCTGGACATCAAGTACTTACCCAAATCAAGAGCTGCACTAACACCACGTTTCCTTTCCTGCATGCCAAGTGGAGGGCAGTGCGCCCATCACCGTCTCCACAGGTCTCGTTCACCTCTTCCCGAGTCCCGTGGGCCAGGAGCAGGATGACCGTCCGCAAATCCTCCTCAGCTGTAGCCCTCAGGAGATGCTGGCCCAGAGAAAGCTCCAGGCACTGCACTGGGGCAAGGAAGAGCTTCTGCTCATATTTTGCACGTATCCAGCGCTCTTTTTCTTCCCTAGAGAAGCCAAAGGAGACAAGTCATTCTAAGCTGTCTTTGCTGCCTCTAAACGGTGGCATTTCAGCTACCAGTATACTAGCAAACAGCAGTTAACCAACAAAAAAACCTATTCCCCTTTCAAATTTTTTGGCAAGAAAACCCTCCTAGAAATCATTCATCCAAACCTTGTATTTTTGCAGCAACATTTGTGTCACCCATCTCGTCATGACTGAGACATGTTATTGCAGTGCCCAGGATCACCCTCAGTGGGTGCCATTGCCTACGGGGTTGCCAGGAGGTCTTAAAAAACCCTGGGCTGCCCCGAGGGCTGGCAAGAGGTCAGTGTGAGAGCCCTCACCATCATGAAGACCAAAGACAAAACAAGCAGCCCGGTTCCACGTTAAGGTTGTGCTGCAAAATACGTTACAAAAAACGCACCAAATTTCTGTATCTAAGACCAGAAGTAACCAAGCACCTGGGCTTGCATTTCAGACAGGAAAGAAGCCCTGAAAGACATAGCCTTGCTTGCAGGGGTGCTTTTTCCTTCTACAAACTGAGTAATGTTTCCAATGCAAAAGGCCTACGGACAGTTCCTGTTTGTTTTTCCAAAATGCAAACCACCAAAACAATACTTTGAAGCACCATTTCCTCCTGATATGTCAAAGAAATATCAAAAGCTTTCTGGATGCTATCAAGTTACAGGAGAACAAGGATTACAAACAAGACCCTCAACTCTCCATTAAAAAAGTTACCATACAATTATATGATCTAAGAGATCTGGCCCTAGACAAAGTCCCATTTAGAGGTACCTCAAGTAATCTGTTCAGCCTGTGAAAACCATATATATCACCTAAGTCAGGCAACTTGTTACTGGTGACAGATTTTCTCCTCTGGAGTACAAAAGGCAAAGCTCTGTTTACGCCTTTCAGCCGTGTTTACACTACTCCCAGTAATCTAGTGTCAGGTTAGCCCTAATCTGTTTTTAAATACTTAGGTAAACAGATCCTTCCAACAGCAAATCTGGATTAGCTTTGCATCATTTCCTGGTACATGTGGAGTGACCTTGCTTTGACCTCCCTAGATGCTTTCAGGCACAGCTTCCCAAAGCATCTGCTTCTCTACCCCACCACAATTTACCTTACAAACAGGTTCAGAGCTTTTTTTTTCAGAGAAAAAGTGCAAACAGAAAATTAACACAGAGTGCTTCGTTTAAATCAAACCTTTGAATGACTCCTGCAAGCTAAAAGACACACCAAAAAAACCCCAAACATTTCAGGAGCTGCAAATTAACCTTTGATGGCACGATCTGATAAAGAGAGTATCATTTCAGGTATTCCAGATGGAGAGGAGGAAGTAAAGGACTTTTGTTACTATTGCATCCTTAACTCATGTTCTTTGTGATTGTACTTTTTTAAGGTAAAAAACCCAAAACCAGCGTAATGAGGAGAATAAAGTAACATACATGCCATTATTTACAATAATATGGGCATTATTGCAACACTTGGCTCATTAACCATCTAATGTATCTTCAAGAATGTTTAGTAAAGCTCACATATGTTTATATATATATAACTATATATCTATCAATATGTATAGGGTCTGCAAATGAATCCCACCTCTTTCCCAGACCATCTTTTGAGTGATGGTAACTTCTGGCTCCTGTCAGAGCACTGGTTGCTGTGATCACCATGGCTTGAAGAGAAATCCCTTTCTGTTTAGAAAACAAGTTGTTTTACACAAGTCTCCCACTTCTAATCACAATTCACCTTAAACTGTAATAGTGATGCTATGATATGTACCGAAATAGAGACAATAAATGCTGAGTTCAGGCAGAGGACTTCAGAGTACGGGAGCAGTGCAAAGGCCATCCTGCTGCTCTTGGAAGGCTGCAGGAGTGTAGGATAGACACCAACAATCCAAACCTGCTCAGGTTTATCCTACTGTCCTGGCAAAAGAACAAGAAAATCTCTTTAAAAATAAATCTAACAGGATGGGGAACATGCTGCATTCTGCACTAGTGATGGAGAGGATGCAAATGGTCCTTCCTTAAGGCGCTCTCCTGCAGAATGATCAGGTAACCCTTAACTGCTCTGCCTTAGTGCTGACTGTATGCTCCTGTCAGGATTCATCCCTCAACCAGAGGAAATGTGATGCAGAGCCGAGGAGCAGCCGGGGAGGCATTGGGTCCCTCAGGAGATGCTCACTGGCATGGCTTGCCTGAGCAGGACCCTGCAGCCAGCAGCAGGCTGTGCCACTTGGCTACACTCACCTAAAAATTCAACCTTCGCACGTGGTTATTTTACCTCACTTCAGTTTCCCTTTTCAGAAAGCCTGACTATTTTTTCTTGACCACACAGGGCACCAGAGGACTCAATTCATTAAGGCCCAATTCTACTTTTGGAGTCACATTAAGGGTTGTGGTGGGAACACAGCAAACACTACAAAAAAACCCTAAAGGTGTTTTGAAAGCCTCTGACATTTGGGGGCAGCATGTCGCTGACATCAGCTATCGAATGAGATTTAGATCTTATTCAACTGTACAAACTGGGCTCAAGAAAGGTATGTCATTCAGATTTTCTGGTAGAAAACAAAACTTTATCACAGAGGGATCACCCATGCTGCATGGACAGGAGAGTGTCAGGGTGGGGGAGTACTGTTTTGAATGAGTATCTAGAAAGCCAATGTCCACAGACATCGTCCCTACATCTCTGGCACAAACCATTGCTTTCTGAACGGGAAGTCCTGGGGGCTTCCCTGGAAGACAGCTTCAGCTCTGCAGCTCGCATTCATCTCGGAAATCCTGACAACAAGACATAAATACTGTAATTGTTGCTCTGATGCCCCAATTTCACTTCTGGGATCCACAGCTTGTCTTGGTTGAGGTTTCATTTCCCCCAAGGAAGGCCAGTCCAAGAGCAGAGTTGTCAGCAGTAGATCACTTAACCTCACTGCAGTTCCCTGGAGGACCACTGTTCACATCCCCTGTTAGCTAATGAGCTAAAAAATGAATTATTGGAGCGGTCAGCAATAAGCAGGAAGAAGAGGCACAGTGTTTCATTTCAGCCAGCACTGACATACCTTTAAATAAATCAACTGAATAAGAGTACGAGGAAATGTGAGGAAGAGCAACTAATCAGGAGAAAGACACCGAACCAACCCCTAAAAATAAACGAAACATACATCGGCTAGTAAATATTTCCCTCATTTTCTTCCCTTAGCCGTAATCCTGGTAACTTCCACTCTAAACAACTGTCTCAACACCAGAGGCTTTCAGATGTAGTTGTCAAAGCCAAAACAAGACTCTTACTGAACTTTTAAAATCCAGCAGAGTTCTTTGCTCAGGACCAGATTAAAGCCAGTGTGGGAGAGGCAACATCCTCATGTGCTCAGATGGTCCCGATGATACCTAATGTTGGAGAATATGTGATCTGTCTCTTCCTCATATGTACTAAAATGACTTAATCTTAACACTAGCTGTTATTTTTTCAATGCATATGCACAAAATTAGTAGATTATAAACTCCTTGATAAATTTAGAGAAAGAAAAAATAAAACTAGATGATCAGACTTTCTCTGAAGCTATGCATTCAAATCCAGAGTCCTGATACAAACTTCAAACCTCACTGGTTATACAAGGGCCAAATACAACAAAGTAAGACTGAAAAATACTCTGCGGTACCAGGAGAAGAACGAGTCACTAAGCTTTGGCCAAAAAATACCACCAAGCTCTTCCATCACCAGTGAACTTTAAGTACACACAGTGGTGTGAATAATGACATCTCTGCCATGGCAGCGATACTGTACATAGGTAAAGGGTTATTAGAAACAGATGAAAATTTCAGTTCTCAGTTTATTTTGATCTAATTAGGTGCTTGCTTCTCAAGATAATGTCCAATTATTTAAATTACTCTGCCAGCCACATCACATCATTATTATCGGAAACATAAATACTGGGCACTGTAAGGGGGGAGGGCTAACTAGGTAGCATAAGAGAATATAAAAAGCAGATTTGCTTAGAGCACAGCTTTGCTCCAGGAGCTACACTACATTCCCCACTTGTGGGTTTGTACCAGAGATGCTCATTTAGGAGCCCACATCCTACACAGCTCAGCCCCGTAGAGCGCATCACGTGGCTCTCCCACCTCAGTTAAATGCATGTGTTTTTACATTCAACAAATGTGAGCAGGAGACTCGTACTGCTGGTATCAACTCTCCGTTCTACTCCTTGCTTCTGTTCACCTCTGCCTTCAACTTCACTTGTCCCTCTCATATACTTGGTGGAGAGGCACGAAAGGCAAACGCGAAAAGGATGTGCAGGGTGGAAATAAAAGCTGTGTTCATATGGCAACTCAGAACTGATTGTGTAGGCAACAGCATGCGGATGGAGAGCCTGAGAACTTGCCATCAAAATTCAACAGCTCCAGCGCAAGAGCAACCTTGTTCTTACCAAAGCGATAACAAGGATAACAAATATGTTTGTTGCTTGCCCGTTACCTAGAATTACTCACCGTTTGTTAAAGAGCTCAATGAAATTTTGAAAGGTTTCATTAAAAACGTAACAGACAGCAGGTATTTACCATGGCAGAGCATTGATTTCCCACCACCACAAACACTGAACAGCTTGGTGCAGGCATTTTGAAGTGAAGTTTTATCCTCTACACCTCTGACAACACTAAAAAGCTCTTGAAATTTTTTAATGTTTTCTTCTCTCTTGCTAAAGAAAATAATTCTGTAACTGAGGAGGCCTCTAAATGGTCTCTCTAGTTCACCATGCATGTGCCATGCCCATGTGTTGCCGTTTCTGGTTGCTCACTGAAGTACAACTGTTTAATGCAGTAGTAGCCTGGCCAGCTCAGCAAGAGTCCTGCCAAATTTTCTCTCCTGTTGGCCAGATGACAAGGTTAATGTGTCTCTTCCAAGAAAATGAAGTAAATCTAACCCCTGTACCTCCCAAACTCCTGGAGAGGTCCAGAATGTGTCATTAGCTTTGTGGTCCAGCATGCAAGAAGCGTGCATCACCTAATGACCAGCGCTGGGCAGTCGGCTGTGCTGGGGCTTGCCATTTCAACAAACCCCTTCGCGATGACCCGGTGTGCGTCTGATAAACCGCATCACTTTGGATAGAGGTGGCAATGCAATGTTGGGATGGGTAAAAGAGAAACATCGGGGTGGGGGGAGATGGGATTGAAATGTTGGGAAAGGTTCACGATGTTTTTAATTGCGGCTAGCAGAGGGGGGAGAAGGAGAGAAGGCGAGAAGAAAGGGCTAGCAGCAAGGAATTTCCAAAGTGTCTTCCTGTCCCAAGCAAAGCAGGAACTGGGAGGAGAGGCATGGAAGAGGAGCTGGGAACAATATGCTGAGAAAACACAGGGGCTTCCTCTCTCTGCAGGAGAAGACCCCACTCTATTGCAAAGTAAGTGCTTAGCAGTTGACTGCTTCCTAGCATGCATGCCTTCTCTCCCCGGCTGCGTTGCTAAGGGGGAAGGCGCACAAGCCCACCAGGGATATATAGGTCCCCGGCAAACAAGAGGGCTCTAGACAGCAAACAAAGACCGATGGGTATTTATTCCTTAATTACGAAAAGCTTTTAAGGAACAGGCCACTGTAAATCCCGCCTGCTGAGGAAAAGGACCAAGATTTATGTGCACTGGGGCAAAGAGGAAATAAATATCTCTCTGGCTCCTGATCAATATTATGAGTGTTTTGCCAACCTACAGGGTGTTTTATGAGCTGTAAGGACAGAAAGGGATCATTAATAATTAAATAAAGTCAACCTATTAAGCTTATTACTTCTTACAAGTTAAACATCCCTGACGGGTGAAGACCAGCCCTATAAGAAAGCCACAGATAAGCCAACCCATGTCTTGCCTTGGACTCTGGACCAGGGCTCTCCAGGCGAGCAGTGTAGTAACTCACCTTGGAAATGATTTAATTACTGTCTTTGTTGGGGAAGTTATTTGGCTGAGTAGTGCATTCAACTTGCTGTTAAACCTGCTAATTTTTGTCCACCAGCGAGGAGAGATGGAGAGAGACAACTCAGAGCCGTCAAAATATGTCAAATTCAAGTTATTTCTCCTACCACCAGCCGCAAAAGACACAAATAAAGGTGGCTTCCCATCAGAAGCATGCCCAAAGCCCCTCGCACTGTCAGGGAGCATTTTTCTGAAGCCCATAGATCAGGAACTTCTCCACCGATAGCTCTTCTACTACATTTTCCAGTTTTCCTTTTATAGCTGTGTGTTTAAGGGAAAAAAAAAAAGCCCTACTATGCATGACAGACGCATGACAGACAGAGATCGCTCCTACATGCAAAGCTGTATGTGCTTCTCAAATTAATCATGTCTTGCATGACACTTACCAGCCTAATTGTAGGATTCAGCAGAGCTTCTCTACTTTTTTTGCCCTCTCTTCTGACAATATCCCCCTACGTGGGGCTCAAAAATAGCTGTTACTTCTGCACTTCTCGGTTAGCCTGCCAGCGATGTCATGAAGTAACCAGCGGCTCTCCCTTAGGTGTTAAGATACCCGCAGGATTTATTACTGCACAACATTAATTACCAGCCTGGCTGAGACATCAAGGTTTACTGACTTCAGGCTTTTTAGATAAATATCCTGCAATTGTGGGCTCTGATATATCACATAAAATTACAGCAAACTTATGTTTTCATTGCTCAACACTCAATCTAGTAATTTTTAAGGTATACTTGATAAAATATATCACGCCTGAGGTTTACTCCATATAAAGTTAAGCAAAAGCTATGTGACATACAATTGCAGGGAATACTGCAGGTACTACGAAAAGGCTTATTAAGTTGAGAATAAAGATCATAAGTGTGACAACTGTAAGCCCTGCAAGCTGGTTAGGTCTTTTCTCAATACAAATCCAAGCTTTTTTTGTTCCGTGCAACTATGTGAAATGAAAACAGTCCCTAGAGATTTAACGAAAAGCTTGAAGAATGCCATAAATTGCACTTTTCCACTAACCCCAAGAGCCCCAGAATTTTTTTAAACAGCATTGCCAGCAACATTTATGAGGAAAAAACCCCCCACCTAACAATGGTGAACTTTAAGGATTTTACAGATTTAGCTTGCTGAAAACAATAAAAAAAGCACTGTGAACACTGGAGGAAGATGGGTTTCTGCTAACGTGTGCAAAGAGAGACCTTACGAGAATCTGAAATACAACAGCCGTGAATGACTGTTCCTTTTGACCCATACTCTGATGACCAACAGCAACTATTGAGTTCATGTTCCAAATCCTTTTACCTAGGTATTGATGTACAAGCATATAAACATCCATGTAAAATTTAAACCAAAACATATCGCTGTGCTGGCTACCCCCCAAAAAAAGGCTAATAAGCATGTTATCACTGTGTGGTTTTAGATGGACTAGTTCCACTTCTTGAGTGGTCAACCCTCATCAACACTTGAGGATACTACAAATATTATCTAAAAAAAGCCAAAAGCTGCTCTAGAACAGTTGCATGAAAATGCTAAAACCAAGGACTATATTTGTTTCTTGTTTGTTTGCAGTAATATATATATGCAGAAATAGAAACTGCAAACACATATCTAATGCATTTCATTATTCATGTGTAACCATACTTAACCTGATGTCTTAAGTGTATAAATCAAGCTGCATTGTGCCACTACCTAAACACAGACTGGAAATTTCAATTTACAATTTGATATACAGTCACTCAGGTTAGAAGATTCCATTAATCTGCAATTTGTTAACACTAATTTTCTCCTATAGGAAGGCTATACTTAATTCAACAGTATTTTAAATATAGCTCAAGAAAGCATTACACACATTTTATCGTTTTTTAAAGAAAAAATATGAAAATTACATTTGAAATCAATTTTCACACGAAACATGACAAGCAGTTTTGAACAGGTAACAGACCTAAAAGTGAACTATTAGAAAATGGTTATTAATGTCTAAAAATCTGTCTCTTTTCACCCCACACCAGGCTTCTGGTTTCATATTCATATTAGGGGAAGCTCTGTACAGTATTCAAAGGCGGGGGGGAAGTGACATACAAATATTTCAATGCATAAATCTCAATAATCTGTGCCAGGTGAGAGACAGAGCGAGGTAGCCAAGTGAGGTTCCCACAGACCCTGAGTAATGTGGCATGTAACAGGGACGTACATCAGCGATGCGCTTTCCAGCGGCTCCTCCCGTGATGCGACTATCACAGCGCATTAAGGATACCATAACAGTCGCTGATGTGATCTGCTTTGGAACGTATCACATCATAAACAGATGAGAGAAGAGAAATGGAGCTTCTCCTCTGCTCATAATGCTGTAAAGCAGAGAGGCAGCATAACTATGAGTGTGCCAATGCCTTACAAATAATAAGAGGGGGGAGACAAGACCCTCTGAGGTCTACCCAAAGGGCTGACAAATGTGCAACGTAGACATTAAAAGGATCTCAAATGAGACCTTGCTTAGCATGCAAATGTGGCTTCAGTGACCCAAATGGAAAATATATGTTGTGGGCTGCAGAATGGGAACGCAACCTTTACCCGAGGATCAGGAAGAGGGCAGTCTAATTACAATGCTTCACAAAGACCTTCCAAAATTTTGATCCTTTGTTATCAATAAGTCCTATAGTTTGATTTACAAGGAAAAACCAAAGCCCTTTTAGGGGGCTTTAATATTATCTTAATTCCAGCAGAAGTAGTAAGATGATACTCTTTGGAATATTTGAAAAAAAAAAACCCCAAACCAACGTTATACTGAATTTATCTAAGACATAAAAAAGAAAATACAAGTAATAAACATTGTATTTGAGCATAGACTGTGAAGAAAAACACATTTGGAGCAGCAAGCAAATAAAAACAAATGCTTGCTCTGCACAACTCAGTAGTGGAAGGCAGGCACGTTTGCAGCTGAAGATCTAGACAGCTGGGAAGTAGCTGCACCATCCCGATGGGCAGCACTTCTGTGACCCACGTTCTTCAAATGCCACAGAGACCTCTAATGCTGTCCAACTCTTCCCTAGTGACTTTGGAGCAATCACCTCTGCTCCCCTCCCCTTCCAACGTCTCCTCATCAGCAATTCCAGTATATCTCATACCCTCCTCTTTCTCTCCAATGCATCTTCCTCTCTCCACCAACACACCTTTGCCTGTTCCACCACACCAGCTCTAATGGTTACTTCTTCAGCTGCTTTGGCTGCCTCTTACATCTCACCGACACTAAGGACTCTACAGAAATCGCTAATGTCATCAGATTCTTCCATTTAATGACTATTTTTATTTAGTAAAAATGACGCCTCTCTTGGCAAGTTTGATCTCCTGAGGTATTCTCTCCATTCAGCAAGTGATGGCACTTTCCTCTACCTCAGTTTTAGTGGGCTGCAGGTGTTTGGTGCCCTTCTAAAACTACAGAGGATAATTAGGTTAAAGAAGGCTGTTGGTAGATCAGCTCACATTTCTGAAAAAGCAAAGGAGATGAAGAATTAACTTGAGTAACTAAGACTAAAAAAAAGAGAAAGACTTGAGAAATTCTCAGCAGTTAACATACACAGAAATTCATGAGGTTTCCTCTGCACCTAAGAAATGAAACCTCAAAGCTGCTTTTTTTGTTTGCATATTTTAAACAACGGGACACACAACACTGGGGTTGCCCAAATGTGCCCCAAAAGGCGAGATTAGAAATGGACTCAGTTTTCAAAAGACACTTGAGTGCTCAAGTACTGCTGAGGCATTTCTAATTGCGCACCTCTGCCTATTAATCACTTGCAAACCTTTAGGCTTTTATGATTTACAAGCCATACGGTTGGTGCTTAACAGGGGGAAACCCACATAAAACCTGACAGCAAAGAAAATCCACACCGGAGACGGCTGCCAAAAGAGACAGCAAGTTCCACTTCGAGATCACCTCCAGAGAGAGGTGTGTAGGGATTTAAAAGCTGTGTTCCAGAATTAAAGCCAGAATTAAAGAATTAAAGCTTCTTGCCCAAGCATGCTCAGTGCATAAGTGCCCTCTCTCTTTCAGTTGTGTCTCTGCAAATCTCTCTTCAGGACACATTTGGAAATTATTTAAAACAGGTAAAATATCCTTAATCTGTTACCAATTAGAAGAAACATGTGAATATTATTTTCTAATTTGTGACTCAATGTTAAAAGCAAAGTCACTGAAATAATTACATCGGCTCCTGAATATTTCGATTGTGCCCCCCCTGCCCCCCCCCCCCCCCCGCCGCCCCCAGTAGTGGGTATGTCCTCTTCTGCCCGATATGCCCCAGGGCTGAATGTATCAATAGGTACATCAAAGCCCTGAACATGAACTGCCAAAAAATTGTGATTTCTGGTTTCTGGCAGCTGCAGCCCAAGGGCTGCCAAACTGATTAGTTAGCTCCTAATGGTCTTTGCGCAACTTGGGTTTGTGGCAAAGAGGTGGGAAGGAGGAACAAGCCAAGAAGTATAGAAGTTGAATAGTAAACACACGATGTTCATGTTGTCTACTACAGAAGTGACCAATTTCCAGCCGTCCGTTGATGTACAAGCTCTAAGCCAGGATTTATAAGAGCGACAAAGTAGGCTTCTTTTTAAAACCCAGACGCAGTGCGACTTGAGTGACTAACTCCTGAAAATTGGTAATTTCCTGGTGGTTAGCAGGAGAAGGTCTGCCAATGGGAAAGCAGAAGCTGCTAATAAATTTATAGTGCGTTATATGCCAATTAGACCCCTTCAGCCCTTCAAGAGGCAGGACCACCAATCAGGTTATCATTCCACAAATGTACTCTTTAGAGCTGATCTCATCACAAATCAATCCTGCATTTAAAGTGCAATTCTCATTAGTATTACCCAGGAATGCACTTGTGAAACAATGCAACTGGGTATTTTTCTTCTCCCCTCTAAGTGCCCTTCCCCAATGCCTTGTGCACAGCTATTTACTTCTCATACACAGTCACATCTGAACTTCAAATGGTAAATAATCATTTTGAATACCACATTAATTCTGCATCGAACCAGATTTATTACACACATCATACTTGGGAGTTTCACCGTCATTCACAAGCCAGCCGTGAATCTCTTCGTTAAATTACATCCTTGCATCTGACCATGCACCATGCAATATTCTATCAATACTGTGACTCCGAGCGGATCCCTCAGCTTCCCACCCCATGACATCCACAAGTGCTATCCGACACTGCTGATTTAGGCATACAGAAAAGAAAAATACAGAAGCAGAGAGAAATAAATAGTCTGTGTGTTTTAGCATCTTCAACATACATACAGATCTACTTTAAACCTCTGGTCACAGGTTAAACCACATCTTGGTGCTTATGGTCTATGCAAGCAACGCCGTGATTTGGATGCTTTGCAAAGCAAGTTTGCCTTCACTTTCTGCTGAATGAGGCTAGAAACACAGAGTTTAGTTTCAGCTTTGTAGCCTATGGTGGTACAAAGATGCCTCCTTGTCAGTAACACAAGGCAACTCCAGTCACTAGTAATGCATTTTCCTTTTCAAGCTAGGTTCAAAGCTCGGAGAAGTGCACCCAGAAACCTGACCCAACCCTAGGTGGCCTCCGCATATTTCGATTTAAAATTACTTCAAATTTGTGCTGATTGAGCTAAAAGCTTTGTGATTTGCTCTCGTCAGCTGCCACAGCACGAGCACAAGTAGCAGACAAATGTTGTATGATTGCAGTTGTTTTGGCTCTGAGAACTACAATGTTCTTGCAGGGGCTCAGGAAAAGGGTCATGGGATCTTCTGAGCCTGTAACATGAAGGACAAACCACCACAGACCTTCATGGTACTTTGGTCTCCTCCTCCTGCAATGAGATGCCCAAAAGCATCGGGATGTGTCAGCCCCTCATAGAAGCTCACCTTCCCGAACCTCCTGGACAGATTAACATCCACGTTACGTGAGTTTAAGGAACAGGAATGCAAGAATTCCAAAGCAACCTTCACTTCCTTGCTCCTTCTTCTGTGCAGCCAGGTAAGCTCATCTTTAGTCATGGCAGGACCAAATTTTACTTGCCAAACTGCCCCTGCCCCCATTCATTTTAAATTTTGGCGAAGCTCTTCACAAAAAAAAAAAACCCTTAGGAAGAGCAGTATGTGATGCCTCAAGCCTTGGGCTGTCACCTGCATCTTATTTCTACTTAACCTCTTAAATAACATTGGAATTCACTTTGTCCCCTGATGGGCGCTGTAATGAGAACCACCTGTCAATCACGGCTCCATTAGCCTGGACAGACTTTCACTTCCTGAAACAATTTATTGGATTCCCAGAAGCGAATGGACCTTCTTCCTTTTGAGCTGTTTTTTTGGGGGGAGCTATTCAGCGGGAGCGGGTCTCCTTTCTGTTCCTGCTGAGCAGTCATTGTTTCCCCCGTTTGCTCATGAAAACGGTTTCCTGAGTTGACCCACCTCTTCTTGTCCTGGGCAGGCCGAGTGTTTGCCAAAAACTTCTTTGGACTGCTCAGTTCACCGGCGCTATACAAAACCCACCAGCTGTTTCCAGCCACTGGGGCAGGGGAAAAAGCTAATCATGCTGTTAACCCCTTCCCAACAAAAGCCCTCTGCAGAAGGAGGTCTGCTTGGGTTGGGTGCTTGGTTGCATGTGGAAAGTTAGAGGGGCACGGGCCTGTCATCCTTATGGCAGATGAGTGGGACTCCAAGGTAGCTCCTTCTTACTTCAGAAAGAAATATCTGCTCTCATTTAGCATGAAAACTAAATATAATTTTGTTTTCCTCTTGTTTTCTCTTCGTTACACTCAAATTGCAGCTCAAAGAAAAATCTTACTAATACAGGCTAAAAACACTTTCACTGAAACATTATCTTTAAAGGAGTATTTTCATTTCCCTGAATGTGTGCAGTCCTTATGAGGTTCATTTGCAATGCGCCTATCTGTTTTGATGAGATAATAAAATGTATTTTACTTAAAAATATTTCCATTTTCCCCCAAAGGAATTTAAATGGTCAGTTAATCTTTCTGCTTCAGAACAACCCACTGAGTAAATAAAAGAGGGCTCAAGATTATATAAACCAATATTTTTTTCCTTCTAACACTGGTCTTGAAGAATAAAATACAACTGTACCTGAGCATCGGCTGTATGCCCTTTTAGTATAAATCAGTTTAACTTTTAGCCTGGGAAAGAAAAAAATGAAAACAAGATGATAGTTATCTCTAGCCTTCTGTGAATCTCAAGTCAATAGTAAATGGGGGGACTCGTTAGTGCCATAGTGATCCAATCAGGATGAAATTATGCAGTCATGTAAGAAATAATATCTATTAGGCTAATTTAATCAACGAATACTTTACAGATGAATTAGAATGCAGAATCCAATTATTTCAAACATTTGGACTGTCAGCCGCTGTGTTTTTGAAGCAGTGGAAGGGGAGAAAAGGAAGGTTTAAGGATCCTTTTAAGACCAGGGTGGCTGGGTTGTATTTATAGCAGGAGAGCTTATAACAGCAGAAAACTGACAACTACAATCAGCACCTTCCGTGGCTCAGAGGGCTGGCACCCAGGCGCCTCTAATTTAACCCCTCTCTGCAGCTCCTGGGGCACCTTCCTCTGGGATATTGGTATGGACA
Source organism: Athene noctua (assembly GCF_965140245.1). Classification (NCBI taxonomy): domain Eukaryota; kingdom Metazoa; phylum Chordata; class Aves; order Strigiformes; family Strigidae; genus Athene; species Athene noctua. The sequence goes on along the minus strand of NC_134043.1, from coordinate 29,124,700 downwards.
GCTTGATTTGCTATTTTCAGTGGCTGATAATTACTGTCTTAAGTCTTTATAATTTCCCCTTGGCAGTCACCCTTTTAAAAGAAGGCTTACACTCTAATTACAATAGGTCTTTTCTTATTTTGAAGAGAAGATGTGCCCCTGGATTGGTGAAAAATACCCTGGCGCTGCAGAACTCCATCAGTTGCACGTAGTATTTATTCCCCTTGAAAACAAAGAGCTTGCTTTACAATGCCAAGCAAAGGGAAATGGTATACACATAATTACTACTAGAAGGGGAAATTAGTTAAAATGCAGCTTGACTCAAATAGGAGAGGACAGAAGAACTGAGGGATGTGAGGACACACAAATCATAACCTCGATCCAGCACAACTCAGTATCTACTTTGCTGATGCTTTGTCAAATTACAAGAGCATCATAATACTCAGCAGAAGACTGTCATTCCCCCCCCCCCAAGGAGACTTCTAGAGTGGGTCCTTGCCACAGAATAAAGGCACAAGAAATCCCACATCCACAGCATCGCCATGGAGAATTTTCTCCACTGGAATTGGCATTTCACAGAGAAATACAGAAGCCACCCACAGGCTGAGAAGTGACTGTGAGAAGTCTCCCCATCACCTTTCATAGTTTAAGGTGGATTCAAGTCCCTCAGCACTCTCAAGAACTAGTGAAATATCTTACACACATGCCTACAACGGTCAGTCTCATCACATGGGGCCTGCCCACTGTATTTACTACCAGAGCAGTTATTTCAAGAGCTGAAGATGGCAAACGAGTATGTTTTGCTCAAGTCCACAGGATAAAAATGACTTTTTCTGCTCTCTCATCATTAATAGACAAGTTAGTCCTGAAAGCTATTACTAGCTTGTACAGAAGAAAACAAGGCTACAAGAAAGTGATGAAGTCTTTAATTATCTCCTGGACTATCTTCCACAAACAGCTGAATGAGCTTTATACTGTAGCTTAAGTTAAAAAACCTCATGACATTCTGTTGGCTTACATATTTCTTTTGAGTATTTGCACAATATTGTGAATCCTAGCGAAAACCTAGTGCCTGTCGCAGAATGTAGATGCCCCATTGCTCTGTAAGGTCTGTGCTGCAATTCCCAACATACCTGTGATCCAAACATTTTTCTGCCCTGTCATCTGGAGCGGTTAATGGACTCTCTCATTGACTGGCTCTTGCTTATTTAAACATTTAATGCTCTTCTGATGCCCAAATTATGCCTGTTTCATGTGATGGATTAGCACAGAATACAGCAGTGACAATTTTCTGCAATCTGTGGAATATCAAATTTTGATTACTTCAGGAGGAAAAAGTAAAGTTATAAGTAAACTGTTTTGATTGATAAGGAGCAGAGGAATACTTAATGCGGTGGTTTATTGGAAGCCCTGATGAATGCCTGGCAGGACTATGATGAGTCTCCACTGAAGATATGCAATAGCTTTGGGAAGATTTAAGATATTTATTGCTCAAATAAAACAAAACCAAGTGAGATGAGTAGGTGAAGTAGCACAGGGTGATTGCAATGTGCTGATCAAGACCAAGTGCAATTCTAGTTTTTGCAGAGCAAAACCAAACTAATTTTCCAGCTTGCCTATAGAACATTGATGGTTATTTTAGGGATTTCAGAAGCTGTTTTTCTTCAATAAGGAATTGGGGACCATTCCAGATTCAGGTCTTCACACCAGATTACCTTCTAGTTAACGCTGGCAGTTGTTCTACTTTTGAGCTGCAAATTATTTAGCAGTGCCTTTTTAAGATAAAGATTTAAGACCCTCATGGGCCCCACTCCTTCCAGCAGCAGTATTTCAAGCTATGAAAACTATCGACTTCAAGCTGAGAAAGGTCTTCCGAAAGCAGCCTACCTAGCATGCTGATCCAGCTGCTACCTGCTGAAGTTTGTATGCACTGATGTGTAGTAGAAGTACTAAGTTTTGCTCCAAAGCAAGGTGTAGAGCTTGAAGAGACAGGCTGCTTTCTTATCAATTACAAATCTCTCTTATTCAGGACTTCGATGGCAATAACATGTCAACAACCTTCCTTGTCTTCTTGTGAATGTAAAAGCAGATGTGACCCCTCCACTCTGAAACAGCTGCCGAACTGCGTCTTTGTGAAAATCCCTACAGCTCCCCCTGACTGGGAGCAAGGAGGGGACTTTGTCTTGAAAGTGTCTTCCCAAAACAGTTCAGACTAAGGGAATCTTCTGACAGATACAAGGATGAAAAAAAGCCACCAGTGAAGAGTATGATGCATTTGAAGGGAGGGTTGTATCAGAAGCACTTTCTCCTCCTTCAGAAAAAAGGAAGCTTACTTTTTTGAGACCACAGTGCCGTTTTGCTATTAAAAAAGGCACAGTTCCAGTTACGTGGTGAAGAGAACTGAGTTTTTATTTTCAGTTTACTATTACTGGGTGGGGTTGATGGATGTTTTGGACAGAAGAGTGAAAGGAGACTGTAACCCAAGATGGTTAAAAAAGTTGTCTTGAGTGGAGTTTGTCTATTCTGAAAAGAAATGGGGGAGACACCAATGAATTCATCAGCAATCTACTGCTGGCAGACAGATGCACTGGTTAGAAATGACAGCTTTGCACAGGTTTGAAATCAAAGTGCAGTAAAACTAGCTAGCTGTCGTATGCTGTTGAAAGAGCTGCCCGAGAACTAGAACTATCCTGGCAATTTTCAGCTTTTCTAGCTTACCTACTCTAAGAACCACTATGTGATGTGATGTGATGTGATGTGATATGATGGGAACACCAAGGGCTTTGCTAGCGCTCCAAGGACGATAAAGAAGATCCTGGTAATAAAATGAAGGATACTTACAACTATATCTGCAGCCTGAGGACATGGTGGCTTTGGAGGATGCTTTGATATTTCAGATGTAGAGCAGAACCCAACCATAGGGTCTGTTATTGCTGACTATTACAATAGACCATGCAAGAGCAGAGACTATCTGTTGTTTTCCCTGCAAAATGCTTGGACTTTTCCAGGGCTGTTACACTTGGGCTACCACATATCCCAAGTCACATGCCTTCTGCTAAAAATGTTCAGGATGAGATTCTGAAGCTGAATGTAATCAAGCTATTTTTTTGAGGGTTAAAGAACCTTTTGCAGTAGACAAAATAATAATTGCTGATTATTATGAGATCTAAAAATGTGACAGACCTAGCTGGTTATTTTGTACAGATTTTATAGTGAACAAAAATGTTCCTATTATTGATATGATCTGGCAATTAAAATGCACATTTTAATTTGTTTTCTGCATTAGGAAATTTTGTATTTTCCATCTGACAAAAGCCAGGCAGCTCCCACAAACAGTCAGAAGGAGGTCTATCGAGTTTCTGAGCATTTTTTTTTTTCAGCTTCTGGATCAGGCCAGAAAGGATGGACCATGGAGAACTGCTGAGTCAGACCCTAAATCACACCTCGGTGGGGAGCTAATCCCCGTCCTGCCCTGCTGAACCATGCCCAGTGAGCTGAGCACCGGCAGTCCCAGCAATCTGATGTTTGCTTGCAGTCCATCTTTTGGGAATCCTTCTGCTTCTGAGGAATACAATAACCTGGCAGCTACCTTGAATCCTGCCTCGATGCTTCGAAAAAAGCTACTGCTCCCTTAGAGATCAAGTGGGCAGCAGCCCCTTAGCAGGAACTGGTCTATGAGCTACCACCACATGTCTAATTAATGACCCTGCCGGTCGCAGCTGGAAGAGCTGAGCTGGGGGTGATTAATTAAATTAGCTGGCAGAGGAAATTACAGTGGAAAAGCCAAAGTTTGATTGCTCCATAATTAACCGCAGTGCAAATAATATCTGCATCTATAACTTCCAGCGATGAGATCAGAAGCCAATTGAATTTGGCACTGATTGAAGCTGTAAATATCCTGTGGTGAAAAATGATAGGTTTGTTCTGAAGGGAAAACTTACAGAAATGGACATCCAGCGGATGCAAGAGGGGAGCAGGGGACACAGGAGGAATGAGCACTGGAATTAGATCTTGATTTCAGCTGATTTCTGTAGTCTTCTGGTGGACACAACACGAAACAGAAATAAATATTAAAAAAATCTGCTAAAGCTGCTGAATACTGTGAGAGTCCTGATCAGAAATTTAGCAAATCTGGAAAGGAAAGGCCACCTAAATCATCCAGTCCCTTGTTTTGCTCCCTATTATGTCTTTACTAGCAGTGGGATTCATTGCTTTCCCTGGGAGATGACTGCACAGCTTAGAGTAACCAGCCAAACACTTCCACTCAATTTCATCCACTACCCCTAGAGGCACTTTCTTAAACTACAAGAACCCATTTTTTCCAAAGAACGTACCACCTCCAAATGCCTGTGAATCCCTCCATCTCCCCCAATTATTACAGTTTCATTGACCATCTTAAGCATATCCTCACTTAAGACTTGAATTTTTTCTTCTCACTCTTTGCAAAATTCCCTATTTTAATAAGTTATCATCATGACATGCTCCCACTTCATTCCCTGTATCGAGCTGAATTACTGTGAGACTTATCCCACTTCCACTGCTGATGTAGTTCTGGTTTAAAGAAGTTTAGATTTTTAACCGATGCCTGAGATGCACACCCTAAATGAGCCAAGTTTTATTTACATGCTTTGCAAACTGCTACCCAATGTATCCTTGGATGAAAACCGCATATTCCAGAATATTTTTTTTTTCAAAAACAGTGAAACTAGTTTTCCTGTATGTTGAACTAATAGCTAAAGGGCAATATATACATATATAAGTAATTCATATTTTATGTATTTTATACATTATTTTGCTCTGCTTGGTAAATATATGTTTGGTAAATACACACACCTCGGATGAAATTGTACTTATCAAGATTCCAGTAAAATTCCGTAATCAAATACTCTGAGGCCAGCAAGAACTGGATGTTAGCAGAAGGTCCCCAAATTATACCGCAAACCCTGAGAAAATCTGGAAGCAAGCAATTCAATTAAGAGCCGACTCCCAGGTTTGGGTCAGGCAGCATAATTCACCCTACTGCTTTCTGTGGAAAACTCAGGCTCTGTCTACACCAGCAAATAAAGAGGTGCAATAGGAACAGATGTGTAGGTTGGAGCAGCTGGTGCCAAGGACCCTATATATTAATCATCCAGAGGCATTACCTTTAACTGATTGAGCATCATTCTTTGAATCAAACTTTCCCAACTATACAAGAGGTTCAAAGCACCATGGGTTGGACCCCTGTGTGCAAAGTAGAGTGTGGAGCACACTGGGTGCACATGGAACTTCCAGTTGGGTTTCTACAAAGGGAATACAGTTTGTGTGGACCAAGACCATCCCCTGAACGAAACTAGTGCCCTCTCCTCCTCCAGACCAAAACACTCATGTAGATATTGGCACCTACTTAGCAATCCAGCCCTCCTCACCAAGTCTGCTGCCTGGCACCGAGTGGTACAAATAGGCCCATGCCAAAGCCTATTACAATTCCTCTGTTTGCATGAAAACAAAAGTTTGATACTAACTGTAGACACAGAAGTCCTGCTCTGCTTTTTCATTTCTTTTTGACTGATCTCAGAGAGACCAGACTGATAAAAAGTCTGAGAAGACCTCTCAAAGTACATTAATAAACAGCACAGTTATTGATTGCTGTCAAAGAAAATAGGCACATTCAAATTTACAAGCTACCCAGCCCACATACACACTCATAAGCTGTCCATTAAACACTGCTTGACAAATTATTTTCATGATTAGACTCAACCAGTTTCCCTGCAAAGGAGCCAGGCACTTGCATCCATTCCCCTCCTCAGAAACACATAGTCCTGTTCTTGCTCGGTGAGCTGCAGCTCTGGTGCATTATACCCCTTTCTGTAAGATAAGATGTTCTGTCTGTTTAGCCCAAGTGATCTGTCTCAAATCTGAGGAATAATAAAACCAGCTTATTTTTTTTATTAATTTAGCACTCTTGTGCTGTCGATACTATTTTTTTGCTTTACCCTGAAAGCTTTCCCTGTAGACCGGGTTGATTCCTGTATGTCCCACTACGGCAGTGAGATGGTCTGCCACCTTTTGACTGTTAATATACAAACCAAACCTCTCTCCCCTGGGATGTCACATGCACTTGCCTTGTAATACAGCATCACATTTGATGTTGGTCAATTTTTGAAGGGTATTTTCCTTGCGCTACTGAAACATCCTTTCTGAAGTTTACAGTAAAATCTACACCGTGACACCTCATGCTCTCTTCTCTCTCTTGTTCCACATTTTAACACATACGTTGATATCCAATGAGCTGTATGGTTCCACAAAAATGCAAACGTGACAACAAACGCCAGCTAAAACATTGATTTGGACATATATTAATTTCACGAGAGCCAAAACTGTATTAGAAGAATCACTTTCTGGACACTTTCTTCTCTCATTTAATTTTGAGCATTCCCATCACACATTCTAGATATCCCTAAGTCTCATCTGCTCTTCCACGCCTCCAAACACCCCAAGACCTCTTGTAAACCACATTACGTCCTTAAAAAAAAGTTCAAAATGTTGGTGACTTATTTGTCACAGAATTGCCATCAATCATACAAAACAGATACTTTGCATTTCAAAGGGACCTTCTGCAGCTGAGTTTATCCAGCCTCCAAGTATGTTTCATGGAGGCACCAGCAAACCTCTGTGCCAGCTTACATGCTGCTGTACTGGTCTTGGGGCTGATCTGCCACAGGCAAGGGGCTTCACAAAGACTGGGTTTTGAAAGGACATGAATTAGAAAGAAATTCCACAACATAATTAAGAAATGTTCCCCTTTCCCAATTTTAAATTCTCTGTTGGCTTTAATTAACTTGCCCTAGAGCAATAAGGTTGGCGAACTCAAAAGTATTAAGCAAGTTGTCTCTGCACAGCTCCTACACCACTCACATTTCAAGCTATAGCTATGGGATGTTCTTTTTCCCTTTTAAAAAAACATTTTTTAAAAACGAATCTTTAACATGTAAAATCAGCAGTATTTTACAGCCTGGCTCCACGGAGAAAACTTATATTCTGCCTGCAAAACGCTAGTGCCAGTGGATTTCTGTTTAAACAAGTGAACAAGAAAAGATCCAACCAAATTATAATCCAACATAAAATTTACATTACACCATAGGAGAGAATAGCTGTTATTTCCAGAAGTGACCTGGTAAGATAAAGTGATTTCAACTGTGTGTCTGAAAGGGGTCCGATCCTCAGCTATGACGTGGGCAGATCTTCTGACCACCACAGCCTATTAGCACATTGCAGATCATGGCCCTACGTCTCTCCACAGTCAGGAAACCTGTCCTCTTTTACAGACTGCAGTGGAGATCATCAGCCAGACTGATCCAAGGCAGCAGCGCCCAGCCTTTCTAGGCTCACAAATACCTGATGACTTGAACAGCAAGGAAAAGCTGCGTGCAAAAAACCTCTGCTTCACACAGTCACCCCAAGCTCAGGCAGAGGTTTCAGAGGGCTGGACATTTCCTAGAGACTGTGGGTTACCTGCATGCCTGCGGATCCCTTGGAGTGTGCATGCAGCACAAGCACACCAAAAAACCTTTGTTTCCTCCCAAGGAATGCCACTGACCTACACCAGTACTCTCCCAGTGGTGGTGGTGTCCATGGCAGTCAGGTAAAACCATGGCTGGGTGCATTTGTACCAACCAAAACTGCAGTTCTGACTAATTCTCAAAACTGCAACTGCAATAGTATTTTAAATCCATTAAAACTTTTATGTCTCCTTGACTGGAGGTCTGAACAAGTAACTTTAATGTCTGTAGCTGCCTTTTTCCCCCTCTTTTTTTGCCTTAATGCAACAGGCTAATCCAAGAAATCTCAGGTATCTATTTACAACTGGTCTGAGCTGTGGGACTTGCAAAAGCGGCCAAAGCAGATCTGGTCAGAAGAGGCTCAGACAGCAGCACATGCATGTAATTAGCAAAGGATTAGAGCTGCAAAGTTTTGCTTCTTGCAATGAGAAAGCAAAGAAGTCAACTTCTGGATATTATCTCAAGCTGGAGGCTGAAGATATCCTTCAGTTTTAGTACACAATGATACAATCCTATTCTTTCCACTTGAGGAGGAGTCTTAAAAGTGTTAATTGAGGTTGTGATTTAATTGTGTGTGCACTTTGGTTTTCCAAGTCTGGCTAATGCTGTAGAGAAACAAAAATATAACAAAAACACCACTTAGAAATTCTTACCTGAAAGAAACCAGGAAAATTTAAATCTTTCGGGGAAAAAGAAAAGTTAGCCAGGAGATTTCTAGGCCATGACATAATCATCTCTTCAGCATGAAGACTTTTTGAAGCTTATCCCATCTGTACCTTTTGAGGCTTACCAATTATTAAGAGATGGCTTCTTCTCACTACCGTACGTCTCTGCAGACTCGCACAAAAAAATGCTTCAGCGACAGGACTTTGCACTGTCTGCACAATCTAGTTAATAGGCACAGTAAGGCATTTCATGTCACTCTAATTCCTACCCTCTAAAGGCTCCGATTCGTCACCTGTGTTCACCTCAACACATTTTAGCCTGCTATTTAATTACTTTAAAGCTGGAGTGATGGTGGTCTTATTTCTTCCGGTCACTCTTCTCTTTCAGGGGTTCTCTGCTGGCTCCCCCACCAGCACCCGCACATCTAAAAATCCAGCAGTAAGTGCATTGCCTCTGACAAACGGATAATATTTGAGAGCTGTGGGGAAACTGCATTTGGGCTGATGTGTATATCAAGTTTCAGTCCAGTCAAAAGCCAGCACCATCTTTTCACTGCTGCCCTTTTCATTTAGTTATCTTACTGAAGTCTTATCTCCCCAGTCCCTTGCCATAGGCTACCAGCTTCCTGCAGAGCCAGAAACAAAGCTCAGTCTTAAACAAAGGAAAAAAAAGGAAAAAAATCACAAAAGAGAGAAAGTTGGTCACAGTTACTGTTATGGAGCCCTGCAGGTTCTGTAGCCACGACCAAAGCAAAGGCATGCTGCTGCTTCTGTGCCTAGTGTCACCGGCCAGCAAAGCCACCAGTAGCACGGCAAGGCACTGCCTTTTTTTAAAGTACTGTTAAGCATCGCCACTGCTGGTTTTAGGCATGCTCTCTTCTCCGCTGTACCACAAGCTCAGACAAAGCGATCTGCCATCCAAACAACCTCCGAAGGCTGAAGTGGTCAAAAACAATGCGGGAGGATGAAGGAACATAACTACCACCATCACTAGTGACAACTCCTGAAAGCTTGCTGCCCATGCAACACAACCTTCCTGTAACATCCCAGCTGAGAGGAGTCCAGGAAAAAAGTAACATGAGGACCACCTTCCCATCCTCTCAGCCTAACCAGTGACAGCCTGTGCTCATATTTAACCACAGTTGGTTTCTATAGCTCTTAACAGCAGAAACATGCACGTAATGTTAAACATAATTTATATAAAGAAGATTCAGCAGCACAAACCAGGAATAAACTGGCTTTACAGTAACTTCTCTTACGCTGTGTATATAGCACCCTATTTGAATTATATGTTTAGTTAAACTGCTTTATGTTTGGTAAGACCTGACATGCAGAGAGACAGCCATGACCTTAGGGCAGGAGAAATGAAAAGAACAGGTTAAACACCAAGTACACAGAAAAGTCTCAAATAAAATGTTTTACGTAAGAGTTTTTTCTAACAAAACATGCATTTTTTTTTTAATATGCTGGATATTTCCCTTGCCAGCTAAGCAGCTCTGTTGAGTTCCTCAGTAGCAGCAAGTGCTCAACTTACAGTACTTTCCCAAGTTGAACGCACCTCATAGATGAGCCTTTGAATCTGACCCGAGGGACCTTGTAATAGCTGATGCTTGGCATTTGGCATTTTTTTCCTCAATTGCTTTTTTTTTTGGCCTTTTTATTATTACAAGTTTCAGTCTCACAAATGCCCGAATTTCAATAGCAACACAAGTGTTAAATGCTTTTCCTTTCAGAAATAACTGATAAAATAGCTACTATTAAAGACAGGGAGGGCAAAGATCGCTTTGGTAAGGCTGCCCAATTTTTTATACAGTAAATTTCATTTTTCAGTTGCTTTTAGCTTGCCATATTTAAGATGAAACTCTCCATATTTGTTTCTCAGGTGGTGTGGAGTAGCATATATGTGCATGCACGCACACATTGAGCGGCGTGGAACTTATTTGAATGTAAATGATAAAAAATGGGTTCGAGTAAGTCCATCTAATGTAAATATACTCCATTGCAAATGTTCTGTTGCAAGGTCAATCATTTCAGTGTTTTTAAACAAGGAGTTGCTCCTGGAGTCACAGAAATATCTGTTGTCCTCCCAGTAAGAACCCATCTGATTTGATAGATGCTAACTCCTGAAAATACTGAGCATGTGAGCTTAATCAAGTTTCTGGTGGTGGTGCTTTGGTTGTTTTTTTTTTTTTTTTTTTTAAGTACTCATCTATACTGTGCTTATCCCACCTCAGAGTTCAGACTGTAAAGCTGTGCCACACCGTACTCCTAATCCAGGTATTTAATCTTAAATAGCTAAAATAAGCATCATAACATCTCACAATTAGCTTAGTTTCAATCCATGTCCATGCAGCCAATTCCAAGCTTGGCAAGGCAGCAATATTTTTTTTTTTTTAAAATAGATCAGGGAGAAAATGTATCCTAGAGCCCACTTGTTACCTATTTCAAAACTATTCCCTACCAATCTGTATTTTGATCCAAATGAGCAATAGCAGGGTGCTGTTTCACCTTATTCCTGATGCGCTCTAGCTGTGGGCTGCTGCTGGAAGGGCTGATCTGCCTCCATCTGCTCCCTCCTGCCAGCCATGAACTCCCACTGCTTCCCTTACATTGATATAGTGCTCATGCAGGTTGCAGGCTGGAGGGGACCGGTGGGTGGATGCTTCTCTCTCAGTAAAAGCCTTCCAGATCTCTTCAAAACTCTAGAGAAAACTAATTTATCTGGTCTTCTCTGCATTTCTGCAGAAGAGCTAACCATCATCCGCTCTGGCTCCTGGACTGAAATATGCCCTTTGTTTATGGACCTGTCCCTTTGCAAGTCTGCAATGATTTTGGGCTGCAGTTGATGGATGGTAGGCTACACTCACCTAGGGATGGGAAATGTCACTGTCATACAGGTACCGTTGTCCATGTTTTCTTACAGCTGAATTTGCTGTGGCATGCCATTGAATATAATTTCTTTCTTTCTAAATTCTTACAAGGTATCAAGGATTTTTCTGGGGAAAGACTAACCCACAGTTGCTGGTATCTGACTCATTTTACGTGGTACTTGCCTTTGGCCACTACCTTGATGTAAGCTGTACTTCCCTCAATTTATAAATACAACAACAATTTTTTTCTCATTTGAAATTAATCTCTTTGTTCTATTTAGCTCTTCCATTCCTCTGTTGTACTACCACAGTTAAACACTGACCCAAGTAGTTTCTAATAAACACAGGGATGGTTATCTCTCTATTGGTAAGCTCTGTGTTCACCTTTTTAAGTAGCTTATGGCCAAACAAATGTGAAGTTACAGTGAAGACACTTTGGATTTCAAATCCGAGATGCTATCTCTGCTAGGTGTTTGGGAGAGAACTAATACAAAACAAGAAATAATCAGTCCATATCTAAACTGAAAGTTAAGTTTGAAGCCAAGATCCTACACTGTTTTGAAAAACCTTTAGAACAGGCACTCAACCAACAGAGTAGTTTTTATTCTAGCAAACAAAAAACCCCCCTTTTTCTGACACCTGATTATTGACTTACGAATACTGTTTTCCCAATACATCTCCCCACTGTCTCAGTCATCACTGTTCATACAATAGATAGAAAGGTTCCTTGCTTGAGCCCTGAACTGAATCCTAGATTTCCCAAAGCGTAACAGCTCATCAACTTCTGTTTTAGGGAATTGCAGCTTAACTTGGTACTTTTTAGTGAGGCAGCCAAATACACACAAAAACAGAATAAAAAAATTGTCAAGAATCTCAGTAGAATGAAGATAGCTTGGGCTGATGGTACCTCCAGGGTAAAACATTTCAGTTTCTATCCCCTGTCCTACCACAGAAAACTCAAGAGGCAAGATGTCTTCAAGCAGCTCTGATTTGTAAGCTTAATACACTCAAGGATGTCTTTCTTCAAGTCTTCTGGGTGTATTCAGAGTGGGTTTCTAATTTACTCATTGACACTGAAAACTTCTTTCAAAAAGAAGGGGTATTTTCCTCAATTCCTGGGGATGACATGTTATGGGAAACAAGCATCAAATTTCACAAGACTTGAAGAAAATGGCAAAAAGCTGCTAAAATATGGACTGTTGCCTTCCTCGTCCTCTGCTGTATGAAAACAAAGCTACTTGCCTTGTCTTTCAAGGCCCCTTGAAAGCCCTTCCCTTCTTCTTATCTTTAGTTCAGTATTCAAAGCTTGACCATTGCCTCTGGCCCACTACTCTGATATTCATTTTTCTATTGTCACCATACCCCTAAAATCTGGGTTTAAGGAAAGATTTTAGTGTCTTAACTAGGCGGTATCTTAGCTAGCAGGTATCGAAACAAGGCCAAAACACATTGCTCTCCCCCATCCCCTTCAAAAACATTTGTCAAAGGATGAACAAATGGATGTATGGATAATCTAATGCATGAGAGACATCAGATAAAATGAGAAAAGGACAAAAGCAACGATAATTTCTTTGGGTCTTCTCTCCAAAAAACTCTAGACTACACAGTGATACTTGGGCAAACTCTCCAGAAGGCAGTTGGTAGGTAAGATGAAAAGGATATACTATAAACCCAGTGTAACTAGAAATTTTCAGCTGAACATGTTCCAAGTGAGGTATGAACGCAGAGAGCAGTGTGCCAGGTCCACATACACATATAATCTAAACATTCAGAGAATTTAATAAAGTGGTACTTATGCTACTTAGATTAAAAAAAACCCCAAAAACAGTATCGTGGCTTTTACACCTCTGCTTTTTAACAAATGCTCTAATGCACTGCAGGAGGAGACAGAAATACTTCCTCTGCAGGTTTCTCTTTCACAGGCAATGAGGAGAAAAACAATTATAATAATAATTGCAAACGGGGCTTCTGTTTACAAAGTGTTTGAGTTTTTATCAAAGACAGATTTGCACGTAAGAAATGTGCAACTGAACCAGGGAGCATTTTATCTGAACCGCTCATTAACTTGGACAACTGGGGTCGAGGGTTGGGTTTTTTTGTTGTTTTGTTTTTATTTTTAATCATCCAGGCATCTCCCATGCTGCTATACAGGCACCAGTGTTTTACCAGATCAGCTCCTGCATGACAAGGTCTGCCAAGCAGCTGCAAGGACAATAAAATACGTCGTACTGCTACTAACCTTTATCTTTGGAGTATTGCATTTGAGCTTCTGAGGCCTCCAAACAGCGAAATCTGACCAGCCACCACCCAAGCTGACATTTCATTTGCCTCAGTTATTAGATGCATTTCCTGGAAGCTACTGGTAAGTGACATTTTTTTTTTTTTTTTTTTTAAATTTAGTTTTAAAACAATTACAATTACTCTAATCTGAAAGCATGCAATCTAGTATGTCAGAATCAGTTTATTTCTACAGTCATACGGGGAAAGATTTTAGTTTACTGGCAGCAATGAATAAGTCTTTTTATTTATGTGTGTGTTTGAAAATGCAGTACTGTTGTAACTAATATTTTATACATTTCCCTCATTATCTTTATGAAATATCTGCTGTCCAGAACGGAGCTAATATAACTCCAGCTCACTGGGAGATGTGCTGTTCAGTGTAGTTCAGGCACCAGAAAGACCAGGAGTGAGTTACGACTCTCACGGTTTGTTGGTGGTTTTTTTTTGTTTTTTTTTTTCCATTTTATTAATGCTTTCCCAAAGTGTCCCCTGTTCATAGGACTTGCTGAAATATCTTAAGTCAAATCTTAAGTCCCCTAGCAGCTGTTGGGTCGACAGAAGCCCAGCTGTCTAAACTTTACTGGCAGTAAATGTCATTCTTGCACACAAACTGCATGCCTGGAAAACCCAAAGGCACATCTTGGGCTATCACATCCCATCACGTTCCCCGACGAGATGTGAAAACCGAAATGGAAAACGTCAACAAACTCCGGCCGCAGCGAGGAGTGGGGCATGCCCGCTGACAAGCGTGCCGCAATGACAGAAATGGACTTGGAGTTGCAATTAGTGGCACTGTCATTTTCGGGCGCTCCTGCCAATTAATTAAGCCTGTCAAATGGAAAAACAGCAGCATTCACATGATAATTTATATAGGGAGAGACTAGCCTAGCAAAGCTGCTGCTGCGGCCAACAAAATTCCCTCCGAGCGCTTAAAAAAATAATAAAATAAAAATATAAAGAAAGCGGGGGGGGGGGGGGGGGAGAAAGAAAGTTAAACTGTCCTTGTTATAATTGTTAACTCTGATCGCTCAAGTAGAAGACGGGCTGATTAAAACTCCAAACGAGCCCCTAGCTCGCTTAAATCTCAGAGTCCGGAATGATAGAATCAGAGGAGTTTATTCATACCATTAAGCCCCAGAGAACTTAATTGAAAGAAGAGCATAGCCTGGACCTTGACAAGCGGGAGGTCACAGTAATTGCTGCCGGACATATTTAACATTAAGATAATCAGGCCATTAATTACCCTTTGGATCATTAAATCAGCCAGTTGCAAAATGAAATTTCTGCCTCTATTACTCACTTGAGAGACCACAGGGGTGGCTTTTAATTTATCAGTGAGCTTGAGATACAAAGGACCAGGCTTGGGGAGGAAGGAAAGGGGGAGAAAGGGGGGGGTTTGCTTCAGCAGAGGCAGGAATATCAATCCGCCATGCTTGGTGATCGTGGCAAATTAACTAGGTAAGATAACCTCAGCTTCTAAAGGCAGAAGCTGGGGGTATGTAAATAGATGAGGGCAGACAGGGAGATCAGAGCCTGCACACCACTTAGCAGGATAATAAAGGAAATCATCCTTGATTATCAGTGCTAATTTGGACACTGCCGGTAGCTTGTTATGCGTGTTCTGAGTAGCATTTAATTAATTCAATTGCTTGTTAATGAGGGAAGTGACATGTGGGGAGCAGATGCCACCCAACTGCAGATGGGTTCTGGTCAGCCCTTCACAATAATTTTTTTTTTTTTTTTTTTTTATTATTTATTTTTAAAAACACCCTTCCCCCACCCCTGAAATGGGAAAGGTGTCAAGCATGGAGGAGCATTCAAAAGGCACAAAACACTGACCTCATCAGGCCAAGAACCGCTAAGAAACCAGAGCCGACAATTGCGCATAGAGAGGTACCGATGTTCCCCCAGGCCCCATTTGTATCGCTGCGGCCTTATGCCAGGAATCGAAGACCAACAGGACTATAACAGCAATCTGATGGCCAAAAGGAATAAGAAATGAGAGAGGGATGAAGTGGAGCATCCTTACAAGATTCTGGACATGATACCAGGATCTTAACTACTCAGTTTCCCTGGGCTTGCCCTTTATCTGTGCTGTCTATAATGAAGGAATAATTATTTTTATGAAAAAAGGAGGCATGGCTTAATATTTTTCCTAAGACGCCGCTCCTCAGTTAAGCCCCAGAAACCAGTGCACTCTCAGCATAGCGGATGCAAGCCTGGAAATGGCAAGGCAGGCTTCAGCTTAGGGTTGTAAAAGTCTGCTAAATATAGTTGAGCTGCGTAATGTTTTTTCTGACACCATTAAATTCAGTTCATTAGTGAGCAAGGGATCAAACTGGATCTTACGTTGTAAGGTGAAAGTCAATTCCCAACACTGCTGGCTCCCAACTCGACTTCTCAGACAGTGTTAAGAACCTCTCTATTTTCTTACAACCTTTGGTAACCAGAATGAAAAGGGTGACTGCTATGCAAACAGACTACCTGAGCAAAATTGCAGCAGATGCTCCAAGCTCCAAGCTCCACTTAAAGAGCTGCTGCTTGTGGCTGCCTTGGCAGAGCTTACAACTATGCCTGAGCTTCTACTAACCATTCATCCCTCACTTTAAAATCACATTTTAATGGAAATGGAGGTTCTTTCTATTAAGGAATATTCTCAGAAAGACACCAGAATGGTGGAGCCCTTCAACTTTATGGTTTGGACATAGCTAATGCATGTATTCAGCATCACTTGAGCAGGAGAACAAAAAGCATGGCTGGGATGGTGCATGGTATCATGCTGCCTTCCCTCCTCATGGCCAGCAGCTTCCAGGTGGTGGAGGTGGTCTCATTGCTGGCACATCCCAGTACTTCCAGTGAGACAGAGATGGAGACGCTGGGAGCTCAGAGAAAGAGAGTGAGGGCCAGGGAGCAGATAATCACCTCCTGGAGTGGGCAAAGGGATGGTGGCAGCTTGCCTCATGTGGAAATCTAGGTTAGGTTAATGGTTGAACTAGATGATCTTCAAGGTCTTTTCCAGCCTAGATGATACTGTGAAAAAGCCGACAACATTGTAGGAAGTTGACGGTGGTAAGCAAGTCGGCAAACCAGAAGCCACACAGGCAAGACTATTAAGTGGAGAAAGCAAAATATATGAGGTGTGTCCAGAGGAGATATACATACCAGTGCAAAATGCTCAGGTGGAACACAGGGCAGACTCCTCACAGTGGCTTCAACACAACTCTGACATTCCTCCATGGAGCAGCTCAGCCCCTGCCCCACTGAGCTACTCCTCTTGCACCACTCCTCATCAATGTTTTAAGAGTGTGCTTAAATAGTATCAATAGCAATTAGAGGGGAAAATCCTGATCTCGTGCCCAGACCCAGTTAATTGTCGCAACATTGATTTACTCTAATTTGACTTCTCACTCCAAATTAAACCCACGTTACTGAAGGAGGGACCGCAGGCAAACTCTCCTGGCTCTACCCCTCTCCTCCATGACAATAAATTTGATATTGAATACACTTGGAAAAAACCCAGCAGTTGTTTCAGGATCCATACTGGAATATCTTTTTCCTCCTCCTCCCCCCCCCCCCCTTTTTTTTTTCTTCCTGTGAGTAATTAAAAGATGCTTTTCTTGACTAATGATCCCCCTGTTTAGAAATGGGAAGTCGATACTCCTTCACCAGCAGTCAGCTTCAATTTGTCACAAGGCTCCCGAAGTTTGAGCGGCGGTTCTCAGGGCTGCTGGTAATTGCTGGAACCAATTACCAACCTTCCAAAGCTGACCTAATCAGGGACCCATGGACACCACAACTCAGAGGCCAGCTGGTCCCCTTTCTCTTTCACATTCACGTATTTGTCCATGCTTGAGTTTTCTGCTTCACCAACTTTTCACCAGGAGCTTGTGTTTATTCCTCTTCCCTCCCTGTAATCATGCCAACCTTCAGTCTGAACTTTGCATCATGCTACTGCTGCACTCTACGCTTCTTCCTTGGGGATCCCATTGCACCTGCGCTGCTTTCCAGTTTCAGGCTAGAGGCCATCCAAGGTGTTGCTTTTGATCCAGAGACACCAAATGACCTGAGATCTGCTTATAAACTGCCTCTCAGACTTGATGAGACCTAGCATGTGTTAACATACCTGGAAATACCTGGGCAACATATCCTTGATAAAAGTAACAGCGCTAATGCCTTTTGCTACAAAACTCTCAGGCTTTTGAGTTCACACCCTCCAAGCCGAGAGCCCTTCTGATCTTCAAAATACATTTCCAGGTTTATCTTTCCCCATGACTTTCCGGAGAAAGAGTTTTAAGTGAATTTGAGTGGACTAGGAAAGGACAGCAGTCTGGTATATTTGATGTGGTTTAAGTTTGATAATGTTTATCTTATTTTTGAGTGTACAAAATTAAAGATTCAAACTGTACTCACAGCTCTGTTTTTAGAAATATTGGTGACATTTTCCCAAGTAAGATTCCTTGATTATGCTAGAGTAGCCATTTGGCAATCCCTCCTGCAAAACATCCACCTCCCTGGGTCTCTCCTTCCTTCTACTCAACAGAAATGCATGTGATGCCACTGCCATGATTCAGTGATCAGTGCCAGCTTCTTCCAAGCTGAAGGGACTACTTTTGATGTCATGTCAAGACTTCCAGGTTCCTTTAAGTCCAGCACGTCAACATTCCTCGAGCCTCACAGCCCGATAGATTCTGTATCTGTGGAGCAGTTAATAACCTTCTTTTGCCCCCAGAAAGCTTGTGGGCTTCATCTCCAACAGAAAGACACAACATGAAATGGTGAAACCCATGTACGCTTGATCCCCTCTACAAGTGTCCATTGACAGAGGGTCCATCATTGTGCTGACAACTTTTGGTGGTCTGGGGATGGCCCAGCAGAGACAGAAGAGTGAAGAGCCATGTCTGTCAAAGAAACACCTGGGAAGATTGTTTTTATCTAAGGTCTTTTACTGATGCTTTGTGCTAAGCCTTTGAATCACTTGAGGGAATGATTAGGAATCTTTTGTTCTTGTGTTTCCAACACTGTGTTTCAGGCACAGCCTGAAGGTCTGAGCAAACATGGAAAGCCATGGAGGGTGGATTAGTAAGTATATCAAGGACAATTGAAAATGGGAGAACTAGGCAGGACAGATGTAGGGTCTGCAGGAGGAAATGGGGATATGAACAAGCTCAGGAGGAGCCTGGAGGAAACATGGGAGAACTTCTCTCTCCCACTTTGATGGGGTTTTGGTGAGAACTCCTTAAAGCAGGAGCACCTGAAAGTATGAGCCCCCTCACATGGTGGCTCTCAGACTCCAGCTGATCCCAGAGCTCACCAGCATGGGCTGGAACAGCTCCCCAGCAACAGCTCTCAGCTCTCTGCCCCTTCAGAAGGAGTTCTGCTGAATGCTTCTTTCTTCCCTGATCTCCAAATATCCTTGGACTCCCTCCATCCCTTCTCCACCAGAACTCCAAATCTTAGCTCCATGACATATTTCTACTTGCTTACTTCCTTGCCTCTTCCCCCAGTCCCTCAGCTTCAGTTGCCTTCTCCCCCTTCAGTCCCTCAACAACAAAAAACGGGGTTTTGTTTAACCCCAGTTCGGGTCCATTGTAGCTGCTTCTGATAATTCCTCATGCAAAACTGCAAGCAGCAGTGAGAAAATGGAATGTGCAACCTATACCTAAAGAACTTGAACTTATTTTCTTGGACAGAAGGATTACGATGCTTAGAGACCAAAGTAAGGTACAAAAGAAGGAACATACTTTGAAAAAGCAGACCTTTCAGATATTTACATGAAAAATATCACTTCAGTCTGTGCTGCAAAGAGCAGAAAAATCGGGAGTGGCAAAGCAAGATTACAATTGCTTTGTGGGAAAATTTTCACATAATCTTAATGCTACTTTTTGTAGCAGTTCTTCCATTGTAAGTGTGCACTTGGACACATAGCTGGAAATACATATTTATAAAATTTTTACATAATTATAAAATTTTTTGTGTCCAAAAATGTTATAGTTCAGGAAAGAAAGTGTCACTGACAAACATAAGCAGCTTAATATAAACATGAAGATGTACAGAAACAAAGAAGAATTAAAATAAGCCCTGAGCATGAAATACAAAGAGAACAAAGTGATTTTCTATAAGTAAAATTCAATTTGAAACACAAAAAAATGCATTAATTCACATGGATGGTTCTGTTTTCATCACATTCATATATATTTTAGATTTTTCATTATAATATTTTATTATATGAATGCTAAAATAATGGGGGGGTGTTAAAAAATAAAAATCCAGTTGAGTGTAAGCCTTTCCTTTTTAAGTATTTTGAATTGAGGTATCTCTCTAGCTCACCTCAGTAGTAAGGAGCAACATATATTTGTTAGGTGCAACAACATAA
Source organism: Athene noctua (assembly GCF_965140245.1). Lineage (NCBI taxonomy): Eukaryota > Metazoa > Chordata > Aves > Strigiformes > Strigidae > Athene > Athene noctua. The sequence goes on along the minus strand of NC_134043.1, from coordinate 29,104,992 downwards.
GATCTCTGGTTTAAAGTAATACTAATGACCAAAAGGCAGCAATAAGTTGATTTCAATCTACCTGATAAAATAATGTTATTAGCTGTCTAATAATATATATGTATACAGCAGACACATAGTTTATGTGTGAACAAAACCTTGGTGTAGGTCTACCTAAACATTTTTATATGCATAGTCATTCGTCTAAGTAGCCTGATTAATGTACTGGCTTCATTCTCGAAGATGAACCAAAGGTGGCACCACAAATTCATTTTTCAGTGCTAACGTAATAATGCAATAAGAAACAGTTGACTTTATTACAGACAATAGTACAAACCTACTCTTACACCATAGGAGGTGGCCCAGGTATATGCTCCCAGGTTATAATTTCACTTGATCTGGCATTGGAAAAAAGCAGATCCGGAAATACACATCAACAAAATCAGAACATAATTTCCTCTGATTTCTCTCATATGCAGGAGGGAAATGCTGAGAGCTAAACCTCCATTGTGTTGTTTGCTACCTGGGGACTGACCAGGGCTCGGATGCAGGCTGCCCCCCTGGAGCTCCCCGTAAGACAATTATAACACACTTCTGAAGACAACTTCAAAGGTTGGTCCAGCTGTGCAAGGTAGTCCAGAAGGTCCTTCTCCTGCCTAAACCCCCCCTTGCTGAAATGCAGTCTGCCAAAGGTCATCCTGCATCCCCCAAGCCAAAACTTTAGTTGTAACTAGTAGCCTCAATCTACTAAAATCGGGAAAGCATTTTCAAAACATCTTTCTTTAACACTGATCAGATAAATTAAGCATAAAAATCCTTTAGCTTTTGGTAGGACAACATATTGCAGAAAGATTTTTTCACTGTGTTGAGCTATGAGAAGTTGGCAAAATACTGTTCTCATAGGAAACACACCCCCCTCCACCAACTTATGATTTCACATTAAAAAAGTAAGCAAGTTCACAGTGAGCAGGACTTTCAACATCTGTGACGAGAACCCAAAGACCTGACAGCCAGGTACAAATTCCTGGGTGAGCTCGAACTACTGAAGGCAGATTATTAATCAGAAACTGATAGTCCAAGAGCCAGGAACTTTGTAGCCAACCGAAACAAAGAAACCCATTACAAGTATAATTTAGATTGAGGAACAACCAGGCGGGAGGTTTCAATCTCCCACTGTTTTGTCAGTCAGTCAATTGAACAAAAAAAACTGTAGAGCTGCTCAGGAAACCTTCACAAGACTGAAAAAGTAACAGGGTCACTCAACTTTTGACACCCCCTGCTTTGACACATGTTCTTCCTGCGCATCCAATGAAGATATATATATGCAATGATTTTTACAAGGTGTACTCCAAGGGAGAATTTTCAAAGTCCATGTTGTAAAATGTTGTAACGCCCTGCCACCTCTGACTGCAATGCCAAAATGAGGATTTATGTGCTCATAGCTTACAGACTCGACCACGTGCAGTATCACACACTACCTGCCCGCTGCATAGCACGGCCAAATGGAGTAGGAAAGCCTACCTTGTGGAGTCTGATGAAGGTTTCATATGGCCTTGGCTGCTGTCCTCCCAGACGCTGTTTGCCAGCTCGTTCCCGATAGAAGACATCACCTTGATGAGCTCTATCGGCCAGTCATCCAGGTCGAGAGAGCGGACCCGGGACAGGTGTGTGCCAAGGTTTCGGTGTATACCTGAGCATTCGATACATATGAGGGCTCCCAGATTCAAACTGGCCCAGTCAGGGTCTACAGAAAAAAGGACACAAGCAATCAGAACAACAAAACACCTAACGAAACTTTCTAGGTAATGTTTGTGAATAAAGACTTTGACTCCAGGGGAATAAAAAAATGCAGGTGTCCTATCCAAAAGCACAGTTGGAAGGTCTTCCAGTAGGGTCATTTTTGCCCTAACTCTTCTGAGAAACCCTAAGGAGTGAAAAAAGTCATGGAGGGGGGTCTCAAAAGATGTATCATTCCACCTCCAGTCAAACGAAAAATATGCATCAGAGAAAAGAAGAAACAAAGAAAATACAAATGCAGTGGCAGGCAGCTGATGATGAAGTAGTGGAGAAAGACCCTCCTTGGGAATCTAGAGCCACTCGTAGCCAATTACAAGGGAAAAAGGAGAAAAAAAAAAAGAAGAGTGACTAGATACAATGTCTCTGTTGCTAACTATATCAACTCCCTTAATAACCATCTATATCATCACCTACATATGGCTTTTACATCTAACACACTATGGGGTATGTTTTCATCTCTAAGATCAGGGAGATAAGTACTAAGATGAAAATGTGATACTTTGAACAGTCCCGGTTTTAGTGTACGAGCCAGAAGGATTCCACCGTCACACACACACACAAAATAACCCCGCAAACGATAAGGCTGTGACAAACCTGACAAAAGCCGGGAAATTCAAAGTAATTTCCCAAGATGGTTCACTTTTTTGTCATTGTCCCCTGTTATTTAAATCTAGATTTGTATGAATCTCCCTGTCTCTAACAAACATTCATTTTAACAAAATGCTATGGAAGATGTATGGGAGGAATTTTTGGTGGCTTTTTATTCTTCCCCCCAGCTGACAGATCTTTTCTCCTCACCTTACCCCAGGCCTCCTGAAGAACTAGTAGGCTATCACAAATGCCAGACAGGAAAATGGTGATTAATTGAGAGGGCAGGCAATTTTTTTTTCAAATTTAAATAAAATTTAGAGCTGATATAAAACGAATTTCCAGTGTCCCCTTCCATTTGGGAAAATTTCATCCAAAGACTCATTTCGACTTTGCGTAACCCAAAACTGAAAAGTTATTTTTGGCAGCTAGAATATGTGGAAATAAAACATTTCCTGGTTCTTTGCTATGTCACGTTTGGACAAAAGATATGAAAGGAAAGCAGATAATTTTAATTGCAAAGTCCCACATTTCACTGCAGGCACCAATTGACATTTTTCAGTCAGTCCTTAGAAATCTAAAAATATCCCCCAACAAGAAAAATCCCTCATCTTATTTCACTTGAGCAGAAAAACACATCTTTTGTTTAAAAAGTTCCTGTCCATACCAAGTTTTATATTAGGAATATACAGCATTTCAGATCTTGAACAAACAAGGTGAGACAAAACTCCTGCTGTGCTTTTCAAGTCCTTGGTAAGACAACCATGAGATACTCCTTTCCTGCGTATTTCTTCAGGTCACCTCCACCAGTTTTGGTGTTTTGCCAGTGGGCGAACCAGTAGTGTATCAGAAACACACTAAAACCCCCGAAATACTGATTTGTTAGTAAAAGCTTAAATACAGCAGATTAATAATTTCAAATTTGCAAACTGTGATTTGGAATGAAATCTCTGTCCCTGACCTGCAAAGGGTTATCTTCACAAAAATAAAAAGTGCAATGAGGTCAAAGAGGTACGAACTCAGAATGAAGCAAAAGGAAGAATGCTGATTTATTTTTTTCCCCTTTATTCTAGCAGAACTGATGTTAAGGACCTGACCTCTGTCCCAAATATCTCTGTGTACTTGAAGCACATCTAGTGTATCTTTTATTTTAAAATATTCACCTACTTCTAACTGACAGTGCTGGTATGATTGAAGTAGTCCACCAAAGCAATAACCAAGAAGTTACATGAAATTTTGTCAAGATAGTATTCTAAATTTCAACAATCTGACAACCCACAGCTGAGTTTGAAGGTGGCAAACTAGGAAAGGCAAGTGTTGAAATCATTATAGACATGCAGTGAAAAAACAGACTTGTTGATCTTGGTTACAACTGGATAATGCAGAGCAAGACAGGGCTCTAATAAGGAGCTTGGACAAGTGACAGCATTCAATGGATTCTGGGAAAAAAAATGACATGATATCACTCAGGACGTCTATTTCAGTGTGTGTACATGAAAAATGGTTCTCAAAAGGATGTATGCTAGATGACAGAAATCAACTACCCACCGATAATTAAGGCAAGTTATTGTAAACTACATGCTCAGGGTTGTCCCTATTTGCAATTCACTGCTCCTATCTGCATCTTCCTCTTCCCATATGTAGTTGAACACTTCCAAAATCTCATGCTTGAATATTGTTATCACTGATTTATATTGAAAAAAAATCACACGTGGATAGTAAGCCATAAAAATCAGCTTGAATAGTTTCTTTTCTTTTTTTTCAAGATGATGATAAAAAAAACCCAGCTCCCTTTTCCTGCTGATGCTAAGAGTAATTCTGAATTGGAGGATGCTCAGAAGCATTTTAAGTGCTTACAAGCACTTACTATGCTTTCCTCCAGTATGCACACATCCAGATTTGATGGTAAAAGAAAGGAAAAGCCCATTCAATGCAGCCAGAGGTGCTATAAAGCTAGTTTCACCTCTTTGTTTTACTTAAAATTTGTCGAAAAAAAGAACTGAATATATCCAGAATATAAGCACAGTTTTCAGCTGTCCATATTCTTAAAGGTGTTCAGCGCTCTCCTCTAGAAACCTCCTCCCCACTTGCACCTCAATCAGACTGATCATTTGAAGGTGGAAGCTCTTGGAACCGCTCTTTTAGGAGAATAACCTCTCCCCACTGTCTCCTGCATTCATTGGACCTGAGGTGACTAATGAAAGGTTTTGCCATACTAAATCCTCATGAGTTCTGCATGTGTAAGATTGCTCTGGGGGAATTTCTAAAGGGAGGGGTAGAAGAGCCAGTGAAAGACAAAGCAGGAGTGAAAACATCTTGCAGAGTCTCACTGGAACTCCCATGCTCTGGGAAAAGGCAACATCAGTTGTCTCTGAAACATGAGATGAGATCTTCTTGGGAAAAAACTCCATCACTTAAAGAGCTGGAATGGGAATGTTAAAAATTGCTCTGGGATGGGAATGTTAAAAAAGAGGACTTCGTAAAACTTTAGTGTGAGACTGCCAAAGGGCCAGAAGGCTGGCAGCATGCAGATGCTGCTGGTACTACTGCTGCTGATTAACATACAAGGCAGAAATTCCCCGGTGAAACAAAGTGCTGTGATGAAGTGCTAAAAAGCCAAAGAGCTCTAGAAGGAGGAAGAATGAGACTTCTGAAGTGGAAGATTGATGGCTCTTGAATAGAGCTGAGGGACAGCAACATCTCATATTCCTTTGCTCCTAAACATCTGGCTTTGTGAAGATGCAAACTACCTAAGCTTTCCACAAGAGAGCTGGTGTTTGTGATGCTAAATCCTCCGGGGGTAAGGACTTGTCCAGACAAGGCAGAAAGGGAGAGAAGAAAATAAAGCAGAAAAACCAGCAGGCTGAGGTTCACCTCGTATGTGTGTGTGTGTGTTTATATCTTAAGATACATTGCTTTGGAAATACCTGATTTCTCAAAAGGAATGATGGTGGCCTTAAAATTAGGAAGACCAAACGCCAAGAAGAGTTTGTACTTAATTTGTACTATTTTAATAGTACAAATTAAGAGGTTCCAGCTGAGATGCCAAAATCACCCTGCCCCCCCCCCAAGCTACACAGCAGAGCACTGAGTGCTGCCAAAAAGGGCAGTCCCACCTTGCCCTCTCCCAGCAACATGTTCTTGGCACATCCCTCCTGCTGGCACCACACACACGTGGCCAGCTTGACCCATGAAGTGATCTGGATGAAAACCAACCTGTCTGAAAAAAAAAAAAAAAGATAAAATAATAAAAGAAAAAAAACCAGTGCTGCTTTTCTGCACAGTCATTTTCCTGATTAAGTATCTAGCTTGACTGCATAAATACTGGGGTATGTGCATGACTGGGGAGAGAAACACACACCTTGGGGATAGTGTGGACTCTGGGTAGAGCTGAAATGGATCATGGATACATCAGAAGGACATGTCTGGGTGTGGGAAGTCGTCTGCAGTGAAGGGATCACACATTCCCCCTCTGCCTGGGACCAGGAAGCAGGGTCTAGGAAGATGCCACCCACAGACAGTCCAGAGCAGAAATCTGTAAAACTCCCAGTGTGGTCTGCTCAGAGACAGCAGTGAGTACTTCAAATGAGCTAAATATACATCTAGGTCACTTGAAGACCCTGTCCTTCTCATATACACAGTACAGCATCTTATATGCCTTTTAGTTAACACCATCAAAGCTTTGGTGTAAACCTGAACAACTACCAGGTCAAGATGAAAGAACACTAATAGATATGAGTAACTTTGGCCTGTATATGTTAAAATACCAGCCAAACCAACATTTTCCCTTGTTTATTGCATGCTGTATTACTAGCCAGTGGAACCGAAAGACCTTAATTTATCAGTGTTGCTATCATTTCTCCATCTGTGAAAAGTCCCTGTGAAAAAAACTGTTCTCACAGCATCCCTGTCCTGGTGCTCAAAGCCTGGCCCAGCCAGGACTCACATTCCTGCGTGCAGAACTGCCAGGGACAGGGCAGCTGCCTTTGTTCTTGATCCATCTCATGTGGACAGCATACGAACATCTGACAGTTTACAAAGCAGCAACTTAAAAGCAGTCTGTATGTGAAGCCAATTTTGATGGTATGGAAAATTTTTTTTTATTTTAAACGGCTGTTAATGTGCTAACCACCTTCCCTTCAAGCCTTCTAAGGATGAGGGAGGGAATAATACATTTTTTTGGTGAATGACTGAATCAGCTAAATTGCTAACTATACAGATAGCAAATTAGTCATGCAAAAGCACTTGCTCTTCCATTTGAACCTTCATTTTATTAAAGTGAACTGGAATGTAAGAATGCCTTAGACCAGTAGTGAAAATCCTAAACAGAAAGTCTTAAAAAACAATGATACCCAGATCAAAATAAATGAATAATTTCCCATGTAAAATCACAAAAGTTCTGACTTTCAGATATCAAAGAAATGAAAATGCACAAGTTCTCAATCCTTCTGCTTCTACAACTAATTGCTTTAGAGCAAGAGTACTTCCTTTTTGTGGCTTTGTTGCAAACCCCTGGAACTAAAAAGCACCAGAATAATGACCTCAGCCGGGGTTAGTGAGGTGAACCACAGCTCAAAGTATTCTTGAGAACACTTTTCTGAACACTAAGTATATGTTTTAAAAAATAAAAAAAAGAGAAAGAAACACAAAGAGGAAGAAAAAAAAAATCCCAAATCAGTTTTCTAGTATCCAGATATAATGAGAAATGACTTTGGTTTCTTCTGACAAGTAACTCTAAGAAAACCAAACCAAAAAAACACTAATCAAGCTCTACCTCTGAAAATATTAACATGGCACATGTGCCCTCTCCACGCAGAAGAGGAGGAAAATGGAAGTAACTGATGTCAAACAGCAAACTTCTTTTTCCTTTTCTTTAAAGGAAAGTAAAGAAATGCTGACATTTAAAGCGACATGTGAAACAATAAGGGGAAGAAATTAGGATGCATCTGACACAGCACATATTAAATATAAATTAACATGTCCGATTAAGCAAACTCCATAATGAAGAATAAATGTGCCAACAACATATGGAACATAATATCAAAAAAGAAAAAGCCTATGGCAGGTGTTCACTTCGCCCAGGAGCAGAGGTGAATTTTCTGAAGTCATGTGGCTGTACTTACTCTGTGCTTCACAGTCCACGCAGTGGGAATTGCCTCTGATGTTCCTTATGGATTGAAGGGCCATGGCCTCGTTCTGACTCGTCAGGCGGGACTGTGTATATTTAAAGAAAGACATAAGCAACAAATAAGAACCCAACAAAATTTGATGACACAAGTGTCAGCTGAACGAATGGCAAAAACAAAGCTTAGACCAAGGTTGAATGGATGTGATCAAGGAACCTCCAGTCCTTGGTTTGCCTCTCAAGAAATGGTGATCCTTTGGCATCTCCAAGGACTGCAGGTCCACGCATGCCAAGCAGGGCCTCCTCTTTCCTCCCATGCTTCTTGACGGCTCGGGATTTCTCCCAGAGCTCTCTCCATCCTGTGCAGGAGCTCCCAGTGTTTTGGGGTCTCCAGCCTGGATTCTAACAAGTGGAGAAATCACACAGAGGAAAACTGAGCTTGAAAATGAACCCTGCTATTCACAAGAACAGTAGTCACAGTGTAGGTTTGCTTCTTGAGATAAATTAGGTAAGTATTATTTTATAAAATCAATTTCTTTTATTGATGTGTATGCTTTTGCTAATGAAGACTAAGGGATGATTTGCAAAAGGAGCTTATACCTTTTTATCATCAAAAGGTCAGATTTAATCAGATGGCTCCCATTTAAATTCTCTCCATGATGACTTGCCAATGACCTCTACTTGGACCCTGAGAGACTGTCATGATGTACAAGTAGTTTAGCTCTATCCAACTAAACTGTCTTGTGGGCTCTCCGAGAAGAAAATTGTTAGCTGTAGCAACTGATGGGACTCTTTGCAATGAATTCATTTAAGCAGGATGAGGACCAGGTCTTAAGTATGGCCATGTGGAGATATGTCCTTCTGTAATAAGCCTGTCCAACTAACTGCACTTTGCTATTTCAGCTAGTTCTTCTGACATGTTTTGAGACCTCACCAATACTTTACAGAAAAAAACCTCCTCTAAGCTACTTACCAGCCACTCGTATCCTTCTCTGTATTAGGATTTTTATAGAAGTGTTAGTGTACAAGTTTCCTCTTTTTGGCTTCCTTAACATATATATTAGAATGTGTAAATCCATGAAAGGCAAGAAAACATATAAGCAGTGATTTTTGTCTATCTCAGAAATACATAGTGGAAGTAAATAAATTTTTTAAACAAAATGGGAAATAAATTATATTATGATGATGATAATTACTTGTGTCTGATCTACTCTGGTAGATCAGGGCAATGAAAGCAGGCATTCATTTCAAAATATGAGTCTCCCCCTTGCAATATAAAATCATTAAAGACAACTGTTAGGTGGATAATGTTAATGGATCTACAGTTCTGAACAATTATTGCCCATCTCTCTCCCTTGACTACCACTCAGCACCTTGCTCTCTAGTTGTGAAGAGTTTGCAGACACAGAGACTCAAGAAGCAGAATGTTCTCCTGCCCTTCCAAAAATGAACAATGGCTGAAGAAGACTCAGATTCTAAACATGTATTTTGACAAGAAAGGAGAACAGATTACTTCTGTCATCATATGAAAGCACTGCGAAGTAGAAGACCTGTTCCTCTTAGGGCATTTTCTTCTCCTCCCAAAAAGCTTTGATGAACTGTTTCTGGATTTGCTTTGTGTTACATTAGTTAAGGCAGAAAAACCATAAAAAAATCAATTCAGTGTAATTGAAGAAAAGAAAAATTCCACATATGCTTTGATTTCTGTGATTTATTTTACTTCATCATAGCAGAATCCTATGGACGAACATTACTGCACATCTACAGTTAGGCCAACCAGAATGTTTAGTTAAAGCAGGAGCTTAGTAGATTTAATTAGAGATTTGACTAGGGTTTGGGGTCTGCCTCCATTCTTCTCTGATAGGCCTAAAGGGCCTTCTGCAGACCTTTAACCTGAAACAAACCTGAATTTGCAGCATTGACTACACTACCCTACTTCTCTGTGGGAAGAGTCCATGACCTAGCTCCAAGTTTCAGTCAAAATTTTAAGAGCAATACCGAAGGCAAAAAAGATAATCCAGGAGGTCTATTAATTCAACTGCTGTAAAAAATAAACTAAAACAGGCTACAAGCACCAGCTGTCATGAAATATCTGAGATATGCCTGCAGGTCTAAGGCTGCTCTGTCGTGTACATAATACTTGCATGTGTCTAGGAGTATAGGTTTAAAATTCAGAGTTCCTGATTTTGCTTTCATCTTAATGATCATCCACCTGTTACTTATTTTCAGTATTACTCTGAGTACCATACCTTGTTCTTGCTGCTCTCACATGACTGTAAACTGGCCAAGATCTGACTCTCTATGGCTTGTACCCACGCATCTCTTTCTTCATATGTGGTAGCTTCAAAGTGCCAAGTCTGGCCGGTGAGAGAGACAATGATAAACTCAAAGTTTTCTTCTTGTTCTGAAAAAAATAGGAAGGAAAGAATAAGTTTAAGGATATCAGCAGCTAGGCCTAAACAGTCTTGGTTCATGAGCATTTCTGCAACATAACGCGCAAATGCAGTTCTGGACATCTGAGCTTTGGGGCTGGATATATCCAACTACCTTGCAGTTGCACAATGCATCAGAAAACAACTTGGGGATTCACTGATTTTGCCTCTCCAGATGTTATGCAGATAAAGTACTGTTTTGGGTATATATTCAGTTCCTGTGTGCATTTGTGAGTTTGGTATTGAGTCTACATCAAGTGGTTAGCAAGCATTGTTTTGATTTAAACCCGAGGTGCTAAGAGCTATATAATGTAAAAATCAAAGTGTGTCACAAAATAACTTAAAAGATGAATGGACTATAGAGAGCTGACAATACAGAAAATTTGACAATTTACCCTCTTCCTTCAAGCAGGTTTTTACATGCACAGATATATTAAAAGCAGATGTGTACATTTTCTTGTCTACAGCATAAATACCCTGGGTTATAATAAAGAATTAAAATCAGTTCAACCTATTCAACATTCACGTTCGACACGGGAGATGAGAAAATGATCTGAGAAGCTAGCAGAAAGGGTCAATGAAATATCCTTAGGGCTACTAGAGTATAAGGACAAGTATTCAGGCCAGAGGACCGCGGCATGTGAAAATACCAGCAGAACTGAACTAAATGGACATGCACTCTAACTACACATGGGACACCAAAGTCAAATTAAAAAAATCAAGGAAGCTGAAACAGAGTGAGTGGAATTGGGAAGGGCAGGCACAAAGCATGAAAGGAAAAGAATAATAGAGCACAAAGTTCTGGTGAACATCAGCCATAATGGGCTTTAGAAAGAGAATTTACATTCGCTTGTCTGCTAATGACTTATTATATATTCAGAGCCATGAAACTCTTGCATTACCTTGTCATCCATAAGCGTGCAAAGATAAGTGACAAATCTAGCACTAGCTTTAAAGGCAGTACTGCTGCTCACTGGCAGTCATTTTCTCATGCTATGGGACAACTGGTTTTCTCTGATAAACTCCATGCTAGCAAGGCCAGTGCTTACGCTGCTTTTATGATGCCTTAGAAAGTAGTAGAAGGTTACATTGCACCTTGAGGTGAGAATAAACATAGAGGTGAAAGTTATTTCCAGGTGCATGAGGGCACTTGCAGCAGCAGTCTTACTAAAAAAACAGTGTGCAGGATAAGCAGGAAAAGAAAGATAAGAGAAACGATGCAGCTGTACAGCTACAACTACTTTTCCATTTTAGTAATACTGTGTTAGAAACAAACACGTAGAACCATTATCCAAAATGCTATGAATAAATGATGGAAAAAGGCACATTTATCAAACAGAGCTTTCAAGAGTTTATTGGGAAGATGTTAAGAGGAACTACTCAACAGTAAAGGAAATGACATTCAGTCCTGCGTGCTGCCTCCTGCAGGACATCACAGTTATGGTCTTTTACTTACATGGAAGTGGTATGGCATTTAGGGAGCCCTAACCGCATATGCCTGTACCTCTCCCAATATGGTCAGTGGGGAGAGGTACAGGGATATGCAGTTAAGCCTATGTTGATGAAAACAGGGAATGATGGTGAAGGAAGAGAGCACGAAAAACTGAATCCCACCTGAAGCAGGCCCCCTGCAGAGTCCTTTTTAGGAAACTCATTTTTAGGTCTTTCAGTGGCTTTTAAGTGACAAAACTTTGTACTCCTGAAGTCTTACTAAAGGAGGATTTCCAAATGGTCATCATTAAACGTTCAGAAAAGCCTCTAATATAAATTATGCGGTGCAGGTGGTACTGAGACATGTGTATTGTTACTGCAGGGATCCTGCAACACACAGTATTACAAAGGCCCTTTTCAGTCTCACTCCATTTTCTGCACCTCATGCCCTTCTCCCTCAGCCCTTCCCTCCTCCACTCACAGCTCTGTTCCAGTCTGCATCCTATTTTCCCTGCATCTCTTCCCCCTGCCCATATGCCATACCACTCCTACATAAGCCAAAGGTTTGGTCTAAGCTGAAGGTGCTGCCTGCTAGACAAAACAGTCATTTTGCCACCTCAGGTTAAAATTCCCCACACCTCCCTTTTAAGCAGGGAGGAGGCCCTGTAGTGATGCAAAGACACAGAAGAGGAAAACGAGAGATTTCTCCAGTGCACTGGCAGGGCTGACTTCTCAATGTGTAATAACCCAAAAGAATATACGGTACGTAACTAATACTCAAGAAGTACATATGGTCTTTCTTTAGAGAGTCTCTCTGCACTACTCCTGTACCAGTTCATCCCAGCATTTAAGTACTAAGTGACCTTCCAGCACTACAATTCCAGACCTTAAAAGAAGTATATACAATCAAGCTGTAGCATCACTGAATCCTCCTATCTCCCATTTTCCAATAATCTCAATCACATGCATGAAGCTGGTTTGCCCAAGAACAGCTTATGAAAAAGAAACTCTGCAATTCAGCCAGTGTACCATTTAAAAGCAAGGATGAAATATCATCCTCACAGCAGTACTTCTGCAAGCTTTGTTTTCCAGAAATGCTACGGAGTTATTCCTCTGCTTACAGGAGACCTACAGCAGAGGACACATACCCGGCTATTCAGGCGAGTGGAGTGCAATTCAGGAAACACCTCCAGCCATTTCCCGTGGTCGCTCTTTTATAAGCCAAATCTCCTTTTCCCAAAGGAAAGGCTCCCTTGTTTCATCTCCTGACCTTTTCTGCTGTGACCAGCTGACACCGTTGACAAAAGCTGTAAAGACCTTACAGCCCTTACACAGCCTTTGTGGCTCGGGATCGCAAAGTCCATGTAACATGCCAGCAAGTTTGTCCCTGTACAGCCGCACTGTGGGTTACGAGGGCTGCAGTGTGTTTTAAGGCTGGGCTGGAAGGACTCTTTCAGTTCATCACTAAATTAGATGAAAACTTGGTCATCATTGATAATACATTGAGAACATGGAAGTCTTCACCCTCTGATATCCACTGAAGCTTCAGGTTTACTCCCTAAAAAACTCAGATGAAAAGCAACTGCATCAGTTGAAAACGTGTTCAATAATACATTTTCTGCTTAAATGCACCAAATTTTTTTTTGTAAGCTCAACTGTGAAACAAAGCAGCAGTGCCTGCTCCACGTCACCCACAGAGCAATGCCTACAAAAGACGAGTGGCAAACATGTACATCCTTAACCACTGCATACATGAACAGGAAAATCCAGGCAGCAGAATGAAATTGTTCAGTTTTACTCTTCAGTAAAATTATAGGTTGTGCTATTTAAATCCCTGTGAGCCCAATCACAAAATTTTATTAAACAGTTTTCCGTGTTTAACAGTTATTCATAGAAAGGTCCACTATAATAGTATTTTAGCACCATCAACCTGTCGAAATCAACCTGCCCAATTACTCCAAACTACATTAATAACACCGGATATTACACTAATTGTGTCCAGTTTCTATGCAGACGAGGTCCCACGAGGCTAATTTTGCATCCTCAGGGGCAAGCAACTCAGCCATCAACCCGATTTCACTAGGAATCCCTCCTCATTACACAAGTCCAGGCTGTCAAACTTTTTTTTTAAAAAAAAGGTTAATGGGCCAATCAGTCATCAATTATTTCCTGGAAGACCAGCAGACAAAGGGTTAAAGTGCGAAGAACCAGCTGCAACTAATTTCCATTTGGAAGTTATTATCAACAGGAGATATCTAAAATGCTGCTGTTGTTGTTTGTTTTGCCTTTTTTTTATAAGTGGGAAGGGGTGGCTAGGATGGGAAATGAGCTGAAACTGTAAGATTATGATGACGTGGAACCTAAAGCAAAAGAGATTCTTTTTAGTGGAAGTGGGCATGCAAGTGAATTTTAGGAAAACCATCATACCATCATAACCACCACATCACTTTCAAGAAGCTACACAGTACCACTGTTTATGCTGCACCTACTGTTTTGCCACTGTCTCTTCATAGTAAAGGTACTGCATTTAGCCCAAGTTAACACCAAAATAGAGACACTGCTACAGCCCACCCACTCACAGAAAACAAGATATACGATTTCTTAGAAGTATTGTGCAAGGGAAAACAAACATTTAGGCATGGTCTCACTGCATTCCTGTACCAATGCCTCTGTTTATTGTACGTAACAGATTTAGAAAGCTACACTGAAAATAACTACAGGATACAATTAGTCTACAACTTGTTCCAGAGAACTCAATTAAGTCTACTAAAATGCAGGGAAAACACACGTCAAGAAGCAGTTACGCCTCTTGATATCCCCCAAGAGCAGTTCTAAATGGTGTGCATATATCAGTTTGTTCGCAATTTTCATTTTCCACATCTCTTATTCTCAATATTAAGAACTACATCAACAGTTACCGACACCTTACACCAGTGCTGGGTAACCACAAGCACAGACTGAAGTCAACAGAAGACAAGGGCCCCTTTCCACCAGGTACCCTACAGTCAGAAATTATACCCAGTCCAAAAGTTTGCTTTTAAACAAAAAAATAGTTCTACTTTTCCATGGGTATAAAACAAAGACTTGTCAAGCTTAAGGCATTTCTCATAGGCATACATGACTATTCTGCCGAAATCAAAAATAAAACTGGATCTTCTAGGTTCCAAGCCAACCAGTCTCTTTCATTAGGTGCCAGGCTGTGCATTTTCATCTTTGCCCAACGTAGCTGTCATCAGAGGATTCTGGTATGGCTGCTAATTAGTAGTAACTCATTGTGCATGTCTGGTGGATGATGCCACTCACACAGGAAACACTTCCCAGAAACAAGAAGTCAAGTGCAGAACCAAAAGATTCTCAATGGTGTATTTCAAACATCTGTGAAGCATCTTCAAGAGTTGAGGTTACAGCTTGAAACCTAGTCAAGCCTGCCTCGAGTAACACCGAGACCTATTTAAACTCCCTTTTTATCACGCCCTTCTCCCTCTCTCAAAAATCGCTTCTGCTCAAGCACCCTTCTTTAATAACCCTTCATCTTTTCAAAAGGATGAGAATGAAAAACTGCCGAGGTTCCCTAGCAATCAACATTAGATGTTTACAGTATACTATTTGTTTATAACAAAGGCGGGTGTTATTTACGTACTATATAATGTTAACTATTGTTCCCTTTTGCCACTTGGTGTAAATTATCCCTGTAACTTGGAAGATAAGTATGTTTATTAGCTGCCTCAATTAAGGAAATATTTGTGCCATGTCCCACTGGGCATGACTATGCTAATACTTCTCTCCCCTTTCCAAACCCAGTGTCTAAATCTAATTAGTTTTGAAAATCAACCCTATCAGGACAATATAGCTCTGCTATCGGTAGCCCACAGCTCTTGATAAAGGTTTCGTTTCACTGGAAGAATTTTTCAGCGGTACTGTTTTAAATCACTACCCGTGAGTGACAAACTAGTGATGAAAGGCTGGTTTCTAGCTCAAGGCACTAAGACCCCCCCTGCCATATGTACATATTGTTTTATTTGGATGCCAAGACAACACGGTTTAAAGAAATCCATGAAGTAATTTAAAAATTCAGTTCTTACAGTATGTGAGTCTATACTTGCATTAGGTATTTCCTAACACATTTCAAGCCTGCGGTTTACTTTTTAAATTATATGTTTTTCAAAGCTGAAGAGCTTGTTTAACTGAGAGGTGTTGCAAAGCAGAGTCTATTGGGCAGAGCTTATCTTGGGTGCTCTGAGCAGCCTCCCCCTCCATCTGCCATAGGTAGCAAGAGTGAACTTTCTGCATGGCAGCAACAGCATCAGTAACTTTTAAACAAAAGGTAAACTACTTCTTATCCAAGGTGCCTCTGATACTTAGTTCACTAGGAGTTAGTGAACATGCAGAAGACAAGCTTTCCATGAGAGCCTGCAACTCTGATGCAGCACTGTTTAACATGTCACATGGTTACGTAACCATGAAGAGGGGAAGTATGATTTAATAACTTTACGCATGTTAAACCATAACATGCAGAACACAGCCATTTAATTTTGTAATGATACTCCTTTCCGTTGTGCTGCAAAGTCAGTTGATGCAGGAAAAACAATTGTCTTTTAGTAATACTGCTATGATAGCAGGTACAAGCGACTCCAGCCTATCTTAAAACCAGAGCAGGGTCTGTTTTAAGTGTAACACACTGATACTACGTAACTTTCTACCTAGAGAATCAAAGTATTGCTTAAAGCCTGACCACCTGCAATAAGGAGCAGATACGACCTTTTTGTTTGTCAGTGGCTCCCTATGGAAGAAATCCAAAATTTGAAAACTAGGAGTTTTAGCCAAACTCTAAAATTAAATAAAGTAAAATTTCTTGCAATCGTACAAAGCTGATGTAGGAACATCAGCAGAGGACATAGATGTACAATGCCCTGCTTCTCTCAGCCCTCAGAAGTTCAAGTCCTTCAACTGTGATCTTACACCCAGCCATCTCTGTGAAAATCCTACCCTCTTCCTCACTCCTCTGTGACCAGGACAGACCCACTAGTAATGAAGTAATTTTGCTATTGAACAGCCAAGTGAGAGGAGCCACATTCAAGGACTCTCAGCTTTGCAAAGTGTACAGCAAAAGGTGACCCTCTGTCAGCACAAGCGACCCACCACCCTGAGGACCATCCATATACCTGCTCCTGCCAAGCATCTATGAAACAGTTGCAGCACCTAAGATGTAGATTTCTCCAGCTAAATCAGAGATTTTGCTACCTGGAAGCATATAGAAAACAAAAAAAATAGGACCAGCATTAAAAATTACCAGAGAGGCTGTTTTCCAGATCAAGCTTTCAAAAATGCAACTGTACATGACAAATATTTTTGGTCTGTAAAAAGGTTTAAGTGCAATTGAGCAAGCATGCACTGCAGACCAAATCAGATTTGTTATTCTGGAACTGTCATTTCCTATCACGGTTCTCTTTTCTGAAGGCATAATTATCTAAACATGTGGCTTCTAATATTTATAATGCTCATTAACTCGACATTTACATGTCTTGCTATTCCAGCTTTAACACAAAGGTGTTAAAGGTACCAGCTCAAAGATGCAAAGCTATGAAGAACACTAAATGTTCAGTTTTTAGTGGGGATAATACTTCCAACAAAAAGATACATTTCAGAATTTGATTTTGATGATGTCTCAGAACTCTTTAGACCATGGCCATCAGGAACATGTTCCCACATGCTTATCCAAGGTGCCTTTGATACTTAGTTTGATCACTAGGATAAAAGATTCCTCAAACTAGACAGGCCCTAAAAAAATTTAAATGTTTAACTGTAAAACGCAAGAGAATTCTTTGTACTTGTTCCCCCTGTTGCAGTTTAATAACAGGTAGGTATAAAATCACAAGCTTCTCAAGCAGTAAATCTGTAACAACAAACATGCTCACACACTGATTAGAAGAAAAATCTGGCTGGGAGATGAAAAACAGCAAATACATACAAAATTATAAATCATTAAAAAGTATCCAGTTAAGTTTCCTATTAAATTGAAAAAAACACCCTCAAACGTAATACTGTCAGACAATCATCTTCTCTCATTTCATATTTGGCACTTCATACTTGATAACAAAAGGATCAAAATAGACAGTTTTGCAACTGTTGCTCTGAAAGGTAATAATTTTATTTAGATTGAGAAATAAAACAAAATTATAATTAAAAAAGCTTCCTTAACAAGCTGCAGTAAAATCACACTTTTGTTTCCTATGTACACTTTGTCTGGCAGTGAGAGCAAGGCATCCAACAGCAATACAGCAGTAATTGTGCAAAAAAAGGACGGTGATATAAATCACCAAAGGTTAATGATCAGGATGTGAACAGAGGGACTTGTTTACAGAAATAGCATGCAATTTAAAATTTACAAGAGATTTAATGCCACTGCTTGGCAATCACTAAAATCAACAGCCCAGAAAACAGTGACATTAAGAAAAATATTACAGTTATAATCATTCCAAAATAAGTCAATTAGTGTTAGGGCATGCGCTTGCGATTACTTGACCCATTTGGTTCGCACTTAAGTGAAGAAAAAAAAAAATCCCCCGCCCTTATACCGAGATTACTGAGTTGTGACCTATTTTGCATTCCCTATTTCTTACACCATCCTTCTTACATGATGTTGGAGATGGTGGCAGAGGGTTTTTTTTTCTCTCCTTGCCTGGCTTCCAAGTAATTCTGACCTTTGACATTTATAATAAAAAAAAAAAAAAGTTTATAATTGTGTTGTTCAAATGAAGGTGGAGGGGGGGGAAATATAAAATTCAATGTGCTATTATACAAAAGCCATGACGGCTGTCTTCGGTGGAAAAAAAGCAATGTAAGTCAATTTGTGAACTTTGGCACCAGGTGACCTTTAGAAATACAACAATATACAGAATTTACAAGCAAGAGTAGCACATGCAAATGACCCGGCACTGTCTCGCCTTTGGATTAGAGCTGCAAAGAGCATTATGGAGAAGGCTTGCACAAAACAAATTAAGACTGTTACTTAAATGTCACGGCACACTATTGTATTTGGCTACAGATCATTACACCTGATACTAACACTTTTAAAAACTGTAATAACTTGGGAAATATTACATTGAGTGCTCACATGTAGAAAGGGAAAATATATATATATAAAAAAATAAATAAAAGAAGAAAATGGGTTCCTGAAGTAATTTAAACATCACCACGACTAGAGGGAAAGGTCAAAATTTAAGTAAGCTGAAAGGAACATGAATGGCAAAATAAAACGCACAAACAAAAAGATGAAAAGACCAACTGGAATGACTCTGCAAACACGAGATGAAAGCACGCATGCTTTGGGCAAATTTGATTTCCATGCCCACACTGGGTAAGGGAGAGACGCAAGGAGGACGATTTTCAGAAAAGCATTTTAAAAAAGGGGTAAGAGAGGAGGTGTTCATCTAAAACGGGTGGGTTTGTTACCTTCGGTGTTGGTGCTGCTGCTGCTGTATATATTTCGCAGGCTACCAACACGGTTTAGTTTCCAAGCTTTGCGTTTGGCTGCATCCAGAGAGCAGAAGGGGAAGAGAAAAAAAAAGAGAATAAAAATAAAGAAAAAGGAGAAAAAAAAATGAAAGAGGGGAGAAAAGAAACATCAAAATAGCATGTGAAGTAAAATACAAGCACAAGCCTGTTAATATGTGAAGAGCTACACACAGAAAATGCACACAGGACTATACAGCCTCTCCAATCCACGGACGATACAGAAAGCCTCTCACTGAGAGTGATTTTTTTAAGTCTCTACAACATGACACAATTTGACAAGATTAAATGGATCCGCTATTGGAATAGACAAAACCAGACCAGTAGAAGTAAAAAAAAATGCAGGAAGTATCTATACAGAGGATACATGACTAGACAAAACAGCTACTGTAAAATGTGATTTAATAATTAACAGAACACAGCCAGAGAAGAGCTCTTTTTCCTCCAAAAGCCTGTATTAATCACTTGGTGCCTGTAGTTCACCTTTAAAACACCTTTAAACCACCTTTTTACATCATCACCTTTAAAAGTTTAGGTGATGATGCAATGGCCTTAAATCCTCATTTAAAAAAGCATGTTATTTGTAGCACTGAGCTTAGAGGCATTAATTATTTTGACGAGTGTCAAGTAGACATTGATGGGATGTTTGTGGTCCTCCCTTCCTCCCCCAGGCAAATCACTGCAAAATCAGTAAAAAATATATATTCTTTATATAAGGCAACGCCCTTGCTTTATTAGAATTGCCTCAAACTTTGAGATTCTCTGAGCTCCCAGCTGCCATTTTACAATTAGGAGAAAATATTGCTCAAAACCACTCCATTCCCGTGCTCATTAGGAGAGAGCACTTTTTCACATTCTTTAAAATCGACATGTTTTGCCTCAAGAGTGAATTCACAGCGTGAGATGCACGTTCAATCAACAGCACGTTTAGCAGAGTTTCATCAGACAGGAACTGTATGAAACATCCGAGCACACCGTAACACTGCTGGCACCTAACAGTGACTGAAATCACAGAGATGTCCCCTCTTCCTCACCCATGGACATCTCTACATCTTGGGGGGGGGGGAACCGTCTATCTGCTAAAAGCAATTATTTCTGTAGGCTTTCCCACCAGTGCATCAGCTTACCTAGTCAAGAAATAATGATGCAGCACTGCTGGGCACACAACTACTTTGTAAAATCTGTTTTATAGGAGCAGGGAAGAGATCACTGGGGACAGTGACAAGTGGAAGAGCATCCAGAACTCCTTCTGAGCCGCCTTTTCCAGACCTCCTGCCCACAGACAGTGGAGAGCTTTAAGTTTGGGTATGAGACTTCTAAAAAGGACAGCAATGGTTACATTATGATTAACTGCTAAGACGTGTTTGAAAATGGAAAGTCTTCCACCCCAGTTCAGCTCGGAGTGTATATAAAGAAACTCACATGGTAAATCTGGAGTAAGACCATTCTCCCCCTTACCACACTTGCTCCTCACCCTTTACGATATGAACATCTCACAACATAGTGAGTACTGTAATTTTAAAATTTTAGTATAATTTAAAGTACAATAAATTTAAAATTTTCTTCATATATTTATGAGAGAACTTTTTTGATGTCCCATGAAACTCAGATCAAGTGGCTGATTCCACAGAAAAGGAACAGCAACATCAAGTTATTCCAGTCTTTAAAAAAGAGCTCGAGTTTTAGCTAAAGAACTAAGGCTGGAAGAGAAATGCCTAAACACCCTAGACTGTTAAGCTATATACTTTTAATAAAGCCATCTGCAGACTTTAATGCTATATTACTCAAAAGGAGGACTGGATGTCTGAGTGACATCCTTTATAATGTATCTTACTGAAGTGAAAATAGATGTTATCTGGAAGGCTAAGTTAGATCTATCTAAAAATGAAAGTTCATCAAGTCTAAAAATAACCTTCATCGGGTACATCCTTCAGTATGAAAAAATTCTTCAGTTTTAAGACCTGTTTAACAAGTCCAGCACCTAGAGAGACACAATTTCCCAGCAGAAAACTTGTTTTTCCTGAAAAACATTTACATATAAATAGGCAAAATCGAGGTTTGGCACCCCTCAGGAAGGGAAGACCGTCTCCAGTACACAAAGACCCTTTTCCCAGTCCCTTTTCATTTTTCATACTTTAATGGCACGTTACGAGTATGGCCGTATGATCAGGAAGTGAACTTGCAGCCTGGTTTTCTATTAACCTATTGATGAAATAATCCATTTTAATGTGTTAAGTGTCATGCCTTTTCTTCTCTTTAAATAAATGGACTTTTTTGCAGTGATGTTGAGGTCCTGATACATCCGAGCGTGTCCTTTAGCATCGATTAGGCACCAGCCTGCTTTCTCATGGTGCTCTGCCATCTTTGAGGATTCAATAATATTATCAGCAGCAGGATTTGGACACTGCCAAGCACAGCCTCAGTGGAGTGATTGATGTGTGTGTGAACACCAGGGCCCAGCTTAGTCACCCTACCCTGCCTGCCTTCAATTACATACTGCCTACACATTTTTGTTACCTACCAACAAGGCCTTAACGGGCACTGGAGGTCATTATTTACCTGGTTTGTCTTTGACTTATATCCCAGGATATTCAGTTAGTCCAGTCTGGCTTCACTTGCTGATTCAGAAGTTAATTCAACAAAAGCTTTTGTTGTCAACTCTGGATACATATATATCTATATATAGAGAGAGTATATATACACTCAAACAAATAAATAAACCCCAATTGGTTTCCAATAAAAAGCTATAAGAAATACTCACTTCATTATTTAACAGCAAACAGAACTCCCTAATTAGAAAGATCTTTAAGGCAGATTGATTTGAAGTATTTTTCTGGAAGCCTGCTTTCTTCAAAAAAGCCACTAGAGGAAGCGTCTCTAACTAGACACACCAGAAAAACCCAAACACCTCTCTCAAACATCAAATATCTGGAATGAAGTTAACTATTTCCCAGAAGACACTGGGTATTTAATTTAGCTTGTACTGAGGTGGCAACTAGTATCCTGCCTAGTATGTTGTGCTACCACAATCTGAATGACTAATGTATTTTAATAACGTTTCAAGAAAATCTTTTATTAACTTTGACACTCGCCCTGATCTCTGGCTTCACTGCTGACAGAAAAACAACACCTCGCAGCAATCAAAGCAGTTCCTCCATCCCAACCAGTGTGTAGACAAGGCATAGCAACACAGTTTCTGCTCTTATCTAAGCTCATTAACTCCAGAAATTTAGATTGCCAAGATCCAACTCCTACCTTCACTGGGCAAATCAATTTGTGCATCCTAACACTCAATCTGGACCAGCACAAGAAGTCATTATCTGTCACCCCATGGCACAGAGCTTGGCTTTTAGCAATCCTGCAGAACAACGCCGGGGTCATTGTAACCTTTGACTTGATGCAAGTCATCGTCCAGCCACTCCTACCAGTAGTGACCACCAGAAATCACAACACACCCAACCACAAAAGCTTTGATTCTCGGAGCCTCAAATGTGGTTTTTTTTTAAGATGAAGGGTAAAGTGATTTCTTGAATTCTTACAAGGAAGCTGGTTGCAAGTGTATCATCTATGATGGGATACGTCACTGGTGTGGCACTTATGTACTGGTTATCTTGTTCAGATATACCAGTTAAACCCATCAGATTTATTTGTAAGGAGGAAAGAATGATGTACTTCTATATAACCGTGTCAGATGTTACAACAGGCCATATCTATATTAATTTCTTTATATCAGAAGGTACTCCTCAGGTAGGACAGAGGTCAGCAATTGTTCAATCCTACCAGAAAAATATTCAGCAGCCAGCTAAAAATCTCTACGTGCTATAAAAGAACCACACGCTATCTAAACAGACATGTCAACTCAGCCCTAGAAAGTCACACACCAACCTGGAGAGTGAATTTTCCCCTCTCAATAAATTAGAAGATCGTTGCCTTCTACCAGAACATCACTTGCAGTGCCTTGCAATGTTGCTATGCGTTTGGTAACAAGTAATTCCTGGGTTTGCATATGCCTGACAAACAAGCAGTTGCTTGTTTAATCAAATTGCCCGGGTTTGTGTTGGTTTTTTTTTTTAATGTAATCCAAAATTTCATCACAATTTTTATGGCAAATGAATGATGTAAGCAATTGCAAACTTTTGTTGTGGTAAAACTCTGCAGTTCCTGCATCCAAGAGGGAGGACTGGATGAGCCTGTTTCCTTCCCCATCAAAGGGATTATTGTTTGCAGCCTCTCTAGAAGCCCTGCTGTTTCCCTCCTTCTACTTTACTTATCCAAGTTGCTCTCGCAACTTTTTTATTTTTAATCCCAGCTTTATGTTTCAGGGATATTTCAAATGTGGTAGCTCAGACTTTTAGAAAGTACCTTGTCACCTCTCCATCTAAACACTAAAAAACCCCATTCAGCTCAGTCAAACAGTGTAAGACAAAACACTTGATATTGTTCATTCAGGCCTCATCTATGATCATGTATAAGCAAAAAAGAAAAATAAAAAAGATTTTCCAGGTGTTGTCCATGACCTGCATCTTGCCTCAAGAGTTCACAGAAGCCCTGGCCAGGACGATGTGTCCTGGTGTCAGAAGTTGAGCTTGGCCTTCAGCACTCAGAGTCTGCGCTGAGCTAAGACCCAGGTGATGAAATACTCCAGGCTGAACACATGCTTGAGCCACTCAGAAAAGTATCTTTTGTGTAATTTCTATCAGCAAATGAAGTTTCTCTGTTTGCACTCTCCTTGCATACAGCTGGGAGGTAGACACATCCCTGCAAAGCAGCACGCCAAAACATGTACAGCTACTCAGCACTTCACAAGGGCTGATAAATATTTTTCAATGGATGCGCTTGCTATAAAATAGGGCTATTGTCCCAGTCACATGTTGTTTCAGAGGGAGTTGTGTTAGCCATGACGGCTGTCAAGTTTTCTTCAGTATTTCTTGTACATAACTTTATATGAAAGTCGGTTCAAATTGACTGCGCATAACCCTCGTTCTAGCCTCAAAACCATTGAGCTCATTCACCAAGTCCTGCCAAACAAAGCCCTGCCATTTCAGGTAAGCAGCAAGGCACACTCCTCACAAACGTTAACTCAACCTTGCAGAGTCTTAAAATGGGTTAGGTTGTGCTTCCAGGAACCATAAATCCCTTTTTTTCCTCCTCATTCTGCTGTGTCTGCCAGCAGTGCCAAAGAAATGCTCTGCCATAGAAGGGTGCCGAGGCGCACCCACCTCATGCAATACGGGCACCAGAGAACAGCCCGTAGAGAGGGCGATTTCTAAGACCATTGGGCAAAAGTGAATAATGACAAACTGAACGCAAAGGAGCACTGCAGCTCACCAAGCAATGTCCTGGGCATCTAGCTACCAAAATATTGCTAATGGGGGAACATCTTCAGGAGTTGATATTGATTTGATAAATTCATCTTTCCAGAAAATCTGCGCTGAGCTCTTCTGGAGTTAAGGTAAGCAAGGCTCCTGCTGGTTTTTGTTCCACACAAACTTTTCCTGCTCGCCTATTTTTAAAATATATTACTCCCACCAATCTGTCCTTCTGTTTCACCAATGTCGTGAGAACCATATGGCTTCCAGATCTACGTCTTGGACCTTTAAAAACCCATACAAAACTGGAAGAGTCAGAAGTGTTTACTACTGCGGCTTTCCTACGAAAACCCTGAGCAAACTGCTTAAATCAAACATGACTTAGGATGCTTGTGGTTTGATGTGAAGAAACGCTACAGACTGGCCACTGCAAATGGAGAGAGCATCTGTGGCTGTAGAGCACATAAAGCATGGGTGTCATGAAGGTCCCTGCCATGACTCTGTAGGCACTGGCTAGACTCACTGTGCTTGACCAGAGGCAATTCTACTCTGTTAAATATTTCAGTTTTCCAGGTCTTTATCTGCAATTTTTCAGTTGGAAGGCCCACACTGAAGTGGAAGCTATACAGGTTATTTAATGGCTGTACATGTCTTTGAACATCCAACCATCACTGAGAGAGAGCACTAAAAATGGAATCCAAATAGAAGACACTTAAATCTAGTGGGAGATGATTACATGTTAAGTCTCTGTCCATTACAATAAAATGGTGGCAACAGCTCGCTGTTTCAGCTGATGCTCTGGGAGGACATCCAGCTGTATCTGGAGACACCAGCAAGCCTCCATTTGCTGATGCTTTTGAGTACTCTGCTTTGTGAGCTGAACTATACTCATTTAACCCACATGCTCTATGTAAAATAAGGTTGTTTGTATGTTTTAAATGTGTACATCTTAAAGAGAGAATAGGTATGTCAGTATATGAAGGAGAAAATTAGGCTTCGGTATAGCCTTTGTTAAGATAAGGGGTAACTGGGAATCAATTAAACTTAATCACTCCCAATTACCACATGTCTTTGTATTTGTTCAGGCAATAACTTTACATCTGTGACCAACCCCTTGCAGACAAAATTTCTATGTTTGCTTTCTTTAATAGGGATGCTATTTATTCTGGGTTAATGAATCTACTTTTCCTGTCTAGTTTTGATGTTAGGTTTTGTAGTAAATATGTTTACCACCCCTCCGATCACATACCATTATACCTAAAAGCAATAGATGTTTTTAGAAAGCACACTTATGCATGTGTGATCTGAGGATACATCTGTTTGATACCTGGGAAGTTCTCTAAGGATGCTTAAGATACTATACTGAACAAAACATCAGATTAACCCCTTTCAACTTGCTCAAATTCAGTTCTTCATACACTTCGATAAGCAGAAATATAATTTTATTCTTAGCTTAATATCTACAGTCTCACCCTAAAAATCTTCCTCCACTGCTCTACTGAGAAACTACAGATGTGTTAATGTCACCTCTGGTCTCCATGTGACAGAGTTCTTTGTTGATTAGATAAATAGTGCTCAGATAGCTGATTAAAAAATGATGTAGCCGTTAGGTTGTGTGTCCAAGCCTTGTCAGCCATGTTGGATGTTAAAGTGTGCATGAATTACATCCCTGGAGTGTGCTGAACAGTGCTGATTAAATGAGGCACGCCACAGCCCTCAGCATCAATTATCAGAAATAATAGGATCTTTTCACCTACGCTGGAGGAAGGGAGCTGGGGATGGAGTCGGCATGCCACTTGCTTCTCAGAACATCTCATCATCATCTGCACAAAATAAATAACGCTGTCCATTCACCTAAGGACGTTTGTTTATTCTTATTGTGCAACAATTAAAGGCCAAGAAGATATATGAGGAAAAACCTGCTCCCATAGCATACACCAGGGGA
Organism: Athene noctua; assembly: GCF_965140245.1. Classification (NCBI taxonomy): domain Eukaryota; kingdom Metazoa; phylum Chordata; class Aves; order Strigiformes; family Strigidae; genus Athene; species Athene noctua. The sequence continues at coordinate 29,078,874 of NC_134043.1, read as the reverse complement.
ACATTTTTCATATAATACCTGTGTAACATCTATCTAGAAAAACAGGGGTATACAAGATCTGGATGAGAGGCAAACTTGAGCGTCAGAGGGATATTTAAGGACAAACACTCTGGGACCATCTAGCTGCCATCCCACTGGGGAAAGGAGTCTGCCCGTCAGCCCCTGTCCTGCTCTTTTTCAATTCCTTCTGCATCATGTGTGGTTTCATCAGGGGCTATAAAATGGCAGATTGGGGATTTTTCTTTCAATGTGATTTGTTCAACAGGACTATGCTCTTCTGTAAGAGGCTTGAAACGATTTCATTAAGATGCAACCCAGGAGATTCTTACACCATGTAAACTTGTTTCTGCAACTGTGAAGGGGCTTCACACTATCTGTTTTACCCTAGGTGGAAGCAGAAATAACAAAAATGCTTCAAAAAAGGGTAAAAAAAAAAGTGTCAACCAAAAAACTCCTACTGGACGTATCTAATATATGACATTTAGAAAGTAAAATAATCTGGGATACATTTGTGTTAAAATAAAATAAAAAAAAACCCCAACCAAAAAACCCAACAACGAAGTGCAAAAGTCTCAAATTGGTACACTCCTTTTCTATAATTCCTAACAAATATATACAGCATACCTATGAAACCAGATTTCCAAAGTAAAACATCTTTAAATGCTTGAATGTGACTCTAAAGTTTCCAAACATTTATGTTTAGTGCATTGGTATTAATAGATCATATATCCCAACAGACCAAAAAAATTGAGCCAAAATACAAAAGATGTAATGGCTGCTAGCTATTCCATATGGTAACAGAGCCTAATATGTCCTTTCTGGACACCAGAATAATCAAAAAACCAAGTTGCTGGGCATCAAAGGAAATTACTAAAAATGCTGAGTTACAAAAGTTGCTCAGCGCAAACACAAATAAAACGGTATGCCTGATACCAAAAAACCCTCCAAAACTGAAATCCCTTCCAGTGCTCTATTTTAAACCCACAAAATACTCTAAAAGTAATACTTCAAATCACATTAATAGTTAATTACGTTTGGCTTAGATTCAGCTTTGAACATTTCATCTGAAGGAAAAAAAACTGAAAACACATTCATACTTCTACTTGTGACAGGGAAAAAAGTTATTTTAATTAAACGTTTCTAAAAAATGTTTTAATTTATTTTTCCCCTTGCAAGATTTCTCCATTGAAACTTTTGCAGTAGGTAAAGAACCCACTAAACTATTTCAGTGCATTTCCAATACACTATAAACATACAAGATTCAAATCGACAAATGTAAATGTTAATTGGAAACATTTTTCTCAGTTTTTCATTATCTGAAGCAGAAAATTATGGGTTTTTTATACACACACAAAAATCCTTTTCAACCACCTAGAAAAATTGTCTTTTAATAAAAGCTTTAAATTATACTATCATATTTCAAAGGCAACGAACAGTTAAAGCAGCTAATCAAAGGTATAATTATTTAATGACTACTACTCATGCTATCTAACAGGGCTGTAATTGCTTGGCTGTGATCACTAGACCACCAGCTTCAATACTGGAAAACAAGTACTTTGCTTGTAGCATTTGATCGACCAATTTCTAAGGTTAGTTTCTCCAATTGGGTTGACTTCACAAGGCTAGCTGAGTTATTACGGAATTAGAGAATCAGTTTGTCACCCTGCCTCCACTTTTTTGTACGCATTTCTACTAGAAAAAAAACTGCAGAGGAAAGGAAAATATTTCTTTGACAAAATGCGATTTGTCGAAATCATCATTGATTTTTTTCACTTTTAATGCCACATCACAGCTTTCTGTAAATCCCATCTTACCCCACTCTACTAAATCAAATGTAAAAAAAACCCCAACCACGCTAATGTGCCTACTGAAAATTATATTTGTATCTTAAGTGCATTTTAATATCTATTATCCATGTTAATCTACTCCAGACAGGTTGAACAATGTGTAAGCAGACCTTATGACTCTGTTCCACTGTTTGTATAATGCCTTTTACAATTGAAATATGAGAAAAATAACCTTGCATCATCACATAATAATTACCAGAGCTATCCAGAAGCTAAGCAAGTGCACAGTGCATGTTGGCTTATTTTTGGTTTAGTAACAGAACACTTATGGAAATGCAGCTTGTGTCATTTTATCTTAGCATCAAATGCTAAATAGGAACTACTGCTATTATACTTCTTCCGTGGTACTAAATTTTTTTGTGTGCTACACAATTAAATTTGATACAAGATATTGAGCCCTCTGGAATTTCAAAGATATTTGAGTTCCTATCCAATTATCTAGTCAACATCTTGATTTCAAGATCAGTCTCACGCTTGTAATTAGTACCATCAGAGCTCAAGTGACACCACCACCCAGGATGCCACTCTCAAACCCAGACACAGTGAGGAAGCCACCCTTCTCAGCTCTGCACCTTGCAGCCAAATACGACTTCAAAATGAAAAAAGACACCAACTGAGACTTGTTCACACCACTACACCTGGCCAGAATTACATTTGTGACAACAAACCCTGTCTGATGTGACATCAGAACTGCTTGGCTTTTGAGATCCTTATTGGCAAGGCTACCATTATATAATGTAAAATGCACCATCACTAAAAAAAACCCCAACCCAGTGTATTTTGAAGAAGAGTAGGAAAAAGCATTGCATGGGATGGCTGAAGAGGAAATGGAGGATGGGGGAAGCATCTGGGACACAAAGGAGAGGAAGATTAGAGGAGTGAGAGTGGGACATATGGGGGGCGAGTGTTATCCACCATCAGCCCATCTTTTTTCTGCTGTTTAGACACAGTATTGACTCAGTGAAAAGAGAAAACGCTTCCTTGCTTATCCCACAGAGAACCACTACTTTTATAGCATGATGGATTTATTCCCGTTTCGGACCATCAGTTTCATCTATGGGTACGGAGATGACAATCTTGCCCGTTATAGGCTGATAAACAAGGAACATTTAAATCCATTAACCAAAGACGCATTGTTCTGTACCCTTCTCCCTCTGAACAAAAAGCAGCCACATTTTGTTGGTAGTACAAGCAATTACTGTCAAGAAAACAGTTACAAAACAACAGAAAGAGCTGTTTCTGCTCAAAGGAGTTATATTCTCACTGCTCACTTTTAAAAGATCTACTCAGTGCAGGCATCTTGAAATTTCCCAAGTATCTGGCCATTGCTTTTTCATGAAATTTCTTTTCCAATGTTTATTAGGTGTCAGAGTGGAAATACTGCAAACTAAAAATAAAATATACTACAATAAAGTAGCATTGTTGGGCTGAATTAAAGCCCAAAAGAGTATGTTTGTTTTCTCATGTGGTAGAAATAACATTAACTTGTTTGAAGATAAAAAATATTTATGTATGAAGTAGGATGGGAAGGTGCTCTCTGCATGATCAATGTGCTTCACAGCAATTTCTGTCACGGTATCTTACAAGAAACAAAACAAAGCTGAGCCAGTACGCAGGCAGCAAGGAACACCAATATTTATGCAATTCTTACAGTTCTCATTTCCTTGAGATTTTTTGTAGATATAGATGATGAAGAGTTAGATTTCTCCAAAGACCTGGGTATACTGCTTATCTTGGACTTATTTTGTTCAGCATTTAAGAAAATTACCTTAAAATGATAAACGAGACTTCCCACTACTGTCATTGTTATCAAAGGAGGCATATATGTTGTCTACAGAGGTCTTTTAAGATAGCACAAAGATACGTGAGACATTAAGAGTCATGTTGTTAGTCCCAGCTTTTACTTATACTGAAGTTTCAAATAATTATAAAATTGACTAGAAATCAGAATTTCCATTACTACCATCTCTCATTTTTCTCACATGTTTAATCCATACCATCCACACTACTGTAAAAGGTAAACTCACACTATGCAAATAAAAACTTGAATAAAAAGCACAGCTGCCTAAGATTTCACAGTTGCCTCTTCTGAAAAAGCAGTTGTTGTCCATATCAGCTCCTAAGGATCATTAGATAGCAAAACTGTAAAGCATAGGCAAGACAACTTCACTAGAGGATCCAAACCTTACTCAACAACTCAAGCCAGTTCAAGTCATGAGAAAGAAACACCTTGTGCTGCACCATTTTAGAAAACGCTATCCATAAGGCATCTTAGAAATGGGCTCATTTGAAGTGTTTCCATCCTTTGCAAAAATCCACCCCATGATCCAGGCTCATTAGCAGTTTGCCCTCCAGCACAGTAAGCAGTGACAGGCAAGCCTAAGGAGCTCGCACACACAAACCTCTTTTGTTTGTTCTTGGGGAATCATGTCCATATGTGAGCAGACACAGCACTATGTTCCACTGGAGCTATATATAACATGAATTCTTCATTAAGTTTCATCACTTGTAAAAATATGCAGGAGCTAATCTGCCAGTATTAAGTATTTAATAGTCTGGCATGTTACTCTGCTTCTGATGCAACTTCCCATGTTAGTACAGGGATTCCTCACTGGAGAAATTCCAGCTGGAGAGATTTATTGTGTCAAGGTCTTTTTCCTACAAACTACTAAGCCATCTGTAATGATTATTTCTCTATAAACCTCAACGTTCATGCTAAAACAGGAAGGTCACCATCTCCCCTTCTGCCTGACCTTCTACATCAGCTTGCACCAACAGAGAAGACGACTTCCAGTTCCTTCCCTTAGCTTCATCAGAAAACACAGAGCTGCAGATGCTGGGTCCCACACTGCAAGGACAACAACCTGAGGCACAGAGGGTTCACTGAAGCTGTGAATTAGGTAGCAGCTCCTATCTAGCAGCACACCCACAACACCTGCACTTAAGTGTACTATCAGTAAATCTATTAATTTGCATTTTAGGACTCCCCAAAGACTGCAAAAGTGAACAGCTAGCTCAAAGGAGGCAATGTGACAAAGCAGCATAGACCTTTCACAAGTAGTTTACAGATTAGCCAACTTCCCAAACTCACTGCCCAACTAAGGGTTACTACAATGACCTACAATGGAGCCTGAAGGTCTCTGTCTCTTTGGGCAGGTAGTCTTAACCCAGGTCTCTTCCTACAGAGGCAATAAGTTTTAAGATTCTACCATTTTAAACTTCTGGTGGGAATAGAAAAATTCTTTCCAAAGGCAGATTCAACGTCCTGTCTCTTCTCCGTAGATTGCATCTGGTTTCAAAGGGCTTCACATGCAAGAAGCTACCATTACCTATGATTGTATTGGATGAGGCTCCTCAGGTTTACTGAAAGTTGTTCATTTACACCTAACCAGTGTAAACTGTAAAAAACATAAATCGAAGATATTCTTGATCTGCTATTACCCAACATCTGCCCAGGCACTGTTTTGAACAAATCCAACAAGATCAGGGTCAACCTCTGAGTGTCTGTGGCTGCTCTTAGATGAAGGTTATCATTCCTGTAATTTGATTTTTTACAAAAGCTGCGGTTGCAGAACATCCCTGGGGAGATGCTGTGATTAGCTTTAGAAAGAAAAAGTTGGAAAAAGGAGGATGCAATTTTATATTTGCATATTTTAAATACTGCGTACTTTGTCAGGGCATACACATACACCACATGGCTGCGTGATAAAGCAAAACCAGGAGGCTCAACAAATTAAGAAACTCACACCTAAGTTGCGCTGCCTTTCATCTTTCAGTAAAACACTGAGTAACAACTGCATTTTGCCTGGAAAGATAAATACTAAATCTTGCATTTACATCAGATGCTAGTGTCAAAGGCTTCCTTACTAGCCAAAGCTCTGAGTTGTTAACTACTAAATGGCTAAATGACAATGGCTGTTACTAATCGCTTATTGAATAATGAAAGTGACACAACTGATAAAAGGTTTCAATCCTGGAAAAAAATGATTTATAGTATTTCACTCTACTGGCACTGTTATTTGTATGACAAATGGTTGGACAGACACCAGTTAATCTCTGCACACCTCCAACTCTGATGTGGCAGCTTCTGCCGGAGCATCCAAATAATCAAGAACCGCTAACAATACAGCCATGCTGTCGCGAGGGGCTGAATGCCGGTATTTTATCAAGGCTGATCCCCAAATCAATTTACGCAATGGGTTTTTTTTTGGTTGGGTTTTTTTTTTTTTTTTTTGGTGGGGGGAGGGAGAGCATGGTGGGAAAGAGGAGGAGTTTCTTTCCCATAAAAATGGGAAGATGCAGCTTGCAGATAGGTAGATCGGCCATGCTCCTCTAGCACAGAAATGAAATCATCAATACAACTAAGGTATTAATGATTTCAGAAAGCTCAGTATAGTTTATAGATTTTTCTTGATGGCAAAATCGGAACTGCAGCATCATACAGAGCTGTCAAGACTGTTAGGTTGTAGCGTAATATCACACTGCCTGCTGTGTACTGCAAATCTCATTTTCCCCTCAGATGGGAGAGAGGGATGTGGCTGCTTTTGAGGCAGTATGAGACAGGATTCTCCCCCCCTCCCTGCCTTGAGAAATGAATGAAGCTTTATATTTATAAGCAGTCCATCAACAGTAGCTTTATCTCATTGGTTATATCAGTATCATCCTACTTCCTGCAGAAGTCAAACCTATTTTATCAAGCCAGTCTTTCAAAAGCAGGAAACCTCTGAGAACTGGTTTTCCTGGAGTTTGCATTCTCTTGTGTTATTTTTCAACTTTGTGCCCAAAATTTGTTATTTTTCTTATAAAAAAATCATACTGACTTCCATGTGATGAAGAAAACCAGCCTAAGTAAAGAAAAAAAAACATATAGTGAGAGAATAAAATTCTTATTTTGCCAATGAAACAAATGATGGACCGAATATTTTTATATTCACGTGATGCAGTCAGACTGGTATGTACATCACCGTAGTTCAGCACCTTGCAAATGATTCACTAAAACACCAACACAATCCCATTAAGTTTAAAATCAGCTTCACATATAGCAGCAGTACTAAGATAACTTCATCGTCTCATTTGCTGTTAAAAAAGTTAAATTTAAAATAAACAGTTTATTACAATCCAACTAAACCACAATTAAAAAAAAGCTTTTATATGAATGCCAAAGGGTCAGGCAGTCTCATCATGTTTAAAGATTACAAAATACTTCAAGTGCCCACATAGATTACAGCCTACACAGACAACTTTTCACTCCATTCTCCCCATCTGCACATATAGTCCTTAAGGTAGTGCAGCCCTTTGCAAAATTTGCCTTTGTAGGAGGCCAGTGGTAATGTACTTTGATCACCTGTGTTCAAGACATGAAAGAACATTTTAACAAACAGAGGCTGAGGTTCACATGAGGCAGACACCAGGATGGAGAATCAGTAAGAGTGGATGCTGTGATGGGTCTTCAAAGTGAAGAGTGGCAGCTCATCGTTGATGTGATACAGTAGAGGAGGCCTTTGGGAAGGACACCAAGCAAAGCGTGACATGGGAAAAGTGACGGGCTGAGGGAGCGACTGTTGTAGCAGCATCTGGATACAGCTGAATGGGTACCACATTCATCAAGGCCAGGAAAAAAGATGCTGCAGTGACTGAGATATGAGACAGTGAAAGAATTCCGAGTCAAAAGATGAAGCCCGGATCACATACTTCAGCAATACTCCAAGAGCTAAAGATGGCATTTTTCTAGGTCACAGTGACATGGAAAGGACACAGCATTGCAGGGTTTAAGGTAGTTTGTCAGCCACACGAGGAGATGTGCACCCAGTGGTGAGTTCGGCTACAGAATACAAAGCCCCACACAGATGAATCTGGGTCGGCCAACAGAAAGACAAAAGCTCAGTCTGTGTGCGTGTCCCCTGACAAAGCAGAAGTAGCAAGAAGAATTTTCTTCAGAAGGCCTAAAAGATCCCTGGAGAGGTAAAAATCTTACAGGCTGCACTCCTGCTAACAAGAGAAATAAGGACGGAGCATGAAGACGACTAACATAATGGGAAGCAAGATAAAAATCACCCACAACACCAAACAGCATGTGGCTGAAAACAAAACCCAAGTCAACTCTTTCCTGTGCTTGGATGATGGATACCCATTTATAACTATTTCTTGTGATCTACTGGTTAGCTATTTCAATCCTTATTTAAATTACATTGATTCTTTTTCTAGTGCTTGTACAACTTTCTTATTTTAAGTTCACATTATCAGGCGGGACTAACTTAATATATTTGCTCTTGAAAGATATTTGCGATAATGTAGCATTAAAAATCACTCAGCTTCTCAGCTTTTTATCACTTGACAATCTCCTGTAAGATATTTAGACAACTCTGTTACTTACTCTGCCAATGGAAATTATCTTCTATCAAATCACATATCAGCCTTCCTATTATTTTGCACAGGATCAATATGAGGTTAAAAAATACATAGATTCTTCAAGAACCTTTCCCTCTTTTCAGCTCCAAGCATATTTTTTTTCCAGTTGTCTGAAACATTCCCACTGCTACAAGATCCTTATATGACAGTTGATTAGAAAGCTCTAAGTCAACTTTGTAGTACTCCTGACCACAGCTAATCTGGTTGTGCAGATATAAATAATAATAATAATGAAATAAATACATAAACAAACACACACTGTAGATGTTTAGTTGATGCATAACTGTTTTGAAGTACAAATTTAAGGTAAGGTGAATTCTTATTTTTTCCACTGATAGAAAGTTTCTTGCTTTTTCCTTTTTGAAATCATGATTCATTATTATAGTCTTGTATCAAGCATTGGATCCCTATCATGGCTAGAATTTATTTGTTGCTGATGAATTTAAGAAATTCCTCTTTCATCAAGCTTACAGACCTCACATTCTACAGACCATCCATTCTTTCTAATATCTTTAATTTCCTTTATCAACAATTTACATTTCTTATCTACTGATTCATATTCATTATCATCACCTTCACTATCCTTCCCATTAACACTTTCTTAAATTGTTTCCTCCAGTTCCACTTTTAATCATAATGCTTTTTAAAACACAAGCATCCTTTTCAATGGAGAATTGTAGGTCTCTTGCACTTAATCTTTCTTAAACATTTTCAGATAATTCACATCACTATGTTTAACCTCTCCCCCCCCACAAATTCTCTCACCATTGTTCATGGTTATAGAAAGTAAGCCTGTTAAAATCTTTGCGTTTGTGTACATACATATATATGTATTAGCGAAGAGAACTACACTGTGTTTGTTCATGACGGAGGAATTAGGCTCGTCTTGTACAATCTCAACTTCGAGCACATGACTTATTGCCCAGGTGGAGTGAGACTAATGACATTTAATTATTTACTCTGCATCTCCTAGGCATTGTAAGGTATTAGCATGACCATGCTGTATTCTTCTAACCCATCAATCAGCCCTCTAAAAGAAAGCAGAGGCTTTCACCCTTCCACGTGGAGTTAACATGCAGGTAGTTGCAGTAATTGATGGCACAGAAAAACCATGAAATGTAATAGTAGATTACTGTCAAAACACTATGCAAATATAATAAAGGCTGATAGACGAGCAGATTCTTTTTCTTATTGGGCCTAGCTGCATGTGCACACAAGTTAAGGACTGCTTGCTTGGCGGGCAACACCAAATGGGTTTGGTAAAGAAACTTGGCATGAAAAACCAAGCAAAAGAAAGGTGCTGTTGAAGGTAATACAGAGCCTGCTGATGGGAAAATCAGAGCTACCAATCACAGACTGGTTTGCTGGATTCCTTCCAGAATGACAAAACACACTTTCTCCAGGTAAGCCATAACATCACCAAGAGGATACAAAATCCTTAAAAATGCCGTAAGCAATACAGTCGGCTTTTCCTGCTTGAAATGGGAATACACTTCATGTACTGAAATATCATGAGTAATTGATTTAAGCTCACAGGTTAGTATTACTGGCAAACGACAGAACCTCAGCCTATTGACAGATTTAGCATACCTGGCTGGAAAGCAGTTTCAACCAAAAAGTGGAGGGAAAATAATGAAACCTGTCCCCTCAGACATACAGATGAGATATAAACAGGGATTTAAAAGGAAATTTTCCTAGTAATTCTCTTGGCCTTTCCACAGTTCTCATTTCACCCTAGTTCATTCCTCCCACGCCCTTGCAAAAGTGGCTAGACTTCTGACTTGTATTACCATTACGGAGGCCACACGGTGTTTGGCAGTACCTTTTACTTGCAGATAAAAATCTCCATCTCCTCTTTCACCAAAGCTTTTTAAGAGAAAAAAAAAAGGGGGGGGGATAAAAAAATAATCATTTTGCATTTGTCAATCAAAATCTCAGGCTTCAGCATACTATGTTGGTTGATGTGTTAGGTCAGACCTACAACGCTCTGAAAAATGAGTACCTGGCAGGGACTAAGAGCTAGGAGATGACAATTCCTAGATGCTGAACGTGGCGTTGCCCTTGAAATGACAAAACCCCTCTGTACCTTGCAGGGTCTCCGCGACCTACTTCGCTCTGGAAGGATAACTGGAATGAACAAGAATTCTCTCCTCCTAATGCACCGCAGAGTTAAGTTTCTTGTATATTCAACATCCTCCTACAAGCAGGACCAAAGCACAGAACAATTTTCACAAGCAGAGCCTCAAAGAGACCAACGAGCTGGCTCCTGCGTTGCTCAGAAGATCATTTTGGATTTTATTCCAGCTCTGTTCGGGCTCTGGGGGACAGTTTATGTCAATCTTTTCTTCTTTTTTCAAAAGTATTGTAAGTTAAACTTTGGGCCTAACAACCTTGACAGCGTCCCTTTACATTTTTTAGACGAGCCATTGAGTAGCATTATGACAAATTATGGGACCTGATGATATGTAACAAGAACATCTCCTCCAGTCAAAGGCTGTGGAGGAAATAAAAAGCCTGAAAGAAATATTTCTGGCAAAAAAAGAAACTTTTTCCTCTTCATTAGTATAAGGAATTGCAGATGGTGAAGTACTTCAATTAACCATGCAGTAGGGTTTTCCTTGTACAACGACTGCATTCACTTAAGACAGCACGTAGAAGACACAAACTCTTCTTTTGCTTGTGGAGCTATACAGACAACATGTGAGAACCTTTGAAAAATCATATTATATAGAAGCAAAGTTGCCTTTACGTAGTATTTTCTGTACTTCTTTGCTATCACTCTGCATTACAGAAATAATCTGTCAATGTTTCTGTCAGAGTCAACATGCCTCTGCATTTATCAGCTGAAAGCAACAGTATGCTGGGTGTGATGCCAACTAGCTGGTGAAGAAGCTGCTGGGATATTTTGCAGGCAGAGAAGCAGCAGAGTTTATTACTAATAAGATTATTTACAAATATTTTCTAAGTGTCATTAGCTATTCACCTGGGAACAGCTTTTTAGTAACATTCATAAAATAAAGAAAAATAGATGAACTATACTGGTATTTTTATTACTAAAGGCAGCAGATAATTATCTATATAGTTAAGAAAAAAGCAAAACCCTACTTCCAATCGCCTCCTCACCTATTTTTTCATGTCACAATAGCTCTGAACACATCTTGAACTCTTTAGTTGGTAATAAACCAGAGTACTGCACCTAAAACCTTTGGTATGTCACATTTTGCAGAAGCAGATCCTGATGCAGACCTGCTCTTAGGAGCTTCAGCCACAGCTCACAATCATGGGTCTAGAAAACAGCAGAAGTCAGTAATTATGAAGGTAATTCTTACCCAAACCTCAGTCATCTTCAGAGTAATAGTTCTAACTATAATAATAGTTCTAATGTTGTTTAACATGCGTGCGTAAACAATACAATTTTAAAGGTAAACACCTGCTCTACTAGTCCACTGTTAGACATAGTTTCATGTTATTTTTGTTAAGATCACAATGTAAGTCAAAGCTGGAGTCTTCTCTTTCATAGCGGAAAATCTCTCCATCATTCTTACATTCCACTCCTCCATGGGGCACTAATAGTCTGTGACCGAAGTTCACCTTCTCACTTCACTTCAAGCATCAAAAACTCATCTACAAGCAATGGTGACCTCATTATTAATATGAGTTTTGCCTAGGCAAACTGAAATCTAACTGTATACACAGAGTCTGAGAGATAAAGAATATAGTTGACAAATCACTAAAAATTAATCGATTTTTGCATTGTCCTTATAATCACCATGGATCCTCACACCAGATTAAGTAATCTGGCAAGTATTAACTTACATTTTACCTTATTATTAAATACATTAAGTGCATATTAATCTATGATTTATTACAATTAGGTTTGTTCTAATTTACTTAAACACCAAGACCTCTCAAATATTCTATGAAACTCACGTATGTTGCCTGGCAAGTGGGGATTTTTTGAAAACAATTCTTCAGGAATCCTTGGTGATATTTTAAAGATCTTGATTGTGGACTATCTACCATTTATAAGAGCTTAGTTTTAGGATGAAAATGTACACATGCGTTATTTGTACTATTTCAGATTAATTTCTCATTTGAGGCTCCTACTGCTGAAATATTTTGTATTTGAACATACTTGAACTCTCACAGCATAATTTCTAAAAAGTATATTCCCTTCCAAATATTGCCTTCAATCTCTATAATTACCTCTACTATTTTATATATGGTTCTACAGATGCCTATTTAATACGTCAGTATGTAATTAACTATATAGCCTGCTGTGAAGCCCCAAGAGCACAGCTAAACAAGGAACGGGAGAAAATGTAAGCATTTTTGGGCTGAGCCGCATTACAGAGGGAACTCTCCAGTAAACCATTCTTGCAAAGAAGTCTGAAAGAATAGAGATGGGGTCAAAGAGAAAATGGTAGTGAAAACAGAAGTGATGGAAATGGCCAAAAGAGCAAAATTTAATCAATTTTCCTGCAGTATGCTGAGATTCAGAATCACAGAATGGTTTGGAGGTTGGAAGGCACATTCAAAGACCATCTAGTTCCAACCCCCTGCCATGGGCAGGGACACCTTCCACTAGCCCAGGTTGCTCACAGCCCCGTCCAACCTGGCCTTGAACCCTTCCAGGGAGGGGGCAGCCACAGCTTCTCTGGGCAACCTGTGCCAGGGCCTCACCACACTCACGGTGAAATTTTTTCCTTGTATCTAATCTAAATCTGCCCTCTGTCAGTTTAAAACTGTTGTCCCTTTTTCTGTCACTACAGGCTCTGGCAAAATGTCTTTCTCCATCTTTCTCAGAAGACCCCTTTATATATGTTCATTTACAGGGAAGAGAAATATTAAATGAGCACAAGGAAAATTAAACTTCTGCAGACATCATTCTGGTCCAAATAGTGGATGGTACACCTACACTGCACTAAGTTTGAACTGATAAAACATGTTTAGTACCTGCATAGAGGAGAAAGCTGAGGTTATTGCTACAGAGATCTCCCAGGATGGCATTTCACTATGGGCAGACAGCAATGCACCCTTGAGCTATAGGCCACAGGCCATATCCCTTATGCGACTGGATTACATCACACGTGATGCTGAAATGTCAACTCCACATGAAGAATATTTCCCCTTGACATACTGAGGTCAATAACTTGCAGCTGAAGCTGGAATATGAAAATCAATGTGTAAAATTTTCCAGCCCATCTTACAGGTAATGCCAGCTGTGTAAAATCATATTAGAACTACCCACCCACATTTCTCTGCAACTGCAGATGACACATGGCAAGAATGCACTGTGAACCCAAGGTAATGAGTCACTGGAAATGGAAAATATGCTTGATAACACTGTATTCAAAATACTTTTCTTTTTAATAATTTGAAAGTCAGTGTATTCCTTAACCAAACAAGATCCAAATAAAGAGTACCAAGGAAAAAAAAAAAACAGTTAGCACTCAATTAACACTACTGGCTGTGAGGCATCTACAGAGACTGCAAAAATATTTTAAAAAGCCAGTAACAAGCAGAAAGATGTGTACTAATCACTGGATAAGTATTACATGATTTCCTTCACTATATTCATCTTTCTAAGCTCAGACTGCTGAGACATTTGTGTGATAAACAGCATGTCTCACCAGAAAATCTGAACTGTTTTTTTTTAAAAAAAAGTTATTTATACCTGACCATTCACAGCCCACTGACTGGCAGCCATCCAACCAAAAAGTAATTATGTGTACAACAATGATGATATTAAGCTCAATATAATAGGATGGCTTCCAATTTTAAGGTTAAGTAAATCATGAACTGTACTTTTATGTATAAATATGTTGGTTAAAGCATTCAAGTTGTCTGGAAATAGGCTAGATCACTTTGGTGCTTTGTTTACCACTACAATGTATTACCTTGGCTGAAAAGCAGTGGCATTTATGATAATCACAAAACAGTCACCATCACTAACAATTTTCAAGTGATGATTTAAAAACTAAAATATCCTTTTTTTTGCCCCCCTTGAAATACTAGCTTGCATGACAATTGCACACTGTGCACACAGTCACTGAAGTCCCAAAAGGAGGAGCTTGGGAAAGGAGAAATAAAAGGGAGCTGAAACAGTCTTCAAGGGAGCTGCCAATTCCTTGTCAAATGAAGCAGTCAGAAATACTCCAGCCTAGCTTTGTAATCCATCACCACAAACTGCAGCACTTCCTCCCCAGATTAAAAAGACAGATTCAAAGCACTGGGGAAGGAGGCGCAAAGGAAGTCAAAGTCAAGTCAATGCCATATCAGTTTGAAAACCCCAATGAAGAAGATGCATGTGTGGCAGCAGAAGCTGACGAATGCCAAACAACCATTTCTTGGAAACTGGAGCCTACCAGGTGAGAACAATATCCTATCAAACATTATTTTTTATTTCCGACATTTCAGCATCCCATTCAAATGGGAAATTTGCCATGGTATATCTGAGCCTCACAGGAGTTGTCGTCACTGCATACATGCTGTTAACTATGTTATGAGATGCCTGCAAGCTATCTTCTGCTACTAAGGAATCTGTTCCATCCCTGTCTCCTCCCAGCCCTTAGATAAATAATCCTTCAGGGAAAGCATGGGTAGAGTTGATAGCAGGCTCCAACAACTCCGTATACTACTTAAAGAAAGTCAACAGAGCCAAAGGTGTAGAATTTCTCCCCCTTAAAAGTTTACCTTTGTAAGGCCTTTACCTTATTGATGGAGGCCAATATGAAAAATTAGAAGCTGAACATGAGCCATGAGTTGTTTACTAAGTTGGGCTCTAAAGGCTTGGTTCAAAATCTCACCAAGCAAGAAGACCCAAGGCCCCCCAGCCTGAAAAACCTGTGTTCTCAGTGCAGGCAGCACACAGCCATCCTGCCTGCTGGCACAGCAATCAAGCACACATAGGTCATCAAATATATAGATTGAGAGAAGCTTCTCTTCCAAAGAAGGGAAAAAAAGATTCTCATAGCTCTTGTGGGCTGCCTAGAAGTAGTAAAATGTTACTACAAACTAAAACACATAAATCCCGCCAAACTAGGATATGGAATCTCATACAACAGCTGAACCCAAAATCATTGGAAGAAAACCCAACAGTTCTGTTTCAAATAGCAAAACCCCACCAAGACCAACTATTTATTTTACTCTTAATTCTGATTTGGCCCCTGCATGGGAAATGAGAACTGATTATAAAGAAAAGAATAAATTAAAAGAACTAAAGCTGTTTTTTAAGGAGTAGGACTGACCAGCATTGGATTAGTTTTAGGAAAAAAAAAAGCACTCCACAATCCAATTAAAAGGGAAGCAGTAGAAGAAGGGCAGTGTCCATAAGGAAGGTCTCACTTGCAAGTTTAAGGAGCAACTGAGCTTTTATTCACATTTCGCCTGTTTAAGCATCCCTGTAAATTGTTGGACTTGGAAGGAAGCAGTTCCATGAGGGAAACATTTAGTGGCAGAAACACTTTCAGAAAAGGCTGAGACCCTGCCGTGTCTTTTCACAGGACTGCTGGATTATTTCAGCCAGCAGTAGACAGGTAGAGCAGAATTATACTGACAAGTGGAAATAAAAATTTGGGGTGCTACGGGAGTATTTTGACTCCATCTTTTCACTGCTGGTCACAGCACATTCCAAGCAGGGGAAACAAGCTCTTCATCTGACGCCTGAGTACAATGTTGACGCTAATATAATGTTGTACTTCAGCCTACTATAAAGTCTTACTCCCATCTCTCCAAGCTACATGTACATCCCAAAACTAGATACTCAAATATGAGAAACAAGATTGGTGATAATGGAACAAGAAGCATAGCTTATAATTAAATATTTTCTTACATGGTGCTTTGAGTTTGATATGCATGCCTTTAATGATTCTCTTTTCATTTCAGAAGGAATCTGAATTAAGAAAGATGTGACATTTTTATAGGCAAGAAATTAACAGCAGCCTAATCAGCCTCTGAGACAAGAAAATCTAAACTAAGGACCCAGCTACCAACCCTTTGCTTCTTTTAAAGCGTGCAGATTTATCCTCATTATGGGATGAAAACACCACTTGCTCTGCTTGGTAACATCGTCTTCATGCCACTTGCATATAATCTGAACAATCGCTGGAACAGGTGCCAAAAGAGACATGTTCTTGCAGCTGAAGGTTAAACTGGATTAATTTCGAAAACCTGAAAATTGATACGCTGTAATTTAACATGTGCTCAACATGTGTGCTCAGCAGCAACTGAAAATGAAATATCTTAAATATTATCAAACGTTACATCATTAAATATAAATTAGATGGAAACAGGGGAAAGCTAAAAATTGACTAGGAGTTCAGCTACTCTAAATGGCTAATACGTCCATTTTTCACCTGAAGCCCTCTCCAATACAGTTTTGCCATTAAGCAAAAACCTAAAGAAAGGTAATCAATTCCAACTAAAAAGCACTTCTCCCAGAATGACTGCACTTCAAACCCCTGGCTGGCTGCCAGCCCCCCCAGACAACAGCTATCAATGTTTCTGACTATCACAGGAGCACGAGGGGCCATGCATAATTGACTAGAAGATGGGCTAAAACTGTGCCCAATCAGTGTGTGATCAAAAACGTGTGGAATATTCAGCGCCACTTGATTACATGGAGGCACGTCCTTTCGCTCTCCTCATGAAATCTCTTCAAGGTCCAGAGTACTGTAATAAGATCATTACTGTCAAGCGGTACGAATCGCAGGCAATGAGTCTTGGGATAGGAAGTCATACTTCACAAGCTCCTCTGGTCTTTTTTTTTCCCCTCTCCCTTTTTTTTTTTTTTTTTGTATTTTACTGCGTGTTGAGGCAGCAAGGCGACGAGGTGACAGATAATGATCACATCACTGTGTGGCAACTAGAAAGGCACTTTTAAGAAAGAGCACAGAGAAATCAGCTTAAGAGAAACTCAAACATTTTTTTTTTTGCTTTTTTTTTCCCCTCAAAAATTAAATAGAATTAAACTGTGCAGTATTCTCCTTTCATGAATTGTGATTTAATGTCATTGAATTTAATCATTTGATAGATTTTCATATTATACCAAAGCCTATTACCTCACAGACAAATGGCCAATTTTCTCCATCTCATGCTCACAAAAGAAACCTTTATTAATTTTTTTTTTTGGGGTGTGGGGGGGTGTGTGTGTAGGAAAATGTCAATGGTGAGGCCTGTTTAAGTTTTCTTTTTACCTACTCCTTTCACTGAAGTTGCACACTACATATAATGCATAACATCTATCACAAGTAACCTATCTGTAAAGAGAAAGGTGGAGGGATTGAAAACATGAGATTAAAGCACAGGATATAAAACAAACATGCAGCAAGCTCAGCACTGAAATCTCATGCACAGCACGCGTATCTGCAGCAGGAACTTCATATGGAAAGACAGTATCTGCTCACTGAATTTGACAGCTAATTTAAGGCAACTACTTGATTAAAACTTGACAAAACAACATGGGTTTGGAATGACTGACGAGTCAAGAGTTTGAAAGAAAAAGAGGTCTACGTTACTGTGACAGCGTTGTCTTGTAAATGCCTGACATCAATACCACAGAGCATCAAAACTGGAATGGCTCTGGAGTTGCAGTTTGTCAAATGGAGAAGGCGGCTATGATCAGACAAGAGCCTACTGCTTAAGGGGAAGGAGATGTCAGTCTAGTTAAGAACACCCACCCACACCACCTAAATCTATGGAAGATTAAATCGCCTCCCATAGCGCTCTCCACGTGGCATTTCACTCTCAAGAACCCCACTCTCTCATATTAGTTGGTCACCTTTCCAAACACACACCATTCAGAGACTCCTCCTCAGGGCAAGATGAGGATACCCAGCTCCACACTTCACAGACTCTCATGAGCTCTTTCGCCATGCAAGAACCAGAGGTGCACAGCACTTCTCAATGCACATGTTGCTGATACTGCAACCTGTAGTCCAAGAAAGGTTGAAACATCATGCCTAGCTGATGTCAAGCCCCCCTTTGAAGATCATCATAGGAAGAGGCTAACACCCATTAAAATAAAGAAGTGAGGGGAAAAAAAAGCTTAAAAACATCAATCTCAGGATTAATAGATAATTTTGGAAGAACCAAAATCACAAAGGGATCTCATACCAAAGCACATACTGAATCCAAAACACAGCACTATTCTAGCTACTAAGAAGAAAAATTAACTATCCCAGCTGAAATCAGGACAATTATCATCTCTTCAAGCAAAACTACTTTAAATTGCTCAGACTTTTGCATATTGCCCACTTTTCTTAAAGAAAAAATCCTGGGATAAATATGTGCATATTCAACAACTTTATTTAATAAAATTGTTCATATACATCATCACCTTCCTCAGTTTTGGTTTGGACCTGCTTTTTAAAAGGTGTCACAAACATTTTGATAAAGAACCAAAACAAAAAGGGCAAAAATGTTCCTTGATCTATAGGCTGTCATTTTATCCTAAAGTCTAAGAGAGCTGCAAAAAAATCTCACCAGCATTAAAAGGGAGCGGAGGAAGCAATTGGCTGCAACTGGTGGAGTATAGAGTCTATCTGCATGCAGTAAAACTAGCAAATTCCCCAAATCTGTAATGCCTACAAGGTACAAAAGAGAATGTTAGACCCATGATGCTTGGCAAATCCTGTGCAGGCAGACTCTTGAATTGGAATCAGTTGGAAAATATCATCTTCACTCTCATTTCCCTGTAAGCAGACAGCAGACATTTGGTACACCTGAATTCACAAAACTTCATCAAATGAGACTTTCTACATCTCTCATGCTAGATGCCAAGACTGGAATACATTTATTCAGAGCACAAAAGGGAGATGACCAGCAAAGCTGTGTATTTGGGAAAGATCATCACTTGTTTCACCTGGATTTAAAGGCAGGTGTGGTTTTACTGTCCAATGAGGTTCTTCAGACCTGGAGCAAGGAGGCTGTATTTTCCAACACTGCTCAGATAGGTTCTTAGCCCTAAGAATGCACGAGTAGCAGCATATATTCTGCAGGGCTTACCCGTAATTGACTAAAATGTAGGGTTCTGCAATAAAAAAAATTACTAACTTGTTATTTCTACATTCTGTTCTGTATGTACCATGTGATTATGAGTTCTTTTTAGCGTAATGCCACGAGCATGTTTTATAATCCCAGGGTAGATCAGACCTATTGACACATTCCCCCCTGAATTCCAGGTTTGAGCTATACCTGGCAAACTTCCACAATCAAGCCATTGTCATTAATCTCACGTTACATATTATGAATAAAAAAATCATGCCTGTAATCAGCTGGCATTCCATAAACCCTCCCATCAAAGCTGCCCTGCGCCTCCTAAGGCAAACATCAAATTTAACAAGGCATGCCATAGAGAAGCAGAGCCTACAAACAGCCACAACAGGCTGGGGCAAAAGATCCATGTAGCCTGCTATGCTTTCATCAGCAACTAGTGGGAGATGCCTACAAAGAGCAGAACAGCACCAGATACAGCAATACCTTGCAGAACAGTCCATGGTTGGGGGACATCTTGGGAGAGGTCGTAAGAGACCATGGATTTTTCTTCTTCATATTTGTCTAATCCAGTGCTTTTGGCTTAGTTGCTTAGTGTCTTCTGAAGGGAATTACTTAGGACTTCCACTCTTTAAAGGAAGCTTCTTCCTAGTGTGTACCTCCGTAGCTCAGTTCCAATAAGATGATGCATCCAAGAAGGACAAAGCATCCTTCAAAAATGAAGTCTTCCTTCTACACCAAAATAGCCTGTTCATTCAAATTGTGACACCTTGGCTCAAGAGTTTTGTTATGTAGTGAACAGGAGAACAAAGTTATACTTAACACAGTGACCTTATTTTAGTCTTTTCATTTACTATAGTGCTACAATACATAATAATCTCATTTTATCCTCAAGATACTTTAATTTAGGCATAGAGATTCATAATGAAATTACATGGTCTTATGCTCTGGAAAAACTGGCAAGGAATATTTAAAGTAGACACTCTTAAGTCACAAAATGGAATTAACTTCTCTATCAGGATTAATATTTTACAAGTACTTCTTGATATCTTGTAAACATCATCTTGTGGACATCAGGAACCTCCTTCATAATCAAGGCCTCTGTCTCAGGCTGACAGCATAGTTCTAAGGACACTAATTACCTGAAGCCAGTAAAACACTAAGGAGTCACATATTTTCATTCAATCATAAAGCTACTTAAAACTTCTTCCTTTTCCAAAAAATCAGGCCAAATCGCAGTGCAGCAGTTGTACTAAAGATATATAGTGCACACTTCTGCAGTCACAACACAGAGCATCTAATGTACTGAGTGGGACAACGTTGCAGAGAAATGTAAGAAGAAAGTGTTATCTTTCTGTAGCTATCCAGATGCGCCAGTGCGCACAACCACTGCCAATTACATCCTGGGACTCAACCTTTCCCGAATCGCCTTTCCTGCTGACCACCACTGCGACACTTTTCCTTTCAACCAGGTAGGCGGAACCTGCAGCCTCTTCCGACCCTGAGCTAACAGTGGTTTTAAAGAGAAGAAGGAATCTTTCAACTTGTTTAGCCTGCAATGAAGTAGGTTAAAACAATAGATGAGCTTCACCTCCCTTGTCTTTCACTCCTCGGCATCAACATAAATGTCTTTCAGCAGCAAACCTTTCATGTCAGATAGGCTGTGACGACCGAGGCTGAAGGTTTCCCAACAAGTGACCTTTATGCCTTGGTTGAAAGTAAGTCTCTGAAGATTCGGTCTACATTTTATTAATTTCTGCCCTCCTGTTTCTCAGGTGTATAGCAATTGGCCAGTACTGTATCTCCTATGAAGCAGTGAATGAAGTTACTGATGATCAGTGGAATTACAACCAGTGTTTTGACACTGAATAGGTGATAACCTCCAAGACACCCGCAGTACGCTTAAATCAAAACAAGCATTTGGCATTACAGACAACAAATATGGTCACACACTGTTGATATTTTTTTTTGTAAGTTCTAATGCAGCCAGAAGAAAATACAGCTAGATATTTTGCTCATTTTTGTTTAGTTTTTAATGCCAACTAAGACTGGGTTTTTTGTTTTGTTTTGTTTTTAAGACATTTTTACCTACAATGAAGCTAAAAGCAGAGAATAACTAGATCAGGCAAGGCCTACAACTCGTCCGAGATAATCAACAAAGTAAGAATGCATATACTTACTTAGCAAACCACACTCCTAAAATCTTACTAAAAGGAAGATTGTTAAACTCCAGATTTAGTGACTATTAGCAAAGCAGACCTTGGTTCTCTGTGTGCAGTAAGAAATTCAGCAAAATGTCACTTGCTGAGATTTCTGAAATGTTTCATGCACAGGAGGACTACACAAATGACATTACGATCAACAAACTGTATATGAAAAGAATTCAGCGGTAACCCCAAATGAATTGCAAAGCTATTAAAAAAACCTCCAACCTTCCTATCTGTTTACACTGCAAACCCTCCCAAGTTCTAAAAAACGTTTCTTCTCCTCATTCAACAATGCAGTCAAAATGTCACTTTTGTATCAATCTCACTTTAAATACTGCTGAACATTTTTTAAAACTATGGGATATTTACTTTCCAAAACTTCAGGCACTGAATAGACCAGGAACAGAAACAAAACCTGCTCTCACTAATCCATCACAACATGCATAGACACACTCCTGTTGACATGGGTCGCATTTGGGTTTTTTACTTTTTTGTATATTTTTTAGAGGAGTAAAACATCTCTTAGCACTTTAAGGAGAGTGTAATTGCAAAAAAAAATCGGGTGTGGAAATAATGAAGAAACAACTGGTTTCCCCTGCTGAATTATCCTGACTCTGTGCTACTGCTTTACTGCCCATGGGTAAGTCCCTGCCCCAGGCTGGTGTGCTCAGCCCTCATGTCATTGCGGCAGTAGCAGCATCCCAGTGCAGGCTGTACACCATTTGACAGTTGATTTATAGGTACTAGGTAAAATAACTAGGATGACAAGATTACCAGGAATAAATTTTGTGGAGTTCCTACATGGGCAACATCTACTTGCCTGTAGAACTGCAGTAGTACACTTAATTATCCTGCAACAGACTGAAAAGAGCTTTTACTTGAAGAAGTTTTGGTGGCAGCTTAGTTCTGTGCATTACTTCAAGCAACACAATCCATACAGGGACCTTGACATCTAATAGATTTGATTCCAAAGGTTACAAACTCTTTAATAGGTGAGCAGTTTTGCCCTTGCGGCAGCTGCAGGTCAAGATATTAGATTTCACATCTTCCTTGCAGAGAAAAGGGAGTAACGATGCTGTGACTTTTTGCGCTGGAAAGGTTTCTGAACATGCTGTCCTCTGACAATGTCAGAAGGTTTCTTCCAGACCATAAAAAGCCAAAAAAAAAAAAAAAAAAGAAAAAGAGCATCAAGTAAAAATATATATTCCTTTATCATGGTGCTTAATTAAATGTATTATAAATATTAGCATCAACAGTGTCAAGTCCATCTGTCAAAGGAAGAATCTACTCTCCCACAAACACTATAGCTCATTGTTTGCATCTGTTTTATTGAATAGGCCTCAGAGGCAGTTCCACTAGATTTTCAAAATTCCCAATTAACTTTTTTTTTTTAATACCTGGTTAGAGAAATTTCATTTTTTTAGTTCAGTCTGTCCTCAGCATGCTTACTAGAACTACGCACCTCAGGAAATGTATGTTAAAACTGAAGAAGACTATGCACAGAGCCGTGTAAAAAGCCAAGCATGTTTAAATCATTTCAGCATATAGTGCCAAAGGTAAATCATGGGGATGCTTGAAGGATTAGACTAAGGAAAGGTTAGGGTGAGAAGCTGCAGGTAAAATGCACAGGTTTTTTCATGCATCATATCCTGCACATTCAGCTGACAGCAGTATTGCTTCCAATTTACACAAAATATCCAATTTTCAGCTATTATACAGATTCCAGAGATCGATGCTAAGAACTGCATTTCCCTAAGTTGCTCTGTCGTTCTGTTTTTGGGATCGCTGAAAGGAGCCAGGAAGTCTTGGGAATAAACTGACATCTCTCTTGGATTTTTGTACCTTG
This sequence comes from Athene noctua, assembly GCF_965140245.1. Lineage (NCBI taxonomy): Eukaryota > Metazoa > Chordata > Aves > Strigiformes > Strigidae > Athene > Athene noctua. Next base: position 29,055,571 of record NC_134043.1, on the reverse strand, counting down.
TCCCACCCTCCTGGACTCAAGTTCCCATGCAGCTGAGAAACCACATGAAAGCAGTGAGATTTTTGCTTATTGCTAAAACAAATGAGAAGTCTGACTAAACCCAGTTTTCCATTCACAAAAAACAAATGAGCATATTTCCATTTCCAACTAACCTACAGTTCATCTTCAACACTCCCTGAGATTCAGAACAGAAGAATGACTTCACTGTTATAAAACCTGCATGTGAAGAACACAAGCTTTTGAAACACCTTTACAAGTTCACTCCAGAAAAAAAAAAAATAAAAATCAACAATTTCTCAGTAAACTGGGGTTCATCCTTAGCCTCAAGCCAGACAGTGTACACCTATAGTTGGGGGCTACACTGCACAGATCAGAAAAGCACAGGGAAAAGCAACTACTTTATAAGAGGCAGAGAACAAATATCTTCAGTTTAGGAAAACAGTTCTAAAAAGAAATATCAAAGGTCCTTCATTGTCTTCAAAAGTTCTTTAGAAACCAGTGATGAATAACGCGGAACACAGATTGATGGAGAAAACACAAGAGTTTGCAAAGTCTACTGAGTTGCTAACTACTACTCTATGATCTTATCCTACTAACCAATTCCTGTTTCTCAGCTCCATCTGCGAATGGGAACACATTGCTACGCTTGTTTTTCCTGCACTGTTGAGAGAAAATCTGCCTGGCATCTCCCTGGACGAAGGAGCCAATTCACCCATCTACCTGGAGGCAGCTGGACCAGCCCTACAGCAGACAGCAACACTGGCCCCATTGGCTAGAGCTTCTAGTTAATGAAATACTTGCAGGGCACGGATGATCCAGATTTGATGCTGAAGATGGCCATACCTTGGGCTTTCTATAGCTCCTGAAGTCTCAGAGATGGATTGAGGGCAGGTGGGTTCAAGCTGGCATAGCCATGAAGTTTTAAAACTAACAAGAGTAAGAAAAACAAATGCCAGGAAAGGTCTTTGTGAAGAGTATGTCCAAGAAAGCTTTTTAATTTTTTTACTTGTTTTCAAGCTGAAAAATCTTCCTGTTATCACTAGCTGTTCCACTAACTGCAGCAGCACAAGGATACCAAAACAGACTGGGCTCTGAGCAGCTATTCCTCTTTGAAACACATCACTGTATAATCCTGCTCTGAGCAAGTTTAGACAGCATGGTGGGAAAAACACTGCTGGTTGCTGGCACCTTGCCTAATGTAAGCATTCCTGCTGCTACCCTCAAAAACACTGAGAAATTTTTTCAGTGACAAGTTCTGTACAGAGAACTAAAAAAAATTTCTCTCTGCGTTTCATTGCACTGGAAAGGTTTCACAAGAATCTGGTTCTCCAAAATAGGAATTGAATTTTAATTTTCATCCAACTGCAGCACAGTTGCTTTAGTATTTTTGTTGCTGCAACAATTGTCTCGGAAAACCTGTAGGAAGATAAACCAAGTAAGATGAAGAATCAATCCCAGAAAGAGATGGCTGTGCATGTGCAGATAGTGTGGAGAAAGAAGAATCAGCATGACCTTTATGGAAGGGCATAAGAGAGATGAGCATCTGTCCTTGGAATTAGTGAATCACCCTGGGCTCACTAGTGTCCATCATCGTGATATCTGAATACTTGGGCAGAGGTCAATGATCAAAGCAGGCACGTTCAAGGAGGAAAAAAAGACCACAAAGTGCACTAAAAATGCTAGAGTTTGCTGAAGACCAGATTTAAACCTCACTGAACACCTAAACTTTGCTACGCAAAATGAAGGAACCCAGAATTTCTGTTTGAAAGCTGACACCTGAAACATGCCTGGACCCAAAGGGAGGCAACATAAAATCCAGAATCACCCAAATTATTTAACTCTGATCCATTGTAACTGTCTGAGAATAGCTACTGCCGGAGGATCCTCCTCCTCCTTTTCACAGTGAGCTGAGGATTTCCAGAAGGAAGGAAGATAAGGTTCTCCCATGATTATCACCAGAGTCTTCTGTACCCTCTTTTTAGTAAGTCACCTGCCGTATCTCAAACACTTGATCAAAGCTGCCAAGGCAAAGCATGCATCTCTCAGAACATCTTCCTTTTGCTGTTTAATTTGAATTTGAGGTCTTCAAAACTGCAGTAATTTTCTGAGGGTTTAAATCTATGCTTACAGCGAGTGTGGAGGAAGAAAAATCTAAAAGGGAATCTTTGAGGTCATTGGACATACTTGTAGCCAAGCACTGGAGAACGCAGAAATAAGTCTATTCCTGGAGAAAGGCTGAATTACTGAACTGAAAACTGCTTAGAATTGCAAGACAGATGTGAAAATGCTACATTCAACTATTTGGAGAAAAACCCCTGACAGACTGAAGCATTTCAGACACACAGCCCACTAGCAGGAGACTGGCTTGTGACACTTCCAGGACTGGAGTTATTCCCATCATTCAGCATCACAGGAAGCTCAGAGATCGACACTACCTGTTCGGTCAACCATAAAGCATACCAAATGTAACTTCTAGCTTGCACCAACACAAGTAATGGGAAATACAGACAAAGGTTGCAAGTGCCCACATGCCAGGATTTGGAAAAAGCAACCCCCAGCCTTTGTTAGCCTTACTAGAAAGTACTACGTGGGAATCTACAATCATTAGTACTTTTGCTGAGATGCCCTTTTTCTAAAAGGGCATGGAACTCAAGCACACTTCACTGCTTTTTCCTTCAGCTACCGCTGACAGACGAGGCTGACTGTCCTGTCAGGCATCTCCTCCCAACCTTGCTAAGGATTCAAGGGCCAGGGAGATTAGTCATCTGCTGAACGATGCCCAGAGTTCCTCTCACACATGGCAAGTATGCTGTGTAGAACGTTGCGATTCCATCCTTATGGCCAAGCGCCACAAGTGTTTTTCACTGGGTTGTGCTTTAAAAGAGATGTTATAAAGACATATATATAACAACCACTGTGGCCCACCCAAGACACAACTGTAAGCCCCAAACCAGAAAAGAGTGCCCATCTCAGAAGACATGTAAGAAGAAGCAGATCAAAGAAAACTGACGGGTTAATGTAGAGATACCAAGACTGTAAAGGAAATGTTGGCACTCACTCCTGCTTTTAATGCTCCCTGTGTATTACTTAGTTGCTGCTTGCCAGTCAGTTCTTGCCCTTCTGGAAGCGTATTTATCCCATTTATATGAGAGGTGACAATTCTGTTGAGTTACCACAAAAGGATTTCAGACTGGCATGTTATGATGCTGGAAGACAAGGAGAACAGCAAGAGAAAACAGAAGGATGCAGTAGCACGTACACCCCACTCCAAGCAGAATAGGGATTTCGGGGGCAAGATGCACAACTGCACATCCCCCGTTGCTCGCTGCAGGTCAGAAGTCTGTGCCTGTAGACCAGGACCACACAGGCTCCAGCTCCAGTAACTTGTGAAAATAATCTCCCCGGGAGAAAGAAAACATACACGTATTAACTACTTAGAAAGAAATTTTCAAAAGCTCTTGATATCCAGCTGGTCTTGATTCATATTGACTTCAACAAAATAGTCTTGGACCAATGTCGAGCACTCTGAAAAATCCCCTCTATAACTTGCCATTGAGGTATGAAAATAAGTGGGGCAAAAGGGATTGTTAGAAAAAGACGACAAATTAAAAATGAAAGGTTAAAATGAAATTTGGCTTCAGGCCATAAACTAGGGGGAAACTAACAGTAAAGATAGTTAAATGACTGGAAAGAGAACGCAACAGGAGCTATTATGAAAAAAAGCTGATGGCTTTTAAAAAAGGATTTGTATAGATAACTGGGGAAATAAATTCCGTATGTGAAAGAAGTGCAATTGAGAAATTAAATAAATGGAAAATAAGGATGACTAAGTAGTAGTTAACATGCCCCTTCTCAGTTGTATACTATTATCACATCTATTTTTAATGTCTCTTCAGCTGTCCGCAATTGTCATCCTTTTTTCAGAACTTGTTCCAATGCTCTTTGATACTGAATTAGCTGTTTTTTACTCTCCAATGCTTACAACTGCATCTTTTTCTTACTCAACACTCCCCTTTTCCGACAATGTTATTCCATTGTCTCCGTTTTTCATCTCTTCTTATATGTTGACTTCCCAGTTTCTGAGCTTTCCAACTACCCTTGTTCATCTTTTTTTCTGGAGCTCTTTTGGTTGAATCCTAGCATGTTTCTTTTCTTCTTTTCTAAAGATACAAGCATGTTTTATATCATATCTGGCTACTGTACACATTGTTACCCCTTCAGAAGGGCATTGAACAGCTATAGCAGTGTTCACGTTGGAAATAGTAAGCTAAACTAAGGGAAAAAAGAAGTTCTTTTTGGCTTTTCCTTTCTGGTTCTTAAAAAAGAACCCAAACATTTAAACTCTCCCCTTTTCCTTTTTATCCTCAAATAACACAATCTTTCCATGAGCAACTGAATATTCAAACAATAACAGGCATCAGAAGTGTTTGTGATTCTAGAGCTCAGGATGTGTCTAAGCAGAAGACATAACATGAGATTTAATAATACTGAAAAAATACACAAGTTCTAATGTGATGTGTGGGCTACTGAGTGAACCTGACTTTTTCCTTCTTTTTTCTTCATAAGTATGCCTGTGCCTTACCTTTATGGCTAATGATGCTCCGTATTAACTTGGGGACACTTTTTTATTAAAAAAATTGGTTCCAAACATGTTTCAGACAGTCTAATTCACCATCATGATGCCTCAGATTATTCAGCTTCATCATTAAAAGATCAGTCTTAAATTTCTCTACTTCAGTACAATTCTCTTCACCTGCTGCAGGCAAAGCCAATGGTGTAGTTGAGTTGTACTTAACAATGGTCTTTGGAATGGTATTTTCAAAATTCAGACTTCCACCAGCTTACCTTCAGCTGTGCCAGAGATACCATCAGCTTTGAAATTGCTGGTGCTTTTCTTCCTGCGGTGTTTCTTTCTGTTGGCGTGAGGTGAAGGAGGTGGATCAAGTTTAGGGCTCGTTGTACTGGATATACTGGGGCTTGAACACACAGAATCTCCTAACCCGGTGTCTGCAGTTTGGGGAGAAGAAAAAAAAAGGAAGAAAATTTAAAATACTGCATAATTTAAATTAATGATTGCTAGAATCCAAGATACAACCCCTTGCTGTCTGTTAGCAGCTAACTTCTTGAGCTCATTGACTTCCAAAGGCTACAGGAGAGTCTCCTAACAATATCCTCTTTCAAAAAGATACAAAAAGGCAACTTGGCTGAAGTTCTGATTCAAGTCCTATTAAATCAACGGGACTCTGCATCAATTTTAGAAGCAGACCAGCTGGAACTGACAAAAAACAATGGGAAATCACTTTATTATTTCCAATTGCTTTCTTGCAAAGATCTTACTGATACTCAAATCAACTTGTATCCCACTAGGATATTTTAATACATAATGGCACAGAGATATCTCAACATCCTCTGAATGCTATCTGCTTTTATTAATAATAAAGACAACACACATAGAAGAGGTGGTAATGGCAATAAACATGGGAAAACAAGGTGTGTAACTCATGTATACCTGGTACAATTAATACTGTGTGATAAAGGGTCACTTACTACCTACTCCCAATGAAAAAAAATAATCCCACGTTCAGTGTGTTTGGTTTCCCAATGTATTAGCTATGGTAGCACAACATACAATAATTTTAAGAACTAATGACAAAGCAATTTTCTCCCCCCACCAATTAGCTCGCTCAACCAGATCAAAATTAAAGGTTGATGACACCCCCTCTCGTAAGTAGAGACCCGCAGTCTCTTCCCTGGTTCATGTAACGGCTGGTAATAATAAATGCCTTCTCTTTGAGTAGTGCTTCTCTTTTTCAGTCAAGAAACATGTAAACATTATTTAACACAAGTTTAGTAAATTAAGACATACTTGAAATTTCACTCTCCATCTGGGTCCTTTCACACTGTAACTATTCAAGTAATTTTAACCCAGTATTTTTCCCCCAAGGTTGGTAATATTATTGTAGTTTAATTGCAACCAATCTTTTGGTTAGGATTAGTGCTAAATGCAGTTCTAGGTTTTGGTAATTTAAAATTACGAAATATAACATAATACCCTACACTTCACTTAAAGTCCTTGCTCTCATTTAAAGTGAAGCTGTTCCCAGAACCTTGGGTAGACACCACATTGCACTTAAGTGCAACACCAGGGTTGCACTTCAGACGAAGTCAGAAAAATATCGTCAGAAACTATTTAAAAAACAACCTTTGAGGTTTTTTTGGTAGTTACATCTCCACACAAATGCCTATTTGACAAAGAAACACTTATTCTGTGTTTTTTTGATTCTATTGAAGTTTACTTACTAATTACCCACAAAGAACAGTTGTGCTATAAGTTATTAGAGGGGGATAAATTATGTAGCTAATTGCCTGGCAACAGAGACCAAATATAAGTTTTATATTAAGGATTTTTGTTCTTTTCCCTATGTCTGCTATTTTGAAACCAATCATCAGGCATTTAGCCACAAAAGGGAATCATGGGAATGTATTTACTGTATATCTATATTGGAGATTTTAAGTATTTGACCCAGAAATGCTCAAAGTAGCTATCCTGAAAGGCTTTGCTGTCTCTCCACGTGAAGAAGGTGGCAAACCCTGATGAGAATTCCATGCCAGTGCTCAGCATGCTCTTGGCAAAAGCGACACAGATGTCTTTGGCTCCCTTGATACTGGAAGAAGAGAAGATGCAAAAGAGGATGCCAGCAATACAGAGGCATGTCCAGTGATGCAAGCTGGTGACTGGTAGTTCTAAATTCTAGACCTCCAGTTAGAGACTTCTTTGTTTCCTATACTGGATACTTAAAAAGAAGAAGAAAAAAACCAACCCCACAAAACCCCCTCCTTTACACCAACGACATGAAAACTGCTGTGTTGAGAGAAGCCAGTCACAGAGCCAGGCACTGGCAAGGAAGGGGCCTGGCTGTGGTGGCAAGTTCTGCCACTGGGCACCAAAAATTGATTTTCATTTGCTTGCGAAAATCAAAAAAATTCATAAATACCATGGAAAAATCCCAGAGAGCACACCAGCCAGGAAGGCTTGCTCACATCGAACACAATTTCTTAAAACGCTTCACTTTTTCCCCTCAGAAAATGTGAGGCAAGTGGCACATGGACAGGTCTAATTTTCAGCTCTCACTTCCGAAAGAGCTATCCCATTTTATTGAAGAGGAGAAAAAAAAAAAAAAATCAGGAAAAATGAGCTCTACCACCCTCTCCCATGCTTCACAAAAAGCTTGTTTCCAAATATCCGCAATTCCTAGACATGTGCCGAAGCACTCTGGTCCCCGAGGCAGGTGTACGAGGGCTGCGTTTATCACCAAGTGCAACCGCAGTGTCAACCACGATGCCCTGGCCCCGGAAAATGCTGAAGAAGCCACACCCTGATGCAAAACCAGAAAATATATTTTTCAGCAAAATTCTTGTTAAAAAATGTTAAGGTAGATCTGTACGCTCGCTGCGGCTTAGTCTAATTTCTAGGCTATAAATTGCACCAACAAAAACTGCTTGTGAGCTCTGAAAAATGAGGACACTTACACATGTACAGTCCGACTACTTGCGTCGGAGAGCTGAAGAATTAACCTCCTATGGTAAATCCTCGTGATCCGCAGCCCTTTCCAGGTAATAACCTGCTGTCCTTGGGTCAAACGGCTCTGAAGTGAAGAGCCTGAAGCTTTCCCTCCCCCTCAACCAGAAAAGAAACACGAGTCGCTCGTAAAAGGGTGCCGAGCTGATATTGTTGGTGTATTAATGCCCCGTATTCCTGGTTTCGGAGACCACCCTTTGAAGATGGAAGTTATTTAACATTCTCCCGGTTTAAAATATGAGCAATCAAAAGGCGCTAGGCTTACACGCTGTGCTTTCCCATTTCCCACTACTTCTCTTGCCTGACAAGGTATTCTTCAAATTGAAAAGAGGGCTCCTGAAAGCCCGGCTTCGGAAAACTGTAAATGAGTTCAGGCTTCAGCCCGCTGAATGCAATTTCATACTCCTGACTGAATACAAATAATGCATTTTATTTTGTATCAATTACCACGCCTGAGAACAGACGACCACTGCTGGCACTATTAAATATTTAAAAAAAAAAAAAAAAAAAAAAAAAAGGCAGGGAAAAAGGCATGCCAAATTAAAAAAGCAAGCGCCTCATTACTCCACATCTAAACCAGCTTTGACAGAGGCACTCGAACTCATAAGACGCGTTTCACTGGGTTGGGATGGGCTGTTTTGCAGCCATCCCGCACGTTCAATGTCAGCCATTAGTTCTTCCCAATCGGGCATCAATGTTCAACACACACCCGAAAAAATATATAATACTAGTAATAATAATAACAATCTGCAGCCTCTCCGAGCTTCAATACTTGAAGTATGAGTCAAAGAAGCAGTTTCACTTTTCACTCGGGAAGCTGACAAGCATGACTAGAGGGGGAATAAAATAACATTCAGTTCGCATAAATATCAAGCGGGCTGCTTGAGACTGATGGGCCAGGAATGTATTCTTAGCCATCATTCTGGCAGACAGGCCCAAGGACACTCATAACTTATTTTACAATCATTTAGTTTCAGCTCAAGTGGAAAACGTGACAACTTATCTCTGCTGACAAGATGCCATATCGAACCTTACAATTAACTCTCCCACGATTATCTGCCCAGCCCATCATTAGCTTTGCAGTTTTTGATGGACTGTACAGGCAGCTTTCCTTGATGATGGTCATCATTTGCAGGGTGTATATCTATATTATACAATATTGAGGACAAAACTCTCCCCTTGCCACGTAGTTGGGGTTGTCCTGACCAGCACATCCTCTGTTCTGTAACTGCTGCGACACATTTCTAAGTGATGTGTAGCAACACACTGCTGAAAAACATCTCCTCCAAAACGGTGCATTGCTGTGCTTCAGCCTACGCCTGCCAGCGACTGCGATGTACAGGAGTGAGCTAGAGATGCCCATGCCCTCTTGCAGCAAACAGCCAGCCTTCCCCCCTGCCCTCTCTCCCCAGTGCAATTATTAACTCCTCTCAGCTGTGAGAGCTGACACAAGCCGCGTCCTTGCAGTTTACCTCCGCACGCTCACGAGGCGGTAAGGAGGACGCCATGAATTTCACAGGCGTGTTCCATGACTTTCTGTACCGACGAGAAAACGTGTTTCTCATTGAAAGGCAGGTTTCTAGCTTTGCAGGGTTGTGAAATAATGCCAAGGGATAGGAGAGCTTCTACATGAACCAGTATGACAAAGTACAGACGTTCATTCCAGAAAAAGTAGTAAAATGGTCAATTCAGAGTATATTGAGGGGATGTTTATACCTATGTAAGCTATCTGAAGCCATTTAAAAATATGCAGTTCACTCCATGCCCAGGAGAAACAAGTGACACTTGGTAACCAAACCTCTTAAGTTATCAAGAGGTGGGATATCAAATAAATGATCACTTTGTTGTTAGGGTGGTGATTTTTCTCTACAGGTGCATGACACATGGAATAAGACAAAGATTCTGCTCGTTCAAGTCCAAACCTAATTTGCTAGAAATTACAGAACATCAACAAAAAAAAGCCAATGCAGCTTTTATTCCAGAAAGCAAGTCCCATGACTACCTCTCCCCTAGATGCATTTTGTAATTATGGTCATAAGAGAAATTCTTTTCCATTATGACAAAATCTGGTGGAAGAAATGAGAGGTGGAAGGAAAGAAGTATGTTGTCTACAAGTACAACCCAGAATTATGAGATGGAACATTAATTAAAAAAAAAACCAACCAAGCCTTCTCAGAAGAGTCTCAAGGGCCATGCTGTTGTACTGCACTTTATTTGCCGTTTGAAACACATTTGATAACCTCTTGCAGTATTATATGATGTTTGTAAAAGGTAACATTCCACACAAGTCCCACTTCTCATCTTTTTACAGTTTGATTATTTTGAAGCCACCATGTGCTCCGCAAACGGATCTTAAAGACAATCCCATTTGTGCCCTCTAAGGACACTGCAAGAGTCCTCCTGGATTTGAAAAGGATCAAAAATTCAGTTCAAACCCAGCCTGTGCTTCCTTGGTACCCCTAGCACAGTACAACTGACTTGCATCCCAAACTCCGAAGCACCTGCTCAGAGTGCATCCGGGGTTTGGACTGAGGCCATTTTTCCTTCACCACTTGCAGCGCCCATACAGCAGAGCTGAAGCAGATCCCATCAGAGGAATCAAGGAGGTGAAGAAAATGAGGGACAATAAGCAGGTGTGAGTGCCCCAGGCCTGGGTGAAAGGGTGCAAAAAGCAGGATGAAGAAAGGCAACACGTAAGGTATGGGAATAGCACAGCACAAAGGCTGAGATACAAAAATCCCAGAGAGGAGCTTCGTCTTTGGCCCACAGTTCCTATTCTCTCTCATACACACATAACCCTCGCTCCTGTGTAACCATCTGCAGCGGAAACAAGGATATTCTGACCTCTTCTATCTTCATGTCTTTTGATTTATTTCATATTTTTGTCAAATCATCTATTTACAAAAACTTGAAACAAACTCAACAGGTGACGCTATTCTCCACAGACCAAAGTCGAGCTTGATCTGGTTTACATTTTTCTTGCATCTTCTTGTTAAAATTTTCCAACAGGCTTTCAAAGTGAAATTAGACTTTTTTGTCAAGCCCAGCTCCCCAATGCAGCCTTATTCTCAAGTAGCTGGAGTTTGATTAATTTGGGTTTTTGATTTGTTGAAGTGACAAGAAGTCAGACGTTACAAAAGCAGGACCGGTGAATGGGATCAATTAAAGAGCAGAAGCAGCAACACAATTAATAGCACCAGGTTCAAGGGGAAAAAGAAAGCGCTGATGACGAAAACAACAGCAACAGCTCTGACTGCAGCAGGAATCTTTGCCGCGACCTAAGGAAGGCTGAATCCAAAGAGGGTGTTTCAGAACTTTTACTATGCCATTAGTGTTGAAATGAAATAAGGCAAAGATGTCGGTAGCTGGTGGACTGAATAATAAAAAAATAGCTGGACACTTTCATCTTCTACACATGTGTTTTAAATAGAGGCGAAAAAAGCAATCCTTTTATTTAAACAGGGGAAGCAATAGACTAAAACCATCTGTAGTTGTATTTCAGACCCATTTCCCCGAGCTGAGATTTTTCTGGCTGTGAAATCCAATGCTCTACAGCTTCCCTTTACAGCTATTACCATAAATGTTCTATCAAGTTCTTTATATTCCTCCTCTGCCTCAAACCAAAGTTAAAGGGATGCTGCAATTGCACAATGACTGCAGAAGGCTGGAGTCAGGCACGGATGTACAGGACTGACGTTAAAATCCTGTCAAAACTGCAGCTTGGCAGAAGTCTGCAGATGGTAATAAACACTCCTGAGTGGGGGAGAAGGGGTGGCATGAGATTACAGCTTACAGAAAAAACAAGGCAAATATTTTTAAAGTACACAGAGTGCATACCTTCAGAAAGAATTAGGCGCATCCAGTCATCGTTTGGCTGAATTCAGCTTGGACACTCAAGCTATCGAGGGCTTAAATTAACCTGCTGCACTGAACGAAATTAAAAGGAAGCTCCGAGCAGAACTGGGGGATGGAGATGAAAGAGCCTCAGGAGTATTCTCTTTCCACGGCATCTACCATTTTTCCAGCCTTGTGCCTAGAGCCTGTAAATCACAAAGCTATCCTGTCATGTACAGAAAGCCCCACTGAATGCCCAAGTTACTGCCTCCTTCCCTCTAATAGAAATTTCAATTAAATAAGAAAAACAAAGCTTCCTTCTTGACAAAAAAGACCCTCCTGCTTTTGGAGGGTCTGGCTTTTGATACGTGGTAGCACAGCTCAAGCAAAGCAGACCTGAAGGCATGTTTAGCGTGACAGGATCGTTTCCACCTGGCAGCCTAATAAGCCACTTTGTGACAAGTGAGGGCCATCATCCACAAACTTCTGAAAGAAAGTCAATCTCATGACAGTAAGGCACAGATATCGGAAAGACTGGATTCAATAACTTTGGATGTAGTAAAACCCTTGTTACAATGTCCCTTATCTAAAGGAAAGACAAAGTTACCTCTAGCTCATTCCCTACTAACACGCAGTGTCTGGACACCATAAGGGAAGCATGAAAGCAAAAACATAATACAGTGTTGAAAAAAACCCCACAGAAGTACATTGCTTGCTACATTTTTCTCTCCTAAGGAGCAACATATTACAGTGCTAGCAAAACACCATCCTGCTCCCTAGAAATTGAAGTATCGCTAGCAAGAAAAGAAACAACTGTATGCTGTTAACTCCCTTTCAAAGCCATCTTATGAAGTAAGTTCCTTGTATCACAGAAGGTATTTACCACATGACATGAGGAGAGGAAACATCTATTCCTAAGCGACCCTCCTGTGTTGCCAATACGGTGACAAGCAAAGTAAAGACTAACTGTGTTTTAGAGGACATGCAGGCCTCAGAACATGAACCGGGAACCAGACGCTAACCTCTTTTCTACTCATCTTGCCTAAAGCAGGTTTAGGTCAGGGTCAGAGATATTATAAACTACTCCCTGAGTTAACACAGCTTACTAATTTATCTTATACCCCCATTACACAGATTCTTCTTTGCATTTGTCTCCTCTATACTTTTATGCTGAATATGCCCTGTGGAAAGATCAAGCATGACAAGTGGTTTGAATATATAAGGACAACAAACCAAAAGAGATGCAAATCTTACATGTTGTAAGATGCCACCACATCCCAAGGCAAACTAACTTCATGGCTCCCGCTGAACAGGCCTACAGTCTAGTTGTATAAGGGATGTCTCTGATTCCTGTGGCACAATGTTTTCACTGGGAAGCACCAGATTTGTTGAGAAGATGTGTTTCTTACATGGTGTCACCCTGAATTGTTACAAACTAGGTGTATGATGCTATGGGCACTGCTTCTCCCGGCCATACACTTCATACAAAACGGAGAGGTGAGGAATATTACAGAAGGCAGCTAGTTGTGGGCATTAGTTTTAGGTAGTTAGTTCTTAGCCACCCCATGAGGGAGAAAAAAAGATGGATTGTCCGTTTGAAGACAAACTGTACGCCTGTGGAATGGTTTCAGGGCAGTATCTCCTGGTTTGATTCCAAGTCATGTGTGGTTAGTCTGCCTCTTTTGAAGCCAGACAATCAGACACCTCAAGAAGAGTTACCAACTGTGGCATGCTAGACCTAGTGAACCCATCAGTACCATCCCAAGTAATGGTGATTTGCAGAAAAATAAACACTTGGGAGTACCACTAAAAGGATACATCTTGGATGAGCAAGCTACATCATGATCAAGTACATACAAGACTGCGTGACAAATACTATTTTATACCCTTGGTCAAAATGATGTGCATAATAAATTCATCTCAATTAGACAGAGAGGGTCAGAGCTCCGCCCTGATCTAACAATCAGCATGGTCTTCTAATTGCAAAAAACCTAATTTAACAATATTTTGCTTTGAGATAAGAGCCTTAAGGTCTCAAGGCACTTGGAAAATAATGAACGTATGTCTTACTGAATAATTTCCTACTGAAATATTTACCTTGTATTTCAAGATAGGCAAAATAAGACAGAAGAGAAGAACGGACTCTTCAAAGAAATGCTCAGAGACAGAAAGAGAGTCATGTCTCTTGTCTCTACTCTTGTACTTTAACCTTCAGTCTGTATAACCTGTGGATAACTTCAAACATCAAACCCACTCACTGGTAATTCAGAAGAGGTTAGGAAACTCTCCACTGTCAGTCCACTTCAGTGATAAGTCCGAATATCAGTGTTTTGGAAAAAATCAAGAGCCTTTCACTATTAATATTTTCCAATTAAAGCTGAATAACTGCTGTATACCAAATGGGCTGTTAACTGTATCGTGCTAGGTAGGAAAAAGCGAAGACTCTCCTGGTAATGTATGCCATGGAGCACCAGTGTCAGAAAGGAAAAGAAATGGTGGAAGCAAGAGCAAAGATACTGTTAGTGAAAGGCAAAACCAAACATTTTCCTACTGCAGAAACTTACAGCTGAAAATTAAAGCTCTGAACATACAGCTATGTCTTTGTTGCTTTTTATATGTGTCAGATGACATAATTGTCATTGACAAACTTTAATTTTTAAATTGAATCAAGCACCCTTTCTAGTTCTTACCAGCTCTTCTGAAGGTTTAGATAACCAAAGTCAGGACCCTTCTTTTGCTCTCACAAAATCCATGCATCAGAAATGCCACTTGCCTAGAGTGACTTGTAAACTGGATACTCCTCATCGACCTGGACCGTGGGTGGCAGGCACGATTGCTGAATTAAGGGATGAGATCAACTGTAACAAATGAAGGGCCCAGCGACTTGAAAGGGGATGCTCTTCCAGCTGCAGAAAGGCCAGGTCTCTGCGCTTCAGCTGTCCCCCAACAATCAGCAGGTTGTGAAGGAGTTGTGTATTGGATTTAACACAGAGGCTTCTTTCACTCCTTGAACTGTATATGCTGTGAAGAAGCTTTGAAGTGTTGGATTCCATAGGTAACGTATACACAACATCCCTGTACCCCAGTCTCTGTGATCTGGACTGGAAAAGAAACTGAGCCTGCAAACAGACATGCTTGATGAGACAACCACTCTCATGTTAATTGGAACAGAAACTTCATCAAGCCAGAGAAGAAATAAAAGCACCATGTGTGTTTCGTGCACACACTTCATCCAGATCCTGGCAAAACAATGCGGTGTGCTTCTAGACATACATTAAACAAAAAAATCTCATTATTACAAGCATCTATCTGAACTTCCAAAGTATGGACATAAAAAGAAGAAATTCTGAAACTGGGAATTACTCCAATGGTAGTTATACATTAACTTTTTAATTTCTTAGCTTTGTGTTTAAAACATTATTAAGCTTTACCTAAATTTAGAATTTATTATTATTATACAAATTTAGATTATTAAATTTTAGATAAAAAGATTAAGAGCAATAAAAGTGTACTGATCTGGGAAGTTTACTCATTTCCCTCCTTAAGTCTTACTTATAAGGTCCTTAAGTATGGAATGCATTGAGCTTATGAAATTTTAAGCTACACTATTTGAATCAGAAGAGTTTACTAAGTGACACATTTTGCTCTTGCAGCAAGATGTCTTCCCTGTACGTTTGCTTGAAAATGTGTGTCTTGATACTATTCTCTGTAAAATGATTTTTCGAAGTTCATAAACTCCTTTAGGATATGGTGTGAATCTGGTTTGTGTACCAATTTCCTTGAAATTATAATTTATCAAGATACATCACTCCTGAATGCATACAGGCATCCTCACACCAAATGCAGCTCTTCAGCTTTTAATAGCTAGTGTCAGAAGATCCATCCTTCTGCTGCTGCTGAACACATCCGATGTATTGATGTCTCGGCCACTATTTAAGCAGTTTAAGACCACAGGTCACATTTACTTGTGAGATACCAGGTAAAAACAATCACAGCCGAACCTCTATCTCAAACTATTTGATGACTGACCTGCCAAGAAACATCACAGTAAAACTCAGTCCAAACTGCAAACATTTAAGATTAAAGCAAATGTAAACTACAAACATACAAAAAAAAAATTTTAAAGATTAAATGACCTTTTTATACAAATGAGACTATAGGATGGCCTCTCTGATGAAGAATTTACTTTGTACAGGGGTGCAATCACCTTCAATATTAACCCCCCCATTTTGACAGATACTAATATAGAAACAGAACAGAATATATTTTACAGACTTCTAAGCACTGTATCTGTCAAATGTCAGGCATCTGAGCTACAGAGAACCAGCTTGCAGCTGAAGTTAGATAAGGAGACAGCCATGGAGATATATATATATCTATCTATATTTTAAAACAACCTGAAGTTAAAAGTGCCCCGTTTCTAGTGATATCAGTGCTGGCTATCCACTTTCCTTACTCAAGAAGTACTGACTTTCAGCAGTGGTTAAATACCACAAGCAGTGTACTGCAACACACTAACCCTGTGCCTGAAAGGTCAGGAATGGGGAACATCTCCCAGGCATGAGCTTGAAGACCTTGATAAGAGAACATTCACTGTTCTCACTATCCTGTCAGACCAAAGTCTATGTTCCATGATAAAAATAAAGGGTTTTTTGTTGTTTTTTTTTCTTTTCTTGTGAGTTGGGACAAACAGAGAAGGTGCGACAACCAAATCCAGCTACAGGCAGAAAACGAACTGATTTATTAAACATTGCTAGACAATCAAGTCAGATTAATCAACATCAGTAACCAGAAAAAAAAAAAAAAAAAAGCAAAAGCTTTTTTTCCCCTATTACAAGGAACATTCTATATGCAATTCTATTTCAGTTTAAATTCTAAGCAAAACTAAATGCAAAATATGCATTTAAGCATCCATGAGTAAATGTTAGGAAAAACCAAAGCTTTATAGTTCCACTCAAAAAGTTAATTTAGACACATAAACAATTTACTGACAGACATTTGGCACTTCAGGCTGTGAACAAGATTAAGATGAGCATGAGGTTGCCAATGTCAAATTATCTGAAGATGAAAACTCACATTTCTAGCCATTTTGGAACCAAGCACAGGATTTAATTGCTGAATGCAATAATTCTTTATATTTTAATCAGGGGGAGGGGGAGAGCAGAAAAAAGAGGATCTTAAAGAAGAAAAGCAGATGGGTTTCTGTAGAACTGCAGAATTGTAAAAATTCATATAATATAGCTCAGGATTTCAACAGCAGCACTGGGTAAATACAGAAGAACTTAAATGAAACTCAGCAAAGTTGTGCAAAAATGCCCATGTACCCGAAGCCCTTAAACCAACGTCACAACACAGCTCAGTTTATTGGTGCCATCTTTCTCCTCCACCATGGATGCAGACACTGAATAACTGCTGTTATATCTCTCACTCTTTTAACTCATCATGAAGCAATGAGTTCTCTGCTGGACGCGAAGCCCAGTGGGACCAAATGGCAATGGCTCATCTACAGTTTGGTGTTCACTGAGCTGCAATCCACAGCCTGGATGATCTGGTGGTGAAAGGCATACTGAGAGTGGTAAGCAAGCCAGCAGTGTTTGAACCCATACTGCACAGAGGTAGCAGACTGCACAAGTTTTGCCCCTTGATTACTTTTTTTTGGCATGGCATGTTGGGCAGAATTTCAGGAACACCTCACAGTGCCCTTCATTTGTATGGACAGGACAGTTTTTTCCCATCATTTTGGCAAGAAACAGATGCCTAGAGAAGACAAGGTAAGTGCCTGTATTTTGTGAACCTGGTAGGAACCTCCCCAAGAAAGGCAATCTTAAAAGTTTCTGATTCAATTGAGATTCTTATGGTCTACAAAACAGCATGGGTAAGCATTCGGTCCTACTACTTCTCGATGCTACACATTCCTAAAAAATCACAGGCAGAAAGTATCATTTAGTTTAGTGCTCTGAAACGCTTTTCAGAGACCTTATCCTTATATTGACACCATTTTGAAGAAGGAAGTTCAGTGAAAAGACGAATGGGACATCTGTCCACATCTCAGAAACATCACGTTTCCTCTCTCTCCATCTGCCTTCAAGCTCAGGCAGGGCACAGGCAATGTGGCGCCTTCCTGACTAATGCTCAAGCTGTCAGGCAGTGACCAGACTGCCTCACTGACCTGCTCTTTCTCTCTGAGCACTGGAATGATATGGCTTCCTCCTGCTTTAAAAAGTTCTAGAAACCAGTATGGAATATCACCACTTACAGGGTCTTATTTAAATATCAGAGAGCCTTTGGCATCCTCCTCTTTGCCATGGAGGTTGCAATGGAAAAAGAGATGAATGACATAACTATGAGAATAATAGCTGCAAATATTTTATTTCCACAAGAGTGTCAAGACCTCTCTACCTCACATACTTCATGGTGAGGCTTCCAGAAGGAGATACAGAATGCTCACAATGACATTTGCACAAGTGAAAACTGCTGAAATTATAGTCTAAATGAGGTGGTGCTGGCAGATTGCTTGGGCAAGTTTTTTGATTTCATCAACTGTGAAAATCTGATACGGACATACCTGTCCTCTTTCTCAAGAAAGAGGAGCAACAACTCAATTTGCTTTGAAACCAAGGACAAAGTTCGAGACTAATTTATTGTTGTAAAGATCTTATTTGTCAGCCCAAACACAGCAATCACTCTGCCCTGCATGCCTTACATTATTTTTAGGAACCACCAGTTGCAAAACCGCACCTGTCCATGCATAAATGAAAATCAATCTGAAATTTGAAGTCCGGCAGGATAGTTCTTGCAAGGCTTTAATAGCCACAAGGAGGGTGCTACAGCAATTCTGAGAAAACAGCAGTTTCCTATTCCCTTTTGTGACTGAGTAAAGGCACAGACACTACACCTGGTGGGAGTCCAGCTACATGGGACTCTGTTGCATAGAATTTTTTAGTATTTCTGGTTGACTGGCCTACTTCAGGTAAAAGCTTCTCAAGGATGTCAACTAAATTTTAATACTGGAACTTTTAAAGTATGCAACCTCATGCCAAAAGGGGATCATTTTCCAGAAATTTCTAAAAATATAGTACTTTATAACCCAAGTTTAGCAGAGTTTAGCCTGCTGAACTGACAGTTTCCCTCTGGAAGTATTTGCCAGAAGCAATTTGTCTGTTGATCATAAAAGGGTATGAAAAGTACATGAATGTTCCCTTTTCCTCCCTATTCTTAAAGACAGTGTAAACTATTTGCACATATACTGTCTTATACATGGTGAATTTTAAAATATTAAATATTAGGAACTGCAGGAAATCCCAGCATAGCTCTGGAGCAGCAAGAAAGCAGGAGAAAATTACTTTATATTTGCTTTTCAGTCATGATTTCCTCCTTTAAAAAAAGAGGAAAAAATTATTCCAATCTAAACCATCTATATACACTTAACATAAATAATTCTGAAATTCTATAAATCTATTTGAAATTATATAATTTATTATAGTCAAGAATTTGCCTACTGAATTCCAGCAACTCTAAATAACATTTTCTGGTTCACTTTTGAAATCCAGGTGTTACAACTGTCAGAAGCAAGTTGAACCATTTTCTTTTTCAACACATAGCAGAAGGCTCCATCATTTAATCATTCCAAGTGCTTACGATCAAAAAAGTAAGCCAAGTTGTAAGGTCTGCATTAATATAAACACTTCAATGACATCTCATACCCCATGGCATAGTGAGAACTCAATTTTACATTAATAAACCCTAACACCAAACTGTTAGAAACTCAAAAGACACCAGGTATTACAACTTACATAAATTACAGCTGAGATCAAATGGCCCGTACAAGCAATTGTACAGTGATAAAGCCTAAGTAGATGATATTTAAACAGATATTTGATTTACTGCAGAATTTTATATCATGCTAGAATTCAAATGACAATTTACAAGTCCAGAGGAAAGAAATCCCTGTCCCATGCAAACTACTGTTTTCAGCGCTGTTTCAGAAGAGCTTAATGTAACTTTAAGGAAGAAATTCTTCCCTGTGATAGTCTCAGGACACAGTCTTAGAAGCCAAACTATAAAAGCTGACATTTAAAAAGAGAATGAATAAGCTACTGAGGATCTGTTTCTCAGGTTCTTTAGAGATGCGCAAATTGTGAAGACTATGGAACAGACAGCACCATCTCTTAGTGGCAGCAACACCACTAGTTAATATTAATCTGTTCTCCATTGGAAAAAAAATTGCATTTGAGATGCCTTTCACAACAGTACTCCTGGCCAGTTTTTCCCTGATTCCTCAAAGCAGTCCTGCTTTTCCTAGCTACAAAAATTTGCAGAAGAAAAAGAATGTATGAAATAAAATAAAAGCTGAATTTGTAGAGGAGGAATAGTACAGATGCACATTCTTGAACCGAACTTCAACACCCGAACAGGTTACGAATGACTCCCCTGAGACCAGACAACCCTCTCATTCCCCAGCAGTGAGCAACTATAGATAATTCCGAGTGAAAAAAAATGATCCATCAAGGAAAAGATTTATCAAGGAAAAAAAAATCGCAGGCTTCCAATGTGATCCAGGAAAACCTCTCAGCCAATAGTTGCAGCAGCAGTAATTGTTCTAAATCTATCAATAAAGCTAAGCTGCTCCTTCATTGACTGCAAACACCAATTTCTTTCATGGAGGATTATAAGTTGATGTTCATGGTCTCTCTACCGCCATTAGGGTGATAAACAGTTTAAACTACATCAGGATCTGACATGTAGATCAATTCTGGGTCCATAAAGAATCTACACAAGAGGTTCCCGGACAGGGATTTACTGCCCCCAGTTTTTATTCTCTCTTGCTGCTAAAATTACTTCTGTCAAGTACTTACAAGAGTAAGAAAAAAATGTAAAAAAAATTAATTTTTCATGTGCTGCTGGAACAGACTTTTTAAATTTCAGAGTTTTTAAGGCAAATATGTTACTGCATTTAGAATTATGCTGAACAGCATGTGGTATTTAGCTAAATAGTGAGCCAGCCGCATGATCCGCTCACTATCAAGCAGACAGCAATTTGAAACACTGAACTAAGCTGTCTAGATTTTCTCTGAGGGCAGTCACAGGCTTCATGTTACCAGTGCCAAATTATATTAGACATTTAATTTTAAACCTCAGGTACTTAAATGTAAAACCTTACAACAGTAATAGTCATAAAGCAGTGGGGCATTCCATTTCAGAGAATGGATTTTTCTATTTTTCCCCTTTAATTTAACCAGCACCTCCTGTTTTGTGGCTCTGCCCACTACAAAGTAATTTATCTAATTAGGAGATGTTCACAGCTGCTTGAAAGACAGAACCCCCAGGAAACCAAAGGTCTGGTTCGGAAGACTTTGAAAAGTTCTCCGGAGCCACACAAAGTATTAATTTAATGTGAAAAAAAGGTGCAGAGAAAAATTGAATCCCAATATGTTATTTTGTCTACAATAAAACCATGTGACAATAAGCAGGCATATTCTCCAGTACATTGGCATTTGAATTCCAAAAGATGCTTAGCTTCTCGCTGTACCTGCTGCTTTCACAGTATTATCTTTTTATGACTAAAATTCAAAAATCTTTTAATAGAGAAAAAAACCCTGAAATTAGAAAGGGTTTTTCATGCGTCAACTTGCCAACATAAAGGACACATCTATGAGCTTACCGAAAGATGATACACTGATAGCAATGAATTATTCTTGAGGTTTTGCAGCAGTTTTTATCGCAATACTTCTGTTTCTGCTGACCCTTAGTTGCCTAAAACTCACTGTTAGTCCAATTTTTCCTCCATACTTATAAAAACCCCAACTTTTCCTTTTTTTTTTTTAAATTGGAACCTCTGCAAGAAATTATTCAAGTCAGGCTTATTCAGAAGTACCCACCGGTCATCTGCATTTTTTGAATAAATATTTCACAGATAATTCTAGCTGTCATCTCTTATAATCCATAAGTAATCACATATGAATGTCAAGTCAGAAAAAGGTACTGCACATACTTGGGAGTACACAGCTCGTGTAGGAGAAAAGGTTCCTTTCACCAGGAATTTAAAACTAGCTGAAGTGCAGCATTGGGAGCAAAAGACAAGTCCAACAAATATCTCAAAAACAGAAACAGCATCATGAAGTAAAGGGGAAGGGAAAAAGGTAGGAATATAGGTTACATTTCTACTTCTCAACATATTAATTATGTGCCACTTTTAGGAACTGACTGAATTCTGCACTTTGAAGATTTTCCTCTACTGCAGCCTCAGTTGTCACATCAGGCACTAAGGAGCACAGGGATGGCATCTGCTTACCTGTCTGTAGGTATGTCAAGGTGTAAAGAGACTATATCTTGTCTTTCACTTGCCTGCCTTCTAGTGCAAACATACAATATTCTCCAACTTCTATTTGAAAAGCTACAGTATAAAAGAAGGGCGCAAAAAGCTGAAACTTTGGTATAACCTTTTAAAAGGAAAGGAGAATTAGGGTGGATTAAAATGACAAAGCAGCTTGGGAAAAAGAGAGAGAAATACATGGCCTTAACTGTGAAACTGGTTCAGTCTAAAGAAATCCATGTAGGACAATGCTGATTGCCCTAGAAGACTTCCAAAGAAGTGGGTGAGTTGGGTGGACACAGAAGAGAACAGCGCTGAAGCAATTTATCATGCTGCTTAGCAGGATATGTCACCAAGGTGAAATAAAGGATACTTGCTTTAGAAAATTCTTGGTCAAAATCTGTACCATTTTGATGCAAATACCACGCAGCTGAAGATGCTGCCCACAAGTTTAGAACTCCAGAAAAGCATGTGCTTCAGCAACTATGGGCTTGAGAGCTAATGCCACTCAGAGCCAAGGTGACCATAATTTGAAACCCTCTGTTCTCATAAGATGGCACTGTCAAAGCTGCTTAAAAACCCAGAGGCTGCACTCAGATTCAAACCTTATACAGATACACACATATATATATTCTACACACATATACACATGGGATGGGAAATAGCTTTGATACTCCTCTAATTCCCACTATTTTAGTGCTAGCCATCAGAAACAGCTTTTTCTCCCCCTTTTCCTGTCCTATTTTTTTCCCCCCCATTATCCATATTCTCAGTTTCTTCTCAGTTCTTTCTTATCTCACACACTCATCTCCTTTTCTTCTCTGTTTGATGAACTTCCCATGGCTTCTCCAACTGCCTCTAAAATCCCATGCTCCTGGACACGTGTGTTTCACTGGTATGACCCATCTCTGCACACACCGCAGCAAAAACACCCAAGTCCCAGTGCACCCGCCATGGCTGCTCCAAGGATGCTCTGACTTGCATGGGCAGCAGGTCAGCTATAGGTGAACAGCACTGTATCTCTGTCCTTGCCCGGCACTCTGTGGAGGCCCCAGGCACCATTTTGTTACCAAATACCACGCATACCCTTTAAAAACAACAATCCCTGTGTCACTGTTACAATCTAATCATTGCAAAACACCATCTGGAATAGTGTTTGCTCCTTTTAATACTGTTAAATACTCCACAGAGAAAACACCACGACTATGCCAGTAGTGTGCATACATTAAAGCAAGAGCACAGCCGAGAGAGGACATGCTGATGAAAAGATCTGGAAGATAATTTACTGCTAATACCCACCATACAGAGTAAGGAAATAAGAGTATCAAGTGAACAACCTACATTAGATACCTGAAATTAAATTTAAACAATATTATAATTACATTAACTCTTCCTGCTGAAAAAGTATTGTATTGATCTCTTCTCCTTTATCTCATGTCTCATTTTCTCTCAGATGCTAGAAGTTTGGCTTCCAACAGAGCATCTGGGTGAACATTAGGTTATATTTTTTTTTCTTTTTCAGAAAAGCAAACTGCCAAATTCCCCCTTCACCCCAAAGCAGATAGCCCCCCCAGCTCCAGGTTTCTTACCACTGCTAATGCCAGAGTTTGCAATGACTGTTGCCTCACTCCACTGATCTGCACTGGAGACCGAGTAAGAGCGCTGATGCATACCATCCGGACGACTGTTGAAGGAGACTAGACTGATCCCACTTGCCATCTGAGACACAGATGTGCTAGTAGTCACGTTCCCTAGACATAAATGGAAAATAAATTGTGTCAATAGAGAAGACAAAATTGATTTGCATGAAGATGGATGGGTGCATCTTAACAGAGCAGAAAAAGAGATTACTTAACCAATGCAAAAACCAACGCAGCCCTCCCTGAAACTCTGAAGACAATGATCCTGTGACCAGCTTGGGGCACCTCAGATTTCAGCAGCCCACTCGAATCCAGCTAGGAACTTGACAAAAGAGCCTAAATTTTCAAGATTTCACCTCATTCTATTATTTTGTCTTCTGGAAAACAGTCTTCCACAACCCTGCTACTAGTCACATTCCATATAGATTCTCCACTTTTTACACATACAGCATGAAAGACAGACTGTGAACAGAAAATAAATTTCTTCCTGAAAACCACTGTCTACGGAAGTAACCGAGATGAGACAACTCAAAGATTGTAAGACAATCTACCTCTAAATAATATTTCACATAAGTATGTTCCCCAAGTGAAGCCAAGAACACAGTGATGGGAACCAAATAACTACTAGGCATTGCAAGACCAAGCACTCATTTAGATTTTTAATCTTAAACCAATATCTTGACACAAAGCACACACTAGAGGCTTGTTCCACTGACTGCAAATATAATTCCTGTGTCTCGTCCCACAGCAATAAACCCATCACAACTCTAACTGAAGGTCTATGACACAAAAGGTGAGATACATAGAATAGCCTTTACCCAGTAAACACTAGAAACAGTTTTGTATTTTCACGATCACTGAGGTCTAGGACAATAAAATGCTGGGAGGTGTGTGCAAGGGGGAGCAACGGAGAAAGGTTTCTCACCATAAAACAGGAGAAGTGTGATCTGGTTGAATGAATTTTAGAGTCGAAACAATTAAAACCTTTCCACAAACTCAGGTTTCTGATGCTCTTACACACAACTTGATATAGACCAAAGTCTGCTCTACAGTTTTGGTTTCTGAGCACATTTTACTCCATTCCTAGCACAGGACTTGCATACTATAAAGATACAAAGATGGTACAATGCCAGTTTCATTCCTTGTGGCAGGTTCTCAAAAGGTACCCCACAGGTCTTCTATGGATTTAAGAATACTCTTTAAAAACACATGTAAAGGGAAAGAAACAGACACAATTTTGTAAAATGCATTTCCATTGCACCTTCTACTGATGAGTTCAGAAAAATTAATGAATTAATTTTCAATGCTCCTGTGAGGTTGTTAATTATCTGCTATCATTTCCCCCATTTTTCAGAGGTTAAATGACCCAGGGCCACAAAGGAAGATTGTGGCAGACTTGAAAATAAAACCCAGATCTCCTGACTCCCAGTTCTATCATTATGTCTTTTCCCAGAGCAGCCTTTGGGAAGACAGCGGAGCTTAGTGAACTACTTTGTGTTTATTAGGGTTGGCATAATTGTCCCTTTCTCTCCTCCCCTTTCCCAAGACTAAATCTCATCTTTAGTCCTTACCACAGATACATCACTACAGTATCTGTCCACCTGAGTCTTGAATGTACTTACTCAGTCTCAAGAATTTCTGCATGGCAATTTCTACTTAGTAGACATGAAACACATACAGAAAACTACTTTGCTCAATTTATGCAAAGTCTAAGGTGGATTTTGGAACTGTGTTGGGACCTCCCAAGGCAGTGCTTTAGCTACTGGCACATAATTCCTCTCAAATCACCTTCTCTGGGCAACCCTTTTGTCCAAAAGGATTCCATATTCAGAGCATCATCTGCCAAACAGTTGAAAAAATTTATGCCTCCAACAAATGATCCTCTTCAAGACACTGTGTGCTTGACCCCATCAACTGCGAGGAATTTGCTAATGCTGGCATTTTAGCACCTACTAAAGACATCTTCCAAAGAAATGTTCAGCAAAGAGATCAGGCCCAGAGAAATGAAACTACAAAGCAGAGGATCAAATTATAGCTCAGTATCTTAAAGTCACAACAGAAAATGGAAACACTATCTTATAGCACACATATTTTGGGGTCTCTTAAAAGAAATACGTCCTTCCAAGTGAACTTCTGTGATGGCGCTGATGCTCACTTTGAAATAACCTTGTCCTCCAGTTTTCACAATCCAGACAAACTATGAACATTCATAAATTATTTTGATGACACACAAAAAAAATTACAGGGAGTGACTGACATGAATGACAGAGCTTGAGACCAAATGGACTCTAGAAACTTCAGATTTAGGCCAATATAAACACCACATTGTTCAACCAGGGGAAGTCCTAAGCTGTGCTCCTGGGGCAGAACAACCTGGTGTAGCAGCAGAAGCTAGGGACCAGTTGGTTGAGTAGCAACACTGCTGTGAAGGACTAAAGAGTCAACAACAGATGCCACAATGTGTGTTAACACTGTACTCAACCCAAATCAAAACCTGGGCACACCATGATGGGCATCTGAAACACTGTACTCTGTTCTGGGTCACCCACTTCAAAAGGGTTGTTGGGAAACAGGGAAAAACTGCCAAGACAGTCAGAAGTCTTTGTTTTTGCTGTAGTACCTTTTTGGGCATCTTTAGATTATTACTGGTAAATGGCTTTGGAAACAACTTATTTTTTCACAAGCAGCTACCCTGCCAGACTCAACAGCAATGCCACAAAAGCACACTTCTAACCTGTAGCCATCTTTCACACTGCACCTAGTAAAATGGGAAGCTACATGTGATGAATTCCTGCAAGAGCATCTCTGTAACAAAGATCATGAAGGAGAAATCTGGTATGTGAAAGCTGAGATGGAGCGTTTTGCTAGGTATGATGGGTAAATCGAAACAATTACTGGACATCTTTGCCAGGATGACACATCCCCACTACTCTGTGCTGGGTGGCTGAGTTGCAGAGAGCAGCAATATTTGTAAGTTGACACCTTCTGCCTAGTTCACAAATCTCTGAACAGAAGCATCCCATCACTTTCTAACAATGACACAAACCCAAAACCTTAAAAAGATAGTATCAGGACTTTTCTATCATCATGTCAGCACCAAAAGCTTTACTTCAACCTTACTGCCATCTTATGAAACTCCACACCCCATGTTATGACATTAACCTGTTGAGGAAGTGACTTACTCTGCAAACTAAATCAGAATTTTTCTTTCACTTAACATTTCTGAAAGACTGCAGCAAGAAATAGGTACAACGTCCCATCATGTAATATTTTGTTGATCCATGATGAAACCCAACTCAGCTCCACCTCTTCTACTGCCATATTCTGATACCCATGCTACCTGCAACGCTTGTGATAATATTTATTCAAGGTTAAATTCCAGTTTGTTCATGTGCTGTAAGATTCTCATGATATATCAGATCATGCAAGCCAGAATCCATGGGTAGATAAACAGAAGGGCTGGACTACAGAAAACAGACCGTGCCTTTTCCTGCCCCCCCTCCTGAATGTGTTCAGCCCTAGCACAAACTTGTTACTTACAACCTTATTTAAAAATCATTATTTCCCAATCCATTGCTAATTTTTCTACTTCTCAGTCTATTTGCAGCACGTCCAGGGCATGTACTCTACCACCTCAGTAGGCACTAATGCTGTCACACCAAAACAAGGACTACTGGAAGTCAGTTGCTGTTCTCACATGCTTTCCATGCTGCACAAAGCTTCTACAAAACATTCCTATGCTTTCTTCCCATCTATAACAGGCAAACCCCAAACCACACCTCCACAAAGCAATTGTCCTTTCTTTTTGCTCAAGGATAAAGCTTCAACAGCAGAAATCATTTCAGTCTTTTAGCAGACAAGTGAGAGAGACTTAAAAAGAGGAGGCCAGCAATACTCATTGATAAGTGAACCCTGTACACTGGGTTAGGCACACGAAGCCTTTACAAGCAACGCCTTGATGCATTCTCCATCTGTTGTCTCCCCCATCTGTACACATACACACGCACATATTATCTACCTACACGCAGACTGATAGATACATATCTCGACATTAACGTGAAATCCATGGTCAGTTACCTGGCCCATTCTGGAGTTGTGAAAGAGTGCCTCTTCAAATACATCATATATGCATCAGCTGGTTGCTTAAGTTGATTAGCAGGGGGCAGTTAAATTACTATGCTAATCCATGTATTCTCAGCACTGTTTCCTTGATATGGATATGTGTATATGCTTACTGGGAAGCCTTGATTAGTTCAAGCTTCAATGTGTCAAAGGCTCCAGATTCTTTCCAAAGAATAATTTTAGCTGTACTCACATCCCTAAAGTGTGGGAGCTGATTTGAAAAGGTACTTACCTCTACCATATGCTATTTTTCTTTAAACAATTTGCATTTCAAAGTGAATATGGCATTTATATTTGAATGAATATCAGTATGTTGCCAGAACTGGTCTCAAATGAGCAAAAAAAGATGCTGGTCTCCTATTGAACAAAAATGTTTTCATCTACCAAAGGAGCATCAAAGGAAGAGTTCCTCTTTCTAGCTCTAGACAGCTTTATTAAAACTATCTTTTCTGATATTATAAAATACCCCGTTATGATCACGCTTACAAAACGTTCAAACAATTAAGCTCTACAAAAACCATCCAAATTATAATTCAAGGTAATTTCCAGGTTTGGTCAATGCTCAGCAGAAGAGCCTCTAAGAACAGTGAGTGTGCTCACACAAAATCCCATTTATATATCCATCTATTTAGTATAAACAGCTGCAAACAGCAAAGAACAAGTAAAGACAAGAGATTCAGCACAAGAATAATTAAGCAGAGGAGTGCGTGCCTGTGTACATATTAAGAGGCTGACAGAATCACAGATACTGGGGCAGAACATGCCTCCATTTCCTTTCCGCTTTGGCTCTTCATACATTGTTGTTTCAGATTTACAAAACAACAGACCATACCTGCAGTATCAGATCACAATACTCAGAAACATTATGAAAATAACAAAGATTTATACAAACATGCAACAACACAATATGCTAAGTGTGCATCTAGTCAGTAAAAACGGAAAGTTAAAGACTCTGTGTATTATAAAAATGTCAATAAAATACACAATAAAGTTTAACATATATGTTTTCTTACATATATGCAGTAACCCATTAAACGAAAAAAGAAACCATTCAGGATTTTTGTTATGTTGCTCTTGTAGCAGAACAGTTTGGCAGACAACATTTTAGCAATTCCTCTTTTGCTATCTTTAAACTTAACCACAATAATACAGTGAATCATCATTGGGCAGCACAGGCTAATTTAACAGACACATCACTTTAAGTTAAGCCTTCACCAACGATGCCACCCACTAATTATAAATGCAGAATGAATATAACTCACAACTATATACTAAAAAGCAACATACAAGTGACTTAAATACATGGAGGTGGTCTCCATTTCCTCCTGCAGACACATTTGTGATCTCTTCCAAACAAATCACTTAGTTACAAGCAGGTACATTCAGGAGTGCAACTAATACACGCTTGAATTTATGAGATGAGCAGACATTGCAAGAGTCATGAAGCAGAACTATATTTTTCCATGAAGCAGCAGTGTATGAGACCCGCAGAAAGCAGCTGCACAGAAGCACACAAAGGCTGAACCAGATGAACTACAGCCCTACTGTTATGCTTTCACTGTGGCCATGTTTTATTTGTGTTACGCTCTTCCTGTTAAAGATGAGTTTCTCTTCCAAAAAAAGAAATAAACCTCTTAAGGCCAGAGGGCTGCGCTCACCAGCTGTTAGAACTAATGAAAAATACATTAGAGTTGTGGGTCAGGAAATCCTGACTCTTGATATCAGAGGGTTAATTGTTTCAAATCATGTTGGGTCAATTTATGTTGCAGGAATACTGCCTATTCTTGAAATGTCCTCTAAATTCAGTAAAAGGCACTGTCAAGTACATTAGATTGTCTGTTGGTTGCCCGTTCAAAATCCATACCCAACACTGTTCCCTGAAGTTTCTTGAGGCATTAGGTGCAAAAGGAAAGTGAAATAAGCCACTTTGCTAGCTGCAAAAAGATGAAAAGCATTCCCTTCCCCTTTCCTCAATTCTGCATTACGTTAATGAATTAATTCCCAGAGTTGTGCAGAAATCTTTTCAGTGGACGAACCTTTCCTAAGAAGCAGCTGACCATCCAAGCTGTGCCGCTTTCTGTCTTCTGCTTTGTCTATCAATATGAATGTCCAAACAGGACAAATCCTGCTCTAGCTGAGGAAGATTTAGGGATGGCTCTTCTGGGTTCCATCAGTTTGCTGACTCAAATCCCAGCACCCATCTTTTAAAGATGGACCCTCCTTCCCTCGCCAACTCTGGACATCATGCCCTGCACTGAAATCTAGGAAAACTGCTACTTGCAGCTCCTTGCCTCTCCAACTGAGTAGAGTAAGTCTGTATTGGAAAGGAAGGTACTGCCCAGGTGTCAGAGTACTGTCTGGCCATGTTCTCAGGAAGATCAACAGTGGGACCAGGACCAGGCAGCTCCAACTTCCATAACCAGGTTCTTGAGTGGGGTTATTCATGGAGGAAAATTCACTACAGTGTTGATATGGATTCTGTTTTGCTGGCAGTTGTGCAAACAGCACATCATTTCTGCCTTGGTTTTATCGGGGACCTAAAATAACTTGAGGTTACTTGTACATGGAATGAGAAAGAGCGAGACAACAGTACCTTTCCAAAACATTATTAGTTCCAGTATTGAAACTGTCCTTCAATAAACTGACAATCATTTTCAATACTGTAGCAGACAACTTGCTTGTGGGTTTTACTTATTTTTAAGATTTTTTCAGAAGCATTTATTTACTGAACAAATTTCCTGAGGATAAGCAGCTATTAATAGAGGAAGACCTTCCATCTCGCAGCCTGGCAGGGCAGCCTCTGTGAACCAGGCTTGATTAGTAGTGTACAAACCGAGAAGGGTCACTACTAATGAACAAACAAGGCAATGCCAAGAAATACCCTGGCAGTGAAGGACATGGTGCTGGGAGTATAACGAAAAAAGCTATTATTCTCAGAGCATGCCAAAGCAACACAGCAAGTGTGGAGGAAAATTAAGTCATCAGAAGAGACATCTCTCCAAAAAGAAAGTTAAACCCAAGATCGTCACCAAGGGCTTCTGCCCAAGATCCCAGACTATTTATTCTGCTGGGATCAAAGTGCGCTTTGCTTTCCCAGCAGGCATATTACTATTTTTTTCAATAGTTTTAACAAATAACAGTAATAAATAAGGCATGCTTTGCTTTCTGGGCAAGTCCTGATTGAGGTTACCTGCTTGTTCAGGGACTGCTTCTTTAAGACCCAGAGGTGACCATTTCACACCAGGAAATGCTCTGCTTTTCATGCCTGTCATTTGGTTGCAAATCCTGTTAACAATTGTGAAATTAACTCTGCAAAAAATAACAGTGCAAAATCAAGTAATTCTGAGGTATTATGCTGTTCACATGTGAAGCATGTGTAAGGGCCTGAGGCAAAAGATGTAAAATGTTTCCTAGTCCCTTTGACTGTCTGTGGAAGTTATTAATAATGAAACTGGAGAAGGGATGGGAGTGTGGGGTGTCTTACCTGCATGCTGCATCTACATTGAAAGCTGGTAAGATTAACTTAACTAACTTTAGGAGCTTTCCATAAACCTAGAAACCTCCCCAAACCCTGCGAGCTGCAACCAAAGCCTCTTCCGGATGGGGAGGGACGACTGCTGGTATTCAAATATCCTCCAGACTTAAGAAAACGAAACAAAGAAACTTTATTTTTGAAAAAGAGACAATAGATACGAATGTGAGATTACTCTTTTTTTTTCTTTCTTTCTTTTTTTTTTTTTTTCTTTTTAATAGCTATTGCCACTGTAACAGCAGCTAAGTGAATGCATGTCTGCAGTGTGAGCAGTTTTGATAAACAGCCTCTGCGGGCCACACAACGGGGATAATGTATCCTTAAGTACTGCCAATGAGCTGCCATTCTGCACAGCCAATTACTTCTGTGCGTCTGTCACTCAAAGGAAAAATGACTGAGCCCATTAGATCAAACCTTTGTCACTGTTCCTAATGCACTCTTAGGCCTCATTAATCTGAGGGAGCAGCAACACAGCCGCCGGTGCCTCATTGCCTCCCCCACAACAGGCCCACGTGAATCTTCTCATCTCTCCCCCAAGTGCACCACGTTAATCAAGCTCTCCTTATTACCCTGGTCCCTGTCACGGCGGAGAGCGCTCTCTCTCTTAAATGCTCTCATTATGGTCCATCTTTAGAGCCGGCTGAGTGGGGGAAAAAAAAAAAAAAAAAAAAAAAAAGAAAAAAAAGAGCCAGAGAGAAAGAGAAGAGGAAAAAGCAAGTCCGATCACATTAATATTCATGACAATAATTAGTATTCTAGGTCACTGAATATTCATGCTATTAGTTTGGTTTTTTATGGGTTTGCTGGATGTCCTGATTGCTGGAGTGTGGAGGAAAACAGCATGGTTGGGACTTTAGATGTCAACGGCAGTTCAATACTCAAAACACATTTGTGAATTTTTTTTCCCTTTTGGTAAATCAGCTTCAACCCTCCTGATGGCTTTAATATTTTAAAATCACTGGGGGAAAAAGAATGAGCAATTCTGCAAAGGTCTTAACATCCAACCAGTTAGTATTATAACGTGTAACCGTCAAAAATCAGCAACATTGCATTGGGTGGACAAGACAGATCTGTGGTTTTATTCAGGATACGGCGCAATGGAGGCATGAAAATCAAGCACAGTGAAGCAGGCGCAGGCTGAGCACCACCGACTGCGTCTTGTCCAGCATCTCCAGTCATCCGCCTGAAGCTTCGTGACACATTGCTACCCTTTATCTACCCAATCTTCATTAGAGATGGGCACTATTTGACCACCTCAAGAAAGAATCCTAAGACAGGTCATTGTTTCCTTTTTTCTCTAAAGAGAATATCTAATAAAACTAATTATTTTTTTCTTAATACTTAACAAATGCAGTGTTTTTATCAAGCATTTATTTCATTAATACTAATATTTGCCCTGCTCTTTTTTTCCCCCAATATTAAGGCATATAGTGTACTAACAGTGGAAGTTTATTTCTCTCCTGGAAAGGGCAAATCCTAATTTAAAGGAACTGGAGAAGACGACCTTGAGGGATCCCACTCTAGTGGGATAAAAGGGAAATCTTTGATACACTTAAAATTGGGCTTTTTTTCCTTTGAAATGAGCAAACTGACAACTTCTCCTTTCGTTTGCTACAGCTGTATATCACTGAACTAACAGCAAACCCAACCAAATGGAAAATTGACTTGGGTGATTAATGACAAAAATAAGTCACAAACTTGCATTTGTGATCTGTGGCAAAACCGTAAAACTCACTCTCAAGTTGAAGCGTCGAAAACATTCATGTTAGGTCAAGTCATCTCACATACCACATTAGACTACAAAATTCGTAGCAAATAACTACCAACTACCAATCTCCGGCCTCGTGAAAACTCCACCAGATAGCATCTGGCACTGACAAGTCACATACTGCTCCAGTACACAACCTCAGACACCTACAAGTGAGGAGTTCAGAGAAGATTTAAGAATTTAGAACTCAGTTCTGCATTTATTTGCAAAGTCATCCAAGATCTACAGGCTTTGGAGCAATTGGCTACGCTAGCAACTCTTGGCTTGATACACATTTTTACTCATCATCAACCCAATCATAATACCTGAATCCTCACAGTAACCTCCAATTCAAAAAAGATCATTCAAAAAATACCGATGAATTCAGTATACTTTGGATCAAGACCTGAATACACATCACAACAGTGGAGTGATTCTACGCACGGTTTTCCATCATGCTTCCCTTCCTGCATCTGGCACGCCACACTTCAGGGGGTACTGGCTCTCAGTACTGGACTCAGCAGCTATTAATTCTGATGTGGAAAATGGCTATGCAACATGACAGGTAACTGTAGATGTAAAGTTAGGCTTAAAATGTAATAAAAAGTAATGCAATGGTTAAAGAATTACTAGACAGTTACTAGAATCTAAAGACACCATATCAGAAATCTCTCTTCGAAGGTACGCCAGTCTAATTGAAACACTAATTCTCTACCTTTTTAACAGAAAAATCTCAAAGGCAGTCCATTCCAACTCAGCCCAATTCCAAGCACTTCAGTGTAAGTTTGGTTAATGACCACTACATTGATTTGATAGATGATCACAATTAATAACACAAAGAAAACTCACATTTATAAAAATGTGAAGATGCCGTTCTTATAACATGTCTGAAATGTCACATAGAGTTAGCAGATAACAACCTTTAGCATACTTAACGATGGCTATGTAGCTAACACATTTTAGGATCCTTCACATACTGTACA
This sequence comes from Athene noctua, assembly GCF_965140245.1. Classification (NCBI taxonomy): domain Eukaryota; kingdom Metazoa; phylum Chordata; class Aves; order Strigiformes; family Strigidae; genus Athene; species Athene noctua. Next base: position 29,021,822 of record NC_134043.1, on the reverse strand, counting down.
GTCACTACTGCAAGTAAATTTAATAGTACCAAATTATTTAAATGAAGTGTTAATCAGGAAACAATTTATCTCTACACCATAAGCTATTTTTAGATGTGAACTTTCTACATCAGTAGCTCTTGCTGCAGCTCAGCCTTTGGGTTGTTTGTAGAGGAGAAGAAATAAATGACTCCTGGGAGAGATTTCAGGAATAAGTTCACCTTCAGGTCAACCAGCTCAAATCCAACCCAACTTGGGAGTAATTGAAACCCGGACCCGCTCCTGCTACAAAGCCAGCAAGAACTGAGTCAGCTTCTAAAAGGCACAGAGACTTGGCCAGTGGCCCTTATGACATTGTCACAATATGCTACCAACTGTTAGATAAAGTTGGAACTGAACAGGTCCACAAGTTACCCTTTTCTGAAGTACTTCAAACTAAGACGCAGCAACAGAATGACATTCACTGTCACGTAAATTTAATTTAAGTTAAACATCATTCAAAAACTCTAAGATACCACAAAGGTAACATAACTTTAGGTTAAAGGGAAGAAATTTCCATTTCCCCCAGCTTAAGAGATTCCTACCAATTTAGCATACAAGTACAAGCACCTTTCATAAAGTCACAGTTACAAATATGTTACTTAAAACCTATATATAACAAAATTAAAACGAACCCCGACCTCTCTCCATTGACTGGGAGAAGCAGTCACACAGAATCCCAGCTGTTACAGGATAAACCCCAAATTGCACCATTAAGAACCCAAGAAAGTCCAGAGACCACCTTTCCACTTTAAAGGTGTCAGGGCAAAATTTCTAGCAGAAAAGAGCCAAGCTCTTTCCAAGTTAGGTGTCTGGCTTTGCAACGGCAGAAACAGCTTTACCTTCTACTCATTTGTCTGTTTTCTGACAGAGTACAGAAAATACTCCTTTTTCCCCACTGCTGTTTCGCTTCCAGCTTGGTGACCGCCCTCCCATGACTATACACATCAAGAGAAAAGTATTTTTCCCAGCTCTTGTATCAGTGTGGAAACCCAGCAGGAAAGAGTCATCTTGAGTTTTTTTCTTCATGTGTGTCTTTGGTTTTTTTACATCTGTGAAATGGAAACTCTCAAGGACTGGAACTTGGCTTTTGCTGTTAAGATGATTATTTCCCAGAGATATTTGCTTCCAGATGTTTGGGATGTAAACACATTTACAGATCAGGATAGCTGTCACAGAGATGGTTATTATGTGTCTGTTTAACAGTCTTTAAAACCAGAAAAACAATCTTGTTCAGACAAGAAGTGCCACAAAGCACAACTGAATTCAGTGTGCTAGGAATGACATGCTTTTAAACTTTTCCTTCTGCATGAGACATCTAAGTCAATTAGATCTAACAGAAAAAAACCTTCACTTACTGCTTGGCCGTTATAAATCATATTACCAAATAACTGAGTATACCCTTCCTGAATTCACAAAAACATCACCCTGATTAGCCTAATTCCTTCTATTCTTCTCTCAGTGATGCTATGAGAAGCACCTTGGGAAAGATCTTCACCACACCATGTGAGAAAGAGACTGAATGTGTTTGATGCAAACAATCATTTAGCTCCAAGAAGGCTGTAGGGTGGGAAGGTGATGAGGATGACCTCAAGCTGCCCTATTGCCCCACAAACCGTGGTGGGGATTAGAAAAGTGGGATGAAGTTTTGAGCTGTCTTACGGACAGAGTGTTATGTCTTCTAGCAGCAGACACTGCATCACAGAGACCCAAGGTAGCAGTGATCATCCCTGCAGAACTCAAGTGGGAGCTAGGAGATAGAAGCTACCCCCAAAGTGCCTCGTGAGACGACTGCTCTTACTCCCTGACTCAAGCCATCCCAAAGCCTGCCCAAACGCCATCCCTGACACTATGTTGAAGGGTAACAATCTCTGAGACAGCTTCCCCACAGCACATATTTTACAACCTGCCAGTGACAGGCAAGAGGCTTTGCCTCCATATCAGAACAGCCTATGCCTTGGCATTCACACGAAATACAAGAAATTCCACCAGGAGACAGAGAAAACTATCTGTTGGGTACCCATAAAGGAATGAATTTAAAATATGCAAGTTATAGGTAATCAAAAAGACATGTAATATATATATTTATCAGCAAAGCTGGCACCGAAATCCGTACTTAAGGGGCAACTTCTGAACGATGTTTAATAATGAATCACTGATGTCTTCAAATGAAGACATTATTTAAGATAAGCACTATCTGTTTCAACTATAAAAATGCATTGACTTTTTTTGGTTTTGATGTTTGAAAGAAAGTTCAGACATTTCTAGGAACACAAGTTAGTGGAAAGTAGGCAATCTCAGCTGAGAAATGCTTTTAGTGGGCCTGGGCTATCACCATGTATAGGCAAAGACAATGAATTCTATTTCCAGGGGCAATCTTAAACGTGACATTTTAATTGAGCAGTGGTATTCTTTTAATATCTTAGCTTTTTCAGTAACCTGTACACAGCTGCATAACTGCAAAAGGAAGATCAGTCTGTTCCAGACCACGTCAAACAATTAAATGAAACATTGTCCTCGCTTCTTAACCATGGTGAATATTACTCCAGGTACCAAGTCTGCACTGGCAAAAGCACAGAAGAACAGAAAACACCACTGTTTTGGGGAAGAGGCAACATGCAAAGCAGTGAGAATGTATTTGCAGGCCTAAAAATAAAAAAAGCAAGTGTTGATTCTTTCTGTGTTTGGTCCAAATGTCCTTCCTACAGCAGATCTGTGTACAGAAACCTCCCAATGAAGAAACAGTAACAGACAGTTTCAGCCCTATGATTGATTTTAGAGCATCATGCCAGATGAAGACAACATTTTGCCAGCACTAACAACTGAAAAAAACCTCTGAGACAGCATCACAGACTGCAAAGGATAATTTGCAAATGTTTTTAGTTGCATGACAGATAACTGCAGAGATACCAAAGTCCTCCTGGCACTCCAGAAGCTGAGCACCGAGTACCTACAGGTCTCCTACTCAACAGAAGCTGTGACCCTCTGCATAAAACCCACTGTCAATGTATTTGACCACATGAAATATCAGACTAGCAAGCTGGGCACAGACTGTGACCATGTCTTTTTTACAATACTAATACTCCCCTAATACTTTAAAATCACTCTCTGCACTGCAGCTCTTCAGTCTTACCTGAACACAAGAGACCTGAGAGTGACATAGAGACTGATGCACAGCTGAGCTGCTGACAGCTCCAATCTGTCCTACTACTTTTTTTTTTTTCCATTTTTCTTTCTTTTTTTTTAAAAAAATTAATACTTTACTGATTAGAAGTTCCTTTCTTTGTTTGTTTTTAACCCAGTAACCAGTGCTTGGATCAGTCAGCTTTCTTTAAAAAGCTCCTCTGTCTTGCTCCTGTTGGTCATTCTGTCCAGTAATGCAATAAACAGACAGACATCAAATGTGGCCTTTCAGTAAGAAAGTTTCAGTGAGGGCAGCTTCTTCATAAACAGCACATTCTGTGAAGAAAAACCCTAAAGAAAAGATACCATGGCTGATAATGCACTGAATGTACCAACCTGAATTTCAGAAGCAACGGCTACAGGGAAGAATACTACAGGGGGTCTGAAACTACTCACTGTGTATGCAGCTGAACTAATGAAATACAAACATCTCTGTAAGGTTCTATCTTCACTGAACCTCCTCTCACACCAAAACCTTAGCCATCCCCCTTCTATATCCTCCAACACCCAACATGGGCATGAGACAGCAGGTAGCTAAGTATGAACAGGCTGGCTGGCTGCCATGTAGAGCATAAAGCTGTTCAGTCCAGCCTGTCTTCACCTGCTCCCCCAGCAAGTTATAAAGATGCTTCAAAACTGTTATGCTTCCAGCCAGCTATAGGGGTAATATAATTAAAACATCAGCCCTTGCTCTATCTATGGGAAGAGAGCCATGCAAGGATAAGCAGGTCAAGAACTTCTTTAAAATTAAAGAAGGATCAGTGTAGTGTCCCAGCTGTGCAAGAGGGGAAATGAAGGTATTCACGTGGGTAATGATAGAGAAATCAGGTTCAACTTCCCTTGGATACAACTCTTTCATTCATTAGGAGGGCATTAATTATTTTAAGGCTTAACCACAGTAGATCTCTTGAGCTGTGATACCCAGATATCAACAACAGAGAAGTCTTTCGGTATTTCTAAGCAGTATGATAAAGAAGCCAAGAGAAAGGATAGAAGCTCCATCTATTCCCACCATGTTATCTGAAAATGGCTATCTAAAGGCAGAGCTGTTTTCCAGCATTTGCACTTTCTAGCATAATTAACTTTTCTCTTTTAAAGCAACTGCTGTACAATAAAACCTCAGGCTAGCCAGGATACATACACAGTGGTTACCACCACTGCCACAAAGCACTGTCTGTTGTACAGTTTCATGTGAAGAAAGCATTGCATGTGCAGAGGGTCCTGAAACAATGAAATGTGCAATATTCATTTAAGTCATGTACTGGCCATTCCACTCTGACCTGGCAATCTAAGCATATGCCAAAACATGTAAATTCCACACTATGAACTTTATATTATTATGTATCTCTGAATATGTTTTCAGAAATGTACTTCCCTGGAGCAATCAAGAAATTTCTGCCTGTGTTCAAGTGTCTAAAAAGAAGAAATCTCTAATTTAAATGTCTTACCACTGGTTTATTGAGTCTGTCTATCACTCTTCTTCCCTAAATTATGGAATATGTTGAAAAACAAAAAGAGTCCCCACATCCAGTCATCTAAGTTTAATAGCAAAATGGAAAAAGAAACCAACCATGAATAATTTTCTCCTGTGAACTCTTCTAGTGACAATGCCAGCTCCGTGCCTCTCGAGGGGTAGGTTACAACTTGAAAAAGAGTCTGATGAAATCATGGCTTCAGACATTTCAGGTCTCAGGCCAAAGTAACATAACATGCCACACAAGATCTCCAGGGATGTCTGATCAGCAGCACCACTGTAAAACCACAAGGCTTTTTTTTTTTTTTTCCCTTTCTTCTTTTAAACATTTATCTCAACGAGCAGCATCCGCAGTTGTAAGGAAAATCCTTCTCCCCTTTTCCCTAATACAGGGGAACACGCATCGCAAAACCAGGGAATTGCATCTTGGCTTGAAGCATAAGACGACTATTACTGTCCAAGAGAAGACTCTTGAATAGCAGGGTAGCTGAGCTCCTTCCTGCGGTTGCTCATCCTACCTACATAGTGTGTATTGCACAGGGACAAAAGCCTGTTTGAATGGTTTTGTTGGCACATGCTGGAGGTGTCTACACTAAATATAAATGCAAAAGGCACTTGGCACTTTATGGAGGTCATCCAAAACATGCTGACAAAACTTCCATACCAACACTATACCATTATGAGTTTTGTATAAGCTGTGAATTTTACAAAATAAATTGTCTTAAATGTTTTTCCTTAATGCAATTTTTTAAATCCACTTAGCTGTATGGACAAGTACTTCAGTGAACAATAAACTCCTTCGTTTAGAACTCACAACGAGCTATAAACTATTTCCATAAATGAGCTAAAACAGCTTTCTACAGAAGAATCTTGCTGTTGGAAAGTCCAAAATTATTCATCCTTCTAAACATGGAAATAAGTGCTGTGGATCCCACCAGGAAGCCACAAAAAGCCCTTGAAAGGGCTTCAAATGATACATCTCCTGTTTTTTCCTAAGTATTAGACCTAATATATCATTTGTAAGGTAGCACATATTTAATTTCTGTGAAATTATGTAGAGTTTTGGCAAGTATAAGGTAACAAATACAAAAAAGATGGATGTTGAAAGTTACTCAGAAACTTCGAATCTCTCGTGGAGGACAGATAAGCAGCCAGGGCTTAAAAAGTTACATATCAGTGGTTATTTGCATTTGTAAATTATTAATATGTATCACCTCCATCCCAGTAGTACATGACAATTGCCTACTAGAAATGCAGTCTTTCCCTTTTTTTTCCCCAGCATGGTATTCTCTTACCTGAATTTGGAGAGATGTGTAAACTGCTCATGTCCTTGGAGAGGCCATTCGTTTTGGGACTTGAAATGGGTGCACAAGCTGACGTAGCTCGGGGCGGCCTCTTCCCGGGGACTTTCACAGTGGTTCTCAGCAAGTCGATTTCTTTCCCGTGAACATTCTGCATATAGTCCTAGTAAGAGGAAAAAAACCCAAACAAAACCTCATATCAAACAGGCAATTCTGTAAGCAACAGAACTAATGAAACCTGGTTTCATAAGACTTTTGGCCTACATCATCTGCCAGCACCCACCATATGGTTTTCCCCTTCCTTCCATTTTCTTGATAATCCCTTCCACGCTTCTTACTACAAATATGCCTCAAAGTTTGGAGCTTTCTAATACATTCTCCAACTACCAGTTGGATAAGAGGCAATTCACAGCATAGCTGGTTCTGAGCCACATGTAAGAGTTCACCAGCTAGCAAAACAGAAGGAGAAGACAAAGCTGGCTGTCCCTCATGAGCATGCTGCCTTGTGTCTCCTCTGTCAGTGTTTCATGCACTTATCTCTCTTCCCTCAAGGCTGGCTGAAATTGGTCAGCAGGCACAAAAGGTATGAAAAGGCGCTGACTGGTAAGGTTTCTGCAATCACAACATTGTTTCCTTAAAATATGATCCTTCCTCCACACATAAAAAACCCCAAAACATAGAAAAGAAAAAATTATGCAAATTGTGTCGGATTAGAGTAAACACACTAAAAGCTGGAAGTCATAAGTGGAAAAGGCTTTTCCTAATTCTTATTTGGAAAACCCACGAAGAGGAAATAAGCAGAAAAACCCAGTCAGCTAAGGAAAGATGGTGGTCAGCTGACTGGAGCCAAGCCACTGCTTCCCAAGAAACCCACGAGAAAACTCTTCAAACTGTAAATAGTTTCTGGAAAAACAGGCTCTTGAGATTCTGCTTTCCAACTTCAAAGGCATTCCCTAGATCGTCTAGGGATTGTCTTGCGGACTTCTTCAGACAAAAACAGAAAAGCAAATGAACATGGGTGTCTTCAGCAGAGGGCAAATGACAATTCATTAAGGTGAGACAGTCACTGAGGCTTCAGTCCTAGGATAGTCCTATTTCCAGGAGAGATGGTGAATGTTAAAGCTGGTACACAAGACAGAAAAGTTCTCATCTTCTAGTACACATGGCTGTGGTTACTTGTGTGCCAGAAAAAAAACCAAACCTGAAACAACTATAAGGACACTAAAAGAAACAAAGAGACTGTATTTTATGAGAAGACATGCAAGGCGGGTAGCACAGGACAGCAAAATAAAGAGCGAAAAGGGGTAAGAGCATTGCACAAAAATACATCTGGGCATATATACCCCAAGAGGAAAACAGCAATTTCAACTAAAGAATGGAAAAAGATTTGGGCTCTTGAGTTAAGCTGTGGAAACCACTGGAATGGTATTCTTGAGCAATCTTCTACACAGAGCAGCTGGGACAAAAAACCCCAAAATCTAATTCCTTTACGGATAGAACTTGATCAATTTAGAGAGGCCTGGGTGATACTGTAGGAGTTTGTATGAGCAAAGACTTCTCAGCAAAAACCTAACTTCCAGTCGTCCAAGTGGCCAGGGCAAGATTTAGCCAGATTACAGGCATTATATGACAGACTAAAAGCATTAACGAGGTCAGTTCCAAACCTGCAGCGTACAGACCTGTACAGCACCAGAGCATCAATTTTACAAGTAAACATCTGAATGGACTAAAAGCATACCTGTGGTCTACATCACTGCTGCCATGACACAGGGAGCAATCAGCTCCCTCATAACAATCCTTCCACCTTTGACAGTTTTTACAATACAAATTATGTATTCCACTCAAAACACATCAAAAACCTACTACTGAACCAGCATTTATTTCTTCACAGCTAACATTAATCTGTGATAAAAACGCCAAACCAAGACATTACATCAGCTTTTTTTTTTTTTCCCCCCTAGCTGTTTGAGAATTATTAACAGTAAAAAGGAGGGGTCTGAACAATTTGTGGGGTGAGGACAAAGAGCTCTGCTGCCAAAAGAAACAAAGGCAATCCATTAATAAAAATTCATTCACTAGGTGTTAGAAATGAACAAAACGGTTTAATCCATAAATTATCAAGTTGCCGTAAACTTTCTTGTTCAGTGTCAGTTCATCACAAATTAAAATACAATAAGCAGAACATAATTGAGCATTTATTGCTTATGGGCTCTAAAATGAGGCTTAATCAGATAGTGACTAAACCTCAGCATATACTCTTTTTAATAGACATGCTTTATTTAACATACAACCACCAGTGTACTCCATTGAAATTTAAGGAGGTGGTGTTTATTCCAAATTCTCCAGATGAACAGCCAGTTCGATTTCCCTGCTACCCTGCCAACTTGTGAGATGTGACAGGGTATTATTAAAGCCCTTTTAATTGAGAGTAAACCAGGCTTAGGTGAGCTATAAACCATTTGAGAGAGTAAGTGAATGTTGGCAAACAGGAAATAAATGTGCTGTAGCCATACCGTTATTATACGAAAGTGCCCAGATACGACAGATGCCACATAGGTATTAATGTCAGCTTAAATATTTATAGGGATATATCAAATGTAAATAATAAAGCCTCTTTCATTGTGTGCAAGATGCATAGCGATAATCTCTGCATTTCCCTGAGGAGGAGAAGCAAGCACCAAGTTTCCAGTCGGCAGAGCATCCACCCCCATGCGCACTCCTTCAGATCTGCACTCGGGGAATAAAAGTTAAAACTACAAAATAATGTCGTGGCTTCAGAAGCGCAATGGAGGGTTTGATCAGATTAGAACAGATGAGGGTCTTGCTGTCATCTGGAATATGCTGCGTTAAAGAGAAGACAGCAAGCCTGATTTTGATATGCAAATGTTACAGATATAACTCCCCTAGATGTTAGTTGTAGAAAATGCTGATCCGAGAAAAAAGGGGAAAAAAACCCTTTAACAAGGCATGAGGGTAATTCAAAGCCAAGTACTTTTAAACAGCACTTAACAAGTCCCTAGAGCCCACTCAACAGTGGGCCACCCCAGAAGTGCCATCTTCTGCCCCTCAACAGCTTGAAAAAGTAGTAATTGCAACTCCATTTGCATTTTCCTTCTCAACTTGCCCATATTCATCATTCAACAACACAGAAGAAAAAAAAAAAAAAAAAGAGAGAAAAGCAAGCAGCAAAGGAAAGGGAACCCTCCCCAAATGTGTGGATAACAGGAGAAGCTAGCGCACCAGTCCCCCGCACCCATGCGCTTGCACCGTCGCCATCGCTTGTTTTTTACATTTCGCTCCTAATTATGTTGCATCTATTGCCATACACTTAATTAGCTGCATTAATGTGATTTCTTTTCACATAGTCAAGCAATTAAGAGCTATGATTGAGTTTCATTCAATTAGCCTCAACAAACATGCTAATTGATGTCCCAGATGCAAATGAGGTGCAATGAGAGAAACCTGCTAGCAATTGAGAGTTGTGGCAGGGAGACCCACAGCTCTCAGCTTGCTGACAGCAGCACAGCTTAACATGGCTCCCACCTTCTGTGGAGCTGCCTTCCAAGGCGGCAGGGGAGACAAGCCATTAGTGCCTCAGTTGTCCCAAACAGATCCCTACAGGAGCAACGGGCAGCACTGACTCAAATCAACATCGTCGCCAATTCTCACGGCAATGGCTGGTACGAGCCGGAGAAGAGCATAGCGTTTTCCTGCAGCCGGGCAGGCATGACAGACCCTGCGAATGCCACGGTTTCTTCAGCTAAGGACTATAAAAGGTCTCCATCTAATCTCCGAGCTCGTGAAATACCACGCAGGTAATGGCCTGCAGTTATCAGTAACTGGCAACTTAATCTTAGTCAGCTGTGGGGCAATGCCGCCTCTTCAAGTTAAGGCCAGAACGCATCAATCAATCAATAATCCCTAAAAATATACGCTGGCTATATTGATTCTCATTGCTTTTCATCCTCAGGTTACCGTTAGCGGTTTGCTCAAATATAGTGCTGCTGAGGTGTTAATTTGACTACTCAAGGCCATTGACCATTATCTAGAGGACTAAATAAACTGTTAAAGTATCAGAAAAAATCTTAAAAGCCACATTGACTGAAGATGACACAAAAAATTATTTGACAGCACCACAAAATGAATTGCCTTAAGAAAGAAAGAAACGATGTGCCATGACACAGAATAATGTAAAGTAAAATAACTTTAGTTCTGCTCTTAATACTGCTCTCCGTTTACAACAGCAGAAATTAATTTAACCAATTAACTAACAGAAGCCTTTCAGACATGCAAACTGAGCAAATGGGTATGATGTTTTCTAAACAGACCTACCAAAAAGAAACACTGCTACTTTGGGGGGCCCCTTTTGTTTTCAGATGCCAGCAGTTGTTAAACTTGCTGCCATAGATCACAATGACTTCTGATTGCCCTCAAAGCCAGAGAAGACATTCCACCAAGGACAGCAAGCTGAACCCAGGCTACATGATGCTTCCAGCTAGCTGCCTACTTTCTCCCAGCTGAGAATACTGAAGACAACAGGCAAACATCTCTTCTGCAGTCATACTCTGCCTGCTTGGCCCTTTTTTCGTGGGAATAAGGACATACGGATCAGATTGAGGGAAAGACAGAAGGTGCTGGCTGCTGCTTCCGTGAAACTGAAACTCAAACTCACATCATTGAAGTCTACCACAGTTACCTCAAATACTTCACTAAAAGACCACAGAGCATGTGGCTGCATGGTTCCTCCCTAGGATGACCCTAAAGTTAAAGGTGTGGCTCATGTTAGGTATGTAACACTGTGGATATCAAAAACATGGAGTTTGAGGATTTTCAAATGTCTCTAACACAAGAGACGGTCATCCTGTCACACACACACAAAATGCTTTTCTACTACCTAGGTTGTATTTCAAAACTACCATGTTTCATTATCAGTGTATTAAATAAGAAAACATATATGAATGTTGTTACTGAATTTATCAGTTAGTACCCTGAGAGATAAATCCCCCATGCTTTTTTTTATAGCTGCCTGCATGCAAAGTGAGAGTACAAATCTCCCTGTCCCTAAAGCAGGTGTTTTCCTCTTGATTTCCACAACTGCAAAGTATTTTCCCAGGTGAACGGAAAACAAGCACAGGAAGAATGACAGAGGAACCATTTTACTCTGCCAAGTTTCCGCCACACCAAAGCACCTGAGCAGGCAGGTTCTGGAAGCCTGCCACGCAGGCAAGGTCAGCTCTGCTCTGGCAGCAACAGAAGGTTGAGCCAGACTCTGAACTTGCTTTGGACTGTGCTTCTCTCCTGGGATTGCAATGAAATTGCCAATGCTGCAATGCTGTCTTCTTGGCCAAGAAACCTCACCAAGAAGACAGAGCGATCAAACTGCAGGAGACAATTAGGGCCTCCTGTGGCTGGGGTCAGTTGGACTGTGGAGAGAGAGAAACCTCTTCATTGGAGTTACATTTTTTACATCATGGCACTAGGTGAATGGGACTCAAAGCTCACATCAAAACCACTCATCTCAGGGTTGCCATGTGTCGTAACAGTAACATTTTAAAAAATACCTGCTCCCTCCTAGACAGCCTCCCCACTACCTGGCCCAACCGCCACCCTTTTCTAACACACAACATACCAAACAAGAGATTGTCCGAGAGCAGAGTCTTTCCATGTCTATAATGGTACACATTAAAAATATCACACTGTCTCATTTTGAGCTATTAAACTTCTCAGAAGAAGCCTGTTTTTCCAACACGACGAACTGGGCCAGGCCCAGGATCCTTCCCAGATCTGTCCCTGGTTTACACTGAGCTTCCCAGAAAAACACCTTCATTTTGTAGCAGTTTTTCCTCACCGTTCAATCAGACAAAACACTCCTAAGGCTTAGCTTACTGAGGCTGAGATAGTGTTTCCTGATCTGAGGTGAAATAAAAATTATTATGGAAAAGAAAGTTTATGGTTGCACCTCTGGATGACATTTTAAAGACTGTGGGTGGCATATTTCTTGAAATGCAATTCCAATTTCATGAGCTGACCTATTCGACCCATAAAACCTATTGCTCACCCTCAGCAACAACTGCTTCCGAAAAACAAAACCCAATCCCCTTCTCCCCAAACCAGGCCAAAACCCCCAAACCCCTGGCAGACTGGTAAATGGATGGTGCCTTGACTTTTGTGCCTCTACGTGGCAGTCAGACATTTTTATTGCAAAACGCCGTCTGGAAAAGATGCAAAACAAAATTGCTAAACTGCAACAAGAAGAAAGGGGGGGGGGGGGGGGGGAGAGAAAAAAAACAAAAGGCCCCCTTCCCTTTGCTTATTGAGTTCAAAGGCATAACATGCAGCACCCTGCAGCAAATGGGAAGCTACACTAATTTTAAAGCCATAAAATGCTATAAAGTGCCCTGCGGGGCAGGACTACACTGAAGCTAGTTGCACCTAAATAAGACATGGTTCATTTACTTCGCAGCTTAGCCTAATGTAATCATCAGCGGATTTCTAGCCTAGAGTTGTAACAGGCAAATAGCCGATACTGTGGAGGCGACACTCCCAGCCATTGAGGGGCCTCAGCTAGATTGCTGTTGATTAGAAAATTTTTCAGTTTTGACAAGCACTTAATGAACATAAATCGCTCCTTGATTGGTTTCCATTTGGGGCCACAGGCACACCTAAGAAGAAACAAAAGTCTCCGACTCCTCTCCCCCCTCTTCCCAGGAAGGACCTCAGAACAAACCTACCATCAGGTTACAAGCCACAGTGGAATATATTCATCAAATGTTCTTGTTAAATTATCCATCCTCCCCTCTCGCATATAAATACAGGCATAATATCATTTGGCTTCATAATATATAGTTAAGAAAAGCAATGACATGTTATTTTCTGAGGAGAACATAGGATTGAAAATGCATTCTGGAAAACACTGATCACCCTAAAGCAGTCTGTCCTGACAAAAAGAAGGTCATCTCAAATCTGTTTTATTCACATTGGGAATCAAGAACATTAAATTCAGTAATAAAAAGCACTGACTATATCTATACTGTGGTGTTAATCAGTTTGATCAGCGTTGCAGGGGCAGGGGAGTAAGTTAGGGCAACACTTTGAACCCAAAATCAGTTATTTTCATAAATTTTTCAGAAAATTCTTCTGTCTGCACTTCACTTCTCTTTCAGATTTTGTAACAAGAACTGCTGTAAAAGACAAATCAGAGTTTTACCATCCTGAGTAATTTATGCAGCATTTATATCCACAGCAGTCAGCTCTGCTGGACAGGAAGCTCTAATTTTATAAAAAAGCGTGATTAATTAATAGCTTGGCTTTTGCCATTTAAATTGCAACTCATTCTGATCCCCAAAATTTTCCCTCCCTTTCTGAAGGGGGAGTAGACACAACAAATGTGTGTTTGCGACTCCTTACTAGGTATTGCAAGTTTTCACAGCTCTGCCATAGCAGTACTGTTTGCTACAGCACCCTACCCTAATGATGGGATAAATCTTGTCGTGCCCTCTGAAATGAATGGACTTGACACTAAAAAACGCTTCACATTCGCCTTGTTTGTGCGTTTGGTGATCTGCGAGTATCTGTAACAAGCTGTGGAAACGATTGTAAGAGGTTACTGTGCATAATCAGTCTTCTCCTTCCCCATCGACTGGGATTAGATACTTGAGGTGCATTTCACAGGGTGGCTTGCTGATCATCAGTGACTACAGTCTGATTTTGTACTAGGAACAGATGCAATGCCGCTTTCAAGAAAGACTATTTCTAGTTTGGAAAGCCACAAAGCCAGGGAGTGGAAAATAATTTGCCTTGACAGCTATCCCAAATGATAGGTCTCACACTTAAGGACTACAAACACATTTTAGCTTCTATTTTCCCCGTTTGTTTTTAAGTTTTTCTCTGAAACTGATCTTCATTCCATTATATCTTTAAGATAACAAAGAAGTTTTCCAGGAAGCTATCAAGTGAATGAGTGATCTCTACAGCTTATACCACTTTATAAAACCTCTTTTGCTCTTAAAACACTGTAGGTGTTTTTATGTTTGGTATCTTTACCAAAAAAAGTTACAGCAGCATGATTAACACTTTTTCCATACAAGTTGGCTATCCTCTAGCCATCACTAGAAGCAATGTACACTCTCAGTGAAACATGCTAGAATTAAGAAAGGAAAGCTCTGGGAAATTTAAGTCACGTATGTTAGAAAGGATAATGCTGCTCTGAACATGGCTTTGATGAAAAGGCTTCCAGAAAGAGTGCCAGTTATGGTGAGCAGAAAAAATACAGCATCAGCTCATCAACTGTAATAAGCAATTACCATATACATATTGTGTAACTGTTCCTATCATTCATTTTTTTTTTATCTTAAACAATGTTTTAGGCATATTAATGGATGCAATAACTATAATAAAAACATACGCATGCTTCAGACAGATTTATCTTCATCACCACTCAAACTATATCCTCATTTTTAGTCTGCAGGGCTTGCTTTGATCACTACTCTTTCAGGAGGCAGATCTACATCTTATGTGAAAAACAATACATGCAGATGATTTTGTCAGTTCAAATACGTATTTACCAAAGCCTGACCTGAGGATTAGTTGTTCATAAGAAAGGCCAGCTAGAAGGGCTTTCAGAGCCAGCCAATATTCAGCTTCACATTCCTTTGAAGCAAAAACAGGGAAAAAAAAATGGGCATACACAATGGTATTTTAGAAATATAAGAGCATGAATAGTTCTATTAAAGCAACACAAACAACACACTTTGGAGCTATTAAACAGCCTGAGGTAACGCAACCCTGAAAATAAGGCTGAACTGAAACAATGTCTGTCGGCGGCTATTCGTAACCACAAAGGCGAGTGGCGCTCCCCTGGGTAGAGCAACACCCAGCTCCGCCACCAGACAACCCCGCTGCCAACAGGCCACGTGCAAAGACACCACGCAGCCCAGCTAGCACGGCGCTCTCTTAAAAATGAGGACAGGAAGAACACTTTTATTTGGAAGCATGCTTTCTGTTTTCAGATTATTCAGGAAAATCATAAGCATGGTCAAAAATATCAACTGCATCTCTAAAAGAAACACTACATGTTATGGAATCTGAGAAAATTGCACGGGTCTACTTCCAGATACCAACATAGAGGACATTTTCCATAGACTCTTATTTCTGACCAAGTCTGCTCTTCTTGAAGGAAATGGCCAAGCGAATAAAGCTTAACTGAAAGCCCAATCCACCCCACCCCCCAAAGTCTCAAAGAATTTTACAGGACTATGAATCGGGTCTGTTTTGTGTCATCTTCTGAGATGTGTCTATGCAATATACTGTTGAAGTTCTTGCGCAAAGTTTAGCCTAGTGTTGGATATGACTCCTTACCAGGCTGAAATTCTGCTCTTTTAAAAAAATGCATTCACTTTATTTGAGGACAGAACAACACTGCTAATGCTCCCTTTGAGTTAGCTCACGTAGGCCGCTCACCCAGTCAGCACTATTGTTAAGGAAGAGTTTCAAAACTGTGGCTGCTGCCAGATGAATTGAGCAGACCAGGTGAATTCAAGGAGATAAAAGATTGGTTTCAACCCCTCAATCACTTCTACAATCCTACACACCTCAACGCAGGTTATCAAGGCAGATCAGTGAGGACGGGAGCAAGTTAAAGAGCGGCATTACCACAATACAGACCTCAGCAAGCAAAAAATCAACGTCACTTTGTTGGTACATGGGATTTACATACCATGTGTGTTCTAGATGGGCATCAGACCTTCCTTCTCATGTATTTAAGAAGCTGTTCTTCCTCCATAAGGTGCCACAGCACCATGCTTTTATTTGAAATAAAATCTAGAACAGATTAAATATAAAAGGGGAAAAAAGTGCTCTTCCCTAAAAAAAGCTGTTTTCAGCTTTTTTTTTTTCTTCTTTTCATAAATGATGGGAAGTCATGATGATGGGAATACAAGAGCAGAAAATGGACATCCACAGCTAAAGCTTTGTCATCTACTGACCTGCAGCATGAAGGCAACCCTCTAGCAGACAGACAGTGGTGAAACGTCATCAGCTATTCATCGGGATAAGGCTCAGATAAAGAAGCAGCATGTAATGGTGCCCAGCAGGTATCCTGGTGAATACATTTCAGGAGCCCTTGCACATGGCATTCCGCCAGTAAAAGCCAAGAGATGCCTAGACAAATTCCCTCGGGTCTCTTTGGGGAGGCCGACACTGAATTTGTCGGCCAGAATTTTAGTCATCCACTCAACAGCTATACTCCAGAAGCACAAGATGAATAGGCAGCTATGGTGAACTTTGAAGCCTGTAGGTCAAAGTTCTCTCTCATTATCCCCACCATTTTCTATCAGCATAGCTCCTCAGCATCCCAAGGGA
Source organism: Athene noctua (assembly GCF_965140245.1). Taxonomy (NCBI): domain Eukaryota; kingdom Metazoa; phylum Chordata; class Aves; order Strigiformes; family Strigidae; genus Athene; species Athene noctua. Next base: position 29,005,487 of record NC_134043.1, on the reverse strand, counting down.
TGGGAAGGTTTGAGGCTCTTGAAAAAAACTGACATGACCAAGTCAGAAACCAGTAGGGTGCTTATGTACATATATTTTTCTTTCCCCCACTTCCTTGAAAAGAAAGAATATGAATTTAGCTATTGTGTCAAACGTCAACCTGGTGGCATTAGTAGTTACTCATCTAGCTGGCACAATACAGCAGTCATTTCAACATGCTGCCCTGCCAAACAGGCCTGATCCTTCCAGGGACATATCCTCTCTAAGAAAGGTACTAATTTTTCACTTCCCACCCCAAAACCTTTCATTTTGTAGCCAGTCCTTTCAAGGAGGATGACAGCACAGATTTTTGCAATACGGACACATTCTCTGTATCAAGAACACTTCTTCCTGACTGATCGCCACTGAATGCATCTGATGGAGACAACTGATCTGCTTCTGGCCAGATCTCAAGGAGAATTTAATACAGTGTTCACTACCAGCTATTAAATATTAGAATAGGTTCTTCCAATGCAGGTGTTATGTTCTGACTCAGACCACAGTCAGGAAGGACAAAATTATCTTCTAAATTTACTTCTTCTGTCACCACTAGAGGCCAGCCCACCTTTTGCTTCACGGAATTACAACTGCAAAATTTTGTATAACCAAAATGACCTGCATACTTGAGATAACCCAAATCTAACAGCCCAGATTAGAGCCAGGCTTTTTATGAGTTTAGGAAACTGACTTCAAATGGTTAACAAAAGTTCTTTTCTTTGATGCTATTTAATGGCAAGGTTGGTAGGAATAAGGTCCTTTTTTTTCAGAACAATGTAAGAAATTATCCCAAACAGCATTTCAAGCGCAGTATTAAATTTTATCAGTTCCTTTGGCTTTTGGTGAAAAAAGCAACAAGCAGATAAACAATAACTAGCAAAACCAAATCAGAAACACATTATTAGAGTCCTGCTGAGGAAAAAAAACATTCACTTGGCAATACCCAAGTGAAATTCTGGCTTTCCTGCCTACAAAGTTTTGTACAAACTGTACTGGGAGTGCAACTGACTTCAAGTACCTGGTCCTGCCTCTTCCCTGCACTGTGGTTTGCACACACTACTGCCAGATGGATAATGAATGCTCTGCAGGGTATTTTAACAATAGTTTACTGACAATAAATAGTCTATTGACAGTACAGAAACATACTGCAGAAGTAGTGCAGTGACTCTTTGAAGGCTAAAGACAATAGAAATAAGGCATTTAACCAGCATCATTTGTAGTACAAATCATGTCACAGAGAAATTATAACACGAATGAGCAGAACCCTAGACACTCCTAGAAAGCAGATTCAGTAAAAGTGTCTCAAGAATTCTCTGAATGAGTACATGCTTTCCCCAGTAGCTTCCTGTCAGCTAGGAGCTGAGCATGGTCCCTCACCACTGCCTACCCACACACAGCCAAGGGAAAAGCAGCACGTTGCAAACCTCTCCGGTCTGTGCAAGGAGGTCTGAGCAAATGGAAATACGGAGCCCATGTACCTTTTTCTTGGGGTGGGAGGGCATGGAGGAGGAGAGAGGGAATCAATTAAAGGCTAGCAATTACTTCTTCTTTAAATGGATTTTCTCTAATCTCCAATGGATTTACCTCTAATCTCAAAGTAATTACCTCTAATCTCAATGGATTCTCACTCTGGGGGAGACTAAGCAGCTCCAGGGAAGCCTACACAGAAGAAGTATGCTATTGTCTACAAGAAGCAATGAAAAACTAACACGTGCACAGCAACCGCCAGGAACAATAAAGCACTTCCACAAAGCGAGGAAGGGACTTGGACAGACAATGGCAGCTTGCCTCCTCCTTGCTTGATGACCCAGAGTTGGCCAACACAATCTAAGGGAAACTCATGTGGGAGCTCCATGGGAGCTGCTTCAAAGGCACACAGTATCTGTGCTTCCCTTCTCTGAGCAACACCAGTAAACAATGCAGGTATTTTGGGACTACTTCACGGCAGTATTCCCCAAATTTAAAGGCACTAAGAGTAGCCAAAGAGGACACAGACAGACTTTAACAGTTTCACAAAAAGGAACAGTGAAAACCTTGCTTCAGAACACAAGGGCCAAGGGACAAGTCTTCTGATGGAAAGCAGAAATGCCTTGAAACTAGTTGTTATCTGACTTAATAAATAATTTTTAAAAGATGTGGGCATACCATCAGAAACTATAGCAAACCATTATTATGGCAGGATCTGACACTATGAAATCTGGCGTCAAGCCAGAGAAAGTGCTAATATTCAGCAGACAGGGAACAGGGCAGATGGGGTGGGCTAGTTCTGAGCTAGATTGCTGTGCCCTTTCCACCCCCAAAACCGTACCTAGGAATTGCGCTACACACACTGAGAGGGACAGACAGGATCCTTGGGCAGAGACAATGACAGATGCCTTAACACGGAAATGTTTTACGGCACATATTTTAATAGCTATGCCATTTTCAAAAGGCTACTCAGAATTACTTCTGAATAAACCATAACCACTGCACACTGACAAATACCAGAAACTTTCCTCACTCTTTACTACATCTAGGACACTTTTTCTTACAAAATGCTTCCGGTTTTTAATCCTGGGATTGACTGCAAGTCCATAAAAGCATCAGCACAAAATAAAGGCTTAAACTGTTTCAGCTGCCTCTCGGGATGCAGGGGAACCCCAGTCCCAGGGCACTGAAGGGAACTTGACCATACTCAGACTTGCACCAGGGAATTTTATTTCAGATTATTCCTTTTTGAGAGGGAGAGGAATGAAGAGAAAAAGAAGTTCCTCCACCAAAGAGGGCTCAACAAAAAATACATAAGGATGAACTCACTAATGCTGTTGTATCAGGGCCTGATGTTGCTGAATGTTCAGAGAGTGCTGTGTACTTACATGTAAACTAGGATGGTAGGTCAGCACACCGTTGTCGCACAAGGTCACGTATTTCTTCTTCCACTCTTTATTCAACGACTTGCCACTTCGCTTTAGCAGCATACCCTATTAGAGGAAAAAAAGAAAAAAGATTAAACACTCTTTTGCCAACACAAAACTATTTAAGACACAGAAAGAGACAGATATAATTGCAAACATTTTTAGATATCCTTTTCTCCTTGTTTTCCCCTGCTTCTCCCACGATGCATATTTTCTCCATTGGCAGCTTCAGTGTTTGCAATTTAGGAGGAAAAGCTCTAAGTGGGCTTTCAAAAAGCAAGTCATGTAAACGGAAAAGGCTGTAGCAGTGCTGGCTTTGTCCAATGGGTAGAGAAAACCCTTTTGCACCAAATTCCATGCCTCACAAAAGCACATTTTAATCTGACACAGAGTAAGGTTACCTAGTTGATAAAGACACCACACTCAGTGCATTTCCTAGCCCTCTAAAACAAATTATGAAACCCAGGTTGAGTGAGGATGTGGCTTGTGCTCGCTTCAGCATGTTCTTGGGGATTCCCTGTTGTCCAGGCTCAGCCTCCCCACAAGCAGGGAAGAGCACACATTTATGTTCTCATTCCCTTTGCAGTAAGGCGACACTGCAATGGAAATCCTCCTAGCCATTCAGTCCAGCAAAAGAGACACCAGTTCCAGGCAAGCGCAGCAAAATGAAAACAGAGCAAATACAAATTCTGGATAATTTAATGAGAGGTGTGATCAGAGAGAAAAGGAGGTGGGCAAGGTGACTCACCTTTCCACAAATCATATTCAACCTAAACATCAGTGATGAACGCAAACAATCAACAGTTGAGATAAAAAGTCATCATTGTGTTCAAATGGACAAGGACTACTACTGCATGTTAACCTGTTCTCAGCCTAAAAAAAAGAGAAGTAACTTAGAAAAGCAAAATACAACATGCTGTAGCACACTGAAGGTGGTAAATCAAACCATGCTCTAGCAATGCACTTCCCTAGGAAATTTTAACTTCCAAAACCAAGTCAGAAGGCAGTTCCTTATGAATTCATGTAGTACTTTGGTTATTGAAAGTCTTACAGAAATGTCCCAGTGGAGACGCTATATACAGTACTTACCACAGGGACTGACTCTTATCAGAACTTGATCTGTGTGGACGCTTATATTCATTTTATTAAATCATATTCAGAAATCAAAACCAATACAAATTTCAGTTTTCTAATCCCCATAAAATGAGTTTTTCCATTATAATTATCCATAGGATTTAAAAAAAGTGGGAAAACAGAACACAGAAAGATGCACTATCAAGTATGGTGCTTCCAACTCCCATGGAGTTGTTTTTGTTGAATCAGGTTAAAACCCTGAAAGCAAGTTATGCTGTTTTCCCATTAAACCTGGAGCTTTATAAAGCGATCCCTCTGCAGACCCAGTCCCAAAGCCACAAGGGGACAAGGGGCAGTTCTGTATAGGTAGAAGTCCTCCAGAGCTAGGCTAATTCCAGATGTCATAACTTTCAGCCGAAGTCCCTTGCCACAATCCATATGAACTCACAACTCTCCTTTTGCAACCACAGAGGTGATCCCAGCGGAAAAGCCAAGTTCGCAACTGCCTGTTCCTGGACATACACTTTGGATAAAAACTTCAGAGAACAACGCTTCACAATTCAAAGCAATCTGTGGATGGGACTGTAAAGAAAAGCTTGTGTTGGATGACTGAATTACACAGCGGTACAAACTCCGAACTTTCTGACCGTCTGGGGGTCAAACTTCTTTTTTTTGTGCTGTTCCTTGCTACAACTCAAACTTTTACAAGAGAGAATGGGGTTTCTCAAACGCTTTCTTACAAAAGCTTCCGCGAGTGCGAGTCACACATCCCAATTACCGTCTTCCAGTGGTTAGAGACACTGTTTTCTTCTATTAAAAGAATGAAAGCTTATTTCTGCCTTTGACTTGTATGTTTGTCTATAGTAGGTGATCTGTCGCTTCACCTTTCCAATCTTTCATACCTCACCTGCAGCATGTTCGTTTGCGTTTAGGGGGACCCAATTCTAGTTATCGCTGTGCTGTGGGGATCAAAAATTGCTGTTTCCCTGCACTGGTTTATTCTTCAGACCTTTTAATGGGGAAAAAGCTGTAAGGATCAGAACGGTGATTTTTTTTTTTTCCCCCTTGCCTTTTCTGAAGTTTTGAAGAAAGCAAAATAGATATATTTCACATCTTTTTAACTGTCCCTTTGCTATACAGAAAATGTGTCATTACTTACGTAATTTTCAATTCATGCCAATTTCAAACTCAATAAATAGTAAAAACCTACCACTTTTGTGATTTTTATGACACAGAAGTTTTGTTACTATCTAGATGTGAATTATGAAATTTTATTTTTGGATCTCAATGAAGAAAATTATTCAAAATGAGGTTCCACCTTGCTTTTAAAGTAGAATTCCATGCTTTCATGTAAAAAAAACACAGACCACCTCAGCATTAAATATGGACGATGTAGCTCTTTGTGCCTAACAAACCATACTTCCCAATCCACTTTCTTTAGGCACTACCTTGGCAGAAAGAATAGATTTTTGTATTATGTGAGAATTAAAAATATCATTCAGTACCTGCAGAGGAAACTGCTCTGAATAGAAGGAGCTAAGTTAAAGTGTTATGAAGCAGAGAAGCTCACATAAACCATACTTTTTTTTCCTCCAAGGCCACAGACCACCACTTTGACTGTGGTAATTATATAGAATGGTCGAGAGAAATGCTCTTAGTATTGGAGTTTAGATCAGCTATAAATGCACTTTAACATTAACTAAACTTAAAAAAAAAAAATGGCCCAGATATGACAAAAAATGTTATTTAAAAAAAAAAAAAAGAAATAGCCCTTCACTTCAGTCACATTATGTCTACGTTTAAGTCACATCAGATACTCCACTTAGGAAACAAGATACATGAGCTCCCACTGACCTTTGGTACCTCTGAGGCATTTTAGAGGTAGCTTGGGCACATCTCTAGTCACAGCCAAACAGGCCCCCATGCACACATATCACATTGGAAAAAACACATTTGGTCTCCAAACTATGCAGTAAGGGAATAAGTAAATTATCTTCTACTTCAAAATACCTTCTTCTTTTTTTTTTTTCCCTCAAAATAATCTCTGCCTCAAATTATTAACTGGATAACACAATTTCTCCTAATTTGTATGAAATCTTTCATTTGTTACAGTCTTCCACCTGCAACTGTAGCCCTGCAGTTTGGTGTAGCTGACCCAAAGCCTCCAGATTCAACACTAAGAATTTAACACCTCCAATTTCCTCACAAATTGAGAAGAATTTCACACTTCAAATTAAATTTTTTACCACCTTCCCTCCAAAATTGCAATTCTGCGTCTAATGGAGGAACGCTTCTCCTAGCAGACTGCACTAGCTTGTACTTTTAATGAGCCACAGGAAAAAGACTTCAACCAGAGTGCACGAACTTCACTTCTTGGGTTTTGCTCAAGAAACTGCGTCACCGAACAAAGCAAACGGAGGAACCGTCTGTACATACTGCAAGCTCTTTATTAGTAATGTGTATGCTACGTCTAGTCCCAGGAGGTCATTGCAAGCCAAAAGCAATGTTAAGTGTACAAGCTTTAAATAACTTACAAAGTTAATGTAATGAATGTAAGTGTTATCTGAAATCCATCACTCAGTGGCTTGCTGTAGCCTCAAGCTGTGATAAAACACCACTCATAAATTTATATTAAAACTCTGTTCAATAGCAATTATTTACCAACAAAGATTTATTGATTGCATTTGCTGTTAGAGACTGGGGCCCTAACTGAGTCAATCAGCTTACGTTGTTGAGCTTCAGGGCACCAGAAGTTACAGACTGCCATCAGGTTCTGCATCCTGATCATTACTGTGAGAGCAGGAACAGCTAATGAAAAGCCGACAGTGTAGGATTGATTGGATTTTAGCTTAAAAAAACCCAAAAACCAAACCACCCAACACCGGTCAAGGGACCACGACGCATAATATACACAGTTCATCTGAATATGCACTAATCGGCTAGTTACAAACCTTGCTTGCTTAAACAACAAATAAAGACAAATGGTGAAACAATTATGAATTTGTCTTACGGAAATATTTCAGGTTTTAAGCAGCAAATTATCAGCATTTAGAAAAGTGACCCCTTGAAGTTGCTTCATACTGCACTGAAGATGCCGGTAGGTGAGTTGCCTCAGTTTTTCAGACAGGCCAGACATGGTAGCAGAATAGACTCACATACTTTCCACAAATAAATGTCATCAAAATGCACATGCTGATCATCAGGGGATGTCTATAGCCACTGCCAGGCCTGCAGAATTAACACTGTGTGTGGACCAACAGACTTTGCAAGCCCTGTTGTACTTCATTTTAATTTTCTCACTTTCCCAGGTATTTTGGGTTTTCCAGAGGCCACAAATGCAAAGGGTTTCACAAACAGGATAATACCAGTGATCACAGGTTAGCTGACTGCACATTTTTTTCAATTTGCTCCAGCTGTAGCACTTGAAGGGTTTTATTTGGGGGTGGGGTGTTTGTTTTAATAGGATTTAGTACATTCGACTTTTCTTGGCATGCCAAATAAAAATGGTAGAGCCCTTGAAGTCAGCAGGGCCAAGACTGGACCTTCTGGAAAAGGAAATATGGTACTTGTGTTTCTACTTTCTTTCAGAAGCTTACACCACTGCCATAGCTGAGGTACAAGTATCACACAAGCTTTTTTTTTTCCCCTCCCTAATTTTTAGCCAACCCCATACTGTTATCCTGATGTTGTTTTGACAGAATGAAATATGTAATCTTGTACTTAATCATTAACAGCATAAATTCTTAATTTTCCACTCAGGTCTTTAGTTCTCATAACTATGATTAGCAGCTAGCAGTGCTATGAATTTTCTACAGCTCAATCATTTGCATCCTGTTCACAAAAGAAAACTCACGCTTTTCAGAAAGATCTTCCCTCAAATAACTGCAAAGGTAATTATTCACAGTCAGGATCATAAACCGTTACGTATTAATTCTAGTCAGTAAAACATCCGCTTCCTTTAAATCTATTAACATGGTGAAAAAATGCTGGTAAATCCTCCAGGTTTGTATGACTAGCCAACTCTGGCCAGCAGCACTGGGACTAGTTAGCTTGTCCTAATAACAAACAAGAGATTAATTCTTAACTGATATTTTTTACTTCCAGAATATTTAACTGCAGCAGGTTTCTAGTCTTAAAGCTCATTCTTCCAGCATATGGTAGACATCAGCTCAAACTATTTCACCTACTAACAATACCTGCATGCTATAGGAAGCCTAGAGTAGTTGCAGCTCTCCACCAATTAATTTGAGCAGATGCCAGAGTATGCAATTAATCCTCTAAGGAATAAACTGCTGAAGATGCCCAATGTATTTGGAATCCTTCCATACAAATGTAACTTGTTTTCTTGATTTCCCAAACCCAAGGGCTTTTCCCCCAGAAATTTATGAGAATTCTGCTTGGTCTTTTAGTCAATGAACTATGAAGTTTTTTAAGTTTTTACAGTTGGAAACCTCTAGTAAACAGCTCTTACAGTAACAGGGTGCAAGTGGGAACCAGCTAAACCACAAAATAAAGGCTACAAGAAAGCAGAGCGCCTCTACAGAGATCTGAGAACAGGAGACCTCAAATGTTCTCAAACTTCAGCATATAGCGATAACATTGCAAAAAAACCCTAAAATACTCAGTATATTTGTACTGCAGCCAAACACACAGGAAAAACCACCATACCTTCCTTAAAAACTGGCACTACAGCAGTAGCAGAGTTTTGCTACAGATTCAAAGATGCTTCCCCACCAAAGAAACTATTCAAATTTATGTTCTACATCAGCTTTACGAGAAAATGAAATCAGAACACTGAACCCAATTCTCTCCTACCATTTCCTAAACACAAGGCAACAACTCAGTGCAGTGGGTATTACACCATGAACGGTTACCTAATGCAGAGGCTGATCAGCCACTATTTCCATCTGGAGACAAAGAAAAGAGAGGATCTAAGATCTGACCTGGAGCAAAAGATAACAGCTTTGCTAAAACTTGAAGGACAATCAACTTGCAACCCATTATCTTCCAAGCTCTCTGCACACAAGCTACTAAAAAAAATTAGAAAGATTTACTAAATAAAATCACAATGCTCATTAACCAAGTCTTACAGTTCATTGTAGCCCCAGCAATGAAAACTGCCACCTCCAATGAAGTATGGCTATCAAATTCCTGCAAGAAACCTCCGCACTAAATATACGGTAAATGGGAAAAACAAACTTAGTGCTCACTCTTAATGCATTTTTATTTTTAAAGATCGCTCCAGCAATTCAGCCTGCAGATTTTGACCTTACCTGCCAACTGTGAGTAACACACAAGTTCCTCTGATATACAGCAAATAATTTTAAGGGAAGTTGTCACAACCCCCCAGTGTGCAGCTGTAGGGTTTTTTTTAAAAGATAGGCTATGTACTTCCAACATGGCATGGACAAGGGATTACTCAAGGATGTGGTTGATCATAGGAACTTACTAACCTCACTTATGAGCATAATGTGGTTGACAAGAGACAACAGCACTGCAAGCTGGGGACCAGAGAACAGGAAGCCATCATCTGGCACATGACACTCACCCACCTAATGAGAAACTTTCTGAAGAGGCAAAAAGATGATCACTCATGAGCAGTCACCCCGGTGTCCAAAGAAGAATTTGATTGGAAAGCTGAAGACCCAGCCCTGCTGCAGCATCCAGACAGAGCAATAAAGACACCGCTCTGGCAGAGTCCAAAACTGCACCCGTCTGCACAACAGCCAGGATAATACTGCAGATCCCCAAACAGGCACATCAAAAGACAACGCAGTACACACAGCTGAAGGACAGCGAGGCTCAGCAAAGTAGGAGACTTCTTGAGTTCTTCTTCCATTGACAGCTTTGTGAAAGAGCCATTCTTTCGTTAGCTCAAGTTTATGATTATTTCCAAAATTAGACTTTATAAAATCAATAGCACATGGCATACTCTACAGTTATCTATGTCTTTTCTACAGAGTTTAATATTTAAGTGTGTTACAAAATGCAATTACATATTTAAAGAAATGGCACATCTCTGGCTCTAAGCACAGTTTACCACTCTGAATGAGGCACAGCACCTAACAAGTCACAGTATTTTTCTGACTTACAGTAGTTTTTGCCTCTGTTGCCTTCTGAGGTTTGTTCCACTTACCCTGGACTGTTTAAAAAAAAAAAAAAATCACAGCCCTTAATGATCTCAAGTAGTTGGTTTATTAACCCCTTGGCATTGGCAGTTGTGGTTTCCCTGACACCATTGTCAGCACTAATGTGAAATGCACTGCGATGCAAATCATTATCTTAGTGTTGTAGAAACCAGACGGCTGATGCCAAGGGGTCTAAGTCAGCAGTAGAGGAGCCCGGCAGCGATCGGCTTCATTTGAACTCTTACCTCTTGCTGCGGTTCCAGCACCATGCACTGTGCTCTAACTACGCTGGCCACAAATGAAGTTAGCATCCACGCCAATCGGCCTGCTGAAACACTTGCTACTTAGATTAAAATTAAAAGGAAAAACAATGTTGGGAAACTTTTCTGAAGAAGGCAAAGGACAGCACGGCACAGTTAATTTGGAAAAGGCTCTAAGAGCGGAAACAGGTGTGGCAGTAGAAACAGCTGCAGGGTCAGGCATGAAAAAGAATTATCAAAACATTCATTTCCCTTAAACAAACAGCGTTGGGGGGGATGATATAAAAAAAGGCAGCATCGTGCAGACATTACTACTCCTAGGTAGAGAATACAGCTCTCATTATGATAGCCCTCCGTTCCCTGAACCCTGAAATTCTTTATCATATTTTATATAAAGTAGGGATTGGGGGGGGAGGGGGTTCATGGGAGAAAAGCCATGAAAAGCTTAAAACCCAATTTTAACTTTCTATCCTGATACTATAGTGTTTCCATAGAAACATCAGGAAGACCACTTAAGAGCAGCTTTTTTTTTGTAGCCATGTTTGGCACCATTCCCCTCCCCCGGACAACCTATTATTTCACAAATGGATGCTTTTTGCAGCTTGTTCTGTGCAGGCTCCGATGAAGGGGGGAAAGAAAAAGAATACTGGATCTTTAACCAGTTCCCTTGTGGCCCCCTCCCTTTTTTGTTGGTAATATTTCTGTCATTCTGCCAGGGTATATGGTACAAAGGGTTACACTTTAATTGAGCTGTCAGCATCTCCAACAATCCTATAAAACTCCGATTATGCACGGCGGGGTTAGTGACACACTTGTTATTGTGGATGCCCTATTTGCTAAACCCGAGCCCCCCCCTCACAGGTCACATAACCCACGCGACCTTCCTGTCATTAGCCGCGTCTATTCCTACCTCACTGCTGTGAAAATCACACAAGCGAAGGCTTCAAAGCCCTTGCCAGGACTGAATTCGACCAGGAGCTAATCACCCACAAATCCAGCTCAAATGGCAATAATTGGCTAAACTGCTCACCTCTCCAGAGCTCAGCAGTAATTTGGGATAATAAAGAAAAGAATTATTCAGCTAACTGCCCTGAAATGTATGCTTTGTGACCGACACACTTCACATTTTAATAATGATGGACACAAAATCCAATTTAATACAGCATCTACTGAATAACAAAACCAAGAACACTGGCAGAAAAAAAAAAAGTGTGTGTGTGTTTTTTTTTTTTTTTTTTTTTAAACTGTGTTCCATATATTGTGCAGAAAGGATTCACACTTCATGTTGTGAAATTTTGGGACCAAAAAGGTCTTAGTGAACAACCCTCCGAAACTCTGCACTATAATGGGAATTTTTATATTTTTTTTTTTTATTATTTTTTAATCAAAAGGAGTACCCTGCATTAAAAATAATTTTGCAGAATAGTTGTATCTCTGGTCCTTAACCCTTTTTAGGGGTAAGCTAAGAAAAATCTTTTTCTTCTACAGTAGAAAGGTACCTTCTTCATTATTCTAGTTAACAGTATTTCCTGATTGTGTCATTTTTCTTTACTTTTACACGTTGTCCTCTAGTCACAGGATCATCAGCATCAATGACCCCACTACATATGCTTGCTGGACAGGTTGCCACTCTCCCTGGACTGCTCCATGATGTGACCAGCCTCCCAGGATGCACTGAAGTGGTTCCACACTGCAAAGATGCCCCACCACTCTTCCTTCCACCCACCCCATTCTCTTTCCTCAAATCTCTCCTATGAGCAAGAAATTTTTTTTTTTAAATTGTATAGATACATATACACACACAGAAACAGTAATTGCATGCTCTGACTTGTTCCACTGTTTATATACCTCAGATGTCCAATTCACTCAGAGGAATAGGAATGAAGATGACAATCCTTCAGAGACACAGTTAACATATGTTGGGCTACTACTATCATTACTTACATCATTATAGCAGAAAAAAAGAATAAGGAATCTAATGATGAAACATTCATTCACCCTCTTTAAGTGACTCGCCTTACCTGCTAAGGGAAATTGTACATATTAAATTAGCATCTTTCAGACATAGAGCTGCTTCAGAATTATTGAAACGTTACTAAACACACTCACAACTCCAAAACTCAATGAGTGAAATGTCTCTCCACACCATGCCTGTTTTCTTGTTGGCCTAGCACCAGAGGGTACGTACCAATGGATTTGGAGGGAAGATGTGTCAATCTCCCTGCATGCCAACTGCCAAAAAGATCCAAACTCAAGAGGTAGCAATTGTGCTTAGTTCAGAGAGAGAACACAAGTGCTACATCTGTCTCAAGAAATTACTTTAGAAATGCTTTATACCTCATTTAAGCATTCACATACCTGCAGTTTTATAAGTTAACAGAAGGTGAATCAGAAAGAGCAGTCACACAAGCAGATAAATTAATGGGCTTAAAGGGGCTACCCATTAAAATGGTTGAGTCAAACATAACATAACAGGGTTTAAGCCAGATCTGATTTCCTACAGATGACAAAATTATATTTCACGTTCTTAAAAGAGCTGCAGAAAATGGGAAAACCCATTTAGTCATAACCATATTTCTTGTATTACTTGACCATTACAACAAGGATTGCTTTGGAAAGGATATTTTAATATAGTTATAACATAAAAATACACTTTGTTTTCTACGAACACACTCCCTTGGTAGTTTTTTGTTCTGTGAAGAAAGCAAAAAAGGTAGACATTACCCTACTCCATGCCAAGATGGCATCCGAGATGGCTACACGAAGGCCACCATGCTGTTCCAAGAGGACACAGGCAAGAGCAAAGCCGCCTTCTTGTGACACCTGAGTTGTTATATATACACTCTGAAGACCACAGCCCATTCTGGACACAATGAACTGCCGACCAGAGCCTACGTTCAAGAGAATGCATTGAAGCACTTGTGGTCTCAATTTCATCTTGAATAAGGGGAAAATATTTAGATAAATGCAGAACATGCCTGGACACAAACAAGCAACTGTATAAAGAGGCAACTACAACTACATCCCTTTGCTATTTGCTTGACATCTGAGTTGACTTTGAGCTAAACAAACCGTTTATATTTATCTACTAGGGGTAACAGAGACATATATTTTTAAATAGTCCCTTTCGGAACGTACACAATTGGTTTTTTTTCTTGCAAGCAAATGACTTCTGACTGTGCTGCTAAATCAATCTGTACTTTATCATCTGAAAACAAAATCATTCTGGCTTCAGCTTGAAACATATAAAAATGTGTAGCTAATTCATCCAAAAGCCTTCTAGCGCTGGTCAAGAACCATGACTAGAGTTGCCCTGTTGGGCACTTTGAGAGAAGAAACATGATTTACTGGGTGTAAAATTTCACTCAAGAAAAACCCCAACACACAACACCTTAGATGATTTCTGCTGACCAGAAGACAGAAAACAAGGGTCTTTGGGTTTTTGCCTTTTGTCAAAGACCAACTCAACATCTAGTGAAGAAGAAAGGAACTTCCCCAGTTCCCAGAAGCTCCAGAATCCACAGCACCAGCAGGGTCAGCGGGGGAGAATGGCACCTCTCTTCAGCACAAATTTGTAATCCATGCTTCTGAAGCCTCTTCACTTGCTTAATCTACACTATGTATTTGAAGACTCCTCAATACCAACGTACCTCCACATCTACAACGACTCCCCAAACCCCAGTGAAAACTTGTCCAAGGACATTTCCAGGAATTTAAGGGTATAATTTAAAGGTAACTTCTAAATACAGGTTTATTACACTGTGTTCTTAAATTTTAACTGCAAAAAGGCAAAGCCACTGTGTTCATTAACAGAAGTAATCAATTTTTACTATGATAGGTGTTACAGAAATTATAGTTAACAAAATATGGGAAACATTGCCAGTGTCAGTCATTTGAAAAAACTTTTCAGAGAAACTATAAATCAATGATTTTGACAAGGTTATTATCAGGATTCTTGAAGTAATAACCTGAGACAACCCAAAATTTATTTAATATGCCTCAAACCAGTACTTCTGAGAAAAAAGGTTAGTTTTGTGTGGGCCTGCTTTGCCTTACGTACAGGATGCTTTCTCTCCCCCACACCAAGCTTAGCATTAATCAGTGCAATTTCAAAATAAAGGATTTTGCATATTGTGTCAGCAAGTTAAAAACTGTAATATTGTTTTAATGTTAAAATCACTTCAGATACAATACTTCCTATGTAGTATATTTCATGGCTCATTTGCTTCAACAGATATTAAGCTTCAGTCAACAATTAACTACTGACACCTTTATTTATTTATTTTTTAAACCAAGAAAATTTAGCAGAAAAGCTAAGGCTCAACTTGGATTTATTAGATGGATGCTAATTCAATGTCACCAGTTTATTTTCCTTCTATAAAGTATACATTCTTGAGAATGATGGGGTCACTTAATCTACATTTCAGCTGAATTGAAATTCAGATTTGAGCCACACAGCACATATTTTAGTCAAAAAATTGCTGCAAGTGCATCAGTTTAAAAGACCATTTAAACTGTTAATTGTTTTTCACTTACCATATAAGATCATTCTCAAACATAATGATTTAAGTGAATGTTTAAATGGTGTTTCTTATACAGTTCTTGCTCTATTTATACTGCTAGGAAAAGAGTGCATCAGAAGATATTAGCATCTGGAGCCATTTGCTGACTTTCTGCAATGAACCCATTGCCACTCCCTTACACTTCAGCCTGGGTTTACCTGAAGTTTCAGGGTGTTACTGCTTCTAAGCCTGGACACAAAATGAACCATCTCACTGCCTACTTTCTGAATCAAAGGATACTTTTATCATCTTAACAGCGGAAATATGGTGTCGACAGAAGGCTTCGTCCTACCTCTCTGCCCACTCAGAAATATGTTACAGTGAACTTGGGATGTAAACCCAACCCATCACACAGATGTAAACCCAAGCCATAGTTTGCATTTCACGAGGCATTTCCATCTATCAGAAGTCTTAAATATCAGGACCCAGATGATACATTTTTGGATCCCTGGCTCATATCCAAATGACATCAGAAAAGACACATTATGTGACACTAGCTAGGGTCTGGCATGTAAACCCAGAGGAGTATAATTAACACAAGATGTTGTAACAAAGGTGGCAGTGACTAAATTCTCTTGGAAATGTCTACTCGTAGAAATGGTGGGTATATAAAGTGGCAGCAAAGTGTGATGCTCCAGAAAGAGCATCCCATTAGTAAAAGCACACAGCTAGACCACAGTCCATTCTAGACATTTCTGTCAGCACACCTGTGAGACACTTCTGGTAGCATCAGATTTTTCCATGTGAAACCTTGAAGTTAGGGTCAACTCTTTATGTGCGATCTGTAATACAGTATACGGATTGCTTTGGCATACCTCATGTAATTTAATGCACTGGCCACTCAGCATTTTAATGTTCTGGAGTACTCAGTAGTGACAGCAGGTAGAGCAAAGGCTGTTATGCAGTGCTATACATTCCTACGAATGAAGGCTCATGTCTGAAAAAGTCAATCCAGGACTTTTTAAAGCACAAAACCCAAAAGATATTTCCAGAAAAAAAGATACTCATTCCTCCCCCAAAATCATATAAAGATACACACAGCATATTTTCCTTATAAGAGCAGTCTTTCACACATGTTGATCACCCAATTTTAAGCATATATGCAACATCATTAATATTTTAGTTGAACAGGCAACAGAAGAATACCATACAAGTGAGCTGCTCTCCTCCAGAGACTATTACTGGTTTATGAGAGAGTATCTGAGAATCAGCTACCTTGCAGGCGATACAGAAGAACACTATGTTCACAAAAGGTAATTTATAAAGGTCATTTATGGATTTCGCTGTGCAGTTACTCGGCTGTAGACTACGTATGTTATAATATGTTGGAGACAATCTCCCTCAAAAAAATATAATCCATTATTTAGTTAAGTAATCACCCACAGACAAGACAAAAGACTAATTTTTAACTACCTTTTCCAACTTTCTATAGATAAAGAATGTGTTTGTAAAGAAAAAAAAAAAAAAAAAAAAAAGCAAAAAGCAAGGTACCCAGAGTGCGGCTAATGGGATTTGACGCTGGCTTTAATTTTAATGAAGAAAGTTGCCAGTAGCAACAAAACTGTCAGCAGCAGCCAAGCACCATTAATAAAGACCCAGACAACATTAGTGGCACGGCAACAGTACAAAAGGTTCCCCCCGGTTCATGCTGTGCTAAATTGGCTGCCCAATTTTTCTTAAGTGTCCATACTATTTAGAAGACAATTTATTAATTTTTGTCATCCATTGTCAGTTGACAGGCCATCATTTTGCATCCTGAATTTGAGATGAAAACTAATTGAAAAGACTGGCAGTATTTATGAGGGGTATTATTTGTCAATTATGGCTGACGATGATACTTGGTACTACCAACTTTAATACTCCATGCTCGGGTGTGTCAGACTTTTTAATGTCATTTCCATGTTAGTTCTACAAAAGTGACAAAAAGCAATGATCAAATCAATTTAGAAAACTCATTAAGGAAGGGGCACCCATCAATCCCTGCCCTGCAATCATCAGAGTGGGGGAAAAAAGCACTGATGTTGCCCAGGAAATCAGAGTTTTCTCTCAATGACACCTTCCAGGAAAAAAGCCCAATCTCTTTGTTTCCTACAAGCAGAACAGACTTGCAAATATGTCATGATTTAAATTTTCCTTGCAACTTTATCTGGACTGCCTAAATCAGAAGGTTTTGCTAATTTATCACAGCCCTTAAGCCACTTCTTTACAAGACTAAATGCCTCAAAGGTGCTGAAATGCCTAACAGCAAAGTGGCAAGTATTAAGTCCAGGCATTCCAACTTTCCTTTTAGTACATCAAGTTTGCTATTTAAAAAAACATTTCATCATTTGAAAGCTTCCATCACTGTCCCTAGCATCTCTCAGGAGAACACCTTGTAAAACAGTACTATCATTTGAGTGCTTGAAAAGCAAAACAAAACACAACATTCATCATGCTGTATCCTAGAGATTTAATAACAATTAATACCCTGGAAGAGCAGAAATCTGACTGCTACAGGGGATACATCATATCCTTCTAGGACAATAGGATCGCTCGCATGCTGAACGGCCTGTAGTATCATGGTATTAGCTGCTATCGGTATCAGTGTTGGCTTATCATCTCAAAGGGATGTTTATTTGCATTCATGACTCTTGCCTAGTTTTCAGAAACATTCTCCTATCTTCCAAACTCACGCACTTAAAACAACGGTGATACTGTTATCAGCAATTAGGAAAAAAACCAAAACAAAACAGGAAAATCCCGGCTTCGTAAACAGCAAAGAAAATAATGTTGCACCATCCATCTCTAGGTCTTGTTTTCTGTGTTTCCAACACGAAGTTTTTCATTTGAATCACCAGAGTATGTTGTGGCTTTGCTTAAGTGCATCACCCCAACCCTCCTGGGATGCAACAACACGAGACACTGATGCACAGCAGATGTCAGGACTGTGGACGTACACAGGACCAGAACGCATTTAACTGCAGCTGCAGTTTTATTAGTGAAGTGCCACAGCACCAGGACAAGACAACTTCGGATACTGGCATCATGAAAAATTTAACTGGTATTTCCCACAACTCCAGCAAAATAATGATGTTGTTATACTGTTGACAGTAGAACCAAGAATTTTTTTTTTCATTTCACCAAGGGCTATGTGTCTTGGGTTTGCATGGCAAGGTTTTGGTAGCAGGGAGGCTACAGGGGTGGCTTCTGTGAGGAGCTGCCAGAAGCTTCCCCTGTGTCCCCCCATGTCAGCTGCCTCCGGCACAGACTCACTGCTGGCCAAGGCCGAGCCCATCAACAATGGTGGTAGCACCTCTGGGATAATGTATTTAAGAAGGGGGAAAAAAACCTGCAGCAGAAGAGAGGAGTGAGAATATGTGAGAGAAACAACTCTGCAGACACCAAGGTCAGTGAAGGAGAGGCAGGAGGAGCAGAGGTTCCCATGCAACCCAGTGGGGAGAGAGAAGGCTGTCTGCTGGAACCCATGAAGGTCCACGGGGGAGCAGATGCCCACCTGCAGCCTGTGGAGGACCCCAAGCCGGAGTATGTGGATGCCTGAAGGAGGCTGTGACCCCACGGGAAGCCCACACTGGAGCAGGTTTGCTGACAGGACTTGTGACCCTGTGAAGGACTCACACTGGAGTAGTCTGTGCCTGAAGGGCTGCACCCCGTGGGAGGGACCCATGCTGGAGGAGTTCATGAAGAGTTACAGCCCCGTGGGAAGGACTCACATTGGAGAAGTTCACAGAAGACTGTCTCCCATTAGGAGGGACCCCATGCTGGAGCAGGGGAGGAGTGTGAGAAGTCCTGCCCCTGAGGAGGAAGGAGCAGCAGAGAGAATGGGTGATGAATTGACCGCAACCCCCACTCCCTGCCCCCCTGCACTACTGGAAGGAGGAGGGAAAGAAATTGGGAGTAAAGTTAAGCCTGGGAAGAAGGGAGAGGTGGCAAGAGGTAGGAGGAGGTGTTTTTAAGATTTAGTTTTATTTCACATTATTCTACTCTGATTTGATTGGCAATAAATTACATTTTTTTTCCCCAAGTCAAGTCTGTTTTGCCCATGATGGTAACTGCTGAGTGATCTCCCTGCCCTTATCTCAACCCACAAGCCTTTTGCTATATTTTCTCTCCCCTGTCCAGCTGAGGAGGGGGAGTGATAGAACAGCTTGGTGGGACCTGTCATTCAGCCAGGGTCAATTCACCACACTATGATTGGTGGCTGAGTCTATGAGAGGTACCTCACTCCTCATTACTATTTTTTAAGTCTTGAAAGGCTAAAAATTTTATTTATCTCCTTCCTCCATATTTCCCTACTTAATATACGTAAAACTCAGCATGGATTTAAAACATGGACATTCTTTAACATGTCCTGTAACATTCTCCACATGTTTCTGAAGATCTGAACAGCTAAAGATGACAGCTCAAACCTCACTTAAACAGTCCTTTAGGAACAAAGTGTGTAATTTTCCTTTACCAACAGCAACTAAAAAGCCTAAAACTGAGTTGTCTACTATACATACAGTTTTCTCTAATACCTATAGTAAAATGGATATTAGAGAAAAAAACTTGAAACCACAACTACATTAACTACATTAATATGTAGTTATTATTAGTTTTATATATATAGAACTGTGATCAGTTTTTAGTTTAAGTTTTTTAGTGATTAGTTTTATATTTACAATACAATGTTGATAAGGAAAAAACCCCAGTGAAAACTAAACAAGAAGAATATTCTTCTGTCATAAAACCAACCATGTAAACACTAGTTCAATCCAGAGTGAATCCATCCTATTAACCCACACCCATTTTCCAGAAGACACTATCAACTTTACTTCAGAAAAAATATTCACAGGTAGTATTTCTCAATATCTTACATTTCAGCCACAAATTTTAAGCCAAAGCTTTTTCTCCTCTACTGTTTCCTAGAATTAAAAGTACTTAGTTATCCATCTGCATGAGACAACATAATAACAAGGTTGACATTCATTTGAAGTACAAATTTTCAACTTGGAAAAAAATTTGGCACAGTTCTTACATTACAGAGATGATCATTATCTTGTTTTCTTCCATCGTATTCATGCGTGGTCTCTCTCTCATATAAAACACAACTAAGTGCCTTTTTGCAGGACAAGAAAGCCGTTTGCTTCCTTTGATTCACTTCCAAGATGCAAAACCAGCCATTCTGACCCACAGCTAGGAGCTGCATGTAGGAAAATCCATGCATGCTATGAGAGGCTCCCCTAGCTGCATTAAAAGAGGGCATAAAGATTGTTGATCACCAGCAGAAAGGTTTTCTTTTTTTCATCACAGAATTAGTGAAATGGGGGTGGAGATGTTGGTCAAGGTACTCCAATACCCCACTGCCAACTCTGTCTCCATATACTACATACAGTCTAAGAACCAAATACATACGTTTTGGGGGGTGTGTGGGGGTTAAGACTCATGCACAGTGACTATTTTGTGTTCAGACTTCCTTGGGCGTTTGTATTTTTCTCTCATCTGTGTGTTAGTGAAAAGTGCCAGTAAACTGCCTCCAAGAAGCCCTTCATAATGGCAGCAGTATTCCCATCAGAGATGAGCAGAACTGGCAATGCAGCAGGACTCTGCCGCTGAGAACAGAGGACCTTATACTAGGCCACTACTGATTTTCATTCTTCTCGGAAGTGATCGTCCTGCAATCTTTTCTTCCTATTTTAACTGACCTAATAGAAGCTAAATTCACTGAAATACAAACATATGTGTCACCAGTGTTCCAGAAGTGTCAACATCAGCAATGTATAAAGCATGACTTTGCTCACAAGATTACCTGAACACCACTTAGATTTACAGAATCAGAACACATGTTGGAAAGACCTGTGGAGCCCTCTGCTCAGACAGGCCAATCTGGATGAGGTTTAGGGCCTTGTCCACTTGACTCTTCAGGAGTCATCTCCAACTCATCCTTGAAGCCATCTCCAAGGATGGAGATTTCACAGCCCTTTTAGATACCTGCTCCAGTATCTGGATGCCTCTTGGTAGAAAAAAATGTTTCGGAATCTCTAATTGGAATTTCCCTTTCTCGATTCATGCCAAAACCTAAGTCACAGAACTGCTTCCTTTACTCCTCCATTAGAACAATCAGCAGTGAGGTACACGAAAATTTGCTTTCCCATGCTTGGCTGAAGTACACCTCTTGCATAACTGAAGAACTTCACAAACCGCAAGCATCACAGCACAGCAGCTGCAGGGTTGTAAGACCCACTAGGACAATTGCTAAGCTATTATTCCAAAATGGAACAGGTTTGTTCTGCCATCAGTAATATCTTTTATGCAGTTACACTGTCATCTTAAATGGAGGTTAACTAATATATTGCTGATTTAACTTTCAGTAAGATCCTAGAAAGGCATACGTGTGCCCAGGGAAGCTTCTGCTGCTTGAGTCCAAAAAGAATTGAAGTCAGACTTAAAACGCTTATTGCCACTGGAATGACAAGGAAAAAGGAAAGCTTTACCAGTCCACTTGGAAATTAAGGAGACCACAGAAGAATAATGCTTTATATATTTTCAAAAAGAATCAAGCCTTTCTTGTATCAAGAGACTTAGTTACATTTTCTAGTGCTGCCACTCAGATTAAGGAGAAACGGTGCTCATCCAAAGCCTGAAGTCAATGTTGTAAAACATGGGAGTCTTCATCTCTAATTCAAAAACTCCAGATGAAGAGAAAACCCATGGACTTGTTTCTAAACATTTTTCTCCTCCAGCAGGTAAACCTGTCTATAAAAACAGCTCAATGTCACAAGCCTACTGTAAACACAGCAAGAAAGCTCCTTTTCTCCAATGCATCCATAAAAGGACAGTGCTTTGATAGAGGATAAATTAGCCGTCTGAATCCCCTTAATCGAGCTCAACGGGAAGAGAGACTAGACACCTTTCACAATCTTGATGCTTTTAAGATACACGTCTAAAGTTTCTACCCCTACTGCAAGCAAACTAGTTCAACCCACAATATAAAGGAGATAAGGTCACCAAAAGAAACAGTGTAAAATCTAATTTATTTTCTTGGCATTGTTGTGGTGAATTGCACAGCAGAAGAAATTAAGGATTCTTTGTAAGCATCCTAACTTTCTCGAGAAATGTACCATTTCTTTTACTAAATCTACCTTTTTAACCTCTTTGTTGCAAAGTGTCAGTGGCGTATCAGCTCTGGGGAGAGTGACTAACACACAGAAGCTGCTCTGCAAGCTATCGGGAGTCCAATCTGGAGTTCACCTACATGTTAACTCCTACTGCTAATTCATCATCCTGGCACCCGACAGCTAGGCTGATTGTGAGCCTTACAGGACAATAAGGGTCTCGGCTGACCACCAAAAATCAGCCCAAGGGAGGAGGGGTTGATGGGCACGGACCTGGAGAAGGCCTAAGATAAGTGCTGGCTGTCAGTGCAAGGACAAAGAAGGGCAGGCCCTGGGGAGAGAAAGGAGATAAAAAAAAATCTCGACAACTGCTTTATCTGATGAGGGTTATGGCTAATTAATTATAAACTCAATTACCTAACCCTTACTTCAGCAGTCTCTATTCATTAAGAGATAAAACCTGACTGACTGCTAACTTTCTCTTGCACGCACAGCACACTTACTTCAGATTTGCACACTTTAGCGCACAATTTCTTAAAAAAGATCTCCAAAAGCCTTCGTACCTGTCAACTCTGTGCTCGCAGGATGGAAGATTTCTCCTTTTTTTCCCCCTACCACCCAAAGCACCCTCTGTTGCACAATGGGAGGGCCAGGCCTCCATGCTGTGCATTGGCATTTAAAAGCAAAAACCAGACATTAAACAATAGACATTAGGGACATCAAAGCCCCCTTTCACAGCCAAGTTTCTGCCTCCATGGGCTTCTGATCTAGTTCACATTTTAAATTGAGCTTTTAATTTTGGGTGCTAAAAGTTTGGCGGTGTAGCTCACTGGTATCAACTAAACATTATTCTTCCAAATCTGAAGGTAGCCTGCAAAAATGAATTGCAGTAAGGAATGAACTCTAAAAAACCTTAGCCAAGCTAACACTTGCTAATAATCCAAACTGAATTTTGCATGTAATGTATTAAAAATGTCTGTTTTATCGCTATTCAGATTCGACCTGCATTCCTGTGGTGCTTGGCCTCTCCTCCAGCATAAGTTCTTGCCCTCTTGTGTCATGCTTGACACCAGCTCAAACAGCCTTGCAGAATCAATCCTGGCCATTAAAAGAAGGCTCCTCTTAATCTCTTTCCAAAGACTGCAGACCTGTCTCGCTCTCACCTTTTGAATACACGGATATTCTCAAATCCCTGTTTTACTTTGGTTGCCCTCTGCTCTAGGTTTTCCATTTCTACAGGATGTTTTTTACATATTCTTTTCATATGGGGGTTTTATATATATATATATATATCTATATATATATCTATCTGTGTGCGTATATCTATTTATCTATGAAATGACAAGGTGATCACACTCACATGATATTTCACATCTCAGAACTTTTTCAAAGAGTAATTTCTTCTGATATGTAGGATGAAGGAACCCAGCTTTGTGTCTGTTTCTTACACTAAGTCCTATTTCAAATTACTGTATATTTATGATACAACATTCTGGTTCATTCAAGATGTATGGCCTTTTAGGTTATTTTTTCATACTTTGTATATACCAAATAAGAACACCACAGTAAAATAATCAAGCCAGCTGATACACATTATGCAAGCTCTTCACTACAAAGGCATGATTATATGATTGTATATAAAACTAATATTTTGGTCTTGATTATCATAATTTGGTTTTGGATATTGCCTCATTAAAAAGGATTTATTTTACTAATACTTATGTTTTTGGACTTGAATGATGTAGCCCAAGGGTTCATTTCCTATGATGATTCACACGCGACAGTGTTTTTCTGAAACTTGTTCCTGCATCTGGTTCCCTCCCTCGCTTGTCTTGCAGATGGCTCACTGAGACCTTCAGTTTATACTAGCTGGTTCAGTTCAGTCTTTGGACACTTTCCTAAGAAGATAAAATCTATTTTTATATAAACTGTAATATATTGTTATATAGACATGTATTTTTTCACTCCATAATCTAAAAACTTTAATTCAGATTGCATGTCTAATGATCTTAAAGGGATGGACAAATTCAGCTGTAACTAAAAACTGTCTGTTTTGGTAAAGACTTTACAAATATGAGAAGAAAAATTCTTGAATGCCATAATCACATTTAGTAGCCAAGTCTACTCTGGCTATTTCTTAGATAAAACATCAAACAGTAATATAGTCTTCTTTCCATCCTGAGCTTCTATGTCTATTATGAATATCAATTCCATACTTCTCCTCATCATAACCAATTTTAAATCCAATTATTATTTTAGTATTTTTTATTACTTCCTTGGTTCCCTTCTGCATTAAGTTGAAAAGCTTATGCCATGTTTTTATGATTGAGTACTTGCCCCTGAAATACATACATCTTTCTTTTCAGGCAATAGTTTTATAAGCTTGACATATGAATACTACAGCTGATCAGCTCCTCGTGGTTCTTTTTAACTTCCAGACTTTTTTACTTGATGGCATATGCCACATTTCAAGAACATGCATGTCAGAATACCCTGTATTGCCTCTACTCACTGTGACCAACAATTCTTCACCCATAAATGCAACTACAGGTGACTACTATATACTGAATAAAAATAGTGAGTTTTCTGTCTGTATGCTGAGAGATAAAAATAGGTCTGCATTAGGTTTATTGGGAATTCTGCATCTGAAGTTGCCTAGGTGACTGACATCTCTGGTCAAATCCAAAACTCAAGCTGTTACGAAAGGCAGATACACCCATCATATCGCTTTTCTTTCCCATAACTGTAACAAATTCATTAAATTCCTACTCAGCAGAAAGTGAAGGAACAAGCATGTGCTAAGCAACAAAATCCAGAACATCTAATTTGTTTCTAAGCTCCCTTCCACCACATTTCTTGCCCTTTCTGGGGCCCTAAACCCTTCCCTGTTTTGATATGAACATCTCCAGTGCCTGCTGTGTTCTGATCGTACTTTTCACTAATGTGTATGGAGAAGTTCATTTCTCTCTCTTTATTGTTTTGCAAGTTGTTGCAAATACTGACATTTTAAGTCTCTTTCCCCATACATACTCACTTTTATATAGTCCTATAACTTTTTATCTGAAGGAAGATGATTGTACTTTGAACAAATTACAGCTTAAAAAAAAAGAAACAAGAACAGAAACAGTAAAAAAATCCAATGCCATTTTCCATCAACAATTTCACACAGCTATTTAACTTAAAAATATAAACTATGCTGGAAACAACCATGCACTCTGTAATACTGCTCTCTCAATTGCCTTCCCATCACAATAACAGTATTAGGTAAAAAGGAAGACTTCTCCCATTCATCAATAGAGGAGTTATTCATCCGAAGTTTATTATCTCAGGTAATTTGATCAATACACTTCACCTTTATAGTACAGTTGTCCTTGTGAGAAAAGCATTTTGCGTTTTATAGGGAGATGGTTATTATGAAGGCTATTCATAGGGAAATTCTCTGCAGTTAAAAGTTTTTCCAATTAACTACATTTAACATCATTTAAGCCATAAAATGGCGGTTACATTTCACATCATGTTGCCTAAGTGTGGCAGTGCTTGGAAAGCAGTTAGCACACATTTGGCAAATACATCAACCAATACTTTGGAATGGAAATCAAGAAAACCCTGCCAGCAAATAGAGAAAGACCTTTTCAATACAAAGTCATGAATACGCACCAAAAAGCATGCTTCAGAAGATACCCTTTACCAATTGCAAAGAATAGCCCTAGGAATGCTCCTCAGTATCAGTTCCTCTTTTCCCTTCATGCAATGTCAGCACTCTTCCATCATGTTTCTTATGAGTTTTCTTATTTCTTTTCAACTGTGGTGTTTGTGTAATTGAGCTATGAACCTCCCATGAATTACAGCATATGAGAACAAACTGTCTTCTGTCCTCTAGGATAAAGATCTCCAAACCCCAGCAGCCTCACTCCCCATCTGAAGTATGCCGCATCTGAGTTGTCCCCTCAGTTGCTATCATTTAGCATAAGGCACCACAAAAGACGAGGAAAAATTCTTCGAAACAGAAGCAAAATAACAAATTCTCATAGATCAGATATTCTAAGGAGAGAAACCTCTAAAAACTTGCTCAAAAATAAAAAATTATTATTCCTGGTGAGACATACTCAGAACAAACTAGTTCATTAAAGTCGTATCAGCACTTGTAATTGGCCCTTGTTGGCCAATAGAAGGAGACATTTGCAACTTTTCCCAGGAAATTATATTCTAAATCCTTCATGAGGTGGACCTTGTCCTTTTCTGAGGAAACTTGATAGCAGTCTTTAGTATTCACTGGCATAATTAGGACTGCAGTTAATTTCATTAAATTCTCTTGCTGCTAAATGAAGCAGATTATGAGACATCTTTTATTGCAAGGCATGAAATTACAGCCTGTCAGCTGCCAATGGTAGAGTAAAACTAATGAATTACAGGGTAAATAACACCAGAATTAACCAGCCAATTTAACATAGCAGAGAACAAAGTCATTTTTACTTAGAGCTCTGGCGAACACCATCACCGCCAGGATACCTTTCAGCTGAAAGGGAACCAATTCAAGGAGCCTCAAAACTAAATAACCAGGGAAAAGCCACATTTATTGTGCAGCTATGTTAGAAAGCCAGCACTGCCACTAAGTTATTAGAAATTGGTCAGGTAAGTAGTAGATATCACATTGCTAAAATATTTAAATCCCGGTCTTTCCAAGTAGTTTGCACTGATGTATTATTCTTTACACAGCTCAAGAAAAAGGACAGATGTGCATTACTTACTATTGTAACTCATTTAATGGTGACTTCAGACAGTATTGGACAAAATCCCCGTTAATGAGGGATAGATACACTATGGACAGACAATAAAAGAAAACAGCAGGCAAACGTAACTAACCAGTTCCATTTCCTGTGCCCATCCTTCCAAATCCCTAACACAAGGCAGAGAGGGTGCCTCCTCTCCGCAGAGCACCCCAGGCCTCCCTTCCCTGTTAGGAGGGCAGGATGGGTGCTCTTCTGAACAATGACTGTGAGTTCTCAGAAGGCAGGGCTCTTCTCCAGAGACTCATGAAGACTGCAGGGCTGTCAGACACTCACGCAATTTGTTTTTTTAGACTAAGAAAAGAGATCTGCTCTGTGTGGCCCCCTTGTCCTTTTTTTAAAAAAAATTACTTTCATTTTAAAATTTTATTGAACAATACCTGTACAGTGCACAAACCCTTTCAATGCACCTGTACGGAAATCCGGTTATCTGGGAACTGCCACAGGCCCCACATGTTTGCACAGGGAAGGAATAGCAAGGTACTTACCAACGCTCATACAAGGAAGGACAGATACGTTAGTTCCTGGATAGCAGAAAGACTCACTCTTACAAAATCCTGGCTATGCTGATGAAAGAAAACAATAAAACCGAGGTAGACCACGCTGCTGGTCCAAACAGAAATGTAAATACACACTTCATTTCAAATCAGTGCTCTCACTTTTCCATGTGTAACTCAAGGATTGCATTTCCTGCTAACATAAAGCGAGAGTGTGAAGGGCTGCATTAGCTGGAGATCAGACTGGCCTGAGTACGGAACGGCACAGGTCAGAACCAGCATCCCCATCTCTAGGGAACAGAGTTAAGGTTGCAGTAATACCTGTGGCACTAGCAAGGAAAGTGTCTAGGGAGAGAGAAAGCCCATATTATTAAATGTGCTGATGATTTCCTCTTTTTGGCAAGCATGCCGTAACCATTATCAGTTGCACACAAACAAAAAGCATTTAAAAAATGGTGTTTCAAGTTGCATTTCCCACAGGTTTCTAAGATATAACACCTGAAGTCTCCTTTCCAGTCCTTTATAACTTTAAGCCCAATGACAACCAAGTTTGATGGAGGGACAGGGATACCAAAGGGATGTTCTGACAAGTTTTGTGAAATTTTGTATTTGCCTATAAGACTGGAAGTCCCTGACTTAGAAAACAGATTGCAGTCAGAGCTCCGTCTCTTCTGTTAGGAGGATGGACTGTAAGCCTGACTGCAGCTTGGTACCAGCCATAGTACGTTTTTTTCTTACCCTCAAACAAGGTTAGGTGAAAAAAATCCTATAATTTGTGCCTGGTTTTGTTTTTCTTTCATTATTATTAAGCAGGAATTTCAGACCACAGTGACAGTGCATTTGGAGAACATTGTTGGTGGAAGATTGGAAATGCTGTGTAGATGGTCCAGCTCATGGGAGCTGAAATCAAAATGTTATAGAGGAACACCACACAGAAAAAAACTTGTCTTTTGTGGTTTCACTGTACATGGAGCACTTTCTTTGCATCCACAAATGAGAGAATAAACATCGAACTTGTTTGACCTCTAATTTTAATAGAAAACCCAGGAAACGTTGGTTCATCTTCTGGGAAAAAATTAAATTTATGATTTCAAATGTAAAAGGCATTATCTATAAAACCTAGAATGACTAAAAGTAAACAACGAAGAGAAACTACACAGTAGAATTCGTTGGCCAGCAAAATTACCTACTGACTGATAACCCACTGTCAGAAAACCCAAGAATTTCTACAGTAAATAGATCCTATTTCTAATAAAATTATGCACTCACTGTTCCCTTTTCTGTAATACAAAGCACAGAAACACCTGTGGGACTAAATTATTCAAAACCATGGAAGTAGCTGCCAGATCTTACAAAATATCTTTCCTAAAGAGAGTCGTGTACTTTGCTTCATGTAGCATTTACTGAAATTTGTTTTTAAAATGAGTGAATAAGTTTCCCTTAAGTTTTCCACTATCTGGGTCAGAATAATTTTCTTTGGGAATTCAGATTTTAAAAACTATCCTTATGCTGCAATGTTAGAGTGGGAAAAGGCGAAAGCAACAGCCAAAGAAAGCAAACCTGGCACCCAAACACTGCTGCGTTACAGAAGAGTATAACGTCTGGGCCACCACTGCCAATGCCATATAAGAGCTCTCTGGGACCAGGACACCAGCACCATTCAGGAAGTCTGCAGAAGAATTTACCTATGCAAAAAAGAAGTCCTGCAAAAGAATAGAACTTAAACCAAATCTGATTTTAGAAGTTACAATCCCTGAATTAAGATAGGCTTGTATGTGCTGTGAATTCAGAAGAGATTTCTCTTGCAGAGAGATTCTCCAAGCACACATACACATTATAGAGGAAAGACCTACTGCTCTCTGAAGCTTTTGCCTACCATAACCAAATTCACTGAAGCCCTTCACTCAACCCAGAATTTCTGTGAGCTGATCTTGCACTAGAAATCAGCCCTAGCCCATGGAGGTGCTCTACACTCTAGGCAGAGAGATGTTGACTAAGTCCCTCACTGTTTACTCTCCATAGTTTCGAATTCCCGTTGCATGTATTTTAGGCAATTATTTTAACACCACCAGAACTCTTCTGGACTAACACTGATATCTTGCCTTCAGATTCCAAGAGTGGAAAAATCAGTGCTCTGACAGCATGTGTGCATCCATTCCAATGCGTGTTACTGAAATCTACAGTCTAAAAGCTCTTAAGACAGTTCAATTGGAAACAGCTCAGAGGCATTGACAAGGTGCCGAGATAGCAGAGCACCAGAGGCACCGATGCATGCTTCAAGCTAGCAATTGATCACCATGCTTCATGCTTAAAGACATCAGCACCTTAAGAACCAAATGCCTCTAGGGACTGGTATGCCACTCTCTGAAAGACACTCAGTATTTTTAATGTTACAGAAAACGTCACCTGGTTTTTATTCTCACTTCCCACCTCCTTCATCCTCTTTGTTCAGTATGCGCCCTCCTTCCTCTTAACCTGTTTAATACAGATTTTGCTTCTCCTTGGTTCTCACAGCAGCATAATTTTCCATCTGAGTTCTGTCTCTTTAATTCACTTATCCATCTCATTGGCATTCTTTCCCCTCCTCTCTTACCTTTAAAGCCCCTCGCTTTTTGTCTGCTTTCTCACCTTCTGCAGAAGCAGGGACCTTGCAAGCTTTGTGCTCCATAAACATGCGAGAAACCTCTTGCTTCACTACATCACATCAACAGTAAGAAGTGTCACTTAATTTGAATTGTGACTTAATCTGTATCAGGAATTACTGAAATCACTGTGCTGCAAGATTAGAGCACTAACAACAGTGATCATGCATGTATTATTTCTCAGCTACAAATACAGTATTGTATGAATTACAAATTGACAGCAACATTGCTGTACAAAGGGCCAATTCAGAAAGTACTCTGAAGAAGTTCTTTGCCTTGCCATTAGCTTAAACAAAACTGACACGTCAATCTTCAAAATGTTGAGTACACTTCAGCAATGGATGGATGCACATGCTTTCTTACTGCAGCAGAAAGGGGTTGCGCAGCTCATCTGCCAGTTATGGTGCTGGAACTCTGAAAATCTATGTACTTGGGGAGACCTAGCTCACACAGAAAAATAGACACATATATTTTAAGAATCAGACTTGAGTATTTGTTTTACATGAAGCACACCAAATATACGTATTTCTATACTTAGTTTGCATCCTGAAAACAAGTTGTTTTCACCTAGTTTTGCTCAAAGCTCGCTACTCTGCTTTTAGTCTAGGATTTAATTTGGCCATGAAAAAGCTTGTAAAATGTTGATTCCTGAAGTGATAACACCTGCCTTCTTAAACAGTCCCTATTCTCCTCCATTCTGACATATTGCTCACTTTCAGACAGAATTTCTAAACAATTCAACCACTTTCTTTGCTATTTTAATTGATTTTTCTTTCCAATACCTCCTGCACTCCAAGATTTCTTCATTCTTCCCCCTTGAAATATTCACACGAGAAGAGAACATTAGATGTTAATCTAGCTACTTGATTTGTAGCAGTTCTCCAGTTCTCTACCCAACCATTTAAATACTGTCATTCATAATAGGGTGATATACTGTACTATAAACCCTTTAGCAAATGGTATGTCTTGGTATTTTTCTTTTGTGACAAAGAATCGTATTAGTTATAAAGGGGAAAGATACGTACTCAGTGCTCAGACTGACCAAGAGAATCTCACTGTCTCAACAGTTTCCCCTCCTTTCTAAAAGAAGTCCACTTCCCCCCCCCCCCTTTTTAAAGAAAATTCAAGTCACTAAGCTTATATTGTTTCCTTATAGAGAATATTACACACTCTGATAGCCCTCAAAGTCCAAAAGCTTTCTCTTAGTATTAAGCCTGAAATCATCTCTACCTTATCACCCCATAGTTGTGCACATACATCTCAGAGCATAGCAGCAATGCTTCTTTTTCCTGGCAAACATACTGTAGATTCCTACGCATAATTACAACTGCTTTGTCATAGCTTAGCTAAACTGCCTGCAATTAGCCCTCTAATCTTATAAGCAGTGATCTGATATGGAAACTCACATCAGTACTGCTGACATGCCCTGATTACCGTGATGGCCTGTAGAAAACACCCATCTGGCTTTAGAGCCACAGAGGTAGGATTCTCTTCCCAGCACTGCCTTGAAACCTTTGCCTAATCAGTGTGTGTCTTTAACGAGCTTGTGTGCATCTTGCAGCACTTGACTCTCAAACGGCCCACATGTCATTTCCAACACTCAGGTTGGATCTCTTTTACGCTGCGATGCTTTTTATCCTCAAAGCATATCCACCATTTGCATTCACTTCTCAAACACAAACCCAAGTCAAACTTGCAGGCACTTGTCACCTCCAGATCTATCTCAGCAAGGGTACAAGAGAAACCAGACATGGAATTTTGGAAGGAAAGCTGCCCAATTTCCCCACACAGCAGCCTACTACAAACGTGGCTGCAATGGCAAGTTCCTGTTCTAACCACATGGCTTACTGTTGCTGGGGAACATCAGAGAAGTGTCTTGGTGAGATATCATAAGCATATAAAGGCAGAATATCTTCCAAACTTGGGTTAAACCAGCAAAAGTTTGGGCAGCTGGCTTTTAACTCAAGTTAGCCAGAGTTCACCTCCCATTCTAGTTTATTCTGCCACATTGTCCTTGGTTCCATGGTAATTTTAAACAAGTACGAAAATACACTTTTTAAAGCAGATGCATAGTTCTGGTAAGAGACAGCACCCAGTGCCTCACTAAGAATTTGCTATTAATAGCAAATGTGAAGGAACAAGGAAGGTCTGGATTGTGCAAGTAGTTAGGACAGACCAGGATGATTTGCCTTCTGTTAATTGACGTGTCTTTACAAGTTAAATGTCATTTCATTGTCATCAGCTCCAGTCCTTGTTCCTCATCCTGATGTGCCTCTGTCTACTGGGGTTTCAGCTTTATCCTAAGGATGACTAATGTTTGACTAACTTGATTGCCATGTGTTTGCTTGAGCTCCCAACACTACCATTAATGGCACTGCTGAATGGCATGAGCCCTAGAGCTGAACAAAGCTCTGTCCTCTTTCCAGCCAGCTCAGACCATGGTCTGGCTTTAGCTTTTGGTTATGATCTTACAGACCATTTTCAATCCACATCACAGTTTTTAGCCAAACGCATTTGGATAAACTCTCAGTTAAGATGGAGCGAGGCAGTATCAAAATGCTTTACTGAAATCAAAATATTTTACATCTGTTCTGCTTGCTTCATGCACTTATTTTGAAATTCTACCAAAAAAGCAATCCGAGTTTCTCTGGCAAGTTTTAGTATATATAAACCACGCTGTGTCTTTCTCACAGTTACATTAAGCTGCTCAGGAAAACAAAATCCTGCAGCTATGCGCTTGCATTACTTTCGTCTTTTCCCTAATACTAGTTACAAGGCTCATTTCAAGCTTTACAGCTCTAGAAAACTGTAAGTGAAGTATATCCATGTCATCTAATCATATCACTCATCTCTAATTTATCTTAACGAGAAGGATCCTTTATAATAAGCACAACATTCAGTTACATTATTTTTCTCCTTGTTCTAACTCATGCAAAATAAACCAAGATGATATTCTATTTTTTAAGAATTCCACTACTGCATTATTTCCTTTAAATTAAAAATATTTAAGTGCCAACATCTGGCCTGTCTACAGAGACTCTAAAGATGTATTGATAATTACTACATTCAGAAGGCTTTTGAAAAATAAAAGTAAGATTAGAGAAACCATTTTCTTAACAGAAGTGCAAGGACTTCCACAGTGGGTATTTCAAAGACTGGTAACAGAGCAGGTATAGTCAGGGTAGCTACATTTCAAAGACCCTCTGCTATGCTCCTCAAGCAATAGTCCTTCTTCATGCCACTTACTATTTTTAATTTGCCGTTACTACTTATACTCTGGATAAATGTGTCAAATACTAACAGTTCCAATGCCTTTAACAAACAAACAAACAAGGGATGTTGGACCAACACCCCTGATTCAGGTTCACATGGAATTACCACACAGTAAAAAGTAGCAAAATAATTATGAAAATATTTAAAATGCCCAAAGTTTGCCTCATTCAAAAAATTAGGCTAAAGGGCTTTAAATGCGTGCTGTTCAGTTTACTCTTTTGATTGCTTTACCACTATGTAAATCAATTTGTTAATGTTCCTTACAAAATGCATGAGCCAGTTATACTGACAAACACACAAAGCTCATTCGTAATTAGCAGTTAATTAGTAAGAAGGAACAGATGCTGTTAGAGTTTCAGCAGGCGAACAGGTTCTGTAAACAATGCTTATAAATCTAAATGAATTTATTAACCACAATGCAACTGTCAACATTTTGCTGGCAACCATACAAATATGGTGGAATCCCCCAAACATCTTTACAACATATTAATAATCATTGTGTCAGCCGAAGTCTATCAGGCAGTCTCACTTGCTAACTGTCATAAGCTTTCAACTTAATCTTGTTATGTCACTTCTCTGGCCTAATTCCTCATGCCCACAGAGGAAGAGCTCCAGTCACCAAAGTTAGCTCAGATGCACAAGGACTCACCTCCAACACACAGCAGTCTCTCGAAACAAAGGCATTTTTGCAAGAGAAATGTTTGGTTTGCACCAATACCTTGAAGAAGCTTCCCTGAACGAGCAGTACTCATAGCTCTGAAAGCATGTCTTGGTCCTGAAGAGTTTGCAGTCATTTTCTTTTACAATCATTATCACTCAGTGAGAGATCACTACTATGAAGGCATCTCCAGATCTCATCCAATAAAAGTAACTAAAAGTCAATTATTTCCACTGTCCGTTTATAAAATCATGCACTCAATAAGCCACTGAGTGATGCCATAGGTGGTTGGGGGTTTTTTTCATTATCTGGGTAGATGTAGATGGCTGAAATAAAAAGAATGCTTTAGTAAGCATTTTCTAGATGCAGCTATTAAACCACTCGATAAACCACCTTAAGTCAAAGATTTTGGCCAGTGGCCAGTCCTTAGCCTAAGGGTAACAGTGAAGATACCTTAGTGACCTCACTGCTGTCAATCTCTGCATGTCACATTGAGATGCCACCTTGATATATTACACCATTTCAGCACTGGAAAATTCTAATAAATTTTTTAAAGTCGTATTACAGCCTTCTTTATTGATGTTCTCTTTTATATCTACATTGCCTTCGATCAGTCCCTCCTCCTCTCCCCCAAAGTATTCTGACACCTCTTCACCATGGTCTGTACTTGCTTTCAACACTCAGCACTCCAGGATTTGCCACACACTGGCACACAAAATGGGAAGAGAGCGCCTCAAGAGTATGAAATTCTCCAAAGCTTCCCAGGAGAGACTGCCTGGCTTGCTTTCTGCAGGCTCCAGTCCCACCTGCTGCACTGTTAGAGGGACCAAAGGCATGGAGGTTGTGGAATCGATTCTCTGCTGGTATCAAGCACTGGGTAAAAGAAGATGAGGATGTTCATGGCAGAGCCTCATGAAACAAACAAACAAACAAGCTCTCTCCCTACTCTTATGAACACAGCACTGGAAAACAGATCCTTGACTTATTAATCTGAAAGAGCAACATCTGCTCCTTCTACACAGACATAGGCAGGTGGATTATTTTTTTTTTGTCTTTAAAAATTAATTTTTTATATATGAGAAGCTTCTGTCTTACTATTTCTGTAAAGGCTGATAGGTCTTCTGTCACTCTCCTCCCCCCTATTTCCATTCTCCTTCCACCATCTCTCAAAGGATGTTTAACCTGATCAACACTCTATTCCAATCAAAAGCTGGAATACCTCCTTTTGAATCTTAATGATGTACAAGAACTATAATCACACCTGATGAGTCAGCTAGGAAATCATTAGCTACTAGCCAAACCCAGAAATTGTTCCTTAGCTATTTTAAGAAACAACTAAAAGCATTAGATTTGGATAGGATTAAAAAAAACAGAAAATGAGGACAAAGTTGAGCACCTTTTACTGGCAATCATAACAAACTAGAAGCTCTTACAGTATTAATGTGGATATCAAAACATTAAGCAAATAAAAAGTTTTGTATTTTGACCTTAAGTGGTTTTACACTATTCCCTTCCGTTGTTGCCCTAGAAGGAGCTTTTGCTCACTTTGGAGGTTGTGTCATACAGACAAATGGGGTATTATTTTTGAAATTGTGTGCCCCCTGCCAAAATCGACACTAATAAACATTTAAATACATTTCTTTATTAAGTAACATTCAGAAAAAATAGAATACTATGTTTACTACCACATGCATTGTACCACAAAGACAAATTTTTGAGCTGGGAAGAGTTATGAAGCAAATGAACCTGAAATGAAACTGCTTAATTCATTCACAAACCACCAGCTTCTTTCTGTTATGAGGACTAGAGGCTCCCATTAGCTTCAGTCAAAAACAATGATAGAAAGTTAATTTCTCTGCAAAGTTTATTAAAAAGATCTCGTTTATAGATCTTTAAATACACTGTGGAACAGCTGTAGGCTGCTCACCTTGGTTGTAGCCCACTTGGGAGTATCACTGCACATTTTTTGCAGGTATTTAGAGATAAAACAAGGACAATTTATAGGATG
The DNA here is from genome assembly GCF_965140245.1 of Athene noctua. NCBI lineage: Eukaryota > Metazoa > Chordata > Aves > Strigiformes > Strigidae > Athene > Athene noctua. Next base: position 28,969,598 of record NC_134043.1, on the reverse strand, counting down.
GGAGACAGAAAACTCATCTTAGGAACTCTCTCAAATACTAGGACAACAATTAAAAGCAACATAGTAGAAATTCCGTCCTTATAAACCAAAGACCCAATTGCCAACTTTCTCCTGCAACCCTCGGCTATCTCAGGAAGGCAAAGCAAGATGATGACTCGGTGGGACAGACTGACAGTCAGGGAAGGGACAGCTCTCAGTCTGAGGTGCTGAGGTTCTTGCCCAGCCTGACAGCTTTGCCTAAGGGCCAGAAGGGGCCATTCCCTTGGACTGACAGGTAGAAACCTTAACCTGGGATGGGGGAGGTTGGAACTCGCTGGGCTGTGTCACCCATCCAACAGAGCAGTGCACCAAGCCGAACCACGAGGCACCCTCATCTCCTTCCACTGTTTGGTGTCAGAGGTATAAATTAAAGCAAGCTTCCTGAAACCACAAAAAAAGTTCCATTAAATCCAGACACTTTTAAATGCTATTTTATTCCAAACACTTAGGACTACTGCTTTTCTTGGGATGGTATCTGAAAATCATCAGCAGTAAACCACACAAAACCAGCTTTCACAGTCAAATGAAACATTATTCCAGGCAGGTACATGTAGCTGTAGCTGTTCCTCTGATGTAAGGGCACATTTGATCTAATTGGAAAAAATATTTCAAGTGCACTGGGAATAGTCACTGTTAACTGAATGCAACAACGAAAAAGGAAAAAAGAGCATGCAGACCCGAGGGAATTACCAAATCAATTAACAACTAATTCAGGAACTAATTTCTGTATTGCCTCTTAGCACAAAACTGTATCTTTAATTTCTCCTGCAATAAGCATCACCATGATAGTCCTAACACACTCTGACGCTTTAAATGAGTTTACAAGTATCTCTTTTTGATTGGCTATGTAACATTATTTCTTCACAGTTCAATGCAACCACAGCCAAGTGCTCTGAAATATTTAATTATACTGGTAGCTACCGGTTAACAATTTACAGAACCACAGTGAGTACAAAACATTTTATAACTAGTAATCAGCTAATTAAAAACACAGCAAAATGTGTATGTTCTGATTATAAACAATTGCGGAGGAATTACACAGAAGATTTCAGCACTAAGAGTATTTGGCTAAAAACCATACCCTGGTGTTTGTACAAGCAGATCTGGATACTGATTACTGTGATTAGACGGAAGTGTGACAGAGGAAATTACACCTCACACTAGATAGAAATAAATAAAATTATGTCATCTGCTAGTTTCTTATAAATCACATAATTTCTGAGTTTTGGAAAGCCACTCTCCAGAGACACAGATACTGGCTTGCAAACAACTATCAAGAATCCTACATGAGCATCAATAAATAAAACCCAAAACAGCAGTAGTTTTAGTGAATGCTCTGGTGTAGAAGATGGAGCAGAAGCAGCAGCACAGTGGTGTGGGTCTCTGTGGCAGTGCAGCGGGGGTTTCAGTGCAGGTAGCACTGTGCAGAAAGGCACACTACAGAAGACACATGTATAACGAAGGCAAGTAAATCCTAGAGTTGTGTGCGTCCTCCAGGTGTCTGCTGCCACCCTTCTTTTGAAATGCTTTTGGTCGTTACATGCATTAGCTGTTTTTATTTCAAAATGACACTTGATTTTGAATGCAGACAGAACAAGAAGCAATGGGACAAGCCCAAGCACTCAGCAGTGGGTCGCAGGGCCTGCTAACGCACTAGTTGTAGAATTGTGTGTCTGTTCTGATCTACCTATACCATTTTTTTTTCACCCTGTCAAGTCAAATGAATTAAGCAAGAATAGATGCTAATCTGCTTGCTTATTTGTTCTCTCTTTCGGTAGACTCAAAGCAAACTTTTACATTCAAGAAACCCGCTGCAAAAAGCATTTGTTGTTTATGACAGTGGCGGGTCTCGGGTCTGACACTTGCCTGAAGCACTACAGTGCTCTTCTGCTAGCGAGGACGACTAAGGACATCAGTTTGACTGACTAGTCGTGGCAGACGATCTCTTTTCAAAACTTATTTCCAAGACACTGCCATACTTGCTGAAATGCTCTAACAGCTGTACAGACAGCCCTGGGTATTTTAGGGGAAAAGAGGTTTCAGGTACGATGTTCTTTCTGGTTCAATGGAAAGGACCAAGATAACATGGCGTTGTGTGTTATTCCACCAGAATCATGTAACTTGGCACATAAATGCCCTAAGTAGAGCTAAAAATTAACAAAGGAAAAGGAGATTAAGAAGAGGAAAAGCATTAGTCAAGCAAAGGCAGGACTGACCTGCACTTGTAGGGAACTGAAGAGAAGGAGGCTGAGCAGCACAGAGCAGTAGGCAGACAGGAGGTCAGAAAGATAACATGGGGCAAAGTCTATGAAAATCCAAATTAAGCTAAAACCCCCTCTCTTTTGAAGTTGAGCAATGCAGATTGATAGGGAATAATTTTGTTACAGTCCCACCTATTTGGGCTAAAAGGGTACAAAAAGGTTACACTCTGGAAATTCAGTGATCAGAAGTAAGAAAAAATGCAAATGGACAGCCTAAACTTGGACATGCTGAAGAAAGGAAGGAAAATCTTTGGTAACAGAAGATCCTGCCTCACCTTGCAGCTCTCCTCCTCACCCTCTGCAGCATGGAGGGCCACTGAAAGTGCTCGTTTGGTTGGGCTGGAAGAGGCATGCTGCTCGAATTTACTAGCAAAGCTTCTCCTCAGACATGTTAGGAAGACTGGATACTAAGTCTAATAAAACCAAAGTTGTGATAAACTACACTGAAATCCTCTTTAATTTGAAAGGCACTTCCTAACATCCTCAGGCCAAGGGCTGTTGTGCAGGTGTAGGCAATCTAAGTGAGGAGAGCCCAGGCAAGACTGGGCTAGAAAACAAAAAAATCATTGAGAAATCAAGCAATTTCCAATTTCCCAGAGATTCTTTCCATAGAGGAGCACACAGACAATGTATGAAAAGAGTTCACTAGTAAAAAAACCTTAATTAAATAAAAAATCCCTATTTTGGCATTAAGTACATCTTAAAAATAGCACAGATTTTTTCCCTGAATAGGAAAGTTTTCTGACAAATTGCTTCAGTTACGTTCTTCTAAGGCTAGGGCACTTGGGAAAGAATTGAAGATTGACAACGCAATGGCCAGGCTTGAAACAAAAAAAGTTACCAGGAAATTCTCAGGAGTACACAACTCGATTTAAAAGTTACTTTTAAAAAATTGCTGATGTGGGATTGTAAGTCACAATACAACTTCTCAAATATTTCAGAAGCTACTTAAAGTGACTTTTTTTCATGCAAAGTTTGACATTTGTTGAAAGCATTTTCAAATAGTTATCTTTGCAAAGTTTAATGCTATTTTTTATAAAATTCAGATGTACATCGTAAAGTGCCAGTTCTGTTTATGCCCAACGTAAGGAAAAAACAAAACTTGTGCATCCAGGAACCAACCTCTTCTTCATGAAAAGCAAATCAGTGATGCCACCCCCACTTGCTGACAAAGCCCCTATCTGAGCCTCAACCTAAAAAACTATTTGTCATTTTTAGTTCAGAGTTAAACAAAAAAGACAAAATACCTCATTTCATTAAGATTACTTTAATGTACTTAAATACACCAAGCTGGTAGGCAAAGAAGGTCATTTGAAAGATCACCTAAAAGTAAAGCCCGGATAAGATATTCGACTTTCTCCATTAATATAGCCATTTGCAAACGGAGAGAAGTGAATAGATTCTGAAGTTCACCTTTGCAAGTCATGGATGGCAAATTTTTCACTATGTCATCAGCGTAACATTAACTATTATAACATTTCTTTTTAATCCAGACTTCAAGTTTTCTATTCCTAAATGATGCAGGAATTCAGAGGCACAAGAATTGCAGTACCTCCCACGGTAAACCAAGAGTTGAGGCAACCTGTCAAATCTATTCTGACCAGTTTTTGGTAAAAGAATACTCAAGGTTATATAGCTGGACTATATAATAATACCAGCATCTGTGATTAAGTGCAAATGGCAAATAGAAGAAGGTCTGAAAGCAGAAAGTCAAGGCCAGCTCTTACGTATTTATTTACACTCTAATCTGGGGGGGGATGGGGGAAGGGGAGAAAAAAATAAAAAAGAAAGAGCACACAGCTGCCATCCCAAAAACAGACCTCCCATCTGCCACCCACGATTTGCATGTCACCTTCTCCAGGCTCATTTGTACTTCATTAACTGCCATTGACTTAACAAGATTTATGCAAATGACACCATAGGAGCTCGCTAACTCCCACTGCAATCAAGTGATTATGTATGTACAATTCTCCACAGCAATGAAAAATTAATACATGACAAGCCCCCTCACCGCTGAGCTGAGCTTCTTGCTTTTATTTTTCTTGTTGTGCTTTTTTTTTTTTTATTTGAATATGCCCTACTGATAAAGATTTAGCAAGATTTCAGAAAACAAAGTAATCTTCCCAAAATGCTACAAACCACCCCCATCCTAGAAAGTATGTCACCCTAAACTGTACAGCCCAATATGTGCTTCAAAATATTCACTCAGGCTACCAGGAACGAGTCTTCGTTTTCAGAATAAATGGTTTTGAACAGAGGATACTCCAAAAAGAGTAAGCCATTCACCTTAAGTTTGCTTTAAGGGTAGTATTAGCAATGTTGCAGAAGACAGCTTTAAATATTTAGTGTAAGTGCTTCTTTTTCAACAGTACAGGACTTCCTATGGATTTTAACTTTGGGCCAATACTGTTCCAGACATTTGCTGACTCAATTTGATTACAAGAAGATATTTAAATAGCACACAAGTGAGACTTCTCGCGATGCTAAAAGCACAGGATTTAAGGCATGCTGATACCACTACGCATGATGAAGACATTTGTACCTCCCCAGGAAACTGGCCTTCCCAAAATATCACTCACCTTAAGACTATTTTGGCAGAAGTTAGCAACCACATTTTAAAAATATGCCTGTTTTTCATTGCCTACATTTTGGGTTTCTGCTGGGAGCAAGAAGGTTCATCAGAACAGCTTTATATGACTTAGCCCAATAAAACCATATTTAGCACTGCAGTGAAAAGTGATTTTTAACATTTAGAAAGGACAGAAAGAACAAGAACATTAACACTTTTCAACCAGATTGCTTTGAGTTAAGGATAAAGCCCTGAAGGAGCGAGGTGTTTCCTTGGATGGAAATAAGCCAATTACAATTGTACTTATTTCCCCCCAAACTCTCAGGGATTCAGGGACCGAGAACAGGAATTCAGGAGCAGGTTGCAACTCTTGGCTTCTTTTGACCAAAAGCCACACCAGACTCCAGTATCTGTGTGGGTTGGTATCTGGGTCCCAGAAAGGCTGTAATACAGAATTACAAGCAACTCCTTATGCCAGCACAGCTCTCTTCACAGGTGTGTCTGTGCATTTAGAGAGAAACCAGGAGAGAAATGGAGTGCCCCCACAAAACCCTCACTCTACCAGTTTAAACTGGTCCAAATATACAAAAGCATCACTCTCACGACAAGTATCAACCACAGCTGTGGTGGTTCAACAGCTGCAGTACAGACCTGATCTATGAAGAAAATGGTAGGTGAGACAAATGACAAACTAATCATATTTTCTACATTTCTGAGAAAGTTGATTTTTTCATACTTTTTTTCCTGTGCTCACGCCACCACACACAGACAGACTTGACTAGTACCAGCTCTTCCTCCCTCTTTTCATGTATCCCCCTAGCTCCAGAAGAAATTTCCTTTTATCCTCAAAATCAGAACATTTCCAATCTCCAATTAACTTGTTTTTTGTTTTGTTTGTATTTTTTTTGTGTGTTGTTCTGTGAGTTTTGGGGATTTTTGTTTTGTTTTGTGGGTTTTTTAAAGTTGGGAAATAGTATTTCTGATTTTGGGGAAACCCTGGGTTTCAACATACGAATACTAAGACTTCTCTTTTTTCTATTCAATTTTTTGTCATTACATTTTTTTCAAGTATCAGTGAACTGAGAACACAAAATCCACCGCATTGGAGTTTCAACCATAACTTACTTTTTTGGGTGGCAGAGCAGTGTAAATTTGCTAATACGCTCAACCAACACAAACGAAGCACTAATCTGCAAGTATGAGCTTGGGCTTCTGCCTTGCACCAGAAGCACAGCCTTGCTAGCAGTCCTTACAAAGTGTCACTGCACCTAGAGTAAGAACCCACAGAGAATAAAACAAAGTACTGACATGCTTTTGAAAATGTCCCGAAGACGTAATACAAAAGCATGTGCATGAAGTTGACAAAGGCATTTTGCTCAACAACAGCTTAAAAAAGTCAGAGGACGTTTAACATGAGGTTACTCATAATACTAGCAGAGGGCAGTGCAGCAAAGTGACTTTCAAGCTAATATGAGGACAAATTGAAAAACGTAGTGACAAAAAGATGAAAAAGAAAGGTCTTTAAAATTATATAGTAAGATAAACTCTCCCACAGCAATACTGTGAGTGCTACAATCTGCATTCAACTTTGTGAAACCAGATTTCTCTTTCTATTTTCTGACTATTTGTAACAGAGACGTATCATGATGGAAGGGGCTTCTCATTGAGAGCACAGTAGCATGACATACTAAAATATTTAGGTCAAAAAGTTCCTTTTCACATCCCTTTGTCTTATTCATAGTTTATGCATAAAATTAATGAGACACCATCTTTCCTAGCAGGAATTTCCACTGCCTCAGAGAAACATCCAAGTATCTGGCACCTGTAGAGCTCACCAAGAACACAGTCGTATCAGCAGTTTAACTCGTCACCTCTTCTGAGAGGACTCTCCATCTAAATAGTGGGTAGACAGAAAGCTATCCCCTGCTCAAACTTCAGGAGCCACTTCTGCTTGAAATAGTGTGGTTTGTAATCAAAGACCACTTCAAACTAATGTATGTTTATTAACAGTAATGAAACACTGTCAGTATGAATACACATTGAATATAATTTTTTAATTAAATGTTTCCACATCAAAAAAAAGTATTTTTTCCCACTCAAACTTTTTTTGCTTCAATAGCTTGGTGGTGCTGGTCTCCTACACCTTACTGATCTGTCTAGAACGCAGAAAACCTGGGAACCCTAAAATCCATTCTCTTGACAAGCATGATGTGAAATACCACTGACAGCAGCCATCCTATGGCACTGCATACCTACTGTTCAACCTCCCTTCTTCTAGCACCCTTCCAAAACCCTGATGAATAGGATGTATCTGCTGACTACAGAGCTGCTCAAATATTTCCTGATAATTGCTTGTACGTGACAAAATGAAATTGCCATAATTGGGATTAATAACACTAAGTGTGCATTCCCAAAAGACTGGTCATACTCAGTATACAAACTGAGGATGCAGGGAGAATTTTTCAATACAGAAATTCAAGAGATTGCAGGGGACATTTCATTACAACATGGTATAGGGCAATCACACTTAAAATGCTTATCTTTGATTTTTAATCAAATTAATTTCATACAACAGCATTTTGGAAAAGAACAATATCTATGCCTTGAATAAATATTGAAAAGTGTATTCCTCAGTTTCAGCTGCATTTGCATACATTTTTGTTTAATTATCATTACCCAGAAGAATTCCAGCCGGTCTAACCCATCTCGTACCATACAAAAGCTGTAGAAAAAAAAAAACCTGTAGCTTGTTTTAAATGTCTGGAATCTCCTCCCCTGAACGCAGAGCCAAATACTGAGCTTATCTGGTTTCAAACTGCTCTTCTGAATTGCAGTGTGTTTGATTAAAATTTGTCTACTAGAGATTCACAGACACAACAGCACTTCTGCTGCCTGATGGTCCCAAAAGGTCTTTTTAACTGCCTTTAAGAAAGAAAATCACTGCAGACAGTTAAGGATACAAAACCATTTCTCCCTCACCCCTAAAAAGACAAAAAACCCCAAACTACCCCAACAGACATAAATCTACCCCCAAACAGGAGACCCTGGGCTACCTGGCAAGATAAAACATGGACTGAGGAAAAGATTAGAAGACGCAAGTGACCCTCTGGAGGGTAGAAAAGCCACCAAACAAAACTGGAAACAACCATGTGGGAAGAAAATAAGCTCTCTTCTCTCGACACTTTTACTATCTCCAGCAAAGTAACTCACATGGAACTAAATACCTGCAAACGCTACCACAGAAACTATCTGTAAAGCATTCTATACAAACGCTGAGCGTAGTGTCCTTAACCACATGAATTCAGTGTAATTTAATTTGAGAAAGTAAATGATCTCATTCACCCAAATACTTTGCATCAGATGTCGGCATTGCTTTTGCCTTTCAAAGGACTGTTCACAGCTACAATTTAGCATTGAATTTCTGGGCTAATGAAAGTGCATCTAGGCTAGTAAAACAGACCAAAACAAATCCTCAAATTCAAGTCCTGTTGTGTAATGAGGAAGTTTAATTAAGGCCACACATTACAGCTGTAAACGTTCTCTTATATAATAAGGTCTAAATGAAACTGAACCTAATCAAAGTTACAATTCCTTCATTAGCAAATTACAAACAAGAGCGCACAGCTGACACACCGGCTATGATTATCACAACTAATTGCCTCGTTGTTACAAACCAGCCTGAAACTGTGTTCAGATGTCCGTCTGCAGTAGCAAATTAGGGCCACATCAGGCTATTTCTGCGATCACAAGGGGCTCTTGTAGAGCGATCTGATTTACCCTGCCGACTGGCAGCACACGGCCCAATCAAAGCCCCCTCTACAAAGGCAGCTTTGAAGCCAGCACAGCCTAGAAACCCGCTCCATATGCAGGCCGGCAGACTGCACTTCATTAGGCCTGTTGTCACATTTTCCCTCTTCTTATTCTAATGATCCTATTTTAATACACATAGGAACCCCTCCTAATTGATGTCAAGTGAGTGACTTCCACATTCATCACCAGAGCACATCAAACACGTCTTGGTGCACGGGGCCGCCATCAGAGTGCTTAAGACCCGAGGTGTGTCTCCAACTACAGGGAAAAAAAAAAAAAAAAAGAAAAAAAAAAAAAAGTATTTCGGCATTACCTGTTTAATTGGGATTGCGCGACCGCTTCCAATGCTATCTGTTCTGCTCTCCAGGACCTTCTTCTCTTTGTCTGGGTCACTCCCTTTCCGAGACTGCCGAGCAAAAAGAAAGTTTGTGCTCCATTAAATGTAACACTTCACACAGAGGATGCTCCCCCCCCCCCCCCTCCTTTTTAAAGCAATTAAAAAAAGTATTTTGACACACAAATACAGACTGAAAGGGTGTGGGTTAGAATCTATAAAAGTACACAACTGTCCCAAAATCTGAATACTAAAATACCACCTCTAATTTTCAACCATCCACTTGTTTGAAATGGCGTTTGGGTTTAAAGAGTTACAGTTTCACCGCCTGAAGACCCAGCAGATCAGAGGACACATTTCTGAAGTCTCCAATAGCAGCTCCGAAGAGAAACGAAAGTTCCAGATTCTCATTAAGAAATCTGATATATAGATGCATATATTTAACTTACATCTGTGTGCTTTTTAGAAATATTATCAACTACTTAAAAATGCGATTTCATGATGCTGGTTTTGATCACGTTGACTTTAACTTCATTTTTTCCTACTTTTGGATGGTTAGAAAGTTGGAATTCCAAGAAAAGATAGCAACTGATGCTGAAAAAAGTTATCTGAACACAATGAAGAAAAATCAGCACAAGGAAAATTTAACTGATGTTTAAAACCTGAATTGCCTGATAGTGGCTTTCTGCAACACTCGAACTGCTCTAGGAACAAGCTCACTTCATGACTTTATAAAGTTATATAGGAATTTGAAGAAGTTATTCCGATTCCAGTCCATTATTGTGAAAGAACGCACGAGCATAATGATTTTGACGGATTATTTTATTACAAAAAGAAGACCTGAGAGTCATCCTCCTTAATAACTGAACTGACAAGTGACAACTTCACTCCATTACTTTTCAATAGGAACATTACTCACACAATATCGAAAATGGGAAAACATTTTCATGCGCTTTTCAAATCAGAGACGATATATGAAACGAATACATTTGCAATGTCCAGTACCACAATGGGACATTAATGAAAACCAGAACGACACAAGACCTCACTTTTCATTTTCAGCAGAAAGAGTTGTTTGAAAGACACTGAAATTAGGAGAACAATTAGGATCGCGGAGAGCTAATACCCATTTTCCATATTATACGAAGGAGTGGAAGGAAGAAAAAAAAAATCCCCAAAGCAGCTGTCTTCGTGCACGAGAGGAGGCTTCGAAGAGGAGGGAGAAAACCCACGGAGGAGGACTTCAAGTAACACTATTCTAAGCAACACATTTACCCAGCAGGGATCCCATGCTGATTTCCCTGCTCTGCCAGGAACGGGCTCCTATCACTAGTTACTATGGTTCAGGGCAATGGAATGACGTGCTGGGGAATTAAACAAAGAATAAATGAAAGAAAGCAAAACAAGTGGGAGGGATGAAATCCAATGTTCAGGATAACTATTGTTCCTCGTCCTTCAAGACAGATTTCTGAATCTGAAAGTGCCACTTCCCAATAATACAAGGCAAAACAATGCTTCAATGGTGCAAAGCGCCTGTAAGTGACATTTTAAAGAAACTCAGTGAAGGTAGCCAAATCCTTGGGAGGGAAGTTGTCAACTTGAATGTTTCTTTTTTATTTGACTTCTTAAAAGAAAGGATCCTGCCTCTGAAAAGCAAGCTAAATATCTACACACTACTTCTCATTTTTATTTTTAAATCATCCCATTTTCAACTCCGTAAAAGTAAATGCATCTGGAAATAATACATTGCACATAGAAGGCAAATATCTCCATGCAAAATATTTTCAAATACCAAAAGTATAGAAACGTAGGAATTTCTGTTAGGCATATTCTATTCTAGCTGCTTGTAATCGCAGAATGCATAAAATTTTCAAGGGGAGAATCTTAGCAGGCTCCACTATTTATAAAGACAAATCATGCAGTGAAAGAGAGATATATTCTGATCTTTTATGCTTTTGTACCTATGACACATACAATGCATCTTACATCCTATAGTGTAAAAAAATAGACTCTAAACCATACTGGATCACTGTTTGCTAGGACTTTTTCTGATGTCACATCTACATGTTAAGTTGTTCTATTTAAAACTTCATTCAAGCAAACCAGAAAAAATAAAAAAAAACTACAACACCCACATGAATACAATTTAACTCATTTCCCCTTTGCACTGAAAGTTGTATACAAACTTAGGTCAACATAAAAACTTAACCACATTAGGTCTGTGAAATAAGATTTAGTCCCTGAGGGATACAGCACCTGAATCTGTGCACAACCAGAATCCAGTGAGTCCCAAAAGTAAGAATACTGATCTCTAATAGTACGTACTCAGACAGAGTTCATTTTAACTTTTAAAAGGTCTTGCTTGCAATTCTGCAAAGATGTAAGATAGGCAATACTGAATATGGGAAAGGAGATGCATCTTCCCGTACCAGAAGTTCATTCATCCCATATGGGATTGGACATGTAGTTATAATCAGTTCTTTGCTGAAGTGGACCTCATATGCATCTCATAGTATATAGCACAGTGGAGATTTTATTCAGTTGTTCCTATTAATACACTGCACAAAACAAAGGACATTTACACCCTTCTGCTAATATTTGATCTATTTTATCACCTAAGTAGAAAGTCAGATATTGCAAAATCAGCAAATATTAATATTCAAAGTAAAAAAGATCTGATACTGTACTTAATGCATTTAAACATCAACATGCTTAAAATTCTCAACACTGTTGCAACTCAAAAGCTGTAAATTAAGAAAAATCATATCAGTTTTCTACTTAACTCAATTTTCTTCGAACACTAAAAGATTTTCATGTAGGAAACTAAACATATTACCTATGCTGGATAACAAGGGGTAATTTGCAATTAAACAGAAATATATTCGATTATGTAAGTGATAAAGGCATAAGCAAGTTAACAGGCTAGGAAAAAAGCATAGCAAGAAATCCAGAGCTAAACAGTAAAATATTTTGATTATGCACTCTGTAACTAGACAGAAAATACTGGTCATCTATTTATTCAATTAAATAAATTCCAGGTTATAACTTGGTTGATATGGCATGAAACCTGGGTTACAGCAGGGTCAGTGTGAAATACTTCAGGACATGGATTACAGAGCAACTCGTTACACAACATTTAGTACACCCAGATCTTAAAAGACAAAACTAATTCTGAAAAGTCAAGTTATTACTGTTCTTTTTTTTTTTCATAGGACTTTTTTCACCCCCCATTTTCCCCCAGCTGTTAGATGTTAAAGACAACTATCAACATCCTCTTGTATTAGTAAATTTGGTTCTCCTTATGCTATTAATTATTGCAAACCAGAGCTTTAGTCTATTTGTTTATAGCAAATGCAGCTGACTTAACCTTTTCTGCCACTGCAGATGGGTATATTTTTCTCTATTCATTTTCTCAAATTTACACTTACTCCAATTTAAAACATGTCCAGTTTCCCAAGTGTCAACAACATCTATAGAGCCCTCACAGCATTTTATGCATCCTCAGACCAGAAATGGTCGAGGACTGCTTTTGAGGGATGCTGTAGCATCTCGGCTCCATCTCCAGAGTTACTCTGCTGGCAGTTCCTGGGCTGACACTGACATCTAGTGGGGTTGGTAACTGCCGGGTGCACGGGAGGAAATCCACACCACTGCTAAAAAATACCAGCATCAAAACCGGACATTTTTTCACATGCTACTCATTTTTGCATGTTGTATTGTTTTGCCCCTAGACATTTGCACCTAAACACAAATGCATGATTTTCATACCTTTGGAGGAGTTTGAAGGTCTCATTTTAAATCAAAATATCACTGTTGGGATGGATACATGAAATACGATCCCTGGGACTTTGTGCTTGTCATCCAGCCCTCCAAATCGACGACAAAACTTTCTACTTGCTAGAGGCTGAGAGGTCAGATTTTATTTAGAGTACAAGGAAATGGTTTTACCATTTTTGTATGTGGTTCCCTGGATATGATCAAGGAGCAAGCTAGTTTTGGAAAGTGAACATTACATCACCTTTGGAATAAAAAAGTATAAACTCTTTACAATGACAGGGAAGTCATGGCTTTCTAAACACAACTACACTCACCAAGGGACTTACATGCAAGCCCACATGGATTCTGTGTTTGCTATAAAGCATATTAAGTGCCAAAAAACTGCTTACAAAACCGCAATTACACACACAATACAATCCCAAAGCTTCCAGCAAGACTGCTAAACTAAGGAAATCATCATTCAAGGATTCATTATCATCTCCCAAACTACTTATGCGTAACAAAGACCTATAATATTGGACCAGTCAAGCTTTCTATTCAGTTTAGTTTATTTCTATTTTTTTGCCTTTTAATGAAGCAAAACCAGATGGTTTGCGAAGAAAAAAAATATCATTTCAATCTCCAGCATCCCTCTCAACTCTGGCAAACTGAGTTGAGCCTGCGTAGTAATAAAAGTAGCAAATGCGGTAGTTATTTTGTAGTACCACGTGAAATTTCCATGGCAAACACTAAGACCTCTCTACAAACACAGGAGACCTTGCAAGGGAGCCCTGAATCAGCAGTGTTATTCAGTGTAAGGGCAGGACTGGGGAGCAGAGGCACAGCTTTCTCTTTGATTACAGCCAAACCAGGGAATCTAGAATGAAAGGTTAAAGCTCAGGTCTGAGAATTAAAATTGGACAAAGGCTCCAGAATTCACTTGGTTCACTGTACTTCCCAATAGGATAACTTGACTGTATTGAGTTTCTGTTTAAGTCCTCAAACAGAACCGCCCCATGGCAATTCTAAGGTTTTAGTTTTCAAGCCTGCGGATCCATCTCAACTCTCCTGTCTGGATTAGACCAGCTCAACTCAACAGGGTTGAAGTTCAGGCCGTCACCACAGAGCACTACGTAAAATACAGCAATAGTCTCTTCCTTGGCTCACTCACCGTGAAGAGGTTGGATCGCCGCTTGGACTGTTTACGGACAGGAGTTGGTGTGTTGGCAGTGGGAGGAACATCAATCCGTAGCTCCTTCTGGCTGGTGCTTGGAGTTGATGGGACAGAGGAGGAATAATCACTTAAACTCCCTCCTCCATTACTGGTCTGCAAGGATTAAAGTTAGTTTTAAACAGTGATACACTGCTTTCAAGAAATTACAATCCACAGCTGTATCTTACTTATTCCTGATACACAAGAACAGCAGCCTAGGCTCAGGAACACAGCGGGACTGCCCTACTGCCACTTTTCCACACATTTCTATTCCATGTCCTTCAATATTTTACCTGCCATTGTTTTTTGAATATTTAGAAAGTTCTTTTAATATGGCAGGCACATTTTCATTCTACACAATATAACCTTCACTGGATATAAACATTTTAATTTGATTTACATTGTGGAAAGTGTAAATTTTGGTTTTCTACTTCAAAATTGCTAAACCAAATTCTGCCTCAAACCTAAAAAAACCCCATCTAGAGCCACAGAACTGCATAGCTGGACTTAATCCTAGTCTGGAGACAGAAGCTCACCTAGAGCTAACAAAGAAAATGAAAATAATTCAACACTAAAATGGCTACTACAGTGATAGATAATTCCCAACATATTTGCTGAGAAAAACCATTGGTACAGAGATACAAAACTTTAAAGAAAGACAATCCAATTTATTCAAAGTAGAAAAAAAAATAAAGTTACATCAGTCTTGAAAGAAATAGAGGAGTTTGCCTAATAAAACTATTAATGAATTGAAGCAACAAGTTACTAATCGCAGGAACGTGAGGAAACATGACAGAATGGAAAGGACCAAAAGGTGATAAGAACAAAGTCTTGATTTTTTTTCTTTTAATTACTAGCCATAACATAAATGAATACTTAAAAAGCATCATTATACAGAGAATGTGGAAGTTGTCTGGAAAGACAGAAGGACAGATTTTTCTCCCATCACATAGAAGTATAACCTCTGAGGATATACTGTATATGCTGATGAGGGACTGGGGCAGGGCAGAGGTGGAAAATTCTGCACACTGTTGACAAAAAGCTCACTAGAAGAGCAGCAGTGGGTGAAGGGTCTGGACAACAACTCACATGGAACTTATGAGGGGAAAAATAAAGGTCTGTGATGCACACAAAAGGGTAAAGGAACATCTTTAAGGCAGACAAGTTTCCTAAAAGAAGTGAGGAAAGAAGGTAAGAGGGAATTTCCAGGATGCCTGAAGAGAAGGGTTCTCCCACGACATTTAACCTGTTACTTAGTCTCATCTTACTTGCTGTAGGTAGGAATTCAGCAGGTACAGTTGCTGAAAAGGAAAAGCAGGTACTCCAATGTCTACTCTTCAGCATCACTCCTACACTAAGTGACTGGTCTTAGACATGCACAAAGCTGCTGCAGGGGAGAGGTACTCCTCCAGGGAGGCACCAGCAGCATGACGGGACTTTTCACATGCTCCTTGGAGGTAAGCATAGGGATCAGGATCTCAGGCTGCAAGCAGTCAAGAAAAAACCTCTGAAGGAGAACCAAGCAAGCAGGAGACAATCCTTTATATCATCCAGTTGAAGTCTCTTTTAATATTTTCAAGTCCTCTTGTGATTCTTCCAGCTTTTCCAAGATTATTATTTTTTTAAATTTCAAGAAGCAAAGGACAAAAAGGAAGAAACATGAGACAAGCTGATCATGTTTGGGCTGAAGTGCCCACCAATGCAGGCAGAAATCCAGGACCACCACTTCTGAAAGTCACTGTTTCTCTGTAAACAACAACATGCTCATTTCTGTGTGACAAAATAGGATTGACAATACAGCAAATGAGCTTTCTGATGGAGAAAATTCTCTTCCCCTCTTTATAGCTATATATGCCTACATATATTTTTATATGTCATTAAATTTGCTCTTCCCTTCATTCGGGCTGAATTGGCAAAGACTGGTTGTCAGAAAGCCAGAGGTAAGGGTACTGAAAGCAACAGAGGATCTGGAGGAAGTTTTTCTACAACACTTTCAAGTACCCACAGTAAGTAGCAAGCAGAATTTGGAGAAGACCCAAGTGTATAAAACAAAGGAGATGGAAGAACGAGAACTGAAATGATAATTTTTTGTGTCCTAACAGAGAGCAATAACACTGGGGAGATGAGCTGGACAACCTAGGAAGACCTTAATTTATACTCTGCATTTGCTTTCCCTTTCTCTATGGCACCTTGCTGAGACACCAAGTAACAAACCGAACATAGAGAAGAGTAAATGGCCTGCATGAAGACACACTGAGCCTGTGGAGGTCAGAAATTACCTCTCCAAAGAAACACAGGAAGGACTCTTAAATGAAAAACAGTCATGAAAAAACATGTACCTAGGACAGCCAAAGTGATTGACCAAAGTCTGCCGAAGTTCAAAGAGCCAAAGACTTTGAAAAGGAGTACTCAGACCACTGGGCATGTCAGAGATTAGGAGGGTGGTATGGAAGCCTTAAAATGTGGCTGACAAATAAGATATAGACAGTGAACATCTGGAAACTCAACAACTGTAAAATAGCATTAGGAAAGGAGACCAAAGAGGCTGGTGTGAAGAAATGGCTTTCAGACTAGAGTGGTGGGGACCACCTGAACTAAACCAGGGTAGGGAAAATGAGGGAGAAGGAAATCTAAGGAAGCAACCGTTAATGGGAAAAGGTACTGAACACATTTAAAACTATGCAGATGCAAGGCTCACATGAAGAGAAAAAGAGATGACAATAAGTTATGAAGATGGTGAAGAAAGATCACAACAGGGTGATGCCTCAAAACACCTAGAAGAAGCCTCTTCTACAGAAAGGAGAGGAAAAAGCCAAGAAGATTCAGATGTTGTACACTGATGACAGGATTTGAACCACAAGCTCCTGAAAATAGAAGGATGCAGCTATGTTCTGTTTCATAATACTGATCAATTTGTTAACTATGCACTGCCATCTTTTTTCTTTTTAAACTAGAACTAACAGATTTCTACCCTAAGAGCCTACTTCCCAGACAGAGCACATAAAGGATTCCCTAAAATTTTACCTTTTTGACCTTTTGTCATCTTATAACATAATTTCATACTTTTTGCAGTGAAGCACTAACTCCTAGATTTTTAAGTTATTTATTTTCCAGGAGTGAGCAACTCCTAAAGGAAAACACATACATGTTGGGCATTCTAGTCCCCAAAGACAAATGTTCCTATAAAGACAGCTTCTACAGAAAGTCATGCAGGCAATGTTTCTCTTCACATATACTAACCCCACTGGATTTCCAACTTTGTAAATAAAATTCTGAAGTGGCTTCAAAATAAGCTTTGTCAAATCTACTGGCTGAAAAAAATAAGCTATATCAATAAAAGACTTAAAAGTGAAAAACTCTGAGGCTTCCACAGACTCAGAGCATGGCTACCAATTCTACACAAGCTCCAACTCCTACTGAGGGTGCCAACAATTAACAAACATATATAACTATATAGCTGCTCTGAAATACCTCAACAGAGTGGGTTTGACAAGAGCAGGCTCAGACATGACTTCCAAGTTATAGCCTGCACAGACAGGGGCAATGAAAAATGCAACCAGACAAGCACTTGGTAACTATAATCTTGGTAACATCTGAACCTTATGTGCTGTTGAAGGAAATAAAGTGTGGCAAGTGGTCTCCGTCAGGTTGTCCGCTTGCACCAAATACAAGTCTAGAGATTTTGTCATATTAAGATTGTAAAGAGCAGTTTCCTGCCATCGGTATGGAAGCATTTAATAACAAGTTCACTGGAGTGAAGTACAGAATATAGGACACATGGCAATAACTGTAATTCACAGAACTTAATGTTTGTCCCAAGTCACAAAAATCAAGTCAGTGTATCTAAAGAACAACCTTCCTTACCATACATGTAACCCAACACGTTATATATAAAGCCACTTGCCGACTGTAGACAAACCGGTCAAATTTGTGGCAGTCAAAACCAATCAAATAAGCACTAAAACCTGTTGGGACGCTACACAGCTTAACATTATTTACACAACCAAGTTTTTCCACTAAGCTGCTCTCAAGTCTTGGATGTACCTGAGACGTCAGCATAAAGGGCCATTTCTGAGTCACTGCTCTAACCAGAGTCATGGCAGTAGGGACAAAGGTCAACCAACTGGGCAGGGAAACTGGGAGCTCCAGTAGAACCATTTACACAGCTACATCCCTGTTTGGCTTCCTTGGGTGACAGATTCTCCTGTCCTCATTAAGGCAGCGTGCCTACTCTGAAACAGTACAACCTTGTCTTTCCTTCCTTCTAGGAAGATACACAGCCTGATGGTGGTCAATGAACTTCAGCACACCGTTAGAGAAAGCCCTGCAAGTCTTTCACTTCAGGGATATGTTATTTCTAGAACACACCTTGTATAAATGGCCAATGCTCCATTTACAGAAATGTTTACCTTCAGTATCTATACAGGCTTCTAGCTTTGTTGCCACACAGACAGATGCTGTGAAAAACTCAAGGTCATGGCAGTAAGCACAAATTTAGCAGAATATTGTCACTACACTGTTACCAGACAAGAACAACTCAGGTGAAGCTATCAACCTGACATAACTTGACCAAATAGGTCCATTCAGTTACCTCAAAGGTAGACACTGCCAATGAAAGCGTTGAAGCCTGTAATGAGATTCCTGCTGGTACTTCACAAAAACCCCAAAACTTTGTACACAATGTCCACAGTTCTGTGCAGAAAAAGGACCAAACCAAGTCAAATCACATACTTGGAAAGCTTTTATGTATTTCAGGTTTCCTTAGTAAACAAACTGGTAATTTACCTGGTGTAACAGGAGCTCAGCAGTGATTTGCATTAAGGTTTGACTTAACCTCATAATTGCAAGAAGCATGTTCCTGTCTGGCCCATTATACAAAGGCGGCAAAATATTCACCTTATATAAATTATCTTGTATTGCCAAATTGTTCATAGGGCTTACACAGTACAAATCTCAGGCCAAACCACCAAATGAAACCATAGGGAAAATAAAGCTGAAATTTTTCTTCTTGATAAGTAACCCAATACACTTATCAATAACAGAGTCAATGGTTTTTTCTGCTCTTCATATTTACCAGGATGCCCCCTAGAAAAATAATCTCTTAACCACTGCTTGAGGAGAAAATTAAGGCAGCAGGTCCTACTTCTGAAACAGGCAAGATATCCCCAGAGCTTCAGGGAGCCTGGAAACTGTTGAAATAAAGCAAGCCTTGATCAAAAGCATGGATTACATACCCTATGACAGAATGCACTTGGTGCCTGCACCTTCTGTTCTTGGAGAAAGCAGAGAAAAGCATATTTCTGTAGAAATACAGAAGCCTCATAGAAAATTCTTTAGTCAGGACACATTTTTGTCTGCCCACTTGTGTACAATTTTTCTCTTGAAAGTCACATTATCTCAGCCTTTCATCTGAAAACACTATAGGTGGAAGTCCAATTTATTCAAGGGATTTTGGTGATATACAGCCACATATCCAAAGGCAGATCAAGGAGGAAAACTGTTTAGTTGTTTCCTCAGCAAAAGCCAGAAAGCTTTGAGCACGCTGCTGTGGAATACAAATTTGACAGCACATTTCAAACCTAGGTCCAGATAAACGACTCCAGAGATTTCAACAAGTCTAGCCCTCCACACTAAGAACAAATTGTCTTGTAATTATTGTATTATTTTCCCTTATTTAGCAGTTTAACCTCATCCTTCACAACATATTAGAACCTGTCCATCTCAGGAGCTTTTGCCTTTTCTCATTGTAACGGTAAAGTAGAGGAAAGAGCAGATCTGTCCTAACAGACAGACCAAAGAATACCAAGAGAATCTGAAGACAACTTCTGAAGACAAACTAAGCTGGCACATTCAAAAAATGTCATTTCAATGAAATTGCTAATAACATTTAATTAACCAAATGTGACAATCGGCATTAGGCACTGTCTTGCATAATATCCATCTCTTTAAATTGGAGAGACATGGATTTGATGGATGGACTACTCAGTGGATAAGGAATTGGCTGGATGGTCACACTCAAAGAGTTGTGGTCAATGGCTCGATGTCCAAGTGGAGAGCAGTGATGAGTGGTGTCCTCAGGGGTGGGTGCTGGGACTGGAGCTGTTTAACATCTTTGTTGGTGACACAGACAGTGGGATCTAGTGCACCCTCAGCAAGTTCTCCAACAAAATCGAGCTGTGTGGTGTGGTGACACGCTGGAGGGAAGGGATGTGCCATCCAGAGGGACCCGGACAGGCTGAAGAGGTGGGACCATGTGAACCTCATGGAGTTAAACAAGGCCAAGTGCAAGGTCCTGCATGTGGGCTGGGGCAATACCAAGCACAAATACAGACTGGTCGAGGAGTGGATTGAGAGTAGCCCCAAGGAGAAGGATTTGGGGGTACTGACAGATGTAAAACTGACTGTGAGCTAGCAATGTGTGCTCACAGCCCAGAAAGCCAGCCGTGTCCTGGGCTGCATCCAGAGCAGTGTGGGCAGCAGGGCGAGGGAGAGGATTCTTCCCCTCTGCTCTGCTCTCGTGAGACGCCCCTGCAGTGCTGTGTCCACCTCTGGGGGCACCAACAGCAGAAGGACACGGACCTGTTTGAGAGGGTCCAGAGGAGCCCACAAAGATGAACAGGGGGGTAGAGCCCTCTGAGCACAGGCTGAGAGAGTTGGGCGTGTTCAGCTGGAGAAGACAAGGCTCCAGGGAGACCTTATAGTGGCCTTACAGTACTGAAAGGGGCTACAGGAAAGATGGGGAGGGACTCTGCATGCATCAGGGAGGGTAGGGATAGGATGAAGGGGAACAGTTCTAAACTGGAAGAGGGGAGATTGAGATTAGATGTAATGAAGAAATTCCCTGTGAGTGTGGTGAGGCCCTGGCACAGGTTGCCCAGAGAAGCTGTAGCTGCCCCCTCCCTGGAAGGGTTCAAGGCCAGGTTGGACGGGGCTTTGAGCAACCTGGGCTAGTGGAAGGTGTCCCTGCCCATGGCAGGGGGTTGGAACTAGATGATCTTTTAGGTCCCTTCCAAGCCAAACCATTTGTGATTCTATGAATAATACAGTAGCAGAAACATCATTATGAACTGGAAAAATCTAAGAAGATTAAGGGATCTTAGAAAGGAAAAGGTAACAACAGGCCTAACAAAAACTAACACAAGAATGTCACTGTGGTCCTGTGAAGATAAAGAAAGGAGGAAACAGTACAACAACAGATCCACTAAGTTTTAACATCCAAATTCTGGAGAATGCACTTCCATATATGTGTATAGTGTGTGTGAAACTACGTATATGCATGAAGGGGAATATATACACATACACACACATATAAAATGCTTATTTAAAATAAATGAGATTCTTTAGAAATACTCTAAATACAAAAGAATTATAATGTATGTTGCAATGGTATTAAATACTGTTTTCCCTTCTCTTTTAGTTTTTGTTTTGCAATTACATGAAAAAGCAGAAGGAAAAGCTAGTTAAGCAGCGCAGCGTCTTCTTCATTCGAGTGCCCAAAATATTACAACAGAATATTTCATTCCCAATGACCCCCACTATAAATAAGATAATTGTACCCTACTATTTAGTGCTTATCCATAATCAGGTCTCATATACAGTAAAATAATGGATGATTAAGCTGACTGCACTTTGCTTTTAATAGTTTAATTTACATATTTAGACAATCACGTTGTAGTAAAAACTTTATGGAGGCATAGTGCAAGCATAAATAATGCATCTTTACAGATTTGCAGCAGGTAGTAGGGAGCAAGCTTGTGTGTCAGCCATACTTGAGCTGCATTTCAGTAAAATGTATGTTAAGCTCCACATTCTCCTCGTGTATAATGCGGATCTTCTAGAAGAGTGACACTGCTGACCAGTAAGCACATTTCTTTGCACTGCAGTCCACATGCCATTTTGCAGGTGACTTTACATGGTAGCATCACTACTCAGGTAATATTTTTAAACTCAGAGTACGGAAGGTGTGGTGTCTAAGGTCCCTTTTGGGCAGAATACATGTAGTGCAAGCAGCATGGAAACATGGTGCCATTTCAGTTCCCCTCTCACAGCAGAATTCCAGGAAAGGCAGCAAGTATGAAAATACATGCAGACTACTGATTTCAAGGAAGTATAGTCACTGGTAAACTTCTCATTTTCCCCTTCAAAACTGTAGTCCAGCAGTAAGATCACACCGCTGGGGACTCCTAGCTGGAATCTCCGTATCATCGATCTCTCTAAAGAGGGGCCCAAAGTCCTTCACACAAACAGCAACTGCAGGTGTCATGCCACAGAATTTTCAGACGTTTTTACAGGAGTGTAGACTTAAAAATAGGCACAGCTCCAAGTTAATTCTCAACAGGCTGTCTAGTACAGGGCTACTTCACACAGATTTCTGATGCATCTTGAACTCAGGTGGAATGCACTAAGGACCAAAGGTGGTGCCCACCTGAGCAGCCTCATGGCTTTTGGAACAAGATCTCCACTTTCAGGGCCTGGGCAGAGAAGAGCACCCTTTGGAACTGTTGGATATTGGCACTATTCCTGTAAGTTAGTATCTTAAAAATGCCTTCCTGATATGTCAGGTGTAAAGGACAAGCAACTCCTTCAGTACAGCAATGAATTTAGGGAGAAAGAATGCCTCTGGTTTCCTGATGTAAGAGGAAGTCATGCTGTTTTGAGATAAGATTTAGCATGGTCTACAAGCATATCATGCCTAGAAAGACTGGCAAGGGGGTGGGGAAAATGAAAGGTGGGATAGAGATGGGGAGGACACCAGATACAGAAGTGACTGGTCTGTACTCTCCCACAGCACATTTCTTGTTGATGGCCAAAGTAAAAAGACCTATCCCAAGATGGCCTGTGGCTGATAACAGGCCTTCAATACACTGAAGGACACTTCCTCCTCTCAAAACAACTCAGTCTATCTCTTGAAGTGTTCAGAAGAAATAGAAGGTGAGCTGATGACTGAAGTACTTCTCAATGCATCATACAGATTGTTTCCTAGCAGAATAGAAGCAATATTGCACCATCCTTCTTGTTGACAGAGTATACAATAGTTCTGTCCATCACAAATCATGAATGTTAACCCTGGATTAGAGAGTAAAATTCTTTGCATGCATTCTGTACTGCCCTGAAAGCCATCATATGTATGTGATGTGCTTGCACTAAGTGTTATTGACTCTGGCTGTCAAAGGTTACCGAATAAAACCCTCACCTTGACTGATAAACATGCATTATAAAAAAAAAGTCAGAGAAGGAAAACATTAGCAGCACTGACTGCAAGCACAAATGGATTTTGTAATTGGAATAGGAAGCATCTCATTCTGAAAAACAGGTCTCTGGAAATATGTAAGCGCACGAGTGTAAGCATACTGAAGAAGATTTTCTGGAATGGGACATTACCTAGGTGTTCACCACCTGGGACTACTGGACACAAGTACAGAGATGCATCCAAATACACAAGTCTTTCACCATCTGAAAACTGAAACTACTGGGTGGAGAAGCACTTGTTGGTTTTAAGCCTTAGAATTTCCCCCAAGGTATGCTAAGGACTGAGTAGGACGACACCTTTTTCTTTTTTCATTTCTCTAAAGCCTAAGCTCTTGACTGTACAGTTGTAGAGTTTGCAAGAGTTAGATCACCAGAGTGATCTGACCAGAAAAGGAACAATATCCCCCTTTATCTGAAGTGATCTGTGTCACCACTACTTCTGAAGGCCTTCACTCCTGTGGAGAATGCAAGTGGCAGGACACTGTAATGATAACATTTTTAATTCATGGAGGAAATACTGAGTAATATCATTACGTCAAAACAGATGTTCTAAAGGGTGGGACACCAGCCAAGATCAGAGATGGTAAATCTTCCCCCAGATCATTTTAAATTTGGAATTTCAGTCAAAAAGTTATTTTAAGTCTAGGATAAGGATTCAGCTTCCTTTCATTAAAGAGATTTATGGCCTATACTTTTAGGCACGACATCAGTCTCAGAAGACAGACATCTTTGATTGGTGTTGCAACTGCCCCATTTGATATTTATGCCAGCTGGTAAAGGCAGTAAAGAACATCTTTTCATTTTTACTGAAACATAAGATTGTAGGGATCCTTATCACAAAAGCTACCTTGTCTCGATTTCCCCAAACAGTCCTTATCACTGGCGAGAAGTCTGCTGCAGAGGTGAAGTACTTGTCTAGAATTTGGTATTGGCTTCCAGACTAGACTGGGGTAGGAAACTGGTGAGAGTCTAGATATTTGATGTTCTTCATCAAACAAGTTTCATTAACAAAAATGGTGATCACAACTGTTTTAAGACAATGCAGAACATAGAGATGCAGCTGTCTAAGACTGGATTGTACAAAGCATTATCTATCATTGGAAAGTCTTGAAAAAACTACATATTCATTAGCAGACTGAGTAAACTAGGTTGTTCTTGGATCCAAGAGTAAGGTGAGTACTGGAATTGATGCCATTTGTTCTCCACATTTCAGTGACAGCACGTTTTCTCTTTCACCACAGACTAGGACAGCTCTCAGACAGTCTCTCCAGGCACCGTAATTCCTCTTGGTCTAGAAGTATGAATATACACAATTGCCAGGAGTAAACTGTTTGGAAGAAAAGCACTTTGGAAGTTCCAAGCACTTGCGGCAATGAACTGGTCAGACAGAGCGGCTGAGGAAACCTGGTCAGTGTCACATGCAACAAGAAAGGGGAGAACATCTTCCATGAGGAACTTGTACTTCACCAGAAGGTGCCAGGGTTCTTCAGAAGTGTCATGTACCTTGGCACCCACTTTACAAAGGGAAGTCTGAACTTCAGCATTTTCTTTTGGCATAACCAGCAAAAGTGAGAGTCACAGTCTGAGGTCAGTATCTGGACTCAGCTCAAGGCAGAACATCTCACAGCAAAGACCTGTAAGACCAAACTGGCATCTGCATCTTTAGAGTTAACCCAACAGTGGAAGTACCCACTAGGGCACAGAAGGGAACCAGTCGCTATGACCACAGAACCACCAGAGCCTTCATCCTGTGGTATAAATCTAAACAGAGTGCTTTCAGAAGACAGTAACACGTCAAATTGAAGAGGGGGAAAAAAAAAAAAAAAAAAAGGCAAAAAGCAAAAAGCCCCAAACCAAAACCAACAACAAAATCTTTTCCCCAAAGGTGCAACACTTCTTTGCTATACTGCTTTTTGCCAAAAAGCAGACATCCTCTGTGTGGGAGAAAGGTCCATAGATAAAACAAAACCTCAAATGTGTGGCTTATAAGACATTGTCATATTACTGACTTTGGACTGAAAAACATGCCAGGAGAGCTGGTGGATATCAGACATTTCAGACTCGCTATAGTGGCAATCAGGAAACCAGGCCACGGCTCTGGCCACAGGCTGTGAGGGTCAAAATGATGGCCCTGTAACATCCATATGCTGCAAGAGAGAGCACAGTGGGAACACAATCTGCCTGGCTGCAAAGGTCTTGGATCTCAATGATAGAACTTACATACATACTAACTGTGAATGTACACGGAGATTATCACTTGACACTAGTAAACAAAGATACCAAGGAAGGGTATCACAAGGGAAATACAGGAGAGTGTATTAACATATGCCAGTAAAAACTGTGCAAGTTAGAAAATTCTGGTATTAACTGTGTGTTTCCAAAGATAACATCAAGGCCACCAGACTTTCCTGCCATACATTAAGGTAGCATTTTGTTTTGTTTTTACATGTAGTATCTACAAGTCAACAGCAACATATAACACTATGTCATTAAAGGGGAATCATTTTAATTGAACATAACAGAGACGGCCAATTACAATTGTGCACAGTGCTTACAGATGTAAAATTCTAGCATGCTAACCACTGAGATACACCAGTTATTATCACTCAGCACACAACTGAATGAGAAAAATAACCAAAAACATAGTGAGGTAATTTTAAAACACAGTACAGCAAATCCTGCTATCATAACAACTGGTCTACTCAGAACAGCAGGCTGCTGGGCATAAATCACTATGATCAAAGATGGCTTTAAATCTAAACTATTTTACTGCAGTGGTTTCTTGAAACAAAGTCAAGCCAATTAAAAAAAAAAATGCTTCAAACTACAGATCACTGGTATCTTTCAAAAAAAATGCCAACTACCTATCAAGCAGCAAAAAGAGCACTGGCATTAAATGAAAAGCAACCTATCAGTTCCTTTTTCAAGCATTCATTGCAGTCTGTACCTGGCTGATATGTACTGCAGAAACCTGGGCAGAACACACAGATGAGTGGCTTGGAGAGTTTGGTAGAGATTTGCAGGGTCCAATTGAGAGCTGCTGCTTCTTCCGCGTTGCAACAATCTTCTGAGCAACTGAAGAAAAACAAAACATACCAGCAAGTAAGCTATAGTACACATTTGAAAAACACACTATATCAAAAATATACAGAACACACCATGCACAAAACAGGTTTTCCATTACCAAAGCTGGTTCCAAAAATTTATTGCAATACATCCAAATAAGGTAACAGATGCTGGTTTTCCACAATATGTTCCAAGTGAGACTCCAGCTCTGTTCTCCACATGGATGAAATGGTCCCAGAACTCTCACTCCACCAGGTGAGCACCAGAGAGCCAGTAACATCCAAGCAGAAGGGGAAAAGGCAGGTATACAAGTCACAAAAAGCAATATCAGGAATCCCATTACAAGTCCACTGTATGCTTATAATACCTCAAAGCTGATGTTAGCACACATTTTTTGTTCTTCTTTGGGATGATCTCCTTGCAGACAGAAGATAAGTATGAGTAGCTAGCGATCTAGTTCAAATGCATCAGTGCTGTTTACTAGTTGGATCCTGGAAGGTATCCTACCTCAAAGAATGAGGGTTCATTAGGAAAGCTATCACCGCCAGTTCAAGCAGGTTTAGTTTACATGAAGGTGTATACTCTCTGTGGCTGAGGAGTAAGGTGGACTTTTCTTAATTACTAGCCACTGCACCAGGACAATCAGTTTTGGAAACCAGAAGTTTAAAGCATTTGAAACAAATAATAATTGGAATAATAAAACTGATAAAGGGTCTCTGACAGAATATCTGGATTAGTGGTGCCATACATCCCATCCCATTCAAATTCATTATGGACAGTAGCTATATCATAATTTCTAGCTTTAGCATTTGTTACTTAGCAGCACTAGCACAGCTGGAAAATGACAAAATTATTTTGCAATGTATTAAGAGATTTTCTTCAACATGTAAAGAAAAGCAGCATTTATTAAACAGATACAGGGATCAGAGTCATTAACACCTCTATATACAGCTTAGCAGACTCATAATAAAAAATGGAAACAGAGCTGATCTGAAATGCAGCAACTTCCACATCTCTAATTTTTCAATTTAAAAAAGTCAAACTATTTCAGAAATTAGTTCTGTGATACATTGGAAATTCAGCTCATTCTGCTATTCAGCTAAAGCCTTTGGAAAGAACTCTTTTTAGGTCATAAATACTTACAAACAAAAGCCTTTACATTTGTTGCCTACATTTTGGGTCACAAATTAAAAAGTAATCAAAATTTCAGCCTTCACAAACAGAGAGTAGTGTAGTGGCTAAACAAAAATGGTACTAACTAAATTTAGCTTCCTTGCACACAGTGATCTTTCATTAAGTGAAGCATTTCATTCAACTTGTGCAAAGGAGTCTGTAGTCACTTGCACCGTCTCCACCAAAATCGGTGAGGCAGAATGGCAACAATTATTGGCATCTACTTAAAAAGTCACACAGAAACTTGCTGTAATTAAGCTAACAGCATTCAACCTGTCTTGTTCAGAAAATATAAAGAGATATTTATGTAAATTCCAAGATTATTCTTCCTCAGTATGTTATAACAGACAGAGATATTGTTTAGCAGTGTAAGCGTACCATTTCTTCTCAAATGCAATTTTAATAACAAACTGGTCTGTGGCTTATGTTTTTCATGTAAATGAATGATGGCATAACCATGATTTAGTGAGAATACATTGTATAAAAAATGGCTCATATATATGAAGAAGCAGCTTCATTAGTTACATCCCACCTCCAATAGGCCTCTTATCATCCTGAAAGGATGATATCAATTAATTTATCTTCCCCTGGCATATTGATCATAACCTTCATCAGCTAATCATGTTTAAATTACAGAGGAATATCGTAGCACTCTGTCATTTCAGACCCATTGGTTTATTGATCTGGAGCCTGGAAAGCCATATATTAAAATATTTTAAAACACATTAGTGAATGCAGAGAGCAAACCGAAGGTCAGATTTTAACAAATGCACATGGATTTGTCTTCATCATATGCGGTAAAGACCTAAATTAAGACCAAAACTGAATTAAAACCACACATGAATGAAAACTACCTTCTCAGCAAAAGCTTCCACCCTCACATGGGAGAGGTAATTAGTCAAGGAAAATATTTACTTCTTTCCTTCAATCTGAATATAGGTGTGTTTGTAGCATCACATTAACATACATAATACAGTCTGGCCAAATTATCACTCTAGGAAGGCACAAGGAAAAAAAGCCCGAGACAGTCTAAATTCACCCACTCAAACACACAACCTGAACGCTAGCTAAGTACTAGAAAAGCGGATAATAAAAAAGTAAGTTTTAAAAAGCACAAATTGTGTCTCTAGAAATGTGAAGAGTAATGCACAAAACAGCTGGAAACAAAACCTTACACAGAGCAGTACAAAGGGTAACCTGTCCTGTGCACTGTAAAAACAGTAAAATTGCAGCAGAAGATCTAATGGTACCTACTTAAAATCGTGCTACAAATTCTAGAATAGACCATTTCTTAGCTCTTCCCTCTGTTAGAAAAATGATGTGCCCCCTAATGGAAATCCCCTTCTGAGCTGCCAAACCTTCCCAATTCCCCCTCCATTTCGGCAACAAGTCTAACATCCCCTGCCAGAGCATGATTCCTCCTGCCTCTCCCCTCTCTTCATTAGGCAACCTGCTTTCCTTTGAGACACCAAACAGTTTTTGCTTCTTTCACTGCAGTCATGTAGCCGTCACTCCATAATTAGATTGCATTCAGTATTCAAGTGCTCAGGGCTACTTGCCCTTGGATATGATGGTGATATGAGCTTCAGAAGTACCTAAAGGAGTACCCTGACCCTTCAAAGTTTGCAACATATGAAAGACATGACTGATCATCTGTGGGGCAATCGCTGGACTGTCAAAAGACCTACTGTGCTCTTTCTAAAGCTACCTTGAGAGAAGAGATGAAACCTAAATCTTGCCCATCAGAAGTCAATAAAAGGGGTTCAGCACACATCTCCTCAGCAGTGCTGCTGCAAATTCACATTTTCTACATCTTCTATTCCAGAGAAGAAAGCCCTGAAATACACAAAACTTAAAATGGCTGGCACTGAAAACCCCACAGATCTGCTAATTCCTGCTGCTGACATCTTCAGACACAGTAGTTAGGGAGGAAAAAGCCCCACAGTTAAATGGTTTTGTAGCAAGAGAGAAATACACCATAATTATACGAACTAACACGAGATCCAGAGAGCAGGCATGCTATATTGCTTGTTCAGCCCAAAACCCATTTCTGTCATTACATCTTTGTTAGAACTCAAAGTGATCACCCATTAGCTGCTTAGTAGTGGTAGACAAAATCCTTAAACCAAGATATTTTGTTTCCACAACTGCAATTATATACAAATTCACATTGGATTCATAAGCAACTTTGTCAGAGTATATCAAAATGTATCCAAAAGTGTTAATTTTTTTTTTTTCCAAAAGGCAGTACTGGCACCACAAGAGTTTAGGCAGCTGAGTGATTATGTGGGACCTCTACTGAAAAACATACAACAATAAATATTGCTCGAGGAACGCTTGACGTAAGCTTGTGGCCATACGTAAACACCTTTTTGCTGTTAATTAAAGCCAACTAGTCTGCTCCATTAACCAATTTAAGGCTACTCAGAGTCAAAATCTTCAGATTAATACTGAAGTGCCTGTAATTGAAATGTCATCCCAGACGAAGCTGTACAATTAAAACAAACATTGTTCTATAAAGTGAGCAGAGATTGCAAGAAAACAGAAATATTTTTGCCGCAGAGCTTCCAGGCTCCATCCCATCCCAAAGCTGATTCGGTGCTTCTGAATTAACGTAAATATACTTGCTAAAATATATTTCTAAAACAATGAATACTGACTTAAATCTATGTGGCAGATATCAAAAATAACCAAGGTAGTGGCAAGCATTTCAACTCCTTTTAAACATCAATTGTATTCTCTCTACTTTTATACGCTTAAGATATCAATTTCAGAGAGATTTTTATTGTAAGCCATCTATCTGTAGTATGAAAAGCTAAACAAAATTTATTTGCATAGTCAAGAACTCTTCTGCAAATAAACATGGACATGCCAAGGATATTCAGAGTTATAAACCAGAAGAATTGATATTTAGCAAATATGTGGTCTTTGGGGAAGATTGATGCTTATTTTGTATACATTTAAACTTAATTTCATATGCCAGAATGACTAGAAGCTGTATTTGCCTTTAAGGCCTTGTTAATTAAAAGCATGTGAAATTCCTGGCCTGCAAGATGAATAAAATGTCCAAGTTTGGAGAGAAAGCTCTTGACTTGAATGCCTCTTCTTCCATGCCTGACCTAGCTCACCAAAACAAAATTAACCTTCCCTCCCCCCTGCCACTTTCATCTCAAATGATACTTTTTGTTAGTCAAACCATTCATTCGTAAGCAGCCTCTACTAACTTCTCACCGAATCATTTGTTGGAAGGACCAGGAAAGCTCGGTGGTCTAGCAATCTCTGAGCTGTAAGGCAAGGCTTCCACGCTCCAGCTCAGCAGATCTGCATTACAAACCACCACTGTTTCCATTTGCACGTAGAAAAATGTTACCTGTACATTCATTTTCGCCAAAGCCCTCCTATTCCGCTCTCAGCGGCGTGGGGCTGACTATCAGAGGACTAAATTCACTCGCGGGAGGAATAGCAGGTCACCTCCTCTCCCTGAAACCCAGAGCTGCGCCTCCATAATGAACCTACTCCTCTTTGTGCTCCGTTTCGGAGCTAATCACCATTAGAAATACTGTTGCCAGAGTAACTGCTCTGACAGAGTTGTCTTTCCTTGGTTCAAAGGGCTGTTCACATGTCAACTTCTTGTGCAGTGTGAGGCTGCTTTGGCAGGGGCAGCCGGGTCTCTCAAATCTCATTAGCACAGCTTCATTCAAGTATAAGGACAAGAAAGGCAGAGACCTGGGGGGAAAAGACTCCTCACAAGAAGTTCAAGACACAAGGTAAGACTGTCTCATCTAGCTCCACACCTCTTAAAACTGAAAACACAATGGTACCTCTGCCTCACGCAATAGGTGCCTTTAGGGAAACCCTCATCCAGCCTGAAACCTGATCTCTCCCCGGTTTAAGAGGGGTCCTGGAAAACATCCGGAGGTATCAACAATCTGATCACTGCTCTCTTTCCCAAAAGACAGTGAATAGAGTTACCACTGCACCCTTTATGTTTTTGGGGCCTTTTTTTGTTTGTTTGTTTTTTGTTTTTTTTACCAAGGAACACTTGAAATAATAAAAGGGAAGACTCCAAGCATACAATACCTGTAACATCTGGCAATATTTCCCTTCTCATCACCAGTACAAGAGTATTGCATATTTAGGAGAAGCAAACAATCTTCCTGAATCACCACTTATTTAAATTAAAATTGGTTTCTCATAAAAGCACATATAAGACCATTTATCTCCACTGTGTGTCCAAGTATGAGTAAACACCAGGTTCAGCTAAAATCTGGCACTTTGTGCAAAAGATGGGAATGGAAGAATTGTGCAGTAAATTTTCTTCCACTTATTGACAGACAGAAAATAGCTTTCAGCTGAAGTCGGAACATTCATAGCTGGCTGCAACACAACAGAAGGGACAAACACTCATGAATTTCTATTTTAACTGCTGGGGAAAAAATACCCCAACCAAACCCTGAAAGTTTACACAAAGTAACCTTCATATGAAAGATTACCTTTCCTCTTAAAACAGTGCTCCCCCCATACTCACAGATCACTTTGAATAACAAACAACATTGTATCTTTGTGAAAAGTCTCCGTTCAATTCACATCACCCATTAGTGATCTGTAAGAGGTGAAGAATTAGTTTTAAATGAAACCCAAATATTCTTGCTAACATGAAAAGCCCAATCTCTGAAGACGAATGCTGGCTTTTCAAAATTCTGTGACAAATTTTAATTTTTGCAATCTTGTGGGTAAGAGTAACATTCAGGACAGTTACTGATTTGATGCTTTTACAGCCCATGAAGAGATCTCTGCCTACAAAAAGCATGGAATATTAACCTTACTGCAACTGGTGCTCAACAAAATGCTTGATAAGATGATAAAATGATAAGGAAGGCTAAGCAATATATGCACTGTACTGCACCTTTGAAAAGGTCACACTCTCACTGTAAAGTCAAAGGTCACAGCGATATTTTTAAGCATGAGAAATATAATGTTTCATCACAAGGCTTACTCAAGAAATCTGACTCTTTAAATGATAAAAATTGTGAAAAGTGAATTTTACACAAGCACGAGGTCAAAATATTTACTTAGTGCTGAAAATTGAGAGGAAGGGAAACAGTTTCAGAAACATCACAAAATTTGACCCCCTCCATTTTCAGACACTGAGCGTGAGGACAACCGGGAACTCCACCACCCAGCTTGACCCCACCCTGCTGGCGTCCCTTCTGGAGCCGACGTGCTCATCACTCGCTCCCTCCCCAGCTGGGTATCTGTGTTTGCCAGAGGCTGCAGTTGCTCGGGCACATCCCAGCGCTTAGTGCCTGCACGTACAACAGCCACAAGGCCTCCGCCAGCTGGTCTGAACAACGTGCAGGGGAGAACACGCTCTTTTCCACATTTGACAAGTAAAACTTTCCTGGTCACTGCCTCATTCTTGTTGATGAACGAAGACTTGCATGGACTAATCCCTTGCTTTTAAAAAGTATCTTACAGTATCAGTAGTAGTCACCATAATTTATTGCTGTAAGTCCAACAGAACAGAGGAACTGATAGAGCAGAAAGCATCCCAGCTAGCATCTCCAGCCAACAATACAAACATCAGGACACAAATACCATGAGACATGCCTTGACTATTAATTCCTGCCTAAGCCCTGGCTCCTAAAAACATCTCAGTAACCTCAACAGACCTTGGCAGGAAGCAGGAGAGGGAAAGTGGAAGAAGCGTAACTAGTATAACTGATACATCAACAAAATCATGGTTCATTAGATGAACAAAACCAATTTGCTTCTGCCCATAAGCCCTGCTGATGACCATTTATTTGTTTCATATGAAAGGCCCTGCCAAAGGAAAACACACTGTGGGAAGTTAAGATATATGGCAGTTTGCATTTTTACAGCAGCTGCATTTTAGCTTAATATTCCATGTTTACTGTAAGTGTTCAATAAAAATAAATTTATTCCACAACTACATATTACAGGCAAAGCAGTAATAACTACAAGAGCAAGCACTAACCACAAATGTTTCTGAATAGGAAACATTAATGGAAGTATCCACTATTAAGGCAATTGTGCCTGTTATTTTAAATTCAATCCATTTTTTAGGCTAAACAACTCTTATACTTCTCCCTTTAAAAAAGCATAGCTTTTAACACAGAAACAAGTACTGGACTCCTATAGTATTTGGGCTTGGATGTATCAATTTCTCAAGCTACTTCCAAGGAGGGGGGGCAGAGGGAAGCCAGTACATATGTGCATGGTTCCTGAATGTGTTGCCAATACAAATGCAGCATTTTCAATAACTACAGACTTAAAAAAAAAAAAAAAAAAAAATCACTAATGTGATAAGGGGAAACTTCTTGAACTTCTTGCTGTGTTTATAGGCTTACTGTTCCAGGGCAAGAGAAGATTCAGACGTCCACAGGCAGCACAGCAGTGAAATTGCAGTACCACAACAAACACACACCTCCCTGTCCTGCTGTGGGGGACATCTCTGCTGAGGGACCTCACCTTTAATGGCAATATACAAAAATCCCCTAAGTCTCATCCCCAGATCTCTTACCTGTCTCAGTTCTTTCCAACAATAATCACTTTGTTCCACATAACATTATTAGAGTCAATTTAACATGATATTCTTGTGTGTAAGCATGTCACACACAAAGTCGAGGCAAGTAAATGCACAAAGCCAGTACACAACGCAGTATGTGGCTGCATGAGATGCCACTCCTAGCAGGAAAATCAGCTCAAGAACTTTTTTACCCAGGTCTTCTCAGTGATCCAGTTTAAACTGTCGTCCAACAACCAGCCGATAGGAGCAGAGCTAAAGCACAACATAATGGCCAGAAATTTCTTAAGTTCTTCCTCCTTGTAGAAACAGTGTGCTGGAAAGCCATCTCCACAGAGATAAGTTATTATTCTGCACTGAACACAAATACACTTAATGCTCTAACAGACTATGATGGTATTTACCTCTTTCACATTACAGAGTGACCAACAAGGGTGGGAAAATGAAGTGCACAAACACTCACCCCTAATCCTGCACAGCAGGAAAACAGTCAAACTATCCAACAACAACAAAAGAAAATCTGTAGTGCAAGGCACAGAAAGCACTAGGAAGTTTTACAGGACAAAGTGCTTGGTTACCAAATCTTTACTACTTAGAACAATTTGTTTAGACACATACGTGATACTTGCATTTTTACTACTTGACTAAAATATACTTTACTTGGAAGTGCTGGATAGTCATACAAACCAGATAGCTTTCACTCTTGATTTATTTCCCTGTATTTCTCAAGCACCTATGAACAATCTAGGAAGAAAAGCATGTCAACACAGCCTTCTGGTTATCAAGGAAGCAGGGCAATTCACATGAGATACGCCTCTTCCCCAGTGAGAGTAAGGTAAGCAAGTAGATGTTTAAGCCACTGTATATATTTAAGTGCTGTTTATCCTGCTATGTGAAACTATCTGCTTTTACAGGTTCAGAAGAGTCAAAAAATTAAAACAGGGATTTCAATAAAGGCAAACTACAGGAGTCATGGTATTAAACAATGCCAAAGCAAATGCAACAATTTCAGCTGGCAAGCCAAAAGGCAACACATTATTAAAATATTTGGCTAAGAACAAATGCATCTCCACCACAATTTCACTCCATGGAAAGACAAGCAGCAAATATTCCTGCCTTCCCTTCCCAAACACGTACTGCTGCCAACAACAGTGTAATTTCTCCCTGCAGTCTCTGTACCTATATTCTCAGGACATGGAAGAAATTAAGGCTTTGAACTTCCAGAGGTTTATTTCTGGCAACTCAGTAACTCTGTTTCCCTCGCTTCTCTCATTGTTAAATACTGAATTTCTGCATCACTTCTGAAATCCCAGTAACACTGGATACTGCTTTCCAAAACCTTTAAGATGTGTTAACTTGGTAATTCTAAGTAAACTCACCCAGTTTTCTAAGCTGGAAAGAAGCTATCACTCCTATACTATGCACATAAAACTATGCAAAAAAAATTAATCTTTTAGAAGTACTGATGTACATCCGTTGTCACAAATAAGTTTCTAATACGAAGCAAAATCCTTCACTAGCTGTGAATGAATACTATATACTGATAGAGAAGACTGCCTTCTCCGATTAACACGTTGTCTTCCTTGTGGTATCTAGTTTAATATAAAGCTATAATATAGACAAAAGCTTTTTTAAGATTAATCCAGTGAGAGCTTCAAAGTTGTTCCCAAGATAGGAAGACAAATTTTAATATAGAATGCAACTCTTCCCTGAATTCCCTTTATCTCATTATATTAAAACAAATTTATCTTCATTTATGTTTCCATTACCTTGTAGGGCTGATAATCTGCTGGAAATGAAGCTATTGTGTGATTGCTCCTATTACTTGAGGGATTTAAATGCTGACTGTAATAAACAGTTACCTTCAGGATGGAACAAAGTCAAGGCTACTCATGTTAATTTTGGAATGAAAAAAATTGTCAGGACAGCCAAATATACAGCTATGAAGCTAGAAATAAAGTTTCTGCAAAACATGAAGAAAGCAGGGCAAGTAATACTATATGCTTTGCTTATCTGTATTCTCTAACGTGGGATGGTTAAAACTTCAAGCTGTACTCCATTTTTTGATCAACCCATTTATATTCTTCTGGGAATGATAGGTTAATACACTGCCCAGCAGCAAGTCTACTTGTAGCAGAGCAGGCTCTTCAACACAAGCTCAAGCTCACCCTGGCTGTAGTTAAACCAACAGAAGAAATGTTTACACTGAATGTAATGTAGGTTTATTATCTTGTAATTTATTATGTTATTACACAGGCTCCTCAGAAGAGCTTGAAGTTGTATCTTATTACTAAAACGCACAATTCTTTCGCTGTACTAAAACAATTTTATAACTCCTCAGATAGAGATAGTTTCTGTATACTATTAGGTGATTTCATAATAGAAGTAAATAGGAAATGTATGTATGACCACACAAATTTTATACTGAAAAATATTGTTTCACAATCACCACAGTTAATAATCAAGTTCAGCTACAATGGGCTAGTTCAGCATCAATGTTTCTAGAAGATTTTAATACAGTTATCATTAAAATAAATTTTAAACCACACCTTATCAGTACCTTTGGTTTTCTGTGATGCTTTCTTTGAAACACACATTTCAGCTGTTGCCCTCAAAAATAACAACTGCTCTTTTTTTTACCAGATACAAAAATACAGTTATAAACAAGACTCAGTATTAAATATGTCTAATCAATGCTAATAGGCACCTTTTCCTCCCCACGTAACTATGATTAACGCTGCATATCACTTATTCCTAACTTGGATGCAAATCACTGTCTCCCAAGATTAGGTAAGCAAATATGTCAATAAATCCACTAGACAACCTGGAAAGCATCTGCCATCTAAAGAAATTTTAAAAATAAACCTAAGCTTTCTTCACTACTTGAACTGTGCTTCAAGTAGAAGCATATGGCTTCAGGATTTATAAGGCAAACACTGTGTCAGACACAGGTAAAGACTTTTGCACGCGGATTTACCTAACTGGTAAATCATGAAACTCTGTTGGTCTTTCGATTACAATGGAATCAAGTCATAAATCCTATTATTTCCCACACAAAGGTACAATTTTAAATAGAAAGGTTAAAAAAATGTTGAAGTAACAAAAAACCCCCCCACAAACAGAAAACAGCACATTCAAACACAATGATGTCAAATTGATGTGTTTCATAAGATGCCCATAAATAACTGGGATTTTAACTATCCTTTAAAATTCTTTAGTGTGGTATCATTGTACTTTACTTGATTCAATGTCAAAACACAGAATTATTTATCAATCATATTGATCACGTCAAAACATAGAATCAAATACCATACAATATTAATACGCATAAGAATTTTACCACTTGGTCAGCAATATCATATTTACATTTTGAAGTAGTGTCATGGAAAGCCTATTTTGTGGGGCACGCTATCAAATTACTGTTTCCATAGGCAAGATTTCTACTTTCTAAAGATTTAGGCACATCCAATAAATTCACTAATAGAACACAGACAAGGACACAAAATGACAGAAATCTTCTGGCTACATTAGTGCAACTCAGATGTATCTTTATAGAAAGACATAAACTTACTCATATTTACTAAATGAAAATCAATTTAAGCTTGTGCCTCATTCAGACAGTTCTATTAATTCACCTGTGAAGAAAAGGTTTACAATTTTTGCCAAAAACCCAGGCCTTTCATTAGAATAATCAATGATTTAAAAAAAAACCCAAAACAAACCAAACCAAAACAAACAAAAAAAACCCACAAAAAACTGCTAAGAGGACTTAAAACTGTTTCCTAGTGACCCAAAGTCTCTGAACCCAGAGGTGCAACTGCACCTTGAGATCACAGTAGTACTTGCATACACGGCACACCTGGTCTCAAAACAAGGGCCCTGCGCTCAGTGTGGCAGAGTGAAAAGTGTAACATGTGAGTAGAAATTATGTGTCTTCAAATTCTGCAGTACTGCGGCAGCCCTAAAACGAGTTTGTGAGGAAGCCAAGTTTGGACACTGTAAGGGCAGGGTTTAGCACCCCCTTCACAGAGGATGAAAAGCGCAAGTGTTCACTGAAAGGACAGGTGACCCAATCTATGGTTCTGCTCCACCTCAAGATGGTCCATGAACTTTTGACATCAACTCCCTTTCCAACCTGAATTGGCAGAAAGCAGACAGATGCTAATAGCTGAAGTTGCAAGACAAGTAGGATGTGGCTGGAAGATAGGATAAAACCAGAATGCACTTTAAGGGCCCTCCAAGCACAATCTACACTGTCCATCTTCCATGGTTAATTGTTCTTGTGGAAAACTACCTAATTTTTTTTAGCATTTAATATTCAGCCTCACTAACGCTCTGTTACATCTGGATATCAACTATTTAACCAATGAACACTCAAGACTTTGCACTGCTATTCTGTGGCAATTCCATCATACTCTTCAAAATCCATTTTCAGCCATTATTTGAAATAATCCACAGAGGTGGCCCTGCCATTAAAAGCTGGTTCTCTTTTGTTTCCGTGTTTTTAATACCAAACTTCACACAGGCAGACAAGTTGTAATGCAAATATTTAAACAAACCCAGTATTTTGTCTCCTAAGCTGTTATTTTTATCTTGTTTTCCAACCACATTGCACTCTGACACTGTGTGAGGCAAGCATGATGTTATTGCTCCAAACTGCAGCTTGATTAATAAAACCATATAATCAAAGGTATGCTTCAGTTCTGTAGTGACGGATTAAAATTAATGGCGAGCTATTTCTGTCTTCCCCTGCCCTCCTGGCACATCTGGCAGGCACAGTCATATGGCAGGTCAAACACGACAAAGCAGACAATTTACACATAAGGAGTCAGCCATGCTTTGATTAGAAGTATCTGGGCATATCAGAGGTCCAGAGGACCAGCAAAACGCCTGACAGCTCTGTCCATTTTAACCCAACCCCTGGGATAGATCAAAAATGTTATATAAATCACTATGTAATTTGAACAAATATTACTTCTCTCACTTTAAATAGAGATGTTATTCCTCAATATGTAAATATTCTCCTCAGATAAAACAAAAATAAATCAGGCAGCATGTCTCATGGAGAATATTCTCAGCCTCCTGTCTGCCTGCCTCAAACATTCACAGCTCTGCCTTCAAGGTGTGCTGCATCTTTGGACAAAATCAGCTTGATGGCTTTTGAGCGCTAGATACACACCACATAGTTGTTACCCCTCCCTAGCAGAATTTTTCAAAATAAAAGAATTTGAGGTACTTTTAAGACAATCAGATCTCACTATTACAATACTGATGCAGTTCCACCCAAAGATGTGAGTGAGGCTCCTGTATAAAATGAAGTTCTATACCTCCTGTACAAAACTGAGTTACAATGTAAGAACACATACACTGTGCAAAGCAAACCCAACAATACTACTACAGCAACATGCAA
Organism: Athene noctua; assembly: GCF_965140245.1. Lineage (NCBI taxonomy): Eukaryota > Metazoa > Chordata > Aves > Strigiformes > Strigidae > Athene > Athene noctua. The sequence continues at coordinate 28,930,171 of NC_134043.1, read as the reverse complement.
AAGATGCAGACAGCAACAGCATAAGTTATATAAGTTCTTCACCATCAAAATCAAGAAATACAACAATGTTCTTGCACTTTAAAGAAAAAAACTTCCTCAAAACAAACCACCAAGGGTCTAAATAAGATTAAAAGAAACACCTCAGCTGATGAGCTTGTTGTCCTCTGAGCCATCCAAATCCATCTCTCAGACACACTAATTCCCATTAGAAAACCAGTTAAGCTGCTTATTACCAAGACTGCAGCTTCACTCACAGGTGAAATAAATCCCATTCCAAAAACCATCTCCACAAATCCAATAGCAGACATAAAGTCATATACTCTATTACTAAAGGCTAAATTCTTTATTTGTTTTTGTGGGTTTTATGCACATTCAGCTGTCATAAAAGCAGTTACCCACCAGAGTAGAAGCATCATACAGCATTTAACATAAATCTCACAAAACACATAAGCCCCCCTTTGCACTTTAATCATTTGCTAACAGTTACAATAAGATTGTATTAAAAATTTAAACTGCCCTACTTAATGCAATTTACCTTCAAAGGTCCATTTCCAGAAAATGAATTCGAATGATATAAATGTCGAACACTTGATCAGATTTATTGCACTGAAGAATATTTCTCTTGATACAGATCTGACGAGTGAAGGCTAATGGCTTTAGTTTTATTACTTTTTAAGCACTTAATGGGAAAATTTAGACATTTTCACAAGACTATGCTTCAGCAAGAATGGTACATTTACAGAATGACAGCACAGAAGAAAGCTGTGCGATCTCTTTAGAGATGACCGGTTCAACAGTGTTATTAATGGAGAGATTAATGTAAAGTATTTATCCAGATAATCTGTCATGCAACAGTTAGGCCTGAGTGCCTCTCCGCTAAACAGGGACAGGGAAGATAATCAGAAACTGCTGACTACAGCCAAGTTCCTGTACTGAATTGGGGCCAAAATGTACAATCCTAGGGGAAGACAACTGAAGTCTCACTGTGATTGTAAAATAAGGAGCTAAGCAATATTGCTATAGATACAAATTAATCAGTTCCTGCAGGTCATTAGGGGATACACACTAGTTAACTAAGCACAGGCAAATTACAAAAAAATCCCTACCAGCTTCCCACCCTTCCATTCCAACCAAGTTTTCCATAAACATAAGTACCTCCAAAATACTATGAAGTAATAGTTTTGCTTGTCCAAAAAGACTTTTTTTTTTTTTTTTAACCGAAAGACAGCTGGGAGTCCTCAGATTTCAATTAATGTCTAGGTACTTATCCAATCAATCATCAAGTGCTATAAATTTCCTATATTTCTCATTAGTTACACTATTGCACAGCCTAAATCTAAACATACCTTTCCACAAGACTGTAAATTATAATGCCTAAGACACAAGCAACTGTATCAGCCATCAGAAGAGGCATAAATGATGAGAGCAAGTCAATTGTATATATGCTAAACTGAAGCTGATTTATTCCTCACAATTTTTTTTATACAGAAGTATCACCAACAGAAGCACCACTAGCATACTACATTTCTTGCAGTTTGCATATATGACTTGAAACTAGTAATGACCTGTCTTTATTAATAAGTTTTATGCACAAAATCCAATTTTCTATGGAAAAAATATTTCTTCAGCATGTGTCAATAATGTTCCTTCATTAAGTGAAGATAGGCAAAGGTTTGGTTTTCTTCAGGCTCTACATTTAAATTTTTTTCTGTGACTCTGAAAACCATCTTCAGCCTTTTCAAAGGGCATGCACGTGGTGAGACACTCCAGAAGCTAACCGACACATCTTGTGTGCTTAGAAATCTTACAATGAAACCAAAAAAAGAACATGCATTCATACGGTTATTAACAAAACTATCAGTGTTTTATTCTTATACTAGCTTTATAATAATTCTTCTGAATTAAAGCTCTCCCAGGTGATTAACCAGTACTGGTGTTCTGAGTGAGGTATTGCTTTTTCTGATACTAACCCCGCAAAGCATGTTGACAGCAGTGTGCTGCTGTACTTTCTTCCAAGGAAAGCAGAGAATCCCTTGACTGAAAACAAGTCCTAGGTGCTACTTTTAAAAACCAAGATAAATGATGTTTGCTTCACAAACAAAGCACAAATAATTCACAAACAAATAGTGTGTCACCACCACATGAAAACAAATTTCCATTTTCCTACCACATCTGCTTCATACCTAGTTGACATTAATTGTGTGATTTTAATTCCACTGCAAAGGGATCACACCAGCTTCCCCAGAAGGTGGGACAACTCCTGCCCACGTAGGAGTGCTACAGCAGCAGGTGCTGCCAGCTCCACCCTGTGCCCACCCTCCCCTCGTCAGGCATCACCGGATCTCAGCCTGACATTGTAAGGACAAAGATGACTGCCTTCCTCAGAAGCAGCTCTACTGGAAATGAAGGCTTCAATCGTGCACATATACGTAAGGCACAACAGAAGTTAATCCCGGTAAGAAGACTGTAAATAATTTGGGCAACACAAGGGCTTTTGGTTAAGCAGTGATGCCAGCTGAGTAACAACATGCATGTACTGGTGCTGGCACCGAGTGGCTGGTAAAGATTTTCCATTTCTCAGCATAAGTTCCTGACTGAATAGTGTTTGCTACCAAGCAGAACAGAGTACTTGGAAAGGGTGACTGAAACATGCTCCAAAAAGTCTGCCTTGTTTCTACCTGTGTAAGATTCTTAAAAAGTTAATTCAACATTTTGGAAGTTACAGGAAACTTTCATTCAAGGGTTATAAATCAGCAGACAAAAAATAACCAAAAAAACAGACAAACAAAACAACAACAAAAAAAGGAAAAGAAAAAGAAAAAAGAGTCACAGCAAACTGAGGGCCAAAGTGCACAGCTTGGCTACATCACCTTAGTTACCAATTATCAGCAGATAACAAAGTGAAGGGAGATATGCTGACTGTCAGGGTACCTACCAAGAAACCACTTTTCACCCCAGTCCAGGCCCTCTCCAAATCTTAGATCCTAGGCAGTTCATATGATCAAGAAAAATCTCTTCATGGCAAAATTTTTGTAACACATTTTAATTTTATCATCTCTTCCTTACATATCCTCCACAATTTTAAATCTAATACTAGTGGAGGCCAGGTTATTGACACATGGCATCTGCAGTACCAGGAGCACAGGCATTGGTGAGGAAAGGACCAAGCAGATTACAGGGCACCAGGTGTCAGCATTACAGCAGGCCGTAACAGCCCAGAGAACATAGCACAGGTATTTTAACCCAAAACCTCTCAAAAATACTTAAAACCCAAAACCTCCTGACATAGTTAAAAATTAACATAGGGTTCACACAGGGAGCAACCAACTGACACCAAACAAGTTTCCCAAGTCCCCAGTTTCCATAATCCTGTAATAAACTTAATTGAGCCCCTGTGTCCAACACTCACGCTTATATTAAGGATAATTTTTGTAACACAAAGGCACCCCACATGGTGCCATCTGTCTGCCAACTAACTTCCCAGCTTACTTCTTAAAACAAAATGAAGCATGCACTGCTAAAACAAGTCTACATGAACCTCAGGAAGACTGTTACTGCTGCAAAGACAAAATTAATGGAATATCAAAATATGTAAAGAGTGGCTATTCAAAAAGTAGTTCTATATTCTGCAGACTTATCTCTGAGTTGGATATAAGACTATGATGTATTTTCTGTTTTCCATGAAACACTAACTAAATCCTACAATGGACAGAGTCCAGCCATGCTGCTTTGGGTACACACAAGTACACAACTCAACTAAGGAAAATTAACAGAACAACTTGATATAAGTGAAAAACATTGATTTACAAAATATAAATTGGAGATTGCACTACCCCAAGAATGTAGGCATCATTAAAGTAACCACACAAATAGGACAAGTTTCTGTATGTTGAAGGGACATTTTTAACCTTGGCAAAGGATCTGGGATGCCCAGATGCCAACAGCTATCCTATCCCAAGACTACATCCAGCTAAGGCTTATATCCCTTAACGAGAAACTGAAAAGACCCCGACTTGGCAGGCCTGACCATCCACCAGCAGTGCTAATGACGGGCAGTAAATACAGTTGCCTGTTAAGCAACTCATGGTTTAAGACTGGTCAACACATGGGACAATCTTATCTTCTCTAAAAAATGAAATAAAATGAGTAGTTTAAAGATCAAATTCACTGTGCATTTACTGTTGAGGCAGATGACATTACCAGATTGGCACAAATGCTTTTTTTCTAAGTGGGAAGAGGCAAAAGTTCCAACTTTAATGGTCACAAGTTTCCTTCTGCAACACCAGGGACTCAACCACTGCAAGCAACCTCATCAGATCGAACCTCAATTTCAAAGTTAAAATTACATGCAATTAGTTTAAGGATTCTCTAATTTATAGAGAATGAGAAAAAAAACATGTATTTTATGCTCGGTAGCAGTGCTGGATGTTTTCTGGCAAAGGAATTCAGAAGACTAATGCCAACACTTACTCTGGTTTACTACACACACCCGCCCCCATACATTCATGCAGGCTTTTAAACTCTGACTACACAAGTGCTAATCCCAGAGAAGCAAAGAGTTTCAATAGGATTTGCATATGCATAGGGATTAGTTGAAAGGGAACGATTTGCAATGCGTTTCAGAAATCACTTTTGAAGAACAATCTATGCTAATAGTAAACTTTGATGTTTAAAATGTGTTTGTTACACAACAGAGACATTACAAAAGGATTATGTTTATTACACCAGTTTTAAATGTTTGATAGCTCAGACAAAAGCATCCCTTTATCATAAGAGGAAAAAGCGAGCTTTTCTCTTTAATAAATGTTACTAAATAGACTGCAAACACACCCAGGAGCACACAGAAATTATAGAAACTAAGAGATATAAATGTAGCATCAGCGTTTTGACACGGTTTTTTGTTTGACAACTCAGATGAAAGAGCTTCAGTACCCTGTATGCCAGAAGTAACAAATACATAGGAGCAACAAGTATTCTCTAGAACCTCAAGGCATGGCTGGAACTACCACAGCATAATGCACCAACAGAGCAGCACACACCAGGGCTGATTCTGAAGGTGAAGTCAGATTTTCTCACAAGACTCCCCAGGCTTGGTACTGCCTTCCGCCTTTCTTCTGACAACCTCCACTTTGCACCCTGAGCACAGGTTTTCTGGTGTTCTAGCACACTCTGAGCAGGCTGGTGGTGTTCTCACAGTCAGTTATAGATCACAGACCCATCTCAGTTAGAAAAGTCCTTGAAGCTCCTCCCGTCCAACCATGAACCGCACGCTGACCGTTCCCAACTCCACCGGATCCCTCAGCGCTGGGTCAACCCGACTCTTCAACCCCTCCAGGGATGGGGACTCCCCCCCTGCCCTGGGCAGCCCATTCCAACGCCCAACAACCCCTTCTGGGAAGAAATGCTTCCTAAGAGCCAGTCTGACCCTGCCCTGGTGCAAATTGAGGCCATTCCCTCTTGTCCTATATAGCAATCTTATCTTGCGCCTCTCTTGAGACAAGACACCTTGCATGTTAGCTCTTACAATTTCACTCAGCAACGCTAAGCCAGCAAAGTAATTTTGGGCTAACCCATTTAAAGTTAAATCTGCAAAAGACAGTTAAAACCGATGACCGAAGGACAACATATTGAGGGTAATTCAAGAAATCGAGCTTTAGACATTTCACATTGCTCTCTGTATTTGAGAACTTGCTGGACAAGCTGTACAGAACACAAGCTGTAAGGCAGCAGATGAGGTGTGAACACATTTTAAGATTTGTCAATAAAAACTTAAGAAAAAAGAATCAGATTAAATGATCATACCATAATAAAGAGTGCAGCAGTAGGAAGAGCAACAGAAGACTGCTAGCACAGGAGACTATCCCTCAAAACAACAGCAAATGAGCCACAGTTCAGATAAGCCTCTTGGAAATAAACCAGATGCAAGTAAGAGAAAGGTTGTCGCTGTAATAAAGAAAACGTCAACAGGCACTTTCAGGAGCTCATACTCTGCTGAAGCCCTTTTTGGCCCTTCTCTAACCTTGTGGTCAGCTCCCGTACCCTCCATTACAGCATCATTAGCAATTGCAAAAGCAGGGCTCAGGAATCATCTAGCTAACAGATATTGCATCAAGCAGTATTTTTTTTTTTTTAAATCCTTGCATTTGGATGCATCCCCCACAATTGAGCCCTGTTAGCAGCCGTGCTGTTACAGTGTTACTCGCTATGCAATCCGTTTGCTGTTCAGATCACTTGGCTCAAAAAGAATCGCAGAAATTGTCACTGCTCTTTTCAGCTTCTATCACCAGCTCCACCAGGAACTGCAGCGTGACAAAACTTAAGCAGAGGGATGTTTTTCCATAATTCAACCTCTGAAGTCGACAGGACATCCGACTTATTTCTATTCTGGTTTTCCTTTTATTCCTCTATTGAGAATTAGGCTCTGCAAGCTGCAAGACAATTCAGCAGCAGTGATATTTTCCCAACGTACTAAACGCAACAACAACACAAAAGCGCAAAAAATTGAAAGCATGTTTCTGCATAATATTAAAAAATGCCACATATTCAGAGAGACTTACATTTCCAATACCCTGCATTTTTAAGAAGCGGTTGTTGATTGCTATAGATTGGAAACGATACTCGATGCTTAACAAAAATTGAGAGCAGATACTGTCATTTTTTCAGATATGCTTACAAAAGCAAACACAACTTTCTCCATCTCTGGAGAAAGAACAATCCAAGTCCTTCAGATCAGTGCCTATGCCCACATCAGTGCACAAACCGAAAATTTCATCTATGGGTGCAATACAGACATTACTGACACATACATATTCAATGGTAATTTTGAACATTTCATGGAGGACAAATTAATACAGTGGGACAGTAACAAAAATCACATTTTATTCATGGTACTGAACACATAAGCAGATGAGGCAGAAGACATCCAGAAACCAAATCTTCAAGTTTACAGTACCACCTGTAGAAGAGGCAGAGATTAAAAAAAAAAAAAATTAAAAATTTTCAAACTTTCTCCCTCTTCCAGAATTTCTTTTCACTTCAGTTTTTGGTGTTCACGGAAAACAATTCCTAATTGTTTGCAAGATGCACTCCACATTTTCTCTCTCAAACACAACTTATACAATCCTATAAAACAGACTGCTTATGCCTCTCACCCTCAGGTCTATTGCTAATAAAAAGCAATTGACCACCAAACAACTGTCATGCTTCCTGCCCCAGGATTTCCCTTCGAGTTTTCATTAAAGGATATAAACCTACTGGACCAATTCTGAATCTTCAGTACTGGAAAGATTATTGTTTCACATTTTGATGAAATGTATCAATATTCATGTTTCCATTTAGTGAAGAATTTGCACATGATGAACTAGGTCTTTCATTTACCCTACTCTTCTGAAAATGTAACAGCTGTCACCTACTCCACAGCAGTAGCTCTGCATCACCATCATTTTCTAGGTTTCAAGTAATATGCCTTACTGCATATACTTCAAATTAAGACTTAAAGAAAGTGCCATAAAACTAACCCTTTAAAATTTATAAGTCACATGAAAAGTTCTGCAGAGATTACAGCTTCCTAAAAGTAACCTAGTGAATGACACACCATAGCTAAAAACTAAAACTCCCTGGAACTTTCATCAGCACTACATCATTCTACTCCTCTATACAAATTACAGCATTTCTTAAATGACATACCCTGGACTACACCTCCACATCCCATCACGTCATTCCAAGAATAAGAAAAACGGGTGCAGACATACATATCATGTAAAGATCTCTTCCTTCCTCGGCTCATTTTTGAATCTGGGTGCAGAGTTGAAGAAATTTAATGCAAAGAAGAAATTTAAGTCGCAAAGTCCCTGTAGTTTTCATGAAAAGTGGCAACCAGGCACAGGATACGCAAGAGTCACAACAAACAGTATGGCTGTAACGTCTAACAACTGCTAAACATGAGGGAAACTGTGTAGAAAAGAGACCTTTTAAGTCCCCAGGGACAACAGGAAAAAATCTTAAACCATAATGTATAAAGTGTGAATTTCAGTTAATCCATCAGAAAATACAAATCAAGGAAAAGAGGATTCTGGTATAGTGTGTTCCACTGCTTGCACAAATTCCTACCAGTTTCCAGTCCAGTCCTGCTGGTGTCAACTGCTCCCCAGACTGAAGATTTCTTCACACTCTTCCTGTTCCTTCCAGGCAGTACTCAATTCGTAGAGCTCCCTTCAAGCCTTTCTGTATGATACTGATTTCAGATATTGAATAATTTCCTCCTACCAACTAACATGAGACCTTCCTGTAACAATGTGAAGGCTGATTTATGATATGAGAACCAGTAGAAAACATGCCATGGAAGGGTCTGAGAGGTTAGATGGAAATCAGTTCATCCAGGGAGACAGTCTGTGTAAGCAAAAGTAGCCACTACCAAATCACTGATGGAGTGAAGTTCTTGTTTTCAGAACTGCCCAAACTCAGTCTTCTCATTTAGCGATGCACATAAGAGTTAAGGGCAGGCAAGAATAAGGGCAAAGTTTCATACTAAAATAACATCAAGTTCAGAATAAAACATATGCAGAAACAGAGTTTGCAAGATAAGCTGTATCAGATTTGTGTATTTATATCTTTTTTCTACTGATTTAACTACTAAATTACTTTGAATTTTCTGATCCAGTTATACAAAGCTCCAAAGAAAATTCTCTACAGACAGTTTATGAGATTGTGGTGGTTTAAGCCCTGCCGGGACCGGAGACCACATTGCCGTTGTCCTTCCCACACCCTCAGCCGGTTGGGCTGGAAGTGAGGCACAAACCCCGGGTTAAAATAAGAAGAAATTTAATACAACAGTGTAATAAGCAATCTGAACAACAACAGTAGCAATGATAACAACAATAAACAGCAATAACAGTGAACAAGACAAACGATATACAGAGAAATACCGCAATGGTTACGGAACAAGCCTGCCGTGTGCTCCCCGCCACCAAAGCCACAAAGGAAAAAAGTTCCTGCGCCTGCGCCCAGACCTGACGTCAGCATGGTATGAATAACTCGGCTGGAGACGCCTCCCCCTTCTCTGCTGGGGAAACTTAACCCTATCCTAGCCAAACCAGGACATAATCCACCCCTTTATTCTATACCATCTGCGTCATGTCCATCTGCCATTTAGCAGTTAACAATAACGAAATAACAATTTACAAAGGCACAGCATAATTCACAGCATGTTCTCACCCAGAATCAAGTCACCCTGTGGTAACTTTTCTGACACCTCCTGCTTAAAACCCAAAAAGCCAGAAGGATCATGAGGCCCTGCTTTCACGGTCGGTATTCATACTGAAAATCAAGATCAAGCGAGCTTTTGCCCTTCTGCTCTGCGGGAGGTTTCCATCCTCTCTGAGCTTGCCTTAGGACACCTGTGTTACGCTTTGACAGGTGTACCGCCCCAGTCAAACTCCCTACCTGCCGCTGTCCCTGGAGCGGGTCGCGGCCAGCACGCACCGGGCGCTTGGTGCCAGAAGCAAGAGCTCCCCTCGGGGCTCACCCCCCCGCCTCACCGGGTAAGTGCAAAAACGATCAGAGTTATACAAAGTTCCAAAGAAAATTCTCTAAAGACAGTTTATAAGATACACTAACACCTATTAAAAATTTGTTACATCTTCCCCAAGCAATACAAATCAGGAAAAGAAGAAATACCACATGGTGGCATTCAGAATAAAAATTTACTCAAGTAAAGAATTACCACTTCTGTGCCTGGCAATGGCATGTTCCTGGACAGACAGACAGCAAAACAAAGCAGCACATCCTCCGGCAAGCAAAAGGTCTTGGAAAGTGTTATTCCACTGCATTTCACAGAATCATCTTGGTTGGAAAAGCCCTTGAAGCTCCTCTAGTCCAACCATGAACCTCACACTGACCGTTCCCAACTCCCAACTCCACCAGATCCCTCAGCGCTGGGTCAACCCGACTCCAGGGATGGGGACTCCCCCCCTGCCCTGGGCAGCCCGTTCCAACGCCCAACAACCCCTTCTGGAAAGAAATGCTTCCTAAGAGCCAGTCTGACCCTGCCCTGGTGCAGCTTGAGGCCATTCCCTCTTGTCCTGGTGCTTGTTCCTTGATTCAAGAGACTTATCCCCCCTCTCTGCACCCTCCTTTCAGGGAGCTGTAGAGGGCGATGAGGTCTCTCCTCAGCCTCCTCTTCTCCAGACTAAACAGACTGAAACCATTTGGACCTACAGTCCTGCTGCCATGGAAGGTTATGGGTTGTTCTGTTGTTTTGTGGTTTTTTTATTAACTCATGAAGTACACAAAGCATCTAAAAACATTATTTCTCCCACATGGAATGAAGAAAAATTTAAATGTGAAACTCTTGAACTTTAGCACCTTCTAGACCCATGTCTAGAAACACTGCCCAGCAGTGTCAGGAATGAAGCCGGTGACAGAGCCAGGCCTCAGCCCACGAGATCCAGCTTCCTCAGACCCGCTGCCTCCCCACACAGGACGGAAAACTCCAACTCCTCACGCGCCTCAGAGAGCCTCAGCGCCCACAGAGCCCGGGCAACCACCCGGGGCCAGCTCCCAGGGGCTAACGAAGCCGCCAGCCCCTCAGGCCCTCAGCCGGGGGCGGGTAACGCTGGGGAAGAGCCCTCAGGCCCCGGCGCGGCGGCCGGGGGGGGGGGGGGGTGTCCCGGCTGTTCCCGGCGCGCGGGCGCCGCTCCGGCGCCCCCTGGCGGCCGCTGGGGAAGGCGGGGGCGCAGGCCCCGCCCCGGCTGCCCGCGCGCTCCGGCTCCGCCCCCGCGGGCTCACCGCGGCGGGGGCGCGCAGGCGGGAGGGGACGGGCGCGGGGCTGTGGCTTCAGCCTGAACCGGGGCACTAAGGGCAAAAACTACATCCCTTTCATTTCTCCTTCTTAAAAAAAGCAAGTAAAATACCAATACCTGGACATAATACAACCAAAAAGATTTGCTTCCCAGGACTGCTGCAGCACGGAGGAGCGTGTCAAAGTTTTACCAGGCTGATCCAGCCCAGCTCTGACTAGCCTAAGTAACGCAGAACCAGCCCACCTCTGACTAGCCTAAGTAACGCAGAACCAGCCCACCTCTGACTAGCCTAACTAACGCAGAACCAGCCCACCTCTGACTAGCCTAACTAACGCAGAACCAGCCCACCTCTGACTAGCCTAACTAACGCAGAACCAGCCCAGCTCTGACTAGCCTAACTAACGCAGAACCAGCCCAGCTCTGACTAGCCTAACGCAGAACCAGCCCACCTCTGACTAGCCTAACGCAGAACCAGCCCACCTCTGACTAGCCTAAGTAACGCAGAACCAGCCCAGCTCTGACTAGCCTAACTAACGCAGAACCAGTCCAGCTCTGACTAGCCTAACTAATGCAGAACCAGCCCAGCTCTGACTAGCCTAACGCAGAACCAGCCCACCTCTGACTAGCCTAACTAACGCAGAACCAGCCCAGCTCTGACTAGCCTAACGCAGAACCAGCCCAGCTCTGACTAGCCTAACTAACGCAGAACCAGTCCAGCTCTGACTGGCCTAACTAACGCAGAACCAGCCCAGCTCTGACTAGCCTAAGTAACGCAAAACCAGTACAGCCCTGACTAGCCTAACTAACACAGAACCAGCCCAGCTCTGATTGCCTAACTAACACGGAACGAGTCCAGCTCTGACTAGCTTAACTAACGCAGAACCAGTCCATTTCTAACTAGCCTAACTAGTGAGGAATAAGTCCGTCTCTGACTAGCTTAAGTAATGTGGAAGCAGTCCGTCTCTGACTAGCCTAACCAGTGAGTAGCCAGAGTGGCCCATCACTGCGGGTGCTCTCCACATGGTCACCGCTGTCCCTTCCCCAAATCGAGGGGTCTCCAGGAGCAAGGGGACCTGCTCCCCACCTCCACACCACGTTCGAGTCCCCACGGCTCCAGCCTCCCACTCCCAAACTGAAGCAGCCTTTGGGCCATACCCAGTTCAACAGTGAATACTGGCTCTTCCTCAAGGAGCTGTCAGCAGAATAGGACTGAGACTTTATTTACTTCCCATTAGACTAATTAGCATTTCCTAATGAAAATAGAGCTACAAAAGCTGACTTGATAATACTGATAACGAGTGACAGCCTTTCCTCGCAATCTGGCTGTAGAAGGATTCATTTGTCATCTTCCATCCCTCCACAGAGAATTTGTACTTCAAGGTACCTCTTTTAGACACATTTGTTCAACCTAACATTAGAAATATTGTTTGGATCTGGATACGGAAATAAAATATTTCTGTTTACACACAATGGACACAATAAAAGATGAGTTTCATTTGCAAATCAAGCATCCAAAACCGACAGCCACAGCACAAGACCAGAGCATAGTTCCAAACTCTGAGGCAGCAATGGCCTCTGTCATTATATACCTGTAACTCCTGCCTCAATATTCGTAGGTTTATTGCTATTTGGGGCATTTTTATTTGAAAATTTGTGTTACAGCCACCCATACTAGGTAAAACATCCCAAATCGTGCTTGGCAACTCAGGTAACAGATACATACACCCTACTGCATGCACAACAGAATGGAGTATTGGATTTTTCTCCCTTGTTTAGGACACATGCCCAAATACTAAAAACCAAGCCCCAAGCCTAAATAAACCCCAACCCTAACAAATGCATTTTTCCTAAGACAGACATGGCAGGGCAGCAGCAATGCCATCCATGGTATCCGAGACAAATAAGTGGCATCAAAAATCTTCCACCAAGTGCATCTTCACAGGATGTAGCGTGCCTAACAGCACCTTAACAGGAAGGTGCTAAACTCTGACACTGCAGAAATCCCTTCTCAGCAAGGTTCATCAGTAACATATAGATATACACACATAGAAGAAACACAGTTCTATGTATTCCTAACTACACAAGTGGATCAGACTGCAAACCCTTAAGATAGGCTTAATCTCCCCCAAATTAAGAATTTTTGGTTACAATACTAACATGACTAACCAGGAGGTTTTCAGCATTTTGCCATACACATACAGTTACAGAAGTAACCACAGCATTATAAAGGATGTCCACACTGAACGTTTATGCTGAAAGATGTAAAGATCTTCTATTTTCATCACTAGCAGGTATATAACTGAACTACTAAGCTACAGTAACAGACTGAATCAAAATGAGATGTTGTTTCACACCGAGTGATGAAAGCTACATTGATGATAAAATTTCATCCGCTAAATACATGAACATTTACTTCTCCTCTGTGACGTCAGAGAACTGCAGAGCACACAGTTAAATGGGTCAAAGAAAATCTGGACATAAAGCAGGGAAAGGCGTCCAATTATGAATACATCATGAACAAAAATAAAAGCAATTCTTATGCATTAATGGTACATCAAGCTAATTCAAGAAGGCTAAAATCATTAAAAAGGCATCCTGGGGCAGTGCACAATACTGTGCTGACAAGAAATATTAATCATTTCTAATCTCATTGATAAAATCCATTCTGATAAGCAAGGAAAAAAAAACAATTTTCTTATTTGGAAATGGATCATATTAGCATTTGATCTTATTTTTAAAACATCATTCCCCTATCTGACAATTCCCAATTCCAAATATGGAAAGCTAAAAAAGAATTTACTATCCTCCATTGTTGGGCACATTATTAAGTTAATCCCCTGGAACTCGGAATTTTTCTTTTTCATTTCGGACTGAAATTCAGGGCCTGCTCATGCAGCTCCAACATCAAACAGCATCAGAAATTAAACCCAAGTGAGACAATGCTAAAGGTTAAAAACAGCCCTTTAAAATGTTCAAAATCCTAGTTCACTTTAGAGTACAAATTTTTACACAAAACAGCTGATCATCACATCATAGAATGCCTGAACACTTATTGCACTTAGGAAATTAAAAGCCCTATCAGACTATCAAAACAGTTTAATTTGTAAATTATTATTAGGGTAACAGAAAACAAGTAGTTCATCAGATGCACATTCCAAGGGACTAAGAATAACCATCCTGGTAACTACTGTTTACAAATTACAGTTTTCAGCTTCTTAAAGCATTAAAAAGGTTATCCAAAACCACACAGATGTACATTAACTACTATCAGCCTTCATAAAAAGTTTCTGCAGATAGAAGTGAAATATTGTTGTAAAGCAGTGTTCATATTAAAAAGGATAAACACACAGACTCGATCTTAGAGGTCTTTTCCAACCCGAATGATTCTATACTCTGTTACAGTCAATACTGAGGTTATCAACTGTAACAAAGCATTGTAAACAATGTATTTGGATTTAACGAAAGAATAAAGTAGCATTTTCATAACGAGAACTATTCAAATTAAATTCTTCTACCACTCAACTGGGGAAAATAGGAAATTAGTTAAAATAGACAAAAATCATAATAGGTGACCACTAACAGAGTCCAGTGGATGCTTGCAGGGGAAAAATTAGAAATGTAATTTCTAACATATAAGCAATAAAGGAGTAAAAGGCCTTCAATGCCATTTCCAATTTCTTCCTCTGAAAGGTAGGTCTACGTCTCATCAAGGCAGGAAACAGAAACAAGATTCTAGAAAAAGCTTGTAAAACAGCACCTTTTGTAACAAAACTAGTAATTGATATGTTAAAGAGAAGTCTGCTGTAACTTGGACTGGTAACAGGGGTTTGGACAATGGAAGTTTACAGACAGTTTCAGGTTTACCAAATCACTGGCAATTAGAAGTTCTGAAAACAGAAGGAGGAGAGGAAGAACAAGGTGCATTTGGACCATAAATTCTGCAAGGTCTAGCTAATGAAAACCACTGCACAGTGTCTGACTTCATTAAAACAGGAGTCATTGTGTGCAAAACGAGAGCACTAAAGCTAACATGACTAAACCAAACCCGATTTTGCCTATTGCAGCCGCTGCAATATCCACATTTTCAAAAAAGAAAATAAAAAAAGAAAAAAATAAAAAAAGAAAAAAACCAACCCCCCCCCCCCCCCAAAAAAAAAAACCCTACCCATTGCAATCAACATTATCTGAAAAATTTAAAAGAAGTGAAGCGTTCAAAGTTATAAGCCAGCAAAAGCTGTGGGACCTTGATCAACCCACTGAAACACTCCCACAGACCTACCAAAGCGAACACTTGGAGCATCGAAAAAAACAAGCATCAGCTATATAATATATAGGAATATAATAGTGATTATATCCTGTACCTAAATCCCAAGAACGGATACCCATCCAGCAAGTCCAGAAACAATTTCAATACACATAAAGTGGTTTTAATAGGTATAGTACTCCATGTCTTGCATACAGCTACTAACTTGTCAACAACTATTTTTTTTCAGCTACACACAATAAAAAAACCTGTCACAGAATCACAGAATCATCTAGGTTGGAAAGGACCCTAGAGATCATCTAGTCCAACCATTTGCCTAGCACAGTTCCTACGTACAGCATATCCTTAAGCTCTAAATCGACCCTACTCTTGTACACCTCCAGGGATGGGGACTCCACCTCCCTGGGCAGCCCATTCCAAGGCCCAACAACCCCTTCTGGGAAGAAATGCTTCCTAATATCTAGTCTGAACTTTCCCAGGCGCAACCTGAGGCCATTCACTCTTGTCCTGTCCTTTCTACTAGGCTAAAGAGGCTCAAACCCAGCTCTCTGCAGCTTCTTTTCAGGTAGTTGTAGAGGGTGATAAGGTCTCCCCTCAGCCTCCTCTTCTCCAGACTAAACAATCCCAGTTCCCTCAGACGCTCCTCATAGTCTTATCCATTTGTCTATCCATTGTCTTATGTCAATGTCTTATCCATTTGTCTATTAAATGAATTCCAGTAATTGGTCTGTACCCCTTTCAAGTTCGCCGAAAAACACAAGTTAAATTTATGAAGGCTGCTGGTGCTGACTCAGCGTTTCCTCAAAATAATAAATGCTTAAGAGCTTAGTATGTGAAGACCTCTACTTAGCCTGTCCTTCCCTCCCCCTCATCCTTTCTTTTCCTTGTTCATTGACAATATTTATATCAAGAAGTGTTTTTTCAAGTCAGACTAGACTTTCTGATGTTGCATAAACAGCTCCATTAATTCTGGAGAGGACCTGAACACAAAAAGAAGTTATTAGGCAATGCTGTGTGCTACCTGCTTTTGAGCAAACAGAGCTTAGAAGTCCCTTCAGGGAGACCGAAGAGGCATTCCCTCAGAAGGACATATTGCAGAATTCCCTTCCGTTTTTAAAATTAAATACAATTTAAACCATGGGTATGGGGTCTAAGTCATACAACCAGGCAGATGTTAGGCTCCATTGTTGAAGAGGGGGCCCAATTCCTTTAGTATAAGATGAGGAAGAGCCACCGCAGTTTAACAGCAGCTTCAGAGAAGAAGCTACACCGAGGAGAATTCTGCCAGCAAGGTAACACACTGGCTGCACACAGTCAGCCTCACAAAGCAATAAAATGTTCTACAGTTGATGTGTCAGCCATGTCAAGCCACAAGCCATTGTGGGGAATTTTACTAAATTACATCAGGTGTGATTGTATACATTTTACATTTCAAGCCTATCAAAGAAGTTAAAAGAAAATCGGAGTATGTGTGTAAAACTAGCATGCATTTCATGATACCACCTTTTATTTCCTACTGAATGCAATTTCACAGAAGATACAACCTATTCTTTACTGAAAAGGTAAAAGAAACAAAGCTATTGTCATTATTCAAAGGATTTCTCAGCATTAATAGTTATTAAAGCAATGGTGATATAGCCAGCACCTACAGCCCTGGCTGGTGCCAGGATACTGCTTATCTCTCATGAAGTCACCCTCCTGATGTACAGTTCAATGGTAAGTCACACCCTTTTTCTAAAGGAAAGATAATTTAGAAGTTCTCTTTAAACTTCTGCATTTCTATCCCTTGCCATTCACAGGTCTGTTTATAGACTGTATGAACCCCCTGAAAAAGCCACTAAAAAACCATCGTTAATCCTATATTCAACCCCAAAGTCCTGGAGTTGCATAAACCAAGTGTCATTTAATCTAGTGCTCCCTATTAAGAACTTGCATGGTTCATTCACAACCCCTCATTTAATGAGGTTAAGAAGTTGCTTTGTTTCCTGCTGAAATAAACAGCAAAAAATTATCAGGAATTGGATTTGGTCCCAGACCTATCTGGCAACTCAAACACATTTATACAGAAGCATTCCTAACCCTATTGGTTGGCAAATATTAAATAGTTGGTTGACTGCCACGTAGGTAAAACAAAACCTCAATATTTTTATGTAGGTAAAACAAAACCTCAATATTTTAAGTAGGTAAAACACAACCTCAATATTTTTTAAAAACATGGTGTTCGTAAATTCTTTCTAGTTACTACTGAAATTTAGCAGACACACAAAGAGGCTTCCTGGAAGCTTATAAGTTCACACTAGCTTTTTGCGAAGAGACTTCTCTCTCAAAAAGTCCCAGAGAGGGAAAAAAGAGAAAGTTGACTTCACAAAGATCCACAAACACCTTGACTTGGAGTATATAATTATAAACCTAACTATAACTAGCACTCAAAAATAAATGTACTAACAAAAAACCCTAATGGTTCTTTGAAACTCATATTCAACGTAGAAAATTTAGGCAGTGAAAATAGTAATTTCTGCAACTAGTTCAAGAGAAAACAGTGAGCAAGGCACAAAGATACAAACAGTGAGCAAAGCACAAAGACACAGCTCCAAGTGCTCTCCTCTGAAATCCTACCAATAGGATCGGTAAAAACCCCCTTATTTGCAATTAAACCTAGTGCAGCGCACATCAGTATTTTTCATTTAGAAATGTGAATGTTTGCTTTCTTGTTTCCATTTAAAAAACTGAATGTTTTCCAGTCCTTCTTTTAATTTTAGCTGTCTTTGGACACATCTCTGATAGGTACTGATCTGACACTGTCTCACATAACCACAGACAGTGCTGGTCTTTGCAACGAAAAGCTGTCAACAAAAACCCCTGCAGAACTAGGGAGCTGTGAGAAGTTATTTCAGCACGATTAAGAAGGTTTTTTATACGCAGAAGAACTGCTGTGACCACGGGCCGAGATGTCAAGCCCCTAGACAGCCGCGGTTAGAAGACAGCAAAGCCCCAGGACACCCGGCTGAGTTCCCACTAGAGGGTGCACAAAGCCTATCTCATACCGCAAAACCAAGCTCAGCATCGTTCCTCCAGCCACAGAAGTCCTCCCAAGGCATAACCATTCCAAAATAGTTACAGACGGTCCGAAAACACTTACTGGCTGGGGTTGGGTTTTTTTTTTTGAGACGGTACACAATGATCCCAAGTAGCTCCTACAAGGCAAACTAGCACACTGGTGCTAATGGTGTTTTAAATCACCAGTAAGCAGCCAACTTTACTTCTAAACACCCTCACAGGACTTTCAACTTCTAACGCTCCACAAATGTCATGAGTTACTGCTCATGATTACCCTATTCCTATCTATTTTCTCAATTTATTCCACTTTCTCAGATGTGGAAGACAATTTTCAACTACTTTACACAAATAGCCTCTCAACATCTCTAGAAGCACTAAACCAAAATAAAGAAAACTGCTAAAATAAAGTAAGCACCAAAGAAAAATGAAAATTAAATGAAGACTAAATAAAGCAGCTTAAGGTGCTTAACTAAAGGTGCTGGTAGAGAACATAATACCATGCACGTGCCATGTTCAGCATCATGAAGCCTCTACTTAAGACTAAAATCCCTAGAAACGAGCATTTTCTTTAACTAAACATTAAGGAACACTTGCAAAACAGGCCAAGTACCTGAACCACCAGACATTCATGGTTATTTAAAAAAAAACAGCTACAGTACTGTGTTATACGCTGGTAAAAAAAAGTAATCCTTACCGTCTTGGAAGACTCTCTCCACATTGAGTCCGTAAGTAGCACAGGTTTCATAGTAAGTGCATCTCTTGAGATCATTTGATAACTTCCTCGCTCTGGCATCATCTATGACACGTGGATTACTGGAACTTATAGCATCTACAGCAACAGCAGGGGAAAAAAATAACTCATTTAAATATAATTTGAAAACATCATCTTATAATTATCAGTACCCAAGCAGTGAATTTAAGTACAAACCATGAAACAACTCAGAATTTTTAGAAAACAACAGGGGTGTGTGTAACTCCAGCTTTATACTTTGTTGGTAAAATCACCGGCATACTGACTGATCCTAAAAACTCAGGAAAACACCTAAAATGTTTTTTGGTTACCTTAAAAATATATTTAGGTCACTAACTGCAAAATATACACAATCACATGAAATAACATGAGCTCTGAGTAAGTAAAACACACTTAGAAAGGCAAATTGCTGATGATTATAAATTGCTAAATGATTTTTACGACTCAAAAAATACCAGCACTGGCTTACAAGTAATATTCACCTGTAGAGTGTGAAGCACTTAACATAACATGCTTATATGGACAAGAACATCTTCAGTAAAGAAACAATGGCATGGGAGGAGAAATGGTACCAGGTATTACTGCAACACTTGGAGAAAGCATTATATTTGGAAGAGAAATGCTTTTCTTAAAATAAACCCTCAAAACAAGGCTAGCCAACACTAAGACAACCTGGGGTGGGAGTGGTGGGGGTCACGATGACAGAAAAGAAATAATAAAGCTGTAGAGGACTGAAATTATCATGCTGCTAAAAATCTAGAGTCCAGCTCTTTCCTCAGTTCCTCATGTGTGCTTTATTTGGTCCTTCCCATTTTTTAGACTAGTTCTCTCAGTGTTTTGCTCAAGCACAGAGAGCCAACTTTGAAAGCACGTTGCAAAACCTCAGCCCTGACCCCACGGCACACACTAAACCTCGGTCGAGGCAGAAACTTGCCAGTTTAACAAGAAATGGAGATTTTTCATATATTCACAGGTTGCACTGCTGACCTGACTTCCAAGTCACAGCTAAGACTGGATCCAGGGAACTCATCGTAAATGACTTTGAGTCTCAAACCTTGATGTGAAGGCACTCATGAGACCTTGTGTGAACATACTGCACAACCAATAAAACCAGGATTTTTCTAAATAAATAACAATACTTTGTACCTCTCTGCAAGATCTACTGTTTAAGTGTGCTTTTTAACTCCTATTTCTAGAGCTTATCCATAGGAGCTGGAAAAACTCTTACACCAGAAGAAAAACCACCACACTGCTAACAGATTAAGAAGTTTCCTCATTGGTACTCATCACAGAGAAGAACTCCACAAAGGTTATAATTTATGAAGCAATCTTAAATAGCACTTCTTTTTTCCAGGAGTATCATGGTAATTCTCAACTCTAGCAAAAAAAGTCAAGAAGTTGAGACAGCAGTACAACCTATTCTACAAAACTCTGCAGCTACCACCTAGTCACCATGACAGGCACCAATTTCAGCAGCTGCTCAGAAAGTTGTCCTAAAACTCTGCTACTTTCTGTGGTAAGCAAAACTACCACCATTCTTCAGAAAAAAAGGCATCGCTTTAACATGAGCATTAAGTTAGTGACTACTGCAATGCTGTATTTGAGGTTGGGTTCTGGGCATGACATGACCATACCTCAACTGATGCTGTCGTTACCTTCTCACAAGGTCTAATTATAAAACCAGAGCAGCTACTTGGAAAGCTAACAGCAGATTTATCTTAATCAGCAGAGGGCGCTGAAAACATTTAGCCAGAAAGAAATTGATATGCAACACCAGGGTTTCAAAAAGTTTGACTTCTGAAGCAAATTCAGTGCTACAGTCTGGTCCACCACAGATGAGGCAGAGGAGAACATCTAGTAGCATCAGGCAAGTGCTAACATTTTGGGAGAGGTTTCATTTCACAGTGCATTTCAAGAATATCTGTCAAAACCAACAAGCTGGATGTCAAACAAGCATATTTAAAATATATTTTCAACAGATGTATTTGTATTTTTCATGTATTTAATTTCACTGCATTGTTTGACAGTCAATGTAGCCAAAAAGTATTTTTTTTCTGATAGTTACTCCCGGAATTAGCAGTATATGCATCTTTAGCCACATTTTTTAAAAAGCCCTTTGCATCAGTGTTGCAACAGAAAATGAACTTTGAAAAAACAAATCCCTTTCTGATAAAAACAGGAATAAGATGGAAAACTATACCGCAAAGTGTCAGAAGTGCATAAAGAAAAAACACCTCAGGGAAATGTCTCCCCCTCTCCTTTTCCAACTTCAGTTTAAGCTGACAGCGTGGCCTTTCAAAGCAGTTCATTTCTGCTTTTTTGGTTGTAGTTTCTGCTACTCTAGGAGTTTTTGTGTACCTACTTCCCTTTTCATTTTTTATCATCTGTTTCCACCCTACAGCCCGGTTGCAATTCCTCCTTCCGTGCTGCCCTGGTGGCACAGCTCTGCAGGCAGGCAGGGGAAAGCAAAACTGTCCTCTGACCACAAGGCTGACAAAAGAATAAGCTGAGAAAGCAGTGGAAAGCTTCACCAACACCAGAGCCAGTGGCTTACACCTAAAACACTCGGAAAGAAGCGTTTCAGTGGGAAGGAACTCACAAAAATGTCTGTACCGTGCTTCCAAAACAGCAGCTCTGTAAAGTAAGAAATCTGAAGTTGGGCACCTCTGAAAGTGCCTCGTATTTGGTAAGAATTATGACAAGAAGGACATCTACATGGCTAGGTGCAGAGCCGCCTCAACTGTTGTGCATCTACTCCCCACAGCAAACCAAGCACAGTATGGAAAACTGTTGAAACATTAATGGGATGCACTGGCCATACTAGGCAGGAAATATCCAAAAGACAACTCAGATGCAAAAGAAACTGAACTATTGCTGGTACCTTTCACTTGCCACACTTCCCCATAGAATAGCTGCTGCTCCAGAAGGCATTTTTGAAAAATAGAATTGGGGGGTGGACTGGCAGGGGGTTGCAAAAAGCTGCATTTCTTTTTGATTTAAAGAGTAGTCTTCCTGAGACACTAAGCAGGGACATGATTCAGTTCTGCTTAACACACTTTTGGAAGTTTTGGTCTCTGATCCACCTGCCTCTTAGGAATGCCAGGGTATTGATCATTTCTAGACAGCCAAGCTAACAGAAACCAGTTTGACTTCAGGACTTCATTACAGAACTAGTACACCTGCTCAGATTCAACATCAGCATCTCCCTGCTGAACAAGAAAACTACTGTGTCTAGCAAGCACTGCAAATACTTTTTAAATATTCTGACAAGTCACCATTTCCAAAGTCCTACACTCCCTCTCTCAAGCATGCTGCAAGGACATTTGACTCCCATCTCAAAGCAGACCTCGTGATGCCACAACCCCACAGCAAGCCAGCCAAGAAAGCCCAAGGCAAACCACCACCCTGCTGATCAACTGCCACATATCCACAAGCTCTCAGCATCACATGAGTGGCAGTGTTAATGCAAGAGAGAAAAAAAGGACAGGACATGGTTTTGCCAGTTTGGAACAGTCTATAGGGTCACCAAAACACATTCGCAAATCAAGACTGCACTTACCCTGGGTTCCCACTAGTACCATCGGAATTTCACTAGTGTTACGATAGTTAGCCATACGGCTGTAGTAGTGGTAAACAGTCTGGAAGCTGATTTCATCTTCCAAGCTGAAGACAAATATAACGGCATCCACCCACATGGCAAACTGCAGAATAAAAATGGAAAAGGCAAACTATGAGAAAAGCAGTGAAGAGGAAAAAAAGAAAAATAAAAACATTCTTACCTTGCTTGGAGGGAAATACACATCAGTGAAACTTTGTAAGTGACAATAACAAAGGCCTTAAAAGTGGCATACATTTCTAAAATGATTAATTTCATCACTTTGCAAGTGATGGGGATTTGGGATACACAAAGGTTTTTCCCCACACTCACAACTACATCTCTTCTTCACTGGTACATGATGTTACAAGCCCAACTATCAGTGCACACTGGTTTTGATTCACAGTAAAAGAAAACATTACAACCTCAGATTTCTGCATTTGTGAAGGCAGAAAAACTCTTGTCTCTAGGCACTTGAGCGCCCTACTTAGTGTATTATTTCCCCACTCTGTGAGTTTTACATGCATGCATGCTGATGTTTCTGTTAATGCCAGGACAAGTATTATGGTTGTGGTTTTACAAACAATGCTAGTAATTCTCACTTCTTGATCAATGTCCAAAAACATTAATTTCAGATTTCCAATTCTTCTCTATATAGGCAGTCTTAACTGAGCAAACAGTAACCAATGTCTCCTTCAGCTTTCAGTGTGAAATCAAACTATTCTCTCTTAGTATCAGTAATCTGCTAGAAGACATGCATACACACAGGCCAAAGCAAGCTGCTCCTTAAGTGACCATGCAAGTGAAAAAGTTCTAGCTCACAAGTGAAGTAAGATTGTTTAAACACACTTAGCATAACAGTAAATGTGTACAGGACATCAAAAATAGACTGAAGTTAAGCTTACCTCACTGCTTTTCGTTTTCCCTAAGTGACTCCATTCCTACCCAAATTTAGACCAATGGAAACAAGTTTCAGCCATTGGTATTCACACTCTCTATTTTATTACTACTACAATATGCCAGGTAGATTGGGGACACATCAAACACACAGAGTGCTGCAAGGTGATTCATTTGGGAAACATTTTGCTGAGTTTTACACCCCTAGCCTAGCACTGTAAGCCCATACTTCAGCCTTACCAACTTGCGCAGTTCTGTTTCTGCTTTTGCAGTATTTAAACTGCTTTACTCAAGTTTGTAGATTCATACAATCTCAGCTTTTAGTAAGGCATCCCAAGCTGGCATATGCAAAGGGGAAAAAAAAGAGTCTACAGTATGAATCTGTAAAGCTCTTTATGTACTCAAGTTGCTCAGTTCATTAAATTTTCCTTTTTCAGAATCAGGAGCTAGTAGTACTTGCCTATTTTTCATATGACAAATTAGCTGATATTTTAAGTTAATGTGGATATTCATGACAATAGTGTACCTCAAAACCAATACTCCCTCATCTCTTATGGTTACAGTGCAAAAATAGCCAAAAATGTGTTGATGTTTTCAAGAGTCAGGAGGACAGTATCCTAGATGGTAACGACAGGACTGTTTACACACAGCAGTTACTGCCAGAATAAGGTCAACTACCACACTATTGTATTAGAACTATTCAAACCACAAGATCTAATCAAAGAACCGGAGACAGCATCAGTACAGTGGACTTGGTTTGGGGTCATCTTATAAAATGGTTCTTGCTGACTGGACTCTGCAGCATCATGCCAAGAACTCTTCCTTACAGTAACAACGTCCTTAAAGCATCAGTTGGGAAGCTAAGAGTCTGCCTAAATTTTCTTCATGTTTCATCAGTGTGTAGCAGCAGCATCCTTCTAATGAAGATTATTTTAAAAATCATGAGGATGGTTGTTCAATGCAGTTCCTCCAGACACAAAATATTTCCAGTAATTTCTTATTTCTCATTTTATATTAAAATAAGTTTAACCTTTGAGGACATCTGACCTGTGATATAAAAAAACAAAGAAATTTTGGAAAACATGCACAAGGTCTGGAAATCCAGGATGCCTTATACACACCACTGTGCAAGGAATGGCTTGAAATAAGATACAAGGATAGTCAGCTGCTGATACACAAAACCACCTTCAGACTTACTACTGGGATTGAGCAGATCTGGTTCAAGATAAACCAAACCAAAACCAAATTATAAAAAAGTTTTAAATTAAAAAAAAAAAAAAAGAAACAGCATGTGACAGCTCATTATAGCTATGTTAATTGGGTTTTACAATAGGAGGCCACCATATTTGTAACAGATAACAGCAAGAGTAAAATCAAAGCTGGTGAGCAAAAGAAAACGTCATTATTCACAAACTGAGCAGCAGCAGTAGCTAGTGCCCCTCATCACCGGCTCATTCTAGGAAACGAGCTTTTTTAAAATTCTTTTCACCTTTGAACAATCTCAGACAAGAAAGAGAGAGACCATAGATCCAGAAAGTGTGTCTTCAGGTGAGTTTGTTTTCCCTCCTTTCCTGCCAAAAAGAAGGGGACAGTAAACTGCAACCTGAGCTGCAGCCTCTGCACTGAAGCAAAGAAGCCATCACCTGGGGAACTCTCCCCAAACCTTTAATTGCCAGGAAGACCACAGTTTAGCTTGTTACTTAATGAAGTTGTAATTCTATCCCACTTAGACACAAAAATATACTGTACTGTTGAAAAAAGCAGAACCTTAAGGCTAAAGTAACCAACTCTTTCTATCCTATAAGCAAATAGTGGGAGGTAAACATTCTTTCATTAGTATTCCATTTCCATTATACAGTTATAAATATTCATGAACTGAAAGTAAACTTTTAATTCCAGGAATTAATAAACAGATTAAAGATCTTTAATACACACATGACTTGAAATTATATCAAAAAATCCAAAGAGAATTTATATGTGAAATACATCTTCTGAAAGGTGAAATAAGCACTAACACATTAAACCTTTCCATCCTCGTGATGTGCTGAAGAACAAATCTCAGCCAGGGTAGTAATTAAAACCCCCATATTTACCTAGCACAGATCAAAAGCAAAACACCATGTCTCTTCATTAGTTTGCAGTTAGCTCAAATGAACTCAGCAAAACCAATTCTTCAGGTAGAAAAATATTTAGATTGCTGTGTGTACCTTTACAACTCCAGTTTTTATGTTTTTATATGAGTGAATGTTCTCTAAGCATCAGAGCCTGGAAACTGTTGTGTACTTAAGCCAAATTATTCACAGCCTCAAACAGAGCACTTCTTTTAGGCTCCTGCCTCACACGGCTGCAGATGTGTCAGCAACACTAATTTTTTGTTTTTTGTTTAACTTCCTTCCAGGATGTCTCTCTTGGTCTCCATTTCCTCCACCTCCTTTCTCTTCTCCTTTGTCCGGGCACCTTCCCCCATGCTCTAATCCTCCTGCAGCTAATGAGCAATAGTGGAGCATTGAAACACAAGCTGCTGCTGCTGGCACTGCTCCCGTTCAGCTGTTTGGCGATAGCACAGTTCCTGCTCCTAGATTTTTATTTTTTTTTTTTGAAGCTGATCCACCACTGAACAGCCAAGCAAAGCAAGGTCAGCAGCAGTCAACACACTTGAGAAACCCCACTAGTGCCCAGGTAGGAAGAGGTAGAGGGGAGACAAGGAGGACGCCTGCAGCCAGACTGGCCAAGTCTGTGGTGATTTAAGCATCACCTAAGCAAACGCTTCATTTCACTCAAAATAGAGTAACAAGCACACAAAACCACAAGTGTCTTCTCAAAGGCAAATCCTGATGAGTCACCTTCTACTAGATGAGGAGGTAACACACTATATACAAGCACCAGGTAAGAAATCCAAGAACTCCGTGGTGCTGAATGGGAATTCACAACGTTGAGTCTTAACAGCACAGGGAGCAAAATGTGGAAGCAATAGGAAATGCAAAGATTTGTACACAAGTATGCATGTCACTGTGCATTCATCTACTTTGTATTTTAAGATTAAATTAATTTCCTTAATTAAGAAATTCTAACTCAGAAGAAAACTTATGACTATAACATGCAACTTTGCCACCTGTGGAAGCATATCGATCAGGCATTCCATGTAAGTTATCTATCTTTACTACACAGCCTCACATTGTCACTGAAATCCCAAGTATTTTCTATACAGACTATTTTTCACCAGAGGGTGATATGTAAATTTTCCCAGGAGAAAGACGAGCAAGATCCAGAAAAGAACAAAACAAAGCCAGGTCTCTTAAAGGAAGGTTTTTCTAAAAGAAAAGGAAACCATGCTGATAAAGCTCCATACGCAATGCTCACCTGTGCCTCTGGAGGGCCCCCTTCATCTCTAATCAGCAGCAGATAGCTTTGTCCATCAACTACTATCTCTTTCTTGAATCTCCCACCTGTCACACAAAGTAACTCATTACAGAACAGAAAAGGCAAAACAATACAAAATAGAAAAAGGCTTCACTTGTGGAAAAAAGGTGTCCTTATGATCTTTCACAAATTAATTAACTACTGTGAATGAAAATTGAGTTCATATGTGTAGAAATGACTTAATAAAGTTAAGTCACATATTTTAAGAATAAGGCTGATATGGAAAAAAAGCCAACTACATTACAAAAACTAACTCCCACGTTAGGTGTACTTGGTTTTGATACATACAGGTAATAGTCTTTTTTTAATATATATATAATGGTGAGAAATGTATCTCTAAGAAAGGCAAGCATGGGACAGCTGCATACAAACAATATCATATATTCTAACTAAAATAAATTTGTGTGAATTAGCATTTCCTCAAGAGAAGCCCAGTTCTTACAGCACACATGTAATGTTATGAAAATGATACTTCTATATTCACAAACCACAGTTAGGGGAAAATACCAGACACATGTTAGACAAAAAAACTACAATGGTGGTACCTCTGTAGAGATGTATTAAACTAACAGAGAATGTTGTGCCACTTACTAGCAGGATGAATTAAAGACCTAATTTGGAGATGTAGATAAAAGAGAAGAGTTGCAGCCTTCAGCCAAATTCTATTCCTGGTTCTATTATTTCAGGGAGATGTCGAGCACTGCATGCTTGTGAAGACCAAAGAATTGGCACCAAACCTAAGAAACCAAATGAGGGTGTGCAGCTGCACGGTAACCTTCTCTCTCCACTGGCCTCATGGGGACTTCAAGCATCCCCCAAGGGCAGAATGGGGATTGCTCTCCTTTGGGGTTGAGCGTATTTCAGGCATCCTGCTGTGTCTCATGATGGACTTCAGATAACGACAAATCACATTTAGGGTTTCTGGTGTGACTGAGCCTAAGTCAGGATAAGCAAACTTGGCCTACACCTAAGTAGTTGGGTTGCAAAACCACTGATCTCCCCACCAAAGCCACAAAGGGCCCAAGGCCTCCACGCTTAGCACTGTTCGACCACCTCACATCCAAACTTACCAGACTAAGATAAGCCCCATCTAGTAACACATCCTAAACTTATTTCTTCATCCCTATTTCATTAATGGGAATTATTTCCCATTTGAGCCCTATTTCCCAACTACACTTAATTCAAAACTTGTCACACTACCAAAACCAATACATTGGAACACATGACAGGCAATTGAACCACTCTGACTTGTTCTCCAAGCAATCTCTCTAAGCAACTAAGTCAGCACATACAGGCTAATGCTGATCCTCAAAACATTTGCACAAAAATTGCTAGCCTTAGGGAAACAACAACTGGCTTAGACTCACCATTCCCCCAGCCCAACCATTACAGCAGATTTCAAATCAAGATCACTCAACAGTTCAACTATGTGCAATACTTCAACATGTTTAAACACATTTCATGTTTAATAAAAGACAAGAACAGGGTTTTCTGTTTGTGGTTTTGTTGCTGGGTTTTTCTGTGGTGGTTTGGTTATTTTACAGTTTCTTTATAAACCTACCCTATTAAGAACAGCTTAGAAGTACCAAACTTGCAACAATTAAGACTGCCACACTTCTGGTTGTTTAACTGCACAGGAGTATAAGATCTGTGTATAGATTTTCATTATCTTGCTCACAAACTGAATTTCAATTTTGCCTTCGAAGATCAAGTGGCAGATAAATATATATCATTAGCAAACTTGAAAAGAATACTCAAAACCAAGCATAAAACTTTTAAAGAAAACTAGTCTCAGCTCTCAGCAACTGAATTTCTATTAACTGGATCATTATTTCTATACATCATCAATTAATTGTATACGCTTCACAATGAGGTGTTAAATAAGATGAATTACTTAATATACAGCCATCCAGAGAGGGTCTTTAAAGCTGTAAGTAATAATGGAAAAGCAGTATATATGTGATCGAAGAGCGAAAGTCCTGTGTAACTGTCATTTCCTATTTCTTTTTTATTAAACACTGAAAGTTCACAGCTAATTATAAATTACCATGAACTGAACACACTTAAGAGCCAACTCATTATTCCCTTTGTCAATAGGACACCTTTCAAGTCTCACTGTATCTTCAAACAGTCCTCAGAGGCATAAAGAAGGTACAGACAAGGTGAAATAAAAAGCTTAATTAGAGAACTAAAAAAAAAAAAAAATTAATGATATAGTATTAAAATGTATAGAGACCACAAATGAGAGCACTAAAAGATTTATTCTTGAGAGCCACTTCATGGTCACTAATTATTTTGTTTGTGGGAGCAGCTGTGAGAAGCATATCATATGTAACAAATGACACAGTTATATATAAAGTTATCTACAGCTCCTTTCTTATATGAATCCATACTAAGTGACAAGCTTGTATCCATGCTCCTTGCCTACCCCAAAAACACTGTGTGTGGAGTAATGTATTTTTATTTCCAGTATTAACACCAAATCTTGACATGCTGTACCACTTCACCATGGTCTGTCACACTGGAAGAGCAGTGCTGCAGTCAACCAGCAGACAGTCAATTCAGATCTATTCAAGTGACTTCTTTATCCACAAGAGCTGAGTGTGCTCGTTATCTAGAATATGCACTAGTTCCTTGCACATCCTCATGCATTCATTTATTTTTGTTTGAGTTTAGGTATTTCATGACAAATAGTTTAAATTTAATAAACCCCCCAACCACAATGTTTAAAAGAATGCCCTGCATTTCTAATCTGTACTAATCAAGTCTGAAGATCCAGAAGTGTAACAGCAAACTCATGCTCATCCCCTAAATAACTATTATTTTATGCAAATTTGAGATCAAAGCAGGATGCATTCCTATTAACCTATGTTTCTATACCATTAAAGAGCCCTTACGAGCACATCATAAAGTTAGGTACTACACAGGACAGAGACTGAGAACACCTACCTCAGTATCAAGAATTTACACAAGCAAAAGCATAAACATGAATATACAGACTTCTGCCAGCATATGAAACCAAGGCTACGTGGTTGTCCTGCATATATCTGCGGCCGTCAGAATAAGGGCAGCAATAGACTGATTCTACCTTTGACTTGATGAGCCCTGATGTGATCCATCTCCAGGCCAGGCAAGTAAAAGCTGTGCCAAGGGCAGTGATTTTGGGATGGTTCAGCTTGGACAGCACTACACTACTAATTTTTTAAAAAAATACATCTTCAGAGTCTGTAAAGCATCACAGGACCATCGGGAAAGAGAAACTGGAGAGATCATCCAGTTCAAATATTGAACTACTGCAACCTGTCAAAGAAGTCAAGAAGTCTCTCCTGCCTACAAAATACCACTGTATTTTTCTAAATATCTGTATGTATGATGGAGCAACAAGATACCGTCTAAGCTGATGACACAGAAAACAAAGAAATGACCTTCTTAATTTAAAGAATGAGCTCAAAAACCGACAGCGCTGGTCCCAAGGGAGATAGCTAGCTTTGTTCTAGTCCCATCAGTATTATGACACATGCAGCTTTTTAATGAGGGAATTTCTCAACTCCCATAAGTACCTGCCAAAGGAGATCATCAAAAGAGAAAGACTAGCAGCCTGGACCACAGCTCTGAAGGACAGAGTGAATGACTCCTGCAGTCTCCTAACAGGCATGTCAAAGCACAAAGATGCTGGAGTGCAAGGTGTGCAGTCAGCTACAGCTGAACTACATTTACTTGCAGCCCCAATCTCATCTCTAAAGCCATATAAAAGATATGCCAGCAAATACCTAAATAATTCTCTACAGGCCGACAGATGGAGCTGGAAACTGTTTTCATGAAATGTCACAGCAATTTTATAAAAACATATCACTGACACTGCATGGAAGCTTTCATCTGGGAGGATTTTAATATGTGGTTTATTTATTTTCTCTAAAACTCTGTATTTATAAACTGCTGCATTATTCCTAGTTTTCCAGGGCAAGATCATTATCAATTCACACAGGCTTATTTTGAGACAAGTACAAAATTTTGCATAAGGAGGCAAATACTACTCCTGCGTATGAACCATACACAATACCCACCAGAAGATACAGAGAGGTGCTTCTGATGCAACCCATAAAACCACCCAGCCTCTTACGTGCATTAGGCCAGATTCTTTCTGTGAAAGGCTCCAGATAAAAATAAAGCTTTGATCAATATAAAGCTAAATAAATTCTGTGCATCAGCTATTTACAGCCACGGCTAAAGACCCAGCACAAGTCAGAATACCAGGCTGAGGGAATCAACAAAAGCTTCCTAATCTCATTTCTATGCACGTCATTCTACAAAGGTTAGTGCTTTGAATCAGTAGTAGTAATAAACTCCCCTTCAGTAAAAATGGGTACTAATTTTAAATACTGCACACATTTGTAATCAAAAGTGCTCTATACTGGGAAACCTTTACGCTACATAGGGAATTCCACAGATGGAGGTTTACATCCAGCTATGAAAGCCTGGCTGCCTCTTCCTCTAGCTGATAGCTGTTCCACTGCGTAATTGCTCACCGAAGCAACCGCTGATTTTCATACTGTATCCCCAGGCTCAACTGCATTCGCCAGGCTCTTTATTCAAGCAAATTGCCACAGGGATGAAGTTATTTGGCCATATGAGAAAGATAAATTTGGGGGGCTGGCCACATGACAAACCCATGAAGCAGCTGAATGCCTACTGTAATCATGGGGGCAGGGCAGGCAGGAGCGGGCAGGAAAAGAGAGACAGAAGGTAAGACTGAAGCAGCCATAAAAGCCTGTATTTTATATTCCCAAAGACACATGTATTTTGACAACAGTGGTCAGTTGTCTCACAAACACAGATTCTGTCTCTTTTTTTTTTTTTCCTTCTTAAGATAGAAAAGACAGTACCAAAAATCTGGCTTCTCTTCAGGAAAACACGTTAAGTCTTTTATTCCCTCCATTCATGCGTACCTCATTTCAGGATCAAATATATGACAATCACTGGTTAAGGTCAGAAAAAAAGAAATGCTTGCAAGATCTACAACTAAGCAGAAGCACCAAAGAACAGCACTAGTTTACTGGGCTGTTGCAGTCAGTGTTGCAGCTGAATGTTACCCACGCTTTCAAAATGTTTTCTTCTCAGCGTTTCCCAATAAAGCATATTATCACACAAGAAGCATTAAAATTAAATTTTCACCATGTCACGTTATGCTCAGTGCTTGATGTCAATTCATATTGGTATTAGCAGCAGAGAAGCTATCACAAACTATAATTCAGCCACATGTAAAGTTAGCCTTCGGGTATTTCCTTAATGCAAATACTGTGCTAGACAATACTACAGAAACCAAATGTGGTTGAGCATATAACCACAGAAGCACAAAGATTGGGGAACCATCGCTCTCACACGAGACTATAGCCACAAACACGTAACTGCACCAGTTTCCCAACGAAGTACCTGGGTTAAAAACAAAACAAAAAACAAAACCCCCCCAGAAAGCCCACAAACCCCAACAATACAACCTAGACCAAGTTTTTCAAAACCCACCATCTACTTCTCTCAGGTAGGCTTATGATACATTTTAGGCAATATATGGATCCAATCATGGACTAGCGTCACTCTCTTCTCTCAGTTAAGAAGTGATAGGACAAGAGAAAATGGCCTCAAGTTGCACCAGGGGAAGTTGAGGTTGGATATTAGGAAAAATTTCTTCACCAAAAGGGTTGTCAATCATTGGAACAGGCTGCCCAGGAAGTGGTGGATTCACTGTCCCTGGAGGTATTTAGAAGACATGTAGATGTGGTGCTTAGGGACATGGCTTAGTGGTGGACTTGGCAGTGTTGGGTTAATGGTTGGACTCAATGACCATAAGCATCTTTTTCAAACTAAATGATTCTATGACTAGACTATGAGTGTTCCCTGAAGTATTAGGCCGTACTCAATTAAAGCCAGGTACACCCACAGGCACAAAACATGGATGATGTGATAATATTACATCATATAGATAACCTTATCATTACATAAAAACTGACAAAAAAGAAAAAATATATCAACTTGTAATTCCACAACAAGAAGGCTTAGAGGCCTTTACTGATGGATTTTTAGTAGCCATAACGACCTTTAACAACCTGATTTTGAGATAATTCATTGACACATTCGCAGCGCTTCTACTGAAGGCCAGACCTGATGGGTCCACAAAACCTGGTGATGATTTGAATGGGGATCAACTGAATTTTAAGTTCAGGAAAATACACCTTACACTTCAAAAAAGTAATAACTACTCCAAGTTGCATAGAATCAGAGACCATAATTGATGTTTAGAAAGAGAATGGGTTGGTGGCGAGAGGTTCATCCTGAGGACATACCAAGGCAGTGATGCTGAATGACATTTCTGCAAGGATATTGGTCTCATTTCCAGGTGGTATAAAATCATTTATCACATAGAATAGTGCAGTTCTGAACTCCCTGTTGCAACTTAAGCAGATAAGGAGGAACCATCTGAGAGAGTGACATCCTGCTCCAACCCACTCTTGGCTCAACACCAGCCAACTAGAATGAAACACTCAGCAGTTTGTTCCATTAACTTTAAAAAGTTGCTAGCCTCTAAAGTAAACAAAAAAAAAAATTGTGGTGCTTCACAGACCAGTCTGGAAAGAGCATTTATCTGAGTCAACCACATGTTATTACACACAAATGCAGTTATTAGACATTTTGGTGCAGGGGATACTTCTACCGCAGATTTTCTGTTAGGAGAACTTGGTGAGAGCAAAAGGAGAAGTCAGAAGCACAGCAAGCAGGTTGAGATTGCCACCCAATGTTTTATTTCAGACAGAAGAGAAGAAAATGATGGATTAACCACCAAGATAAACAAGTGAAAAAAAAAAAGAGCCAGCCTCTGAGCAATTAAGTTTCCTTCACTACATGGAGACAGGACTTGGACAGGAACAGCGCATGTTGTATTTTCTTGTAAAGCTTCCGACATTCAGTGACATACTGCTTGTAAGTCGATTAGAGAAGCCCCATCTTAATAAAATTATTGTAATGCGAGTGCAGAAGTAGAGGTAAGCCATAGCTGGTACTCATCAAATGACTCATCTTAAAAAAAGGATTATACCAATGCAAGTTTCTGCAGGAGTTTCAAGTCTCATGCAAGGATTTTATTAATAACCTAGAAGATGGAAGTAACAGGCTATTTAATTTCTAGCTAATGAAGCAGGAGGGACTGCAATTATATTAGAAAATTGGATTGTACTTCAACATGATCATGACAAGTTAGGAAAATGGAGTGGAAAAAAACAAAAGCAGCATTATAGACACAAATAGAGCATCCTCCACCTAAGCAGGACCAAGCAACTGCAGAAAGATAGAGCAGGATGGCAAACCCCTGGCACTGCAGACAAGCTGCTGTGAATTCCTGTGGAGTGCAGACAAACATTTATCATCCTAGCCCTTAGCCTCAGCCACAATTCCCTGTATTGCTCTGGGTCGCACATTACACTGAAGATAAGGACCAAATGAAAACAGCTCATAAGCACTTGCAAAAAAAAAAAAAATCTGCCTAGAAAATGCACAGTAAGAAAAATAAGCACATGAATTGTGATTATTTAAGAGAAAAGACTAGGAAGGGACAAGAGGTGAGGGTTCTTACTAAGAAATAATCTGCTGATCCTGTTTTAGGTCAAGGGAAAGACTTTTATCATTTTTTCAGTTCCTATTTTGTTATGATCCCAGGTCACCACAATTCTAAGTATAAACCTTGGGATCTACAGTTCAGCAGCAAAGCTGATAAACAGAATGGGATTCTGGAAAGCACACGCTGCCAATGTGCATTTTAAAACAGTTTGCCCTCAGAGCGTTTAAAACCCTGTATGATTTTCCTCTCCTGGCTGGAAGCATCCCTGTATCTCAGGGTGCCCAGTTTACCACATAATCAGCATCTGATTAGCTGTTTGACAAACTAGAGAATCTACTCTGTTAAACTTGTCTGGTTTAGGGACTAGTACTTGATTTCCCTGTCCTACAGAAGCCATAGAGGTAGCACCTCTCTCTCAAAGACAGCTTAAAAAATGTGGTTAGATAACAAATATGACCCAGCAGAAGTAGTACCATACAGACCTTAACATTTAGCATGACAGAGAAAAGTATTCATATTTAAAGCAGTACACTGATTTTTAGCACATACATCAGAATTACAACTGTAACTTCACGGTTGCCTGCAAAGAATCTAGTTGTCTTTCCTCTTAAGAAAGGCATACCACCAACCTATATATGATTTTTAAATACAAAAAATAAGTTTGAGATTTTAATACTGTTTAAGGTTCTAGTGTGAATTTGCAAAATCCTGAAACGTTTTCTGTAAAGTGACAAAGCACCTGTGTCCTGCATGTTAAGCGCTCACATCTCTGAAATTACTCCACAAACAAGGTATTAAGACACCCATCAATTCAACATGATGAGGTAACACATTTTCATCTGACATCTACAGCACATAAATACACAAAAATCCTGGCATGGAGCACATAAAAGCTGAATACATTACATGTTTTGAGCATGCCCTTTTTCATAGTTCATTCACGTGAAAAAAATATTTCTGACAACTTAAAGGGGAGGAAAATAACCAGTCAGAACCTGCAAGGAATGTTCTCCTCTGACAAGCACCCAGATCCCTTGGACTCACCCCCACCTCCTGAGTGCCAGGAGCCTCTTGCAGCCACAGTTACCATTGCATCACCTCTGTACACTGAATCCTGCAATTACAATCTGAAAATATTTTAAGATTCCTGAACCGCTGCTTTTGTTCTCTGTATTTAGCATTCTCTCCAGCACCATAATCTCTTCACTTGGCACAGCTTTATCTAAATTTAATCAGAGCACAGCTATGGATATCAGATGTTTGAGCTTAATCAGACAGTAGAACTCTTCAGATTAACATGGTCAAGTATTTTAAAAGCTAAGCCTTATTAAGTATTAAAATGGAAGAGAAAAAAAGATATTTGTACATTTATAGGGTTGTGACGAGTACTCCCTTCTCCCGACCCCTGGTTCATACTGTCAGCATAACAAACACCATTTTATAAGGCAAACAGCTATATACAATGCTATCATCCTGCCAAAGACCCCTAAAAGAAGCTCTCTGTCTCCACAGGGTCAGGTGACAAGGGCCTACAACAAAATTAGTGGTTCAATTTCTACTAAGGTAGAAAATCAAGAATATCCAATAAATTTTTTACTTTGTTGTTGTTGTTTTGTTTTTTTTTTTTTTACTTTTTTGTTTATTTTATTGACAGCAGGTGCAGTTGCTTACATGTTACACCCACTAACTGTATATATGGTACAAGTCTAATTTTAAAGGCTTATTTTTATCAAGCCAGCTGGAGACAAACAAAAACCAAACAGCAGCAGTCAACTTCTTTGGGCAGGCAGGATGTGATGCTACTTTAGCAGACTCCTAGCTGTTTCCATCAGCCAGCCTTTTCAAGTTTAAAGGTCTGCATCCCAAAACACCACTCTCCAAACAAAGTTCCTTACAAAGTTAGCCCTAGGACTTAAAATACCATAGCTGCTCTTTACTGCAGTTCCTTAAAAATTGGTCTGTCACACATTTCATCTTCCAGACACTAATTTGTTCAGCCAAATATTCGCACAGCTTCTACCTTTCAATCTAGCATATAAATCATCTCCTGCCAACATCTGCTTTAAAATTCTGTAAGTTCAACTTCCTAAGCTTCCAACATAATTTCAAAGGTCTTAACATACCTGCTAACAAACCCAAAACTGCATAACCATGATAAGCAAAAAACTTACCTCCTATAAGCACAGAAGCATAATTTTCAAGTTTTTTTAAATATCCCTTCACTTTTTATACTTAGTTTATGGTCAGCTTCTACAACATCCGACCTTTCATTACAGTATTACATTACAAATAGTAACCCTGAAGTTAAAATTGGACTTAGCTAGCCGTGATTATACTATAATCTGGCTGAACACACAAAAAAATCATACTGAGATCTGCTAAGGAAGCCCAGACAAAGCAACTATCATAGTCTCTCTTATTTTAAAAAATTACCTCCCAAAATATTCCAATTCAAATATGAGAACAGAAGGGTCTTTACATAATAGCATACTATACCTTAAGTGGTAGGAAAAATCTACTTTTCATCTGTATTCTGTATTTCACTGAACACCTTTCATATTAGTATCACTCAGAACCAAGGGGGCGTGGGAAGGAAAAAAGAGCATGACAACACTGAAGTAAATGACAAGGTTTTTCAGAAGGATGTTACCTAATGCCAAGTGTCAGTCCTACAAATATACATGGAAAGTTTTAAAATTAGCAGCATGAAGGAAAACAGGTTGCCTGTTTAAAAGTCTCACTCAGAATGAAAGCCAGACCACTCTCCCTCCATCCCTTTTTCCCCATCACATACTGGTGATGGAGCTGGGGCAGCCCCACACCTCCTGCAGAAGAACCTGCCTTTCCAGCAGCATGGTGAAGGTGGAGAGCAGTCAATCACTTCGCCAAGATGTCATCTGGCCATCCTGCAGGGTGGACGGCCCTTGGCATTCCTAACACATGTAGAAAACCTAGTGACAGCCTGCTATAGCAGCAAATTTTCAAAAACAGTTGAGAATTAAACATACTGTGAACAAAATCAGCTAACTACCACGCCCTACTTTCCAATACTACCCTCCAAGGAAAAACCCCACACCAATAAGAAATCATATAGGGGTTAAAAAAAAAAAAAAAGTTTAAATAACACATTTAAATCCTGCTTTAAGATCAAGAGCTAAACACTGGGCTATGATTCAGAAACATAACCAGCAGCAATATTTGAAAGAGAAAGTGGAAAGCAGGCCCCTTTTTCCAGCAACGGAAACTCCAAACTGGCTTCTGACTCAACAGCAGCAGAAAGCAAAGAGCACTGGAGACCTAAGAGTCACCTGTATTACTATTAGGAGCAAAGTTTTAATAGCAGCTATAAATCCCAAATACAGTTTTTACCATCAGAGGAGTCTGTTACAAGAAGGGTGTAAATCCTGCAGACATTAGTCATCAAAACTTTTTGAGTATTCAAGGTGCAACATGTTAAAGACATCTTAAAGATCATCTGACCCTCAAGGCACAGAACCTAAAAGGGAAGTCCCTTCTAAAAAACTGCTTCTTCAGCACCTTCTCCCCAGGAAAAGAGCAAATACTTAACTTCTTCCTTTAATTAACATAGTTCCTTATTTGTGCAACACTTTAAACAGTAGCCAACTTGACAGCTAGAACAGAGAGGTTTTCAAAGATCTTGCTAACCCATACAGGCAGTCTCAGGGGGATGAGGAGAAGGGAAGGGCTGGTGAGGGGAGACTGCAGAATACATAAACACACTCTTTTATGCTAAGCCTGAAAGGCTTCAAAAGCCCAAGAGACCCAACTGCAGCAATACTTTAAAATGATCAAAAAAGACTAGTGTTATCTAGATTTCAGCATGAAATGCCAAATAAAAATAATCAGCTGATAGTATTTTAACAAAACCAGAAGACAAAGAACTGAAAGGAGATAATTTTGAAACACATGTCCAAAATCATCGTCTCCTGCACACAACACAGCATTTGTATGCATTTTTACAGATAAAAAGAAGTACTCTGATAGCTTCTGCTGCCCCAAAAAATGCTGCGTAAAGCTTGTGAACCACTGCACCAAGGACTTGAATTCTGCATGGAAAATATCGGCCTCCCTATGTTTTGTGGCCTGAGTGCTCTAACGGATTAAAGGAACTGGACTCTAAGGTTCACGTTGCTTTTTTGAACTCATATGCACTTGGAATTCTTCTAAAATCTCCCCATAGAAGCTGTATGTAAACTTTTATATGTATGATGATAATATTATGGAATTCAAGGAAACCACCAGTGAAAAAGCATGAAAATCTATCTTTAAACAAAAGCATGTAAGTACATACTCAGAGGACAAATTTCTCTGCTATTCACTTACATTCCAGCTGGCTTGCTCAATAAGAACAGAACACACATATTAGTCCGGGACAGAGGCCTCTCCTTTTACTCATGCAAGACCAAATTTGGTTGTTTAGTAAATATGGTCTCCGGATTCCTAAATATTTGAAAAAAAACCCTAAATAGATAAAAACAGCTAATGGTTTCTGTGAAGAGGTTTGCAAACTTAAGAACCTAACTGTCCACAGAAGGAAGAACTATAGCTTGAAGGGGACTAGAATCACTATCTTACAGAAGGAAAAGGTTGTCCAATTCTGCTGCAGCTCCCATGTTCCAGTCAACTTGAAACACCAAACTGTGATCCACATCTCACTATTAAATCTCCCAGCACAACCAGGTATAAAGAATGCCAAAACACAGTATTCCTTTCTTGCCTTGCTCGTCTGAACACTTAATTTAACATAATGAAAGCAAAGAATAATCTTTTTTTTTTTTTTTTTTTCTTTCAGGAGAACAAGCTACATTCTTGGTTTCATCTCAGAGCCCAGCAACTGAAGCATTAGACCTTTTCCATAAATGAAGGCAACTGAAAGGTTAACCAGGTTAATAGATTATGTTTACTTTTTGTATACAGATTTTGTAAGAGTCTACAGACAGATAAAAATCTCATGAGGGGATGCTGAACAAAAGCAGATGAAATTTTAAAGTATGCTTTCTCAATCCTCCTTGCATAATTACATGCTGCTGAAGTAGCATGATATGGAAATATTTACTAGACAGGAAGTGGAAAAGCATGGACCTGCATCCTCCAACATGAAATAGCTACATGTTTTGGTAACAGACTACCAACTTACTTTCATAGTAATCTCATTGCATTCTTCCTTCTTTAAAGAGAATGCTGAACGTGACACGTTTATTTTTTAAGTATCAAGTTTTAGGATGATGGCTACTACTCAAACGATACACTGTTCATTGTAGGTACTGAAAAGTTGTATTAGTAGAGACTGTTACAGTATAAAATTCTTTTTAGGTCAAGTTTGGAAAGAAAGTAAATGATCGCAGCTTTCTGGAAAGCACATTAAGGCTTTACTCTATAGGTCTTACTAAGGGAACATATTTATTGTAGCCCTTAACACATGAGAGACCCCTAACTGAAATTAAGTGGCACTTGAAATTTGATGCATCTTACCCTTCAGGGACAGACCAAGGGCTGCAGTACAGTGGCATTCTGCTGAGCTTGTAGCTCACCTGGGATGCAGCGGGGGCAGCACTACAAAACTGAAGTGCTAGACAAACTGCTGTGCCTCACTCGCATTACAGCGTGGTGACGGTCACAATACATCAGGTGGAATAAAACACCCAATGCAATTTGCTTTCAACCCATTCTACCAGTATGAAAAAGAACTAAAATGGGCTACAGCTACAAAATGGGAAAGAAGAAATCAGAGGCAAGTGAATAACCTTATATAAGGAATAAAAAAATTCCATAGATTAAAAAAAAATAGGGATAAAACATATATTAGTGGCTAAAATAACCCTCTGTAAGAGCATCCAATGCCTTCCTTTCATGCTGTGTAGTACAAGGGAAGCCTAAGGATTATCAGCCTAGAAGCTGGGAAATAGTACTGCAAAGATTCACACGCTACACTGCCATTTACATTATATTCATAAGTTCCTCCACACACAGAGACATGAAATCTCCACCAACTGCAACAGCTATTTGTTCCCTCAAGAGAGGGCACTGGACTGTCTTTATGCTTTTGAGAACAAAACCCCATTTTACTCCACTTGGGGGGGAAAAAGAAAAAAAGAATCTTAAATATAACCCAACGTTTAGTTATTAACTTACTAAAATGTTTTTCCTTCATTTGAATGCCAAAGTAGAGTATATTGCCATTAGATAATCATCAGTTCTCAAAAGAACTAGCAGCAAAAGAGGTAAGTACCAACTTCAGTGAAGAAGTTATGCTTTAAGTTACTTTAAAGCCAGTCTCCTAAGCGTACATTGCACTAGAACTTCAGAAAAAGTTACCAAAGATACAGCCAAATTACTTGCTACACTCCTTGCACTGGCTTTCTCCCTTCAGCTGTACTGTCTGGCCACAGGTGCCACTACCTGTATTCTATTTCCTCAGCAGGGAACCTGCTTCTGCCTTAACTCTTACTTCAACTACTCCGCATCTTCAAATTTAAGTGGATTTTGTTAACGTGACCTCAGGTCCCCTTCTTGGTTTTCTTAAACAGAAGATATGCTGGCCAGATTTAGCAGTTCATGTTCACATCAGCTGTCTGTTCTAGCATCTCACTTTACTGTGGCAGTGGGGTGGGAGAGAAAAAAACCCTTCCTTTTTCCTCATCCCAGCTGAGAAAATTAGACAATTTGGACCACAAATTACCTCCCCCCCCCCTTTATTTTTTTTTTTTTTTTTAAATTAGGCTCACTTGAAAAGCAATACTGAAATAATCATGACATGAATTAGGGTATTCACAGACATACAAGAGATGTGCAAAAACCTTTAAGTTATGTTTCACACCTCCTTGCCTTTTGGAAACAAAACCCCACACAGTAACAGAATACTCCTGACACTCACTGTTCCTGTAAACTTCAATTCACCTTGGTCTGCAAAGTACTTGGTCTCAAATTCCATACACAGCACATTTAATTTTGTTCAAACAGGTAGAATTAAATTTTAGGTGAACAAAGATAGCAGGTTGCCTGCATCTTACCTGTTGTTTCAGCTATACAAAAACCCCAGCATGCTATTTAGTAGAAGTTGTTCTTCCTATCACCTGCAAGGTTCTTACAAGATCACAAATCACTAAAATACCCTATTTCCCATCACTTCCTTGTTGTATCATTACAGGAATTAAAACCAGCAAGTCCCAGACTACTGAAATTCCCACTTATTATAGGGCACTACATTATTCCTTTTCTTACATCAAAATACAGCTGCTTTAAAAGTGTGTCACACAAGAGCATAGCCATGTGCATGCAAAATATGCAAAGGAAGAGTCTAAAAGCCTCTTTTCTCCACAAGTAGGACTTTATAAGAAAACAAAGGTTTTCATGCTACAATCACAATAAAGACTAAAAATAAATTCTGAAGAGAAGTAAAAGTTGGGCCAGACAATGAGAGAAAAGTGCTCTACACTTTAATGTGATAAGATTCTTCCTCTGAGTGGGGAGGTGGTGTCAGGCAGCAAGAGAAGTGTCTTGTCTTAGAAGAGCTGAAGGAAACATAAAACCATCTTTATATACTTAAGATTCATTTACTGGAATGCTGAAGCTACCTTAAAAGGCCCACAGGAGATCTGGCACTTGTCCAATTCAGGGCAGGTTTCATGGTAATTGTAGCATTTTAGAAGGCAAAGAATAGCAGAAATAGCGGTCCCTGGTCATAATCACCATTTTCACATGAAGTATGAATTCGTCATTTTACCAATTAAATATTAATTATATGATACCTGATAAATTTTGCTGCTAATAAGCCATTCAAAGTCAGTAAAGTTTTGGGGTTTTTTTCTTAAATAGGCAAGCAGCTGACACCTTATGTCTGATATACATACTATTCTTTATTCAGTTTAACAATCTGTCACATTTAGCAGACCTTAGCAATAGAACTGGTCTCCAACATAAAGGCTGACACCTCGTCTCAGCTTATCAAAAGCTATGTTCCCATGCAGAAAGTAAAAATCAAAAGTCCCTCACTATCACG
This sequence comes from Athene noctua, assembly GCF_965140245.1. NCBI lineage: Eukaryota > Metazoa > Chordata > Aves > Strigiformes > Strigidae > Athene > Athene noctua. The sequence goes on along the minus strand of NC_134043.1, from coordinate 28,887,762 downwards.
CAACAGAACCAACCACACTGCTGCCATATTTTCTATAGAAGAGCTGCATAAGGACTTATGCTTGGATGAGAAAGAAATAAAACACTAACAAATCATTACTACAGATGTTTACTAAGGATAGTTTATGTGAGTTGAATTTCCTTTAACACTAACTTGATTAGGGATCGTGACCCTACCCCTTACAAGGTTAATTAGAGTTCTTAATTATTCCAGTTTTTCTGCTGTTAATGAAATGGAATGGTGTCATTAGTGAGGCTTGTCAGCTACACTTATGTGCAAAGAAATGATTTGACACTGCTTTTGTAATCTAATCCTTTCAGGAAAAACAGTCTGAACATCACTCAAGCACTGCAAATAAAAATCCTTGAAGACAAAGAGGACAGATGGCAATACTCTCAAGGAACACCACCTAAAATATTCATAGTTTAGAAGAGGACTGTTAACCCTGTGAATAATCAATACATTTGGATCTTGCAAGAAAAAAAAAAAAATCAACAATATATTTTCTGTTCATGAAATTATGAAAGAGATCTGCAGAGATACCCATTTTTGCTGAAGACCTGTTGTTGTATTCAGTGGATCTACACACTACATAACCGTTTCTTGCTACCAGCATCCGGAAGCAACAGGCACCAATGTGGCAGTTTTGTTGCAAAGCTCAATTATCGCCCCATCAGCCCTAGTTACAAAGCAGCAAAAACATTTAAGGCAAGCTTATAAACTTGAAGACTTCACTGTTACTGCAATTGCACAAGAAAAGGCCTTGTCCTCCCCTGCCTTTCCCTCTCCTCCCATGATTCAAGACTGTTACAATGTCAACTACTAGGCTTAACAGCTTCCTTTGGTAAGAGTTAATTTGAAACAAATGTTATAGATGTATGGAGCTACAAACTATTATTGAGAAGACAGCTACAGCAAGAGACAAAAACAGTGAGATGTACTAAAGACTTGAAATCAAAAAGAAACAAATCAAAATGATACACAAAACAAGGGGAAAACGCTATAATACAGAAACTGCTGTCTGTCTCTTCAAAACAAGAGCTGCCATGAAGACAATGTATAGTTACCTGCATCCATATCTGCAAAGAATGGAACAGCCAGTAAGGAAAAGAAGGAACCAGAAATTCAGTGTCTCAGAGTTGGATTTAAAAGTTCATAAGGAGAACAGATTTAAAAAAAAAAAAAAAAAAGTATTCAGTGTAAGATACACCTCTGTAAGGTATTATGATATTTTTGGTTTCAACCTATAAACTTGGATTATTGTTAAATACTACAACTTTTTCACATATAAATTAATTTTCCATGGCAAAAGAACATTTTTAAAAAACCCAACAAAAACCCAACACTTCAAGACCAAAGATGCAATATATTAAACAAGGAACCAGTTACATCTTTAGTTTAGGCTTGTGAATTTTTATTCTTCCAACATCACAAACCAAAGGGCCCGATTCTGCAAAAATCCAGTACTAGACACAGTAATTGGGGCTTTCTACAGCCAAATTGAGAGCAGCAGCACTACCGAGAGCAGTCAACTCTTCTCAACACAGGACTAGAAGTTTCCCATATGGACACATACTGGATGCCGAAGTATTTAAAGAGGCTAAGTAGTTATGAAAAAGTTACAATTATACTCATCATATGTACTTATCACAGTCTGGAGAATGTTAAAGGGAAAATCTCTATGAACACTGAAATACCAAGTTAGATTCTTTACCGATTCATTTCTGCATGATTAAAAATGAATAAAGATGTAGTTTGTGGAAAAAAAAAGAAAAATTATTAATGAAATTTGCATATCCACATACCTTCAGGTGATTCCTCTTGGACATATGTGCCAGTCAGATACCGGTGTACAAGTGCAGACTTGCCACTCGCTAGATTACCCACAATCCCCTGGGAAAAAATAAAAATAAAAATAAGTTCAACTGCAATTAATCCCCATAAAAAACAGTATATTCAAGTCAAATCTTAATGCAGAAATAACTTCTCTGCACCTGAGGGGAAAGCCCACACAACAGAAACACTGCAAAATATGCCAACAGATAAATGCCAAAAAGCCTGGGCTATGGCAGAGTATATACATGACAAAACATATAAAACAAAATCAGTTCATTAGTAGCACTCCTTTACTCAGCTCACCACTAATGCTGTGTGAATGTGAGGCAATATATAGACTTCAGGGAAGAAGCCTGAAACTCAGACCAAGCTTCTCACACCTTTACTGAAAAACACACAAAAATCACTAAATTCTCATACTAAAAAATATCTCTGTAGACTATCCACCACGTGATTCACACCAACTTGCCACTGAAGTGCACACATGATATATATGGCTATAGACAGACACATCCTGGCATGTCCACTATGGCTTGCTGAAGTCCCTTACTTTACCAATAAGTTTACAACTCAAACTGTCCATGCCCTAACATCTGCACTGGGAACTTGTCAAATAGAAGTACTCAAAGCACATGTGATTTTTCTGTTAAGCTTGCTTGCTGGCATTTGTTTTTAAAAACCCTGGCAGAAGAAACAGAATGTAGCCCAACACCAAAACAGTTTTCTTCCCAGAGGCTCTCAAATGTCAAAGACTTGAAGATTTGTGCTTCTTTTGTTGCTTTAAAAGGGGTGCAAGGCAGTCATGAAGCCTGCCTGCATTACTCCCACACCACCAAACACACCTTCCCCTTCGAGCTGCAGCCTTGCCTTGCTGGCCAATATAAGTCCTGCTGATCTGTCCCCAGGCCTGACCATCAACCAACCAGAAGCAGACTGACAGATGCAGCAAGGTCCAAGCCTGGCTGCCTGCTGGGCTCTGCACAGTCCAGGGGACTAGAGGGTTTGGAGAACATACCTCCTTATGTTTCAGATAAATGTCTTCTTTTCTTGCTCAGTTGTTATCTCTGCAGACATTGTACTTACTCAGATTTTGGAGGAGATGATGGAAACATTTTATCCTTTAAAGAAACCTAAAGCCTACTCTGTTCTTACATGTTTATCTTGACCCTAACCAAAAGGTTCAGCACATAAGATCCCTGGAGAGAGGATGAACTCTGCTGATCTGCCCAAGTATGCCAAACTGACAGAGGTAGCATGAACAAGTTACACATTAATGCAAATTCTCTACTCCTTATTTTTAATCTTAACTGTTAAGAAACTATCCTCCTTAGCAAAAATTACTTAAAACAACAGAGTTGTGTCACCTTAAACTAACCTGATGACAGTTGTGGAGATGAGGAGAGGGAAAATATTATTTATTTTTTACAATTCAGAACAACTTTCATTTGAGACAAGGGTAAAGGCACTGCACAGGATGTTCACTTTATCTCTACAGCTGATATGCAAGAACAGGTCAGATAAGGCATCACCTTAGGTGGAGGGTAAATTGAAGGCAGTCTCGCATCACGCTTCAGCCCCTACAACAGCATAAGCTTTAAGCATGATAAACAGTGTGGGCTATAGTGGAAGAAAAAACCCCAAGAACCCCAAAACAGATTTCAAAAGTAATAGCAAACAACAATAAACCATGACCTGACTTGGGGGTCTGAGGGGCAGAAAAGGCAGGGAAAGAAAGAGATACCAGATCCCAGGCTAGCCTAATGCTACAGGAAGCTTTACTCTCGACTTGTTCAGGTTAGCAGGAAAGAAGCTGAACAGACAAATAGTATGTAATATAAAAAAAAAAAAAAAAAAGGACAAAAAAATATAAAACAAGAAACCCACTGCTGTAGGTATAGCTACCATCAATGAGCAGTCCCACAAAAATAAAAAGGAAGTCACAGACCAAGAGACTGAACAACACACAAACCTGTTTATTGGGCTTTGAGCTGACTTTGAAGAGTGTTTAAACCAGCTAACCATACTGGAAGCTTTTAATCTAACTTATAGCTAACAAAAATTACATGCCACACTAGTACACACCAAGAGGTCTACCACTAAAATTAAGTGCAAGGTACGTGACAGAGGCAAACATCATCTCTGCAGCTACCTAACCTTGTGTTCTCAGACACCATTTCCATGGGACAGCACTCTCTAGAAACACACTGCAGAGCTTCACTGAGGTTTGGCCAAGAGAAAACCATTTATCAGAGCTGTTTTCCCCTTCAAGGTTAGTAAGCTTCATTTGGAACCCAAAAGTTACAGAAGATACCTTCTTAAGAAAATGTACTTTTGCAACTTCACAGAAAAGAAAAAGCAACCAATAACCTCTCTACGGAAAAGAGTAACTTCTACAGGTGTGTCACATCATCTACCTGACAAAACTTCATCACACAGGATGCTAAACACCAACAAGAAAAGGTTACAGCTGATACCTCAGACCTAAATGACTAGCACACTCCACACACCCTGCTTTGCAAGCAGGCCAGACCTGCAACACAACAAGGATGTGGCCTCCAAGATGCCCACACTTACTGCCTGAAAGCAAAGGTTTTGAGTAAGTCTGGACAGAAAGTCTCTTGGCTTGAGCAACTAAACATTTTGGGTACACAGTTCATTTAAGTCCTCTGGGCAACCTACTCAGAAAAACTACAACATGAGGTCACTGTGACTTCCCTGTTTTGCCAACATGAGAGACAATAGCTGCAAGCGAGTGGTGTGGGATTGCACTGGGGTTCCGTTCTGGCTCAACATCTTTCATCTTGAGCAAAAGCTATTAGGAGAAATGAAACTTCTCTCTCTCCAGCATCCATGTTTCCAAGCTTTTTCATCTCACAGAAGCATTGTGAAAATATTTGGTGTGTTACTGAAAATTAGGTGACAAGACCTAAAGAAAATGCAGAAATGAGTTGCTGTATTCAAAAAGAATGTGAATAGTGGGTTAGTAAGTAAAGACCTAAGATTCTGTATGGCACAAGAAAACAGACAATATTGATTAGCTAATTTTTTTTATTATTAACACTGATCCCCAATTCCCCCATTCAATGTATAGGGAAGGTAATCAGAAAGAGCAGAAAACCAGCTTGGGACTTCCACCTGCCCATACAAAGACCAAAAACTAAAGCAATATTACACTGACATCCAAATCCTGTATTGCCTTTCTGAATGTTGACTTAGCCACAACATCATTTCAGCTTTCTCCAGTGTTCAACCAGACATCAAGTGAGAGGTAATAGGAAGAAAACAGCATCTCTAACATATGTTCTTTAACCCCAAAACATCAAGCAACCTCCTAAGTGAATTACTTTTCCCTCCACTGTATGACAATAAACTACAGTAAGCTCGTCTCTCATATACTCCATAAATAAGAAAATTTTCAAACAATCCTCCATATTTATCAGTCAACAAAATCACAATGCTTGAGGAAATCCTGTGAAGAACAGCTTGGTCTCTGCACCCCTCCTGTTCTCCTTGCAAAACTGATACTCTCTCCCTTTCCACACAAAGGGTCCTGAAGAAAGGTTACTTCCAATCTTTTCCACTTTGCCTACAACAATGTATTTCTCACTGTTCAGAATTAACAACTGCTCAAATAGTTTAAGATCTAGCATGTGAAAACTTTTTTTTTTTTTAAATTGAAGCAGTCAATACACAGTTTTCCAGATTTTAACAGATTTCTGACTTTTAAAAGGAGATTAACGAAACTGCTTGCTAGTTGCTTGTTTTCTTCAGCACACAGCTCATCAGCAGGCTGTATTCGCTACAGCAGCGTCTTCACCCTGGAGCAGAAGCTGAACACCACATTCCCAAGGCAAGCATCCCCCCCTTCCTTCTTCCCCACCAGCTCTATGATAGTCTGGGCCAAAAAGGGCAAGCAAACCAAAAATCCCATCTGTAAATCAGTAGGTCAGACATACCTCTGCAGATAAACAGCCAGGCTAAGGCCCTTTCCAAGCACCATTCTGAAGAGTTGGAAAGCAAGCAAGTTTGAAATGGGCTTGCTAGGAAAATACTGACAGAAAAGAGTGTTTTATGTTTTCACTTTAGACGCAGCAGCTCTAAAACTTTGGAAACAACATGCCGAAGCTGTTTCCGACCTGTCTAGTAGCAAACTAGTGTAACATAAACACACCCACAAAAAACCCTCCACTAGATCAGGTTATATTATCAGTCACGCAAACACCTTCACAGCAGATATTGAAACCTTCACTTACGAGTGACTAGTCCCACATGTATGCAAATTAATACTATTTAATATTAATCCAGTGTCTAATACGTAACCAGTCAGAGGACAAAACTGAGAGGAACAACAGAAAAGCATCAACCTGGGCTCCAGTGAGAGCAAATGTGCTACATCCTTTGCCCATAGCTGGGACGTGTTACTGTGTTTAGTTAGAGACCCCAAATATTTGAAAGTCATCTACTGATTTGAGAATACAATTTTATACTTCTGTTTTCAAGTATCCCAAAGACCATATCAGCATATGTAATTTCACAGCACTTCAGGTTCTCCAGTATGTTCCTCCTTATAGGCACCCAGAAAGACCACAGTGCCTGGTCAGAACAGCATTATTAAACATGATGCTACAAACTGATGCAGAAAGCACTGACCAGGAGAAGTGAGATGGGTATTTCAAATAAGAAACCACTTCAATAACTCATACAGTAAAACTAGAGCTTTCTTCCCTTAAGATATATTATTAAAAGCCATGCACAATCCTCAAAGAAAAGCAATGTATTACCTCCCACTTTCTCCTTTTATTCATTTCCATACGTTGTCTCAAGGTCGAGAACAAAAAGTGCTGGTGTTTTAAAGATCATGCAGGACTGATTTTCTTGATCAGAATATTTAATTGTTTCTTAATAGGGAAGTTTGTGGATTTACATTTTTAAATCCATTTCAAACAACTCATCAAACTGACAAAAGTTCTTTAGGAGCTTAAATGGTAAAAAAAGTTAACATGAAAAAAGCATTAACACAGTTAGTTTTGTGTTAAGAGTACTAATGTTAACTTCTCAAAAATCACATGAACCCAAAGCAAGTTTCCTCAAACCTGACTATAAAATCTACATTTGCAGCACAGCTTTATTTTTTCCCTAGACAGCTACTTCAGAAAGCATTCAGGAGATATCTACCTCTTCCTCTTCTCATCTGGTAAGAGAGAGGATTCCTTAAGATCTCACCTCAGTGCCTGCATCCGAAGAGACAAGGCAGCCATCTCTTTTCTGCCAGATACAAAACCAGTACATGAAATTAAAATCTAGCAGAATTGGCCTTCTGTTGTTCAGTGCAAGTGCTTGGCATTAATTACTGCTCAGGGTCTCTGCCCACTATTAACCTCTGAAAACCAGGAGCAATAAGCTTTATGCAGGAAAAAACTGACTTGTAATACAATTTTTCTCTTAATCAGGATTAATACTTGTTTTAAGGACGATTCCCCACAGTATGACAAATATGCCAGCATGTTTTTACAGTAGTCATATTCCTGTCTCCCATATTTTATATACAAACAATCTGAGTCATTTCTATTTATTTATGGATACACATGAAATGCACAAAAGTTATGACAAGCATGTTATGGAACAAAAAATACCACCCTAGCCTAGTTCAAAAATGAGAAAATTCAGCTAACAAGGCTACAACACAGTGCTCTGTCAGTTATGGCTTGTGCAACACTGAATCATTTATTTGCATGTGCCAGACATGCTGTAAAATAAATCCAAACCACTATGTCCACATCCTACCAAAGCCCATTTGTAAAAATGCATAAATGTATTGATGGCATTTACCATTTTAAAGCTATTCAGCACAGAAGCCTTACTGTGCTTTGCAATTTTTTTGGAGCAAATGAAATTATTTTGTCCAAAGAGATCTCGTAGTTATTCTGCCTAACACATCCTTATTTTACATTTGTATAAATGGGATCCAGGAATACCACCATTGCTCAGGAAAGGGACTGGTCTCACCCAGCTGGCCTAGCACGCACTTGACCATAACAGAAGCATCAACATCCATAAGTAAAACTGTGGTAGTATGTGATCAGCAGAAAAAAAATATTATTCTGAAAATGAGAAAGGAATCAAGCTCAACATGTATTACTAAGAAAGAGGGCAGAGGGAAAAACTGGTATTCTTTCCTCAAAAGTATATTGAAAAATACATCCATCGGCTTTTCTTTATTGAAACCCTGTGTGCTTCCTCTGCTCTCCCAGAGCCCATTTCTGTTCCCCTTAAATTTCTGTAGAGCCTAAGGGTATAACAGCTGCTATAAAAATCCAATACCAACCTCAATTTAAGGACTGCCCAGCCTCTGTAGAGAAGACAATCTCTCCCAGTAAGATACTAACCATCTTCTCCTGCTGAATACAGCCTGCTCAAGCAGCTACAGCTGGGGCTCCCTTCATAGCCATGCAACATGAAGTCTCATCTCCCCTGTACACACTGTACGGCGACGGGAGCAAATACTCCACACTTCTCATCCCTCGGATATCCCCAGCACGGCCACAAGCTAAAGCAAGGCACCCACAGTTATCCTTAGTGGTGAGCGTAATGACAGCGCTGTGGAAGAAGAGGCAGGTTTGGCTTTTAACACAGCCCTTTCCTTCCTCAGCCATAAGCAAGCACTGACGCTGAGGCTGGGAGCAGGGGACCGACACAGAGATGTATCCCTGCACCAACTCCTTCCCAAGGGCAGGTAGATAGGCAAGGCAAAGCACGTTTCAGAGTGCCTAATTTGCCCTTTTTGCTGGAGCACAAGTTCACAGCCACAGCTGGTGCTGCTAGCTTCAATAATTTGCAGTGGAATAATCAAATTATTATTTTTGTAATCACAGTTCTGCTTTTATCCAGGGCTATACAAACTGAAGCCTTGGGCAGTAATCTTGAGGCTCACTGACACTTACCACTTAAAATCAATTCTCTACAGCAGCCACACAGCCAAAGTTTATTTTCCTGCCACTGGTTTAGACAATATGGGAGCGAGACAGGGAAGACAAGTATTCATATAATGCAATAATGGTACCATAAGAAACATCTGTAACCCGAGACCGTTACCTAATGCCCGGCAACTGTTTGTGCTCTGTATTACAAGACATCATAACTGCAGCTTTGGCCTCTCCTGCAACTCCCAGGCTTATTAGTAGGTGCTGTGAATTAGTAATGTTAAGAGAAGGGAAAGAGATGAACTAGGAAACCCTCTGTAGATCTTCCCCAGCATAAGCTAGCTAATACCACAGTGGACTGGACTCGTATCCAAGCAACATCTTCCAGTCCTAAATTCTTTGTGTTTTATCATGTGAGGTATTTTGGGAGACACTAGTCTCCCAAATTACACCATCAGTTAAAAGTGAAACTGGTGAGCCTCTGCAGGCCCTTCCTGTATTATACAGCTACATCCATTGACTCCCACATTTTTTTTCTACTTACCTTGTTCACTGCTGAAATCAAAACAGAAACATAACTGTAGTCAGGAGGAAGCTGCTTTTATTAAAATGCCATTCTGTTTAAGTGCATTTATCATGTTAAATTTGACCTATGCTTTCTCTCACCTCTGTAAATGCTATTACAACTCAGATTCAGAAAAAGACATTTACCACATAAGAAGTGAGCTAGTGAAGCATGGTCTCAGCTGCCCATTCTGAAACTCAGATGGTTTTGCCCAACCCACTTTGCCACTTGGCAAACAGGTGCTTGGATCAAAGCAACTCATCCAGCTACAGCTGGAAAACAGGAGCTGAGCACAGATGCCTACCATAAGCATTACACCAAATTCTGTATCTGTAATCAAAGTCATTTTTTAGGGTTTAAGAAATTGTGTTTAGTTAAATCTGAACTTCCACATGGTAAATATCACAGCAATATGGCCCCAACAACTCTGTGCTGATGGCTTGACAAGTTGCTGGTTTGATATTGTGCTTGTTTTGGCTGGGGTAGAGTTAATTTTCTTCATCGTAGCTAGTCTGGGGCTATAGTTTGGATTTGTGATGGAAACAGAGCTGATAACACATGGAAGTTTTCGCTATTGCTGAGCAGTGCTTACGCAGGGTTAAGGCCTCCTCTGCCTCTCACCCCACCCCACCAGCGAGGAGACTGGGGGTGCACAGGGAGTTGGGAGGGGACACAGGCAGGACAGCTGACCCCAACTGACCCCAGGGATATCCCAGACCGTCTGCCATCACACTCAGCATATAAGCAGAGCTTGTCTTTCCTGCAGATGGCTGAGCACCTGCCTGCCGATGGGAAGGGGTGAATGAATCCCTCGTTTTGCTTTGCTTCCAGGCGCAGCTTTTGCTTTACCTATTAAACTGTCTTTATCTCAACTCAGGAGTTTTCTCACTTTTACCCTTCCGATTGACTCCCCCATCCCACCAGTGGGGAGTGAGCGAGCAGCTGCGTGGGGCTGAGCTGCTGGCTGGGGTTAAACCACAGCAGATATCCACTACAAGGAAGCTGCAGCCCACATCTCCAGCTTCCATGTTCATAATGCTTAAAAGGGCAAATCTGGAAAAGTCCCTCAATCTGCGTGTCTGTTATTTTTGTCTTTTCTTCCACCTATACAGAAAATGTCTCAGCCAGGGGAAAAATTATTTTAAATCGCTGTTCATTCTCATAGTAAAAATGTAGGTTTTGATTCACTACATGAACCTTCAAAATATTCTATTTTTATTCAGTATAAATTCAGTTAAATTCTTTTAAGAGGGAGAAAAGACATTTGGTCCTTGAAGAAATTATAAAAAAAGCCTATTCCAGTGAGATAAGAGGAGTTTTACATATCACCTGCCAACTTCCACTTCCTCCTCTTAGAGAAGTGTAAGATTTCCTTACTGAGAAGACCACCCTAGGAAGCTGGTTCATGTAGCCAAACAAGACCAAACAGCAATGAAATACAAATAGATCTTTGAAGCATGATGATAAAAATAGAAGGTACATAAACTTCATAAAGATAAGTTCTGTTGAAGAAAACGACTTTTTTAAAAAAAATTCCTTTCTGTATTTTTTTCTTCAACAGTAGATTTGATGAAGCTTAGAAGATTTTTACTTGTACATAACATCTTCAGCATGTTTTTTAGAGACAGAAGTAAATATAAACTCACCACTTTCAGTTCTGGTACAGATCGGCTTAGTGTCCATTCCTGGCTATTTACAAAGGCATCTGTAAAAGTGGACAACATTCACAACATCAGTACAATGACACTTAATGGTCTGCAGCACAGAATTTCATGCTAAGGCTTTGGGTACATGAGACCAAAAGTCACATTCAATCTTAGGAGAATGACAGTCCTGCATGCAAAACACTAGGGATTTAGATAAATTATACAAAAATTCAAGAACACCAGAAACCACCAGCCTGCAGAGTGGATGTGCTCTCTGCAACAAGTCTAGTTGTATCACCTCCACTGGCATTAGGAAACCCAAACTAACTCCAGTCCTTCAGGATTGTGAAAAGACTCTTCCAGTCTGTACACAGTTTAAGCTGCTTCCCACCTACCATGACATATCTCTTCTCTACAAGAAAAGCCCTGGACTGCTCATCACACCGCATGTCAACAACTGCAGTTGTCACGAAGGAGTAGCTTCTCCACCCAGGTAAATGAGAGTATTTGCCAGTTCTAAAAACATGTCAGTTTTTACTGCACACCATACTTAATGTCAACACTGCAACTATCAATGTCAGTATAAAATTAAATAAGAACTACTGGGGGTGAGAAAGAGTTCATTTCTGGAAAGCTGGTGAGTTCAGTTCATCATTGCTCCGAATGGAAAGAAAGTTGTTAGGGCTGCACCCGGGCCCAAGTTCACTGACAATTACACACACACAAGAATAAGGCTCCACTTTACTACCTCCAAAAACATTTCTCAGTTTGCTCCTTCTATAAAGGTCTAGTTAACTGAAAGCAAACAGATAACCACATTTCTGTTACAAATCCAAGCAGCATATACTCCAAATTGTGATTTAACCCTCTCCAAACCCATGCAAACCAGATGAATGAACAGAATTTACATGCACAGAATGCTCCTACCAAGCAGATCAGGTGCAACTCCACAGTAATTCAACAGCCCTGAAGTAGTCCTGGTGCTACAACCAATTCCCAGCGTTAGAGGAAGTAACAGGTGAAAAGTTACGCCTGACCATGTTGTCCATAAGCAAGCAAAGATTTTGCAAGCCCATATTTCCCCTCTGAAACACCAATCAGGAGAGAAAGAAGGCTATTTGATCATATCTTTTGATCCAGAAAATAAAAAAAAATTGGAAGTAACTTGTCCCTCTAGATGGTATCCTCACTAACTAAAGAAACTGTCACCTGTAAGCAAGTCTTCCCTGCCTAACTAAAAACAATCTCAAAACAAACTTGTATTTTGCATTGTATCTCTATTCCCCACTAAATATATTACTTTTGCTCAAGATTACAAAAGCATATTAGCCACAAATTTGGAAGACATCTCCATTTTTATTTATCACATTGCTTTAAATTTCAGCTACAAATAGAAGCAGGACATGTATTTACAAGAAATCACTTTGAAAAAACAAATAACTTGGTATATTACAATCTTGAGCTGCAGCCTACCCACTCACTGGAAGGAGAAGGAAAACCAAAGGTTCATATTAAGATAATCTGAAGAACTGGATTAACCTTTTGGTATTCCAGCTTCAAGAGAAAACATTACGGTCATTAGGCTCCTGCTGCATGATTTGAAGTAATCTGAGATGATCAAAAATTGAAGTCTGAGGTTAACATCTATACTGGATGAGGCTGTACACCAGTTAAAACAAGACTCTTGTGTCAGTGAGGTCTCACCAGAAAGCAGCACACAAATCATTTTCCTGCAACCCACTGCTTGTCAATTCTGATTTACCTAGTAAAGGTTTAAGAAAGCAAATACTGCTTATAAGTATTTTTCTTTTTTCCTCCATGATCATATCAGCATTTCTTACCATAGAAGAAAACCCAAGGATGACTAAATATGCTTGGGATAAGCAAACTAAACACTTTAGAACTAAAACTTTAGAACTAAACACTACAATTTCAATTAACAGGTAACAATTTGAAGCACTATGAAATAGTAATAATGAACAGCACCTTCTAGCTACCACCTCATCCTAAGTTCAAAAAGAGCTGTTTATGTTGAAGTAGCAGAAAAGCATTTGTCAAACATTATCGAAGTCTTAGACCAAAGGCTCCAAGCTAAAAAAGGGAAAAATGAGGACAGAAAGGATGGCAAAGGATGAACTATGCTTTGAGAGCTGGGGTAGAGAGGAAAAAAAAAAAAAAAGGCGTGTCTCTAGAGCTGTTGCAGTCCTTCAAAACCATTCCTCCGTTTTAAGTAATTCAGTGCAGGCGGAATACATATTATTTACTGCATTGCTTAGAAACTACCACATCAGCATATAAAACGGCTGCAACAGGTCAGACAAAATGTTCAGCTATGGCAGTATCATTTTACTATGGCAGAGATCAGTAGATGATAGTAAAGAACAGGAGATACTTGCAGAATAATGTATTTTCCCTGCAGACCAACAGCAATTTAGTTCAGAGACTGTCTGACCTGAAGGTGTCCCTCTATATAAACAGGCAGGGACACAGGACTCACACAGGGTAGAGACACCTGACCTGAGCAGCCACTGCCCTGTTTTCTTGTCTCCAGCCAGAAGACCCTCTAGAAACCATGAACACGTGAAAATTTCAAGTCTCAACCTGGGCAAGCCAGGGGGAACCTTCTGTAGCATGCCAAGCTGAAACAGTGCTGAAGGATCTGGTGGAGTTGGGAACGGTCAGTGTGAGGTTCATGGTTGGACTGGAGGAGCTTCAAGGTCTTTTCCAACTGAGATGATCCTGTGATTCTGTGAAAATAACCTTAAAAGATGCAGACAAACCAGCAGCAATATTTCAATCAAGAACATAGCATAACAGACCTGTTCTAGGAGCTTTACAATTAAGACATTCAAAAAAAGACCGCAACTTCGCCTAGCTGTTCTTCTTCCTACCCTCCTGTAAGGAAGCAAGATTTTTCCTTTACAGTGAGCACTGGAAGATATCGGATCATCACAGTCTGGATATAAGCAGCCAAACTGAGCTGACAAGCAGTGCCTTGGCCTTGGGGTCCCCTCTTGCTGTCAAGAGCAGAGTGGAACATACAACCACTGTTGTGACTGCTTTGTTCCAGGTCCCAGAGCTTCTCCAACAGCCTCTGGAAAGTCTGTAGAGCACCAAAACTGCAGGAATCAAACTACCACTTCCAGAAACCTGCCTTTCGCAGAAGGGGAATCCTTCCCTAACTTGCCCTGATGGTAAACTACCAATTTCCATGGTTTGGCTTTGAACTATTGCTGACTTGGGAAGTAGTGGAAAAGGAGAAGAAATTGCCATCCAACTCAAACACGATATGAAAGAACTGACCATAACGAGAAGCCAACAAACTAAACAGTTCCTTTCTGCACAAACCTACTTCTTCAGGTGGCATAAAATACAGATTTCTCAAGTGATGCTTCTGTAACTTTACATAGTTACGATTTTGGTCATCACTCATGGAACAGTAATAGATTCACAGTTATTTCAAATGCATGTAAACATGCAAGTGCTGATTTAAATCACTGTATGGTTAACCACTACTCCCTCCCCGGTAAAGATAACAAATAATTTGCACCTATGAATATGATGCTTTGGATTACCACTCAGAGTGGTAACAGAACTTGTTAGTCAGCCTATAATCACACTGATAGCCTCCGTATCTCGGCAACATTCCAGCTGAGCTAACAAGTCACATCTTACCATGCAAAAACTGGAATATCAGATCAAGACAGACTACTCCAGTTAAGCCTGATTCCATGAAACAATTTTGACTAAGTATTAATTAAAACTGTATGACAGACCTAAGTTACCCTGTATGCCTTTTCATAACCCCAAGTACCATTTATATTGCACAGCTCTGTTCCAAAACACTTGTTCCTGACAATTAATTCCTGAACTATACATTCCTATAGTTTAATGATATGTTTGTGTAGTGTAATTGGAACATGCCTGCATCTCTTTCCCCCATACTTGCGCATGCACTACTCTTTTCTTTATTACTACATGCAAAAGATGGGTAAATGGGTAAAAAATGAAACTTGCCATTTTCTCTGCAAGACTTGGCAGCAGGAAGAACTAGCCAAGGCTGTACAACAGGAGGTTTCAGCTGATCACCAGATTCTCACGGGTCAGGGAAAACCATCAGTCTCAGGCAAGCATTATGCCTGACTGGTGGGGGTGTTGGTGTGTGAAACAAAATGTGAGAACTCTCTATTAATGTCAACAAGCTTCAATAAAAAAGACGTGTTGGATTTTACCACCACAGAAGATTATAAAAAAGAAAAAAAAAAAAGAGGTGAGTGCACAGATCACTGCTACTCATTTGGAGAACTGCAAAAAATCCACCATTTAAGCCAAGGGGTAGACTCACATGGGTAACAAGAACATCAGAAGCCCCATCACATTTTTTTATAAAATGTTCTAGGGGAAAAAAAAAATCATTTGAATATTATTTTGTAAGATCTGTACATTCCAAAAGCATAAATCAGGTAGGAGAGGCAATGAAAGGTATATTTCCAAAAAGTGAAGAGGACAAAAGACAAAGCAGAAAGCTAGTAGCTGCAGAGGAAGAGTGATCCAGCTTGAGGGCATGGATTTATTCATCCTGTTTGGTCCTTCCTTCATTGAAATGCACCAAAAACCCACACAATGACCTTCCAAAACAAACTGTCTCAGACATCAAATACCCTCAATACATAAAATACAGGCATGTTCATTCTGATCAGCGATAGAATCAGGGTAAAAGAAATATAATAAAACTAACTTGACAAGGTGCTAGATTTCTTGACAAATCTACCTTTTCCTTTTTGTTAAGTACCTGGTTATTGCTATGCACACAGGTTTTGAGTGTCCAAAATACTTGAAAATATTTAAAATACCATTTTATTACAAAAATGTCTGTAAAGAAAAAAAACAAAACCAAGCTTAACCTCTTCCCAACTGTTTAAACTATAATTTCACCATACTATTTAACTTCAATTTGCAATTAAATTACAGATGGTCTTCCCTTGCCCTTTTTAATGAAAAAAACAACAAAGTTTTATTAGGAGATCTATGAGGTAATCTTCCCTCCCTGATATAATTTACACTGGCATGTTTACAAGGAATAATGACAGTTAAAAACGCAACATGTCATGAAACAGCATCTGGTCTCTTTAGTAAAACGAGGTTCATGTACCATCGTTAGTATGGATGTTGAAGTACCCAGCTAACCAATTCAGTTCTAGTACAAATGCCTCAGAAAGGAGTGATTTATTCCAAGTTAATCCCAAGACCCATGGAAGTCAAGGTGAAAAGGTCAAATACTTGCAGATAGAACATGACAAACAAGCTTGAGGATTCACTTTAAAAAGAAAAAAAAACAAAAAAAAAAAACACACAAAAAAAAAAAAACAAAAAAAAAAAAAAAAAAAAAAACAAAAAAAAAAAAGAAAACCAACTTATAATTACCGCATGACTATGAAACATTAGATGCAAACTGCAGCATGCAAAACACAAACTGGTTAGTCCACAAACATACTCTGCTGAAGAAACAAAAAAACCCACTACCGCGTGTTGATTTAAACATATTGGAAGAGATTTGCATAATAAATAGAACCACATGTATGAAATTGATCAACTGGAGTCTTGTTTGAATTACTTCCTGACTTTGGAATTTAAGTGAACTCAACCTTCACATCTAACTACGGACTATACATATGAAAGGAATGACTTTTGTCAATAATTAATCACAGTTGTATGTCCTGTTCATTTAACTTCTGCATCGGTGATCAGAAGCTTCAAATATGCATGGTGTCAATCATTTATTTTTAAAACGTGCACCAAGAAGATAGCATAAGTTGCATTTTCTTCACCATTTACTTTTCTGCAAAACAGCCCTTTTTTCTTCTTTTTTCTTTTCTTTTAAATTTCCACCACATTTAGATTTTCTCAGTTCCACTTACTCATCACTACACCAAAGCACAAACTACAAGATCCATGGCTATTTTAAAACCTCAGTTTAGAACCTCAGCTCCAGCCAGAGGCACCTTCTCTGTTAGTCCCAATATTAAGAACCAGGTGTACATGCTAATTTGGTTCCCCATGAACACAGTGTTGTGGTAAAATCCTGGGCTTTGATGGCAATTCCTGGCAAGATTTCTGTACTCCACGGCATAGCACAACAGCAGACTTCCAAAAAGGTCTGACTGTTTCAACACTATATATAAAAGCCCTGCTTAGAATAACTTTGCAAACAGAAAAACAAATTTTCTTCTTCAAACCCAGGAACAATCACTAAAAGCTAAATAAATATTAGCAAAACAATGTTACTGAGGGACAACAAGCTCAAGGTCAATTGAACTGTCCATAATTCAGAAGAGGAGAGGGAAGTCACGTATGAAAACCGGAGAAGTTTCACAGCAATTACAGAAATAACCACAGGAAAAGCCTGTCTTAGTTGTTCAGGAGTCTGTTTTATCCCATATTTCACTTTTAATGCTGGAAGCCCTCTGATAACCTAAATAAACTCCACTTACTGCCATGGGCAACAGCAGCAGGGCAGCTAACTAGACCACAGCATAAATACTTTTAACTGGGGCTGATTAGATTTACACCACCCTCCCCATTCTTTGGGTCCCTCCTGCCGAAGGAATCTCCACAAGCCAATGAAGTCTGTTGATTAATGCTTTAGGAGAACCATCCCTGCCCCAATACCATCACCATTAGCAAGTGCAGCACAGGACGCTCTTCTTCATTCCTTGTACTGCACCAGCCAGGGCTCTACTAACCTTGTTTTATCCTTTATTGTCACTGAAATATTTCACCTTTGACTAGCAATTTAATCCAAAGTCTGAGAAGTTCACAGATTTCTTTTTGCCTGATTGAGATGAAAACCTAGTGGCAAACCTGTCCAAAAGGAAGGATGAGAGAAGAGCAAGCAGATGTCTCTGCAGTACGACATGAAAAGACTTAAATCTTCCATGATTCTTGGAAAACTTCTTAGTAAGAGCTTCCCTCAGGCTATCCCAAAGTCCCTTTGCTGTCCTTTTAAATGAGGAAAAGCTATTAAAAAAAAAAAAAAAAAAAGCCAAAGGATTTCTCTGGAAACCTTCAGCAAAAGATCCTTTTCTTTTTTATAAGAACAGGAACCCTCAAAAACAGATAAAGAAAGTTAAAGTACCAACAACTGCATGACACCCTAATCCCCCTCAATAATTTCTGCATTACAAGCAATATTTAGAGTTACTTCCTAGTTTGAAATAAAAACCTGAGAGCGAACAGGTACAGAAGATATTCCTACAAGTTCCCACTTGCCCACAAAGATGCAGATATAAACACACATCTCTCTTTTGGAGCCGTATCAAAGGAGCACTTTCAGAATGTATTTCCCAAAGCTGGTGTGCTAATTTTCTCAGTAAAGAGGGAAACATGCAACTTTAGGGTTGAGACTTGTGATACTAATAAAATATGCATTTTTCAGAGGAGGGGTAATCTCTTGACATACATCCTCTCCAACTCAGCCCCCAGCATTTCAAGTCAAAGCACCAACTCAGTTCCAACACAGTATAGCAGAAAATATTCTGACATGCCTATCTTTGAGCTCTGCATAAAATATTATTTGAAAGAATGTGTCATATTCCAAAAGGCCCTTTTTCTATATTAATTTTCTCATTCATCTTATACCTGTTCAAAAAAAAAAAATAATCAGTAAGCTTTTCATATGGATCCTCTCTGCCTATACATTCTATTCTGTACACAATTATGAACAGTAAGTACAAAGCAATAACATATAAAATTTTTAGAAACCATCAGTATCAGGAAAAGTCTTCTTCCTCCCTACTCACTCAGTCCAATAGAATTAGAGAATATGGCTTTCCTCTCTATGCCAATGAGAAACTACTGATACAACTATGCAACTCCAAACAGACACCTTTTTCTTTCCCAAGTTGCAGAAATGTCATTTATTCTTCCTATGTGGTTTAACCAAAAAGCAGAACTGCAGTGTGGCCCTGTGCCCCCCAGCCCTCCTCTGCACAGCTTCAGCTGGGAACTCCAACCAGGCTGAGGTGAGAGTGCTGGGAAGTCACGTCCCATAACGCATGACACTGTATTTACACTTCGTTAACAGGATTAATATACACATTGCAGAAGAAGTCATGAAATTGCCATATAGCAATTCAATTACAATCCTAAAACAAGAAGGATTTCTGTGAGCTGTCAGTTTAAAAGACTACTCCATCCCTTCTAGTGTTGTCAGAAAGGATAAAATCCTAATTGCTCTTACAGTTTCAACATAAATGTTTGATACTGGTCAGATTTATCGCTGGCTAATTGTAGAAATGGAAAACAGCTCTGTGCTCAGCTTCTTTAAGGCATCAGGCACCTCAGCTGAAACTCATTACAAGCCCCACATATATTTGACATCTGAAAAACCACGTCCTGTAACTGAGAACTATATTAAATAGATATTTAGGTCAAACCCATGATCTATCTTCCAATAGCAACTGACAGCTGCAACGGTGTTATCCTTTGCGCTGCCATGGAAACAAAAAGAGGACCGGTGATGTGAAGAGCCATACAATCTTAACAGTCAAGGAGTCAGCCTTTCCTAAAATACGCTTTCGGGTTTGGGAATTTAAGAGCACTTCTTTGTCACCGCAGCATTTCGAGTTTGTCTTGAATTTTTAAATTGTTCAAACTGAAAAGTATTTTGTTGCTGCTAATATTCCCCCTCATCTGTCTTACCTGTACAACTATACTCAACCTTGCTGAAAACATGGCTTTCAGGTGACTTCAAAGACATTAGCTCTCACAGCTGGAAAAAGTCCTACTCTTCCTACAACAGGACTGAATGATGTATAATGTTTCCAACCATATTCCCAAAACCAGTTTCATGCTTGAAGTTTTACAGATAACACCACCAAAATACTTGTTTTGTCCTTAAATACAATGTAGCTTCAACCAAGACTAGTCACCTTAATCACACCCCCATCCCCCTCAATTCCAAAACCAACCAGAGAAGATATTTTGGCTGTAGGCTGTTTATAAGGAAAAGTAAATTATATACTTAAAAAAACCCTTCCCCCTCCCTGTATTTTCACAGTGGGTTGGATTACAGAGCTGACACAGAGTTAAAGAAAAATTAAAATTCCGCAAATAAAACCACTGTTTTCTCTTGAGACAACTCTGCCATCAGAGAAGCACAGCACACTTCAAAGAGGGATGTTCTGAGCGAGGACAACCAGGATTACATCTGAATTCCAATAAAACGCACGTTTCTTAATACTCAGCAGCATCCCTTGGAAAAAGGTGACACTGAAAAATACTGGTCCCTGTCTGGCCCCTTTTATGGGAACACAAGAAGTTAAAAGGAATATAAAAAGAGAAAAGCATCATTGCAGTAAAGCTGTTCCCTGTCCCAGTAAAAGTAGGAAAGTAAATGATCACTCTGAAACAAAGGATTGTTGTTTGGTTGTTGTTCTTTTAAAGTCTTATTAGTCTTTTTTTGAAGTCTTATCTTTTTAAAAAGTGAAATGTACTTCCTTAAGCACAACAGAAAAACCAGGCCTGCCCAAGTGGAGTCACATACAAACCAGACAAACTCCAGGCAGCTGGCTCTGACACCCCACCACCCCCTTGTCTCCCCAGTCACGCTGAAGATAGCCTCTTCCCAAGTGTGTGCACGGGGCAAACCCAGAGATATCACTGCTCTCACATTCAGCAGAGGAGGGGAACAAAACACATCCTTGGCTTAAATTGTTTCTACAAATTATGTCAGCTAGAGCAATCCTGTCAAATACACATGGCTAAAGTCTACCACATTGCTTCATATTCTCGCAAAAGGAGAAGCACCTGAACATAGCACTGCTCATGTCCTAGGACTCTGGGCTGTCCTGATGCCTCAAGTTGCATCTGCATCCTGAAATGAAATAGTATCTTTTTTTTAGGCAATACGCTATTTCTGTAAGCACCAAAGTCTCAGAGAACATAGCTAAACAAGTAACTGTAGTAGTATTGGACTCCAGGAAGAAAAAGAAGCCACTGGAGATGAAATGTTTGGTAAATGTCTTATTTTGTTGGATCTCACTAGAAAGCAGGTCAGTGTCAAAGGTGAGATCTGTTTTATACCATATCCTCTCTCAAGGGAAGGGTATTGCCAGCACAGGAAACATTACCCCAAAACATAACAGAATGAAGATGTGGCAATAAGATTGAGCTGTAAACAAGCCAAGCTCAAGACATCAAGGGAGTGAGGTGCTGCTTACAAAACTGCAGAATATCAGGGTTAAAAATACTGAATTAAACCTGTGTCCGAACGAAGACATCTGAAGTACCCAAAAGGAGACACCTTCAAATATCATAGCCTATGCTGTCTTTCCTGACTACAGACACAAACAAGGAATTAGCCTTTCTTATTCAAATCTGAGTATTAATGAGAAACCTTCCCACAATGCATCAAAGATTAAGAGAGACAGCTAATACATTTGGCAAAAGATCAATGTCAGAGTATAAAAAGATGAAGTGGGGAAAATAAGGAGAACATTCTAAATGAATAAAGAAAAAGATTTTATTTGGCAAGGCAGAAAGAAGAAAAATCACAACAGAGATGCAAAAAATTGACTGAGATTCATTGCTTGGCAGGCTGAAAATACTTTTAGCTTTCCAGATAGATAAGAATGGATGTAACTCAAAAAAACCAAAACAAAACCAAACACCAAACAAACAAAAATCAACAACAACAACAACAACAAAAACAGGTGAAAAAATAAACAAGAACAACTTGGTGACTACCTGTGGAGGAAAAACCACTTATTTTACAGGTACAACAGCAGCAATACTCAATGAAAACCAAGCATGCAGTGAAAAGTCAAGCTAGCCAAAGGATTTTCATCAGTGGGATTCCACAGAAGAGATTATATTGGGGCAACATCTGAGCATCACCAAAGCCTAAGCAGCAGAATGTGAAGTAAATCACAGTAAATGAGCAAAACCATAGTGACCTTGGGGGTGGGGGGGTGGGGGGAAGAGAAAGCATAGGAGGAAGGAGCTAAAGGGACTATCAAGTCATGCTTAATAAAACAGTGACAAAAGCACAAACTGTTAAGAGTGGTGGACACCAAAACCCAGACCAATAATTCACCTGCCCTCGTACTCTGGCATAGGTTGGCAGTAGACAAGAACGGATGAGATGGCATCACACCCCCTTGCTCCTCCTCTCCCTGAACTTAGCTCAACATGCAGTTCAGACAGAAGCAGACTCTTCATATAAATACGTCCAGCCCTTCACGCATTTTATCCATCAGCTAATAGCTGTTCATCTCTGCTAAAGACTGCTACTCCCACGGTCCTACAGCAACTCACAGCTCAATTGTCTTCTGGATCATAGCAAAAGAAAAATTTATCGGGTTATTTTTTCATCTGACTCTTACTGGTTTCACAAGACGCTACTTAATTCTTATATAAAAAGGGATAATCCACAGTGATTCCATCTTTACCCCCCTTCTCTCTCAGGATGATCCCTCTTGTCTTCCCCCTGTCAGGGTGCACCACCCTGCTTAGCTGGATTAGCTGTTTCCTGGACCAAACTTACTGCCTTCCAAATGCACCTTTTTGTTCTCCTATACTTATTTCCAGATGCGAGGACCACAATCACCCCCCCCAAAGCCTCCAGAGATGTGCACGCTACATCCTTTTAATGGAGGCATGACAACTTGCTCTGTTTTCTGTCCTTAACACTCTTTGCTTTGAGCCCTGCAGAGCACTTCATTCGTGATTTCCACAAAGCTCTTACAGATGCCAAGACCTTTACCGAGACTTACAGCTTATTCAGAGCTGTGATACATGAGTTAGAACTGCCCTCTCCCCATGCGACTCTTTGCACTCATCCGCATTAAGTTTAATCTGCCAGTAGGTCCACCACTAACCATTGCAAGATTTTTCTGTAACTCTGCACAACCAGCTCCTGTTTTTTTACTACCCCAAACAAACTATAAATTGTCACCCTCTTTCATCCCCTTTCCCAGGCCACTTCTCAATATCTTAACCAGAAGAGGCTGCAGCACAGATTCCTCCAAAATTAGCTGCTGGGTTTTTTCAAAGGGAAAAATCAACTATTCCTATACATGATTGCCCTCTTATCTGATGGCAGCTTAGCTCAAGTCTCTAGGAAGAGCAACTCTTTCAGTCATCAAAATAAACCATTTCCCTTGTCCTCCCCTGAAGAACACCAGCAAATAGGAGACATGATTTCCCCCATAAAAGCCAAGTCCACCCTTCCCCAATACATCATTTATCCATCCATCTACAGAGTTTATTCTCAGTTTCTCAGCTTGGTGGTTGTATGCTGTGTGATTAATGCGGACGGAGGCAAACTCTACCCCCCGTCACACCCATGCAGTCACGATGAAGTCAATATGGTTAAATGGGTGTGATCCAGTAACTCAGTTTGCAAACCAACACTCTTCTACATGCCTAAATGCTCTTCCCTCTCAAGTAACCTGCAAGCAAGCAGTGCTAGACAAGACTGTAAAATGAGCAATGGTGCAATCGAGGATGCTTTATTCTTCTGCTGCCCTGTACCATCTGGTGCAGTCGCAGCACCCAGATGCAAAAATTGCAGTATCAAAGTTCAATTACTTACAAATTGACTTACAGCCCAACTTCCTTGATTGTCAGCCACAATCTGTGCTCTGGCATCATACAATCATTGATTTACTTTTTCAGTTCTTTAAATTGGGGCTACAGAAAATGGGTCCAGCATGTTTGTACAGAAGTGTATCTAGAAAAACATTACCCTCTCCACAAGGGAAATTATGACTTGTTTATGCAACACATTTCTGAAAACATTTTTTAGAACTCGAGTCATGTCTCCAAGATTGCTATGTTGGTTGTCAAAACAGAGCTTTTTTTTCCCTGACTATACCATATGTAATACTAAGTTCACTTTCCCTAACTTGATATCACCCATGCAAGATTTGGAGATGATTAGCGGAAAATATACAAATGAGACAGTGTTCTCCAGAGAACAGCACAGCAGGAATAATCTGATGGGTTTTATATTTATTAGCCTGATGCACATCTAACTTGTTTAAACAAGGCTTTTGTCAAACGTCAAAAAAAATGTTAATGCAATCCAAGGCATGCTCTCAAAGGGAATTAATGCTGAGCTGGAACCAATGTGAAAGCCTTAGTTACAGCAACAAGGAAACAGTGAAAAGGGGCCCCTTTTTATTTCAATTGCAAATAGATCCGCTAAGATAGAAAGGTTTATTTCCTAATAGCTGAGATGGAGAACCTAGAGCAGGAAATTGGGGTGTGGGCAGGTATCGGAAACACCCCGTTTGTGTCTGTCTGGAGGCCTCTGCCTCCCTAAACTCGCAGGGCAGGGAAAGGGCCATCACTGGGGACAGGCCAGGGACAGTCGGGCGCCCGGGATGCTCACCCCTGCCCTTGGTGTCCTTCTCTGCTGCCACACCAGGACACCCAGACTCGGCTTCAGCAGCACTCGTAAGCAGTGCAATACTCATCTCAGGTGCTCCTTCAGACGCTCAAGTTAGTTTTTATTTTTCTGTAATAAGGATAACACCCACTTACTCAATTTCATTACCATTTTGCCTAAGAGACTGTTAAACCACTGAACCATCACAGAACCAAAGCACGGTAAAAACCTCTGTCATAACATACTGCACAGCTGAGCAAGAGACACAGCTCTAAAGCAGAGAGAACGCAAAGACTGAAGGACTCAGGGATGCCATTATCTTTTGCCCTAAAGTAACTGTTACGTTAGCTTACAGCAAAACAGTTAAAAAAGGTACTATGTGACTAAACACACCACCAGAAAAGCAGCTTCCTTCCTGAGCTTCCTATTTAAAAAGCACCTGCTATTACAACACACTTCAGAAAACAGCAGACCTATCCAAGTAGGAATTATTTATTTTGGTAACTCAAAAACATTTGTCAGCTGAACTTTAGACTCTGTGACTAACTATAACAAAGCCTCTTTCAACTTCCATTCACAGATAAAACTGCAAGTCTGTAGGGAGCTGAAGGTAAGCAAATCAATCACCGTAATCCCAAGATCTGCAACCACTCGCTATCACTCCTTCGCCTTCTCCTCCCAGGCAGCCTGTCCCACCTCACCCCTGACTCATCCAGCACTCTGAAGCCCCAGCAAGAGAGTCTGGCAAAAAGGATGCTGGAAACCACATGCCAGCTCACATTAAATACAACTTTCTCCAAACCTCAACAGTTATTGCTAAATTTGATAGGTCTGAGATGTCACATCAAGTCTGTCAGGGGAGAGGGAAGAGAATGATTATCATCATTACTATATTGCTTATCACCATTACACAAGCCACGCTCACAACCGATCTTCCCACATCACCTGAAGAAGTCGTGCAATACCTCGAATTGCTGGGACATAAATCAAGGCAGAACCAGACATGCCTCTGAGGCCACCATGACATTTTATTGGAAGCAAAAAAAGCCAGGCTATACACAAATATCAATTTACTAATTCTCCATTTGAGGTTTATAAAGCTGATTTTTTAGTTTTGCTAAAACTGGTAATATTACATTTTTTTAAGAACATTCACCCGGGAATAAAACTCTTCTCAGTCTTTGCAAAAATCTTGCCCGCTGGCTATATTCTCATTTGTGTTTCCTGGGTGAAGCCAAGAAACTCAAGTATGTTTTCAGAGCTTCACCAGGTTCCCTTCACCTCAGGCACGTACTTTAAACTCAAATGACTGTACTAGAAATTTTATCTTTAAAGAAGCCCATGCAGAGTTCAAGAATCAGAAAAGAATTTAGCTACAACTAAGAGACTTGCACCTCCTTTCCTACAAACCTGCTCTAATGCTTTCTGTATCCACTGTTTTGCAACACGGAAGTGATCCCTATTAAAAGGAAAAGTTGGAAAAAGAATCCATTTTTGCAAAAGTCGTCTTGCTGCATCTTCACACTGTTCTGGCCTGACCTATGACATACTCTAAACACACTGTAAACTGTCTCGTTGCTAAATCCCTGCATCCAAACACATAAGTAATCTCTCTCTCTTCATATTCTGTTCCCTGTCAATGCCATAATCTCCTATTGCCTTTTCATAAAGGGAGAAAAGAAAGCCGGAGGCCAGTTATCCCATCACGGCTTTTATTCTTTTTCACCTTTGTACCACTTCCTAAGGTAAACTCAACTGCATTAGCAACTGACATTCATTATGAGAATGTGTTTTATGTTTTGAAAAAACTTTAAAGTCAGAAACACATAAAGATCTAAAACGTACTTCAAAGCTAACAAGAAGGGTGTCAGCCTCTACTCTAGCAACAACACTAGCACATGCTCTTAAAAAAATAATTAACACAACCAAGTGCAGCCTTAAACCTGTAATAAAGCTCAGCTATTTGGAAGCAGTACAATGGAAAAACAGAAAGAAAACAGCTACAGTATACATATGTCAACAAAACCACCCCAAAAGCAGCAGCAGAACATGCTACACTAAATGCACGTTTCCAGTGTCTTGGAAATCATCAGAGGGACTAGCTCTCCCTGCTGTGCACAGCTCTTCTGTGGGAGCCTTGTAATGGCTGCAGGGCCACCCCACATGCTGCCACTCCAACCAGACACAGCGCAAGCTTCATCTTCAGGGAGCAAAAATATCAGTTTCTCCCTTTTTTTCATTTGGGGACCTTCTCTCTGATTCTGCAAAGCACAATTGCGCTGTGAAGATCCCCTGGCCTCTCCATATCACCCTCTGTTAGACCAGAGCGTGGTCCCAGGAGAGAGCAGACCAAAGGACAACACGGACCAGCCAGTCAGATCTCAAATATTTTGACAATCCTGTTCTCAAGGACAGCAGTGATGAGACGGCATTTGACATATTTACCTGACTGATGTGTGCTGATTTTCTGCAGTTAAAACAAGTTTTGACAATTTCTGTTCAACCTTCCATGGTGCTACCAAAAGCTGCACTTGCATGAAGAAAAAGAAACTCAAACTGTCTTTAGGATAGCATATACAGAGATAACATGTGGTTAGTACATCAAATCAGCTACTGGTGCAGATCAGAACAATTTCTGGCTCCTCTTCCCCGTTTAAGCAGATTTATTTTTTCCCAGGCAAAGGCAGGTACCAGGATGAGCACAGTGAACACTGCAGCTGCAGCCAACAGCTGTAACAGGCCTCGTCATAGCTACAGGATTTTATTTTTTTTTTAAACTACAGTGCATAGAAGTTCACATCCCAAATTGAAAACAAAGCAAACCCCAAAATAAACTTCACTGTCTTACTAATTAAAGGGATTCATTCCTTCAGGAAAGCCTACATTAACCACTGCTGTGGGGTTAAGAACATATTTTTAGTACTCAGTTCTTCCAGCATTTTTACTGAAACCGCGTAAGCAAGCCAGAGCCCAACTACCCATGTAGCATCATTAAAAGCTCTATCTAGGAAGTGGGTTTTTCACATAACTTTCTTTGAAATGCCACAGGACATTCTCATAAACCCGATCTCAACAATACAGGTTTTGTTTTTTTTTCCTCCAGCACCAAGCTTTTCCTTCCCTGTACAGCAGCCAGTAAATTTTCGTGGTCATTTTCAACCGCATCGCCTTGCCATGCTGGGTCAGGCACACACACCGCACATGACAGGAAACTTAATAAGCACAACTGGATTTTACTGATAACCCAAAGAAGTTTTCTGCCTAATAATTTTTCAGCAGGAGGTTTAGTGATCTGACAATGAGCATGCACTGCAATGTCTGCACAAGCAGTAGCAGGTTGCATCTGAAATAAAAGTTACACGAAACTCCAGCTTTCTCCCGCAATGGCCAGTGCAGAACATATCACTGGCCACACAGTGTGTCACATAAGTGATAGTTTTCTTTATCATTTAAGTGAAATATCCTAACAGAATTAACCTTTAATAGCTATACTATTTTTATTTTAAGAAATCTGACATGGTATTAAAACCACACACTTAATTGCCATTGCTGTTTCCACTTAATTTCTAGAAGTGAGGGTTTTCTTACCATACTGCAGGTTACACTGTCAATTAATGATACTATTTATAAGATAATAAAAGTCTGAACTTGACAGTGAAAGGCATAGGAGAAAGGGAAGGATTTCAAAACCAAAGGAAAAAAAAGTATTTCCAAGTTAACTATCTTCACCTTGCTCTAGGAAATTGTGTTCCCAAAGGTATGATGTATGAAAATCTCACCTCCCCGGTGAGGGTTAACTGCCACAGTATTGCCTGCAACCCAACACACTATGAACGGCTCCGAGGCATTGCCACAAACAAGCTAAGTGGGCTTCCTCTAGGAACCCAAGCCCGGCTGCTTTATGAGGCACTTTTCTGCCCCAGGACTAAATACGTAACTCCAAACAGCTCTGTGACGCAGGGTTTCTTCAGTCTGCATTCAGTGTGTTTTTAAAGCTTCTGATATTTCAATAACCAAGGAAAAAGCCCATCCGAATTTGAAATCTAGTGCACAAACTACACTTGGGCATGTGTTTAACAACTATCTTAGCCAGTGCACTGTAGCAGCAATCAGTGTCATGTACTGCCACTACTGCCTTAGAGATCAGCTTTTCTAAGGCAGCAACAAGTTTCTGCTTGAAACTTGATCCCAAATGATGCTTGTAACGTTGTTCCAACCACATTCCAGACTTCTTTTTCCTCAACAGCAAGTCACCTAACCCCAAGATTAGTAAAATAGCATCAAGTTGTACCTCACGGAGAACTGACCTGGAAAAACAACGCGCCTCCTGCTTGGTATAGTCTGTTTAGGGAGATCCAAAGCTGGTTTAAAATACAGAAATCTTCAGATTAAGCAGATGTGTTTATTATCTATACATGCGGGAGAATAAGGGGACAGGCTTTTGTCTTCGGTTATAACTCTAAAAATGAGATATTCCCAGTCCTGTAATCTCCCTGTTCCACTCATTTGTAACGTTCTTCCATGTTTATGGATAAATAAAACGTTTCAGATCCTAAATACGAACAAGAGCCAACCAAGAAAATCCAACTCATTTTATAATGGGTGGTTTGGGTGATTCACAACATCTGAAAGACAAGTCTCCAGACCATTTAATATAAGGCAGAAGTAACACAGTATGTATCAGCTGGTTCCAATTAACACTTCACCTTTATCACTTGCAAGTATTTCCTTATGTGCTGAGAACCACCTATTATTACTCATGCCTCTACTGACTCACAGAAACATTAATCAGCCATTAAAAGGTGGTTTTGCACCACGTTATGCAAATTACTGACAACTCATGGAAAAAAGGAGACCACACAACATTAACGATTTGACAAGACATATCTGGATAACAGAACATCCACTACAAAATAAAATCAGAATGAACAGTTCTCGGAGCTCATACTTATTTATGTTAAAACGCAGTTGTTCCAGTTCATAAAATGTGCAGTAAAAATGACAAAAGAATATGGTTTTCAGATAATCTATACTGTCCACCTCATTTTCCGACAATAAGATGAGTATCTCCTGACAGTTTGCTCACCTTACCTGCCTTGGTGCCAGCCTCCAATGCAAGTGCATGTATTTACATATTGTTTGGGACTGGCCAGTTCACTGGGGCTGCAGGTTATCAGGAAGCCTAATGGAATAAGAGTATCAAATCATGCTGCCCTTTTTCCTAGCAGCAGCTGTAAAATTTATATAAAGCTAAGGAAAAGCTGAAAATGCATGTAGCAATTTTATGCAGGATCGTCTTGCTGGGCTGCATTACAAAACTAAATGCTGAATACAAGCCTACTGTTTTTATAAAAGAACTGGACAGCAGACATTTACAAACTTGAAACATTATGTTCCACTTGGGGCAAAATGCCCTTCTTCATCAGCCCTCACATCACCACTGCCTCAGCGACAGCCTGCAGCAGGTATCTGCAAGCCCCAGAAATGCTGCCTCTACACTGGCCACCTCATAAGAGAGTTTTAATTAACCCTACTCATCATTACAGCTGAGATACATGTTCAAACACGCCCTGTTCTATCCCCTACATGATGCATATCAGAAATTTTTCGCATCCCAGTTTCTAAATAGCTAAGCAAGGTGTATATACACAATCAGACATGTTTGTCATCTACAACAGTCTAAAGTGATTATCATCACTGGAAATTATGCTGAGGATACACTCGGGGAAAAAACAATTAAAAAAAATTTTAAAAATCACGATTACCTGGTTTTGGCTCTGGGTATCATAATACACAACAAGAACAAAATTATCTAGCAAAGATTGACAATGCACAGCCAGAAATGCAGTTGAAATCAGCATCATCTAAAAAACCACACCACACAGGCTGCCCTTCACATGAGAATTTGTTTAGAAAGCTCATGCACCACCTGCAGAAACTAAAACAGCCAACTCAATCCTGTCCAGCTGACAAATGGGAGAATGATCTTGGGGGTATGTCTCACAACATGATTTTATAAGCATCCCAAGATAACATACTCATGCCAATCAGTAGCACCTGTGACTACCAAATCGATTTGCCCAATCCACTTTTAAATAATTCAAATAGCTTTTCCCCACTAAAAAAACCCAGCAGGCAGTCACAGAGGGCTCTCAAAGAATTAATGAATGAAGCCTCTGTCCAGACAAGTCTCTGTGAAGGAAAAGTCTGAGATAAAGGCAATGAATAAGAAACCCACTATGGATTTTAGGCTTAAAATTGTGCCTCTGAATTAAAAATCTACTCAAGATCATGCCTAACACCTCAAGAACTGAAAATCGCTGATCACTCTAAGTACTGTATCATTACACCTTACAGTATCTATTACTTGCCTGCTCACAAGGTTTTGATCTACTATTCAAGTAATCCCAAACTATATTTACCATCTACGTAGTTAACCTGTTTTACAGAGCCTGTCCTTCCATCCTTCCCAAGAATTCCTCATCTGCTGTCCTAATTCACATCAGCCACAAAGCTTACTTTCCTGCCACCAACAGTTGGCCAGAAGACTTACCTAAGCATGTTAGTAGTTAATAAATTTGTAAATACAAAGGCACTCTGCTTCCCTATTGTCTTTCAGATTTCATCATCACCTGCTGCCCTAAAAGCTGCTGCACTGCAGAAGGCAAGCTGAAGTTCTAATTATTTTTTTTCTTGAGACACACACACCCCCATGCACCAGCTTGCATTTGATCTAAAAGCTATGCCAAGGGAACAAAGAAAAGTACCACCACTCCTAGTGCACTTGTCACATCAAACAGACACCACCTTCAGAAGTCATTTAGCTGTCTCCGCAAAGTCTAAGATATTGTAGAAGTCTCACTGCTAATGAAGCTAAGGGAAGTATGAGAAGAAGTTATCACAAAATACAATGAGAAAAACCAACAAAACAATGTAAAACGATCAATTTTGCTACTTATCCAACTGGACAACTGCCTTCCCAAGCATCCCAAAGGACAGTGAGAAAAACTGACTTCCAAAATGACAGCTGCAGCCCAAGAGTAGTTAATACAACTAAAGAAGGAGGCATTTTCATATAGAGAAAAAGCAAGCTTATGGAAGTTGAAAGGTGAATTCAGGTAGTTAAACAGTCCTTCTGCAGAGTCATGCACTTTATCTTTCATATTAAATAGAAAAGTGACTACAATCTTTATTGATAATTTTTATCAAAAAAAAGAAATAGTTATGCTGAAGTTCAGTAGGATCTGCTGGAAATCACATTTTAAAAAATGGAAAGCTGACATTGTCCGATTCAACACTGAAGAATAAAATGCCAAAGATTAATCAGATCAGGAATGACATAAGCAAAAGAATAAGCAGTATAAGTTTCCCATGCTTTAATTCAGACATTGTATCTGAAAGCTAGTATCTTAGCCTGGTACACAATACAAACATACAGTAAGCATTAAGTATTTTGAAGTTACCATGAAAAGCATTTGCCAATTAGGTCCTCAGTCAGTCATCTACTCCAGAAGATGAACAAGACATCTACCGGCATTATAGACGAGAATTCACACTAAACATGCCATTACACTGCTGTAAAAAGCTCTGAATATCCATGCCAAAAATCATAGGGTGACTGAGCCCCTCAAGATATGTTAAGGAGACTCTTTAACAATAGAGCAATGCTTAAACCTGAGCCGAGCTACTCCAAACCACAAAAATCCTCCACCTTCCCCTAAACAAAAAATCAACAATAAAGGAGAAATATGATGCCATTCTGTCAAGGTTCCTTCAGCACAGGATGTTTTCTCCTTGCAGAAGTTCAAAGGCTGTTGAAGTTCTTTTTAGTAATTTCCAAATTATTTGCAGAAGTGATTTACAGCATGCCCAGGGACAAAAGCTACAAACAGCACAAGAGTCTACTAAAAACCTGAATTTTGTGTTTCATTTTTCACATATGCTGTCCTAATAGCAGGACTAGAACATGCTGTACAAGTGATGCCCGAGACGTCAATGAGAAGACCCCAGATGGGCTGCCAACCTCCTGTAGGTTCAGAAACCACAGTTCAGCAGAATTACAATGCAGCCACTGCAATTCTCAAATACCCTACACTTAAATAATTGCTCACTTTACAGGAACTTAAAGAGCCTTAGTTTCTAGCTCAAAAATCCACCACAGAAATTAAATGACACACTCATGCCTGAAGATTCAGGTGACCAGAAACTTAGAGACTTCGAAGTTAAGCTGCAATTCAAACTGCATTTACATGAATTGTCTCCACTTCATGTACTAGTTGTAGATATACATATAGATCTATGTCCCAGACATACAGATCCTCAAAAGTGTTGCCAACATCTCTGATGGAAGCACTAAAGAAAAAAACCAAATCCTAAAACCCCCAACGAAACAAAGAAGTGCCTCACAACCACTTTAAGGCTCAAGGTTTTAAGCTCAAGTCGTCTGCTGGAAAAAATAAGACATCAAAATGAAAAAAAAATTAGAGCGACAAAAATTGCTTATTTCAACACCCACGAATCTTTCAGCTAATGTTACTGGTTCCGCAATCATATTTTCCTAGGTTTGGTCTGTTGGGTGAATATTCTACTACGCAAACAAAAAGAAGAAATGAAGGTGGTAAAACTGACTTTAACTGATTTCATGATTTGGAGCTTAACACAAGTGCTTTTATAACTCAAAACTTCCCTGCCTCCCAAGCCCAGAAAAACAGCACACAGGAGTAGAGAGAAATATAGTGCACTGACTTCAAAATCATACCACAGAGCTCGCTAGCCTAGACACAAGCTTAAGATTATTAAATATGCACAGGAAGGGGGCTGAAATAGATACATAAATAAATACCAGACTTTCTTCTTTTTTTCAATATCTGTATTTATGTATTAAATAAAAATTAGTGTATAAAATATATGTAAGTTATACACTAACATCCTAAAAAAATGCTAAGCCATGAGAAAAGGAAATTTCAAAACAAAACAAACTCCTCTAAGATTGGCAGAAAAGGATACAAAAGCTGACAGACAAGCTAAATTCTAGTGGTCTGAGCACAAGTGTAGCCTTGGTATACCAGGGAAGCCCTTTGTGGAAGTTACACGAAGCTCC
The DNA here is from genome assembly GCF_965140245.1 of Athene noctua. NCBI lineage: Eukaryota > Metazoa > Chordata > Aves > Strigiformes > Strigidae > Athene > Athene noctua. Next base: position 28,854,302 of record NC_134043.1, on the reverse strand, counting down.
TTGAGCTCTCAACCAACACTCATGGCTTATTAGTCAAGTTTTTATTAGGGATAGTCCTGTGGCTGACTGAAAGAAATACAGAATTTCAATTTTATTAACCTTAACAGGAAAAAATAAGATACATTTTATGGTTTTTCTGTGATTTCTGTTCAGTTTTTACTGCACAGTTCTGCAAGAAACACTGCCAGCATCCTCCCCTGAGGGCTGATGGTGTTGCCAGAGCTGTTTGTCACGCTGGTAAAACTGCGGAAGGAGGACAAGGGACAGCAGATGTAAACAGAAAAGGCCAGCAGTGTTTGTGATGACTGCAGTGACACATTCCTAGGATTATTCTGCAAGAAAGGAACTCAGATTGGGTCCAAAAAAGAAATTAACTTTTTACTTTGAGTCTGAATCATGTGATCCTGCTGTAATAGAGTGCACGCACTATGTAAAAACAGTGGTACTGGGCATTTTATGTACTGAATGATTTTGCAAAAACCACTCAAGTATCGCCGGGTAACACAGCTTACCCTGCTGCAGATAGAGAGAAGGAACAGTTAAATTCCTCTTTTTTTTTTTTTTTTTTTTTCCCCGCTGCATCAGCGGCAGCCGTGTGAGTGGGCTGGCAAAGAAGATGGTATGCAGACATGAGAGCAGATAGGAAAAGCTAATACAGAGTAAGAGACAGTCCTACACACACACACTTCAGAAGCCACCAGACTACCAATGCAAACAGCAGAGTATTTTCAGACACGATACTGACTGAAAAAAAACCAACCCAGAACTAAAGGAAGACTATATTGAAATCTTGTGCTTGTGGAAACAGGATTACACACATTTTTGTAAGTCAGTAGTACGTAGTAACCAGCTCCATCACCCACTACTAAATGCTGTCAAGGCTCCAACATCAAACTGTTTCCATCAGCAGTACTTTCACACAAAATAGGTATTGTCTCTCCTTGATACTTTATCCATGCTATATATGGGCAACATTACACTGACTACAGTTGATGTCTCAACCTGAGGGCTCTAAAAATACTAACTAGCATGCATGCTTGGATCACACTCGATTTCTTCTTTATTTGGGGATGGAAAAGGATTTGTTATCAGTCAATTCCTTACATACTTCGCAAGGGTAGAGGTTAAGGCAAGCTGTGACAGGAACATTATAAATATAAAGAAGAGGAGCTTCATCCCAACACCTTCTCTTAAAGGAAAGAAGGGATATGGGGTTACTGCAGAAAACCCTGATGCACATTGCCTATGCTTCTGCCAAAGTAACTTCCAGGAGTGACTGTAAGAGCAATTTCCTTCAGTGTGCTCACTTCTTTTCTAAGACACCCAAATAAAAAGATTCCTAGGTGAAAGCCCACAATGTGCCCACATGCTCATTAAGGGTCTGCAGGGATTTCCTAGTTAAGGTTGAATGATGTAGTGTGCTTATATTAAATACTAACATATATGACTGGAAGTTCATAGTCATTGTGGAAGCACAATGGAACCTCCATTTTGATGAGGAAAAGCATATAATCATAGGAGGGAGTTAACATAGTATCACTTAACAGTTACCTGGAGCAAAACTGTAATTAACACAGCAACTAAATCCCACTTCGTTCTGGAGACTCTTATTTTAAATAAAGGTTTCTGTTTCCTCTACCAAACTAATTCCAGAAAAGTCCTACATCCCAAATGTTCCTCTCGTACCACCTGGAGCCCTCAGAACAGTGAGTAACAATCATGCTCATTCTGCAGATGTTCCAGAGGTTGTGTAAAGCGGAGATGGATGCTGAAAGACAGTCTCATCATCTGGCTCAGCAGCCACTGACAGCAATGAAGAGCCAAGTTAAGGAATTGGGCTGGGAAAGAAATTCTGCAGCACACAAGTGGAATAAAAAGGCTAATGAACAAAACTAACAGGCTTTCTAGTCTCCAGGTAAACATAATCAGCAGTCCCTCATTCTTTGCTAACCTTCAGACTTGATTCAGAAGGGACAAAAAGCTCCCTCCAAATCAAGCACTGGCTTTACACTGTACCCAAATCAGGAGGGGTTTCAAATGCATCAGATGAAAACTGCCCATAGACAGCTCTGGTAAAACCCAACAAAGTTTCTCTTCCTTAAACAAAAGATCTATTGCAGAAAAAAAAAAAAAAACAAAAACAACCCACACCCACACACCAACCAGTGCACTCTGACTGAGAGTTGAGAGATCGAAGATTCTGGAAAAAAACATGAGTGGTACTGGCATCCTGTTCACCTACCCAGGAGGACCTGGATCAGGAATGTTTCAAGTGCAAGAAGCACATCAAGATGCACCTATCTGAAAGATGACCACTTCTGAAAGACACACCTTACAGCTGAATGACAAAACCAGACCTGTTCTTAAAGGTAAGATGATCTGTTTCTGCTGATAAGCTGCAAGAACAGGTTGGGAATTTGGGGTTATAAACTGTTCTTACACAGACTGAGAGAACTAAAAAGACTTCTCTATTTTAATTTAGGCCCAGTTATAGTCTAGACTCTTCAGCATCCTTTTCAGAAACTGCTTTAGCTAGAAAGCCAGAGCAGGGCTCTGGCTGTCTCTTGCCACCCAGCCCCACCAGCCCCAATCTCTGAGCAGAGGGCTGGGATCAGGACATGCTGTCGCCTCCTCAGCAGAGCCAGGCAGCAGCACCCGCAAGCCGCCTCGCCTCCACGCCGTCCGCTCCTCCGCTTGGTGTTTGCCAGTCATTTAAGATGGAGTAGAAATTCATCACCACACGAAGCTTCACCACTAAAGTACAACTTGGCAATCACAGCAGAAATACACAGAACTGAGGACAAGGCAACAGCGCACAACCATCGTATGACAGAAAACAGCATGTCTGTCCAGGTCCTCTGATACCTAAATCAGTTACACTGATGAACACGACTGCTTGTCAAACTAGAAACTCTACAGCCTCACACCATCGTTACACAACAGCAGCCAATCCACTTTTATCTTAAGAGGCATGACTGAATTGAAAAACATTCAGATTCCATGACAGTAAATATTTTTATTTTTTCAGATTTTGAATTTGGGATTCTTTCAAAATGCTTTTCAGAAAAAATTCTTCCATTATACTAGTTCTGTTCACTGGAGGAAGATGGTGGTTAGTGTAACAAATCTCAAGATGACTGCAATGCCCTGTGATCAGCCTCTACTTATCACAAAGTCTCCTCCCTTCTTCGGGTTAAAAACAGAGTCAGTTCAAAGGGCTGGAAGTTAATCGCTTTAGCAGGTAATTCACTCGCACACAGAAATCAGAAAGCACACACAAGTCTCTGCTGCTGCAGAGCTTCCACAAACCCAGGATTATGGACTGGAGAGGTAAAGCAGGTGGTAATATTAAAAGGGGATAAAAACCTCAGGAACACCAAAGCCTGAATATAATGCAAACCAACTGCATGATTTTGCTTTTCACTCCCCACCCGTTATGTTCACAAAACCAGGAGATAAGGGGAGAAGGAAAGGAAAGGATTCTCACAACTAAGTTTTCCACACAGTTAAACACACTCACAGTATTTCCATGCCTAGAGTACATACAGAAATAATCAAGCCTGCTTACACATCTTTATACACAGCCAAGGCGCCAAACATAGATCTTGCTTATCTGATCTCAACCTACTCTTTTATAGTCTACCATTCTCAAACAACTTCATAACAACTTTACCTTGAGTCACCCAGGAAACTTTGCAGATATCTAAACTGAAAATCAAGAATTTCTTTAGACAACTTCAAGTTCCCTCCCAGGGGCCCAATCCTCACCTAACCCAGCACCTGAAGTTCATCTCTTCATTCACAGCAACGTTATGATCTCAAATACCATCATGTGCACTGACTTCAGCTAACTTAAAAATATTTAAGAACTTCTTACACATAAGGCACGCTCAGATATTTTTAAGAGATTAAAATTGACTACAAGAAGAAACGCTGTTTTACCCAGAACTTCTCACATTCCATGGCATTGAGCTAATGCCCAGGTTACTCCATGCCTTGAGAACTACAGTCATGCCTATCATCAGCAAAGAAGCCCCAAGGGTCAAGCACTGAGAAGAGCCAGCACTAGCCTTGCTGAAACACAGTTTCTGCGTTGCATGGTTTCCTTGCATTAATAGAGACCACATGAACAGCACTGAAAACTAAAAACTTTTCATGCACCCAAGCTTCTGCTTTCTCACCAGTACCCAAAATGCCGAGATACTGTATTGATTTGGTTTCTGGAAGGTGGGTGTGAAGAGCCAAGGCCACCTTTGACAGCCACCTAGCACAGAAAGCGCACTCGCTGCAACAACACTGTAAATGTGAGAAGAAGGTGTTCACTCCATGTACTTTTAACCACTGCTTTCAAAATGTCTTTTTCAGAAAAAGTCCTTTAGTGTTGTCTTCTTCCTTTCACACTTGGGAAACAATCCTGCCATACACAACTCTACATGGAAATGAAAACTTCTCTAGCACCGTGCCACTTGAGTTAACTCCTGATTATCACAAGCCTGCCCTATCAAAGCTGGAAATCTGCAGGACTTCATCGCCAATGGGACAAAAGTCAAAAATAACACATTCTCCTGAGGACAGAAATAGCCTTCTCTCATTAAAACAAACTTCATTGACAAATTTAACAAGCAAGGACATCTTTTGTACTAGGAAACTGGCAGTCAACATGCAAGGCATACTGAGGACATTGAACCAAGCAACCCTTCATAATACTAAAAAATAAAAATAAAATTGGGGATGTCACTTCTGTGAGGTAACCACATTAAGTAGTAGTTTGAAAAAAATTAACTTGAAAACACACTTAACTGAGATACCTCAGCATAAAAACAGGACTATTGGGTGTCAAATTATGAATCAAATTCACGGTTTGTTAAAGCACTGGTGTGAGTATGTAACACCATAGCACCAGGCTCGTTTCTCACTTGAGGAGATGCCAAGAAACCTTCAGCACTTTGCCTAAAGCACAAAACTACCAGAAGGTGGAGAGGAATTATCCTGACTAGCAAACATATTGGGGGGAAAAAAAAAAAACAACAACAGAGGAGTTGGATTTCTCCGAACAACTGCAGCAGAGCTGGGCAACCTGAACACACTTCCAGCAACACTGTAACCTGGAGATCTAAATGAGGCAGACAGAAGCTTTCAACTGTTTTTGACTCAGTATTTCAAATACCTCCTGCACTTCTCCTAAATAAAATAAGGAGCCTGTCTTTGTCTTCAGCAAAAGCCTTCCACAGCAAAGAGCAACTTTGCAAAGCATCAGTAGATGCTCAACAACTGAGGTTCAGTTTTAAGGACATGTGGTTACAAAACTAACAGCCCCTCTGTAAGACTTGTTAAAGATGGAAAATACAAAGATTAAGGACTAGCAAAGCCATATGAATAGTTCAAGGAAGGTTTAGCTACGCTCATACTTCTACTCACTCGATGGTGTCACCAACACCTGCTTGCCACATGTGTTATGAAGCCTGTTACGGACACCTAGTGGGTTCCCTGCCAATACACAAAATCATACCTGTTTGAAAATAAATGTACTTGTTCAGTTTAGCTTCAAATTGATTTTAATCAAAAGGTTAAAACAGAATTACTTTTTCAACAGGAAGAGCATTCATATTGTGATTTTCATTGTCCAGCATCTGGAGGCACAAAAGTCTGAAGTCAACTCCAGAAACAGGCAGAATAACCTGTTGTCCCTTCACGGGAAAATTAAAGGCAGACACAGATGGATTTGTCTCCCACCTGAGCATTGCCACTAGATAAGAAGACTCTGGTTCTTTTAGCTATTTAGTGAAAATCACAACCTTCATCTTCAAGGAATGAAAATGGGAGTCAGCATCTAATATCATGGACTGGTTGGAAATAGTCACCTGTACATATTTATTTTCTACCATGACAATACTTGGGGTCAACAAGGTTCTCTATAAAGGACTACAAAGGGAACTAGAAGTAAACTAGGAAATAAACTTTAAGATGGGAATTGTAACAAAGTAATTCAACAGAGATACAGGACAGCAGAAGAGGAGGCGATGAGAAGATCTACACAGCGAAAGGGATACCAGTAACAATTTCCCATACCAGGCTGTGAGTAAGAGCAGCCTGAGCAAGGCAACCAACAACCTGAAGTCAAGGATGTGGCAATATGGGTGATTTTCAACTCAAGTCAGGTTAGAAAAAAAAAAAAAAAAATTCAATTTCTTTCCTAGCCCTGAGCACAATCCCCTGAAACTTATAAGGAGCAATGCACATTCAATTTCATCACCTTTAATAATTAAAACTACAGAAAAGTAAACCTTGTATCCTTCATGAGCACAAAATAAGATTTTTTTCCCTGCAGGACGCAGAGGTTGAGACAGAATAGCTGTTGCCTTGCCAACATAAATATTTCTGTATCGCTGAACAGGAGAGCTTCTGAATTAGGATGTTGCATAAGGAACAATTAAGTCAACATCTCAGTTTTCCAGGCACTCTACCCGACACAGATGCAGTAACAGCTCTGGAAGAGCAGGAGATGTTTCAGGCAGCATGTCATTCTGACACTCATCCCAAAGAAGGATTTGGTTTTTGGGAGCTACAGGGAGACCATCATCTCTACAAGAACGCTCCATAATAGCAACACTAGCGGTGCTAAGGGCCACCAAGATTTTTCAGGGTTCAACCTAAAAAAAAAAAAAAAAAAAAAAAAAAGTGCCACTTAACAGTGAGAATAAGCAGCAAGTCATTAACTTCACAACAAGACAAAGATGAAACATCATGCTCTTAAGACCCAAAAAATGTATGCACCCACACAAAACAGCAGAGAAACTACCAGTGAGTGCATCTTGACAGATGCATTACATATCCTTATAAATACAATCACAAATATAACTGCACTAAGTGGTTTAGCACCCACTTTTTAAATGTTTAATACATAAGCACTGCCATTAAGCAACTGTTTGCATGGGAATTAGAGGAAAAAAATTGCACCAGTGTTACAGAATTCTCTTCTCAAAAACGACACGTGTATATGTATATACACACTAAGTCCAACACAAGTACAACTGTGTTTTTAGGAATCCAGATGCTCTATCAAGCCAGCCAGACAAGCTAAGTGACAAATACATGCAAACAAATAAGGAGGTATTATAAATAACTTGGAAGAGCCAGGAGTCGGCAGCAGTCAGCACAGTATTTGAGCTCCCCTTCATATCTAAGTTGCAAAACATCAGCATCAAACACTTCCAAGAAGGAAAGAGCCACTATGGGGCTTCATTCACAAAATGGAAGCATAGCTCACAGACATTCGAACTGCACTGCATTTTGGGTGCTGTGAAGAACAAGAACCCTTTGGTAACACTGGGATCTTTCTTATTTCTTGATAAGTACATCCTAGGCTGAAATGAACTTCACCAAGCTCAGGAGTTGAGACACATCATCAGTTCGTCTAAAAATAAAAGTTGTTTGATCTAACTAGAACTGACATTGTTGAATTTTTATATTTAATAGTTCTACCTATAAGCTAGTGAAAATAAAGTAACAAATAATGGGTCTCGCGTAATTTACAAATAACTTCTCCCATATCAGTTAGACAGAACTTCGTATACCACCCAAGTGGAATATTTACAACCAGGAAATACAGATGTGCCTACCTCATAAATCACAATTACTGTATCTGACATTATGGCCAGATCCTACGGGGGTTCCTCATAAAGACCTTTCTTTAATGTCTTAATACACTTAGATATTTACTCTGTGTTATAACTACAGACAAGTGACCTTTACATCTCCATCTGTGCAACCTCGAAGTAAGGAAACCAAAACATAAGAAAACAAGCATTGTCCATGAAGTTAAATGTTAAGTGAACCCACTCCACAAATATTCCTTCGAGTCAGACTGATCAAGATTTTTCAAGACTATTAACCAATGCAGAAACTCACCCTTGTGACAAACATGCTGCCCCAAGTCCCTGCCCGTTCCAAACCAATTGCAGCTGTTACAGAAGACCAACAGCTGCAGCATGGAAAGCTGGGTCTTTCTGCCTTGTCTGCCCTTCTTATCCCCAAGGAAAACCTCAATAAATAACAACGGGCACCATTTAAGTTTTATTAATGTCTTCTGTGATTAGCAAAAAAAAAATTGTAGGAAGCTACACTACACTGTATGCTTGTTATCTTGATGGTCTCTATCGCCTGTTCTGTCATAAGACAACATTTGGTACTATTTTGTCAATAAAGCTGAAGTATTTGTCAAACACTGTCATTCTATACCAGTCTGAAACATCAGAACCATCAAAACACCCTATTTTAAACTTCTATCGAGATAATAGCTTTAGGTTGGATGCTTTTCATGAACAAAATAGATGATAGTTTCTCAAGTTCAATATACTGACATTTCTTTTCCCTCACATATGAAAAAGCCCATTCTGTATTTTTTGGCAGAAACCACCTTGCACTGTGTGTTTACTGCAGTTGCCTAGGGGAAATCCTAATACCAATTATCAAAAGCAACACTATTACCTTAATCGTCTGCATTAATGACTTTTTTTTTTAACCCTATGCAGCTCAAAGCAAAAATGCATATGCAGGCATTTGAAAGACATTTGCACTCCCTCTCTGCTTTCCAAGTATCTATTTCTAAGGTTATAACCATGCCAAAGAAAACCACAGTTACATGCTATTTCAGCTATCATCTTACACAAATCATTTGGTAACTGAATAGTTGTTAACTTCAGCAATCGGTACTAAACTACTGGTGGTCATCAGCACAGTAGCATCAAAATTAGCTCTGCTTCGCAGAAAAGAGCCAAACTGCTCATTCAGAATACACCCAAGTGATTTTGCAGTGGTGATCTAAGAATCCAAGATCTGAAAGCAACATTACTAACAAGCTTACGCTGCACAGCATGTGATATACTGCTTTGAAATTATATTTTGTCAAATGGAGAAACTGAAAGTTCTGGCTGCTTAACTACTACAGTGAGTAAGAGTTCAGCATCTGGTACAAGTGATTCCATTTTCTAGCGCAAAATGACCTTTACATCCAGAAAAAGGACTGGCTGAAACAGACTGGTTTGAAGTTCTCCTCAATACGCAGCAGCTATCAACAACTTAAACCCTTCCTCTGGCCTCTGAAAGGAGTTCATGTGCTACCCCACATACAGACTCCACTTCCAAAAAACCAAACACTTTGTCATGAACTCTGGACTCTCTAAGATTAGGAAACAGTTCTACAGTAACCTCACCCTTCTTGTCACACTAAACACCCTCAAATTCAAGGCAAGTAATTAGGAAGAAAGGAACACCATGTTTTAAAAGATTTTTTTTCCTTGTGCAAATTGTGTTTGGGTCATCTACATGAGATGCTGAAGTACAACTATCCAGTTACCAAATGATTCAATTAGATCAACACAATATCGCTGCCGACAGTGGTAAACCAAGCAACAGGCAGATCTCTGGCAAAACAAGAAGTCTGCTAATTTAATTTACAGAGCTTGATTTTGAGGGAATGGAGAGAAATGCCTGCACAAGGCTTCTACAGAAGTATTCAGTGATTTGTCCCAAGAAAGTTACCTATTACTGCCATTAGGCATTTAACTGTCAAGTTAATATAGAGCAACATTAAAATTCTACATTTCTTTTCAATTTTAGCAGAAAAGCAAAGACCGTGAGCACTAGCATCTGGCATACACTTCAATATTGTGCAAACATTAATCCATCTCATTCTCTAATTCAGCCAGTGACCTTAATATCAGTTCAGTTCTTAATCATCTGGCTGTATCAGTGCAGCTGGCATTCATTTTGCTTGACACAAGACCTACCCAATAAATAATAACAAAAACCCCTTTTAGACAATGCTTGACAATGCTCAAGCCCAACTGCAATCTACTTAACTGCTAGATCTCATTTTCATAACAATGTCTAGATAACACTCACTCACAATAACCGTAACAGCTACAAGATGAGTCCTAGAAGATTTTTTTACCCCACTACAGAAGATGACAACTCTCCGGTGTTGAAAAAGAATACGCTTACACCAGCATGTCACCAAAACCCTGCAGCTACAAGATGGGCAACTACATGGGACCAGTTCCAATATGTCATATTGCCCAAAGTTCACATGCTCCAAAGCTCTGTCTGCTCACCCATATGAGTGCACAGAAAGTTTACTGAGCTGCTGCTGGAAATGCCAGTGGCATGGAAGAGTAGCAACCATACCAGGGCAGCAAGCAAGAGATGACACAGAACTAACAAGAATTATCTCAAGTGAAGCTTTGCAAAGAAAAGACTGGAGGCCTCCAACAGAGATCACTCGCCAGCTTTCCTCTACTTCCTGTGGCTATAAACTGCAGAGAATTTGAGATAAGAGCTTAAAACTAACTCCTCTAAAACCTCAGGGGAAAAAACCTCAAAAGAGTGGTTTATCATATTATAATGATGGTCCTTTTGATAGTTTACAAGCTTGATTCACAAATCTACTTAATATATCCTAAAGAGGGGTAATTTAAACAAAGGTATCTCCAAACAAAAGCAACAAGTGAGAACCACTGAAAAAGAAACTGCTACTTTAAATAAAACCCCACTGCCCCAGAGCCATCCTTCTCCAGAACAGCAAGAGTTCCTCTCATTATGAAAAATTCATTCAGACTTCAAGGGGAAAAAAGTTTAGATGAGGAACATCTCCCTTGACAAGTTCCCCTAAATAGTTCTAAAGCAAAAATAGCTTCTCTTACTTCTCTGACTTGAAGTTTATGGAAGTTTCTTTTTTTTTTTTTTTTTTTTCTCTCCTTTAGGGGTAGTGATGGTAGATATATAAGAACTTTTCTTACTTCAAATAAATGAATTTAGAGGTTGAATACCATGACGTGTCTATTAAAGTCAGGGACAAGTGAATTTCAAAACCAACAATTTGATACTTAGATGGAAAAATACTGTAGTATTAGAACAGCAGCAGCAGCACAGGATTAGCCTATTGTATAATGATTATTTTAGAATAGACGAGAACACTTATATATTCTTAACACAAAGCTAGCCACGAAGAAAAAGGCTTGCTAACATAGTCTAGAAGACTTTACATTAACATGTTGCAATCCTCACAGAAGTGGAGACCATGAACAATATCCAAAAGCCAGGCACCAGTCTAGCTGGCAGAGAGGTCATTTCATCTTCCTCACCCGTACCTTCAGCTTTCCTTTTAAAAGAAGTTAACTTGTAGGAAATGAATCTGATCTACACCAAAGTGACCTGGAACTGCAGTTCATCTTAGCTGGGAATTAGGCATTTGAATCCCTTGCCTCCCCACTGCAAAGGTTTGGGGAACTGTTACTTGCATGGGACTTGAGGTCAACAACAAACACCATTGCAAAAGGGGTTTGCAGATAGAAAAGTGTTTGATGCCCAAAGACAATTTACTGACAGTATGAAGAATTATTCACCCAAAAATCAACCTTTGCCCAATTCACACTAAGTCAAACACAGTAACATCAAAAATACGCAGATTTAAAAGTTCTTTATTCTTTTGCTGTAAAAATTCTGTGACTTCAGCTTGCTCAAAAGAGCATTACCAAAGGTAGGTAGGAACAGCTTTTTAAGAAATACCATACTAGCAGATATTGCAGTATCTGGGTGACTATTTCAAGTTGAAAATGCCAACAAGGTACACTGTTTAAAACTTTTCTCTATACACCTTAGGCAGGCCTTGTGTAGAAAGTACAAAGCCAAATAACTTGTGCACAGAGCCAAACACAGAATACTGATGGCACAAGGGAAAAAAGTTTCAAGTAATAAAACTTCTTTTTGCAACTGGTTACATGGAGAAAAAAACCACATAAAAATCAAGATTCTGACTGCTCATCCCTGATTACTCCAAAACCTAGGCACAGGACTGTCAAGAGCATACCAATTTTACATCAACTAAAAGAAGCAAAAGACAAGTCTTGGCTGAATTGCAGATCATTCTGACATTAAAATACTGAAGTATATTTGGCATGTTAATCATAATATCTCATTAAATTTCTTCCTAAGAAATAATAGGAGAAATCAAATACTAGTTTAAAGCTAGCTTTCTGGAGGACACCAGTAAGCAACTCTGCACACACTTTTTTCTGATAGCAAAAGCCTAAACTTCACTTCTCCGGAAAAAAAGGAGAAAGTGGCAGAGCATGCTGGACCCGCTAACCCATAACGCAAGCCTGCAACACTGCTACCAACCTGTAGCCAAATCACTGGTCCCAGGATGCCTTTTTTTTTTTTTTTCTCAAAAACAGAACTCGAAGCTTACTTTCACCCAATAAATTTGTTACTAGCACGTAAAGGAAAAAAACCCTTTGGAACATCGTAATGTTGTGTATCAGTGGTTACTCATTAACTCAAAATCTTCAACTTATCCTGGGCTGAAAGGACTGTGCTCCAAGTATATGACTGTATGCTGTTAAAATAGAGCAATAGTTTAAGCGTATTGGCACAGGACAGGCATAAATAGTTGTATGAACTAAGTCTCTGTTGTGGTTACCTCAAACTTTAACCAAGGTCAGACCACAATTTCCGTCAAGATTACTATAAGCCCACATGAATGCCTTTACATCAATAAAATATTACAATCCCCAGTTACTAGGTCTAAATATTTGGCTTTGCTCCTCGTGCCTCAAACTCCGGGCATACTCCACTCACAGGAGGACTTCTGGATCTGCAACGGGCTGGTCACACCACAGAACATCTCTGGCTATTGCTTCCTCACAATAAACCACCTCGGCCCAATTCTACACCATCCTCTGCTGTACCTGTGCCTTACAGAAAGCTTGATCTGAGAGTCGTGTTTTTAGAAAAGCAGTAACTTACAGATTACATGTGCCACTTTGATAACCACTTAGTACTCAAAGGCTACTGTAATTACTAACTAAATGTTTCATCACAGATACCTATTAAAGATTTAAAAAGCACAGCTAGGAAGAAAGCACAGTCTACAATGAAGCTCCACAACCAGCATTTCTGGTTTAACACGTCCCAGTCAACGATACCTGTGATCCTTTCAGATCCTTACAGAAAGCAGCTACTCAGCTCTTGACTTCCATCCCACAATAAGGTTAATTTTCAAGTTTTTCTTGTATCCTAGGGATTCACGAATCGTAAAATTCCCAATGTGATTTCCATCTAGCATTAGCAACTCTTTGGCTAGTTAAAGATTTGTACACAGCTATATAAGATAATTCAAAGAGCATGGCTTCTGAGTTTGTGTTGTTTTTTAAAAACCACCAAACTCGGTTTAAGTTATTTTTTGACAGAAGAGGTTTAGGATTTACAATACACTTACATCAGTATTCACGTACTTCTCCACAGGGAGCAGGTGTATTTCTGACCACCATAACCCATCTTTAGGATTACAAGACTCTTTCCAAAAGGGGAAAGTCCCTGTGCTGTGCAGCACTGGGCCACCCAGTGACCTACATACAGCAGCACCAGAGTTCAGCTTCCACTCCATAATTAAATGAGCTACAGTCGCCTGCCTCAGCTCTCCTAGAACGCATGATCCACCAACCCAGAAAGTGCTTTTTGTGTCAGGAGGCACGCAGCCTCACCTGCCCTCCTCAGAGCTGCTAGGCCACGCACCTGAGAAGAAAGCGCTACCACGCACTTAAAAACGTGCCATATCCGCTACGGGGACAACCACCGCGTCTCCCAGGGCAGCATCTCCCTCAGAAAGGCCCTTTTATCCATCCCACCACCGACTCGGAGCTCTGCAGCAAACGCCGCCCCCCACCCCCTAGATGAGACAAGGAAGGGCACCTTTGTGGGGGGACCCGTTGATGCTCTCGGAGCTAGACTGCATGTCCACGGTGGCTCTCCGGAGGCTGCTAAAATAAGCCCTGGACCTGGAGAAGCTGCTGCGAGGGGACCGCCCGTGGGGACTGCCGAAGAGGGCGGCGGGGCCGTCTTTGCGGGCGAAGATGCCGCTGAAGAAGCGGAGCAGCCGGTGCTCCGGGGCGGCGGCGGGGCCCTCCCGGCCCAGCCTCTCAGAGAGCCGCTGCAGATCGCTGTTATCCAGGGTCCGGTTCTTGCTCTTGCTGCGCTCCCAGCGCTCCAGCCGGGCGAGCGGGTCCGCTTGGCTCAACACCTCGCCCACGTCCAGCGTGTTGCGCTTCTCGGGGGGCGCGGCGGGAGGCGAACCCCGCGGCCCGGGCCCCGGGCTCAGCGGCGGCCCGGGCAGGCAGCCGGAGCTGCTGTGCCGCCTCACCCGGCCCGGAGCCCGCACCCGCGGCTGCTCCCCGCCGCCGCTGCGGTGCCTGAAGCTGAAGCTCCGCCGCAGCAGGCCCGGCTGCCGCCAGGGGCTCTGCCACCGCTCCCCCGCCGCCTCGGCCGAGCGGCCGGAGGGCGGGCCGCGGGCCCCCGGCCCCCCATCCTCCTCCTCCGGGGAGGCAGCGGCTGCAGCCCCGTCACCGGCGGCCGCCGGCTCCCCTCCGCTGTCCGCCGGGGAAAGGCCGCCCCGCGGCGCCCCGGGGCCGGGGCCGGGCCCGGCGGGGAAGGGCGGCCCCGCTCGCCGCGGCACCTTGAGGCGGCCCAGCTCCAGCTGCCCGGTGCTGAGGGTCCTGAAGTTGCGGAAGCCGCCGGGGCTGGGGACGCGGTCCCGCTCCTCGCCCTCCTCCTCACCCTCCTCCTCCTCCACCAGCAGCAGCCCGGCCCTGGTGAGGCTGGAGGAGCCCGGCGGGCGGCTCCCCCCGCGGCGGCCGCGGCGGGGCAGCTCCGGCCCGGGATGGGCGCTCTCCGGCCCCAGCAGCTCCTTCTTCACCATGGTCACGGAGATGCGGTACACGGTTTTCCTCGGCGGGGTGCCCCGCTGCATCCTCTCCGGCGAGGCGGCGGCGGCCGGCGGCTCGCTGCTGTCCAGAAGGTACATGGCTCCCCGCGGGGGTCTCCTCCCCTCCGGCGGCAGCCGCCGGCCCGGGCAGCGCTGCCCGCCCGCCCGCCGCCGGGGATGGCCGTGCCGGAGAAACGGGGGTTGCTGGAACGACGAAGCGCAACGCAGAAGCACAAAACCACAGCAACCCGATACAAAAATCAAATCGAATGAAAACAGAAAATCCGCCGGTGGCACGCCCCGCTCGGGGAGTCGCCCCGCCGCACCCCGCCGGGGTCAGGCGGCCCCCGCCTCAGCGGCTCCGCGCCGGCAGCGCTGCCCGCCGGCGGCCGGCGGCCCTGGAAGCGCCATCCAGCCCCCCCGGCCGCGGCCGAAGGGCCACCGAGGGACGAGTTAAATCCAGGCAGCAGCCGCATGCATCCTCCTGCGGATCCCAAAATGCATTGCTGGGGAGAAGCAGGGTCCGGCAGTCAGGGGATTAGAGCAGCGGCAGCCTTCAATCTCATTGTTTACAGCCAGGCTGCACATTCGCGGATCTTGCGTCTTTTTTTTTTTTTTTTTTGTTATTTTCTTTTCTGACCACCCCCCCCCCCCTCCCGCCCTCCTCCGCCGGGTAAATCCGCTTAATCTCCGTCCTCAGGCTGGCGGAGCGGCGGGCAGCGGCAGCCCGCTGCCCCGGCTGGCTTGCAAGGGGCAGTCCTGGAGCCGCAACCGCCGCGGCTGCCCGGCGCTGGGGGTGCGGGAGCGCCCGGCCCCGGCGCACGCCCCTGGGCGGGCAGCGCGGCGCGGAGCAGCGCGGAGCGGGGCGGAGCGGAGCAGCGCCGGGGCGGGCGGGCGGCCGTCGGCAGCGGGGCCCGGGCTCGCCCAAGCGCCGGCCTGGAGTCCCGTCCGCCCCGGAGCGGGAGGAGAGCGGCGAGGCTCGGCCCGCAGGCAGGGGGCGGGCAGAGGCTCCGGCCGCCCCAGGTTTCCCTCCTTCAGATCCCCCCTCTGAAGGGGAGCGATGGAGTTACACCTCGCTCTTCCCAGGCAACGGGCCCAGGGTTGATCCAGGCCCATACGAGGGCAAGGGCTGCGTGGCCCATGAGCTCGGATCAAGCCTTTTCTAACACACACACACCCCCTCTGCTCAGCGTCCCCAAATCTGGGATGCAGGGTGAATCCTTCCCAACACTGAAGACTCAAAATGACCCAGAAATTATTTATTCTTCATCTGTGACAACTGGGCTTGTCCTTAATAAATGCTTGCTAACCATTAACAGTTTGAACAATTAAAAAGCCACATCACTATATGGTCAGTCATGCAAAAAAGTGACCCACTACACAGCCGCTGGTTTCAACAGAACCTGGTTCTTCTATGGAGCTGGAAGACAGTAGGATCAGCACTCCTGTCACACCCAGCTTCACAACTCTCAAGCAGTCCAGATCAGGGATATTGAAGAAATTAACAACCAGTAAGATTCCCACATTTAAAAAGCTATTACTAAATCACAATAGCAGACACCAGAAGTTAAATACTAGGAATATGATTTCTAGGTTCCAAGCATTTTTAGAAGCCAAGCTTCTAAAAACTACCTTCACCACGTTGTACGTTCCTTCCAAGTCTGCAATCAAAAACCTTTTAGCAATGCCAGTAAAGTTCAAAATCAGCAAGCATGTAAAAACAAAGGAAAGTGAAAATGTACTCAAACAGAAGAGAACCCCAAAGCTGTCAAGCCAATTCACCCACAGGATGTCTTCAAAAAGATCAGACAGACAGAAGACAGCAGAGAAGACAAAAGCTTCTTCTCAGGTGCTCCTCAAACGAGTATCACAGTTCCAGACTGCGAAAGACACGTGGTGTGAGCTGGGCAGGACGTGTCCTTAGGAGCAGTCAGTCCCAGGAGGAGGCTGTGTGCTCACACCAGATACAGCCAAGAATGAAGGATGCTCCAGATTCCAGCTACTATACACACTGGTTTATTGATGACACTGGGCTCCTGCAACACACACTGCAGATCTGTTAACCAGTTGGAATGCAGTGAATGGCTGATGTACCTCACTTCTCCAGATACAGACATGGTGACATGGACAGTGGGATCTAGTGCACCCTCAGCAAGTTCTCCAACAACACCGAGCTGTGTGGTGCAGCTGACACGCTGGTGGGAAGGGATGTGCCATGCAGAGGGACCTGGACAGGCTGGAGAGGTGGGACCATGTGAACCTCATGAAGTTCAACAAGGCCAAGTGCAAGGTCCTGCACATGGGTCTGGGCAATCCTAAGCACACATACAGGCTGAGATGAGTGGATTGGGAGCAGCCCCAAGGAGAAGGACTTAGGTATGTTAGAGGATGGAAAACTGACTGTGGGCCAGCAATGTGTGCTCACAGCCCAGAAAACCAACCATGTGCTGGGCTGCATGCATAGCAGTGTGGCCAGCAGGGCGAGGGAGGGGATTCTCCCACTCTGCTCTGCTCTTGTGAGACCCCCCCTGCAGTGCTGTGTCCAGCTCTGGGGGCACCAACATCAGAGAGACATGGACCTGCTTGAGAGGGTCCAGAGGAGGCCACAAAGATGATCAGGGGGCTGGAAAACCTCCCCTGTGAGGACAGGCTGAAAGAGTTGGGGGTGTTCAGCCCGGAGAAGAAAAGGCTCCGGAGAGACCTTAGAGCAGCCTCCCAGTGCTGAAAGGGGCTACAGGAAAGGTGGGGAGGGACTCTCAGTCAAGGGGTGTAGGGATAGGATGAGGGGTAACAATTTTAAATTGCAAGAGGGCAGATTAAGATTAGATCTAAGGAAGAAATTCTTCCCTGTGAGGGTGGTGAGGCCCTGGCACAGGTTGCCCAGAGAACCTGTGGCTGCCCCCTCCCTGGCAGTGTTCCAGGCCAGGTTGGACGGGGCTTTGGGCAACCTGGGCTAGTGGAAGGTGTCCCTGCACATGGCAGGGGGTTGGAACTAGATGATCTTTGAAGGTCGCTTCCAATCCAAACCATTCTGTGATTCTATTCTATATGACAGACACTGTTGTCTTTTATGTGGAATAATTAACATTTATTATTCATATTTGTTCTATTCATGACAGATTTGTACATATATCTTCAGCAAATACCTGATCAAGACCAATCCTAGAGAAAGCCTTAAGAACAACCCAGCATGAGCTCACACTTGACCAGCCTGAAAGTTTCCCATTCTTTGTAAATGCTTGTTCGCTACCATAGAATGACAGTTGATTTCTCCATTTCTCTGACATCCAAAAGACCATTTCCAGTATGTATTTCTTTAAGGGGGGGGGAAGAGCCTATTATGAAAAATGGGTCTGATGGAAAATACGGGAATAAAAATAAAAAGATACAGATTTTACTGCATGCTGAATACCAAAACCCGCTAGCCTTCAGCCACTGTAGCCCAGCTCAGGGCACTGATATTCCCGATTTACCAATCGCATCCTCTGGCTGAATCCGGGCCGAGCTTTCCAGCGCGCCGCTCCAGGGAAGCGGGCTCGTACCCGCCGCGGGATCGACCATTTTTCACCCTCCCGAGCTGACAGACCCCTTCAGAGGCACCACTTTTAAGCGCAGACAAACAGCCGGCGCATTCCTCCAACCCTCCCCGCAGCCCTCCCGGGCGGCGCCGCACCGGGCCGATTCCCCCCCCTTCCCGCCGGGCCGACACACATCCCGACCCCGGCCCCCCCCCGACTCCCTTCTGCCCCTGCTCGGAGCTGGCCCGGGGGGGGCTGTTCTGCGGGCCCTGGGCTACAGTCTAGCCGGCGGGGGAAAAATTTACATCAATCCTCGGGTTCGAGACGCTGCAACACCTCTTCAACAGGTAGTAAAGACATACTCGGAGGTTACTCTGCTGCTGGAGCGGACTACTCATCACAACTTGCCACTCTGCAACTTCTAGTAAATAAGACTTCTTGTCACGCACCCGACTTTGGTGGCAGTCCGGAGACCATCACCTGCGGGTCCTGCCATCCCTCTTCACTGTGGGACAGAGAAACACCACCAGCTTTAAGAAACCTCTCATCAGTTGGCCATACAACACTGGGTTATCTCAGAGCAGGGCCATAATTCACAGAATAAGGGATTTAATATTTAATAATGTGTAAGAGCTCCAAAATGACCAGGGAGGCCTCAGCACTAACTGGGGGGATTCTGCCCGCAGCCGGTGTGCAGCATGGCTGCGTTGCGCCCACCCCAACCAGCAGCATCGGCGCGTCGCCTCCTGCCCGACTTCTCCTCCCGACGTGCAATTAGCACAGATCCGGTCCCAGAGCAGAAGTCGTCCCTCAGGCCCTGGGACAAGCGCAGCCAGGAGCCACGGCAGCCAACCCAAACAAGTCATTTGGCTTAAAGCCTACACCGTGTGTCCTGAAGGGCCCTCAGTAGCAGCTCCCGGTTACCTTTTATTCGTGAAAGTGCAGAGCACAACAGACACACGCAATAAATGCGGGGCTTCTTAAAGGTGTCTGATCCACGGGCAGGTCCTGACAACACAAGAGTAGATACCCTTCATTTCTCCTACCTAACTCAAAAACTGCAGATTGCTCTATTACCTTCTGCCAAATACAAAGTATTTTGCTTGAAAAAGTCTTACTGTCCCTCTGAGATACACTAAGAAGCAGTACCATGTAAATCTTCCATTCAGTGTAGCCATTAAATGGTCCTGTTTGCCACTTGTCATTCTACTGCTGAGGTCAAGCCTATCTACACTACTATGAAGACCATCATCAACAAAACCAAACCCCTGTGCACCTCTAGAGGCATCATAAAGCCTTTTAAATATGTGGAATACAATATTCAATGCACAGGAAGCTCATCTCATAACACCACCAGCAAACTAGTAAAACCCAGCCTGATGACTCAAAACGCATAAACACGCGCCACAAAAGAGAAGCACTGTACTATAATTTAGAGTCTCACAGTTTTCAGCAACCAAACCCAATCATTTATTTTAATTGAAACAGTGAAACACAGGCAACACGGATGTCTCAAATACATCAAGCAATCTTCACGTGGACTTCCGCCTTGCACAGCTTGCTTTAACACCGCAATGCTGCAGTACCAGCTGCTTCTCTAGTGAGACACTGTGCACGGTTAAAAGGAAGCCACAAATTAAAATACTCCAGATTAAAAAAAAAAAAAAAAAAAAAAGACAAAACCTAAGATGATCAGGAAAAGTGCTGAGAAAGCCCCGTGAATACAGCATTCATAGCTTCCCATTCTGAATTATATTGTTGAGTTTCGTATCATTGCTGACCGGGTCACCAGCACACAGCCCTGACTGCTGAGCATTAACTGCAGAGACGACCATGCTGGGAGGAGAAGCATGATTATTCTCTGACAACTGTAAAGCAAGTTCACTGTAAGCAACTAGTATTACTGGTACTGTTATAAAGCAAAGAATTCTTGTATCATTAAAAGTGATGTAAAATAGGCTTTGCATTTTCACTTTTCCCAAGAACTCTTCAAAAAAAAAAAAAAAAGACTCCCGCATAATTCTTTTAACTCCTTATTCTTAATATCTTACCAGAGTTTCACATTCCACCAGCAGATTCAACACAATCACCATTCAAATGTGTAAGTCCAGACAAGGAAAAACATATACCTCTAATACCAGTAGCATCTGAGCATGAAAATTTCAATCCTGAGACAGCCTCGACAGGTTAGCCTGTTTTGTTGAAACCTTTAGGGTGCACAATTCTTGTGATGCTGCTTGTTTGTATGCCTATGTTTTGCCTTTTATCAAACAACTTCTGGTCATTCAATCTTCACTGCTCTCATTGTTTTTTTTAAGAAAAGCAGACATAAATTTTATAGTTTTCCACACTGCGGATTAAACTCCAGACACACAGTATTGTTCCTTTGACAAATTGATTGTGGAAGACGAAATTAGGTCACCTGAACAATTCTTACAGTAATTCAGATGTGATTTCACTTCTCTCTTCTAGAGATACTGTGCTCCATCCGCTGTTTGTCATTACAGATCAGTGTTCAATAAGGAAACAAGCGAAGGCATCTGAACGAGAACAACATTGTGCTGGAGGGTACCAGCAATACAGAGACCAAACTCAAGGTCTCTCTCAAGCCACAGGGTTTGCATTAAGACACTGGTCTGTGTTCTTCTGTCACTATGCACTTGTCCATCAAAACAGGCCTGAATTCACTGTAGACAATTCTTTACCAAGATAAAGAACTGAGACCTCTTGCAACAATACAGAGAATAGAAGCTACCAACGACAAGTCAGCATTTGCTGTCCATAATGATCTTACTGTCAGCACAATGAAATCACATTGCTGTCCTAAAAACATTGGATGCTGAGCAGGAAAGGGAATAAGGGTAATGGGACGTGTAGTAAAAATGCAACTCAATCATTCGTCTTACTCTCACCAGGAGAGAAACAAAACCTTTCCACATCTGTCTTGAAAGGAAAATGAGACCACAGCAAGCCCATTCAAAGCCCTTAACACTTAAATATGCCTCCCATCCATTGCAGAGATCTCTAAGGGGGGGGTCACATGATACCAGGCATCAGCTTCACCTGGTTAACTGCTTCGAGAAAAGCCAATACAGAACAAACATACGGCATTATAGAAGGTCTTAGATACATGTAAGAAGATACCCTGGAAAGCTACAGCTGTCCTTAGGCAAAGGTGTCAGCATCTGAACAGAAATCCTACCAAGTGCAACAGTTCCTCATGAAAACTCAGGGTGCTTTCAAACTTCAAAAGGTTGACATTGCTACTCCAAGACGATGTGTCTCATCACCAGGGCTATTGTAACATATGGGATAACATAGTTTACAATACTTTTAATTTCTAAGTGCAGATTTTAGTACTTCCTTTCATATAGATTATATCTACTATGTACTTCATAGCCTAAAAGGCTCATGCGTCATAAGACTATATTTTATAAAATACATATAATAATGAAATCCCTTTGACTCATACCCATTCATTAAAGATGAGTGAGGGGGAAAGGAAAAAAAAAATGAAGAGTTAAATCAGTTATGATCTTTTTTTAACCATGATACACACTAAAGATCCTGCTTTAAAAAATTCACTTATCAGCTTCAAGCAAATTCTAAATTGCATATAATTTCTGATGCACAAGTGTGGCAGATTTCATCACTGCAATTTACTTAAAAGAACAGAGCAAAAACATTTTTTAAACATTTTTTAAAGGGGAAAAGCACAAAAAGTCTTCAGTTTTTCTGCATGACTAAGATTATACTGATTTCTGCCCTCAAGCTGCTCAAGCCAGTTAATGTATTTTGCCTATCCATCTGCTTCTCTTCAACTGAGTAACAAAACACCTGACTGCAGCTGGATTTCTACTAAACAGAGTCCTGAGTTATCTTTTCACTAAACAGGCATCCAGAGAATTAAATACGCAAGGTTCATCTTCCTAAATAAAGTACTTCCTTAAGTAAAGGTTTTTTTCAATCACATCATCTGACAGAAGAGTTGCAGCCTTCTTCTGCTATAGAACTTAACTGAAGCAGCAGAGCAGGCAAAAATAAAACAGACTGTAGAAACTACATTTTTCCCTTCATTCATACTTTAAGCTAAGACACTGAAGCATGTAGTACCCCTGTCCTGATAGCTACATGGTGAATTTTCACGGTAGTAAATCTGCCCAGTGAAGGTGGCACAGTTAACTTGGTTTATAATTCTACCATTCCCCCAGGGCCTTTGGCATGGAATGGCCAGTATTAAAGCCATCCCCATTTTGTACTCTGCCGTATCACAGCATTTCAGTGCGTGGGTAGTAAAAGCTCACATAGATTTGTCAGCAAACTCCAGTAAAAGGCTGCAGGTGAACCAGATTACTGTATAAAACCAAACCAAATCACTGCAGTAGTGCATATGCAAACATTAAATGCTAAAACTGAGGCAGCAGGCAGTAATGCTATAGACCATCATCCCGAGGCACTCAGAGTTCCTACAAGTTTTCCCTGCCCCTGCAGCCTTAATAATGAGTTACCACAGTTTTGTCTGCTCCTCTGGGAGGGAACAAGAGTTACCACTTTTTGCAGTTAACTTGACAGATGATCCCAAAACTCAGCTTCCTCTTTAAGCCAAGCTACCAACATACATTATCTATCCATCAGAATAACTCTGTAAATAATGAATTCTGTAACTAACTTTCTTCCAAGTACACTGCCAATATAACCTGTATGATACCTTCTTGCTATTCTTCCCTAAGACAGAACACCTCAGACACTGAAAAGCAACAAGACATCCCAGACATCTGACAGATGTTCAGAAAAACATCAGCTGGTAGACCCTTAAAAGACTGCTCCTGTCACCCAGCTGCCATTTCAGCTACTGGTTGGCAAAGCTTCAAGAGTTAACTAGAAGATAACTCATCTTTCCACACACCCAGTGTTCCTGTAGGGAACTGGGCTGTTAACAATAATCAAAGTTCATATACAATGTCACTTCAGAATCTCATTTTAAATACATAGCTAATAAATATAAAAGCCATCTTTGTCTTGCTAAGAAACAGCACAAGTTTAAAAAAATCCCTACCTCACTTTGGATATCATTCCTTTTTTTCCCCTACAAGTAAGTGCCTTTTAACTCAGACTATCATACATTTCTTTTAATCCCCATCTCATGAACAGTAAAATATTCTGACAGGCAGCATCAATACACAGTTCTAGTCCCTCTAACTCAGTATTGCAACTTTTCCTTATTATATATCATGTTTCAGTATCTCACAAAGAAGGAAGATTTCCAGATACCTGCTAGCTATCCAGTGTTACTCATTTTTGGGAAGGCTGCTTTTCACCTCAAGTCATTTGCACACTTGAAGAGACTGCACTGCAGCAAGGAAAAGAATCATATCAGAACTCAAGAAACCACTTTTGGCTAAACTTTCATATCACAAATATTTTAAGCATGCGAGCTTGTCATTGACAACAATCTAGTTGAGTACTTTAAATCACGTTACTATCTGCATGAAGCCTAGACAGACAAGTGCCATAAATTCAGAGGGTTAAGCTTTTATGAAAAGGTACTACTATAAAAGCATGAACTTTAATAAAGCATCAGTGTAAGAAAGACTGATAACTATGACACCTGTTATTGATACAGCACAAGAGCAGTGGCTACACTTTTGACTAGTGCCAAAAATGTTACTGTTTTAATTAGGTATGCAACATTTCTCTGCAAAATTAACATGTAGCATATAATTAACTCCTGGTTTTTTAACTGTAGGCAAGAAAATGAAGAAAGCAAAGAACAGACATATAATGGGTAGTATAATCTGGTCTCATCTACAGGTAGATAACAGACTCTCAGCTATGGTGTTTGTACTGCAGGTATCGTTCTGGATACAGCTACTCCATGTTCTCAAACTGAACACACCCCAGGGAAGAGAAGCCCATAGTGCAGTTTCAACTTCACACTCCATTTTACAATTTTAGAAAGAGAGTGATACACACTCCAAATAAGCCTACTCCAGAACTAAATCAATCTCTCTCTCTCTCCAGTTATATATACACCATATATTCTGTATGCATATATCAACAGCATCTGCACGCTAAGCCTATGACTTTGTAATGGAATTACACAAACATGCCTTCTGATTCAGTACAAAAGCAGACTGATGGAAACTGCTCAGAGCTCTAACCCTCCAGTTACTGCATTCAATAAGCCACCTCTATTACAGAAGACTTGCATTAAAAGCCTGCGTAATGCCATTCTGTAACTACACAAATCATGACATCTGTAAAAGCTTTTAATATTTGCTCAAACTTTTGAAAGCTTCTATTTTTAAAAATGTTGTACAGTAGTAAAGATCATGTAAACTGAAATCAACTTCAGTAATAGTGTTTTCAAACCATCCTGAAGCCAAGAAGCCAAAAAGGTTTAATAAATACAAAAATCATGGATTGGGTAGGTACTTTTCAGAAAACTACATACTGACCCAAGGGGCACTGAAGTACATAAAATAGGGTGGAAGACAAACTGTGCAAATCAGCAAACCTAAACAGGATCAATTTGTATGCAGCTTGCTAAAGTCTTTACCCAGCAGCTGTCTGCACACCTACCTTCAGCTTTACAGCTCTGCCACTTTTGCAGCTCTAGTCATGTTCTGCCCTTCATAAATTACACTGAAAAAGCCTTTCTCTTGTCCGCCACAGTCCCCTCTTTTCGTCGGCTTCAGCAGGTTACATGATGTAGCATGAATATTTGTGTCCAGTACAGGACTACTTACATTTCTGTCTGTAGCACATGTATCTCAGTGTGCTCCATGCACAGCCACCAGAGAATGGAACTACTACCATGGAAGGAAGAAAGGAAGAGAAGGGAAGGCTAGAATTAGACCAGAAAATCCTTAAAAACACTGACCCAGTGACAGATAACAGTTGCTTGTGTGTACAAGCTAGCTAATAATAGGCCTGAGAGTCTGTCAGAGTTGACTCAAAAATAATGCAGGACACAGGAAGTTTAAAGCTGGAAGTGAGCAGAAGAGGGGGATCAAAACCAACCAAAAAAACCCAGAACAAACCAAACCTCTGGGCAGCTTTGACTCATACAGGCCCATCCACTAGGCCCACCACAACCACACTCTTCCTGGCCTGCTCTATCAAGGAGCTGCTGACCATGGCAGCAATGGCCGCAGTCATAGCAGCAAGCTTTTTGCCATGTTCTCAGCACATGCAGCACTCCGGCCTCTATCTCAGTGTGCATTGGGTCTGAGAGCATGGTCTACTGCTCTCCTGTATCAGCCTCAACAGTGCAGCACGGTTGATGTGAGAAACAAATCAAGTTACCAGCATCTGCACGTGCTGCAATAATTTCCAACACAACAGACCTCGTATCATGCTCCACTGAGACACAGATTTTTCTGTAACTCTTTACAAGGCTGTGGGACTGATTCTGCACACCTTTTTTAGGCATTTAAATACCACGATGCAGTGGAAAATTTTCAAGTCCTTATTACACTGAAGGTGCAACAATATGAGACAGCAATCAAGGAAGCTGAAGGGGCTCGACTGTTTCCTTCCAGATTTGCAGGACTGTTAAGTAGGTGATAGGTGGCAGGAGGCAGAGATCTGAAACACAAGTTTATATCAGCTGAAAAATGCTATTAAATACCAGCACTCCAGTACTTTCAACAGATTTCTCTATGTTCAGTCTGTCTCTAAGTAATAGACAAAGATACTACTTGAACATAAATTTGAAACCTGAAGAACAGTATTTTCCACTGGTGAAAGACATTTCTTACAGTAACTTTTAAAATATATATATATATATATATATATATATATATTTGTCTTAATGTAGTAAAACACTACACAGTCTCCCCTGCAGATACACCCTCTGACATACTGGTTTTTGCATCATGTTGCTGTAAGAAGTGTTATGATAATCTGGCTATTATCTGAGGACCTACCAAATAGTTCTAATGCAGAAAACTCAGCTTTTACCACTTCAGAAGTTCTGCCTGAAACAGAAGCACTTATTAACTCGGAGATCATCAGGAAATGCAGCTCCATCTATGAATTTTGATAAGACTAGTTTTGAAAGGACAAGCTAATTCCTGAGGCCAGCCCTTTCACCATACACAAGACTATAAAATGTGCCATTTCCTCCCTGTCCTCCACTTCTGCTCTTGCCCTCCCCCATTATTCAAATGGTTTCCATGCCATTTCATTAACAGGATAAAAAAATTAACATAATTTTCTAACATGCAAAAAAAGGGGGGGGGGGGGGAGGGGGGGTTGGAAAATTCACTTCCTTAGTTTTGCTGTTTTAGCTCCAAAGCTAAGCAAGCCCAGCTGCTCAGGAAATACCATTGTAATGAACACATTATTGAACATGGAAGAATCAATCGAGATTGCTGTCAAAAATTTCACATGCTGCAAACAGGCCAGCAATCAAACTGCTCTTACGAAATACTTAAGTCATGTTTAACAATTTCATCTTTCAAAATTCAGGCACATGATCAAAATTACCTTAAAAAAAAAATCACACATAAAAGAGCTGAATTAGTCATTTCAATAGGAATCCAGGAGCTACTCTTCATTGCTAACACCTGATATAACACTACTGTTTTCTAGATACTGCATTTATTCCAGATCAAATGAGGAAAAAAAGCTGTAGCTAAAAATTACTTCCTTTCAAATAGCAAAGCTTATTCACTTTGTGACTGGCTTCATCTTGGACTCTTTTACTGAAAACAGGTATTAACTATTTTAAAGGGCAACTTCAGCCTATTTTGTTATAAATATTTTAATACCATGGAGGTGTCTGTTATTCAGCTGACAGCGATGAACAATTTTATGATGCCAAAGTTTCTACAGCTGCTAGGGACTCTCCACTACAGCCACAATGAAGAAATTTCCCAGAACACTTATCCGTTTTATCTGGAAATTTTCTTTTAATTCAATGTGGTAATACTTCGATCAGTCTTAGAAGGACAAAGCTAAGGGTAGATACAGCATCTACAGCTACCTAATGGCAAGGTAGAAGATAAAAAGGACTTTTCTTGGAGGTGCACACTGAAAGCACAAGCACAGAATGAAGTACAGCTGGCAGCAAGTGAAACATCAATTAGATAGTGGGAGAAAAAAAAAGAAAAACCCCAAACAGCAACGTAACACCATACTTTATCATGGTAGCCGTAGAGCAAAACAGACTGCTGAGACAAGTGGCAAAGCCTCAATGCTCCAAGGTGGCCCTGCTTTTCATGGGGGCTAGACCCAGGAACTTAAAGGGTCCCTTCCAACTGCTCCCATGCTGTGACTAAAATAGCGGGTTTCACGTGTCCCAGTGCAACAGATTGGCTTGCTTATGGTTTTACTTGTGATTTTCATAATGCTGTGCCACTCTGGAGGTAAACATCTCTAGCACGTCTGTTCTTCTTTGCAAGAGCAGATGGAGTCTAACTGCCTATTCAGCTCCTTTTCCAAGCAAATCACTGGGATTCTTACTAATTTCCCCAAAAGAGACTTTTGGTGGCATTCAAAATCCTACACTTCAGATCTTGCAACACGAAGGAGTATATTGTGAAACTGAGGTGGTTCCTGCAGATTGCATACTCCTCTATTACTAAGCTGAAGTAACAAAATTTTTCCATTTTTCACTTGCCTGTGCTGACCATATTGCGTTATCATCTCACAGAATTGAATTCTAGGGTATTTCATTTTACAGTAAAGTTATTAATTTATTTAGGATCTGATATCTTCAATGGATAGTTACTCAACTGTTCCTAGGAAGGGTGCCAGCTCCTTCGAAAACTGTATACTTCCACAAGAAAATGAAAAATCAGTGCATCATGAAAAATTAACCACCAACCCATAGAGTATGGTATATTGAACAGAAAAGTACCCTCAAGCACCTACCCTTTTCTCTCCTCACCCCAGAATCAAGAAGACAGAAAGCTCTCCATGAGAACAAAAGACTACCAAAGTGCCTCTTCTGCCCTCTATTCATCCACTGATCCCCCAAATCTTTTGCTTATACATTGTTTTCTACAAGTTATCACACTAACTTCTCATCAATACAGGCACAGAGAGCCCTTAAATCCCACTACACATTGATGTCTCCTGTGATTGCTCATGAGACATTAAACATCTAAATTCACAGAAACAGTAAGTTAGCAGTCAATCATTTTTTTCATTCATGGAACATGCGTGTTTAAAAGCACATATGCATTTTCTAATCACAGAAGCTTGATGAACCAACAGGTACTTTAAGAGCAGCTTACAAAAGGGCAATTTCTATACATATTCTAAGATACTTGAACCACTTGAATACAATAAAAGCAAAGTCTCTATATGGACCACTGAAAAGCCTCATGAGAAGCAGAGTACCTGACACACCTGGACAAGAAAGTCAATCCCATCGACACAGATATTGCTTAAATTATTCCATCTCAAGTTGTGGAAAGCTGAGAAAACACTTTTTCTGTTATTATTAGTGCTTCAAAGTTTAGGAACCCAAGGTGAATTTTGAGTGAGATCCTGAACACTACGGTAATGGGAGAAATGGTCCTGAAACATTGGCACATATACATTAATCCATAGAAAATCTTACATACTGAATTGCTGTCATATACCCTAGGCTATGACAAGCACACATGCCAATAAGAGATAATAAATGCCAATTAAGCAAAAGAATCTTTAGCAGTTATGACCAGGTAAGGTATGACAACTTAGAAATTACTTCATTTAAAGGTCTTCAATTTCTTAAGGAAGGGTAACACAGAAGCATGATTCAGAGAAATTCTCTTCTACGCTTTCACTTGGGGAGACTGTGTCTAATACAGTCCAATGGAGAGCATCCTCATCTTCCCCCAGAACTTGTTTTATCAATGGTACCACAAAGAAAGCCTAACAGATGCACAGACATCTCCTTTGGATATTTCAGCACAAACTTCATCAACTGTGCTTTCAGACTTTTATTCAGGACAACAGAGCTCAGGGGCTTTTGTTGCCAGATAATTTCAGTAAATACACTTACATAGCCTGAGCAATCCTCTATATAGTGTTTTGCTACATTCTGCTCTACAATAGTTTTTTGTGATAAATACACAGCAAAACAAAGCCATTTCACCACATAATTCTCTTGACGCAAACCTGAGTTTTCAAATTCATCCAGCAAGGTCAAGCATCCAGAAGAGTTCAAGTCGTGCAGCGCATTCCTCATCAGGTCAAGGAGAACACAGTCCTGCTACTGGTTTCCAACTTCAGCACACACACAGCATGCCACAGGCTCCAATGTCAGTTACATGGCAATTCAACACCAGTCACCCCAGCTTACTCCACAGAATCACAGAATCGTCTAAGGTTGGAAAAGACCTTGAAGATCATCCAATCCAACCATTAACCTAACATCAACAGTTCCCAACTACACCATGTCCCTCAGTGCTATGTCAACCCGACTCTTAAACACCTCCAGGACTGGGGACTCCACCACTTCCCTGGGCAGCCCATTCCAACGCCCAACAACCCCTTCTGGGAAGAAATGCTTCCTAATATCTACTCTAAACCTTCCCTGGTGCAATTCTCATTACCTCTTGTCCTATTGCTTACTACTTGGTTCAAGAGACTCATCCCCAGCTCTCTGCACCCTCCTTTCAGGTAGGGGTAGAAGGTGATGAGGTCTCCCCTCAGCCTCCTCTTCTCCAGACTAAACCCCCCCAGTTCCATCAGCTGCTCCCCATCAGACCTGTGCTCCAGACCCTGCACCAGCTCCGTTGCCCTTCTCTGGACACGCTCGAGTCATTCAATGGCCTTTTTGGAGTGAGGGGCCCAAAACTGAACCCAGTCATCGAGGGGCGGCCTCACCAGTGCCGAGTACAGGGGTAAGATCCCTTCCCTGTCCCTGCTGGCCACGCTACTGCTGACAAGCCAGGATGCCATTGGCCTTCTTGGCCACCTGGGCACACTGCTGGCTCCTGTTCAGCCGGCTGTCAACCAACAACACCCAGGTCCCTCTGACTGGCAGCTCTCCAGCCACTACTCCCCAAGCCTGTAGCGCTGCTGGGGGTTGTTGTGACCGAGTGTCACATTAAGTATTGGTAATAAAACTGCTAATTTTGGCAGCTTTGGTTACTCTAAACTGACTTCTCTGTAGAAGAAATAGTTCCTTTTAACATCATTTTTTAAAGTTAGAAATAATTAACTCACTTTTCTTCTGAAAAGAAAATTTGATTTACAGAATTCCTGAATTCTGCTGAAGTATACCTGGAATGGTTCTCACACTGCTGCATGTAACTCTTGACACAGACTGGAGAGCTAAAGCTGATGATACAAACCCTTCAGTGAAAGAACAGTGCATATCCACACTCTGTCTTACTGTCTTTAAACTATGATCTTCAGGCTTACTTCCTTTATCACAATTGTCATCTGTAATACCCAGGCAGCATTTGTCCTAAATGAATCTTCTAAAGGTACAGGAAGACTAGCTTAAAAAAAAGAAACAACTTGTACTAAGACAGCTTCTAGCTATCAACAACATGATCAGAAAGAGAATGGAAGCTCTTTTTAACCAAGAATTTATTTTCCAGACTCCTAGAGCATTTCAATCTTCAGCGCATTTTGTTTGTCCTTACTCTGAAAACTTCATAGAAGCTCCATGTATGGATCTAGTCAACAAGGTTAAGACCCATGGGGTACGACTCAAAGGACCAACGTTACACAGATACTGGAATCCAATATGACGCCCCTTTTGTCCTTTATCCCTAAATGCACAGCTGGGAAAGGTGCAACTCAATCTGGAAAAAAAGAAAAAATTCCAGCAAGTGCTCTAGAATCATAGGTATGTTCATTCTGATTTAGTGAACAATTAACTACTGGCTGATGCCTCAACTCCCAATGAATGCCAGTTTATTCCATCTTACCTGTTGGTTGCCAGAGCATTTTTGCCAAGCTTGTTCTTACTTTCTAGAAAGCAGAGTTGCACAGAACCAACCTTCAACCATGAATAGAAAATCATGTTAGTGACAAATATCTACGAATATTTCCCTTATCATCTGCCAAATTGTATCTTACTTCCTACAATGAGTTAAAAGTTTAACAGATTTACCATAGGTCCAGAAGATGCTAATTCAGTCTCAGTGCTCTGTAAGACCTTATTAGCAATCCTCACAGCTAATTTGGGAAAATTCAGAACATTAACATCTGCTAATTTAGTGCAGCAAGTAAATAATGGATGCTGAAATGTGGACAATGTAAAGAAGCCACACTATGTACTACATCTTCTACACCTAAAAATCTAACAGGGTCTGTATCTTAGAACCTCATACTGAGCTCTTAACAGACATCTTAATCAACTGAAAAGAGATCCCAGGATTAAAAACACAAGACTCCTTCAAAAAATAAGGTTCACATGGAGCTGAAAGAAGGAAATCTAGCAAGAACCAGAGTTCAATGCTGGACAGCCAGTCTGAGAAGAACCCTTTAATTATCACCCGCATTAAAACAAGCTTACTGCATATGCACTGTATATAAACAGTTCCATGTTTTGTTTTGTATTGGTTTTTAGCCACTTTTAAGTCAAGTTATTCCTAGTGTTAGCAACTTCCATATCTAATTTTGGCAACAGGGGAAGTGCATCTTTTTTCTCCAGTTCCAAAACATGCAAGTTTTATTGCACACCAACCTAAGCTAACACTTCTATTAGTGGCATTAGTAAGCATTCTGACCTCTAGTAAAAGGCTTGTCATCTAGCTATTATTCATTAGAACCTAAAAACACTGCCCCCAATATGTATTTCAAGACTGGGGGATACAAATTGTTGCATGAGGGTGATGCTACCTGTGCATCCTTCCATTTAATTGGCATTTATACCCCAGACAGGGGTTTTAGTAAATTTCTTATAAGAGCAAAGAATTCCAGAAAACTTAAGTACTTGGCTGCTCCTATTTTGAACTATTCTTTTAACTTGAAGTCACAGCATTTACTAATGGTCCAGATTACTTAGCAGAAATTAACTTTTGTCTTAGAATCTCTCAAGTTATGACCTTGGTGTGAAACAAGTTTAGTGAACCAGAGTCCTGAAGATGCTGGCAAGTACAACAAAATATAGAGAACACAGGTTTCAAAGCTGAAGATTAAAAGGCTGCTTTTAAATTAAGATTAGTCATAACAGATGAAAGCTGAAAAGATAATGTGTTTGCCTTCCTGAGGAGAATGTGATATGTCAAAAATTCATTCGAAAATTCAGGTCTTGTCCACCTTGAAAAAAAAAACAATGAATAGCATTTATTTCCCTCCCTTTCTTATCAGGAAAGGATTTTCAAGTATGCTCCTTCAGCTTTTACTATGGCTTTTAAGTCCAACTTAAATAGTTTGCTCTTGGCATTTGTGAAACCAAATACCGACAGCTAATGACTGTAAGGAAGTTCTTAATTGGATGATTTACACCCTCTTGATTTTAACAACAGTTTTATAGAAGTGTTGAATCATACACGCTTGCCCTGTGATTCCCATTTTTTATTATTCAGCAAAAGTTCCCAAAATTATACCTTACAATAATGTAACTAGTCAGAAGTTTATCATATACACACTAAATGTTATTTCACCAGGGAATGCCACAAGACAGTCCTAGTAAACACTCAGTATCTACTTCTGAACCAAATATGCAGTATGCTACTCTCTGTGTCTTAAACAGTCACCCACATACTAATCTCAAACTGCACAGACCATCTCCATTAATACTTAATGTTATGCAGTTTTTATTAATGTGCTTACTGTGTAAAGCAATTTTAATAGTAGATACTATAAAATATTTTATAAGTAATTCCAACAACTTGAGATACAACTCAGCTGAGACTGCTTGTGCGCTTCTTACCCAACACATAGGAACTAAGGTGAAAAATCACATAAATCACCACAGGAAGGGAACAAAAACTGGTACTGCTTTGCATTGGAGTCAACTGAGTGCATGCAAACAGTCACTGAATGTAACTGAGTTGTCAGCAGTAAGCTTTGAATGCTTATCCAATATTTTATGATCATCTTGTCACAGGGAATTGTATGAGAATTAAACAAGTATTGCCAAGTCCCATATTTGGGTCGTACGCACAGCCAGAATGGGCAAGTACTGACACAATGTCCCTGCTTCCACCCTTAACTTTAAGCATCTGAAAAAAAGACAACTTCAGAAAAGGATTTCTGAGGGGGGGAAAGAAAAATGTGACCACTGTTCACTAGTTCATTGAAAAATAGATTAATCAAGTAAGGTGGTTTGAAGATTTGTCACTTTCTTATATTTGGGCACTTTTAAGATCTTTGAAATTTCAGTTAACTTGTAAAGTTATTAATTGCATAATCAGAAGACTCTTGAATAGCATTTAAGTAAGACCCAAATGCCATAACAAAGGTTATCAGGTAGAGGTATATTTAAAAGTACATTTCACCTATGAAAAACCTTTCTTTATTCAAATTACAAAGTGATCTGAAATTCAGTGAATTTGGGGATTAATAAAGCAGAAAACGACACAGATCTGCTGAAGAATTACTGACTTTCAGAACATACACGGTTTGCTGAACAATTAGTATATACAAGTTTTACCTCACCAGTTCAAAAATAAGAAAAAGCCCTCACAAATCTGATAGCCTTTAGTCAGCCATCATCCATGCAAGTAATTTTCACAACAGCCAAGGGACAGCAAACACATCTGGAAGTGAGCTTAGTCCATTTCTAATGCTAGCTAGCTCCTTTGTAAAAAAATCATCAGATTGACAATAGCTGTTTACATAAGATGTGTACACCTGAAGTTGAAAGCTGGGAAAGGATGACACAGATGTCTTGTGAAAGAAAGCTAAAACCAAAGGTGCTTACTGCACCCTTTTGTCTAGGCAATACAAAACAATATATTAAATGTCTGAAACATTTACTGAAAATCAGTGATCATGTGCTTCTAGTCTGCACTATCTGTCCTTATGGCAACGGATATAGTAAGCACTGAAGAGAGTGGGGTTTGTGGCTTTTTGGTGGGTTTGAGGTTTTGGAGTTGGTTGATTATTTTCTTTGGTGGTGGTGGTTGGATTTTTTTTGTGTGTCTATATTTTGATTTTGGGGGTTTGGGGGGGGGGGTTTGTTGGTTTGGTTGGGTTTTTTTAAATACTGTGGGTAGGAAAGAATTAATTCAATTTAAAACTACCTGACAGCAATGAAAAACACACATATGTTCCTGTCTTGAAAAAATATACCTTGTCACTGTTCACTCAAATTAGGAAGTTAACAGCATGAGGAATTTACTTAGGAGAGAAAGACTGCAATTGCTGTCCCACTAAACTAGCACCTCAGGGAGAAAGCTACCAGTTGAAAAGCTCCAACTGCTTTTAGGATTTAGAAGTTATCACAGTTCTGGTTTTATACATTAATCTTCAGCAATATAGTAGTGAGAAAACTAACTGAATTACGTCATTCTGTCCAAAAAAGTAGTGAGAATACAGAAGGCTATCAATTGCACCTTGGTAAGTAGTATACTTAAGTGCAAAACTCATGTACCCACATTACAGTTTCTCTGGTAGTTTCTTCAACACCCACAGCATGCTTAATGTGAAGAAGCTGAAGTAAACTTACCTTTGTAATTAATATCAAAGAATATCATTACATGATCACAAGAGGGTAAGAATGCCAAGAGGAATTGACTTACCTAAATTTTGGATTTTACACCCAGGTTAATGACTGCAGTTCCTCTGACTGGAGACCACCTGAACTGGCTAAAGGGCACAAAACCCACAACTGATTAATCAGACATCAAAAAGCTACCTGTGAGGTTACCCGAAGCACACAACTCATCTGCCATCCATCTTAACATGGATTTGGAAGTAGAGGGTGCAAATCACGCTGAATGCAGCTACTCACCTGCAACAGGTGAGGAGGCAAGGATGTTTAGTGTAGGGCCTAGAAAGACTAGGGGCCAGCTACTTCACTTCCACATCAGCAGAATCAAAACAACTGTGTGCTGCAAGATACATATTCTGGTCAAAAATAGATGTAGAAACTAATATATGAGGTAGAGGCCAATATATCAGGTGGGCAAAGACTGGACCTCAGAAAGAGAGACAGTAACAAGTCAGGTGATCTTCAGCCGTGGTCAAAAGCCAACTAATATTAGGAAGTACTGGGAGAACAGGCTGGAGTTTCTTCAGTATGTTTTACTGAATTTGGAAGGTCTCAGTTTCAAACCACCTAAGTAGATGTGTGGGGTTATAGTTACATGCAGAGCTTTAAGACTTTGCTATCACCATGTACCTGTCACCTTTTACACTTAGTTGACAGCCACAGCTTTTCCTGGAGCTATGCACCTGATCGCAGTAGCAAAAAAGGCTGTGCAATCACCAGGCAATCTTTCCTTCCTTGCCTCCAGCTACTCTCACAGGAGATTAAGATCACATTCAAAGAAGTCAGAAAAACAGAGAGAGACAGCTACCACAGCTACCTTAGCAATCCTTCAGTGTCAAACCTACAGCTCAGACCAAGTCCCCAGCAACTTATGCAAAACCATTACTGGCTGCTTAGCTGGACCAGCTGGACATGGGGTGAGTTTCATTCCTCTTCAAATCTCAGTTCTCACGTATATTCTTGTTCGTGAATGGAAGGTAAAAAAATAGAATGGAAAACCTATAGAAACTTTCTGCTTTGCAGACTTGCAAAACACCAGGGGTGGGGGGAAAGCAGAGGAGGGCTATAGAATGGGGAATACCTCCAGAAAATTATGTCAAACATGACTAATGTGTTCCAGCTGCAGGTCAGAAACAAGGTAGGTTTTACACAAGTTTAAAAACACTTGGCCTGACCTTGCTAGACTAGATGCTGGACTAGATAACCTCCTGCAATCTCTTCTAAACTGAATTTTCCTATGATGCAATGATGTACAGGTGAAGGTTTTAAAACTGGTCAAATATTTTTGCTATTTTGAGTTTCATATCAAATTAAAACCCCTCAAAAAGTCTGAATGTTTATATATCTCCCACCATCTTAACATTCTGCACGGTGTAACAAATGGCATGATGCTCCACTGGAGAGAAGAAAAAAAGTCAGCCACTCAGCATATGCTTTCAAATCACATGCAAACACCCAGAAACATAGCTCACAAAACTCACAGTCTATGCTGCCTACATACATTTTCTCATCTTATCCTGGCAGAGTGAGTGTCTGACTACTTCAGTGTTCACATTATAGAACTCTCGAAGCAGCAGTAACTTACTAGCATAGTATCTGATTTTGCTCTCCTTGCTTCATCCCCTTCATGTTCAAAAACAAAATGCATTTCATGTTTTTCCAACTAGTTGGTCTACACCAAAAGATTGTTAGACATAAGCTACTCAAAAATGTTTTCTCCCTTCTGGATCATCATGTTAAATTCCAGTATATTGAACTTAAGTTCATTGCCTCTTAAGGCAAAGAGACTGCTGCACTATGAAATAGCTTATCAACTTTATGGTTACCATCCTACTGCTTGCAAAGTATTAGCAGAAAGGCAAGGCAACCAAAGTACAAAGGATACTGTTACTGTATCACTAAGGCTAAATCCAGTTCCCTTACATCTGAAATTGATACCTTTTTTTAAAATAAAAAAAAGCCACACCCCTGTACTACACCCTTTTCAGTAAATTCATTAATATGTGCATTAAAACAGATTACCAAATCCTCGAGAATAA
Organism: Athene noctua; assembly: GCF_965140245.1. NCBI lineage: Eukaryota > Metazoa > Chordata > Aves > Strigiformes > Strigidae > Athene > Athene noctua. Next base: position 28,817,366 of record NC_134043.1, on the reverse strand, counting down.
AGCAAATCGAGAGATTTGCACCCCTTCTAACAAGCACACTCATCTAATGAAGGTTCAAGCTTAAGAATACAAAAAAAGGATGTCTGTAACATATTAATGTTGCATGAAAAAAAAAGTAAATCTTTTTAAAGCCACGGTGATATTGCAACAACACCTCCTGATGCAAGTAATCAAAAATAAGTAAGCCTAAACCATGTTTTATTTTGGAATATCATTTACAAAACAGAAGAACCATGTCCAGAATAACATTCTTAATAAAAAGACACTGAACCATCTTGTTTAAATATTTTGGAAGCAAAAACAAACAACTGCTCAGTACCAGAATTAGAGGTCATTCAATCATATGCTCACCATGTGAAAGGCTACAAGGTTTAGTTCCCATTACCTCCCAGTGAGAAAAGTGCTGAGGAAGGAAGAACTTCCATACCCTTACCTTCAGAAAAGCAATACCAAGTGTTCTGGCTACAGGTAACGTTTTAACCCAAAACCTTTCCAATATGCATGGAGGTACTTCACTCACTTCCCCCTTTGTGCCTGAGCTCTGCATTCTTCCCCAGAAAACAGAAGTGTTAATCCAGCAGCTCTAGAGCAGGGACACCACACCTGGTTTTGATTTAATACATAACACCAGGTATCCCTTCATCCTTGAAAGCAGTCTACCTCTTTCAGTTCCTACTTTTTATTTGCCTATTAAAAAAAAAATATATATATATATATCTTAACTACCTAGCTACACTATTCTCTGCAAAGAAATCCAGTTCCTATTGCTAAAAGATGAAGGCACTCCCATATGATATACTAGCTTGTTTGATCACTAGGTTAATATAACTACGTAAAAGATTAATCCTACCATAAAAAGCAGTTCTAATTGCATCACACAAAATGCAATTGCAAGACACAACTCTTGCTTCCATTGGTAAAATTAGTAAACCTAATCTATGGATCATCAATGCTCTTATGTGAGGTACTCTCAAACCTGCCTGCACCTCTGCAACATGTTATACAACAGCTTTACTTTAGTTTTTCAAGTACTTTCCAAGTAAAACACAAATTGTGAATCAGTAGCACAGCCTTTTATTATTTTTTTCTTTTTAATTATGAACACTGTCAGCAGCTCTGAATACAAAGTAAGGTCTTTGGCACTCTAGGTAAGATTAAAAATTCATGTGATATATTATGCTCTTTTACCCAGTTCAATCATAATCATACAACACCTAGCACTTTCATACAACTTCCATACAACTTCATACAACTACTAGCACTTTCAAGTCATTCCCTCTGTACAGCATTATTTTCTAAGTATGCTCCAAGACCATTCCATTTTAAAACACAAATGTATGCGTTCAGATTTGCTGACACTCCTTCCAATCATAACAAGATCCAAAGACAGTTTCTGAAACTCACAGTTATTCCCACATATTTAACTCATCAGACCTAAAACTGTTATTCTAGTATTACCATCAAATCCCTATCACTCAAGTTTTTACATAGCATGTTGGCAAAAGGTCAGCTTCTTAATTCCTATTAAACTTTTGTACAGATCCTTACATTATTTGGAGCAGGATATTCATGAAATGTAAAGTAAAGGCTAGTGAACTGCTGTAGAAGAGTGATGGACAAAATGCACCAAGTATTTAGACAGGTGACTTCAGAATTTTTTTCTTAAAGCTGGAGCTAACAATAAGCTTTAAGATCATTTCAGAACATTCTGAAATTAACAACAAGATATCCAAGAGCTCAAAGTCATGCTAAAAATTTGCACTCCTGGGAATCACCCCACCACTCCACATTGAAATTCAGCTGTCAGATTTAACACAGCAGCCCATAATGCTTTTCTGTTGGGGGGGGAGGAAGAGAGGGAGGGCTGTTGAAAGTTTAATGTAATTGGAATTTGCTCCTCAGACCAAGTAACATGCAACTTCAACTCTTCCTACAAACACTTTAAATAGATCTAAAAGCAGCATTATATCTAGATTTATTGTTTTCTGCCATGTGCAAGGTGTTCCTCCTCTCAGTGTTACAGAGAAGTTGAGTATTATATTGTGCTAGCTTGCTACCCAAAATATTAAAGAAAGAATACATCACAATACAACCAGCTTAAGAACAACCTGTGTACATCATCTCCCCTCTGCTCTCCAGATACAGTTAAGAGAAAACCTGAGGTTGGACAGGACCTCTGAAGTTCTAACACACTCCTCAAAGCAGGTCCAGGGTACAGCAGGTTGCTCAGAGTCAAGTTCCCTCAAGTTTTAAATAACTCAAAGGATGGAGATTCTACAATTCTCTCAGCAACTTCTTCTGAATCCTCATGGTCACAAAGTTTCTCCTTATATCTAATCACAATCTCCCATTTCTCAACTTGACTGTTGTCTCTTGTCCTATTGCTGTGCACCTCTGAGTATGGCTCTTCTCCACACGCTCCCAAAAAGTTACAGACAGTAATAAGATTACCCTTATTACTCTTACTTTTAGAAGTATCACACTTCTCTTTACCAGGCTGAACATACCCAATTCACTCCATATCTCACCATAGGTCACAAGCATCAACTCCATCTTGGCAGCTCTCCACTAACTCCAGTAAGTCAATACTTGCTCAGGGGAGCCCAAAACTGGACACCATTACCCAGATGTCATCTCAGAAGTACTAAACAGAGGGCAAGGATGACTTTCCTTCCCCTTCTAACTACAGTCTTGATAATAAGCCCAGAGTGCATCTGGCCACCTCTACAAGGGCACGCTGCTGACTCCCACTTGGCTTGCTGTCCATCCCAGACCTCACCATCTTGGCTATAAGGGTACGGTAGGAGATCATGCCAAGGACCTCCCTAAAATCCAGCTATACAACATACAATGCTCCACTCCTCTCCAGAGCCAACCCTGTAATCACAGAAGGCAACTGGGTGAGGCACAATTTTCTCTTGGTGGACCTACCCTGCCTGTTCCCATTCACCTTCTTGCCTTTCATCTGCTTAGAAATGGCTTCCAGGAAAATTTGCTCCATAAGCTTCTCAGCAACTGAAGTTAGGCTGACTAGCCTGCCATTCCCTGGATTCCCTGTTCACATTTTTAAGAAAAGTGCAGCATTTGCTCTTCTCCTGTCACCAGGAGCTTCCCCAATTGCCATGATCTTTCAAAGACAACAAAAATGGCTCTGCAGTTACATGGGCCAATTGTCAGCATTCTCAAATGCACCTAAAGCTTCCTAGTCTGGTACAGCCCTCAGATTATTATCCATTACTGATTTTTCAAGCAGGCAGTGATGAAGTTGCAACAAGAAGTCCAAGTACAATCAAGAGAGACTTCAGGGCCTTGGAACTACTGGTGAAGGGATCAGGAGCACAAATAGTGTTCTCCTCTATCCTTCCAGTCGCAGGGAATGATAAGGGAAGAAAAGGAGACAGCAGATCAACACCTAGCTCTGAGCTTGGTGACACTGGCAGAATTTTGGGTTTTTTGATCATGGGTCAGTCTACACAACACCAGGCCTGCTGGTAACAGATTGACTATACTGATCTCAAAGATGGGTAAAGAATCTTTGCACAGGAGTTCCCAGGGCTCACAGAAAGTGTTTTAAACCAGCCAGGGAGGGCCCAGGTGACTGGAGGTTAGCAAATGTGACATATGTACAAGAAGGGCCAAAAGGAGGATCCAGGTAACTACAAGCCTGTCAGTCTGACCTCAGTGCCAGAGAAGGTTATGGAGCAGATCATCTTGAGTGCCATCACATAGCACGTACAGGACCACCAGGTGATCAGGCCCAGTCAGCATGGGTTTATGAAAGGCAGGTCCTGCTTGACACACCTGATCTTCTATGACAGGGCAACCTGTGTATTAGATGAGGGAAAGGCTGTGGATGTTGCCTACCTTGACTTTAGTAAGGCCTTGGACACCATTTCCCATAGCATTCTTGCTGAGAAATTGGCTGCTCATGGCTTGGACGGATGTACACTTCGCTGCGTAAAAGACTGGCTGTATGGCCGGGCCCAAAGAGTGGTGTGAATGGAGCTGAATCCAGCTGGAGGCTGGTCATGAGTAGTGTTTCCCCAGGGCTCAGTACTGAGACCACTCCTGTTTAACATCTTTATCAGTGAGCTGGATGAGGGGATCCAGTGCACCCTCAGTAAGTTTGCAGACGACACCAAGTTGGGTGGGAGTGTTGATCTGCTTGAGGGCATGTAGGTTCTACAGAGGGATCTGGGCAGGCTGAGACGAGCTGTATGAGGTTGAACAAGGCTCAGTGCTGGGTCCTGCACCTGGGTCCCAACAACCCCCCTCAACACTGCAGACTTGGGGCAGAGTGGCTGGAAAGCTGCCTAGTGGAAAAGGACCTGGGGGTGTTGATTGACAGCCAGCTGAATGAGAGCCAGCAGTGTGCCCAGATGGCAAAGAAGGCCAATGGCATCCTGGCTCGTATCAGCACTAGTGTGGCTGGGACAGGGAAGCGATCTTACCCTTGTACTCAGCAGTGGTGAGGCCATACCTCAAATACTGTGTTCAGTTTTGGGCCCCTCACTACAAGACAGACATTTAGGTGCTGGAGTGTGTCCAAAGAAGAACAATGAAGCTGGTGCAGGGTCTGGAGCACAGGTCTGCTGAGGAGCAGCCGAGGGAACTGAGGGTTTAGCCTGGAGAAAAAGAGGCTGAGGTGAGACTGTATCACTCTACAACTACCTGAAAGGAGGTTGTAGCAAGGTGTGCGTTGATCACTCCTCCTAAGTAACAATGAATAGAACAAGAGGTAACAGCCTCAAGTTGCACCTGAGGGTATTTACACTAGATAGTAGGAAAAATTTCTTCCCCAAAAGAGTTATCAAGTACTGGAACAGGCTACCCAGGGAAGTAGTGGAGATATTTAGAAATTCCTGAACTATTTAGAAGACATGTAGATGTGGTGCTTAGCAACACTGTTTAGTGCTGGACTTGGCAGTGTTTGCTTAATGGTTGGACTTCATGATCTTAAAGGCCTTTTCCAACCTAAATGATTCTATGATCCTATGATTATATGATCTTTTCTGACCAGAGGTAGGATGGTGGAACACATTCCTAAGAGTATTGAATTCAATTTCACTTTGGCCAAGTAAACAAGTATTCTTGGTTTTGGTAGTGGAATTTCAGGAACTGAAACTACTCTCAAACTGAACACATCTACATTTTAGGGAGATTACCAAGCTAGAGACAAAATAAGTTATTGATCCAAATATTTACATTCTTTCAATTAACACATACAAAGAGTTTGATCTTTACATGGGTCTCAGAATAACCCATTGGTAGAGTAAAAACTGATATTCACATCCAGCATTTTCATTTACCGAAAATGCATATTCATATATATATATATATATATAAACCCCTTAATCCATGAAGGGTTTTATGCAGGTGCTTAAAGATACCTAATGAAGTGCTCATTGCTGATTTCAAGAACTCATGCCTTTTCCCATATATACAGTCTAGGCTTAAAATATTATTGAATATGTATATTCCTACTTCACAGCAAATTATAATTTTCCTTGTCTATTGCTTTAAGTATTTATATTCACAATGGAAAGAAAAAAGTTCTAGCTATTTCACATATATTCATGATTTATCTGTTTGGCAAATATAATGCTAAAGGTTAATATTGAGACAGGGAAACAGATGTTCAAGTCAAAAGGAAATTTTTCTCAAGAGGAGATACCCAGGAAGTTTGTCTTTCCAATCTGCTCCAGCCCACAAAATTTCCCACCGCACTTAACCAACTGGGAAAAATTATGAATCAGCCTCCAATTTAACTGTGTATATAACAGAAATACAAACTTAGACTACTTTAGCACGTAACATTATAAAGCACTTAAAACATTTGTAACATAAGAAAGCACTTATGTGAGAATCATAGTAAGCATACACACTTTCTGTTAACATTGTTCTTGTTACAAGCTTCAAAATAAGCTTTCATTAGTCTAAAAATCTAAGCTATTGAATTGCTTAAGCTTAAATGATAAACAGTGCACTCACTCTGGCTTCTAAAGAGTGTAGCATTTCAGAGGTAAGTTAAACACCACTGGATAAGCTTGCTAAGTGTGGAAAAAGGCCTCCATGAAGGGAAGGGGTGGTATTAAGGGCTGCTTAATAGTCTAGGTAGTTCTTAGGTAGTTACATGTTGACAACTAAAATACCTGAGCAAACTAAATCAGCCAGCAATTCCAAAGACACTTAGGACTGATAGGAAGCCTCTTTACACCACTCACAGAACAGCAGAGGTTGGAATGAACCTCTCCACATCATCTAGACTACAGCTCCTGCTGAAGCAGGGTCCATGAGAGCAGGTTGCCCAGGACTGTGTCCAGTTGGGGTTTGAATATCCCCACAGGTAGAGACTCCACCACCTCTCTGGGAAGCCTATTCCAGTATAAAGTGGCTTCTTCTGTTTAGATGGAACTTCACATGTCTCAGTATGTGCCCATCGCCTCCTGTCCCACCAGTGGGCACTGATGAGAAAAGTCTACCTCCTTCTTCATTCCCTCCCATCAGGTACTTTGACACATTGATATGACCATCCCTGAGCCTTCTCTTCTCCAAGCTGAGCAGTCCCAGCTCTCTCACCCTCTTCTCGCATGAAAGATGCTCCAGTCCTGGGCTGAATTTGCTTCAGTAAAGCCATCTTACTTGTACAGGGGAGACCACAATTTATAGTGGTACTCCAGATGCAGTGTCACTGATACTGCATAGAGAAGAAGGATCACCTCCCTCTGCCTCCTTTGGTCTTTCTTCAGGAAAGGAACAAACTTGTGCTTTTCACTTCTTACAACCATGGCAATCATTAGGAATAAGTAACCCAAAGCAGAGGATAGGTTGACATATCATGGTCTGCTACATGCCATACCATGTAGCAAACGTGCCATATCATTGCACGTAGTATCACAGAATCACAGAAGGGTTTGGGTTGGCAGGGACCTTAAAGATCACCTAGTTCAACCCCCTGCCATGGGCAGGGACACCTTCCACTAGCCCAGGTTGCCCAAATCCCCATCCAACCTGGCCTGGAACACTGCCAGGGAGGGGGCAGCCACAGCTTCTCTGGGCAACCTGTGCCAGGGCCTCACCACCCTCACAGGGAAGAATTTCTTCCTTGGATCTAATCTCAATCTGCTCTCTGTCAGTTGAAAACTGTTACCCCTCATCCTATCCCTACACCCCTTGATCAAGAGTCCCTCCCTGCCTTTCCTGTAGCCCCTTTCAGTACTGGGAAGCTGCTCTAAGGTCTCCCCGGAGCCTTCTCTTCTCTGGGCTGAACACCCCCAGCTCTCTCAGCCTGTCCTCACAGGGAAGGTTTTCCAGCCCCCCCGAGCATCTTCGTGGCCTCCTCTGGACCCTCTCAAGCAGGTCCATGTCCCTCTGATGTTGGTGCCCCCAGAGCTGGACACAGCACTGCAGGGGGAGGGTCTCCCGAGAGCAGAGCAGAGGGGGAGAATCCCCTCCCTCGCCCTGCTGCCCACACTGCTCTGGATGCAGCCCAGGGCAGTTGCCCTTCTGGACTGTAAGCACACATTGCTGGCTCATAGTCAGTTTTTCATCTACCAATACCCCGAAATCCTTCTCCTTGGGGCTGCTCTCAATCCACTCATGTCTCAGCCTGTATGTGTGCTTAGGATTGCCCAGACCCATGTGCAGGACCTTGCACTTGGCCTTGCTGAACTCCATGAGGTTCACACGGTCCCACCTCTCCAGGTCCCTCTGGACGGCACATCCCCTCCTCCAGTGTGTTGACCATACCACACAGCTCAGTGTTGCTGGAGAACTTGCTGAGGGTGCCTTGATCCCACTGTCCATGTTGCCGAAGATGTTAGACAGCACCAGTCCCAACACCAACCCCTGAGGAACGCCACTCATCACTGCTCTCCACTTGGACATCAAACCATTGACCAGAACTCTTTGACTGTGACTGTCCAGACAATTTATTATCCACTGAGTGGTCCATCCATCAAATCCATGTCTCTCCAATGTAGAGACAAGGATGTCATGTGGGACAGCATCAAATGCTTTGCACAAGTCCAGGTAGATGACATCAAATGCTCTTTCCTTACCCACCAGCACTGTAACCCCCTCATAGAAAGCCACAAAATTTGTCAGGCACGATTTACCCTTAATGAAGAATGTTGAATGTCACTAGTCACCTCCTCATTTTCCATGTGCCCTAGCATAGTATCCAGGAGCATCTGCACCATGACCTTACTGGGCACAGAGGTGACACTGACTGTTCTGTAATTCCCCATGTCCTCTTATTTCCCTTTCTAAAAATAGGGGTTGTGTTTCCCCCTTTCCAGTCAGTAGGAACTTCACTGGACTGCCACAACTTCTCAAATATGATGGTGGTTTAGCCACTTCATCTGCCATAGTAGGCATGCCATATCACAGTCTACTACATATGTTTCTTATATCTAGGAGAATTTGTTTATGCTGAATTTAACCTCTTGTACTTGCCAGATCCTGTTCCATTCAGCATGAGAAATAAAAAAATACTTAGGTAAACCCACAATAACATAACATTATCATAACACACATTGCGAGCTCACAAGTTACCTCCAGCTCAAATTTAATGTTTTCCAGTTGCCAAAATGAAATACATATCAATGTATCTTGTTTGGCATGTATCCAACTGCAGTTAGAAATAGCTGTTTCAGCTACTTGCAACAGTAAAGGCTGTGTTACAAAACGAGGATAAAGCACCTATCTCAAAAAGGAGAGGATTAGATATTAATTTAGTGTTTCTCATGTTAAAGCCAGATCCTACTGATGATGGGATGCCCTCTAAAACAGCTCTAAATCCTTTGTGACTCTAACATGTCCCGTCTTTACGATATCTTTAGGGTATTTCACAACCCAGCAGAAGAGCTCTTCACCAAGCCACTGTGCATTGAAAGAGGAGCTAAGAGGGCAATACACAAGTAGGGCAAATATTTGTGGCTAATTACAGAATATGTACTCAACTCAGCTAGTCAGTATCCAACTGTACAAAGTTCCTTAAAAAGGAAAATTATTTGCAGAGTAATTTAGAAAGAAATAGAATCAAGTAAGTCCTGAAGTTGTTCTGTATTTAACTTGTGAACTGTGACATAAAAATAAAATGCAGACAATAAGACAAATAAAGCTTTTTTGGGGGAAAAAAAAAGGCATGAATATTCAGGTATATACACTGGAGGTACTGGCAAGGACAAAGCAAATAAACCTAAATAGGAAGAAGAGCTTGTCGTGTTCTCCTCTTACCAGCTACATTTGCCTTATACAGCGTATAACAGTTGCTCCACATATGGAGAAAATGTGAGTGATTAGAAACTAACATATTAGCATATGAACAATAATGAACAGCCAGAGATTTAAGATACAGTGGCCAGCCTACCAGTATCTGTAAATCAACCCATCATGCTCACATTTCTAAGGGTGAAGATCATCAGATTACTAAAAAGCCATAAAATCTTATTTAGCAGTATGAATATGCATGTCATACCCTATCAGCTCTCAAAAAAAAAAAAGAATTTGGGAAAAGAGATTCAGTTTTACATTCTTTATATACAGTAAAAGAAGGTAAGTTGTTATAAAAATACCTGATACCATTTGTTTAAAAAGTATTGACAGTGGATATTCAATAATTCATAACTAAGTCCACAGTATTAAACACAAAAAGTGATATGTCTAGACAACAGAAAAAAGCTAACATCTCCTAATAAAAAAGTATAATTTTACTGGCTAGAACATACAACCCTGGGTCCCACACTACTCCTGCTAGGGTTTTATTTGGTCAAATCTTGCTTTCATTCCAATCTATTAATGGATTTTGGTTGTCCCAAAAATAAATGAGTAATCTATACCAAATGCAGTCTGTCTTAATGATATTAATATCATTAACAGGAAAAACACACACACACACCACAAACACATCTTTTTTTCCAGTCTGAGCTGAAAAAACAGAGCTATTGAAGTTCTCAGTAGAAATAGTATCATTAAAGAAAGAGGAATGTGTTTAGGCAGAAGTATGACAGAAACACAGACCATTTCCATCATATTTACTAGTGGGGCTAACTAACACTTGTAGCTTTATGTTTTCTAGGGGAAAAGGGGAAGCCTGTAGCTTTGGACAGCTTCTAGATAGGACTTTTCTGCTTACACACTGCATTTCGGGGACAAACACCACCAGCCTTCTACAGGCTTGGGTATATGTTGTTAACACTGTTAACAGCATTATCATTGTCAGGAGAAATCTGCCCAAAAGCTTCAGTTGCGTTTTTTCTAGACTGTTTTCAGTCAAAGCATGGCAGTTTCATGGTATATAAATTCATCAGTGGCATGACATAACTTATGTCAAAACCACCTAATTGATATGATATTGGGAGGCAGAATCAACATACTAAAGAAAGATGACCTTACTCACCTGGAAGACAACTATGTTTCAATAGCCTAGTGAGTAGCTTAAGGTTGATGATAACAATACAATGATTAACTATGGTAGCAAAACATACCAGCTGAACCACAATTTGGAGTGTAAATCTTCTACCTCAACCTTTAAAAAAATGCTCCAGCCATAGTTAAATAAAACTGACAAATATTTATTTGGAAAAGCACAAGAACATGTTTTAAATTTCTCTGAAAAACATGTCACTTAAATTCATAGCCGTTTCAGAGCTTTACACAAGGATATACTTGTATATCTGTAAGTATTACAGATATTTTCAGTTTTCTCCCTTCCCAAACTAACATCAGACTGTAAAGAACATATCCGTACTGCAAGCACAGCAACATCAAACCGTGCTCATCTACCATCTAATTCGTTGTGGAAAATATCTGTTTCTAATACTTGATGTGCAAAAAAAACCTCTTAGCAAGTAGCTGTTTCAACTGAAACATCCATTTTCTTCAAATTGATACTGTAAGTGCCAAGACAAAAAAGCCTCATTTTTGTATTTTCCAATTTATGTATCAGAAACTCTGTAACAGCAAAAAGCAATTGATATCACTGACAGCAGCTGATGTAACTGATACAATGACTGCTTGTTTGCTTTCCGAGCCAAACTGTCAGACAGATATGAACCATTTAGTTAGAGCTGTAAAAGTGTATTTCCCAACAGACTCAAACTACCTCATCATGGCAACACTCATACATATATTTTCCTGTCTTCATCATAATAATACCCATTAAGTCATCTTCCCTAAGTTTTACAGCATGTACAATCTTTTGACCTTCATTTCTTTTGCAATATCGCATGATATTACCTAGCGTCCTAACGACTTTTTTCAAGTGCATACATTTAGTCACATGTACAACAATATTTCTAGTCTTACATGTTGGTTTGGTTTTTTTGTTTGTTTTTTTTTTTTCAAACAAGGCAGGAAAAGAGATTTGTATTTCATTTTTTATGATCAGCCCTTCAAGGCAGGTTTTTGCAACACCAGAACACTGCAGGTAATTGAGATTCTCCTTCAGTTCAAATGCTGCTACAGCAAGCATGAGGGACAGGAAAGATACACTGATGTGCCTACTAGAATACCAAAGAGCAGTATGACCTTCCCATCTAATAGTATATTGTACGTGCATTTTGTAACGGTATTCCACATCTGAGTATCCACAGCTATGAAGTTCAGATGAATATATCAGCTACCTAAAATTACTTTCTCAGTTCCTTATCCATCATTCAAACAGAAACCAGCTCTTTACTTCCTTATCCACTTTGAAGTCCAGGAGCATTCATTTCATTTTCAGGTTATTTTAACTATTTTCAGTTAAATTAACTTTTTTTTTTTCCCCTGTTCTTCCTGCCAGACCTTCAGAAGCCTGTTCTTCTGCAGTGAGTTTTTGCAGGGAACATTAATAGTTTTCCCTCCCATAAATAAATTTTTACCTATCTTAGTGAAGCTTATTGGAATGGCTTCTCATTTTGTTCATAATACCCAGACAGAAGAGAAATGGTCACCTGGAGCAAACTTTTTTTTTCCCCAAATCTACACCCTCACTGTATGAAACGTTCTAAAGTATTTGCAGAGGAAGAAAAACGGCAGGAGAAGTATCTTTTCCCATCATTCTTTTAAAGATATAAAATCCTCAAAAAGTTCACGTGAAAAAAATAGAAAAATACTTTTTTTTTTTTTTTTTTTTAAGAAAAATACACTCCACTGTCCCAAACAAAGGCTCTTTTTGCAAGCCACTACAAACAAAAGTAACACTCTTTCATTGTCTACAGGAAAGACAATTGAATTTGACATCTGTTGATAAACACTGAACAGGAATAAAAACCTTGCAGAAAGCCATGTACTTGCTGGAAGGCAAATCTGAGGATCTGTCGGCCAAAGTAAATATTAACATGTGCCCACAGACACACACAGATGCCAAGATCAGGTGCTGAACAATGGATAAAAGTCCCAGATATTCCTACATCTATTTAAGAGAACAATTTCTTACGCAGAAGTTAAATTCCAGAATTTGAGATGTTCTGCATAGCAAAGGCCAGTTAAGTGTTAAAATTAAGTAACAAAACACAAGCTCAATGAAAATCAAAAGTACAGTTGTTTTAGCTGATGTGACACAGCTAGCACTGTTAAACCAAAACCTTAAAATGGATTTTCTTACCGTTTACTACAGAAAAGTACCACCCTGGTGACGAATAAGCGGAGGATGATATCCGGAACAATTGCAAACCAGAGCAACACATAGTTCTGCTTCAAACGTTTAATCATAAAAGCACCGGTCTGGAAAAACAAGTAGGAGACCTGCCTGTTGGAAGACCTTGGGTCAGCCTGCACTGGAGGGGCGGCTGGGTGGGAGGGAGGGCTGAGAAGGGAAGGAAGCAAAACAGGCAGCTGATAAGATCAGACTCCAGTGCCCAAGAATCTGAAGCAACTCCAGCTTTCAGCCTAATAAAGACCATCTTTAAAAGCGATACTGAACATCTATGGAGAGAGCGCAAGTGCAGAGGTTCAGCCCAGAGGTCACACTACAAAACTGGCCTTAAACTCTGCTCCTGAAAGCAATGTAAATTAAAGTTCTTATCCCTCTGCCTACTGCTAAGACTGAAGGCGCCTTCGGAAGCTTCACTGTCCATGTGACAAGGTGAGATTAGGATTCATTTTTCAGAAGCAATCTGAGCGAGTAGTAAATAGAACCATTTCATCTTCTGAAACCCATTTCAGATATCAAAATTACAGGAACATACAATTCCAAAAATCAAGAGTATCATCAAAATCCAGTGAGCTTCCTTATCTCAAAATATTTAATCTTTCTGAAGGATCTAGTGAAAGGATATGACTCCTCATGAAGAGCGAGCTGCTACTGCTCCTCTAACAAGCTTGGAAAAGAGCCCATCCTTCTCTCACCAGCATGCAGGCTGCCCAAGCAGCAGCGTGACACAGGTCTGTGCAGAACACCAATGCCAATGGTCCCTGAAACACAAGCAGATGGCAGTAATGGTTGCAACAGAACAAAAATAAGCACCTTCACTGTCATAAACACATCAGCAGCTCTTCTGAGAGATGTGAACAAAGGCATCAAATCCCGTTACCTTTCCAAAGTAAATGTTTTCTAATGCCCAGTAACAATTCAAAACAAGTCAAAAGACTCACTCCCAATTTCACAGTTTTGGTAACAAAGCCTTTACCTTGTCTCCTGTTTTAAGCTTATTGTTTGAGGTTTAATTAGACATTTTTCAGCAATCCATAAGTAAAAACAATTATCCCTTTGAGACCTGCTTAGGGTAACTTTGCAGTTTTCATCAGATAACTCAGTACTCCGAGGTCTACTGAACATTCTCGATTTCCTTACTGTATAATTAGACCTCTAGTATGCTATGAATTTTTATCTCATCCTCATTGTTTTACTTTAGACAATAAACTTCATTTTGTCCTCTTTCCATATCTTACACTAGTTTAACTTGGTAAATGACATTCTTTACAAAAAATGTTGCCCTTGCTTAAAACACAAGCTTCTCAAATTTAACAAATATCCACAATGTCAGACAAAAATGTTGTGGAAGGGAAGGGTGACTCCCCCAGGAAATTGTTATGCCCCTAAATCCACTAGGAACAGTGCACTTAAATTCAAATAAAAAATACAAAATAGCAAAATATCCCCAGAAATGATGGCATGAGCAGAGGAACAAGTGCCAATAAGCAAGGAAGGATGGGGGGAGAGGAGCAGAAGTGGGAATCATATTCACCTCTAGCCAAAATTCTGTATTTTACAATAGCCCAGCCTAGGTAAGTCATAAGTCTGTGCCATGAAATCTAGTATTGGTAAAGTTATCGTCAAATAAACAAGAAATAGAAACTCAATGTTCTTAAATAGAAGTGGTAATGACCCAAAACAGCAGTAAAGAAAATCTTATTGTACAATGAATTTGTTTGCAATTATTCCCTGTACACCAGAAAGTCATTTACACCATTTATGCAGCTATTTGCACCATACTTGCTTCTGAACATGTTTAGGAAGTACAAGAATAACTGTACAAACAAGTGGTATTTTAGTTGCATACTATTTAGAAATATAGTTATTTTCCCTTTTGTGTAACACTGAAACAAGATTGCCCTTATATGTAAGGGATCTAGGAATCCACAGAACCCGCAAAACAGCCAGAAGGCAAATGCTTCTAAAAAGTAGGTCACTCCTGCTGCTTCAAAATTATTTACAACCCCCAAACAACACATTCGAATCACAGCTAGCATTGACGTTGTAAGCAGTATGGTCAAACCAAGCACATACACTTGAAGACAGGAAACAAAATGTTGCATTTCATAAGTCACTCCCAAATAATGTATGCTGGCTTCAAACAGCCACCTTTCTTAAAACCAGGCTGCACTAAAACAATAGCAGATAATGGCATATTTAGGCAAAATATTGAGAGGTACAACTCAACAAGAAAAAAAAATTACTTCCAAACTTCTGATTCACACTAGCCCAGACATTTTACCAGATCGCCATTGCTTTAGCTGATCTGCACTAGCTCTTCTGGGATATCAACAGCAGCATTTGAAAGACTGAGCCTTCACTACAGCACATCGCTCTCAATTTTCTCACAGCACTGTGGCAAATCACTGTTTACACACAACCACTGTACACTGAAAAGATAAAGAAATATTATAAAAGCCAGTCCTTCACAAACCTGATATTTAGACTATACACATGAAATAACACTATAGTGCAACATTCAGTTTTACTTGGAGTCCAGGTCTTCACATCAGAGCACACTTTGAGCAAATACACTCTCTAAACCAACAAACTGCAGTCAACTCACAAAAGAAACATGACTTCCTAGTATTTCATTCAGTTGGCAAACTAAAATGCTTCTGCAGCTGTAATAGCCTTTGGACCTCAGTGCATGCTTTCACTTCCCAGATGAAAACTAGTACCATCTTTCCAGGATACAGTACCATCAACCAGGAAAAAACATGTCACCAGTACCATTTATCCTAAATAGTATGTGTACGTTGGTTCACCTAGAATGACCCTTCTTACCACACTCAGCTAGGCACCAGATGGGATTTAAATATGACATTCCCCCCATCCTAATACTGCTTAAGCATTTCCCACTGTGGTATAATGGATGAATTAGTACCTGCTACAGAACAAAGGAAATGCAGTTCAGACCAATTCCTTCCTGAAATGATTTTATGTGTAAAGAGAACCTTGTGGTCATGTAGAAAACAATATATGATAAGAGTCAGTCCACAAAACCAGTTAAAAAACAAGATCCCTCATTACTTCAAACAGTGATATTAAATGTTGAGTTAAAACTGTATGGGTAGCACCAACACATTTTCCATTTTATATACACATCTTCCTACAGGCATGCCAAGGCACCTGAATAATTAGTAACTTCTCTAAACCTGGCTTAGTCCAAGTAGTTGGCTATAATCAACTGTAAAACAGTGAGACTTCAGGGTCCCTACAAAATTCCAGTCTGATCTGTTCAGTTAAATAAAAATCACCACAAATTTGACTACCAAGAACTCCAAATTTGTTGGCTACTACTTGCCACAGAAATTAAAAGCTACCTTGTGGTTTGGAAGGTCAGCAAGGTAACCTCCAGGTACCTCAGAAATAAAACATGAGACTCAAATCACCAAGGAATTTTTATTATTTTTTTAATTGCCACTCCATACAACCTTATCAAAAGGAAAAAGGCTTTCAAGGGAGATAAAGATCAACTAAAACACCAGACCTGGAAAATCCAGGCCCTTTTACTATCGAGGTAGAGTAGAAGATTCATTGACAGGATGCCTCTTATCAGAAAGGACGGGTTCTGATACCAATATCCACCAGCATGAAGTCACAATGGAATAATGTATGCCTCAAATCCTGAAGAGGCAGGTCAGGAGGAAGACGATGATGACTTCCAGCCAGTTGCACCAGTAGATAAAGCAAAGATTGGATCAACTGTTTATCAAACCAACCATTATCTTAGCCATGTCCTCCTCATCTTTAAGCTTGAGAGAAGTCAAACTCCACCAGAAACATGTTCAAGATGACATACTGCCCAGAGAGGCTGTCCATGAAGCAAAAGAGGTGTTTGTTTCCTATGTCCTTAAGAAAGTGGTTGACTCACACTATTTCAAAACCTAGATATGATTCAAGGAAGCTCTGGAAGTGGATCCTCTGGCTTAAAGTAACTGACCCCCCTTCACCAGTTTATTCAGAATGCTCAAAAAGAGGCCATTACAATGTAAATCCATCAGGAGATAAAAGTTCCTTAAAAGATCAACAGTTTTCTGACAAAGACAGATCATCCCACGGCAACTTTTCTGTTGGAGAGTTTTGTGGCAGCATCATTTTGTTGCTCAGCCACACAAGCCTTTGAGGACTGAACCAACAGCGTTCAGTAAAACTGAGAGTGCTAGCTTACAGAGAAAAAAAAAATAACTTCTTCAGAGCACCAGCCTCACATGCTGGCTTGTGACTAAAGCAAAAGGAATGCTCTACACACAATGACTGGTTCTTTCAACTTAAGTAATACAGACTATCACCACATCTTATGTCCTTACTAACCTAGCAAAAAAGGCTTTTCCAGGCACTTAAGTACCAATACCCTCCTGGGGAAGGCAGGAACTAGCCAAACAGGAGCAGAGTAGCTACACACAACATCAGTGCATGCATTCAAATCATGCTGCGCATTTTCACTTTTGCCCGCATCAGTCCCAAGCCCCTAAGCTACATAAAAGGCAGTCAAATTGCAACATAGAAACCAACATGCTGGGTGTCAAGAAACCACACAATGCTGTCACGGCCAGTACTAGCACTGACACCCAGTTTCCTTGAATCCAAAGGAAGTCTGTCCTCCTTCTCTAATATCACTAAAAAATTACTCCAAAAGCCTCTTTTCCCTTTGCTTCCCTTCATAAAATGCAACTCTGACTATTTAGAGCTATAACAGTAGTCTTCTCCCAAAGCAGATTTGGCAAGGTCCCTGAAAAAACAATGAGGAATTAAGGATTAAGAGGCAAAGTAGTAACTGCTATTATGTACTCCTGACACATAGCACTTGTGTACAGGTAACTGAGCACAACACCATCCATCTTCCAATGGAACAAACAAATAAGGTATGGTCCAAACTTTGAGGAGGTACTACTGTAGAAAGAAGCAGCCAGCCATCTTTGTGAGCAGATGTCTTCATAAAGAAGGAAGCCTTCAAAAGGTCAGAGCAGTCAAACAAAGCTTTTGTGTCAAGTAAAACTTGCAGTCTAGAGAGCTCTGTTACTTTTTGCTATGAACAGAATTTAAGAAAATTAATCAGGTATTCAAATTCTGTGATTTGTCAGAGCCATGGGCCTTGGTAAGGCTGGAGACACTGCTATAGACCTCAATACTGGGGGAAAGAAAAAAAAAATCCACTTACCTTAAGAGAAAGGACCTGTTGTCCTCAATATTGCTTTTCAACAACAGCACAACAAGGAGCAGGAGCCAATATTAGGAATGTATCACCCAGATGTGATCTTACAGATTACCCACCCACAAGCTGATTCAGGAGACAGGCATTAATTATTTTGTATGTTTTGGTGTCTCTGATTCAATTCAGAGCTTCCATGATGCTTGAAGTTTCAAAACTCACTGCAAATATCCCAAACCCAGGTTTTCTTCTACAGATACAAGCAGACTTTTTACTCAAAGAAGCCTTGAAAAAATAATTTAAAAAATAAACAATATACAAAAACACCCATACCCACAGTATCTTGCAGTATATAAAATTTGGAGGGAGCAAGGAACACAGTATACCTTGAATTTTAAACCAATTATTTTGGATCAATATTATTGCTATTAACAGATGACCTGTTGAAGTGGACAGCTTTTAAAGTTAATACAAATGCTTTTATCGCAATTAAATCTTAATGTTCCTTTCACAGCAAAATAAGTACAAAAACCTGAAAATTCCGCAAGTACTCCACATTCATTTTAACTACAATTTAAGAACCAGTACTGTATCTATATGGCTCCCACATTACTTTCACTTTCCATGTATTTATGTTTTCTGAAAACAAATCTAAAAAAACTACAACACTGGAAAAAGAGCATTCAATACAAAAAGGAAGTACTCAGCGTATTTTCCACTTATTTCACTAATACTAAAGCTGGCAACTTGACCACAAGTGCTTTAGTAAAAGGAAATCTGTGCTGGAGTTCTGGATAGGAAAGCAACAAATCTAAGGCACTTCAGTCTATCGATCCATACAGGGTGCAGAGGAACCATTCTGGTTCTTAGCTCATACTTCTACAGCCTTGTTCACAAGATCAAGTGGGTAAGAGAAAGGGAGGCTCCGATTCCCTCACCCCAGAAAGCTGTAACATGAGCAACTCAGGAGATGAATATTATACTTCAAATAAGTCAGTGTAAGTTATGACAGAAGCTCGTGCATAGCAGTGAAGGTTCAAGAAACAACAAAGCAGGGATCATACAGCAACAATAATGTCATTTCATCCAACAGGCTTGAGTTATTTAAATAAGTAACATCTAGTTGTTGTCTAGTTAAGATTCACCTCTGAAGTATAGTATGTTATTGTATTTCCCCAAGAAAGCAACAGGTCCTACTTCTCCACTATACATGGTTTTAACAATGCAAAAGAGTTCACATTTATTTTTAACATGACAAGCCTCTTGTACTCACACAGTACTAATTGTTTGAGGCAAGGGACAAGGAAGCAGGGGAAGAAGAATAAAGGAGCCAGAAGCACTCAAGTTAGTATTGAAAATAAGCAAGCACCTTGCCCTACTGAAAGCACACTAGCAAACCACAGATGAGTAGTGGCACTACATTTACTCAAAACCAACACCTTAAAAGTACTATATCACCCTTAATTCAACATACTGCTGCAGCACATGAACTATGCCACCATGCAAAGCTTTGAGATCATTCCAAAAGCAAAGGGAAACAGAATAAACCAAGAATCTGGTAGATTCTTTTAAGAGACTCATCATACATGCTTAGTATCTTAATTTTAACTTTGTTCTGAAGTGCTGTTACCCCTCATGCCCTTTCCAAACAACAGTTGACCACATCTATAATGAGCTTGGTTTCAATCAATTCAGATGGCCAGAAGTCAAGTGTCTTCTGCTGTATTTTAAGTTATATTAACAAAACTCAAGACAGCTTCTATCACAGTCTTGACATAATCTTGCTTAGGTTCTCCTAGTTTTGCTCCAAGGTCATGTGTATATTTCCATATGGCGCCTGCTCTACAGGAACAGCTGTACATTCCATTTAAAGACCACTTCCAAGCCCCTAGAATGTTTTTTTTAGCCTTAGCTAAAAAAATTCAATCATCACTTACCTATTAGGAGTAAAATTTATTTTTGTCATTAACTGAACCAGAAACCAGCTTCTTAAAATGTGTCCATCAATTTTTAACGTTACAGTTCTTCTAAGAGTAAGAACATAAGCTGGAAAGGCTTTTTTTTTTTGTGGTGAAAGCATGTTAAAATAGACATAAAACGCCTGGCATACTATAAAAGCCAGGTGTCCAATTTTTCTCTTAATGGCTGAAGGCAAAGAGGAAAAATAGCTTTGACCCACTTCTGCAGAAACCCATATGACCAGTCCATGTTAAGCTCACATGGAAACAGAATGCCCTCCTAATTCTGTTAGTTCATTCTCTGCAGAAAACAGCTGAACCTAAGGCATCTTTAATTCTCTTCACTTACCATATATGCTCACAGAAGTTCTCTGATAAAAAAATATTTTAAAATAAATATTATTATTCTCACACAAAAAGTACCATAGCACAGGTATTACTGGAAGAGCTAGAAAGAAAAAAAAAAAAAAATAAAAAAAAAAAATCACAAATCTCTTTCAAGCAAGAATCAGATAAAATTCTCACGGTAACAGCAGTGTCTGTATCATTCCCACCAGGGTTACTTTGCTGCAAAAAGCAACACTTACAGTGAATAATCATCAGTATACATATGGAATACTGATAAATGCTTTTTGAGAATATGAAAGCTCATCAGGATAACAGAATTATGAGAGTAAAGGCAAGTTATTTACATATATTGAGCTATCCCTTCACATTGAGCTTTGTCTTTATTTTTAAAGCAACCCATTCCCCAGCACATTTTTTCTATTACAACAGGAAAACCAAGAAGGTACCTGCATACAAGGAACATAGTAGCTCACGGGATATTTTCCGTATTCAAGAAAAATATTAGATCTTTTTATAGCACAGGTGAACCTGACATATCAAGCATATATTCAATTTTTCTCTTTGAAGCTGCAGATGCTGAGAAAAGCCCCCTCAAATACCTTGCATTTGTAACAAACCCATTCTTCTCTCCATCTTAAAAGTCTTAAGAGCTTTACCCTTTCTTTCAAGGTCAAATGCCAGAGCTGGTTTCCCCACACTGACCTCAGTTGACTTGAAGCCTCAGCAGTTACAGACAACTCATGGAAAAACTCCACACCTTGATCTAAAACTGTGACCAAATCACCTTCCCTGGGTCCACCTCCTCTTTCATGTGTATTTACCTGTATTGCACTAGGTATTTACAACCACTGCTGTCCTGGAAGTACATTGCCATAAGTTAGACTTGTAAGGAGAGCCTGGAGCAAGGGAAAAGACAGGAGAGGAGCAACCAAGGAAAAAAAAAAAAAAATCCCTGTAAACACTGTAGCAACCTGTAAGGAAGAGTTATTGTGAACTGCATTTCCACATGCACTCAAGTTTACTGTTCCAGACATGCATATGACAGCATTAAACAAAAGGTGACAGACATGTACAAGGCTAACAGAGAAGCACAGAATCACAACAGTTCTTAGCAGATTGCTTTTGACCTTTCTGTTATCAAGGAAGCACAAATTGCACAAAGCACATGATAATTATTTAACAAAAGTTTTTCAAAAAATAATCTTTCTTCTGCACTTCCATGGTGTACATTTTAAACGTTCTGGAAGGGAAAAATACAGAACTCATCTTTAATACCCTCAACAGATCCACGCACAGAGGACTGACAAGCCAAGCATCATGAGCAGCAGATGGGATAAGGTTCAGCAGAAATCAGTCATATGCTAATTTGCTATTAATGACAGAAGCTGTGAGGATTACTACAGTACTATGCACTAAGGATACAGTACCATGCACCAGTGAAACACATCCATTAAGGAAGATTTTTTTACTAACTAGTTTTTGATAAAAATGTAAAATTTTTAGTGATCCAAACAATAGGGTGAGGAACCTACAGTGATTGCATTTGCTATTACACACACAGAATCTGACATTCGTAACTGGAGAAAGACATGCAAGACATCAGCAGAAGTCCTTATAGCTTTAAGGTAGAATATTTACCATGACCTGCTCCCAAATAATCCTTCCTTGTATCAGCCTCCTTTATGAAAGTTCTGGACTGCTGGCTTGAAGGCTCAAGAGCATCAACAAGTTTTGAGCAAACGTTACTTATCACTTCTCTTGCACACAAGCTGGTGCCAACAGGTGGAAGCAAAAGCTTACTTCATAATTTCTTACTTCAACATCCTATCATTTGTGAAGCATAACACAAATTACTTAATTTGTCCTAATAAAGTTTGCCTAAAGGGAGGAACAAAGCCAACCAAATCTCCATATTCTTAAAAAGTTTAATGGGTATGTAAATAAATGCAAGTTTCTTCCATCAACATTTTCATGACCCTCGAAGTATAGAAAGACCAACACCTGTCCACATATCAATCAACTTCCCTCCCCTTCAAAGAGAATATGGATTTTGTAAAGAGCAGGTTGTCAATAAAAGCATAATTTGGATTTATAACCCTACTTATTGTCAGTTCCTAGAGATTTTAACCCAGGGGTGGTAGTCCTTTGTCCTTCCCAGTCTTCGCAGCTAGAGCTGCTCAAAGCTGAGGCAGACAGGGAAAAGACACATCAAGAAAGTATAGAAGCAACTATGAAATTTAAGGAATTTCCTTCCCCTCAACACAGAAATCCTATTAGCTGCTAACTAAGTACTTGTCAGGGTGAATGACTAACAGCAAAGAATATTTCATATATCATCTGGAAAGAGTCAAGCCCCTGAGATCTCATTATCAGAACCAAGTGCCCCAGCTGACATGAATTATTTACTGCAAACCAGTGCTTTTGATTATGCACATGCATTATATGCTGAAGGTGCATCTGTGCCCCAGTTTTAAAACAACCAAGTGAAAACAAAGCCAGAAACTGAACTAAAACCTAACATTCATTCCACAAAACAAGATGATGCTCTTGGCTGATAAGCTGAAGAGTTTACCTATCACATGTGATAGTATACAGATGTTTCCAGTACAACCTGAAGGTAAGTTATAATAGGCTGGAGAATACATGCATTTGTCTCCCTTTTCTTTTGACAAACTGACAGAAAATAAAATTTTTCGTCTTAATCACATGTGCCCAAAGCACAGGGTAATCTATTTCATTTATCTGAGTGACACACAGAGACATGAAAATACACTTGTTCTTGTTATGCTCATCTGTTTTAGGCTTGTTTCTATCCTCTACAGTGTGATTTCAGAAGAAAATCTACTACCCATCTAAGACACACGGATAGCTTATGGACTGCAGCATCAGAACTCCGTGGGATTTCCCCCATCTCCGCTCCTCCTTCCCCCAACAGAAAGCAGCCATAAGTGGGCTACCTGACCACAGTTTCATTAAAATAGGGTGAAGCCTCACTTGTTTCTCTAGGACCATACTATACACTCTAGGTTCACTTAACACTTCCATTTCATTAACACCACCAAAGTCAACAGATGTGTTCATACAGCATCTCAATTGCTGTGACAGCCATCAAGGTCACTGATGAAGAGGAACATGGTATCTTCCATTTTAGTCTAAACCTTATACAGAGTCATTAGTTTCATGTAACAGAATTTAGAATATTTGTAACACTAGTCTGAAAAACAATCCAAATACATACGAATACAACAGTCATTCCTGAATGGAGAACAGACAACGATTATCCTCACATCAATACTGGGGTGCTCATTCCCACCATTTTGTCAAGCTGATTTAAGATACTATAAGCCAATTTTCACACATCCAAGATGACTGATGAGTATTTCTGAAGTTATGGCACCAAGTAAAAGACATGAGAACCAGTCCCTAACCAGAGGGCAGTACCTTCCTGCATCAAAACCTAGGACTTGGGAGGCAAATAGTCTTTTGAACAATTTGTAATGTTTACTTCGTTTTTTCAAAACTTTCATATGTGCAACACAAAACCTTATTCCTATACAGGGAACTCTTCTTCACTGTCCTTATGCCCTTGTTTAGTAAACACCCCACTGCCCTGAAGGTAGAAGTCATGTACACATGTAATATATACACAAAGCAGCTCGGCCGACAACATCTATTTTAAAGCACAACTCCACACCATGAAGAGTTAACAATATATTTGGTGTGTACACTTAAATTTGTTCCCTTTGTTCTTTACAGCAAATACACAGATATTTTTTGGAGGGGTCACGTGGAGGGAAAAGGGAAGCATGCGTTGGTCACACCACTGTTCAACGAGGTAGACCAGGAGGAACATCTGTTTACAGTAGCTCTTCAAAACTCCTTATCAACTTGGAGATATTTACAGCCATAACACAGCACAGAGCAATTATGAAGCCACTAAGGAATAGAAACTTGTCCTCTAGGGATCTGTAAACATCTTACATTGTTAATTTTAACCACCAAACTAGATATCTCACAGGGGATCTTTTAAAAGAAATGTGATTTAATGTCCACAAGCCCTTCTGAAAACCTTCCTACAGGATGAAAATATCAGCCAAAGAGAAACAGGATATGCCCAGAAAAGAACACCTCAGGTTACCTCCTGTATGCAGTGAGCATGGGAGAATAAAGTCAGCACCTGAAAACAAACCAGTACTGACCTCTGCTATCTCACTTTCTAGGTTTACAGTGTTAAGATTTATTTTCCCCTAAATTACACAAAACTACATTCATATGTCAAATAGACACAAAGAACATTCGTGTGTGAACATAAGCATATTCTGTGTTTGCACCAACAGTCTTTAAAAAGTTACTTTGCTTAGGTCCCTGCTCTGCTGCCAAATATATTTCAAATTAGTAGTGCACTTGAGACAAATGCTAGTGACCCCACTCTTTGCTCATTTTGCCCTCCCTAAAGCCTGCAGTCTTCCAAATCTTCTAATTCCCACCATTTACATCCTTGAGCCCCTCCGCAAAACACCAGCCTTCCTCTGAAAGCACCATGCCAAAGACCCTTCCCCTCACATTTTTATATTACATCCTCTTTTGCAACAGTCACCAGTTGTCCTCTACAAGCTTTCTCCCTCAAAACAAAGGAGAAAGGGCCCTGCACATTCAGTTAACAATCCTCGCATACACAAGGTTTTAAAATCTGTGCATTTGGAAGGTACATTGCCACAATTGTTCTCATGTAATGCACTGCCTGTAGCTGTCCCGGCTATGCAGGCAAGAGAAGGGAACTATTGAGCTCAGCTCTTGCATCTGTACACGGCTGTATCTTTACAGTTAACTACTAGCCTTGTTTGAATCAAAGAGTATGGTTTTAAAATTCAAGTGACCATTTCAATGAGCTTCTCAGAATTATTTAGCAGTAATGAAAAATACAACTTGTTAACAAGCTTAGTCGGCCTCAGATTAATGGCCAACACACCCCACATTTCTAACCTATTACAGGAAATTGTCAAACAGATTCAGCAAGTATTAAAAAGAGAATATATAAAAAGAGAATTCTTACAGATAAAGTTACTGTTCACAGAAAATTTGAGAAGCTGAAACAAGCATAAAGCATAGAAGTTAACATTATTTTGACTACATCAAAACCCAGAGCCGAAATAGATTTAGAATGAGGCAAGTTCGACACAAGTCCTCTCTTTAGCTGAACTGGCAGCACGAATTCAGAAACAGTTATAGTCACTAAGTTGTCAATTACAAGAGCATCAGCCCAAAGCCACAAGGTCTCCTCTTGACATAATTGAGGACTACTTTTTCCCCTAGCAGCATTAAAACTACTGTCCTGGTTTTGGCTGGGAGAGCTTCGCCCCCACCCTGCCTTCCTTCTTAGTAGCTAAAAGTAGTGCTGTATTTTGTATTCAATATGAGATTTGATACAAGAAAAATGTTGATAATGTGATGATGTTTTCAGTTATTGCTAAGAAATCAAGGACTTTTCAACTTCTCATGTCCTGCTAGTGCGCAGGTACACAAGAGGCTGGGGGGGAGCACAGCCAAAACAACAGACTCAAACTGGCCAATGGAATATTCCATATTGTGTAACATCATGCTCAGTATATAGATAAGGGTGGATTGGGAAGCTCACTCTGGCTTCTGGGATTGTTGTTTCAGAATTCTCTCCCCTCTGGGATCATGAGCCAGGAATGAGCTGGGCATCAGTCAGCAGGTGGTGACAAATCACATGCATTACTCATTTGTACCTTCTATTATTATTATTATTATCATCATCATCATCATCACTAATTTTCTATCAATTATTACACTGCTTTTATCTCAACCTATGATCCTCCTTACGCTCCCAACTGTCTCCCCCATCCCTCGGGGGTAGGGAAGTGTGAGCTGAGCAGCTGCGTGGTGTTTGGCTGCTGGCCAGGTTTAAACCACAACACCTACTTATCCTAAACATAAAACGTGAATTGACAAAACAGAAAAAGTTGACCTAATAAAACAAAACAATCTGTTAGTCTGCAGTCAGAATTTCTATGCCTTGCATCCTAATGTGATTTAGGAAATTTCTGTGGATTTAGCTCTATTGCTGTGCGTACAAGCCAATAGAGTGCTAAAAGAAGAAAGACTTAGCATGGAAGACTTGAGAATCTCATGTTATGTTTCTATAGCAACAGCATTCTTTTATTTCTGCCATTTAGGCTTGTTTTATTTAGCTTCCTCAGTGACAAGTCACAAACCTTTAACTTGAGAAGTTCCTTGAGACATCCAGGATTTTAAGTGACTTCCACATTCCCAATCCTTAATTCTTTCCTTCAGAAATTCTCTCTCTGCACTACCACGAGGTGTGAACCCTAGACTTTTTAATATTACTTTCACCATTAACCAAGCCATAGAAGACATTCTCAACTACCAATACACTTGCTTGTTCTAAACAGTTTTGATAGAGCAACCCAGGATACCCACAGAATGTGAGCATTAACAACACCCTGACACACACAGAAGTATCCTGAGAAGCATCCTGAAGTCAGAATTACATCTTTTGCTGTTGGGTGACAGTTATTTGCACAAACTAGTGACTTCAGATGCTATTTCCGTATCAGCAGCACGTATCAGGGCATTGTTTTCCTTATGGCCTTGCACGAACAAGCTTCTAGAAAGCTTGCAATTATTTTCACTGCTGCGAAACAGGATAGGAGAAATACAGATGCATATCCATTTTTTTCTTAGGCACAAACTGTTTCTATTAAATTCGTTACAGCCAGTTCATAATTGCCATAAAGCAGTTCATCTTCAGTGCTAGCTTTCTACAAGGCCATATGACATCCAATTTATGGCGAATTCTACTTTTGCCTATAAGGAAAAAAGGAGTTAGCGCCAATGCCTGTGAAATTTTTGACAGTTCTAACAAAATGACATTCCCTTAGACATGCACTTTTTCTTTATATATAAAAAAAAAAGTATCTCTGAACTCATGAAGAATCATGAGTTCTAACATATCTCACTAAGTTAGACTGGCCCGGAAATGTTCAAAAACATATTGCTCTCTTGCTGTCTGAAATCTCTAAATGCTGCTTTTGGTCATGGGGTTTGTTGTTTTCTTTAAACCTTGGCCTGTAAACTGTAAGTGTCAGTCATACATTCCATAACTCTTCTCATGGAAACAGTTTTAAAAGTTGGCAAGCAGGGATCTGAGCTCTCTCTCCAAAGCATTAACTGAGCATGAGGCTGAAGCCCTGAAACAGATATTTACTTAATACCATTACTTTGATACCTTTTGTAACCTACTAATTAAAACAAGTGACTGAAAGATTCAGAGGCAGGTAGCAAGACTGGGTGAACATGGAAGTCTCAGCATTTCAAATCAAAAGCCATCAGTACAGCACACAAAAGAGTCATGATGCATTGAGTTGCCCTAATGTCCTTTGAAAGCCTACACAAAACTACGCAACTTAAAACTGTTCACTTACAGAACTGATTGCCAGTATTTCTTTAGATATAAAGCAGCTATAGAAATGCAACATGCAAACTTATTTTATAGGGTCATACTCAAAACTGACTTAAAAAACAGTCCTGATGCTCTTTCAGAAAGTGGCAGCACTACAATGCCATAATTGCTATAATCTGCTAGATTAATCATGTCTATCAAAGGAAGGGGGTTATAATTTGCAGGTTCTGAAGTTAACAGAACAACTTTATACTGTAAACAAGTCTGAGTCTTGTCTCACGAGATTGACCTTGACACAACTCAGACATGCACCCTAAAAGCCTGGATTAGAGCTAAAGCATTTCCCTTATCTAATTTTAAAAAACAGGATTAAGTGCTATAAACCAAAAGGCAAACCAGAAAACTGTTGTAGGACAATCAACTCATCATGACTAGTACTGTTAGAAGAGCCCCAAAACACTCTTACAGAATACTAATTACTTGCGTAAACCATGAAGAAAAAGGAGAAAGCCAGGAAAAATCCACATGATGCAGAAATACTTACACAGTAGGCTTTTTGAGTTTGGGCCCTATTAAAAACAGGCTTTCTTAATTTCTTCTGCAAGTCCCATGAAATACAGAAACAACCTACCAGTTCTCATTTCTGCTACATATCACTTAGCTTTATTCCATCTTCAAAGGACTGAAGAATCTAGTTTGACTTGCATATCTCATTACCTCCATCTACTGGTAAGAGTTTCTGCTTGTAAAAAAACCACCACCAAACCACGCTCTTCCACTGCACATACTTCATCATTTTAAAAATAATTTCAGTAATATTGATGAGAGAATTAGGAGGGGAGAATACAAACAATTCAACTGAAAAAAAACTGAAGGTACAGACTAGCTGATACACCCCACACCATCATTTTCTGATGTCTAGAATTTATTAACCCCTACTACCAGTATAAGAAATTCGCCTTTGGATTGAAAGCAGCAGGAGTCAGCAAGAGGCATGTTCTCTTACTTGTTTCCAGTCTAAAAGTCAATTGGAGATATCAGTGTGAATTAACATTACGCTTCACAGCCCAGTAAAGGTAACATATTAGACATGTTTCTCCCCATGCAGTACCACTTGTACCTCAGTTCCTTCTTAAACAGGAAAGCATCATTAGCCTTCAAAGCTCCTACAACTTGTTTTCCATTGTCATCCACATATGGTTTGTGTTACTGAAATTACTCAGAACTTAATTCTTTTAGTTCTGGATGTGACATATCCTCAACTGATGAGTAAATCACACATTAAATGAAACAAAGCATGCTAATGGGCTTCAGTAGTCTCATACTAGAAATAACTAGTCAGGGTAGCTACTTGTCAGCACAGCTAGTTACATTTCTCAGTTCTGTTACTGGGCACTGAAAGCAATAGACAACTTCACAACCATGACATAAGAATAAGACATTGCATTATATTTTTAATAATAATCAGGCAAGTATCATTGTATTTATTTTTTTTGTTTAATTCAAAACCCAGGTTAGGTTGTAAACTGCTGTTCCCAGTGCCTTCCTTACTATATCGAGTTCCCACTCATTCCTAAGCATGTGTTATGACAGACAGCTAAGCAAAGCTTTAAATTTTCATCAGTGAGCAACAGCGGCTGTGAACATACTTACTACAAAGTGTCACCTCTAAGAAGCAATAACAACTTCTATTTCAAAAAATTCCTAGCATCTTTGCTGGACTAGAACAAACATACAAGCTCCCCAAAGACAAGCACACCTTGCAGCCATACTTCCTTCACACAGCTACAACACACTCAGCCACGCTTCTCCTGCAAACCAGCTCTTTAGGAGTTAAAAGTTAACAAGAAACTAAATAATCCACTACAAGTCAGTCACAAAATATATTTTTAACACTAAATGAGACTGGTAGTCTCCAAAATCTTGCTTCTCCTACGTTAATTCTTATGTGTCTGGAAACTTTCCTTATATTCAGCTGTTCTTTTTAAAGAATTATCTTATTTTAAAACATCATAACTTTTTGTTCTAATAAAAAAGAGATACATGCTCTTTTTTTTTCCCCCGATACTTTTATGTAATTTATTCTACTCTTTCCCATACTCAACTCTCATAGTTGTCAGTAACCAGAAGGGGGCAACATTTTAAATAGTATGTAAAAACAATACCAATTTTATCAATTGTCAAGTTGTTTGACATGCTTAATTCTTCCCAAGTAAAAATTACCATGTTGTCTCAAAGCTCCTCTTTTGTAATGATACAAAGAAAATTACCATTTCTTCTTTCTACTTATAGATCCAAGAATTTCAGTAAGTGATTTGATCAGAAAACTACTATTAAGCAACTAATTAAGTATTTCACCACCAGCACCACAGTGTGCTACTATGATGCTTCAGTCCAAGCACAGTGACTGCTCTGTAGAAACACTGCTGTTAATTTGGAGGAAATGACTGCATTCATTATTTCATGCACTGAATTTAAATTCAAAAATGAGATCTTTTGTGAAGCATTTCAGATTCTTTATTTACCAAAGTTCCTAAATTAAACTCGTTAGCATAGCTGCCCCACAATGAGATTTTTCATGCAACATGCTTAACTTTCACACATGATGATCCACTTATGACAAGGGAAATGCAAACCCTTTTAATCTCATGATAAATATAATTGACTAGCTATTCTTTGAAATCGAGCAAGTAAAATGTGCTCTGATCCATCCATTTCAAGACAGCACTGTTCACTGATCCACAAGCAGAGTCATAAAATTCTCTAAGAGACTGCTGCTATGGTGATATCTCTTCAAGAATGAACAATGTCCAAAAAAAATCTGTGGAGAACCACCACAAAAAACTCCTACAGCTTTTAAATAGTCAATTTCAATTTGGAGAGCAGGAAAGAAATGTTACCATGCTGGAAAAATAGTTTAAAAATCTACACAAGAGAAAAATCTGAATGCTATCAAAGAAAGTCTATCCTGGGAGTCACCTAAAAGTTTTATTTTTCCTAACATGGATTCTAACCGGCTGCATTACTTGCATTTAAAAAAAAATAAAATAAAGTTTTGCCTTTTTAAGCAAGCCCATTAGTGAGGTTTACTCACTGAATATTTCACTTACAATTCAAAGAAAACATGATAAATGGCAGCAGGGAGCTTGGAATGGACCATATGTGCCAGACACACTGGAAGGAAAGAATACTGTTGTTAAAAGTCTGATTATTATTTTTAGCTGCTCCTCAAAGCCTGGCACTGCTTACACCTGAGAATGAACTTGCACCTATGAGCTTGTTCATACAGTGCTATGCTTCATCAAATCAGCTCTAACTGACCTGTTAAAAAAAACAAACTAGCTTCAGGTTTCAAGTTGACACGCCAGCACAGCACCATTGAGGTTGGTGCTAGATGTAACAAAGAACACAGCAAAGCAGCAGGGTGAAGAAAAATACACATTGCTCAAGGCTCAGGGGAAACCTGCAGGTCAAGAGAAAATTGATTCATCATCTGGAATTGGCACCTTTTCTAACCAAGTATCTGAAGGCATTCAGTATGCCTAAAGCTTGCCCGATAATAGCATAAGAAGTATTTTGAACTTGGATTGATCTAGGTGTGAAGATGCAAGGGCATCATGCTTGGCATTCTCATACGGTATCAGAATCTTTCAAGATTTTAGCCCAGTTTCCATGAGAACTAAGCACTTACTACATAAATCAGACTTATTTAAATTCTCCACAGTTATATTGATGCAGTGAGTTTTAAAGCCCAATAAAATATTTTTAAGGTATGCCATAAAAAAACAAATTTCACTTCATAATTGAGGAGGTTCACTCAGGGGAAAATTCAACATTTCGTAACAGGAAAGTAGATCAAAAAAAGCTGAAAATTAAGTTGTAGAAGCTGAAGTGGAAAGGCCACACTAATTTCCTAATGCTCGTTTAGATGCTTAGTCCCCATCTCATTTATGCCCACTAATCTAGTAGGAAACTCCAGCTACAAACTGTCCTTTTACAGCTCAGCATTATGTCAAATTATCAATACCAGGAGTTGAGGACATGAAGTTTCACATTTTTTTCCATTATGTCTGGACAAGCCACCCCTTAAGGCCAATTAATTAAGCTGCTCTTTTAGGGATGAAAAATCGTGAATCAGGATCAAACAGCTCGGTTTTGTATTTTTATGATGGCCCTCAGATGTTTTGCCAGAATTGCACTTCCTGTGCAGAAGCTGCTTTAAGCAAAACATTCACACAGACTTAAAATTTACAAGGCAAGGCAAGTGCTTATTAATAAAAAAGCTTGTAATTTATCTTATTTTTAAAAAGTAAATACGTAATTATTTCTACAATCCTATATGAACTGACCACTGAACTATATTTATTTTTAGCATAAGTAACACCTCAGAGAGGTACGAGAAGTATCTGCCTCACTTCAAACACTACTCAACAGCTTCATTATATTGATGTCCCTCACTCATTTTTTACTCCTTAGGGCTTCTCCTGCAACGACCAATCTTTCAATAATCAAAAAAGCAGTTCTGTAAATACTCTATCAGAGAGAAATCCTGATAAAGAGAGGCTTTCATTAATATGAAAAAATCATTTTGTATTCTTTACTCTTCTACCAGAACCGTATATTGTTCTTCATTATTAAACTGAAGTACTGACATTGCTATCATCTTCTGGTACTTTCAACAAAGAGGCAGTCATCATCCATTTAAAATGGAAGTCTACTAATAGTTACCAATTGTTTTGATCATCATTACAACAACTAAGAAATAAATTTATCTGGTTAATTTCACCATTAAAATTAGTTTATCACAAAACTCAGCATCAACAGTTTAGGTCAGCTGTCACAATACCATCCTCCCTGGTTCTGTAAGCTCCCAGCTGGGTCAGACACATGACAAACCAGAGCTTGAAAAGGTCAGCAGGGACTGCCTGTTCAAGCACTATCCCTTTAAGTTTCTGACTAAATCCTGACTTCACTATTAAAAATTCTCAGGATAACCTGAAGTGCTATTTTATAGTATTTTAATCATTGACTTACATATTCTTTAATATAGATTGTCCCTATAACGCATACTTTTTTCCCCTAAGAAGTACACGCTTAACACGTTGGGAGTTCATGATCAGAACTTGGACTTTTCTTCTGTTATACATAACACATACCTTATTATAAATCTCTTTGCCTACTCTATAGTATACCCACTCTTCTGACTAGAGAAAAACTAACTATGTTTAAGAGTATTTTCCATGAAGCTCAGATGACACACCAAAATTGAGACCTTCAAGGCCTAGAGCCAATATAAAGGATTGTGATAGTTTAGGCCCTGCCGGGACCGGAGACCACATTGCCGCTGTCCCTCCCCCACCCTCAGATTGAGTAGGGCACAAACCCTGGGGTTAAAATAAGGGGAAATTTAACACAACTGTGTAATAAACAATCTGAACAACAACAACAGCAATAATAACAACAATAAACAGTAATAACAGTAAACAGATATACAGAGAAATACCGCGGTGAACACAGTCAGCCTGCCACACGTGCTTCCCGCGACAAAAGCCACAAAGGGAAGCTTCCACACTGCCCGCCAGACCTGACATCAGCATGGTATGAATAACCCAGCTGGAGATCCCTTCCCCCTCTCTGCTGGGGAAACTTAACCCTATCCTAGCTGAACCAGGACAAGGGTTATGGCATTCCTACCTCCTGGGTACCCATTAGCAAATTGCATTCTTCAACACCATGTTCCTGGAAGAAGATTTTTTTAACCTCACCTGACAGTTATCTTTGGAGTTTCACCACACGCTTCTGCTTTCATATGTCACCAGAAATATTTGTATCATAGTTCCTCATGTACAAGCCAATTCTGCAAATACTAACATATCAATGATCAATGCTAATTAATTTGCTATATCCCTATTTATAGAAGGTCATACTTGAGGATACAGGAATAAATCTCCACAAAACCCAATTGAAAATAGATGCATAAGCCCTTGTGTTCACTTTGTTCACTACATGATTAGCACAGATTCTGATAGTGGCAGTGGTAAATACCGTTTAGGCAAAGATTCTCAAACAAACATAGTTCTTCCCCATATAAGTGACAATTCACAACAGGAGTCTGTAGTTCACCTCCAGAGATCACAAACATCTATGTCTTCTCCTCTGAAGAGGTACAATCTACTAATCAGCAATGATCTGCCTGCAGCACAATATTTATCTTGTTCCTCTGTTCTCCAATAGACACTACTAACAAATATTGTCTAGTCAAAG
The DNA here is from genome assembly GCF_965140245.1 of Athene noctua. NCBI lineage: Eukaryota > Metazoa > Chordata > Aves > Strigiformes > Strigidae > Athene > Athene noctua. Next base: position 28,783,515 of record NC_134043.1, on the reverse strand, counting down.
AAAAAAATTCAGCATGACCATTCACTTGCCCATCTCCTTATAACAGGAATATTATGAGTATTGCTAATCACAGCAGAAACAATCCTGCTCCACCAGTAACTGCTAAGTTTCATCTATATTCACACAAGCAATGAGAATTAAAAAAAAAAAAAGCCTGCTTACTAAAAATGCTTTGACAAACTGGAATGTTCTCTCATTAAAGAGCTCCTTCTCTAGTTTACTGCACAGTTCCCAGCACACAAGTAATTTCAATTAATCACTGAAGTCCCTGCAAAAATGAAATGCTCCAATTATTCTGAATAGCCTGAGCATTCAGAATTCTATCAAAATGTGTCTTTCCCATTCCCAGAGCCAGGATGCTTTTAGCAGCTTGACAATATTACTTTGATACAGAAGAGCCAATAAAAACCTCAGTTCATTTCTAACTACTACTTATGATTGAGACCAAATGTTAAGGGGTGCTTCCATTAAACTCTTTCCTAGCATGCATCCATCACCTACAGAAAGCAAATGAAAACACCCCGCCCTATGAAACTGATATTTCAGTTCCTAGCACCTAAACTTCTGAAAGTTAAAAAATTCCTTAAAATAAGTTGCTATCCATCATAAACCATGTTGTTGAACTTACTCACCAAAAAGATCTCTCGGCTACAAGATACAAGCAGGCACCAGTGCTTCCTAGAGCTATATTGACAAGAAGTTGATGAACATCAAGTCTTACAGCCCCGTATCTCAGAGACTTTTATAAAAGCTGATACTGGATCGCATTATCTAGCTGCACTACCAAACAGAGTAAGTACTATGAGCATGTGTTTATACTTACCAAGAGCCCAGCAAAGAACTGTTAACAGCTTAAGACTGTCAATGGGTTTAGTTCTACTTTTTTTTCTCCTGTTATTAATCATATACAACTAACGTGTTTTGACTGGTATACCAAACACAGCTGAGTTAATATTGTGCAGAAGTTAATTAGTGATTACTGCCAATAGCAGAAAAACACAACAGTTTGGGGGTTGGATTTATTCAGGGGTTTTTTTGCTGTTGTTGGTTTTTAAAAAATGTTTCCATATTTTTTTCTTCACAAAAAGACTACTTGAAGCAAAAGCATAAAATTTTGTGTATTACCAGACCTCTCAGCAGACAACAAGCACTGCTCATTATCACTACCCTAGCCTTTACATCTACCAGTTGCTGCTGGGATAACAACATGCATGTTACAACTCATGAGAACTCCCAAAGAATGGAATTTCTTAGCATGGATACTGCTTAAAGGAAAAAAAAAAAAAACAGTTAAGATTCTGAAAGGCAAAGAGCTCCTTTTTTTTTAGGCATACGGATGGAGTTTATTCATCATTAATGACAAACTTTCTATCACATCCCATCTTCAGTATTATTCACTAACTTAAGCAAGCATTCAGACATTCAGAAAAATCTGCAGACATTAGTAAATCTTAACTATTGCCACTATATTTAGAACTGCCGATATTTTCCATATAAAAGATTTCTAAAACTCTCCTCCCCAAAGGATCTTTACCAGACCCTCACACACACACACACTCCTCCCCAAAGGATCTTTACCAGGCACTCAGCTGACATTACCAAAGCTTGGCCTGAGGAGAAACAACCTCTTTTCACTACTCTCCATAACTGACTATGGAGAACTGCCATCACCAGCTACAGAATTAAGACTAACAAGATTTTGGATAGTTAAAAGTTGGAAAATACAGCATCATATACATAGCAAGTATATACCATGTAAAGTGCCAAAAATCCACATTCCCTGCAACCAAAACTCTACTGCATCTTGTGGCTACAGTATACACAAGATATCCCTAAGTAGGGTAGAAAACAAACAAACAAACAAAAAAAACCACAACACCAAACAACTTTGAGAAGTTGGGATTTCACCATGTAAATTTTGTGGTGTTCTCACTCGCTCAAAAAGAGAGCTCAAACAGCTCTCTTGAAACACTTCAGCAGATAGTGTATTTTCTCCTTTTACCAAACTTTATCAAAAAAAAATTATTCAGTAGGCTTCTATAGCTCTCTACTATCACATAAGCCTATTTTCCAAGTAGTTTTCACAATGTCAGGAGGAGAAATCAATTGTCAATAAACTTCCCTTTGCTGGAGAGTAAGGAAAGCAAAGGTAAGCATGTCAACCAAGAAGCTTAAAGGATCTACAGACTGAAAACAAGTTCAAGTTTTCATGATTTTCTCAAACTAAAAGCATCAAGTTTTGAAACTTATTACAGACTCAGTATTCAATTATGCTTGCATCTACTTGCATTGGAAATCTTTTTGTATATACAAGTCATGCTGAGGTGGTACTCAGAGGTTTTTGCTAAAGCATTAAAAATAACTTCTTTGGCAATAAGAATCCTAGCAGCATCTGGCAGTGAATCTCTACTTACCAATGCATTTATTCCAAACATAAGCAAAACAAGCATCCTGTGAGAACATGATTCAGTTTCAGATCTACTGAAAAAGGTACAGAGGTAAAAGACATGAGAAGAAAACTCTTTAAGTAAAACAGTTACAGTAAATTTAGTCTCTCAAAAGCTATAATGTAATAAGAAGATAAGGAATCCATCATCTCTTTCACTCATACCCTCTCTAAATGAGACTCAAATAGAGCAGGTCATGAATTTCCTGTAGGGAGAATTGTACAAGCCCATCAAATATTAAAAAGCACTGCAGATATCTGCAGTCCTTTCTGAAAGCTTTATTCAGACAAGCAAAGAGGACACATGAATTAATTAACTGTTTCCAAACATTCCACTTCCACAAATCATTACCTTTCTTCAGATGTTTTTAACAGAAAATGAGTCTGTTCCTCTAGAGTTTTCAGTCCAGAGCCCCTTCCTAGCTATTAGCAGAGTGTTTGTTTATCCAGGCTTTCAAAAGACTTCACAGAAAGAAACCTACTGCTGTCTGCACAACTGTAAGCGATGGTAGTGTCCCACCGAAGCTTTTCTGAAAGCCTCCAACTCCAGACTACACATCAGCCACATACTGAGGTTATCACTTCCACAAGCGAAAACTTAAATGCAAACTCCAAATTACATACACTGCATAAAGAGTCTCTTAAAAATTTCCAAGAATGCATATGAATCACTCCAACTTCTTCAATTACTGTATCTACCCCACAATACACTTAATGGGTTTTCTTCTATTCAATCTCTTTCTGCCAAACACTTCTCCATTTTACCGTGGCACCAGCTGAATACCAACAGAGGGGACTGGAATTTATTCAGATATAGCTGCAAGGTACTCTAAAAAATTCTGAAAAGATGAACTTACTGTGTTCCAAGCAATCCTTCATTAGCTCATTACTTTAGAAAGAGGCATCTTATAACTAATTTTTAATAGGAAACATGCTCAAAGACATTCTTTTCAGAACACAAAACTATTCTGCAAGCTAGAAAATATCATACCTGTATTTGACATGTCATCTTCAAGCACCTTTGCAATGAATAACATCCTTCCCAGGAAAAGCAAGGTAAAGAAATCAGCTTGTGCACTACCTATATGCACATATGCTGGTCCAAACACATCGTCAAAACTTTAAATGAACTCGTCAGGGAAGTTTAGAGCTCTTCAAAGTCACAACTTCAGCAATCCAAAGATATCAGCTCCTTCTACATTATATCAGGCAGTAATTCTTCCTTCTTGCATAGAAGAGGAAGAATCCCCAGTCACCAGTTCCCACGCACAGCCCTGGCTGCGCAGGAGCAGCCTGCAACTGCCCTGCAGCCTCTCCGATGAGCTGACCTAGGAGGCCAGCAGCACAGCGCTTTCAGGTCGTGGCTCTTCAGATGCTTCTGAAGACAGAACACCAGCTGCTACTGGAATCCACACGCTCAATATCCAGTGCCGCTGAACAAGTCCCACATGTAACATCTCCTGTTTACCTAACACAACAGTCAGACAGATTTATATTGCACTTGATACCTGCAGATGAAAGACTGCCAGATATCAATTTTGTTCTTAGGCTGATAACCAGGGTAAAAAAAAAAAAAAAAACAGCAAACCTTTATTTAGCATAACAGTGCATGCCAATTGTCACTACTTTAGACTCACTTCAAAAGGAGGCCGATTTAAGAAGCAGCCAACCATGTTAAAGTGTAGGCCCTGTTCAAATTTTACCAGCACTACTGCAAAAAAAGCATTGCAAATGCACTGTCCTCACACTGACTTTACACATAACTGTCATTGAAAATTGGCACTGACACTTTTGCATCTAACATGAATTTGTTATTCATTGAACTGGTTTTCAATTAATCAGATTATCACTACAGCTGTGAAGATATAATCTTAGGAACCTTACTCTTGGACTGTGACCTACTGTTATCTCGTACTACCATAGAAATTTAATCTGTCAAACAATCCAGTACAAAGTCCACGTAATTATATCTGCTTAAGTACAAATCCATTCTTGGCAATAAGCCCTCCACAGGTCCTTTTTGTTCATATGTCGGTCAAGTTTCATTCAAGTAATTACAGCCTCTTTCTCACTAGAACAGCTACCGGATATTTGCACCATCTCAAATTTCTGAAGCCCTAACGAGCCTAGTACTTCCAATTCTATGAACAATAAATTCAAGCAGGTACACAGTCAGCACCACTGTGGCTTGCTATGGAATAGCCAGGCTATACTAACTGTAATACGGATATTTCATTCATATTCACCACTAACTGGTTCAGTTACACAATGCAGATGAAGCTAACTCATTTTATGTTTTGTAAGTTTTTCCACTTCCACCACCAGTACTTTGTCTTTCCTAGATGAAGAGAACTTTATCACTACTTCCATTTTTCTAGTTTTAGTCCTGACTCCTGTACATGCATCAGATGATTCAGAGTGGAACAGACAGGATCAGAAGCAGAGTACTAACTGCAAAGTGTTAGAGAGGCAGAGTATAACCTCAAGCAGGAATCACATTCTGATTCTTACAAAATCCCTTATCTAGGTCCCTTCTTTTACTCCCTTCTCCCTCTACTTCTTACCATGACTCCCACAAAAATTTCAACTCAATTTAAAAAGCATAAATTGTACTTTAAGAACTAGTTCTGTAGTACACGGCAAGAAAGTAAAATTTTATTTCAGTTATAGTCACAAATAAGCGATCCACTTGTTTAAGTCAGAAAAATGAATACAGAGATCCCACATAATTTAGTCTTCTTTATTCGCTCAGATTACAAACGCCCCACAGATTCCAACACCACCACCATTACTCAATAGCACACTATGTCTCACTTGCAATCTCCATTCACAATATTTTTTTTAAGATATACTAACAAGAAATAATCACTTTCCACAAATTCCTGAAGCTTTAAGTATGAAGCATCTATAATAGTTTTACATTTGTTAGATAAATTAAATGAAAGTGAATAAGGAAATAAAACAGTTCTTCAGTCTTTTTCCTCATACAGTTTCTACTTAGCCAGGTGTTAATGGTCGAGTTTGTTTTTTTAGTTTCTGTAGTATGAGTCATGTCAGGAGGTTTATTGAATATTTATTACCAGCTGAAAGTGTGGCCAAAATGCTGTGTTTTCACCCGTTTTAGGATTCTCAATTTACTCCTAAATTATGATCAATTTTCAACACTTTAGCAATTATTACATAATGTATGTATTGCTTAAGATACTTTAAGCAGTCATGATCAACCACCTAAGATTTTATTCAGTTTTATAATTATCTGAAGTGTAGGTCTACCTAGATCAAAACACTCTATACATTTTTTTTCAGGGTATTGCTTTCCAAGTATCAGATAGTGATTTCTTAGCATTAATTGAGGAAGTTAATTCCTACTTGCTGGAATCTTTTTATAGTCAATTGTTACAGCATTACACTATTAGCCAACACAATGGAATTAAATCCTCATCATTGCTTAAAAGGCTTTTCCGTTATTATAACCTGATATGTGTAATTCAACTATTACTCAGCATTGTATACTAACTGCTTTGGTCATTTGCTAGTTTTTGATGATGCAGCAGGGTGTTTGTTTAAACTACAGGAAAAAAGCTGCAGGGCTAATCCTTCAGCAACAGCTTTAGTTCTTCTACACACCCCCATCCTTACAGCAAAGTTTTCAGTTTTTCATACACAAGAAATAACAATTTTGGACCAACTATTTTAAAGTCTTACTTATACACATCAACTGTGTTCCTGCTACTCAAATCCCTCACAGTTAAAGCACAGCTGCAATTTGCTGGTTTAGGCCCAAAGGTAAAACTGAATTAATCTATGGGTTCATCTGGAAATCTACTTTGCAAGTGCATTTGCTGCCACCATCTCCAATCCTCACTCTCCTCACTTCCCACAGATGCCTTGAATGCAAGGTAAACCATGAAATGCACAGTCATCAACTGAACAGCTTACCCTCAAAATACTTCAGGTTTTAAGAGTGACCTAAATCAACTATACTGGCAAAACTGAGCAAACTTCAGAACCACTACCCCCATCAATATTGTGCCTTAGGCAAATGCTTAGTACAATGTTTTCTATTTATCTTTTTTACTACCAAAGCTGAAATCTGACCTTTCAAAAGCTTTGGATACTTGACAGGAGTAGTAGATAGATATCTCCTTGTCTTTTATTCTAAAAATTGTATGATTTTGTTTCCATTTTTTTCAAAAAATAAGCATTCTTATTGCTGTATGGTCAGCTCCCAACATTAGTAATAGTACTAATGCTTGCAAGCAAGCTTTAACAAGCACATTCAATATAGTATCTACCAGGGAATGTCTATGGCAGCTACAAATCAGCTTTTTCTGTAGACCCTCCTCACCATCCTGGCTTATATGACAAGTCAATATTTCAACACAGTTTTCATCTATCAGTAATTGTTATGCTAAAACCTAGGTGCTAGCAGAGCTCTATTTTTCAAGTTGCCTGCCAGAGTATGACTCAAAGCAGTCTGTCAAAGTAAGTCACCCCCAACATTAACAAAGTGATATTGAACATTTAATTGATGTCACTGTTGGGTTTTTTTAATGTGAGAACAAGCCCAGCAAGGCATCTAGATATTTACAAACTATAACATATACTGCTATTTCCAAAGCCCATTTAAATTCAAAATTCAGGAATATGCTAGAGAAAGAGTTTTGAAATTAACAAAATTACTGTATTTGATTAATTGGTCCTACATTACATTTGGCACAGCCATCTACAGCTGCCACAGCCCATCTCTCAAAATGCTTACATCATTCTAACATGGGGAATTCCCATGTAACAAAATTCATCTGTGGAGAAGACATTGGACTAATTTCCTGGTGTCTTTAGTTTGGAATGAAAAGTTCCCCAATAAAAGCAAAAGATAGCAAAGACGCAAGAAGACAAGTAAAGCCTGAATTCAACTGGATTGTTCAATTTAAGGTAAATTGAGCTGTTGAACTGAATCCTGCCCTCACTGGAACCTACTTTTAACAGCAACAATTTGTAGAGGTTTTCTGCATTCCCTTCTTAGCCATCAACCAACTCATGCTAATTCTCACCTTTCCCACTAGCATAGAGCTAGAGAATGGACTAAGAAAATTTGCCTTCAATAATTACTCTCTCACACTAAACTCCCGATCTGAGCAGGGTGGCTGCAGATGCGCTTCACTTTTCTCCTTCCATACAAAACGAAAGTACTTTTCTGAATGTGTTTATTAACTTGGACATCCGCGCACCTCCCTTCTCAGTTTTTTGCTGATCGTCTACTCTTCCCTGCAAGTATAAGCACTAATAAAAGCCTGAAGCATCCTAAAGACCTTTCTGGAGAACCTTTGTCCATCTCCATCATTAGTTATTAGTATAAAGAAGTCATGTTACAAGGAAACTCATTAGAAAGGCCTTCTAAAAAGGAGAGGGTAATCAATAAAGTAGTGGCAATCAGTTACTTCCAACACTTAAAACAGGGAGAATCACAGGCAGGAAAAGAGTGCATCATATGGGCAGCAAGCCAGAGTCCCTTCACATTTTTCAGTTTAGGCTACTGCCTGAATTCCAGATTAAAAAAATCAGACACTTGATTTGTAAACAAATAAGCAAACTCATTTTCATGCAACCATCTTCAACATCACCAAATTAATGTTTATAAGAAAGCAAAAGTTAACAAGCTCTTATAGCTAAGTCTTATAATAAGCAAAGACATCAAATTCTTACTGACTTTTTCATCTACTTGCGTACTCCCCTTAAGACTAAGCATAAGCCAAAAACATTAATTCAGAATTGACTATCACCTCCCACTGGCTTTTTTCTTAAGCTGTATTTACCCGTGTTTAAAAATAAGCATCTAACACTCTTCCATAGTAATTCTTATTGCTCTTAGGCAAAGGTTTAATAATTATTATCCTGATTCTGTCATTCCTGAAAAACAACCAAAAAAAGCCAGTCAAGTCCCAATTATAGTAGTATAGGACTCTCCTGGCATCCTGACTTTTTTACATTTCACTTACGTTGCTCAAAGTCAATATAAATTCTTTCCACTGCACAGTTACTAGGACAAATTCAAAAAGCTTTTCTTCCTGCTCAGCCACAATAGCTTGCTCTTCATACCCTTCCCAGAAATCCAATTAAATAATTCTCATAACAAGTGCTTAGAGAATGCAAGAAGATCCAGTTTCTTTGCAATATTTATTATTGCAGTTATCTTGCAACAGTTACAGCCAAGCAAGCATCTGACAAAGTCCTAAAAAGTATCATTGTTTCGCTTAAAACCTTGTCCAAGCTACTCAGTCACAATTAATCTTAGACATGACTCAACAGTGAAGAAATTCTGCAGCCCCACAAAACCAAATGAAATAAAAGTCAGCTTTAAGTAGCAGCCAGCAAAGTAAGATTGATCGCTGCCTCTGCTCTGCACACAGATCACAGTTCACAGGCACCTCTGTTTTCAAAACAAGGTTCTGAAGGTGTCCAACTTAGTTACAGCTTTGAATGATGAAGCCTGGTGGACTTTTGTAGTGGTATAGCTCAGCCAATGAATAAATGCCTTGCTGTTCCATACTATGTTCTAGCCATCCTGCTAAGCCCACAAACAAACCAAACAGAGCCCAAGTTCCATTTCTGAATCAAACACCTCCCCCAGAAAACACTTCTTTTTCTGTTGACAAACAAGCATCAAACCTACTAGCTTGCTAGAAATCTCTAGGAAATAATAGAAATTTTTAGATTTGTTTGTGAAGATAATCCCAGCAAGTGATTACAAGCTCACACATATGACCAAACTTAAACATTCAATACACACTGTTATTGTACAAACACCTTGTGATAATTGCCTGTTCTCCTAGACAGAGAGGAATAAAAAGAGATTCTGAACAGCTAGTATTTCTTTCTAGGCAGCTTGAGAAAAAGGTGACCTTAAATTATTTGACAAATAATGAATATTATCAGAGCCAGTCACCCATGGCTGCAGACGTGGCTCAGAGGAGCAGCACCCTATCATACCTACTCTCTCCTCACACTGCTCTGGCTGCCACTCAGATCATATTTAAACCGGGAGAAGCATTCACCTCATGGCATTAGAAAAAAAATGATCTGATTTCCGAGGCTTCCTGAAAGTAGTCCAAATACCCTGTTTCTAGCCCCCACAAAGGTAGCTAGTTCCTCTTTCAAGCAGGTACTTTTCTATCACATAAGATAAAGACTATGAGCATTTTCCCCACTTAAAGGAAAGCCTTTGAAAACCAGCAGAAAGTTTGTGGTTTGTTTTTGGTGTTTTGTTTTTGTTGTTTGCCTTTTTTTATTAAGGCTTTGACACTCAGTCTACAGATAGAGGTGAAGGAAGACTTCTAGTCAATACCCCCACGGCAAACAGCACAGGTGTAACAAAAGCCCAGCACAGAGGTTAAGGTTGTTGCAAACAGAAAACAGCACAATTATCAGGATGATCAAAGCTTAGAAGCCATTCACCAAGAAGCAGTGGAGACAAACTCTTGGTTGCTTTAAATATCAAGATTAGTTTATATAAGAAACTAACTGCGGTATCTGTAGGAACTGGAGATCTGAACCACCAGACACTTCCAGCAAAGGCTTTCGACAAGCTGAGCACACTGGGGGATGATCACTTCGTGTGTCTGACCCACAGGCTTCCCATTACCAACGCCACAGATACACACACCAGAGGCAACTGTCACCTGGTTTTGTATCACTGAGGTGTTCCTGAGCTTTGATGGTGAGATCAGAGCTTGAATGCACAGCTGTTTATCCACTGTGGGACAGCAGTATGCAGATTTATTCTGGTGACATCTCCAGCTAGCAGATATAGCAGAACTTAAATAAATGCCAACACACTCAAATCCACTGTGTTAATCTTTCACCTAATACTGTCTTGTTCTCACCCCTTCAAATTACCCAGTCCCCTATTAGTGGCTCTGTTCTTTACATCAATCCTTTCGCAGTCACTGTCAGTCTGAAATAAACCTCCATTACCAAAAAAGCAGGGGAAAAAAGGAAAAAATGGGGGAGAAAAAAGGGAAGGTTGTACTCTCACGTAAAACCTTACAGGCTGCTATCAAGAACATTAAACAAACTCCCTGCAAAGCTGCAAAGTTCTGTAACTGCACTAATACAGGCAATAGTTGTTCTAATGAGGTTACATAAAAAGCTAATAGTGCCATAACCCAAGCAGGAATCACTCAAAATTATTTTCAAACATAAACCAGTAGCAACCTGCCATCATAATTCTTCACTGTTATTCATGACAAATAAAAGTCCAAATTTTGGGGGGCAGAGGAAGTTCTTGAGAACTGAAATAAGCTTTCAGAAGGGCAGTTCAACTTCCATGACGTACACGCTTGTACTAATTCCTACATTTTCATCTAGATGCCAACATGAGTTCACAATCAACATGCTGAACCCTTGATCTGCAGGTTTATTACTTGTATTTAATATACATTCAGGCATAGCCACATTGCTTGAAGTTTGCACAGCCTGTGCAGTTACTTTAAACTGAACAGAAACCTGAGCGCAAGTCAGTCAAGAATTCCTGAGCCTCAACCATCACAGAACTAAACACAGAACTTCTGCATAATGTAATAATTTTCACACGTTCCACACAGTGAAAAGTCCCTTTATTTTCAATTTTAGTAAATATGTAGCTACTACTGGCATTTCAAGAACATATGTTCTAAAATTAGCAGAAGCAGTTAATAGCATGCATTTTAAAAAGGCCAACACTCCCTAGCAGTAAGATGGAATGTGTTTTCATTAAGCCTCACCTAGAACTTAAGAACCAAGTCATCTGGAAGATGCTTTAATTTAATGAAGAGCAGCATTCTTTGCTGAACTGGTCAGGAGTGATACTAGTCTCTGATGATGTTCATCAGTAAAGAGGCACACAAACTGACAAAGTTACTTCTTCAGTGAAACTTTTATAATACCATTTGTCAAAGCAGCAGACATGGTGTTCTACTCATACCTCCAAGCCATTTTTCCATTTCCAGAAGGTACTTGGCAAAAAGTGCCAATAAGAGCGATAAAATCTGAATTCACAACTTCTGCAAGTCTTGGGTCCATCTTCAAATCTGTTTTTAAAACCAGTACAGCCGCACTGGCACTCAAAAAAGAAGTTACAAAACTTAATAGCTACCTGGGAAAAAAGTCAATCACATCTATAAACAGGTTTGTCTCAGATGTCAATCACATTCCAAATAAACTCTGTAAGAGAAAACTTCTTTCTGCTTGCATGCTCTGAATATCCTACACTAACACATTAGAAATCAAATTGCTTTGCATTTGGCAATATGATCAAAATTTGCAACTCTCCCACCATCACACTTCTGTGCTATGATGCTCTTACAGTTTACTTAGTTTTAGAATATCAACATGATAACCACAACTTTTAGGAAGGCTACAGCCAGAAAACTAGATGGAAAAAGACATTATAGAAATGCAGCAGGGAATACAGTGTTTGTAGCAAACATACCACAGTTAGCTATATCATTTATCTCCCCTGAGCACTTTTTCCAAAAAAAAATCTCAATATATGATCCAAACCCTGAATATTTGGAAATAAGGTAAATCATACTTCCCAGCATTCCTAACTTTATTGAAAGTAAAACAGCAACGAAAACTCACTGATCTACCCTATACCATCCTATGGGCTGTGCATTCTGCTCACATACGTTTCAGGGGAAGTCAGCACAAAAATCAGACAACTCCCATGTTCTAGGTGATGATTATCTTACACTTCTTGCCTGCAGCTATAGTTACCTTTAAGCGATATCCACTTTTACAGAAACAGCCACTTGAGGCAATTCACAGTAACTGGAATCGTTTCCCTCCAACATACCTCCCAGCAGATAGAGTGATTCCACCATCTTCTGCAGTGCCATTGCTTTGATAACTAGGTATTTATTTCCCAGGCAATATCATTCCATGTATTTTCCTTCCTTTCAGGAGCTTACATTTGCAACAAATTCAAGATACACAGACAACTTAATTACTAATAAAAGAAAGGTTCCTATTACCTTAAAAATAGAAGTAAAAATATATGGGTGATTGCTCAGCAAAGCTTAGTAACTTATGGCACAAATTTAACTTTTACTGAAAACCTGAAAACATAGTAGCTGTGTTATTCACTGAAATACAAGATCACTTAAGCTTAAAAGCTTAAGATCTGTTTTGAACAGGCTTACTGCTCTAACTAGAATATACCTACAGTCATCAGTTATCAGACTACCAAAACACTTCAATATCAGGTTAGCTAAGAAAAAGGAAGTATTATGACAACCTGAGAAGTCTGATTTATGCTGGCCCATTAGCTTTTTTTTTCATTCAATGAAGTTTCCTGACAAATGCTTCCATGAAATGCATATGTTGACAGAATTCTCATCTCTACAGCACTGCGTGGTCCTCCACACCGACAGAAGGCAGCAGTTACAGAGCAGTCGGATTTTGTAGTATGAATAGATAAGGGGAAGAGGGACTGAGTGCTAGAAGACCCAGTCAAATGTACTTGGTACTCAAGCACTCATATACTCTGGGGTAAATCAGCATTTTTCAGAAAATGTCAACTGCCTAATGTAGAACTTAATTGAATGTCTTGGCCAACAGTTGTTCCTGTAAGTGCTGTAATTATCTCAACATTAACAAATTAGCACAGTCACCCATTAATTAAAAGATTACTTACACTGTACCATACAAGGTAGTCAACACCAAGCAGCATTAGCATAAGACAACAATTTGACTTCAGGAATGTGCTTCTCATTTCATTCAAGCCTAGGACACAGTACATATTTCCCAAGTTTTAGAAATCCTTCATTCTTCATTATAGTGGTGTCCAGTTTGCAACAACTGTCCCCTTCTTCTAAAGGTGCCTGTTCCTAACTCACAAGTCCCTAAAAACAAGTTGATCATCCTCCAAAAAAAGAAACAACTGTGGACAGTCAAGGTCCATCAAAAGACTAAAAAGATTATGGCTTAGAAGTACTAAAGACAAGATTTCCTTTCCTTAATATCTGCAGACATCAACAGATACTTATGGAAGCCACAGACACTCAGCTTACAGTAACTGCAACTGTGCCTCATTGTGTTCAGCTCAAAATCCTAAACATCTAGCCATCTTAAATAGACTGTGCTGTATCACCTTTCAGCACTTTTCTATAAGATTAATTTCTTCTTGCTGAAACAAAAATTGTGTTTAGCTGCATGACTTCCATGCAATACAACTCTAATGGTATTTTAATTTGCACATAGCAAATGAAAAACAATCATAAGGACGATGCAAAATAGCTGTTTGGCAAGATTAACTAAAACCTTAGACTGTTGATTACGCAAGCAACTCAGGTTCATCATATTTATGATCAGCTGCAGATAAAGGGAGCATGCATCAGCTCCCAGAGAAACAGGTTCAAGTTCGTTATTTTACAACCTACTGATCAGTTTAGTTGGAATACCTTCTGCACAGGACTCTGCTACCTTGCCCTTGTTTCTTAAGGAACACAAGGCTTACGTGCAGGCCACCAATCCACTGAACAGAGCTGACAGCCCCCGACAGCCTGACAAGCCATCCCAGACCTTGCAGTGCAGCCCCATGCCCTTTCCCCGTACAGCTCCAATGTTCATCTGAATCTTAAGTGAGCTCATTCAGCTTGTTATCCTAATAAAATTATTACTTATTGTTACACTGAGATCGTTTCTCAAGGGCTAGAATCTGTGAAAGGGAGCTGGTGAGGTGGAAGGATCCTCCTTATTCAGCAACAGCAAATTAATCATTACAGGCTCACCCACTCTTAAACTCTACACCCTCAGCAGATAGTGAAGAGCTACATCTGGTTTTAGCAATTTTATACTTTGCTGCTCCGCTTAACCTTTCACATTTGTAGGGTTACTTTCAGCTAAATCTGAACTGGGAATCAAGCCTCATTTTGAATTCAAGTTGAATGGAAGTTGTAGTAATTCTAAGGCACAAAGGAACACAGACATACAACTCACAGATTACAAACTTAGCTTGTCTGACTAACCTGAAGACGCTTTACCCTGCAGGGTGTTTTTTTTAATGAGACTTTAAAAAAAAGCTTTTTTTTCAAAAGACTCTCAATAGTACTGCAGCAACGTTATTAATTATTAATCAGACTTCATCCGCTCAATACTTCATTTCCATGAGATTAGCCATCAGCCACTTGTTACAACATGGCAGCATACTGTACCCTTTTCTCAACATAAAGCTTTCACCTCCTAAGGAGTAAACGCTGAGCGTAAATTTGAATCATTTTCCTTTTATGCAAGTCTGTTAAGCCACTGGATGAAACCCACCATGTTACAGTAAACCTCGTGCGTAAACACGAAAAATCCTCTCTTCCACTTTGAAATTTTGAGTTCCTTCAGTTTCAGTATGATTTGGCAGCAGTAGAAGTCTAGAGAGCAAAGTGCCTAGGAGAAGGGTATGGAGAGGAATGTTTTAGCTAGTCTCCCAGCTGTAAGAACACATTCTGAGTGAGCAAGGCTCCCCTTGGCCTGCGGCCCCTCACTGCCCGCATGCCTTCCCACCAGCACACTCGTACTGCAGACACACAGGCAGCTTGGGTGCTGCTGCAGCATTGGCTGCTTCTCGTTCCACTTGGGCTTGGGCTTGCAGAAGGAAGCATGGGATCCCTGGCATCTTCACAGCAAAGCTCTCTAGGAGGAGGACAGAATCACAGGAAACCCAATGGCATCGGCTCTGCCATTCAACAAACCCAAAAACATGAAGTTACTACTTGACTCTTCCTGAAACCATCTGTTTCAGGCTAATTTGTGTCACTAAATAGGATCAGAAGTAGACTTGATTTTGCATCTCAGTTATTTCAATCTTACATCACAATTTGCTATTAGCAAGGTACTTTACATATTCCTTCTTACAAATACACCCCTGTCAATTTCACTTGAATGCAACATGAATAAAAGCAATTTGATTTACTGTCACTGTTCTTTTCAGGAACTTAATACACTACTTTTTAAACACTTAAAAGTTAACTGCAAATTCACACATTTCCTGACAAGTAGATGGAAGACACAAATTAAATAAGTGCCATAGCCTACTTGTAGTTAAAAATATCTGCTCTTAAATCAGATGCTCATTATGATACAGTATATATACTTGTCTGAATACAGAAGTCAGTCTTAAAAGCTGGCAGTCAGAGAGACCAGAAGCAAAACCAGGTCCAGCGTCAAAGCCTTCACAACATCCCAGAAGATGAAAGTGGTAATTCAGAAGCCTTCAGAATTCTCTCAAATTTTGTCATTTTGGTTTATATACACCTCAAAAACTGACAGGAACACCTGCTGGTCTTTGAGTATTATGCTTTTTCTTTTTTTTCCCCAAAAGACAACAGCCTGCAATCACCCAAAAAGTTTGCTAGAGTAAAACCGACATACACTGAGGCCTCTATATTCCAGCCATCACCTACAATTCAATGGCCTGTTTGTCCTGCTTGAAGGCAAACACTAAGGAAAAAAAAAAATTATTCTTTCAAGTTAGGAAACCATTAACTATCGCATACTTCAAGTATGGGATAGTCTATGGCTATCTTGAACATTAAAATCAGTTTTTACAGCTTCACAGGAATTACTTTCAAGTAGTTATGGTTAAAAAAACATATCCCACACTCTCTCCCCAAGTGATGATTTTCCATCTCAAATTTTTCATCAGCAATGTTGCTAGTTGTCCACTTTTCCAAGGCGAACATTAAATCTAATACAGTTTTCTCATACACAACTCCCATTTATTCAAATTCCATTTGTTTTCCCTTTTTTTTTGTGTGTGTGTGCGCTCAGGAAAATTATATCTGTATAGAAACTGTTTCAGCAACTGATTCTAGCTCCAGGACCAGTGGCACCTACAGAAAGGGCTTTCAGATCACTCTTGCAAGATTTAGAAGTGCTTATGCAATAGCTTGGCCACAGCATTCAACAAAAAACCCACTTCAGGTGCCCACCAACAAGCCACTATCACTATTACAGACTCAACACTTTCAAGATGCTTACTGAACTACTTTCTAAGGCTCAGATTTGATGTTCTGCTTTAAACAACTGGACTGTAATTAGACAAAAGACTTTTATTTCAGTCTGTATAGGATGGTACTACTTCAGTAATTTGGCAATACCAAATCTGAAGGGCAGTTCATAATCAGTGTTATGTTATCATCCCTGTTGCTTTTTTGGAGCTTTATGGAAATTTAAATCACATATCTTCAAGTTCAAGCCCACTGCACTCATTCTCGATTTTAGCTTCTTTAATGTTTCAACAAATGCCCGACATGCACGCAGATAACAGTTTTTCTCAATGCAGACATGATTCTCATATGAGACCCACCAAACACTCTAAGAACACAAGCGTGGGTAACAGCAATCAACCCAGCTAGACAAAGAGACACAATACAGTAGAGGATTTTTCTGGCATCCTGTAGTTTTCTCCACACACTATCCCCAGTAAAACCTGTATTTTAATCACTGTCTGGGGAATATGGTCCACTGAGGTTAATAAATATTTTCTTTCTCAGCTGACATACCTAGCTATAAACCACCTTTTTATTGACTTGATTAATAAGCTAACAGAGGGAAACAAGAGGTTGATACTGGAAGAATAGACACAGTTCATATTCGTGTTACTGTTTTTCAAAACAAAGCCATTCCAGAATTTGCAAGAAAACACAATTCATCACAGTTAAAACAACAGTACTTTCTCTACATATTAAAGGCAGCTTCAGTCCAGCAAGCTTAGCTGTTAGCAACACTGACAGCATGCAACATCAAAAGGGACTGAACATTCTGTACACAGTCCCTTCAGGAGTTCCCCAGTCTGCACTCAGGGCTCAGCATTAGCATTAACATTTGCATTCAAGCTACGTAGCTGCATGCCAGCTCCAATGTTCATACATACATAAAGTCGCATTTACAACCATTTATAGAACCATATTTATGACTATTTGTAGCATTATTTTTATATCACAACTTCGCTGTTCCTATTTTTAAAAGATCTAATCCTATTTGTAATTGGCTCTATTTATCAGTATTTGACTTACCTAATGTGTCACCACTGAACAGCTCTTAGCAAATATCACCACTTATCTAGTGAGCAATATTCCCATCTGCCAAGTAGAGATATATTATGAAAACTACACAAGAACAGCTGCAAAGTGTCAGATAATCCAGGAGAAATGTATCAACGTTGGACAGTAACAGAGGTTCCTCTGATAGCACCTTTCACTGAAATTAGGGACTACCAGGCAACTTCTAAAATGCCTCACTTTAGGTCACTTTCCTCCAAGATGATGATATTTGCATCCACATTTCTAGCAGGTAACTGGCTCAAACTGAGTAAGCTACACTATTTACATACTAACTTAAAAAAAAAAAGTCTGAAACAATGCCAGTAGGCCACCTTGCTCTTTACAAATTCCGGCAAAATTGATTTTTCACATTTATCTACCTGAGTTCTTTTAAAATGCTGTTGGACTGGCCCAGTTAGCAAATCAAGGGATATGTATTTGAGCTTTAATTTTAATAGCATGCCATTATCTAACATCAAGTAATCCCTAAAGGGAAATACTTCACTAAGGTATTTTGCCTCTTGCTGTTGACAGCCTACACTGAAGTTAAAGTCAAACACGAGTATTTAAATACTTTTTTTTTTCTTCCAAACTGACTAACTTCAGCTGTCAGCAGGCTCCTTTCAGTGCTTACTTGCTTGCTCCCAAATCGTCTCAAATTAGAACGCTTTGTATTCACTGAAGTGTCTAAATCACCTTGGAATATTAAGTTCAAGGTAGATTAACATACATTTTGTCAAACACACATATGTCAGGAACTTTGTCACGTTAAGATATTTTGATTTTATCGTAACACGGGTTAACTGACAGACCTGCAGTTACAGAAGAGATCCTGCCCAACTACCCCATTCACTCAGACAGCAGCCTGTACCACTCTCAAAACTGAAGAATCAGCTATTACTCACCTCTCCTCAAACAGGTCTTTCCTTATTTAAGCAAAGATAAAAAGCATTCTCTTTATACTCCTGCATTCCATTAAATTAACATTAAGACTCCCCTCCATCAGCGCCAAAATACAAAAGCTTTCCAGTTTACATTAGAGGTGATTGGTTTGCCCAGCACATAAAATACTTAATACACATTTCCTTGACCAGAATCAGAGACAGTCAACAAACCTTATTATCTTCACACCATTGCATAAATATTACCCCCAACATTATTCTTGTTTTACCTGCTGCAGTTTCTGTTGCACTGACTGGCACGCCTGCATGAACACCAATTCAAAGTGGTACATCTCCTCTCCTTACCTAAAACTGCACAACCAAGTCTCGTACATATTCTATCCTTCCCATACAGTAATGTTCCAGCTGGAGGGGGGGAGAACCATGCCCTGGAAAAGTATTTGCCAGAGGTTGTTTAAACACCACAAACAACAGCGGCTAAAATGGACCAGTACTTAGATTAGGCACTTACAAGCAAAACAGAAGCCCCCAATTATTTATGTTTGTATGCTGACCAGTTTTTAAAAATGTGTAATGCTGCATTTTAAAAGCTTTTGTCAGATAATTTGGAGAAGATTTGCAAGTGAGCAATTAGTACATGCAGTTCACATCAAACACCACATCAATTAGAATCATAAATCAAACCAGGAACCCTCTAACTGAATTCACTCTATTATGCAGGAAGCAAGATGTTCCAGTAAGCAAAACATTCCTGGAGACATACTCTCTTTTTATAAGTCATGTAGGTCTCCTCACTTCAGCTAAAGTACTAGCTTTAAAACGCATTAAGCGGTTAAAGGCAGATATCTGCTGTAAATTTCTGTGTCTAACCTGGCTAGCATTGTCACCCAGTTGATTAACACCCATCACTTCCCTCTCAGAGGTTATGCACCTAAGTATGCAGTGCATCTTTTGCCTCAAGCAAGTCGTGCCCTTCTGGTCAGCCCCACCCTACGCAAATTTAATTTTTCAAGATAAGTCAATAGCAAGATCCTTCCATCCATAAACTAATGTATTGTTATACATCCAGATGCTATTAAATGCTGCAATCTCGCAGCAACAAAGTATTTTTGAAGCTTAATTAATGCAGGTTAAAATTAGAATCTTACTTTGCATGAGAAAAGTAATGAAATGAGGCTAAATAGATGAGTTGCCACAGGGTGCAGGAATAGTTTTCCACAGCTTGTTTCTGTTCCTTCCTGCTTTCATTTACTCAACTCCAAGGGTGAACCCACAGATTCATGTTCCAGTAACAGAATTGCCATAGAAAAGTGATAAACAACTATAAGAAAGTACCACATGCACTAAGGCTGCAGCTATAGATTTTCTTCATATTCAAAACATATCAGTAGGATTGTCAATTTTTACAATTTCATATAATGCAAAGCAGCTACCCCTCACCATCACCATCCTGTGCATAGGGCTTCAGAAGCTTGCCCAGAGATCCACACAAATCTTTCAACCCCAAGCGCAAACAGCAATCTAAAATTTTCTAGGAGCAATGTATTTTGAAGGAAAACTATTACTCAGCTTTATTGATGCTACCAAAAAAGAAAATAATCCTATTAAGACTTCAGTGTGTACTGAAAATACTAACAAGGCTTTACTATAAAAGCATTTTTAGACTTCACTCCATCATTGATTTTATGTTCATGGAAGCAAAGGAACGTTATTTTCCTTCACTGTCATTATTTATTAATAATAGTTGACACTTGCACCCTTGGCAATACAACCAGTAACAACTTCTAGCCAGAAAAAGAGATGGTGCAATTAGTAACAAAGTGATCTGTAACTGCTTTATCAGAATTCTCACTATGAAATGCCCATATCTATTAAGATTTTCCAAGCTATCATTCTAGTTTCAGTGTTAAACAGTGAAATTATCCACATAAGAGATATACAGCCCATCTTTCTCTCAAGAACTCGATACCTGTTTTATAATATACCTCTAAACAGCTAGAACAGCAAATATCAAGCCGTATGCAATTCAGTGATCATGCACAGGTCCTATCTCTGACTTTTGCCTATTTCTTATCAGGCCCAATTCATCTCATTCTTCCAAGAGCATGTCAGCATTGCCTGAACATAAATTCCTACCAGGTTTACAGATAATCCTGAGCAGTACAACAACCGTAAGAGTTTATTATGTCAGAAGTATCAGTTACTATTTAATCTTTCCACATCATGAAGCACTTAGACACTAAAGCCTAACTCATACCATTACATTAGGTTTACAAAAGAGATATCAATATTCAGATCCAAGAATCCAATAGCAGCTCAACTACTCCTCCTTACCATTCCAACTTTACTAAAGGCTTAATTTTCAAGAAATCTTTTGCATCCTGCAGTCAGCTCATCATTCTGAAAGCAATATAGGTAATTTAGTAGGCCAGGTTCACGACAAGAAATGCCATAGGTTCCTACTGCTATAGCTGGCTTTCCACTTCTCTTCACTGCATCAGCAGCATCTGTGGGAATGTAACAGAAGACTGGCAAGGATGATTGTAAACATGCTCAAGTGACTTGCAGCTGGGGTGTCAAAAAACACATGTATCATACTAATTGTTGTTTAGCTTTGTGTGCTCAACTGGTAGAAAGTCTGCCCTTAGTTAACATGGGCCTGTGAGAGATGCGGAGACACCCTATTGAACCCTGAGATTCCTGCCCTGCTGTGGGAAAGATCAAAGCACAGTGGAAAACTATGCCTCTGAAAATCCCCAATATATACAGGCAAAAGCAGCAGGCTCGAGATCTTATCTTTCTTCTCTTTCTGGATAGCAAGGACCACTCCCTACAGTACCTGCATCCCCACTGGCGCACCTCTGCCCCAGTGTTGCTGTGAAGATCCTCTGGGTCACAAAGTAGCAAGAACAATTTTACTCTTTGCCTTTCATCTATGGTTTTGAGGTTGGTTTTGTGTCCTGCCTGTGTCAGCTCACCCAGCATGTTACAACAGCTGCCACAGGAAGACTGATAGTTGACTGGATTTTTGGCTTTGTGACTTTAAAATTATTATAAAAGCTTCAAGACACCTCAAGCAATTTCATCCAATGACTAATTCTGGCTGTAACACTGTAGAAAGCAGGGGGGAAAAAGGATCATTCCATCAACTTGCACCTGTTAACCTAGTTCAAAGCAACATAATTGAACTGCAAAGCCACAATCACTTCTATGTTTTGAGAACACTTTTAGATCCTTGCTATAACAGCATTATTGTAGCTCTAACTTTTCACCCTCTAAGTATCTGGGAAAGAATGTTTTAAATTATTTCCTGGACCTGGAGCCGGACCTGGAGATTTATTTCCACTTTGTGCTTTATCAATCCATGCACAGCCTTGGACATTTCAACCTCCTTCTCCACCCCCCTAGTTAGGGAGAGTTTGTCTGAGTTTGACTGGTATCTTCGAGGAAATTCACTGCTGGATGAGAAACAGCATCTATCAAAACACTGTCTGATCATCTACAGCAAGGTCACTCTCCTGAGAGAAGCTATAATGAAGGGTTCCACAGATTCTAAAAAACCCAAGAGAAATAGCATGCTTTCAACATGCTCACTGAAACTTTGAAGTCCCAAACCAGGTTACTCTATCCAGCCACACAATTCCTCATCTGTCCACACACTGTCTATCTCTGTCCTACCCTTCAGGTACCACGCATAACTGAGAACATGAGGTTATCTTTAGTTCACAAACTGTATTGTCCCAGCAATACAGTTTCGATCAGAGATGCCTGCTAACTATTCCAGGCCTTAAGGCTTGCACACCACCTAACACTGACTCTGTGGAGAGGAACAGGCTCCAAAAGCACAGAATACAGAGGCATACTATGATTTTATTCCTCCGCTAGACAGCCATTTCAGTATCCTAAGATTGCTGCATTCATTTGTATCATACTCCAATGAGAACACGGGTGATCCTACACTCAAATGCAATTGCTGTCATGTGTTGTTAGGGGGAAATGACAACCACTGTCCAGTACCATGCTGCACTTACCCTAAGAACTACTACTATGTGTACAAGTTGTCTTTCAATAATGAAACATTTTGTAAGAAATATAAAAATGCCAACCAAGTCTACATCTAGTATGTCTTCCTGCTACACTAACTTTCCATATTTGTGCAAATTCATATGCCAGCCACATCCTTATTTAAGATCCTGAGAGATCTGTCTTGGGTTATTGACCAAGTGATGAAAAAAGCCTTGCCTGTGGTTCACAACTAGTTAACTCAGATACACAAGCATTTGCAAAGTTAAGTGGTATACATTTAAATGACTGCTGTCTGAGTACCCAGAGTGCCATGCTTTTAGCGTATTTCCTCTGGAGAACACAGTTGCTGTGATACCTAAAAGACAGGCTTCCTGGCTGCTCTCCTGAGCATGGGAAGTTGAAGCAGTAAGATAATGGCAATCATGCATTTGTGCTCTACGCTATTTAACAAAGTAGTGAGAGAAAGTTACAGGATGCTACAAAATCACGCAACAGTGACAATCTTGCTGGGTCCTCCTTCTGGTTGTTACTGAAAAACAGAGTTGGCAAAGGATATATATATGTAGTGGTGTAAATTAACAGAAAATTTACTAACAGGAAGAACTTCATCCACAGCTTTAGTTTAATAGAAAATGTAAGCACTACCAAGTTCAAGTCAAAGCAGATTTTCCTACAGGTTTCAAGTTAAATTGTATTCAGCATTGATAAATAGTCCTTCAATAGCTTCAAACTGATGAAGCAAAAAAAATTTTAAATTTGCATCTGAAGCTTCTCATAAATAATACAAATACAAAGCAATAGAGCTAAAGCTATAGATTCAATTCCAGTATTCATAAAAGCCACTTTTCTTAAGTACAAAATGGGAAATTACCAAACAAATAGCCATCTAATCATTAGGTTTACATTCATTATCCAACTACATAAACAAATAAAGCTAACAAACAAGACACTGAAATTACACATTTCCTATTCACCAGCCCTGTGCTTTTAGCTTGCTTCCTTAAGTGGTTAACTGAAGCTTACTTTTAAGCACAAAGAAAAGAAAAATGAAAAAACAAGTAATTCACTGGGTTAGAAATGCACTGCCATCTCAACACCCTTTCATTTGTACCAGTATACAGGCTCCAAATATGATATTAGTCAGAATCCTGAAATGGCATTAATGAGGTTGAATGTGCACATACTGATTAAGTAACACATCTGCTTACATCCACTTTAAAAATAAAAAGAGACATTAAATACTTCCAAAGGGCTTTGGAATTGCCAGCTGCCCAGAATGGACTCACTACCAAGGGAACCTGACCACCTCTCTGTTTCCACCTTTGAATTAGAAACTTAAAACAAACTTTCTAAGAAGTCATAGAGCCCTAGTAGCCCAAATACATCTGAGCCAGTGCTGTTACACCTTATTTCTAACATTAGCCACAAGATTCATGCGTCATCTATAACCTTATCACAATTACAACAGAAGTACAATTACAAACAACTTTGTATCAAAAGCTCTGTCCAGCAGACTTACTTGAAAAGTCTTTCCATACAGACAGAACTGAAATGTTCCCGACTTTATAAAATCCTTTTAAAAGTTTAATCTCATCACTCAAAAAACTATTCACTGCCCTGTACCCACAGGCTGGAGAGTTTATGACTACAGCTGAACTGTACCTTCTCACGGCACTTACTGAATTTTTTAGGACAGCAATAAGGTTCAATATCAATGACTTAAAACCCCAAAACATATGAACATGAGTGTTGATAAGTGTAACATGATGAACACGTGAAATGCCTGGTAGCTAGCACAAGAGATAATCATAAGCTACCTCTTCCATTTTCACTCTTTCCATTGGACTCTCTCCATGTCTCTCTTGTCCTGAGGAGCCCAGAACTGGACAGAGTATTCCAGACAGCCTCAGTAGTGCCAAGTAGGAATTTAAAAAAAAAAAAAACCAACACCCAAAACATGTAAAAACAATAGAACAGCTCCCAAAACACACCACATCAAGGTCAGGCATGGGAGAAGGGAACCAGGCATCTGGGCCAAGCTGCTCTCCCACACAGGAACAAGCACAACTTGTCACACCAGTGTTCTCAGCCTGGAAGGGAGGCTCCCGGTTCCGTTCCCAAGCCCAACTGATCTAGACCTCCTGCTCCAAGTCAGTGCCTCCCTATTTGGGATCTCTGCCCTTCACCCTCTGTTATTCTGGCTTGTGCCTGGACAGTGGCCCCCACAGGGCACCCATCCACCCTCCCCATGAGGCTCCAAGCATACCCCTCTCTCCATGTAGAGATGACATCCATGAAACTATATTTAAGTAATGAAGGTACAGAATTCCCAGAAGTCTTCAAATCAGAAATTAGCAGTATTTCACAGCTTGTCCACATCTGGCACTGTCCTTGATCAATTATTTCATGGTATGAGAAGTGAGAATACATGAGAGAAGTTTAACCACAGTTCTCCCTCCATATAGGTAACATGAAGTACAAACAGTGCTTCAAGGTAGTCAAGGACAAAAAGTAGTATTACAGAAGACAAATCTCGTACTCCCACAGACATTAGGATTCTAAAACTATTTAGTATGATACTTTCTCTCTCAGAATAGGGGAACTTTATCCACTGTAGATTACCAAGTAATCATTTTAGATGTTTTCCACAAATGATGTAAAGCTACACGTATGAAGGTTAGAAAGAATACGCTTAACAAAACTTAACAGTTGCAGATGGATGTTTGAAATGCCCTGTCAGCAGAAAGTCCCACAGTTGAGATGCAAGTGAGTGCTCCATTTCAGCTACTAAGATTTTTGGAGCTTGCATTATCTTTTTTTCAAAGAGTTACCAAAAATATCTATACTGCCATTTACCTTGCTTATCGTTAAGGACAAAACCAATTCCTAATTGTGATGCAGTAAAGAACAGTACTCCTGAGATCTGAGGAGTTCTTCATCTGCCTGGCACTATTCCCAACCTCCATCATTCTCAAAAAAAAAAAAAAAAAAAAAAAGGTTTTCATTTCAGTTGTAACTGTCAGACAACAGTACATTAGTAAGTACAGGCCTTAGTATTTTCAATTAATGAAATCTATCATATTCCCACATCAGTTTTCACCATACGATCCAAGATTCAAACCACTTTCTTCAGCTGGTAAAGACTAAGACTATGAATACCTCAAAGTGTCAGATAATGTACCTTATTACAAAATAAATCTTGTGAAGACACTTAGCTTGAGCACCTATGACACCTTTAGGAAATTGCAATTGCCATTCTGGCCTAAGCAAAGTACAATGCAGAACATAAACACAGCAACCCACTTCACAAGGTGTGTTTCCTTTTCCCAAGTGCCTGAGATCAGCCAAAACAAATCAAATGTCCAATCTGCTTCATTGCTGAGTGCCCCCTCTTCTTAGGGAGTAAGACTCATTTGCCAATTTAAATAGAAATAAAAACAGTGATCTGTATACACAGCAGCATGAACTCTTATTCCAGCATTATTGCATGCTGCTTTAAACTAATCCCTCAAAGCAAACGGCAGGAGAAGCCCAGCACACTCCCTGAAAAACCTAAAGCCTCACAACACATTTGTTCCAACATCAGTTGATCCACAGCATGTCTCCTTCTTTGCCTCAGGAATAAAAGTTATCCTCAGAAATTAAGGTTTAAGGCTTTTCTCTCGATTTGTAACTTTTATGCATTCACTCCAAAACATCTGATATTTAATCATGAAGCTTTTGCTGAGAATAGCAACAGAGCATATAACTTAAAGCC
The DNA here is from genome assembly GCF_965140245.1 of Athene noctua. Classification (NCBI taxonomy): domain Eukaryota; kingdom Metazoa; phylum Chordata; class Aves; order Strigiformes; family Strigidae; genus Athene; species Athene noctua. The sequence goes on along the minus strand of NC_134043.1, from coordinate 28,757,310 downwards.
AGAAAGCAAAATCATGTTGACTTGGAGTAAACCATTCTGTTAACACAGGACACAATCATCAAACCAAAATTTTAGTTCACCATGAAAGTAAAGAATTTGAATTTTCTTGGTTACTGGTATGCTGAAGTCTATTACCTTCCACGTTAAAAAGAAATGTCTTTCCATTTTGACACTACAGAACTACAAAATAGGTACTGTGCTTCGTCAGTTTGTCTGCACTGAAGGTCTACAGACAGCAAGACAGAATGCTAGCTACCTTTTAACTCGGTTAATGCACAACTCAGTACACAAAGTTGCACATGCACAACCAGCTGAAAAAAGCAGCAAGAGACTTGTTCCAAACCTATTACACTGGTCCTTAAAAGCAACAATCACTACCCAAGTCAATGCTTACTGGGTATATGCAAGCTCTGAATTTACCTAGATCCATTATACCCTAGGTATACACTCCACACTTACATACACTAGGTATAATGTGTTCAGATTCCCTACATCTGAATCACACAAACTTAATCCCCCAGCAAACAAAGAAAAAAAAAAGCACATTCCCAGCATGCTCTATTGTTGCCCTGTCTCCCAGAAGACTGAAACAAGATGGCTGTTTGGAGAATCAGTTTCAAAATTTGAAATCATATACCTTGATCCAAAGTTCAAAAAGGCACAATAACAACAAAAACTTGAACAGGATGATTACCATTAACGTTTCAAGATGCAATTGTCCTACACAATACTTTTTTTCAGCTCAGGCATTTATACCGAAATAGCTGAACTGTACCATCATTCTTTTGATGTACTGAAATAATACTACATCCAAACTCCCCTCCTCAAGGGCTTGACTTAATTATTTATCTGCATGAAGGTCTCCATCTTAGGAGATGCTGGATCTCCTAGGCCTGTTTCAACAAAATAGCTAAGGAAAAGGAGTGACTGCTATTCAAATAGTTTTCAGAGTGACTATCACTGTTTCCAAGTTGCAGCCTGATATAATTCTTTGCCAAATCTTGTACTACAAACAGCTTTTGCTCCTTGTCAGGAGCTATTTGTACACCTGCAGGAAGGCTCACGTAGAAGAGGCCAGTATACAACAGTGATTCACCCTCAGCACTAAGGCTGGCAAGTTAAAAGAAAAGTCAACCAATAACGATACTCCTTCCATAACAGGGAGCCAAAGAAGGTTGATCATTGACGTGCCTGCCATTTTCTATCATCAAGTAGGAGAGAACAGGTACGTTAAGCAGGAAAAACAGCTGTAGTCTTATATTTCACAACAGCAAGCAGTGTTTTTACAGTACATTTATTTTTCAACTCATTTGTCTCAGACTTCAGTAGCAACAGAAGTGTTAAAATACTGTTGTTACCTCAGCTCCAAAATTGAGTATAACTTCTCCTATAAGATGTAGACCTATGATAGCACTGCCCCCCACATATTTGATACCAGCATTTAAGGAGTTGCAAAGTTAGAGGGCTCCAAGAAAAGAATGGCCATGTCATATAATACCACTAAGTGTAGTTCCACATCAGTTAGTGACAGATGCCTCTAATGCATATGCACTTCAAGAGTTTTAGCTCCACTTTATTTTCAAGAAACAGTACTTTTAAAAGTGACTGAAGAAAATAAATTAATCAAGGTTTATACCTTCTACCACTTTCTCCTACCCACTCCCCCAGTGCATCAGGATCTTTGCACTGCCCTGAACAAGTAATTTCCAAGCATAGAGAACTCATATTTTCTCTAAGACTTAGATTATTTCTTCATAATTTCAAAAATCACACTACCATTCACAACACACTTTTCAACTTTTTTTTTTTTAAACAGAAAAATCAGAATAGAAATCACAAAATGCGCTGGAGCATGGCAATTCATAACTGAATAATGTCTGGTGTGTCACCATAAGAATTAAAGCAACAATTCCCCCTTAGATTAATAAAGTTAGATTTCCTATTCATTTAGAGAGGGGAAATAAAAAACAAAGGCACAGACTACAGGGAACATCTTCAAATTACTTGCAAGGCACACTTAAGCCAGTATCTTAAGCCTCATCATTAAGGCTTTGTTTTACTAGCAGAGGGTTCAAGATATTTCCCAGTTAGGAAAATCTGCTCGAACCCCATAGTGAAGCAGAATCTGTTTTGATGGGCTTGCCACTGTGTAAAAAAACAGCAAACTATTTCAGATGCTCAACACTTGCTGCATTAGCATCTGTTAGCATTAAGTATATTAGCAAAGGTTTTTTATATACTATTAGCCAAGATGACATCAACACTGTTAAATTGTTTTAAAATCCCTTCATGACAGGTTAGAAGTTAAATTTTTCACTGTTGTTTCTTGACTTTGCATCATTCTTAAAGTTTTATAACAATATAATGCTACTCTCAGTCTGGATGATAGAAACTGGAACTGACATATTCAGCTATTACCAACCTTTACATATGTATCTGCACACCTTAAAACCATTGTACCTTGAAACCCCAAGATGTTTCCAGCAATTTAAAGACTAATGAAGTTAATTTGAAGTTAATTCATGTTTTCTTCTCCCCATTCCTAAGCATGCAACATTTGTGATGTAAGAACTGTTCAATACTGATCAAGTACCAATGCATCTACTGAACTAATCTCATGAACTACACAACATGTGAACATAGTTTTTACTACACTTAACAGCCTGAAGGACAGCATCTAAAATTGTTTGGCTACTTAGTATGAATTTCATACAAAGAAAATTGAGTAGAAGCGTGTGCTTTTAAACTGCTGACTTTGCAACTCTGAAATGCAAGAACCTGAAAGCACCTAATTTTTAGTATTTTTACCCAATGAGAAAAACTAATATCACACAGAACTGTTTTAGCCAGTATCACATCTAACAGATTAATACAAGGAAATAAAACTGTTCAAATTTAGGATGCAATTTCAGAGTATTTAGTAGTTGTTCTCTTTGGATTAGATACAACTCACTTGAATATAAAGAATTGCTGCTGAAAGGCCCATTTTAATTCCACATTATTTCAACCGTCATTGGTCCAGTGTATCCAGACACTTCTATAATAGAACTCAAAACCTAAAAAGGGAGTTTACATTGCAAATAAAATCCAAAGTGTTGGGAAGACAGACTTTTCACTGCAGACCAACACTAAGTAATAGCATCTCCACTGAAACAGGTCTCAAATTGCTTTAGATTCTAACCATGTTCTCCTCCAGATCTGTCAAACCTCTCTTGAGTAGTGATGTATTATTTGAGCTGAGTAGCACACATTGGTTGGAGTTATGGTTTACAGCAGTCTGAACTACTGAGACTACACTCTTTCCTTTAAAGGGTACAATTCTCCTTCTGCTGGAAGGAACTATTTCACAAAAAAGTTACGTAGTTTTTTCTCATGATAGCCACATGCCAATCACACCAAAATTTTTCCTCAAAAAAGCCAAGTATCTTGCACTCAAAAGGTTTTGTGATTTGGGGAGTATTATTATAACACTAAACTCTTCTAAGCAGCAAGCTTTGAATGAAACAGCTGCAAAACAAATAACTATTTCTAAGCTCTTCCTACATGCAAAATGGCATTACCACATAGGTTTAAAAGCTGGTATCAGTGAGAAACAGATAAATGAGGCTTACCAAAAATACAACCCGGTGGAGTTGTGATCTAAAGGAGTAGTTGGTTTCTTTAAATATACACAACTTTTAATATTTAAGAGCTAGTGGAAGAGTCCTCAGAAAAGACTTAAATATACACTTCTAGCTAAATCTTTCCCATGAATCAGATCTACTGGTTTCATGACTCAGAGTCCAATGTAAGTTAGACAGCAAATTGTCTATGAACATTTTACTCATTGGCTCTGCTTCTGAAACACGTTCACAGGCTGCTATTTTGGTTTTAAAGTCTTCGTGACTGACAAATGAACTGAGCTACAGTTAGGTAACACAAATCATTAATACATGAAAAGACTAACCTAAGTCACATGCTATGAAGATAACTACACACACTGCTTCACAACCTCCTCCCACTTCAACACAAACTTGGCTCCATCACTCTAACCCAAGCATCTTATTCAAGAAACATATTTATGCTGCATAAACATGTATTAATTACCACTTGGAAAAAAAAAAAAAAGAGTTCTGCTGAAGGCATCATCTATTCCACAGAAATCCAAACACCAGTAGCACTGAGAAAGGAACAGCAGTGCCTGTGCCATATCTTTCCCACGATATATATTAATAGGTTTCCATCTCTTCAGTGAAAGAGGAGAGCAAAGGGGAAGGACTCCCAGGAGGGGACAACACAGACTCCAAGAAGCTGACAACCACACACCGTAATTTCAGTAAAGTGACTAATACAACAGAGAATATGCACAAAACCCTACCACATACTTAGCTGGATGCAGAGACTTAGCTGGGTAGTATGTTCTTTAATAAGTGACAGGCACTGCCAGTCTGTGACTCTCTACACAAGACACTAAAGAGGGGTTTTTTGCCCCCTCCCCCCTGAAATTTTAATGGCATTAAACATTATGTGCATCTATTCGAGCTGCATTACTAAAGAGTCACACAACGCAGTCTTTCAAGTAACAATCTCAACAGCAGCTTTTCCATCAGGGCTTTTCTACTACCTATAATTTAAAGACAAGACAGGCCAACACCACAAGATGGTTTTAAGCAGCTCTATTTCAGCTGCTGTGCATCACACTCTGCTAGCTTGAATCCCTTCCAAAATAGTGGCAGACTATTTCAACTGCAAAAGCACACAACGCAAATCTTTAAGTTATCATGCAAAGTAACTCCAAGATTTTGTCTTAAAATACATGTTCTTAGCCAATACTGTTTGCTCTTTTTAACTCGAGTTTAGAAAAATATCGGTGGACCTCTCAATACTGACAATTTTTTCTTGCTTTGCACATCCTAAGCAGTTCAAGAGTCTCCGTAATGCTCCTTCGGGGACGGATGCACATAAATCTAAGCTTAGAAGACTGTTATCTCCATCTTGCCTTCAAACCTCTTTTTACCTTGCTGCACAGGCGGACTCCCGCTCTATAATCCACTTGTACGTTTTGTTTACTCACTTAACACCACTAAACGAGAACCGGTACTTTAAATGTCTCCATCAGACGCTGCACAGAGCGCCGTGGAAAAGCTCATTTCTCCAACCCTTCTGCAGGCAAAGTGAGCATCATCCTTCCCACCTTCACCCAGTCCTAACCAGACCGCTGCCCTGCCTGCACACCAGCAGCTGGCAAGTAGCAAAACAACTTCTCTCCGCAGCGCCGGGCGCCCCTTCCCAGCCCTCCCCTCCCCAAATCCACCTCCCGCCTGGCCGCGAAGGAAGCCCGCGCCGAGGGGCCACCTCGGGCTGAGGAACTGCCGGGGATCAGGCCAAGACACCCCCCGCCGCGTCCCCCGAAAAATCCGCCCGGGGAGGGGGAGGAAAGGAAGGCGTTTTCTCTCGGGGTGCCACGGGCTCGGGGTGGGGGCGACCAGGCGCACCCCCCGTTGCCCGCCCCGCTCCCCGCCGTGCCGGGGCCGCCGGCTCACCTTCGATGGCGATGACATGCTCGCGAATCTGGTTCTGCAGCACCGGCTCCTCCACCCGCTCCAGCAGCTCGTAGATGGAGTAGATGTTGGGGTGCACGGACTCGAAGCGCTGGATCTCGGCCCGGATGGCTGCCGAGTTGGCCAGCTGCTGCTGGTAGTTCATGGCGCGGCCGCTCCTCGCCGCCGCCGTCGCCCGCTCCGGCCCGGCCCGGCGCCTTCCTTCCCCCTTCCCTCCCCGCACCCAGACCCCCGCGCCGGCCGGCGGGCGGCGGCGGGGGGCAGGCGGCCGGCGCAGGGGTGGGGGGGGGCCCCGGCCGCTGCTGCTGCCGCCGCCGCCGCCTCACTCGCCGGACCCCCCGCCGCCCGCCCCGGGCCGGCCCGGCAGCAGCCCTTCGCCTCGCAGCCCGCAAGGGGCGCCGCCGCCGCTCTCCGCCCGCTGTCACTTCACCGCGGCGGCGGGGCAAGGCAAACCGGCCGCCCCCGGCCCCATGGAGGGCGGCGGCGCGGCGGGCGCCGCTGAGCTCCCGGCCGGCCCCGGCCCGGTCCCCGCCGCCGCCTCAACTCCGCAGCAGCGGCCGGTCCCGCCGCCGCCGCCGGCCAATGGCCGGCCCCTCCTCAGCCTCGCGCCCCCGGCCCAGCCTCGCTCTCGCGCCCGGCGGCGGATGGCGGCGGCGCGCGCAGCCCCGCTCCCCCCCGGGACGAGCCGCTCCCCCCGCCACCACCCTCCGCGCGCGCTCGCCCCGCTACCCCCCTGCGTCCTTCTCTGCCCGCTTCACGCTCACGCAGACCACGCCCCCGCCTGACGTCACCGCGTAGCCCGCTGGCCACGCCCCGCACACCGCCCCCAGCCGCACCGTGCCCGCCGCGAGGCACGCTGGGAGATGTAGTCCGGACGGGGGGGCGGTGCGGGGGCGGCGGGGCCCGGCCGGTCCCTCCCCTCAGGGCGCTTGTCCCACCTCAGCCGCCGCCTCGGCCGCCTCCGCGGGGACGCTGCAGCGCGGTGATCGCCCCGCGGGTGGCCCCGCGCGCCCTCCGGCCGCTCGCCCCGCAAGCATCAGCAGTAGCATGGCCAGCAGGGACAGGGAAGGGATCTTACCCCTGTACTTGGCCCTGGTGAGGCCGCCCCTCGATGACTGGGTTCAGTTTTGGGCCCCTCACCCCAAAAAGGCCATTGAATGACTCGAGCGTGTCCAGAGAAGGGCAACGGAGCCGGTGCAGGGTCTGGAGCACAGGTCGTACGGGGAGCGGCTGAGGGAACTGGGGGGGTTTAGTCTGGAGAAGAGGAGGCTGAGGGGAGACCTCATCGCCCTCTACAGCTCCCTGAAAGTAGGGTGCAGAGAGGGGGGATGAGTCTCTTGAACCAAGGAACAAGCGCCAGGACAAGAGGGAATGGCCTCAAGCTGCACCAGGGCAGGGTCAGACTGGCTCTTAGGAAGCATTTCTTCCCAGAAGTGGTTGTTGGGCGTTGGAATGGGCTGCCCAGGGCAGGGGGGGAGTCCCCATCCCTGGAGGGGTTGAAGCGCTGAGGGATCTGGTGGAGTTGGGAATGGTCAGTGTGAGGTTCATGGTTAGACTGGAGGAGCTTCAAGGGCTTTTCCAACCGAGATGATTCTGTGGTTCTCTGAAGTGGCAGAGGACCCCACGGTGCCCTGCGCTGCCCCAAGAGCTTTGTCACTGACCCAACCAAACACACAGCAGTGTTGAAAGCAGCAGCGTTCTCAGCCAGAAAGCCTGGAAAAGTCAGAAATACCTCATTGACTAAATTATGGTGTAACGAAGCGTTGTGGTCATTAATATAAACAAGTGTTATTAACAGCCTCATTTGCCATGCATGCACAGAGTTAGGCATTCACCTCGATGAATCCATTTTTAGGATCAATATTTTATGGATTTGAACTCCAAAGCTGTAAAACATGGAGTAAACTTTAATATAAAAAACAGTGCAGCATAAGGCCACATTGGATAGCCTCAGGAAAACCATCTATTCTGCCAACATACCACAGCAACAAATAAAATAATTTCAATACATTTGCTTTCCCCAAGAAAAAAAATGAAACGTCATTATTTGGGTATATAGCTCTGGCCTGGCATGACTGAGAAGCAGCTACACTCCTTTCTTGCTGCAGTTGTTCGTGTAACCTGCAACTACATTTTCTGTGTTTTTAAAAAAATGTATCTTTTGGACTAGTCTCTGCCTTGAGTGTTGGCTGCTTGGTAATGATATGTCTTAAAGACAGAAGAGGTAAAAGTTTTTGAAAACTGAATGCATTTATCAAATTAATTGATCTACATTAAAAAAACAAACTACTTTGTTTTGTTTTGTTTGTATTCAAGATCTGGGATGAACATCATGTGATCTCCAGGGTGGAAATAGCTGTTTTCCTACTGTAATTGAATTCTTAACCTAAATGGCTTAAGAGAAAAAAACTTGGGAGGCTTGATGGCAAGAGGAAGAATGGGAGTATCGTAGAAAACAGTGCTTAATTGTATTGTGAGCAATAGCACTTAGTGTCATAGCAGGCATTTGTTCTCTGGCTGATCTACCAATGATCTGTTGCAGGTCTTCATTGTAAACCCACGGTGACCTGGCAGAGCTGAAGGAAGGCTGCGGGGAGATCCTTCAATTAACGGCTGTGGTGCTGCTTCTGTCGGTCACCTCTAAGTGAATCCTGTCACATAATGCATGAGCTGCCTGAGGTAAGCAGTTGCTACCAACTTATGCCATTCACTTAGTAACTAGTATCTGATATTTAAATAGTCCCAGTAACACTTGGGCATTCAGCTTCCTGATCTGATGGTTCAAACCAAACCCAAACTGTAGCAGTGACAAAGGAAGCTGTGATATGAGATTGAGTGTTTGGGTACTCCTGAATGCGTAATTGAGGAACAGATGTACCTAGTCAACAGCAAATAACCTTCCCCCTCACGTGAACATGAAATGAACTGTCTTTTTATGTCAGCAGTGAGTACAGGGGACAAGGATGGGGCTGAGGAACCACTGGAGCCCAACCTCCCTGTCTGGGTCAGTGCCTGTGAATTCTACCAGAAATACATCAGAAGATGTTATCTGCAGATGGGAACAGGGTGGGGACACAGCAGAGGGGCGGGAGGACATGACACGGTAGCTTATCACTGCATCTCCAGGGTGTCAGCAGTGTGGGGTTATCTCAGTAGTGACTTCCCCTGTCCCCTTGCAGGTGGGGAGGCTGCAACCAGTAAAAGTGAGCTGATTGTTTCAGTTACCAAAGGGACCTTATTTTTCACTAGATAATCACTTACTGCACATTTTCCCATTCTGATCATCAGACAGTCTTTAACTCAGGCTGGGGAACTAAAGCTTTCTCAGTGCTGGTTGCCATCTACTGGAAGATGCCTTCTCATCTGAACAATTGAGGGGGAGAGGGTAAATATGGTCATAGATACCCGTGTTGTCTTCCCTCTTCCTTCTCAACATAAATTGGTATAATTTTTATTAACTTTCTTGTTTTTGTTTTCTAATCCTATTGGGAAACTCTTGAGTGGGAAAAAAAAAAAAAAAAAAAGCAAAAGCAGGAAGAATATAGTCTTTGCTTCCACTACTGAGTGCCACTCAGGGTATTAATGATGATAAAAACTTGTGAAGCGTAAGAGGACTTCTGCTTTCATATACCTTAAACTGTTTGTATAAGCTAATGGTATGTAGAAAGCTGGTAGCTGAAAGCTGTAACTTTCCCCTTTTCCTCCCTCTAACCTGACCTGGAGCAGAAGCATTACCTCACATTACTCATCTTTCCAGAAAATGCCGAAGTGAGCAGCAGAGCACAGTTAGGCAATAGTCTCTGTTGTATGTGGAGCTGATTGTTTCCACTGCTGCCGTACGCTTTGTATTCTTTCAGCTCTAAAGTCATGGCAGAGTAAGATGTGGAAAACAACTCCCAGAGTAGTCTCAGCTGTAAATGAATGTAACTACGACACACAAATAATTGGAGTATTAAAGCGCTGTGTTAATACAAAGCCTTTTTGTAATACACTGATCCATAGATGTTCTGTGAAGCTTTTGCCACCCTGATTTTTTACTACATAATAGCTTTTGTGTAAGCTTTGTAAAATTAAAGCAAAATATAAGCTACTGTTGCAGCTAACATAGATTTTTCATGTAAGAATGTCATAACAGTAAGTAGTATTTTCCTGTGCTCACAGCTGAGATTAGCCTGAAATGTTGCTTGAGATGCACAGAGTGATGCTGGATACATCTCTTCTCTATTAGACCTTGTTCCAGAGAGTCTGGCGTCTGAAGTGCTCTATCAACCTTTAATGTGAATTGGCAAAGAGAGTGGCTTTGGCACCACTGCCATGAACATTAATGAATTTAGATTTGTTTTTCTTTGGTCTGGGGCATGGCTAACTTGGGCTCTTCACAGCTTTTGTCGAAGCCAGATGACCTTTGACAAACTGGTGCTCAGCTCCAAGTCTGGAGAGGTCATGAAACTCAGACAATTTTTGCAAGTATATAAGGGCTGGTGTACTTTAAGTAAAGCATGCTGAGTGGCCCCAGCCCTGCTGTGGGTTAGCCTTCTGCCACTGGTTTTCCTTTCTGAGGGTGAAAGCTTCCCACCGCACTGCCCTCCCATACAGTTGGTTCTGTGCTTAAGTCTATAACAAAGTTCCATCTGTGCCGGCCTCCTACTCCTCCTCCCCTTCTGGCAAATCCACTCATTGCTGTGGCTACAGAAAGCTAAATCGGATGGTTTCATTCTGATTTCAGTACCTTAGTCCTTGAAGGTATTCAGTAAATGGAAAGCAGCACTGAATCATCTCGGATAGCTCTAGCTCCTTCAGATGACTGTGTTTACCCATTTCATGCTATTCCCAGTCTGTCCACCATGGCCCAACTCTACAGAAAGTGTAGGAAAGAATTTTGAGGATATGCAATTGATGAACTTGGACTTAAGGCATATGGACAATTAAATCTTGCTTTTGGAACTGAGTCCAAACATGTCAGTAAAAACAAACAGCAGAGTTTGATCTTAATGGAACTATGATTGTAGAAAAGTTCCACAGAGAAGTTGCAGGCGGTGTTCACAATCCACTTGGTGGATGTTTAAGGTACAGATCTTGGAAATGGAGAACTCTTGTGGAATTTCATTTAAACACTCACTGTTACCTTCATCTAATGCCTCATCACAACATCGTGGAACGTGCTTTCCTGACTCCTGAAATGGGAGTTAGGCACAACTAGCTTTTAGTTACTAAACCAGTAGCTGAAATGTTGTTTGGGGGAAAGAAAAAAAATGAAAATAGTTGAAACATCCTATCCTCATCTGTGCTAGGATTTAATATAAATACACTCAAATATCACAGACAGCTAGACACAGAGGCTCATTTGCAGACCAAGCAGAAAGGGAATTAACTGAGAAAACTGAGAACATAAGGACTGCTGGATCATCCAAGAGAAGTTGTGAGAGAAGTCTAGCTGGTAGTTGTAAGCAACATTTCACTCGGACTGTTTTGGTGTCTGTTCACAACCTTAAACCCTGGCTGTTCATGCGATTACTGTTGGTATGAGCAGTGTTTTGTTTAACGTGCAGGGTGTGTCTGGAAAAATACAGGAGATAGAGTGTTAGAGATGCATCTTTGTGCCTAGTAATACTGACACTGCCATAAAGACTGAAGTCAAACCCATATGGAAACATCAAGTTTTCCTGAATTATCTTTGCCAAACTCTGCAGTGAAATCTCAGTATAAAAACTTAAGTAGGTTAAGCTTCCTCTGATAACAAATGGGGATGAAGTTCTGTTATTTTACTGGGTAAAGATTTGGGTCAGTCAGTTACTATTACGGAGTGATTAGATTGCTCAAGAGGCTTTGAAACAAATGTAACTAATGAATTAACCTCATTCACAGAGTGTGAAATCTGTTCTAGGAGAAATGCCAACTACTTCAAACAATACTAATTATGGAGTAGCAACAACAGGCAGTTGTCGGAGTTGTAGCTCATTCCTCAGTGTTCCTGTCGTAACTGGGAAAATGCTGTTCTGTACCAAAACTGCTTGAAAAAAGGTGGGATGGTAAAAGCAACCTGCATTTCTGAAGGTGGGAGCACAGATCAAATGCCTTGCAAGGTCCAATTATCCTACTTTGAAGGGTCTTTACTCAGAAGTGAATGACATACTAGCATTCTGCTGCAGAGCAAGAAATGAGCAATAACTGTATGTGTTCACCATATGGGAAAGGCGTCCTAGAGTCACCTTGTGGTTCTAGCCCCAGGGACTTGGATTTTCACTAACCTGAAATTTTCTGAAATGTTAAAATGAACCATCACTTAAACTGATCAAGTTTTGGCTCCTTGTTAATCTTTCACTGTAAAACCATTTAGAGTATTTCAGAATTGCAGAACTATTATCTTCATTAAACCAAAGACATTGTTCAAGATCTGGACGTGCTGTAGCTTTGCTCAGGCTGATAATGGTCAGTGTTCTAGTTTTAAAGCAGGGAATTAAAGTGTTTACAGTGATAATAAATGGCTTCTTCAGATGAAGAAAGATTGTTTTAAGTCCTAAATTCTACCCGTGCTAGCCAAAGCTTAGACAGCTTAATTTCAGCAAAGACTTGAATCATATGCAGCAAAAATCTTGTTCAATTGCAGGTTATGTGATATGGGTGCCCCTGAGTCAAGGCTCAGCTAACATCTTGAATTCTATAGCAGGGCAAGTCCAGTGACAGCTTCATATGCCAGTTCCAAGATACTCAGCACTTTATTGAGCCCTTATCATGGCTAAATATGATTACACTGAAAGTGTCTCTAAGCTTGTTGCTGTTGTCACTTTCTTGATGGAGAATCAATATTTGATTCACCACATAATTCCATAATCACTTCAGCTGTGGTATGCTGACAGGGCTTTAAAAGTTATGGAAAATTGAAGGCTCAGTTGTTACCTTTGAACTTTCAGACATGTGCTACTGATTTAATGCAGACAAACCCCCGGACAGGTCACTCTAGATGAGTTCAAACAAATCTTTTAGAACCTTAATTTTTAATAACATGTTATATGCATAATGCTATGACATCCCGCAATAAGGAGTGAAGAAACAGGGTAAGAAATTGATAAAGTCAAAACAACTAGGTCTGGCAAAACTGTGACCTGGACACTATGCTACAAGGACCTGTAGGTAACCATCATGGAAGATCATGATCCCAGGACTAACACAGTGAGATGTACCTGTTGAAGGTCTGAAGAGCAGTATGGATCTTCCTGGTGTGAGAGGGGTAGTGATCCACCCCTGTTCTTCCCTGTCACCCTTCAGAAAAGGAAGGTAGCAAAGGAGCCTTCACAGACTTTGTGCTGCCACAAATGTTCCCTTTGGTCTGAAGGCAAGACAGAAATCAGAACCACGAGCTCCCTTACTGGTGAAGATTCCATGTGAGCTACTTCAAGAGCATGACATTGTGCAAGTGGCTAACCCAACATCCCCTAATGTGGATCCTAGGTGACAGATTTCACACTTTAAATAGCAACTTCAAAAATACAGCTGCAGAACATAGCTATGTATCTCAACGTTTGTCTAGGAAGAAAGCAAAACATTTTTTTGGTGTTATGGGGAGGAAGGTGAGCCATTGATAATCAGTAAGGAGATGCAAAAGAGCATGAAAACAAAGCTAAGAATGGTAGTCAGGACTGGTCATGATACTCCTCCTCATTTCAGATGAGAATTCTTGTTCTTCTTCCCCTTGACACTTATGCCATGGCAGGGAAAGTGCTGCTTGTGAATACTGACATCAGAAAAACAGCCAGCAGTAGACTGTAGCTTGGGAATGGTGTCGCATGCACTTGACTGGAGATGTGCAAAAGGCTACCTGTCCAAGAAAAGGAGTGCTCTCAGGCAACACTGAATTCTGGGGGAAGACATGGTGGGTGTGTAGAATTGCTCCCTTTAATGCTTGTGCTCTCAGGGTGGTGATGGACTCCAAGCAGCAACATCTGGAGTACAGCCCTGCTGCTTGTTACGAACAGGTCTGTCCAAGTACCAAAGACAGTAGTTCTACTGATGGTGTTTATTTGTGTATGTATTTGACATCAGCGTAACTTGAAATTGACTGTCTTTGGAACTTGCCCTTCAAAATCAGTGATATTTACCTGGCACAGCAACTCCAGCCCTTCAGCTTTCCCCTGTGAGAAATTCCCTCATGGGATGACTTGTGTGCTGTAGCAGCACAGCCAGCCCCTCGTCCCCAGTGGATGGTGTTCCTGAATACTGCGCTGTGTCATAAAGGAGGTCCCAAAGGGATGACAGCATCTAGGGCATGGTTGCCACAGAAACTGGTGGGATTAACTGTGTGTCAGTGTTAGTTCTTTGAGCTGCTTAACAGCTCACTGATAACAACTCACATTTCTGCAGCTACAGGAGTGTCACAGCAGAGACAGAGCTCCCATGGCCTGCTTGCACTGCAGTGCAGTCTGTGGAAAGATCCTGGGAAGAATTCCCTGGAAAGGTTCTAGTACTCACTGCTTGTACGCATCACCTTGTATGCCCCCTTTCTGTAGCTGTAGCTTCCTCATAAAGATGTAATAAAATCCCGTGGGCTATTTGTCTAGAGATAAGGAAAGGCTTCTGGCACATTTCCACTGTCACATTTTGCTTATGGTTTGACCAGGTTTGTCTGACCTAGTTCTGTTCATAAACTGGGCTTAATGGTGGAGTCCTGGAAATGTTCCCAGCTGCTAAAGCCAGGCTATTCCCTCTGCAGTAATTAATTGCGGCTCAAAAGCCCTTCACCAGCTATGTATCATAACATTAACATAAAAAAACATGTTCTCTGGGATTCTAAGCTTTGAACAAGCTTCTTATGGTAGCGAGACATATTCAATATCACAAGGGCACCATGGGACTCTGCTCATCAGTTGCTTGCTGCTAAGTACATACAGAAATGGAAAATCTCTTTCCTGTGTACCCATCACAGAATAATATGAAGCTTTGGATTGTTTTTACTAAGCTGGGCGTGATTTTTCATTCCAGTGTAACTTTCCATCATTGGCAAAAAAGAATTTGGGAACAAGTATAAGGAACTGAAACTTGATACCCAGTAATAATTTGAATACCATGAGGCTCCTGGAGAGTGCTCAACAATTATTACAGACAGGGAGAATTGTTCACACTAACCATCCAGCAAAGAGGCAACTTTTGGCTGAACTAAGGGTACCTAAATCCTACTCACTAGATCTAAATCATGTAAAGGACATAGTAAAGAAATGTCCTGTTTTCTATGTAGGGATAGCTTTATCCAGAAATGCTCTGGACTTGTCCAAATCTCAGGTCACCTTCCATGAACATGTACGTGAATTTACTGGGTCAGTAAGTTAAAACTGCACAAAGGACCTCAGGTCCTAAACTTTCAAAGCTTCCCTAGCTCTTACAGTTTAAAATGCAGGTTTTCTTGTGCTTGCTGTTAGGAATAAGCAACCTGCAACTCAAAATATTGCGTCTGATTCCCCTTAATAGTTGAACTCTGTCTCAATATGCCATTTAGTACACACATCATTAACAGAGAGAGCAGGAGACTATTGTAAAACTATTATACTGCTTTATAAAAAGCAAGAGGCTTGAATTCCCCTGGAACAAATATTCACATGCTTAAACTAGCTACTATGTGAATTGTAGAGGAATCTCCTCCTGGCATTGCGGCTCCTGTGATGATTCCTTCAAGATTTCCTGGACCTGAACTGTGTCAGCTGTGCTTGCTTCCAGCTTATCGAGAAGTGTGGAGCTAACGCCACAAGCTGGTACAGAGTTCAAACTGGGAGCTGCCCTGGTGAGGAAGGGTTTTCTGAAATGTTGCAGTTTGGGGAGGGTAGATTGCTTCTAGTCAAGGTGCACAACCTGATTTATATGTCTGATATCACTGAAGACCAATTCAATCAACGCAGTTTTCAGCAAACGCCAGATGTCCTGTGTAAAGAGTGCTTCTTCACATGGGTGGGAGTGACTAAGATGGAAGTGACTACTTTACAAGTTACAGTGAATTTATATCCCCTTCTTCAAAACAAATCATGTAATTTCTTTTATGCCCAGTTCTAGCCTCTCAGCAGCATTACTGAGGTTCATGTGCAACCACTGAAGCAAGCTGGAGGATGAGATTTTAAAGCCTAATATTACCAAAGATTAATGCAGCTTTTTTGTTGAGAAGGTCAAAGCCCTGGCCCCACTTCCATTGCGGAGTGCTCACCAGAAATGGATCCTTCAGCAGAGAAGCCCTGTCTAAAATGGAGTTGTTTTACTGTCTACTGTGAAGAAGGCAGATAATACAGATGACCTTGCTAGTGTGCTTAGGAGGGGAAGGAATATTGTGCTTGGATTGTATTGCATGTTACAGTGAGACTGCAAGTGAAGAGAAATGGAAGAGTTTGAAAAATAAGTAGAATCAGGGACTTTAGGAGCTGTTATCATCAAAACCATCAGCTCTGCACCAAAAAAGGAAGCTTCCAAAAGCTGGACATTTCTCATTGCCACTGTTTCTGTAACTTCCATGATAATCATCCACAGAATGACGTCAGGACTCAGATGTATGGGCTCAGATGTATTTTGTCTGGTTGCAAACATTTCCTTACTTTGCAGAGGCTCCTTAGATCCCTTCTGCAGCCCTTGAGTTATTTGCAAAATTTGCCTCAGCTTTCCTGACACCTGGCAAGGGAAGGGCTGGTCCCCTTGGCCAACATCTGAAGGTGGGCAGTGTGTTAAAAAGAGAGGTCAGGTGTAGTTCAGTAGTTTTCAAAAGACGTCTCAGGTGTTGTAAGCACAACATTTAAAGTCTAAAGACTGAATTGTGACACCCTTCAAACAAAGCAAAGTTGTGACTTTTAGGATGTCTTCTGTGGCACTGTCATGTCCCTGGAAGTGTTCCTAAGGCAGCAAAACTACCACATGTCTGCAGCGTGGAACGGGCTGCTTTCAAAGCAGACAAAGCTGAAACACCTCAAAGCTTAACTTCATCTTTGTCTACTTTGTGTCAGTACTCTGTAAGGCAAGATAAAATGTAATCTTAGGTCTCCATGAACTCAACTGACTTGAGGAAACTACAGACATGGTGGACCTGCATTTTGCAGGCAGGGGGCTAGGATGCAGGCGTGTCTCTGCCCTTTGTCCTCAGT
Organism: Athene noctua; assembly: GCF_965140245.1. NCBI lineage: Eukaryota > Metazoa > Chordata > Aves > Strigiformes > Strigidae > Athene > Athene noctua. The sequence continues at coordinate 28,740,665 of NC_134043.1, read as the reverse complement.
TCAATAGAGAATGCAACAGGCTGCTACTGACCCAGATTTCAAGGGGCAAAAACCAGGGGAGTTTTCCAAATAGTAGGCTGGATGAGGTAGGATGAAAGTATGTCATGGATTCTTACTGGCTCCTTTTCAATCATCTGAGCTGTCAGAAGTATGACTGCCTCATTATGCTTGGGCCCTCAGCTGAATTTTGATGACCCATGTGGGAAGCATTTAAAACTACCACTACAGACTTCTCGGTGCTCCAGACAAGGCTGCAAATTCTTGGTTGTATCAGAAAGGTTTAAAGTCGAATCAGCCATTGTAAAACTTAATAAAGCAAGTGAAAAAATTCTGCTGTGGTCTCCAGTAGCAGCCCTTCAGGTATACTGTCTTGAGAACTCTAAATGCTTATTTATGTTTTTATCTATTCACTACTTGATTTGAAAAAGGTGTAGTAGACCTTTAAAATATCCCCTGAGCAATTCTGGGGGGCCCTGCAGTGTTAAGCTATACGTAACCTGGGATAGAGTACCCTCAAAGCTGAGATAAACTGCTGCAGCAGTGGTTCTGTTTCTTAGCCGGGAAAATGGGATAGAAAATTAATTCCTCGTACAGCTGACAAACATATGTGCACATCTGCTGGAGCTATGCATGCTAAATAGACCTGGAATTGCTGTTGCCTTGCAGAACATGAAATCTGGATGGCGAATGGTTATCTAACATGAAATACTTGGCAGAAGTCTCAAAAGCTAATTTCAGCTCTATACTTTGTTCTTTAAGGGATATAAGTTTAATTGGAAGTTAATACTTTTGTTAGAAGTATCATGCTCAAAAGAACCAAAATATTACTGAGTTTTAGGAACAGTATAAATCCTGTAGGTGCAAGTCATGGTCTATTGGAATTAACTGAGGTAAAATCTCAAGCAAGAGCTTCAGGATGCTGGCTATCAATGCCAAGCTAAACTGCATACATCAAGAACTTTGCTTCATGACTCTCGCGTCTAAATAAACTTGTGAGTTCAGTTAAGAATGTAATCCAAGGATGTACCAGTCCTGCCTGTAAACTTGGTTGTCTGCTGCCAATCTGAGTAATTTATGTGGATGGAAACAATTGATTTCATGGCCTGAGACCCCAACTTCAGGGGACAGGGGTCAAAGTTCTAGCTGGGGTGGGTGAATGTTAAGGATCAGTGGCTTAGGGGGCACACTGTTCTGCAAATACTCACACCGGGTTTTGGATTACTGCTTTGGGAGCCAAGTCAGTCACCAAGGTTCATTATAAGGTGTGAAGGTTTGCTGGCGGGTAGAAAAACAGTGAAGAGCACAGCTCCAGTAGTGATTACAGTTGCATGTTAGTTCTGCATTCTTTGAGTGAATCGACTGCTCCTGGCAGAGTGAAGGACCTCATCTTTCCTCTAGGGTCATGGCTGGGATCCATCAGATGTTACAGTACTCATGGCATCCTGTTCTTTCTTGGGTGCCTAATCTCAAGCAGAAAGCATGATGTGGTAACACTGCATCTTAAATCTTGTGAAAACAATACCAAGAGGAAGTGTGCCTCCGAGTGAAACTGGGAAGGACAGAGAAAACTGAAGCAGCTTCATAACCAAAACAACATTACAGCATTGCAAAGAAATAGAGGGAAGTACAGAGCCTCTTCCTGTAAAAATTTCCATCTTTAACAGTCAATTCTTTTACTATGGCAAGTGAGCAATCTTAGAGTGACTTGGAGCTTCCCCTATTGCAGTAACCAAAACAAAGATATAATAGAGTTGTTGATTCCTCTAAACAGTCTGCACAGAAACCTTTCAAAGGGGTTTTTTATTGTGTAGCACTAGGAGCAATCACCACTGCCTCTGATGTTAGAAGCAAAACCAGGATCAACTTGCAAGTACAGTATTTAGGGGGAAATGGGACAGTTAAGTACAAGAATTGATCACATTTGTCTAATGGCTGCCTTTGTAAGAGGACCAATAAGAGGCAGTCAATAGCACTCTTCCTCTGGAGACTCCAGGGGCTGTGTTGTGACCACCTTCTGGTTGAGACTCTGTACCCGGTATGGAGAGACATTTGAAACAATCCAAAATTCTGGTTCAGTGTTTAGATGTTTCTGGGAAGTGTTCAAAGCAAAACAGACATGAAAGCTATATAAGAGATGGGTCAGTTTGGGGCCTGTGAGGACAAAACACGGCACACATGAACTTGCAGCATTCCAATGGTTATGAACCTTCAACTGCATTGCACACCTTATGGATCACCCGGCACACGAATGCACCAGAAAGGGAGTCTGGCCTGTTGTGGCCACTGGCACAGAGCACTGCGCTAGTATTTGCCTTTGGAAGGTGAGTTGTCTTCTTTTGCTAGACAGCAGGTTTTTTTTCTATGTAAAAAGGGAATACTAAAACCACTTCTAAAGTGCTTCAAAATGTAATGAGAGCCAAATTTGCAGTGTCTATCAGATGGAAGTGCATCTGCCTTGTTGCTGTACTGTATAGGTTGCATCAGGTTAATATCATTAATCATATCTGATCTATATGGACACATGTGGCAAGGGTGTGGCCAGTGTAAGGAATGACACAAACTTGGGGTCTTTTCCAAGTGAGGGATACCAACAAACTTGCATCCTGCTTTCACCTCAGTCTTCTGGGACAGATTATCTGGAAAGAGTTAAACAGATGCTTGCTTGGATGTGTACAAAGGGCTCAACATTAGAACTGGATGGCACATGGGTGTTGTAAATCAGCATACCCTGAAAGAAGAAAATTAACTGTAAACCTGCTAAAAGTACTCTAAGCTTCTCTCGGCTACTTCAAAGTACCTGTGTAACAGCAGTAGAAACAGGGCATTGCTGCAAAGAAAATCATCCCAGCAACAGCCAAATTGTGCTTCATACTGAGTCATAATTCACTAATGAGTTCATAATTCACTATGTGCATGGTTGAGCCAGACTTTTTGGCCCCAAAGAAGTTAATTCTCCAAGAAGACATTACTGGTCATCTGGCAGCTGAGGTTAACAGAAATATGGGTGGGTGGGGGTGGGTGGGGTGTCAATTGCTAGTGTTAAAGTAATGGTCAGCTTCTAGTCCTGCTTTCATCTGTGATGCAATAAGATGTAATAGAATTATTAGTTTGTCATAGATCTCAGACTTTATTAATCACCTGAAAAGTTGTAAAATTCTGGCATAAGGTGTATGGTGGAAGAGCAGCTTTTGTGTCTTGCCAGCCTCATTCCATCACTTTTACCTGCTGTTTGAAGTAAGAAGACAATGGAATTCATAGTGCCAGTTGATATGATCAGTCTCAGCATAAGCTTCACCGGGGCCTCTAGTCAGCAGGCTGCCTTCTGAAGAGTCCTGATGGTGATATTCACTTCACCATTCGTCTGATTGGAATATAATGTAAAATGTGTTAAAAGTTCACTGGATCATTTCTAGACAAGTTAATGATGAATTCTTACAAGCAAATGGTTATCTTTGTGAATTAGACTTCAGACTTCATCTCTCATCTGAAAGAAAGAAAACATCTCAGCAGTCTACATTAGCTCTTGCTCTGGGACCGTTTCTCTTGTCTCATGTAAACTGCTTGCAGGCATCTAGTGTACAATATCCTTGCAAAGATAAAAAAGGAAATAACTGGAGAAGCTATTTAGGAGTTTCACATCCTTAGGTACTTTTTAATGGGTAGATTTTCTTGCAAGAAAGTCTGTTGTGAGGACACAATTTTAAACCTGAAAACAATGGATTTGGAGAATACTGAAACTTTGCCAAAGAACACTTTCTCTAAACACAGCTTAAACTTAGTCAGTGAAGGTTCTTGCTGTTTTTAACCAGGTGATACATTCCATCTGCTTAGCAGGGGTAGCTGTACTGCTACAGCCCAATTGCATACTTCCTGCAAAGCAACCAGAGAAGACCCTTTTTTTCATTAGAAATGACTAGGTGCAATTGGTTTATGTTGGCACTACTGAACTGGCTGATGAAATATGAACCCTTACTATTCTTATCAATCTGTCTCTTTTTCATCTTAGTAATGCCCGGGGTTGAGCTATCAGGGACCCTGAGGGTACTAATAATCCTCAGTAGCTTTGAGCAGCCTCACGTAGGGTCTTCTCCCCCACACCCCTGGCTATGGACCCAGGAGACCATTTGAGCTCAGTCCAGGGCCTTCACTCACTTCCTGAGCTCCACTGGTAGAGTGCTGGTCTCCAGCTCAGCCACATCTGTGCCAAGGCCCATGCCTGGCATGGATGCTGATTAACTTGGTTGGTCAAGGGAATGGACAACCATACCTGTTTAAAACTTGGCAACATGCAGCTTGCTGTCACTAGTTCGGAGGACGTAGTAATTTTCTGAAAATGGAACTCTAACAGCATCCAAAGGGAAAAGTATGCACTATATAAAAAATATTCACTTAGTCTCTAGCACTCTGATAAACTCATTCTCTCTAATTAAGCATACAGTGACATTTGACTGACTTTGTCAGCTGGAAGGGTGAATGGGTAAAATAAATCACAGCCTCTGACTGAATGTATTTAATCTGCTGGGTAGGAGGTCAGTATGACTCATCCTTTCCATTTGCTGGATAGCTCAGTATTTGTAGAGAAAATTCTGCTGATGCTTCCAGAGATGTAATGCTTTGTGCCACTTGAATCCACTACAGGTGCTTTTCCAAACTGATACCCAGTTTCTGTAAAGCTGTCACACCTTGCCATGGCTCTCTAAATGAGATTTAGTATGAGTATTGCGGTTTGGTCCTAAAGAAGGATTCCTGATTAGCTGACTGCATTCCTTACCATGCCATGGCCCACCACAGCTTCAGAGTGCACCTGTCTGCATCCTACTATCCAGATTAGGGAGTTGCTCCTAGAAGGTACCCTATCTTGCTCCTTATCTAAGTAACACTGCCCTGAATGTGTAAAGGGGCGTGTGGCTTTTCTGCTTAACCACACACTGTATCTAATTTAATGAGACTGCCTGATACCATACTTGAAGAAGGCAGCAGGCTCAGCACAGGTCTAACAGCAAACTCTGAGAAGAAAGAGTAATCAGCTCCTACTGCCTCACTGAGAGTGTGCCTCAGTTTAATAACCTGCTTCTAAAAAAAGTTCCCTGAGGAAACAGTACATTGTACATGAAGATCTCTATAGGAGTTTAATTAGGTGGTGTCCTTCGAGAAACATACTTGCTTTTTCTCCAGTCTCTTTAAGAACTGGGCCTCTAGTTTCTAATTATCTTGTTCTTTTTGACTGGGACAGCTAAATAATTATGATTTGAACTAGGGGAATGAATGCAGTAAAGTGATGTTCTTAAATGCAATCAGCCACCCATTGCTCTGACAAAAAGTGCGATAACGTAATAACACAGCCTTGCAAGAGATTGATGTGAACGTAACAATGCTGCAAAATGTTTGCAGAAGTTTGCCAGGAATTAATCAAGTTAGTTTTAAGTTGTAAGATGATATAGGTCCTCCATGCTTCAGCTGAAGCTTTAAGTGATTTCTAAATGAGCATGACATTAAGTGAGCAGAAACTTAATCAGTAATTGATAGATCTAGTTGCATGTCCCTGTCACCACACTGTCTCCAATACGCAGACCAGATTGAGCCATGGAGCCCTTAGTGCAGCTTCTAAGTAGCTGTAACTGTACTACAGCGATTTTAGAGGCCTCATTATACTAACAGTTATGAAAATTGAACCCCCAAAGCGAGAAAATAGTGCAATAATAAAGTAGAATTTATCTAGCACCTTGGCCATTATTAGCTCACATAGGAAGGCTGAATGCAAGAAGGAGATGGAAGATTACTGTATGCAAATGGCTGATCTTTTATTCTTCTTTTGTTTTGTTTTTTTTTTTTTTTTTTGTCCCAGCTGTCTAGACAGCTAGAAAAAGGCCAGGTTAATTTTTCAAGACACTGGCTGCAAGATGTTTTAACACTTCATCCTCTATCATGGGTGCAATCTGCCCAGATTGTCTGGTAGTTATTGATCCTATATCCAACAGTCTTGAAGGTTTTTCAAGGTTACTGCACTTGAAAAAGTAAAAAGTATCCATGTCCAAGATCATAGTGAGTTTGGTGTGTTTCTGAGTTGATAAATGAAATACAGAGGTGGCTGAGGTTGCGAGATAGTATAGGAACAAAGAAATGCTTAAACAGACAGGTGTAAGTTCAGATCTCCTTGTACTTATGTAAGTGTTCTTGGACTTAAAACTTAGAAGTGAAACAGAAGGAGGCTTCAGAAAAATTGTAATAGTCAAAATTAAGGTATAGACATACTACATTTGAAAGGAGAGGATAGAGAAACATGGGTATATGCTCATAGCTGCGCAACTCGCTGTCTCACCCTTCTCCCTCCCAATTCTGCTGTTAATGTCAATCTTCACCAATCTGGTGCATGAAGAAGTGTTTTCTAGGTGTGAGAGCAAACACCAGACTTCACCAATATGTTTCTCTGCGCCTTGTGTCTGTTCCTTTGATGCCCTGCTGCAGCTAGCAAAGGCAGCAGTCCTATTCAGGTCTTAGTTTCTGCCTCTGACAGATTCTGCCAAGCCCTGACTGGAGTTGTAGTATGTGAAGTTCAAAAAGGTGGCTGCTGGGGAAAACCTTCCCAGGACAAAAACCGTGTAGACTGTGCTGTTTCGCATGACAGCATTGTGTGTGGACTGATCAGTGGCATTTGGCACATTATGATGGTGCAGGAGGCAATGGTACTGTAGACATATGATGGATAACAGGCTTGTGGCCCACAGCAGTTTCTTGCATAAGACCTATGGAAATTAAGCTTATGATTAACACTTGCTATCAAGCAGAATCTTAAAAAGCTGTTCACAAAGAGGGAAGAAAAGCTTCTAATGGTTCATAATGATAGTTCATACAGAGAACTTGCTGTCCAGCGCTTCATAAGAAGCCGTCTGCCACACCGAGAGAGAACAATGGAGCTGCACTGTAATTCCTAATGTGGGGCATGACCTGCACTGTAGCAGATAGAAACCTGGGCATGACGTTCCTTTGATGTAGCTGGGATTGTTACCCCCACAGAGTCCATAAGCAGAATTTAAATGTGCTCTGTCAGTGGTTCGTTGCCCAACCTCGAGGTGTAACAGCTGAAACTGCTTCATGGCCTACTGCGGATGCAGCAAAGATGCTCCCATGAGTCCCAGACTATTCTGTGCCCATGCCCTTTGCAGAGTTCATGAGGAAAACTCAGACGTGCTACATTATTGCATCTTAAACATTAGAGATCTGATTGGCACGAGAAGATTTCCCCCTTGGGTAGATCTTCTGTGTAAGGGATCCAGTAAAGCACAAACTTCTACACATTTAGTAGCATAAATAATGACAGCACCCAGGTTTGGTATGAGAGGGAGCACCAGTTATGGTTTGTTAAAGCGTCAGATTGGAAGATAGAACTGGATACTGTGTGCTGGACATAATTAGCTGATCAGCTTTTATGCTATACTCGAAATTTGTTTTCACTGTTCAAGCACAGCCACTCCACTATCCTTACGCAAAAAGCAAATTAGTACCTTAGTGCGGAGGAAGTATCCCTGAATACAACTTTATTTATTAGCATAGTGCAGTACAAGGATAGGAACATAGTAGCGTGACCCGAATTAAATGACATGGCGAGCTGAAAAGCTTGTCATGTAATCTCTTCTGCAGCAAACACTCACTAGTGCTCCAGTGTAGTCTAGTCTGTATATGTTTCCATTTACATTTTCTATCAATTCCCTTACATAACCTCAACACTAAGTATCTTTTATGTGAGATGCCGACTGACTTCCCTTCTCTATTGCTTTATGTTCAGCCAGACATTTCTTCAGCCTCTGACCCTGTTGCTTCCATTCTCTTTAGGGTTCCTAGTTGCCATTTTAGCTTGACTTTTGATTGCTGTTGTGTTCCCTGAACTGTTAATAACAGCTATGTGCTGGAAGATCTGACTTGTATTGCAGCTGTGCTTTTTCATCAGGAGAGTCTTTCCTGGTTAGGGGGACCCCAGAAGTTCATTTCTAAATAATCAATGACTAGAGAATATCCCAAATAGAAGTCTGCGCTGGTTTCAGTGAGAGCCGGAATTTACTCGTATTGAGTGAAAGAATGTTTATTCTGGGGAATCAGGAAACAACTTTATCTTCCATAAAGGTACTTAAGAAATGTGAACAGGGCGTCCAATCCACTGTATGGGAATGCTATGGTGGTAGTCAACATAACTTAAATCTGGCTGGCAGGCCTGTCTCCTAACCACATGACTTGTTTCCTTCCCTTTTTAAGCTGGATTAGCAAGTAAAGCTACTAAAGATGTATTCAAGCACTGAAAACTTTCTGAGAAATGACTGTGTTTCAAGCACACATCTGTTATCCACATTGGTGGGCCAGTCTGTCCAACTGCAGTTGCCTATTTCTTCTGGATTTTGGCAATATCCATTTCTAACAAACTTAGCTGGCAGTGGGCAATGCCAGCTTCAGTCTAACTGTACACCAAAAGAGCAATTCACAGGGACCAGTTTAGTCACAACTTCACTCAGGTGTTTCTGATTTCAGTAAAAAGACCCTTTTTGAAGGAAATGGACTGAGTTTTGGTGGACTTTGGAATCGGAGAATTCTGTCTTTTCCAGCTGTTTTCCCCTGAAATCTTGATTATTGTCTTTTTAATTGTCTTAGAATCAGTGACACCTCTCTGAATGGGACCATCACAGCTGACAACCCTGCCTGTGAAATCTCTTCACCACTCTTCAAATACTTCTAATTCATTTCCCACAACCATATGGTTGTCAAGAGGATTTAAACTCTATTCTCAGTGGGGCTTTCATTTCCACAGGCAGATGAGAAGCTTGCCATATATTATCCTGGCAAATACAACTGCCACAAACTTGTTACATCATCAGAAAAGATGCAAGCTGCTTTCTGAGAAATTAAATTACTAAAATGCTAGAACATGTGGAAAATTAAAAAAAAAAAAAAGGCCTCAGAAGAAAACTGAAATGAGCTGCTGACAAAACCAGTAAGATTCTTATCTTCAGTAAATGATGAAAACGACTACATAATTTTGGTAATGATGTTTCAAGTGTAGGAAGTCAAATGCATCATATTCCCTGGGTCTATTGCTGTCTAGTTTCTTATGGCTGCATGTCATTTTTAAAAGGCAGTATCATAATACTGCTCTGAGCACTGTGTCAATAGCTAAGCTTTAGCCATCACATCAGAGGCTTGAGGCAGAGATAAGTCACCTAATATTTTTATCTCATCAGGCATATGTTTGTTACATGACCCTCACATTGGGAGAGCCCATCTTCCAAATTTGCATTATCCCACCCTGACTGATGAGTTTATAGCTGATATGGGGAAGGGAAATGCCATTGTGCCAAAGTGCAGTTAATTTTGTAAGAAGTTGACTCAGCCCATATTTTCTTTTTCACATCAACTCCTCTTAATATTCAGCTTCATATGCTGGTTTTCAGGTCAGGCTGAGACAAACTGTCAGTGTTAAGTGCTGCATATACATGAAAGGATATTCTCATAGTGGTAGTTGTGGTGGCAGCAGAAGGTTTCTAAGACTATATTACATAGTAAATGTGTTGTACCACTGATGTCTTCTCTGAGCTCTGTAAACAGTGGACTGAACTATTATAGACAGCTACTCCCTGACAAAGCTAGTATTGGTGAGGGAAAAGCAACACTAATTTAGTTTCTATATAATAAGGTTTCTTTACTGTTTGAAGTCAATGAGCTTTACAAAGTTCTGGGCCTGGTATTTTGCAGCTAGATTCAAATACATAGGGCAAAATGATATAAGTATGTTATTGAAACTTAAATTTAAGCATAACCAAACCACATGGATTAGACTGAAAAGGGAATTCTCTTCAATGCATTTTGTGCTGATTCCATTAAGGATTTTATGACTTTAGATATGGCTAAGCACAATGCTTTTACATACAGGAACAGCATGATGGATGATGATTTTTAGAAGCCAAATAGCAGTGCTGCTCCTCAGCTGCACTTGGAGTTGCTTACCAGCTTTCCTCCTGAGACTTAATTAAAAAGAATATACTGTCCATCTTCATATGGAAATACTAGCATACGAGAAACTTTGGTTTGCTTTGATGTTACTGATTGGTGCTTAAAAAGCAGATCTATCCAGGTGTCATAGTTTTATTTAATATGACTGATTCTCATAAATACTGCTGTTTTCTCAGGTTTATGGGCCTGGGAAGCTGCAGGAGGTGCAGCCTCAGTTCATGGACTTGGAAAGACAACATACCTGGAACAAGTTGTTCAGTGTCATCCGCCACCGTAAGGAAATTCCTCTGTCCACTCCTTCCTGTTGCCTTCTGGGTGGGAGATGATCCTGTGAGCTTGTGGCATGTTGCTGTTAACTCCTCATGACAACAATGAGTTTTCCAACTCCCTTAACACTACTGCTATGAGACAACCATATACACATACAACGTGGCACTGAGTAAAATAATGAAATTGTGACCAAGGTGGCAATTTCCCTACCAGGTGAAGATGCTGATGATTTTGCAGAGCATGTTTTAGGAAGTAGGATGTGTAGGTGCACGGTGCTGACCTTCGCCACCCCTGTTCCCTCAATCCTCAGGGCCACCAGAGAATTGAAGTGATGTCAGGACACAGCACGCTGCCTGCAGGCAAGTTCATCCTGAGAAGAATAAAATCTGGAGCTCCAAGGCCAAAGGGTGAGTCTGGAAGATGCAAGGAATATGTGTGTTGACATTAAGGAAACAACAAGCAGGAGAGGTGAGGGAGAAAATATGATTTAATATAAAGTAAAGCTGCCAGAGCGGAACACGTGAGGACTGTGGAAGTGAGGCGGGCAGCTTGCAACCTGGTATGTCCATGTGCTGGATCACCACCACGTCTGCAAGCGCAGTGCCCTAGGAAGTGGGTGGGTTCACCTGGCATCAGGCTGGGTCTCAAGCCTGGATGCAACACTTGCAGGAAACTTCTCTCCTGGTGTCCTGCTGTGGCTTACAGACTGCAAACATTTTATGGCAATATCTGACAAGTCTGTTCCATTACTTTCACATACTCCAGGAGTTTGAACCCTATTTAGCCTTAGAGTAATTGAGGTAAATAAGCTGATAAAGCTAAGGATAGATGTGATGGAATTGCGATGAAGAAAAAAGAGGCTTCAAGTTTTAACTTTGATTGAAATGTAGGACAAGTTATTTGCAGATTAGCTGCAGTATGAGTGTTGTACTCACTTTAGTGAGTAAAGCCTTCACTTGACTGCAAGAGAGTCACAGCTTTTTTAATCTTTTTTATAGTACCTATTAAATATATAGCTGGTACGTATGCATTAGTGAAGCATCAAAGCCAGCTCAGGAGCTAATTAGTGACTACTTCTGTTGCTGAAAAGGCTGGAAGACTACTCATCCTTATGTCTCTTATATTTCTGCTAAACCAGTACAAAAACCCTATTTTCTAATTGTCTGCTATTTGGGATGATTTGGCTTCTGATAGTTTAGTCGTAAAAAGTGACTATTTCTGGAATAGATATATGTTTATCTGGAATAAACATCAGGTAAGAACAAGAAAGACCTGGTCTATCAGACACAGAATTATGAATAGTGGTTCAGATGTTCATGCTTTGAATTGGTCATATCAGGAAGTCTTCACCTAGTTTATAATAATTCTTTGAACAAAAGTTGTAAGAAACTGCCATTTCAGTTGTGTTAGCATCTCTGTTAATACCATACACATCATGAAAATGTTGAATAACTACCCTTGTAGGTGTATCTGCAGAAAAACACAGCGAAAACATAGATCATTAATGATTAATTTCTGGCAGTTGTGCATAATACATTTATTTTTATATTTTATGTTGTAACCACTTCAAAACCAGACTTTTCATGTCCTCTCTTTCCCAGGAAACAGCTTCAATCAGCTCTCCTAACAGAAGTCTTTTTTTGCTGGTGTTACAGGAAATAGAACTTAATGGCCTCTAAGCAAGTAATGGAAGTAATAAACCCTAGGTCAATCGCCAACATTTGCTATATACTACTGGCATCCAGGACAGATAAGGGGTTTTTGCCATTATAGTGAACAACATTCAGAATATCCTGAGAATAACAGAGGGACAGACCCACAACTGGGTAATTGCTAACAGTGAATTACCTTCCCTTCTCTAAACTCTAGGAGGGGATTCCCACCCAAAGCTGTTGTATATCTTCCAATCTACTGCTCCTTTGTCTAAGAAATTATTTAAAAGAAGATACACTCTCTCTGTCCCAGTTTTCTCTGCTGCATTTTAAGTGCTACTATCAAACAGGGACATGGTAAACTCTTTACTTGAACTTCATATTACAATTTCAGGTCCATGAAGTCAGAGCAGGTTTGACTTGGGAGCAGAACTAATATTTTTCAGTCATGAACATTCACTGAAGACTTCCTCTGTATTCCTGACTGAGTGCGACATTTGGAGTGGAAAAGCACAATCATATCTGCTCAGATCTTTTCAGCTGCATCTAGTGTAATTGCCAAATTGAATCTTGTGATAGCTTAAGTGCTCGATTTATTGTAGCCAGCCTGTGAGATTTCTAATAAAGTTGCATAATGCTAGGCTGCTGTACAAAGCCTGGTATCTGCAATTACATAAAACCATCTCTTCCTGCAGGAAAGGTGGTTGTAGTGACATTTGAAATGTCATCTGAGGGAACACTACTGGCTAAAAAGGAGCAGCTGATTTTTTGTTATTCTGGGAGGCTGAGCATATGGTGCAGCACAAGGCCAAGCAAGTTTCTCCCTGCGCTTTGCCAACCTGTCTCTTAGTGTGCCCTGCAGTCTTCTCTCCCTCCTTGGCAGGCGTGAAGTTTTGCATGCCTCTTTTTCAGAATATTAGATTTAGTGGTAAGATGTTGACTTTCCCTATAAACCTGACTTCATCAAACATGCTAGGAAGTCATGGCCCACTAACTATGTGAGCAGTCTAATTCCTGTACTACAAATGGGAGGATGCTTTTCATTCCACTCCTTGCACTGCACTTGGTCTAACCTATTACTGTATTTTTCCACAATATTATCAACTGTGGTGTTCAAATTACCTTCACAAAGTACTAACACTGGCCTCTGCTCCACTGTTTCCTCTCTGTCGTATGACTGAGCTTAAAGATGAAGAAACCATTTGTTCTAGAATAAAATTAATTGGCTCTTAAAAAGCAAGGAGAATTGATTTGGGCCTTGATGAGAGACAAGACCCTTCAACAGAAACTGTATTTATATTTCCTTGGCATTAACTTTGTCTGAAAGGTTGGATCTGGCTGACAATGACTTATTCTGGTGCAATTCTGTGAGACTGAAGCTTATTAGACAAATCCTATGAAATCAAGAACATGAGAAAGTCTAAAAAAAGGAAATACGGTGGTGTAGCAGTGGTTTGGTAATTCATTTGATCAGATTTTCAGGCACTGAGTTAATACTTTGCAGTGGAGAGTTGATACTTCCAGTGGAGAGCTCAATCGCTTAACTGTGTTTAGGTGGATTACGCTGATGTCGGGTGCTCTGCACAAGGCAGAATCTCAAATCTCCAGGCAAATATGCACTTTTGGATTCTCCACAGCTGCATCTTTAATCTCCAGTGCAAGTGGGTTTCTCAGTTTTCTAACAATACAGCTCAAACATACTAGTAATTTGGGTTTGGGACAGCATAGCTACTGTCCTTGCCCTTTTAATTACAGTACCACAGATGCTTTGGGAGACAAAGTATTCGTCACTCTGAAAAATGAATCCAAATGCTTGCTTGTGCAGAAGGAATCAAGGTCTGTGGTCCACATCTGGTGTTGCATACACTGTGTGGATGAGAAGCAGCTCTCTAGAGCTGAGCTGGATGCCTGTTGTGTCAGCACAGGAAGCTCAGTATTGCAAGTGGCTTCTCAGAAGCAGAGATGCTGTCAGCTCAGCTTAGGTTACACAGCTCATGACGTGTGTACGTAGCTGAAGGCAACAAAAAATTGTGTAGCTTCTTTCAGATCAGTGTGCCACCGATTGATTAAAAAATGGGAAAAAAAACCAAGAGCAGATCAAGAAAGAGAGGGCTGTCTGACAGTAATAGAACCACTGGTTCCACTGTGATTAGCCTGATTTTACTTAAATTTAGGTATCAATTGTGACTAATGCACTTCTGTTCTGCAGAATGTGCCAGTCTGTGAACCCGTCAGGCTGTGCACGGGACAGACTCAGTCATCAGCACAACATCACATGTAATGTACCAGTGTAAGGTCTCAACAGGTATGAGGCATATTCCATTATAGTAACCATACTGTGTACCAAAATTACTTTAGCTTCAGCAAGGTTAAACCTGAAGTGGGTTTGGTCCCTCTTAGAATCAGAGTGGGCCTTTAAATAGACCTAAATCAGTCCATTTGCCAAGCTGAGAAAAAGCCTCTGGGGTACTCTGCCCTCTGACCCAGAGTTGTAGATTGAGAAGCCATGAAATATAGGCTTTGTAGCCATAGCTGATACTCTGGAGGTTGTGATAATGCCCCAAGCAATGGGGCAGCAATTCCAGCAGCTGACTCTAGAGAGAAATTGTGAATTTGCACTGAACTTCTGGTGGAAACAGACTCTGCTGTTAGCTTTGAGCTACAATGTCTGTAATAGGACTAATTAACATTCAGGGCAAAAAATACTTAATTCTAATACATAGCTTTTATTCTCTAATACTTATGGTATCAGCTATCATGTAATGTGAACCTTGAGACAAATGCTTTTGTAAGTAAGAATACCACTTTGGCTTGTCAGGCTAACTTGCTCCACCTAATTTACTGAACAGATTTAAAGAGTCAAAAGTCTCCTGTTTCATCAATCCCTACAGCAAGTATTGTGAATACTTTGCCAGTGTACACAGGGCATTAAAAGACTCCAGCACGAAATCTTCTGGCATTATTACATAAAGTCAAATCTGAATTAACTACAGCCCATATTATCTCCTTCCTGGGAGGAAACATTGCCTCTCTAAAATGATGTAGAAATTCCCATAATTAGGAACATAGGGATGGCCCACTGGTTAAATCAAGAGTTGTACAGCTTGATATGACATTGGCCAGCTGGAGATTATAAAGAAGAGTATAAGGATAGGGAGAAGAAACAAGCTTTTCATAAAAAGGTCAAAGCCTCAAAGAGGTTTCTGAGAGAGGCTGTGAAATTTCCATCCTTGGAGATACTCAGAATTCAAACTAGATAAAGTCCTGAGCAATCTGATCTAACTTTGAAATTAGCCTTTGAAATTAGCAAGGAGTGAGGGTCCTTGGACCAGGTGGTCTCCTAAGGTCCCTTCTGCCCTAAATTAAACTGTGATTGTCATGTTCCTAACCTCTAGTTATCTGTGGCAGGTGGGGCTTCCTGAACCGGATGTACGGGTCTCTATTTAGTAGCCCTTCATGTTTTAATTCTCCTCTGTGAATTTGTCCATGGTCTTTTTTGAATATCCATAAACTTCTGTTACCCACAACGTTTTGGAGCAAAGTGTTCTACAGCTTGTCTGTGCTGCTAGCTGCCACCTTTAGTTTTCAAAGTGCTTGTTTCCTGTGATGCCTTCTACCTCCTCCATTATAAAATACAATAAATGTCACAGTTGATTTTATAGATGACTAGCATGTTCCCTATCCTTCCTACTTTACAGGAAAAGAAAGCTGGCCCTCGAGCAGAGAGGTATGACCCTACTTACTGTCCTCAGAGGCCTGGCACGCTGCAAATAGTTGTAGAGACAAGCTACATGCTTGGGTTGTACAGCTCCAAAGTAACTTGGTGTTCTCGGCTATCTGAATAGCACGGCTTGTCCTTGCTTGTACTGAATGGTTTAAAACATGCCATGGATGACAACAGCTCTCTTCAGCTGGCCAGACCCTCAGGTAAAATGTCCAGAGCTTGTTTATCTTACATCTTAATTATCCCGTGAGACATATTGTGCAGTTGTTTCCCTGATTCTGTCTGGTCTTCTAAAGACTTTAAAGTTGTGTGACAAAGGTTATGTCATGGACCAAAATGTATTCCTTGGGTCAATGCCCAGGAAGCCAAGTCTGGCACATCCCACCCTTTATTTGCATGAAGAAATTGAGAAGTTATGATGAGGAATTGTCTTTTATGCAAGAGACACAGGAATATATTCATCCAATATCCATAAAATCCAAGAGATAATATTCTGATTCATCCTCTGTGTGCAAAAGGAGAAAATCAAAAGACAAAAGGATGGCTTGTGCTGCCTTTGTTTTCCTCATGCAGTCAGTGCTGGAGCTGGGCATTGCATTAACAGACCTGTTAATAAAATATTCCATAACATCCAGAGCAGCTCATGCTTAATGGAAAAACATGAAATGTACCATTGGGAAACAATTGCCCTTTATGCAAAATGCATTTCTTCTCTCTCCCTTTTGTTCGAGGAATCCTACTTGGAACAAAAAAAAGCTTGTCCCTTCAGACATCCTCTGTTCGTGTTGCTGTATTCCCCGAACCAGAATCATAATCCCTTGTTTGGACGACATAATCAGTTACACAAATATCAGTTGAGATAGCACAGACAGATTATAGCTTCCAGCAGGAGGAGGGAAGATGGGTCAAGCTTTAAATACCTCTGCCTTTATGCAACTGTTTTTCCTAAGGATAAAACAAGAGGAATATAAACAAGAATTCTTTAGGCAGATGGCCTTTAGTAACCTCTCCATGAGGCATTGGCAGCTTGTAAATAATAAGTGGTCCAGAGAGCAAACCCTGACTGCAAGGGCTTTCCAGACCTGGGTGCAGAAAGCCTTGTTGCACTGCTGAGGGGGAAGATGCTATTGGAAAACTTAATGCTGTTGGGGGGGGGGGGTGGTGGTGGAAGGCGACAGATGATTAACAGTAAAGAGTGAAAGCTACTGCAGAAGATAAATTCTTGCTCAGTTTTAAACCGTAGTTGGCAGCTGACTCTCGCAGCTATTTAGCACAATGGTTGTTAACTTGGGAAGATGGAGGATGTTTTTAGGAGCCGTAAACTGTAGGTTGCTTCATTTTTCTCATCTGATGTGTCATGGAGGTGTCCTGCCCTTGGTGTAGGTCACACTTCTGTTTCCTTAAGGGTGTTAAACTTGTAAGGAAAAAGGAAAGTTTGACAAGTTGTAATTTAATTATCGGGTGCAATGTAATGTGTGACAAGCACCTGTTTCTAATCCAGATCCATAAATAGATCCTTGAGAGTCCCTACAAATCCAGCCTATTTTCCTGACAAATTTTTCCATATATATTCTTCAGACTTTGCATGACTGAGCTCAGAAACTGAAAGATTGAAATCCTTCCCTGATACACATTTTCAAGAACTGTCATTTTTCCAAACCAAGTTAAGGAATGCTCAAGCTGTACAAATTGGAATCACTATTTCTGTGATGCAACAGTATGAATAAAATCTCCAGAGGTATCTTTAAAGATTGCTCTTAGACTGTACTGGAACTGGTACATCTCAAAATGGGCGCTCACCTCGATTACTACCTGTTACTGCTATCTTTGTATATTTATACAAGGCATATAGAAAGACTTTTTCTAGGCTGTGAGGTTTCTGCAGGTAGAGGAGATAATATGAAGAGGAGGGTTTTGGTGAAGATGAAGAGTATTGAAATAGTGTGTGCCGAGGTCTGGAAATGCTTTCAGCCAGCAGCAGATGTAAATGTAAAGAGGTAACTTGCCCAAATGTCTGCTTTTGGTGGGGTCACCATCCATTAATTCAGTTTTTTATCCTCAAATTCCTAGCTGGGAAAGGATGTTGTCTGAGGTTTCCCAAGGAGTTCACTCCTGTCTTGGTTATCTAGCCGTTGTTTAAGCCAGCAGTTTCGGTTACTTGAACAGCAAACAGTGCAGATAAAATTTATTCTTACATTTTACTGAGACCTTCATCTCCTAAGTCTAGCATGTGAGGCATTGATGGATTTTAGTCAGAGGCCAGAAATAAATAACATGAGCTTCTTGATTTTACTTGTGCTGTCAGACAACTATTTTTGTAGGATGTATGAGGGCCTTTTGCTGCATAGGATTTGGGGACAACTATTCCCTATTGAATCTGAAGTACTGTGTGCAGAGCTGGGAATCACAGCTAACCATTTCAGGTAGTCAAATTGGGCAGGAAAACTGCAGCTTAGTAAGCATTGCCCTGTTGGAATGATTGTCACTGGAGGAAAATTAAATGTATAAATGCATGCAGAGTTAGATGACCATTTTTGCAAAGTGCTTCCATACTTGGTTGAAAAACTGTAGTGGGTAAAGATGCTTATTTTCCCAGAAAACCATAATAATAATAATAAAACAGGTTTGACTGCATTAACCTGACAATTTGTGAGATGGAATTCTAAAGTAGCCTTTACCTTTAGCATGCCACAGTAAAAACTGGATGCTTGGGGAAAAGATTATGAGAAATGAATTAGGAAAGTTGTCTGGCACAGCTTTTTTCACCTTTTACCAACACACATGTAAGTTGTGTAGGCTGCATGCCCAGTGTGGGTGTAAGGCTTAGCTGTGATTCAGCTAAATGGAATGTAAATGGAGTCTCCTATAATGAAATGAGTGGGAACATTTTGGACTTTCATTAATTTCATACTGCAGAAAAGATAATTCAAAGAGCTACTTCTAACTCCCGAAAGATAGTTTTCAAAAACCTGATTAGAGATGGATAGAATTGGGGCTTTATTGAACTTAAACCTTCGATGAGAAATGTCTGTAAAATCCTCTTACCCTTGGTGCCAAGCATGATTTGAGAAGTGAAATCTTGTCTGAAAGGCATAGACAAATTGAATTTAACACGGAAAGGTAGCCAATAGCTCGAGTCTGAGCTGTCTCTGAGCTGAAGAGCTATTGGAAGTGGTAGTAATTTTTAGTAAAACCAGTATTCAAGCAATGACACTTCAATAATTTCAGTCAAGGGCCAAAAAGAATAGCGAACAAAGTGGGATGGTGTAAGTTAAGTACAAGTCAGCTGGGCTAACTTACCACCCTCATAGTACTGAACCAGTGAGTAGGAACTTAACCACCAGCTGTACTCAAAGCCAACAGCAGGACGTTTGTTAGATGTATACTTTGACATGCTTCTAAAAAATGACCTGATGCTGCAGGTGGTCTTGCAAGTGCCCATAACTTCACTGGATCAGATCTGAGTAAAAAGCCCATCTTTAGAAACTGAAACAATAAACTCGTACTGTCTCCCACTGTTTTTTGAATTGCAGTTTGCGTGCTGAGCAGGTAAAATAATGCAAACAAAACAGTATGTCATGTGAGGAGTGATTTCATAGTCCAAATCAAATTGCAGTACCTCCAAAAGTGCAATATTTACTTAAGATACATTTGCTGAAAGAATCACCAAAAGACATTAGGACAATCATGTGTTTTATACCACCGATTGGATGCCGATGAGGAGAGGATATAAAATGAATGTAAATATAATTGTAGGTGACATGAAGAGGCACATGAGCCTAAGGTAGTTTTGTAGAGCCAATCCAGAGTAGTGAGTAGCATTGAAAATGAGCTGTTCCAATAGCAGATTTTTTGCACAATCCTTCCTTCTTTCCTGGAGGAGGAAAAGCTGCTTCTATTCAAAGATGACAGGGCAGGTCAGAGGCTGGAGGACAAGCTGTGTCCAACTCCAGGAAGGTAGCTGCCAAGGTACCTGCCCTGCTACAAGCCTGGGCACTGGCAGAAGAGTACAAGCCATGGCAGGGTGTGCAAGATGAAGGAGCTGTTGCACAGGAGCCCCAACCAACAGGGAAGCAGCTGTGGGGCTGTAACAGCTTCTGGAGCAGAGCAATGTGCAACCCCCTTGGGGCAACGAGGAAAACTGGGATGGCAGCAGGAAGGCACTTTGAAATAGAGTAAGTAGATAGTCATCCATAAAGTGAAGTGAAGGGTAAATCCTACCTTGCAAGTTCTCTGTGGTACTCACATGCACAACAATATGCAAACATGGGCAGTACTCAACACCTACGACCCTGAAATAATTTACATATATGACAAGTAGAGGCCTTACAACGAACAGAGGTCTGGTAGTCTCTGTATTTGTGTTACATTACATGCATGAGCATTAGATAAGGTTGAAAAATCTGGCCCTCGCTTCATGAAAGCCTGAAAAAAATAATTACACTCTTTCCTTGGTGGGTAATAGCTCAACAAAGCAGTATCTTACAGCGTGCTGCTGACTCTCCTAGCTGTGATTTACTCTTCTGCATCATTTCAGTATGCTCCTGGTTGTCAGCCTTGGGACTGGCTAATGCATTTACACTCTGAGTATTCATGTCTTAAAGCTCATGTTACAGCACATGTCCTGTTTAATAGGAATAAAGATGCCTGAAAATTAGCCTGATATCTGGAAGTTTGTCCTTATGTTTAGGTGCTAGTAGATGGTACTGAAGTGCTGCCTAAGCAAACTGAAGTGATCAAATTAAAATTCTGTGACACTGGCATTTCTAAACTAAAAATTTAGAAGTCACAAATGGATCTGGCTGGAAAAAGCCCAACTGACTAGAAACAAGACAGTCGGGGTTGTTTCCTTGAGCTGAGAAAATGACTGAGCCACAGCTGCTAGTCTTGTCTGGAGCAGACAGCTGTAGAAAACATTTTGCTGTGCAGCAAAAGGGCAAATATTAGGATGCCATAAGACTCGGTCGTAGTTTGGCTTGCATTGCTGAACTCTGTGTTCAGCTCTTGCCCTCCCCTTGTACCAGCATTATTCTTAGGGGTGAAGCCAGAGCAGAATTTGCCCTGCTGGCAAGCAACCGTGAAGCTCCTGATCTTACAGTTGAATGATAAAGTGCTCATTAATATTACACCACAATCCCTGTGCGGAGACTGTTGCCTAACACCTACATGGCAACAGGAGCAACTTGTCCAAATCTTTTCAGCAAGTTAAGTGAATGAAAAAAATAAGCAAGAACAAAACAGAAATACTGCAAGGTGTAGCTCTCCAACAGGAGATGTGACTTTGAACAGTGATTGGATAGCTAGGTGAAAAGATAGTGGCCTGCTCTGCTTTTGGCTTGCAACATCAGAAAATAAATCTTAGGCTCTTCTGGGACATGCCTATGTAAAAAAATTAAAAGGATTTTAACTGGCCTAGCAGAAGCTAAACTCTTGATCAAGGGAGAATCACTGTATGGATGCAAGAGAACACCTTCAAGTGAGAGATTATTTTGATGAGAACAACTTCAAGTGGGGGATTATTTTCGATGCGAATAATGTTGTGATTCACAAGTGTCTTTAAAAAAGTAAAATGTTGATGTGCAGCTCTTACGCTCAGTAACCACATGGAAGCAAAAATATCTGAGTGTAGGATCTGCCACTCCAGTGATCCCCATCAGTCAGCATTCATACACTTCAGCAGAGCAGTGCTGAGAAATGGATCTGTGCAGGCAGTAGATACAGGAATTGAGCATAAACCTGCAATTCTCATTACCCCAGTACCCATAGAATAAAATCATAGGTCCTTAAAATATATTATTTTTTCTTTGGAACCAGTGGTAGATGAGCAAAATGTTAAAACTTACAAAGAGTATGAAACTTTAGACATGATCATGACATAGTATATGTTCCTTGTGGTATTTTTTTTCCTTGGCACTGGAATAAGGTCTTAATATTGAAAACTGCCCCAGTGTTTTCTTCCTGTGGATTTCTGAGAGCAGCCAGATCTGGAGGTTAAACAATTGCAGCTTTTGAAAAGAGAATGGGTCGGGTGCACCAGTGTCATGATGCACAGCCGGAAAAGAATTTTTGCAACAAAAAGATCTGTTAATGAATTCTGAGTATTTATAGCTCTGTGAGCTTTCCTGCAGAGTTTATCTCCATGGGAAGTTATTAGCTCAAAAGTCAGCTTAGTCACAAGCTGCTTATAGGGAATATTTCTATTTATAATATTCTCATTTCAGTAGCTGGTGCTTCTATGACATGATTATTTACTAGTTGAGGTGTCCAGTACAGCTCAGGTAAAAATTTGTTCCTTTAGATGTAACTGTCTTAATGGAGAAAGATCTATGCAGCCATGACAGGTAGGGGAACACATGCTATGTGAGGGTGGGATGGAAGAAAAGAGAGAGAGATGTTGAAGCCCTATTGCTTGCACAGTAACCCTGTATTTACTCTGAGCAGCAAACCAGGGGTTCCCATGGCAAAGGGAGTGGAATAATGGAAAATGTATCAGTGCTAATGTTGTGCGTGTTATTTTTTCATTCATTTACTGCTTTATCTGATCAGTGGTTTCTGAAGCAAATATGCCTTTTGCAGGGCAGGGTGAACAGGGTGTACATATGTCAGCACAGTAGAACAGCTTGGAGCGTGAACTGATACTAAGGCCATTCATGCATGAGGTGATTTGTTTTATAATAGCAGCAGAAAGCCTGCTTATGCATTGGTGAGATGCAGCAGCCTGCTAGCCATCAGAGGATTAAAATACAATTGTTGACTGGGTATGCTAATAAATATGAACTTACACCCCGATGAATTTTACTGGGTTTATGGCCGTGCAGAGCCTCCCTGTTTGTTGCCACTGCCACAGTGCTAGGAGGTGAATCTTTCGGCTGTTTTTGCAAGCATCTTTCTGCAGAAAGTTGTGTCTGAAGAAGCTGTAATCCTTTCCCACAGTTGGAGTTCTTGGTGTGGATCTGGCTACATTGCTACCGCTGGAATGCACCCACACTAGCCTGCAAGTGGCAGCTGCAGCTCAGTTGATATGACGGTTTATGCTATTCAGAGCTATTTGGAGTCTGATAATGCCATTCAGGGATCAGCAAAGGGGGAGGGAGGAGAGGAAGAGAGAAATGAGGAAAATGAAGGATCAAGCCTGGGTAGCATTTGTGAATAAGCAAGACTTGATTCTTCCATCTTAGTTCTGGTTTTAGCACCCTGCTTGTGTGTACATTCTGCAGGCTCTTTTGAGGTTTTTCAGTGAGGTTTGACTTAGAGGAAGGCCTTAAGATCAATCATTGCCTGTGACATACTGCCCTTCTAGAGCAGCTTTCACTACCAGCATATCAAGAAAGTTGAGGTTTTATTCTGAGCACCAGTAATATTCATTGCTGTTTTACCAAATGGAAGAAGTTACTGTTCTTTTCACAATGTGCTGTGTCACTATTTGTGATTTCCTAGTCACTGAAGGTCATGCCTGAGGGGATTTCAAACTAGATTGAGTTTAATTATAGCAGAAGACTAAAAGTGAAATTGAAGTGTTGAAGCCCATTATGGAAAATGGGGAATGTAGGTGTAGGTTTGTGTAGCGTTGCCGTGAGGTCAAAAGATGCCGGTGTGGGAGTGTGCTGTCAGTGACAATGTGCTAGAGTTCCCTTGCCAGAAGAAAACCTGGGCTATATGTTGGACAAGCTGGGATCCCAGGTAGACCCAAGCCCCAGCAGTGCTCTTAACCAATGGGGAGCAGTCCCATAGGGGCTAAACACTGTGACACAGCCAAGTGCCAGGAACAGGCTCCAGCAGAAGCCCATGACAAGGTGATGGATCAGGGATGGAGTCCAACCAGGGAGTCGGGAGCAGGTTGGGCCAGAGCCAGTGCTGGAGACAAGCCACCTGCATGCTGGAGAGAGGTACACCTACCATGAAGCTCAGGCCAGGACTGGGCACCCAGGGATGAGCTAAAGCGGAGCCCCTGGGCCATGGGCAGGGGTGCAGGTAGATACCCCCTGCACAGGGCATTTAGAGACCACTGGTACCTCAGAGTCCTGATGGATTATCAACAGAAACCCTTCTACCTGAGGCTGAAGAAACACATTGGACTTCTTAAGTTTAGGTTTAGTTTTAGGATGTTTTTATATCATTCGTGAGTTGTCAAAATAAGGACAATTTACTGTGTGTCCTTTTTTCCTCTCATGCAGGGAGCTATAAACACTGACTCAGCTGTCTGTGTTCAGAGAGTTTATCACTCAGTGCTTAGGCTGCCTGAGCAATTGCAGAATCGATGAAGATTGCAATATCAGGCTGTCCTCAAATCCAGCTCCTAGCAGCCTCTGTCTACTGTGGTTAAAGCCATTAGTTGAGGTCCTTTATCAAAAACTTTATAATGCCACTCATTTACTGTCACTTGGTGTTACTAACTGTTGCTCGGGACCTCTAAGGGTGTATTTTCTTTCATTAAATATGCTAAATGGCATTCCAGACAACCCTTCGGGAAGCTGAGGTTGAGTTCTTGGTTGGTGAGGCAGCACTGTGATTCATAAAACCACAGCAGTTCAGCTAAAGTCTACCCTGCAGTGGCTGAGTTCTATGCCATTGCATCTCTCAAAATGTGGTTCACGAACTTGAGATACTCCACTGCTAGCATCTTCATTTGCAATGGGTTTTGCTGAAATGTTCACAAAAGTCTGCAAACCCGCTGCCAGGTTACTGGACTGTAAAGCATCGATTTTTGACAGATTTATTTCGGTTTTGACATAGACTGAAGACTATGTGCTACCTTAAATGTTTATGAGAGTGAACGGAGAATCAGTCTTATTTCACCAAGGAGGAGAACTGGAGCCACAGATGTCTTTACAGCTAAAAGGTCAGCAGGAAGCACAGACTGCCACTAATAAGCCTTGTCACAGGCAGACCTTTTATGTGACGTCTGTACTGATGGGTCCTTGACTCCAGACAAAACATGATCTGCTCAGCCGTTGCTCTGAAGGTCAGCCTGAGAAATAAGACTCCTAACCTTCATTTATCTACTTGATGCTACTCCTCATGATGTCTCTTTCTTTCAAGACCAGAAGGAACTTGCTACCATGCGAACGTGTGTTCCCAAACATCTCCATCTCCATATCCTAAATGCAGGGAGGTGTCTGTCAATCCACAAAAAGCGTATTGTGTCAACCCTGATAAGGAAGAGCTCCAAACAAAACAAAGCAGTGGAAAATTTTTAATGCTGCTATAAATCACTTTGAAATGAAGCATGTCAGTGCCTTATGTGGAACACTAAAATGATGCAAACAGGACTCGGGAGCTGGCAGTATTTCATAGTTTTTTACAGTCATCCCAATTGGAACTGGTTTTATTTCTAGTTGCACATGCAGGTTTTTACCCCTCAGCTTTGCTGGTGTCTCGTGTTGACATCAGCAGGAGCCTTCATCAAATACATTTTTCTTTATACTGATACTTTTTATAGAATTGGGCTGCTTGCCACTCAAGGAAATTGTAGTTTCAGAGGGGTTCATGTGGTTCTTCCGTATAATTCATTCCCTGAGAGGATTAAGAAAAGCTTAAATCTGGCAGCATGACGACTTTGCCTGTAAGAAGCAATGAGTATTTCTTACCAATCTGACAGAAGAAGACTAAGACTCATTTGGTTTTTAATGAAAAACAGAATGTCATTAAATATAAATCTAAACTTTATGTCTTCTGTGGAGGAGAAACATCTCAGTATAACCTCTAGATAGCTACCATTATTTGCCCAGTTTAACCCTCAACTAAACAGAATGGGACTGTATAAGCATGCTGAAGAATGGCAGCAATGTTTATTTCCTCTGATGAGGAAGCTATGAAATGTTCTCTTGCTGAATCACAGTTAAGATGTGTGTGGAGGAGCCTGGGGCAGAAAACATCAGACAATTCATACTTTTGTTTACCAAGAGAAGTTAAAGCTTTAAGTGAAAGCGGATGTACAGAAGGTTCCTAGATCGGTCCTGTCAAAGCTTCCAGAGACTACTGACCCCTTCATTTGTGCAATGCACAAATTGTGCAAAGCTGTTTGTGCAAAGCAGGAGGAGGCAGGGCGCAAATGTCAAGTGCTCCTCTCTTGCATGCTGTTACTTGTCAACAGAGGACTATCTATATGGCTAAAGGGCAACTGCTTGGTTATCAGTCAATCTAAAGGAGCAGGCTTGTAGTAACAGCTGATGTTTTGTAACTATTACAAAGTATGAATTAAAAATCTGGTTATAAATGCCTGAGAGCTTAAGCAACTTGTGATAAGTAGCTTAAGTAACCTGTGATCATAGCTTTATGATACTGAATGTTTGATATGCCAGACATGATGCCTCCAGAAATAGATAGTGGGATTGAACTTTTACTCGTCCAAATCTTTTCAGAGGCATTGAAAGGAAAAAAATATTCTTCTGTACTATTCCACTATTTTATGTGGGTTTTTTCCTTTTTTGGTTGGAACTGGAAAATTAGTCAGAGGTTTGTCCCTTTCTTTCCTGCAGCAGCTGTTCAGCTTTTAATTGCTATGGAAGAAAATGGCGTATGCTGCAGCAGAGCACTGCCTGAACCTTTCCCCAATATTTTGAGGAAGGGAGGCAGTTGTTTGCTTAGCTGACAATGGAACCGGGCTCTCCAAAAGCCAAGGTAGCACTTCAGGTGGTAATGGCAATGTAAAAAATTGGATCTTCACTATTAGTAGAGTGGAAGAAAACAGCATGGAAAGAATATTTTCTATTAGAAGGAGACCAAGTTGGTGTTTCAGTCTGAGCTTTTGTCTAAGCATGTACAGAAGTTAAACTGGACAAAGAATATGAATAAAAACTCCTTAGTGGGTGCCAAAAAACCTAGTCACTAGCTAAAGACTACTTCCTGCTTCCAGCCAAATCATCAGCATCAAGACACTGCCTCCACCTCTGTGGCAGAGGTTGCTTGTTGAAGTCAGTGTATGTTTTGCCCTGATGGCAGCACTTTGCCGGGAAGACGTGAGCTGGTATAATAAGTTTGCCCTACTTGGATTTAGCAGTGTCAACCTTTAGTAAACTTTTGTAATCCTGGCTGTGCAGCTTTGCCCCATATGGCTAACCTGTCAGAGTTATTTGAAAAAATGGGAAACTTGTGGCTAAATGTAATGTGAACCCTAGAAGCGTGTGCTTGGTTCCTCAAGGGTTAACATTTGAGTCCCTTGCAGTACTTTGTTTGAACAGTTTTCTTGGCAGAAGTGACTATCGGTACACCAGGCTTGGAAGTATTGATTTAACCACAGGACTATTATCTTGAAGTTTTTAAAGACCTAGCCTCCTGTCTTACACACTCTGATCCTCACACAAAGGCATGCTTTCCTGTGAGCCAGTGGAGAACTAAGCCCCAGAACTGCTTTGTAGAGGCACTTCTCCTTGCTCTGAGCAGGACGTCATGTGTTTGTGGCTAAGGATTTGCACTTGCTCCGCTCCCAATCTCCAAGGATCTCAGTTCAACTTTTTGACTCTTAGTTGTGGATTTATAGTTTGGGGGAAGGTCAGTGCGGAAAACTTCATTCTCAAAAGGGAAATCTGACATGAAAATGTCACTTTGGTGAATAGAAGAAAAGTTTTAAGTAAGTGTTTGTCAATTGTCGGTAATCTTTGAAGTGCAAAGTGGAATGACTAAGGCTTCTCTAGGCAAAGGTCTCAAAATAATCTGCAGCTAGGAAAATGTATTGAGCTATCTTAAGTGTATCAGTTTTCTCACGATCATAGTTTATTGACAGCAAGACAGAGCCATACTCTGTTCTACTTACATGACGATCCATTACCACTGCCTCCCTGTGTGAGCTTGTACTTGCCAATATTCTTCCACAGCAGTTTCCTTTTCTTTTGCCTGCAAAGCCCTTTTTCTGCACTGGTGTGTACTTACCACTGGTGGAGAGTGTTTAAACATCTACAGCTGGAGGCTGAGACATGGGTCCAAATGCCATATCACAGAACAGAGTCAAATTCATGCCTGACCTAAGAGCATAGTTAAATAGTTCAGCTCTGGGAATCAGTTCAGCACGGGACTAAGACTTATTCAAGTCTTGATTGCTTCACTGTTTTAAAAAAAAATAGAAATGCAGTAAACTGGGCTGAAGTGTAACTGAACAGTTGAGCTATTTAGCTGGAGTGCTTCATACAGAGCACTACAGACCTCATAATAACTTTCATAACTCATGTTTTGTCCCTTCCCTATGCAGAAGGGAAGCGTACTGATGTACATTTTCTTTTTTGTTTGGCATTAAGATAACAGAATCAAGCAGTTTTTAGACTGTGCAGGAAAAGAATAAGTAACTTGATTATTGTAACTTTATTTTGAAATACTCCGGTAGCTAAGTACTCCTAGATATGGTGAGCTGATGAATGCTTAATATGTAAATGTGATCAATTCTGCATAAGCTTATGCAGAATTCTGCCTAAGCTCCAGCAGTTGCACTAGTGCAGGTGACACTAATGCCATGTAGGACAAGGCTGCGCCAAAGGTTAGGGCCTTGCATGCAGTTTGACTGCCTGCAGCTGGAGTGCTTCCAGTCTTATGGGCATCAGTGCCTTCAGCCAGTGTGGTAGGAAGTATAAGCAAATAAAAATGTTTGTCCCAAGTTTAAAGTAGTTTGAGCTTGTTGCTTGGAAATAGGAAAAAAGCCTTTTATTGTGAATTCAGATTGCGTAAGGGAACCTATAAAAACTGATGGGAGTTAAAGTAACATATCAAACTGTCATGATCTGCATTGCAGGAAGGCACTCACTGAATACATGGTACTGCTGACTGCCGCTGTATCATGGAAGGCTTTTTGTTACAGCCCAGGCTCTCCGGATGGGGTTTAATGAAGCTGCTGAGCCAAGAACAATGCAGGTTAAGGTGACCCTAGTGTTACAGTTCATACTCCCAATGTTTAGCCTATTTTTATCTCGTTACCCATCTGTGCAAAGTATTTGGCTCTTTAGGTGTACTTGTGTAACATGCTCTGGTGATGCAGTTTATTAGTTAAGTGTATTAACTGCATGAGGCTGTATAGCCCACGCTGGCTGACATAAATAACAGTCCAGAAGCTGTTCATGTGTTTGACCTGACTGGCGATGAGGCAGGTGGAGGCGTTGAGGGCCTGTTGGCAGTTGAATAACTGGTTCACAGCATAAATTTGATAAGTTGGTGAAAATAGATTCCTGAGGAGTCACTTAGGCTTATTGTAACTGTTGATAGCTTGCTAGCTTGAGGTTGATGTACATCATTTTAAAAAAATGTTAAAAATGTTAAATTTCCTTATTTGTGTGGTGCAAAAATTATGCTTTTACTTGGAGGGAAAGAATATGCACAAAAGCTAGCAAAAGCAGAAGACTGCTTTCCAATACTTAGTGCTTGCTGCAGGAGGATGAAGTTAAAAAAGACAACACTTCCATGTGTACCTTCTTGGTACAGTTTGAGAATCTCTTGGTACTGTTCACCTCACAGCAAAACTCGGGCAGAAATGTTTGCTGACAAGCTCTCTACATGTGTGGTGGGCAAAGAGATGCTCTTTGCTACTACCTAAATTTATCTGCTTGCAGTATCCCCAGCTTTGATTCTTCCAGGTTAATGTGGGTATTACCCTTTAAAAAGGAAAATATGTAAGACAGGGAAGGAGGAGTGTGGTGGAGGATGGTAGCAGGTAGGGGAGGGAATATATGAGATCGCTACTGTCCTCTAAAAAGGAGACTAGCTAGGCTGCGTGGCTTCTGTAAGGTAAACCAGGACCAACAGCAGGCATTGCAGCTGGGAGAACGTGAAAGGCTGCAGCAATCAAGTGTAAAGGTCATTCAGGGAGCAAATGATTTAGCCATGCTCTAAGCTGAGATAGTTTTGTCTCTAGAACCTTTGCTTTTACAGATCAGCACTTCAAGTGCAAGAAACTGTGAAGTACAACTTTCTGGTGCAAGTCTGTGCATCCTAGGAATGTGTATAAAGGATTGCCTCATGGATTTCCAGTGAAAGTACTTCTAGGAACTTGAACCATCCAAGCAAATCTTCTGAGTCAGCTGAGGGGCTAAAGTCCCTTAGTACTGTATGGTGCAGCATGCAGAGAGAAAGGGTTTTGCCAAGAATAAAACCAGGAACAGAAGAATAAAAGTATTGTCCTTGCTCTAAAGACAGGCTAGCCAGGATCTCAAACATGAACCAGGAATGGGAGGTGAAAAAGCAAAGCAACCATCTCACTAATGAAGTGGAATGGATGGTAAATAGAGGGAAGATCCCCAAATGAGACTAAACTGAGTGCTCAGATTGGACTGCAATCTTATCAGCGAGTTTTTGCTTCTGTCTTTTCAGGAAGGACTTGAATCAGGAGGTACTAATGACACTGAAAACAGCTAGAAAGGGCATACTGTGATTTTGGTATCTGGAAAGGGGGAGGAAAAAATAGGTCGTTGCTAGTCATGAGGTAGGATAACTAACATTGTAGCGAGTAGATCAGGTTTAAAAAGTAGATTTTCCTTTTTTAAAAAATCATTGATTATTTTTACTGCATATTAGTTACTTATTGAAAAAACAGAATTCCATTTGAATGAAGAGGGACTGGAACATATCTCTTTACTGTTTGCCCTTTGCAGCTCCAGGGCAGGTGAGCTGGTTGGTAAGAGCACACTAATAAGCCACCTGACTGATAGAAGAAGTATCTAGAAAAATCAGTTTTAAGCTTCCATGGAAAAGCTGTTGATGGTATGGAAGGCAGGAGAAAGACGAGGTATAGCTGGAGGAGCAGTGCAGGCAGAAACTCTTCAGTGTGAGGATGGCGGACAGGGCCCCAAGCAGCAGGGACAGATTTCCTGTAATGGGGACTTCTGGTCCTGCTATTTAATTTGTTGAATGCAAATTTGTATGCTTCACTGCCAAGAGATCTGAGCTTTTTGAACAGGAGGACATGACTGTAAAGCAGTTTGAGAGACATAGGTTAGAAGGCGGGTCAGACCAGGTCATGGGTAAAATCTGAAGACAAACTGACATTCAGTGGAGGAGAGTTGGAGAAGGAAAAATGACCAACGGGAAATGAAGCTACAACAATAAACCTTATTCTGAAAAATGCCAGATTGTTTTTCATTCCATTAGGAATATCTGTCTTGGTTCTCAGGGTAAGACTCCATTTGGTGGGATAGTAAAGAAAACAACTAATTCTCTGGGGAAAATGTGACGTGCCAGATGTCCAGATGCTGGGTGAAGTGCTGTGCTCTTCCTGCTCAAGTCAGATTTAAAATACATGAAATTTAGATTTCTTGGACTAAATATATGGATTGATAAATTACTCCAGCAGACCAGAGAAAAACCTATGCACTGTCCTGTGCCCATGAAGTCAGATAAGGCTCGAGCCCAGTTCCCATTGCACCAGCACTTCTGCAGCTGGGTTATGATGTGTGTTGTTCACTGTGGTCCAGTTTCTGCAACTTTCTGCACAGAATGAGAGGTGTGATGGAGAGAGCAGAGTCTGCTTCACGCAAAGGTGAATTGTACACCAGCTGGGAACTACCCATACCTGTACTGAGAAAGAAAATACTTGCTAGAGAAGAGGAGTCATTAAACTGAACAAGAAGAGGGAGAGAGCTGCTTGTAGTTCCCAGTGCTCCCTTGAGACCAAGGTTTACTTGCTTTATCTCTTGATGTATCAGGCCTCACAGCCTGTGGTTTCTTTGGACTGATACTGTTATAACATATGCTTTTTTTGTAGAATAATAGTTATGTGTTAGCTTGTGGATAATAGTTATGGCTCATTGAATTTTAACAGTCTCTTCAGCTGGAGCACAAAGCCCTTTAAACCACACATTCCCCTTGTAAAAAGTTTGTTCAGAAATGACCTTGTTGCCTCACTTACAGAAAACACAAGATTCAGCAGTAATGGTTTATTGCACAACAGTGTTTCTGGATGCTGCCTAGCTTGGTACTAAATGTATTCAAAGGTCCTAAGACAAAGTATCATACCAGAGACATTGATGGCCAGCCATTGATGCACTTTCCATGTGTTTTGAGGATTAAGTTTTGATAACTAAGTGATGGATTAAGGACCAAGGTCGGCATGTGAAGATGTTTGAGTGAATTTAATAATAATTAGGAACAATAATATGTACTTACACCTATGGTAGGAGATGTAACTTGCAATTTGTTTGAAAGAATGGGAGAAATTGTTCTCTTTTTCAAGTCCTGGTCAAGAGTTAAAGGCTCTGGCAGACTTGAGAACTTCATTGTATTTCCTGGTAGGTGACAACCTTGCCTCAAAAAGATTATCTGGAGGAAAAGGGGAGATGGAACAAGCCTCCATTGCCCATTTGGCTGTTGTCAGCAGCGTAACTTGAGGAAATCTGAGCTTTCAAGCTGACAAATGATTTTACTATCTAGGCTTTAGAAGGAAGGCTGCTTGGTTTGTTTTGCCAGTTATCTATATATTAAAAATATAAAATATCATGTGACAGTACTCTTACAGAAATCTGAGTAATTTCTTTTCGCTTGCCAGTCTTCTCTGGTGACTTTATAGCCTTTGCAATTGCAGAGTGCCATTGTGAGGGTTAAGACATGATTTGCCAGTTCTTGACACGAACTAAAATGTATGCAAAGGCTTTTGGGTCTGAGACTTACAGGATATCATGCCAGGACATGCCAAAGAAGCTCTAGGAAGATGGAAATACTTGTGGTTTTATTAAGAAATCTAAGGAATGTGGAGTATTTCACTTCAATAAATGTCAGTCTCTAGCTTCCAGCTCACTACTGCTGAGACAATTTCCTCTTACTTGAGCAGAAGTTTGGAATGATAACAAGCAAGCTAGAAAATATTGCCTATCAGCCTCTGTCATGAAATGGAGGAAAACAACGTATAATTGTTTCTTCTTTCCTGTAATTCCACCATCTTTGAGATTTTGACACAGTAGTAGAAATCCTGTTTACCAGTAGAAAATAAAGGCTCCTTAGCTTTTCAGAGGCCAAAGTTTACCCTGCATAACAGGGCAGCACATATTGCCACAGGGTACTTACTGCACAGAAGGTCAACAGCAAAATATATAGAAAAGAGCCAAAACTCTAGAAATGTAATTCATAAGCAGCTTCAGCAGAAGAACTGGCGCAAAAATGGTTGGAGGAGAGGGGAAGAGTATAGAGTGAAGAAGGAGAGGCAGAGGGATGGCACTGAAGTATCAGATAAGCTGAACTCCTTCCCCGTTGATATTTGCAGCCAGTGTTGAGTACTTTTTCCTGAAAGAGTTGTGTCAACCCAATAAACACTCCATTAGGTCAGGGTGTCCTTCTCCAGCTACTCACTGGAAAGTTTTCTGTATTTGTCATCCATGGTCAGAATTAAGTCCTCTCATCTGTCCTCACTGCTTACCTATTGCTGGCTCCTGCTGGCAAAGCCAAACATCTGCTGTATGCCTACCTGACCGGTGAATGGGGATGTGCCTCCGTAGCCACCACATGTTGCAGAAGCAGCTGCCCAGTGTGAATGTTTGGGGTTTTGGCCTTCACTGCAGTCAACTGGAATTTGCAGCTCTGTGGCCGAACAGTACCTAGACAGTGAAGGACATTTTAATACCAAATCCACGAACAAATCAATTTACTGCAGTAAGCTACTTAGGGGGCCCATCTGGTAGCTGCTAATTTACA
This sequence comes from Athene noctua, assembly GCF_965140245.1. Taxonomy (NCBI): domain Eukaryota; kingdom Metazoa; phylum Chordata; class Aves; order Strigiformes; family Strigidae; genus Athene; species Athene noctua. Next base: position 28,707,431 of record NC_134043.1, on the reverse strand, counting down.
GACTGGGCCATCTGCCACTATCACAAGCTGGGAAGACTAGAAAAGTTACCCAACATAGCCAACAGTTTAGCTTTGTTTTCATTTTTTTTCTCAATGCTGTGTTTTGTTTCACTGCTAACTGACAGCAAGGCAGTGGTTTCTGTTCTGAAATCCAGATTTCTCAAACCTTGGATAATCTTGTGCAGCTGGGAGATGCTGCTGCTGTGACTCAGCAGTTGTCCCGGGGTATGTTTATGCAGCATTCAAGCTGCTGACAGCAGGATGGGTTGGGAAGCTGTGTTTCTACCCCATGCCTGCATATTTTAGCTTGGTGTGACAGGATATGCGGAAGACGTATTTTAAATGTATGTTATTAAAGCCTTCCTCCTCTTGAGTTGCAGAATGCCTTCTGCTCTAATGGAACAAAGAAATAAGGCTGTGTGATATGGAGAACAGATCTGTTAAGAGCTAAAGATTTGTTCTCTCTTTGAGTTGTTTTTGAACATGTGTGGGGAGTGAAGATGAAGGTAGGTTGCAAATTCTTCAGTAAAGGTTAGCTCCAAAGAGTGACATTTCTACAGTCCCTGCAAAATACACCATGTCAGTGTGGGGTCAGTCAAGTACTGATGGTTCTCAGGAGGCCACAACAGCCTTAGAACACAGCTACCCATGTCTGGAATTGGACATGTCCCCTGGCTCCATGGCATACTGCCATGGTGTTCCTCAAGGTAGGCAGCATTTGCCAGTGTCTTCCTTCAAAGAAGACTGCAAACCAGCCACCAGCTTCATCTGTAAGAGTGTCAGTGCTTCTCTGATGCTGTGCCTGTGCAACTGGAATGCTTCGTTAAGGCCAGTTTCATTTCTCCTCTTATTGCATGGCATCCATCTCTGTGAATGCTCATCTGCTCTAGTTGGGCACTCTCCCCTGCATGAGTGAGCTAATGGTTGTTTTTGTTCAAGGTCTATGTGACTAGATCTTGTCATCTGCTCTTGGTGGATGCCAGCTCTCACAGTGCTTATAACTTGGATACAGTTTTCTGTTTGAAGATAATGTGGGGAAGCTGAGCTAAATGTCTTACTACAAGTAGAAAATTCTGACCTTAGTCTTAACACAGTTTTCCTTTAAGAATATGTTTATGTGCCCTTCAAAAAGGGTTAGAATTTAGTCCAATGCTTGTCTTGTGCTATCTGGATAATGTTGTAGGCTCTGTCAACCTGAGCTGTAGAAGTGGTAGCATATAGGATTTACATATTCTTCAACTGTTAGCTGTACAGATGGTGAAAACCAAATTAGCACAATAGACCCAACATGGATTTTCTGAAGGTTTGACCCTGAGAACTCCTTTGGGCTACCCTGGATTAAGATGGCAGGTCATCCTAAGAGGGGAAAAACTCAGAAACAACAAAGCTCTGCAAAACCAGCTTTTTTCCTGACAAGGCAAAGACCCAAAGCCTTTCTTTACTACATGAGACTAATGGTTTCTACTGGAAGTTTGGGGCTGCAATTTCTTTTTCATCTGAGCATGCTTTTCCTCACTGTCATTGAATGTGTTATCCTTAGGGGGCACATTAATTGAATTCTCTATGAGACTCTGCTTTAAGAACTGGGAGGGCCCAGAGGAAAGATTACTAATAGGGGTCCCTTGGCTAATGTGATTAAAAATTATTTGGCTGTAGAAGAGAGAATGTTGTTGTTCTGCATTGTACTTCTCTGTAAAGAGATAACACTAATGCTGACTACAGAAGCAACAGGTCATACATGTTTAATTTGAACAGCTATAAAAAGCAAGCAGCAGTAGGGCTGCTCATTGGGAATTTAATAAATAAAAGTTATTACCATAGCTTAGTATAATCCCAAGGATATCTCTTCATGTTCTCTTCTTGGAACCCAAGCTATCAAAAAATTAAGCTAGGAAGTTGTTGTGTTAAGAGCAGATTAGATCTGAAAGGCAGAATTATCTTTTTTTATGATGGAATTTGGGTCCTGAGCACTGATCTGTTTTGTCCTCACAAAGCTCGTACGTCAATGCTGATAGACTATTTTCCAGCTGAGGACTAGAGGCTCAAATGAAATAACCAGCCCAAGGTTATCCTAGGCCTCCTTGCAATGGTTGTGGTGGGTGCTATGCTCATTAAACTCTCATTATCGCTTGGTACTTCCCTGTTGGAGTAATAATGAACATGATGGTTATTTGTGTGATTGGAAAGATCCTTCAGGTGTAGCTGGATTAACGCAGCTGTGAAGACACAGGCTCTACCCCAGCTTCTCACAAGGCTATAAAGGAGGCTGAAATGGTGTATGCTGCTGTAATAGGGGTAGAGATGAAAAAAGAAGAAGAAGCCCCTGTTTTTTAAACCTAGACCTGACTTCCTGATGTCCTGGTTTATCTCTTGTGCTATATGGGAGTCTGAGGATGGGTTTCACATGCCTGCTGCCCTAGGATGTTCCAGGAGGGCCCTCATCCCCAGATGCCGGGCTCCCTGAGTCTCTGTGCTGTTGGGAGAGCTGAAGGGCTCCAGGGTTTTGTGATGATCTGTTGAGACTGCTAGAAGATGCTTTAGTATTTCTCATTTAGACCTGAATGTGAAGGCAGGTACATATCCCACTGTAAGCCTGAGTACAAAATGCCTTTTAGGGGTTTAGTCTGTTTTATTGAAGTCTGTGGTTTGTTTTTGCCTGCTTTGAGGAATGCACTCCTTGGGAGAGGCAGTAAACCTCCTGCAGTGTTTGAACCTGAGGAAATTGGCTTTAGCACCAGGAACCGTGATTTCCTTTGCCCATGATTCTACAGCTTTTCCACCTCTCTGATTGCACACTGCAAGCATGGCATTGCTGAAATGAGAAAGCACCCACTGTAAATAACTCTCACTATTTAATCAGTGCACTAAGGCAAAGAGTTGGATGTAGATACCATAGTGATCTTTCCATCTTTGAAAGTAAGTTGAATGGCTACCCAGGGCTTATAGCTTTGCAAGGTGTATAACTTGGAAATGATGGTGAAAGGGGCTCCAGCCTCATTTGTGTGGGTTCTGCTGGTATTCTGCAATGAGAATGGACCAACATAAGTTCCTTAGATTTTTTTGCTCTGGAAGATACTCCACAGGCAAACAAAGTCCCTTTGTCTTTTGAATGAGTTAATCACTGACTTATTTTTGTGGTTATTGCTTTCCTTGTTGTAAGTTTCTTTGCTCAGGTAAATTTCAGGTGTGTCTTTAACCTATGGTTCTCACCTATAATTTCAAAGCTCTGTTTCCTTGTGTTACAGAAGGAGTAGAATCTTGCTGTGTGTAAAGTATCCTGATAAGTCTTGACCGGAGATACATGCAAGCTATGCAAGTGCAACTTCAGCCTCTGAAATGCAGAGAGTTTTACATGGGGTGGGGTGGGGTGGGGGGGAAGATCCTTGAAAGAAGTGAAACATATCTTTAAAAACTACTTAAGAAAACAAGTAATTTCCTCATGCTGAGTCTAGACCCCTCAGTTTGTTTTTGAGAATGATTGCTGCCTGTCTTGTCACTACCCATGTGTGTTTCAGCTTGTAAAATAATCATGTAGAAACCCAAGGGATTGGCAGTGCAATAATCTCACAAGTTCTAATAACATGTTTTCTGTTGTCTTTGAGTTAGCCATCAGTTTCTTTCTTTGTTCGTTCCTTTGATGCAGAAAAGAGCAAAGTGCCAGCTGGCAATGCTTGGCTTCTAGGTACCTGGAATGTCCCATTAGAGCTTTTCTTTTTCTTGCCTTAGGAAGTAGGTTTAAGTTAGTCTAACAAAGAATTCCAGGATCTTCCTGAGGCCAGAAACTTGGTTGGACTTGAACTGCAGTGAATAGAAGTGGACATCTTGGAGGCAAGAATGTGTACAGTGGGTAATGGATAATCTCTCTGGTAAACAGATGGATGAGATTGAAGTACTAGATAACAGACCCAGGTGAGAAGTGCTTTGGCTGCTCAGAGGCTGGATTAGCAGTGAAATGCTGTGCTTAATTTAAGATGAAGCAAGGGGAAATTCAAAAGTCAACTGGATATAAAAGAGGAAGCTGGTGTGAGACTTAGGGTGGTACATAAGATGGGAAAACCCACAGTAATTTTGTATCCTCCTCTGTTTGTACTGGTTTCAAATGCCAGTACCAGAGGTGGGGCATTAAGCATTTGCAGTTGCTTGTTTTCTCTTAACTGGACACTTTGGGACATTTGGTGTGCCTGTCTAGAGGCTGTGGTATTGTTCTGCTATTACTGCTACCTGTAGTAGAGCTGGGCGGGAACAAGTAGTGAACAGGGCTCAGTTGAAGAGAGCCAAGTTGGAAAGCTGTCACTGCATTTGTCAGATAATCTTTTTAGAAATAAATCTGTTATGACGTGGCTTTTCCAGACTCCTAAATGCAGCCATCTCTTGGGGGTGCCAAGCTTTTGTTTTTCAAAGGCTGTGAGCCATGAGCTCTTAACTGCAGCTATGTTTAAATGGACAACATTTCCCCCCAAGCTTAGTAGTAAAATGTCATACATAGGAAAATGACTTATTTTAGGGTTGGTGTAGATCTTAAAATGAAATAGGTCAACCTAATCAAGCAATGCAATGTTTTAATAAAGCTGCCAAGAAAGAAGTAAGGCCTGTAGTTGTGTTCATTGTTATATAGAATAAAATCTTGCAAGCTTTGTGCAGAACAGAAGGCAAGCTGACTTTCCTATGTCTAGGCTCAACAGCATATCAAGATTTTAAGACTGGTTACTGCTTGCAGTGTGAGAAAAGGTGGTCTTTCCATCCTTTCCCAGCAAAATAACATTGTCATGCCCCTAAAGGGACAGTTCTAACTCTAGTGTATTTGAGCTCAAATGGTATGAATTTGAGTGGGGGTCTGTGTATAGAGGTTTAACTTGGTCCTTGCTGAACAACAATACATTGCTGGGAGCATTCATTTGACGTATAACCCATTTTCTGTAACATAATTCCCCCCACTCCCCCTCTTGCCAGGACTTCCTACAGAAACTGTATGTAAAGGTAAGCCTCTGTAATACCTTTACATACATGGCTCTGAGACTACTCATCACCCTCCTACCTGGAAAGGGTTGTGTTTTTATATCATGATATCTTAAAGAGCTTTGAACCCAAAGATGTCTATGCTTGTGGTCTCTTGATAGGTGAATGAGTTTGTGGCTGATGGCATTTATCCTTTACACATGGCTTATTCAGATGCCTTGTAACAATGGAGATGTTTGTGCTATGCATAATGGTAGGTAAGAAAAGGTAAATCCCTGCTCCAGAGTTGAGCAATGATGTGAAAGGACTTGCCTTGGGTGAAGGAGGAGGTGAAGGAGAGCTGGCCCCAGAACTAGCTCTGGGAGAAAAGGCTGCTTCAAAGCAGAGGGGGAGTTCAGCCCGAAAGGCAAGGGATATGGGCTGCAAAATGGTCTGGCTAGTTCCCAGGCCATCAGCTGTAAAGGGATGCGTGGGTCTGTGCAGTTGTGACCTGAATATCTACTTTCGCTGGCTCAAGCAGCCTGGGGAGGTGCCACTGGAGAGCCCCAACGTGAAGCCTGTGGTCAGTACAATGGGAGGGAGTATGTCTGGACTCAGTGAGGTTCAAGTGAGTTATTTCAGGTACTTAGACACTGCATTTTGCATGTTCTGTTCTTTTTGGATATCATTAATGCCTCTGCAGGTTCCTCTGTTCTGCTGCTCCATGTGATGGCCCTGATAACATCAGTGTTAGTTTCTGATGTAATTAATAATTTGGATTTGTGATGCTTATGTAAGAGTTGTGAAGAGGAATGATCTTTGGCAGGTTGGTGTTGTCAGGCCTTTGGCTTGGTGACACAGTGGGAGGGGAGGCATCTGTCAGTAGGAAAGATCACTTTTTCTGTATAATGAATATCATTATTTCTTCATAATCAAACTTTTGTTTATCTTGGGATTATTCTGAGATAATATTAGTCTAGTTTTTTGCATTAAACTTTTCTAGGGAAAGTGTGCTTTAAAACAAAATCTAGTTTTATTTTTTTTTCACTCAACTGTCAGTCAGTTGACTGCACTTTGCTGAGTACATGATGAAGGCCTTTAATTTCAACTCCCAATAAAAAAGATTATATTTTTTGTGCTGTCTTTGTTCAGCTTTAAACAAGGAGTTTAGTGAGCTCTACTGACTCAAGGTATGCAGTGACTTATGTGAGAGTGCAGCACTTGCGTGGATGTGGTCAAGGCTACTGGTCAGGACTTGTAAGCTAAGACTCATGAAATAAAACCAAAACCTCTGGAAGTATCAGATAGTATCCCCTGCATTAAGCAATTAAGGAAATTTCTATTAAGTCAGGTGGTGAGCTTACTTGCTGTGGCACCTGACATATATCCATTATTGCTTAACTGAAGAACTGCAAGCCAGCCACAGGTAGCATTTGGAAACAAATAGAAGTGGAAAATGATCTGTTCTTTGGATACACCCTTTTTTGAAGAATGATTTGATGAATTAGTGACCAGCATCTTTTCTGAACTGTAACAATTGCATCAGAATTTTTTTTAGATGCAGAGTCAGTATGCAACATCATCTCTGCTCTTGCCCACACACAAGTGTCCAAAGCTGAACCTGATGCTGCTCAAGGCAAGCTGACTTATATGTTCCCCCCAGCTCTTCGGGGAGGTATGTATTTGAGCTCTGAGAAATGCACATCAAAAGCTGCTGATAATCAGCATTCTTGTCCAGTGAGGAGGAGAAGATAAACTCCATGTTATTGGCATTTCCAGTCACAGACAGGACTGGGTGAGGCTTTGGGTGAGATTTGCCAGCTGTTGCCTGGTCAGTGAATGAAGGAGGCGTGGGCTGCAGAAGTGTTTCCTGCATGAACTAGAATCCAGCCCTGGGGCTAGCTCAGAGCCCTTGTGATAACTGGTGGGGCAGTATCCCTGTGTGGGGTTTGCCTAATGTCACAGACATCCTCACTCTGAATTACAGTATTGTTTATATTGAAAGGGATAATCTAGAGCAAAGCTCCCGCTGAAGCAGGGTCCTTGAGAGCAGGTTGCCCACGACTGTGTCCAGCTGTGGTTTGAATATCCCCACGGGTGGAGACTCCACAACTTCTCTCTGCAGCCTGTTCCAGTATATTACTTCTCTCGCAGCCAAGAAGTGTTTTCTTGTGTTCAAATGGAATTTCATGTGTTTCAGCGTGTGCCTTTTGCCTCTCATCCCACCAATGGGCACTGATGAGAAGAGCCTGCCTCCCTCTTCTTCATTCCCTCCCATCAGGTACTTTGACACATTGATATGACCATCCCTGGGCCTTCTCTTCTCCAGACTGCGCAGTCCCAGCTCTCTCAGCCTCTCCTCATGAAAGAAGCTCCAGTCCTTTAGTCATTTTTGTGGCCATGTGCCAGACTTGCTTGAGTAAATCTATATTTTACTTGTATAGGGGAGCCTAGACCTGGACACAGTGCTCTAGGCATGGTCTCACCAAGGCTGAGTAGGTGGAAAGGAAATGTTTGGCCTGGATCCTGGCTTAACAGCTGGTGGATCTAATAAAGCTAAAGGGATGCAAGAGCCTGACATTCCCCAAACTGTCTTCATGAGAGATGAACAGCCAGAGTGCAGAGTTTGATTATAAACAGTCTGAGACTTTATTAAAAGCCTGATGGGAGCAGGAGTGTGTATTCTCCAGTGAGCAACACCTGTAACCATGTTATGAAGAAAAAGGAAATAGTGAGTTAGACTAGCAGTAAACTATCTTGAAAAAAACTACAGTGAGTTATGAGAAGTAGCTGGTTAAAGATCTGTGGGGGTGGGGGGTGGGGGGCAGGGAGGAGGAAAAAAAAAACAAACAAACCTCAGTTGTGTAAAAAACGTTATTTGAAATGCAGCTTGGATATGTTTTTAAGACTATTTGCATCCACAGAGATAGACTTTTTGTATCAGAAAAGTATATGCAATGGGAGGGAGAGAGAAAACTACTGAATATAGGTTTTGAGTGATGTGCATTCCAGTGATGGGCTGTAGGGGGGCAAAATGCATATGTTTTATGAAGAAATAGCTAGGTAAAGGACAGTAGGGAGGTGAGTGCTGGATGAATAAATAGCCACAAGGAATTGTAAATTCAGATACTGGAAAGGGTGAAAACTTAATTCTGGCTAAATAAATGGGTGGAAAACACTATTTATCCAAAACTGTAACCTCAGCTTGCTTTTTTAGACTTGCTATTACTATTTTTCTCAGTGGGTTATTTTGACTCCAGTGATTTGGAGGTGTGAGTTGGTGTAGATGTCTAAGACCTAGTGGTCAACCTTCCTTTGCAGTGAGAGATGCAGTTCATGAGACTAGCAGCCAGGTCTTTAGGGACAAAAGGACTTTACCTGACAGTTTACCACAACTTAGGCCTTTGACCAAACTCCAGTATATCCCACCTGAGAGCTCACAAACCAGGGAAAAGGAGCTTAAGTTTTAAAAAAAACTTGGGATGTGAGTACTTCTGGTTCCCCCTCCCTCCCCTTTAAAACTGTATCTTTGATGGCATCCACAAAACTACTGCTATAGAAGCTGTTCTCTACCAGCTTGTATCTTCACTGACTCAACCTTTTAGATAGTCCTGTGTTCCTGGGAGGCCACACTCTGAAGCCTTCTCTGAAGAGGTTGAGTACCAGCAGCTCCTGCTCATGTTAAATGTACATTTGGCAGGGAATGTGGTCATGCTTCAGAAAGACATAGCAGCAAAGGTCTTCCTTTGCTGTAAGTCAGCTTCACCTGTGTTTACTGACCCTTCATGTGCCTCTTAGTATCTAGCATTGCGAAACAGCCAACCTTCCCTGTTTTTATCTCCTTGTTCCCCAAACTACAGGTGCAAAAATCAACCCTGGGAGAGGTTGCTTTGAGGTTTTTGTTTGTAAGTGTATAGTGTCTTCCAGCAATGTGTAAGTCTGGTCATTATAATGACAGTAGCACTGGTATGGTTTTCTGCTTGTGCTACTTGTACTATTTCTTCTCAACGGCTTTCTTACCAGTGCCTTTCAAGCTTTTTTTACAGGAAAGTGTTATACACACAAACTGTCAAGATCGATGGGTGATCAGCAACATTTGTTTATGCACAGAATGAAAACTTTGTTGGGACTCTTCATTCCTGCTCCCTTCTCCCATCAGTTTAACCTGTGGTCTCTGGGGCATTGATGTAAATTGGCATTCCTCCAGGCCTTAATTTCTATTTAGCTACTATGTTGTGACATTGCTGTCCAGTGACAAGCGTTGTACTTTCCTGTGAAATAAGTGGCTTCTAATGAAATCTTTAGTCATACATTGACAAGTGGGCTTGGATTTTATTTCCCTTCATTGACTACCAAATGACACTAGAAAACACAGAGGGAAAAGCATGGTAAGACATTAAATGATCTACAGTGCTACTGAAAGAATGCCAGAGAATGATGGTATTAGAGCATTGCCTCCACGACCACAACGTTTCTGCCAAGATTATGAACTGTAAATCCAGTAATATCAATAGAGGTTACTATGAATGTAGTGTAAATCACATTCAGATGACTGGAGCTGGAATCACACTCTGTAGGTTTTCAGGGTGTATGTGCAACTGTAGAACACTCAGCGTGCTCCTGTGAGCCAAGCTGTCAGTGCTGTGTGATGTGCCCCTCTCCCTGCCGCAGACCTGTGTGCCACCAGCAAGCGAGGAGTTGCATGTGGGGTGGCAGGTCTGAGCAGGAGCACCTTGCGTCGTGCTCGGAGTACAACAGGGAAAGGTGGGGTGAGACAGTGTGGACTGAGGACTGTAGCTTGAATTCCTCTTGCTAAGAGGTGTCCTAGCAAGTGCTTACTGTTACACAGAAGTTGGCACGGTTTGTGTATTTACAGATTCTGATCATGTTTCAGATGAAGAATTTTAACGGTAGAGTCCCCTATCTCAAAACTGCCATTTGAAAGCAGTGTTCTATTTAGCTGTTTTTTATTACTAGCAACTTCAACAGTTGAAATTGGACCTTGGGGCTTCAAAGCAGCTGCTTGGCTAAGGAAGCGTTGCTGAATAAAAGCTCCCTGCTCTGCTACCCTCCCCCTGCTTTTCTACACTACCAGCTGTGTCAGCCCGGCAGCAAGGAAGGGAAGTTAGCCTTGAAGTGAATCTAAAGAGGAAAGAGTGAGAAGAGGAGAGGTGGAGTTAGCCAGCTAAATGCAATAGCAGCCTGCAGTGTGGGAAGATGAGAAAGCAGAAGCAAAGAGACTGATGCTTGAATCTCTGTGTGGGTGAGCTCTGCGGAGCAAGGTCTGAATAGAGGGGAGGACCAAGGAGTTTAAAGACTGAACACACTCAGTGAAAAGGCAGGGATTACACTCCTTTTTCTTTCTGGAATAACAATCAAAGGAACAAGGTAAGGGGGATGAAGAGGAAGTGACTGAAATCGGCGCCAAATTCCACTTAATGTGAGCCTTTAACAAACAAGGGACTGTGAAACAGGACACCCTGAAATCTTTTTGGTATAATGCAGGAAGCAAAGAACAATAAACAGGCATGTGAAAGTATTGTAGGCATGATACTCCTGTTTCACTGTATTCTTATTTTGGTTGTATAACTCTAAGCAGTCACTGGCAATACTTGTTTTAATCCCTAGTGCAGCCCAAGTATTATGGTATTTCAGAGTATGAAACTAACTGGGAAATACAAATTTTTTTTCTTACTTTGTTAACTCATTTTTTTTGTTTTCCTTTGTAAAAAGAGATTAGCAGAAACCTGGAGATGATAGGATGACATTTGCTTTCTATAGCACTCCTAGCTTTAATAGTGAACAGTGTGGCTTTTAGCAAAATCTAACACATTCAACTTGAACTCCACATGTTTTGGGCAGCTTGAGGTAAATAAATGCGCTGAGTAAAAGTGTTCAGTCTCAGAAGGTCACTTTGAACTGCTGCAAGTGACTTGACTGAAGCTTGGAGGGAGTTGAAAGTATGTACAAAAGTAAACAAAATCAGGGGAAAACCTTGTTTATACCTTCTAGGATAATGCAGTAGCTAGTCTGCAGTCCCATTTTGTTGGAAGTGCTGCTATACATGTCATCAATCCCCTGCAATGGCTAATGGCTCTTACCTTTCAGTAAGGGATTATTCCCCCACACTTTTGACTGGAAGAAGGTGGAGCGCAGAAGTGGCTTACTCAGCTCTTTCACAGTGATTGAAGTAGGTAGATATTTAATGTGGGGTCCTGTGCCTCAGCCAGCATCTTAGCACAAAGATGTTGCTTTTATCTGAGATCTGTGAGGTGGGTAATAGGGTTGGGGTTGAGTGGTTGTTCGAAGAGGGTGGTCAGTGGGACAGGGCTGTGTTCTCGTTGTGCCGCAGAGCAGCTGTGAGCGCAGCCCCTCCAGTCCAGCCGTATCTACCCTTGGTTACCAAACCCACAACTGTTTTGGTAGTCCTGGGTAATCACAGCACTTTTCTTACCCTTTCTTTCCTTTAGCAATGGTAACAGACCAGTGACTCACTAGAAAAAACACAAAACTTGCTTCTAAGAATTTTCAGAATTTAATGTGCCTGAATAATTTTGTTCTGCCAGCCAAGTACTGCGAAGCTGTTAATAGGAAAGGGCTAAACCTCACTGTTCGTGTTTTGCTCATTTTTACTGAGGGCTGGAGAAAGATGAGGCTGGTGTTTAGAAGTCAAAGGTGCTGGACTCTTAAACTAGGCCATGTTTGTGAAGTTGCTGAATATTTCATCGCTTTAGAAGGAGTCCCAGCTTTTCAGCTGTCCCTCATTTTACTAATGACCAGCTGGTAAGACCTGAGAAAGGTATAAGAGTTGCTCCTGGGAGCTTGACTCCAGTCCTGCAAAGCTGCTAGCTGGAGAACAGTGAGGAGAACATATATGGGGCTCTGCATCATTAGAAAGGTGATACTGTTCCTTAGTCTAGCTACAGCTTTATATTTTTCTCTTTTCAATAATCAGCTCTATTTTCAGAAAAACTTGCTGTTTATCATGATTTCTTTGTTTGTGTTTGTGTGGGCAGTAGATGCAATGAGCCCACACATACTACTCTCTTCTTGTCTCTTGAAGCCTGTGTATCTCTAGGATCTCTACAGTCTCTAAGAGTATAGCAACTCAGCTATAAGAGCAGCTTTCAACATACTGAAATTGTAGGCTTAATTTCAATGTGGTTGGTTTAAAAGCAGAGCAGCTTGCTTTCTGCTTTGTCGTCTGGCAGAATGCCAGGCTCCCCCAGCTTCCTGCTGTGGTTGTGGTGGCTTTCTGAATGATAGACTAAATCCATGGTTTTTCTCCTTCCTAGATCTCCCCTGAGGGACTCATGAAAGCCCTGCTCTCTGGATGGCATGTTAGAAGCCTTAAAATGCATAAGAGTATCAAAGTGTGACGTGAGAGAATAATCTACATAATCAGATTTTTTGTTTTATCTGGGCTTTTTGTACAGAAAAGGCTGTGTATGACATGTTCTGTGCTGTGACCTCCTCTTTCGCCCCTTTTTCTGTTTAATTAGCATGCAACAAATGTCTCTTTTTGGCCTGACTGGCGTGCAAAAACTTTTGGAGGCCAGATGAGAATTCAAAGTGACTCTTCAAGTTGCACAGGCTTGAAATAAGATTGGTTTTTTGGGGTTTTTTGTTAGCAAATAGGTACCAAATGAAAAATGGGGAATAAATCAGCTTGCCTGGTGATGTTTCAGGAGCCAGTGGATCAGATGAATCTAGATTGGATGTTCCTCGTGTCTCTTATGGCTTTGTATCTCTACAATGCCATAAAAAGCAAACAAGAGTAGGCTAGGTGGAGCATGTGATAATGGACATCAGCAGGATTGGCTGATTTAAAAAAAAAAAAAAATATTATTGTGATGGATGAGGCTTTATGGTAGATGAACTGAGGCCAAGGATAATAGACATCCAAAACATGCTCTCTTTGCAATGGTCCTGATAATGCTGCATAGTAGAGTGAAGTGCTGCCTCTTCTAGAGGTATCAGTAGCAAGGAGGTACATTTTGTGCTGGAGTATTTGAAGTTTTATGCAATCCAGTGAGTTGCACCTGAGACTGGGACTTGCATTTACTTGCCCAAGAGGTCTCAAAAAACAGAGGGTGAGAAGGTGAAGAGATGATTCTGAGAAAAGCAGGCCTTTGAGGTCTAATTTTTTTAAAAACATCAGTGGTGTGAATGGGCACAAAATTTAGGATGCAATAACGTTTTCTGCCATCTGTGACCTATTAGGTGATAATAGTGATGAGAACAACAATCATTTCATAGCTTATTACCTCAGACAGCCTGGGGAAGGGTAAATCCAGGTTCATAGATCTATGTCTTGCTGTAACTTTTCTTAGGGAGGATCCTAGAAGCTGTATCCTTTGAGGGAGCAAAGAATGAATATACAATGATTCCTCTAGCTGAACTTGTTTGTGAAAATATGGCTTTTTCCAGGAACACATAAAAATAGCAGCCAGCCCTCTCTAGCCATAACAGCATATATGGCTGTAAACTCAGCTTTGAAGTTCACCAGTTGCTGCAGCTTCTCCAAAGAGGTTAGAATGCTTCTGTAATAGAAGTGACCTGAGAAATCAGGATCATTACTGCATCCCCCTACCTCCAGGCTGGTGCTTGGGGTCTGAGGCATTTAAATGAGTTGTCCTAAATGGAGTCCTTAAATTCTTCAGTGACTCTGATGCCAACGTGGGAGAGCCCAGCTGTGTTTTCCAGGCTGGTTTTGTGTCTCCAGTGAACAGATCCTTGCAGCTTGAGCTGTGTGTGTCTAAACCCCATCTTTATCTCCAGGGGATACTGAAAGGCAGTGAGCACTGCACACCCTTTCTTATGTGTTCCCCTTTCATCTAACTACTGGTGGGTTAGATAAGTTGTTGGTAGCTGCTCACTGTGTCTGTGGCTTCCTTTTCAGGCCGTTTTATTTGGCAAAGCTCTCCTGAGATGTGTAGAGATACAGCTAGGTACAGCTCACCTTTGCAAGCTTTTGCTTCAGTTGAAAAACAGTATTTACTGTTCATCTGAATGTTCTCCTGAGCTGAATGTTTTCTTTGGAAATGTGGTATGAGTCTAACTTCGGGCTCAAGTCTGTGTTAGTCAATTATAGAAATTAGGCAGCTGCCCACAAGTCTGCCAAGGGGCAAAACCTACTTCTTGCCACTAAAGCTTTTAACAAATGAGATTGCTAGGTAAGTCTGTGACCACCTGGGCCCCCTCTGCTACAAACACTGTGCAGCAGGATTCACATGGACATCAAAATCCTGAATGAGTTCAGTTTCCCCTGAACTAATCTGATGTTTTAGAAGTGACCTACTTGAAAAATACAGCCAATAATGTAATTATCATCAGGAAACAACTCACCTTCTGTTGCTTAATTATATTTTCCAAGTATACTTAGTCCATTTCAGAGAAGCTGTGTTGGATGGCACACTGGGTTTCCCCTTAATTACTGTTGTATGGTAATTGCCATGTAATTACACTGTTATGAATATAATGTGCATGTACTATTGTGGGGCAGTGATTTATAGAATGTAAGCATATTTTAAAAGTGTATAGATGCTCTTCACACAGGATTGCTAAGACCTTTAATGACAGTGGTCTTGCACAGCTCTCTAGTGTTTTAATTTCCCTGTGTTGAAGGTCTCCTGTAATAATGCTACTTCATCATCCAGTCAATATTCTGGAAATTACACTGGCTGGTTGTGGTGAGTTATCTAATGATCCTCATCATGCTTGCGAAATAAAAAATTTGCTAATGCAGAAATAAATCAGGCATACTAATAAACAGGTTGAAGGACTTCTAGTAGTCACATTTTGGTACTGATGTGTGCTTCAAAGCACTTAATATATGTGGGTTAAAAAAAAGGACTGGTTAGTAATCCCATTGCTGAAAGGTTATAGGTTCAATTAAGTGTTAGCATCTCACCTGTGCACACAGGAGTAGTGACTCTTTATGTAATCCTTTTCTTCTGTTAGCTTACCTGATAGCTTTGCCAGAGCACTTCTGGAAATTAAATTTACCCTAAAAGGACAAAGTATGTCTGGAGATTACCTTTGTATAAATTACTTTCAGAAAAAGATTGTGACCCAAAAGCAACAACAGAAAAGGTCTTGAATCCTTTACTGTAAAAAATACATGTGGTTTTGTAGCACTGGAAACTGTTACATCCAGAGTTTATGTGGTTTAAAATCTAGTAATGGTTGAGTGAGCTGAGCAGTGTAGCATCCAGTTGCTTGCAGATAAAAAGTCTGGAAGCATAATTTGTGCATTTCTAACTCTAACCTTCGTTCAAGATTTAGTTTGTGGGTTTTTTTTTTTTTTGCTCCAGGATGTTTGCTTATAACTTATTACGTGACTTCCCTGCTGTTAACATGCTTTGCACATCTGCCCTATTTTACTGTGTTTCTGGTGACAGGATCACCTGTTTTCCTGTGTCCTTTCTTCATCATCTCTTTGGCAGGATGTCACTCAGTGCAGATGTGGAGCCAGGTGTGATCCTTATTTCAGCTTATGTGGTTACGTACTGTCATCTCCTGTTTGCTTATATATTAATATGGCCCCATGCTGCAGTCCTGAGCCTCCCGGTACCTGGGAGAAGAACAAACATTGAGCAGTCCAGCAGTGGCAATAAAACCAGTAAGGTTCGTCAGGGTATTAGACAGTTTTGTTCAGTGCCACACAGAAGGAAAGGTATTACAGAAAATAGGAAAGACAGAATCTCCAGCTCATCACAGGATTTGTATTTCCTGTTAAGGTGCTTTTAGAAGGGCTGGGCCACTGCGTTGTAGGGACAACTGAAAACTGCAGGCTGTGTCTAAATGCTAGCCATAGAAACAGCAGTGCTTGCCCTTGCTGCCCTGGTGATTGCAGAGGAAATTGCAGTCCCGGAGATCCATGGCTGATGAAATGAGTGGCAAAGAGGAGAGGCACCCACTTGGCAAGACATTTTGCAGCAAGTACTGTATGATGGCTGATCGTAAATTGCCTGGGAAAGGCTTTCTGAGCAACATAGTTCATGGAATTAAGATTATTTTCATCCTTCTGGATTTCTGTGGCACATCTTGTGCAAATGCAAATTGTACCAGGAAAAATATCTCCAGTTTTGTGTTTGTGCCAATGCACAAATGCTACTCTTGCCATATATTCCCAAATTTAGTAAAACTGAAGTGACTGGACAAAACTCAACTCCATCTGTCTGTTTCCAATGGAACCAAACATGATGAAATTAAGTATGACTAAACCATGCAGGGAAACGCTTTTTTTATCCTGAATTCAATTTGTATGTGGGCTTTGGTTCACTGCTATGCACAAAGAGTGAAACTGGCTGTGAAGGGGACAAAGAGCTCATCACACACACATGCAATTGCTTTGACATGATGCACAGCGAGGGCAATGGCTTTGCTGAGACTTGGCCAGACAGCTGCATCACTTGCTTTTCTGCAAACATACAACTAATGTAATTCTTTATAAGCCTTCGTGTAGTTGTACTGCTATTTTTATAGATTTTTTATTCACAGCTCAGGGACCAGGGAGATAATGACATGCAAGTCCCATGCTCATTGTCCTGGTGGCTGCACACAGCTGCTCTGGGAGCAGGGTACACTACAGCAGGCGATCCTTGCTGGTATAGTCACTGTTTTCCTGCTGCTTACCCTTGTCAGGCCAACTATTCACTGTTTTGCATTTTCCCTGTACCCTGATTTTGTCTTGGAAATGAGATGGCAAGGCTTGATTAAGTAATTTTACACTTTGCTTTTAATCCATTTTTTCTGACTTATGTTTCTTGCTCTCTGGGATTCTGCCCCAGGATACATATGCACAGCTTGTCTGTTGCTGGCACAGAGCAACCTCTGCAGTTTGCTAAGCCAGCATCTCTTGTACAAGTTTTGCAGAAGAGATGAACTGAGCCTTGTAGGATGCTGAGCTGTCAACATAGACAAAGACTTTCCCACAAGGCTGGGGAAGTAGTTGCTTTTTTATATTTAGCCAGACTATTTCCTTGTGCAGTATGCTCCCCTTTGAGGACAACAAGGGCAGGTAATACCTTACAGATTATAGAATCACAGGATGGTTTGGGTTGGAACAGACCTTAAAAATCATCTAGTCCCAACCCCCCTGCCATGGGCAGGGACACCTTCCACTAGCCCAGGTTGCTCAAAGCCCCGTCCAACCTGGCCTTGAACCCTTCCAGGGAGGGGGCAGCCACAGCTTCTCTGGGCAACCTGTGCCAGGGCCTCACCACACTCACAGGGAAGAATTTCTTCCTAATATCTAATCTAAATCTACCTTCTTTCAGTTGAAAGCCATTATCCCTTCTCCCATCATTGAATGCCCTTGTAAAAAGGCCCTCTCCAGCTCTTGATGTAGGAGCAATGCCCATTTCACTGATAAGTGAATGTACCAGCTACCTCTTGTGCTCAGTTATATGTATGCAGTATCACTACTCTTCTCCTGGGCAGAGTCCAGAATAAAACTCCAGACTGGGATTTGCTTCTAGCACATCTTATTTTTTAAGGTCTTTAGCAAGACTTCTTCCCTGGGGAGAACAGCTTTGTTGCAAGCTATTCATCAAGCAAAATACTTGCTTTCTCCATTTCTGGCCAGAACATGATTTTCACCTGGAGTAGGTTTAACTTGGCTGACCACCAGGTGCCTAACAAGCCACTCTCTCACTCCTCTTCCTCAGTAGGACAGGAGAGAAAATAAGATGAGAAAGCTTGTGGGTCTAGATAAGGATAGGAGATCACTTGCCAATTAGTCATGGGCAAAACAGACGACTTGGGGAAGATTATTTGCCAAATAAAAATACATAGTAGCATATTAAGAAACAAAACCTAAAACTACCCTTTCCCTTCAGAAGCTATAGGAAAAGATTTTACTTTCTTCTTTTTTCCATAACTATCAGAAAACATGAGGCTGTCCCAAAGCTCCAAATAAACCACTGATCTCCACACCCAATGTTTTACTTCTCTTCCACCATGGATGCTAAGCCGGTAGTAGTTGGAAGAGTGCAAAATGCTACTAAGAAGGTTCATTTACACTCCATGGTGTTTGCATTGGCCACAATTATCTATGGCTGGATACCATAAGTGACTTTAAAATGATTTTTTATTTTTTTTTTTAAATTGAAGAGCACTTTGAGCATTTTGAAGAGCACTTTGAGCTTCTAATGGCACAAGCACCTTGCACCTATAGTTTTATGTACTTCTACCTGAGAAGTGATTGTCTCTTCTAGAGTCATCTCTGTATCTTTGTGGACTGGATGTTCTGCCACTGGTGGGACAGTTGTAGATTCTCTAGTGACTGCTTTCTGTGTTGTGATTATGTCAGTTTGTGTAGGAGTGGCAGAAAATAGCAGCTATTTAACATGAGACGATCTATTCAGCTGCAATGTCAAGAAGTCTTAATGGTGGGCTCAAGCTGATGAAAAAGGGGGTTTTTACACAGAGATGAAACTGGTGGGAAGAGGGGGTAGATAGCCTTTTCCAAATAATTACTTGTCTGTTCCCTCTAGAAACTGAAGACTGATGAAATAGCATCCCTCCCACAACATATTTGCAGTAGTAAATACTATGCTATGAGAAGTAATGCCTTCAGAGATGGTTGTGAATGCTAGTATGATTGCAGAGACTTGACTGTTCCAATCAGCTGTCCTTAAGACTCCAGCCTGTGGTGCTCCATGCAAGCAGTCTTAATCTTCTGTTTACAGTATGATTTCAATCTTCCGTCATGGAAATAAAGATGAGAGGAGCAAGAAAGAAACAGCTGTTGGTTTTACACTGTGCCCATTTTGATCCTGCTGTTCATGATTCAACTTGTCTCCAATACAAGTATCAAGCTTTCTCAATTCACTTGCACAAGTTATTTCAATAAACTTCCTACATAGTCTGCAAATATTTGTTAATGTCGAAGTGAACCTATTAAGTTGTTTTTTTAATCTGTATTCCTCTCACAGAATCACCTCAGTTGGAAAAGCCCTTGAAGCTCCTCCAGTCCAACCATGACCCTCACACTGACCGTTCCCAACTCCACCAGATCCCTCAGCGCTGGGTCAACCCGACTCTTCAACCCCTCCAGGGATGGAGACTCCCCCCCTGCCCTGGGCAGCCCATTCCAACCCCCAACAACCCCTTCTGGGAAGAAATGCTTCCTAAGAGCCAGTCTGACCCTGCCCTGGCGCAGCTTGAGGCCATTCCCTCTTGTCTTGGTGCTGGTTCCTTGGTTCAAGAGACTCATCCCCCCTCTCTGCCCCCTCCTTTCAGGGAGCTGTAGAGGGTGATGAGGCCTTTCCTCAGCCTCCTCTTCTCCAGACTAAACCCCCCAGTTCCCTCAGCTGCTCCTTGTAAGACATGAATTGCAAGTTGCAGTTTCTGGTTCTTGCAGTTTGTATCAGTGTAATAGTATGCAACTGTACAATTACACCTTTCTGACATTGTGAGATTATTCTTTGAAGTCTTCCATGTGTAAGTGATGCAGTTGCAAGATTGTCCGGCTTGATTGCTTTCTTTGTATCTAAAAGTTCCTTCAGTATCCGTTTAGGAAGATTGTGGTGGTTCAATATAGCATGTAACCCTTGGAAACTATGTGGTTGCTTCACAGTGAAATAATCGGGGAAGATAAGGCTCCACATGGATTACTACCAGCAGGGAAAGAACCTGGGTAGCCTGATTCTTATGGGTGCCCTAGACTTGTCTTTCCCTGCTGTATTTGCAGTAGAGATGTTGCTGCTTCAAGTCCTCCCTAGCTGTTGCCTGGACTGTTTACTGTGCTCTGGAATGGCTCTTCATGCCCATGCTGGCACACAGTTATCTACCTGCAGGGTGAAGAGCACCTTTTGGAGTCAGGTGTCTCTGTCTCTATTTCCTGGTGTGTGCTCACAACAGATTTGTCTATCTGCATCTCTACAACAAGGAGGCTGGGCTTCAAAGCCTAACTTACATGGTATATTCTGCTAGGAATTTTTTTACTGCAAGGTCATTTTCCCAGGAAGTGTAAAGGGGATTGATTTGGCCCAGAGCTCCTTTGACAGCTAAGGAATATCCTTGCATCAGCTCATCCTATGGGAGATTCAGCCACAGAGGACAACCTGGTCTTGCTTCTGCTGCTTTTTCTTGATACAAAATACAGAAAGTAAGCTTTGTTTTGAGCATCTGAAAAGCCCCCTTCATATTTTGGCAAAGGTGTCTTTATTGGCTGTGATGCAATCTTATTTTCAGTCCCAAATATTAAAAATAAGAATGCTAAATAGGTCATGTGCAGCTGAATCAAACAATTTTTATAAGCCTCTAATGTGAGTTGAAGCTGTACACCTTTGAAAGAGTTAGTTAGGCTTTATATTGCTCCCCCTCTTGCCCTCCTCCAGTCATTTGTGATTTGCATGGCACCAAGCTGATGAGTCTGCAAGTGTTACTCAGGAATCCTTGAAATACTAAAAGAGAGCTTGGGTATCTATTTTGCCCCAAAACTGTTTCTGTTTTATGAGCTCAGAACAGAAGCTGCTGATTGAGTGAATTTGAAAACTAGGTCTTGCTACATTCACAGGGATTTGCTCCCTGGAGACAAATTGGTTTTGAAGCAGGATGTGTGTGTATTTGACACTAAAATATGGTAGTTTTGTTTGTTTCCCCTTGCCTTTTGAAAATAATTAGTTTAAACCTTCTTGGGAAGCACTGACAATCTAGTTCAGCTGAGTAGGGCTTTTTTTCAGGCTGGCAGAAAACAAAAATCTTGATGATAACTTTGTTGATGACACGCCTGCAGAAAAATAGTGATCTGAAGCAGTTCAGACTTTGAGGTTAATGCAGCTCAATTAGGCCTCTACAAATACTTTTTCTTTACCCAAGAAAGAGAAAGATGAGCTCAGAATAGACCCTTTAATGAAAAGAATTACCCTCAAGCTATATACCCAGACAAGTGATTTATAGAAATAAAAATACACAGAATTTATGAGCTGATATATAGGATTTGTCAGCAAAAGTAGCTCCCTTTAGTGGAAATGTGCAACATGCAGGTACTGTGCTTCTGAGTTGGAGCAGGTACTGGACCAGAGATCTGAAGCAAGACCACCTGAAGGAGGACCATTGCACTGCTATGGGTCAGTAAGCTCTGAGCGAGCCTTTACGCTGTTAGTGACACGTGCCCATAACTGTGCAATGAACAGTATAAACCCAACAGGAGAAGCTGCTCCACTGTGCTACGCCCCAAATGACTAACAACCATTAGATTATTTTTTTTTTAAATACCAACATAGCTTAGCGGACAGTGTGATAACAGGCATATCAGCAAGTAGGCTCAAACAAGCTGTTCATATAACTGGATATGAGCATTTTGTTTAAATAAAAGTTGCAATTATTCACCAATCCCAGTAGTCTCATTAGAATTATATTCATTTAAGTGGATTTTAAATCAGAATCACCAGATCAACAGGAAAGGCTAAGGTTTTTGTTCAACAGCACAAACAGTATTAAGTACCATCTTTCCCTGTTGGGATTTAATTATTTTATTATTTTGTGGGGGTTATTTTAAATCCATATGGGTTCACTTAAACTTGTGGCCACATGTTTTTGAACCCTTACGGTCTGCTGTGAGTGCATGGTCTTTGGGGATGTTGCTTATGTTTTCTCACAATAGAAAAACCTATCTTGGTAAACAGCTAAAATGAGCAACTGCAGTGGGAGTGCCATGTGGTGAAGGAGGAAGCCAGCTATCATGAGGTCTGAATATTCTCATCTCAATGTATATATGCTCAGTTTGAGGTCAGAATGCTGCTTGTAAAGCAAAGGGAAGTGGACAGGGGAGTTTGCACCCCAGGTTGCTGAGGTAAGGGCACAGACTAACGCTGTGTGCCTAGCTCTCACCTTCCAGCACAGTGTTTCTTGAGGATTTAAACATGCATCTGATACTTGACCAGATCTTGTTTTAACCATGCATGAGCCAAGTTAGACAAAGGTACTTCTGTGGCCTGCTGTATCTGAAATTCCTCACTGGGTGAACTTCTTGTCCCTGTGCTAAACTTAGACTGACTTCTACGAAGGTCTTACGAGGAATTTGACCACACTGGCAAAGCTCAGATTTGGAGTTCAGTACCAAGAAATATTTTAAGCCCTGTGTCAGAGGTGTTCCGAGTAGGGCTCAGTACTATATCATTTAAACTCTGTACCCAAGCAAGCATAGATCCTCCTCTTTATCTTTTATGGGCCTGAATTGTTATAAATAATTGTGGCCAAGCTGGGCATTTTTTCTTTTACATGCACTAATGGGTAATAAAGGAGGTGGGGGGAGTGAGCTCTGAGTAGTGTCATTCCCAAACCAGAAGGAAAAAGAGATTTTTAATCTGCTTTTAGACATGAAAATAAGATGCTAGTTTGGTTCTTATATGTTAGAGTTTCAGGGCACCGCTGAAAAAAAGAAACCCCACCACAGCTGCATACCTTCTTTCCCTCGTATACATTGGACCCAGCCTGCAGATAGGGAGTATTCAGTGTGACTCTAATAGGTGGCTATAGGAAAAAAAAAAAGAAAAAAAGGCAAAAAAAGGGCACTATTTAGCACTGTCCAGCCGTCCTGTGCTCAGCACTGATCATACCCATGGAGTTTGTACTTCAGCACGGGCAATAACTTATCTGCATCTATTGTGGCCTCTGTCAATTAACTCAGTTCCTAGGATTTAAAGTGGATCTTTTCTCTGTAAATGTGAATGAACTGTCAGCCTTAATGTATTTTTTTATAGGAGGAGAGACTGAGTTTAACTGCTCAATTCAGCCAGAGCACATGGATATGACAACTATATCAAACTTTTTAGTCTGCTTTCTCACACTTCAGCAGTGTGTCGAAGTGTGGCTAAGCACAAAAAACTTCTTTTGATGTAGCAACTCTGAGTAATCACTGTGCAAGCTGGACTCATGGCTGATAGGTTTGATGTCTTCCAGCCAAAGGCCACAGAGGGCCTAGCTGTAAGGAAGAAGGCTAGTGGCTAAACCACAGTGGGATGCACTGCTTGTCCCACCACCTGGTACTGCTCTCTTCTGGGGCAGCTCTGATTTGTAAGATGGTGGTAAACTCCTTTCCTCATTAATTTCCTATCGTTTTTTTAGGTGGAGAGATAGGTAGGTCAGGTATTTTTTTTACTCGCACTTTGCAGATGTGTATGTCAAGTGGCATTCTGGGTGACCTGGGGTAATGGTCTGCTGTGTTGTCTTCCATCAGGTTTAGTTTTTAGTGATTCTGTGAGAGTGATGAAATGAGATAACTCACCTCTGCTTGATGGTCTTTTTGCCTCTTGGCCTTCCTACTTCTTGAGCTCATAGCTGAAATGTTGACAAACTTGCTGTTCTGCATTCATGCATGATTCCCACCATGATTTCCATCCCTTAATAAGTGTAAGTGCTTAGCAGTTAAAGCAGAAAGCTTAAACTTGCTCAAGTGGAAGGGACTTGGAATGTTTCTACTCTTGCCTACAGAAGCAGTTGAGGACTAGGATCTAGTCATGTGCTTCACTTAGAGCTGTACATTTGCATGTGTAAGGAGTATGACTCTTGTGGCTTATTACCAACTATCCAAAAAACTCTGCACTGTCTATAGGGAAGCTCCTCTCAGCCAATGCCTCTGCGAGAGGTTTCTTGGAGTGTGTATCCTAAGCAGCTAGAAGGCTACATCATCAAGAAATCATGCATTATTGAAGCATGGATATTTCAGTCTTGGGGAACTGTGAGAAGGGAGACCCTACTGTCAACTAGATAAACTGAGCTGTTTGACCAGTGTGGTCCGTGTCTGATGAAACATCTAGCAATCTGTCTAGCGTGTCCTCCAACAGGCTAAGAATAAAATAGAGGATTACTAAGAAATCCAAGTGGTTTCTTATATAGATTTGTTGTGACTTTCACTTGGTGTTCCTGGGATTTACCAAGAAAAATCTAACTGGATTTCAAAGGAAGGTAGAGGATAAGAGAAGCAAAGGAAGCCTATCTGGACAACCTACTCCAGCATTACATTGCAAGGGGATACTGGAGGCAGTCCAGGTGAAGACACAAAGGGGTTACTTCTCTTTCAGGACTAGTTAAATAGGCTTGACTCAGTATTTGGGATCTAGAAGGTAAGCGTCTTCCTAGGTGGGGATTATTGTTCTGGACCAAAAAGCTTAGAGTGATCTCAGCAGAGAAGAAAACATCAGAACTTTCTGAAGAGACTTCTGGCAATGCTTCATTGGAAAGTTCTTAATTCAAGCAGTAGTCATGTTAGAACAGGCGATGATGACTTGCTCCTGATCAAGGCAGACATGTGACAGTTTACCAAAATCATTGAAAAGACTTGCTAAAGTAGCAGGGACTTAGTGAAGGAAAACAAAGATAATGGCAACTGTATGAAGCATACAAGGTAAGAACAAGCAGAAACTGAACCACATGAGGAATTCAGGCCTTCTTGGTAGCTGCCTGCCACTCGCGTGTGATGATATGTGAGCAAACAACTACATGGAATGTGCTGTGCTTTGTTAATGCCTCAGAGCAGAGATGGGCTCTGAAGACGTGATCCACTGAAAGAGATGGCAATGTTGAATAGCTCTGAGACTGAAAGCTCTCCTTTCTGGACTGAAAGACCATCTTCTGCTGGGAATGTCCTCTGCCTCTTAATATCTGTGGGCTAAATGGTGTAGGAAGGATCACGATCCCAGGAAAGTGCAAGTGCTCTTTTAGGTTGAGTCTAAGCTAATGAGCATGTTAAGAGGAGGATGCCAATGACTTGCAAGGTATAATAGTAGAAAATGAGGGTAGAAGTACAAGAGCAGATGTGATGCACCTGGAGAGGCCTGGGCTCAACTCTTACTATTTCCAAAGTAGACACAAGATCATCCATGCAAATATAACATCTTTGAGACAGAGCTGTGTTTTTGTGACTGATCATCACAGGAAGTACCAGACTGCATTTTAGCTGGAGTAGCAGTTTCTCTTAAGCTGCAATCCTCTTTTTATCTTTCTTCAATCCTCACTCAAGCCTATCTGTAGTATGTTTCTGTATTCTACAAAAATAGACTCGCTTCCTCCACTCTTAAGTATGATGAGTCTGCTGACAGCAGTGTTGTCAGCTGGTTTGTAGCTGATCTTTGATAAACGAAGGTGCTAATACCCTTTGATTCATCTGTTTGACTACAGTGAGAGGCTTAAAACAGCAGGCTCCAAAGCTCTGCACTGGATATGTTTGTAAATGTAGACACTTAATGGTGAAAAAAGGTATGCCATCACTTCAGAGCCCGAAGAGGGATATCTAAACCTGTGCTCTTGGCACTGTGAAACCATAATTAAGAGTTCAGGCATGTTAGGCTGAGGAAGCTTGTTAGCTTGGCAGGGGAGGGGGATTGTTTTCCCTGTAATGTGAAAGATTGAGTCCTAGTTACCTAGCTGAACATTTGGTGTCATGCATGCTGAGTGACTGAATGCAGTGGCTGAAGATATAATTTCACTTTGGAGGATCATTGTAATTCCTTGGCCAACAAAGCACCTGGTCTTGTAACATTTTGCTGCAGAGAGACATTCAAGTCCTGGAGATCCTGATGTCTTTTCTGCAGCGTGGGAAGGAAATGAAAAGCAAAATGACAAAACCACTCGTTTCACGCATTCCTGGGCTGTGCTTGCTGCTGCAGTATCCCAGCGCCATCCCAGCAACGTGTTAGGTGACGTGAGTAACATCTATCACATGCTGCTTGTTCTTTCATCCTCTTCCCAGGGGTGAGTGCTGTGCAGTGGCCTTGTTTCACATGTGCATGCCTTTATACATTTGTTAAAGACAAGAGGATTACAGAAATGCGTGTTCATCCATAGACGAAGCTGCTCTCAGAACTGCAATGGATATTATTGAAGGGGGATGCTGTTTGCTGGAGTAGGATAGTTTTGTGGCTACTTTTACTCTAATTTTGCTTAGATTTGGTAAAGGAGAACTCAGCCTCCCAGAAAAGGAGGGGTGTATAGTTGGGTTTGTAATTAAAGAGCTATTAGAATAAGATTAGGGGGTGGCTAAAGAAATCAGATTGAAGTGGGGTCTATTTCACTCTAGTGATTGAAAGTTCTTCTTTTGTGTTGCCTGCTGTCAGATGTACTTTGACAAGCTTTGACCTGAATCTCTTGGAGCCATCCCTGGCATATCCCTTCTCTCTTCACAACCATTACATTAGTGGGACAGGAAGATATTAAAGCGAATCCCTGCTAGGCTGGCATGTTGCCTGACAGCTGACCCTAGCCAGAAGGAGCACTGCCCTGGGGATTTAATTGGCTTCTTGCACCAGAGTGGCTGTCAAGCGAGATCGATCACTCTGAGCTAGAGAGTTCAGCAGTTCATCCTGTAAGACGGTCCCATGAAGGCGTGCTAATGCAGCCTCACTCTGCACTACCTTCCCAGGAAGAGTGTCTTAAGAAGGAAGCAGTCTTGAGCTTTTGGCCCCTTCAGCCCATGAACAACATGTGTGGAGATGGTGGCAGCAGGGACTGGGGTTTCCCAGATGGAAATGATGCTTTAGTCATGCTTTAGTCCAAGCATGACTGCCTTTGGCAAATAGAAGGGTTTAATTTAGGGGTGGGCTGAGGAAATTACGTTAGATTAAACAGCAGCTTAAACTAAAGAGACTCTAACTGAAGCATGGTGAGGTTAAAAACCTTGTGTCAATGAGAGCAGAGGAGCCAAGGGGGACCCCAGTGAGGTGGTGCCCTCAGCCCCAGGCTGTAGTCCTGCAGCTTCTGAACGTGGCAGGGATCCTGCTACACCAGGATCCACTGTCAGCATCAGACAGGGTGAGGGCATGAACTGGGTCAAGCCATGAGCAGCAGGAGACGGGGTCAGAGACAAGGCTGGAGATAGTGTGGGTCCAAGAGGTTTCCAGTAGGTGTGCTGGAGACAGGCACACACCTTTGCTGTAATTCAGGCTGGGACTGTGTGCCCTGCTTTGAGGGGAGATCCTGGCCTGTGGTGGAGGTTCCAGGTGGGGCTGCTCAGGGCAACTGAGAACTGACAATGGACCAAATGCTCATCCTTTTGAGCATTTTGAGGTTAATGGACCTCCACCTTGGGAGGAAGGTGGCTATTGCTGGTACTTACTGCTGTGTTAATTCTTTAGGAACAGGCTAATTACAAAGGTGCAGTACACAAGCACTGACATGCAGGGGAATCCCTATTGCAACTGCGGTGATCTTGAAAAAACAGTGCTAATGATATTTAGTGATTATTTTTTTAATTTGGGGGGGGGGGGCAGATTTTTTCAGAGCCTGGGGTACCAATAGCCATTTGTAAAGCTCAGGATTTAAATATAGAAGTAATGGTGAGACTAGACTGTATTTATTTTTTTAAAAAGTGTAAAGGGTATAAAAGGAAGGTAATGATGCCTGTCTTGCTGTACTGGGTCTGGATGGGATGGAGTTAATTTTCTTCACAGCAGCCTGTACGGTGCTGTGTTTTGGATTTGTGACTAATGCAGTGTTGATAGGGACAGCCGTGTTTTGGCTGTTGCTGAGTTGTGCTTGCATGGTGTTGAAGAATTTTTTTTCTCACACTGACTCTGCCAGTGAGTAGGCTGGGGGTGAGTGAGAAACTGGGAGAGGACACAGCCAGGACATCTGACCTGAACCAACCAAAGGGATATTCCAGGCTGTATGATGCTGCGCTTAGCAGTAAAAGCTAAAGGAAAGTAGGAGGAAGGTGGGGTGTTCATGATTATGACACCTGCCTTACCAAGTAAGTTACAAGTGTTGAGGCCTTGCTTTGCAGGAAGTGGCTAAACATCTGCCTGCTGACAGGGAGTCCTGAATAAATTCCTTATTTTGCCTTCCTTGAGCATGTGGTGTTTGCTTCCTCTATTAAAGTGTCGTTATCTCCATCCATGAGCCATGGCTCTCCATCACAGACTGGTTGAAGTTAGAAGGGACTGCTGTAGGTCATCTTGTCCAACCCCCCTGGGGTTCTTCTATTGGTGAACTCTGAGTTTCCATCTCAGGACAAGAGCTGCTTGTCAGGCTGTGGTGCAAGGCCATGAGAGCTGCGTTTTCCCAAAACAGCTGTGCTAATTAGATGACTGGTGCCAGGTTTCTTTCATTTCTTGGAAGATCTGTTTCCTTGGTAAAACAGATGAAGCTGGAAACATCTGGGTAGTCATTTTGCTTATTTTTTTACAGATAAAACTCACTTTCATGAAACCTTGCATTTAAGAATCTATATAGTTCTGTATTGCTTCCTTCATACCAGAGAAAGAGTGAGAATTACCTGCTGTACATCCCTTCAGCTGTTTTTGGTTGTGCTAATAAACATCTACCAGAGTCTGACCTCAGATGGAAACTAAATTCTTCTGTGCAACTGTTTGCTGTAAACAATGTACTTGTTATCAGGGAAGTTAAAAAGAGGCATGCTTGATACTGAAGGGAATGAACATTTGCCAAAAGATAAACACACAGCAGTAGCTGCTTTCCATTCCCGGACTGAGAAAATCTCACTGCTGCATCAAAAGCTATATTAGCCAGTACACGTGAATTATTTGAGGCAATGTGTATAATATATAGGGGCTGAATTTATAGTATTGTCAGCATCCTGCTTCTGGCACTTTTAAAGGCTTGGTTTGGTATGCAACCCAGAGCATCTTGCAGAATT
Source organism: Athene noctua (assembly GCF_965140245.1). Classification (NCBI taxonomy): domain Eukaryota; kingdom Metazoa; phylum Chordata; class Aves; order Strigiformes; family Strigidae; genus Athene; species Athene noctua. The sequence continues at coordinate 28,678,891 of NC_134043.1, read as the reverse complement.
CTAAATCCTTAGTTAAAAGCAGCTGCACTAGCAAAGCCTTAACTCTAAGTGAAAACTTTTTTTCTGACATTAAAAAAAATGGGGGGAAGGGAGAAGAGGTAGACAAAAAAAGTGAAGAAAGAGAAAAAGGATTCTCATAAAAGGGAATGACTTATTAAAGAGGTTCAAGCAGGAAGGAGAGTAAGGAGATTGCCTCATGGGAGAATATGTATGAGGAGCAGAGTACTTGGGGGTGGTGGAACAGAACTGGCATAACTGCCTGAAAGGAAGGAGCAACCCCAGGACTGGAATCTTGAATCTGTTCCTCTTTAATTTGGGGAAGCAGGAATTGCTACAGTGGCTGGACCAGCATTAGCCACTGGACAGTGCCAGCGAGGCCTTTCTGGGGCAAAAGGGGACAGATGGGTCATCTGACATCCATGAGACATCTATCTGTAGCTCCCTTTGTTATAAATGGTACCTCTCTGTGTCTCAGTCTCAAAACTGAAGGCTAGACTAGGCTCGTGGTCTCTGACTATAGGATGATGGAATCATCTTTCAGTGCAAAGAAATCCCTTGATTTTATAATTTTTCATCAAAAAATATGGGCACACAGTATATACTTCATGTACATGGTTTTCTGAGGTTGGTATCAGTTGGTTTTTGCTTCACAGGCTGTTTTGGTGGAGAGGAGGGTGTGTGTATTGAAAATTTGTATGTTGAACCATCTAGTTGGTCTTTTGATACTGGACTGGAAATGCATATGACAAAGTGCAATCTGGGTTGAGATTTCAGCTGTGAAGTACCTTCAGTGGAGTGAAGCAGTTTGCTAATTGTTTCAGGTCTTTGCTCAAAGCAGAAACTAAATTTTGCTAGCACCAGCAATGTGTGTGGCGTTCTGCCTCTTGCTTGCTAATGTTACATTTTTTTCACTTGCATGAAAAAAGCAGCCTAGCAAATTAGAAATACTCAGTAGGCATTATGCTGCTCTTAATTATGTAGTAGCACAGGTACTATTCACAACAGTAATAGGAAAACTACTGAAGCAAATGCAGCAGGCTTACATGCCAAATTAAGGTCTCAGCTCTTGAATGTAACTAAATTTGCAAGTTGATACTGCACACTGTAAGCCTGGGGGTCCATGCTTCCTTGAACAGTCCCCTAGCTTTATCCAGTTCATGCAATCCCAGGATGAAAATTTTATTTGCAAGTGAGTTCATACATGAGCTAGAAGCCAGGGGAATAATTAGACTCTGCATTGAGATTTGGTGGCGTGCTTCTGGATTTCTGTTCTCCCCCAAGGAAAATGTGAATTGCTTCTGTTGCACCAGACCTGCGCAGAAGTGGATGCACAAATTGCTGTCACGGCGCAGCTCTGGCTTTATAAATTATACATCTTGTGGCTTTAAACTGATCCAGGCTCCTGGAGTTGCTCTTTGTCAGCTTGTTCATGCAGCTTACCAAGGTTCATAGCCCTGAGATGTCAGGAGGGGTGTGCCAACAGACTGCTTCTGAATCTTGGCAGAGTGCAAGACCCAAGAGTTAATGAGAAAGCACTCACTACACCTTTGCATTAGCCATTTGGACCACAGCATCTCTGATTTGTGCATGTTTGTTCTTCCTGTAACACCTGGGTTATTACTTAGTACATGTTAGCTAAAGCCCAGCAGGTGTTGGAGCCTTTATGAGGTTTCAGTGTGTGCTTGCTATTGTCTGGTGAGGATTACTTGGTTTATGGCACTAGGGTAGCCACTTTTACAGTTCTCACTGTACAGTCATGGCACTGGTCAATTTTCTCATTTGCTGATGTAGGCTTCATTTTCATTTTGCGGCTGAGGTCCACAGCAGACAGCATTGCCTGGACATAGTCCTGGAGTAAATCTATTTTCATGACAGCAGTGCCTGCCAGGATTTCTTAACATGAGGGCTCCATAGTGGAATGTATTTTCTGCATTACCTATCCATAATGAGACTTAAAGTATGAATGAAATAGGACTTTAATTGCTAAAATGTCTCATGGCAAGCTAATGGGAGAACGTGTTAGGACTGAGGTGCATGTGTCTCTAGCATGCGGCTGGGCACAGGCACCAAGACTTTTTGAACGGAAAAACATGAAACAACTTGTTCGGATTTGAAGACATTAACTCTAATCCTGGATGCCCACATTGCTTTTCTGTGGGTACCAGGGTACATATGTCATTACAGACCCTTGTGGGCTTTGGATGCAGTGGATCTCATTCAGTTAAATGGACACTGGTGTGGGGTGGCAGTTCAAATCCTGAAAAAGATTTGTCTTGAATGCACGTGGAAAGGCAGACTCAGCTTGCTGATGTTGTAGTTAAGTCAGATAACCCAGAAACATGCAGATGTATTTTCTACAGAAAAAGAATTTTTAAAAGCAGTGGAAAGAATGCAATAAAGCAGGCTAGCAATGACAGCTAATTTTACTGCCTGTCTTGTCCTTATAATTCCAGGACATATTTACGAGTTTACATTGGGCTACTGTGAGGGAACCTGTGTGCAGGCTCATGTAATTAAGATGAAATTTCCCACTGGGCTCAATCTTGAATGGCATGTATTTTGTGTGCAGTTACTAGCTCAGCTCATGGGGGCTCTGCATTATTTTGTGCTGATTGTGCAAGGCTTTCTTTGTCTGAGAGGAGCTCTGTGCCTAGGTATGTGCGAGAGGAATCCCTCTGGAAAGAAAGCCTTATTTTTAGACTTGGAAACACTCTGTAGCTTGAGTATGGGCTGTCTTTTGAGATGCCTGAAGTCTCTCAGAGGGTAACTGTACACCTGCTTAATTCCTCCCAAGCTGGCCAGGAAATGCTGACTCGGAGAGACCCAATGTAGTGGTATTGCACAATGGGTGGGTGCAAGTGGCTTTGCCTCTGATTACGTAGGCTCAGTTTACCCTATTCTATATGACTGAAGCAGCCCCTAATGTTGGGTGTAGGCTTCTGGCTCTGAGGCCTGGTTTCATTTTATATCAGACTGTTAGGCTCCTAATGTGAGTAGCTATAATGTTGGTTTCAAAGAAAGTAGGTGTGACTGGCATCTGGTTTCTATTTTGTCCTCTGATAACATCATATTACCATTGGATTTTTAAAATACTCCTAAGATAATAATATGGCTGTGTATACTTGCATTTTCTTCCTTCTTCTGGGCACAGGAAATAAAAAAAAAAAAAAAAAGCTGAAAATCCCTCACCATGTGGAACAAGAAAGCTCTGCAGAAATCCCTTTTGCCCTTCAGAAGTGGAAGTGGTCTGGAAAGTGTCTAGTCTTTGATTTGAAGGGAGCGCAATAAACAAAGACATGATTATTATTAAACTTCTTTCCATCTATTTTCCCTTCTTAGTTATTGTTATCACTGCTCTACGTGCATGGAAACTCCCCCATATTAAAGAAGTGCAGATGGAAGGCAGTTGTCGAACTGCTTTTTGTGCTTTGGAAAAGCATCTCAGTCAGGGTACTTGTTAGACTACCTCAGAAAGGACCTTGTTGGTTTTTCAGAGCTTTATATATGACCTTAGGGCCTGGTATTTCAAGAAAAACTTTCTTGTGAGGTAGATTGGGAGAATTAAAGAGACTCAATAACAGCTCCATAGGGACACAGAGCTTTATTGCTCAAGCCACAACTGCCTGTGGGACAAAGCTAAACCTTGCTTCAGCCCGAGTTTCTTACAGGAAAAAAGCCCATGCTTTTCTGGTACCTGCTTGTCTTTTATGCTGCCTTTTTTCCCCATTTAGAGGGTGTGTTTGTCATTGCCACTCCTAGTTCAGCATGAATGGTTTTGTGGAGCGCTTGAGGAAGACCACATAGTATTAAGAAATATGAATCTCCCAGGCCCTTCTTGTAAGTGTGCGAGCTGCCAATATCTAGGTGGTGAAGCAAGTTGTGAAAGGTGCTTTTCTTATCTGACCCACTGGGCAGGCTTCCCAAAACCTCTCTGGAATAGCTTCTGAGCTGAAAGAGATGGACTTCTAGCAATTGCTGCAAGCTTCATGTTTTTCTTGGTGGATAACGTATTTGGGAAGGAGGAGGCTGAAATGGCTGTAAGGTTTCTGTGGCTGCTGGGGGAGGTCCAGTAGGATATCTCCTCTCACAAAATGGTATGCCATGTCAAGATGGAAACTGGAGCTTTCTGAACTGATGTCTCCTGCAGTTTGTGTGGCGCTACTCTGGCAAAGTGTGGACTTCCTCATTTTAGCACAAATAAATTGCTCTGCATTGTTAAACTTGTTTCCTCCTCTTCTGCCTTGTTTACCCTCAGACAGCTTCCTGGGGAGTGCTTCTAGGTGGGACAGCTGAGTTTATGGCTCAGATATGGGCATGCCACTGTGCTAGACATGGTGTACCGTGGTAGGGCTAATACTTGCCTGGGTCTGAACATGGGAGCTCTCAGCTGGAGGGGCTCACTGTAATTGGTTTCATACGAAGCTCTTATTTTCCCCCAGTGGCTCCTCAGCTGGGAGGAAAAGACTGTTTTTCTGCTGACATAATGTCTATGCGGTGTCATGCTTGTCAGCTGTTAGCTCCACTGCTGGTTCATCTATTTAAGCTCATGTTTTGGTTTCTTAAAAGCATGTGGAGCAGTTAAGAGTGATGATGTAGTGTTAGTTAATATGCTTGCTATTGCTGCCTTCACAAAAACCCTGTTGCTTACTTGTTTGATTGAGGAAATGCTTTCCTTGTTTACCCCAGGCAAGACCTGCAAGTGTTTCTTCTGACAACCTGCCTTAAAGCTGTAACTTAAGCCAGCAATGCCACCTAGCCACAGGATCTTGTTTTAGTCCCGTTAGTTTAGGTAACCATGCAAGTGCCAACGTTTATAGCAAATTCGAACAGGTCCTGACTGAGCTGCTTCTCATTCTTGTGCAGGACAGACCCCTAGACAGGATCAGTCATCTATGTACATGCTGTATCTGGCTCTGGTCAGACACCCCCAAAGTGAACTCCTTACTGTTTGAACTTTCCGCTTTGACCATTTTTTTCTCTAAGTTTTGAGCTTGCAAAACATACATTCTAATAGTGTTGACCTTAGATATCCTGTTATAAATGTATGTTTCCTCTGTATAGATAACTGTATGTCGATATCTATAAAAATAATACAAGAAACATGCACCTTGGATGGGGGGGTGGAACACCCATCTTCTATTTTGGTCAGACTTACTGGATCTTTTTCTTAGCTTGCAACACTTTTCCTAGTTATTGAAAATATTTTCTCAAAAAAATTGACACCATTCTTCTAGGACTACTGAATGTGCCACGGGGCAAAAATAGATATCCTTAATATTGCAAATGCGTTTTTCGCCAGAGGGTGGCAGCATGAAAGGGTTTACACTTTACTGTTCTGGGAAGGGGAATGCCTTTTGTCTCAGCTGGAGAAGAAAAATGCCATCTGATTCACAGGCCAGTTAGCACATGTACCCAAATAGCTCCACCTTCAGCCAAATCAGATGTTGAACAAATCAGAAAAATAAGGTTTGGAGCTTGTGGGTTAAACTGAATTAAACTTAAGGACTGCCAAGCCAGTAACCTTCCCAGACACAGGGAAAATATGCATTGAAGAAATCAGTTATTTATTAAAATACAAACTTTATGCATTTCGGGAGAAGAGTTAAATGTACATAAAACCATCAGGCTTTTGGAACTGTAATTAAAGCACTTAATTTAAATAACGCTATTCAAAAGAGTTGAACTAGCAAACCTGTGGTCCTCTTATTGTGTTAATTCATAATGCAGCAATAAAGCAAAGTATGTATTTTTCCTACTTAAACGTATTCCATCAGGTTGTGTTGGTACAACCTTTAGAATATTTATCAAAATATGCATTGTCTGCTTTTCCGTTCAGCTCGTAGAGGTGGAATATATCTAGGCAAGAGACTGAAATATGTATTTAATTTCCTCTTATTACCAAATACAGTGGTTTTATTCTGTCTGTAAGGCATTGATCTAGTACTTGCATATGTTACCATGTGCAGTGCAAACAAACCCATCCAGTTTTCATATAGGAAATAAGGAACTTTACTGCAGCACAGTGTTGGAGCTCCAGCTGTTGGCCAGTCCCCTGTTACTTCCTCTTACATGGGCACAGGGGGAATTTGGATCTGCATGCTGCTGGGGTTGGGTTTGTGTCTGGCTGTCACAGATTTTTGGAACAGCAAATGTAAAGTGACCTTCCCTGTCCTGCTGTGCCTTTCTCCTGTGGGCTGTGATAGTCTGGGCAGGCTCAACCCACTGTCAACACGGTGCTGCTCAGGTGGTCACTTCACACTAAACTGCTTTCCTCCCATCCTGGGCCCTGGAGCATGGAGCAGTGGAGGGATTTAGTGTTAGAGGTAACAGAAGTGCACTTGCACATGGAATTCACGTCAGGCATGGTTTGTGCAAATGGAGGTAATAAATGGCTGCCTGCCAAGCAAGAAAAAGTTTGTATATGGTCTTCTCTGAACCATGAGCAAAGGGTTTTCCCAGAGGCAGTGGCTGGCGATGCCTGTGCAGACCTCGGGAGGGGCATTTCAGTAATAGTGGGTGAACAGGCCTGCATGTCAGTGGGAAGCTGCTGCAGTCACCCAGGTGATGCCCGCAGCAGGCAGAGTTATGGGAGCTGTGAGGGTGAAATGTGGCCAAATCCTGCATCCAGATGAGTCCCAGTGAGAGAGTTGCTGTAGCTGTCCAGAGGAGTATCAGGAAGAGGAGGCAGTGGGATACCAAAAGCTTTTAGAGGGAATGTACAAGAAATTAATGCTTTAGGGGCTTCTGTTAGTCCTGCTAGGAAGTGAAACTTTTCTCTCCTGTAGAAACTTAACTTGCTTGATGGCTATCTCCACAGGTGGTGTGCCTATGAACTACATCTGTGAAACTTCTGTGCAGTCAAGACAAACTTAGCCTGTTAAACACAGCTGCCAGTGTGTCATGCAATCCAGGCCACTGGGACAACCAATAAATGCATTAAATGCCACCATGACTGTAGCCAGCACTGGCTGCGAACAAAGTGGAAATGGTATTTCTTCAAAGGTTTTGGCATTTGGAAAACTTTCCTTTCCAAATGAATTTGCTTATGTCCTGTAGGTGGTTGGTGTCAACAAGAGCAGGGCTCCTCTGTATGACGGGATGCTGTGGGAGGGACCCTAGCACAAGCACTGCCCTCATGAGGTAGTGCACAGGCCCATGGGGATGCAGCAGCAGAGCTGGGTGCGGGTAAAAGGGTCTATGGAAAGTCTCAAAGTGAGGGAGTGGACTAGTGCCAGGATCGATCCAGGAGTCCAGACAGGAACAGCGGGAGTTGAGGCTGTAGGCAACATTGCAGCATGGGCCCAAGGGGTCACCCGAGAGATGGGGCCAGAGGCAGGGCTGGAGACAGGCCCACCTGCCTTATAGCTCAGGCCAAGCCTGGGTGTCCAGCACTGAGCTGAAAGGGAGTCCCTGGGCAGGACTGCAGGTGGAGGCCTCTGCTGAGGCTGCTCAGGGCAATTAAGGTCTATTACCATTGGGGCCCTGCTAGCGTGTAGCATGCTGATTTTTGTGGTTCTGCGCTCAGCCATCCTCTTCCTTCCAGTGGTATCTTCATTGATTTTTCCGTACACTGATGCTACCTGGAAAGCTTGCTGTTCCCTGAGCTTGTAAGAATGGGAAATGTTTTCACAGATTAATATTGATTAGGCAATGAAGTCCTGGTTTCTGACTTTCCACATTCAAGCAGTGTTCTCAGTATCGCTTGGAAAAGCAAGGACAAAAATATAACAGGCAGCCTTTTCTGTTGCTTACATAGGTCAGTGCCCCTATTTAATGAAGTCTGAGATTTCTCTGAGCTTAACTGCATTTTGACAGTAGATACTCTTTTGAGGGCAAAGCTCCTTAGCTGAAGATGCTTTTGAGTTGTTTATCTACTCTGGCTAGGACTCTCAGCTGAAGATAATTGTTGCAGAAATAAATCCAGGTTTACCAAGTGAATTGTAGTATGCAATTTGGCAACTATCAGCTGAGTCCTGTCCTGAAGCTTGCTTTCTCGGCTAATCCTTAGCTGGTCATTTCTTATAATTGGATCAAACAGCTCAAATACACAAAACAGAGCTGAGACAAAATTCTAGCCTGACAATAGATCACAGAAGCCTCTTCTCAGACACTGGTGGTTGGCTCTGCTAAGTTTATTATGCTGTGGACTTCTGACACTTTCCATGTGATGTACTGCACAGCTCAATGCTTTGGGACGAGACACCTTAAAAGCAATGGTGAGCTTTCTCAGAACTCAGCTGGGCTTTGTGCTCATGAATAAAATATTTCCTTCCTTGTTTTATTTATGCATTTTGTGTGCTGAGACATGAGTGGTGACAGAAGCAAAATCAGGAGACTGTTATGTGAAATAAAAATAGGTTTTATTTCTGTGCCTGTCAAATGGACTGAAGTTATGCGCCCCTTGTAGCAGAAAATAGCTGTTGCATGCAGGGCTGTGCAAGTGGTAGGATGTAACGCTGTTGCCTTGTGACAGACTGACCAGCTCAAGTCAAGCTTCAGTGGTTTCTGGTCTTCTGTGGATTGAGTTGGGGTTGAGCTTTCTGCTGTCCCTTGGGCTGTCTTTTTATCCTTTCTCTTGCATGTGGCCCCTGGGCTTCACTGAAAGACACACAGAGGCCAGGTAAGGGTGAGAAGCTTTGTGCCTGGACAGGGGCACTGCCATTCCCCACCAAGGAAAACACCCTCCCTGGAGGAAGACTAGGTTAGGGAGCACTTAAACTGGACATATATAAATCTTGATGGGGATGCATTGTGAGGCCACTCTTGATTCCCTTTGGAAGGCTATGGTGACTGGGAGAGGTTCCTGGGGACTGGAAGAGAGTAATTGTCGCTCCCATCTTCAAGAAGGAGGATCTGGAGAACTACAGGCTGATCTGCTTCACATCAGTCCCTGGGAAGGTGGTGGAACTAATTCTGGAAGCTATTTCCAGGCACATGAAGGACAAGTAAGTGGTTGGGGGAGTAGTATACTAGTTGTTAAATACTTAGGGGATGGGAGGCAGCATTTCCTCAGCACTTTCAGACAATAAAAAGACCTGGGGGGAATGACTGGTGCACTAGATAGGTTGGTACTATTCAGAGGGAGCTTGAGAGGCTGAAGAATTGGGCAGAGAGGAGTCTTGGAAGTTCAACAAAGGGCAGTGCTAAATCCTGACCCTGGGGAGGAATAATGCAGTGCACCAGTACTCACTGGGGGCTGACTGGTGGGAGCAGCTTTGCAGAGAAGAACCTAGGGGTCCTTCTGGACAACAAGCTGAGCGGGAGCCAGCAGTGTGCCCTTGCAGCAAAGAAAGTCAGTAGCCCCCCAGAGCTGTATTAGGAGTGCTGCCAGCAGGTCAGGGGACGTGATCCTTCTCTCTAGGGGTCTGCAGTGAAAGCAGGATCCAGCTACCCAATCCTGCTGTCACTGAGCACTGTCCCAGAGCTCAGCTGGGAGGGGCAAGGCCATGCAGACCATGATGAGGGGGCTCCAGGGGGTTGCAGAAGAGATGGCCAGAGGCAGGACAGATACCATGAGCTTCCCTTGACCCACAAGAAGGTGATGCCAGCCTGAAAGTGAGGAAGAGGGCTCAGGTGGGGGCAGAACAGGGGCTCCCTCTCTTGCCTGTGGCTGCAAAGCCCCTAGAGCAACCCTAAACCTCTGTGATTTACACCAAAATTGGAGAGGCACTGAGGGAGCCCAGGGGCAAAAGGATGGCTACAGAGGGACTTGGGGCACGTGAGAAAGGAACCAGTCACTGTGGCTAAGACTGATGAGTAAAACAAGCACTCTGAGAGATAACAAAATTAATATGAAGGACTGTGTGGACCATTTGTGTGTCTCTTCAAACCTTCCACTAACCCTGGATGTTGGCCTTACTAAGCCCCAACAAATAGCCCCGGCAGTGGGATGAGATACAGCTACCAGCGTAGAGGCCATTTCTTACTGCTGGAGCAAACTAGAACTTCCCCAGCAGCAGCGTGGGCATGTCTTACTGATCCTAACCAGTGCCCAGGGCACTGTGCCTCCCCTACACCCGCAGATCTCCAGGTAGGGTGGGAACCTTTTGCCAGAAGCTTACAGCTTGCCCCCTTAGGACAGCCCAGTCTGCAGTCCTAGGCCTGGACAGCACTGTCCTCTTTCCCTGGAGCTCTGCCTCGGCCCAGACCTCAGCTGTGCCAAGGGTACCATAGACATTTGTGCCAGAGGGTGTGTCACCATTCCTCCATCCCTTTTTTTAAAAAAAATTTACAGTACAGCTTGACCAAAAGTCCAAGTTATCTTACTGCTCAGCCATTCTGATGTTCCTTAAATGCATATATATATCTCATGTACTTAAGTACAGATACAAGGTTTTAAAAAAAACACAACACCCACGCCCTCCGAAAACCCAAATAAACAAAAAATCAAAACCAACCAACCAAACCCTGCAACAGGCTATGTTTTTAGGTAATGCTGCTCACTGGAGTTTGCTACATTTTAAGAAGATCAGTTTGACAATCTCCAACAGTATGTATGCAAGGATTTCCACAACAAGAATTGCATTTCATGTATTCTGTATCTATACCTTCACTGCAGTGTCTGAGCCACTAATTAGTCAGGTAATGTAAATATAGAGCATGTTTCCCTGCATGGTTATTATTGCTGTAGATAAGGTTTGCAGGTTATCCATCCTCCCAGGGCTCCCCAGCTGGGTTCTTCTCTTACTTGTGGGACATCTAGTGGCAGAAAGGAGACTGGATTTTGCAAGCCAAAATGTTCTTTAGAAAAGTGATCCCTAGTTAAAAAACAGGGCTCTGAAACCTTATTGTTGTCTGTATGTTGCTTTATAAGGCTGAAATAATTCTGTGGATTTTAAATACGATATTTGAAAACAGTTTTGGCTTTTAGTCACAGAAGTAGTTTCTGTGGAAGCAGCAAGGACAAACTACAGCTTGCTTTTCTAAGTGCTGCTCTGCTGAGAAATAGCTTCAGGACTTGCTGGAACAGTTTTCCCTGAATAAAATTGCTCTTTGTTCCATCTTAGGTTTGTCTCATTTATGACACCCAATTGCTTCTTCCAGAGGCTGTTTATACCTTTTTATGTTACATTGGTGGTGTTTTTCTCTCTGGTATATCCTACTTTTGGCCATGAGTTTCTAAGAGCAGGTGTGAGACTCCTGAGCGATTGGAACAGGTTTTAGCCTGGCTATAAGCACTGTGGGAGTGAAAGTGAGTAGCGAGGGAGGGGGGCAGGAGAAGCTCTTTTGTTCACAATTCTTTCTATTCCTGCAGGATATTCAACATATTGTTGGATAGCCTGTGCTGGAAATACTTTGCAGAGTCACAGAATGATAGAATGGTTTGGGTTGGAAGGGTCCTTAAAGCTCACCTAGTTCCAACCCCCCTGCCATGGGCAGGGACACCTTCCACTAGCCCAGGTTGCCCAAAGCCCCGTCCAACCTGGCCTTGAACCCTTCCAGGGAGGGGGCAGCCACAGCTTCTCTGGGCAACCTGTGCCAGGGCCTCACCACCCTCACAGGGAAGAATTTCTTCCTTATATCTAATCCAAATCTCCCCTCTTTCAGTTTAAAACCTGTTACCCCTTGTACTATCCCTACCCTCCCTGATGCAGAGTCCCTCCCCACCTTTCCTGTAGCCCCTTTCAGTACTGGAAGGCTGCTATAAGGTCTCCCCGGAGCCTTCTCTTCTCCAGGGTGAACAACCCCAACTCTCTCAGCCTGTCCTCACAGGGGAGGTGCTCCAGACCCCTGAGCATCCTCGTGGCCTCCTCTAGACCCTCTCAAGCAGGTCTGTGTCCTTCTTGTGTTGGTGCCCCCAGAGCTGGACACCGCACTGCAAGGGGGTCTCACGAGAGCAGAACAGAGGGGGAGAATTCCCTCCCTTGACCTGCTGCCCACATTTCTCTTGATGCAGCCCAGCACATGGTTGGCTTTCTGGGCTGTGAGCACACATTGCTGGCTCATAGGCAGTTTTCCATCCACTAATACCCCCAAGTCCTTCTCTTTCCACTCAGCACCCAGCCTGTATTTGTGCTTGGGATTGCCTTGACCATCAGAGGTCAAGGTAATGCTCAGATTTTTCAGCTAATCTTTCCATTAGGGCCCTGTTACATAAACCCCTAGAATTTAGGGTCAGAGGAATATCAATTTGCTTTCTAAATGGATTCTGTGCCCTTAAGGCTATGGAACATAATGGAAAAAAGAAAAAACCCTCAAACAGGTCATGTACAAGAAAGGTGATAAAAACCATGCCATTAAAGCAGAGATTTAAAGGCAGTTATTTTATTCTACAGATCTGATGCTTTTATGAAATATCCAAGGCTGTTACGGAAGTTCAGATTAGCCCTTCCAACTCCATCAAAGAAGATGGTTTGCATGGGCTTTGCGGAGAAGAGTACAGAGGGTTTTTTTTAAAAAAAAAAACAACAAAAAAAAGAACATTCCACTGTTTCCTCAATTTTTCTTACAGAGCCATGGGAAAGAAGTGGAGCAGCCAAATAACGCCCAGGAAACTTCTTGCTGTGCAAACTCACTGCCATGCCGAACTCAGGGCTGCTGGCTTTTGAAAATACCTCTTGTGTCCATTATTTGGACTGCACTGCACCTCTCCCAGGCCTGGAGAGAGTAAAACAGAACAGAAAAGGAAGCTGTCCCATCCCATGTCATACCCATTAAAAGCCTAAACTTCAGTCTTTTGGGGCCCCCAACATAAGAAGGACCTTCTCCAGTGGGTCCAGAAGAGGTTACCACCCTTATGAGGACAGGCTGAGAGAATTGGGGTTGATCAGCCTAGAGAAGAGAAGGCTCCAGGGAGACCTTAGAGCAGCCTCCCAGTGCTGAAAGGGGCTACAGGAAAGGTGGGGAGGGACTCTTGATTGCGGGGCGTAGGGATAGGATGACAGGTAACGGTTTTAAACTGAAAGAGGGTCAATTTAGATTAGATGAAGAAATTCTTCCCTGTGAGGGTGGTGAGGCCCTGGCACAGGTTGCCCAGAGAAGCTGTGGCTGCCCCCTCCCTGGCAGTGTTCAAGGCCAGGTTGGACGGGGCTTTGGGCATCCTGGTCTAGTGGAAGGTGTCCCTGCCCATGGCAGGGGATTGGAACTAGATGGTCATTAAGGTCCCTTCCAACCCAAACCATTCTGTGATTTCTGAGCTCTGTCGGTAGGTCTTTGCACTTCAGATTCTGAAGGTCATCGCTCTTCCCCTTGCAACCAAAACATGCCATGTAACACCACTGAATGTGAGCTGATGTGCACTTAGATGCTTGGTACCATCTTCATAGAGAATGGAAGACCTGGGAGCCTGATGAGGCTGTCCTGTGGCTTAACCCCAGTGTGTCTGTGTGGTGCTTAGACATCTATGCTCACTCCTCCCCCCCCAGCAGAATAAGGAATCAAATAGGAAGAGCAAAAGATTATCTTTCTTTTTCTTGACTGAACATGATGCTACATGGCACAGACTATCCCTTTGCGCAGTTCAAGTCAGTTGTACTGGTTGTGTCTCTTCCCAACTTCTTGTGCGTGTCCAACCTACTCAGTGGGAGGCAGAGCTGGAAAAAGAAAAAGCCTTGTTGCTGTGCAAGCACTACTCAGCAATGCCCAGAATGCTGGTGTGTTGTCAATACTGTTATAGTGACAAATTCAAAAGGCAGCAGCATAGGGACTGCTATGAAGAAAATTAACTGTGTCCTAGTGAGATCCAGTGCAGGCTCTGAGGTGATCCAGCTACTCCAGCGGCATGCAGCAGAGGTGGTTGAACTGTGCAGGAACAAGGTGGGAGGTGCTGGAGCTGTGCGAGGCACAGTGTCCATCTGTGAAGCTGTCTATCTCCAGCTTGATGTTCAAGGATATTTGCCACCCAAGGGAAATTGGAGCAATAATCAAGTCCATTCTTTGTTACTCTTCTAGTTCAGTAAAAGGGGACTTCCAAAAAGCAATTGCAGGACATGAGCAGAGCTTGTCTAAGGGGAAAGGGAGGGAACTGCACATAAGAAAGAGGTGTGCCTGGGTGTGCTGGTTTTGACTGGGGTAGAGTTAATTTTTTTCATAGTAGCCAGTCTGGGAGTGTTTTGGATTTGTGCTGAAAATCGTGTTGATAAGATGGATGTTTTAGTTATTGCGAAGCAGTGGTTACGCAGAGCCAAGGCCTTTTCTGCTTCTCACCCCACCCCACCCCACCAGCAAGTGGGCTGGGGGTGCGCAAGAAATTGGGAGGGGACGCAGCTGGGACAGCTGACCCCAACTGACCGAAGGGCTATTCCAGACCATGCTCTGTCATGCTCAACATATAAAGCTGGGGTAAAAAGGAGGAGACAGGGGTATGTTTGGAGTGATGGCATTTGTCTTCCCGAGGAACTGTTACTCGTGATGGAGCCCTGCTGTCCTGGAGATGGCTGAGCACCCGCCTGCCGAGGGGAAGGGGTGAATGAATTCCTTGTTTTACTTTGCTTGCATGTGTGCCTTTTGCTTTACCTATTAAACTGTCTTTTCTCAACCCACGAGTTTTACTTTGGGGTTTTTTTCCAATTCTCCCCCCCATCCAACGGGGTGAGGGGAGTGACCAAGCAGCTGCGTAGTGCTTGGTTGCTGGCTGCTGTTAAACCACAACCCTGGGAGACAGCAGGCTTGTAGGAGCAGGAAGGGCTGAAGCCCGGTGGGCAATACTACCTCCTTAGGTATCTTCCTGGTACCTGCACAGATTGGTGCTGCACACTCATCTGGGAAAGTACAGCGGCAATGGTAGCGTCCTTCATCCTGGCGGTGAAGTGTTGACTTGCGGTGAGTGTAGTTGGTGGTGGTGGCAAGGTGTGTGTGCAGCATGCCACCTCGGGGTGGCCTGGGCCTGCTGCAGCACAGCTCCTCTGCTCCATGCCTGGCTGGCAGAATTGCATGCCCTCTGTTGGGAAGTGTGAGCTCCAAACTGCTTAGCTGTAGTGCACCCTGCAAATCATCTGCTGTTCTTTCCAGATGGTGTGAAGTGCCACAGACCATACTTGGGAGCCCAAGGAGTGGGGCATTTTTGTGTGTGTTGTTCTGAACCTTCACGGTCCCATACCAGAACAGCTGTACTTGAATTCAGGTTTGTCACATGAAAGTGGAGCTAAGATATCTTTCCTGCTGTCAGGAATCTTCTGATTTAGCAGCTCTGGGCTTTGGTGGTATCCTGGATTTTAGGTGGGATAATAAAAGAGCCAGACAACTCTCCTCTTGAAGCAGTTGCTGCCCATAGCTTACATGTGTCTGGGAGCTGGCATTTCTCCTCCTGGCCCATCTTTTGCTGCACTTATGCAGGCCCCCAAGGTGTTTTCCCGCTCTCGGTCTGGGTGGTGGAGACACCAAGTCTGCCAGTGTGTTTTGTGGCTCTTTGTTGTATCGTTTACTATTTCCATCTGGACACCAGGGAGAAAGGGCTGTCCTGTCTCAGCCCCATGGAGAGGTGGTGTGGCTCTTCAGGCTGGAGACACAGAGTGTGTGGGAGAGGAGCTCCCAGAGCACAGAGGGGTTGGACAAAGGGCTTCCTTCCCATGGGGCAGGAAGGCCAGGGGCTTCAAAGGCTCCACCCAGGCCTCCAACAACACGAGGCATTTTGGAGAGACTAGGTAGGTAGCTGTGGAATTTGTTATTACTCAGAATGCTGAGGTTGGAGAGGTGGTAACCCCTCTCTGAGCCAGGAGAGACTTCTCTGCAAAACCTCTTTCTATTCCGACTGGGCCTGTCTACCTCGAGTTGATCAGGTAGCGATTAAAAATCATACTTTGATAATACCTAATTTTTCTAGTTTAAAATATCTTTGGATGTTTTAGATTAATTCAATATTTAAATCGAAGGATAATCTGTGCACTCCCAACATGGTCCTCTAGCTCAATTCTTCATACAAAGTTACAGCATCTGACCTGTCCCAGCTTCGGCCGTGTTGTCACAGATTTTACACAGCTAAGGTTTCATAGAATACCAGGTCAGAAGGGACCTCAAGGATCATCTGGACTAATTTTTCTTGGTAAAAGCACCCTCTAGACAAGATGGCCCAGCACCGTGTCCAGCCGAATCCACCGCTTGGGGAATCCACCACTTCCCTAGGGAGGTTATTTCAGTGGCTGATTGTTCTCACTGTGAAAAATTTTCCTCTTGTGTCTCATCAGAATCTCCCCAGGAGTAACTTGTACCCATTACCCCTCCTCTTTTCCATGTGACTCTTTGTAAAAAGGGAGTCTCCATCTTCTTTGTAACTACCCTTTAAATACTGGAACATGGTGTAGGGTTTCCCTTGAGCCTTCTTTTCTCAAGGCTGAACAAACCCAGTTCTCTCAGCCCTTCCTTATGCAGCAGACTCCTCAGTCCCCTGATCACCTTTACGGCCCTTCTCTGGGCACTCTCCAGCCTGGACATATCTCTTTTGCATAGCAGGGACCAGAACTGAACAGAGTATTTCAGGTGTGGCCTGACAAGCACTGAATAGAGTCGGATAATGACTTATTTATCTCTGCTGGTGATGCTCTTGTTGGTGCAACTCAGCATCCTGTTGGCTTTCTTCACCACAGCAGCACACTGTCCACTCCTACTGAGCTGCTTGTCCACCAGGTCCCCCAGTCCCTTTCCACAGAGCTGCTCCTCAGATGGGTAGATCCCAGACTGGGCTGCACTCCTGGATTATGTTTTCCCAGGTGCAAGTCCCTACGCTTGTCCTTGTTGAACTTCATAAGGTTCTTGTCAGCCCACTCTTCCAGCCTATGCAGATCTTCCTGCAGGGTGGCTCTCCCTTCTGAAGTGTTCACTTCACCACTCTGTTTGGTATCATCAGCGAACTTCATCAGGGTACTCTTGATCTCATCATCCAGATCACTTATGAAGATATTAAACAGTGTTGAGCCCAATATCAATCCCTGAGGGACCCCACTTGTGACAGGTTGCCAATTTGTAAAGGAGCTATTTCCCACTACTCTCTGGGAGCAGCATGGTGGCCAATTCCCCACCCACCACACAGACCACTCGTCTAGGCCATAATGCACCAGTTGCTTTAGGAGGAGGCTGTGGGAAACTGTATGGAACATCTTGGAGAAATCCAGGTAGACAATGTCCACTGCTCACCCCACATCAACTGAGCAGGTTACTTTGTCATAGAAGGCAATCAGGTTTGTCAAGCACAATTTGCCCTTGGTGCATCTGTGCTGGCCTTTCCCAGTCACGGGCTTCATTTGACTTGTGATAGCCCCCAAGAGGATTCATTCCATAACTGCCTAGGGAATGAAGTAAGACTGATGGACCTATAATTTCCTGGATCCTCCTTTAAGCTGTTCTTGTAGATGGGGGTGACATTAGCCTTTTCCCAGTCTTCTAGGACATCTCTCAATCTCCACAGCCTCTCAAAGATTACACAGAGAGGCCTCGCAGTGACATCAGACAGCTCTCTTAACACTCTTGGGCAGATAACATCAGGGCCCATCAATTTGTAGGGGTCAAGCTCCCATAATAATTCACATACTAACTCTTCTTTCACTGATGGTGGGTCTGTGTTTGCATTAGCCTGGATTTTTGCTCCCAAGTCCTGGGGCCCAACAGTGCTGGTAAAGACTGAGGTGGGGAAAGTGTTGAGAACCTCTGCATTTTCAGTGATGGCAATTGATTCATCTCTCCTGTTTAACAGTGAGCCAATATTTTTCTTCTGTATCTGCTTGTTGTTTACATACCTGAAGAACCCTTTCTTGTATACAAGACTGTAAAGGTTCAGAGAGGAGAAAGCACTGAGATAGAGGCTGCAGTGGACTCTGTGGGTGTTTTGTTACTTGATTAGAGAGGAACAGTCAATAACTGAAGTGACTTCCTAGGGTGAGCGTGGGAGCTGAGCGGATGTGAATGCGTTTCATCGATATGTTTGATCTTACTGCAAAACTTAGGCAAGTGTTTCTGAACTAGCACTTCAAAGATTGAGTTCTTCAGTTTTGTCATATTAACTGGACTAGTTTTGACAGTTACCTGTATCACACAGAAATATCTTGAATCCAGGATAAGTAAGGTAACTTGTCCTTACACAACTCTGGCAACTGGTGGAGACAAATGTGTATCTACTGTGAGGCTAATCCATACACCAGCCTGCTGAGCTCAAGAAATCTCTCTCTGGGCTAGAGAACAGCAGGATCTGATCCAATGGCGTGCATTTATGTCAGCTGTAACAATGGTGCCGTTGGGAATTTGGTCATTCTTACAGTTCTGATGACTGGGACAAGTCTGTAGAGCAGCTTACGGGCTCTGTGAGAGGAGGAACTGGTCTTTCTGGCCCTGGAAATCCAAACTCCTATAAAGAGAAAGGCCTGCCTCTCCCATTTCTCTTCTGTCAGGAGATCTCTCTTCCTGCATTCATGCTGGTTCAGCCCCATATATATGTAGACTTGCTCCTGGTTTCCTCTGTTGCCCCTAAAATTGTGACAATGGATGCATTAGAAAAGGAATTTCCATGACTGACAACAGGAGAGGCAGTACAGCAGGTAAGAGGGACGTTGGAGCTGACTGCTGGGAAGGGAGCAGAGTAGCATGTACAGAGTGGATTTGGATAACAAAGAAGGTCAGCACAGCTGGTGCTGTGCTGAAAACTTGCTTTAGAGATGGACTTGATTTTCAGATACCAAGTGTTAAGCTGGTCCTTTCATCATTTAACCTCACCTCCTATGTGATGGAAAATTACTGCCCTCGTGTTCTCTCATTGTCCTGTTGTAATACTAAATACTCTCAGAGAGATGCTTATCCATGCTGTTAATGTGTAGTAATGGGATTGCTATTTTAAAAATCGATACAAATATCACACTAAAAAAGAAGAGCTTATAGATTAGTCTGTCAAGAGCTGTTTTAATAGATTTGTCTGACATTTGAGACGCTTTCCCCAGAAGCACTCTTTCAGTTTCAAATTACTTTTTAAATGTTGCTGGTTGCAGATTCCAGGCTAGCTAATACAAGTTGTTAGAGTGGAAACCTTTCTCTGCAGTTTCAGAGAAGCTAGAAATCATAAATGTTTTCCTTATTTTTTCAATTGATCAAGAATGTATTCTCTCACAATTTAGGGAGTGGCAGCTCCAAACCCAGGCTTTATTTCTGTGGTTTCAGCCATCTGGTAGACTGGGGAAGCTGAAGAGTTGAAGATGATGGGAAAGTTTAGAATGGATCTTTCTAATACTGCCACTTGCAGTGTGAAAAGCTGAATGATGCCGACTTGATTGACACTCTTACTGAGATGCAAAAAATTGCTAGCAGATGGTATATGCATCTGTAATGTAGGTATTTGAAGTAATCTTTAATATCCTTCTTATATTTTCACAATATTTTTTACCCTTCTCATTTCCTTCCACAGCTCTTTGTGGAATGCCTCAAAGATCCTTGCCTGTGTATTTGTAGCCTTTTTTTTTTTTTTCTGTGATTCCTAAAGGCCTATTAATTACCAATAATTGTAGTCGTTTATCAAATTTAGGGCCATGTCTTTGGTGTGTATGCTCTGCTGAGGGTCTGAGACCAAAAAATGTCACCAGTGGTGATAGCTTGAAGACTTGCAAATCTTTGAAAAATTACTGCTATTATTGTTCACTCCAAGGCTTAGCACTGCTCAGAGAAGTGCAAGAGTTTGATTTGGGCTATGTTTGACTTGATTCCATCTTAACATCTGCTGCAGTTTCCACTTTGCAAACAGGGAGGATCGAGGAACTAGCACAATTACTCCCTTCCCCTTAGAGCCCACAGAGTCAGTGGCAAGCAAGTAGATAAATGGAGGGAAGGAGGAAAAAACAGGTGATAAACATTCACTGCTTCAGCTGGGTAGTTCTTCATTCCTTTGGAGATTCCTCACTGAGACTGGAAGGAAGGTTTTGCTTGTTTGTGATCACCTTTGTCCTGTAGCAGGTATAAATAAGTTTCAGTAGGGACTGCTAGGCTTGTTAGTGCCTTGGTGGCTTAGGACACTCCAGAGAAAGACTGGGTGGTTGCTGCACTTTGATACAGCTAGCAGATTTTGTGATATGCTGTTACCTTTGGAGGTTGAGTAAAGGGACCCATCCTGCTGGTTTACGTGCACAGATTATTTTTATCTATGCAACGTATCAGGATATTTTGTCCTTAATTCAGCATCTTGTGGAGGGTTGCTCTAAAGCTGTTTGTCATAGGATCTGTGTGAAATGGCTACCTGATCTAGGCTTTCCCAAATCATCTATAATGTCCAATTATATGCTTTATCTTTAAAAAGTCTTCACAGCACAGAGCTCTCAGCACCAACCAGACAAAGACTCTGAAACCACGTTGAGGTCGTTGTACTTTAATCAGTGTAGAACTGGATGCTCAAACTGTGTAGTGGTGGTGAGAAGCACAAAGCTGGGGTGTTTGAGGGTAACTGCAGTGAAACAAAGAAACAATAGATTTGGCCTTAAGTGTCCACAGGGCAATGGGAGGGTGAGACATGTGGGTGTAATGGCAGGAATCCACTAAACCTTGTAAAATGTGGCAATCTTTGAAAGATATTTAATTGTCAAAAGGGTCTATTTTAATACCCCTACTCTTAATCAGAAATAGTTGTCTAACATTACTCCAGAACCTGTATTGTGTAATTTCAGAGTTCTTGATATTTGCTTTGCATCAGAAAGCACAACAGTTTCTTCAGAATTCAGTAAACACCCATTTAAAATCTCTTTCTAGCTTAAATAGGCCAGAGAACTTCAGCCTTGTCCTATCTACGTTTTAAAGTATTTTTTTGGTTCACATACTTACTGTAGGGTTTAATGGCCTGGAAGGTAACTAAATCAAATGGCTTATTTGCCTACAGGCCAAGTCTACCCTCAGGCAGACCAAGGACAGGCCTAAAGATCTTAATGTAAGCAGGGGAAGTTAATCCAAGCAATCTTCTTTCCCCCTTGTCTTTTTTATTCCTTCTCCAGCAGTTCTGACTCTCCTCACTCACACTGGTCTCTCTCAGTAGCTGGTTTTTGGGACACACACCGTTCCTGTCTCATGCTGATCTTGCTTGATGGTTCTGTGGTTTCTGGACATCCCATCAATTAGTGGGACCAGTGAGGTTTGTTTCTTGTCATTGACTCTACAGTGGTTTTGGTAGGTCTCTGTATATTTTGTTTTGGGTTTCCCCCTTTTCCCTTGGTTTCCCAATTGACAAGGTCCCCAGTTGGATAACCTTGCTGGAGTAAACATTCTCACACTCTCACATGCCTTCATCAATTGGTGTGACTGATGAGGTTTAAACATTTATTACTTTATTTTTTTTCCTTTGCTCATCAACCCTGTCCATCACTCCCTCCCAGGGCTGCTGATTATTCTCTCCCTCTCAGGTCATTTCCAGTTTAAAGCCATCTTTACCAGTTCCTTTACCTTGCTGGCAATAATACCACTGCCCCATGTAGTGGTGGATCCCATCTCTCCCAGAAGAAGCTAATTTGTAGATAGTGTCCCACAGTTATAGAAACCAAAACCAACACCAGCCAACACCATCTCTGCAACTGACTGTTGATCTACATATCAGTACTCCCCTCCTCATGCCTTTTCTCCTCACCAGGAGGACTGAGGTGGGTGCCCCACACCTGGGTCCCCATGCCTCTGACTGCTGCCCTGAGAGCTCTATAGTCACTCAGTCAGGTCCTTGGCTTGAAGGCTCCTCTTCAACTTGGAGAGTGGTGAACCTTTTCTGTTAAAGTCTGTTCTAGTTGCAGAAGTAATTACAGTGATAAGAAACTTCAAGAGAGCATTGAAGGCAACTGCGTTGCCCCTGAGAACACAGCTGATAAGCAACTGGTTTTTTTAAACTGTGGGGATATTTGCCTTTTTTCAGCCCTGTTGATTGCCCTAAGGTGATACCTTCTTCAGTATCATGGCTGTATTGTGAAACTTCTTTCTTCAGGGAACTGTTCAAGCTGGGACCAAGGTTTTTGGGAGCACAGAAGCCAGAGAGCTGTTCCTACCTTCACTGCAAGTTACTGATGGACTAAGATAGATAGAGCACTGAATAAATCTAGCACAAGTCTATAGCATGCTTAAACTTACTTGCTGTCCTTAATAGGAAATTTCCAGTCCTGGGACTCTGAGTCACCTTTAAGCTTGTGCATATGGTGTTTTGGAGGAAGAATGAGTTTTCCACTGCTGACTTGCTAAAGATGTACCGGAAGAAAGGCAAGCATGACCATGCTTGGAGAAATTTCAAACCCTAACAGTAATGTGTGCTCTGTGTGCAATACCAGTGTGTTCTAGAGAGATATTTACTGTCTGTCAGAATCAATGATATCTGTTCAGACTAGAGAGAGTAAGAGGGGTGTTTCTGGTGCCCTTTTTGCTGCTTT
Source organism: Athene noctua (assembly GCF_965140245.1). Classification (NCBI taxonomy): domain Eukaryota; kingdom Metazoa; phylum Chordata; class Aves; order Strigiformes; family Strigidae; genus Athene; species Athene noctua. The sequence goes on along the minus strand of NC_134043.1, from coordinate 28,656,599 downwards.
TTGTGACTGTAGCTAGAGACTCTGGTTTTGGTGAAAGTGATGCTTTGTACTCTTCTCCACTCCTGCATGTAAGTCCAGGGGATATCTTGGAAGCAGCAATGTCTACAGAAGTAGCTCTCCAGAAGTATAACTACAGACAAGTCATGCACTTCACCTTTGTGCCTGACATTAGACTTATGTTCTTCCCTTCAAAGTGTGTCAGAGCCACCCACCTCCCCAGACACCAAGCTCCTTATGGTCTTGGGAAAACAATTAAATATGTAAGTGAGTGGATCAAATTCATGGTTTACTCTAAAATGCTAATCTTTCATTATAATGCTGCATGATGGACATAAAATCAAATTTATAAACTACCTCTATAAAGAACAGACTGCTTCGTGTTTTTAAGCACATAGGCTTGACAGCAGCACCTGATTAATAATTTAAAAAAAGGTTAATGAAATAAATATACCTGTGCTAATCTATAATTACTTGGAAGCTTCTTCATACATTTTCCATGAGAGTCTTTTCCTTGTAAGACTCAAAAAGTATATTTAGTGTTTGTTTGCTTTCAACTATGGTTTTCAGCGGATATTCACTGAAACAGCATCTTAATCACTCTGACCTCAGCCTCCAGGGGATTTTTTTCCATTGACTGTATTTCTTCCTCCTTGCCTCTCCCTGTGTGCTGAAATTCTTGTCAGAGCTGCTAGCTCTGTCTATTAATGCTGCCTTTAGTGCTTCTTATTTTAAGACTCTCTTTAGCTCAAAACTTTTCTGAACATTCCTGTCTTGGTGGGCAGTTCTTGCTGACTTTGACCTGAGCTAAATTACTTGGAAGGAGCTTCCTCCCGTCCTCCTACTTTTCTCAAACTGACTTTACAGCAGCAGCTCTGCTGAGAACAAAATTCTAAGTAATGCAAAGCATTTTATAAGGCTTGAGGAGTCTTGTGTGAAGACCACTTAAACTGGATAATTCAGTCAGGTTTTCCCATCTCAGTCCTGGAGTGTAGCTTTTTTTTTTTTCTGTGGACTTGTCAAGGGTTCTTGTATTCTGTTTGTCTTTTCTACATTCCCTGCACATACTTTTTCATTACTTCATATTTCACCAAGTTTGATTGTATCCAGCTTCTCTACTGCAAAACATAAAGGTGTCCTTGGCTTCTCATCACCACATTGTTTTTAGAAAATAAGTTGTTCAGAGTGATCTGGAGTGAATAACTAATAATTTGAGATGCTTGTAGCTCTGAAGTCCAGTTCTTCAAGCAAAAGACCACTGTAGATACAACGTACGGTGCTCGCTAAAACAGGGGCTCACTAACCCAAAGCAAGTGTCAAGGGTCGTTTGTGAAGTCAACCCCTTTGCTTGTGAAACATGCAGGGCTCAGCAGGCTGATGAGCAAGGGAGTTCATCTGATTAGGGTTTTTTCGTTCAAAAGGTCTGCTCAGGAGTCACCACATTGTAGACAGAGCCACTGGCAAGTGAGGGGTCAACACACAATGCACTCTTGTCACTAGAGCGTACCCTGCAAGGTGCATGTTTACTGGGTGTACTTGGACTACATACTGGGAAGTGTCATGGGGGGTCTGTAAGGAAATGGGACAGGAAGAGCATGAGATGCTGTGGTCAGGCTGTTGCAGTGCAGACCTGGCTGCTGTCTGTGGTTACATGGACAGCCTTAACAGGTGTCTTCCAGCATCTAAGAAATTGGTTTCTCTGCCTCAGAGAGCCTAGTGTTGTTCTCTCTCTCCTGTGTGTATCAGCCTCAGGTTAACTATAAATCCAGCTTTTTGCTTCTGTTGTCTCTCCGGTCGTTGAAATCCTAGAGTGTTTTGGGGCAGGTTACAGCTTCCCACAAAGTGTACGATGGAATTGTGTTTTATACAGAAGGGCTTGAGAAGGATGCAAGTGAGGGTTCCTCCAGACAGTGGCTGAACTAAGGAAAAATGTGTAAGAAGTATCAGTGCCTTTGACAGTCCCACTCTTTTACAACAGCTGCATTTGCATCTGGGCTATTTGCAACAGACACTGCAGACTGGTAAGTGAATTTAGACTGTGCCCACATCTGTTCTGTGTTGTTGGAGCAATAGTCCAGTATCTGCTGCTGGAACTGCAATTTTCACAAAGTTGAGGCATCCTATATTTTTTACTCTGGATGGCCTGCATTTCCAACCACGCTTGCCAGCTGAACAATTCTCCTGGCACTTTTCTCATACTACTTCCATTAGGCTGATGATTATTGTCCCTTTTTGTTCTGTGGCAGCAGGAGAACAGAAACAGAAAGCAACAGGACTTGGGCAGGTTATCTCTGGTCAACCAGTCACCTGGTCAGGGATTGGTAATAGGTAGCGTGTTCCTAAGAGCTGCCAAGTTTTGACATGGGGTATGTAATTGCCTGACTGTGTGCTCTTGGTCCTCTGTCTGGTAAATCCTGTCCTAGGTTAATAAAAATGTCCTAGATGCATCTGGGGCTGAAAAGATCTGAGGGCCAAAAAGTTGGATACGAGTCCGCAGTGTTCCCTGGCAGCAAGAGGCCAACGACATCCTGGGCTGTATTGACAAGAGTATGGCCAGCAGGTCCAAGAAAGTGATCCTTCTTCTCTGTTCAGCACTTTTGAGGTCACATCTGGAGTCCTGTGTCCAGTTTGAGGCTCATCAGTGCAGAGAACACGTGGATGTACAAATGTGAGTTAAAGCAGAGGCTGCCAAGGTGGCTGGGACTGGAGCACATAATGCATGAAGAGAGGTTGAGGTGAGAAGATGCTGTGTGGGGATCTTCATTGTATCTGCAACTGCTTAATGCAGGAGGGTGTAGAGAAAAATGGATTCAGACTTCTCAGAGATATGCGGGAATAGGGCAATGGACACAAGCTGGAACAAAGGAAACTGCAAGTAGACAGTAGGAAAAAAAATCAGCCTGAGAGTTGTCAAACACTAGAAGAAGGGTATTGAGAGGCTGTGGGATTTATATTCTTTGATATACTGAGCCATGTGTAGTTCAGTTCTGTTTACCTGGACCTCTTGATGTACCTTCCCACTTACCTGTCTTTGATTCTATGATTTCCAAGGATTAAAGGTATTTTACCTAGGATCCTGTATTTGAATATTCAATTAAGTGTACCTTTTATAGTGGGGGATAACCAAAGGCCTACTGCTGATGCACACTATTATCTGCATGGTGGTGTGAAATTGGAATAGATGTACAAAGTTTGCATGTTACATCCAGTTTCCAAAGAATGGAGACTGAAATAGTCATAAGCATATGTTCATTTTGACTGAATATGATTAGATGAATATGACAGCATATTTTAATAATATTCCTCTGTAAAAACAGATGTACTTCTTCACTGGAGTAGTTTCTTTTGGTTAAATTAAAATTTTCTTCAGTGTTACCACTTATCTTTGTGCCATATAGCTTTGATTTATGTATATGATCTCAGTGCACGCAAAATAGGCATATGAATATTATGCATAAAAAAACTCTCAAAATTGAAAACTATATCGTTTATTGCTAAACCATATGTTTAGCATGTCTGTTATGAACTTTGCAACCATGAGTGATACCAGCTATTACTAAGGATAATTTTATGAATCTTGCAACAATGTTACAATGATCCTTAAAAAAATGAATTCACTTGGTATTTTTCTTAAACATTCTTAGTATATTCAAATATACTTTGTTATTGAAGTACATGTACTTCCTTTTAAAGAAGGTTTTAAGTTTGGTTTTAAGTTTACTTTTGATGAAAATAAGAGAATTTATTACTACTTTCAATTTTTTTTCAGTTTTGAAAGGTTCATTGCTGAGTCCGTACCTTAAAGAACTGTTGTGTAAATGTAGACTTGCCTGTGATTGTCATCACCCAGATTATTTGGGGTTATTGCACATTTTTATTTTGATCCTAGTTAAATTCAGAGAAGCTCATACAAGGGTAGCAAAGCTAAGCTTGTGAGCCTACTGCATTGAAACTGGTAGGAGCGAGTCTTCAATTGAGTAGTGTGCTTGAGGCGAGGGGCTCGCTTGGTTTTGGGTTGGTTTGTTGGTTTTTTTTCCTGATCTAAAGTGTCCTAAGCTCCTCTCTACTCTCTCCCTTCTCCCCCTTCTTTCCTCTCGTCTGCCCTCCCCCTTCTCTCCTCTTCCCTCTCCTCATTTTTGAAGCTTGATGAAGACTTTCTCAGAACATTTCCATCAAATTAAGTGCATAAAAGCCTGAGGTGCACAATTGCTAGTCACTCTGAACATTCATAAGCTGAAAACTACATAATTAGTTTTGGTGGGTTTCTTTTATTTTTAAGGCTTTTACAGAAAGAATTTGACAGTGTTCTGTTCATACCTATTAATATTTCACACCAAAATGCGCTTTTAAAGCTTTCTGGGCTAACATGCATATCAGAATGATTTCACCCATTGTTCTCCAAATGCAATACACTCTCACGCTTGAAGTAAATACAAGTGTCTGCATTTAGGAATCTAAATTGTTAAAAAGGATTTTAAATGCTTGTGAAACATCAGGATAGGTAATAAGAGGGTAGGACCACAGCTTTCTGCTCTGTTGTAACCCAGCTTTAAGGTCCCATAGCACTAGGTCTCTGTATCTTTGTCTAGGAGACTGTCCTCTTTAAGTGAGACTAGGTGAACACTCAGACTAATAAGAAGTGCTTCTAATAGATTTGGACTTTGTCAATAATCCCTTTTTGAACAGTTCAAATATCTGTAATTGCCAAAATACTGCCATTTTGCAGTAGGCTATGTTCTCTTTAGTGTGCCGTTTAATGTGTCATTGTAGATTTGAATATTCTGTTACATCCCTTGGAAAGGCAAATGCCATGCCTACAAATAACAAAATTGCTTTCAGTAATTAATATTAAATCCTCGTGACTTGAGCAGCCATGTGGAAATATGCCATTCTACAAGGTTTTCCATTCAAAATGAGTAAGAATCACTGGAGCTGGGTTTCTTTTATGAAATTTTGTGAAGTGCTCTTTAGGCTTTTCCAAGATTTTTTAAAGACCCAAACCCCAAAGGAGCTCTGCTATCTGTGGTTTTGTTGCCAAAGTTGTACTGTAACGACACTTATCACACCTATGATTCAGGTAGGACTCTGCTATAATTTGAATAGCTTTGCTGACCTTTCTTGCAATGAAGAATACCTTCTGTGGCTCCTCATTTTACTGAGCTTTAATATAACCCAGAAGTTAAGCCATCAAATTGCTTGTATTATCTGAAAGAGACTTATTGTAGTGTCTGGTAGGTGCATGCCAGTGGTCCACACAGAGAGAAATAGGAATCAGCTCTCCCTTTCTTTCCTAAAAAGGAGGAGGGAGGGGGACAGGGGAAGAAGTCTATCATTGTCCTTTTGCTTGATTTGAAGAGTTTCCTCTGCTCTATCTCAATGCTTTTGTGGGGTGCTTGTTGCTAGAGTATTGGCCTGCCATCCATGGAGCATCTTCAGATGTCCTCCTTAGCCAGAGCTGGGAAGTGGTAAAAGAACAAATAGGGAAATTCTCGCCTTTTCTGAGAACAGCTGGGTGTTTATGGAGTCAGGTGAGGTAGAGAGACAAAACATATGGAGTTGAAATGACAGATAATTATCTTTAGTTCTCCCTAGGTTTGTTGTGCTCATGCTATGTTCAAGGTGCTTTTGAGGATGAGAAGTGCTGAAGTATTATCTCATAGTTCACATTTTAAAATTTTCATTGCTTTCTCCCCCTCTTCTTCTAACTCTGTTGAGAAATGCAGTATCTAAGCTGGATACATGATGAAACAGTTTTATTCTCCCCAGTGTTGATGAATCCAACATCACAACATAAAAAGGGTAAGGAGCCACACAAGCTGTTACCTCTGCTCAAGGTGAGTTTCTGCAGTTTGGATAAAAAGGAAAAAAGTGGGTCACTACAGCAAGCAATAAAAGGTGGTAACAAAGGCAGGTCATACACAGTAAATGAACTTCTCTGTGCAACAGCATCAGTGTCTGTTTCCTGCTCAGAAGCAGGAACAGTGTTAACAGCTTGCAGCCAAAGCAAAGTAAGTCCAGAGGGATTTCTGTGATAGAAATGTTCTTTGTGAATCTCCATGTAACACTTTGTTTTAGCTTCTGTAATTAGTAAGTACTCTGGCCGTTCTACAACAGTATTTGGCATTTTGTTCTTTCTGGTGATCCATGGGGAGAATTTAGACTAGGGAATTAGCACTTAACAGAATAAGTATTTCACCTTTTTGATGATTTGATCCATCATGCTTCGATAGTGCTGTAAAACCCATCTGTATTTTTGCTTGGGCTCTTCCTGTTTCAGGTGGGAACAGATGGCCCAAGCATACTTTCAGCCGTTGAATTCTGTGGTGGCTATGCTGTGAATCCCCATATACAAACCCCTAGTAAGACGTTGTCTTTAAACAGTGTGCTAATTAATACTGTGTGGCGCAAAGCTTAGCTAAACCAAACTTGTTCCTAAAAAAGGATTTTATGGCCAGTAGTGGTAATGCTGTCAGGCCATGACAGTTCCCTTAGCATTAAAATTTCACTAGTTATGGTGAAATGAGACTAAGTTAAATAAAAAAACAAATTAAAAAACCCCACAAAGCCAACTTTATAAGAAAATTAATATATTGGTTAACTTCACAGCTGCACTGTCAATTCTGCCTTCACCAGTAAAAAGCCCCTCTTACGCTCTCACGGGTCCTGGGATAGAAAGTGATTTACTGCCAACCACTGAAATGAATCCTATAGTACCTGGCTTTCTGCTCATTGGAGGCTGCAAGCTTCAGAAATCCCTGTAGTTCTTCAGGCACCATTTGTCTTAAATCTGCTCTCTTGCTTTATACTTTTTTTGTTAAAGGATCACAAGGTTTATTCGTGTGTGTATTCTGTACAGTCTTTGCTCTCAGAACAATAGAAAATGATTTCATATCTATGTGAACTTCCATTTCTCAGTAATACAAGTGCTTGTTGTATTTTGATTCCTGCATAGGTAACAACACTGGTGGTCTGAATGCTGATCCTGAAAATGTGGGCTTTTACTTCACTGAACATAGAAACTCATATAGCTCTTTGGCCAGGATCCATAGTAACACCTTTTCTGTTCTTCACAAATACCCACCTCTATTTAGTCCAAAACTGATGTTACATACTTTCTGTGAATTAGGAAAGACAGCAAATTCTGTGCAGTTTGGTAAATTCTCACTGAAATCTCTCCAGTGGAAACAGACCTGATTTTGCTGGAATACAGTAAGTATTAGTGCATTTTCTATCATTTGGTATAATTACTGTAGGTCTGGAATACTTGCATGTGTATTCTCAGACCAAGAATGCAGGAATGCTGGGAAGTGTGAATTATTGCCGGTGGAGGAGTTCTTGTCTTTGGAAAATATTGATCATCTTTGCCCAGGTAGACTAAAAACTTCCGGACACATTCAGAGAGCATCTCTGACTTATGCTTGGGGTGCCAAATTTCTTACTTGAGGTATGGGGGGATTTGTTACATTTGAGTGGCTCCAAAAATCTGTCTGCTCTCCAGGTTTACTATACATAATTGGACCAGGCAGGAGGGTTTGTTCCCCGACTCTGCAGTTACTTTTTTAAGGGATGGTTGAGCTCCCATTATGTACTACTTTCTCTTCTTGAGAGTTATCAGCCAGACTGGTTTCACACTGTGGTGACTAAGGACCTTACTACAGGTATAAAAAAACAGAATCAAGATTCATCTTTGGTACTTCAATAATGTTGATGCATGACCATACTGCTACTGCCTGCCCCTGAAAACTCTGTTCTTCTGAAATAGGATGATAGTACAGCAGCAGTTTAGCTCCCCCTCAGGATTTGCTGCAAGTCTTTGATATGTTTCAGGATCACTGGGATGAGTTATGTCTTTGGGCTGAACACATATGTGGTAGAAGCCAACAGGACGGTGGTCCCTCCTGACTTAAATAAAAGGTCCCTGGTGTATGCTGTTCTAGGAAGTTTCTCTCATGGATGGTGAACTTGCATTCCACACTGTTGGGTCTAGGTTGAGTGAGGAAATAACTTTTCGTGTCAGTTTGGCACAGCAAAACTACAAACTGAAATAGCCTCCAGTAGTTTAAACTCTTAACTGCTTTTTACTGTCAGCTTAAGGTAGGCATCATCTGATAACAGATCTGAAATGACAGGGGAAGTGGGGAGATGTGTATGAAATTACAGGTGTTATGGCTTTAGTTAAGACTTAGTTTTGTGTAGTTATCATTTTGTGATCCTAGTAACATTTACTGTCTAAGGTTCTTCAGCCGATTTGCTACTTAGGTAATAGTTGAACCAACTGGATAACCAAGCTGAGAAGGAAAGAAAGAGCAATGAAGTACATGGCAGCTGCCTGTTCTTAAGTCATTAATCACTAGCGTGCAGTACGTACTGTCAAGACAGAGCTGTTAGATGCTGCAGTGTAAAGTTAAGCCCCTAAGTGAAAACTCATGCAAATGCAGATGCGTATATGTCAAGGTAACAAGAGATTTAAGGTAAATAAAGCTATCTCCATCACAGACAGAAGGGTTGCTCTGAGGCCAGGCTGCAGGCTGGTAAAATCCAGTTCTGTTCCCTCTCCTGCCAGTGCCTCTTGGCAGAATAACTTGTTGGAATTGATTAACCTTCCCATGCTGCAGGACCCTACAGAGTAGCAGTACCTGTCTCACTGTGACTGGAGAGAAAAGTGCATCTGGGGCTTCTCACTCCTGCCCTTGCAAAAGCTACGGAAGTACTTTTGCTGAGCTTTTTTGGTGATTATCCACTTACATGTCCTAGCGTACTGACTGCATGCTGGGAACAGGTTCCTATGTGCATTATTCCCTCCATTTGGTTTCCAAGGGGAAAAAAGCTGGGAGCTGGGGAAGTGGAGGGACCCCAGTACGTGGCACCAGGCTCTTAGTCTGGATGCTCGGAGATGACGCTTCAAATTTACATTGAATATAAATTGAACAGTTTAGAGACACCCCTGATTACCAGGAAGTAGCACTGTGAGCTTTTGACCATCAACAGAAACTCAAAACACCTCCTGGTGTTTTTAATGGTTGTGTTTTCAACAGCAGATCTTTAATTACAACACATACTTGTTTTGTCTTGGGCCTTTTGAAGAGTATGGCCTTTGTTCTTTCCCTCTGCTGCTCTAGAATTGCTTATGGATTAGAAGCTTCTGCTCTCCAGAGCTGGATGTATTTTCTCTTCGCATGCTCATTGACTGCAGTGCAAAGTAAAAATAGGATCATGGGGGAGTGCTTGAGCTGGTGGGGTGGTGACATCTGTCCAAAATGGGTGATTAAAAGGATGTAGAAGGTTCTTCAGCAGCACACCAGATAGCTCTGCCTTCTGCAAGGAGAGTGGACAGGGAACAATCTGGCTCTCCACTGTGAATATTAAAGCAAAAGAAATTACTCTGACAAAGTGAATAGTTTTAAGTCAGAAGAAAACCAGATAACTTTACACTGATGAGTGTCAAACAAAAAGTTAAGGAACTGAGAGTAAGATTTTTGTGGGTCAAAATATCAGTTGTAAAATCCTCTGTTGTACTCGCCAGTGCTTCAACAACCTTGCAGTAAATTAGATTAATAGGTGTTGATTTTAGAACCATTTAATTATCTTCTAATACATTAAAATCTAATTATTTATTCCCACAAGCATTTTCTTATACTCCTGGCTTTTTAATAGCGCTGTTGATTGCATGAATTAGCTGCAGTATTGTTACCAGTTTCTGCAGTACATTGGCAGCAGGTGGGACAGAAGCATTGCTGTTCTCTCTTACAGATAACCTGCAACTGATAGTTCCTGTGCCCTGCTGCAATTATGCCCACCTTCATTATTAATTGGTGAGTAATCTTGCCGTTACTTTCTCCTGTGCATTATCTCTTCCTCTGTGTCCTCCCTTAAAAGGAAAGCATGACACAGATAAAAAAGGTGGGGCTTTGCAAGCTGAAGTATATCAAAACCTTCCTCTTTGATTAATGATTTCAGAAGGCTTGCTGGGGCATATTCTGGAGACTTTGGTAAGTGTTCCACAGTGGTATGTGATTAGTCGTTGATTTTTCTGTACTTAAGAGTATATACTTTTAATATGCTGAAACTGAGGTAGCTGTGCATCTGAAGTTTGGCAACATCCTTTCCTTTTTGAGAGCTTTCACATAAAGCCTGTGAAATTCACATAAATTGCTAGAATTGTGTTAACACAAATAGTGGTTATGTTTATCTGAAAGCTTTCTGAGAATGGAAATTGGTCTTGCTTTTTCAGTTGCAGTCGAGTTTTCTTAAAGTCTTTACTGAAGTCTCTTTAGAACTAGTTATTTTGTCACTTCTTATTTTTTTAGTCACATCCAAACTGAAGATTTATTTTGAATATGCTCCTTCAAGTACTGTGGAAGTCATAGTATTAGTCTTATACTTTAGAGGATTATTTTGGTGTTTATCTAATGGTCATTACTCTCAAAATGTGTTAGTTCAAAAAAGTTATGCTTTAATGCGCCAGTCAGTGCTTTAAAAATGTCTTCCTATCTATTTAATGAGTTGGAAATACAATAGAAAATGAACTGTGCCTGTTATGTAGACTGCAGCTGTGTCGCATCTTTTTACGATTGCTGTGTTATTTCTAACATTCATGGGGTTAATGAGCTTCACTCACATACATCAGCTAAGCATTCTGGTATCAGTGCAGCTCTTCAGAATTTAAATTTAAAAATAATTCCAGGATTTTCAGGGTTCCTTTGCAGTCTTGCTAACTATTTTCAGTTTGTTTGCAGCATGTTTATTCTTATCAATTATTTACAAAAGCAGTGAGGCAAACTTGAAATCCTTTAGTGTTTTGAATGAATAATTTAATGCCCTTGTTTCCTTTTAATATTCTCTCTGTACAGTTATGTTCATAGTCACTTTTCTCATGTTAACTTATTAAACAAATCAACAAGTAAAGTAAAACTCTGTCAATAAATAAATAAATGTATTCCCCCTCCCCGTGGAACTTTTGTCTTGAATTAATAGCTTTAAAAACATATTTACACCAAACATCAATCTTATGAAATTGCTTTCTGGGTTATTAGGAAATATGTCTCCCAATACACAGCTGCCAGTCTTAGTTAAAGAAGTGATATGGTGGAGGGTGTGTGTGGGGTTTTTTGTTTTATACAATCTGGTATTTTTAGGCACGATGCTCTCTCAGCTATCTCTTGGTTGTTACCAAAGTTAGCACTTCAAAAGGGCAGGATGATTGCTTTGTGGCTGTAGCCATCTAAATTCCTCTGGCACTGTGTCTTTCTAAAGAGGAACTAGTTCTAGAGCTTTGATAACTGCTTCTCTGCTTCTAGCTCATGCCTGGAAGCCATCCTTGCTCTAGGTAAAATGTGCAAAGCTTGTGTCCTGCCTGGGGAGGGATCCTAAAATGTTTGGGGTGCTGAGTGAAACCTGTCATAACCCCAACACCGAGGTCAGCTGTTGCCCTGTAGCTTGCTTGCCCTGTTTGGAAATGCAGTGTGAGAGCTACCAGTCCTTTGCTGGTGGAATTCTTGTTTACCAGGACCTCTTGATATGCTCCAAAGTCAGGGTCATATAGGGAAGGGGGCTGTTACATGCAGGACCCTGGACTGATTTGGCATTTGCAGGGTTTGTGAAAATCCAGGCAGGCCTATAGGTGGACAATGGATGGCTGCATACTTAGGAAAGGTAAAGCCAAGCTTATGTTTGCCCAGACTATAAAGCCAGAACCACTGTGTTTGGTCTTGCATCTGTTAGCAAACAAGTGATGCTAGCCAAGTACCTGAATGATTCACAGGCCCTTCCTTGGGTCTTGCTTCATAGGTGCCCAGCAGAAGGCTCCAGTGGCCCTGAAATGGTCTTGGGAAAGTAATGAGCAGAAATAGTAGCTTGGCTGCTCTTGGTAAGCTTCTAGTGCTTTGTATTCCTTTAATGGAGACCTTCCCATTGGGCCAGTGGAGACAGGAGGTCACTAGTGCAGGACACAGATGACACTCTGGGGGTTCATGTATTTGCAGATCCTTTGAGCACCAGCACAGCCCCTCTGTCTGCCCAGCACCACTGCCCAGATAGTTAAGAAATAATTTATTAATAGGAGAGACTGCAGTGATCAGGCACAGGGCTCAACCAGACAAGCCACTGGCCCATTTCACATGCAAAGGGCCCCTTTTATACCCCTTTCTGCCTGTTCCTCCTTTGTTCCTCCCTGTCTGCCTTCCCCTCCTCAGCTGGCAGGATTCCACTGCCCCCCTCCATCATTTTTGAACCTCAAGTTTGCATTCTTACCAGCTGCAAAGTCCCAGTTTGCATTGTTTCCTGCTAAACGCATCAATTACTGTGACTGACAAGGCATTTTTTTCTCGTCTTTTGTTTCCGCAATGCTTGTGTGCCAAGTTTGAGCCTCTGTATATTTTGTGTACGGCTTCTGTCTTTTCCTTAGTTATCTCATTTGACAAACCTGCCCTATAAGATAACCTCGCTAGAATAAACTTTCCCACGTTCCACATACCCTTATCAATTAGTGTGGTTGACCAGGTTTGAGTCTCATCACTCCTTCCCTTATTGTCTGTCAGACAGGTTTTCCTCTCTGCATGTTCTAGTTTATGGCTTACTCCTTTTCTTATCCCCTTTTGCACTGAAAAGGCCCTTGAGCAGATACCCTCAAAGGAAGATATATTCTCTCCTTCCACAGATCTTTGCAGTTCCTGGGCAAATAAAGGCATGCTTCTCTTCTGGAGATCTGAATCAGGGCATGACCAGACTGGTGGCCTCAGTGGAGGTCAGTTTGTTCTAGTGTTTTGCTGTTATGAGCTGTTTTAGTTAGTTTGCTATAAAGTCTTTTCCTGAATCCAGTGAAAAGCTTGCCAGACTTCTGTCCTTGCTCTGAAGATGGGAAGTACTAGAGTAATCAGTGTAAAGGAGATTATGAACTTCAAAGGAGTGTGTTCCGTTTTCTTCAGATTCTACTTGAGAAACAGCATGACATCTTTCTGTAGTGCTGCAAGAAGAAATAAATTGGTCTGTCTGAAATGTTGAGCAAGTGTGTATAGCCTGATATTTATCAGCAGCTGTAAAGAGTTCCCATGTGGAAGGCTTAGGCCAGCACAACTGTAGCTCTTAATGGCACGTGTTTTGAGAAGTCCCTTTTGGCTTGGTGTTTCAAAGTTGAAATTTGAGGGAGAGATTGTGATGGGAGATGAAGAGACATGAAGACATTATACACCATTGGGTTTTGAAGGAAAGGGTTTTTTTGTTTTTATTTCTTGGGGCTGAGAATCCTAGATACCACTGGTGGAGATCTGGTCAAAAAAGATCATATAACCATGGGATCATAGAATTATTTAGGTTGGAAAACACCCTTAAGATCATTGAGCCCAACTGTTAACCCAGCACTGCCAAGTTCACTACTAAGCCATGTCCCTAAGCACCACATCTACATGTCTTCTAAATACCTCTAGGAATGAGACTCTACCACTTCCCTGGGCAGCCTGTTCCAATGCATGACAGCCCTTTCAGTGAAGACATTTTTTCCTAATACCTAAACAAAACCTCCACTGGTGCAAACTGAGGCCATTTCTTCTTGTCCTACTGCTTGTTACTTGGGAGAAGGGACCTTCTTTCAGGTAGTTGTAAAGGGTGATGAGGTCTCCCCTCAGCCTCCTCCAGACTAAACCCCCCCAGTTCCCTCAGCCGCTCCCATCAGATCTGTGCTCCAGACCCTGCACCAGCTTCATTGCCCTTCTCTGGACGCACTCAAGTATCTCAGTGTCTGTCTTGTAGTGAGGGGCCCAAAACTGAACCCAGTCATCGAGGTGCGGCCTCACCAGTGCTGAGTACAAGGGTAAGATCGCTTTTCCTGTCCCAGCCACACTAGTGCTGATACGAGCCAGGATGCCATTGGCCTTCTTTGCCATCTGGGCACACTGCTGGCTCTCATTCAGCCGGCTGTCAATCAACACCCCCAGGTCCTTTTCCACTAGGCAGCTTTCCAGCCACTCTGCCCCAAGTCTGCAGTGTTGAGGGGGGTTGTTGGGACCCACGTGCAGGACCCAGCACTGAGCCTTGTTCAACCTCATACAGCTCGTCTCAGCCTGCCCAGATCCCTCTGTAGAACCTACATGCCCTCAAGCACATCAACACTCCCACCCAACTTGGTGTCGTCTGCAAACTTACTGAGGGTGCACTTGATCCCCTCATCCAGCTCACTGATAAAGATGTTAAACAGGAGTGGTCTCAGTACTGAGCCCTGGGGAAACACCACTCGTGACCAGACGCCCGCTGGATTCAGCTCCATTCACACCACTCCTTGGGCCTGGCCATACAGCCATGATGAAATGCGCTTTCCAGACTTTTGCCTCTTCTTGGGTTTAAATCATTCCTATTGCATACAGAAGGTGGGTGGGAGGAATAGGGTTTTTTCTGTGCTCTTTCATCACTTAACAGTGATAAAGAGTGCCCCGAGTAAACTGTTTTCACACTTGCTAGTTTTTGGATCTCAAAACCATGTATTTATGCAGGGATGCTTCATCAGAGCTGGACAATGCGTGTTCTGGTGTCTGGGAGGGATGTTTTTTGCCATACAGTCGCAGTATCACTTGAGAGGCCAGCCCAGTGTGCAGAGTGAGAGGAAAAAGCAGGAAATAAAACACTGTTGGAAGGAATACTAGAATTCGAGCTCACCATGTTAGCTGGCTGGCAGACTTCCTTTCAGGAAAACACCTTTTCCAGTATTATTTTGCAAAGTAACATAAAGGGAATTGGTTTGCTGTTAGCATAAATAAAATTCTGTTCTGTGCTTTGGTGCAAATGAAGTAATGCTCCTTCAAAGACAGGGAGGTGTGTCTGCTTCCAAGGGTAACTTGTGAACTTTGGAATCAAATACACTTTAAATCCACTCACTCTTCAGATTGCACATGTTGACTCTCCTTGATATGGGAGTGGACAGAGACCTGAGGGATCAGTGCTCAGGTGCTGCATCTACTCTAAGCTTCTGACGTGCTGCCAGACCAACTTTTTTTTACACTGCAGTTCATTTTCTCTGCGATGAAAATGTTTCTTCTTAACATCTCCCTTTAATTTGTAAATACCCTGGATTAGGGACTGCTCATTTTATATATAAATGCTGAATAGCGCAAGTCCTGCACATGACCATGAAAGAAGGGCAGGGAAAGAGACTTAAGATATGGCAAAGAATTGAAGGGGATGGCATACAAGGTATGTTCCTTTCTCAAAGCATGTTGGGTTGGAGTTCTTTTTTGGAGTGGGGAAAGAAAGAGGAAAGTCTCTTTGTGGTATGAAGTAAGAGAAAATATTTTATCTGGATGCTAGTTTCACATTTTAGGAATCAATATACTTCCTAATGCTTTATGCTGGACTCAAATAACGTCTCCCTTGCTTTCCTAGGGTGCTAAGTGTCCTTGCTGGTTTTTATCTAGTGAAAGAAATGACCATTGCGCTTTCATCTACACCATGCTCTTTCAGGTTTCTATGGGCACCATGCGACACCGAAGAAATGGCAATTTTGAGAGTTCCAGACTCCTCTATTCCAGCATGTCTCGCAGCATAGACGTGTCCTGCAGTGATGCTGTGAGTATCTGGTACATCCTTGGTAAGCTTGGGGGTTGTCTTGGGGGTGGGCCATAGTGGCTAGGAATTGGGTCATGTCAGGAGAAGGACGATTGATTTGTCAGTTTTTCCTTTATGGAGAAGTTTTCCTCGCCAGTGGCCCTCCAAGCAGTAGTGGTGCTTTGTTGACATGGTGAAAATCTACGGATGTATTGCATTCCTTTTGTTCCCTGTAACTCTTTATTCTACGGTTTTAGTCACTTCTGGTTTTAAATCCTTTTTCACTTTTCAGTTAAAGACACTGTCTTTATAAAGAAGAACCCCAACCTCTTCAGCAACTTGATGGCAAAGGCAGACAACATATAATTATGTTAAACATCCCTTTCAAGCCTCAATGTTTTGCTGATCACAGCGATTGGCAGATTTTTTGCTTTTGATGGGCTTGCAAGAGGCCTAATGACTAGCTCTTAGGTCTTTAGCAAGTGGTTCCCCCTCCCTTTTTTTTTTTTTTTTTTTTTTGTGGCTTTTACTGCCTAATTATGTTCTTCTCCATTTTCTTTGTTTTGGATATTATACTTTTTATGCTTTTCTACTTAGAATAATTTTCTTTTAACTGCGGTTTAACCAGAATTGTTCTAAACTGTAGTTGTATGTCTTCCCGTTTCATCCCAAACTAAATCTTGATTTGCAAACCTCAGCTGTGCTTAGAAACGAAACCTTTATCAGCAAGTGAGTTTTTTTTTTTACTTTCCTGTCTTGCAGAAGCAGATTAGGAATGAATTTCCCAAATTGGTAAGGTTCCCCTGGTTTGTGGAGTTTCAAGGTTAATATGAGAGTTAATGGTTAAACGAGCTGGAGAGACTTTGCATTCCACTGAGCTCACATAAAGCATGACTAAGTTGTTCATGTCTCCTGCTGGGGTCTTTTTGTGTTGAATTAAAATAGCCCCTACCCAAGAGGACGTTAAGGGTGGGGTTTTTTTTTCTTTTTTTCTTTTCTTTTTTTTTTTTTTCAAATATTTATGAAGAAACAGTGTTTGCCATAGTCTTAAGAAGTATCTAGACCACTTAACCACTGTTTGAAAAACACTTATCAGTGCTGTAAGTTTCTAGGAAACAGGGCAAGGCATGCAAATGGAAATGCTCTATAGTCTGCAGGTAAAAGTAAGACATTTTCTATGTGGGTCTTTTGGATTAAAAGCTGAAATTAAAGTACACTGTCTAGCAACTCTTAGGGCATCAATTTGTTTTGCTTTTCCAAGATTTTTTTTTTTTTTGAGGGAAAAGCCATACGTTTTGCATCTGTAGTTTATATTGTGCTTGACAGATAAAAAAATATTGATATCACATGTTTTTTGGAATACCTGTTTTTGATTTTTAGTAGTATTTTTGTGTCCTGTCAACTCCCATCAGTGCTTTCTAGTTGCTCTTCACCATCCACTTTGAGAAAGGAGACCTGTGTATTTGTACTAGTTTTCTGTGTTTAAACTATGCTGACTATTTCTGAGGTTTCTTCTATGAGTTACCAGAAGTAAACTTTTTTTTCAAAATTATTTTCAAGGATTTGGTCAACTTCATCCAAGAAAACTTTAAGAAGAGAGAATGTGTCTTTTTTACAAAAGACACCAAGTCAATGTAAGCAGACATTTTTCTCTTGTTTTATAGGTGTGGGGGGCTGGGAGCTGAGGGTATTTCTGCTAAGCCATGTGACAGGGTTTGGGCGGGGCGCAAATTTTTTGGGTTTTTGTTAAGAGTCTGAATCTAGCAGTGGAAGCTCACCTCAGTCCCGTTTGTACAACTCCCTTCGTTGTCACTGTTTGTTTGGCTTGTTTGTGTATGCCTGGAGTGTTCTGCAGTTGTGGTCAAAAAAACTGGAAGTTTGGTGTTTGGACAGACACCCTGAAGTGCTTCTCCTAGCTCTAGACCAGTGCTCTCCAAACTATTTTGATCGGAAACTCCATCAGTAAAAGATTTTTGAGCATACCCCAAATATATATTTGTTTATATACATCTACTCCTGTAGTAATGATGTGTACATTCGAAAACCTACACCAAAAAAGCAATTAAAAAAGGATGAGATAAAGATGGAAAACCCACTATTTTTTTTTTTTTTTACGCTTATATAATGTACCCCCCACTTTGGAGACCACTGCACTAGGCTGTCTGGAGTTCGTGTAAAAGCTGTAAATATATCATTTTGAATTACTCCATAAGTAAAGTAACTTGATGCAAAACTAGGGGCGTGACCTTCATGCTAACTCTGTCAGCATGCCTTCCAGCAGCTCTGTTAAAGGGCTTTAATATCAAATTCCCTACCTGAAGCATAATTGTGGCACTATATAGGTTTGGGATGCAGTACCAGCACTGGTATTGGTGTATAACAATGTATTAGAGGTTTGCATAATTGAAATTTTCCTTTTAAACCCAAATCACAAATTCCATCCACAAGCTTTTACAACACAGAGTCACTAGGTTTTGCTCAGACTGATACTCTCTTAAGACATATTATACTTGCTCTGTTTGGAGGCACAAGGATCTATGCAATGCAAGTTTGAGGGCCATAGCATTGCTTTTGGTTTTTTGGGTGTTTCTTTGTAATTTTAGGAGAAAAGTGATCAAACTAATGCAGCTGCAGATGTCTTAAGACAGAGCTCTGAGGTCTCTCAGTAATCCCACTCTCCTCTGAAGCTGTGAGAAAAAATGCCTTGGAGAGGGAGGGAAATTAGTCTCATTTCAGAAAGTCTGACTTAGGGTCCTCTTCTGGCATCTAAAATGGGATGTCTGGCAAAGGACCAGCAAAGGATGGGAGAGCTTCTCTTCCTACAAGCCCACTGGGAAAGGATTGCAAGTCATACTTATCTATTTTTAAGGTAGGCTTGTTTTATTTGCAAGTTACAGCCGAGTAGAAGAAACCATACACATTTTCTCCTCTTTCAAGTCATGCTGTGACTTACCTTGACAACAATCTTCACAATTACTCAATCTCATGTTTGCAGTCTGTAACCTAAATTTAAAGGTCTCTGTAAGGACACAAATTAATGTTCTCATCTTAATCCTTTTGGGCCAGTGCATTCCCCCCCCCCCCCCCCCCCCCGGTATATTGCCAAATTGCACAGTGCTCTTAATAGCATTGTTCCTCTTGCTTTTCCTCCCCACCTACTTTTTTGTAACCACACTGGGGAAGTGTTTACCTCATGTTGCTTGTTAATTTAAGAGTGTAGGGGCCACCCTTGCTCCCTCCTACTGCTGTTGATGTTGCTTACTGCACTTGGCTGACTGCAGCTCTCAGTCAATCCTTTCTTTCATAAGCAATGACCCCTTCCCTATGCCCTCTGAGGAAGCAGGGATATAGGATTGTGCTGCAGTTTTTCTTAGGAAGAGAGTTCTTACTTTCCCAACTAGTCCAAAGTGCAGATTTTTCCTCCTGTGATGCAGTTTCAGTGTTGGTGAGGAGGGTATTGGGAGTGACTGCACGCCATGCTGTACAGCAGAGAGGGATGGGTGGGTGGGAAAATGTGCTAGGAACACAGCAAATTGACTGCAAAATCTGATCAAAGACCAGACATCCACCCCTCTGGAGGTGAATGTCTTGGGTGTGCTTAGACACCAGTTAGGCCCTGGAGCTGCATGGAAAATGATTACACTTAGTAATTGTCTTCATGAACTCTTCATATCTGATTGAAAGCACAAAAAGGGAAAGAAACCATTTGTATGCATCAGCAGCAGATGAGGTCACTTCTGGTGGTGTCTGATACCAAGTTCTGGTTCATTTTCTTCATTTCTGTGCACAGTGGTAGGGTTTCAAATTAAGCTGCTGGTGACGGGCCCCTCACTCCAAAAAGGCCATTGAATGACTTGAGCGTGTCCAGAGAAGGGCAACGGAGCTGGTGCAGGGTCTGGAGCACAGGTCTGATGGGAGCGGCTGAGGGAACTGGGGGGGTTTAGTCTGGAGAAGAGGAGGCTGAGGGGGGAGACCTCATCGCCCTCTACAGCTCCCTGAAAGGAGGGTGCAGAGAGCTGGGCATGAGTCTCTTGAACTAAGTAATAAGCGATAGGACAAGCGGGAATGACCTCAAGTTGCATCAGGGAAGGTTTAGACAGGGTATTAGGAAGCATTTCTTTCCAGAAGGGGTTGTTGGGCAGGAGGGGAGTCCCCATCCCTGGAGGTATTCAAGAGTAGAGTCAACATAGAGTTTAGGGATATGGTGTAGTTGGGAACTGTCAATGTTAGGTTAATGGTTGGACTGGATGATTTTCAAGGTCTTTTCCAACCTAGACGATTCTGTGCAATTCTGTGCAACCTAATTTGGTTTGTAATCATGAAAGAGGTCACATAGGTAAGGCCCATCCAGAAGCTCATCTCTCAGGACAGAGTGGTTCCTGAGATGTACTCCACTCCATTGCCCAGTGCTAGACAGGAGCAGATTATAGGAGGAGAAGCATGATTAGGTGCTGGTCTCAGCTGAGAGTTGGTTCCTCTTAGCTGTTAATTTGTTATATAGCAAATCTAAGTGGAGTCCTATGTGCAAGTGGTTCCGTAGCTCCACCTGCTGCTTGGTTTGTTGAGTTGTGTTGGTACAACCCTGCTCCCAGACTTTGCATTTGATGTGGCTGCTACTGTAGTCAGCCTGTGTTCTACAACTCCAGATTTGTTGCAGAATAACAATTCTTGGAAATGCCCTGATTGAGCAGAAGTTTTGAAGGTGGTGTCAGCTGTGAAAACTTTCTCAATATCAGAGCTTACTTTTTTGTGCCTAGGGTGATACCTGTGGGGTTTCATGTATATTAATTCTTCTTTCAGGGGTAACTTATGTAAATGCGGATACCCTGAAAGTCAACACATAGAGGGAACTCAGATTAACACCACTGAAAAATGGAACTACAAGAAGCACACTAAGGAACTTCCTACTGATGCTTTTGGGGACATTCACTTTGAAAACATGGGAAAAAGAGGGAAGGTAAGTGACTGTGTTAAGACTATATGTCAGTTCCCTGTTGGGGGCACTGTATTCAGAGTCCTGAACCCAATGCCACTGGAAGCCCCTGAAAAGCAGGGAAGCTGAAGCTAAAGTCAATTTTATTCTAATGGGAATGGAAGGAGTTAGGCTATAAAGGAGACATCCTGGTTTGTCAAGCTCTGAAAATAGGTAACAGAACACTTTCTTCCATGTTATTTATTTCATAGGGTGATGATGGGAGTGACAAGAGGTTATCTGATTCCAGGCTCAAGAAGAATGGGTGAAGGAGGGTGATGCTCAATTATTATTTTTCTTTTTTTTTTCATGTAGCTAGTTTTACTGTAATTAGCCTGTAGTACCATTCAAAAGGTCTTGGACTAGGAGGAGATAATTTTCATAGAATCACAGAATGGTTTAGGTCAGAAGGGACCTTAAAGATCATCTAGTTCCATCTCCCTTCCATGGGCAGAGACACCTTCCACTAGACCAGGTTGCTCAGAGCCTCATCCAACCTGGACTTGAACCCTTCCAGGGAGGGGGCAGTCACAGTTTCTCTGTGCCAGTGTTTCACCACCCACACAGGGAAGAATTTCTTCCTTATCTCTAATCCAAATCTCCCCGTTCAGTTTAAAAACTGTTACCCCTTGTTCTGTGCCTACACCCCCTGATGCAGGGTGCTCCCCATCTTTCCTGTAGCCCCTTTCAGTACTGGAAGGACACTATGAGGTCTCCCGGGAGCCTTCTCTTCTCCAGTTGAACATCCCCAACTCTCTCAGCCTGTCCTCACAGGGGAGGTTTTCCAGCCCCTGATCATCTTCATGGCCTCCTCTGGCCTCGCTCGAGCAGGTCCATGTCTCTCTGATGTTGGTGCCCCCAGAGCTGGACACAGCACTGCAGGGGGGTTCTCATGAGTGGAGCAGAGGGGGAGAATCCCCTCCCTCTCCCTGCTGACCACACTGCTCTGGATGCAGCCCAGGGCATGGTTGGCTTTCTGGGCTGTGAGTGCACATTGCTGGCTCATGCCCAGCTTTTCATTCACCAGTACCTTCTCCTTGGGGCTGCTCTCAATCCACTCCTCGCCCAGCCTGTATTTGTGCTTGGGGCTGCCCAACCCACGTGCAGGACCTTGCACTTGGCCTTGTTGAACTCCATGAGGTTCACATGGTCCCACCTCTCCAGCCTGTCCAGGTCCCTCTGGATGGCACATCCCTTCCCGCCAGTGTGTCGGCTGCACCACACAGCTTGGTGTCGTTGGAGAACTTGCTGAGGATGCACTTGATCCCACTGTTTTAAACTAGATCTGTGATGTCCGCCACTGGGACTCTGTACCCTGACTATATCAGTGTGCAGTTATAGTGGCCATTTTGTGGTCCCCATCTGTACAGAAATGTCATGGTGTGGCAGAGCAACCCTTTTATCTCTCTTTAGCAGTGAACCCAACATAATAAGTTTAAGTATCTGAATGATCAAGCTCGTTATAAAGATGCTTTGTTTCTGACTGTCTGACTTTAATGCCAAGACAAGGCTGTTTTTTAGAACATGGCGCATTTCCAGTGTGGACTAACTTACGCTTTAGAAAGAAAATGGTGTGCGGTCATGCACCAGTGCAACTCATGGAACAGGAACATGTGTAACATGCTTTGCCTTTGAAGGTGCAGCAGGATCCATGAGTTCATAACCATAGGGATTTCAGGTCTGTAGAGATGCACAGCCGAAGCTGAACATGTGTGTGTGCAACTCCATAAAATCATCACTCATTTTTTGTAACAGCTTTAAAATTGCATGTCATGTCATTCAATGTCTGCCTACAGAGCTTGCTGACCTATGGTCCCTTCCTTCCTCCCTGTCCTCTGTGCAGATCATCAGTCTGCAGACGTACCGTGCTCCTTTCCACCCAGTTGTATCTTAGGCCTCGGACTGGACATGCTGAAGGACATTGTGAGATGTGGGAATGGGGTTTGTGTATCCCACACTGTCACAGAGTAATC
Source organism: Athene noctua (assembly GCF_965140245.1). Lineage (NCBI taxonomy): Eukaryota > Metazoa > Chordata > Aves > Strigiformes > Strigidae > Athene > Athene noctua. Next base: position 28,634,129 of record NC_134043.1, on the reverse strand, counting down.
TTGTTTGTAAGGGCTCTCTGGAGTTTTCTAGCCGAAACTCTTGCTCAAAGCATATCCACGTAGACCAACTTGCTCAGGCCCATAAACAATTGAATATTTCCTGGGGTGGAAATTCTACAATGACAGTAAATTTAATGGGGATTTAAGATATCAGCAGAACTTCAGAGGTTTATTCTGTTTGGGTTTTGGTTTTTTGTCTGTGTTTTTCCTTGGTGTGGGGACAGTAGAGAGGTGGAAGGAAGGAAATAGCTGGTGTTGCAGTTTCTGATGATTTATACTGATACTGTGTGAGGCGTTGCATATGGCTGAGCTCATCTGCCTCTTCTAAATGACTGATATTTACCGCCAGTGCAGCTTGCTTGAGACAATCAAAATAAATGAGGAAAATCAGAGTGTGCTATGTAAATTAGTTGGGTTTGTTTTATGCAAAGCAGCAGAAACGAGGCATTTTGGTGGGAAATAAGGCTGAAGGTTTTGAATCATGCTTAAAGAGATCCAAGTACTTCACATATTTTTTGTTATGCTTATTTTAGCTTCATGCTACTGTGTTGTAAGCTGCTGTGTACCTTTGCTGAAAGAAGAAGTGTTTTATTCTGTTGCAGCATTTCTGTGTTCTCAAAGCTTCAATGTTCTTTCCTTAGGTTGTGTCCCCCTTTCAACCTTGGAAATCCATTTGTGTGCTCATAGTCATTTCATAAGGACTCCAAGGGCACTGTGCATATTTCAGAGCATACTTTGTTCAAAAACTGCATATAAATCTCCTAATCCATCCCATCAGCACGTTGGCTGGAGTTACACCTCTATTCCACATTCTCACTTCCTATACTGCAAGGCACCTGCTGATCTTAAACATTGCAAAATATTTTCTCTTGATCAGTGGGGAGGACTTCAAACCCAAGGTAACCTAAGAATTGCTGACTATTATCAGTGAGGGATGGGAAGTTTTATACCCTACCTTGTACTTTTTAGGACAGATGAGTTCTAAAAAGTTCTGGGCATAAATATTAGATGTGAACAGACCAATAAAATCTCTACACTTCCTAAGTCCTTCTTGCACAGGCTTTTTTTCTGCAGTGTTGCTCAGATCCTGTAACATCCAAGAACATTGCAGTTGCTGTATTTTATGGTCTGGTAGCCATCAATCTGAAAAATGCTTCTCTTAATACCTTTCTGAGTTCAGCTGCTGAAACACTTGGCATCGCCTGCGTTTTGAGGGTTGGATCGGTCATGGTTGGGGTGCACCAGCCGGCTGTACCAGGAGATGGCACCGTTGTACCTCGGAGAAAGAAAGCGGCTGAACCGAAGGGTTCGCTTGCTTGAGTAGAGCCTTGCCGAGGTGGCAAGTGCCAGATGTATGGGTGTTGTCACGTGGAATGAAACTTAGGTGTAACTGAAGTGTGTTTGCAATTATACACCGTTATGATGTATGAGAGAACGACATAAGCATAAGGCAATTCAGCTTCAGCATCTTTTATTTTGTACTTGCTTTATATGGTTGAAAACAATTCATATACACGAAAACAAATCGTTCAACTGGAAAACCTAACTGTTGATGGAAGGAACAAAGGTAGTCATACAGACACAAGGTGCTTCATGTATCAGCAGGGTTTAAGAGAACCGCCTTCTAACTACAGAGCTAACAAGATGTGCTGTGAGGATGGCTTACTGGCTCTGCAGAGCAGTTAATTTTTCTGGCATGCTCCCCCTCTCCTATGGGAGACCCTCTCCTGAAAAACACCCAAGGCTTCGTGTGGCTGATGCTTCTTCGAGCAGGAGCTGTGAGAGTCTCTTAGCTCTCCTGTGTGGCAGCTGGAGCCTGCTAGACTTCCTCTGTGATGTGCTGTTCTGAGCCAGATGCAATAACTTACTCCTGGGAACCTGTCCTGGAACAGAAGAATATGTTCTTTCATTCAAGTTAAATGCCCCTCAAGATATGGACGTTTCTTCCTCAAAACTAATCCCTTTGTTTTGCTTTCCTGCAGATACTGGGCAATCCTTTATGATTCAGGTCCAAGTTATTCCATTTCATCCCCTGGTATGGGTTGTATAGCCATGACTATCTTCCAAAACTCCATCACACTGAACTGCTAACGGTGATGAAATTGCCAAGGGGCTCTTGAACAGCATAGCAAGAAAAAGCCAGAGAGCCTTTTACATAAATGAAGACATAGTGGGTTCATCTGAAGCCAGATTATCTATCTAGTGTGCTTTTTGGCATCCTCATACAGTGTTCAAGCTTACTACGTATTTGATAAACTTGTTATGCATTATTCTTAAAATGCTTTTATGGGTGTATGTTAAGATAGAGATACCATGCGCATGGAGCCTGGAGTTTATAATTGATTAAATTAAAGCTTTAATAGTGTAATAAAAATACAACCATAATTATTATTAGTTCACTTATAACCATGCTACCACTAATCCATAATCTAAGCTATAAATAGCATTGTTACAATTAAAATTGTTATACCATAAACTTCCCCAGTGTTGTGTTTATTGTTCCAGTGTTCAGCTGAATCCCAAGGTCAGTGCTCTTGTCCTTCCTCTAGTGGAAGGTGGGTTAAGTGCCTGGTTTAGGGGGAAGATAAAGATGCTTTAGAAAAAGAAACTAAGACTTCATAATCACCTTTTGTCTGCTGGCTGTTGGAATAAGACTGTACATTACAAAAGAAAATGCAATTCTTGGTCTGTTCCCAGCTATCACAATTTATCCCTTGCTATATTTGTTTTCTTATTTTTTCTCACCCAAGTACATCCGTTTGTCATGCGATACAGACTCTGAAACGCTCTATGACCTGATGACCCAGCACTGGCACCTGAAAACTCCTAACCTTGTCATCTCTGTCACTGGGGGTGCAAAGAACTTTGCGCTCAAGCCCCGAATGCGCAAGATATTCAGCAGGCTGATCTACATTGCCCAGTCCAAAGGTAAAGACCTGAGTATGTGTCTGTATTATTTTATTGCTGCATAATACTGTTAGAGAGGTAGCAGTTTAAAGGGTCAGCAGGGAAGTAGAGCATTTTGTTTGTTTCTGTGTGGAACTTGGGGAAAATGTGACATAACAGTTTGGAAGTAACAGAGTTGAGAACTAGTCATCAGATGCCCATGATAATGTAAGGTGTGTAGCATGCCTTTTGTGTTTGAAGAAAAATGCCTCTTCTGAGGTAAGGTCTTGAGAGGGGACTGGGTTTTAGTGTCTTAAAGGTAAACCATTAGGAGGGTGGGTATTCTACTGCATTCCCCCAGATCATTGTCTGTTGTCTCCAGGAGCCTGGATTTTCACCGGAGGCACACATTACGGGCTGATGAAGTACATTGGGGAAGTGGTCAGAGACAACACCATCAGTCGGAGCTCAGAGGAGAACGTGGTGGCTATTGGCATAGCAGCCTGGGGCATGATTTCCAACCGAGAAAGTCTGATTCGCACTGGTGATAATGACGTAAGAAACACGTACAGGTTGATGGGGAAATGAAGAGCAGGCTCAAGTGCCAGTTACACAGATTATGTGCCTGATTGACCGCTGCTGTCGGCAATGATAGGCTGAGGCTATCAGCCATATGGTGATCGAGTTGAGTGGTCAGTCAAGTTCTGCTTGTATGTCTGGCAAAGCAGACCTCAGCAGAATGCTTTCCAGTGCAGTGTTGGTGTAGAACAATTAAATACAGGGCCAGCTTTTCTTCAACATTCACAGCAGTGAGATAAAACATCAGGTGCTCTTCCCGGAACTGGAGGAAATGAAAGAGTTCTTGTGTTCAAGATTGTTGCATACATCAGGCGTGGTGGGGAGGATTTCAGCTGCAGGTTTAGCATGTCCGTGTGGAAGTTCAGCTGCTCTAATTTCATGTCTGGCAGAGCATTAGGGAATAGCTGCTGCAAAATCCCTACACATTAGCCCGTTCTGGGGATTCCCATGAGCTAAGACATGTACCTGCTGCTGCTGTTAAGGATCTTGCTCATCCTATCTGTCAGATACACTGGCATAGCTCCCCTTGTCTCTTGTCCACTAGACATCATAGAACATGTCTAAAACCCATCCTTCTAAATAAATAAAAGCAGTTTAGTTTAGTGAGGGTTCTAAGAAGTTTTGAGGGTTGAACTGGGTGATCTCAAGAGATCTCTTCCAGCCTAAAAAATTCTGTGAGGTGTTGAATGTAATTTTGCCACAGACTTAATGTTTCTGGTGGATGAAGAAAGCATGAATTGCTTAACAGGATCTCTGAAAGGACTAAACAACATGTTGCAAATAACTTCCACTGTTCCATTGACTGAGGTGAAGTTATGAGAGGATCATGGCAAGTCAGAAAACTCTTGTAAAGAAAAACTTTCTCTGCCAATATTTATGCTGTGCTCTTGTATGGGGTTTCTCTCACAGTCTTCTGCAGCTGTTAGGACTGCCAGTGAGCAGTGTCTTGAGTCAGGAAATTCAGACTGCTAACTAATGAGTAACAGTTGGTAGGTAGGGGTTCAGCTGTCACTGGCTTGTCCTTGAAGACTTGTGCATGCTCGGGCCTTGGATCTCTGTCAGATGCTGTGCTTATGCTTCTAGGGGTACTACTTGGCCCACTACATAATGGATGATCTCAAGAGAGACCCCCTCTATTGCCTGGATAATAATCACACCCATCTCTTACTGGTTGATAATGGCACCCATGGGCATCCGACAATAGAGGCAAAAGTACGAACTCAGTTAGAAAAGTACATTTCGGAGCGGGTTATCCCAGGTAGGTTGCAGACCTCCTTCTCCTTAGTTCTTGCATGCTTTGGGGCTGATGCACAGTGATTTTTCTGGGAACAGAAGAGTAGTGGTAACATCCCTTGGATGGTGGGCTGGAAGGGATGTATTAACTGTGTTGCATCTTGAGCACTTTCAGGAACAACCAGCCCTCTTCAGAGCAATACCCCTCCCCTCATCTTCTTTTGTTTATGTGACAATAGTCTTTTGTGGAACACAGCAAATGATCCCTTTCAGCCATCCAGCCTTTCCTTCCCTTCCTGCTGGGCTACCTACTGGAAGCTGACCCTTCCCACCTGGCACTGAATTCCAGGTAGCTGAAGCACAACTACACAGGAGCTGCAATTAAGCTTTTCCCAAAATATTAATTTGTGAGGGTGATTGATCCATCTGCAGCCTGCTTCTAAATAGTTTCTCTTTCAGCTCCTTCTTTGCCAAAATGGAAAAACGTCAAAAGCCTTGATAGGAAATTCTTAGTTAAAGAGTTTGTTTTGTTTTATTTTACTGTGTACCTTAGCTGAAGCATACTTACTTTATGTTGAAGTCGTGAAGTCATGAAAAAGCACCCAGAATCACTATGAAACTTGGTACATCTCTTAAACACTAGCTCCTAGAATTACAGGATTCCTAGCTTTCCTTTACAATTGAAAATGCCAAGTCAGAGGTTTTGTATCTTTCACCTTGCATTATGAACCTTATACCTAGACTCAGAATGGTTAAAGCAGTAGGTGAATACAATAAGATCATGTTTTTGGGACTTTGGAGCTAGTAAAAATTATGACTGTTAGGAAAAAAGGATCTGTTGGAAAAGGGTGTCTGAAGTCAGCTATGCAGAGGTTAGGCAAAACTGAGTTTTCATTGAAAACATGAAGAGCTGTTAATAGATTTGGCAAAACTAACAGTAAACTAGTATCAAAGTGTTTGCATGAACTACCTGGAAATTCTTTCGTTATTCTCAGGAAAAATAAGTTGCTCAAACTGCATTAATGAGTTGAATCTTTTTCCTTTTTATTTCTTTTGACATGTTTCACAGAATCTAATTATGGTGGGAAGATTCCAATTGTGTGTTTTGCCCAGGGTGGAGGGAAAGAAACTTTGAAAGTAAGTTTATTTCTTTTACTTATTTCTAGGAGTGACAGTAAGAACATTGCCTTAAAGTTTAAGAGAGATTACTCCCCAAGCAACTTGATAAAGTAGACAGCCCTATTATTTACTGAAGCTTGTCCAGCACCTGCTATAGAAATATCTTGCTTGCAATTGCATTTAAGCTTGTGAAGTTTGTTTCAGTTAAAATTTTCTTGCAAAGTTTCTACCTCAGGCTGACATCCTGCAAAACTGTTGGCAGGGACAGTTCATTTGTCTCAGTTCTTCCGTTACAAATCCAGCACAAAAACGTTAATTTCTTGTGTTTGTTTCCACAGCAAACAGAAGAGTCTTTGTTGACCATGTAGCTCTTGGTTTGTTTTATATAAATTTGCCTAAACTTTGGTTTGGGAAAACTTGGCTTGCTCATGCTCAGTGGAGATCAGTGCTTTCTTGTAATATACGGGGAAGGTCAGCTGTGCTGTGCTGCTCCTGAGAACTGTGTGCTGCACCTGGTTTAAATCTAGGTAGCTGAGCCTTCCAAGTCTAGAAGAGGAGGAAGGAGGCATCATCTTCAAATAGGTGACAGATAGGAAGAAGATGAACAGAACAGAGAAGGCCCAAATAAGTTTCTTGAAACAGGATATCTGAGTGACGCTTGGGGAAGCAGGAAAAAGAAATGACCTTAGATCTGTCTCAGAGTTAAACAGGATTTTACTTCCCCCTCCATCTTGCAAGAGTGGAGAGGCCTGAGTGAGGAGGATGTGACTGAGGGACCAAATGGACCAGGCTCCAGGGGCTTCAAAGTGAGGGGATGTGCAGTCAAGCTGTGTGGGAAGGGAACAGTGACAGGGAGGACGAGATGGCTCTGAGTAACAGCGAGAAGAAAAGCTGATGCAGCCTGAACTGAAGGACCTTGAGAAAGAGCTGAGAAAAAGCCTGGATTTTGCAAGAGAGTAGGATACAATGAAGAGAGTATGTCAGTGTCTGAGTCAGTAAAATTGAAGCAGGGTGTTGTTTATAATTATTTCTTTTGAAGAAATTATCTTGGTACTACCTGTTCTGACCACGGCTATGCTGTTAATATTGAGGCTAATCAAACTATTTTGCTTGTTGGGATGACAAACAACGTGAATTCAAAGCACAGTCTCTGTTACCACTTCACTGCTAACATTAATCAATTAGTGTGAACCACTCTGTAAAATTTCAGACCATTATCCCAGCCTACCGACATGTTTCCTGGATGTGTTGGCTCCATTCACATGATTAATTTTAGCTTCGCCCACAGGTAGATTTTAGGTGAACACAGATGCGGAGTTCAGTGTGTTCATTAGAGGTGCTAAGATGAAGGTTTTAGAGCAGAACTTTGCTGAAAACGACATGTTGAATATGCCCATCTCCTTGTAGCTCCAAATCGCCAACACTTAAGAGAGGATTTGGCCATCACTGAAGGAACTGTTTCTATATGCCATGCAGTGTAGTTAGTTGGGCAGCACTGTGGTTACACGTATGTTATGGAGAGACCTCAAACCCACTGTTAAGAAATGATACCTAAGTCTGTGGACTTACTAGCTGTCTAATCAGAATGAATAAAAGCCTTGTTAAATCAAATGCATAATTCCTAGCAAGAGGTTCCTCTGAAAAGTAACTGGATCATAATTCAATTAAGGGTCAATGCCAGTCTCTTGGCTATTTATCAGTGTTACTAGTACATGGAGACATTCATGTCCGCCGCCTTGCTCATTTGTAGGTGAAGCCATTTTCTGAAGGAGTAAATTGAGTCTCTGACACAGCAGGTCCCATGCTGTGGTTGTTATGTCCTTCTCATGACTTAGTCTTAGCGGTGTTGGCCAGGAAAGACTCCCTCTTTCTCAGCTTTTCTGACAGGTGCATGATGACAGGAATTGACTTTAGCAGAGAAGAAGTAAAACTGTTTCAAGCTTCTGTTTTAAACTCCCTGTGATGTAAAACATGTACTCTAGCTTTACCCTCCTTAAGAAAACCACTTTGATCTAGTTGGTAAGAAAAAACATCTTGCTTTTGTCACAGACCCGCTATCCAATGGACAAGAGTAACATGCTCGCGATTTTGATGACTGCAAGTTGATTTTTTTGTTCTCACAAAACTGTGTCTTCAGATAGCTAATAGATGTTCGGTCTTTCCAGTGGTTGATGATAAACTGCATTGACTCCTTTTGCACACTTTGCTGTTAGACTGTGTTCTCAGTGGTAGTGATGCAGATGAAATAAATGTCTCCTGTTGCAGTCTTTGCAACAGGAGGGCTAATGGTCCTTCCATCATTATTTCAACAACTTTTTTCTTTTTTTTCTTTTTTTCCTTGCCAATAAGCTGTGTACAACATTGCTGTGTGAGCAATCACCTAAGCAGCTATTTGGAGACATTCAGTAACATTGGAGTTTGATGCTCTCATGATGCTACAGAAGTGATCTCTCTGTAAAAGACTGTTGCTTGCATCTCCAGCAAATAAAGCCGGAGCCCTTGTACTCAGCTGTGGCGTTACTTGAGCAGTGCTGTGCCATAAACCAGCAGCAATTGTAGCTGGGCAGTGTTGTAATGTGTCCTGAATGCCATTTCCGCTTGGCAATTTTCCCTATCTGCTAATCAACACTAAAAATTGACAGATGGTGATTTCTATCCTTCAGTTTCTGTGGGGCTCTTCATATTAAATGAATGCTGTTTTAAAAAGTTGTCATTGATAAAGTATCAGTGGGTAGTAATAAAAATACTGCTCTGGACCATGGGTTTCTGGTTTTCTTGCCTAAGTCAAACCTACAGTCTCTAGGTTTTCTTGCTGAATAGTAGGCTCTGATAACACAGCTGTGCTTGAAGTGATCACCTCTCCCTCTCTGGCTCCCTAGTCTATCAACGTGGCCATCAAGAGTAAGATTCCCTGTGTTGTGGTGGAAGGTTCTGGCCGGATCGCTGATGTTATTGCTAGCTTGATGGAGGCAGAAGGCAGTCTTGCTTCTTCATGTGTCAAGGAGAGCTTACTTAGGTATCTGCCTCGCACCATTTCAAGGCTCTCGGAAGAGGAGACTGAAAGCTGGATCAAATGGGTAAGTGTGTGCTACTGCAGGGAGCTAGCAAGGCTGAAAGTGGGAGAAGGGTGGAGGAAACAGGAGCTCAGGAGCTGCTAGTGACTTCCAGATCAGGGATGTTGTTATCTGGTGATACCTATAGGATGCATAGGGCTCCTTGCCATGACATATCCATGGGGATTTAAAAAAGAAAAATTCCAAGCTCTTATAACTTATAGTGATTGGAGCAAAAGGAGTGGGGGATTGCAATCTTTTGGAAGGGCAGCACATGTCTGGGCACAGGAGAGCTAAGACCAGATGTTTTGTAACTGTCTGCTCCCTGGATGCTTGTGATTCCTCTGGAGCACTGGCTACTGGATGTGACTCTTGGCTGAAGTGCTGGTTGGTGTTGCAATGTTAAAAAATATTGTGGTTCCTTTGAGTGCTTTGTGAAGGTGGAGAAATTGGATATTTGCTGAATCAGGCCTCATACTGCTAAATCCTGCTGAATTGCTCGGAGACAAAGGGTTATCACTGCTAGCCCATGGACTTTCAAATTGAAACAGCTCTACTTCAGGATTCTTTCATTTGTTCCAAAAGTTCTTGCCTTTCTTCCTGGATCCCTTAAGATATTGGGCAGGACAGATTTCCCTTACAGGCTAGGAATGGGACGTTTAGGCCTAGAGGCTTACTTGGTCAGTATTTCACTGGAGCAGCATCCCTACACCATCTCCACAGGGACTGTGTTAGCATTGACTTACTAGTACTGTGTACGTGGGATGCTGTTGAAGGTACAACACTGTACATATACCATCAAATTCTTCTTTTCCTCTTGACCAGTGGTAGAGCCTTCAGGGTGTAGTCACCATTGTAATCCCATATGTAACTGTTTATTACAAGAGTGTTTTCTGGAGACTGGGAAAACTGGAGAAGTGAGGAGAGCATCTGCTATCTTGGGTAGCTTGGGCCAGTCTCAGAAAACTGTTGTACTGGTTACTTCAGGTGAACCTCGTTTTAGATATACTTCTGCTCCCTTTAATTGAGACAGAAAAAATGGAGCTCCAGAAAAATCTTAGTGTTCTGTTATTTTTCAGAAGTCTTAGTTCCAAGAACGCTTCAGGCCAGTGAACAATCCATTAATTTGAGCTAACTGACTTTGTCAATTAACTGCCCAATGCTTTATTGTGGGGTCTGATTCTGTTTTCCTCTCTTGGTTAATTACCTCCTACCCATGCTCACAGTGGGGAGCGAGGAGTGGGGAGTGATTGCGTATTCAAACCTCAGTTGAAGTTCATAATGGGGTCTGGAAAATGTTATAACCCTTCCTGTACACTTAAGGTCCCTTCTCTCAGCTTTCCACTCCCCACCCTTAACCTTTTTATTTTTGAATATTTTTTTTTTAATGAATGTACTATTGCAAGTTGTTTGCAGTCCCTGAAGAAGAATTCAGACAATTAAACTTTTGTGTGTATTTTCTTTGATGTAAAACAAGCAAAGCTTCTGGTATTGAAGTTTAGGTAGCTGTTGTTTTTGGCAAGTTCTGAGCCAGATCTCTTGGTCAGAGCTTGGCAGAGTGAGTCCATGGGACAACCTGCAAGTTCCACTGGGCAACCTGGTCCACTTGACCCTGTTTTAAGAAGTTGGCTTGAACTAGACCTCCAGAGCTATCTTCCAACCTTCACAATTTTCTGCCTCTGTAATAAGTTTACAGGGAAAAGGGCAGGAATAGGGCATGGCCTTTTGTAGAGACAGTCCTGCAGAAACCGTGTCTGAACTTGCACTTTGAGCCTGGGGGCTGTGGTGCCCGACCTAAAGAGGAAGAACTTCCCTCTGAGCAGACCATCAGCCTCTGATTTCCAGAAGGAGCTCTGCACTGGGGAGTGTGGAGCTGCTGAGAGCAGTTTTCCCTGTTTGGTCACACTCCTCACAGCTTCTTCACTCTTCCTGCAGTCAAGAATGGCTAAGATTATTTGTTTTCTATGTGCTAAAATGAAAGTAAGTTTATAAGGCTTGGTTATGTGAGAAATGATCTTCATTTTTTGACAAAGCACAAGGAGGTAGAAACTGTTCTTTAATAAACTGCAAGGCATTTGTTGAAACTTGAGCTGTCACAATCTGTTTTTCTTTTATGAGTAGTTTCTAATTACTGAGATTGTATCTTTTTTGCTTATGATGTTCTGCATAGGGGAATCAGTTATTTGCTGTATGTTCAAAGGATAATTAATCTTGTACTTTGGTGGCTTTAAAATAAATCTCATTACTTCTATCTGGACTTGATTAAATTTTAACTGTATGTGGATGGGACTGATGAGAAGCAGCTTTGCTACGATGTGGTGGGAAATTTCTTTTAAAGATGCTCTAGAAGATCAACTACTAAACAGACTAGATTGCTCTGAAATGGAACTTTTCTTTTTTGTAGATCAAAGAAGTGCTTGAGAACCCTCATTTACTGACAGTTATTAAAATAGAAGAAGCTGGAGATGAAATTGTGAGCAATGCGATTTCTTTTGCTCTGTACAAAGGCAAGTAATTGTTTTTCTGTTGTTTGGGTTTGTTTTTTTGTTTGGTTTGGTTTTTTTAAAGATGGAAAAAGATGGCAATTTGTTAGAACAGCCTTTCTTAGGGCAGTGCCATTTCTCTAGAGTTAAGCTCCTGCCACAGTGTGGAGCTTGTCTTCATCTGAAGTGGTGCGGCAGGCTACAGCAGCATTACGGGACGTTAGTGTGGGTGAGATGGAAACCCAGTCCATATAACTGGAAAGGCATTCAGCAGAGCTTTGGAGATGCTGGGATAGCATCTCTGAGAGTAGCACACAGGTATGCAACACAACGGGGAGTCAGGAAGCCAAGCAAAGGGTCTTTTCTGGTTGTACTGCAGAAGTGGATTACTCAGCATCCTGAAATGAAAAATCACGTATCTTTTGGTATATATGTAGATTGAAGAGGTTTGACCCACATTCAGCAGGGAGAGATGTGTCCAATTAATTAATAGTCAATGTGCAGGACTGCTTCCCAACTCTTTCAAATCCCAGTGACTTGCTACCATGAGTAATTCAGACCTGGCCTCTCTAGTACTCCAGCAGAGCAGAATACTGATACTCAGTGAGGGTTGCTGGGCTGAGCTCATTTTCCTGGCTGTGCATGGAGAAAGCCTGTGAATGTTACAGCTTCTCATGACACTTCTTGTGTAGGGCCCTAGTGGGAATCCTACAGAAATTCTTTTGTGTAGAGGATACAGGACACTGAGGAACCTGAAGGCAATGTACTGATTTTAGTTGATGAGGTGCTCCTAGCATCTCCTTTGTGGCCTATGTTGGACCATAAATATGTGTGTCAGCCTCCAGCATCCTCTAAAACTCAATGAGGGAGATGGGCATGAGTCTGGGGAGACACTTGATTAGGGGTCTTGTCAGGTAGAGTGTGAATACTGGAGGTGAATAAGTATGCCAAGAAGCTCTTCTGTCTCTGGTCTTTTACCTAGAGGATTGTTCCTCCTCTGCAGCTTTCAGCACCAATGAACATGACAGAGATAACTGGAATGGGCAGCTGAAGCTGCTGCTGGAGTGGAACCAGTTGGACCTGGCTAGTGATGAGATCTTCACCAATGACCGAAACTGGGAGGTACAGACCACTTCTGTCTCAGTACAGTGACACAGGACAGGAGAGCAGTGGGAAGAGACACATTGTAGCAGCAGCCACTACCTTAGCACCCCAACTTCTCTTGATGATAAGTAAGAGTGTCTTTTCCTCCTTGCACTGACATCACTGATTGCAAAGGTTATCTGCCCATCGCAGAAGTACTCTAGGCCATCCAACAAAGGCAACTGCATACAAAAAACCCCTGATTCTGATGAAAATGTGGCAGCATGATGGAAAAAGTAGCAGTTAGCCACATGTGTCAGGCCCTTAGGTAAGCTTTCCATGTCTCGTGTGCTCCCTGATATTTGCTTTTCCATTTCTTCCTAGTCTGCTGACCTACAGGATGTCATGTTCACAGCCCTGGTGAAAGACAGGCCCAAATTTGTCCGTCTCTTCCTGGAAAATGGCTTGAATCTGAGGAAGTTCCTTACCACAGAGGTCCTTAGAGAGCTGTACACAAACAACTTCAGCAGCCTGGTGTTCAAGAACCTGCAGATTGCAAAGAATTCCTATAATGATGCACTCCTCACATTTGTGTGGAAGATGGTTGAAGACTTCCGAAAAGGTCTCAAAAGAGATGACAAAAATAGCAAGGATGAGACGGAGATACATCTTTCAGTAAGTGATAAAAAATTTGATTCCACTGTGCATCCCCTGAAACGAAAAAACAAAAATTATATTTTGTTTCTGGCGTAGCAGGATTTGTGTGAACAGTCTCAGCCTTGTTTTACATTTAACGTACTGCCTCATTTTACAAATGCATTTAAGGGTCATTTCACTACAAGAAAAATTGGTGAGTTTGGGTGTTGAGTTAAAAAATGTTTTCTATTGGAGCAATCAATGCTCTAGTTATGCTTGTAATTTATACCAATATGAATTTAGAGTCTGGTACAGAGGTGCCAGCTGGGCATGAGGATTTTGGACTATTATATTTTGGTACATACTTTTGTATCTTAAACCTTGTTTGTTGCAAGGGTATCAAGCACCTTCTGGACTTTATTTCATTGTCAGATAGAACCAGACTTCTTAGTTATCACAGCACAGTATGTCCAGACATCAGATCTGGATCTGAATTTCAAAACTGGAACTCAGACGTCAGATAGGAAACTTTTGATATAGTTGTTGACTTCTGAGATGTGATGCAACATGTGTGACATTAGGGGGAAGCTTGGTTTGAAAATGCTGGTTAGCTTTGGGAGTTTTCACCAAAGCTTGTGGTTCTTAAAAGTTTTGTTGCTCAGGAATCATTCTGTGATGGCTTTGCCATCCCCAGGTGCTAATTGCTCTAAGGCAAATAAGTTGGTGGTATAGAAATTCTTCTCTGTTTATGTTTTTTTGTGAAGTTCAGGGTCTTGCTTAAAGACAAAAGGCATATTGGTGTGAAGTTAGTATTCCTTTTAGGGGATGTTAATCTGTGTTCTCTAAACACAAAGTCAAGCTGTGAATCAGGCTATCTGAACTGCATAGGTTGAAACAAAAAATTACTTTGTCCCAAGTGTCTTCTAATGCTGACTTTAGGAAAAACAGGAAACTTGATTCTTCCACATCAAATAAGAAAATATAAGGCTCTAATATAAATATAAAATATAACCTAACTTACATTAGTGTGTGACAAGTGCCAGCTAGCTGAGAGAGAGAGTTGGTGGGCTGGCTGTAAAAGGAAAAAAATATGAAAACAGGAGAGTGGCAGTTGAAAACAGTTTGGTGACCTTAGGTCTGAGGAGCTGTCGCTCTTTCTTTCAGGATGAGTGTCCTATCACAAGGCACCCATTGCAAGCTCTGTTTATTTGGTCAGTTCTTCAGAACAAGAAAGAGCTGTCTAAAGTCATTTGGGAGCAAGTAAGTTGAATTCTCCTCTATTCCTCTTTGCAAACAGTACAGTGGTGTTCCCTGTCTTTGGTTCGTAGGCCTTTGAAGGCTCTGGATCCATCTTCAAACACAAAACCACAAGAGATAACTGGTAGATGACTCTGTTAGTAGGTGTAATATTACTCATTTTTTATTTGGTTGTGGATTTCATACTTTTCTTTCCTAATGTCATGTGTGAGTCAGCAGTTCAAGCTAACATTTACCTACAGTTGTATGTTCTTATCTGCGCTCAAGCGCGGATGCTGAGTTCCCACCCGTTCCACAATACGGATGTGTTCAGATCCCTGGTCTTTGATTGAAATCTATTTCTAATTTTGATTAGACAGTACATTTGGTGATGATTGTATCAAATACATAATTTGCAGGCTGTAAATGTGAGGCTAATGCAAGCAAAGCTTTTGGATGCTTCTGCTCACATTGGTCTGCATGTCCAAAACAGAGTGCTGCTTCTCTGCACATGTAGATGTTTTGAATGGAACGGATTAATGTAGTCTGGGCAGTTCTGGGTACACCCAACTGGTGGACAGTGAAAATGGTAGCGTATCTTGTGACAGAGCAGACCCTCTTTTGTGAATCTTCATCCAGAGATGCAAAGCTGATATATAACTAGTAAATGCAAGACCTTTTCAGACTGGTCACAAAGTTATCTTCAAACAAGTACACTGATGGTTACCATTAGTTTTGTGGGACTGGATCTTCATTTGCCAGTCTTGATGGGGAACTGACCAGCTGCAAAAGAGGGATAATTTTTAAAGAATATATGACATTCCCTTTGCAGAAGGTTTTGCATGACTTAACTCTCTCTCTCCGTAGACCAGAGGTTGCACTTTGGCAGCCCTTGGGGCTAGTAAGCTCCTGAAAAGCATGGCAAAGGTGAAGAATGATATAAATGCTGCTGGTGAGTCTGAGGAACTCGCTAATGAGTATGAGACAAGAGCAGTAGGTAAGTACCTTCTTTAAGTCCTTTAGAAGTTTAATAGGAGGGTTCAGAGATCAGGAAATGGCTTCCTTTCTTGGAACATTACTTGTTTTAATGATTTCCATGTCTGGTGTGTACCAATGATTGCGTAGTGATGTTTTTATTTTTTGCAAAGCTAAACTGATAACCCTTCTGGTTTTGTTCAGCAAAATGCAAGGCAAGATAATTCATTCAGTTTGCCTGAAATGCTGCCCAGAAATAGAGCCTGAATTTTAAAGAGGAGAAATGACATCTCAAAAGGAAGTAGAAAGAAAGTTTTATTTAGAAAGCTAGATATACAATATTAAATGCTTCCCTTTAATGTCAAAATGCATTTTTACTGCTTAGAAATCTCTTCCACACCATCTGTTTCCAGTAGAAACTGTGTGTCCTGTCTGAACAGCTTGCCTCCAAAAGTGGGTGTTGTGGGATTGGTTTTGGGTAGAAAATTCCTTTCATTGGGAAGAAAAGCTACCTAGCTCTAATCGCAAGTCTGAAGAAGAGTGCCCAGAAATAAGGAGAATCTAGAATAAAAGAAGCTTTCTGCACGAGAGCTGGTAATATTCAGATTGAGAAGAGCTACCCTTCAAATTTGCAGGAGTACTTCTGGGGTGTGGGAATAAATTTCAGGTAAAAAGTGGATTGAATTTCTAAATTCTGAACTGCAAAATCGTATACATTCCTTGTTCCAGGAAGACAAGCAATACTGTCTCTACTGAGAATGCAGATCTAGCTCAGTTATTTTTCTTCCTTTGTATGACGTTCAGTTTCTCCGGTTGGAAGGACTGCCAATAACTCAGAATTGAGCCCTGCATCTCATGGGCTGAAGTGACCCATAGTTTCTTATTTAATGAGGGTAATGGGTGACAGGAAAGCAGAGGGAAATATTTTTTTTTTAGGACTTGCATTATCCTGAGCAGTAACGCTGATGTTTCCTCAGTGTCTAGTTATACTGCAAATTATTCAGAGAAACATGTAAATAAAAGCCAACACAGCTGGCAGATACGAGGGCAGGGATTAATTTGTAGTACCCACAACTTACAAATTCAAGCTTACCAGTGGTGCATTCTGTGGAGCAGGACCTTAGCTCCTAAACTTGGAGGGAGATACAACACAGCGTTGCCTCTGGGGCTTTATAGCAGGTTATAGCCTTACTCTTTTGCCTGATGCAGAAAACAGTGAATCTGCTGCCCAGCAATCTGCTGTCGTCACCGTAAATCAGATTAGGTGACAACTGAAGTGCAATAGCCCTGCAGGTTGAGTAAGGAAACAACAGAACTGTTGCTGGAAAGGGCTTCTGGAGGCCTCTAGTCCAGCCTTCTCATTGAGGTGCTGCTACCACCAGGACTAAATCTGTTCTGTTATGGCTTCATTTAGTCAAATCTTGAAAATTTCCGAGATGCGTGTTGCTTTATTGCTCCTAAAAGCAGACTATGCTGGTTTCTTTTCTGGGGCTAATGGAGACTAGATTGACCTGTTGAACTTGAGCCTTATTTTTATTTGTGTGTATGTCAGCAAAGCTATTTCACTATCCACTAAGGAGTGGCAAAAGGCCACACTGAAATCTTGCTTGTTACCGGAAAGTATCTCCTACTTCACTAGGCAAAAACTGCTTAAATAGACTTTCTTAAAGGTATCTGCATCCCTCAGGCCTGATTATTTAGGAAGACACTGAGAAGTTAACATGTCCAGTTGAAGTCTGTCTATCAAGATCTATCTGCACATTGCTGTATTTCTGTATGCGTGCATCTTTGTAGTTATAGTAACACAGCTGTTAGTGAAATGTCTGGGAAAATGCGCTGTTGGAGAGAAGAGCTTCTAGTGAAGGTTGGTATGTTTTATAAGAGGCCGGATCTCTCTTCAAGACAGTTGTGCTCTGTCAGAGATATGCCAACAGAACTACCTATGAGTGGGAAACGTCCAAAGCTGGAAAGAGAAACAGTTTTTCACTCTGCATGCATTGTTAGTGGCAAAAATCTATGGGCAGAAGTAGCTCTTCTAAAACAACTATGTTTGCAATGCATTTCCCAGTGAAAAAGCATCATATTCTGCACTTGTTCAACCCTACTGTTAATATGGGACTACTGAGACTGACTATAAATCATTATATCAGTGAGAAATGAATGAAAAAAAGATGAAGCAAGCAAATATACTGAGTCATCTAAGTAGGGGAAGTTCATATTTTTTTACTCAATTTTTCAGTGCAGAACTCAATGCAATCTCTGCGTGAGCTGATTTAGTATTACAGTTTTCCATCCAGACATGAATTCTGTATGAAAGCTTAATACATGCAAGTAGGGTTGTAAAGCAAAGCACACATTGTTTTACCATGCTGAAAATATGGGAAGTTGTTTCTGCATGCTTTAATATTACAAATATTATACTTTGGAAGTCACTGAAGACGATTGCACCCAAGTTGGTGGGAAATTGAGTCTGAAGTTGGAGCTTACTGTGGGGCTGCCTCTTTCCTCCAGAGCTGTTCACCGAGTGCTACAGCAATGACGAAGATCTAGCTGAGCAGCTGCTGACTTACTCCTGTGAAGCCTGGGGAGGAAGCAATTGTCTGGAACTAGCAGTGGAAGCTAAAGACCAGCAGTTCATTGCGCAGCCAGGGGTGCAGGTAATGTCAGTGAAAAGAAGGTGCACAGATGATTAACTATTGTGATCTGGGAATATTCTTGCTGTGAAAATGCTACATCCATGTGAACAGTCTGTGAAAGGCCAATGCTCAGACACTGTCCTTGTGGAAGTGAGAGCCTCCAGGTGAGGTTTCCCAGCCCTGTGAATACTGAGCTTTGGAGTGTGGCAGCGTAGCCATGTCCTGCAGTATGCTCACAAAACCAGCCTCTGCAGTGCTGTGAAATGCATCCCAGAAAGCACAGACTATGGCTGGTGAGGTACAGGGTGTGTGGATCCTCTCCTTCAAATAGAAGGTGGCTGATTTGCCCACAAAAGCTAAGTCAGGAGGAAAAGACTTGATTTAGAGCTATAAAACTTAATGAGGTGGATGATAAAGACTGCCTGAAGTGACTTCTCCCTTGGCACAACTCCCGTGCATGCACAGTGTGGATGTACTGCCCAGCATAAACTGCCTTATAAATCGGGTCAGGTCCTCCTTAACCTCATTTTGAACTCTTCGTCATGTAGACTGTAGGATGACTGGACTAAGGAACCAGCACTGTAACTGATACAGAAAGCTTTCTGTATTGTTGAAATAGGAATCCCCATTATTTTGATTGAAATCTCAATGTTTTGGGTTTTCTTGCTAAATCAAATGTCCTCTGATAGCATTCCTAGGTTATTTTGTTGTTGTTAGAATGAATGAGGATATTTTCTTCTTCCCTACAGAATTTCCTTTCCAAGCAGTGGTATGGAGAGATTTCAAGAGATACTAAGAACTGGAAGATTATACTGTGTCTGTTCTTTTTCCCTTTAATAGGCTGTGGTTTCATCTCATTCAGGTAATCAACTGGCTTCTCATTAGCAGAAACAAAGCAAGTCAATTAACCATAGGCATAGAGCAATTCAGGCTGGAAAGGACCTCTGGAGATCATCAAGTCCAACCCCTTGCTCAAATCAGGATCAGCTAGAGCAGGTTGCCCAGGACTCTGTCCAGTTGGGTTTTGAGTATCTCCAAGGGTGAAGACTCCACAGCTGCTCTGGGAATCAGTTCCAGTGTTCAATCACTCTCAAATAAAGATATTTAATGGCTGAATCAGCTTTTGACAGATCATGTCCTCACTCTGATCTGGAGTTAAATGTGCCAATTTACTTTCATGCTTGAAGTCAGTGGATGCAGAGTGGCATTACCTTTAAAGTAATGTCCATGCTAGACTCTGCAACTTTCTCATTTTCACTTTGATGAAGAAAACAAATGTTTTCAGGCATAAAAGCTATGATTTGAGACCTTTTCCCTCTTTTAATTCCTCAGGAAAAAACCTGTGGAGAAGAGTAAGAAACTCTTCTTGTATTATGTGTCTTTCTTCACCTCCCCCTTTGTGGTCTTCTCCTGGAATGTCATCTTCTACATCGCTTTCCTGTTGCTCTTCGCCTACGTGTTGCTTATGGATTTCCAAAAGGAACCTACTGTCCTGGAGATGATCCTTTACGTGCTGGTCTTCATTCTGCTTTGTGATGAAGTGAGACAAGTAGGCAGCGCTTGCAAACCAAAAATGTTTAGTGCTATTAGATTAAAAGCCTTGTGGTTTTTCCCCTCCTAGTAGTGTAAGGTAGTGCAGGCTGCTTCTAAGTTACAGAGGAACCACTTCTTGAGAGATATGTTCAGGCAACTCAAGGCACAATTAATTTATTTTTTTTTTCCTCCTCCCAATGTTTAATTCCTACTTGTGCCCCGATAGCTGCAGTGTCCATGCACCAAGAGGAATGTGTATTGACTTTGAGGCTGAGTGGATAAGGTGATGCCAGTGGAGATATTTCTCAGGAATGCTTGGCTTGGATTGCCAAAGCAGTTGAGAATAGGAGGTTAGATTTAACACGTTTATCTGGGTGCAATACCTCTATATCAAGTGATTCCTGCCTTTCTTCTCCACAACCCACTCCCACCACCCTCCTTTCTTTTTAACCAATGAGCAATGTATCATTATGTATTTCTGTTTATCTTTTAATCATAAATACAGTTTTTGCTAGTTTCACACAGTCCCAAGGACCAGCTTTGGACTTCCTGCACTGCTTGTGCTGGTGTGGTGTGGGAACAGTGTGTGGGGACTGCCTTTACAGCCAGCCGCATCATTAATATTCTTCTCACTTCATGTGAAATATGTTGGTTTTCAGGCAAGCTGGTCTCCACCAGTCAGTGTTCAGAATAGTGGGAAGATGCTGGGGAAATTGGAAGAGAAGTGGGTGTGTGGTTTCAGTGCAGTACTGCTTTCTGATTGTCCTGTGTGTTTGCGGGTGATCTGCTGAATCAGACCACCCAGCAATAACGTTTCTTACATGAGCTCAAATGACATTGCTGAGTGTTGATATTACTGTGCTTAACTTGCTGTGTGGTCTTTTTCCTTTTTAATAGTCAAGGTGGTAGGTACCCTGTTTGAGGCAACTTTACTTGCTAAGCAAAATGGGGGAAAAGTTAAAAGGCTGTTGCAATGAAAACACTAATGGAGTGTTTGTTTCTGCTGATTTAGGTTCTGGTGTCTCTGGACCTGTCCTTGCACTTCCTGTGTGTACCCAGCAAAAGTCCTGGGGAAAGCCTTAGGGATAGAAACCTTTTTTCCTACAAATGTCGCTATTTCTCACTACCCAGAGCAGGTAGAACAGCTTCAGATCCCAGTAATCCCATTAATATCTGGTAACTAGACTGTACCAAGATTGTGGGAGTGGAGGCAGCTAAAACAGAGACTTTATTGAAGATTTAAAGTTATCTTAAGCCAGTGTCCTGGCTTCAGACCTATTTTGTTAAGGAGCAGTGTCCAAATCCTCTAAGCTTCTCAGGAAACTTTCTCCCTGGCTTCCTCTGAGATAGATTGTGTGTGCATTAGTCTAACTCTGCAGTCAGAATAGTATCTGTGTCCTTAATAATTTTTGAAAAAAAGAAAAAAGAGGGATATCTCAGATTTTGTTTTCACATCAAATGAAAAGTAAGAGTAACGTTGTCTGGGGTCCCACGGTAGCTGCTGCAGTCAGATACCTAGTTTTGGGGAGAAATCAGCCCTGATTAGAAAGTCGTGTGTCTGTGGAAGTGATGGCTACTAGACATTGCTCCAGATCAGGCGAACTGAACTGTATCTGAACAGTAAGATACTGGCTCAGCCCTGTTTTCACTTCTGATGGTCCTAGAGATTTTTAACTAGCTGGAGCTGCTTTCTCATATCCCATTTAGAGCTGTCTTGGCAGTAGTGAAATCGGAAATGCCTTTTTCCTGCTATCTTCTTAGCCACTTGGATGTAGCCTCCAGTCAGGTGAGTGGATAGATTTGTGGGGTGTGCAGGAAAGCCCCGTTTTCTCAAATGGAGAAGGAATCTGGACAGAACCTCCATGCCTGTTAAGTCTTAGCAGTGGGAACTGCTTGATATTTGAAGGACTGAACTGCACTTCAGTCTGTGGTTCTCACTTGTTTACATGCATCTGCCTCTGTTTTCTCTCTGTTTCTGCTTTAGACCAAAACCTGTTTCCTTTCCTCCATTCACAATTGTTCCATTAATAGAAGGGGCATCATGTTTAAACCCACTGCATTTAGTAAAGCTGTAGTGCAGTGATATCCTTATTGCTTTGTGAAAGACATTTGGACCATATGTGTCTAGCTGTTCACATAAAACCCCATTTCACTGTCATGTATAGCAAGACAACTTATGTTTGATTTAGGGGGTTACTAGACAGAGGCAACCCAATGCCATGGGTGTCAGACATGCTGTCCTCACTCAGCAAGGTCAACCTTTGGTACCTTATGTAGTAAGAAAGGTGTGTGGGGTCCCAAGATGCTGAAATAGTGTCTGGTAATATCTTGAGCCTGACACCCTGGTAGTTGACACAACTGTCCATCTTTAGCAATGTGTCCCATCATGTGAAGAAAATGCACCAATTGTGCAACTGGAATACCAAAGAGGGTCTCTCTACTTACAGCTGCTTCTGCATTTAGAAGAAAACTCCCCTTGATCTTTGTTTCCTGTAAAAGTACCGAGAGCAGAATTGCCTTCCTTGGATGTGCCAGTTAGAGAGATTCACTGATCAGTACTCTATTAAGCTTTGATTATTTCAATGAAAATTAAAAAGAATTATGATCAGGGGCTCAGTCTATTTCTTCAGGCCTGGTGAAGGTTTCTCCCAGTTAAGCTACTTGTCCTGAATTGGAACCAGAGGCTGGTTCTTGCACAAACTTTGGATCCAGGGTGCAGTACCAGTCAGTCTGGAAGCAGGAAGAGATTCTCACTAGACTTGCAATTCAGAAATAGAGCACTAGGTAATTAAAAGAATAAAATAAATCTGCATCTTTGATCAAAAGCATGTGCGAGTAGCCAGGGACAGCTTACTGAATTGAGCTCCGTGAATGAGCCGGAATACTTCAACTGCTCCAAAACTCGACCCTCCTGCCTCCCCCCAGTGTTTCATCTGCTCTTAGTGGGTCACCTCAAGACTCCTTTGACCCATTTGGCAGGAGTTCTGCTGGAGCATACTATGATCTACCCATCAGCATGTGAGCACTAAGTATATCGATCTCAGCTCGTCAGGACTGTTCCTTCCTCTCCCCAAGCACAAGGACCTGTGTGGTTATGTTGTTTGAGCACAGTAGCCCAACTGTGGTGCAGTGTTGGTGTCACTGATCTGCTTAACTGGTCCCAGTGCAAGACCATTAGCTTAGGACATCTGGACTGCAATAGAAAATGTGTTAAGGAGCCCTACAGAAAATCTTGATCCATAGTCCTATTGGTAGTGAACAGTAAAAACATGTTACCAGTAATTTTTGGGTATATTTAAAATACTCATTTTGGAGAAATTAAAAGCAGTCTGAACTCTGGTGTACCTATTATCTGTGACAAAAAATTTGGGCAAGGAAACAATCCTTACTGTTGCAGTGGGTGTAATATTTACCTGAGAGGACATCCAGTGGGGAGAGATGAGGGGAAGATGGATGAGCTCCCCATGTCAGTGGCCGCTACTGTGTGGTGACTTTCTGCACTTTTTCTTTCCCAGTGGTACATGAATGGCAGTAAGTATTTCTCAGATCTGTGGAATGTTATGGATACACTAGCAATCTTCTACTTCATAGCAGGGATTGTGTTCAGGTGAGTAGTATCTTCTCCTGTGGCCATGTTATGGCTTTGCTTTCTTCGGGATTTTGACTACAACCTGTAATGAGATTTTGGGAAACAATGTTTTTCATGAAACTACCTGGTCTTTATGAAGGCCCCAAATTCTTCCAAGTCTTGACTCTAAATCTGTAAAAGCAAATAAAGAAATAAAGTCATTAGGGAATGTTTGCATGCAATGCTTTCTCTTTTTTTGTTTAATGGAAGTTGAGTCTATCCCTGGAGTCAAAGGTGGTTTTCCTAAACTCATCTTTCTGGGCCAGCAGGACAGCCCTTCTTAATGCTTAGGTTTAAAAGAAGGTGATTGAAATAGGCTTAGGTTTCATGACAATGCCTTCAAGACTGGCTGTATAGAGTGTATCAAAGTTGCAGGGTAAAATGGTTAATATCTCACAGAGTCAGAAGTTCTTTGTGATTTTTCCTGGCTCCTATTATTGACTCTAGTATGGTAATCTGGACTCTTTGAGCTTTATTATGTTGTTTTTAAGGGGACTGTAATTGTACCTACAGTAGTCTAACAGAATGTCATTAGCTCACATAAATTGTTTTACATGAATGGGTGAGTTAACAACCATGACAAAGAAATGATGGAAACATTTTACAGTGTAATTGTTCGGTCAACTGTAAGTTAGTTCTTGTTGCCTCAGTGCAGCAGAGCAGTCATTGCACTGATGTTTTTGGAGGGCTGTGGGAATAGCTAAAGGTACAAGATTTCCTTGCTGTTAGTAGTTTTAGAGGGGAGACCAGACACAGGGATGATGTAGCTAAGATAGGAAGGGTGTAAACAAGGTGTGCTTTAGTTCTACCACCTGTCATCAGGTGGAGAGGGTATGGGGCTCTGGATAGCTGTGCTGTTTTCCAGTTACTCACTTTTCACTCCCTATTTCAGTGTTTCAGTGTATTTTTACCTGACTTCTGCATGCTTTACCCAATGCTTCTCTTCCTTTTACTGTCTCCATCAGGCTTCACTCATCTGATGAAAGCTCTTGGTATTCTGGGAGAGTCATTTTCTGTTTGGACTACATAGTTTTTACTCTGAGGCTGATCCATATTTTCACAGTTAGCAGGAATCTGGGGCCCAAAATTATTATGCTGCAGAGGATGGTAAGATTCTGGCAGCTATTCAAGAGAATCTAAATAAATGATGTGATGCCTTGTTTTTCCTCAAGAGTGAAAATCACCACCATTCTGATGATGGCAGCAAGTTCTCTCCTCTTAAATCTGCTAAACAGGATTAATTAAGATTTAAATAGGACCTAATTAAGAGCAGGGCCTCTTTCTCTGCCACTGCACTGAGAGAGAATAAAGATCAGGCTGAAGAACAGAAGAGGAAATTTGTTTCCTGGTAGCTTTTGTCTTCCATGTCTCATATGTTTCAGTGGTATATTCCATCAGTCTTGTTGCTCACATGAGCATTCCCCAAACAAGACAATGATGATAAATGGTATAGGAGAAGGATTTCTGTCTTCCACTATATCTGTCACCCAAGTAACTGGAGAAGTGGGTGGTGTGTGGCCTTGGCTGATTCTGTCCTTTGTAGCTGGAGGGGATGTTTGCTAGCAGACTGGGAAAGGTAATAAGAAGAGAGTGGGGTTCTTTATAATAAAGATATGGCTTGCTGTAGGTATGGGAATGAGGGCCTTTGGAGAGCTGGAGTATGTCTGCTTGAATCTTCATTCCAGTGATACCTCTGCACACACATACATATACTCCAAAGAAAAGAGATTTGAAGTGCACTCGACATGGAGAGCATGTGGGGAATGGCACTTGAAGGGCATTGAAGTGAGTATTGCTAGATGTCCTTAGGAGAGGTTTTCCTCATCTTCGTGCATTTCTGCAGTGATTGGGTTGTCTTGTGCCATAGCAAAGCATTAGCATAGATAGAATTTAAAAACCAGCTAGGTGGTGGCAATAGGAGTAATAGCGTGGTCTGCAGCTTACCCAGAAAGCCTTTATTTTGCCTTGTAGCACTGCTGCAAAGCTGAAGTCTAGATATTACCTGATCCTAGAGTGCCTTATGATATGGTAGCAACAGCACAGATTGTTTCCTGTACATCTTTCTGTTGTTTAGCCTTCTTCAAAAGGGAATGAGTTTCTGAGTAAGTCTAATAATAAAGATGCTTGGGGCTAGTGGAAGGGCAGGAGGAGGTGGATCTACAACAAATGGGAAAGCTCACCTGGGATACTGCCAATCTTCAGTTATCTGTATATTGTTAAGAGCCAGAAATTCATGAAACCGTTAGCCAGAGTGTCTGGACTATAAACGCTGGTTTGAAGCCATCCCAGGTGGCATTTTCAGAAACAGTGGCTGCTTTCACCCGACACTCGGCTGCAGGGTCTGCAGCTATGGCTGTTGCATAAATAGTCTTTATAAGTGGCCTGGTTTTTGTGGGTGGACCTTTGTCTGATGCCAGGGGAATACCCTGTATTCTGAAACATGCCTTAGTTTTCTGCTTGTGTAAAGATTTCTGAAGTTTTGTGAATGGGACTGGTCAATTATTCGTGTGTGTGTGTGTTGGTGACTGTAAATTTATGAAATGGTGATCTGGAAACATGCATTAAGCTGGTGCTGACTGTGTAGGCTTTTCTAATATTTGTTCTGCACTCAAGTATCAAATCAGGGAGAAAAAAGATGTGTTTGCCTTGCAACAGGGATGCAGTGGGGCACTGATGTGTTTGCTTGTTGTTCTTTTTCAGATGATAGACGTCTTCTTCTTCCTCTTTCTCTTTGCTGTGTGGATGGTGGCCTTTGGTGTGGCCAGGCAAGGCATCTTGAGGAAGAATGAACACCGTTGGGAATGGATATTTCGATCTGTCATCTACGAGCCATACCTGGCTATGTTTGGCCAGTACCCTGATGATGTTGATGGTACCTATTTTCTGGTGGAAGCTCTCCTGCGCAGGTGGAAGGCTGTGTACCTTCAGTGGTTGTCCAGTCCTACATTGAACTCTTTCCTTCAAGCAGCAACAAGGCACAGTTTTATGCCTGATGGGGAGGTGGGGAAGGAGGAGGCCACACATATTGTGGTTAGTGACAGTACCTGGGGCTGGGCCCAACAGAAACAAGGGGAGAGGGCTCACTCTCTTTTCTCTCCTCTCTCATCCTCTGAGGTACCACCTACAACTTTGACCGCTGCACCTTTTCCGGGAATGAGTCCAAGCCCTTGTGTGTGGAGCTGGATGCCAACAATCAACCCCGCTTCCCAGAGTGGATTACCATCCCCCTTGTCTGCATTTACATGCTCTCAACTAACATCCTCCTCGTGAACCTGCTCGTGGCCATGTTTGGGTACGTAGTACAGGAGCGATCCCTTGCTTGTGATCTCTGGATCAATATCCCTATGAGAAAGGGAATGAAGTCCTGGAAAACAGGAGGAAGCCAGCCCATGGATTCTGCCTGTGTCTTTTGCAGAGGAATTGCTGGGAGTAATCTGGACAGGATTCCCAGCTTGAAACAGATCTCTCAGATTAGGGGTGTGGTGTGGGAAGGTGAACAAAGGTGAGGTTTTTCAGCATTTCTCATAGCTGTCTGATCAAAACAGGTGCAATGTCCTGGGGAGGGATTCCTCCCTGTCCTTTTACTACTTCTCTAAGCATACTTTGCACACTGGGCCTAGTACAAATGCCTGTGGTTCACACAAGGGGTGATAGCTGGGTCAGTGCTTTACCAAGCGTGAGCTGTAGCACAATTGACCTTGCTAGACTGAATAAACAAGTTATTACTCCAGTCTTTGCATGACACTCTGGTTCTATTAACCAGAACTGCTGTGTGGTGATGATGGGTGTGTTACTGCTCTGGTGGACCTGATATTTATTATTCTGACTTACACCACAGGCAATGGGCCATGTCTCCTTGGGACATACAAAAGGACTTTCTCTTGAAAAATGCTGTCACCTCTGTTTTTGTATGGTAATTTATCTGTCTGTGGGTCTAGCGGTCAGGAGGCCTATTCTGGCATCTTGTGAGGTGTTATACCATGTAGATGGATCAGACATCTGAAATGTGGTGCTAGTAGCTGCTGACTGTATCACATAGAAATGATCTGCCAAATAAAAACAGTTGCTGTTGTGCACATTATCAAGTATATATTGACTGTGTTGGGACCAGCAAGAGCAAACCACAACTGGTCCTCAGGGAAAAGTTTCCTGAGCTTCTTCCAGAAATCTTTGGTGTTTACACTGCAGGCTTTGACACAGAGTTTAGTTAATAATGGGAAGTCCTTCATATTAGACTTCTGGAGTGTGTTGCTTTCCTGTCTCACTTCTGACTTGTAAATACATTTGGATCGGTGCTACGTCTCTGTTCTCTTTCCCAGCCCTGCTTCTTTTCTGCTTTACACTTCCTTGCAGCCTAACAAAAATCCTTACAACCCCTGGGCATCATTCTTGAGGTCCGCTCTGTTTATTTTTGCATGTTTTGATGGTACTTTGGCAGTGACAGACTTGGCAGATATTTGCTTTGGCAACAAGAGTATTTACAGGAACTGCTGAGGACTCTTGGTTTGCCTTGAGAGGATCTCCCTTATGAATGTCAGTGCCAATTTTTACTGGCCTGAGATGAGATGTATTAGTGTGATGAGTCGAGAACGCCTCAGCTTTGGGATCTGCCCTCCCCTCTGCTCTGAAGCTTTCTTCCCATGCTGAGCTGGACTCCAAAGACAGTCAGAAATGTGATTTTTGGCAAAGCAGCTAGGACTGGTGCAGCATATCTATTTATTGTAGCGATGTTTTCCTAACCTGCACAGGATCTGGGGACAGAAGACAATGCTTATACTCACTAGAAAGGGTGAAAGCAATTTATATTAATAAAGGAAAGTATAGCAGTAAGCCAGGTCTGCCCTAGAAGCCTTTGATATTTGTTAGAACACTTATTTTAAAGGACCTAATAGTAAATGCTCCAATTTATACAGTTATGCCAGTAAAAACCTAGGTTTTGCCAGTTCAGCTTATTTTGTGGAAGGACCCAGCATGAATTCTCTAATGACACTCTCAGAGCTTTGCATAGTTCATTTTAACAATAGATGAACAACTTAAGCAGGAGTGTTGAATTGTACTGAAGTCAGGAAGCTCAGTGGGCAAAGAGCAATCCTAAGGGTTTTTTCTTGATACCATTAGAAATGTGTGAAATCTGTGATGGCTCCTCTTATGACTAGTGTGTATACAGTATTTGTCAGTCTTTAATAATGATGATGACTATTAGACACTAGTCCAATCAGTGTCTCTGTATTTTGTAATTATACATTAATTTTAGCAACAGAGTATATAACTTTTTCTTTGCATTCAAAGAAATGCTGAAAAGTTGAATATTACATTTTAGATATTTCTGAAATTCAGGCTTGTATTTATCTTCTAAAACAATAGATAATTTCCACCAGGTGAAGATTTTAGCTTATCTTGTATAAGGATCCATTAGGATCTCAACACAGACATTTTGGAAGCACTCATCTGCTATTTAATGTCAGCAATGAAAGGTCATGCAAGCTGTGAGCTGTTTGCTCTTGTGGTTGTTGCTTTGTTAAGTTCGTACAGCGCTTAGTAGAGTAGGTTTGATCCGTGCCTGGAGCATTTTTAATGTCTCCACTAAAAATCTCAGGACCTTTTCATTTTTTGTAAATGTTCTATTTTTAGGTGGGTTTTTTTGCTTAGAGAGAAGTTAGCTGATGAATTAATGAGACACAGCATCTTGCAAAGAAGCATCCTGTTCTCATGTGTCTAGGCTGGAAAAAAATTGCCTGGAGCTAAGGTAGTGAAAATATGTGGAGTATTTTCTCCCTGTTCCTAGATTTTCCAGTTTATTCGTAACTTCAGATTTTGTTTTTTTTCTACTGTCTTCGTTCCTCACATTTTCAAATTTCTCCCTAAAAAAGGAGGATAAACTCAATAACCTCCTAATCAGTAAAAATTAACAGGTCCAGGATAACATACCCTAGTATAATAAAGAGAAACACTGTGTTACTTGACTGAGACGGAGTTCTTGGCCTACTGGAGTAGGCCAGTCAGTCTCACTTTTGTGCCCAGCAAGATCATGGAGCAGATGCTTCTGGAAACTATGCTAGGGAACACGGAAAATGAGGAGGTGATTAGTGACAGCCAGCATGGCTTCACTAAGGGCAAATCATGCCTGATGAATTTTATGGCCTGCTGTGAGGGGGTTACAGCACTGGTGGGTAAGGGAAGAGCAACTGACATCATCTGCCTGGACTTGTGCAAAGCATTTGACTCTGACCTGCATGACATCCTTGTCTCTACATTGGAGAGACATGGAATTGATGGATGGACCACTTGGTGGATAAAGAATTGGCTGGATGGTCACACTCAAAGAGTTGCAATCATTGGCTTGATGTCCAAGTGGAAATCAGTGACAAGTGCTGTTCCTTAGGGGTTGGTGTTGGGACCAGTGCTATTTAATGTGTTTGTTGGAAACACAGACAGTGGGATTGAGTGCACCCTCAGCAGGTTTAATGATGACACCAAGCTGGAGGGAAGGGATGTGCCATCCAGAGGGACCTGGACAGCCTGGAGAGGTTGGACATGCAAACCTCATGATGGTTAACAAGGCCAAGTGCAAGGTCTGGCACAGGGGTCAAGTAATACCCTGCACAAATACAGGCTGGGGAATGAGTGGATTGAGAGCAGTCCCGAGGAGAAGGACTTGGGGGTATTAGTGGATGGAAAGCTGACTGTGAGCCAGCAATGTGTGCTCACAGCCCAGAAAGCCAACCGTGTGCTGGCTGCAACCCAGGAGAAGGGTTGAGGGGAGGGATTCTCCCCCCTCTGCTCCGCTCTCATGAGACCCCACCTGCAGTGATGTGTCCAGCTTTGGGGACCCCAACACAAGAAGGACACAGACCTGCTTGAGTGGGTCCAGAGGAGGCCACGAAGATGATTGAGGGGCTGGAGCACCTCCCCTGTGAGGACGGGCTGAGAGAGTTGGGGGTGTTCAGCCCGGAGAAGAAAAGGCTCCGGGGAGACCTTAGAGCAGCCTCCCAGTGCTGAAAGGGGCTACGGGAAAGGGGGAGAGGGACTCGCAATCAAGGGGTGTAGGGATAGGATGAGGGGTAACAGTTTTAAACTGACAGAGGGCAGATTGAGATTAGATCTAAGGAAGAAATTCTTCCCTGTGAGGGTGGTGAGGCCCTGGCACAGGTTGCCCAGAGAAGCTGTGGCTGCCCCCTCCGTGGAAGGGTTCAAGGCCAGGTTGGACGGGGCTGTGAGCAACCTGGGCTAGTGGAAGGTGTCCCTGCCCATGGCAGGGGGGTTGGAACTAGGTGATCTTTAAGGTCCCTGCCAACCCAAACCATTCTGTGATTCTGTGATTCTCTGTTGAATAACTAATGCTCTGTGCATTTTCTCTTTCTTTGCCTGTTAGTTACACTGTTGGATCAGTACAAGAGAACAACGACCAGGTGTGGAAGTTCCAGCGTTACTTCTTGGTCCAAGAGTACTGCAGTCGCTTGACTATCCCCTTCCCTTTTGTCATCTTTGCCTACATATATATGGTGATGAGGAAATTTTTCAAATGCTGCTGTAAGAAGGAAAGTAAAGAGCCATCTATTTGTTGTGAGTTGGATTATTCATTACTGCCTAAAAGTCAGCTCTGTGGCAGGTGCATTGCAACTCTTCCATGGCATATTGTGCTCAACCAGGCAGTTAGTGTTTTGGTGGAAAATTTTCAAGGGCAATGTAGAACTTGGAGGAGGGGTTGTGCTGGTAATGAGGAGCAGCTCATTCATGTTCTCTGTCAAATGCAGATCCACTATTTTGCTGGAAATCTTTTCAGTGAGATTCAAATCAAAGCCCCTGGTTGCTTCTCAGCCATGATCTTCCTTCAGAACTCAATGTGTACTCTCTCTGGGATATGGGGAATTTTACTCCTACCTCCTTATGCTAAAACTCCAGTTGAGCATTGTTGTGATCCCCACCCCCCAGTAGCTTTGGTTTTGGTCAGGTTAGAGAGCTTTTATGTTCTACCATGAGACCTGCTCTACTTGAGTACTATGCAGAATTATCCAGTGCTTTCTTGTCCAAGCCATTTTGAGGCAGAATTACTTTGTGTATGTAAATCAATTAAATCTTCAAATATTAATCCTAGCATTTCTGCCTATGCTGCGTCAAAGCTTTGAAAGGTTTTTTTTTTTTGTATTAGAGCACTGAATGAATTCCTCCAGAGCCTGCAGCAGCTGTAAGTCATCTTCATGGTCTGTATGAAAAATTTAAACCGTCCCATTTCTCAGTAGTATCTGGTAGTGCGTCCCTCCTACACTGTTACCAAGTGGCAGAGATCCCTGATCTTGCATGGTATGAATGTTTAGGTAACTAGTACAAGAGGTGATCTCAGTCTCTGCTTGCCACTCTGCCTGCTGGAGTTGCATTTCTTTCTGTCCTTACATTACAGTTTCTTAGCTAACACAGCTAGTAGCTGCTAGGGCAGCCTAGTAGAGGGCAATCATCATCAGAGGCCCTTCTGCGCGCTAGCGACTGACCGAAAGAGAATAGTCTTCTGGCCCTCCGGGTATGACCAAATGGGCAAATCGCCTCAAAAATGCAGGAGTGGCTGAGTCAGTCCTCTAGCTATTTTCTCCTTATTTACTCTGTCAGAGGGCACAGATATGAATTGTTTTAAAAAGCTTCCCCACCCCAACAAATGGAGTGTTTTCTCTTTTTTTTAAGTGCCATTCAGAAGCAGATGAGGGAGGATTAAGTTGAGTTAATTGACAAATTTATTCACATCCATCAGCAACCTGACTGTTGCCCTGCAGCACAGGCTGGATTTGTTATTAGTTTAGGAGACAGATGCCTGCTTTGGGGTATAAAATTCCTTAGCACTGACTAAATCATTTTGGCTATCCAAATCACTGTTTGGTTTCTTTGCTGGGGAGGTTGTTTAATGGCAGATATTTCTGCCCAAGTGATGCAAGTTGATATTGCAGTTCTAAAAGCAAATAGAAGAATTAATTAGATCCAGAATATTGTGATTGATCCAGTGATGGAAACTGAGAACTGCATGGAGAAAGCACTCTGTGTTGACTATTGCAAAATCCTGTCTTCCCCACGTAACTCCTATGGTTGGGATTTGGGTGCTTAAATGCTTGTTGGTATCTGGAGAACAACTGAGGCTGTATGAGGTCAGAGGAACATCGGGTAGAAGAAATGGGACTTCAGTCATTTGCCAGCTGTAGGTATCTTTTGCCTCAGCTAACTTTTTCTTTTTTTTTTTTTAATTAAAACCTATGTGGTTTGTGTTGTCCTGCTAGAAGAGGATAAAATGCAGAAGTATTATCCTGGAAGAATTAGATGCCTCAGAGTGGCTTGTTCAGTGTCACCTTTTAATTTACAGCATCAACAGGAGATGCTTTTTAAAGAAGACAATGCTTCATCAATTTGAAATGCTTTAGTTCATTGATAAGTCATACAACATAGATCATATCACATGTTACACTTAATGATCCAGTGTGGGATAATGTAGAAGCAAATGGAAAACTCAAATCCAGACAGGAACTTTCTGGAATGTCCTGCGCCTGTTGAAGTGGCTGCCATTTCACAAAGCACTCATGTTAACCACTACTCAAAAATTTCCAGAAAGACTTCTGGAACTTGTTCATATTTTCTTTCTTTAATAAACTCTGGTTGTCCGGAGCATACAGTAGAATGTATTAATGTCATGTTTGTCAGAGTGTTGTCACAGGTGGGAAGTGGGACTGCAAATGCACTGGATGCAGAGAAGGGAATCATTAGCCTCTGAATGCAAGCACTAACCCAGCCTTTTTTGCATCTTAGCATTGGAAAGACAAGTTAACTGAATCTAGTGTTGTTCTTTTTCACATACATTTTCTAGGCTCCAGAAATGAGGACAATGAAATTCTGGCATGGGAAGCTGTCATGAAGGAAAATTACCTTGTCAAAATCAATACCAAAGCAAATGATTCATCAGAAGAGTACGTCCGCCCTTCTTTGTCTTCATTCTTTTAACTTTGTTGAATATTTTGAGTGAAGACAAGTTTTCAGCAGCTCTAAATGTTTACAAACTAATGGGTAGATAGATAAACTCAGCATAAATGTGCCTTTTTATTTTTTAAATAAAATGATGGCTTTTTTGTCCGCTGCTGCAGACTGTCTTCAGAAATAGTTGATTGGGCTGGTAAAATGCTGATGCCAATATTGCAAGGGTTATAATGGTACATTATGCACACAGTAGCTGAGTAGATGTGTTAAACACACTTGTTCCAAATGTCTGTCACGGTATTTCTCAAATAATTTCACCTTTCTGTACTTGAGTCTTTGCATTTTTCCACCAGAGGAGAAAACGTTGTCTTCTATAGTGTTTTGAGATCTCATCATGGAAAGCAGTGCTGTAGCTGACTAGTTTTGTAACATTAGAGGTTTAGATTGGATATTAGAAAAAATTTATTCACCAGAAGGATTATCAAGGACTGGAACAGGTTGCCCAGAGAAGTGGTGACGTTGCCATCCCTGGAAGTATTTAAAAGATGTATAGGTGTGGAGCTTAGGGACATGGTTTAGTGGTGGACTTGGCAGTGTCAGTTTTATGGTTGGACTCAATGATCTTGAGGATATTTTCCAACCTACAAGATTCTATGATTTATGCAGTTAGTAGAGAACACTTAGTGTTAAATCTGGAATATCAAGCATTCCCACAGCATTAATCTATATGGAGGACTGTACTTAATAGCATGAGTAGGAAAGATCTCTGGGGAGGGGAAGATGCTACTTGGAATGATGGTATTTGACATTTGGTGACTTGGACTGCTCTTCTTTGACTGCCAGCTCATGACATTTTATCTTTGGGATCTGTCTCAGTGTTTTCAGAGTAACAGTATAAGAGAAAATAAATATGAAGAAAGGTAGAAAGCGGAACAGTAACCTGCTGTGTTGATGGCTTGATTTTGTAGCTAGTTCCCAGCAGCTTGAGTATTTCCCTAAATCAAATGTAAGGGAAGAGCTGATAAGAATGGGCAGGAAAGACCAGACTTTTCCGTGCTCCTCTGCCCCTGCTGTGGACATTGCTGTCCACAAGTGTTTATGTTAAGACTACCCAGAAGCACTCAGCATGGGATAAGAAGCCAAACAAATACCAAAAAATAGCTTTTATACTGGAAGCAGAAGCATCTTGACAAGGAAAATGGAATAGCGCAGCACAAACAGTAGTTCATATGTTAATTAATATACGTGTAATAAAACCAATGCCAAACCACTTGCAGCCCTGCCTTCTTGGGCGGAAGAAACACTGGTGTTCCCAAGCAGGGGGGTCTGCAGACAATCTGGTTTGTAACTGGCCTTTGACTACATGCACAGAAGGCAGTCTTCTGACAACTTCAGTGTCTGTAGTTGCCTTAGCTCCACTCTTTGGCCAAAGGTGAGGACTAAATCTCTTAGCTCCAGATAGACTTCTGCTGCACAGGTTTGCAAAGAGGGGATGGTTAGCCAAGGCTTCTCTAATACCTAGACTCAGTCCTCTACTCTGTGTCCTCTTTCTATTTTCAGGATGGTGCATCGATTTAGACAACTGGATGCAAAGGTACTTGTGTTTCAGACTGCTCTGGGGAATATTCTTCTGGTAAAGCAGGTAGTGGTCCACAAGGACAATGAACATCACTGAGAGGCACGTGCAGTCTTTGCTACTATCGCCAGGACCCCATTTTAACTGAGCTTTTTTGTTGTGCCCCTTTGCACCTTTGATTCGATATGTAGCTTCATATTATGATGGAAAATGAAGTAGAAAGATACTTAGTATCTTGAGGAAGTGTTTCTCAGTATTCCTTATTGAATGGAATAGAAGAAAAATAACTTCTGTCTTACACAGCAGAATATTGCAGTTTTGTAACAGGCCCACGAAACACCGATGGGAAGAAAGGTCATTATACACGTAGAGTATGCCCTTCTCGAACATGGGCTCTGTCTAGTTAACTTCTAGTGCTGAAGGCATGAGGTATTTAATCCTACTTGTTGCTGGTGTTTTACCTCTGCTTATAAAATGATGTGGCATTTAAGATATATTGTGACAAGCCTGGTGGTGCTTCACATAGCACAGGCATGGTAAACAAAGGTAAACAGAGATATGCTCCATATGTGTTGCAGGGTAGGAAGACCCTTAATCATAATACAATTAAAATGACCAGTTCTCTTCTGATTCACAGAAACCTCCTGTGTTGAAGCAATATAAAGCTAGCAATCTTCTAGAGAGTACAATCAGAATTGTCATACAAGTATACTTTTTATTACTGTGATACTGAAAAGACCTTCACAATGGGTATTTTTTGAGGCTTGATTGAATTATGTATTTTGCTTCTGAAGCGGAGGAGTTGCTTTGGTGTGAGGAACAAACTTTTTAGAAGTCCAAGGGTGAAAAGGCCCGCATATACTTCAAAATACTTCTTTTGACTGCTGTTAAATAATTTAGCTTGCTTTCAAGATTGAAATGGAAATGGTGAGTGATCAAGTCTGTGTCTAGTGATGGTCCTCTTGAAACAGGAAGAAAATATGTTAACCTTAATTATCTACTGAAAAGTAATACCCAGATTGTGCCTCTTACTCTGTGAGGGAGTAGCTTACAGCAAGCTGTTTTGTCTGTTCATGCCTTCAGCCTTAGTGACAGAAATGTACTGAGGCCAATACTTAGGAGTAGTGCCCTTGATAGCAAAGCACTCCAGGGGTATCTCACTGGCTCTCACTTGAGACGAAGTCCTAAAAACAAGTCTGAGAATGTAACTGAGTCCTAGGCATGAGCCTCGATCACGGGGTAAACGTTTCTTTAAACATGATACGAATGTCCCAAGAAATAATGGATTTCAGTTACAGCGCAGGGAGGGTTTGAAGGCAGCTCCAGTGTCAGAATAAATGCTCCACAAAACTCCAGTCTCCACAAAACTCCAACCTCTACTTTGACGGAGCACAAGGAGATGGAGTATAGATGGGAGCTTGTAGCTGTCATGATGCCTGCTTGTTAACTAGGTGAAATATACTTGCATTAGGGCTCACAGCATTAATTGCATTGATGAAAATTGTAATTGGGAGAGTCCTTTCAAGCACTGTTGCATTTGATATAATATTTGGAGAGACAATTACTTGTTACTCATACTGCTTATCAGCATTGCTTTCCTGTGAAAAGCAACATTAACACTGCTTCACTTGCCACCACATTGTGACTACTAAATACAAAAAGCAGGCAGTTACTGCTTTTGAAGTAGTGGCTGCTGTCCACAAGGGTAGCCAGGGAAGCAGGAGTTCAAATAAGGGGTTTTATGCCGCCTGTTGTGCAGTATTTTCTAGGTTGTGTATGTTCTAGGCTATTTTAAAGTAGTTAATACTGCTTGCTTGTTTTGTTCTTTTCCTCTCCCTTCACCCAAGCTGTGATCATCTGTTGAAATGAGTTAGATTGACTTTACATAAACAAAGTAGGGTTTGTTTTGTTGTTTTTTGTTTTTTGTTTTTTTTTTAAATTTCTAAGCTCTCTGATTTGAAAGGCCTTCTGAAAGAGATTTCCAGCAAAATCAAATGAATGCAGCTGAAATCCAAGAGCAGCTACTTGAGCGAGGTAAGCCCTCTTTAAATCCATTCTCTGACTTGAATAAGTTATCAGCATTTGTGATATTAAATCGGTATGTCTCCAGAAGTATTAATTACTGATGCATGTATTGATGTTGTCTAATGCTGAAAAAGAAATAAAAGCTAAATTCTCTTTCTCATTTGCTTTTTCTGAAAAATACAATTTTCTCTGATATTTCTAACCATTTTTGGCACAGTTTAAAATATCTTGTTTTGTTGCCTTGCATTTGAAAATCTGTGAATAACCCAAAGTTATTGTCTTTATGCTGGAGGCCCTCTGGAAAATTACAAGCTGCTGTGCTGGATCCTCTACAGTTGGTTCATTTTAAGTCTGAAGAACATAAAAACAAATAGAAAAGACAGAATTGTAGGTAGGAATATGGTTTATTTTCCCACTGTCAAAGTGGGGCATTATGGCAGATCACTATAGCCTTCCTGTGTCCTATATGAAAAACTGCAGGCTCTAGAATAATGGAACTCTGGAGGTCATCCAGTCCAACCCCGCTCAAAACAGTGCCAGCTCAGATGAAAGGTAGCTGCAGTCTGGCTGAAAAATAGTTTGCAATTCAGTAAGAACAAATGCTAATTTTACAGTTACCTGGGAGTTATTGGCTACACAGGCACAAAATGGGTGAAAATCCGATGAGACAGCAGTTCTACAGAAAAGTGTCTGAGATGGAATATTAAATAGCTGGCATTTTGTTGTCTGAGAGATGTTTGAAATAATCCCCTTGCTGTTAATAGTGCAGTGAAGCCTCTGTTGGGCACAGCACCCAGTGTTAGCATTAACTTTCAAGGAAGATGATGGAGTGGCTGGAGAGTGTTTGGAACAGTGACAGGAGGAACTGGATATCTTATGGTTATCCAGCCTGGCAAAGATGATACCTGTTTATGATAGAGCTTGCGGAAACCACCTCTCACTATAGACGCGTGCCTTGAAAAGATGGAGTCCCTTTCCAGTTTATGCCTGGTAGACTATCTAGATGGCATCCCAGTTGTGATCAAGCTGTTTTGCATATGAGCTGTCCTGACTCTGAAGCTGAGCCTTGGCAGTCCATCATGGTGTGAACAGAGAGGTTAGTGTCTCGCAGGAAGCAGATGTGTGTATTACACTGCCTCATCTGAAAGGGAGTGTTTGCATCTGTGCTGACCATCCTCAATTTAAGATGCTGGATTGGCCATTCCAGGTACTTTGATGCAGGTGTTTCTCTTACTTTCACTTCCTGACAACTAGTATTTCTGCTGCTCTGCTGAGACACCATGTTCTGGCCAGGTGCTGCAAAGAGCTCCATGATCCTGAGCCGTCCAGTTTTCCAAGCTGATGTCATGAGGATGAACACAAAACACTGAGGTGGGCTAGGAGCTCTATTCTGAAATTTTTGTTTTGCTCACACAGGTACTGATTCATCAAGAATAATTTCTCTGAGTTGGCAGTAACCACCAAGCGAATGGTAACTGATCCAACAGAGCGTCAGTGTCTCAGCAGGAGTTACTAGGATTTTTTCCTTCTTTTTTTATCAAACAGCCCTATCTGCTTGTTGCAAGAAGATGATAAAACATTAAGACGACTGTTTATCTCCTGGCAGGACTCCCACATTACCCAAGCTCTCCTTTTTCCTCATCTCCCCTGATGTTCAATGGCAGCAATTAGTCCTTGTCAGCTGCTGTTAAAAAGCACTCCTAATTCCAAAGATTCTGCTGCTGCTGCCAAAAATCACTTTGCTTTTCAATTTCACTCAAAGGGGTCTGTTCCTGGGTTTCCTTTACCCACTAATTGCTTGTCTTAATGAATCAGTCTCCCTTCTCTCTTCTTCGTGTAGTAGCCAGATCTAGCTTGTTGCTTGCATGGCCTGTCTGTCAGTCCTGCTGAAGTCTGTAATGCTGACATGCCAGAATATGATGTGTATCAGCATCACCCTCCGGAGGAAAGACAGCCTTTGGTCCAACCACGCACCCACATCTCAGACTCTACACGAACAGTGTGGATTTCTCCCTGCTCTACCTGGAACTGTGCAGCAATGCAGAAGCTCAACTATTACAGCACCAGAAGGGAGAGACTTAATTCATCATCTAGAAAGTGTTTCCAAAGGCCTCATGTGCAATTCTTGCTTGTTTCTTTAGTGCTATTATGTATACTTGGAGCATTGCAAATGCTGTGTGCAGATGTTTGCATTTTGAAATGGAGAAGAGATTTTTGCTTAGCATTCAATATTGTGATGCTTGATATGGTGAGGTTGCTCTTTTTTCTTTCTGTCTAAAATAGCAGCTGAATTTTGTGGCATTTTCTGTGGTATAACTGGGTGCCCTACCAACTGAAAGGAACACTCTCCAAATGGCATTTATTTACCTTGCAAAGCATTGCATCTGTCTTCATCCCCAGTGTCTAGGAGCGCTCTCCCAAGATGTTTGATTTTGAAGGTTTAGGTATTTTCCTTTTGCCTGGCAATAGCTATCATAGTCACAGAATCATTCAGGTTGGAAAAGACTCTTGGGATCATCGAGTCCAATCCTCAGCCCTACTCTACAAAGTTCTCCCCTACACCATATCCCCCAACATCTCATCCAAACAACCCTTAAACACATCCAGGGATGGGGACTCCACCACCTCCCTGGACAGCCTATTCCACTGCCTGACCACTCTTTCTTTGAAAATTTTTTCCTAATGTCCCGTCTAAACCTCCCCTGTTGTAGTCCATACACTTTACCATGACTGGCAGCTAGTCTGAGGGCTGTCAGGTGGAATATATGGGTGCTTACATGGGTGCCACATGAGATGTCCAGATGAGTAGGTGGAAAGCAGAATACACCCCAGGTGAGTCACGTTGGCCAGTGCAAGCAAAGACAGCCATCTAGCCTGCTAGAAACCAAAGCCTGTGTGCAGGCCTGCCTATGTGCACAACAGCATGCTCCAGTCCTTGTCTGCTGTGGAAACATGTTGGTCCAAGATGGTGGAGACAAGACAAGACAGTTCTGTGTGGTTGGCTTCAGTACAGGGATATGAAGTGCTGTTGTACGTGGGGAATGTTTCTGCTTTAGGATGCAGCTGATTGAGGTGCAGCTTACTGACTGAGGAGGCCAGCACATGCATGCATCATTTACTGAAGCTGCTGCTCTGCTTGTCTTTATAGCTGAAAATGGAATAGTTTTACAGGGAAAAACTGTAATGGGGTCTTTATCAGAAAGGTTACTGCTCTTTTTTTCTTGCTTCACGTGACCTAACTTTACTGTATGCCGTTCATTACATGATTCTGGGGGATACAGCACTACCAATAGCAGTGTTACTCATTTATGTGTGGAAATACTTGTGTTTTCTTGTTAAAAAGTTTATAAAGGACTCAGGCTTTCATTGACTTCCGTGGCAGTTAGCTTGCATCATAAACTATTGAGATAAGTTTCCTTTCTAGAAATTACTTTTTCTTATGTCATTTCTCTGTGAATGTGAAAATTGTGCTTTCAGTTCATTCCTTTCATATATAAAGCCTTCAGTATACTTGCCAGCAGCTCTAGTTATCTGTTCTCTTGTGAAATGGTGAATGTAACTTGGAACTATGTTCTGAAAACTCAAAACCCTGGAATCTGTCCCTGCCCACCACTGCAGCCCATCGCTGCTGGCTTGCACCCCACACATGCTCCCTTCCCACAGGCGTGCAGCCCCCTGGGCTTTTCTCCAGGTTCCTCTCCCTCGCCAAGCCTGGCAGTGCCCACAGAGCACAGATGGGTTTGGCTGCCGAGCAAGGGGCTGCTGGCCTTGCAGAAGGAAGTCCTGGAGCTTTATTCCAGCTGTTCTCTGCGTATTTCCTAGGTGTTCATTGCTGAGAATAACTGCTACTTCATCTCCTGCCCACCCCTCCACCAGCCAAAGGGGAATAAAGAAGGCAGAACAAGAGACTACCCTAGCTTAACGATGAGTTTTGAGTGTGTTTAAAAGCAGAAAAAACAGAATACTGGCTGTGAAAAGGCAGCCAGATAGCCATCGAGGACTACAGGAACCTTGCTAGGGCAGGCAGAGATGC
Source organism: Athene noctua (assembly GCF_965140245.1). Classification (NCBI taxonomy): domain Eukaryota; kingdom Metazoa; phylum Chordata; class Aves; order Strigiformes; family Strigidae; genus Athene; species Athene noctua. The sequence continues at coordinate 28,593,470 of NC_134043.1, read as the reverse complement.
AGTCAAGAAGGCTAAGGCTCAGCTAGAAAATTGGCCGAAGATATCAAGTGCAAGAGAGGGTTCTTCAGATATGTGAGTGTAAAGCAGAAACGAAGGAAAGACATAAACCCATTACTAAACATGGCAGGGAAGCTAGTCATTAATAATGCTGAGACAGCAGACATGCCCAATACCTTCTTTGACTGTCTTTACTGGTGTAGCAGGACACCAGACCACAAGATCAAGTAGCATGTGTCAACCCACCAGAAGTGGAGGAAGGGCCAGTCTGCAGGCTCTTGGAAGAGCTCAACCCACATAAATCTTTGGGCCTGGATGGAATCCACCCCAAGGTGTTAAGAGAAGTGGCTGATATTGTTGCAAGGCCTCTATCTATAGTACCTGAAAAGTTGTGGAGATCAGGGAATGTCTCTGATGTCTGGAAGAGGGCAGATGTCATACGCATCTACAAGAAGGGCCCATTAGCCTTCCAGTCCCTGAGAAAGTAATAGAACAAATCATCCTAGAAACTGTTACTAATGAACAAATGAAGCAGGTGAGTGGGAAAAGCCAACATGGATTTACTAAAGGCAAACCATGCCAGACTAACCTGATCACCTTCACCAAACTAACATCTGATGCCATGGGGAGAGCAGTGGATGTTGTTTACCTGGACTTTCACAGTGTTTGACACTGTTTCCCACAGCCTTCTCCTGGACAAACTGTCAAGAAACAGATTGGGTGGATGGTCTGTGAGATGGGTAGAAAAGTGGCCAACAGGTCACACTCATGGAGGGGGGCGTAATGAGTGGGATCCCCAGAGATCGATATTGCCCCAACCCCCCACCCCCATGCTGTTCAACATCACAGGTGATGGGATTGAAAGGACCCTCACCAAGTCTGCTGATGCCAGCAAACTGGGTGGCAAGGTGAACATGTCGGATGGGAGAGAGACCTGGGCAGGCTGGAAGAGTGGGTGAGCAAGAACAGTATGAACTTAAACAAAGACAAGTGTGAAGTCCGGTACCTGGGACAGATTAACCAAAAAGACCAGTCCAAGTCAGGATCTCAGTGGCTGGGGAGCAGCCTTGCTGAAAGGGATCTGGGGGCCCAGTGAACAACAAGCTGCACGTGAGTCAGTGGTGTGCTGCTGCAGCAGCAGGCAGGTTGGATCCTGAACTGCATCTGCAGGGGCATTGCTAGCAGAGACAGATGTGTGACCATCCCACTCCACTTAGCGCTGGTCAGGCAGCACCTGGAATACTGTGTCCAGTTCTGGTCCCCACAATTCAAGAGTCCCAACCCCTGCATGCCATAGTCAGAAATCAAACAAAACAAGACCAGAAGTAGAGGACCTTTCTAGTCTGTCTCAGACATCACTGCAAAACAGCTGAAGGGGCAGCTGCTGCTTCCTCCCCACCAGTATTTGAGGTTTGCCGACGCTGGATCTGAGCCAGGTTGTGCTCCATTGTGTGTTCAGAGCAAGCACGAAAAATGCTATATGCACAGCAGAGAGTCCTGGATATTGCTTAAAAGAGCATCCTGTAGGAACAGGGATCTGGTCTCTTGCTGAGAACAGATGGGTTTTGTTCTCATGACTGGAGGCAGGACTTCAGAGGTGTGAAGAAGACAGCAGCCAGCTTGTGTTTGTAGCAGGCCTGGGGCTTTAAGTCTGAACCTACACCTGGAAACACACTTAGAGAAGTAAGAACTAGAATGCCTGTTCTGAAAGGACCATAAGTAATTCAGTCTTGCACGCTTTAAGTGTGTGTTTGTTTCCCCCAAGAAAACTACTAATTTGGGTAAATCCCTTTGGAGGGAAGGGGGTTGCTTCCCAAAAAATTCCCAGTGATTCAGGTACAGATGACTCTTCTCGATCTTTCTGTGGTCCTTCCACTCCTCCTGGCCTGTTTACACTTCAGAGAGGGGCAGGGGGAGAAGTCTTGGGTGCTCTCTGCAGCTGCAGAGACCAGCTCTAAACATGGTCCATCCCCAGCACCTGCCAGCAGGGTCTGTCACCCACCTTTCAGCTGAGGTCTGAGCAGGAGCATCTCGGTCCAGCTGAGAGCCCCAAAGCAAGGGGGACACACGACCCCTGTCACAACAAAAGAAATCCTGCCAGGGGGAATGGCTGCTTTGTTGGCAGTGAATTATTCAACATTAAATACGCTGTCATGGTGGCTGGCTAGCTCGTGGGCCACGGGCCCAGTGCAGCAGTGAGGGCTGTGAATTAAAAGGCACATTTTACCCACATGCTTATGCACGTTTTATCTACTAAGGCTTTTTTAATCCATGGCAATATGCATTTGCCTGGCTTTTGCTGCTGTGCCCCAAGAGCTGATGGATCTATCCTGCTCTTTACATCCTTTACACACTAATCTAAGCTGTAGATGCATAAATTTAGTGTCATGGTATTCTAGTGCCTGATCTCTCTCTAAGCTTTTGCCGCCTCTTCTGTGCAGATGGAGGTGGTTGCAGACAGATGGAGAGTTAGTTACGGACTCTTGCTTGTAGGAAGCTGCTCTGGCCCAGAGCCAGCACAAAGTGGAGATACATGGGCCTTGCACCCTGGAGAGTCCTTCTCTGTATGGCAGCTGATCTTGATGTGTTCCTGGCCTCAGGAAAGGGTTGGAAGGTTTGGCTCCCAAAGCTTCCAGCTTATTGGCCCTTTCTGTTCATCTTGGGGAGAATGAGGTAGGCGGTTTTGGCAGCTGTTACTACTGGTCATTAGCAGACCTTAAAATCAGGGTATGTTCTTGATCAAATACAGCTTAGACATCCTGAAAGGAGCTGAATGCTGTTTGCTCTTCTCTGTTGACATGAGAGGGTTTGTCTGGTTTCAGGAGGACACTGGACTGTTGTAGGTATGTGAGGAGCTGCTACATGTACACAAGTTGGCCTTTAGACGACAGCCAGTCCTGTCACCCTGGGTCCCAGCAAAACCTCCTAGCAGTCCTCATCCACGTGTGAATGCTGGTCAAGACTAGGTTGTCCTGGAAATTGAGGCAGCTGATTTTAAATTTGCATGGGTACATACATGTCAAACACCGTCACGTTCCTTCAGATATCCTTCAGATCTCCCCTAACGTGATGGATGCCTTCCATGCCTTGTGGTATAAGTTGCTTTCTTGGGGAAATGTCCTACCTCTGTCCCCAGAGACAGGGGCCCTGGCATGGGATGGAGAGTCGCAGGGATGCGAGGGTGAATCATGGCCCATTGCTGATATTAACGGCTCCTGGAGGAGCAGGCAACGCCTGAGGCTGCGCCCCTTGGTTGGGAGGGATGCGTGTGCTGCTGGAGCCTGCTGTAGGAATCTCAGCATGAAAGCAGAGCCTGCATGTTGTAAATAAGCCAGTCTGTATTTCCTCACAGAGGAGGTGGCTTACATGTTTTTGCCCCTGGCTATCTCCTGCTTTTCCATTATTAATTTGATTTAAAACATTGATATGATACTGTCCCGAGGCAACTTTGTGTCAAGTTATTTTCCTGCATCCCCAGTATAAGTGGGTAGTAGCTCTTGCTTTATGCCATTCCTTTTTTTGTGTGTGTGTAGGACGTTAATGTATTTCCAATAACAACATTGTAAAACTGTCATGTAAGAAACATGTAAATCTAATAATCTCCCTGTTAATTTATGATATGAGTTTTCTGCTATCAGGAAATCTTTCTTGTGGAAAGGGATATTAATGAGATCATATAAAATGCTTTTTTTTTTTTTTTTAAGAGATATTTACTTTGCTTAAAAGATGTAGATTTGCTCTTCATGGTAAATAGCTGAAAAACATTGTGTTTTATCTGTAATGTGGGCTTGGTCTGGGAGACACTAAAATGACATACAGTTAAAAATATTGGCTCAAGCAAGGATATATGAGTAAGTGAAGGCTGAAAGCATTCTGCTCGCTTAGGTTGGTGGCTGATATGCAGGTATTGTAAAAAAGGATTTATGTAATGTAGAAATTAACCGTGGGCCGTAATTAAACCTTGATTGCAATAAAGTTGCTTTCTGTGAAATCTTGGACTCATAAATACAGGATGGCTTCAGGAGAAGCCAAAATGCAGAATGAGGTTGTAACCATGTGGCTGCATTGACTGCAGCAGCACTGCTGGAGCTGAAGCATTTCTTGGTTTCTACAGCATGCCCCATTTTGGCTGGAGTGCCCTGAATTGCTAAAAGAAAGATCTAATATGTAATGAATAATTTATTCACAAACTTCACCTTTCTTTCCTTTTCTGCTCACAAAATAGTGAGCAAATAGACATTATTTCTTAGAGGTTTTGTCTGGATATTGGAGATGTTTTTTGATTTTAGACTGTTTGAGTAGAAGTGTAGAATTTGAGCTACAAAGTATTCAGGATGGTTGTGCAGTGATTTATTCTTAGCTTGTACACATGTGCTGATGCGGTCCTAGTGCTTATGCTGCAGTGTAACTGCAGAACTCCCGCAAATGTCTTCTTCAGGGAAACTTGAACACCTTGCTGGAGCTGTACTTGTATAGAATTAGTTGCTTTGGATAACTTCTGCTCTAAGACCTGTGACAACATATTTCCCTTAAGGCCTTGCTTCTTGCAGTTTGGGAATCTCTGCTTAAAAGCAAGAAAAAAACCTCTAAGCTTGCTGCAAGCCATTGAAATGGCTAGCGAGACATAAATTTGCCCTGTAAAATACACAGATCCAAAGACAACAGTCTTTACCCCTTCTATAATGTTCTACAGTCTTTTGGCTTTCTGGGGTTTGATGTACAAATACTTGAATGCTAAGAATCACTGGCGTGGGTGATGACTTTGATGCTGTTCCAGGCACTGAAACCTCAAGAGGCAGAGGAACTCCGATACTAGACTGTTGAATCAGGGAGTACTTAATGCTTCAGAAGATGCTTCAGAAGCGCCTCTTCTGTCACCGTTGGAGTTGGCTTATCCATGTTAATGCATATCTTTGTGCTTTCTACCAGTGCTGTGCAATTGCATTTTGCTAGCGTGAATGCCCTTAGGATATTTTTTCATGTGCTCAGTACATCATAAAAAGTATTTGTGTTATTTCCTTGGAGCTGGCCATTGCAATCAGGTTTGTCTGCTAAATGCAGCCACTCAGGGAACAGAGGCAGTATCACACAGTTGGTGGTGGAGTGCAATGAATGGGACTGTGGCAGGTTGACCCCAGCTGGTAGCTAAGCCCCCACACAGCCACTTGCTCACCCACGATGAGTGAGAATGGGAAGGGCCAAAACAAGGGGAAAAAACAAAAGCCAAACCTTCCAGGTTGAGATAAAGGCAGTTTAATAAGGCTAGTAAAAAAAAAAAATTAAAAGGAGAAAGAAAAATAGTGATGCAAAAGCAATCACTCATCACCAGCATAACCAGTCCCTGTGAGCAATTGGCTACTTTGGAAAAACTCCCCCCAGTTTTGTTGCTCAGTATGGTACCAACAGCATGGAACATCCCTTCGGTCAGTGTGGGTCAGCTGTCCTGGCTGTGTCCCATCTCAGTCTCTTGCCCACCCCCAGCCTACTTGCTGGGGAGGCACCATAAGAAGCAGAGAAGTCCTTGATGCTGTGCAAGCACTGCTCAGCGATAGCTGAAACATCCGTGTGTTCCCAGCACTCTTTTGGTCCCTGGTCTGAAACACAGCACTGTGCCGGCTGCTATGAAGAATGCTAAGTCCATCCTAGCAAAACCCAGCACAGCAAGTTATGGTTTGGAACAGCAAGATGCATGTTTAAGCAAACTTGATAAAATAATTATATACCTAGAAGAGACTGCAAGTGGTGAAACAGAGAATTCACTTGGAAATGGTTGCTCAGTTTGGCTGGAAGCAGAGTTGAAGAGTGTGGCAAATGATGCTTGAAGATCCTGATAGATGCTTGCAGATAAACATTTGTGAGTTTATTGTGAAATCAAACCGAGGATTTCATGGGTTTTCTCCAAGTCTAAATGGAGGAAGAAATGTTGCAGAAACTCTGTGAACCAGGGAGGATCAGTTAGCTTTTGTGGAATGGGTGCAAAAGCTGTGTTGCATGATAGGGAACCCAGATTCAGCTCCTGTTCCCATGGTAGGGGAGGGGTTTAAGCTTTGTGTACATGCACAAATGGGGAGGTGGTGTGATGAAAACAGTAGAACTACAAGAAATTATGATAGTACTGCCAAGTTTCTGCTTCAGAAGAGGGGTGACTGACTGTGATCAACCAGGATCTACTCTGGGTCCCCAGGTGGGCTGTGGGGTTACAGGTGTTTATCAAGAGTGATCCCTGTTGCTGTGAACCTGCTGTCTGGGCTCTCAGATAGCCTGGTCTCTGTCCCCTCCCCAGGATGTCAAGCTGTGTCTAGGCTGGATGGCTCTTGCTTGAATGGTGCTGACAGAATTAGGACAGTCTGATGGTGTAGAGGGCTATGGCAGGTGCCCCATGGCTTTTTTGCTCAGGCCTTTTCTGCTGTGGTCCTGGAGCTGATTTGCTCTATAAATCTATAATGAGAGACACAGAAGAGGTCCAGCAGCTCTTCTTTGTACCGTTTCTTTTTTCTGTGTGGGTGTAGGTAGTCACCACTGGTTGTTTGAACTCTGGAATATCTTGTCTTGCTTTCCTTTGCTGTGCCTGCTGAGTAGCTGAAGCTCCTACTGCAGCTGTAATGGAGGAGCACGGTTATCCTTGTTGCGGAAAGTATCAACACCCACTGGGCCAGGTTGTCCATCAAAAAGGAGGACATGAGATGTGGGGAGCAGCTGGCCAGCACTGAGCTCTCTGCATCATACAGTGCTCTGTATCTTGTCACTTTTGCACAGGTAGTGCACAGGATTAGGGCTAGCAGCCAGGACACTTGCTGCCCGCTGTGGCTAACTATCAGTAATGGGTGGGCAGGAGGAGGCTGCAGCGCAGGTAGGAGATGTCTGCTGGGACTGGAGTGTATTGATGCCAGTAGGGAATCCCTTAATGAACAAGACTTCCCAGAGATGAGCCATGTTCCCAGCAGAGAAAATGTAATGCAAAAACGAGAAGTAAATTTTAGGCTGCTTGGGATTCAGCTTTGTAAGGAGAACATGTCCAGCTGTGGACTATCTCCTGAGGAGTCTGGGTTTGGGGTGTGTCTGAGAGAGGAGAGGCCTTATCCTAGCTTTGGGCTTCTGTTAGTTGTCAGATGCGAGCTTAGGTAGCCTGTCTTGAATAAGATTGGGCTGATAACACCTCTTCTGAGAGCAGTTAGTTTAGGGTCAGAGTTGATTCACCTGCACGGCCCTCAGCAATTCATAGGGAAGTGTCAGCAGATGTGCAAGACAAGTCCCTTTAGGCTGTTTCATTTAAGCAAATACCCAAGCACAGCCCTTGAGTGAATTCATAAAACTAATTTCTCTAGATAATTAAATGAGTCTTACTTAAAAAAAATACACCACTTTGCTGTATCTTTTCAACAGAGAGGACACAGGTGCTCATGCCATCTCTAATCTGAGAGAGCAGGGCCTGTGCTGTCCATGCTGGGGGAAAGGGATGGTTAGGACAAGGCTTGGTGGTGGGATCCAGAGTAGGTCAGAAAGTGTTGAAGGGAGATACCAAGCTGTTTCTGAGTTTTGTGTCCACTCCTAGCTGTGCTTGGGCTGAGTGGTTGCCTGGAAGTGTGTGCACATGTGCAGTGGGAGGAGGAGGGTTGAGTACCTGATCTTTGTGTTCAAACTCATCAAGGGACTGGTGTGCTCTGGTGTTCTGTCCTTGTACGCTGTTCTCCAATCCTACTCCTACTATTTGCGCTTGCTTGTTCTCTGTGGTCTCAGGTGGGCAACTTCTGCAGTCAGTGAGCTGTTTCTAGGAGTGCCTCTGAAGAACATAAGGGCTGCCTGCATCCCTGGTTTTGGTGGTGGGTTTTTTTACAGAAACTGTGGCTATGCACCATCTGTCGAATCAGGACCAGGAGTGATTTCCTAGGTTTTTCTTTGCCTCGTTATATTGACCTCACTCCTGTACATTCCAGCCCTTAGGCACCAGACTGGTGGTCTGGTGCCTAAGTCTTTGTGGTTTCATGTGTACCCTAATCCCTTGCTAAGTGCCTGGCTGCTGCTGTACAGCGCATGAGACAGAACAGTGCCCGGAATAGCCTGTTTGGCTAATTCTTGGCTTTGCGGCTCATGGCTAAAGTAATTATCTAAAATATATGCTGAATTAAAGCTTGAGCTCCCTGCCCGTGACATTTTATTTAATGTCTAAAACCTTGTGTAACTGGTCACTCAAAAAACAGAGATGGAAATGGCTATTTTAGTATTTAAGAATCCTTGAAGGTTTTTTTGACTTCTGATTTTTCTGGTTATGGATCTTAACACCTCTGTGAAAGTACAAAAATATTCTAAATTTTTTTATTGAGAGAAAGACTGTAACTTGAAGAAATAACTTTTTTTTAAAAATGTAACAGCTGAACTATCTGAGAATGTGCCCTGGGGATAAGGAGAAAACCTTGAAAATTATCAGTATGGTCAGCAAAACTTTAAAAAAAAAAAAAAAAAAAAAAAGAGACATAGCTCTTTGGCATTTCAGGTGACAATCTTTGGGTCTGGAGGTAATGTTTGCCTTGCATCAGCTACAGATTTGTGCCAGTGACCCTGTAAGAGCTATTACTGCTGACCTGGCAGGCACAGGAAATATAAATATTTAAAGTTTCAAAGGCTCAAAGTAATGAAGTGAGACCTCTGAGATTCTGCTGCAGCCTGTGATGTTTCAGAACAGTCAGTCAGTGTGTGTTATTGAGGTTTTGTTTGCTGTAACTTGTGCCTTCTGTTGCTTCACTCTCAAAGTCCACTTCCAGCAACAGCAGTAGAAACTGTGTAGGCTTAGGTTGTGTTCATTAGACCAGCATGTCTGGTGCACCTCAGAAAAGGGCTTAGGCACTGGCTCTCTGTGCTTACTGAAATGTTTCCTTTAATCTTTGTGAGATTGCCATTAAGACAGTAGTTACAACGGTTTTCAGTCTTGACACAAAACAACTGGGTGAGTTCTGGAGCAACAGCAAACTTTGCAGAGTATGAAACTTCCATGACATAAACTTCAGACTTATGAAATGCATCTGTTTGCATCATTAATACTGTAGTTGTGAGAAGCTGAGGTGTCACTAATATTCACTTGTCTTCCCTTTACTCTCTTTTGATCACTATATCTTCAAGTGCTTTACAGTGGAAAGCTCTGTGCTGGGTTGAGAAATGCAGCAAACGCTGCAGAGGGTACCATCTCATGGGGGTGTGAGAACAGTTAGAGAAATTGGAATAACAAAGACTTATTTTCCTTCTCAGGTAGTCAGGGGCTGGAGAATGTTCACCTGTACATCTGCTAGTTTCTTAAGGGTCATGCAACCAAGATCTGAATGGAATCAAAGCCGAGTCTCTGTTGGTGTCAGTGAACTATGAATCAGTTCTCAAAGCCTCCGATAGTCTGAGCAAAATCTAGAAGACTTTCTCCTAGCTCTGTCAGCTGATGTGAATACAACAGTCTTCTGCTTCTGCATGTAACTGTGAAGCAGTTACCCATGGAGAAGAGAAAAGGCCTTAGGGAGCCTTTTATGTTTTGCCAATGCCGTGCTGTGAGAGCTGGTGGGGAGGCAAAAAAACCCAACATGCTGCTTTGAATGTCCAGGAAAAAAGGGATCAGGAATAGCTCCTCAGTGCCTGGGATGCTGTTTAGACTGTTTTCAGCATACAAGCATGTGATGATGCTGGACGATTTACATTTTAAATGAAAATGGATCTTGTAATTATCAAAATTTCACTCACAAAGAGAAATTATTGTTCTCCCAGTTGTCTGGGAACAGAGCTGACTTGATTGCTGGGAGTGAACATGGTCTGAAAATAGTCATCTAATAAAAGCTCTTTAATTTCCTCTTTTCTTAAATAGTGCGTATCTGTTTGCTGTGTAGATTAAATTGGATACAATGCCCTCTCTCTGCCCTAAGTTGCTTAGCACCTGGAACTTGCTGGTAGTAGGGTCAAAGTTTAGTCCTTAAATTGTGAAAAGTCTTTCTTCACCTTGCCCCCTTGCAGGCTTCAAGAGGTTTTGTATTCTTGGAGGTTCAACCATAACATTTGTCTTTTCTAAAAAGTTGTATATGTATGTGTCCATATGCTTCTTCTGTCTGCTCTGCAAGCTCTCTCTAGAAGTCTTCTCAAACTTCTACAGTCTGGTTAATAGGAGGGAGAAAAAAAAAAAAAGTTATGATTATCTGATATCTGATCAGAGACATTGTGAGCTCTGTTGCTGCTGCTGCAACTTGAAGCCTTCATAAAGCTGCAGACTAAATCTGTGGCTTCTCCCCAGTGCTCCCTGGTGGCTGGGTCATCTTCCCGTGAAAGCCTGTATAATTCCCCAGGGATGTGGAAAGCAGCAGCAGTAGGGCAGCAGGCAACACATCAAAACCACTCATTGTCTCATTTTTCCCACCTTCTTCATTTTGTTCTGCCCTGGTTTTGGTCTGAGACAAAGGCTTCACCTTTCATTACTTCTCCATGTGCCACAGCACTGCTCGCCACAATGGCTTGTAGTACCTAGTAATTTGTGGTGGGGTCCTTATCAGCAAATGCCAGGAGCTGGTCTCTAGAGGAAGGGAAGGATGCTTTACTCCTTCAATAGCATGTTGTCCTTGGTCTGTGTGGCCATGCCTGTTGTTTCCTTAGCATAGATGAAACAACAACCTTCTGGTTTGAATATGCCAATAACTGAACAGTCTCTTGCATCCAGGAATTTGACTTGGGAGGCCTTCTGCAAAGTATTGACTTTCAGTTGAATTCCAGTTTCTCTTCACAAATTTAGTGGTGTTTCCTAATCTGATGCATCAGTTACAGTCTCCAGTGCAAAGAGAATATGTAAACCTCTGACCTCCTCAGAAACGCAGAACTTGAGGCACTTTGAGTCTCAAAATGTAAAATTTGTTCCACTGCTTAAATCCACTGAAACCAGAGGTTTCCTGAGAATGCTTTTTTCAGTGCCCTGCACTAAAGAAAAATGCCCCATCCTTCTCTTATTTGCACCTGGACCTTAGCTCTAGGCAGGTGGTACCCATAGGGGTGCATTACCTGTGAGTGGGGACAGTGCTGCACCCGTTCAGTCCTGACTTTCCACCTGCCAGCACGTGCCTGAGGTTGTTTTGTCCACAGACTCACCCTTCTTCCCACTCCCATCCTGCCCACCCCCAGTTTCTACCTCTTCCCTAGCTCCTGTCTCTGTTTGGGTTGAGCACCCTCAACCCAAATGTGCCTTTGACATGGACAGTGGATGAAACCCATTTTGCTGTAACAATGAATCTACTGGAGTGTATAATGTATCTGTGAAGAGACAGGAGAAATATTTACCAAGTTCATTACAGACTTAATGATCCAAGCTTCAGAGAAGTGGAATAGCAAACATCTCCATTCTCTGGATGCCACAAAGCAAAGCCAGAGCTCTGCAGAAGAACTTTCATTTCATTAAACAATTTTATTTTCAAGCCTCACTCAGCATTACTACAATCTTGCTGGCAGCATTTCCTAGTAGCTACTCTAAGAGGAAAGTCTTTAAACTTTGCAGTTGGTTCAACAGTTAAAATTGCTATTGGACTGGCTACAACGCTGTGGCTCGGCAGTTAAGAAGCAGTTTTACGTATTCAGGTTCTGGTGGAATATTAACTGGTCCTGACATACAAGAGGCAGATGGTTCCTTTTCTAGGGATGAAGTCAAAACCTAAATGTTATCCAGACTACTGCAGTAAGTTGGTGGTGAAGCGTGCTGGAAAACAATATGTACCTTGGTGCTCTGAATGCCAAGTTCTTTCCATTCAAGCGGTTTGAGCAGTCTCGTTTCTTGTGTTTTCTTACCACAGCAGCAGCACAATTGATTGCAGAGAAACCACCACAGGAGCAGGTCAACCATTGTGTCAGAAGGTTTCCTCCTTGATCTGAGGGAACGTGGTCTTGGCTCTGGTTGCCGAAAAGTTGGGCATAGCACAACAGACTCTGTTCTTGAGAATCTCCAGCTCAGTTTAAATCCTCTGCATTGTGGTGCTCTGGTATGCCTGTAGCCACAGAAGAATATTACTGGCCTCCTCGCGGCACAGACAGCAGTTAAAGAGAACTGGGAAGCAGGCAGAGCAGACCCTGCTGCAGGTGAGCATGTCCAAGAGCCGGGAGAGAGTGTCCTCAGCTACAGGGAGCAAGGAGAATAGAGGTACAGAAAAGGCTCTGGCTTTTGACTGGGCAAAATTTCAATCGGCCTTTTTGATCATGTTCCCAACGCTGAAATCCAAGTTGGCTGGTAAAAAATGCCCACCCCTTTTCTGGAATGTGCACCCACACCCACCTCTCTCAAACCAGTGCTTGGGTGGGATGGCACACACGTGGTGTGACTCTAGCCGGTGATGCGGCCCTGGCGAGACTCCTGTTTGGCCCCGTGTCTGCTTGTCCCCCCAGGCATGGCTTGTGCCTAGCGCAGTCTCTGTGCTGATGTGCAGCTCTACCAACTGGTATGCAAACACTTTCCTGGGGTGTACCATGGCTCAACAAGTTCTTTTTCTAGGATCTCGCAGCAGCAATGGGGGATGAATCCAGTGAGCATCAAGGCCAATACCTGGGCAGTTGTTTCTGTTTTGTCTTAGAAGTGCGTTGCCTTTATGGGTCTTTGCCTTAAAGAACCTGCAGTATGAGCGATACTTACCTGACTCCATCTGTCACCTGAGGAGTCAGATCCTTTCTCAGTTGTGATCACCTTGTGATCAGCTGCCATCCTGCAATCTAACAACCTAACAACCAGAAGCAACTTTGTTCTCTTCCTTATGAAATCTGAGCCCTGGTACTTTGCAAGCTCCCATGTGTTTCCTTGAGTGCTTGTCATTTGGGAAGTTCTTAAAATGGCCCTGTGCCACATAATTCAAGCGGAACAGCGATTTGAAGGTTAATGCAGGAATTTCACATGCGGGATCCTCAAAATGAACATGGTTAGACACATCTCTGCCTTCTGAACAGTCAGCAATGGGTGAGCTTGTCTGAAGGCAGCAGTTTCCCTCCCAGCTCCCATGAGTGACCTTTAAGCACTTAAAACCCAGATGCGTCTCTGAACCTTACTAGAAGGGTTTCAGCGGCTCTGCTGTGGGGTAGTTGTGGTAGAGTGCTAAGATACATTGCCTGTATCTAGAAACTAAGACTAGCAAGTGGTTTCATTTAGCTAAGTGCTGAGGTGTCGTGTCTAGCTTGACCCTGTATTTCCTTATGGTGTTTTCAGTACTGAAGTTAGGCCATAATTTTTCAAAAAACCCATTAATTTCTTGCTGAAACTGAAGCCTGAACATCAAGGGGATCTGACAGGGAAACTAAATGTCCATGGCTTGTTTGGTCAGCGAGGCTCAGGCTTGGCAAGAGTCAAGAGCAATGTGGGACCTCTTCCGGCACGTTCCGAATAGCAGAGGTCCCAGGAGCTTCCATGGCAGACAGGGGTGTCCCAAGGGTCTGCCATGTGCCTGGGAGGTTTCTGTTGGGTACTTTGGCCTGCAGAGTGGTGGTGGTGTTGGACAGGTTGGATTCCATTCCTGGGATTTCCATTCTGTTCTGGGGAATCATCCCCTCCTCAGGGAACAGCAGCTCGTAAATGCTGTCAGTTGCTGCTGAGACACAAAGGTGCTGGGTCTGGTGCTAAGGAAAGAGTTGATTTGCCAGCTTTAAATGGATAACTAATGGCTAAGAGTAAACAAAATAACTAGATTCTGCCTTTGGATATAGAGATATCAGGAATTCAGTGTTCCCTTTTAGTTGCAGTCCTGGGAAAAAGACACTGTGGCCCATCTCTTATCAGAGACCTACTGCTAAATGGAGAAAAGCTGTGGCAAATATTTACTCTCAGATCAATTCTGTTTAAAGTGCAATGTTTGTAGCAGAGCTTGGACACAGGAAGGTCAGGTGTAGGATCAAGGCTGCATTTATATAAAGACAGAGGAATATGCACTGGAAATCCTTGCTTAGAGAGGGAAAAGACCAGAAGATTTTGAAATGCACGCTATGAGGATCTTAATTTTTGTACTCACACTGAGTGTTTTCTCGTGTTTGGGTAAGTTGCTCAGGATGGAGCCACCTCCTTTTTCTTACAGTAGTTCAGGGAGGAAAAAAGTACAAGACCACAATGAACTTCTAACGGAACTGTGCCTCCATCTCAGGGTTTCCGGTGTACGACTATGAACTCCCTGTCACAGAAGAGGCTCTCAATGCTTCCATTGCAAGGATCAATTCTCAGTCATGGGGGACAAACCTCTATGGTGTTGTCAGGAGCCATGTCACAAGAGTAAGTGTGCAGACAGTGGAGATCCTTTACCTCAAATATGCTTTGCTGTGATGCTTTTTCACCCAACCCTGGAAGCCCAGATTTACTTGGAATTTTCTGATGCTGCTTGGAAGAGGGTGGGTTTGGGGCAATATCTGCAGTTATGGCTTTAGGAACCTAAATATTCTTTGTTGGTTTGTAATTAAAAATAATTTAGGAATTAAAATTTTCCACCCCTAGAATAGAAATCTTTGAGGGATGTCTTGTAAGGTTGTATTCAAAACTGGCGTTTTAAAATACCTCCACTTAACTGCTTTGCTTTGGGCATAAAGTAACCTGGTTCATCTGAAGGTCTCAGCTGAATGTCTGCACTGCTAAATAAATGCCACCACAAACACATTCAGGATTCTTTCTCCAATCTGTATTTATGTCATCTGACTCTGTACACCAGTTCTGGTTTAACTCTGCTAGTGTACAGATGCAGACAGGAAACCCATATCTGTGTTAATTTGTATTGCTAAGAATTGTGTTGGATAGCCAGAGTTAAGGAGTTAAAGCTTCCTATTTTAAAGTTAGTGTATCCATGTTCCTGAACACCCTCAGAACCAATCTGTTTCTATAGATGGGATATATCAAGTCTTCTGCAGAATGAATGATGACTTTTTTTTTTTTTTTTGATTGATCTACTTTGGGGGAAAAAAAAAAAGTACTTGAAAGCAGTGGGGATTTGTTGTTTGTTGGGTTTTTTTGGGGGGTTGTTTTGGGGTTTTTTGTGTGTCCCATCTTGAGCTAAAACATTGATTAGACTGTGGGAATGAGAAAAGAAAATCCTAATGTGTCAACGAAAGCAACCAAACTCTCTAAAGCTTGTAGTGTTGTATGGATGCTGCCCATCAAAGCACCTGAGCTGACAAGGAGCAACTCTATAAGCTGCATTAATTCAATTGCTTGCAGTTGTGTGATTTACTTTCCAAGCAGTCTAAATATCCAAAGCAGAGCTTTTAGCACCCTGGTTCCCACAGAAGAGGGGGTAGCATGCAGGGGTAATGCTATGCTTATCTGCCTTTGACAGCTATAGTTCCCCCTCAACTGTCTCTGAGCAGTAGGAGGATCCTGCAATGGCTGTGACGTTTCAAGTTAAATCCCCTTGGAAAGATGTTGCCATTACCAGGTCTGCCTGAGAATAACTCCTGAGCACAATGAAGTAGCTGTTCCCTCGCTCAATAGTCTGCTCTAAATTGGGCACTGACCCATAATGCCCTTACGTCTTGCTTCTGCTTAACAAAGAAGCAAGGGTGCCATGTAGTGGGCATAGAAGAATGACAGACACTAATTATATGTTGTGTTGCCCTTCCTTTTACCAGGTTGACATGTGGAACAGTGATGCCTATAGACTAGAGCTGCAGCTCAGCATTCGTGAAACTGTGTGCCCAAAAGCTTCAGGAAGAGACCCGTTCACATGTGACTTCAAAATTGGGCCTTTCGTGGTAAGTGAAGCCCCCCCTTCCCTGCAGGATGCTCTCAGGACATGTTGAAATGCTACTGGGGCTGAAGAATGATGAATAACTGGCTTTATGAAAACAAAACCAAATCCAAATACAACCTGTAGCATGGAGTGGGTGTTAGATGGGAAGGGTCAGTGCTGGTAAACTCTTCTGCCTGGTCAGTGGGGAGCACAGGAACGGCTGTGAGCTGAAAAGAGGATGCGTGTTTTGCAGCAGCATGTAGCGAAAGTGTCTGTGTGCTTTGGGATCAAATCCTGAAAGGAAGTTACGGCTTCTTTTTTAAGATAAGAGGGTAGAAAAACTGTCATTTGACCTGCTTTTGTCTGTCATGCAACTAGGCACCATATAAAGGCTTATCTTCTTATGTAGTGCAGATTCCCACTCTGTGCTGACAGTGCTAATCTTTTTCAGATTTTCAATTATCTTTTCAGCCTGAAATAAACACGGATCAGGCTCTCGATATAGCTCTTGCTGTGCTATGATTCTTAGATGACTAGCTCTGGTGTAAATACATCATCTTGGAATCTGGAGTTCTCTGTGCACAGTTATTTTTGCCAAAACATGGCTTCCATTGCAAGCTTCTGAACGGTTGTATCCTAACTGCTTACACAGATTTTACAAAGCATGTGGAGTAGCTCTTGCCTCCTTGTGTGCAATGATGCCATAGCGTGTGTCAGACTTCCAGAGTGTCTGCTTCTTTGTGCTGCTCCTAGCTGAGCTCTTCTCACCTCTTTTTCCTCTGTGAATGGCTGCCAAACCTCTTTGTCCTTCCTGGGACCAGTCTTTAGGGAAGAGGAGGGATTCTGGGAAGGCACCAAACAGGTGGCACAAAGGCTTTCCTCGGAGCTTGTGAGCCCTGCTACTACCTCAGGAGGTGGCTTGCACCTTGAAGAGGGGGGGTAAACATCTCTTTGAGTATCACTACTCTTGAACTGAGCAGCTTGTGTGTGCGTGTAGATGGGACAATATGGAACTGATGAGTGTGCTGCGAAGTTATCACTGTATCCCAAGCAGACACCATCTCCTTTTCTTCTTGGGGCAATATGAAAGATAGTGTGAGGATCTCTGTTTTCCAAATTTGGGTGGTAGGTTTTACTGGAGCTTCTGTCAAATCATAGAGACAACTTCTTTAAAAGTAGTTTAACTTCCAGAGCTGGAACTGCTGTCAGCATATCCCTGCGTAGCTTTTCTTTGTGACTGGTGATGCCAGAGCCATGAAAAGGATTTGGAGATTTTCTTCTACGTTGAGCAGGCTCAAAGGTTTAAACAGCTAATATGCAATAAGTTGCATATTAGCAAGTGGAGCAATGACTTGTATGTAGTCATATGCTGCCAGAATATATTCATTTGGCTGCAGTATGCTCCAATAATTTGCTAGGTGTATAATCTTACTTGAGTTTCTTCCTTTTGGAATTGTTTTTAAAATCTCTGTATAGGTTCCCACACGCAATGAAAATCCCATGAGAGGGTTTGTACTGTAGCTCTGCTGTACAATATTTGCTCTATTTTGATCCTTTACAGCCAACCACTTTCTGCAGAAGTGTTGTGGAAGTTTCCGGTGAGCTGATCTCAAACATTATTGTGCAGTGCCATCATGGCACATCCAGTTCCGAATCGATGAGCAGCGAGGAGGTAAGGAAGGGGAAAACTGATATTTGCGGCCTGGGGGAGCGAAAATTCTGCTCATCCAGAAGCAGAACTGCATCCAGAACTGCAACTGTTGCAGTTGGAGATTTTGATCAGAGAACTGAATGTGGTTTGAAATCCAGCTGTCTCCTATAATGCTTCACTTTCCATCAGCAGAGAGGTTTGACCTTGCTTGATGGATGCCTGAGGAGAGTGTGAATCCCTGCGGCAGTCTGGCACATCCACCAACTCCGACACTCTTTCTTCATTGACGTGTAGAGGATGTGCCTGGAGAACAGTGATTGGCACATCTTACAGGCAGAAACAAATACTGATGGCTCTGGCTCTGTTACCAAACCCAGCTCTCAGCTGAGCATGTAATCACAGTGTAGCTGCAGAACATTTGCTCTGGCTGAGATTTGTGTTCCCTTTTTGAGCTCTTACTTGGTTTTTAAGGTGTAATTAAAGGCTGACCCAACCTGTGAATTCCTGCTAGCTGTCTTCAGATCACACCAGTGTCCACTTTTTCTATGAACCAGCACTTGAACCTGGGTGCCTGCACTTACAGCACAGATCTACAGTGGATGTTGTGCTTGAGGATTATACGTAGGGAATAAAGATAGTTGCACAAGCAAAGGTGCCAGAGGATATGGACAGCTTTTATTTTTGGAGAGTACAAGTGACTAAATAACTTTAAGCAAACAGGATTCTGTCACCTTCTCTTGGTTTGTACTGCCAAATTAACTTGTAATTTTTTTTTTTTTTTCCAGAATCTCTAGTCAGAGCTAGCTAGTGAATGCACCACAGGAAGTCTTGATTTGCAGGGCAGAAAGACTGCGTGTGAAGTACTGAAATATGTAACGTAGTCTTGGATGATCAGTCTGTCCTCTGTGGGTTAAGCATAACTCTTGTTTAATAGGGCACTCAGTATAAACACTTGCTTTTACAAGCAGACATCTTCCTACAAGTCTTCTTTAACCATCACTTACAATTCAGTACTGCTGCCAATATTCCTGCTGGGGAATATATTTCCTACGATGTTAATAAGGAATAAATGCCAAAGGGAATTATTGTACGTGAAAAGGAAAGTATTTCTTTCTGCAGAGGGCTGCAGCAAGTGCGCCATAGCTCTTGCTCTAGAGCTGTAACTCAGTTCAAGGGATTTCAGCCTGGCTGAGATGGTGTGGTGTAGCTCCCATAGTGCTGGTGGCTATTTGGTTAGAGCAAGGAATTGTGATTGGCTGAGGCTGGGATGTTGGATAGAGACCAACAAAGAAAGAGTATGGAGAGCTTTTGAAAGAGTAATTTGGGATAAATGAGTCAAAGAGGTGCCCTGTGTGACTGCAACACAAACTCTGCTCTCCAGGCTCTTCTCTCCTGGCTGTATCTGCACTACAGGGAGGTCAGGTAAGGTATTAAGTACAAAAGATATTGACCTGAGAGCCTACCTGCAACCGCAGACTTCCTTAGCAACATCACTGCTTTGCAATAGTATCAGCATTAATCTTGTTTTCAGAGAAATTAATAATGAAGTTTGGAATTTCTTCAGTGATCACATAGGAAATGAAGGAGAGGCAGACTTCTTGACAGATGAGCTTTTTAAGGAAATTTCTTTGATTTACAGGTGATGCGTATGCCGATAACGAATCCCAACAGGCGAGGCAACAGTCGCAGAGAAGGTAAGCCTTTGCTGCCATGTTGGACTGTCCTGGCACATGTTTGCCTTTTGGATCATCCGTTTGGACCACCTGAAAGTCATCTGTCTGGGGGAGAAGAAAATATGGAAGACCAGCAGTTTGCTCAGGTCATGGCCAACTGCTTTTTCCTTTGCAGAGGGGTGTCTCACTGAGGAAGCAGTGAGGGCATTAGGCTGCAGCGTAGGGCAGTGCTGAGGTTTGTATACTCTGTGTATGCATTTTCGGGATTGCCGGATTAGTGCTCTCATAACCGATGCTTGTGTGCATCCTCGGGGTTGTCTTGATGTTGTGCAGAATGCTGAATGAACATGTTTGAAAGCATATAACACTCGCGTCTGTCTCCGTGTTCTTTTTTTTAGAAGATGTATTTGCTCCTGAAGCCTTCCCTTCAAGAGGAAGAGGCAGCAGCCGTGGAGACTGGCATAAACCCAGCTATTTCAGCTCTGACAAGATTGAATAATATGGTTTGGGTGAGTACAATTCAAAGCGTAGCTTTCATACACCCTAGGTCTGCAGGTTTTGTGGCAGGGTGGGAAAGTGACTGCTCAGGGTAAAGGACCTCTTCGGGAATGTGGTTCTTGGCTGCAAGCGTGTTAAAAGCCATTTTACTCTAGACACTTGTAGGACTTGCTTATAGGGAAATGCAGTGACACAAACACCACTAGCAGCACCACTGATAGATGCTGATGGGGTAGCAATCTCTGTGAGCTCACAGAACAGGGGTCTGACCAGTTGTCAAGGCAGCGGAAGACATTTTTGATTTTCCTCTTGTTGCTTCACTCCCAGGAAGACTGCAGAGCTCATGGCTTTCGCTCAATCTTGAGTAGTCCATCCCATATAGTCATGCAAACTAAAGTGTCCTGGTGTGCGGGTGGTGTGAACAGCCTGAAAGAAAATCAATCCACTGGACTGAGTTTAGCATAAGGCTCAAGCCTTGAGCTACAGTTCTGCCTTTTTGCCTCCATCTCTCTTGGCTGACAGGGACATGTTTCTGTCTAATGTTTTATGGATAGTTTGGACCTTATCCAAACTGTTTGCCCTTAGCATGGATGTATCACTTGGCTGTGGGGGTCTGGAATGTGCCCTGGCTGTGTATGGCAGACACAGATGAGTTGTGAGGTGTCCCCATCCTTCAGCAAGTCATCTTTGTGCTGGTGCTCTCCTCCCACCCATGGCTTGTTGTGTCTATTTATACTGCAGACTCTTTGAGGAATGGCCGTGTCTTTGTGCCAAATCTAATGCAACAGGTCCTCAAGGGCACACCGTTCAGCAAACAAAAAATGAACATGGTAGTAAGGTATCCAGGAGAACCGAGATGCAGTTTACCCAGGGGAAATGTTTGTTGCAGAGAAGCTGTGAAGGAGATGCTTGGAGCCCAGTTGATGGGGATGATAATGAAAGGCACTTGTGATTCATTGGAGCTGGCAAGGCCTATCCTACACAAACCACCTTTGCTGACTTACTTCTGAGGCTCTATGTGGGAGTAGCTCTAATTGCTGCTGATATTTTACCTGCCGTCTTATGGAGTTAAGCTAAAGGGAAGTGGTTCTGAAAGACTTTTAGCAACACAGAATGGAGATCATTCTTTGGCATGCTAAACAGTTTTAAAGTAGTTGGGAAAGGAAGAGGAAATTACTTAGCACTATGTCTTTGTGATTAACAAGGTTTTGCACACTCGCTTGGGTACATATCATTAGCAGGTCTCTGTCCCTGCAGACAGTGCCAGAACTGAGTGCTCCATGTGTGTGGAGCTCAGTTCAGGCCTGCTGCATTGGAAACAAGACAGTTTTAGATGTAATTTAGCACTGATGACTCACCAAAAACTAACACATGTTACTCATAAGCATATCCGTGGTAAACCTAGATGTGCTGAAGGAGACATATCCTCTACTCTCCTAGAAACTAGATATGAAAGGAAAACCCAGTCATTCTGCTAGGTCAGGTCTTCGTTTGTAAAAATGATTTCATTAAATCCATATGCTATTTTAGTTCATCCATGAGCCAGTAAAGGTGATAGGCTGTTTTAATCACTGCCTTTCCTCTTATAGGAATCTCTAATTTTTCTAAATGTCTTTGAATTTCCTTGAGCATATTGCCGTGGCATTCTGATGTGCACTCTGTGTCCTTCTGGGTACCTTTAATCCAAGGAGATGGTGTGGAAAGACTGAGGCTTACTGAAGAGTAGCATAAGGTTGACTTTCTGTTCCAGAGAGGGACGAAGTCTATAATTGCCAGACCATTGCTGGCTTCTGAGAACCAAACTGTCTCAGTCTGACTGGGTGAATTGGGGTTGAACCTTCTTCAACCGATCTTCCAGAAAAGTAGTGAGGAAGGAGATCTACGTGCTTGAAATGGGGACACATCCTTTTCTTTGTGTTTGGAAAATGCTAGGGATCTTAAAATTAATTCTTTGGCTCTCAAGAGGAGCTATCCTCATTAAGCAGTAATCACAAATGTTTTGTGTTCCTGTATTTAATGTCTGACAAATCTCTGAACAAGAAGCAAGCTGTAAAATCTTGAAAGAGAACATGAAACAAACGGGGAGAAATTTATGGTTCTTGTAATCATGTGCAATTCGAGTTTTAATACCTTCTGCTCTTGAATATAGGTTGCAAGTGTCATTTATGGAGCTGTGTTTCATAGCAGTGTCCTAGGTTTTTGGACATCTCAGAGGCAGATACATCAGGATATTAAGGGAGAATTTCAAAACCCCTCAAAACTCCTTGTTTCTCTTCTTTTATTGATTTGACTTAGCTTTAAAGTCTGGAGAGAATTCTTACTTCTCAATTTCACTTGTATCCAGAATTAGAGGATTTCATCCATGGGTTTAATTTGGAGCCACATGTATCTAAATTATTTCACGCGAGGCCAGGGAAAGTTATTCATGGCTTTTTATCCTGTACTTTGGCACCTGTGTAATCATGGCTGTCATTATTACAAGCCATGCTGTGATGGCAGTGTTTCGTGGGGCATGGGATATATGGGCTGTGTTTTGAGATGGCAGTAGCTCAGCTGCCTTAGCGTAGCTGAGAATATTTTGGGGGAGGCTGGGCAAAAAGCAATTTAATAATAGAAGACTTTCATCTCTTACTCAAAGAACCTGTTGTTGACAGACAAAACTAGACAAGTTCAGGTAAGAAATGAAATGTGATTTGTTTTTTTACACAACAGTATGGATAACTGACTGCTGCTAAAATTACTAATGCAAGTGGCTAACAGAACTCTTCATGCTGGATTTTACATTTTCTGAACTAGATCTTCTCTCTTTGGCTAAGGAATTATTTCAGGGGAATCCTCTAGATCAAGAAGCTAGGCTAAATGATCTCACTGGCACTTTGTGGCTCTTTATTTATTAGAATAAGCTAAATATTCAAGAGAAAAAATCACTGCAATTGTTATATAAAGAAGAACTTTTTCAAGTCTGCAGCTTTCAGACCCACTGGTCTGCTGGTGCCTGCAGGAGTTAGCAAACTGCATATGAAAGAACCACATCAATGATTAATGAGCTTGCTTCGGTGACAAGTCCTAATCAGATTTTCTGGATTTATTTCCTAGTGCATCTCTGGAACTGGGGAGATTGTAAAATTCACATGTCATGCTGTGGACCATTTTTTCCCAACATATAGCTCGGGCACATAAGTGAGTGACAGCAGGAGAGCCAGCTGCTGTACAACAGTTGATCACTGGTTAACAACCTTAGCCTGCAACAAGTGTTAAGGTCATTAGTTAGCTTGGCTTGCCAGGTATGTGCAGAGCTTGTTGGAGCTGTGACAGCTGCCCCAGTGTCCATAAAGGGCTTGTGAGTGATGCAGCCAATCCCCTGTTGAACCCCTGGGGACGAGGGACTCCTGCTCTGAAAGGGTGCTGTTTAGCATGCACACAACATGAAAAGCTTTCTGTATGTGCACAGGTATAAGGAATTATGGCTTCCCTTAAGCTGGAATCTGCTTAATGGTGTTTGTGGCTCTGAATTGCAAAGAGGAGCCTAAAAAATGGCTCAAACTCGGTAACACCTTGAACCCCAGAAAGAAAAAGAAAAGGGCCCCAACGCTCTTCTCTTCCAAAATCAACTGCTTAAGGCGTTTTGGTTGGTTTTTTTTTTTGTACAGGGTGGAGTCCAGCCTATGACTTATGTCTGGAGTCTCACCAGCAATGTTTCATTTCCTTGAACAATAAAATTAAGAAGAAAGCTCCTGCCTTTGCTTGCTATATACATGTAGATTGTGAATGCTGATTTTCTCTTACTGTCATTAATCACACAAGGAAAGCAGATTTTAACAGACAATCAAATTCCTTCTGTATCAAGCCAAGGGGCTGTGATTTCCTCCTCGAGATTTCTGCATTTTTCTTAAAATGACTCTCTGGCAGAGTTCTCACCTGGCATGGCTCACTGCTGGTGGGAACGTGGTGACGGCAGTTGTTACAAGCTGATTAACAGCCCTGCAGAAGCAGGGTTTTTTCCAGTCAAAGAATAACTGGCAACATTGGGCCTCTTCTCATACCCAGGAAATTCAGGATATGGTGTAGCTGAGAACAGTCAGTGTAAGGTTAATGGTTGGACTAGATGAACTACAAGGTCTTTTGTAGGGTTTGTTTTGTTTTGTTGTTTTTTTTTTTTCCAGTGAAATGGATTGCTTGTTTCTCTGTCTTCTATAAAATAATAATGGAGCAGGGTGCATAAGCCTCCTGGGGCATAGCAAGAAGAGCTTTTATTCCCAGTGTCCTCATTAAGAAGCTGCTTGGTTTTAGTTCCAGTTTTGTATTCTCATGGCTTCATATATTCTGTCTTTATTTTCTCCTCTCTGTTCACCCACCCCAGTTTCTACAGTTCTCAGAAAGCGGCTTATTGCTTTCTGGAGAAAACAGTGAAGCTTCAGAGGGAAGGAAAATCCCTGCAGAATGGGATCTGTTGCATAGTGCATGAGGTCCATATCAGATCAGCTTTGAGAGTGAGAGCTAGAGCAATTTATTGCTTAGGCAACGTGGAGGAAATGACAGGCTACCCTTATATTGCTCCTGCCTTGGAGTCAGTCTGTGATAGCTCAGTCCTTGGTGTCACCCGGCATCGGTGATATGCTGTACAGAGAAGACAGTGTGCTTCCATCTGTTCAGAGCTGAAGGACTGAAATTGAAACAGACCCAGGCAGGACCTTTGCTGATGCTCAGGTTAGACCATGGTGCGGGGATGAGGCAGAGGTGTTACAGCAGAGAGGAGAATTGCTGTGACAATCTCTTGTTGCTATTCTGAAGGGCCGTGATTTTTGCCTTGTCCTTTGTCCACCTCTTCTGGATCTGTTTTGAAGGATTAGACCCACTCCTGCACTGAGGAAGTTGTTCCTGCTTCTGGAGGACACAGAGCTTGGATGATTCCTTAGAGTTCACTGTGTCTTTAAGGCCTCATTGCAAGCCCCTTAGTCTAATTCCTGGAGAAAACCAACAGGACTTCACTGGAGGAGCAGAAAGGGCTCTCAGCTGTCTTCCAGCGTACTGCTCAACGTTGCATTTTGCAAGCACTAGAAATGAGCTTGTCAAAGAAATGTGCAGGTTGGGAAGGACCTCTGGAAGCCCAGCCCTGGCTCAAAGCAAGGTCAGGTTCATGAGGCTGTGTAAGTCTGAATATCTCAGGATATAGATCTCTCATCCTGGCTGGGTGCCAGATTCCGTGTCAGAGCACTCTTGGGGGAAGATTTTTCCTTAAGCTGACCTGGAATTTCTCATGTTCTCACTTGTTCCTGTTTCTTCTCTTGTCACTTGGTCCCTGATGATGAATGTAGTGGCTGCTTCTGGTTCTTTGGCCTGCAGCCCCCATCTCCAGGGCTGGGCAGGACCCAGGCGCTCCTGGACAAGCTTCTCCCAGTGGGTCACTCTATCTATCACTACCACATGTGTGGACACTCCTTTCTGGCACAAATCTATCTCTAAAATTTTACTAACGAAACTGGCTTACAGAAAAATTTCAGGTTGCCATGGTGACAAACTTGCTGAAGATAACAGTGTAGGCTACAGACTGCTGTAGAACCCGTCATATGTTCCTTAGAAAAACATATCTCAAATTTCTTCTTCATATTGTAGCTCTTAGTTCAGATACATTTCTCAGAAGGCCATACATCAGCTTATAGGCTCAACCATCTCTGCTTTTGAGACTTTACAATATGTGTAGATATGTGGCTTATTTCACTGTTGTTAATTTTTCTAGCAGTTTGGTGGTTTTGTTGTTTTTTTTCTTTTACACTAGTTAGCAATTGACATGACATTTGTGCACATGTGAAGTGTGTTGCATATGCAGGTTTCTTTTTGCAGATTCCTCATGCTGTGATTCTGATGCTAAACAAATTAATAAGCAACTCAGTGAAGCTGAATAAATTTTTTCCAAGGCCATGGATGTTAGGTTAGTTCTGTGAAATATGAGATAAATTTTGAGCTATGACATTTCTCTCCCCTCCCTTTTTTTAAAGTAGATTGGAGAATGAGGAGCATCGAGATTCAAAGATCCAGTATGGGAAGAAAGAACCTGGTGCCATTTCCTTTCCTCCTTCTGTGAAAAACATTTCTGTAATGAAGTGACAGTCTTTCCCTAAACTCACTTTCTGCTGTAATGTCAAAGGGCCATTGGATGAGCTCATGAGATGCTAAATGCACACGCTTGATAACCACCTTCTGATGTGTTAGAGCTCACTGGGAGGACTGTCTCAGACACCTAGCCTAACTGTGTCAAGTATGTGTTGTACAATCTCATAATGATGTTATTAAAGGATCATTATTCCATCTGCTCTGCATTGCTCTCTAGTTGCTTGTAATTTTCTGTAATGCTTGTAGCTAATTATCGATTCATTCAAACCAATAAAGGCACTTAATTCCTTTTTCTCTGTGGTGGGACATCTGTGGACAAGGTGTCTTGCTACAGATCCAGAGCTTGAGTTTTAGCCCAGCAATCTAGCTTTAATGGGTGCTTGGCCTCTAATGGGGGGAGCTGAGGGAAACTGATGACAGTGATGTTCGGGTCCTAATGACTTTCTGTTTCTCTCCTGGGATACAGGTCTTTTCAGCCTTGTCCCTTTCTCTCCACTTCATGAAACAGAGCCTCCACACCGCCCTTTGGGAAAGGAAATGTTACTGTGCAGTTCTGGGGTTTGCTTCTTCGTTTTTGAAGGCTTTCCCATCAAGTTTGTTCTATGGTTATGGTGTAGGCTGGTATTAGGGGTGTCCTTCTATGCATCCCTCATTCACCTAGTGCAGATGTGACCCCACTGGGCATATATGAGTAATCTGTAAACAGGCAATAGAAGATGCTCCTATAGAAGCTGTCATGTACATAGTGAAGCTTCTGAAGAGGTGTTTTGTATGTCGCTGGGATAACAGCAAAGCTTCACCCATATGCTGGGTTGGTCGTGCTGGTGCCTGGATCAGCAGGATTATAAGAACTAAGCAGCCCTGCGGTGTGGGGAGTGTCTCCTGACTGAGCTGCAGACCCTTCAGACTGCACTTGTTGAGTCAGCCTGCTTGGGCGATTTGATTCCGTGAATGTTGCATGATGCTGAGATCCCAGTGAAACAGGTTTCCTCTTACTGAGCACTGTGAAGCATGACTTTCCACTGGCTGCAATGAAAAGAAACCAGGTGAGGAACTTGCAATTCTGGGACCAAATGTGTTTTTCTCCCTGTCTTTCTCTATGTTTTTCTTTCCTCGTTTACAGCTCCATTTTTCCGGTATGGGGTGGGAAGAGTACTCTGGGGGAAGTGCCTGTTGCCTCACCACTAGAGATCCAGATAGGTGTTTTTTACCATGCTTATGATGGATTTGTGCCAAACGGATCAAAATAACAGGTGAATTTTCCGTGGCAGAAACAGTCAAATTAGTTGAATGCCTGTCAGTATTCAACAGTGCCGTTTAGTGCTGAAGAAGCCTTTAAAACCTGCAGATATAACAAAGCTGTCCTCTTTAGGAAGACATGTCAGCTGGGTTTTAAGATCTGCTTCCCTGTTCACTCCCACCACACCACGCACTGGCTTGGTTTGCAGTTGTGCTGCTGACTCCCTAGTACTCGTCTGTCTTTCTCGATAAGTGGCGGTCATGGGAGCTGCAGAATTGATTGTTGGCTCCTTATCAGTTATGCAACCGTCTCGCCTTTCAAAATCAACTGACTTTTCTCTCTAAAGCAACTCTCCCACCCAGGTTGAGTCTCAGTTAATTTTCCTTACTGATTGCAGCAAGGTAATCTGGTTTGTAGGGATTCTATCTTATAAACATGACAACACATAGTCAGAGGAGCCTTTGATGATTACCCTTAGCAGCAGCAGGGAGAAGAAGGGGGTGAAAGGTAAGGTGTGGAGTAGAGGTCCAGCAGAGGAAGGGCTGTTTTCCTTACTCATGGTGGTTTTGCTTTGCTTCTGTCAACAGGACTGGGAACATCACCCCTTCCTTCGTTGTGCATGTACATCTCCAGAGTCCTCACATAATCTGTTTCTCTGATGCAGTAGAGTAATTTTTGCTCAGCATCCTCCTTCTAATAAGGTTGTCTTCACGCTTTCGTGCTGATTTTAAGTAGAAACATGACTCTCCATTTAAAAGCTGATGGGAACAAACAGCTTAGCTCCTTTCAGAAATTCCTGAGCTCGAGTGATTGTGGCCTTTCTCTTCTCATGTAGACATGTATGTCTTCCTGTCCTAAACAAAGGCATGAGTGAGCAGAAGAAATTCCTGGGATGTTCCTCTAAGACCTGACTTTGTCTCCTGGAAAGGATGAGGTGGATTGACACATGAGCCTACTTCAGCTGTGCTTGGACTCTTCCCTATTTCACTCTTGTTTTTCCCAGTTCCCAGCAGACAGTTCTCTTGGCCTAAAAGCAGTCATATTTTGCTGATAGAGCATAGCAGCAGGCCTCTGCATCAGCAAACTAGGCAGGGAGCATGTTTGCTACAAAATCCTTATATTGTGGCTCTGAATGTCAGGGAAAAGAGACAGAAGAGACTACTGAGTTTGGTAGTGGATCTTTCAAGACCTGGAGTAGAAAACTTGTCTTTGAGCTAAGGGTAGGCTAGCCGATCCTGGAATGATGAACAGAGCCTGTCCCTTGCTCTTTCAGGTGCAGTGTGTTTGGGGAAATAACCATCTGTAAGCAAACAATAGTGGAGCACAACTTTCCTTCAGGAAGCTACTTTCAGCATCATTAATTTACCTTATCTGCCCTCTGCAGACAGAAGTTCAGTGGCAGGGATCTGTCCCTGCAGGGATTTCCATCACTCATGGTCTACACTGCCAGTACATTGTCACTGGCAGTGTGTGGACATTCAGATTATTATACATTATTATAGATATAGATTATTATACATTCACAATTATTGTCTGAGCTAAGAAGTCTTGTATAGAAAAGGTCCTCTACTCTCTTAGCATTTCTAACACAGGTGTCCCACAAGCAAAAATTTCTCAGAAAGCAGGACTTTGCAGTCATGTCCCTTGGGAATGAGGGCAGGAGTCTGTCTGCAGGCACCACTGTAGCGCATGTGTGGGCTGTAACATCTCCTTTTGATAGATGTAATGAAAGGCCAGCCCTCTCCAGTATACGTGGCACACCTATATGCTAATCATATCCACTGTTCTGTAAAAAAAAAAGCAAAGAAAGCACTTTTTTTTCCCAGCAAAATGGATTACAGGTGCTTTAAGTTCCTTGATGCATGTATGCAAATACCTTCACACCTAGAAGCTGATGTGGCATCTGCTGTGCAGATGTTTATCTGGCACTGGGGAGTAGTATTTTTCTTTGTCTGCATTACTCAAGTCTTTCGTGGTCTCAAATTGCTGACTCAAGCACTTATTGCTCCAGCATACCAATGATAGTTGCTACGAATGTTCCCTTCCAACTCCCATGTCTGAGAGTTTGGTCTAAAACACCACAACCACGTCCAAGAACAAATCTCTCCTCACTGTGACTAAAGCCTGAAATCCTACTGGGGTCCTGGTTCTGTTTGTGTTCAGCCACGTCCTCACACTTGTGGACTCCCATCCTCCAAGTACACTGGTGGGCTCCAAAACTGCCTCCCTCAGAGGCCGCAGGCTCAAATGGAGAACTTTATTATCAAGCCATTTTTGCACTCCTGCACCAATAAATATTTTGACTTGTCCATTAGCATGCTACATTTTCCATGGCCACCCTGCCCAAGCTATTACAGTAGCTTTGCTACGTGAGAACCTATGTTGTACGAGGGACATCAGCATTCTGTGTTTAGCACAGAAAGGAGGAATGCTGCAAACAGATGCAGAGTGGAGTACACCGCGGAGGAGGCAGGCTCTGTCTAAGTGGACCACTAGTTTTGTTGTTGTGTTTTGCTTGGAGAGTGAAGATTTATGCAACAGCAGGGACAGGGAGGGAGCTTTCCCCACACCGCTTAGAGATGCTATTTGCAGTGGAAGGAACGTGCAGAGTAGACATTCTCTTCTTGTAGACTTTGAGGTTGTTCAGAAACTCTTGAGATAGCAAAACCAGGAGCTATTTCTGAAGGGAGACATCAAAACTCTGGGATATTAGACTGGGGCTTGCTCCATACAGGGGCTCCGTGGCACTTTGTTTGAGCCTTGCCTCACCAGAAGGTGAAAACATAGTCACCCGCTCCATGCAGAGCATCTGCAGTAGTTGTAGTCTGAGGAAAGAAGTGAGGACTTATGCTGATTTGGACTCATGCTATAATTTGGGGAATGAGTAGGAGCTACCTGCTGCAGCTGGGGCAGTGTCAGGAGATCCTCCACACAGTGAGCGTGTCTTATACCCCCAGCACTTCACTTTGTCCCTGTGGAAGGAGGGAAACTGCTGGTTATTTACTCTATGAAAAGACAGCAAAACCTGCATTCATGACAAGATCAGTTATTTTATATGCATGTTCCCTTTTATTTTCTGTACACGCCAACAATGTTTTTGCTGACAGTGTCTGAACAGGAATTCCCATGGTGTGGTATGGATGAAGGACAAACAATACAGTGGTGTCACAGAAAAACTGGGTTCAGTTCTCTTCTTGCCCTTCAGTCAACACTTGAGGAAAAACAGTGGTATTTGGGCTCCAGGTTGCCACGGCATTTCATTTCCCAGACTGTCTCTTTGCCATCGTGCCACAGATGCTCAGTGATAATTGCTGCATATAGTGCTCGACACTGGTATGGTTTGTGCCGCCATGGCAAGTGTGCTGGTGTGTTGGTAGCCCCAGAGCAATTCTGTTCATTTTGGCTAGCTGGGAACGGGTAGAATTACCAGCAACCAAGAGAGGTTCAGTGCTATGTGAAACTAGTCTAAAAAAGTTTCTCAAAGGGCAGAGATCATCTCGAGTGAAAGCTGAAGGGAGCCTAGCCCATGTTAGGAAGAAAGTTATTGCTCATCCTGAAGGAATGTGGAGATTTCCTGGCATACACTCTACTGTCAGCAACCTAATCTCAGGTGGGTGACAAACCGGCCTGACCCCTGGATGATCTCTCTGAAGTGAAGAATAGGCCTTAATTGCCAAGCCTGTGTCCTGATTCAGAGTAGTGAGATGCTGGGATCAGAACCTGAGGATTTTCCAGTCTTGACTCCATAGAATGCGCAACTGTCAGTATGTCTGTGAGTTCAGCACGGAGGCATGGGCCGGTTTAAGGAGACACAGCTGTGCTATGGATGGAGCACATCTCTCATGGCAGAATTAGTAGCTAATGCTGAGCATCAGCATTCCTTCTAAGACTGTGAACGTGGCTGGCCACTTCTGCTCCTACTTCCCGCCAGTGGTGATGCCCACTAGGTGTCAGAATTGAGTAAATGCAAGGCTGGCACGGGGGGGACAGGATCCTGCTTTTCAAATAATTCTGATTTTTTTTTTTCCTTCTGAATTTCTGACCTGCTGTGTGATAAAATTACCTTTGGGGAAGGAGGATCTGTTTGTTTAAATGGTGAAGGGAACAGAATAGGAGGAGTAGAAGTAACTGAGAGAAAAAAATCCTGGCCAGTTTAGAGTGTATGTTTTGCACATGGGATCTCAGAGCCTAAATTCTCTCCCAGCACAACAATGGTTTTGCTATTTACTTCCAAGGACAGTAGACTTTTCCCTCTCCTGCATGATAAACTTATAGTTTTTGATAAAATGATAAAATTTTAATCAAATTTCCCAGCCATCCTTTACCTTGGACTACAGGCTGTAAGGTGCCTTTGGTAAGAGGAAAGCTAGAGAAATGCTGGTTGCAGAAAGGGTTTACTTTTATAGTTTAAGTTTTCGACCTGTTCCTCTCACCCCTGGTCCTCACTCCCATCTCTTTTCTTGTCCAAGAGGTCAGCTCATTCACTGCAGCTGATTAATGTTAGTGAGGGCATCGTAACGGCTCTGAAGATTGGGTGCATTAATTAATGCTTGCACAACCTGCAAGAAATTTGCTGCTGTCTGCCACTGTGCTTTCTTTTTCAGACCTTCTGCTGACTTTAAAATCCTCTTTTCCCCTCTTCCCAGGACAAATTGTTGCTTCAGTCTCACAGTGCAGTGGGGACTTTGCAGGAAACAGACCACCAGCAAATCCCTGGAACCTCAGACCAGTTCCCTTGAATGAGTGTCTGCCCATATCGCTGGTGGGGTTTGATGGTTCAGCTGCCATGTGAAGACTCAAGAAGGTCTCCCGGCTGATCTTGGCCAAGGTGGCATGTTCTTCTAGTTTTCTTCCTGTGGTATTGGAAAGGAAAGCTCATTCTCCTTTATGATGTCCTTACATATCTTGCTGTCTCAGTCTAGGGTGACCTTGACTGGTCTCAGTCAAGGATGGCTCAAAACATCTCTCAGGGAAGGAAGCACTATGTTGAGTGACTTGTTGAATGTGCTTGTCCTGGCCATAGCTGGTTCTTTTCTTCCCAGAATATGGTATTTCCTTTCCACTTATCTTGGATTTTCTTCATACTGTCTCTGTGTCACTTTGTTGGTGACACAAGAATTTACCATTAGTGACCCTTAGTGTACTTAAGAGTGCAGCCCTGTCTTTGTTACTACTTCTGACTGAGCCATAGGTCTGAATCTTTAGCAGCAGCAGCCAAACAAAACACTTTTCCTAGCATGAGGAAGAAGCAAAACAGGAATCAATCCTTTACTGAGGGGCTGTGATGCTAATAGCATTAGGAGAACACTTTTTTTTTTTTTTTTCCTCCATTTGTTGCTCTAGTCCTGTTTGACTCCTCAAGCACTAAAATCCTTGGGGAACTATCAGATTCATTAGTCACAGAGTACCTTGGCACATGCCCTTCCCCATCTTCCAAAAACTGTTTGTTTTTCAGACTGATACTAAAGCAAGATCCATCTGTGCATTTCTGCCTTGGATCTCAACACGTGTGGCACTTGTTGCAAAGACCAGCAGTGGATTTCTCCCACAGCTTTAAATCCAGGTAACATCAGATAGCTGATAGAGCACTTGGCAGTCCTCCATGTGGTGAAGGCTTCTGAAAAGGTGGTGATGATGTGTCTATGGGCATTGCTTCTTCTCTGTGACAAGCTGGGAGTCTGTGCTAGAAAACAAGTGTTAGGCCAGGCAAAGGAAGTTTCAAACATGGGTCTTAACTCTTACAAGCAGTCATGGTCCTGGAACTAGTCTAGATCTTCATTGCAGATTAAGTCAGGGGGAGGTTAAACTGGAAGAAACGGAGCCCAAGAAAGGAAATTAGGATTTCTTGTTGGCCTTGAGAGACCAAAGAGGTTTAGGGCATTAGCTATCTGTGAGACTTGGAGTTGAAGAAGGAGACCACCAGGAAAACCACAGAGTCTGGCAGGATCCCAGGGATTACAGGCCATGATTAATGAGAATTTAAAAAGAATCTTATGTGCTTTTGGAGACTGAATCTTTTTCTGAGCAGTGGGGAGGTGCTGCTGCTGGCTGAGCCTCTTGATCTGGAATGAATAATGGAGGAAAAAATAACAGCCTCCCAAATTGAAGGCTGTTGATTTAAATGAAAAAAAAAAAAATCCATGAGCTCATCAAAAATAGGAACTATGCAGAGGACTGTGGGCCAGAAACATTCAAACCTGGAAATTAAAACAGTAAGCCTCATGTCCACACCAAGCGTATCAGCTGAATTGATCTTGAAGGTGTATTTGGAGTGTAGCAATGTAGTGAAGTCTTGCCAGTGCTGTTTCTGCAGAATAAAGCTCAGAATTGTTTGGGATGGATCAGGAAAGTAGAAGCCTGATCTAATCTTCCCAAAAGCCTTCTGACAGGCCTTCCTAAAGGAATATTAGAGAAATGAAATAGGGATGATGATGCAAGTTGAAGAAGTGTTACAGCTCAAAGACCGTCACAGATGTAATTACACAGTGAGTGGAGGGCACTTGACAAGTGCAGCTGGTGCAGAGGTGGTTCTTGCAGATGACCTCTGAGACTGCGGTGAATAATTCTGTTGGTGCCCTTACAAACATTCTAGAATAAAGCTACACAACACCTATGTGTTACTGGGATGGGGCAGCAAAGGCTCAATAATTTTTTCTGTGCATGTTTTAATTTTCTTTCCTGTTTGAATACTGAAGGCAGTCTTGGTCAACAGTGAGAAATCTTCATTAAGTAGGTTTGCCAGGTATTTTGTGAAATCAAGAAGGGGAAAAAAAAAAAACAAACCAGAAAACCCTGGGATGGTCTCTGATGCAGACACTACTAAGGAATATTTTTATACATTTCTTGCTTAGTGGAATGGTCTTGCAGATTATTTTGAGGGGAAGAAACACTGACTGTAAGAAATGCTAGAACTGATTGCAAGAGCCTTTGACTTTTTTGGTTTTGTAAGCTGGTTAAAACTGTTGTTTTATTAATTGCAAACTTTTTACCATCTTGGAAATAACTGAAATAAACCTTGTCCATGGAATTGTTTTCGGTTTCTTGAGCTCCTAAATGCTTTTAAAGGATTCACATGTCCTGATGGTAAATTTTCTGGAACAGGCAGTATCAAAAGAGAACCCAGGCCCCACAGCATCTTTCCTAGCAGAAAGAAAATCATTCAAATAGATGAGGTTATTGCATCCAGAAAGACTGTCACAGGAGCAGGGGCAACGTTCAAAGCCTGCATCTTTCAAGGGGTCAAAGGAACCGATCTGTGCATCTGCAATGTGTTCGGTGAACCAGAACACAACCTTTTGTCCAAAAAGCTTATGTGCCAAGGCCTGCAAATATATCTGCTGAAGTGGGGGTGTCTGGGGAAAGATCAGAAGTGAATGGTTGGGTGCTGTTGCTGTTTGCCTGTGGTTTAGAGTGTCACAAGTTTAGTTCTTTCACTGGAAGAGAATAGTACAAAAGCCTGAAGCTGAAATATTAGGCCTTGGGTTTCTGCCCCAATTATATGACTGAATCTTCCCTAAAATGACTATTCATTATGAGTATTTCATAATGAAATTACTATTTCGTTGCTATCTGCCGTTGCACAACAGGCTGTGTTCTGACACTTCTGAATTTCTTGCCTCTCTCTGGCTGAAATAACTGCAAAAAGTTGCCAATAATCTAGTTTCCCTAGAAATCCTATTTTTAGGAGAACTTACTATTTATTGAAAATGTTGCGTGGTCCCCCTGTGAACAAAAGCAAGATACTCAGCGTGGTGCTCATCCTGTCATCGACTGACATTTGCGGTTTTGGCTCTGCTGGAGAAGAGCAACTTGGAGCAGAGGGCTGGAGTTCCACAGGGACATGCTGGTAGGCTGGAGTCTGCCACGGTTTGAATACGAATGCTGCTGGCAAGGTGGGAGACTCCATCTGTTTTGTATTCGTACCCATGCTCTGAGGATACGGCAGGGCTCTGGGCTTGGCCTTGCAGGGGCTTCAAAAGCCAACGTGCCCCAGAGCCTGGCTTGTAGGATTGGAGAGTGATCTCTGCAACGTGCACCTCCGAGAGAAATTGCAAGACTCAGATTTGGGTTTTAAAGCTCTCTCTTTGTCTAAGGTACTTGATGCTGGGGCTATTAATTTAAGGATAAGGCATCTGTGTGACCTGGTGTTAGTGTTTTTCCTTCCAACCCTGAGCACTATCAGATCTGCCCGCCTTTATACAGCCCTGGTATGTGCAGTGGTGGAAGGAAGTGGGATTGTTTCATCTGGTAGCTGTCAGATCCAAGGGCCAATTTGGCAAAAGAGGGGGTTTCTTGTGCTTGTGCCTCCTCTTTCCTTCTAGAGAGAAGGAGAAACCGAAGAGATCTGTGTTTGCAGGAAGAGCTGCTTTTCTGTTCCCAACTAAAGGGAGGCATGAAGGCTTTCTTTGCCCATATGTGTGATTTGCCAAGAGGGAAATTTACTCTTTAGCAGCCCGTGACATATGGCAGAATTCAGTAAAGGCTAAGATGAAAGTCTTGTAAACACTTCCTCTTGTCCTTCGCAGAATGTCTTCTCTCTTACCTGCTGTCCCTGTGAATGCAGAGTATGACGTGACTGCTGTGCCGCTGGTGTCCTGAAAATACACCTTCCCAGCCCATACTGTGTTAAAAAATATTGCAGCTGCTCATTGTAAAGTTGGTAAATGATGTTCTGAATGGCTGAGCCTGGCATGGGCCAATATTCTTTGCCAGTTTCCCTTGCACTAATCCCAATTAATGTAACCACAGGACATGCTGTTGCATGAAGATGCAAATGCTTCACAACGATTAGGGACCCGTACATACATGCTAGCGTGGAGTACTGCCCAGTTTGAAGTTACTTGCTCTTTTGAGTCCACTTTTAGAGTAGAATTAAAGAAGTCAGCCACCATCTGGTTCCAAGACACTGAGTTTAGCAAAAACAATAAAAAAGTCTGACTCCCGTCTCTTCTCCCCCCTCATCCTGCTCTTCACTGATCAGGGACAGACAGTTCAAATGTGCAAGTAAAATGTGTGCTGAAAACATGAAAGACAGGGAGACAAGGCAGCTCTGAAACTAGGTTAGAGATGAAACAAGCCTGAAATTTGGCAGCTGTAGGCAAGGCTGGGTGGCCCTAGGGAAATGGCTCAAAATGATTGATGAAATAAATGATTAATGAAATGATGTGATCAGCCTATCACAGGATTGCAGTACTGTATGGTTCCCAAAGACAGAAACTGAGAGGAGCCATGTGGGTGTGAATGATGTAGAGGGAAGTGTGCAAGAGCAGCATCTCCCAGAAGACAAGTAGATCCCTCAAGTCAACCTCGCATTGGCTTTCTTGCACCCCGCAGGGTCTAAAATATGCCCCTCGCTAGTACCCTATTCAGAGGACTGAGTCACCATTTGGTATTGAGACTTACCATTTGCATAGCTGTCCGAAATTTTTCTGTTTAAGCAGCTCAAAAAGAAGTCATATCATTTTACGCATTGGTATTTGCTCTTACCCTTGCTATCATCCACTGAACACCTGGGCAGAGTAAGTTTTGTGGTGTATCAGGAGTATCAGGTCTCCTGAGCTTCCAGTGGCTTTTTGTATAGGGCCAGTAGCAGCCTTGGGGGTTCAGATCTCATTCTGCTTTTTCCTGGCAGATTCTTATTTCAGGAAAGCA
The DNA here is from genome assembly GCF_965140245.1 of Athene noctua. NCBI lineage: Eukaryota > Metazoa > Chordata > Aves > Strigiformes > Strigidae > Athene > Athene noctua. The sequence continues at coordinate 28,556,966 of NC_134043.1, read as the reverse complement.
GAATGTTGGTGTGAGTTGTTCAAACAACAGCTAATCTGTCATGCCGATAGTTGTGTCAGTGTAGTCTAAACAAGAGATCAATCTATGTTTACACCCCCCTGCCAACTTCTCAGAGAGAGATTTCAGAACTTGGAGAGTGGCTTGTGGGAACTTGTTGCATCTGCCGTTTGATTAATAGATTCAGACTTTGGAATGACATAATTATGCCCTCAAGGTGGGGTTGGTTATTTTTGCCAGTTAAAAACACAAATACATCACTGTTGCTCAGGTCCAAATGTTTACATTGCAAAATACTGACAATCAGACTCCTGTTCATTAGGAGTTGGCTTGAAGAACCAGTGTCTTTGGACCCATCAGATGACTTCTTTATTCCCAGAACTGCAGACGCATGCATTGGCTTTCCATGGCTAGCATGTCCTAACAAGTGGCGACCTCCTACTGTATACAAGCTTATAGCAAAAGCCGCACAAGGAAGATGTCGTTTCTCCCAGAAATTGCAGCACCTTCTGGTTATTTAATGCTGACTGGCTGGGATGGCTGGAGACTAAATACGTGTGTGTATGTACACACATACAGATATAAATTAACCTATCTTTAATATCTACAAGATTTTCTTCCCCCCTTCCGCTCTGCAGTTCTCCAGCTGTTGTTGTTTAGGAGGACACTGTTGTGTACAAACCATGCAGTATAGAAATGCCAAATTTCTTCACCTTTTCCTTTCTGACATGACTGACTTCTTCAGCACGGCCTGGTAGCTGCAGTGGGATTCTGAGCAACACCAGTCTGGGCTCTGTTCCTGCTTTTGCTGGTAAACAGAGAGGCAGCTAGCTTTGCAGCCCTGTATTGAGTCCAAGAGCTGCACAGGGAAAAAGAGCTCTGTATGAAGGTCATTTATTTCCCCAAGGGGATTAAACTTACATGGAATGGATTGCCAAAGGACTAAAAGTTGTATTTTTTAAGCAGTACTGAATTTAGTCCTGGGTAGCTGTGCTATAGAAATGGGGTATGCTCAGTCTTTTGTAACTGTGAGTGGAGAGCTCGTAGTGTTGGTTACTCGCTAGGCTAGATGTGAGCTCTGGTCTGACCTAGAGAAAGGTTAAGGAAAAAACACCATATTTCTGTGTGTCTGTCCTTTGCTCTTTCTTTTATTTTTCTTAACATCAAGACTGCGTTTTGGGGGGTGCATGCTCTTTCAAAGGCTTAGATGGGACTCTTGGGCTGGGTGACATCACCATTTAAATGCTGAGGTGGATTTCAGGTACTTGTTAATTTGGTGAGCATGAAGTCATGAGCTGGTGAATTTGGCTGACCTTCCTCAAGCCACTGGCATCAGGAGATAAAGACCTCTTATGAAACCACTGAGGTGTTACACAAGAGCCATTCCCTTCTCTCAGTCCTGCTAACAAGGCTGTTTGGGTGGGTCCTTTACAAATGTTCATGGGACTTTTGTGAACAATTACCCATAATGGCTTGCCTCTGAGGAAACTTGCTCTGATTCCTGCCATGCACTTGGGCTATATTATGGTTAATACCAGTGAGGCAGGGTGGCTATGCCTCTTTTTGGCTGAATATCAAGAGGTATGCATCCAAATGTGACTTCCTTTGGTCCTCAGGAAAGCCAGACCTTGCAGCCTTTCCTTTGCTGCAAAGGTGTCTTCTGCTGAAATAACCAGGTAATTGTCTTCAATTGAAACCTCCAGGGCATGGAAAGCTACCAAGTGTCATGTCATCAAGACCAACCATCTAACGTTGGATTGCTGCTGAGCAAGCTGGAAAGCCCTTGAGACTGAAAATCTCTAAGATGTGTCATCATCATGAGACAGAGAGAGGAAAAAAAAAGATCTGCAGAGAAGCCAGGCACACTGGTCTCTTCTTGGATGGTACCGATAGAGATTCTGTGACACAAGGAAGCCATCTTGTTTTCCTGCAGGACTGCTTTCCTGTCAGGTCTTGGGAGTTGAGAAGCCTTAGGAGAAATGTCATAGACCAATTTCTTGCTCTCAGAGTCCTCTGCAACCATTCGCTGGCTTCTGCAAGGACACATCTTGCAGGCTCACTGGGATGCTGGGAATACAAAAGGTAATGCTCAGCTGCTCTTCGTGCTCTTTTCCCTGCCTGTCCTCTTTTTGTTCTGATGGATATGACACATACATCCCAGGGCACTGGGAATCCTGACAGTTGCTGAATTTGGTTTCAGAAGCCAGACTGCACTTGTGATTTGAGGTTTCTTTGCGTAAAGTGAAGGATGAAAAAAACATAACGCATTTTTTTAGAAAGGTAGTTTATAAGAAGAAAATGGTGTAGAACAAAATAAAACAGTATACTGAAAGAGATTAACAAGGTGGTTTCATTGTGAGAACAATAAGCATATACTTTTTTATCAAAAACTAAAAAGCTTTTTCAAGTGAAAGGTATCTCCAGTGCAACATGCTGCACCTTGGCTTCTCTTGGTTTAAGTGAAAGGCAGTGATGACTGCTTCTCTGAAAGCAGCAGTGAACAAGCCAGTTCTGCTGCCTGCAGATTCCCAGGTAAAAGGCACTGTGCAAATGTCAGAAGAGTATCTCAAGACTTGAAAAAGCAGCTGTCACTGCTTTCCCCTTAACGTGAAATATTGATAATATGTAGGGGGTGGGGAGAGGATAGGACAGACAAAAACTGAACGCCAAGCCAAAAGTAGGGCTACCCCTGAAAGCAGTTTTCTGATCAAGAGGTCACTTTCTCTCCATGTGTGGTAGGTTGACCTTGGCCAGCTGCCAGACACCCTCCCAGATGCTCTGTCACTGCTCCTCCTTGGCAGGACAGAGGGAGAAAATAAGATGGAAAGCTCATGGGTCAAGATAAAGATATGGAGATCATTTACCAGTTACTGTCATGGGCAAAACAGATTTGCCTTGGGGGAAATTAATTTATTGCCAACTAAGATAGATTTGGACAGTGAGAAACAAAGATAAAAATTAATATAATACATTCTCCCCACCTCCCTTTTCTGAAGTTCATCTTCACTCCTTCACTGACGACTCCTTTACCTCCCTTGTCCTCCGAGGGATTGGGAGAGGTTGTGGTCAGCCCATAATAGCTCCTCTCTGCCACTCCTTCCTCCTCACACTTCTTCCCTGCTCCAGTGTTTATCCTTCCCATGGGCTACTGACCTTCACGATAAATGTGCTTCTATGTGGGGTCTCCATGGGCTTCAGTTCCTTCAGGAAACTTCTGACTGCTCTGGCGTGGGGTCCTCCATGGGCTGCAGTGTGGACATCTGCTCCACCATGGTCTGCAGGGAAATACCTGCTTCCCTGTGGTCTCTCCATGGGCTGCACCTCTTTCACCTCCTTATTCTCTGGCCCTGGAGTCCATATGCTTCTTTTTCCCCCTCACTGCTCTCTGACATTTTTTGCCCATTCTCAAATATGTCATCCCAGAGGTGCCGATGGGCTCAGCTGTGTTTGGAGGTGTGTAAAGCGCCTTGCCTCTTACACCCAACACACCGTATGTGCAATAATCTCTTCAATGCAAGAATCCCCAAAGCTCCTGCATCAGTTGTGGCCTCTCAGCCTTACTGGAATGTTTTTGCACGTCAGCCTCTGTTGCTTTGTTGACCCAGTCAGCATGCTTTTACAATTCCACTCTGCACCCACCGCCTGCTGAGTACTGGTCAGAGGCAGAAGAGCAGCTACAACAGTAGAGAATAATGGCCTGAGACATCAGAAATCTGGACTGTGGGCAAATTAATTTGTCCTTGAGGCTTTAATTTCTGAGTCCAATGCAGGAAACAACGTTGACCTTTTGTGAAATATTTAGGGTTCAACTGGTAACTGTCCTAATTGAGGGTGTACTGAGGTTGCCAAGTTATTTAAAATTCCTATTTCCCTGTTCATTCTGGCCTTGCAATGTAGTGTTTAATAAATCCCTTACAACACTGAGAGTTAAAGACAGTTTAATAGGTTGTCACTTCAAGTTTATGTTGTTTTAGCATTTGCATAACTGCATTCAAGATTTTGGCACTTAACCCGAAGCCACCATAGAAGTTTAAGCCTCTTGGCTCACCCAGCAACAGAAAGCAGGGTTGGGGGTAGATTGCAAGGGTTGATTTTCCTGTGGGGTGGGCAGGAATGTTCTCCATGCTGGTAAAAATAGACTGCTTCTAGTTCAGCTAGGCTAGCGTATCTGAAGCAAATGCAAGTCTGTGGTCCTCCCACTTCTCTTCTTTCCTGGCAGCTACTACAGCAGTAACAGCTGCTTGTGGGCCTTAGCTGTAAGAGCTGCTTCTTCAGTCCAGGCAGCTGACATCTTGTTCCAGAACAGAAAAATCTGGGCCCAATTCATCATCTGTGTTAAATGTGCCCAAGTCACATCATACCAAGTTGAGCTCGATGGCTCACTGAAGAAAACGTCCAAGTCTCTGGAACTTTCCAGTTCTTCAGTTGGGTATCAGGAGTAAAGAATCTTTTTATCTTCCTCCTGGTTTTGTTTTCCTGGATGAGCCATCAGCCATGTTTTGTCAGGAGAATGTGTTTTAAGAACACAGTCTGCAATATCTTGGATGTAGACCCAGCTTTTTGTTTAGAAGAAGTTTTTTGGATATGCCAGTCAGAACTGGCTGAGGCTTCTCTTCCAAAAGATTTATAAACACCTAGAGTAACTAATGCCCTGATTTAAAATCAGAAAATGCATAGAGCAAAAACCAGATGTGTGCAATACAAGATGCACACTCCAAGCATCTCATATTTCATCCAGACTTCAAAAGCATATTAGATAGATAGCAGAAAAAACGATTTGTAATTACTTCTTGATGGTGTCTCTCTGGATGAAACTGCAAAGTGCTGAGTTTGACAGTAGTACTGCTGAAATAAAGGGGAGTAGAATACCAGGAAAATGCTGGAAGCAAAATGAACTGGGAGTTTTCATAGCCAGAGTCTGAAAGAAGCTGAACTCCAAACAGTGATGCAGGTCTGTCTCACAGAGCTTGAGATGTTTTCAGCCTGCCAGAAGAGGATGAAAAAAGACCTTTGTTATGGAATGGATATTGAGCTGCCATTTATGCAGATTTTCTCACCTGTAATTGTCCTGAGATCACCTTTGTAAGCTGGTTTATAAATCTTAGTGAAGAACTTCTTTCCCAAAACCCTGACTTGAGCTTTAGAAGCATATAGTGCTCTGTTTCCCCTTGTCTCTGTTATCCCTCATTATGCCGCATTGCTATTCATCTACCTAACCTTACCGAGGTTGTTCTAAAATCCACAGTAAACATTTTTATTTAGTCTATCAACGTGAATGTATAGGCACTTTTCTTACTGTAAGGCAGATTCCTTAAACTTATCCAGTTCCTGGCTTATTTCTAGGAAACAGCATGTGTCCAGTCAGAAAAACACCACCAATAGAGCCCATTGTTTTCTGACAATTTTCCCGCATTTGAAAAATCTTTCAGAGAGCTTTTTTAAACCATTTTTGGAGACACTTTAGCTTAATCTTGACCTCAAAATATCTGACTGAGCCAATATCAGATTTGATACTCGTCAAGGGTTTTTTTCAGTTTGGGTTGTTGGTTGTGGGTTTTATTTGGTTTTTTGGGTTTGGGGTTTTTTTCCGTATGGGAACTTGACACTTCCTCTTAGCACCAGCTGTGATGAAGGAGATTTCTTAGGCTTTGTGTAGGAAAATGCTCCCTGCTAATGTGTTAGGAGGATGGTAACAGCTGCTGTGAATTGGCAGTGCCCCTGGAGGCTCCTGGAGTTCAGACAGTAAGCCCAGAACAAGATAAGAGAAAGTGAAGCCAGCAGCTGGAGGAATGTGGAGAATGAAAACAAATGAAGAGTATCCTTTAGTCATGCCAAATGTGAATGTGAACACTCCGTATCACTGGCATCAAAATAAAAGAGGGAAACGAATGAGCTAATGAGATGCTGAAATTAATGCAACATGCAAGAATGCCGCTGATCCAGAGCAGCTCACTGAGCAGGGATGGAAAGCAGGTAAAAGTTGAAGTGAGGTGATAGTTTCAGAAATAGCTCCCACCTTATCTTTTGAGCACTCTTGCAAAGCCTTTGTTGAATTAGAGAGGCTTGAAGTGTGTATCCTATCTTGCATGCGCATGTTTGCTGTTGTTTGTGTTCTCTGATTTTAAATTATTCAGGCTGAATGGAACAGCAGCTTGTTAAACAAGAAGCCTGTTAAAGAGCAAGACCTGTGCTCAGAAGAAGGCAGAGGGAGAGGATCTGTGAAGCCATGGTGGCCCTTCATGTGGCTTTGATCCTAGCCTTGATACCAAGACATGGGGAGGAAATGTGAAAGTCCAAGGCTGGCCACAGCCTTGCCACAGCCTTTCCCCTTTTGCTCCCCTGGAGCAATTGATGCCCTTCCATAGCAGGAACAACTGCTGCTGCAGTGCTGTCACTCCTACACATCCAGAAAGGGTTCTGGCTGCATTACCCTGAGAATGACTCAAGCAGACACTAATATTTGACCCATGGCTCAGAAACTTGAGAAGTAAATGAGCCTAAATGTATATTTTTAACTTTCTCTGCATTCATCAGAGTTAAAAGCTGAACATTCTCTACATGAAAGCGGAAATTTTGTTGATTGCTTGAGTCAGAAGTGGAGAAAAAGAACCTCTCTTCTCCTTCTTTAACCATGAATGACAGACTGTAATTGTAACAGTGTGAACATTGACATTACTACTGCATTGCCAACCAGAGCTGCTAGGACTCGCTTCTTCCAATATTTAGTTCTTACCAGGCTGTGACATGCGAAAGGGTTTGCTGTGCTCACGGAGGGGTTGGGCTGTGCATAGGGTGTCTCTACCCTGCAGCAGCAGTGGCTGACCTCGATTGCACATGGGTGTGGGATGTGGTTTTGGAGGGGCTGTGGAAGCCCTGTGTTTGGAATGCTGCTGCTCACCAGCTCGCTGGGAGTCAGTGGCAGATGGCAGTAAGCATCAGTTGCTGGTCTCCAACTGCACAGGAGCAGCGTCTCTTATTTCTGGCCTTTTCACACCAGATGTGTGCAGCAATGGATAGCCTCAGGTATGACCTAGTACAGCCCCCAGAAGCTTCCTGCAGTACATAATTTTCCTCAAATTCTTCACAGCATTAGCAGCCTGTTTAAATAATGGTCATGTCTCAGACTTTTGGGGTTGGATGACAGAGGCTGCTGTAAATGCTGTGACTTCAGTAAATTGCTGGGACAGAGTTGGATGCAATGCAGAAATACCACTAGAGCTATCAAGTACATGGGTTGTCTGCCTTCAGCAACCTTCAGAATTTTTCTGCCCCAAGATAAACTTTCATCTTGCAGTATGAATCAATCATGCCCTTAAAAAAGCAAGCAAACCCATAAAATTTGAGCCACTGATCTTTGCCTGCAGTCATATCCTGGTAAGGCCAATACAAGTGGCTGCCAAATAGGGCAAAACATCACTTGCATCTCCAAGTCTCTCTATACACTTCAGTCATGGTGGGAAGTAGGGGAAACTACCCCTAGCCTGGGCTTCCTATCCTCCTGACAGGAGCCTTTTTGTAAAGTATTGAGATCATATGGAGAGTGACCATGCATACATAAGTTTCTGGCAATACCTGTTTCACCCTTTAATTAACTTGTTGTCCAGTAGTGTTTTTACCACCCAGTTATGTACCAGCTAAAATTTACCTCTGCAAAACCAAACTTGTTTCACTGTATATAAACCAAGAAATGTTAGGACTTCTGAATGCAAGTCAGTAAAGCTGTTGTGGGGGTAGAGATGCTGATTCCTGTGGACAAACCCAGCACCGTCCTGTGCTGACATTTCTGGCTCATGCCTGACTTTGAAGAATAAGTCAAACCAAGCTCTAACAAGCTGTAATACCTATCATTACTCTTATTTGGAAATGCTGTTGAGGAGTGACTGTCAAATATCCTGTTACACTTACAGTCCCAATTCTGCTTCAGCTTTCTGAAAGCAAACCACTTTTTGTCACATGTAAACTTTCTATTTTGGGTTATGTGGTTGCATGCTGTTTTTCCAGTAAGACACAGAAAAGTAGAGAAAAAGCTACTCTAAAGTTTTACACTTCCAACTTGACTAGTAGTTCCAAAATCAGGGTCAGCTTTGCTACCTGTCACTTTTCAGCCAAAGTGATAAAATGCACTTGGACAGGAATTTTGAAAGCTTTCTTTGCAGCAGTAATTGTGGGAACTTGGATTCTGCAGGACCCAAATGCCAAGCAGCCTGCAAGGAGTCTTGAAATCACCTCTGATATGCAAGGGCTCCTTCTACATGAAAGGTTGTGAAATCTGCCTTGAGACATCAGCAGTTTTCCCAAGAGGAACCTGGTCAGCAGGCAGGATGCTGTATGCCCTTGTCACCTTGTGTAGGCTGTAATAAATGCAGTGGCAGCTGCGTGCTTAAGGTACAGATCCCCAAAGAGCATTGAACAAAGCCAACAATGGTCCACAATCTGTTCCTACCCAGGAAAAGCACTCACTGAGGAGAAACCTCTGGATGACATGCCTAACTCCAGTCTTTCTCACAGTTCCCAGCAAGATTTTTGGGCATCCTTATTCCTTCCTTCCTTTAATTCAATAGTGAGACCTTTGCCTCCCACAGTTGTCTTCTAGTGTCTTGCACATGGTGGGAAGATGTTTTGTGGGTCCTGTGGGTGTTTTGGCAGACAATAACCAGGGTTTTGATATGGTTTGCAGCAGGTTTCTGAGAGACATCACTAGGGAAGGAGCAAAACTCAGCATTCCTGGCACTCTTTGTCGCATTTCAAATTACTTTAGTGCCAAAATGATCTTGTCTTTTGAGGACCTAAGTAGGATGAGACTAACCTGGGCACCGACCTGTATAACTGGAGAATGACCCCTCTGTAATGCGTGTACGTAGAGGTGCTTTCCCACTTGACAAATTATTGTTTAATACTCTGATTTGCTACTCAAATTAGAGTTTTATATTACTCAGTAATTTATACTGCTTATTAAATAACAGCAATAACCAATTGCACTGTAAGATAATTATTTTGTCCAATAACAAAATACTTTCCAGGAACTCTCAACTTTCACATCAGCTCTAGCTTGCCCCTGGCTTCTCTGCTGCTTTCTTTCAAACTTGACAGCTATCAGTGGCGTTGTAGAGGCTTTTTCATATGAATGTTTGTTGTCACGCTTCTGCGATGATTGCTCCTCTGAGCTAATACAACTGACTGTGTTCCCTGAAGGTCTCACTGAGACCTGTTCACACAGCTTAGACTCTGTAGCTGTCGGGTATTTCAAAGATGCATAAGCAATTGTTGTACTTCTGGACTATTTATTTCCTGCTCAACTGTTGGTTTTGTGGTGGGTTTTTTCTTTGTTCTTTTTTTTATTTATTTGGGGAGTTGTGAAATTCTCACTGGAAAAGTGCTAGTGGAGAGCATAGCTGAATTCTAATTCTGCCCATCACTGGCTTGATATATGGGCTTGAACAAGTTATCTAGCCTGGCTGGGCTTGAAGCTGTGTCAACAAATTGAAAAGCACTAATTGAAAGCACTGTAATTAGAAAAACCTATCCTGGGAGATTTTCAGAATGCTTCCTATATTTTAACAGCAAGAAGAATGCCAAAGGGATGTACAGTACCTTATAGGAATAACTGCAAGAAATCCTAGATGGAAAATTAGAAGTACAACCTTTGTAATCTTACCAAAATAGCAGTAGGGAGCATTGCTGAGAGCTGTCTGTGAGGGAGGATCCAATGCATGTCAGATCCTTGCTTCAAGTTGACAGCTCGGCTCTAGCCGTGCCTGCCTTTCTGTGCTGCTTTCTGCAGTGTCTCACCTGGTGGTAGCTCTGCTGACGTTTCTTCCAGTGTAGGGAACGTGCCAAGTGGACATTTTTAGCTTATTTATTGAACACTAGGAAGAAGATTTATAAATTTATTTATTTTTTAATGCACCTTTCCAGTATCTTCCAGCGACACAGCTTACACCATAGAAATTGAAATGCAAACTTGGAGATTCTTGCAAGCTTTTGAACTGCTAGGGACATCTGTTGTTAGTGCCATGGGCAGGCTCTGGAACAGACAGCGCTGCTGACAGCAGACAGGAGAAGATCTGTCCGGACAGCGTTAATCACAGTCTTTGGCAGGCTGGGTATTTGAAGCCAAGCACAGATGGCTGCCCGTTCTGCAGTCACTTCCTTCAAGTATGAACTTGCCATTATTTGTAGCTTGGTGGTATTTTGTGAATCTATCGCATTTTAGCACATTCTTTGTCTCATGCTCTCACCAGACAAGGATTGCCATAGTTCTCCTCTACAGTGACACTGAACTGGCAGCTCAAATTTGATTCCCCACTGCACTTCTCTCCCATGTTGAGGTAGGATGTCTGTCCTTGTGACTGGCATCTCATGCCATTTAAATGCTTTTTGTCTGAAGGGGCTCTGCTTTACAAGAGAAATACATCTTTCAGCTTGAGTAATACTTCTGTATCTTCTTTCATCTCAGTCAAAATATCCCCGGGAACTTGATTAGGAGGAAATGTAAAGCAGATAGATCATTGATGAAAATATTCTTTAATGGCTTTGCACCTGGAAATGATCCTAGAAATATCATTGTCCACTGACAACTGATTAACAGAAACTCTTCGCATTGTCATTAACATACCTGACTGATCAGCTGTGTTAATGCTTTCTTCAGGGTAACAGAGGAGGCAAGTCAAATCTTACAGCACGATTTCAAAGTCTCTGTCCTAACAGAAATGTAACTGTGAAGGACATCATCTCATCTGCCTAATCTGAGTGGTGCTGTCACATCAGCTAGGCACATAGAGCTCTCCTGGTGTTAAGACCCAAAGTGGACAATGGAGGTGTCAGCCAACTCCTCCAGGACTCCCACACCGTTGTTACCCAGGCCAGTTTTAATTCACTAGCACCTGTTGGGATAATGCTTTATATCTTTTATTACTTCTGAGATGGAAGTAGTTTGTTTTAGCCCAATGGCTGCTCTTTGAATACAGATGAATCCTTTATTGATCCCTTCGTGATAAGCGATTCATACTGTGTGCGGGTGCCCAGGATCTGACAGCAGGGGCTGTACCTCTGGGAAAATGACATTTAAGCAAGGGCAAACACACCTGAGAGCGGTAAGGAGCGGAGAGAAAAGGTGAAGAGTGATCAGTCTGAAAAGCTAGTATTAGCAGTCTATGTGTAAGGAACGGACTCTCAGTGAAATAGCTTTAGCGCAGAATTTCTAGGTACTGGTTAAACTGGGTGGTAACTTGTTCAAATAAAACTACCTAAAGTGAGTGCATGTGAGATTGTAAGCTCTGTACTTGCATGTTTACAAAGTACCTAATGTAAAGATGTTGTTCTGTTGAGGACAATCCTATTCATCGGTATCAAAATGCTGATCTCCTTTTGTAAAGGTAAGTCAGTGTGTGTATATACATGCCTCTGTGTGTGCATGTAAAATGAAATTAAGCAGAGGAGGTTTGCTTGCTGATTAAAATCAGTGTCTATAAATAATTGCAATGTTAAATGCTGCCTGTGCCCCACAGAGTTGTCAGTTGATGTTTTCTGTTAGTCCAGCACTTAAATAGGAGTCTTAAGTGAATCATTGTTTGAGCGGTGGCTAACTCACTGTCCACAGCCCGGGGGAATATAGGGCAGTATTGCATATAGCCCAGGTATCAAAGTCCAGCTGTGGCAGAGTAGCAGAAAATACCCCTCCTGCTTCAAATCAGGGAAGGCTCAGTGACCAGCTTCTTGGTGGAGCTCTCTGTTGGTGTGGGACTGCAGCATCACGCCAAGCAGCCTGCTGGGACCCCGGCTCTCCACAGCCTCTCTGCGCAGCCAGGAAAGCTCCTTCCAGTGCTCCACATCTGTGTTTCACCAGATTATGCCCTTCATTACTTCTCGTTGCAATGATTACTCCAACAAGATGCATAAAGAACTTCAGGGATTGTAATTGTTCTGGAACAAATACATGATACCTACTGGAAAAGGGAGGATGGGAGTTATTTTGTAGTATGATATTTCTTTATTCAAAAACATCACTTTTGCAGGCAATTACACTGTGCTAGCAGAACAAATTAGAGTGAGCAGTTGATAAAATTCATAATTAATGAGCTTTGGCTACCACAGTGCTGATTCTGTTCAAAATAAGCTCACATTCCACACTTGCTTTTCTAAATACTAATGAGTCTGCTATTAGTAAAATCAAATGTCACTTAGACAAATATAGCCTAGGGGGAAAGTACATTCTTCAGCTGTTTAGTACCTGTCCCAGTCTGTTTTCAGGGATACATTGATTTTGGCCTTCTGGGCACAAAACTTTCTTCCCTATTCTATCTAAAATGCTGTCTGTAAGGAAAGACAAACTTATATCAGATAAATACCTAAAGCATGAAATAGACAGAGATGCCTATGTGAGCTGGCTGTCTCATTTGAATTCTGCGTCTCCCTCCCATTGTTTTCCTCTCTCCCAGAGGAAATATCTACAGACCTTTTCTGTGGCTTGTCTGGAGACATCTCTTTCCAGGCAGATAACAGTGCAAGTGGTGGGCTAGGAGGATTAGAAAGGCTTTGAGCTCCCCATGCAAAAGGGGAGAGTAATTTTGAAGAACCTTCACCATAAGAGCCTTGTAGAAAATACCCACAGAAATGCCAGGCTCTTGACCTAAAGAAGGAAAGCCGAGCAGTGCAGGAGACAGCATAGAGAAGGAAATACCACTTTCCATGCTGGAGTCAGCAGCAGAGAACATCACCCTGCGTTTTTCTCCTGCATCTTGCAATGAATGCCATGGTAATACTGCATGATAACTACTGCTGATAGAACTGCAGGACAAAATCTTCCCTGGCCTTATAGGCTTTCTCTGGGATTTCTTGCTCACGAACCTCTCCTATCTGACATTGACCAAATAATCAAGTCATAATACAGGAAAACTGACAAGCTTCAGACAGTGGTAGCAACTAGTCCTGCCTGATTTTGCCAGTTACAGCAGTTGAAAAAGTGGCCAAATGTGGTGGTTGTGTTGCTTTTAAGCAGTACTAGCTGGTCCTGCAAGGCAACTGGGAGATATTATAGATATTCATATAGGTATTCATGTACATTGCCTGGTGCTATGATGCTGTGTTGCCTCCTTCTCCCCAGAGCAACCTTATTTTGTTCCCACAAATAGACACTAGAAAACCATTGTGCTGGAAAACAGGGATTTTGAAATGAATCTGTGAAAGCTTTGGTGTTCAAGTCTTTCTACGGGCAGGCAGATATCTGACATACTGGAATGGCACTCTAAACCAGCAGACACTTGCCAGAAACTTGGTTATACTCCTTGTATTGTATTTTCTGGGGAGAGTCATATGCAGCACCTTGCAGAAGGAAAACTCAAACACTGGTGCAAAGCTCATGAGTCCATGGAGAGCTCTGTGTTACTGCTTCAGCATGTAGAAGTTTGGATTTCCCTTGTTTGGCTCACACTTCATAGAGCAAACAAAAGAATGGCTTTGAAATGGCAACAAAAAAGGCTTGGGCTGTATGTTGGCAAAGCAGGTAAGACCATGTGAGATTGCACTGAGATCAGGCAGATACGGGCAAACTTGGACTGTAAACCATTAAAGTGATTAACATAACTTTTATAGAACTTTTCTCCCTCTTGTCTCTCATTAGAAGATAAGGGATGAGCCCTGTCTATAGCTGCTTAACCCCTCACCAGTCAAGAGGTACAAGGCAAAGTTGTCTGCCTTGTTTCTCACCATACAGAAGCAGTGTCATTCTGGCAGAAAGGGAGGCTGCATTCATGAAGTGGGTGCTGGGACACTGGGAAGAAGAAAAACATGCTTGTGAGTCTAACATCTGTTGTTTTGAGGGGTTTGGTTTGGTTTGGCATTTCTCTGATTCTGTTAGCACTAGTGCAGGTGGCCCAGCTCCCTGAAATGGCTAGGCTACCAAGGAAATTAGACTCTGCGAGTCAGAGAGAGACCTGGGGTGTTGATTGCCAGCCGGCTGAACAGGAGCCAGCAGTGTGCCCAGGTGGCCGAGAAGGCCAATGGCATCCTGGCTTGTGTCAGCAGTAGCATGGCCAGCAGGGACAGGGAAGGGATCTCACCCCTGTACTCAGCACTGGTGAGGCCGCACCTCGATGACTGGGTTCAGTTTTGGGCCCCTCACTCCAAAAAGGACATTGAATGACTCGAGCGTGTCCAGAGAAGGGCAACGGAGCTGGTGCAGGGTCTGGAGCACAGGTCTGATGGGAGCGGCTGAGGGAACTGGGGGGGTTTAGTCTGGAGAAGAGGAGGCTGAGGGGAGACCTCATCGCCCTCTACAGCTCCCTGAAAGGAGGGTGCAGAGAGCTGGGGATGAGTCTCTTGAACCAAGGAACCAGCGCCAGGACAAGAGGGAATGGCCTCAAGCTGCACCAGGGCAGGGTCAGACTGGCTCTTGGGAAGCATTTCTTCCCAGAAGGGGTTGTTGGGGGTTGGAATGGGCTGCCCAGGGCAGGGGGGGAGTCCCCATCCCTGGAGGGGTTGAAGAGTCGGGTTGACCCAGCGCTGAGGGATCTGGTGGAGTTGGGAACAGTCAGTGTGAGGTTCATGGTTGGACTGGAGGAGCTTCAAGGGCTTTTCCAGCCGAGATGATTCTGTGATTCTGTGAAGACCTTGAGCTTTATCAAACTTAAGGCTGCCAGAACTGATGTGTCAAGTGAGCTCCTCTTGCAGACAGTGCTTTAGTAAAGAGCTCTTTCCTTGATGGCAGGTTCAGTGACCTGAGTGAGCAAGTGTCTTTGGAGGATGAGCAGTGGAGCCAGTGACTTGCTGCTGAGAACTGGCTGAGTCTATAACACAGGGCTGTCCAGGGTTTGGCACTCTTGATTGTTCAGGCTGCCATTAGTGGATTAATTGCTTGTAGAAATCTGCAGTAATAAATTAATTCTGGGCGCTCAGGTAACAGGGAATATTCCTGAAATGTCAAAGCTAAGAAAAGGTGAGCTGGGAAAGTTTAATTGGTGAAAATGAAGGAAACCTCAGCAGCCAGCTCAAGTAGGGTTAAGAATCACAGTGTGATTAGATGCTCACATCTGTCATGCCAGAGCAGGGTTCTTTAATTTTCAAACCAGCCTTCAGATTAGCTCTCGCAGAGATGCTATAATTTCTTATTTTTCATCTAATTGAGTGAGATGGTTATCTTAAGTGTGGCAAGAACATATCACCCATGGACCTATTGAGGAGGGCAGACCATTTTCCCCACTTTCAGAATTTGGACACTGTGTCTCATAGGAAATTAATATATGTCTAAGGAGGCTCTATTTTTCTAATGAAAACTACTTCACTTCTTCCCTACTGTATCTGCTGCAAATGTTTATCTTTGGCCTGCTGCCAGTCCTGTTGGAAAGAGAAGCTGGCTATGCAACTTTTGTGTTTAGAAACCAAATAAATACAGGTGCTGAGACATGTCCTGTGTGGGTGCACATGCCAAGTGATGTCATGAAGACATACATGGTCACTTAAATGCTGTAACTTCCATTTACGAGTGAGCCGAGGTGGGGTCAGGCCACGACAGAGACCCCCAGGAGCTGCCTTCTCATATGTGGAAGGTCCTGGGGGCACCTGAGGTGGCTGGAAAGGGGCAACAAACTAGAAGCTACCTGTTGAAAATAAGAAAGCCAGCTCTGGATGGCAGCAGAACTGGAAAAGTAATGCTACTTCAGGATTTGGTGAGCTTTTGGAGTTTTTTTAAGGCTTTGATATCCTGTTTGGGACAATCAAAACCCATGGGTCTGAAATTCTCAAGAAGCAATATCCCTATTCACTGCTTCTTTTTTTTTAAAAAAAAAAAGAAATCCCTATCCACCTGTTTTTTAGCTTTAAGAGCTTTAAACAATCTTTCAGGTGGAGTGGAACACTCAGTGTGGCCATAAACACCTGGTGCCTCCCACAGACTTTCACATGTTGGCAAAGGGTTTAATATTCCTTTAGTATCCCAGTCTCTTTATAGTCTCATGCAGTTTGCAGGGCATGAAAGAAAACCCAGTTTCATAGCAGGATTCAAAGGGGAAATAATGAATTGTGGTCTGTTTCAAATAATTAAAATACTCAGATATTTAGTGATCTATCAAGGGGTATGAGAGAGTAATTTGACACTCCATCCAATTTGGTTTAGAGCTAGAGTTTGAGCACTCTAGTATAAAATTATAACCTATGAATTAATCACAAGAAAGTTAACTGTATCTAGGTCAAATCCACACGTGAACCTCCACAAAACTTTTGCTTCATTCAGCTTTTTCACGATTATCTTTACTTTCTGGTGCCTCAAGGGAGAAAAAAACCCTTTGATTTTTTACAGAAAAAAAAAATACTCTTTTTTCCCAGTTTCTCTTTAACTTCTCCTCCCTGCTTCATTTTTAAAGTAGAAAGCTTTTTCCTTTAAAAAAGAAAAAAAGAGATTTATTTTATATATGTTTTACACTAAGGGTTGCTCAAATTCAGCCAGTCCTATTGTGGCTGTAAAGGAGCCATAAAATTTCATTACAGCCTTTGCACAGAAACCAATTCAAGTGTCCAAGGCTTAGACTTGTGGTTTAAAGATCTCTCTCTAGAATTGCTGTGTGCCTCTTTTCTATCCCTATGTGGCTGCCAGGTTCAGTTCACATTTACTGAAGTATTTCTTTTGGGACCGAAACCAATTAAAACTGTGATGAATTAGAGGTTCTGCTTTTGGGTTAGCTCTAAATCATGCCTTTGTGTTCATGAGCATCCCACTTTGCAGGTTACCATGAGGTTGGATGTACCCTTTCTCGTTCTGACTTTTACAGAGACTGAAGAAGAGGAAGCTGTATTGTCATCTAATATTCTGTTTCTAGCTGAAGATCTGAAGAGTGGGTGGTTGATTTTTCTGGTTTTGTTTTTTTCCCCTGTGATAGACACTGCTAAAGCATCCTCTTTTGCTGATGCTACCCTGGTGAGGTCCAGCCTCAGGGCTCTGTCTGAGAGACTGAAATATTGGGCTGCAATTAGTCTTGCATTTTGTCCAGGGAGAGCTTTTAACTGAATTCTTGTATCAGCAAATGGAGCTGTTCTTTGCATGAAATAATGTAGTTTGTTTTAAGTATCTCTACTTTTTTCCCCCTCTGAACTCCTTTCCTCTTTCTCTGACACCTGCAGTTGGTTTCTAGTCAGCCCTTGATGACTGTGAGCACGTTGAGAAAATGGAGTTGTACGTGCTGCAACGCTCGTGTGTCTGCCTGACCTTGGATGTGCTGGTTGTGCATCTGCAGGGCTTTGCTGGAGACGCAGTCCCGCAAACCTGCGTGCAGCTACAGAAGTCTCCAGCCTGTCTCTGTTAGCCTACAAGATCTTTGTGAATATGCACTGTCTTTTTGGTTGTAGCTTGTTCCAGCTGGAGAAACAGAGAGGGTTTAACACATGTCTATAACGGTATGTCTATAAAGAGAGAATGTCAAAGCTCATATGGATACTATATGCTCAGCATTGCCTGTTTTGGGGTCTGCTCCTGCACTAAACTCAGTCCCTACTTAATCTCCAGTGGAGTCAGAGGGCAGTAGAAGGTGCCTCCATAGTGCTAGAACAAGATTATTTCCTTCTTACCAGGAATACTCTATAGGAAGGCTTTTATTTATTTATTTATTTATTTACTTTGGAGGTGGCAGTAATGTACTGTAGTCCTTCCCTTCCCCAACTATAACGCAGGCACAGCAATTTGTCAAGCCTGTCTGCACTAGGGAGCAGCAGAATGAACTGTATGGGACATGGTAAATGGTACAAAGAAATCATATTCCACTCATATACTAGTGATTGCTCTGCATCAATAGCCCTTCAAAGAGCTTTAAATATAAAGTGGCCATAAAAATAAGAAACAAAACGTTTTGTTTTAGCTCCTTTTTTTCCCTTTTATGTTAAAGCTCTCAACACCAAATTCGTTTGGAAATGTAACATCTCTTCAGGTTTGAGCCACTAGGAATAGATTCAATAAATCTTCAACCTTTAGAGGATACACATACCAGAAAACTGGTGTTTGAGAGCGTGTCTGGAATTTTTTGAGTCATTCTCTTGGCAAATGATGTCTGGATGTGTCAAGGTGGGGGGTGAACTCCTGGACCCATGAAGCTGGGGCAAGATCCAGCACATACTCCTTCTTTGGTATATTCATTGCTGTGAGAAGTAAACCAGGGTGCCTTGGTTTTGGTAGAACTCCACCAGTGTGAGTTGCACAGCAACTTACACATTGCTACCCAAAAATTGCGGGAGGGCATGCACTCCTAGGCTGTTCGTGGCAGCTTTTTTACCAAACCATATACAAAGCCTAGTGCTGCATGTTACATTTCTGCCACATGACAATCAAACGTATTTGGTAGATGTACAGCTGAGCTGGCATCACCTCAGAGTATGCATCTTATTTCCAAAGCTATTCCAGCTTGCACAAGCAATGCATGAGGGCTTATGGCTGTGTTGGTTTGGTTCTATTCAACTCCAGTCATTTTTGCAGCTGCTTTCAGCCTGGTCCCAGCCTGCATCTTTCAAAATGCTTCCAGCTGGGCAGGAGGAGAGAATGAAGCACAACCCTACCATCCTCTGCAAAACTTTCATCTATGTTGCAGGAGTTACTAGCAGCAGATTGACTGATCTTCCTCCTCCTCCCCTGGTGTCCTGAGATTTGCCTTTTGACTTGAATGTGCAGCAGAGCTTGAAAAGATGACATTGATTTTTCCTTTATAAGGCTGCTACAGCCTTGCAGGAAAGAAACACTTCTGCTTCATTGGCCTTCACTGGCAGCACATTCATCTCCTGCATGCTCCTTCAATAATGCTAAGAAAAAAAAGAAAGCAAAGAAAAAAAAAAAAACAACAGAAAAACCAACACCTTCCCCCAAAACCAAACCAAACCTTAGGCAGGTGTGCTGGGTTTGTGTGGCGGGGTTTTGGTAGCAGGGGAGGAGGCTACAGCAGTGGCCCCCTGTGAGAAGCTTCTCAAAGATCCCCTGGCTCCAAGTTGGACTCGCCTCTGGCCAAGGCTGAGACAATTAGTGATGGTGGCCACACCTCTGTGATAACATGTTTAAGAAGGGGAACCTAAGAGGGGCCTGGGATTTTGAGGACAAGTTATGAGAAGGACACCTATGCAAATACCGAGGGCAGTGGAAGGAAGGAGGAAGAAGGGGGGAGATGTGTCGGAGCAGAGACTCTCCCCTGTATCCTGTGGTGAAACATCAGGGCTGTCTCCCTGCCACCCATGGAGGTCACCAGAGGAGCAGGGATCTGCCTGTGGCCTGTGGAGGACCTCCAGGAGTCTGAGGGAAGAAGCAGTCCCAGCTGTTGTAGTTCTGCACTGGGAGGACTGCAAGATGCAGGGGTGACCCATGCCAGAGCAGCTCAAGAAGAATGCATCCCATGGGGAGGACTCACAGCAAGGACAGTTTGTGGAGGACTGTCTCCAATGAGAGGGATGCCACATGGATCAGGGGGGAGAATGCAGAAGAGTGCTTCCCACACCTCAGATGAAAAAGCAGCAGATTGACTGCACCCCCCATCCCTGCCCCTGCGCTGCTGGGAAAGGAGAGAGAGCTATCAGGAACAAAACTGAGCCTGAGAAGAAGGGAGGAGGGGGGGGTGTTTTTAAGATATGGTAATGCTTTTCACTGTCCCATTCTGTCTGTTAAGTGTTGGTTTTGTTAGTGTTTGAATTAAAGTGATCTTTTTTCTTCCCCTAATGAGCCTGTCTTCTGCCTGTGACCATAAGGGGTGAGTGACCCCCTCCCTGTGCTTATCTCCATACCTGAGCCTTTTGATGCATTTTTCTCCTTCCCTTCCCAGTGGGAGAAGAGGTGAGTGAATGGCTTTGTTGTGCTCAGTTGCCCTCTGGGCTTAAACCAGGACAGCAGGGGAGTGGGATGTGCTCATGTCCTGACTCTAATGATATGACTCATCCATACAACTGGTTGGACTAAAACACTGGCTTAAAATACCTCTTTACTCTTTCCAGAGACTGCAATTTGAGTCAGCCTCTAAATTAATCTGACCATTCTGCCTTGTCTTAAACTTGCTCTCTGCACCGGGGATTGCTTCAGTTGCCTACCAGTGCAATGAGCCCTGATCCCTTCCTCTTTCAAAACATCCTCCTCTTGTGTCCCCGAGTGATTATCCTCCTCTGTACCACTTTCCTCGGAGCAGTAATATGACAGCAGTGGCACCATGGCAGGACAGTTGTGGCTACTTCATTTATCTACTGAAGGCTTGATTAAACTCAAGAGGATCCCAGTAAAATTGCTGCTTTTTCCCTTGTAATTACAGCCCATGAAGAGCACAGACACAGCCCTTGCCCTCCGCTGAGGCTGCTAGCAGGCACTGCTCTGCTTTGCTGAATTGCATAAGCAGTGATGGAAGTTCATGACTGAGTAGCCAACATGTGCTAAAGGTGAGCTGTCACTACACGGCTACTTACCTGACCCACAGTGAGGAGCCTCTTTTCTTTTTCAAGTGCCCCTGCTAGTTGCAGGCAAGGCTACACGTGTTTCCCAGGTGGCCCATGGGCAATAGCGCAGCCCTTAATTGGAATAGACCCTTCTGACACCCATACTCTGAATAAATATCTCTTCATCACCAGCTTTCCATTCTGATTTTGCTTTCCCTGGTGACTTATGCTCTCTCACCACCACCACCAAGAAAACAGATTTATTTTTGAATGTGTAGCTAAGTTGGCAGCAATGTAACACCTTTTCAGCTCTTGCTTGGTGTAACTGCAGGAATAAATAACTGCTTTCTCTTTCAATTCCCGGAATATTTGATCTTCCCATGACTTTTCAGTATAATTAGATTTATAGGTGGTTGTAGCCATGTATTCCTTGCATTTGACCTGAGGAGATTTTTATTGCTCTGGAGTGATAACTGCAACGGGAAACTGAAACCCCCAACATACAAGTCCCAGTTCATCCCTTGTCTTGAGCACAAGGGCAAGGCAAAGAAGTTTGCTTCTGCAGAGGAACCAAGGACTAAGAAGACCTTGATGGGCTCAGGGGAGCTATGGGCTTCACAAAGCCCAAGATGCAACCAGGGTTGCTTGGGGACGTGTTGTGGAGCAGCAATGTCAACCGCTGCACCCTCGGCTGCTGCTCTGGCTGGGTTTTGCCATGCTGGAGGAGTTGGGCCAGTAATAGAGGTGCTCATGGTGGTCATTCCGTAATGGAAGAAAAACTGGAGCTTGGACGGGCCATCCGGGACCTGCCTGAGACAGGGACTTAGCCAAGTGGTAGCTGAAACTTAACATAAAAATGGTTATTGGGGTGAAAACCATGCAGTTCGGGTTGAAAGAGAGAATCAAAAGTGTTACCTGCTTACAAGAAGATAGTTTTAAGTTAAAAGGTAAATATCAAAACAGTGGGGAAATCTAGCAGTCGCCCCTTCGCATGGGGAATGAAGGGGTTGCAGCCAGAACTTTCAGTCTCTGCAGCCCCAACCTTCACTCTGAAGGTACCTCCTCTTGAAGCATGCTTTTCAAGAGCAAAACAAACAAATGTTTGCTGGTTTAGATACACTTGTTTTCTTTGCCCATGGGAGGTGCAAGGCAACCTGTGCTTGAACTCCTTGTGCCCTACTGTCACTGCCTAAAACATCTTAAAAAAAACCCCATGTGCTTCCAGTTTGGGGACTTCTAGGTCTGTAAGTCTTGCTGTTTCCTCGGGGTGACTGTGGGAGAATTTTCTCTGCTGAGAGGCTCTAACTTCTGTTTGGTAGCACTCGTTGCCTTTCAGACCAGTTTCTGCAGGTTTATGGCCACCCATACAAAGGTCTGGTATGTGCTTGATCAATGGCAGGAGCAGCTTTAGTGTGTGGGTAGATCTGAGCTGGAGGCACACTGTCCCCTTCTTTGCTGAGTCACACGGTGCAGGAGAATGCTGTCCATAAGTCACTGGGGTGTGTAGAGGGGGCTCAGAACAAGAGTTTGGCTATGGCTGCCTGGGATGGAGAGAGGAAAGCCGTGCTCCCACTTGACCTCTTGCAGTATGCTGGATGGGGAATTAATGGTGTAAAGCTGGAAAGCCAGCAATTCCCTCTGTCAGACCCCTCTGTCAGAGTCGTTCCATGTGGACCACCTCTGCTTGCTGAAACAGGAGACAACCTGCCCTTTTGACTGCATTTGCTAGCAGGTTTCTGGTTTGGTTTTTTTTTTCTTTCTCTGGCCTCCCACATGGAAAATAATGCTTCCAACATGCAGATGGCAGCTCCCTTCACAGAGGGGCAGGCGTGTGCAGAAGGCTGTATATTTACTTTATTCATAGAACATGTGTGCGTGTCACTTGCAGGGTGCTACTCTCAGTATTATATTAAAAATAGCTACTGTGTTAAGCTTCTAATTCTCACCTTTTTGCTTGTGTTCCTGATTTCATAGTCATTTGTGATTTACAGTGTAAAACTTCTCTGCAGTTGGGAGAGTTAGGCTAGCTTTCCATTAAATGTCTATGGCTTTCTTCTAAAATGAGGTTCAGTGTTTCTAGGAGCCGATCATTAAAAACATGAAAATATTTGACTTGCTCTACAGCTGCCAGAGCGGACACTGAACATCCTCAGTTGAATGCTGGTGCTTAAAAGTACAGCATTAGCTTGGAGTGAATGGCAGTGCTGTCACTGCATAACTGGACACTCAGGTCATAAGTGGGAGAAGTGGCAAAATCCCCCAGTAGACTGTCAAACTGTTGAAAGTTGGCATTAGGAAAAAAAAAAAAAAAGTGTATTTTTGGATCTTTTAGCCTTTCTCCTGTGTGCAACATGAGTAGCCTTCTGCCCAGAATGCTACAGGCGTTTGGATGTGCTATGTTTCTGGGCTGCTGCTCTGTAGGGAGATGAAGTGGGAGGATGAACAAAAAGAAAAATTAGGGTTTTTTTAAAGCAGGGCAAATCCCCCCATCCTCCTGCATTTTGTCCCTGTTCATCTCATAATTATTAGGAGCCTCCTTCCCCTGCTTTCCTTTCAGCAGAAACTTGACTTAGTCCCATGAAATAAAGAATGAACCCAAAAAAGCAAATGCCTCGTATTCCATTGTGTGGAATCCCCACATTGTGTGGGGGATGCTGCTCCTACACTGGATCAGCAGCAAGGTACGGCAGACTACAGACCAGTCTGAGCATCCTTGGAGCTAAGCGTGAGTGGCAACCATGCGGGCAGTGAGGAAGCTGCCATGGTCCGTGGCTGTCCTCAGCAGGTACTTTTGCATCTGCAGCAAGACCCTGTGGTACCGGCATCTTGTATGTCCTGGCACACTGGTCAGCTGGGACGGTGACTTCTGGATACAGGAGCCAACAAGACACCCAGCAGCTGTCGTTGTGGCTATCATGTCAGTGTATGCGGAAATTCTAGCATCATCTTTACCAAGAAGTTATTAACAGAAATCATCACCCTCATTTAGTAGCTGCCATCACTTAGTAGATTAACCTTTATCAAGCAACTTTGCTATGCCAGCTGCATGGCAAAGTAATTACTTTTAATAGAATCTGCCCTTGATTTAAAGCCACAGGGGAAGCAATTAAATTTAACAAAGGCAAAAGCCATGACTTATAAATGAAGATGGATGGCTTTTGTTATCTGTTTCATAAATTTCATTGTGTACAAGTATTAGCAAATATTTAGTCATCTCATGTTTTGAGGGTTTTAAAATGTGATACTAGTCTCTTTTACTCTAGGGATGAATTGAATGTCATCAGTGCTAGCTCTGGGACTTGGCTCAGAAATATAGAGCTTAGTATCATTTACACTCAAGTTACAAATGACTTGCAGGGCGCTTCAAACTTGAGTTGCCACTTGCTTCTCAAACCTTTGATGCTTGTGTTCAGCACAAAGCGTGTACTTGCTGATTTCTTGGATCATCTGATCTCTTCCCTATATCTAGCTAATCGGGTAGCATTTTGCTTTAAACCAAGATGCACCCTATACTGCTCTACCTGCCTATAGACTTTTTCAGTTAAGCCTGCACTGGTGAAAAAGTTGGTCACTGTATATCATATGTACCTGTGTGATGGCCCTGAGTATGTTTGTTCGCAAACAGTTCATGAGCAACAACTGCCATAGGCAATTCTGTTCTAAAGTTACGGTGATGACTGAGCTCTATCGGAGAAAAATCTGTCCTAGTTCTTCCTTTAAACAACTGCATTTACTTGGAAAGCTTGGCATGTGTATGGACTGGAATAGGCCTTGTTGAGAGATCAGCAAGAGGAGATTTATTATTTTTAAACTGAAGTGGAATCAGATATACTTGTCTTCTGGGGAATTGTTTCTTCTGCATGGGAGGTGGAGATCATAGGTGTAAGAGTCTGTGGGCTTGTATAGCAAAGTGGATCTCTAGTCTCAGTCATGTTAGCAAACTTGGCCAAACTTCTTACACAACTGGGTTGTTTTGGGGGGATCTTAAAAGTTGGTATTTGTTTGTTTGTTTGTTTTTTCTTTTGAGGTTTTAATGAGTGAAATGAAAGTCATGAAATGCATACTCATCCAGATTTTAGTGACAGGACAATGGAAATCTGCTTGTGAGTAGATGCGGACAGTTCCTGGAGTGAGAGTAATGCTGGTATCTCGTTATGGCACTCGTCATCCTGCAGCATCCACACGTAACCGAGCCTCCTGTGCTTTTACTAAGCTTGATTGACTGCGAGAGAATCCAAAAGGTTTAGCAACATAGATAAGGCTGACAAAATCAGTTTAAAACAGGGCTGTAATAGTATGGTAAGGACAGCATGGTGCTGGAACCAACCTCTGGGGAGATCACCATGACATTGCAGTGGGAGCTTTTGTAAGAATCTTTAGGAGAACCATTTTTTGAGAAATGCTTACCAAGAATCTTTGAAGTGGAAGGGATCCTGCTGTGGTGCAGGTAGGTTTCTGGGTAGCATCGTGTAGTCCCTTCCAGACCTTGATGTCAGGAACCAAAAATACAAATGTCCTTTTCTTCAGGTTAACCCTGCCAGATTTGGCTCGGTTTAGGTGTAGACAGGGCCATATGTCCTGCCCAGACCTCCAGCCAGACTTCTCTCCTTCCCTGCTGAGAAATAGCTGCATAGCCAGCAGCCCCCTTCTGCCTGTATGAGCACTCTCAGCCTAACGTGAGTGGTGACCCCTAGACATCGTACTGGCTGACAGCTGTTTCCAAATGACTAGGGCTAGAGAAAAGGCTTCTCAGCAGCTCCTTTGAGCACCTCTGTGCCAGGATCCTTCAGGAGACCTATGGATCCATAGGGTTGCTTATGCAGAATGGTGAGACATCTCCTAAGCTGCAGTGCTCGCAGCACAGTATCTGCTGTCAGTAATGCAGCCAAGTGATAGTTCTTTTGCTCAAACAGTCCACTGGCAGGTGACAGACCAAGTCTTGCTTCTGATTTGAGCACAAATCACACAGCCAGCCTTCCAATGTTAGCCCAGGGTGTATTCCCTGTTTATTTTGTTTCTTGCACCCATCTTGGGGAGCAGCCGAGCCCCTTGTCTGCTGTCTCTCTCCAAGCAGTGTTCTAGTTGCTCTGCTTTCTACTGCAGAGTCCCCAGCCCGTGGTGCTGTTCCCTTTGCTCGCCACCTCCACGATGGATGCTCAGTTACCAGGAATGCTGACTCTCCAGAAAGTGTTACTGGAAATGCTTTGGCTGGATGAACGGTGGGATGTGCTTAGTAAATGGAGACAGAAAAACAGTGGACTGCAGCCGAGGCTTTCTCATAGCTGCCATCTGTGGAGAGAAATCCTCTTTGTTCTGGTCTGTCTGTCAGAGCAGTTTCTCTTCACTTTGCAATATGTTGCAGAAGAGCTACTTGGGCTCAGAGCTCTGACTTGACTTTCTTCAGTTCAGCTAGTATCTGCTTTGCCAGCAAATACCTTTGCCTGACACTTTGAAGTTTCTATTTCTTTCTAAAAGTAGAAGACGACAGTGGTTTCTGACAGGCATACATGAGCATAAAGTGTCCTGGATCTTCCATAAATCTCTCTGTGATTTTAAGCCTTCTGCTTCTTGAGGCTGCTTGAGGTCACTCACTCGGTGCTCTCATCCTTTGTGAAGCTCTGGGGTGATTTCTACATTCCAAACGCTGCTCTTGGATGGCTGGTGTGCAGAAGTTCCTGTGCAGCATCACAGCCACTGCATCAACAAATTGGCCTTTGTGAACTGTCAGGACAAAATTCCGGACATCCGTCCTGAAAGAGGCAAATCCTCCATTGCTGCACACTTGAGTTCCCAGGGATGATCAGTTCAATGGGAGGAAAGAGGTCTGGGGTGGTGTGCTGAGAGTCCCTCTCTGCCCTTGAGTTTCCAGAAAGATTTGTGGAAGTCTAACTTTTTTTTTTTTTTTTCCTAGTCTGTAAGAAAATTGGAGAAAACATCTCCCATGATGGCTCCATGACCAAACATCTCTGGGAAAAACTCGGGAGCCCCAGGTCCTTCCTATGAGACAGCTAATGTCCTGAGCAGCCTGCCCCACACCCCTGCAGCCACGCTGCATGCTGAGGAAAGCACGGGCACCCCTGCATGAACTACAGAGTGGAACAAATCCTTTGGTAATCGGTCATTGCTCTCTGAATTTCCACTGTCGCAGTGGTGGTGTAAATTGCTGCTGAGGTGCGGGTAGCCCTAGCTGTCCTAGGAAACCAGGAGTGTGGAGACTGGGCTCATGCAGGACAGGGGATGGAGGCAAGGTGATCCTTGCAGGGTGCAGTGCAGGTGTGGAGGCCTGTCCAAGCTCCTCTGCTGTGCCTGTACTCTGAGAACCTTGGTTTCCTCTGGGAGCTGATTTTTAGTTAGTGCAGCTAATGCAGGCAAAAGAAGTGTGACAGCTGCTGGGAATGGAGCAGCTCATTAAAGAGGAAATAGGTTTCATCCTGTGCCAGGCAGCTTTGATTACTCTCCCGAGAGCTCTCCTCTGCTGCAGACCAAACCCAGGGTCTTCACTAACTGCGTTTTCCTCACTTCACACTGACCCTCACTTGGGAGATGTGGTATTGCTGTTCCTCGGATTGGGGACAGGACATACGCCTGTAACATTTCTCCTAAGACTGGTAAAAGTATCTGGCTGGTTATGACCTCCTGGAGGGAGGGAATGGAATTGAGTTTTGTATTACTTTGTTTTTGTCTCTGCCACAAAGCTGCTTTGGTTTTCTCTGACAGAGGTTTAGTCTCTGTCCTTATTTTTGATGTAGTGGTTTTATTCTCCTTTAGGGAGATTGATTGCAATTGAGAGGCTGTTCTTTGACCAGTGGAGTCAGTTGTTTCAAAAACAACAACAAAAAAAGGCATTTAAAGCTGTTTAAACTATCTTTTGTAGAAACAGGTATATACACATTTCTGAGCAGCTCCCAAAAGCAGCTACAGTCTGGCAGCGAGCAGCTGCCTGCGCACGTGCAAAACCAATTAAGATTCAGTGCTGCTTCAAAGCTTTCATTTAGTCTCAAAACAGACTTCTAAAAAGAAGGAGAAAAACCAACTGTATTAAAACGTAGCCTCCAAATTTAAAATTGTTTGTCCCTCTTAGAAGAATCAAGAGCTGTTTTCTCGCAGCCCTGGAGAGCATTGCAAATCCTGCCGCAAATGACCTGCGGAGGAGCCAGCCTCGGTGATAGCTGTGAAGTGGCTTGGCCTGCTGCTAAACTTCTGTTCAATGTTGGGTTGCATGGATATGTTTCTTACATTTCTAGGTGGGGTAGAGCTCCAGGTGAACTTCACACCATGTGCTCTGCTAACCTGAAGGCAGGGAAGCCTGCTCATTGTGGGTTGTGCACATGTTTTTAAAAGCAAAAAAACCACCCCCTGCAAGAGATGTTTAGGCAAGAGATAAGTGGCTGCTGGAACACCAGGTGTTGTATATGATTTGAAAATAAACAGCAGGTGATTATGCAGAGGAAGGACCCAGTGTCTCTCTGAGTTGGGTGGATGTTTAGTATGGAAGGGGTTGGAGTCTGTTACAGCCTGTCTGCAAGTTCCTGACATCCAGGAAATACTTAAGGGGGGTTATGTAGATAAGGGAAAAGAACGAGCTTTACCATGAACATGTTAATAAACATCTTTTTACTAGCTGGGGCAGTATATTGACGTAAGAATACTGTATCTTATGAATGCAGTGGAAATTAATCTGGATTAATTTGAGAAACCAAACATGATTAAAGTCAGTCTTTTGGAATCAGAGTAGCTTTTTGTTTGATTTAGTTTAATTGGCTTACAGAGTTAAGTGGCTGTTCTCAAAAGGATGTTCATACCCATGCTGTCTATGGAAGCATATATTCTGAACAAACCCTTCTCCATCTGTCCTTTGGACTTGCCTGTGAACAGAGTAGTTATATTGAAAATATACCATGTAAGTGAAGAGCATTGCCCTCCAGTCTTGGTCTGACCTGAGATGGTGTAAGAGGTAAATGCTGCAGATGACACCTTCCTCTGCAGCAGGTATTTGGAGTGCAGGAGTTGTTCTCAGCACACCAACATCGAGAGGTCATCTACACCTTGTGTTTAATGAGTGAGGAAAAAGGCTAATGACACTGTCAGTGGCATAGAGAGAAGGGAAAGAGAATCCTGTGTTTGTGTTCCCTTCTGCTGGGAGAACAAAGGGGCAAAAGCACCGCTGCATGCTGGCATTTGCCCCATGATCAGAAGCACTTCTGTGTTTTATAACTGGCCCCAGGGATTTAAAACAAGCCAGGGCTTCAGACTTCTAAAGGGGATTATATGCACAAATGACAATGTCCCCTGGAGTAAATATTAAAGTGAGTTGAGGTTTTGAACAGGATATAAGCCTTCATGTCTGGGGCTCTGCCACCTTTATCTGCTTGTGCTTAAGCAGACCGATGGGGTTTGTCCGCCCACAGGCACCTTCAAACAAGAAGGGCTGAGACAGACTGTGGCTGCTGGTGGGGCCGGGGACCACAAGGCTGTGTCTCCAAGCCCAGATGGCCGTGTCCATGGGGCAGCACAGCCTGCGCTGGATCTCGTCCTAAACAGTGAATTCCAGCCTGAAGCGATGGGGCCCCTGCAGATCAGAAGGAAATCAAGGGTGTCCCTGGCTTTGCAGCATATCAGCCATGGGATAGTCTCTCATCTCTGTCTGAAACATAAGACCTGTCCTTCAGCATCAGCACGTCAGAGCAAGCTTGATGCTTTTCAGCAGTGTAAGCAACCCTGCATTTTGCTGCTCTAAGGCTGGATGACCCAGCTGACTCTGTCCCAGAAAGGGAGGGCAAGGCTCTGGAGACCCAAACTTGTGCCTTTTGCAGCTACCCAAGGACAGAAAGGTGTTTACTGTGGGGGGAGAGGGCTGTTCTGTGTTGCGTATCTTCAGTCTTTCTGCACAACTGCTGCACAGGCAGCAATGCCCTTGGCTATGCTACAGCTCTGGAAAAGCACAGTAGTTCAGAGGAGGGACTGAGGATTTCCAGTAATGTTTGCTGATATTATTCCTAACTTTCCTGCCAGCAGGCTGCTGTCCTTTCCCTACAGCAACTGTTTACAAGGCCATTCACAAGATTTATGCTCCTGCTGACTTCAGTTGCAACAGGTAGGCACCCAACCCTTGGGAACTGCTGTGGTGCAGAGATCTCGGTAAGGAGTGCATAAAGCCAGGAAACCGGTTTTGGACAGGGTATAAATCACAAGAACCTATATGCTAGTTACCTGCAAAGCACCTAACAAAGGCAGGTTACCTCCTGGAGAGGGATTTGACAGGTGTCTCCCGAAACAGGAAGGAGGTATCCCTGATGGTGGTGCAACACCAAAGGCAGCAAAGCATTGGAGATGTAGCTCTCCACTGGAGATCTTTTTCCCAAGGAGTGCATGCATGCAGGTGCAAAGGTTTGCTTTTAAAAACCACCTTGATAGAGTCTGTCTGTGCTGCTGTGGTTCAGTCTTCATGCCATTCTTCATTCTAAGTTACTTTGGGTTTTTTTCCCCCACCCTTTTTTTTTTTTTTTTTCCTAGAAAAGCTTGAAGTGGATCTATATTTAGAACAGGCTGCAAGCTGCCTGAAGACTTTCTGACAGCAAATAATGATCTTAATAGGGCCCCCTGATACATATCAGGATTCTTGCATTTCTAATACAAGTTTGAAGCTTAAAGAAGGTTTGTGTTCATATTTTTTTTCCCTTCCCTCAAGTGATGACCACCTCTTGGTGTAGGGTAAGTGAATTTGAGTCAGACAGGGCCTTCCTGAAGATGGGCTTGCTGCAAAAATAGAGGCGATGCTGAAAGCTGTGCAGCGATGGAGGATTTTAACGCATCATTCTCCCCAAGTCTTTACCAGGCAGAAACCATATTATTTCTCAATGCTGGAGATGGCTCGTTGCCATGAGCATCGAGCACTGCTTAGATTGCTGACCTGGCTGAGATAGAAAGCAAGTGTTGTATGAAATGTTATGGAAGAGCAGATTTCCTCCCATGAGATGAAGCTCTTCCCTCTAACCAGCAGCCCACAAGGGGCTGCATCTGGGAGCTGTGGGCTCCCATCCCTTGGAGCTTGCTGTATGTGAGGGGACAGGAGCTCATGGAGTAGATTCGTGGTCCTTTACCTGCAGGAGCCTGCAGTCCCACAGGATGCTGCTCGAAAAGGCTCTTCCCTCTTTAGTTTCTCTCCTGCTGCCCCAGGGAGTTCAGAGGAATGGCTGAAGGGCCACTTCTGGCTGATTCCCATTTCGTAGCAAATCTAAGGGTTGACTCTTGGTTCTCTGAGTTGACCTTTTTTGTTTGCAGCCAGTGTCAAGGATGCTGCCACAAATCTGCTGCCCCAGTTCTCATGGGACCCTGGAGGCATCTGGTCTCCCTGGATGACCAAAGCATGATTATGCTCTTCTGCCCCCATGTCTGCTCTGCTCTGTTTATGTGGAAAACTGCCTGCTTTCCCAGTTTTGACCTACAGCCACAGCCAGTGAAAGCAGAGTCAATGTTTTTGGCTCTTAACAGCTCCCAAATGAGCTAGTTCTCTGCTAAAACTTCTCCTGTGGCAATGTAACTTCTTTTTCTGTCTTTTGTGGTCAGCATGCAGTGGCCAGACAGCTGCCAGTGCTCTCTGAGGACAGATGGTTTGACTGATCATGCCAGCTCCTTATTTCCAAGAGTTGTACAGCTTCAGTTCAGCTACAGGGTATCACAAGCTGAATCTTTTCAGAGCTCATTTCAGGGGCCCATTAGCTCTTTGCTTTGCAAAGCACTGACTTAAATAGTTGTTGAGTTAGGCTGACAGCAGCCACTTCTTGCAAATGAAGGGAAGACGGAATTGATGCTTTAAAGAAGCATTGTTGTATGTTGGAAGTTTTCCCATATTGTAATGTTTATCTGCTTGAGAGCATTATTACAGCTGTTGTTGCTTTTTCAGCACATGTGAGAGGTTGGAAAAATATATCTGTTCTCTGCTGTATGCTTTACTTTGCATCTGGAATAGGGAGATGACACTGTGGGTTGAATTAACAGCGTCACTTGTTGAATACTGCAGTTTTAACATTGCACAGATTATTGCATTTAATTAGGTAGGATAAATATTAATTAAAATACTTGGTCTGAAAGACTTGTAGAAGGACTGGAAAATCAATTGCATTCCTCTAAGGAGCTTTCTTGTTAAGATTTTTTTTTTTAATTATTTCTAAATCTTGGTGTCTTGCTGTGCTTGCTAAACTTCTCTGTTTCTTCTACACTGCTGTATCTCAAAGCAATTGCCCCATAAAACACCACAGCAGTGGGGATGGAGAGCAATGAATTTCAGTGGAAAACTTTACCATGCGTTACATATAAAATGAAATAGTGAGATTTTAAGATGCCTTCATGGAGAAATGAATACACAGCCAAAAACCATCTTGGGAGGGGGAAAGGTGCAGGGTTTTCAGTTGCTGATGCGTGGATGAATTTGACTTACTCTATAAAGACACTAATAAAAGAACTCACCTCATCCTTGTGCCTTTGCTGCATTAGTGGCAAAAGGCACCAGAGTAACTGTGTATTTACTTGTCAGGTTCTGAGAAGCCATGGTGCTGATGACAAACTGCAAGACTTAGGGATATGTCTATAGGGACTGTAAAGTATTCCCAGGACAAGCAGGGTAACAGGGACAGTAATTCAGGTTTCGTTCCCTTTGCTGTCTTTTTGGTAAGATCTCCTCAAAAAGCTGCTGCTGCCTCTGAACTGCTAGTCTTTGTTGTCTCAGGGGAACTGCCAGCACCAAGGATGGAGTTGAGTGCCTACCAGCAGTGCATGTGGGCAGGAGTCATAAGAGCTGGTGCACAGGAGCCGGTCAGCTCCCCAACAAAATGTGGAGGAGGTGTGTATGCCTGGGAAGCCCCCTCTTGCACCCTTGTCTCTATGCTGCTCTGGGCTCTGCCCTTCCCACTGGAGACCTCTCCAACCTCTGCCTCTTCCTCCAGGAGCTGACTCACCACCCTGCAGCTGTTCAAAGATGGGTGGGCTTGTACTGCCTGAGGGCTTTGATGGAAATGCTCTGGCTGACATGGCTCCTGTGCTGCCATTGAATTCATTTGGGACATTCTACAATTAGCTGGAAGCTGATTGCGTTGCATAGTGAATGTCATCATGATGAGATAATTAGAGCAAGCACCTCAAACTCATCAACAGAATTCTTCCTGACAGATGCCCCATTCAAGGCATGTTGGATGTGCCCCTTGGTTTCAGGACATCTGTAACCTACCTCCAGATATGAGATTAGACTGCTGGATCTGTGAAATGGTTGAAGAAAAGTCTGTTCTGTGCCTTCTTTACATCTGAACTTTTACGTTCAAAATAAAAATTGAGCTTGGGTGAGCATATTTATGTTCCTCCTGCTAGGGGTGCTTGCCTCCTCTCTGACCTTTCTCTTTGCAAAACACTATTGAAAATATTTTTTTTTTTAGGGAATGGGGGGGTCAGGCCTTTTGCTGGGGAGATTGGAAGTGGATACAGCTCCATGGTCTTCATTTTGTGTCTGGCAGAATCTAGCATTAGAAAATACGCTAAAAGTTTCCTTAACAGCCAGTCTGGCAGAGCAGCACCTGAGTAGAGTTATCTGTCTGCCACCTGAAGCCACCCTGTGTCTTGAGTATTTTTGTTTTCCTATTCCCTCCTATCCTCTCCCTGCCCTTTTTTTTTTTTTTTTTTAAACTGCTGCTGCATTTTCTTAGTAAGCAGATATCCTGCATTACAGATCATGACAAGTACATATTTATCTCTTTCTCCTGGCTGCCCTGCTGGTGGTGCTCATGATGCAGACCTTATTGTTGCATTGCTGACATCTTTAATCATAGTTATTATGTACTTGAAAAGCTCTGTGCACTGAATAATTTGCCTTGGGCTTTTGGGTTTGCATGCCACAAGACAGCTACTAACGATTGTGTGTTTCCACTTGAAATAGTGTATCATCATTTTACTGTCCTACAGTCTTCTGCCTACGGGTGATGGGGTACTGTTTTCCTGAAAAGAGGCACAACACATGTCTCCACTGTTAAATTTGCCTAGCATGGTTTCTAGCCTCAGAGTAATGTGATCTTTCACATCTGGGAGAAGTCCAACCTGCAAGGAAAGATATTTTTGCAGTAACAGAGGATGTGAGTGCAGAGTTTGAGAGCAACAGGTGATTGCAAGTAAATCTGCTGAAGCCAAAAGAGAAATTGCTGCCCTCACTCAGAAGTCATCACTCCTCTGTGTGGTATACAGTGGCCAACGTGTGACCATCCTTGTCTGCAAGCAAAGGAAAAGGTAATTTGCTGAGATGTTTAAGTGAATGCCATTTCTTTTGCATTGAAACAAATTTATGGTAATTATACATAATTTTATCTGGGACAAATACTTTAAGATGCGCTGTCTGTTAATAGAGAAGCTCAGTCTTTGTACATACAACATTATAGCTCGTGTCCAGGAATAACTGCACCCCTATTTTTTCTTCAAATGAATGAACATGATTAAGAGGCTGAATACCACCACATGGTTTTGTAGCAAAACACTTGCTAAGCTTTCTGTAAGTAGACATCTTTGACAATGTTACTGAAATAGAATTTAAAAAAAAAAAAAACAAACTGGAGTGGGATAGATAAGAGCACTTTAAACAAGCTTATAGATGAAAGAAATGATAAAATCATAGACAACTTGCATAATACAAATTGGGCATATGCAGTAACTTTTTTCTGCAAGTCATTAAAGTAATAGGCCTCCTTCATGTCTTTGACTCTTTATGTGAAGAAACAGTAGGTAGTCTTTCTGGAGATGAACAATGAAGTACTGAACATGTAGCTGCAGTAACAGGATAATGAGAAAGGACTGAAGTAAAAAGAAAAGTGTCTTCGCTGTATTCTTTTCACTGTTTTTCTTGACTCTACAGTGAAGATTTTCAGGCCAGGAGGATGTCTAAGTTGCAGTTCTGAAGTTGGTAATCCAGTCTGATCCCCTGGACAATAGAAGGTGCAGAGCTCCTGTCACCTAATAATGTTTGAAGCAAGACAGATCATTATTGCAGCAAGGGTTATTCATGAGTTAGAGGCTATGAGCGATTTAAAGTAGGCTCTAGCATCTGCTGTTCTTGGGAAATGGGCAAATAAATTTTCTTCCGCCTGTGACAAACTCTGTCTGAGGATAATGTGGACAATATGGTCATGCCTGCTGGAAGTGCTTCAGTGGGAGACAGGATATTTTGGGATGAATAATGTTTGATGTCACTGTCTGATATGTGGAAGGCTTTGAGTTCATATTTTTGCAACAAGCCTATGACTGGGCAGCATTTCAGTACTCTCAGTACTCTTCCAAAATAAGAGAGCAGAGTGGCCATCTCAATGCATCCCTAAAATGCAGCTAGCTTTAAGGCATGCTCTCCATGCACCTGCTGCATAGTTCACAAGAACATGGGCAAGTGGACTTTGAAAATCGGTGTCTTCCAGAGCAGATATGCCCAAGTTATCTGTGGAGATTATCCTCATTATCAATTAGATGTTTTGTTCTAGTTGCTGCATGCTTCCTGTCAGTTGTGTAAAGTCCAGCATGTGGGGCTGAATATGTTTTTAAACTTTCCTTTGTCATTCCTGGTGCTTCTCCAGAGCATGTCTTCGGTTACTCCTTTACAGCTGTGGGACCGTCGTGGCCCAGCTGTAGTTTGTGATGAATGTACAAGCCCTCCCTTCAGGTAACTGTTTTTTTGGTGGGTTTTCCCCCTCCTAAATGGTGGCTGAAACTTAAAATTATTTTCTATCCGGTGAAGGCTAGCTGCACACAGCAGAATTTCCAGCACAGACACCTCTCTTACATAGCCTGGACAGCTCAGTGTGACTGGCTGTTGTCAAACTTGTGTCTTGAGGTCATGCTAGAGCATGTTGTAGACGCTAAGCAGTGGAAAATAAAGCACAGCTTTGAGATTACTTGCTCTGGTGTGGGTTTTCTTATCTCTATTGAGATGTCATCAATACCTATTTTTCCTAGTCTTGCATTTTCCTCCACCAGACTTCCAGCTGATGGCTTTTGCTGCTCTGTATGGAGAGAATCCTCTGCATAACATTTCTATCTCTTCCTGTCAATGTGTGCTCTGATCAGTGATGCCCTTTAACATCAGGACTCTCCAGCACATTTTCCAGGTCTCCCAGTAATTCACAGAGTTCTTCTCCAAACCTCGTCAGTGTTATGCATGGCTTTCTTGGGACAGTTATACCTCAGGATTAAAATGAGAGGACTGTCTCTTTATGGTCTTATGCATGAAATGACTGAAAACTTAGTTGTGGAGCTTTACAGTTGGCTTTGGCTGACAATTTACACCTGTTTGTCCTTTTGTTACAGTGGCTAGGACAGTCTCATTTTGTGAGAATTGTCTGCTTTCCTAGATCCTAGAGATGACTTTGGCTGTATTTGAACATGCTTCTGTCTAGCAGTCTGATCTTGAAATTGTTTTTGCTATTTAGTCTTCTCCAATGCTTTCCATTATCTGCAAGCTTAATTAAAACTTAGTTGTAGGTAACTAAGTTGTAGTAAACCAGGTTATTCCGACAAGATTCCCTGGATATATGATAATTAAACTTTGAGAGCTGTAGATTAACCAGGTTAAGTTTGTTCTATGGCTTATTTTAGCATTAGTATTGTAACAAAATAGTGACTTATTGTAACAAAATAGTGGTGATAGCTAACTGTGTGTCATGCTTCCCAGACCTTTGGTACTCAACAACACAAGATCTTTCAATCAAAATTATAAAAATCATGTTATTTTAATAAAGCCCACATAATTAATGTCAATAAATATTACCATCCTTTAAATATTTCTTTTTTTGTTTTCATCCTGACTACTGCAGTGCACCTAGGATTGATTCTGAGAGTCTATAAAACACTGAAGACTGGATGAAAAATGTGAGATGTCTTCCAGTTATCTTGGCACTACCTTTGTTCAAAGGCTTTTCAAGAGCCAACCTGAACAGTTCAGAGGATTCTTTTTGAAAAGATTCTTAACTTACCTGATATTAGTAGTATTCATTTAGCACTACTGCTTGGATTGGAAACATTTTCAGCATGACTTGAATGCTTCCTTTAGCCTGTTTTTTGAAGGAATGAAATATGTGGTTAAGCTGTTTCTTCCTTATACCCCAATAGCTTTCAAACTTGTTTTCAAATCAAGTCAAAATTAGCTAGAAAAGTTGTTCTCTCTAAGACATGTGTGTCTTTCCAGTCTCATGAATATAGGCTTCTGTGTAGAGGAGAAAAACCTTATCAACTAACTCCATAGAGAGATTCTGTGGTGTGGGGCTTACCACTGACATGCATCTTCCTACATAGAAAGTAACTGGGTTTGGGTATGCTCCAACCACAAGAGACATTAGGCAGATCCTCTTTAGATCTCTGGAGAATTCAACCATGAGACTGAAATCGCTACTATTTTTTTTCAATAAGCCAAGGAGGAAGCAGAGGGAGATTTCAATCAGCAGATAAGAGATCACTGAAGAGCTGCAAGAGTTTTAGGGGAATGTGGAGCTGGATCAGACTTGCCTGCTGACCTTACTGAGACAGCGGAGGGGAAATTAGCAGAAGAGATGGCTTGCTGATTACTAAGCCACAACAAAGACTAAGATAGGAGACTGTTGGGAGAACCTACCAGCTGTTTTTTCTCCATGAAATAGATTGGGGAAAATAAATCCAAAGAAATTCAGAATTAACCGCAGACTGCTGTGGCCAGAGAAGACACCTCTGTGGCAGAGACCCTTAGGAGTTTCTGATGGAGATAGCAAGGAATTGCTGGCAAATGTTTTTTTTGACAAAAGGATTACTCAAAGCTTAAGAAATACCTCAGACCTGTCAGTGTTGGGGGGTGTGTGTGTGTGGTGGTTCTTTGTGGACTTTATTGAAAAGGCTGCTAGGGGTGCACTGGGAATGTGGTGTGCCAGGTTTGGGACTGTGAGGCTGCAGTGCTGATGTGAGTTTGGTTCCT
Source organism: Athene noctua (assembly GCF_965140245.1). Taxonomy (NCBI): domain Eukaryota; kingdom Metazoa; phylum Chordata; class Aves; order Strigiformes; family Strigidae; genus Athene; species Athene noctua. The sequence goes on along the minus strand of NC_134043.1, from coordinate 28,519,639 downwards.
AAGAAGATATTGAATGTTGGTTTGGTTTTTTTTTTTTTTTAAATGGCCCCAAAGTAAGTAGAAAACCCATGACTGTTCTTTGAAGGGTGAAAAAAAAAAAAAAAAATCAAAATCACAGTGGCTATTACCAGAGATATCAGCCACAAGGAGGTAAGGTAGAAGGCAATGCCTCTGCCTGTTCCCAAATGCAGAACAAAAAATTAATCTCTGCTTTATTCTTGGCATACCAGAAATAGCATTGCTATTGCAAGGATTCTTTAGGCTCTTGTGAAGTTGTCTGGATTTTGAATTATTTCCCTTCCCAATGAATATAAAGTAGGAATGAAATAACTGATTTGCATCAAATCCCTTCTTACTTTTTCCTTCTCTTCATGAAGATTACATGTCTCACATCACTTATACTGGTCTTTCATCCCCAGGCTTTTTAAAACAGCAGCCTTCCTTGAATCATGATATTTGTGGTTGTCTAGCACCTTTTATTTTTTTGAGGAAAAATATCCTCACTTTGACTTTTGTTAACTTCTCGCAGCTTTTTTCCCTTGCCCATGTTTGGTCTGAAATTTTCCCCTTAGAACACATAAGCCAATATTTCATTAGTTTGGCATTTGCTTTGTCTGTGCATTAAAAGCTTAGTGTGACTGCTTGCACTGAAGCAAAGGCTGAGTTTCAGTTCAGCTGTCTTTCCGTATTTCTCCACCCAGACAAAAGTCTGTGTCGGCATGGCTCTGCAGGGGGGCCAGCTTTAGAGACACTTTTTGTAAATTCTGAAAAAATGTTAGATAAGACTTATGGTCCTGGGGAGGCTTTGGAAATGTCAGGATGAATCACTCAGACCGGTCCCCTGGTAAGAGTTTACTTTGCATTTTTTGGAGAAGGAGCTTAACGACCCTCCCAAAGTCCATAGCAGCCAGCGCTCTCCCTGTGCACTGGCAGATTATGGGCTGGAGGTAACGTCCCTCCAACCACCCGCGCCCCGTATGGATAATGCCATCGCAGGGCACCCCTCCCCTCCCCAGAAAGGTTATGAGCACTGACTTATTTTATATATTCCAATCATGCAAATTCCTCCCAGAAGGTTCCAGTGATACCAACTAGGTCAAATTTATGCTCTGTAAATGAGCAATTCCCATTTCTCCTGTTTATTACACAGGCTCTCGCATTGGCATAGAGGCAATTACAGAGTTTTGTCTCATCCCCTGGTGACTTTGATTAATGTTGCTCTTGACATCTTGGTTTCTGTGTGCTGAATGAATAGACATTTGTTGTCTCTTCTCTTCCTTCTTCCACTCCTCACCTCATCCTTTTACTCCTTGCTTCTCACTATCTTAAAAATCTTCCTTCCTCCCTCACACAGCTTTGACAGTCTCCCAGAGGAGCTCACAAAACCACCTTGTCCTCCACAGCCCCACACCTGCATGACTTTCTGTAGGAGCAGTTACCAGCAGGTTGCCTGAACCTTCCCCTGTTTTCTCTTGTTCAAGTTACTTTGCAGGGTGCTGTCACATGGGATGCGGTACCTCATGCTGATTTCAGAATTTTAAGATGCTTTGATGAGAGCTCCAACCAATTTTGGTATGCACTTACCGTAGAATCATAGAATGGTTGGATCAGAAGAAAACTTTAAAGGTGATTTAGTCCAAACCCCCTGCAATGATCAGAGATATCTTCAGCTAGATTCACGAACATACTCAACTTGACCAGTGCTAGAAGTGTTTCTGTTTTTCTTTACACTTTTCCTCATTTTTTTTATTTTGCTGTTTGTAACTTAGTGGTGGAGATATTTTAATACCAGAGCTGGCTTCTGACCCAAGTGAACTGCTGCTTTTAAAAGCTCCTTCTGGAGAAATCCTCTCTCTCCAAATGCATACAGGTAGTCAGAGCATCCTTGATCTTAATGCACCACTGAATTATGACCTGAAACTAGGGCAAGCGTAGAAATAGGAGCTCTTACTTCAGCCAGAGAATGCAGAACCCAGTTGGAGGTTGCCTTGCTTTGAATGCTGCGCAGGTCTGAATGCAGAGATGAGTAACATGTCAACTGATGCTTGAAGGACATTTTTTTGGCCCCCTGCTGTAACTATTGTTCAGTGACTGGCAGGGAGATGCAGATAGTTTGCTCTCGTGGCTGGTTTCCCTTTCAGGGTGACATCCTGAAGTATGGCCAGGGCTATTCAGGGAAGGACAGATTTGTGAGAGAAGGAGGTTGGAAGCACTTATGAATCCAAGGTGAGAGCCCAAAATAGCTGCTTTAAAAAGATGGATTTGTCTGGACAGTGCCTGGAAGAGAAGAGAAGAGAAACACTGACAGATAAGGCTGTCCTGGGTCCAGAGCCCTCAAATGGGGAGAATATCTCCGGATGCATATGGGACAGCTTGGTTTTGCTGTTATTCTTGTCAGGAATGCTTGTCAGGAGAGAAAGACCATTTTTGCTGCTACCTGACCCTTTCATCTGATCACTTTCCTCTCTAGGCCCACATTGCCTAGAGCCATCTGTGCTGGAAGATTTATAGGGTTCAGTTATCTTTGATAGAAAACTGACTGAGGTGGGACATGAGGATGGTTATGTAGGTCCAATGGACTGAAAACCTTCCAGGCATCCTTCTTGCTCCATAAGGACACAAGATCTTCACCTGTGTCTTGAGATTTTAATTCCAGTCCTCCACTTCAGTGGGGAGAGCTGTTCTTCTCCACCATAAAAAAGCCTGTTATGGCTGCTCCGGTTCCTCCCAAGAACTTGAAGTTGGGAGTCTGTAAGAGCTGTTCTGTGTCTGTGTGTCTGCTCAAGGCGATCGTTCCTCCATTCCTTCCTTTCAAAGTAGCCTGTGTAGTAAAACATGAAGCCTTTGAAGAACTCTCAAGGAATGGATTACCTTCTTCACTGTGGATATCAGAAATACTTATTGTTTTTTTTCAATCAAGAGCATGATTTTAACTTCTGCAAACCAATTCAGCCACACCAGCAGTAAGGCGAAAAGTTACTGTTTTTCTCTCTGACAGATGGTGCATGCTAGTCCTAAGCTAATACAAGGCTTGTCAGCTGCCTTGGGGTCCCAACATCTGGGTGTAAATTTCAGGCATGTTTTTCCAGAGAATAAATATAGACACCTCCTGAACTGATTTCTTCTGAGCTAGAAACGCAAATTTTAAGACCTCCCTCTCCAGATGGTCCACCATTGCCCTTCTCACCCGTTGGAAAGAGTGAACGTCTGCAATTCCTATCCCAGAACCCTTCTTTTATGGTCTTGTGTCCATGATGTGGCTGGAGTCAATAGCAATATCCTGCTGCATTGCTGCTCCCCTAGAGATCTCCCTGATACTTTCCAAATCTTACTGCCACCGCTGTCACAGCTTGAAAAGGATGGATCTGGGGAAGAACCAACCAGTCAAACACAGCCCCTTCTGTATCTTTAAAATCCATTTTTTCCCAGCTTGTGCTCTGGCAGACGATTGCTCAGAGCCTTTCTGGTGCAGAGATCTGGGGACATAAATTCTAGGCGGGCACATTTATTTCCCTCAGACCATTATAATGGAGAAATGATTCACATTTATAGCTTCGGGAAGAGACGTGCTCAGCATTGATCCCATGGCACTCCTGCCTTTCTCCCACGCAGTCCTTGGGAAAAGGAGGCTCCTTCCATGTGCAGCAGCCTGTGCTGTCTGGAAGTCTAGGAAGAGTGATCAGCCTCTGGAGGCTAACGAAGGCGAGTGCAGTACATGTCCTTTTCCTTGTTCAATTCTTGTTCGCTGCTTGGAGAAAGTCACCTTTTTTTCAAGCCTGGCAAATATTTGCTGAGCTGTGTTTTAGATTTGAGGTAGCTGCTTTGCTTGCTCCATGCTCGTTATTGCTGTTGTGCACATGCATTTAGCGTATGTATGGTTCATCATGCAGTGTGGGAGAAGCAGAGCAGACCCTTGTGTTCCAGGAGTGTGGGGACATGGGAAGAGCAACAGTCCTTTGGGCCAGGCGGCAGCCAGGTAGCTATTAAATACACCTTGTTCATGCCCACCTTGGTGTTTAGCTGCAGGACAGGATGGAGAAGCTCCTATCCAGGGCAGAAAGCTGCTGCAGGAACAGCACCAGGCTGCACAGTTGAAAAGGTCTCATTCCACCTGTGCCTGTTCTGACTACTGAAAACTGGTACCATCCACAGAGCACTTCATAGCTAAAAGAGTGAATAAACAAGCTCAGTATAAAGGTGCTGCTTTGTCTTACGCTTGAATAAACCCTTGCCTGACTTCCTACCATCTCTACTTTTTCTACATGCCTGCAAGTCTGTACAGGACAGACCAGAAGCACCCCTTTCACATGAAGCTGTCAGCTGTAATCAGCCATGAAAAACCATCTATCAGAGCCCAAGATTCATTAACTCTCAGCTCAGAAAAATTTACCTTGCCCCTGTTGCAGGCCTGTTCTCAGCAGAGATGGAGGATTCAGGGCACTGAGACTGGCTGTTGTGATACTGTCCTAAAGGAGAGACTAAAAATAACTCAGTGGATTTGTAGAAAATCATGCATTGCTTAAGCATTCTTTTGAGGTTTTCTCCTCTTTTTCTCTTCTTGAGAAACTGTTTCTGCTGAGACCATGAGAGATGCTATAGCAGTGACTCTCAGGGGCAGGAAATCAAGTAAATCGCTGAACGAGCATTTCCAGGGCTAGTGCTTCAGTGTGTGGGGGCGAGTACATCCCTGCTAGCCAGGGAGGCACAGGAGATGGGATACTCCCGATGCCTTAGGCAGCACTTTGCATGGCTAGGGAACCTGGACCTTGGATCTGAACTCTCTAGCCCTCTTCCCAGGTTACGGGCATATTGTATAGTGTTTTGACAGCTGAAACAGCCCAGAAATAATGAGCTTGAAGCAATGTTTTCTCTCGTGTCCTCTTACTATTTGGTGAACAAGATGTATCATTTAGCAACTGAGGCCAGGTCTGTTTGCTCAGGGCTGTTTAATCAGGGAGTGTGAGTGGAGCTCTTCTCACAGCGTCTCTTCCCAGGTTTTTCACACCACTGACAGCTGAATATTACTTTCCCACATGGCTTCAGATCAGCAGAGAGGACAAACACCCAGCAAACGTGGCTCATATTTGACTGGTGTAATAATTTGGATCACAATATTTCATTTTTTCAATGTTTCTAGGGTTGTGACTCTAGAAATATTTTTATGTTTCAAGAGCTTTCTACAAGCTGGATAAAATGTACAAGTTTTCCTGCTCAGCAATTGTAATTCTGCTATCTTTATTTTTGTTATCTGTAGCAGTCATTTAGCAGTATTTTGCATTTGAATGGCTGCAATTTTAAACTCGTTTATTCTGTTTATGAAAGTTCAAAGGTATCTTGTGGAAATCACCTCAAGAGAGAGCGGAGAGTTTCAGTTACTCAGGTTACATCCATGCACACATGGGTTTGCCTCAAGTCAATAATAAGAGTTGACAAGAACTGGAATACAAAACCTTGTTGGCCATGGATGTATAGTAAATGCGGTGGGGAATTGGAATAATAGTAGGAAAAAATACAGGGTCTGTGGTTGTTGTGGTTCTTCCTGAGACCTTAACCTCCTGATAGCCCATCTGCCTATCTTTCAACATAACCCCTGTGACATAAGATACAAGCCAAAGATAATGAATTATTACTGAGGTGGAGGGATATGCACAACCAGCTGTAGCACAGGCAGTTTACCTCCAACCTGCATGACTTCATGTCATCCAGAAGAGGAAACAGGGTCAAAAACCAGGAGAGCATCATCTGTGTGCGAGCAAGGAAGCCTACAATGGAGCTGCTGGAGCAGCATGTCTTGGGTCAGGGTTGTGTATGTGCTCCCAAGTCCATGGGCACTGCTTCAGGCCTCAGGAGTTGCCTGTGCTTTTTGTCAGCAAAGAAGTGTGTGAGGTGAGGAGGATGGAGACCTTTTCTGCCTCCCAAAGGATAGAGATGAGGATGTTTATGGTTGAGGAAATCAAAGCTGCATTTAGCCACCTTGGTCTTAGCTGTGCTCAACACTACATGCAGATTACAAGGGAATGGGCACAGCAGATTGTACCTCACAAAGGCATACTTTCAGGAAAAAAAAAAAAGTACGAAAAGAAATGGAGTTTCAAGACATGTGAAGTAGACATGGGATATCCCCCAGAGGCTGATGGAAAGAAGCCTCTGACATATAACCTCACAGTGCAAGGACCGCGCTGCTCAGAAGGCAAGAACAAGCCTCTGACGAGCCTCTCTGAAATGACTACTACATAGTCGGTTAAAACTTCCAAGTCCCAATAGCAATTCCCCTGTCTTCGGTGCCACTGGCAATTAGCATGGGGAAGAGATGGTTATCGATGCTCTCGCAGTTGTCTCTGTCTCATATTGCTCCCCATGACAGCAGGAGCCTTGCTGGTTGAGCAGAGAGCTGGCGATGCTTGGCTTGTTCATAAGCAGTCCCCAAAGTAGGCTGTAGGTCTCTTCTGACAACCTGAGGTGGGTGTATAAAAGGAAGAGGCTGGGGTTAAGTGTAGTCAGTGCGGGGAATGCGGAACACAAAGGGCAGCAATCAAGCAGGCGAATTCAGAAAGTCATTTGAGAAAAAACACTGCAAACTACACTCTTGAAATATCCTAATTAGTTGTTCTGAATTATCTCAGTAGGATCACAATTAAAATATTCAAGATAACCAGGAAAGGAAGCATGTCTCCCTTCCTCCTTCAGCATGTCTGACTTACCTTTCTTTCATTGTAACATTTCAAAAGTTTTTTTGTTCCTGAAACACAGGGCACTTGTTCCCAAAGGGAATATGCTTATATTCTGGTGTTCTCCTGGGTTGTTTTGGTTAATTACAGAGAATAGATTCCCCAGAGTTTCTATCTGGTTCAGAGGCCCACATGTAATCATGCAGAGGTCTCTTTATCTGCACTGTGTGCTTGGTTCTGAGTGTCACTTTTGAAGAAAATAAAAATAAATGCAGCTATATACGGTGGAAAGCAGTAGTAGCTTTGGCTGTAACAGGGAAGTGCCAGGTTGTGGTTTAACTCCAGCTGTTGTGCAAAACAGCGTAGCAATGATCATTCTGCTCCATGGCCAGGCTGCTTCTGGCTGAGCACAGGTTTTGTGCATCACAGGGATATCCCTTGCTTCTGCAACCGCCCAGCAGCCAAGGCTTCCTTGGAGAAGCTTGGTATGAGCCTGTCCTCCGAGGGCAGCATAGGCATTAGATGGATAGGGGCTCCAGGGATGGTGCAGGATACAGGCTCACACCTCCCAAAGCAGCAAGCTCTATCCTGCTACTTTTCTTTTTCAAATTAACTATGGGCTGATTTTCACGTTGTTGAAACTGGTGTCATACAGAGCCTGGGGAGGAAGTTGAGCCAAAGTAACATGGACTCGGGATGTTTACATGGGATTTTTTTAATCCGCTGGGATTCCTTCCCCTATAGCCCTGCTCCCACCTGCTTTTGTTGCTGCTGTTGGACGCTCTGCACTGCGAGGCTGTCCCAACCCTTGGGCTTCTTCAGAGACCTTACCTGGCTCTGGGACTGTAGCACCTTGGCGTCTGGGCTGGCGCTGTGTGGATCCACAGTGTGTTAGCCTCAGCTCTGCTGGGAAGCAGACCAGCTGCTTTTGGAGCAGACTTGCCTATGAAATCCTGGAGTTGTGTTCACCCTGTGTTGTGCGAAGGCTGCAGATTGTGGTGTGAGTTATCCTCAGCCCCAAATCACCTGGCCTGGGGTGACATCCACCTGGGTATGTGAAAAGCTAGCTCATGGAGCAAGTGCCAGCAGATGGTGCTCAAGAACACACACTAGCCAGGATGAGGAGGCTGTGGAGAAGCAGAAAACCCACTCGTCCTGTCCCTCGAGCAGCGCCTGTTTTCCTGGAAAGCTTTTCCTTCCCGTGACTGTGTTTCCATGGGACTGTGCAGAGAGCGGTGGACTCTTGCAATTCTGTCCTTGCTAAATTTTGCCCGCGGGCCAGAACACCCTGGCCTCGCAAGGGCAGGGTTGGAGATGTGCTCCATCTCTCTGGGGATGGTCCACTGCGCATCCTTCCAGGTGCAGGAGCCCTCTTGCAGAGCCACAGGCATCATGTTGCCTGGCTCCTGGCAATACCTTCTGTGTCTGAAGAACTTCTATATGGTGGAAAAATCCCTGGAAGCTTGCTTCTGCTGGGTTGTTTTGGGTTTGGGCTGGGTTTTTTTTTTTGGTTTGGTTTCATTTTTTTAGAGGAGTGAAAAATAAGCTGTGCTTACAGAAGTATGAGTCAGACTGGCATAGCAAACAAACCAGAGTTTGCAGGATTGCTTGCCTATCAGCAACCAGAATCTGCCCCAGCGCTGGGCTGTTTCCTGCTCTTACAAGTCTTTGAAGTCAGATCTTTGTCTTTGTCCTCCTGCAGACTTCGCACAAAAGATTGAAACTTGTAAGAGAGAAGTAACTGAAAACAACAGAGCTTTTCTTCAAAGAGAGAAGTATGTAGAGTAGCTCTGCTGTAACTGTGTCAGAATATTTGAGAATGTCAGGATATTTGTGTAATCAATAACTTCTATGCAGGAGTTTTTGGCTTATACAACTTCATAAAATCATCCTCGCAGGGAATGATTTCACAGCAGATACTCTTCTGGATTTTCTTGTGGGGAATAAAAATAAAAGTGTTTTTTTCCTTAGAGGCTCTTTGCCCATGACAGACACTGAAAGAGTGGGATCTGCTGGTGGGTTGCTGAGTCAGGACTCCGATCAAGAAGCAATGACAACAAGACTTGAGCTGTTTAAAAGTTGACAAGTCATAATGACCAGATCTAGTCTGCAGTGTGCTCTGAACACAACTGAAGCAGTTCCAGCTGCTCCCTAGCAGGGTTTTTAAGTGATGCTGATGTAAGATGATCAATGTAACCACATTAATTTCTGGGACAAATCTGGCATGCCTTCTGCTTGCAAGTCCTTGTGTTAATTTTAATGTTTTTATTCCATGGGAGAGGGGCCACTGGGATCTGGGCTTAGTCCTCTTCTGATCAGCTTGCACAGGAGCAGACGCCCATGTTTGCGTGAGCAAATGGGTCCATACTAGCTCTTCACTGTTTTCTCTGGAGCCTGCAAAATGCTGATGCCTCGTCCAGGTTCAAACTGCAATGGATAACCAGGCAGCCTGCCCTGTTGTCTGTCCACAGCCTGCTGCTATGAAGCTTTGTGCTGGAACACGGAGGAGGAGGTTTCTGTTTCATTCTGATCAACTGTTTGTTGGGGCATGTCAAGGGCTACCACCACTTTGCTGAGACTGGTGGTGATAGTTTTGCTGATGATTATATGTTCAGAGTCATCTCTGGCACTTTACAGTGAAACCATGTTTCCAGATTAGACCTGCCATCTTTGTCATTTATCTGGGTTTAAGGAAAAGCTACCAAAGTGTTTTGAAATCCTCAGCTTCTCGTAAACAAACTCTTCATCCCCAATAAGTAGGGGAGACCTTCTATCCTTACTCCATGGCTTTCCTTCTGCCCTGATGAGCAGTGTGACATCTGTCCAAAGGTGTGCAACACCCCTTCTCTGCAGCCTTGCCCCTCTTCTGGTGCAACTTTTCCAGCTGAACAAATGATAAGTTTCCAAAGTGATCCACAGCCCTTGGAGGGACTGTAAAGTTGTCGTTGGGAAAGTTATTGTAATTTTGCCCTTTTGTGGTGTTGCAGTTGTCTCTGTGCAGCAGGGAGAGACATGTAAATGGCAGGGCAGAACCTGTGCATCAGCAATTTTGAAAGGCTAGAATGCAATGAATCTTTCACTGCTGGATGGTAGCTTAATTTGCATTAACTGCGCACAGCTAAGGGATTTCATATTACACCATATTCACCTACATCAGTACTATTTGTCAGCTTCTGTTGTGTCAATTATATTGTCTGCATTTCAGCTGGCTTTGCAGGGCCAGGCTAATGCCTCAGCTCATATCTTTTTTCCTATCTATGGTTGATTTCTGCAGGTCAATTTACCTGCCCCACATACAGGCCTGGTTAACTTGATCACTACAATGGCAGATGGAACAGGTCCAGTTCTTTCACCATCTGGAGTGGATTTGCCCTAGAGAGGGCCCTCTTCATTGGCCATGAAGTGTGGATGGGTAATGCCAAATGCTTTGGGAGCTTCTATAAGAGGGAATTATTCTTTCTTCGGCATCACTGGGATGGGAGGGAGATGCATGACTCACTAGGTGAATTCCAGACGCTGAAGTTAATTCCCAATATAAAATCTTCCATCTTGCTTGGAAACCTTTGGTTCTCATGGCATGTTTTACCTGAGAAGGGCTGAATGCATCATATCAACTTGAATGTACTTGATTTCACAAATCGGCACCTGCTCAGCAAAGTCCCAGAGTGAGCCTCTACATGTGTTTTATTTTTGGATGCAGAATAAGGGAGCCATTCAATTCAAGTTGATTTGCAAGGATAAACTGAAGTGGGAGAGCAACACTGACTCAGCGCAGCACTCCTCAGATTAATTCAACACTAACCTCTGTTAATGACTTAGCACAACCATTGAAAATATAGTAAATCAGATGTTGAAGAAAATTCAGATGTCTTGGTTGACTTAATTTCCAGGCATGAAGTGTCACTTAGGCTTTTGAACAGTTTGTCTTCTTATCAGTGGCAGGACATAGTGACTACAGTGGCTGGTGGACTGGCAAGTTGAATGCATGAAGATTGACAAGATAGTGCAATTTTTTTCTTCTTAAGAAGAACCACATTCAGGATGAAGCAGATCTAGTTGCGCCTTTTCCATTTCAGTGATATGCCACTGCTAGGAATTGTACGCTCACAGAACACTTGAGATTGGAAGGGACTTCCAGAGGTCATCTGGTCCAAACCCCCTGCTCAAGCTGGGTCAGCTACAGCCAGTTGCCTGGGACCATGTCCAGGTGGGTTTTGAATAGCTCCAAGGATGGAGAGTCCACAACCTTCCTAGGAAACCTGTTTCAGTGCTTAGTCACCTTTGTAAAAAAGTGTTTCCCAATATTCAGAGGGAACCTCCTGTGTTCCAGTTTGTACCCATTGTCCTCCTGGCAATATGTTGTCTAGCACAGTCCAGGATACCATTAGCCATCTTTGCCACAGTGGCACATTGCTGGCTCATGTTCAACTTGGTGTCTACCAATACCCCAAGATCTTTTTCTGAAAAGCTGCTTTTTAGATGGTCAGCCCCCAGGATATCTTATGGGAGACAGTGTCAAAAGCCTCACTGAAGCCCAGGTAGACAATAACCACTGCTTTACCCTCATCTACCAGGACAGTCATGTCATCGTAGAAGTTTATCTCAACTAGTCAAGCATGACTTCCCTTTGGTGAAGCTGTGCTGCCTACTCCTGATGATTTTCTTGCCCTTATGTGCTTGGAAATAGTTTCCATCACCTTACCAGGGATCAGGGTAAGGCTGTCTGACCTGTAGTTCACTGAGTCCTCCTTCTAGCCCTTCTTGAAGATAGGAGTGACATTTGCTTTTCTCAAGTCCTTGGGCACTTCTAGTCGCCATGATCGATCAATGATTATCAACTAGTCTTGCAATGACACCTGCCAGCTCTCTCGGCACTCATGGGTGCATCCCACTGGATCCCATGGACAGATGTATGCCGAGCTTGCTTAAGTACTCCTTGATATGATTCTATTCCATCAAGTGTACATCTTCCTTGCTCCAACTTTCCCCCCTGGTCTCTGGCACCCTTATCAGACAAGTTGGAAAGACAAATCCTAGTATGGTTGTATTTGTTTCTGGTAGAATGGATACCTCCAGAAACCTTGGTACTTGTCTTAAACCACTGGAAACTGGGGGAATTCCCCCATTTTATAGACTGGTTAAGTTGTGTTCAATTTGTTTCTTCTCAAGTGCAGATAGCCTCAGGGAGGAAGGCTGGGTGCTGGCCTTGGCCCAGACAGTGGTGTCTATTCTTGGAGAAAGGAGAGCGAGGAAGACTGCTTCTGCCCAGGCACAAGAGGGAATCTCAGCTACAGGGGTTTTCAGGAATGCATGGTGGTGCAGGGAGGAGGGTAGCTGGCTGGGTGTCTCTGCAATCTAGAGAAGAGCAGGGGACTTGCATGCACGATGGCATGGATCTGCAGCCAGGTCCTCAGAGACAGAAGGTTCCTTCACCAGGAGAAGCTTGTCTGTGTTCCCCTTAGGGTAACAGATTTACATATATCCATACTTTAGATCCCCAGTGAGTTGCAGCACTCTAGATGGCTGCACACTGCAGTGTGCGTTCTGCTAACCAGTCATGAGTAGGGTGATGTTTTGTTTTCTGAATTTCAAAGGGGTCTTATGCACTTGAGTATTCAAAAGGAATAATTCTGGCTGCTTTAAAGCAATTATCTTCTTTCAGTGAGCAGTCCTCAAAGAAAATGTTATTGTACACAAGCCATTAGGGAAGCAGATTAAATGCTCTGGGGATCACATAGTTATGAAGAGACCAGTCCTTCGATTGCTGGTCCCTGATCCCCTCCCCTGTAGCCCCTTCCACAGGGAAATCTAGCTTTCCTATTAAATTAGCCATGAGGTGTCAGAAAGTGGTATCTGTGACTTTCTGGGGATTTGAGCTGTCTGGGATACATCAGAGGCTCTACTTGAAGCAGGACTCCAAGGCTTGTTGATACAAACGTGCCTGGGTACCATTACATCCAAATTGAACAGGGTAATTGGAGCTGCTGAGTAGTTTCCCTCTTGCAGATTTCTAACAGTAGCTAATACAAGGAGTGCCCAGCCTGGTCAAAGTGATGGGAGTCCTAAGTAGCAAAGTAGCATATCTGAAAGCTCCTCTGTCAGCTTATATGCCCGCCATTAGGTGTGAGGTGTGCTCTACTAATGTATGCATACAGCAGCTGGAATATCTGCTCCTTCGGGGAAGCAACGCCAAGTGGAGAGTCACCCCTCTGTTTTGTATGAGCAGTCGTGATTAGGGTCGTTTAGATGAGATGTTGGGGGATATGGTGTAGGGGAGAACTTTGTAGAGTAGGGCTGAGGGTTGCACTCGATGATCCCAAGGGTCTTTTCCAACCCGAATGATTCTATGATGCTCCAATTTCCCACCCCCACGCCGAATTTTGGCCTGGCCTTAAAAAGGAACAGCATGTTGTCTCCTGATTGTGCGTACACATATGACGGGTGGTGAGGCTGTGGGATGGAGAGGCTTGTGCTGTGCAAGCTTGTGTCTGCTGACTCTTGGGGGTGGATTTTACTGTCCATGCCTCAGAGCGGATTCATGTGGTGTCAGGCAGCTGGTGGGGTTTGTAAAAAAAGCTGTTTAAAGCTTTGATGTGCCTTGCCTGTCCTTACACCAAGCTTTGTACATCTGTTTCGCTGCAGGGCCCAGATTTGATCCACTGTGGACATTCAGGATTTGGTTTCTTTAGATCCTAGCTCTATCTGTGCTGACAAATCTGACTGTATTTGACCTGTCCGGGCTGACATGATCTATTAGAGGCAAGGTCACTGCTATTGCGATGCCTCCAGCCTGTGTGTCAGGGCAGTGGCAGCTGTGCCAGCCGGCTGCTCTGGTGGCTCAGCTGCCAGATACAGGGTCAAAGCCAAGAGCATCTGACACTGTATATTAACATGAATTATTCCCTGTGTACATGTATTTTGTGTAGGCAATATCCTGTCTGGGCAAAATGAGTTTGCTTTTATTTCCATGTGAGACGCACCTAACGGAGCTGGTTACCCTGCATCATGCAGAGCAGCTGTGCCACCTCTGCCAAAATAGTGCACAAGGACCTGGAAAACCTCAGGGTCTTACTCAACAGTCGTTGGTAGCACAGACTATGGTGCATTTGGATATGGTTTTCTTGATGTTAGCAGCCACAAAGGAGGGTCCAGAGGGACACTGTCCTGTCCCTCCACCCCTGGACATTTATCTCTCATGCTATCTGCTCTAGCTAATTTTACAGTCCTCCTTCTGCATCCATGAGTCCCTGTATGGACACGGTAGGGATGAAATGACACGAAGGTCACCCATCATATCTGAACCACAGAAAGGTGTTGCCAAGCCAGGAGTGTTTTACTTCAGAGTCCTTAAGCACAAGGCTATCTTTCTTCCCTGAGAAACTCTTAAGCCAGCTTAAAAAGCAAAGATAAGCTCCCTAAAATGGAGTGGCACACAGAAGCCTATCAGATCAATATTTTTTTTTTTTTTTTATTCTTTTAATTCTCTTGAATTACTGGGTTGAAATGAAATCTTAGTAGAAAAGGCAACAGGAGAGCTCCATGGGTGTGTTTCCATGCATGGAACAGCTTGTTTAGCACTTCCCCGGGTGTTGGGAGAAACCACAGAGAGGTCGTTTTAATGTTTTTGGATGCTAGAGTGACATGTTCCATGAGACCTCATTGTCCTTGCATTGCCTGTTGAAACATGAATTTATAGCCATGTCCTGGAGCAGATGGGGAAATGACAAGCTGCTGATCGCCCCTGCTTTCCTCTCTTCGGATGCTAGCAGATATCTACTACTGTTTCCTGCTTGTTGGTGACTTTTTCAACATACCTACACTTACCTGAAATGATGCCTGCCAAAATAGTAGCCCTCTATGAACAAGTGCAGCACAGGTGAAACAAGTACCCTATACCACTGGTCCCAAGCCCACTCTAACCCATGCCCAGTGCTGCGCTCGTCAGTGCTGCATGCAAGACAGGGCAGCGAATGCAACATGACCTGGGGTGAGGATTATGTCTGTTGTGACTTAGGAAGGACTATGGTAAATATTTCTATGCTAGCTATGTTTTATGATCACATGGATTCAAAATAAGTCATGCCTGGTACCTGGAGGGGAAATACAGCTCAAAACTTCTCATCAACTTTCAACCTGACATAAGTGAGGTGCTTGGTCATGCAGTAAACAGGAAGGTTATTTGGTAGCAATGCCTGCTCCAGGAGGGAGCAGCAGGGCCAAGATGCTGCACTTGTGGTGGCTTCACAGCAGCTTGTCAAGGTAAGAGAAGATGCTCCAGTCATGTAGGGTAATTTGTTGTGGAAAGAGACTGCATGGATGTTGAAGCCATGCTTTCTGAGAGGCGAGGTGCCTGGAGCGGCAGTGTCTGTGTGCTCTGGGCTGCATTGCAACCAGGTGAGTTGGAGAGACGTTAACCATGGCCATATTCACTGTGATGGGTCACATGGACCATATGAGATGTGATGGCAATTTGCTCACCATTAGCTGAACATCATGATCTACCAACTCTGAACTGTCTGTGCTTCCCCCAGAAAGCCTCCAAATATGCTGTTTCTATCCCCAGTCTTACGCTCTTTAATGGGTTGGGAAGTTTTTCTAGATGGAAGTTTTTCTGTGTGCATAGTGAGATGGGGTGGAATCTTGGTTGCAGCAGGAGCTTGGTAACATTGCTGTCTGCAGCAGATGGCAAAAGCGAAACTGTTATAGCCAGGAGACAGACAGAAGATGAGAGAGATCAGCAGAGAAAGGCCTGCATCCCTCTTTGCAGATACACCTAGATGATGTGTTTGCATTGGCAATTGCAAGTCACAGGATGCAACAGCCTCTGGGCTCAGTCAGTATCTTAAGCAAGGTTTCAGGGAGCAGGGATTTCTAGCAAAGAGCTATTTAGCACTCATGCAGCAGCTCTCTTCAAGTGCCTCTGTGCCAGACCCTGCACAAGGGCAGTGCATCCACATGCTCTTGTGGTTTTGCATTTGTTTGAGAGAAAAAAACTTCTCTGCCCAGAGAAAATGAGTCCCAGCCTTTCTTGGAGCATTTTATCCTCTGCAACAGACAGGCCTTTCTAAGCTCAGCCTGTGTGTTAGCAGCTGTGGTGGGAGGAAACCATCTTGTTTCTTTGCAAAACACTTGCTTGTACATGCACGCTCTGAGACCTATCACGTCTTGATGATTGCTTTCCTCTAATTCTGGATAACAGACTTTCCCCACAACCTCTGTGTGGTGTGAGCATAAACCAGGACTATCTGTCAGGGAAAACAAACTCCTCTGGATCACTAATGCTTCTCTTCTTCACACGAGGACATCTTGTACGCATTATACGTCTGAGTTCGTCAACCGAGGTAGGTGAAAATAGCCTGGTTAGGTGTGGCCATGACTACATTTCTGGGGAAATCTTGAGAGCGCTCCAGTGCCTCCGATATCTCTTTGTCACTACAACATGGCACCCAGAAAGCCACATGTATACTGCGTCGTCCTTCATAAAATCTAGTTTCCTTTGAAGCCAGAAGCAGAGGAGAGTTGAGTTTGTTGGGACACAGTCTGTAGGTTGCAGTAGGTGGCTTTGCCACAGACTCCCCATTGGCAGACAGAAAGTGCTGAGGCAGTAACATTCCCATCAGGACCTTCAGGAGAGTAAACCAAGATGCTCTACAGCAAGTGTGAAGATGTCTTCAGTGAGGGCCACCCAACTGTGTGGTTCTCTTACCTGGCTTGCAAAACCCTCCTGACAACAGATAGGAGCATCCATTACATGGGGTTTAATCTCTGAGCAGCTCAAATCCTCTTCAGGAGCAGGAGATGTCCATTACAGTTCGACAGCTAATAGCCTGGTTTCATTAATATGACACAGCATAGAGGAAATATTGCGTTCATATTCTGGCTCAACTATGTAATGCACATTTGGAAAATGAATTGTGATTTATGACAAAGCCTGTACAACTCAGCGTGACTGCGCCATTTGGCTGCCTGTGTACGTACTCATCTCCTAGGGTTTACAACTTCTCGATCTTTTATTTCGCACTCCACGTTCCCCTGCTGAGCCTGTCAACCTGGAAATTAGGCTCTGAAGGGGCTTAGCCAACCAGAGTCAATTGATGTCATTCCCAGCCCTTTTCAGACAGTCTGCTGGTCCCCACACACTTTTGCTACAGCCCTCATAAAGTAGGTCTGAGCTTGCAGCAGCCTGTGAGGAAGGGATATCTCATCTGTTGTATGGAGGATCCCTTCCTTGGGCTTGGAGTTAAGTGAATGAGCCCATCTCCAGGCATCTGACCTGACTCTGACCAACATGAAGTCCAAGCTCCTGGGCTCCTTTGACTCATATGCTTCTGCTTTCATTTATGCCATGTCCTTGTTCCGGCAGGCTCACTGTTTTGTTATCCAGTCTGAAATACTCTTGGGCCAACTTCCCTTAACAAAGACCAGAAATCTGGGTCATCGCTTATGGGCTGAAATATGGAATTAAGTAGCACTTGTTTGATAAGCTTGCTCCCTGTAATGAGAAAACATCTTGGTGTGATGTGAAAGGTGCCTTTGAAGCCTCAAGAGATTCTGGAGAAAGGAAAAATAGGGAGGAAAAAAAAAATCTAATCCTAAACTTAATTGGCATTAAAAATTTGCCTTTTGTGTATTAAATTTCTGTGCCAGCATGGTAGATATGCTGTGATTATTACAGGAATGAGCAAGAATTCCTGTGTGTTCAATTTGCCATCAGCCATGGACGCCTGTGTCAGTTCCCTCTAATTATACAGATCAGTAGTTTTCCTTAGGGATTGATCACATTTCAACACAAAGGCACTCAAAGTGCATTTATCACAATTTGCCCATAAACTGACATGGCCTCCTTTTACAGAACAAGCACCCTTGGTTGAACTAAATTTCTGCATGTCCTTAGGTCTCAGTGCACCCTCCGAGGAGGCAGTCACAGCTCTGGGAGACCATGGAGGCAGCTTTCTTCCAGAGAAAACCTGGCTGTTACCTTTCACGGGAAGTCAAGCCGACAACATAGTTTTTTTAACCTCTCCAACACTGTCCTTGACCAAGGTCCAGGTTTGGCCAGAAGACTTTTAACTGTTGACTGCAAAAGTCAATGTCCTCCAGGCTGAGCCCAAGAAGTTTTCCCTTTCTCTTGAAAACTGCTCCATTTTTCTTTCTTTGTAAGTGTTCAGAGTTTCAGCTAAGTTAAATGTACCTTTTGGAAGTTTCAGTCAGTACTTCGTAGAGAGGCATGAATAAGGGGTGTACAGTGTGAGCTCACCAGAGTTCATAAACTGTTTGTAATTCCCCAGTCCTCACTGGAGTTAGCACTAGTTCAGGATCCTAAACTAGAGGCCAGGTTTTAAAAGCTTGTGTGTGCAAAAAAGAGTACTTGTCTTTGATCATCATATCCACCATCTGACAGCTGAATTGTTTATCCAGTGGAAAAAAAGCTGTCATTTTTATAGCTAGCTAAAGCAAATGTGAACTCTGACTATAGTCAGGGCAGTCTTAAAGTATCAGAAGTTTTATTTCCATGTTGTAAGTCAAGAGGAATTATGGAGATGAGTGGGTTTTAAGACTGCACTGTGTAGAAGCAGAATGCATGGGGACAGAAGAATATCTACAAATGGCAGTGATGTAGTATCACAATGATAGCACTTGCTTTGCTCACGCACAGGGATTTTATTGCAAGTTGCTTTGATTTTCCTGCAAGAGCTCTACCAGTATTTTCTTCTTGACTCTCGTTGTGACAGTCCCAGCTCCTGAAACTTCAGTAAGTCCTGAAACATTTCACTATGATTTGACATCCTTACCATGAGAAGGGTGCAGTGAGTCAGGATGTCCTATTTAGTATGACCAAATTATCAAACTGTTAACAGTGGAAGTGGGGGGGTTTCTTTAAGGGTAATTGATTTTCCAGCTAGAAGAGCATTCATCCAGAAAAAAATCTGGCTCTCCCAGAAAATCATCCTGGTATGAGTTTAGGTAGGAAGTATGAGACCTTTAGCTTTTGTAATTGAAGAACTCTTCCCCCCCCCCCCCCCCCGGAATTTGGTTTAGAATGGTTGTCTTTATGCTGTGTTTCTGCAAGTGTAGATGTCTATACAACTCCACTGTAAGACTGGGATTGTACATGTGCTTTAATATTTCCTTGAGGACCAGGAGGTGCATCGAGGTAGAGCTGAGTAGGCTTACACAGATTTGAATCTTGGCATCTGAAAGACAAGGCAGTATGTCTGGGTGGTTCTTCTTTAAAGAAAAGGAAGACGAATGAAAGTGGCAGAGCTGATATGCAAAACTGGGGGGAAGTAGTGAACACCTCTGTGTGCAACTCCTGACCCTGCTGGTAGAAGGGAGTGCTGGATAGAGCATCTGCTGCTCAGGGAGGACCTACACCAGCATCCCTCACTACTACCACCACTTGGCCAAGGAAGTGATGGGACTGCAGCTCCTGCCTGGGTTTTGGGTTGCCCTGAGTGTTTTGTGTGTGTGCTGGGTTGGAAGGAGAGTTTATGCGTGGTCAGTTTTCTGCTTCTTCCCTTTCACTATTTCCTGAAGAAGGTCAGTGTTCAGAGGCTTCCACTCCCTTGTGCAGCTTGGCATGCCTTTTTGAGGACTAAAGCAGTGTTTTGAGACTGTGTTCGAGATTACTGGCCTCAAAACCCTCTGAGATCTGAATACATCAGTGTTGTTCCCCAGAAAGGCAGATAGAGGTGATTTAGGCAAAAAGTCTTTACACTGTTCTACTGTGTGGAACCACCCTTCTGACTTTACAGGCCTGCCCTGAGTAGGGTTGTCTACAGACACTAATATATGAAGCTCTGAAGCTTAGGGCCTCATGGGCTTTTTCTTCTACCACACACAACAATTATATATCTGTATCAAAGTACTGAGAGAACCCCATATCACCTGAGCACTGTCTGAACCATGGTGCTGTATTTTCCTGCGTGTGCTCATGCTGCAGAAGATGATATTCCTTTAGAGTTGTGCAAATGTGTTTAACCAGCAATCTTTTCCTTCCCTCTGCTATAGAGTCTATAGCTTTGAACTCCACCCCCGGCTTACTTTATGTGCATAAGGAGTACAGCTTCAATGAGTGGGATTACTCCAAGTCTTGTTAATTTAGGTACAATTCTAGTGAGTGATACTCCTTCTTGCATCAGTTTTACTGCATATTTTATCACAAAACACTGCATGCTGTGCACATTAAACAGCACTCTCTAAAATATGGTATTTGAAGGTAGGGAAGGGTATGCCCATCTTAATTGAACATCTGTCCTAGAAGGAGCTGAAAAAGCAGTTGTCTGCCAGTAGCTCTCATGCAGAGGGCTGGTCTCATGTACTGCGCCTTGACTAATTCCACAGCCTAGCTGCATCGGGTCCTGTGAAGGGCCCCTGCGTTACTCTCTGCACATGCTCCCAATATAATACCCTGTATCACCCTGTGCCAGCCTTGGGTCTGCTAGACCCACATCTGGAGCACACTGCACCATCATGAGGTCCCTGAGGTGCCACTGCCCTGCTCTACAGCATCTCCTCTTGTCCTTCACTTCAGTGCACTCCACTCACTCATATGTCGCTGCTGACTGACTCCCCGTGGGAGTATAACAGGCTGACTCTGCCTCCTGGGTATCCCTTGGCCAAGAATAAATCCTTCTTCACTCCTGCTATGAAAGCAACCATCAACAGCAAGGACCTCTGCAGAGTCTTGCTGCTGCTTGCCCCAGTGCTGCTGCCCAGTGAAACACTGGGGACCTCTATTGCGTTTCTGCTCCAGTGGGCTCAGACAAAAGGAGCTTTGTGTTTGTGTCTCTTAATTTTAATGAAGGCACGTTTTTGCCCATGCTGCATTCAGGAGACTAGCAAAGAGCAAGCACAATAACAGCAAATGGGCCAGGTTCTCCCTCCCAGATCGCATTTAAGTGCAATAAATAAACAGAGGCTGTTAAATGCTTAACGCGCCAGAGAGCATCTTGCCAGCTTGGCTCCAGAGGAGGCCTTCCCTCCTGCAGGTCCAGGGAGTCAGCTGAGGGGACGGGAAAGTTTCACAGCAGTGCTCACAAGCCTTAAATGCTAACAGCAGTCTCACTGCTGTGCTTAAATGCGGCTCTTGCTAATGAGATGGGGCCGTGCTTCCCCCTTCCCCCAGACAGGTCTTTTTCTCTGTGCCACAAATCCATGATACTACTTGAGATTAATGACAAGACCTGACTGGGGGGACTTGTGTCCTCACTGGGATGATGCATGGTTTAATCAAGCCTGTTCCTATTGGGAGTGACCCTGGTAAGCAGACTGCTACCCGAGCACTGGCAAGTATTTCTAGGAAGTTGGAGCGAACCCTGAACTAACTCCAGGATTTTGTGACTTCCAAGTCACTCAAGGCACTCTGAGACAACAAAACCCTCAGATGCAGAGTAACAGGGTCATCTATTTCACATGTTTACTTTTGCAAGACTCTTTGGCTGGCTTAAAACCAATTCAGCTAAGCTGATTTTTAAAATCAGGCAGAGTCGCAATGCAGGCTGCCTTTTGGGAGGCTTTAAGATAGACCAGCCTTTCTGCATGGACCTGCTTTCAAAACATCTGAAACAAGCCTAGACCAGAGCATGTTTTAGCCTTTTCCTTGTGGGCTTTGATCTCTTATCAGTGAGTGCTTCAGTAGGATTAGCTAGTTTACTACTAGGTGTTTACTGGTGTAAGCTTCTCAAGTAAGATGAAATATAAGATGGCCTGCTGTTACAGCAGATCACTTAAATTTTTACATCAAGTACTGAGCTGAGAAGAAGCACTGCTCACTGTTACATCTCGAATTCATGAGCTCTGGCATGAATGAGGGATGACGGAATTGGGCCAACAGAGGGGAAAAGGTCAGGAATAGAGGAGGGGGAATGCACTGTCGAGTAAAGGAAGAAAGTAGTTGTCAGCCTTATCTAACAGAAAAAGAGGAAGATGTCATGGACTTCAGCAGGATCAGCAATGGAAAAAGTTCTGCAGGTGAAATACTTTGTGGCTGGAGGTATGGGCTGGATGGAAGCTTTCTGTCAGCACTTGCAAGAATTGGGGGTGGTGCCAAAACTAAACTACTGACAACAGCTGAGGAGGATGCTCCAAAGCATTTGCTTCTCACCAGAAAGAGGAGAAAACTCATCCAGCACAGTGATGACACCATGGAGGGGCTGATGGACACCAAAAGCAACCTTCAGATCTGCTTCCAGCTGAAACAGATGCTTTGAAAAAGTGTCATTGTGGGGGAAGAGTAAAACTGCTTAAGCACATCTCCTTAGGAAGATTTGCTTTCTGACCAGTCTGAGTGGCCACCACATCTTCAAGTGGGAGAAACTAAAAGCTAGCAAAGCACTTAACTAGCCCTGCCATCCTGCTGAAAGGTGAGGGGTGCTTTATAATGAAAGTTAAAGTCCCGTGGTCCTGTATTTTGACTTAGCATCTGGCAGTGCTTTCTTTGAGCTGCCAATGACTTAATTAATCCCTTTCATTTCTCCTGTGCCATAAAGTGCAGCCTGTTTAGTAATTGCGTGGCTGCTCTCTTTCTTTCAGATGGGTGGATACCTGCCAGCAATGGTGTATAATCCTTCCCCAACACCAAGCACATTGTCCCAGGCCATCCCCATCAGCACTGGGGAGTTGCTGTGTGAAGAAGAGACACGTGGCTCCTACTTGAGGAAAGAAGAAGACTCATTTGCATCCTGGAGGTATTACTGGAACCCGAAAGGGCTGCCTAGAAATGTGGCAGGTCAGAGGACCTGCTGCAGGTTTGTTTGTCTTGGGTCACAGCTTGAAATCCAGGGTCGTTCTGGAAAACCAGATGTGGGCTCCTCAGCAACCATGTCTTCCTGCTTGGGAACACAGGGACACTGTGGAGGGAAAAAGAGTACTTTGTGGCTGGGGAAATCCTGACTCTGTTCTTCCTACTTCTCCCTGAGGAATCAGTCTCATATTATGGATAGGGTGTGCTGCTAGGAACTGGAGGAGTGGACAAAGCTTGAGAAACTCCACTTGGCCGTTCACATCCTCTGTAAAATAGGGATGCCCTGAGAGATACTTCTGTGCTGAGCTACATATAGGTGATCTGTGTTCAGCAGCATCTGGGAACCTATAGGTAACCAAACTCTGGAGCTGTAAAGCTTTCTGGGCAGCTCTCTTGTGCTAAAGCATGTACAGGTGTAGTATAGATGCGCTTTCACATGTACAGTTAGTTACAGTAGGTGTGAATTTTAGGTGGTCCAAGGAGAGCTCAGACCTAGATATTTGTTTTTCTTTTTTTAGGTGTTTAAGGGTTGGGTTGACCCAGAACTGAGGGATGTGGTGGAGTTGAGAATGGTCAGTGTGAGGTTAATGGTTGGACTGGAGGAGCTTCAAGGTCTTTTCCAACCAAGATGATTCTGTGATTCTTGAGATAGCGAGTGAGCCACTATTCTTACAGGCTGGAACAGTAGCTTGCAGGCAGCTTCTCAGGGACACATCAAAGCCAAAAAAATTTGTATTGGAGAAATGTGGGCTATGTTTGCTGCGGGCTTTTTAAGTAAAACCACTTCAAATGTATCCATGGTTTTTGGTGCTAAAAAAAGAAAGACACATTAGCATCTCCTTGCCAGTTAGAAATTATGGACTTTGTGCTGGGGACCAGACTGCCAGACCACCCTTTTCTATTTATCGCCCATAGCAATTTCCTTGGTCTTTAGGAAGCAAGATGGGTAAGCTGAACACTGTAATTACTTGGCTACCAGGGCACTTTCTCCACCCCACTGAAAACTGTTATGAAACTTGTGCTGTAACTAAAGCTTCTTGCAAAAGCCAGGCCAAATAATACTTTTAGAGGTGTCCACCATGCTTATGAGAGAAAGTCAGCCTTCAATTTTGTGCTTCAAAGAGAGCCAGGCAGCACTTAAAGTCATATACAGCTCCATATCTTTTTTCTACCTTCCTCCCAGCCCTTTATTCCCAGAGTTGTTAGGCAGCTACTATTCCTATGTGATGAGAGTAGTCCTGCCAAAAACATTGCTGTGCAATTAGAGCTGTAATCTCTCTTCCTCACCCAAGCATATCATCCTGCATTTACCATTCATGTCAGGTCAGATCTGGGAGCATCTGTCCTTCTACATATGATGGAAGAAGACATCCCCTTTCTCATGCAGCTCTGCAAGAGCTCTTCCCTCATTTCTTTGCTGCCTGAGTGTTGAAGACTACAACTCTTGTTCAGGAAAAAAGGCAGGGGTGGGGAAAATGGGCCATGGAGAAGCTCTGCTGAAACCAACTTTCTCTGCAAGCCCTTGAGTATGTTTGTTTGTGTGACTTGCCAGCCTTGCTCAAGTCTTTAGCCTAAACAACCGAGCTGTGTGGAGACAAACCTCATTTTCACCCAAGTGGGATCATCTTCCTCACTACCCAGTCCCAGTGTGTGCATGGCACTAATCAAATAGGAGGCAGCAAGATCTTCCCCATGTCATTCTCCAGTAATCTTCAGTTCTCTCACTATTCAGCTCCTCCACTGTCCCCCAGACTGCTGCATATGTAAATCCAGGAGATGTTGGTTGCACTTGCAGGCTACTGTGCTTGATGCCTTCTGCACTATAAAATGATGGGTGTTTTCCACTGTCTTCAGAGTTGAAAATGTCTCATTGTTATGCCTTCAGAGCCATAAATCTTTGGTGCTGTATGTGAAAAGTCATGGCAGCTGCCCTATAGAAAACAAGCCAGTGTGGCCTGGGGTTAAATCCGAGAAGGCAAACTGGCTGGAGCTGTAAGTGTGGTCAGCAGCACATACCAAATGTATCCTCAGGTTACCAAGGTTAGACCATGAGTTGAAAAGGGTATGGGATGTATTACAGAGTGCATACCTGACCTCTGTTAATAAATATGAGAATCCCTTCTCAAGAGTGGGAATATTGCACTGGTTCTGAAATGCACCCACAAATGCATCTCAGTATTTGCAGCCTGCTCTGAGCTGCAATCAAATGTGCTGAATATGCTCACTCAATAAAAAGGAGTTTCTTTAGTGTTCTGCAGTGAGGAATAAAGGGTTGAGCCACCCCAAGGCACCTGGAGCTCTTCTTCCGTGGACACTTTGCTTTATTCCTTCTCCCACCATCTCATCCTGCACATCTTCCCAGAACTTCAGTCTCTTACTCATTTATTATCCCAGTGCCCTTGAAGGCAGAAGGTGTGCTTCTTCATATATATCTTGGGGAAACCAAATGTGTGGTGCATACCATGGTTCTGCAAGAGAATTGCAAGCTCTGACCCATACCCCTCTCCCCCACCATGTTCCCAGCTTTGCTGCAATTGCTGCAGGGGAATGAGTTAACCTGACCCTTGCACAGGCTTTGGAACTCTAGTGCTGTTTATTGCTTATTTTTGTAGTATAGCATTCCTGCTGACTTCTAGAATGCTTTCAGGGCTCCTTGTTGGCAGCAAGACTTTGCAGCCTGTCCCAGGGCAGGTGAGCAGGTGTTGAAGGAGCACAGCACTTCTGCAAGTCTATGGGGCTCCTCAGGATAAGGAGAGGTAGATTTGAATTTAGAGGCATCTCGGGTCTGGCAGATGACTGTGCCCCATCTCAGGGGCTTGGCAGATGCTTGTGGGGCCAAAATACTTGTGGAGCCTGCTGCCACCTTCACTTCAGTCCTCTTTTGGTGTTGAAAGCGTGCATGAAACACTGGACACCTCCATCCTCTGACAGGAAAGCTACAGCTGCAAACATGGTGCCCCATGGTCTACAAACAGGGAGAGAGGATGGAGCCCCTGATGCCTCTGCTCCTCTGTTGAGGTACAAACACATGCTTTTCTCTCCGGAGATCCACTGTGGATAAGGTCAGATGGGCTCCAGGTCTTGAGCTTGTTTTGGTGCCTGAGCCATGAGAACTCCTCACCACTCTGATGGCAGCTCACGGGCCCTGAACCCCCCTCTTGGTGCTGTAAGAAGCTTTGCTCCTTCACTTTAGTGACAGAGCTCTATGAGGCCACCAGCCAGGAAGGCTGCCACAGCACTGCAGTGGGAGCAATGCACATCTGTGTGCTGAAGCAGGGATGTCCTGGCTAGAGGGTCCCACAGCTGGATCTGGTGTTGGAGGTCTTGGGCGAGCTCGCTTCGAGAACTGGCAGCCTAACTGTTACAGGAAGATGGTGGACTACAACCTACCAATGGGGAAACCAGGGTGGGCCACTTAGCAGAAATCTTGCAGAGCCAATTCCTGCTTCTCTTGAATCAATCCCCTCGGCAAGGACTCTCACAGTGAGCTGGGTAGCCAGGAGATGGGGCACAGGCTAACTCAGGTGATGTGATGGACAAAAGGAACCCTGCGCAGTTCTTTGCAAGGCTTTTTTCTTAACTTCTTCTCATGCACCTGCAGCTGAGTCTGTCCACTTCTGATCATCCATGTGTACAGTCTCATCTGTATGAAATCAAGGGAGGTTAACATTAGCAGGGAAATCATGTGCACTTGAGAGCTTGTGCTAGAGTTAACTGAATCTTCTCCTTGCGGAAAATGTGTTTTTGAGCAAAACAGAAAGTTTGGGAAATTAAGTTTTCAATGATTTCTGTCTCCTCACACAGATATTGAAATGATGTATTAATAGTGGGGAGAGAGGACTATTCCTTCTTGCAAAACTTAATATAGTTCTCTCCCATCTGATAGTTGATGGGGAGGAGCAGTGTTTGCCTTAGCCGAGAGCCACGCTGTGAAAGCACTTCTTTCATCCTCCAACAGGGTGTAAAGAAGCCGTGACTGTGATGTTGTGTCGATTGCCAGAATGTACGTTCTGCTCTCTGTAGATAATGCTGTGTGACTTGCCTTGAGCAGGCAACCGAAGGTCCTCCTGAGAAGGCACTGAATGTCCCAGGTGGAGATTTGGGAGTGCAGTGTGGGGGCACTGAAACCCAAATTTACATCTCCTGGCTGCTGGGGAGGCAATATGGGAGTCTCCTTTTGGTGACCAAGGAAGAAGAACAGCTGTCACTGCCAAAATACAGGTCAGACTCTGCTGAGTCTGGAGAGGAGATGACTGATAGACCAGGGCAGTTGCAGGGAACGTGAGCTGGGTCCAGCTGTTGTTGTCCCAGGCAAAAAGGTGCCTTCATCCTCAGCCAAAGGCAACTCGCTTCCCTGCCTGTGGGCCTCATGGTGCTGATAACTTCCTGATGCTGGTTGCAGAACGTGCAGGGCACATCTGCTTTGCTTCCTTGGGCGGGTGCATCAAAGCGTGGGCTGCGCTGGGTCTGCACTTGTGTGCACATGGGATAAATTAGCTTGTGCATGCAATTAGATGCCCAGCAGTTCCTACAGTGAAGGGTTCTGCTTTCTCCTTGCTGCACAGGGATGGCTCTCTCTGCTGTGGTGGTGCTCTGCGTGCAGCTGCCATGGATGTGGAGGGGAAAACGTGTTTTTCTAGGATGCCTTTCCTTTGCTGCCACAAAGCAGCAGCTTCTAAGATATGTTTTGTGAGGGGTTTCAATCTGTCAGGCAGGGAACAAAGTTAAACTAAAGGAGAGCTTGGCAGGGAGGGAGACCACATCTCATTAAAAGTCAGCTGGAAAAAACTGTCCAGGATTAGACACATATTTTGCAGATCAGCTTCTTGTGTCATTAAGCCTGCTTGAAGCCAAAGTGCAAAAGAACATCTCTCTTGGCCATGGAAGGAAGAGAGCATGCTATAAAATACCCAGAGCTGGAGTCTGCACCTCTGTTAACACCTCCGGCAACAGGCAGAGCTACTCCGAGGCTGTAGCAACTCTCCCTGGTCCTTGACCCTCACTAGAAAACTATTTGTGATGGTGGAGAGGGCAGGAGCCAGCATGAAGTCTGATTTAACAGCTTCTCTAAAAAAGCTTCCAGGGAAGGGGTGAGACCTGTGCTCCTCATGCATGAGGGAGGGAGGGCACGGTTCATTTCTGTCCCACCATGTCACATTCCTGCAGAGCCACAGTGAGAGCCAGCAGGACAAAGCTTCAGACAGCAGCTTGAATGCAAAGGCAGCAGATCGCACAGTGCAGGCTCCAGAGAGGGTAATTTTTATTTTTTTATTTCAAAACCATCTCTCCCACCTTCCTACTGGAGATGTACACATGCAGCAGCATGGGAGACCTAAGAGAGCTCTTCAGTGATGCTTGCTGACAGGAGATCTCATGGACCAGTTCTCTCTGACTTTCTAGAGTCCTCTTTAGTTACAGGTCCCCACCTTTTGTCACAGTCCACAGCTGTGCCCCAGCTTCAGCAGCATGAGTTGTGCGCAGAGGTGGCATCCTGCAGATAGCTTGTGCTGTGCTTCCCTTTCACAAGTGTGAGACTGGCCTCCCTGTCACAGCGACTCTGCTGACACATAACTGAGCTCTGCATCCATCTGTCTTGGAGAGATTTGTTCTCAGGAATAAAAGTGATTTCCCTGGCAAGAATATAATATTCAACTTTTCCTTTTTTTTTTTTTTTTTTTTTTTTCTTTTTTTTAAGAGTACAGCCAGCCAAAAAGGGGAGGAAAAAAATCCAAAACCCTAGGACTTCACAGCTCTGCATTGAGGGTAACTTTCTGGCAGTCACTGGAGGCTGGTGTGGGATATGTTTCTCTGGTGCTTATTACACTTTTGCTGTCTGTGCTCGCTGGTGACCTCCAAGTGTGGTGTCCCCACACCTGGGGAGCAGCAATGCTGTGTGTGGTCCACTCAAGCCCTTGAGGTTGGTTGGAAAGAGCCTCCTAGATTACAGGGTTGGAAGCAAGCATGTTGGACATCTAGACGGGACATCTTTTAGCTGAACCTTGAGTTACAAGGCCAACATCAGCAAGAAGAAGTTGATAACACTTTCTGGGGTGTTAAGCAATTGCCTCTGACAAATGGCAGGGGCATTTTCTTCCTGCCGTCCTGTATGTGAGCCAACCCTCTAAAAAGCTTTAGATGAAAGTTGCTCCAGCCTCAGCAGGAAAGTTTTAAGAGCTGCCAGTCCTGGAGAGAGAATGCAGGTGTTTTTTGAGAAATTGAGTAGGACTTGGGACCTGGATCTGACATGGGTCTCCTAACTGACTTTGGTCTTGTGCTGCTGCTGCGGCTCAGCTCCCTTTCCTGGCTGATTTCTTCTCTAGGGTCTATGCTCACTTAGAGTTCTTTGTATAAAAAGTGTATTCCTGCTCTTTCTTTAAAATGTGAAGTTGTGGGCAAGGACTAACTTGTGCTTATATACAGACATCACTTTCATGGCGAGCTGGAGTCATCTGCTCTGCAGACCAGATTCAAAGGGTCCTCCCACATTCCTTCCCATTCTTGGCTGAACCAGCCAGAATAGCAGAGAAGACCCCCCTCAGTGTCCCTCCGCTGCCAGCCCCTGGCACAGGAGAAAAATGCCATAATAAGCTCCTGACTGGGGAACCAACACTTTCCCTTTATTAAAAACCTGTCTTTTAGCAGGACCTGCCACTTTGCCTTCCAGCTATGCACAGAAAGGGAAACTACATTAAAAGGTAAAGTCGCTAAAGAATCACATTTATACTAAGAGAGAAGAAGAAAATGACTCATTCACTAAAGCCTAAGGGAAAATTCAGTAGCTTCTGCATGGAAAGCAGCTCTGTTGGTTGACTTTAAAAGAATCTTCTTAATGTCCCATTCTCTTTTTCAATTCAGGGTTTCTCCTATGCTGATTGACTCATTTCCTGGAAATCTGTGAGGAAATGCAGCCTTCCTGGTGTTGTGCATCCAGGACAGATGATTTTGTGGTGAAAGTGTGTTTTACCTACACTTGGTGGGGTGGGATAGATTCTTCATCACCAGGCTTGAAAGAGGCTGAAATAATGGGTGAAAATGCTCAAACCTGCCTATGTCACTCAAAGGAGCAATAGCTGTTGTATGTGGCTATCACTTCAGGTTTTGGGGTGGGGCTTTTTTGCTTTGTTACCAAAGCTCTCCTACAAACTTTCAGGTTTGCTTAGGCGAGTGAGCTAGAGGTGGGGCTCCTCCTTGCCAGTTGCCTTGTTCTTGAGCTGCACAGTGAGTAGTGCTGATGCTTCACACACAGACTGGCTTTGGGTGGAGAGCTGGAATGTCTCACACAGGTTGAGATGCTGCCAATATCTCAGTGGCCACTGGGCTGGGACCTTCCAAGTAGTATTCTTTGTAATGGGGCTGGATGACATAGTTTTGTCCTGGATGCAAGGAAACACATTTAGTTCAATGTAAGGAAAGGACTGGGGGCAAGCTCATCCTCTCTCAAGACTACTTGAGCCTCTATAGCCATGGAGCTCCAGCCTCATTTTTCCATCAAAGCTCATTTGCTTGATGGCCAGCCCTGCAGGGGATGTGGCAGCAGCTAGTCCCCATAAGTGTGTTGAAAAGTTAAATTTATTACATTGGAAGATCTCAGCTGTATCTGAGTTTGATGGTAGATTGATGTTTTGGGGGAAAACAAAAGTAGCTTGGGATCCCTTCCATTGTGCAGAGGAGATGAAGGCTGCTTGACCCCATGGAGAGAGGAGGCCTGCGAAAGATCAGGAAGGAACAGTCTGAAAAAAACAATTTTTTTTTTTTTTTTCATGTTGAAAATGGACTCCTTGGAGGAGTAATTCTGTATAATGGTGTATGTGGGATTATGTAGAGAAACAGAGGCAGGGCTGAACTGGGAGTTTGGGTTGAAATATCACATCTGCATGGTATCCTACTGATGGTTACTCCTTGTAGAACACAGCCATTCCCCTTCTTGTACTGTCCTGGTTATGGATTGGCGGGAGGAAAGAGAGAGCTCTATCACAGGGTCTGAAAGCTCATAGTGAAAAGCAATTGGTTTCTGATGCAGAGTATAACACAAGATGTTTCGATTTGGGATACAGATGATCCCTTGTGGTACAAGATTGCATTTTTAACTGTCACAGTAGCCATGTGGTGATGAAATATCTCCAGTTTGGAGATGCCTGCTCTCAGCTGGTGTAAATCAGTGTGGATTCCTCCAAGGCTGCGATGACTGATAACAGCTTAGCTCCTGGCTCATGGTTTGTATGCTGCTTGCATGTGTACAGGAAAAAATGGGTAACACTTTTTTTTGAAAATATGTTCTGCAGCCATGCAGAAACCCCTCTGCCTGGGGCTATTTTGCCACTGAACAAGAGCAGGTGATATGTCTGGGTGGGGTGTGTTCCCCACTCAACCCGTAAAATGCTGGTGGCTGTGCTCCCCAAACAGTCCAGCTTGGTGTCTCCTACCATTGCATCTTGGTCCCGCACCTTCCCCTTAGCTGCAGGCTGGAGAAGTCCATCCAAGTGGGTAGCTCTTGAGGTGGTGCTAAGCAAATGTGAATTGAAGGCCAGTAGGAAGTGGTGCCTCTTAATGAAAAACCTTCATTTCATTGTCTGTTTGTAGAAAACCCAAACCTGCTAGCCTATGCTCCACTCCAAGACCTCTCCTGCCTCTCCCCACCCCTGCCCTCATCTCCCTCTCTCTGCTGAGGTGAAGTGACTACGCAGTAAATCTATTAAAACATTAATGCAGACGACTGAAGCCCTCCACTGAAAAGTGCGGCCCAGAGAGAGGTCATTTGTCTGCAGATAGTTAAATCAATACGTTGCTGATTCACTCTGCAAATTGAATCAGTTGCTGGGGAGAGGGAGCCCTGCGCAGCGTTAGCTGTTGGGCTCTCTCAAGCCTTGCTGATGCCAATGGCTTGGAGTAGGCAGCACTGACCTGCAGCTGGCCAGCTGCTTTGGGGGACACCAGATGAGGAGGAGAAGCCAGAAGAGACCCAAACTTGTGGTCTGTCCCAGAGCTGTGTGACAGCCGATGCTCCTTGCTCTCTCCCAGGAAAGGCAATCCCTCCTCCTCCCCCCTCCGATGGCTTCACACAGCTACACAGCCCTTCTGGGACCATACAAGGGGTCTTGGCCGTATTGCTTTGTCCCTTGGGTCATGCTCTCTCCCGTGAGTGTTGGCTGCTGCTGCGTGCATGTTCAGTCCTCAGCAGGGATGAGCCTGGTGCAGACTCCCCCTGATAAATGGCATATTTCATCATCTCCAGGCTTTCAGGTCAACTTCTGGGCAGCCCCACAATCATGGGTCATCAGATTTTTAGCCTGCAGGTACTTCCAGACTGTTATCTCCTTTAATCATAACTTGGCTGAGCAAGCTATATTGAACTCTGTGAATCCCTCCACATAAATCAATCCCTCCAGACCCCAGTTGTGTGTTGTTAATCAGCTTTGAGCTTGCTCTGGTTTGTCAGCCTTTCTGGGAATGGCTTGCCACAAGCTCAATGCAATCCAGATGCAATTACCAGGGTCCTGTAGAGACGAAGGATTACTTCCCCGCTCCATGAGCCGGGGTCTATCCCTGCATAACTGCATTGACTTTTTGTTTTTCTGCCGTATTGCCTTTCTGTGTGATGGATCCAGGCTAATCCATCAATGAGTCATGCTTTGTGTGGAGCAGAAGCAATGTTCAGAGGTGGTTCAGAGGGAAGGAGAGCTCTGCCTTGTACAGCTGAGCAGCAGATGGCAGGCAGCAAGGTTGGCCCTGGTTGGCATTGCTGCTTCCAGGTCCTAATGTGCAAGATTTAGGGCTGCATTTCTGCAGGTGGGTCATGTGGATGCTGTGTATGGATCATACGAAGGCTAAATTTACTTTTGGATAAGTGCATTGTATGTGCATGCTTTGGGGTGAGGTGTCAACAACTGGAATTTGGAATAAGTCACATGATACACGTGATCTAGCAATCTGAGGGTTGATAGTGTCAAAGACTGGACTGAGACCTAAGCCTGT
Source organism: Athene noctua (assembly GCF_965140245.1). Classification (NCBI taxonomy): domain Eukaryota; kingdom Metazoa; phylum Chordata; class Aves; order Strigiformes; family Strigidae; genus Athene; species Athene noctua. The sequence continues at coordinate 28,487,254 of NC_134043.1, read as the reverse complement.
CTGTAGGGACCTGCCGTGAATGCAAGGCAGATGCAACCCTCCTAGCAAGGGATGGATGTAGGAATATGCCTGTACACTGCACTCGCTTCTTTTTTTTTTTTAATACTATTTGCAGTCCAGGGGAGCTGCAGAGCCAACAGGAGCCTGGACAGGGCTCATTGCTGCTGCTTGTGGTGGGTGGTGCTGTCATGTCATCCACCTGTGAACACCCCAGCACGGTCACGTGTGTGCAAGAGATGCTCTCAGCTCTGCCCCATGGCCTCCCTGTGCACCTGAGCAGAAGTATCGCTGTGGGTGAGAGTCAAGGTTTGGCCCGTGGAGATGGTGGAGAAAGAGAAGGAGCAATTCCTCCACCAAGGTAGGAAAAGGAGGGAGCGCCTGGGTAAATAAATACCTTCCAGAGAGACCACAAAGTACAGATCAAAGCGTCTGGTGCTGGATAAATGAGGGGCCTTGATGAGAGAAGGGCAAGACATACCAGATACCAGCTGAGAAGGGCAGAGGGAGGAGAGAAGAGAGTCTGACAGGAGCGAAGAGTTTTTTAGGTAGCTTCTGAGACTTAAAAGGGAAGCAGCCAAGTTGCTTCCAGCATCTTACACTGGTGCTGTCTGCACACAGGCAATGTGATCTGCTCTTGAGAGCCCGCCAGCACCCTGATACACCTGGGGTGATGTTAAGTCTGTTGTCTTGCTAAAACAATGGCTTTAAAGTGTCTTGTGTGTATCCAAGCCCAACAGGCCTCTGCCATGCACTCAGATCAGAGTACCCAGGAAAAGGATGAGTCTGCTGGAGACACACCAACCTCTCCAAAACCTCTGCATGAGCAGAGATGTCTGAGACAAAATACCAAAAAAAGATCAGGTAATGCAGCTATTGAGATTATGAAGGAATATGGATATTGAATACAATAGCTGAAGTCAAAAGTCCTCAGAAATGATTGTTTGGAGTGGTTATTAGGGAAGCAGGTGGACTGTAACAGCCTCTGCGACTCTGCTATCAGTTAGCCATGCTGATTGAGCTTTAGTACAGCACTGTGCATGTGAAGTAGGGGCAAAAGTGTTGGAACTTGGAAAATAGCTCTGACCTGATGGATTTAACATATACGCTGGGTGGGAGGGAGCACACCTGTGGAGTGAAGCAGAGCTCCAGGTTATGGCAGTGTAGATGACCAGGTGTTACTTGTGCCTTGAATGCAGCTAAACTGGACTAGTGACAACGAAGGACGTGGAAGTCCCAAACTAGGCAGATGCTTTTCCTCTCTCTTGGAGAAAGGCAGCATTGCTAAAGCATCTAAGTGATTTTTTCATTGACTCCCAAGAGCAATTATCAGTAGTGCAGAGGGCTGTTAACTCAATCTCTGATCCAAGACCTTGTGGAAGTGCATACGAGTCTCCTCGTTCCCTTCAGCACGCTGTGGGTCTGGCCATCAAGATTGGAGCATGAATTTAGCATCTGGAGCCATGGATCTTCTCATCACACAACTAGATTTTGTAAATATAACTATTCATCTCACTCTGTCATGTTTCACCTATCTATACTCCGTCTAAGCTCCTCCATTCCGGTTTCCAGAGATACTTTTAAAAAGGATAGATTATCTCCACTGTTTTGCTGGATCATGAGTTTTATTTTTCTAACTAGTGAGTTTCCTTTCATCTGCCCCTTGTAACAAGACTAACTTCAGGTCTGAAATCCCTCTCTCATGTCCCTGCACTAAAACCTTCCCTGCAGCCCGGCTGCATTTATTTTACAGCTTAGTTCAGGCAGCAGGCCAAAAACCTCGATGAATTGTTTTTCAGAAAAAGTTGAGCAGTTTCATTGTCTAGCTCCTAAAAATTCAGGTAAACCCTGTTCCAAGAGGAAGCTGGGCTTGCACAGAGCAGAGAGGCATCTTGCACCCTCTTGCTCATGTACACACGCTGGAGGTGAGCAAAGGGCAGGGATCCAGGAGCAGTTTGCAGTGCAGAGCTCAATCCAGAACCTGCCAGATCCCTCACAAGCAATGACTCCTTCACTGTTGACTCTGTGTCAGGATTGCTTCCCCTCATTCTACAAAACTGAACTGGATATGTCCAAGAAAAGGCTTTTTTTGGGCTATTAATCTTTCCTAACAGGTGAAAGATTTTTGAGCTGCCTTCTTCAGGCTCCATGTCTGTCTAGAGCCTGGAAGAGCAAATCCAGATGAAGTTTTTAAAGGCTAATTTGTGCATGGATTAAAGACCTGGAGTTCTGTGAATCCCTGAACTGAGCCCCGCTGCTGGGGTGGGGAGGCACAGGGGATCTGAGGCCCTGCTGATGATCATGATTTGTGCACTTCATACAGAATCCCTTTAAAGTGGACCTAGAAATGTGTGCGCATGCATAGTAGGGCAGGGTTGGGGGGGGATACTGGTTTTAAAGGAAAGAGTAACTTGCATCACTATGTGTTTCTAAGTGCAAGATAATCCTTTTCCAGTGATGCTGGTCTTAGGAAATACCTAGACTCCCTTCTGCTTTTGAATGGATCTGAGACCTTTCTGGGCTGAGCTAGTCTCAGCAAGGAAATTATTTTCCTGCTGCAGGAGGTGACCCCTGGGAAGATGGTGTGGAACGGGCATAAACCAGCTGCCTCCTCACCTGCCTGGGCATCACCTGCCTTCCCCAAGCTCAGAAAGTGCTCAGCCACTGCAGAGACACTGCCCTTGCAGGCATGGCTGCGGTCTCAGGAAGATGCCTGTCAGTGTGAGTCTCTTTACTGTCTCCTCTGATTAGGCAGCTAAGGACAGGATCTGGATGAAGACAGCCCACTTGCAGGAGCAGCGGCCGAAGCGGTGTGCAGAGGAGAGGTCAGCTGAGCTTGTTCATGCCTGCTTTCAGGGTTGCAGCTCCCTGGGATGGTCCTGAGCTCTGCATATTGTGCAGCCCTGACCTGTATGGCTCTCATCAACCTATAGCCTGTGAAAAAGCAAACCCATCCCTACCGTAGGGTACCATGGCAGTACAGGGAGCTATAGGTCTCTACCATGGGCTTCCTGCCTGGCAGGCTGGACCTTTCCTGGGGTAGGGGAAGACGTGTCTGATATCAAAAGGGAAAAGCCCCTTTGCCAGAACCTCACACCTCCCTCATTGCCCTACCAAAGCCCAAGCTCAGGGGAGCGCAAACCCACCATTTCCTGGGGTTGTTTTTAGTTGCTTTCCTCAATTCTTTGGCTTTTTGTTCCTGAGCTGTAACACAGACAAGAAAGGAGCCCACACTACGATCCCTGGAGGCAAACAAGCTATTGTCCTTAAAACAAAGGAACTTTTCCTCATATGTACCAGCAACAATGGGAAGTGCCCAAGAGCCTTTACTTCATCCTGGACAAGGCTTCCTGATGTTTTCCAGGATGCTTGTCTGGTCTGACAGCTCTGAAATTTAGGCTTGTAACTCTTGTTGATTCCCCCTAGCAAGGCTCTGAGTAGTTCTTTGAGAAACCCCTCGGGAACAGAAAATGTTTATCCAGAAACACCAAGCTATGTATCCCCTGTCACCACTCCTCAAAAAAAGCAATGCTGCTGCATTTGTCAGAGCTCAGAACCAGGATGGAGCAGGAAACCAGAGCTAGTGCAGCACGTCTCCTCTGTTCAACAGGTGAGAAACAGTCGTATCTAGAGTGCAAGAGTGAGCAGCAGCACATGCCGAGCTGGAAGGGAGAGCTCTTCTCACATACTGCATGATTTAGGAACAGAAACACCAGGTGGATTACAGAGAAATACTGCAGGACTTTCCCCTACTTTCATCAGCATCTTTGGAAGTTTCTGTATTTCTTTTTTTGGGGAGCAGAGCAGAAGGAAAGGAATGCCTCAAGTCAGCAAACAAGTTAAAATCCCAGCAGAAAGGTTTTTCCATACACTGTCACCTACTTATTTTCTATCTCTGCCATAGATAACAACCCCCCATACCTCAGTCTGGCCCACGGGGAAAATGGAGATGCTCAGGTGCAACACGCAGTTGGCTCATCCACACTGAACTGTCACAGAGACCACTTTTACTTGGCAGTAGGAACTCAGCCTCAGAACTCCTCAAAGCCTCCTGGGATGGTCCCAAATTGGAACTGGGAATGAATGCATATGCTGCCACTGCTTGCTCATGTTATCCCAGCAGTCTCAAACTGAAGAGAGGGGCTTCTTTTGCCTTTTTTTTTTTTCCTAGGAGGTACTGGCATTTCTCCAAGCACAGGGGGACCAGATGGAGCAGTAACACAGCTAAAACTGGGGGAAAGAGGGGAGTATCTGTTAAGGAGCTGGCTTGAAAATAAGATCATATAAAACAGCTGTTGCTTCGAGAAACAGTTTTGTTGCGGATTCTAGAAAAGGACAGTATGGGGGCTGATGTGAAAAATCAGTCCTGAAGACCAGATGTGTTTAGACTGTATTTTGAAAGGTTAGCAGGTCAAACCTAGAGGCACTGAGAAGGGTAGCTGGGGGTTGTCTATCTGCTGAACAGCACAACAGCTCACTGCCTGGCTTTCTCATGGATGCTCCTTTGGGTCAGTTTGTGGGGGCTCAGAGAGGCAACACCTTCACCTCTGAGGCCTTCAGCATTCAGGATTACAAATTTCTCCTGACACATTTTCCACAATGTGTTAGCAGAGCTGACTCTTCTGTGTATCAGTTCCCTGTGATGTAGATATGGGAAGACACGTCATTAGGTAACCATTTATATAAGTGACCTGACAGGGGTTTGCCTTGTGTTGAGATTTCACAGCTGTGAAAGCCCTGATGGCATCTTTGACCCATGGCCACTGACCCAGTTATCTACTGCATTGCCCCAGCCTAGCTGAACAGCCCACAGTGGATGTTGCCTTACCTGGTCCATATCGTTGTCCTGCTGAGATAAGCAGGAGCTCTGTCTCACATTTTCCAGTCAGGTATTTGCTCCTGTGGATTGCTATGGAGATGGAGACCAGAGTGACAGGCATCACACAAACAACATGAGACAGTCTGTGTCCTGGGGGACTTGGTATAAACTCAGTGAGTGCATGCTCTGAAAGGCGTCCCAAGCACAGAATTCCCATTAACACCATCAAATGGTGCTGCTGTTTAGTGCTTTGAAGACTGATCTCAGTCTTAGGAGTGGTTTTGAGAGGAACCAGGGAAAAAAATCAGGGGGAGAGCAGGATTAGTGCATACAGAGAGCCATCGCTGCTCGTTGAGGACAGGAACCCAAGTGGCCTGGTTACAGCAGTATTTTCTGAATTTGTGCCTCAGCTGCTGTTGCAGAAGCACACCAGAATTTATCTTCCTTTCTATAATGCGCCGGTGTGTTTTATGCAGAACTTTCTATATGGTTATGAGGAACATGCAGCAGGAAACTTCAGATTCAGGAAGACTCCTAGCCACAATGGTAGGAGGCACTTGGGCTTAGACCAGACCTGAAGGACATTGTTTTCCCCTTTGGGGACATAACAACCCAGCAGATCACACATACAGTGAGGAAAGCTATAGCTCATAAACACAACACATACCTTATGTAATTATGCTGTGATAGCCATTGGCACAGAAGTGTGGATTTATGTTCTGGCAAATGTCTAAAACAGTGAGTATAGGAATTTGGTCTCCTTGGTGACAAAACCAACCAATGGAAAACATACAAAAAAAAAAAAAAAAAAACCCAAGCTAAAACTGTCCACAAACCTTGCTTTTATTTTCGGAGTGCAGGACAGTGAATTAGCCTGTCTCTTATCTGCTGGATAGTGGAGGATGCTTGGCTTAATTGTTCAGCTGTTCATGATGGACAAGTGTCCTTAAAAAAAGAGGGCTCCAGTTTGCCATAGACAAAGATAAGCAAGAAATCTAGGCTAGAGTGGCAAGTATCAAGGTAATCCTTCAGGTCTTAGTCACCTGGTTTCTATATGACAAATGCAGTCAATATCGGTGGGAAGCTACTCAGTGTCCTAAGTGGAATGAGTTGCCTTTTTCTTGCAAACAGATAACTGGTTTCATCTGAGATTACCCTATGGGTTGATATTAATGGGTAAACCCTCAGGGGTTTTCAGGGCAGATGCAGACTGAGTGGAAGGACTGGCCCCCCAAACTGGACCTAGAAAGGTGGCACCCTCTGGAACACCTCCTTGCAGCTCCCCAGGGTCTCACCACTGTCACAGGGGTGTCTGGATATGGGCAGGAGGTAAGCATGCCTGGTACAGCTCCTGCCTTCTCTTGCCTTTTTGTCCTGTGTAGAAGCAACCCAAGTCATCCTAAAACAGGATCGCCTATCCCAGGAGCGTCCCTGGAGATGAGAATTAAAACAGTATTAAACTGCCAGCTAGCTGTAATGATAGACCTTCCTTCCCATGAGGGGAAAAGATGCCAGCACAGCCCCTGTGTGAGCAAGGAAAGCAAACCATGAAATGTTCTGCATACTCAGCTCCTGTTGGCAGCTGAGTGACCTCGGGCACCACCTTTACCATGAACTCTTCATCTCTAACCTCATAATAACGATGCTGAGTTTTGGTATAAAGTACCTTTTGCCCTTCCTGCAGAGCCCTAGATTAAAACCAGCATTAATAAAAATGTAGGCTGCCCGTGTTGACAGACCAGGCAGGAGAAAATGGCCCCTATTTGCATAGGAGCATCTCCCTCCAGAGACATATGAGCTGTTATAGTCCATGCTGATCCACAAAGAGGGAGCTGCTTCCCTATAAAGACATCTGAGCCTCTCAGCGATGAGACAGATCTTAAGATAGCAGAAGTCATCACCTCCCTAGCATGGTGCAGTCATCTAGGGTCAAGACAGACCTGGCTTTGGGCAGTTGCAGGAGAAGGTGAATGGCAAAACCATGATTTTATGGAATGGTGGTGGTCCCTTACCAGCACAGACTTTCATGAGTGGCAGCAAGGGCTCTTTGCCATTTGTACACTGGTTGGGAGAATCTCACTATGAGTGTTTGGCTTATGGCACTGCTGTTTGGAGGTATAAGGTTTGAGAGAAAGGGGCCATTTTTACTGCCTGCTCGGAGGAAAGCACTCCAACAGTGGTGTGTTTCTGACATTGTGGACGTTTTTTTCGTGGATCTGGTGCTCCTCATTTAGAGGCTGCAAGAGCCGGGACTACTCTGATCAGTGCTTTCTGGAAGTGGCCACATCTTCAGATAAAAGCCACCTGCACACCCAGGGTGCAGCACCACATCCTCAGCAAGCTCTCCCATGAAACAAATGCCTTGACAACACCAAATCAAAACATTTTTTGCTTCAGCTTAACAGGCTGCAAAGAAAGATTAGATTTCCCAGGTGGAAAATTTCCCACAGAAAATATTGGAGTCCTGTTTTCTTTCCGATTAATGAATGTTGTGACCCTCTCTCCCTAAGTTATTCCAGTAATGCCCCAGGATCCTAATTAAGACTGAGATCAGCAGCTCTTGGCATTGTGCAAACACATGAGAAGACTCCAGCCCTTCTCTAGAAAGCTTCTCATCTAGTTTGGTTTAGGCAAATGCATCCATTGAAACTTTTTTTTTTTTTTTTTAACTTTTTCAACAGTGCTACAATGGAGGCTTTCATCTCTACCTCTTGTGTGTATTCCAATGTCATGCCCTCTGCTTTCAAAGGCTTAGGTTTGCCTTTAATTGTGTTGAGAGCCTTTGTCTCTAAGCCTTTAATAATGGATTTTTTCTCCTCTGCCAGAAGAAGAATTTTGTTTCTTTGCTGGCTTTTCTTCTAAAGCTAAAGTGACAGTTCCCTCTTCTCCATGAGATTTACAAAGCTTATCTTTTAATTTTCAAGAGCCAAACAGCAAGAGGGGGGTGGTGTGGAATGAAACGTCATTGTGCCTTCTAAGTGCTGTCGCTAGGAGAAGGCTTAGTGATCTAGAAATACATAAACTGCACACTCTCAGGGTTGCTTCAATTTAGTTACGCTGAACTGCTGCTCTTGATGGACACCTGCCAAACGATGGAGTTGGGGGGCAAAATCAGCACTTTCTTACAAGCCTGGCCCTGCTGAAGCCCCAGCTTTGCAATGCAGAGGGCAGGGGAGTGCCTGAGCAGTGCATCCACCCACTGCTGTGCCGTGCCCCCGAACACCCACCGCAGGTCCCTGGCTGCTGCACAGTGCTGAGGCCTCCTCTCCTGTCTGAGACTCTGGATGAGGCCAGAGGCAGAGCACAAAGTCACGCATTGGCATGACATGGAGGGGAGAGGCGTGTGCGTGTCGATTTGAAAGTGCTTGGTGCCAGCTGTAGGTCACAGTCAGACGGGGTGCTGTTCCCAGCAGAGGCTCCTAGCTCAGGTGTCTTTGCTGGCATTGATCAAGTGTGCTCATTAGCAGTGTAAAACCCTCCCAGGGGTCAGGGCTGCGCTCTGCTTGAGGAGCTGCTCTTCAGCAGGGTGCAGAGAGCCTCTCTGTGCATTTTGTACAAGGGATAGTGGCAGGAGACTGAGACAAGACTCTGTTGGGCAGCTTGCTTCCATGGAAGAAAATAACCTGTGGTCAGATTGAGAGATCACTGTGGTGTGTGACTTGAGCTCATCTTCAAGTATTAGAAACTGGAAAGCAAAGATGGATCTCGTATTCCTTCTGCTCTAAACTCACTGTTGTCATGTTGTGTCTCATGGCTTGGAGGAGTTGCCTCCGCATCAGGGAGGACAGTCCTGGGAGCACAACCAAGGTTTTCCCCAGGCTCTGCAGGATGAGGTGGAATGAGAGGCTCTTCCAAGCTGTACATATTTCTTCCTATGCCAGTGCATACCTCTTGTGCAGGAAACTTGTCTGTCTAGAGAGGGAGTGTCTTTCCACTGAAGAATGCAATAAATGGACTAAACAGTTTCATATTGATTGAACTCTGCTGACTTACCCTGGCTGAGGAGCTGGTGTTAGAGCAGGTCTTCCTTTTGGGCTGGCTGATAGTATAATTGATTTGATGAGTTTTGCTAAGAATATGACAACTCGGAGCGGGAGGAAGTAATTTTGCAGCTCGTTCGTGGTCGCTGCAATGGGAGAGCTAGCCTTGAAATGAGTTACAGCAGAGACAAGCTGAAAAACAGTGTTTTCCAGATGGTAGGAAGCAATGCTGCTCGGAAACTCAGGTTTGGGGCTGTCTCTGACATAAGCAAAGTTTCTGATGAGCAGGAAGATCCTTGGCGGCTGACTGCACAGTGTTCCTAGAGACCCTGCAGGATGTCCTTCCCTGCCTTGGCAGCAGACCATCAGACTTCAGCCACTATGCATGAAATGTTTCAGCCTTAACCATGCAGCACTTTGTAAGGAAACTGTTTAATCCAAAACTGTGTGTATCTCTGGAGCATACTGTGGGGTTAAGAGCAGTGTGCATCTTCGTGAAGGTTGCAGCAAGTTAAACAGGAGCCCCACCCATCACTGCCAGCACTACACACCTAGAAATCAAATGGGAGGCTTAGCTGTCAAAACTATGGTGTTCCCAGTCTCTTTCCCTGTTTCTAATTTGAAAGAGGCACATGAGCACTTTTCCCTTGAGCTTCCTTCTTGCAATGAAAATGAAAGCATTAAGATGTTTCGCAGCAGGAGCCATGGGTTGTGCTGCCAGGGCTTGTGTGCTTCATTCCTCCAGATTGCTGGTTCTCAGCCCCAGCAATGAAGGACTGGTGGAGCAGAGACCCCCAACACCCTCTTGAGGGCATTAACTCAGGAAGAGAGTCCTGGACTGAACGCAGGACCATGGAGGCTTCATGCCATGTGCTGCTGGGCGCAGCAGAAGGGAAATGGCTGCCTTCCTACGTGGAGCTTCCTTTAGCATCATGTGTAGATGGTGAATATATGTCTTGTTTCCTTCAGCAAGACTTTGCATCCACTCCCGACTCCATCTAGGCTGATACTGCAGTGAGCAGCACAGCATAAATCTTTAGGCAAACAGCTGAATATTGTAACCTCATTTGGTAAACAAGAAAAATACGCTTCCCAGAAGATGCCTTTCACTTTAATTATTAAATAAATAGGAAAACAGCCTTCTGTCTAGCTGAACTGGCAGCTTATGAAGACACCCAATGAAGCCAACACAATCAGCTAGCTGTCAGGTTTCCAGCTTGTTTGTTCCTCCTCTGGAGCACCCTGGTGTGAGTTTGGGAGCTCTGCTCTGTGCAGGGGCTAACAGGAACCAGAGAGACAAGCACTGCTGCTGAGTGCCTTGCTTGTCCTTGGATGGAAAAATATGGTCCACATTCCCTAGAGTGGGGGTCTGCTGCCCACCATCAGGAGCTGGGGCTTCCTGCTGTCCAGGAGACTGCTGCAGGTACAAGTCACTTCAACTCAGACAGAGTTAATGGAAAATGAACAAAAGACTCACCTCCACATCCTCTGGTGAGGGGCTCTTCATGTCAAGAGCAAACAGGAGGGAGAGCTGTCTGCAGGCAATGGAGTCCAGAGCTGGGACCTTAAAGGCACAAGCTGTTGTCTTGGCAAGAGCTAGCGTGTCCCTGAGAGTTGTTTTTGGGGTGGAAGGGGAGCCAATGATGACAGACCAGGTGGGGGTGCTAGCAAGCCACAGGACGCCCAATACTCCTGCCAAATCCTTAATAGCTCTGTTTGGGTGAGTTCAACTCTTTCTTCCACTTCTTCCCTTTCCAAGTTAGCAGCATGGAGGAGCTACGTGTCAAAGCCTGTGCTGGCTCACTGCCTCTGTGGCACTGTAGCCACAGGGGTGTTCTTGCTAAGCTTGGTGTGTTCACACTTAGTGGGGTAGTAAATTATGCCCATGCCTCCAGGGTAGTGGAGATGAGACCCAGGGTGTCTCATCCTCCCAACCAGTGCCTTGTGCAGTATAATATCCCCTCTGTCTTGAAAAGGCTTTAGATTTTAATCCCAAAATAGATACTTCAACAAAATTCCATTTTTTGAAAACATCTGAAAGACGCTGCTTTCATTTCAGGCAGAGGCGACTAATTTCGAAACCTCAAGAGCTGCTGTGAAATGGGATCGTCATCCACCAGGGAGCTCCAGTGCCTACATGCCTTACAGCAATCATGATGAATTCTCATCCCAGTATGGCATGTGAGTTATGCAGTGCCACTCGTGAGTATTGGGAAGTTCACCGAAATCCTCATTTAGCAGCGTAGGCTGGGTTTGCAACTCCGTGATGACTCCATGGCGGTTTTAGTGCTCAGGCTTGTGACTCTAAAATCAGACAGCAATGTCTAGCAAATAACGCACACTCCCACCAGGGCTTGGTTTGTTTTTTCTCATCTTGCTATGCACAAGTACTTTTTGTTTTCTTTTTTTTAATCTCCTTCTCCACACACCGTCTCGCATTTTGCATTTTGCTTCCATTCTCATGCATTTAAAAGCCAGTACAAGATCAGCCAAACCTCTGGTCTTCTCCAGTAGTGGGCCCAGACCCAGACATTAAAGATATCTGAGCAAATCAGTGAGGCTTGTTCCTCCCCATAATCACCTTTTCATACTTTCAGTGGGCTCCGGTAAGCTTGGAGCACCCCTTTTTTTAACTTGCCTAACCTCCAGGTCAAGTGAGGAGGAAAAGCAAGCTCTCAGCTGGAGCTGGCGTTTGCTGCAGGGCTGAGGCAGGCAGTGTGGTGCCTCCCAAAACCAGCACCCTACCTCCCCCTGCCAAGCGGCTGACCAGGCAAAATGCTGCATCTGAGCCAAGCAGCTTGTACTCATGCAGGCTTCCGCTTTTGAAACTATAAAAATCTCACAGAGAATGAAAGGTTCAGAAACCTACAGCTGCTGTAATTCATATGCTCTTTGATACACGCAGCTTCCCAGTGTATTTGCTCTCTGGGCTCCTGGCAGAGACTGCAGAGACCAAAGCAGCCTTACAGACCAGTTCTCAGGTAGGGAACTAGGTAATTTCAGGGTAACTGAAGGCTACCGATCCTTTCCCCCTTGCCCTTCCCTGGTTGCTGGTGGTAGGCAGCAGAGGAGAGCCCAGAGGAAGACCTTCAGGCTTGTAGCATGCCGGTTTTTTGCAGGAGTGTGTAGGCTCCAATGAATGCAGGAGTTAGGTGGCACTTTCTGGAGAAGGCATCCTGAAATGCTAATCTTTGCAGGAGGTGCATTTACCTACTGCTGAGCTCTTCCGCATCACCTGTCTGCAGGAGCAACACAGCCTGTTCAGAGCGGGAGGTGTGCCACCACTAGAAAATGCTTGTCGTGCTGGGAATAGACATAATGCCACAGATTTAATGAAGCAGCATCAGTCGGTGAAAGGACAAAAGAAATAGAAGGGAATTGGAAGCGGCTGACTTTTTTTTTTTTTTTTTTTTTTTAAGAGGAGAAGAATTATTTTGACATTTTAACGGTCAGCTTGCTAGAAAAGCAGTATCTTAGCAGTAGGCTACAAGTCATTCTACCAAATAGGGCTCTTGGTCCTGCTGTCTTCCTTTTTTCCACTTTGCAGAGCAGCAAGTTATTCTCACTGCTAGTGCTGCTGTTTTGTCACCGTGTGTGCGGCCAACGTATGCAAGGACACTGCAATCTCATCAGCTGGCTGAACCCTGCACGGGGCAGTGGCTGGCCATCATTCAGGAACAGAGTGTGATGCTCCCTGTCTTGGGCATCAAGGTAGACCCTCATCTGCCAGTGTTGCCCTAGGCTTTCCACAGCAAAACTCAAAGTATGTGATCACCCTTTAGATAGGACTGAGATCTGAAGCTGATCCACAATCCACAAGGTCTACAATCTTGTTTGAATGTCAGTGTGTATCTCATGAAGACAGATCAGAAAGCATCAGGCTGGCTTATGAGGGCAGCGTACTCTCTTAGCATAATCCTTCCCCTTAGCCACACATATGAATGTCAAGAGGAAATGTTATTTCTATGGTGACACATCCTTGAGAGCACCTAATCTGGATTTATTGAGGTCGTAAAACTGACTTAGCACTGCGGCACCTAGACTGTAGGATAAATAGAAGTAGTCTATTTATAATGCTGCCAATCTGGCAGCACTCACAAGCACTAAAAATAAAACTTTTTGCAAAGCAAGTTGAATTAATGGGTGCTCTTTTTGCATTGTCTGTGAGCCAGCCCCTGATCCTGTGGCATGCTGCGTGCTGTTGGTGTTTGCCAGAAATTCTGCACAGCATTGCTGAAATGCCACCTCTTTTGAAGGGCTGGGTGCTAGCGTACCAGGGGTAGTGGGTCCTTTCCCTTTGGGTGGTCTGACCGTGTGTCCACTTGTGGCCCCCTGGCAAATCTGAGGCAGGAGTTATTAGCCCTGATAATCAGACTGTACAACTGAAGCCCAGGAAAAAGTGAGTTTGCTGTGCTGGAGCTGCCTAGCACACGCTTCTAGAGGTCTGCCTGTGTGGGTCTGGGTCAATTTAAGCTAGCACCCTCCTCTCCTGCTAAACTCGTGTGAGCTTGCAGCCACAGTATTTTGCAGGGTGAATGCAGCTGGAGGCAATTTGTTAACAGCTAAATTGGTGTTCAAGCTGCTGTTGTCCTCTCCCCTCTCTTGCCTGGTCCAGCCTGGCCTGCCTGTGTTATCCACATGGAGACCAAAGCAGAGAGGATACATCAGACACCGAGGCAGAGCCTGGGCTGACATGAAAGCTCATCAGAGCCAAGCAACCCTCGTCTCGTCAGGCTTTCGCAGTCCACCACGTAGTAGTCAGTGGCCGGGTACCCTAGGAGAGTGGACCTGAATTAACTTTTGAAGTGATCTGTTCAAGACACAAATAAACCCACCATGGATCTTTTTTCCCAGGACTGAAGTGAGCCTCACCCTCCAACATTTAATACCAAACTTCTTTTTTTTTTTTTTTTTTTATATGAAATCTTAATACTGTTGAACTCACCCATGTAAAAATCTGTATTTCCAGCAGCTACCACTTAGCTTTCTGCTGCTAGCCGACCCAGCAGAGCAGAAGGGTCTCAGACCCCTCTTGGGTTGTAATGCTGAATACCTCCCAACTTTCACAGAATCACAGAATCATCTTGGTTGTAAAAGCCCTTGAAGCTCCTCCAGTCCAACCATGAACCTCACACTGACCGTTTCCAAATCCATCGGATCCCTCAGCGCTGGGTCAACCCGACTCTTCAACCCCTCCAGGGATGGGGACTCTCCCCCTGCCCTGGGCAGCCCATTCCAACCCCCAACAACCCCTTCTGGAGAAATACTTCCTGATATCCAGTCTAAACCTTCCCTGGTGCAACTTGAGGCCATTCCCTCTTGTCCTATCACTTGTTACTTGGTTAAAAAGATTCATCCCCAGATTTCTGCAACCTCCTTTCAGTGAGTTGTAGAGGGTGATGAGGTCTTCTCTTTGATAGGAAAGCAGAGACTTGGGTTTGATTAACACTGTTGAGGACAAAATCATAAGGCAGATAACTGCTGTTGTGATTTAACACCTGCCTAGCTTCCCTTATGTTTTCAGGTTTTCATTTATTTTAAAGCAGATGGGGCTCTCTTTCCCTGCAGTTTCCAGCTATTGAGGTCTATGAACATCGTCCCATTGGATCTAGCTGCCTGTGGCTCTGCTGGAGAGGCAGGATGGGGTGCAGGTGCCAAAGCTGGTCCTCCACCAGCTCTCCTCTCAACAAGTGACCTCAATGGGAAGACCAGATTCTCACTGACCAGCTGCTAACCAGGGCTGCCAAGAACACTGTGGTCTCTTTGAAGTCCTTCCAATGCAGATGAGAGTGCGGCCTTCAGCCCACACCAAAGTACTGTGTTGCTAATTGGGCTGGCAGGGCTGTGTGGGAACATCACTGTCACGCTGGGATGGGGATGGGGAGCACTCAGCGAGGGGCTCTCCTGGGGTCCTGGCGCGCAGGATGAGCCCCAAGCACCAAAACTTTGCACTGACTTGTGTTCGAAGGAGTGTTTCTTTCTCCAAGAAGGGACGTTTTCTCAAGTCATGATTTCTTCCCACAGGAAACCTTCATGGCAGAGCTGGCACGGTTTGTGTTAGGGTGTGGGCATCAGGCGTGATGCAACATGGTGTGGAAGCAAGAGACGTTGATGCTCCCCTAAACTCACGATCAGGTTTGTTGGCTTCTTGTTTTGGCTTTTTCTACCTGTGACTTCACTCCGTTTGCAGAGAGTAGATGCCAGACAGATGTAGGGCAAAAATAATTCCCAACTACCATTAAGCATGTTGGGGTCTGAGAAAGATGAGAATCAGCTGGCCCAAAATGCTGCTTTTACAGAACACATTATGGGGGAGACTGGGGCTTGGGAGGTACCGGCAGCAACATGCCTGCCTAGCTGATGGCCCTGTGGAAGGTCATGCAAAGCCAGGCCACCCTAAATCTGAGGTGTAGCAGGTTGTAAAGGAGCAGCTGCTTTGGACAAAGTTTCAAAGCTTTCTGATAATTGTCACTGCCCACATGTGACATTGTGAGGCTCCTGCCCTAGGAGCTACCCTGGCCCCAATCCCTCAGCCTGGCCCATTAGCAATGAGGTGCTTGTGCCTGGTTGGCCCCAAGCAGTGCTTCAGTGCACACAGGCAGGATGTTTTTCCTGACAGTGCCCAAATTGCCTTGTCCACCACCTTGTCTTCAGATCTTAAAGCAATCAGAAAACAGGCATCACAATACTTGCAAGCTGTACAGCAGCAAGTGCAGGAAAAGCAGATTTTAAGAGTTTTTGTGGGGTACTGTGACCAAATTTGTTTGGTTCTGGGTATAGGATGTTCATGGACACCAGATGAGCCTAAATAATGATAGGGTTCATGCAGACAGGGGTGAGACCAGTAAAACCTGAGGTGAGGTGAAGGCAGCACTCTCAGGGGTTGCAGCCAGCTGGGAATGGAGCTGCCTGCAGGAGTTTAGAGCCCAAAGAGTCGGGCAGCCCTTGCCAGGCAAGCAGGTGACAGCTTGGTGGCAATTGCACAGTTGGGCAGTCTTGAAGAAGAAAACCAGAAGGCCAAGTAATTCCAGCACAGTAAGTGCAGTTAAGTACTGCCATATGGCTTCTTTTGCAGGGGAAGAAGCACACAAGGAGTGAGCCATCCCACTGCTTTTCCTTTAAAATGAACTTTCCAATTCTTCTCCTGCAAGTTCTGGAAAAACTTGATGGCCTGTGGGGGTCACACAAGTTGGCAAGGTAATTTCAGTGAGCCCTGGGAAAATGAGCCATGGGGAATGCAGGAATTCCTTACGGAAATTATCTGGTCTTTTGCTCTGCCCAGACTACCTCTGGGAGGAGGCTGGTGGCAAAAGGGCAAGGCATTTGTAATGGTGAAGAACCTGAGGTGGATCAGAGAAAAGGGAAAAAACACTTTATTAAGGATAAGTGGTAAAACCTTACCACACCAGATGTGGAAGGGAGAAGTGGTTGCTGCTGGCCAAAGAGTGTTCTGAGCTGTTAGGAACCAGAGAAAATACAGTTGAACAGTTTAATTTCCTGCAAGGTATTTGACACAAGTTGGGAGGAGAATAGTCATTTTCCAGCAAGGGCAGGAAAGAAACCAGTAGGATTTTCTGCCTCATTTAATAAGTCCCTTGATTTTGTCCCCAGTGTTAGCCTGTCTTAACCCCTGTGCTTCCTCTAACCTCTCTGGCATGGAGTTACCAGTGCAGGCAGAAACCTGACTTGCTGACAAAAGTTTGCTTGAGTATGTCTCTCTCTGCAGATGGAGAACAAAAGGCAGCCTGCTCAGGGACTGAGCAAAAATAAGAGCCTGGATAACAACAGGCCAGGGAAACAGTGGGTTTCATAAATGATCGATCCTCCAAGACCATTTCTTAGCAGAGAGGAGGGGGGTGTTTGGGGGAAGTTCTTTTGGAGGAAGAGCATCCTTTGCTGCAGGAAGATCAGAAGAAAGGATGGGAGATGTACCAGAGAGACAGCCGGTGGGTGGGAGGAGGGAAGATGGGGGAGCTTCACAGCAGGGCAGCAAGGAATGCGCATGTTTGCAGGCTGGGAATTTTGGGGGCTGAATGATGGAATTTGCTTATTTGTAGCAACCGAGTTTTCACTGGCAGAGGAAGATTTCTTCTCCCCCATACCAGGCCCCTTCCAGAACCAAACCCCAGCATTGCTAACAGTCCATAGCAATAGCTCTTTTTATGTTTGTTTTTTCTTAAAACCTCAGCTCTGGAATCACATAATTGCATGCGAATATCTGCTTTCGTCTTTTCAAAAGGGTCTTTTTTATAAAACGTTTGCAACCAACCCTGCTGGTCAATAAGGAGGCTTTAAAACCATGAAAGCCCAGAGGACAGAAGGAAACAAACAACTGTGAACAATTAAAAAACTCTTCCAACAAGCCACCCGTCTTTTGGGGACATACACAATGCTTGAACACACGTGGCTGGCAGGGCCGCAGCTCCAAACCACAGCTGCTAGAGCTGTTGAAAGAAACATCACCTCTCAATCACTGCACACAAGCTGCGATAGTTAAAAACTTGTCTCTGTTCCCCTTCCCCCTTCTCACTCCAAAATCTGCCATTTGTGGTGCCTATAAAAACCACCTTGGTTTATGTGAGCTCTGGAATTTGTCAGCAGGTTCAGCCTGGCTTGGACAGCCCGTTTGCTGGGGGACAGTCCCGCTGCTGATGGGGTGGTGAAGACCACCAGCAGCTCTGAGAGAGCTCCCACTGCAGTCTCTTCCCCTATGCTAGCATGATTCAGTGGGGTTGGGGATCTCATAGATCCCTCCCCTCATGGAGGAATGTATTAATTACACACCTTATAAAAGCCCTGCTAAGATCTTTTTCTCCCTCTTGGGCTTTGCTTTCCTCCTGGCCCGCTAGTGCACACGTGGCAGCACATCACTGCTTGGCTCCTCGTGCTCACTCTGCTCCATGGCTTGGCCTCTGGGCTGTGCACAGGAGCCCCACAAATGCCCATCTCTCCAGATTCCCATCCCCGAGACTCACTCAGCAAAAGCACCTTGCTGCTTGTGCTGACCACAGTGCCTGGGCTATGCTTTTTCTGCTGTAGGCTCAGCTGTCCCTCACACCTTTCTTAGCCTGGTCAGGGTCTCACCACCAGCATTGTCCCCTGCCAGGTGCCTCTGCACCACTGAGCCTCTCAAGGCAGGGTTGGCACCCACACAGGTTTTCACATACAACCATCCACATCAAGCTCTCCCACAGCATCACTTTGCATCACACTCGCGTGCAATTTCCAAAACACATAGCTCCTCTGCCACCAAGCCTCTTTTCCCTCTGATATAAACATTTCTGAACACCTCTGAAGTGGAGCATCCTCTTCATCACCCTTGCAGCATGGGCCAGTGAGCAGAGACGTACTTTGTGAAGGGGAAGCAGGGAAGCATGGCCTGTCACCGCTGGCTGCCGGCAGAAAAGCAGAGACTGCAGCCAGGCAGATAACAGGGGCCCAGGCTGAGAGTGACAAGAATGATGATTAATGTGTGGGCAAAGCCTGTGTGAGATCCCAGCTTCAGGCCCAGAGGAAAGACTTTTAAGAAATGACTTAGTGGATACTGTGATAGATTGGGGGGCGGGGGGGAATCAAGCAACCTAGCAGGCTTCAAACCAATATTTGTGCTGCTAATTGTTTTCAGATTCCCACAGCACAATGAACTTGCACGTTTGTCTCACGTGGTGCTCAGCTGAGAATCACTTGCTCAAACACGCGGGCTCGGGGGTTGAATACAAACAGCGTAGCTCTCCCGCGTGCCGACCTGTGCAAACTCGGGCATGGAGCTGGCTGTCTGACGCTGCTGGGCACAACCACCTCTGCCTGCCCCTCTGCCCACGTCTGACCCCCACCCGCCTCTCTCCAATGCTCAGCGATGCTCCCGACCCTGGCAGCTGTTTTGTTGTCTGCTAACACACTTACCCCAGCCTGGGAGCGTGACAGGGAATGGTTTCCCTTCTGCCTTCCTGTTCATGCTGCAGATAGGGCATTGCTCAGCCCTGTCTGGATGTGCTTTTTATTGTGCGTTATTTTCACTGGAAATATATGCTCTTCTCTTTAACCCGATGCCTGGCCTCCGCAGCTGCTGTTGCAGTTTGGCAGTGCCTTGGGTTTGCTGGTGATGCTTCCTACACGCCACTGACCACTTAGGCTGATTTCTCCTTTCCTCATCAGCCCCAGTTGCTTCTTGGCCAGGGTTTTCTTTGGCACTTTTTCATGGGTTTGCTGGCTCTCAAATCAAGCTGAGCTCGTGCAGAGACTCCCTCTGAAACCGTGCCCTGCATACGTGGACTATTATGGTCCTGCCAAAAGACTTGGTGGGTTTCTGTGCCGCTGACTGAGTCATTAGTGGCTACAATAATTATAGGGGAGCACTTCAGGGAAGGCCTAACTGGATCTAGATTTGTGGTACTGGGCAGATGTCTTCCTCTTTTAAATTGTCATTAATGGCGTTTGGTTAAAGTGGTGGGAGAGCAGTGATCAGTGGTTTGGTAGCTAAAGCAGGAGGTATCAAGATGTCTGTGTGTTTATGTCCTTCTCTGCTATGGACTGACCACCTCTGGTAGGACACTTGACAGACCCAAATGAATGTAAATTGCTAAATTGTCCATCTGCTCGTATATGATGGGAATAAAAGCAGATGAGGGAAGATACTTGTGAGTTTCCTGGAAGTGTGTATAATCTTGTGGTGGGTTGACCCTGGTTAGGTCCATGTTTTACCCATTACCTCTCCCAATTACTACCCTTATCTCAAATTCCTCATGCCTCACGTTGGGTGCCAAAAAGGCTTGTTGGTGAGTTGGTGCTTTCTAGCAGCTTTTCACAGAAGTCACCCCTGGAGCCCTTCTGCTACCAAAACCTTGCCACGCAAACCCAACACAAACCTCCATGTGTTGGCTTGGTCACTTCAGGCTGGGGTGAATTGCAGAGCTGCTGAGCCAAGCCAGAGAGGAGCTGGGTGGCTATGGGGACTGGACTGCTCTAGTGCAAGGCAGAAGGGCTACTTTTGGTTTGAGCACAGTAATTTGATGAGTGCCAGAGGCTGTTTCTTTTTCCTCACGCCCTAGCTCCAGGCAGTTTTAATGCAGACAGCCATGACATCACCCACTGAGCAAACAGAAGGGAGTCGGAAGGGATGGAAAATCACTCCAGCACGCAGGGACGCAGTGGCTCAGCCCTGCCAGTGGCATGCAGCGAAGGTGAGGTCTTCTCCCCAGAGTCAAGTCTCTGTTACAGGGGCAGCAGGGAGGTTCTTGGCTTGGTTGTGTCCCCCATCAGATACCTGTGAGCTCTGCACATAAAAGCAGTGTCAAGACGATGGTCCCAAAGAGGCTGAAGTTACCACCCAAGCAACACCTAATGGTCCTTCCTTGCAAGGGAAGAGGCTCTTAAGTGCAGTATTTTTCTGAGTTACAAGTAGGACACTGGGCCCCAGCTCTTGGCTGCGCAAGGTTGTGAGGATGAATTTCATAAAGCAGAGTCCTCTAGGAAGATGTTTTCCCTTGCCCTTTCCTGTCCTTTACTTAGGGAGAGCTTTGCTGTCATCTCTATCTTGGAAAGATGATGGAGTGAGTTTTGTTTTTCAGGAGGGAAGATGGGGTTGCAGTCATCCCAAACCCAGCCCTTTCTCCCCAAAACAGCTGGTGAGGTGGAGGGACCCACCCTGAGAGTGCTCCCTCCCGTCCCTGGCCCCACTCTGCTCTCCATGATTAAGAACCTGTAATGAAATTCCTACACGGCTGCTTTGGAAGGGAACAGATGATGCCAAGCCAAAGGTTAGGCAGGCAATTTCACTTGGTCTTGTAATAAGGGCACACCGGTGCCTGTGCTTTGCAGGCATGTTATTAATATTCACAATCTTTGAAAAATCACTGTTCTGCCCCAGCTGCCCTTTGCTGGTAGGAGCCGTTTGAATTCCACGTTGCCTTTCTTTCTATCCTCTAGACACGCCTCTTCTGTGAAGTGGATCCTCCCCTACTTAAGACACAAAGGCAGCAAAACCTCCTTGAAAACTCAAACACAGGAAGCCCAGGTCAATGTTTCAATTTTCTGTCCTGCTGGATAGGGGGTCCCAGACCATTTCAGGTGACCCCAGGTGACTTTGTTCCCCTTTCACTGGGAAGTTTCCACCTGCCGCTGTGTGCATGCTGCTCTCGTCCTGTAGGTAGGACATGGAAACTGAGGCAGAGGTGGGGACAGGGAGCAAGTGGCTCCTCCAAGTCACCATCCAAGCAGCAGCTCAGATTATTCCTTCCCAGCAGATGACATACTGGATTTAGGAGCTCTCCCTTCTCTGATGGTGGCCGGGCATCCAAACACATGCTTGAATGGCTGTCTTATGAGTAACTCTGTAATGAGCTGTGCAATCACGGGAATAGATCTCGCAGATAATCTTCTTCCATGGCGGAAATATTCCATTTATTTTTATCCTCATTTCCTGTCTGTTAGCCAGTTAATTATCCCTCAGAGGACTTTCTCTAGGTCTCTTTTGGGAAGGAAACTTGGCGAATGCTGCCTGAATGTCCTTGTCCATTTAAATGAGAACAGAGGATTCAATTTTAGTATCTTCTGGAGAAAAAAGTCTTTTTTTTGTGAGACTGTGTGGTTGTTTTTTCCTCTGACTGTGACAAGCTGCCAGTAACAGAGTTTTTCTCTCTGGATCTTCTCTGCCATGATGCATGTGCAAGCAGCTGTCTCTGCAGAGGGAGCATGAGGAGGAGGCACTTGTACCCTAACACGTCCATGCATTAAATGGATGGACACCTGGGCTTGCTCCAAAGCTGTTCATCCCGTGCTGGGGCCATCGTGCTGCATCACATCCCTCTGTTCTCCTGATCATCAGCCTCTTTAAGAGATGTCCTTGAGGAAGCATTTAAAAATGCAAACCATTTTTGTTGCCATAGTAACCACTCTTCTGGAAATGGGGAAAAAAAACATGCATCCCTGGGAGGTCAGAGCCTCTTTGAGAGACGCTGTGGGTTTGTGGTGGGTGCCGGCAGCAGGAGCTCAGGTCAGAGTCACCTGCCCCAGGTTCCTCACTGCTGCTGTAGGGCTGCATGGGAGTCCCGGGGCCAGGTCTCAGTTCCTCCCAAGGGGAACAGCTCAGGCTTAATTTGCAGTTACCTCTGGTATCTCCTACCCCTCAGGCTCCTGCAATCCCAAACTACGGTTTCATGTAAACCCAAGCTGCAACCAAAGGAGCTCCCCAGATGAGCAAACATGGCTTTGGAGTTTCCCAACAGGCTCAGAATGAGTGCAGGGCTGCCATGTGAAAATAAAGCATGGTGGTTGCATCCTCCCTGCTGTTACCTGTCCCTTTGCCATAGACAAGAGCACACATATGAATGGGGCCAGGCCTTTGGCAGCCAAAGATGATGAGCCTGTGTATTTTCTTCCATGATGAAGTTACATGCTAGAAGGGGTCAGAGAAGGAGTGGATGTTTCAACACTTATGAAAGTCCATGCCAGATGAGACAGCTGCCAGATGAAACGTGAACTCTGTAGAGTCTCTGTGTACCGAACTCAAGCAGTCTCTTTGGATCAAGACCCAAAGAAAAGCTGCCCAGGCTGACAATGCACTGCTGGAATTGCCCTCCTGGATCTTACTAGTACCTGTACAAAATGCTGAGCAGTAGAGAAAAACCTCTTGGCCTGGGCATTGCTTTTGTGCTTGAATGGTCTATGTTCATTTTCAAAACCCTTCTATAAAGCAGAAGAAGTTGCTTTGTCTCTGAGGCATCGCAAATACAGACTTTTGGGGTTCTGTCCTCCATCCTGACTATTCTGTATTGCTTCCTGGGAAGAGATGGTCTTTTCCTAGTGCAGGTTAGTGGAACTTTCCATAAAGCCAAGAAGGACATTAACCCTTGACTTCTAATTGGTTTTGCTCCTGACTCTCATGTGGCTTCACCAAACATCTAATGAACTAAAGTTCGCCTAGAGCAACTCCTTCCCTGTCTCCAGAAATTACTTCCAGTGTTGTCTGACACTGAGGCACAGATAGGCAGAGCTTGGAAGTCAACCAAGTTATTGTACCTTCATGGGTTGCTGAGTGTAACTGAATCACAGCAGTAGGATGTGCATGTGCTATTAGGCTGTAGGATGTGTGAGGCAGAAAGTGCTCTTGGTCCTTTATCTGCATTGCCTTATGTGTGGAGCACAGCAGTCATATATGTCCCAGAAAGCTCATGCAAAGTGGAGTGTGTGTTTTTAAGGGGTCATCATCTCTCTTTTGCCTCCAGTATTCTGAGTGAGCATCTCGCCATCTAACAGTAGTTCTTGCTGAAAGCTGTGAGTGATCGGAAAAGAGCAGTAAGCGATGCCTGAGGAAGGACCCTTTTGAGATACACAGATGCTGTTGGGGTGACAGTGGTGTGACAGCGTCCATTTCCTGTGATGTGTTCCTGGGAAATTATCTCTCAGCAAGAATGCAGAGGTCTTGCATTTGCTTGCTCTTGTGTGAAAACTCCCATCCTGTAATGTCCAGTCATGCTTCTCTCCGTCCTGCCATTCCATGAGATGTCAGCAGTGGCCTCGTGTGCTCACACAGTCAGAGGGGGAGGACTCACGCCCAACAAGTCCAGCAGCGGTATGTTGTCGATGGGAGGATGATGTGAACTCTCAACTTGAACAGCTTGCTTAGCTGTGTTCTGCACTGTGCCTGTGGGCTTTATTCTATGCACCTGTGGTTGAATATGCCTCTATTAGATGTCACTAGTTCAGTCTTGGAGGGGGAAGGGTGTGAGGAATTCTGGTTCTGTGGAAATCAGTGGCAGTGTTGACTTCCAAGCAGTCAAGATCCTGTTTCTTTGATCCCTGAAACAAATGACTCTCCTGTCCTTGCAAGACAGGGTTCATTTTCCTGGAAACAATAATACATGTCATTGCTCATCACTGATATCACTAGCCTGAGCCAGATTTGGTTTGATTTTTAGCTGAGTTTTGGATCTGTTCTAATTTGGACTAGGTGACATTGGCTCTGCCAGAGATGTTCTTCACACAAGAATGCATCACTAGGCATTTGTGCCAAAGGAATGGGACCATTCATTTCTTTTCCACATGCAGACCCAGCTGCATGTTCATCTTTTCAAAGCAAAAAGCTCACTAATGTAGAATTTTCTTCCCTAAATGCAGAAGCATCATTGACTCCACATCCACATACACAAAGCTGCTTCCACCCACCTCCACAGACTAAGTGAGACCCAACCCCTTGTATCTAGCTCCTCTGACCTACTGGTAGGACTCCTTAGATGGAAGGACTGAGTTTAGTCGAAGTAAGCTATGACAATGTTTTGAGCAGGTGCTCATGTGAACAGGTCAGCTAAACATCTAAGTGGTATTGCAAGCTTAAACAGAGGAAATCAAAATAACGTAACTTTTTATTGATAAGTTATTTTTTCTTTCTAATGAAGTAAGCAAGCTTGAGCATTGTTACAGAAATTTCAAGTGAGTGGGAAACAGGATGAAAGAGAGTCAACAGGATGTGTTCAGAAGTGACCAGCACTGCTCAGGAATCCATTTTGGAACCTGTCTTCGTTAATATCTTTCTTAATGAGCTGGGCACAAATGGAAGAGTGTATGGATCACTTCTGCAGATGAGACAGTTGAGACCATTGCCAGTGTGGAAGAGAACCTGAATGTCACTCACACAGGAAAGATGGAACAACCTTGAGGACTGTTAGAAGAAGCAGTGTGAGATATCATAACTCAGGTAGTGTGTTTGAATCTATTAATAAAATTTCTCTCATTCGCTAGACTGTCATCCATGTGAATTACCAGAGAAAGAGGAAGCGGGGTAGTAACTAATTGCAAGATGACTATAGGCACAGGTGGATGTTGCTAGTGCAATCCTAAGAGATGTATTTAGCAGAGAGGGAAGTATTGCTGCCTCCCTATGGGGCTTTGATTAGACCTTGTCCAGCATGTTGCTTATAAATCAGGAAAAGCAAACTGCCAGTAGAAGTGGTGTGGAGGAGCAGGGAATGGATCTTGTCCTACAAGGGGATGCTAAACAGGGGGCTTGTGGATATAGCAAACAATGTGGGTACAGTTCTGCCTCTCAACTGCCCCCCTTGCAAAGGTCAGTAAATTAGGACGCTGTGCCACAGGATGGGTGAACGTGGATTGGGAATTCAGCAGACTCTTTCCTGTCCTCCTAGTGAGGACATCAATGATTGTGTACAGCTATTCCCACCTAGGAAACTAGTGTCTTGGTGTAAAGGCATGCCTAAGGCAGCCTGAAGACTGGCAAGAAAGAGAAGATTGCATCCTGATGGTTTCACTTTACCAGTGCAATATCTATGCCTGCATGCGTGCACTTGTCTGCATATATCTCCCCTAACAATCTTAGCTGGCTCCCTTTCCAGCTTCTCTAAACCTGTAAACTCTCTGTTAGGTTCCTTCCCAGCTTGCCACACAGAAGCATCATTAAGGCTATCTAGTCGAGGAAATGATCCTACATGGTTTTTGTGGAGTAGTGTAATACTGGAGTAATTAAATTATGTAACTCTTTGTGTGAATGCTCCCAGTGCCAGAAGTAAGCACCTTCGTGGTCTAATGCCCCATCATCACCACACTAGCTGAATCGTTCTCTGTAGGAGGTTTAGGCTGGGAGCTGCTCAGCAGCAGTACTCTTTGCCTTTGGGAGGGAGCAGATAGGAACAGGGCAAGAGGTGTGCTCTCAGCAGGCTGCCTGCTTGGGAACCGTGTACTTGCAGTTTCATGAGTCTCTCTGCCCCATAGGGCTCCCTAAATCCATCCCGGGACATGCCCTGGCATAGGGCTCACTCTTGATGCCAAGCTCTGAGTGCAGATGACTTTCTGTAGCAAAGCAATGAGCACTTTGGACTTAGCAGAACATACAGAGCACATCTCAGCTTTCCAGGGAGGCTGATCTCCCCTGGAAAAAGACATCCTAGCCAGCCTTACTCTGTGGCACATCTTCAGAGCTCTTTGTGCTCAGCCTCCATACTCACCTGCAGCAACCAAGGTTAATACTGGCAAGGAAAGGCATCCTTGATGTGTTTGTGGGCAGGCACTAACTAATGAATCTATAAAGAAAGGTTTTTCTCAGTAAAACTAAGCCAACCCTTGCTGAGGACCCACAGCGTGGAATAATGGTTCCTGTTGCTTCTGAACAGTTGGAGGGAGGATCTATTTTTTGCAACATGTGGGCACCAGATATTGTGTTCAGTTCAAAGGTGGTAACATAAATCTCTTTTTTCCACCAGCTTTGTTAATATAATCATTCATTTACAGCATATGTTGGCAAATATAGGCTTGACATAAAGTAATTTACCCCTGGTATGTAGCGTTTAATGCGATTATTCTTCAGAGTAATCAAGCCTCCTTTGCCCAAACTGAACTGAGGTTTCAGGAATGCACCAGGCAGGTAGTTGGTTTGGGTGGCTGATGGATGGTGGGAGCATCACAGCCTCCAGTGGGCAGTGAGGTGTCTTGGAGCAGTGACACTGGCTGGCTGCATGGTGACTGTCCCTGAGCAGCGCAGGGGCAGCAGCAGCTCTCCCAAACCCGGCTGCCCTGCACTGCTCCACTCCAGCTCAGAAAGCAGGATGCAGCTGGGTCTATGCTGCCAATGAACACATCCAAGTAGATTAGACAATCTAATGGTGAACTCCTGGTGGCCTCCAAGCACTAATTGAGGTGAAAGCAGCAGGAGGCTGTTTCACAAAAAGCCCATGGGATTCCTGGCTGCCAGCCAGCGCTGACGCCAAACACTCTGCGTGAAGCTGAATGAGAGGTGATGCCTGCACAGGCAAGAGAGCGGGAAGATTTTCACTGCTGTGGCTCTGGGAGTATTAAAGAGAAGAGAAACTTTGTACGTCAGAACCTGCTCTGTGGCAGATTTTAGGAAGAGGTTTACTAGCAACTTCTGTTGGAAGCAAGTGGGTGATTGTTGTCCTTCAGGATACATGGTTGAATGATGCACCGCTCCAAGACAAGTGCTGATTGCTCTGTTCCTCTGTTGAGGCAAGGATGGAAAACAGTGGTATAATGGCCTCAAGTTGCACCAGGAAAGGTTTAGAATAGATATCAGGAAGTATTTCTTTACAGAAGGGGTTGTTAGGTGTTGGAATGGGCTGCCCAGGGAGGTGGTGGAGTCCCTATCCCTGGAGGTGTTTAAAAGTCGGGTCGACATAGTGCTGAGGGATCTGGTGTAGTTGGGAACTATCAGTGCTAGGTGAACGGTTGGACTGGATGATCTTCAAGGTCCTTTCCAACCTAGCTGATTCTGTGATTCTGTAATCTACCCAGGATGGACAGAGTGTTCGTATAGTCAACAGGTCAGAGTTTTGTGAGATCTCATGCTTATTCCTTCAGGTTTTGGCATCCAGAGATGTAGGAATAGAAAGAAACCTCCTGGCAATGGAAGTGTGTGCTTGGGATGACACAGCTGTACAGATGTGGTCAGACTGCACCCCAAGGCACAGGCATTAGGGGAAACCCAAGTGTCCTGAGCTCTTCTTTGAGCATGCTTGCTTTTAAGCCCATCTCCCAGCTCTGAGTACTTTTCTTCTTACCACGGGATTGTGGGTAGATAACATCACTGCTTCTTCTCTGCACAACTGTGTCCTCAAGCTGAGACTCTCACACCCTACAAACTGCCATCAGTGGCTTTTTTAGGCAGTTTTAGGATGAGCATGTGGGCCCTTTCTCTCCTCCAGCTGTATGAGTGCCGGAATGAGTGGTGCTTTCCTTCAGCAGCACCACTCCGAGTGACTTGATTATTCAGAAATCAAGTGGGTTTTATTGTAAACTTTGTAATTGTTTATTCCCTGCAGAGGAGCTGACCGGCATCCCCGTGCATCCCTGGCTGATCTGGGTGGGTGTTTCATGGCTTCCCTGTGCTCAGGAATTTCACCGGTCCCCCAATTTTCTGTGCCATCCACTTTCCTGCCCATCATGTGCCTCATCCTTTCACGTGAGGACTCCCTGGCACTGTGAGCAACAGCAAGCCTGTCCCGTGCGCTGTGCTGCCCCCAGCCTTTGATAAGCTGCTGCCATCTCTCAGCGAGACAGAGACAGGATGAGCACATGGCAGAGCTGTGGGCAGCACCGGTGTCTGGATGAGGCTGCGATGTCACAGAGGAATAAAGCTGCTGTTTCCAGGCAGACACCTCTTCCCCCACCATGACCCAGGCTGGCCATGACCCTTCTCCTGTGCCATGCTGAGGCTGCTTCTCTCTCATTTCCCCGCCAAAGGGGAAGTGCCACAGCAGTGATGGATGCAAAGAAGCGGGCTTGTGACTGTGACACATTTCTTGTTAGTCAGCAACGATCCTCTCAGGTTTCAAACTGGCCAAGGCGATGAGCCCATAGTTCTAAATATTTGCTGTGAAGGCAGGAAAGGAAGGCAGATCCAACTGAATGGGCAGGCCAAAGCTGACTGTGCTCCCAGGGAGGGGGTTTTACGTTTTCAGGGAGATTTTAGACATGGGCAGGGGGCAGCTGGGAGCTAGACGGCGTCTGCGGGAGAGCAGGGATTAGGAGAGGGAGGCATGATCCCACGCTGAGCGCTGGCTGTACACACTCTGCACGGTGATGACTAATGCGTTGCAAAGGACCCAGCAAGAGTCCTGCCCCCAGTGTGTGCTCCTCCAGGCTTGTGGGCACAACAAAGCACAGAGGGGTAAGCAATGCCCTTGAAGTCCCAGGGAGTTGCTAATTACATTTGCAGTCTTACTTTCTTGGTCTCCTCAGGGAACAGACCGGACTGTATCCCTAACTTAAGTTTCTCGGCAGCTGCAGGATCAATGCCATAGGTGTTTTTGACACATAGCTCATTTTTGGCTTCCCACAGTGCAAAAATCCTCTTGCAGGCAGTGCTCTCTGGTGACACCGACCCAAGCTGAACAGCTGTGGCAGGTGCTGGAGCGGGTGAGCAAAGCTGCAAGTAGAGTATGGACAGAGCAAAAGAGTTACTGTAGGCCTGTGCTCTGATGCACCCAAGGAGCTATGAGGTGCTTTGGGAGGGCCCATCGCTTCCACCATTTGTGTCATTCACACCAGGTGAAGGTTTGTGCCTTTCCAGATAATGATAATACATCCATGCTGAGCTACTAGGTGGAGTATTTGGTGAGCTTAGTGGCAGTGGGTGGAGGGTGAATCATCTGTGTATTTCCTCTGGTCTCCACTCCACTTCTCTCCTGGGGCTTTCAGCACTGACCAATGAACTCTTAACAAATCTTCCCTTGTCATGATTTTCTGCAGTGGGATCTCAGACTGTTTGAAGCCACTTCAACCTTAGTTGAGATTTGAGGGCAATGGGGGAGGGAAAACAGTAGCAGATTTCAAGTCAAATTGTAGTGTCCCATGGCTCAGTCATGCTCGTGTCTTTCACCCAAGAGTGTGCTTGTAGGAAAACCAAGCCTTCAAAGAGGAGCATGCAGGGCTTCTGCCTTGTGGGATGGGAGAGACCTTCAGGGTGCGATGAGGTTGCAGGACTATAATCGAGAAGACTTGACTGAGCTCTGTGAACCTGGGACACAATAACATGGCCAACACCATGGTCACACCTTGTCTGTTGTAAGATGTTCATCCTGCAATCCCTGCTGAGCTGCAAAGCAGGAAAAGCCTTGCCAGGCACTTACAGCTCTCCATTGCACTAGATCTTGGGATTGCTGTCTCCAGGTTTTGACTTGGATTTTCTCCTGAGCAGACCTTATGTCTCTGCCTTGAGTTTATCCAGCTGTTATCAACATATGTGCTTCCTTGGTGACTCATGGCCTGTTCCCTAACCACATCCCCTTCTCTCTTGTTGCCCCCACCCACCACAACTGAGTCACTTGGCCTCCTGTCACAAGCCAAGAGCCTTTTCCTTCAGTCATGCGTGTCAACACTTCTAGCCAAGTGACGTAAGCTCCTTCTGACTTCCTTTTTCAAAGGAAGCTACCGAGTAGGAGCTTGCTGGCTATTAATGGGCTGGTCCTGACCTGCCTGCATTCATTGCATGATGCCTAGACCAGATATACCCAGACTCTTTTGCTCCCTGTGAAAAGGAATGCTCTAGTTCAGTGTTGTCCTCTCAACGGCTCTCCAGTTCCCCAGAGGGACCAGTCCAGTAAGTGGAGGTTACTCAACAGCCGTGAGCAGCACTCCCCAGTCTTAGCTGACTTGGCAGAAGTAAGACATGGCTCATGGAGGTGGGAGCTGAGAAAACCTGGTGCTCAAAAGCCTTTCCCATCTTCTGACCCTCCAGTAGCCCACGGGAAGTGACTTTATGGTTCTACCCCAGTCCTTGGTAGCTGAAGAGCAGCTCAGCCTAATCACCACTGAGCCAAATCTTTTACAAGCTTCACTTCCCTAGTGTCGTGTTTATGCACAGTATGAAAATGCAGCAACCGCTGCCTTGCTTTGAAGGTCTGCCACACAGTCAGAAGTGTTCGGGTCTGTGGTAAACACATCAGACCAAGCTGGATGTATATCGGTAGCGATTTTCCTTAATGCTTCCTGTCTATGATCAGTGGATCCATACATCATGCTAAGTTTCTACTAGATGTCAATGGACAAACATACAGTGTTTTATTTACTATCTTCTTTTTATGCCAAAGCTTGCTCATTTTGAACTTAAAGTAACTTGCCCAGGACTGTCATTTTTATGAAGTGCAGATTCACCGAGGAGTTGAATTCTCCAAATTCCTCCTGCAGATCTGAAACATGACCTGGCCTCTTTCCCAGTGTCATCATTGTCAATTAAAGAGCATTTTGAGCTGCTCAAGCAGGGTATTTTAGCATGATGGGAACACTGAAAATCAAGATGTCTGTTTCTTTGTGCCCACTGATGAGAGAGCTGCTGCTGGGCACCTTACTTTAGGGCTATTTCTGTCCCTCTCTACCACATTAGATGAGATGCTGATGTAATGTTTTGTCTTCTCAGTATCTTTGTGAAGCAATGTGATGTAACTTCCCAGGGTGGGAGAGCCACATACAAAATAAAAACATGGATTTGTCTATATTAGAAAGTTGTAATGGTATAAACAGGATGAATTTTTACATGGGTGTCACTGTGGTGACTGCCCCTAATTTGGGGTAAGATGTACTGGCAAAAACTAACCCCCAGACCCTTTCCTTGAAGAAGGAGCATGGTGTGGGTGCAGTCCTGGGCTGGGAAAAGCTGGATCAAACCCTGGGCCATCTGCTGTAGTCATCCTGAGTGAGGAGACGGGGCCACTGCCTATCCTGAGGTCAGACAGTGGAGGAGGAAGATGGATATCTGGCTGGTCATGCTACTGACAACTCAAATGTAATAATATCCCCATGCACACCCCATCAAAATCTTTCAGACAAACTAAAAAACCTTTGGATGCTTCTTGTAAAAATGGTATTGTTGTTTTTCTGCCTGACACCTGATGAGGTGGGCTGGCAGACTGCCCTTGTTCCCTCCACTGCAGAGTATAAAGCTTCCTGCAGGAAAGCTGTGGCAGGCCAGAGAGCTGAACCCCCATCACCCACCCACCTTCCTCAGTGACCCAGCTTGTTCCTGTGTGCTGGGAGCGCTGGTTAGAAGCACTGACTGTAGACACAGGACCTGGATGAATGCTTTGTCCTGCTCCTGATTTATGCCAGAAGACAATCCTTTTGATGTAAACAACTTTCCACCAGGAAAGCTGGGCTAATTACCTTGTCACTGCCTGATTTACTTGGTTCTGACATGCTCTCTTCGCTGCCTCCATTTTTCTCCTGTGGCATTCACGATTTACTAGTCCATCTGTAGCTGTAACTTTTCCTCTCTCCTTCCTTTCCCCCCTTTGATCTCTCATTTTATTTTTTTGATTCCCCTGCTGCATCTCACAGGCTTGTGAGTTCCCTTCCTAACAGGCATCCCTGCCAGCCTACGGGTCTGGCTTCTCCCTTGGACTGGAATGGCTTTGCAGATGTGTGCACGTGTTGGTGTAAATACCTCCTCATTGCTGCCAGAAACAACAGACTGTCCCTCCTGCAGAAAAGGAAAGAATTAATCCAGTGTTTTGGTTTCCTGCTGGAGAACGATAGTGCTGTGTCCCTCCCCAAAACAGTTATTTAGCTTCAGAAACTATATAAGATGACATAGGACTGGGATTGTTCCAGAAAGTTTGGAGACTTGATGGAAATACAGTTGTGATAAATCAATACATTTTGTTTTACTGGTGGGGGGCGGTTTCCCTCTTTCTCCTCAGCTTCCCTTATAACTAGGTGCTGCAGTCTCAAAAGGCACGGCTTGCTCACAGCAATTGCCCTCCCCAGGCACGGATTCTTGAAATGACTGTGAGCTCAGGTCCCCCTCAAGCCTGCTGCAAGTACTGGAGTGATTGCTGGCTTTTGGGAGTGAACCTCACTACCCACCCTGGCAGTGCTATGTCCCTGTTACCATCAGGGGACAATACTCAGAAGTGAACATCAAGGTCTAGTGTGTGCTAAAGTCACCGCAGCCTTTTATGCTGTTCAGAGACCCAACTTCCCTTGATTTCAAAGCAACTGAGTCACTCATGATTCATGCAAAGCCTGAAGCAGAGCAGGGTAATAAATCTCAGTTTCTCCTGACCCCAGCTGGTGCCGTAACCTCTTCTGAACTCTCTCCTCACCTCACAGTATATTAGATCTCTGGAGAGCAGAATGCATGTGGAGGAACATGCCAGGTCAGGATGTCTCTAGAAGAGCAACAAGTCCCATACCATCAGACAGGTAGCCCAGTGCTTCTCAGCCTGGCTGGCACACTGAATGTACATGAAGAAGGGACCTGAATACAGGGCACGTGGACAGGCAATAGATGGAAATCCTGCACCCCTCACTTCTGCAGCTTGCTTCATGGCAGGAAGAAGGATTTGGAGAGTAATTACAACCTAGTGCTACGTGGCTCAGCGAGAAGATGGACAAACTCAAGCCTAGCTAGGATATGCAGGGAGCTTTCTTTTCAATTCAAATGATGGAGCCACAAAGTCTGTCTGTGTCATATTGGACCTGGGAGTAGCAGAGGCTAAAGCTGGCTGCAGCCAGTTTTGTGGCAACACCTGCAATACGGAGCAGTGGTTGGAGGGGTTCGCAGATGGGTTTGAGTGAAGTGGGTCTTCTAGGAAAGCCAGAAATGCTGCAGCGCATGTGATGCTGGAGGAAGCAGAGAGAAATGTTCAACGGGAACAAAATTTGCTTGCAGGGCAAATGTGGGGATTTTGGAGCAGGGAACTTTCTGCTGATCTGCTTCTGCTGGGTGCAACTGCACATGCAACTTCTCTGTAAAAAAGAGGAAACTGGTGGGAAGAACCCTCCCTTGTGCTTTGCAGACCAACTCAGTGAGCTCTGGGTTTGGCTCAAGTAAACTGGCAATTGTTAGAGTCTCTTCTTACCTAGGAGTCCCTTGTGTACCAGCAGTGGGAGCATAAACATACTGAGGTGGTTTCCTACAGATGTTCTGGGCAGGACAGGCTTGCTTAGCTACCAAGATCAGGGCACTGAATGCACTGTGGTTGAGAGCCTCAACTAAATCAGGTCCATTTTATTCTCCCTTGCCTAAATATTTCGAAGGGGCTTCAGCCTTTACCTAAACATTTTGAAAGGGGAGGAAGGCAGTCCTTTGGGGAAGGCAGTAACAAGTGCACTGTAAATGATAGTGGTCCTTCAGGAGGACCCAGCAAGTTAGGGAGATGGCATGACAGTAACTCTCTTCCTGGAGCAGCAGAGGCTGGCTGTGCCTGGTGCTGATTTATTCCAGAAGATAATCCTTCTGATGTCTACACCTTTCCACTGGGAAAGCCAGGCTAATTACCTTGTCACTGCCTGATTTACTTGGTTCTGACATGCTCTCTTCACTCCCTTCGCATGCTCCCTGGTGCTGTGCCTGGTGCCCAGGGTGGTGGGGACAGGCTGGGGCAGGGCTGGGTTATGGGAGGCAGGATGGTTCACGTACAGCCAAAGAGCATCACCACACCGGAGCCAAATGAGTGCGGTGCCCTGCAGCCAGGGGAGCGGTGCTGGCCCCAGAATTATGAACCTTTATTCTCATTTCCATTTGCAAACCAGGAGCAGTTCTTAAAGCTGATTTTTTTCCAACTCCCTCCAGCCTTCAGCTTCTGTTCCTGCCTGTTGTCTGCCTCCTCTGAAGACATTCTGTTAGTGAGTGAGGCGGTGGGCTCTCTAGCAGGGAAATCCCTGTTTAACCACAGACAGGCAGTGCTGTGTGTGGAATTCCCCAAAAAGGCAAAAGAAATGCACCCTCCAGGCTGGGCCCCAGCTGCTTTCATCATGCAACAGGCTCATAAAAAGGTTGGGGGGCCAGCAAAAAACACGAGGTCTTTGGGCTTGGTGCAGCTTTCCAGAAGCCTTCAGTTTACAAGAAGAGGTAGGAAATTCCTCAGAGCTGGGAATTTCCTTCAGCTGTAGGAAGCTACATGCGGAGGACTTTCCTTAGAGCTTGGGGTGATGACCAGCTGAGGGAAGGGAGGTGACGTCCAACAGCAGGACCACAGAGCCACAGCCTTGGGCAGTGCTGTATCACCGATGTTCTGGGAGGCTCTTTTCTTGCCAGGGTAGCAGGATGGTTCATTGTACCTGCATTTATTGCAGCCAGCAGTCCCTTCCCCCAGTTTGGTGGTATCACTGGGCTAGTGACATCTCCTGGGGGCATTCCTATGGGTTGTGTCCTGTATGATCACCCAGCAGTGTATGGCCAGGGACACTGGCCAGGACACTTGGTGAGATGCCAGAACTGCTTTTTCCCCCCTTCTCCCCTGGGACTGGGAGCTCTTGCTGAGGCTTTGAGGAGTAGAACGGGATGCCCCAGCTCTGTCTTTCTCCCAGAATCAGGACTTTGTGCAGGAGCAACTGCTTGCCAGCTTGTTGCATCCCGGACTCACCCGGGGCTCCTGTACAAAGCTCCCTTTCACCTTGGAGCATCCGGAAAACACAATGGGGCAGCAATTACTGGGGCGGGTGCAAGCTTGGGCCTGGAAGATATGTGGGGAGGAGCCAATTATTGTTAATTAGGCACGTTGCTGTTGTCTAGCCTGGGCTTTTGCTGTTGTGCAGGAATTTGCACCAGGGGAGCTCTGTGGCTGGCTGATCCCTGGGAGGCTGCTGGGAGCCACACCCCAGGCATGCTTGTGTCAGGGTCAAGCCAGAAGGGCTCAGACCAAAACCTCATGCTGAGCGGATCCTACTCAGATTTCAGTCCAGGCTTAGCCTGCATGCTTTCCCTGAGACAGAGATGAGGCACCAGCCCAGGCTGCTCTCCTCTTTGCAAGGATGGGGTTGTTCATCCGTGCCCTTACAGCCTGGTCCCTTAGGCTGCTGGGCCCTCATCCCCAGCTCCTTTTTGCTCCACCACGGACATGCATGGGCTGTAAAGGGGAAGCTGAACACTGAGGCCAGTTGAGAGAGGGCCTAATTGTGCTCCAAAGTGATGCCCACCACATGCCATTCCAGCTTGTCCTGCAGTGTATGTGGGAGTGCATATGGGGGTACTCCATTTCATAATCGTGGGGGCTGTTCAGTGCTCCCCACGCAGCTGGAGACATCCTGAAAACCTGGAGCAAGACCCCTGCTCGTGGCATGGTGTGAGAGCTGGGTGCCAGGACCACTTTGTCAGTGCAGGGTGGGATCTGACCACCCACAGCACACTCCTTCACTGGATTGTCTTGGTCAACATCTTCTCGCAGTGTCAAAATGGAAGGAGACCTGGAACTTCTCCCGCATGGACGGACACCTGGAGCTCAGTTTTTTCCTGCCACCTCCTGCCTCTGCGGGGTGAAAACAGAGCTCCTGCCCTCCCCTCCAGAAAGCACTGGGTAGCCCTTTGCTCACAGATATGAGTGTATACAGCCAGGGGGAGTCCCAGCCCATGCTCCTTTGGCTAAAACCCATTAGAACAAAATATAAGGCAGAGCAGGTGTAGAAAAGCACTTCACTGCCTTTCTGCGACAGAGCAGGAGCAAGAGGGTCCAGGCTGCCAGCCCACAGAGACCAGCCAGACACCCAGCGCTGCAGCCTGCTCAGGAAATGGTCTTTTCGTTAGGCAGCTCGACGCAGCTCTAATTAAATTACAGGATTAGAGCCAT
Source organism: Athene noctua (assembly GCF_965140245.1). Taxonomy (NCBI): domain Eukaryota; kingdom Metazoa; phylum Chordata; class Aves; order Strigiformes; family Strigidae; genus Athene; species Athene noctua. The sequence continues at coordinate 28,451,432 of NC_134043.1, read as the reverse complement.
CTCATTCCTCACTCATCTGGTGCCAAATGCTTGTTCCAAGGGAGCGCCCTCCATTAAACGGAAAACTGCCCGCGCAGCGCTCTGCACCAGCTCATCAAGAGAGTTCAGCCTGCCACAGAGTCACTCCTTGATGGCACTGCATTGCAGATGGGCTGTCTGGAGCCCAGTCATTTGTAGGTGGCCTACATCTTCCTCTGGTTCTTGTCTGTGGGCCTTTCAGAAAGTTTTGGGGGTAGATAATCCTCTGCTTGCTGCCCTTAGCTCTGTGCAAGTCTGTTCAGAGCCTGAGCGCCATGCAAAGGGTGGGTTGGTGCAGAGCAGAAAATTCATGGTATGTTCTCACCCAAGGGTCTAAAGAAGACCAAGACCTTGCTGTGCAAGATGCTCTATAAAGATCACAAGTCCTGCAGCTGACAGGAAGGGAGAAGAGTGCACAGGGATCTGACTGTCCAGCAGAGCTGGGAACAAGACTTTACCCTCTAGGAAGCACAGCCAACCTTAAAAAAATAGCTGCCAGCGAAAGAGGAAGCCTTGAAATGCAAAACAGAGTTCCCTTGCATTTGCTTTTGTTACATGTAGTTCTTGTTGACAGATGATATAAATTTCCCATCCCATGGCAGACCTAGGCTGTGCCTGGTGATTAGAGATTTGGGCGGTTTCTCAGCTTACACTTTGGCACTGTTTTTTCTTCTGTTGCTTCACAGAGAAGTTGCCAGGGAGACCTGGCGCTGAAGGAAAGGCTCATCTCCTTCCACCACGCTCCTCACACTGTGTGAGATATCACCACACTTTAGGGATCTGGGTAACCTGCAGCTGGGTGAAGCAAGATCCCTTTGACATGGCTCATGTGCAGAAAAGCATGGCTTCTCCTACTCAGTGGTGCCTACGCTCTCTTATTAAGCATACACACAGCAGTAATTAAAGCCTGCTCCTTTCACCAGGAGAACTGTACGTGATCAGATCATGAAAGCAGCTCCTGTGCTGTAAAGCATGGTCCTGGTGAGAACTAATTGGAGGAATACAGCTCTTTGAAAGATCCCTGCTATGTTATTTGCACATTCCTGCTTCCCAGTGGGCTGCTTCTTGCAGGCTGCAATGGGAGGTCATCTTCCTGCACTGCGCACACAAGCCAGCTGGAGGAAGGACCGCAGGCGTCTTCCAGGGTGAGCAACTGGCTCTTTCTTTGCAAGATAGGCACCAAACTTCTTGTGCCCTTTGCAATATGGCATTTTCCCCTGCTGTTGAGTGAACACAGCCATTTTGGCTGGGTTGTTGGAATAGGTAACACTCAAGTTTCCCTTGCTCACTGTTGAGTGTGAAAGCCCTTAAAAGGTCCTCTTGGTAGCGCTGCTGCAGCAAGGCCCATGGCATGAATTTAACCTCAGCTATCTCCCCCATTCAATCACTGAGCTGCATAATTACTCTTGGAGATGTTTTTTCCCATCTTCTGCTTTCTTGGCTGGAGGCATAGCATGTCTTAATATACTGCCTTCTCTCCTGGACAAGCTCTCAATCTCTTCTGCTTTTGTAGAGTTAAGTAAAATGGAGAAAATACTGAGATGAAGCATATTCCCACAAATTGAGTTCATCCTTGGAGATAGTCAAACCACAGCTGGACAAAGCTATGAGCAACTGAATCTGCCTGGACCCACCTTGAACAGGGGTTTGGACCAGTGGCCTCCGGAGGTCCTTTCAAACTAAATTACTCTGGTTCAGTGATTCCTGTCTCCTGCAGAGCCACATTGCTTCCTTTTCTACTCCCTCCCCTGCTCTACTGGTTCTCAGCAATGACCCAATGCATGAGTGAACCCGCTCACCATGACATGGGAAAGAGCATCCCCTAACACTGCCCAGATCCCTATCTGCACACAGAGAGCAGGAGGGGAGCCTTCAAGCTTCAGAGCTGGGACTAAATATTTACCCCGAGCATGGTATGTCACAGGCAATTAAGGTAGCTGAGCTGAAAGCAGAATGGTGAGAGAAGCTGTTTGCTTTTCAAACTGGACCAGCAAGTGCATATTAAATTACCTATATGACAGATAATATTTAGCCATAAATCTTATTAACAGCACTCTGCAGTAATGCAAATGTGAAGGAAGGGAAATAAAAGGAAACAAATGAGGAGGGGACAGGTTTAGAATGATAAAGAGGAATGGAGGCAAACCCTGGCTGATCACTCATTTTGCAGCCAAAGGTTTTTATGGGAAGGGCTTCAGCTCTGTGAGGAAATCAGCTGGAACAGGTCTGGCAGGATAGCTCTCCAAGTAAGAGCTCTTCTTGCAGAATACCAGTGATTTGCATCCAAAATAAAGTGGCTAGAAGCAGCTATTTCAGGAGTTCTCCCTGCACTAGGGCAGGAGCAGGGAGGTGGAGGGAGCAGAATATAAAACAACACCTGCCTTGGAGGAGTGATCCAAAAGGTTGGAGTGCAGATCTTCATGCTAACTTGCCTTTGTGTCAGAATAGCTGGGCTTTCTTTTTCATTTGTTGCTTTTCTCGCTTTTTTGCCCTGCCTCTGATATGGAGACAGACTGCCGTCCCCATATCCCAAACCCAGATGGCTTTGTGACCCCCTTGGAAAGTGTGCTGAGGAGGGCTCTGGGAAGGGCTGGGAGTGATGAGAAAGAGAAACACCACTGTTTGCAGAGGGATGCTGCTTTTACAAGCTCTCTGTGCCCACACTGGGGCTCCCCCAGCCACACAGCCTTGTGCCAGTACTTCACGGTCTTACTGCTTGCCCCCAGAAGCAATTACCTAGCAAATGAAGTGAGGACAAAGGGCTAGCAGGAACTAGAGCCTTACAGGAGGATGCCCCCAGCTCTTTCATTCCCCAACCTGAAGGACTTGTCACTGAGTTTATCTGGTGCCCAGGTCACCCACCAGCACCCTACAGCACCATGGCACTGGGCGATGTGGTGCTGTGGGCTGCGCAGCATCGTTACCCATTCCTGTGGTCAGCCGGCGGGTATCAGCATTACGGCATGCCCTGGTCTGCTGTAGCCCAGTTTGCCATCAGGCTCCAGTCTTTATTGTTAAGCTTGGCCAGAGATTTGCCTGGCTCATTTGAAGAGGAGCCACGCTGGACAGCTTCTCTTCTCTGAGATGGGCACCATGCCACGTGCCAAGCATCTCACTGCCAGGAGCAGCAGGCCCTGGCAGGGGCTAGGACAGTGCAGCTCACCCAGCGAGGAGCTGGGCACCTTGGCAAACCTCCAGCCACCACTCCTCAAACGTCGGCTGCCGTATGTGCCTTTTCCCTCCCCAGGCGCGGGCTGGTGATGTGAGAAATCACGCCTCGGGCATGCTGTTTCCCGAGGAGCGTGGGACAAAGTGTTGCAGACAGCAAGACAGCACCCTGAGGCACGTTTTCAGCTTCCCACCATCAGCTTCCCAGCGTTCCCCAGGCTCCAGCCCTGTCATTGCACCACCAGCATCAGCTTGGTCAGGGACCATGTGTGCTTGTTGCACCGGGGGGGTCAGCAATGCAAACCACAGCTCTCCCCTTGCCTAAATGGGAAAGACGGGCCACAGAAAGCTGCTGCAGAGTTCCTGCTTTTCAGGGGAACTGCCATTACATGTCCATTCATGACAGGAGAGCACTTGGACACAGCCGCCAGGAGTGCTTTAAACAAACCAAGATGATGCCCAGATCCACACTGGCCATTTGTTTCCTGTGGGACAGGGTATCAGTCCAGGGCACTGGAAAACTGTCCCAAATCAAGCCCTTTGGGTCTGGTTATCAGCTGGTGGCAAGGGCTGGCCACAGGATGAAAGCTGAGATTTAAAAGCTGTTATCCAAACCTTGCTCTGTTGTTTGTTTCTGGGTCACGTATGAGGCCGTATAGAGCTTATTTTCAGACTCTGGCTTAGAAGTGGCTGAAACCTGATGAATTTATATCTGGGAGAGACAGAGATCACGGCAGTCACTGCTCCTACTCTGAAGGAATTTGGAGAGGATCTCTTTGAAGAGAAGACTCTCTATTTTTCTCTTGATTTTTCTTTCCAGATGTAGTGACATTTCACTGAAACATCACCTTTTGTTTATTAGTGAGTGTTAGAAAATATGTCAGAAAGTCTTCCTTGTCAGCCTGCTGTTCCTTTCAAAACCTTCCTTCTCCATCAGCCAGGTGTGCACGCTGCCTGCAATGAAGCAAAGACAAAGTGAAGTCTTCCAGATGTCCCAAAATAAACTGGCACGGCCACAATCAGCTCTTGTTTTGGTAACCCAAACTGCCTCTGTGGCTGCCATGGATGAAAACATGCTGGACAAACAGCCAGGCTGCATTGCTGGCCCTGGCTAACCAAAAGCCCTTGGGAACAGCAGCATCCAATATTTCTGTTTTCTGCTGTGTAACTGTGTGCACAGGCTGGAGCAAGACACTGGCTTGGAAAATCAGTGTGGTACCATGCAATTGTTGCTTATTCCTTAAGGAGAGGGTGAATGTGCTTCCCTTCCTTTGACTGATGCTGGAGTGGCATGTTGACCAGACCAACGCTGAGTGTTGCTCCTGTGCCACTCCTGCTGGTTACATCTTTGCCTGTGATGTGCTCTCTGCACAGATCGCGTATCTGTGGGGGAAGTGGCTGACTCAGATGGCTGGAGATAGTTGCTTCTTTGCAGTGCTCTGTGGGAGCCTGCTATTAAATCCCACTGTAACAGCGCACCAGTCACAGCACATTAAATAGCAAGGTCACCTGGGCATCTCCTGCCAGAGATCTTACTGGAGCACAACCATCGTGCAGGTGTACAGACAAAGTACAAGCTCTTTACTAGCTCACCTTTGGCAACAGATAAATCTCTGTCTCATCTCTCCTCCTGGGGACAGCAGTGGCCACAGACATGGCTCCGCCTTGCTTGTTCACCAGCTTCGCTGCTCTGCGGTGAGGAGCTGTGGGGTCCCACCAGCTAGGGATGTGTACATGCAGGGACACCCTCCTCTACCCATCACGCTCCTGACAAATGGGACAGGCTCCTCCTGTACTAGCCGTTTCTTCCTTTTTTCCTAACCTTGAGGGCTTGGAAGTTGACTGAAAGCCTGGGTAAAGAACAAGATAAGCATCTTTTAAAAGTGTTTTGTTGATGGCATTTACCCTATTTTTGTCAAGCCTAAGGGAGCTGATACTAAACTGAAAATGGTTTCAGCTGGTTTTAAGTTCCTCGAGGACTGCTCTTAGGCAGGCATCTTCAGGAAAGCTGATCTGAATTGACTTCCAAATTAGAGTAATTAAACCAAATGAAGTCTTTGTGCGGAACAGCCCATGGATGGATGATGCACTCAGCTCAGTGTAATTGTCCCAGGGCAGCTCTCATGCTGGGGTGGGGATGAGATGATTTGCCACTGTCACCAAAAACTTCTCCCTCCCTCCCGTTTGCCATGAGGCAGCAGCACGTGCCTGGGACATCCCCTGTCATTGTGACATGCTTTCAGTGCACACACTTCAGCTGGCAACTTCTACCTGTGCCTGCCTGATCTCACTCAGACTTACTGGTGCCAATTTGATCCAGTTTACCTCGCTTTGAATCACAGCTATGTTAATCCCTCTTAAGCCGCATAGAGGTTTAATGCAATTTAACTGGGAAGCTGCACATTTAACAGAGGCTAACATTTCTGGGGCTCCTGGTGCAGGACACTCGCTGCCCAATGGCCACAGCCAGCAGCTGAACTTCTACAGCACTTGTCTGTATGGGTTGAAATTTTGGTCCAGAGCCAAAGCTTGGTCTCTGAGCAAGCCTTCTATTGCGCGTCTGGACACAGGGAGAGTTCGTGCGCTCACATCCCAAGGGTCAGGGAAAGACAACAATGAAACCAATCTGTGCAAGTTATGCTGCAATCCTATAGCCAAATGCCTTCAGAACAAGTCTGTGCCTCCTGTGCAAAACCTCTAAGGGGTCTGTGGACAGGTAAAAAGCAGGCTTTCAGAGGGGACAAGGCATTTTGAGGCAGTACCTAGCTTTCCCTCAGCCCCAACCAGCGGTTCATCCCATCCCAGTATCTGCAGTCCATGAATCAGTTCCTCTGCCTTCAAGATCACAGCTTGCAGGATGTTCAGAAGATCACTTCAGCTTCAGAAGTTGTGGGCATTTGCTGTTACAGTGAATTTAAATGGAAAGTGGCTGAACTAGAAACAAATTGGTATTACTGTCAGTCTGTTGTGGTCTAACTTCTAGATGGAGACAAGAACTGTATTGCACTTGCTTGCAAGGATTTAGGAAGAGTCAGTATTTCCCTGCACCCCTATGGCAAGGGGCATGTGGCTGGGAGTAAGGCAGGATTTGGAGTCCTTCTGACTCTGAAAACTTTGAAGTGTTGATTTCTTTACTCATCAAAAGCAGAAGCCAATTTTACAGTCTCAGAACTTCATGCAGGACAGGTCTGCAAGCCAACCCAGAGCAAAGCAAGAATATAGTACTAAATGGGTCAAGAACTTCCAATTTCACAAGAATTATCAAGAAATATTGAATTGAAATATTCCCTAAGGATGGGGAAAAAGTCCAACTAGAGCAGTTGCCACCGCTCTTTGACCTGGAAGTCAGATACTGCATCTCTCCTTGGGGATATTTCTGTTCCTCTCACCAGTTACTGACCTTTCTCAAAGAGGTCTTCAACCCCAGATGAGAAAGAAAGCAGCCTTCCCTCACTTCTTCTTATTGCCTTTGCCACTGTTGCTTTCCCTCACAAATTGTCACCGTCACTGTACGTAGTAGAGGTGTTTGCTTGTGTTTCGGTGCCATACACTGGCACCCCAGCCCACCAGAAGCTCTGTGTTTTATCAGTCCTTTGCACACTTGATGTTCTTGGCCAAGTTGGCCAGATCAAAGCCTTGGAGAGGGACAGTGTGTAGAAGCAGAAAGCTCACTGCCTGCTAAGCGCTGGCCACCAAAGCGGGCTCCTGCTCCTAGATTAACCACTGCCTCCTTGAAAAGCCTGGAATTGACTTCATTTAACAAAAGCTCTTGATGAATCTCCAAGTATCTGATGGGAGCAGCTATGTCCGGGCTCTGAGGGGAGGTGAAAGCAATGCCTGGTTTCCTGCATGGCAGTCACAGACACCCTGGTATCATCTCAGAGTCCTTTCAGAGCCACCATCATTCCCATGGATCTAAAAGGAAAGCTTTCAACATGCTGTGCTTGCAGGGGAGGTCAAAGAGGGGCAGGAGAAATAGTTTGGTTCATGGCTGCATTGGCTTTGAAGCCTCTGGCATCGCTGGAGGACTCTCAGTAGACCTCATGGAGTGGTTTTGCAGAATGGAAAATGGACGCAGGTGGGAGGCAAAGCATTCTTCTTTCTTCTTCAGTTATTTTCTTAACCAGGCTCTGAAGCCCTCTCCTGAGTACTTGGATTGCTGTTTTCTTGGGTTTGTTTTGTGGTACTTTGTTTCTATTTTGGAGGGGAAATGTGATAAAAGGGAAGATGAAGGAAAGGTTTCTTTTTCTGTTCTTTTTTTCTTTAAACCAGAAATGAGAAAATGGGAAATATAAATGAACATGAAAATGCCTCAATTCTTTCAAAATAGCTCCTTGCTGATTTCCACTCTCAATTACAGATTTTGTGCCTTGGGGGGGGGGGAAAAAAAAAAAAAAAAGTAAACTGTATATCTCCTGTAGAAACACAAGGGCATTTTTCTTTGTCCATGCTGGCTTGGGTACTGACCTAGGGACATGGAGAGACTTTCCTTTGACTTTGGTGGCTTTGAAAGACCCTTTGTTTCTTAACAGCAATCCTTTATGCTGACGTGCACATTTTCTGTGCATCTGTCAACAGGGGAGGGGGAAATTATTGAAATGGGTAATAAAGGAGACAAAAACAATCCATGCTGGTCTCTGGAAAATAACCAGCTGACATTAAGCCTAAGCCCAGCTGATAACAGTTAATAATAAATGGGCATTAATTAAAGCTAAATTACAGGGGAAGGTGCAGGCTTGGCTCTCAATCCAATTAGAGCCCTGTAAATCATAATGGAGAGAATCTGTCCAGCCTGTGAATAAATGATCAAAGTCTAGCAAAGTCAACAGCAGGGCTGTGTAGTAGTTTAGATGATTCCTCGATAGGGAAGAGGTCAGAGGAGGATTAACTGGTAACTGTGGCTGAACAGTTCATTAGGTTTGCCATGCAGCGTGCCAGTGATACGTGATGGTGTACATGTGAGAGCCCAATGCTGAACGATGGTGTAGCTCCAGAAGGAATTGGGACAAGCCCAAAGGGAGGGTATGGACTTGATGGTCCAGTCAGAGAGGGACCTGGGGGTGTTGATTGCCAGCTGGCTGAAAATGAGCCAGCAGTGTGCCCAGGTGGCCAAGAAGGCCAATGGCATCCTGGCTTGTGTCAGAAATAGCGTGGCCAGCAGGGACAGGGAAGGGATCTTACCCCTGTACTCGGCACTGGTGAGGCCGCACCTCGATTCCTGTGTTCAGTTTTGGGCCCCTCACTCCAAAAAGGCCATTGAATAACTCGAGCGTGTCCAGAGAAGGGCAACGGAGCTGGTGCAGGGTCTGGAGCACAGGTCTGATGGGAGCGGCTGAGGGAACTGGGGGTGTTTAGTCCGGAGAAGAGAAGGCTGAGGGGAGACCTCATCGCCCTCTACAGCTACCTGAAAGGAGGGTGCAGAGAGCTGGGGATGAGCCTCTTGAACCAAGGAACCAGCACCAAGACAAGAGGGACTGGCCTCAAGCTGCGCCAGGGCAGGGTCAGACTGGCTCTTAGGAAGCATTTCTTCCCAGAAGGGGTTGTTGGGCGTTGGAATGGGCTGCCCAGGGCAGGGGGGGGAGTCCCCATCCCTAGAGGGGTTGAAGAGTCGGGTTGACCCAGCGCTGAGGGATCTGGTGGAGTTGGGAGCGGTCAGTGTGAGGGTCATGGTTGGACTGGAGGAGCTTCAAGGGCTTTTCCAACCAAGATGATTCTGTGATTCTGTGATGGGAGGAAGATACTCACTGTGAGCCCCTGATGGTGACAGCATGTGAGGGCAAGGGCCCTAGGGAAGCTGGTCGGATCTTTGGATGGTGGGCACCAAGGCACTTTAGGCAACCATTGGTGACATGTCATTAAAAGACAACAAAGAGTAAGCAAGGTGCTGATGGCTGTGGTCAAAAGCCTCTACTGCACCTCAGAAACAGTGTCATGCCCACACTGACATGTACTTTGGCATTTAAACAGGGTTGTCCCTGGAGGTGATTTCCACCTAGACTTGTCCTTCAGGTCCCAAGCCAGGAGCATCTCCAGTCCAAGATCCCCACAAAGGCAGCCCAGCACAGAGCCAGGATTAGCCAAGCCAGCAAGGTTTGAGGGCCTGGGAATCATGATTGTTAAAATGTGGCTTCACAGGGAAGCACCTACAGCCACCCCCTCTCCCTGGCTGTGCCTGGGACCAAGCTGGCTCCCAGCTCTTCTTGCAGCACAGCCACCCCAGCGAGTTTTGCACCACAATGTTGTGAAGGATGCTGTGTCATGTGTGAAATAGAGGGAGATGACAGCTGTTTGTTTCCCTGCCAGAAGCAAAACTGAGGCTGGTACAAGTTCAGACCTGACTGTGATGTGCCATGTGTGTGAGGAGGGAGAGTCAGAGGAGACACTGATGACCTCAGAGTTGACAAGACCATTGACAAAGGAGCAGTTGCTCACTGGGAACTGAGGACGGGATCCAAGAAGAAGCTGCAGGTGGAGCACAACTTGCCATCATCTCTGACAGCATCAGCAGCACTGATAAACTGAGGAGAAAGGCCACATGGAGGTTGAGGGTCCTTGATCAGTGAATGCTGGAAGTAATTCCTCTGAACCAGCAGCCTCAGAGTGTTCACACACTCGGGGACAAAAGACTCAATTTTAAATCTCAATGTGTTTAAAGAAGCTTTAGAATAGGTCATCTTCCAAAGGCCCCAGAAGCAACAACTATGAGGAAAAATAAAACATTTTGAAAGCTTGGGGTGTTTAAGAAACACTCAGACCTTCAGATGTGTCCCACAAATGATCTTCAAATGCTACATAGCATCAATAATACTCTGAAAATTATGTTCTGGTCCAAAGAGACTCTCCATGTTTTCTGCCTGTTTCTCCTATGTTTTGTCTATAGAGCAGCTGATCCAGATGTGCTATTCAAGATTAGAGGGAATGTTTTCACTCAGGAATAAGTGTGGGGTTTTTTTTTTAGTCTGATGTAATGAAGATAATGTGTTTTTTCATTTTGGCTCAATACAGCTTTGTGCTACAAGTATCCACAGAGGTAATTCAGAAAGATGGTCTAGTTTAGACTTGCACCCAGTGTAATTACCTACCAGGTGTAGTCTGATCCTTGTGGCACTCATGTGAAGTGTAAGCTGGAGGATGGCTGACACAGCTGAGGCGTCAGGGCTTGCTGGGACCAGAGGAGTGCTAGCTTGCATGGACCTTGGTGGCAGGAGCTAGGGTAAAGAAGCTGGCAAAGTTTAGTCTCCTTTGCACAGCTTTGTCAGAAGCAGCCAGGTACTGACTTGGAGCAGTATTTCCTAAACGGCCCAGCCCATGCTTTCCAGGCCAGTGTCTGCATGTGCCTGCATGCAGAGCAGCCGTGTACAAAAGACTCTCCACACATACCATGCTGGTGGGCAAGGCTGGGTTTGCTACAGCACTGCCATGCTGCCTTCAAGAAGCAGCAAGAGCGAACCTGACTCCCCAGATACTAATGCAGTCATGAAGAATGAGCCGAGCCCAGAAATATTTTGATTATCCTTTTCCAAACAAATCCATATTTGCAGAGGCTTGATCTTTCCACGTTTCTAGGTGCCAGAAGTGGGCATGCTGACAGCAAGAGCAATTTTGGGGGGAAAGATCAACTGAGGTTTAGAAACCTAGAAAGAAACAAAAACCCTTTAGTCCTCAGTAGCACAATGGACTGAGGTCCCCCACAATTCCCCCAGTGGACTGGCACCTTTGGCACCCAGACCTGATGCAAACATCTGATGCACTGCTTAAAGACCATGTTTCTGATTTGAATTTCCTTCTAACTGAAGTATCAAAGACTTCAGCACGATTATGGGGTCCTGTTGAGTAGGAAATACTGCCTTCAATCCAATCAACTGCATCTGAGATGATTTCTTTCCCTTCCTGACCTCCAGAGATTATTCTGGAAAAACAATTCTCAAGATGCTATGGCAGGAGTAATAAAAATAGCCAAACAGATGAGCTGTTCTCTCTGACAGCACAAATACTTCCAAGTGCTTATAGGGCAGAGAAAATGAAGCCTAGCAGGAAACAGAGGGAATCCCTATACAAAAGAAGGAAATTTGGGAAGAATGACTAATCTAGGAAAGGAAACTAGGTGCTGTGGCCTGCTGTTAGCAAGGCAAGTGTCTCTCAAAGCATCAAGGCAATGTGCATGTCATGCAGCTGATCATTCCTGGTGGAGTCAGGCTGCTGGGATCTCCTGGGGGTTTCAGAGGCCCTGAGGACTCGAGTACTCCATCTGAAGAATGGTGTGGGATGAAGCTTGAAAATGCCTCTAAAATGCCAACCTGGGAACTGCTTGCACCTGAATGTCATCAAGATGATTTATGGGGGAAGCCCAATTTAAGCTTTCAGTGCTGGAAGTTGTTGCTTTTGGGAGGAGTTATGACTGAGACAGAGCTTGTTGGCTCCTGTAGCCTCCTGTGGGTGCCTGCTGTGTGATGTGATCCTCCTGTTGCAAGAAATGCCTCTCAGAGGCAACAAAGAGCCCATAATAAGCAAATAATATGCTTCTGAGTCATTTTGACCTTTTCTTCCATCTCCTCTGTTCTGTTAGCAGAACTGCCCTCCTTTCTCAGGGCTCCCCACCCTCTGGAATTCCTGGGGAGGGGAGATGTGGGGCTTCAGCTTTGACTTTAACCATTAGCTACCAAGATAATGCTGGGGAATAGCTTGACCTGTTGGAGAATGAGGGCTCATAATTTAGAGATGATATAGCTACAGCCCTCACAGGACTTTGGAGAAGAGAGAGGACAGATAAGAAAATAGGAGGAGCTGAATAGCAGGTGGAACTTGGAAAAGACCTCACTACGGCTTTGAGCAAAAGAAGGGGCATCATTGTTTGAGGCTTATTGAAAAATAAGCCACTAAGCTTCCTGTCATCTGCAAGTTTGTCCTGCCAAGATGTGAACTCATCAGGTGGAACAAATTCATCAAGACCCCCTATCCACAGTCTGGGCCTGAGCTCATGCCTTTTAGAGAGCAGCATCTTACAGGCTCAGTGGGTGTCCCTCCCTTGAGCACAGACACTGGAGAATTAGCAATGCTATAGACAATTCCCTGTGGCCTTGCACAGCTCTGGTGACCCACGATCAACTTCGTCACTGCCAACCCTTTATCTTGGCACTCCTGCCTGTGTGCAATACTGGTCGGAGTCCATTTCAACCCTACCCACCAAAACCTGGCTCTCACTGCCTTCAGGATGGATTTGGTTGCTTCAGCAGAGCCCTCCAGCACAAGTCAGAGTCAACAGTCTTAGACCCCATCATCCTCCCGTACATTGCCCTGTGGCAGGTTCAGAGACCTTGACCATGCATTGAGCAACCCTGGGATCTGTAAAGCAGAGTTGCTGCTACAGTATCTGAAGATTTGAGTCAGATCATAGCAGGCTCCATGGCTCCAGTTCAGTAATGGATGGATATGTCATACCCCAGACTAGGGGTTATCTATGCTATTTAGGTTATTCTAGGCATCTACCTTATCTCGGTATTCAGTATCCAGCCCTCTCCATGATCCTGGATAGCAGGGAACTGGTTTCATCCCCACAGTCTTCAAACTTCAACTTTCAGCTGCTCCTTTTCTCCTCTCCATCACATGCCTGCCCCAATGCATATCACTTGTTTTGACTGTATTCACTGAAAAGTGGTATAAGAGTTTCCTTTAGACTGCTAAATTATCACAAAACCAGAGCAGAGCATTCAGGATGTTTTGTTTAACAGCTTACCAAAGCTGGGAGGCAGCCTAGTCTGCAGGAATGGGCTTTGAACAGAGACTTTCTGTTGTCCTTGCAGCCCATGGCCCAGCTGGGACTTACAGTTGTTATCCTTACCCGCAGGTCCCAGTCCCCAGCTTGCTTGAATCCATCCAAGGGGAAGAAGAAGATGAGACAACACAGGAGACCATGGAGGAAAGAAGATGGGCATGTGAGGCTGATTCCTCTCTCTTCTATTTTATACATCCTAAAAGCCATTTCCCCTGATCTTTTAGGAAGTGCATTGGAGGCTGTGGATGGCAGGTAGGCTCGGGTATTTGCTGCCCTTCATTCTTTCAGAGGTAGAAGCCCTTTGTAGGCAGCATCTTCAAAGGGAGATAATCTCTTTTCAAAGAGATGGCCCTCTGCCCCCAGGAGATCTTTCCCAAAGGGCCAGGGTGCCCACCACATGGTCACAGGCCAAGCAGTGAGCATGAATATGTGGTCTGGAGTAGAGGGACCAAGATGTCTGGGTCCACTTGGATTTCACAACTGTGGTTGGATCCTTTGGTATCTCACAAGGAGTGATTCATGCTTGGGCCTTTCTTTGTGGCAGGGGTTTTTATAACAGCTTTCTCTGATGTATAATAAGAGCTGAGTGAGTGATGAATTCTTCCCTCACTCAGGGTATTTATAGCATTTTTCTTTCTTCTCGAGCGAGTCACCTATTTTCACAAGGCTCGTAGGCGCTTCATGTCAGTGAGACTTCAGCTCCTCTGCCAAATCTGGGGAAGACTGGCCAAAGGGTTCAAAAGTTCCTCAGGACTGGGATGGTGGGCTGGCTGCGAGGATGCAAAGTCCCCCTTGCACAAGCCTTGCATCTTAAGAAATCAAAAGCCACGAGACTACACAGTTCACTCTTTATTTTTGGAGGCACCAAGGTTCATATTTCCCATCTGCTTCTCCACAGACAAGCAGGCTAACATTTTGTTTCTCAGTTTGCACTGGAGCTGGATTCTTAGTATTTTGCTGTGGAAGCTGGGATCATATTGGTATTGTTTCCTCCAGGGTGCATCAGCTCTGACCATACCGGGTGGGATGAGATCCAGAGCATCTGGTGTGGGCTTATTGTAGCATTCCTGCTTACACAGAATGGATGTGGACCAGCACAGAGTTCTTTTCACCAGGAGCTTATTCTGAACTCTGGGTAAGCAAGAATAGCTACCTGACTACTTCTGTGTCCCAAAAACATGTGTCTGGATACCTGTTTTCACCTGGAGGGCTCAAGAAAGGGGAGCAGGTCACCAGCTAAGTCACCAAGAAGTCCATCCATCTCCTCTAAGCCACTGTTTTGTAGTCTCATGTACAGAGCTGGAACTGCAGGAATGAATGTTTGTACAACAGAGGTTTGAGCCCAAGGGAGGTCTCCTGTCTAAGCAGAAAAGAATGACAGGTTTTAAAATACTTCATAGCCATTTGTAACTTTCTCCAAGGAGAGTGTTGTGTCTTTCGCTTCAGCAGTGAATACAGACTGCCATCTCTCATTATGTGAATAATATAAAATAAAATACAATAAAAATGAGAGCAAAACTATATTCTGAGGCCTTTTTCCATCTGTACCTAATCCACTGCTGCTGTTTTATTCCCCACATTTTCTTCCCCCATCGTGGATGCTTTTTGCTCCCCTTACCCTGACCAGGCTCACAGGTCTTCCCACCATCAGTCCCTCCACAGCTGCTGCCCCTGTGATGGTGCTGCCTGTGCTCTGCAACCCCCATCTCCAGGCTGGTCCAAGTTAGCCCCCACATCCCCCTTGCCTCTGGCTGGGGGGTGGAGGGGCTGCCTTGTACCATCCTCCAGCAGCTCTGTGCACTTGTGCCCTCCTCCTCTTCCCACAGCCTAATTTATTGGGTTTATCTTTCCCTTTTACAACCGCCCTTCACTGCGCCTGATTGCAGTGACCTCTGGTCCCTGCATAGTTCGCATTCCTCTGGGGGGGGCCACGGGCCACCAGGAAGGGCTTTCTCCTTCCCTATGCCACTCCAGATGAAATCAACAGGGTCCCTTGGCCATATCCATCCATGCTGGCATCCACCTGCCCCAAGTACTTGCCCTGGGCAAAAGGCCAGGTGGCTGGGGGATGATGTAGGCTTCCAGGGAGGATGCTCTGTCTTTGAGCTAGTGCTCCACAGGGTAGAGAAAGCAACAGTGGGTCTGCCCGTGCCCTGGGGACATGCTGCTCCTCCTGTCCAGCCTACCTCAGAAACCTGTCTCCCTCCCTCCCTGAAGCTGGGGAGATGTGGTGCCAGACCTCCCTGGGGCTGGCATGTGTGACGGGGTTAGGGAGAGGCCATCCCCCTGACACCGAGACAGTAATCTTCATTTTATCGGTCTCATCAGTCCTTCTCTTTCCTTTTCCAGCCCCTGTGCAGGACCTAGACAGGTACAGTGGTGCTGAACATGGAGATCACACCATATCAAGTGTTATGCCTGGCAAAGCCAGGGCTACTCAGACAAAAGGGAACTGGAGAGTATCCCAAACTGCTGACAGTAGTCCTGCTTGTCAACGCTCTCTCCTGGGCAGGATCCTTCTTCCCAAGAGGGCAGGGTGAACAAGTCACACTTCTGACATGCTCCCTTCAGCAACATCTCACCCCCAATGTTACAAAAAGGAATCATTTTGGAGTTGGATCAGACGCATTTCCCTTGGAGTTGAGGCTACCTCCAGCCAGCTGCCTCCGCTCCTCCCCTGGGGGAGCACTGGCCACCCCCACACCAATCCACCATGCAAACCCTCTGCCACTGATTCCCGCATCCCGGGTGGCAGCAGGGATTGTCCCTTCAGCGTGTCTCTCTGTCCACCTCCATCAGCTGAGGCACGTCCCCAGGGAGGGATCAGCAAGGGCTCAAGCTGAAGCTGGGCCAAGCATGAATCAGCTCCCCCCTGCCCCGAGCCTGCTTCCCCTTCCCTCCAGCAGATCGCTGGCATGGAGGCCGGGGCAGTGGCTGATGGGCTGAGGGTGAGCAAGGAGGAAAGCTCATGTCTTTGCATCGTCTCTGAGAACCGCACTTTGCTGTGAGTTAAGTCTCCCAGATGAAAGAATGAAATAATTGCTGGATGTTTAATAAAGGTCTGCAGGGGGAGGCACAGCAGGGTGGCAGAGGGCCCACTGCTCCCCAACATCTCACTGCAACACTTGCAGCCAGTGAGATAAACGGATCAGCTGCTTGGGGGCACAGGCACATGAGTGTTTTGCTGTATTGTATCTTGGCTTTGCCGTTGCACGCTTTTTTACCCAAGATGAAGCTTTAGGGCCAAAACGCTGTCTGAAATCTCTAATGTCAAGAATGCTCAGTCCGTGTTTGTAGATTGGCAGGGATGAGTCTTACCAGATCCTCCTCTAACGTGGGTTTCCAACCAGCCTCCCACACTCAGTGTTGTTTAAGGGCTTGGACTCCTTTTTTCCTTTGAAAAGAAGGAGAGCATGTGATGTGATGTTTGACTCTGCAGTATTAACTTGGCACTCTTGGACTTTCATGGCTCTCCGTCCCATCCTGAGAACTGTGATTACAGTTATTACAGACACAGTCTTGGGGTGCATCTCTTTGCATTTGAAAGATGGGTGCTTGAGGACAGGGACAAGATCAAACCTTTGCGAAAGCAGGATTTTTATCTCCAGATCTGCTGGTGGCTTGTTGTTTGATTTGTGGGTGGAAAACCCCAGCTTTCTGGGGTCTGGTCACTGCAGTCATCTTCTGTTTTCTCCAGGTGACTTCCCTAGCTTTACTTATAAGGAAGGCTTTGCATGCAACTTCTTCATAAATGACTGTCAAAAGGAACAAAACCACTTCCAGCAGGCAGAGTTAAACAAGTTAAAGTCTCCCAGAGAGTTAAAATCTCCTGTGTCATCTATCAGGACAGCCAAACCCACAAGGACATGCTGTGCCAGAGACCAGAAGGGACTTGCCATGTCCGATGAGAGAGAGTGGCTTGTGCAGCTGGTCTCTGGAGAAGTGCTGAGCCTCTGCATCTCTGCTTAGCATGTGGCCACAGATCAAGGGCCGTGCTATGTCAGGAAAGTTAAGAAATTAATTTTTCTGGAAAAACAGGGCTGCGACTGCACCAAGAATGTGCGGGTAGAAGGGGATCCTTTAAATCCTCAGATTAAAATAAAAAAAATTTTAAAAAAATCATGAGTGAGGCCATTGCAAAATCCTGAAACTGGCTCATGAGTTACTTTTTAGGATTGTTTAATGCTAAGCACTGGCTTCTTTTCATCCGCTCTCTCACCCAGGAGGCTGCAAGTTCCCCTTTCCTTCTTACATCTGAGAGGGAAGGCGGGACTCCTCGGTGTGAAAAGTTACCCCCAGGATGTGGAGCTTTTGCTAAACCACTAAATACCACAAAGCTTCTGATTAAATGACCAGGAGTGGCAATCATGCAGAGGAGCTGGCATTACTCGTAAGGGTAATTAAGTGGCAGAATCCTGCTGCGCTGCATGGGATGGATTCTGTAGAGAATGTAAATTCCTTATGGACAAGGGTATGTGTGCCAGAAAATGTCTGCACCCCACCTGCATCTGCCCATAAAGACACTGCATTTTACGAAGTGAATCAACCTCCTGGGCAGGACAGGATCTTGCTGGAGGTGTTTAGGACAGGAATGTGACATGAAACACTTGAAATGCTGGAAATTAAATCTGAGGGTTTAGATTTTACCTGAAACATTAGCGTTTGAAATAACTGGCAGCCAGGTTATGAGATGACCCAGCCTACGTGACTGATACACAGTGATGATTGATAGCAAACTCTATTGCCAGACCTTTCACTGCACATAATTACATATCAGCAAATACCCTGAAGTGATTAATTACTGCCTGACATGCTTTTGGAGCCAATGTAGGCTTAGGGACAACCCCAGCCCCCCCGCCCCCAACCACTTTTCTTTCATAGGAGGGAGTCTTGTGCTACCTTTGTTTGTAACCGGGGATGACTGAGTCAATGAGAACACCATCAATTGAAAGCTGTGACTGCATATGGGTTGTGAAACACGTGTGATACACACACACACACGTGTGTGTGTGTGCGCACTTGCACCCCTGCACACCCTCTGCCAGATCCACTCCTCCCTGCCTGCACCCTGTGCTGAGCAGATTCTGAGAAGGGCTGACTCTAATGCCATCAGGTTGCCCAGACTGTGAGGCATTTATGCCTTTATCTTCCTTTAACAGAGTTATTTTTTGAGGGGGATATGAGAATCATCATACTCATTCAAATATGCCTCTATTTTGGATGCTGATGCAATAACCCCCATGATAGGGATGAAACACTTCCCAGCTCCTCCTGGCTGTCCTGTTGTTGGTCAGGGAGGTGGGAAGGGGAGTGATGGTGGATCATGGAGGGGCTATAGAGGCTTCTCTGTGACATGAGGTGGTGTGCTTTTCAGTCCCCTGGCACAGTTAGCCTCCAGCAGCAGGGAGACCAGCTGGGGAGGTGTAAACATGCCTACAGTGGGGTGGCATGGGCATTTCAGCAAAGCCAAAAAAGCTCTATTGGAATAAAGTCCCATGGTGACTTGACCAAGCCCTGATGCTCCCTCTGTATCTTCCTCCTGTCTCACCTTGGCAATGGTTTCCATGTGGCTTTCCTACGTTTTGGGTGATATGGTTCTTGATGCTGTAACTGTGGATTTTCTTGGTTTCAACTGTGCGAATTTAAGTTCGTATTTTTGCCTCCTTCTCCCATCCTGTGCTAAGACTGTGGCTTATGACTGGCATGGCCTGGAAAATGTGATCATGATTGATTTTGTTGCCTGAAGCCCATGTTGATTTGAGATTCTGCCAGTGTTTTGTAAGTCAATTTCTTTCTAATTCTTAAACAGTTAGGACTTCTACTTTCCCTCAAAGATGTTAGGTCTAGCCTGAGCACTCTAAGCTTAAAATCTAATTTTTCACCCTGTCACACACCTTTCTTGTCTTGCAGAACTTGCTGCATCCAGCCCTGCTTGGGGACTCTGCTGCAGCCCATCCATGGCTCTGCAAGGATCCTGGGGTTTAATTCCCTGTTCTTCCTTCCTGTTTCTCCTGATGACTGTGAGAGCCATATCTCAGCTGAGCTGAAAGAGAAGCACCAGGGCAGGGAAGGGATTCCCCTGTCCCGTCTGGCTTCAAGAGCCAGAGTTTGGGATGTTCCCTTCAAGCTGCTGGAAATGATCTTTCATGCCTTGATAGTCCCCAAGAGGGTGAGAACACCTTGAAGCAAGACCTTGGGCCATCAGGTCAACCTATCAGAATGCAACTTTTCACTAGTTTTAGCTCATAACTGCACCAAGAAACTTCATCAACTTAGCTAGGTGCTGTCTTTGCAAAGCTCTCTCTCTGTCCTATTTCTCTCAGTCAAGACATAACCCTTAGACTTTTTTGTCATTAATGTGGGGTCTGGCTAAAGGAGAGGCTTCAAGCAGGGACATTAAACCAACCTCACTCCCATCCTATCCTGACCTCTGCTAGTGGCAGGTGTTGAGGATGGGAAGGAAAGAAAATCTCCGTGTGGGTTAGTTTGTTTTTTCCGAGTCATGCAACCAACAGCAAAGTCAAGACAGGTCATGAAAAAAATGGGGATGGAGTGAGGAATTCACATTTAGGTTTAACCCCTCTGGTTTGAAAAGAAACAGATCAGTCCCTTTTCAGATGGAGAGGGAAATAAATGCCCTAGCTTTTTAGAAATTTCCCTGTTATTTGCTGAATCACACTTAAAGCTGCAAATATTCCTCTCAGGAAAAAGGGCATCTTTTAAAGGGGATTTACCTTTTCAGTTCTAACCATTGCTGGTCCCCCTTCCCTTCAGCTATGTTTTGCCAGTAGGGGTAGACTTTTCACGATCTGCCTCTAGCAATGTCCTGGGAGCTCATATCAAGAGGAAAAATGCACTGGAGTCTCTGTTTACTACTTCCAAACACCTTCCCCTTCCTTTTCAACATTTCCCCCTGCTGCAAAGAGTAGCTGAGCTGTAGATCTTCAATTATTTTTGTGCCTTTTCCCCATTTAAGCATTGCAGGACATTATACAGAACGGAATCCTCCTCTCAAAGACACACCACAGTGTAAGGCTCCCAGGCATTTTCCTGAAGTCAGAAAATCTCCTGACATTTCATATATGAAATCTATTTATTGAAGCTGTTCTTCTGCCATGATAATTTTTCACAAGCTATATATTTGCCCTTGCTTCTCAAAAAAAAAAAAAAAAAGAAAAAAGTGTCAGGGCTTCTGGCTTTTGCCAGCTCAACAAGGTTTCTTGAGAGTGAGTCACTGCACTTGCAAGGCTGGAGCTGGAACTGGAAGCTGGATTTCTGTGCTGTTCCTGGAGACCTGCCTACAGAGAAAAGTTAGTCGAGGATATGCAAGGATGAAAAAGAATACAGGTTTAGGGTCAATGTGGGGAGAAAAGTTGTTTTGATTTCCCCCAACCCCCCCCCTATTCAGCGATTGCATACACAGTAGATTGCATTAGAGCAAAAAGGAGAGCTCTGCTTGTAGAGTTGGAGGAAGGTCACCATGTAAATTAGTCCACCTGGGATAATGAGGAATAGCTATTTGGGGTAGGGCAAAGCCTCGGGACCAGCACCAAGGGGAATGAAAGACAAACTCTTTTTTCCTTGTGCTCTCCCTCTCATTATTATCTACATATAAATTATTCACATTCTTTGCAAGCTGAGTCTTGTCTTGACTGAAGGAGTTCAGATCATTAGAAACCCAACAATTTTCTGCATATTTCATGATAAAAGAAGCTCCAGTGGGGCAGGAATTTGGGAGCAGGGGAAAAGGGATAGGATTTCTTCTTCTGCAACTTCTGTTCCT
This sequence comes from Athene noctua, assembly GCF_965140245.1. NCBI lineage: Eukaryota > Metazoa > Chordata > Aves > Strigiformes > Strigidae > Athene > Athene noctua. Next base: position 28,430,691 of record NC_134043.1, on the reverse strand, counting down.
GAGGGTTTCCTGAGATTTCTGAACTAACGATACCAGAAACTCCTGGATACCCAGGGAGAAAAGAGCATGGAGAAGATGGAAGGACCTCCCGGAGAGGCTGGAGGACGCATGTGTGTTGTGGTGGGATGCTCTTGGGGAGCATCACCCTGCTGGGAGGAGGCCAGAGATGCTGTCCAGGGGAGAAGCTGTGTTGTGAAGCACGAACTTCCCTTGTGCCCTGCTCAGATTTCAAGGTAGATTTCATTATATCCATTTAATAACAGAACATGCCTTATTTTCCAGTAAAAAGCCATCTCAAAGCAAACATGCTCCATTCCAGAAATGTTGTTTCAGCATTATCCAAATGCTCAAGGTCACTGTGGTTTACTTCTCTTTCACCACCGTCGTGGCGTTTTGCCATCAGCATTTCCATGAAATGGCTCATTTTTGATGAATTCTCTATTTTGGATGGCAAGGGAGGAGTAGCACTGAATGATTTCCAAGCAGCTCCATTACAGATGCCAACATTTTGCACGGGGCCTCTCTCACTCTGGTTTATTGATCCCCAAGACAAGACCTAGCAGGGCTGAGTTTGCCCAGGAGCCAGCAATGACAGGGTCTGGGTGGCCATCCCTGTACTGCCTCTGTGGGCAGCTCTACCACAGCACACCCAGTTCAGGGCTTAGTGGAAATTTGTGTCTGTCTCTATCTGCCCAGGCAAACAGGCTCCAAAAGATACCTCACCCTGCCCAGCCCATCAAAAGCATCCCTGCCACCTCCAACTTGCTGATGTACCCTCAGCCTGAGTCTGGAGGACACTCTGGGTTTTTTTCTCATTGAATTTCTCCCTACTGCCCTCCCTGGTTTCTGAAAAGAAATAGGACCCACTTTAGTGAGGACACGGAGAGGTTCTCTGCTGTCCCACAGGATGGTGGCTCAGAGAGCTGTGCCCACACATCCACACATCCACGCCCAGTCAGGAGGAGTGCTGCTTGAGCCAAGGGATAACTCTGGGCACAAAGTGGTTGGGAAAAGTTGTGGGTGGGAAATTAAAAGGCTCCGAACCACCAGAAGAAATATTCTCTTTAAGAAAGGCAGGCAGAGCCATAGCTCAGCCAGTAGGGATTGAAGTTGGTGAGCCCCACGCCAGACCTCAGTCCCACAGGTTGGCAAAGAACAAGTCAGCTCAGCGCTGGGATGAGCTGGGAGCTACAGTGCCCAGGGCCATCAAACACGTGCTGAACTGTGATGGGGGAAAGCAGATTTCATAAGCTACAGTGCAGGTCCTTCAGCCGTGGCAGAGACAAGGCTCTTCCAACTCCAACTCCCACTTGAGGTCAACCCAGTGTTTCTCTCTTCTAACACATGCTTGGGCTGCCATGCCAGCCCTGCTGGGACACTGGTACACTGTTGCCTGCCAGGCTGAAAATCCTCGGGAAAATGAGGTCCTGGTGACACAAGAGCTAATGGAATATTTGCAGTATACTCTCTCTGTGTGCAATTATATATATAAAAACCAGAACATATATATATATAAAAACCAGAACATATATATATATATATATATATATATATAAAAAAACATATCCAGGACTTATTTGCAAGTAATTACAGATGAGGAACTTGAACACTACCATCGTCTCAGCAGACACAGTCCTTCCCATCTTTGTGCGTCACTCTCTCTGTTATCTAGCTAAAAATAAAGGAGCATTAGGCACCCAAGTCTCCCATGGGCAACCGCATGATAAACATCAAGCCTTGGTATTAGCAACCCATAAGCAGGGGTGGGGAGTGGCAGCCTGCTGTCTGTGCAGTTGCTCTAGCCCTGGGCTCCAGCCCTGCAGCGAGGCTGGTGTGGGGAGGAGGTGGAGGACAAGGACATCGCTCATAGACCCCAAGCCCTCTTCTCCCAGGCTGTCCTTCATGCAGAGCTAAGCTAATTTTTAGCTTAAAATGAGCCAGTACAGGCTCTGCTCAGCTGAAAGCATCCTCAGAGGTTATCAATCCTCAGGCCACAGTGACAAAACTCCAGCAGGGCTCGATTTTCCCAAACCAGCCCCTTCAGTGACCTCCCAACGGGTTTATGGCCTCCTCATGCTCCACCGCTCTCTTCAAACACATTGTCACACCAGGACTTCCTCGCCTGCAATCACGCTTGTTTTTCACCCATTACACCCCAGCAGTTACCAGGGACACAGAGCAGCCAAGCTGAAAAGAAATGCTGATGCTGAGGTTTAATAAACAGTTTTACTCCCCCTGCCATCACCACTGAGTTTTACAGGATCATCAAGGGAAGGGCAAGGGGGGCCCAGGTGGGTTATTTGTCCTGCAAGAGGTTTCACAGCTGATGAGGGACAAATCATCATGGGACTCTGTGTCACACACTTATGATGAAAAGATGAAGATGGACAGCACCTCAGGAGAGCATGGGCTGGGTGGGAAGATGCCTAGCTTTGGTGCTAGAAGCTGTAAGCAAAACTGGCAAGGAATGATTTTAAACCATTCTTGCCCCATTCCCACCCTGAGATGCTCTGGGTCTGTTGGAATTGCCAGAAGAAATGCAGCAGGTCCCGTGGCTGAGCTGGGGTTTGTGGGGAAACATCAGCAGGGTCTCCCCACCTTCCTAGGACCACCAGATGCTACTAGCCCTTGGCTATGCATGGGAGACAAAGACCTGTGCAGTTGCACAGGGAAGACTAAAGGCCATTTCTTCTGGAGCTGTGGCTGTCACTAGCTAGTTGGATGGGGAATGACCAAGCCCACACTCCAAGAATGGTGTATGGGTGGTGGGTTGTTATTTTGTTGTTTTTTTCTTTTCCCCCACAAACCATTGTCATCTTGGCACCAACCAGCTCTAACAGATCCCTCCTTCTAAGTAAGCAGGTGGTTTTCTAAGACTGGCTGGGAAAAAGCATGGTCCATCCTGGAAGGATGTGGTAGGCAAAAAAACATTGCAAGGCTGCAGCATTGCCATTCCCCCTCCTGCCTTCAGACATTTTAAACAGGCAACAGAAGCTAAAGGATGGGGAAGTTGCCAAAGAGTTGAAAGAGTCCCCTTGTTAGAGAGCTCAAGCAGCAAGGGAGGGGGCTTTCCAAGAGCTATTTAAACATTAACCAGCACAACAATTGCCCTGTGTTCCCATTTCCCATTGCCACGCTGGTCTTTCACCTCTGTGTGGGTGGGTCTGCAGGATCCCGAGCTGCCTCCAACTCTGAAGACATGGCATGGCCGGTGACAGGAGCCTCTGTCCCATCTCCTCTGCCTGCAGGACTTCATTTACCATTCCTGTAGCTGCAGGGGAGCCTACGAGTATGGAGTTGGAGGTTTAAAACGGCTTATTAACTTTCCTCTTGCAGCCATAACTTAGAGGATATGGCTGGAGGGTTTCAGAGAGCCACAGCTCATAAAATAAAGTCAGCATGACATGGAGCTGCTGGATGCTGAACCAAAGCACTCAGCCCTGATGTAGCTCTTCTGTCCCCAGTGCAAGCAGGAGTGCCCAGACCTGCAGCAATCTCCCCCAACGCAAGCACCACTCAACCCCTTTCCCCATCACATAAGGGACAATCCTGCAGGTTTAGCATCTTTAGTACTGAGTATCACACCACCACCACCAATTTATTTCTTTAGCCTTGGGAGTAAGAAAAATGCTGGCAACCTTTTTCTATACCTGTGGAAAATAAGCCGGGGGGGGATCTGATGTGATGTGACCAGAGTGAGGCAGGAGTCTGTGGCAGAGACTGAAAAACTGCATCAAGATCCAGCTTTGTGTCCTGCTCTCTTTCCAGCAGCAAAATACAGACTTGAAAGCAATGCCAGGTGGGATCAGGAGCTTCAGATGCACCCATCTCCACAGACACCAACTTTTGGGAATGCTCCAGGCCCAGCACCGGGGAATCACAAGAAACTTTGTAAGTTGACAGTAGCTCACTCCAGCTGCAGAATTTGGGTACCATTGGGAGAAAGGAGTAAAAATATTAATAAATAATACAATAATAATAAAAAAACCTGTATGTTGATGAAGAGCTGGGTGAGATGCTCCAGTGTCTGCAAGCACACTGTCATACTTCTCCCCCATGGCCATGGGCTCAGCAGCACTTGTCACAAACTCCCCTTGTGTTGCAGCATTTTTGTGAGCCCTAAGATGTCATTAGTCAAGGCTGTCAGGGAGGGAAGACAAGGGGGTCATTAGGCATGTGGGATTATTTCTGGTCACCTGTTGGCTGCGTATAGCTCCAGAACAAACACCTGGGGGATTTACAGGCTTCGTAACTCGCCTTCCACCATTATTATAATGTAGCTGCTGGAGAGTTGCTCTTTTTTTGTAAGCTTTCCTCCCTTAAATCTCAATCAAATGTCTGAGGGAAGCAAACCACAAGCTAAGCTGAAATAAACAGAATGGTTTATTAGAGCAAATATTCCCAGGCTGGGCTCTGCATATTCTCCCTAGTCATCATGAACTATCCTCAGTATGAATATGATTGTGCTAAAATGTCTCAATTTTGCTCTGCTAGGCAAGCACTGCCTTTGTTTTGCGTGATATGTGTGTGAAGTGCCCAGTGTCCTGCAGACCTCACTCATAGCAGTGGCCTTTTGCTGCTCAGACAAAAAGTGCATGCGATTTGGGGTAATTCATGCTGAAGCTCTAAAATGGAGCTGACTGAATGAAAACAAAGCAAATGGGGTCCAAGTTTAAATCAGTGTGGGATTTTTTTTTTCTTCTTCTTGTAATGGTTTATGGTCCATTTTAAAGAGATGGTCATCCTCATCACACCCAAACTTTGACCAAAAGTACCTTGTGCTGTGCAAAGAAATAACGCTCTTTGCATTACACCATGCTTCAAGGATTCAGGCCCTATGAACTGCATTAACCAAGATGATCTTTTTAAAGATACTTGCTTGGGAGACAAATCCCATTTGAAATAAAACAGAGGGATTTAGCTTAACAATGTAAACCAGGGAAAAAGAGAGAAGGACCTGTGTAGCTGAGACACCAAGAGGCAAGGCAGAGGAGAACCTGAAGAAGAGGGGCCATGGAGCTCTTAGGGTGAAGGAGACATCATGAAGCTATGTGCATGAAAATGTGGGACAAGCCAAGCTGTGAGAGGGGTGTTTGAAGCACCTTTGTCCATGGCAGCAAGTGGAGATTGCTCAGCAGCCCACCCTTGGTGGTCTTCAGAGAAGGTATGTCAGGGGCATGCTGGTAGCCCATCTCTGCTCTTTTCTGGCCCCACCCCATCTCCTGCAGCTCCCAGCTGGACCCCAGCCTTGGTCCACTCTCTTCTTGCCTTTTCTGACATTTAAAAGGTTGCAAGTCCTTCCTCACCTGCTCCTAAGTCCATGCTTGTGGGAGATCTGATGCAGCTGACAGCCCAACTGCTTCCTCACTCCTTTTTGTCCCGGCTGGTCCCATGAAGGTGCAGCATCCCTGGATGGTGCCTGGTGGTCTGGGCTCTACATGCCACAAGGATCACCAAACATTGGGCTGGGGACCACGGCTCCAGCATCACTCACTACTTTGCTGAACTGCTTGCATGGGGAGATGGCATGGCAGCATAAATCACAGCCAGCATGCTGCTCCAGGGCACTGCAAGGTCAGCAAGCTCCTTGTGCAACGTTTTCATGACAACTGGACTAAAGATGCAAAAACCCCTGCTGACAAAAGCACTCGCTAGCCAGGAGGAGAGGCCATGTGGCCTGAAGACGTCTGTCCTTGCAGCTCGAGGCACAAGGAGCTTTGCTTGCAAGAAGACACACTGCCTCCCACCCCCCCCCTCCTGCAAGCCAAAGGCTTTGGCAGTAAAATAAACTGAGACATCCCAGCTTAGCCCTCCCTGCTCACAGGACTGGGGGGGTAGATCCAGTTGCAGTCACACACACATCAGGTTACACCCTCTCAAAACCTTCAGCCCAAACCCTTCCAGCAGTTTCTCTTCCTCCATCACAGGGACAGGGATGGTTCCCCCCATTAAACCAGGAGGGAAAAAGCCCACCCCCGGCCCCCAGCTCCATGCAGGACACAGCACATCATCCTTTACACCCGAGGGACTCAAGTCCAGGCTCTGGGGCAGAGATAAGTCCATACAGGGACATGCTGCCAGTGTGCATGACTCCATGCCAGCAGGAAAATCCCCATATAAATCAGGTCCCACCAAGTAGAATCGGTGAGGTCGAGTTCCTTCACTCCAAGGAGGGTGTGGGCACTGCAGCATCTGCTCCTGGGCTTTCAGATCCATGAAATGCAGGCCAGGAGAAACATAGGATATCCCATATGCTGCCTGGAAAATGGGGCCAGAGGCGCAAAGGGAGGTGATGGTCAGAAGCACCTTCAGGAGTGCTGGACCAGACCACGCTGCCCACCGTGCCGCCCGTGTGGCCGAGACAGGGACCTGTCGGCGACGCTCTGTGCGAGGAAGGAGCCCGTGGGGAACTGTGTCTTTCAGAGGCTCTCCACGTGGTCACGAGGCAACTGAGCACTCAGCAACTCAATCCTTGAATGCCGCAGATCACCGTCCAACTCAGCTCCAAGTGATTTCTGGGCTTGCACCAACAGCCTCGATAGGAGCTCAGTAACCTCAGCACTGGGTAAGCCCTTAGGTTCATTTTGAGGTCCTGCAACCCTTTAAAGCCCCACAGTCCTGATCCTGTGAAGCAGACAGCACGTCTCCTCTCACTCAGGCACATCGCACCCTGGGAACCAGGGGGGCCACCTGGGATGCACAGAGGCCCCTAGCACAAACCTCGAGCAGGACGAGTGCTGATAAGTAAGCCCTGCCAAATTGCGCTTGTACGAACTGGGCTCACCACTTCCTCTTCGGCCGTGATGTCATCATTTTAAAGGGAAATAAAAAAAGACATTTACCACCCGGTTCCGGCTCTCCACTCCGAAACGTCACCCTGAGTTTCCTGTGTCAGCAGCCACCCAGGAGCTGAGGAGCCTCCAGCGCCGCGGCATCCTGTTCTCAACTGTCTGCCTGGTGCTTTAACCCCTGCAGACCTGGCTCTCTGCCACTGCAACAGCTTGCCTGAGGCCACGCATTTTAAAAAAGCTACACCTAGCAAACCCAAAACTTTCTCCAAGCCCTCCTCTAAGTGCTGTGCACGGGGCGATCGCCTCCTGCAGAAGATTTAAAATAAGAGGTGAGGGAAGAAAATACTCCCACCAAACAGTATTCTCCCCTTTCAGAGACAGCAGCAGAGATGCAGAGAAATTAAGTGTCCTGCAAAGAAGCTCAGATTTCATTAACCGCAAAATTATCGATGTTCCCCACATCCTAGAGGGACAGGCTGCAGAGGGCTGCCACGTGACAGACCTGTGCCAGCATGCCACTGGGTACAGAGTGATCCTGAGCAGGTCACTTCTCCATCCCCATGCCCACGTCTCCTCTCCCTGGAGAGGCAGGAGCAACCTCCTCCGTAACACGCAACGAGAACCAACTGTAAAATGCAGCATTGGTATTGAAAAATAAGCAGAACACCATTTTTTTTTCTTTTTTTTTATCAGGCCCTTTCATTGTATAAATAATTTATTTCGGTTCACAGCATTATTTCTGCATTTTTTTTAAAAAAAAAAAAAAAAGGAAAGACAAGAGGAACAGAGACTGACAAACAATGGCAAGGGTAGGACATGGGCAGCAGGATATCCAACACTGATGGGAACACTGCAAAGGTACCTGGGGTAATGAGACTGGTACCTTGTGACAGCTGCTTAAAAAAAAAAAAATAATTCAAACATTTTTAGAGAAGATGCACAACCTTGCAAAAAGCCCAGCTCATTTTCAGAGTAACAACCCAGACAGTTTCCCTTAACTGCTGTTTTGCTGAAGCATTTCTTCTTCTAGCTCACTGTAGGCGACGCACATCTTCACACAAGAAAAACATCAGTGTACGGTTGTGAAACGTCACAGAAATACCACGGAAGCCATTAGCTACTAATTGGAAAAGTATTTTTAATTATTGCAGAAAGCAAAGTTGGTGGGAACGGCACCACCACAGCATCCCACCTGGCTCAGCTGAACCTTCAAGCGTGCACTGCCAGTTCAGCACCCGCTTAAGTGCTCAGCCGAAAACCAGCCGTTTCTCCAGGGGGATGCTCAGCTGAGCTGGGTGTAACAAACACCCAGGAAGGACCAAGCTCCGTCAATGCATGCCACCAGGCTTTCCATGACAGCGTTTGCTAAACCAAGACCTGCGTCTCAATAGCAAGGAGGCAAAACCCACAACTAACAGCCTGCACGTGTCATTTTTAAAACCTGACCGCTTTTGAGCTTTGTATTTCTCCTCTAAAATGGGTCGCTCTCCAAAAGAAAAAAAAAAAAAAAAGGAGTTAACGCATGTGGCTTCTGTGGCATCAAAAATAAATAATTTTTTTCTCTCTCTCCCGACAGCAAGTACCAAAGTGTTGGAGGTGAAGACAAAGCAAAGAAAACCCAAGGAAGCGGGAACAGAGCCACCTGAGCTGATGGGACCAGCCCACTCACTCAGCGCACAAGTCAGGACTCGCGTGGGGAACTCAAATCCCGCAAGAAGAAAAAATACTACTTGGCTGCAACATTTGTTTCCTAACAAAAAACCCGCTATTTGGAAGGTGCCGTGCTCATCGCTGCAAGGGGAGAATCAACTCCCTGAAACCCAAAGGGCATTTTTCTTTTGTCTGCTTGGTGGTTTCTCCTTGGCTGCTCTGGGAAGGGGTTTTCAAACAGGAAGGCTGGTGTAAAATCACCTGAAAAACCTGCCAGACTCTGTGGCTCAAAACTCAGGTTATTTGGCCCCTGAGGGCTGCCTGCTTCTACTCCGTGGGCAGCGTAGCAAGCCGGGACCCTAGTTTTTTCGCCCCGAGGCTGGGTCCTGGGCCAAAACACAGACAGCACATGGCTTTTGGTTCCCCAATCCCACCCAGGTACCAGATGTTCACCTGCAGAAGGACGCGGCGAGGCCTGACCCTGCCCTGGGTGCTCAGAAGCAGAGGCAGCCCACACCCACTACTGCTGGCACCAAGGGGCTCTCTGCTTCGAATAGGGTTTAAATCTTTATAAAAAAACCTAACACAACACCCCCCCCACCCCCCCGTTACCCGCTGCCCCCACGTCTCTTCACACCCTGCCATTTTCCCGGCGCTGCCGAGTCCCTTTCCAGCAGAGATTTTGCAAGCTCTGGCCATCTCAGCGGGCAGCAGCCGTCCGTCCATCCTGCCCTGACCCCCCAAAACCCCACCTTCAGCAAGCGCTGCCCTGACCTCCTGCACCGACTGCGAAGCAGCACGGTGACCAGTACCATGAAGCTTGCCTTTTTTTTTTTTTTTTTTTTTTAAAAATAACCCCTAGTTCGGATCACGCCACCTGGAGCACGCCTCTGCCTGGGTTATTAAAGACCTGCTGGGGGCTCTGCTTCAGAAGATGACACAATTAAGCCTTTGAAAAGGGGGACTCCTGGACAACCCCCAACACTTCCAGCAGCGTTCACCCAAAACCCTTGCCCTTTTCTTTTTTTTTCCTTCTCCCTTTTTTAAGCAAACTGCTTAAAGCTCAGCACCAGTCACCAGCTGCTAAGCACCCCCGGCGCCGCAGCCTTACACACCCCCCCCCTCCCCGGCTGAAGGCTGCCTGTCCTTGCTCTGCAACCACCCGCCCCCTAAAACACCAGCCTGGGGGAGGGGGTGTGTCCCCTTACTCATCACTCACCACCCCCTCTGCGCTTTCGACACCCCTTCGCACCGGCAAACGCGGGGGAGGGATGCGGGCAGGCATCGGGGCGCAGCTGGGAGCCCCCTCCCCGCTGACCTTGTCGAGCCCGGGCGCTTCCTTCACCACCCCCCCCCACCCCCCGCCCCCCATAGCATCCATCCCTCCCCGCCGCATCCCTGCTACACACCCCCCACCCCCAAATGCACACGTTAAAGATCCAGAAGCACGCTGGACTTCTCTCAAATGCACTTCAACAGGGTCCTGCCCTGTTCGCCCCCGGCACACAAAAGGTCGGTGGCCCCGAAGGCCGGCGGGGGTCTGGCCCCGCCAGCATGGGAGCCCCGGGGCGCCGGATCCGGCCCTTGGGAGCACGGTGGTCCACGGAAAGGGGCAGGGGGAGAGGGGAGACCCCGGCTCTCGCCCGCAGCCGGGATCTGGGCTTGGCTGGCAGGAGCGGCTTTGTTATCACCACTATTGTCTTTTCATTTAGAAAGGAGGACAAAAAAAAAAAAAAAAAAAAAAAAGAAGGAAAAAAATTAATAGTAATAACAATTAAACCAAAAAGAATCGCTTTGGTTCTCTCTCCCCCTCGGTTCCTTTGTCTGCTTCCCCATCCCTGCCCGCCTCTGCGGGGCTTCTACCGCTTCTTCTTCTGCTTGAGGGACTTCCTCCGCTTCAGGATCATCTCGTAGAGCTTGTCCATGCCCTCCGTCAGCCCCTCGCCGATGATGGCGCAGGCGGGCTGGATGTGGTAGGTGGTGGAAGGGGTCAGCTCGTGGAGGGCCAGCTGCTTCTCGATCTCGGCCACCGGCAGGGACTTGGGCAGGTCCTGCTTGTTGGCGATGACCAGCAGCGGGGTGCCCTGGTTCTCGGCGAACTTGGTCACCTTGTGCAGCTCTGTTTTGGCCTCCTCCAGCCGGTCCACGTCCACTGAGTCCACCACGTAGATGATGCCATCGGTGCAGCGGCTGTAGGACTTCCAGAGCGGGCGCAGCTTCTCCTGACCACCCACATCCCAAAAGTGGCAGCTGATGCCCTTGGCCGTCCCGTTGCTCAGCCGGATCTTCTCCGTGTTGAAACCGATGGTGGGCACGGTGTTGACGAACTCGTTGAACTTCAACCGGTAGAGCACCGTGGTCTTCCCCGCCGAGTCCAGGCCCAGCATGACGATGTGCAGGGACTGGAAGGCGGAGATGTTAGAGGAGATGTTCCCCATGGCCACGGCTCACGCCGCCCTCACAGCCCCGCGCCCATCCCCGCGCCGCCGGCCCGCAGGGGTGAGCCGGGCTGGGCGCGGAGCAGGCAGGGACGGGCAGGCAGCGCGGCTCCACGCGGCGGCAGCGCGGGGGGACTGCCGGACACCGCCCCGCCCGGGAGGAGGGGCCGCGCCGCCGCCTTCCGCCGGCTCCCCCCCTCCCCGCCGCTCCCCGCCTGCCGCCCTGCCCGCCCCGCCACCTGCCCGCGCCGCCGGAGCCCCGTTGCCCGGGGTCAGCCCTGCGGCGGGGGGTCCCCCGGGAGCGAGCTCCCCCCGGCCTGTGGTTGACGCTTGGTTATCCCGACGCTTTTTTCATCGTCACCGGCCACAGAAATCATAAAAAACCCTCTAAAAATAGTACGGAGCCAGGGCGTTTTTCATTGTGCGTGAGACACAAGGAGGGACCTTCTGCTGCGCCGTGTGTAATCCCCTGAGGAGGGGATGGGGGGGCGGCAGAAGTGGCTGAGGCACAGCTCTGCGGGACGAGCTGAGCCGGGCAGTAGGGGAGCGATGATCTCAGAATCATCTCGGTTGATAAAGCCCTTGAAGCTCCTCCAGTCCAACCACGACCCTCACACTGACCGTTCCCAGCTCCACCAGATCCCTCAGCGCTGGGTCAACCCGACTCTTCAACCCCTCCAGGGATGGGGACTCCCCCCCTGCCCTGGGCAGCCCATTCCAATGCCCAGCAACCCCTTCCTCCTGGAAAGGCAGAGCCTGCGCCGGCACTGCGAGCTGGGGAGTCACCACCACCCACCCTGGCACTGGGACACCGAGCGTCAGCGTCCCCCAGGGCTGTCACGGCTTCCCAAAGCCGAGAGATGCTGGGAGGGGAGAACCTCACCTGCACTGGGCCCAGGAGGGGGACACACACACGACACATCGCTGTTGTTAATGCTTTTGGCATCTCATACTTAATAATTGCTGTGCATGCCCTTAACATATGTGAAAGCCTCTGAGATCCTTGCGGCCAGACAGCCCCCCAGGGCCCTGCCCCAAGCCACGGAGCTGCTGGCCCAGCTACTCCACCTGGAAGCCCCTTCCAGGGCAGCGTGGGGACAGGGAAGCCACCTCTGCTGCATGCCCTGGGGAAGGCCTGCCCCTCTCTTTGCCGTTGCATTTATTTCTGATAATGCTTCTGAGTCAAAAAGCAGCAACAGGGTTGTTCCTACAATATTACCCACGCCCTCTTTTACAGCATTTGTAAAATAAATATCAACTGTATCTGACAGCTTAACTGGAAAGCCCCAGAGAAAGAAGTGTACTGCAGAAGACAGATACTGCTTTTAATTTAAGATGCTTTCACCACGCAGCACGCAGTGAGGATTGTCAGGCTGGAGTGGGATCATTTCTCATATTCATATTTCATCCCAAGGATGTGTGTTCCGGCTTTGCATGGAGATAAGTCTACCTGCTAACAGATGCCATCATTAAAAATACAGGCAGCTCGCTGTGACAGTCTCTGGAGGTGACGCTGGGCGCAGTTTTGATGGAAATCACCATGCGGTGACAGTGTCAAAAGTGCAGGGGGCTCTGTCCGCCCCACTGCGCAACTGGGAGAAACACTCCTTGACACTTGTGAGATGGCATCGCCTCCGTGCTCTGCACAGCCCTTCAAAAAGTGAGGCACAGGCATTATATGGGCTGGAAAATGAGAAAGTTTTGTGCTCTGGGGTCATGCTGACCAGCTGGCCTTTGAGCTGGGGTGAGTTCAGGCTTTTCTCTGTGACCACATAAAGGTAATGAGAGCAAGTGGGGAAAGCTGTGAGTGATCACCTGAGTCCAGGAGCTGGAGCTTTAAATTAAAAAATGCCAGAAGTAGAATCGGGTCATAACTGTGAGCGGTGTCACCAGCAGATCCGGCACCGCTCATCTCTTCTGCCTGAATTGCTCCAGCAAAAGCTTTCTTAAATACTGATGTGAAGGATAATCCCAAGGCAAGTGCAACCCGGGCTGCCCCCAGATTTGGTGGCCTATGTGTGTCCAACGGGTTTGTGTTTTAGGAATTTACCTCTGGGCTGTGAGCTCACGCTCAGAGCCAGGAGCGCCGGGTCCAGCGCAGGAGATGCTGTTTCAGCCCTCAGTGTTGTGGCCACGAAGCACTCCCCAGGAAGTTTCCCCTCTCTCCTCCATCACTTCTAGCCCCTTCCCTCCCTCCTCCTTCATCCCTGCTGCTGAAGACAGCTTTGAGCCTCAAGTCAAAAGGCTTCCTTTTCTAAACAGGCCACCAAAATTTCTTTCCTCCAACAGCTAAAGTCCAAAGGAGAGACTTCCCTCCCCTGCACTACTCCTTTTTCCACCCCAGTGTTGATGGTGAGTTATAAATAAAAGTGAGATTATATAGACAGACTGATAAAACCTAGGGGATGTTCTAAAAAAATGGCCTTGTATCAGACGATCCCAAGGGGACAAAGATAAAGAGGAGCATTGCAGTGGTGAATTATGCTGCAACTAATGCCAGATATCCATAAATAAGCTGTTAAGACCTCCACTGAATATTAAGCGCAGAAATAACAGTGTTAATCGCAGCTGAGAGGAGTCTGCCAAATCCATTCATTGGCAAATTTAGGGAGAGGAAACCCATCTTTTCCATAAACCCCCTCTCTCTTCTGCTTCCCACCCCCCCCACCCCCCTTTCCATCAGATCAAGGTTAAGCAGCCAAGGTTAAAGTCAGCATTAGCATCTAAATGTGTGCTCCGGAGTGTCTGACAAAGGGACCGCTCGCTGGTCCCCAACATTTTGCTCTAGCAGCAAGAAGACTGTTGCTGCCATAGTAACTGTTTTCAGACATGGCAATTATTTCTTCCCAGCTCCCCCTCCCCATCCCATCTCCCTTCCCCCAGCTCATCTTGCGCTTCAAAGTATCTTTTTTTCAATATTTTTTGGTGAAGCACAAAGGGCTGAAGCCTGCACACATCCACCGGCGCCCAGCCCAGAGACAACGGAGGGATGCTTCCCGCGCTTCCACGGCCCACTCACGGCTTATCCGTAATAGTTTTAATCTGCATCCAATTAGCCCCTCATCACCCAGGCAAAGCGAAACCTTGGAGCAGCAGCTTTTGCAAGCAGTTTCTGGCAAACCTGGTGACTTGGGGGTGGGGGGGTGGGGTGTGGAATTTGTTTGCAGAGAGCATCCTAAATCCTGGAGTGTGCAGGATCCTCTGTCCCTCCCCTGCCCCTTGATTCTGAATAGCGCCCCTTGTCTCAGCCTGCTCCCTTTTGTTTCTGCATTAAAAGCAGAGACATCAGCCCCAACAAAGTTAACAGGCCGGGCCTGTAATTAAGGCTGCCCCCGTTCTTGGGGATCGCTGAGGCTAATTAATAGCATTCCCGTGACTAATGCCTGGGGTGCGGGAACAGCACGAAGGCTGCGCTGAGAGCCGGACCTGCGGCAGCCATCTCTCCAACAGCTGATGGTGGGACAGGGCACAGGCACGGTGTCTCCAGCCGCTTTAGAGGAGGCTGCTCCCCTCTTCTGCCAGGATTTTGTGGGTGAGCTCTGCCCGAGTGGCAGCTTTCCTGGGCCTGTGGGAACCGGGAGAGGCAGCACTGGCTAATATGGTGTAGGAAAGTCTCATCCCTGCTTGACAGTCCTGACAGTGGGGCAAAACTCTTGGCGAGGCTTTTTGGGGTCAGTGCACCGGTGCCTGTCATGGTCACCATCCTTTTCTTGTGCCACTCTCCTTCCTGCCTTCATCTACTCTCTTCCTTTCCAAGGATCTTCCAGCCCACTCACTGGATAACAAGGCCAGGTAATGCAGAATTGTTAAAGGCTGAATAGCCTGTGAGTCCCATAGGAGCCTTTTGGATATTAACTCTGAGGGAAAAGAGCATCACGATTTAATGGAAATCCTTCCTCCTGGGAAAGTCAGCATTTTATTCTGCAGGGCTGCAGAAGCAGGGTGATAGAGCAGTACCCTCACTGAAAGGGTTCATGGGGGAGAGCAAAGGGGCACAGGGATTCTTGAATGAGAGACAGATACGGAGTATTTCACACTAGATTATCCCTCTAAGCATTCAATTCACACCTCTGCTACCAGTTTCTTGGGTAGTTTCTGGCGACAGCCGCATTTGGGTGTTTTTCTGTGCTTTGTCTCACCGGCTGGTGTTCAACCCTGCACTGGGAAGGCCGGTGGAGTGGGGCACTCCATCCCTGCCCACTCCTGCCCATTGGAGCATGCAGGCTCTTGGGGCAAGGGCTACAGAGGTCTTGTGGCTCAGAGATGTCTCCAGAAGCTCCTGGGTGGATGGAGGATGGAAGGAGGTGTGGACAGAGGGGTGGGGGGGTGTGTGGAGGGAGGGATAGAGTAAGGGATGGAGGGATGGATAAAAGCAGCATCATAGTGGAGAAATGACTGAATCCTAATAACAGAGTTCCTAATGGAGGAGTGAGAAATAATCCGTTCATCTGCAGCACAGCAGCTCAGCTCCATTTCATGACCTCAGATGCCTCCTCAGGCCAAGTGAAGTCCTTCAAGGACCAGCTTAAGCCGTCTTCATAGCCTCATCCCCAGGAAATGCTAAAACAGCCACAAACTGAGGAAGAACAAAACCTTCCTCTGAAGGAGTTGATGTGAGAACAGCCTTGCTAAGGCAGCACAAAATCTATCTAGCCCAGCAACGTCTCTGTAAGCAGCCAGGAGTAGAGGCAGTTGGAGGAACACAAGACCAGGGCAGATGTGTATTAGAATTTTTGGCAGGTTTTCTTGCTCCATAAATTCGTACAAACCTACTATGAAGCTTTACAAGATTTTAGCCTTCTCAGCATCCTGGAGCAGAATGCCACAGTTTACTGATTTTTGCTGGATAAATAGGAATCTCCTCAGTGTGAAACTGCCTGGAAATGTCCTCTGCAAACTCACAAAGACAAGTACAGCCTTTCAGGTTAAAGTAAGGTGAGCACAAAGGTTTTCTGGCGGGTTAGTGTGGGATTTTCACCAAAAATCTCTCTTTTTGTGCTACGCTTACATTGTAGCTCTAACTCCGCCTGTCTCCTTTCCCCCTCCAGTCCATAAAATTCAGCAGGAGGAACAAAACGTCTGCCTGACTTGAGCAGGCAGAGACAAAAGAAGAGAGCTCTCTGCCTTTGTTCCCACGATTTGCTGAGATGACAGACATAATTTCTGCACAGCGAGTGCTGTGTCCCACTGCTGCAGCTTAGGGCAGCAGGAAGGAACACGGGGCTGTCTCACACTGGATCAAGCTAAACAGCATTTATTTTCTCCCTTAACGTCTACATTCTGGTTTGAATGTCCTAAGTGACTGCTTGGATGCTTGGAATAAAATCCCATGTGCAGAGAGTGAGGAAAATAGGATGTTCTCCACTGGTCATTTTAGGGGTTGAAGTTTCGGCAGCCTTCAGGTTTACCTGCTGCATCTGGGACTTCATGCACCTAAATTGTCTGGTGGCCTCCAAAGTGTGACAAGGCCAGGTTGGACGGGGCTTTGAGCAACCTGGCGTAGTGGAAGCTGTCCCTGCCCATGGCAGGGGGGTCGGAACTAGATGATCTTTAAGGTCCCTTCCAACTCCAACTATTCTATGATTAATTCTATGACACTGTTAGCAGGAGTCCTTCGCTGGTCCTTCATCTCTGAGCACCTTCTGGTCTCTTGAAGGAAGGCAGGAAAGCCCTGGGGAAGCCCAAGCTGGAGCTGGTGCAGTCACCCATGGGGACCTCAGAGGAAAAGAAATATTATTTGGGAACAGATATTCCATCCCCTCATCTCTGCTTCACCAGGGACACATCTAGGTGTTGGTGAGATGCCTTCCTGGGCTGAGGGCGAGGGGGAAGCAACCCTTTCCTCCCACCTGGATGAGCCATGACACCAGACCGCCAACACCCTCTGCATAAGCAGTGCCTGGAGGGCAATAACGGTCGCCCCTCCCTGGCTTCCAGCTGGGTAAATAACTGCTCTGAACGACTGCTTTTGTGCTCACCAGAGTCCTGGGGCCAGAGGAGAGCAGACTGAAACCCTGCTGGTTTCATCACCCCAGGACACGGCATTGGTTTGGGGTACAAAGCACAGCTCTCTTCAGTGCAGTGAAAGGAAAACTGGGAAGGGGGGGGAAAGCACCTTCTCCCTCCTGGACCTGTCCCTGACAGGGTATCCTATGCTTGGGTACACACTGAACACCTCTGCCACCAATCATTGTGGGCGGGGAGGAAATTTGGCCTTGAAAAGCTCGTTTGGAGCTGTGCAACCCCATATGGTGGCAGCCTGGAGACCCCAAGGAAGGCTAAAATGCTTCAACATAGGAGGAAGAATGCTAATCCGGGAGGGTTAAGCACACACAGCTAGGATGTATAGCGTGGTTCAGGTTTGTCTGCAGGCACACGGTGGCACAACCCTCCTTCGTTCCTGTCCCATATAATGTTTGGTCTCAGCCACTTCCTACCCTGGCAAAATCCCTGCCCAAGGTTGTGGGCGCTTTTGCCTGAGGAAGGAGTCAGTGATGCAGATTTTGCACTGTAATTTTCCCGTGACACTGTCTCAAGAAAAAAAAAAAAAAAAAAAGTGGATTAGCCTTGCTGCCAGTGATAAGCAGTAAGCTTAGATAAACTCTCAATTTCCCAGCACCCATTCCCAGGGCAGTAAATCTTGGAGCCTACCGAGCTGCAAGCACGGCAAAGAGAGTGAAAACGCAGGGCTGGTGGAGATTTAGGGCTCATGAATCACCCCGTGCTCTCCAGCAGCATGCCAGCATCTCAAATTACCTCCTTGGGTGATTTGCACCACGAATTTCTGCTTAGCCCCCCAGAATGTCAGAGCACTTTATTTGCTGCCTGTCCTTTTTTGTTTCTTTTCCTCTTAAAGGAGCTGCTCTGTGGCCAGAGGGGAAAATCCTGCTCTGAGCTGATTTACCTGTGTTTCGCCAGGTGTACAGTTGTTTACAGCTACTTTGGTCAGGTGGAGTCAGAGAAAAATGTACCAGGATCGTGTAGGAGGTCAGATCTTGGCTTCTAATCCACACCTGACAACCTTCCCCTCCAGGCACCCCCAAACTCCCCCTGTAAGCAACAGCTTAAATAAACCAAAGCCTCAAGCCTGGAAGGATGGAACTAGTCCAGGGCTGGCTGGCAGGGGACAGGCAGCATCTCTGCTGTCCCCCAGGCACTGTGGGTCGTGCAGGGGAGAGGACACCCCAGTTTCAAGGCTGCACCCTGGCCAGTGATGCCTGTTCCCTGCTGGCTTCCTTCCTCCAAGAGGCAGAGGTGTAACTGCAGCATCAATTATTGCCTCCACCACAACAAAATGTGCCCAAAACTCTGGGGTCTGGGAATTTACTGCTCTGCTTAGCATCTTCCAGGACCAGCCAGCAGTGAAGGGACACCGATACCTCGCCGATGCAATTTCACATCGTGCTGCACATTACCTGCCTGCCAATCCAAGAGGCAGCGAAGTGTAATTCAATCAAGTGGGGTCTGGGTCATGTAATGAAGTGTAGAAATGGGGCTGGAGCTGCGTGTTCACACCATCAGGCTGGAATTACAGCCCAAGCTATACTTATCAGCTGCTGGGCCATTTCTCCCAGGGGGATGCATGAGCATGAAGAACAGATCAACCTTGGGAAGGTCACCATGGGGGGAACATGACCTGGGAAGGAGTCTGGTTTAGGGCTTTGCGGTCAGACCACAAGAGGTCCATGCTGATGCTTGTGAGAGTCAGTAGCCAGAGTCTGGAGAAGCCCTGTGGCTCAGAGATGTGGGTGCCAATGGCTGGCACTGCTGGTGTCCTCGTCCTGGCTACACATTTTTGCCTCTGTTTGCTGGGTTGAGAAAGAAATCTGAGCTAAAAGCTGCCCTCTTTTGGCCTTTTATATTTACTAACTAACACAAATTCCTTTAGCTGGCTGAAGTGGATTAAGAACCGGGGCAGGAATTTCTTTAGGCAT
Organism: Athene noctua; assembly: GCF_965140245.1. Lineage (NCBI taxonomy): Eukaryota > Metazoa > Chordata > Aves > Strigiformes > Strigidae > Athene > Athene noctua. The sequence goes on along the minus strand of NC_134043.1, from coordinate 28,411,878 downwards.
CCAGGGTAGTCAGCACTTCATCGCTCTTGTGCCAGTCGAGGGACGGGCACGGGACCTGCCATCAGGTGAACAAGGAAGCATCTTCCTCTGCTTGAGCTTCACAGGTGGAGCCTGTCCACACAGAAAGATGAAGCCCAGGGCTGATGCAGGGGCCTTTGGGGGAGAGATCAATCCGGATCTGGGAGCAGTGCTCAGCCACCAAACCACCCTGCCCCCAGGCTCTGGCTCCAGCTGCATCAGGGTCAGCCCATAGCCTGGCTGCAAAACAGCCATTGCCAGCATGTGGCATTTGTTACCTGCTTTTCCCTTCCTGAGGTCATCAAATACATGGTCTTGTATGGATAACCTACCCCATGGCAAACTCCTTTAGCTACACGGTTTCGTATCGCTTTTCCCTAGTGCTGTGTCATTTCCAAAGGAGGGTGACAGCCCCTGGGGTTTGCTTGTGCTTACTGGCAAATGGCTTGCACATCAATGCTTCCTTTGCAGTCATTGCCTCCATTGCATGAATTCTCCTTTGGGACTCTCTCCAGTTGCCAGGTAGACTGCAGCGGTGCATACCTATGTGATAGTCACAGTGCTGGCATCATGCTGTCCCTGCTATACATGCAGCAGCAGAGCCAAGGAGTGACTCCTCTGTCTACACAGTGCTGAGAAGGAGCCCTATGGGTATTAAACAAACACCTCATGGAACAGAAGCATCCCCCTGAACTGGCAGCAGAGCCAAAACCAGTCCAATGGGGTTGTGAGCTGAAAGGACATAACAGAGATGCTGGAGAAGAGGGACAGCTGCGTTGGCCTCTATCCTGCTTTTCAGAAAACCAAAGCCTGTAAAATAAAAGCAATCCGATTTAACCAGCCCGGGAAGGTTCAGCAAGATTGGCAAAAGCTGTTTTCTAGGGCCACCTGGTGATGGCCCTGAGACAAGCATTTCTTTCAGATTTTGGGGAGGAGCCCCTCACACCTGGTGGCTTTAGGGGCTGTGGCCTGGCAAAGTGCTGTCCTATTGCACCCCTTCCCCTCTCATCACATTTCGAGTCTCATCCGAGCATACATCATTGCCTCAGGAAGCATGTGTTTCTATGCTCTACCCATTCATTTAATGTGCAGTTTGGCTCCTGGATGCTTTTATTCAGGCATTCAGTCAGTAAAAACAAAAAGCTGGCATGCAGAATAAAAAAGCAAAGTGATGTGAGTTGACCCACATGGAGTTCTGCTCTCTGCTGAGAAAGGCAGCAGCTTTTTCACCCTAAGAAGAATTGGCCTGTGGGGCTCCCTGGTAGCCACATTGAGGGTGTAAATCAGCAAGGATTTCAGCAGTGGCGAACAAAGAAGAACCCCACACATGCTGTGCAGGGGAAGGGGGGTGAGCTGTCCTGTCCCCTGGGAGCAAGCCACCACGCTGGCAGCACCCAGAGCACCCAAACCATCTTGTTAAGCTTTGTCAGCTCCTCCTTCACCCAGCTGACAACATTTCCCCACCAGCAGCTCTGACCACCTCTCACCCAATCCAGATTGTATTTTCCCTGTGACATTTGCACATTTTTGCTTCTGCAAAGAATCGGTCCCCAACCCACTCTGGCTGTCCCCAGGCATGAAGGGACAGCCAGGTGGGCTATGCCACGTGTGCTGCTCTCTTCAGTGTCCCTGGGAAGCCAAGTGACCTCTCAGCTTCCTGGGTTCTTACGTTGCTCCTGCTTATTCTTCTGCTTAACTCTGTGCAGCCAAGGGGAGGGAGAGACTGAACCCACTGAACCCAGTAAGGTCCCCCTGGTGTGGGAGCAATGGTCACCCACCAATGGGTGCTGGGTCTCCATCTGTCGAGGCTGTGGGGGACTGGGGGAGGCTGTTACTCAGGGCTGACTGCGTCTCTGCAAGCAGAGATAAATCCATCCCAGGCTTTTGAGAAGGGAAACAGATGAGGTACCCAACAGCGTCCTGCTCAGAAAGGGGACATTTTCACTTCAAGCACCCGCCAGCCCTCACAGCAACTGCATGAAGCTGGGTGGCAGAAGGGTTATTTCACAGAATCACAGAATCGTCTAGGTTGGAAAAGCCCTTGAAGCTCCTCCAGTCCAACCATGAACCTCACACTGACCATTCCCAGCTCCACCAGATCCCTCAGCGCTGGGTCAACCCGACTCTTCAACCCCTCCAGGGATGGGGACTCCCCCCCTGCCCTGGGCAGCCCATTCCAACGCCCATCAACCCCTTCTGGGAAGAAATGCTTCCTAATATTTGCATTTGTGGAACCTGATATGTAAAGGCTGAGGGCAAAAACCCCAAACCAACCCCGTGCCCTACCCAACGATACATTTGCCTGCAATTGCTGCAATTCGACCTCGGTGGCACTCTTGCTCTTGTGCTCTTGTGTCGCTAGGGGGAAGCGTTTGACTGCTGGATGGAGCTGGTGCCCGCAGGGTCCCCGCTGTCCCCGCCCGAGTGGTGGCACCCCCCCGGCTCCCCTCCCGCGGGCTAGCTGGCACATGGACGGCATGGCCAGCCCAAAGGTCCCGATCCAGGCACTTTCCTGTCTCAGACTGCAGTTTCATTTTCGGAGTCAATCCTGGATCAGAGCGTGTTCAACATCTTTATTAATGATCTGGGTGATGGGGCAGAGAGTACCCCCAGCAAATCTGCAGATGACACCAAACTGGGATGAGTGGCTGATACACCAGAGGGTCGTGCTGCTGGTCCAGAGGGACCTCGACAAGTTGGAGAAATGAGCCGATGGGAATCTCATGAAGTTCAACAAGAAGTGCAAAGTCCTACACCTGGGGTGAAACAGCCCCGGGCACCAGGACATGTTGGGAATCACCCAGACAGAAAGCAGCTTTGCGGAAAAAGACCTGGGGGTACTGGTGGACATCAAGTTGAACATGAGCCAGCATTGTCCCCTTGCTGCAAAGACAACAAATGATATTCCAGGTGGCATTAGATACAGTATTGCTGGCAGATCAAGGATGGTGATCCTTCCCCTCTACTCGGCACTGGTGAGGCCGCCCCTGGAGTGCTGGGTCCAGTTCTGGGCTCCCCAGTGCAAGAGAGACATGGACTTACTGGAGAGAGTTCAGTGAAGGACCACGAAGATGAGGAAGGGACTGGAGCATGTCTGCTATGAGGAAAGGCTGAGAGAGCTGGGGCTCTTCAGCCTGGAGAAGAGAAGGGGGGATCTTATTAATGTATATAAATACCCACAGGGAGGGTGCAAAGAGTATGGAGCCAGTGACAGGACAAGAGGCAAAGGGCACAAACTGAAACACAGGACGTTCCCTCTCAACACCAGGAAATTTCTCACTCTGAGGGTGACTGACCACTGGCACAGGTTGCCCAGGGAGGTTGTGGAGTCTCCACCCTTGGAGATATTCAAAGGTCATCTGGATACAGTCCTGCGCAACTGGCTGTAGGTGACACAACTTGAGCAGGGGGGTTGGACCAGATGACCTCTGGAGGTCCCTTCCAACCTCAGTGATTCTGTGATTCCTGCGTGGCTTCCATCACCACAGCGTGGTTCAGCAGAGGCAACAGCACCCATGTGCCCCAGCCTGCATCTCTGCTGCTCTTGCTATGGTTTGAGACCCATTCCCAGCACACATCCCTAACCCCAAGGGGGTTAAAAATAGTTAACTTGAAGGCTGCTTCAATTCCTGGAGACCAAGCCCAATCTGGGAGACAGAAGACCAAAAAAAAAAAAAACAAAGGCAGAAAATTACTGCTACTAAATGATACCTTAAATATACTCAGCTTCTCCTTTTATGCATTCAGGTCTTGTTTAACTTTTCCTGTAGACTGGGGATGCGAAGAAGCAATTTAAATTGAGGAGATTAATTAATTAGTGTCAGGCACACGGAGCCTATTCACCAAATGGGAATGCTCCAGAGAATTTAGAGTTGTTTCAGGCTTTTTCTTTTTTTTTTCAAAGATGAATATTTCTTAGAGGTTTATTATCAACCAGAGATCTATGACAATAAAGCAATAAGCCAGGTCTTCTGAACACAGATAATGTCACCAGTATTTCTTACTGTATTTCTTACAGTATTTTATATTCTTCTGTTTAAACCCTGGGAGAGATGATTAATTGTTAATCTTTGCTTTCTCTGTAAAAAAAAACAACCTTACTATTTTTAAAAAATCTTATAGTTGCTGAACTAGTTGCAGAATGGGGAGGTAAGAACCATGAATAGTGAATAAGCTTTCATGTTTTTTAAGAAAATGAGGCAGGGTCTTGGGGTGTTTGATGTTGTCAGTGTTGCTAGACCTTCAGGAGGGCACACAATGGCATTTTCAAGATGGTTTGGCCTGGAATTTGTACTGAAGTTGAACATAAATCAGTCCACAAGGCTTTTTTCTTAGACTGGAACAAAACCACTGCTGAATACTGCAAACCACCTATCTTCTGTTAAATAAGGCAAAAACCCCAGTGTGAATCAGGACCATAACCAGCTGAGGGGCTGGGAACCAGGTGTGGACACAGGAATTCACCCAGAGCTATTCCCACCAGCAAGAGGTTTATTAATCACGGAGAAAAAGTTTTGGTGACATGGAGGGATACTGCGGTGCCCGACAGGGACCAAGTCTCATTTTCCAGGCTTTCACCTCACCTGACAAGCATAATAGGGCTCAGCATGGATAAATAGAAGTGACTGCTATTTTCTAATGAAGCTTTACAAGGGTGACAAAAGCCATTTTACACGGCCTGCCCTGCATTACTCCACCTGGCAGCAAAAGAAGTCCCTATCCATACGGCCACAGCAAGTGCTCCCAGAGGCAGGATATGTCCATCAACCTGATAGGCATCTCCTGGAAATGTTTCTTGACATGTTTCCCAACTGCACTGCCATGGCACCCTGTATATTTTTTGCCTCTCCTCTGTAAACACCTACTTGGGAGCATCTGGTGCAGCATGCATTGTAGTGGCTCTGCACTTACTTCTGCTTCTCAAGGAGTGCTTGCAGCTCAGGACACCACCGGGCTCACAAGCTGTTTTTTCAGATTTGGAAAGGCTTTCACCCTTTTGATGGATATTCCAGTGGCCAAAATACATGGCAATGGCAGGGAAGATGGTGGCAAGAATCGGTGATGCAGCTCCCAAGCACTCCTGCTCCTCAAACCATTTTCGTCTCTCCTTGAGCCCAGGGACATTTCAGCATCCACCACCTACTTCCATGAGAAGCTACACCCTGAAGGAGCCACCACCTCTTGTTTGAGCTGAGTTTTGCCCGTGCCAGCTTCATTTTATTCCTCCATGGGAGCATCCAGTCTGTCTGGAGGAGGCAGTATCTTCCCCCTTGAGGAAGGGCAGGGGAACAGACCCAAAAACCCAGTCCTTCAGAAGAACACATCTAAGTTGTCCATAGAGAGGGAGCTGGGAGCCCAGGTTTGCTACTGTGAAGATGGGAGCTCCTGAGTCACTTCCAGCTGCCACAACAGGAAGGAAAGGCAGCATTCTCCCAGTAAAGCTGGCTCCCTGGGGTCTGTCTCCCAAAGTAAAAGGACTTGGCTGCAGAGGGGAACATATGTTGAGTTTTATCCAAATACCCAATATAGTCTGACATGTGGTGCGGTCTGGCCTCTGCTCTTCTGGAAATGGGAGTGTGTCCCACGTGGGTGACTGGAATATGAGATGACTGGAGTATGAGATCAGAGCTGGAAAGATGATGTCACTCCAAGTCATCCTCTCTGACATGCTGCTTGCCAAGCTGTTAGTCCCTGCATGAAGATCCTGCCAGCACCTCCTCTTTGCTCTGCTGTACTCTAAGTCCTGCCTGTGTGTAGCTGGCTCCATTACTAGTCAGCTTGGTGGAGCAGGGCTGCTGCAGTATGGGATGTCCCCAGCACACCACAAGATGACCTTGAAGGCAGCATCTTGGACATGGGATCCAGCAGCAGCGGTGTTTGAGCTTATCACTGCAGGCAGCAAGGGTGGTGGGGAAGAATTGCTGGGCACATATGCCGGTGTATCATCCCATCACAGCCTCTGGAGGCATTTTCCTCCCCAGAAAGGGACATACTAGCCGTGCAAACTGGAAGATGAGTCTGTTCTAGGAGATTTTTGTCAAAAGAGATAAATGTTCCAGCTTGTGTAGCAGGGAGAAATGGAAACAGATTGACCTCCCTCATTAGCACCGCTTAGACTAGAGGAAAGAAGCTCTAAAAAGTAGTCTGGTGATCTGTTCTCCTTTAAAAATGTCCCTGTCATCATGCTCCACTATTTATACCAGCAGCATTGTTGGCACTGAGCCTAGTCTGTGAAGAAAAATAATATGGAGACTATCCCTCCTTTTTCTGCTGCTTTCCCTGCCTTCCCGCTGAAGGAGACCTGGGTCTGAGTTAGGTTATGTGACAAAATCCCTGCCTGGGACCCTCCCAGGGCTGTCCCATCATTGGACGTGACACCCACTAAATGAGTCAATGACCTTCGGGACTTGCTGTCTGGAGATACAGGACACATTGTGGGGTGCAGGGGGAGGGCATCTTGGGATTGTACAGGATTTATAGGATGCTTGGGCCAGGAAAGGGTTGGCTGGGTCTGAGGCATGGAGCCACAGCAGCCTCACCCAGTTCAGGATTTGAGTCGCTGTGTTTTTCCTTAACAGCTCCCTCTTCCTGAGCTGCATCCACTCCCACCTCTTCCACCACCCCAGGCCAGTGCTCAGGAAATCATGATTCTGGGCATTGCTGGTTTTAAAATTTGCTGTTATGACTTTGCCTGTTGCTTCTGCTCTCCTAGTGAAGTTCAGGTAATAGTGTCAGGTACTGCTGCTTAACCCTAAAGCTTGTAAACCTAAGAAACTAGGACTTCACATTTTATAGGGGTTTGACTCTAGGGTTTGGAGTTTCAAGAAAAAACCCAATCCCTTTCTCCCCCAAAATGTCACCCACCAACTATATTCAAAGACTGGGCAAAATTAAGGACAGGTACTTCAAGTTTTTGTGGAAAATACAAAAATCCTCATTTGTATACACCTTTCTAAACACAAGGGAAAACCAACATCCTTCCCTGACCCCCCCTTCACTTCCCACCCTGCTCTGAGCATCTTCACCGTTAATTCCCATCGATATTGGCCCAAATTTCAGGTCTGACAAATTCTGTCTGCTCATCCCACATGCAAAACTCCAGCTCTGATTTTCTATAGAGGTCACCAGAGACACCAGGACCAGTAAGTTTTCCTCCTGAACTTTCTCATCCCTCTGGAGCCAGCTGTGACTCAGCTGCTGCAATCAGGAAATAACAGGGAATGGCAGGAACACCCGTGGGGAGATACCCAAAGAATCATATTTCTCTTTAAAAATGTTTTCACTGTGACCTGCTTACCAGCATGAATGACTGACCCAGCCAAGTCCTGAACTGCATTTTCAAAACATTAAAAAATATCACCTTGTCATCTATTCTGACTGGGTTTTAGAGAGCTGCAGATGTTTCCAAAAGCTCATTTCACTTGCACGGTCTTGGGACATTTGTGCCAGGGAGGGCTCACACCTCTGGTGTGACCCCAAAGGGGAGTTTAGAAGCTGCCCACAGGGACATCATTGCAGGCGAAGGTGGCAGAGGATGGGATGGGTTCAACCCCATGGTGGCATAGAAGCACCATGACACAATTTTGAGCATCTCTGCATACCTCTAAACCCTTTGCAGAAAGGGGTCTGGTAGTAATGGCCAGCGCTCATGTGGATGATGGTGTGGAACCCACGGAGGTGGAGCCACCCAAAGACCAAGAAAAGCCGATGGAAGTGCCTCCACCTCCAGCCTGGCTCCCCTGGCACCACTACACCGCGCCAGGGCTCCCCTCCATAAAGTATATGTTGGTGTTATTTTAAGCCATGCTTGCCATAGGTCCAAGGGGTTTCGCTTTCCCACCAAAGAGCACAGAAATATCCATTTGACACCCACTGCTTGGAGACAGCTTTGCAGCAGCACACAAGTATTGCACCTTCAGGAGCCTGCTCTGCAGGAGCCCTTCCAGAGCATCCTGGTGAGCTGTGGATTATGTTTGCATCTCTGCAGCTGACCAACTGACCCCTCATGCTTCTTTGAAGATGTATCTTTAAGGTATTCTAAGCCTAGACTTTAGAAAAAAGTATGTGGATATAGCTTAATCCTAGTCTCTGAAAGTAAGAGGCAGGCGCAGAGGATTTACATTTAACCACAGGTACCCACCCCAGCACTGTCTTCATAAGGCCCTGTGAAAATAAAACAGTGTGTGTACTAACGTAGCACACACAAAACCCCTGTGGATTTGCTGTAATGCAGCTCTCTTCAGGCAAAGTCTCTACAGAAAAAATGGAGTAAGCTACCACATGATTCAAGTCAAAAATAGGATCCTCTTACTTCTTGACTTAATGCTTCCCCTGCTTCATAGCACCAGTCAATCCTTCTCAAATGCCAGTTGTCACCTATGAAAAACGGAAACATACATATGGAAAACTAAGTAACCAGCAATGCTGTTTCAAAAAAACCCATTACAAAACTCTTAATAAGTGTTAGTTTTTGTTTGTTTGTTTTTTAAACACAACTCTGCCTTCATGTCCTTCCCCAGACCCTAGAAATACTTTACTGTTTGGAACTGGTCTTCTCTTATTTTCATAAATGTCTCTTCCTCCCCAAATCAATTTCCAGCATGGAAGACTGGATAGAGATATTGCAGGATGGCCAAAAGGGTGGAAAGCACGAGGAGTTTGGCAGAATGCAGGGAAAACAGAGCCTAAGAAATCCTGGCCAGGAGGCAATGGGCATTGCTGACTTTTCTGAGGGCCAGGTTTTCACCCAGTAATTTTAACTCTGCCTCCACTAGCTATAGAGCCTGATGTTCTCCATCTTCAAAGAGCTCATAAATAGCTTCTTGCGGGTAGCTGCCATTTCCTCACTAAAAATTGCAAAATTCAGCAAAAAAGCACCGAAGATGACTAATGTCTGGAGCAGAGTGTCTCCCATCCCATGTCCATTAGCATGATCAGGTGCTTTGGACCTATTGTTTTGCCTGCTGGTGATTCCCATGCGATGCCCCTTGACAACTCATCCTCCCTGGGTGCTCTCCTTCCCAGAGGAGCCAGTCTGTCCTGCAGCCCAGGGCCCTGTTCAGAAGAGATGAGATCAGCATGACCCCCCAGGCTGTGAAAGCAAATGTGGGCTCATGTGTTGTTCAAGGAGCTCCTAGTCTTCTGGCCACTGCCAGGCCAGGGTGTCTGACTTGCATGCTGGGTGGGAGGCTCAGGCCACCAGGATCTGCAAGGCTCTGGAGGGAGATGGCTCCAGAAAGCCATAGGGGATGAAAAGACACTATAAATATTATTTTTCATACCAACAGTGAAAGAAAAATAACTGTGTGACTCCTTCTGCTTGGGTGGGTAGTTCTTGCATGCCCAGGAGATGTGGACATTCATTCAGTTCCTTCAGTATGCAAGAAAAGGAGCCCAGCCCTCCTCCTGAGTGCAAATCCCAAGGCAAGCTGAATACTGAAATTATAATTAGGTGTGTCTGCGACTTTGCACAATTAAGGATGAATAAAGCAATGTCTGCATCCAGGCATTTTTTCCTTCCATCAGCAAGAAAAGCAAAACTTAAAATGAATGCACCTCTGGGAAGGAAGAGGTGATGATTTAGGATTTTTTGGGGATAGCAAACAGTATTATAATAGATCATCATATAAAAAAAAAAAAAGAGAAAAATGAGAAAAGGCAACAGTCTGCAGTAACTTTTTTATAGACACAGAAGTTGAAACCACCAAACAGCTTTTGGTATGGAGAGAGGGAAATAGATTTTTTTATTTAAGATATTTATTAGTCTGTGATGGTAATGGAAGTCCACTAGGAAAATACAGGGTATCTTTCTTGTCTTATTGTCAGAATAAATTATTTAAATCACAGGTGCCCACTCACTGTTTTACCTTGTGATTTGAGTCAGTGATTTAAAACTACCAATTTTATTCTCATTTAATATTTGCCTGTTTGGGTTTTGTTTTTTTTTTTTTTCCAGATGGGTAGGTGAATCATTGGTTCCCATCCTATAATTTTGTCATTCTTATTTCTAGTGAGGAGAAGAGGTCTTATCTATACCAATGTAATCACACATGTGTATAATTTATCATGGATTCATGCTAAACTTTACTTCTTGCTATATACAGCAGTTGGATGTTGGGCTGAAGCCACCATACATGCATGTATGTAAGACATTTACACGTGCAGGTGTTGGTATTGTTTGGTTTCCCAAGCTAGTGCTGTTTTGCATCTCTTTCTCTCCCTGCTTATTATTTTATCCTGTCGGATTGATGGAGAGCTGGGGTGTCCTTGGTTTGCCAGAGGTTTGGGAAAGCTGGTGGCTAGGAGGAGATGCTTTGAAGCCAGCTCCAGCATCACCTCTGCAGAGCAGCCATAGGTAGCTTTGCAAAGGAAAAGCACAGCGTGGTTAGATGAGCCCTATTCCTCTTGTGTACCACACTCAGAGAGTAAGAGAAACTGTGCCTGTATCCAAACTTTTCCCAGAGAGGCAAGTGGAGCCTGCTTACAGCCATCACATTTCTCCCATGTGGATGAGACACACCACCTCCATTTGCTGATCTCCATGTTAATTTAAAATCTTCTGAGCTTACGAGGTTTCTCAGCTCCAGATACATGATCTTGCCACGTTATCACACACCGCCCTGTCCCATGGGGTGCATGAATGGACAAGGCTTGTGCCTGAAGGGTGCTGCAACATCCAGGGTTCTGCAGAAAGCAGGAGGTGAACAGGGCAAGGGCAAAACCCCTTTGAGGAAGGAGCAGTGTTAGCTCCCAGAATAAGGCTGTTGGAGGCAAGCTTTGTTCCAGCATAATTTAATATCTGAACACTTGACGGTAATGTTCTTTTTGCTCTCGTTTTTTTGTTTGTTTGTTTGTTTTGTTTTGTTTTGTTTTGTTTTCCCAGGAGTGAGATTCTGTAAATCTGATGGTAACTGCACCTGCTGCTGGCAATTGGGCTGTAAAATAAATTGTTATATAAGGGGGGGGGGAGAACAGTGATTTAACTGCCCTTTTTTTCTTGTTTATTATTGAAGCAGTATGGAGTGTTTTGCAGCAATAAAGGATATCCATCAGAGAACAAGCACATCCCAGCAGAACTCTCTGTTTGCTGCAAACACAGGAGATGCATTGAAGCTGAGCATGGTGTTTGGTGGGGAAAATACCAGTGTTGACCTGCCACAGCTCACAGCAGCCTTACAACCTCACCCTGCACACCGGCTTGGATGTGCAGTGGGAAAGAGTGGTCCATCACTCCTGATCCACCTCTCCCAGCATCTGTGATGTCTGTACCTTACATCCTTGGTGTCACTCTCAGGCGCCTTCTCCATGGTAAGCCCTATCTCCTCACCTTCCCCAACATGAGCCCTATCTCTCCACCTTCTCCAGGTGAGGAGACCTTTAGCCCGGGTGCTGATCTTCCATGCTCCTCTCATTGCTGCCTTCCCTTCTCCCTCTCTGTTTCCTCGGCCTTTTCCCGACACCAGCATCCCTTCCTTCCTTGCTTTTATGGCACTCCTCCTAATCATAAGATATACATCTGGGCTTCACCTCTTTGAAAACCATTTCTCAGGGTGGTACCTGCTCCTCACGCATCGGGCTGGGCTGGAGAGCTGTCGCTGGCAAGTATGGACCCTGGTGGAGGAGCTACATGTGGTGGAGAAAGAGAGACTGTACCAGGACAGCCACACCAGGCATGTCTCCACGACTGGAGACTGAGGCCCATGTTTTTCTCCAAAGAAATAGTGTTTTTCATTGAACGTGGCCCAGAAAAATCCTGACTTGGTGGTTCAAAAATAACCTTCCTCTCAAATGAGGAAAGGCTCCTCCCTTACTGCCTACCTGCCCAAGAGGAACAAGAGAGCTCCTTTCCACAGCTCAGCTCAACATTATGGTTCTCAGCTCAACATTATCGTTCTCCTCAGGTGAAGGAGTTTGTCTTTTGCTCTGTTTGCAGCATTTTTCTCCAGTGTCCATATATCAAAGACATACATCTCAATTCAGGCTTGCCCTGGCACTTGTATTGCTTCATCTCCTGCCAGGAGGTGGTCAATCCCCACCATGGGACTTGATCCTTACCCTTGGTGTCCCACCAGATTACTTCCACCATAGAACCCTTACTCTGGGGCTTTTCTGAATGGGTTGTGAAGGGGTGGGTACCTGCAGCTCTCTTGTGTTGTACAAAGCTGTATCAGAAGCTGATGGGAAGACTGTCTGTCCACAGGCTGCAGCAGTTAGCAATGGAGAGTTATTGCTGAGTGTCTCTGCAAAAACCCGAGCTTGAGGATGGCTTACAGCTAACCCCACCTCTTAGGATGGATATTATTCTTGCTTGCTTTTCACCTGAAATCAGAGCTGCTTTATTTACTTTGTGATGGCTAGCTCCTAGGCAGCCAGGCTTTAATGCATACTAATGAACAAAACAAGTGTTTTCCCCTAGAAGTATCATGTGTTTTCCCAGACTTTCCTGCAGCTCAGCCAGAGAGATAACATCAAAGTGGTACAATTTAATGAATCTACTCCATTACAGAGTACAGCATGATTTACCAGCTGCTATGCAGAAAAAACCCCAACCAACCCACTATTGAGATTTTTCAGTATATTCCTCTGGATTTTATTAAATTAAAACTTATTGTAAGCCATTTGGGGAAAGAATGTGAGAGATGGAATGATAAAACAGTGATTCATCCCATGCTAGGAGGTTTATATATATATAAAAAAAAACAACAGCAAAACCCCAAGTTTTCAGCCACATCTGGAAAAAGGAAGAAAAAACTCATTCTGTTTTAGAAGATTCCTTACATGCCAGAAAATAAGGCTGCATAGGCTCAAACATAACTTGTTATGAGGAAGCACATGACTGTACATCATTCCCTCTGGCTGCAGACCGCAGCCCAGCCCCTCCTCACCTGATGTCCCCGGTGATGCACAGGTCTCTTCATCACTTTGTAAAGTTCAGTTTTGAAGGTTAGGAGGGAGAGCCAGACATCTCTTGCCATGGCTATTTCCCAGACGAAGGAAGGTGGCTTGTGGATCATCTAGCTGGAGCAGAACATAGCACGCCCCTGGTTTCCTAGCTTCTCTGCCAGAGGTGAACCCCAACCATCCTTGGTGTCCCCTCTCCTCAATGCCAGCCCATGGAGCAGCTATCATGGGGGCTGGAGAGAAGGAATTTACACACCTTTCCCCATCTGAGGGCTGAGCTTTCGGCACCAGCATCAATTTGGGACACCTTTTGGCACGACGAGTGTTTCAGCATTTGGCAGGTGACCGCAGCATTTCAGAGGACAATTAAGTCTGCTAGGTTTGGGCTGTGCTGTTGGCCTCTGTGTTGTTAAGTACCCGCAGCACACAATTTACTGGCATCAGCATGGATGTGGTATGGGGTTATATGGCCTTGCTCTGCTGGTCATGATTTGTCTCTTAAATATTCATTGAACTCCAAACAGGTAGAGTTTTCTTCCAGCTTGTGACTGTGTCCTGGGAAGTCACCAGCAGTTATTCTTGCTGCTGATCTGGAGGAGATGGACTAAAGGAGATTGCAGGACAGTTATGGCTGCTGATCAGCAACAAATAAACGGTCCTGTTTGAAGACAGTAAACATCTATCAGTGACATATTTTCTCTAAGATGTGGTCACAATTGCTGAAACAGCCTGATTTCAAGAGGAAACTGTGACAGCCCACTTTATAATGGCAACAATAACTGAAAAGCCCCAAATGATGCAGCCCATCTCCTACACAACCAAAGCACATAAGAGCAGAGAGGGAGGCTTTAATTACACAGCAGTTTCCATGACAACCTCTCATATCAAATGGCCGAGCACAAGGGCTCTCTCCTCTTCTTCTTGGTCTCGTTTGCCTCTGGAAAAATGAGGCCAGGATAAGAGCCCAGCTGCATTTCAGCGTGGCTTGCACAGCTCTGTGCAGGCAGAGAAGACAGCGTGAATGCCTCCTCCCCGCCATGCTGAGCTCCAGAGAGGGGCCCAAGGAGCCTGCTTTCTATTTCCATTGCAATCTGCCTTGATGACAAACCCAGGAGAGGCACTCTTCTCTGCAAGACTCTCCTGGAGCTCAGCCATGGCAGATGCCACCACTGCGGTGACATCCACATGAGTATCTCCCCAACAAATGGCTTCACCCCTTGGTGGAGGCTGAACCTTACCTTTCAGTGGAACTCTTGCCATGAGGGTCTGGGCCCTCTGGCCAGGAGATGACCTTGGTCCTGCTAATGCACTGGTGACGAGCAAAAGGGCATCAGGTTGATAAAGCCAGGCTGGGTTAGCAACACACTGCCTGAGAGTAAAGAACAAGCCAAGACCTCACCTCTGCCTATCCCTGAGGATGTTCCCAGTTTATTGAGTCCTCTGGCATTTTGTTCATCCTTTCTGCCAGGTTTAAGAGGAGTTGGGTGCATGTGCTTCTTTGTCACCCCAGCTGATGGGAGTTCATTGCTATAGTCAAGGTCAAAGGGGTTCTCTTTTGCTTCTGATTTGTGCTTCACGAGGAGCTTCATGACTTTGAGGGGGGGTGGTATGGGAATGCATTTATAATTAAGTTGTCCTTCAGTCTGGCACAGGAAAAGCAAGCAGCAGGGCTTGCTCCATCCAAAGAAATCACGAGTCCTAAGATGAAATTTTAGAGTAAGAGGGGAGGAGGAGGAAGACGTCAAGGTGGTGTCCAACTGAAGGCATTGTTCTCTTTTCTCCAGGGCCATGTGAATGGCAAAACATTAATATTTGCTTTTCCATTTCCCTTTAGGCCCCATTGTTTGAGGGCTCAGTCCGGAGACAACTTTCCAACTCACCTCTGTTTACTCTGAGCGCCAGCATGGCTCAACCCTTTGCTGAGCCTTTCCCTTCCTTATATTGGCTCAGTGGGAAGGAAAGGCTTTCTAATTCTTCCCAACATGAGAAGACTTATTGTCCCTCTTGACCGCCGTTCAAGAACAGCTGGTTTTGTTGTATTGTGGAGCTGTATATTTTCTTTTTAACGGCTCAGTACTACTTAAAAGGCAGGTCTGGCCTGAGCACGTCTGCCAAATCAAATGGTTGGCTTGCTGTGAAACTCAGCCTAAGACCTTAAGTGGGAAGAGGTCCAAGAACAGAGCAGGTCAAAATCCCACTTGGCTCAGATGCCTGTTTCTCAGTTCAAGATTTCTGATAGCAAAAGCACCATTTTTAGTAGTGACTGTGAACTTCTAATACATGGCCTCTTCGGAGAGCACCATGTATTTTGCTTCCATTGAAATGAGCTAATCTCAACTCAAACCAGATTTTTATTGAAAAAAGACTTCTGGGGACCTTTTCTGATGCATTAAAGATGTCAGCAAGAGGTTTTTATTCCTCCTCTTTGTTTTAAACTCTGCCAACCCTGGTCTTTGCAGGTGGCGCTTGAAGAGGTGATGGGATCTCCACAAGGAAGACGTGCATTGCTGCCTCTTACCTGTAGTTTTTGCCTCTTCAGTCTCAGCAAGCTTGTGACTTTTACAGGCTTATTAAGAATTGCTTCCAGTCTATCTGACTTAATTTTTACTCCCAGTTTGTAAGAGTGAGGGCATGACAAGAGGTGTCAAAACACAGCTGGAGAAGACCTGTATCATGCTGAGCTCCCCCATGCACCTCTGTTGTCCCATGTCCCAAAAAACAAGAGTTTGCCCTCTGTTGGAGGCATGGGAAGCAGGTAGTGGCATTGTTAGAGGTGCCACGTGTTTTGCAGGAGGGCTGGAAGTCCAAGCTCAGCCAGAAGGCAGTGGTGACCTGTGCTGTTTCCCTTGTGGACCTGCTCACTTGCTTGCTAGTGGAACACTCGAATGGCTGGGCAGGACCACTTCTCATGCAGCACTGCAGCTCACAGCCTGCCAGGCAACTTGTGGCTTAATAAACACCATGTCAGCTAGCAGATTAACTGGTGTATAAACACAAGGCATGCCTGAGGGAAGCATGGATCTCAGGGCCCTTGCTTGCACTGGGGAGATGTGCATACAGGGGTCTGCTCCAGCAGTTTGCCTCTTCTCTTCAGCTTTACCCACCTCTGCAGGTCAGGAGTACCACACCTCATGGGCCAAAAGTGCTGACTGCTGCAAAACAGAGGGGAAATCCCCCAGTCTTGCAATGTGGAGCCAAACCTCCAGTGCACATGGATTGCCATCTTTGCACCACTGGGACCAGGAGAGCCTCACCTGTCATCCCAGTGCAGAAGTCCCAGCATGTATCTCCAATTAGATCGAAGCAGGGCTGTGAAAGTGAAAACGTGTCTCCTGCCCAAACGAAACACTGCGTCTTTGTTCACTGCATGAAGGAGTAATGGTTTTAAACTAAAGGAGGGTAGATTTGGACTAGATATAAGGAAGAAATTTTTTATGATGAAGGTGGTCAAACACTGGAACAGGTTGCCCAGAGAGGTGGTAGATGTCCCATCCCCAGAAACATCCAAGATCAGGATCGATGGGGATCTGAGCAACCTGATCTAGTCGAAGGTGTCCCTGCTTTTTGCAGCGGGGTTGGACTAGATGACCTTTAAAGGTCCCTTCCAACCCAAACCATTCTCTGATTCTATAATTAAGAACCACACGTTCAAGTGCTCATGTGGTCAGGTTGGTTTGACCCTGCTTTCAGGAAAAGTCCTCACTGGCATTTCTCACCAACTGGAAGGGAGGAAAGGCTCCCTCCTTCCCCTCACACAGGCCATGGCATCTGCCAGTCTTTTTGAAGCAATTAAATGCCTCTTTGCTCCTTCAGGTCGGCTGTGTCACTCCCCAACTGTGCAGCTTTCATGCCTCTTTAGGCCAGTGGTAGATTTGCTAAGCACAGTCCCAGTTTTCTCCATCAGTGACAGACCCAATCCCACCGTGGAGATTGTAAACCTGGAAACAGGGGACCAAGGTGTGTGAGCACAAGGAGGGCAAGGAAGAAAAGAGTGGGGTTCAAGTGCAAAGTGGTACTATTTGCTTCATTAGCACCATGTATGCTGTGTGCCCAGGATGGCTCTGGGGTCCAGAAGGAACGCAATCCCAGCAGCGAGAGCAGCAGCTCAAAGCCCTCCATCCTGGGAGTGAATGGCCCTGGAGGGTGAGTTTGGAGGCCCCCACAAAAAGGCAGGTGGCATCCATAGCATCCTGATCTACTGCTTGCACAGTACTGAATCTGTGAATTGTGCACTGAAAGACAGGTGAGATCACATCAGAAAGACGGGTGGGATCACAGCAGAAAGATGGGAATAGAGCATAAGATGTTGTTAACATGTAAGCAGAGAGAGACTGCTCCTTTTGCTTTGCCTCAAATTCACAGCCTACCACAGATGTACACACTAGGTTCTGTGTACTCAAGAAGTTCTTCAGAGACAATCCTATTATCAAGGGTAAGGCAGGATCTAGCCCGTTCACAGAACTTTTGTTAATCATGACCATCTTTAAGCCTCCTCGAATAAGGTGCCTAGCAATATGGTGAAGGAGCCAGGCAACAGGTTTCTTTCCATTGTGACTCTATAGCCAGAGTTTACTGGGAATCGGTGTCACCAGCAATCCAGGGCAGATGTTCCTTCATCACAGAGCAAGCCATGCCACATGCTAGCTCTGTCTGGATGAAAGCTTTCAAGACCTGAAGTGTCTGCTTGAAACTCATGGTGAAATGAGGTGGATGAGGACTTTTTGTGTGTGTGACGTGGATACAAATAGCCAGTCCTCACCCTTGCTGACCTCCTGAAGTAGAAAGGCAGGTGACTGGCTGGCTTGTGTGCAAACGTGCTGGGCTGGAAGGAAAGGTTGCTGAAGTGAAGGAGAATCAAAAGCAGCTGTCCCAAAGCCAATGGGTGATTTACAGTAGGTCCCGCAGCCCTGATTTACTCCAGGCATCATGTTACTTGCTATTTTTTGTTAAATCTAGCTCCTCGAGTGAAGTGGGAATCACAGCTTTTGTGAAAGGAGATTTCTGAGTCTCACATAGGAGGAAGAAAGCATAGAAAACTTAGACTTGGAACAGAAAGCAAATGGAAATGTAATACTTTGGCTTTGTAAGAAATATAATTATATTTAAACTCCTTGCATAATTCCACAGTCATCTGAGAGTGCTGAAAGCTCAGAGCTTGCGATAGCAAGTAGTACTGACATGCTGCATGCAGAAATTGGCCTTTTGACTCTATGAGGATATTGAAGATGTTCTGGTAAATATTTACATTTTTTAATCTCCAGTGTTAATCAGAGCTGAGATTATTTAACTCCCAAGAGTTTATTTAAAAAATTAAAATAAACTCTGCATTGATTGCTTGCTTTCTGCATTTGCTATTTTTTCCCTACTGTCCAGATGCCAGGGAAGTTGGGCTTTTATTGAGGTTAGATTTGCTGGAGTACTGCAGTTGTTGCTATCCGCCGTAGTAGTTTGAAAGGACTTGGCCCTTGGGGGCTGATGTTATTCCAAAATGAGGCGTCGCCTGAAGATTTCTTGATGCTGAAATTAATTAACAATGGGAATCTTGGAACAGGAGTTATTCTGTGGGTTTTTTCTTCTTTGAAGCTGTTGTTTATTAGAAAAGGTGTCTTTACTGTGAAGAGAGGGCAGTACACTTGAGCTCTCTTGGCATCATTTCAGCTAATTTTCAAGGTCACGCGTGGCTCTGCACGTTTCTTCTGCAGCCCCTGGAAAGGCTCCTTTGGCCTCGTTCCTGCAGAACAGGCCTGTGGTTATCACCATTCATGCATGGTGCAAAGGAGATGAAAAGTCATCACAGAGCCCTGGGGCTGTCTGATAAATGCTCCTGGGCCGAATTGCACACTGAGTGCAATGGCTTTTCAGCGGAAGGGTTTGCATCCCTGAGCTTGTAAGAAGCAATGTTGATGGGTCTGTGCTCTCCCCCAGTTCTTGTAAACTTGCTTGGCAATGAGGCAGGTGTCCAGTAATGCTTTTACCAGGGCTTGACTTGGTAATTGAACTCAAACAGGAGCCTGGCTATGTCTGTGAGAAATCTCCTGCTCAAAGGAAAGGGTTCAGTGATTCTTTCTGCTTCCTTGTTTTGCAGGTTGAAAATTAAGCCCAGTCTCAGAACACTGCCTGCATTTTATGGGGTAGGTTGACTAGCAAGGAGTTAGAAAGGGTCGGGGAAGAGACCATTTTAAAAGCAAGCAGAGCTTTGTAAATGCCCCCTGAAAGCCTTGGATTTCTGCACAGAGCCAAGGACTGTTGCAACAACTGTCCCTGCTGCCAGGGCTCATTTCGCCCCTTGCACACCAAGATTTGTGAGAGGGTAAAGCAAAGGCTGCGTGCCCCGAGCTGGGAAAACCAAGGACAAATGATTGCAGAGTCTAGCAGTGAGGACAGAATAAATGAGCTATTTGAAAATCAAAGCGGGACTCAGCACTGCAGCTCCAACAGTGCTGCCTGTGTCCCGGGGTCAGGGAGCTGTGGGCTCTCTCATGCCTTGAGGTATCTTTGTCTTTGCTTTTTAATACCAGCCTTGCAAAGTCTGCAGCTTGTCAGGGCACATTCTTTCAGCGATGCTGCGTTTAGGCTCTGAGCAGAGCAAAGAAGCCCTCAGTTCATCCTTAAGGGAAGAAAAGCATCACACTTTGCTGTTTAACATGACTTTTCACTAACGATGGGCCCAAAAGAAATAAGGGCAGTTCCGCCAAGTGAGCATATCTCTGATTACTGCTGCTGAACCCTCAATCAAGCTGGAGAGGGAAAACATCACCAACATTGCCCTGAATTACAAATACCTAGGATAAAACTATCGTTCATTCTCCTATGTGGAAAAAAAAATAAATTGCTGCTGTCATCTGTCCCCACCAGCATCAGGCTGTCTTGTAACAAATGTTTGCCCACCTTTTCAAGTCTGCCAGCCAGTTTTGACCTTGATATGATCCATACTGGGTTTTGGTTTGTCACCACGTAGGGTGAGAAAGAAGGTAGGGGAAGACATTCAGTTAAGTGTGGTGGGAATGAAGGCGGTGTGAAAAAAGGGGAAAAAACTGTATCGCTGCAGGGTGAGCAGATGGAGGGTGAAGTGGTGTCGCAAGACGTGTGGGCTCTGCCGTATTAACGATGTTAATAAGCAGTGAGGAATGATAAATGAATTATATCGAACTGATTGGGGTCAGCTGGGGACACCCGAGGGCAGTACTGCCCCACACTTCCCCGCAATGCCTGGGGACAGGTCGGGCTATGAGCTGGCAACTTGCAGCTCCCTTCAGCAGCAGCTTGAACTGATGGAGGCATCAGTCTGGAGGGTTTTCTCTTTGCAGCAGTGACTTTGACATCTGTGACTGTCTAATGCTGAGCTCACCAATTCTTTTTTGGCTAAGCAGCTCAGGAACCGCTTTGCAGTTATGAATTGAGTTCTGGGGAAATGGGTCCCTCCTCACGACCAAACGGCATTTTAGATCAGGGAACTCTTTCTCAGACTCCAGATAACCCCCCTGCCTGGCTGAAATGGCTTTTAATCTGCCCTGTGCAGTGTAAACAGCATGGTGAAAAGAAAACATAGTGGCCTCCACAAGGGCTGGCCCCAGGACCTTTGGAAGCACAATGCTCTCCTGAGTTTTCTCAGGTGCAGGACACATTAAAGCAGGATTTGAAGGATGTGCACAGGCGTAAGGGGCTGAGCATTGAAGGGGAAAACTGTGGTTCCTGGCTGATGGGACATCCGCACAGCCAGGTGTCCCAAGCTTGTGCTCCTCCATGGAGGATGGGACACAGTCACCAGCCTGACTGGGATCTGCTGCACTGGTGGCACTGGGGAGGAATGAGCACTGCTCGCAATCCCTTCCTCATGGAGTTTCTAACCCAGGATGGGTGAAGGGTACTTTCAGGACTCCTGTTTTCTCACCCTAATGGGTGCTGAGGGTCATGAATTCAGATGAGAGCAGGTACCTGTAAGGAGTCCGCACTGCTTGGTGGCAAGGCATTAATTGCCAGCCCTAGGCACATCCCCTTGCGTGGCTCCAGGGCTGCTTCTCCCTTCACAGTGCTGCAGACGACATGCAGCAGAGCCAAACTGAAACCATCACTGATGCTGTCCTTGTTCCCTTTGTCCAACCCCTCTTATCTTCACAGCAGAGGGTAGATTTCCTTAATGAACTCAAATTGGCCTCATATTGCCTGATATGATAGCGATCACTCACCATCCCTGCAGCCTAACTACTCTTCTTTTCTGCTGAAGTCAGCTTTCTGCTCTGGCTGCCAGGCTGGGGAGAGCTGCTGTGTTTACTCACCATTTAATTAATCTCTGCTGCAGCCTGGGGAGCCCCTCGAGACACACAGGTAAGGCTGTGTGGCTCTCAGATTCATGTTGGGCTGCCAGGCTCTGCAAACAAGGTAGTACCTCTCTGGATTATGTCATTTTCCCCAAAGAACCTCCTCCTCTGTGGACATGTGAAAGTGTCTTAAAGGAAGACAATGATTCCCAGAGAAAAATCAAAGAGGAAAAGCAGAAAAAGAGCAAATGAACTCTTCCATGGTCCCAAGTCAATGGAGAGGAATGTGCAGATGTAATTCAAAGCATTATTAACTTCATTATTGGTAAGACTGTTTGTCAGTGATGAGAGAGATGGGGCTGGTAGCAATGAAATGGAGCCTTGCCCATCTTAAGTGGGTCCACAAGAGTTAAATCTGACATCTGTGTGGCTCTCTGCACATCTAGGCTTATGCTGGGCAAGACACTGACAGAAAAAAGAGGGGGTCAAAGGCCCCTGAGAGCCGGTTGAGGATGCTGGCACAGGAGCTTCAGGGCTGTGTGAGATGCCTACCCTTGTATTCATGGACAACTGAAGCCCTGGTGGAGTATTTAGGTTAGACTGACAAGGAATGAGGCTGGATCCAGCAGCCTGAATGGGGAGAAGCTTCTGTGTCTCCATGTCCTACACCCCGCCAGCAGCATGGCCGAGCCTGTGTTCTATGGGTTTTCCATACTGATCTTTCTGAAAGAATTAGTTTTGGAGACTCTGAGACTTGCCTAAGATGTAGAAGATCCTGGTGACACCAGCAGATGTGGTCCAGTCAGCAGTGGAAGCAATGGAGCACTGATGCTCTCTACCTCCCATCAGTCCCCATTTTGCACTGAGCATCTTTCTGCTCTAGTAACAAGAAGCATCTTCCTCCCTAGGAGGAACTCAGACCCTGAATAAGGCAGGTGCCTGCAGAATGGAAAGGGGGAGGATCAGGAAAATCATGCCATGGGGTATGCATGAATGCATGAGAGATGTTGAAAAAGAAGTGGATGATTTGCACTGTGCTGGTGTATCCACTTGCACACACCTGCACTGGCACACAAAAGGACAAGGCTGCTTATCTGCAAGAGTAAAGCAGGCACATTTCAGGCTATGAACTAGCAATTACCTCCAACACATTGCCAGCTGAATTACGTTCCTCATCGCAGCTCCAAGCACAACTTGGCCTGTGTCCAACATCTTCCCCCTTCCCTGTCCACAAAGAGCCCAGTGCTCTTGTACTGCCAGGGGTCCACGGGACATAAAGGCCCGGATTAAGGAGAAATGAGCTGAATTTAATTGCAGTGATAGTAAAATCTGCTGCCCAGATGATTGTGACCTCCAGGAGCTTTAGGCCTGCTGGAGGCTGAGCAAAGCCATGGAGCAAATGAACTGCATCTCCCAAGGCTTTTGCGTAACCTTTGAAATGACACACATGGCCGCACTTAGACCTTCATCTTATTCTGTCCAGGGCTGATCCCTGGAGCACCACGGCATGTGGAAAGGGACCATGGAGGGGAGTAAGGTTCTCTTGCATACCCTGGGGTGATCTGTTCTGAAAGTGCTGGGGAGACACTGAGCTGCCATACCTCAGATTTTGGCTTGCAGGTTTTTGTAGGAGAGACATCTCCTTATTCAGTGGATGGTCAAGTTTTTAAGAGCTTGCCTAAAACCACAAGCGATCTGGATTAACTAAAAGCAAAGTACTCAGTGGGAGCTTTATAATGGACATGTTGACCCTTTTAGTGATGGAGGCATGTCAGGGCAGAGTTAATGACACAACCCAGATGCAAGGCTCCTAGCTGCAGCTGAGCTCAGCCATTTGAGAGGAAGGATGGCACAGAGGATAACATGTTGCTCTGGGACTTGGGACACCCAGACCCAGCTCCCTGTGCTGCCATCGACCATGGTGGGGCACTCAGTCAGCACTTGTCTTGCATCTCCTTTGGGATATGTGGATTAGGGATTGTGTTCAGGCCTTCCACCATCCCTGTCCTGTGTGTCTGCTTCCACATTATGGCTATGAGGAGCCCAGCTCAGACACTTCCCAGACATCAGCTGTGGGATGGCACTGAAGGTCCTGGTGGAATACACAGTGGAGGACTTGTACAAGCAGTCTTGCACAAAGACAAAAAGAGTAGGGTTGGAGTTTTGCGCCTTCCCATGTGCTCATCTAAAACCTTCACCCTGATCCCTGGTGGACTCGAAGTGACGTCGGCTTAGGCCTGCTCTCCTGTAGTGCTGTGGACATAGTGTTGGTCTCTGAGGAGACACAGCCTTTGAAGGATGGGGAGCTTGTGGTGCCACCCAGAGCCAAGTAGGTGAAACAACCCCCTATAAAAAAGCTAACAAGAGAACTTCTTTTAGAAATGCTGTGAATAGAGCTTATAGATTACCCATGGACATTGACATGACTCCTCATGGCATCTTCCAACTCCTCTAGGTGGGAGCACCCCTTTCCACCCCAGTTTCTGGCAGGTTTGCACCCACGCATTGCTGTATCCCACCCTGCTGCACAGCACACAATGACACACAGATCCCAACATGCACCACGAGAAGCTGCAAGTACACTTCTTGATTGGCAAAGTCCATTTCTGCTTTCCATCTCAGGCCAACACTGATTACCACGGGTGGACGTGTAAACTTCTGGGCAATGGGAAGAGGAAGCAGGAGATGTTTGTCTTGTGTGTGGCTCATTTAACCAGGCAGGTCATGCATGGCATTCAGTGAAAGTGGTGCCTTTTAATCTTCTGATCTCTGCCTTGCCTTGAGCAGCTTTGCCATCTGTTCAGACTCAATGTAAGGTGACGACGAACGTCCCAGTCCCAGCAAAGGCCTGTGTTTCTCCAAAGCTCCTCTCCTCTGTCTAGATCTACAGAGCAGCTTATTTACCAGAAATTTATTTACCAATTGCAAAATTATAGTTCCTGGACTCGGAGTTGGCCTCTTATGTAATCACACGTGAAATATGACTTTTTTGTCTTGATTTCCCCAAAGAATTTGATGCTTAAATGGTTTTATCTTCAGCGTTTGTCACCTAATGTCCAGTCTTGGTATCAGACTAAGGTGGAAGTCCTCCAGTTTTCTTTGGGTATTTCTCAGGTGGCTTTGCTTATTTGGAAGCATTACTGACTTGAGAGAAAGAAAACTGAATGTACATTTCCACGGGCAAGCTGAAGCTGCAACAGCCCCAAATACTTAAAAAAATAAATCCTTGACTACAGGACAAGCTGCTCTAGACAAGACTAATTGCAGAAGGTTTCTTGAACTTGGATCACAACAGTGCTCAGCTCTTACGTTGCTTTTGTCATCCGCAGGTCTCAAAGCACTTTGCAAAAGAAATCAGTGTATGTGCAACTGATTAATGCAGGAGAGAGTGACTGCTTAAAAAGCCAATGGAAGTGGGACTTGATCTCACATCTGCTGTGTCCCCAGACTTGTGTTCCTGCTAGGTGACAGCACAGAGAGGATTTATCCTTCTCCCTTTCAGCTTTATACCTTCCTTGGCTCTGTATGTGGGGTCGTATCTGTGCATACTCAGCTGCCTGCTTGAGTCCACAAAGGCAGGACACCTGCATTTTGTCACTGGAAATATATATTTGTGGAAATTTGCCCAATCAGCAATGGAGGCAAGGGTGCAGTCTAGTTGAAATCTCACTGAAATATGGCCTTTTTTTGTCTCAGGAACGAATCTTTGGGGATTCAGTAGTTTAAGATGACATGCTATTAGTTTCAGGTTCTTCTTAGCAAGGAGGAGCTGATGGTAACAGTGCAAGGCCAGGTGATATTTGAAATATGACCTGTGCTGTCATTGTAACTGAATCTTGGCTCCTCAGGAAGCCTTGGCTGCCTGCTGAGTCCATGCTGAATGGGTCTTGCAATACAAATATTTGCCTGTGGATAGATGCCTTATTATTAATTTAAAGTCTGATATAAATCATGAGCTCAGGAATGCAGACTTAAGCTTCATGGACAAAAATAGATGTGGCCTCTTGCACGGGGAGCCGTTCCGATTACACTTCCATAATTGGATCATGCTGAAATGGATACCTTAAATTTAGTTACAAAAGGCTAACAAGGAAAAAATGCCAACAATTTATCACAGCCATGGTGCTATATTTAAAGCTGTCAGCGTTTCCAGGATATAAAGCGATTATAAATCCTAGCGATTTGTAACCAGCCATAGGAATCTGCCTTCATGCTGACATTTAACATTCGAGTTCTCCATGCTGGAAGCCCCTTGATTCAGCAATGTAACTAAGCCCTCACCTCCTTTTCAGTTTAGGAATAGCCCTGATGCCGTTACAGGCTTAAATGTAGGCATATACTTAAATGCACTGTTGAATCAAGGTCCAAACACCTCATTTATTTTCTTCAGTAATCAACACCTTGATGCTGACTTGGAGTTAGAGGTACTAAAATGCTGCTCTCGCATTTCATTTAACTGAAATAAAGCAGTGCCTGGTCCTGTTATGAGTCTGTGGCAGCTCATTAGCTAACAGATGGGAAGTGCAGCAGTCAAAAATCTGTGTTAAATGCAGTCCTCTGTGAACCTTTCCTACGAATGCCTTGCACAGAAGCCTTTAGAAAAAGACACACAATGATTCATAGTTTAATATCTCTTAAATCCCCTGAGCCCACTGGCATCATCAGCCCAGTGACATGCCTCAAAAAAAAAGGTGTAAAAGACTTGGAAGTGGGCAGGCATGGAATGACTGTCCTGAAGAGGTTTCTTCCAGGTCTTCACTAGCTCATGCCCTGAAGCAAGGGAGTTACTCATTTAGAGCTTAATCTTGCAACCTCTGGTAAGGTGGTGGTTCTCACCACTTTGGCTAAGGATTTTTCCATGGATAAAAGCAGGTGTTAATTTAAACTCAAATACGCCTGCTCTCGATTCTGCTTCCTGTTGAGATTTCAAAACAGCCTTGATTTCCACAAGTGTTCCCTTTCCTTGCATTACACCAAAGCCAGGTTTGTACATCAGTGCACCTCTGAGCTGCTGGAACCAAGAGCCGATGCCAGTTCTCCATCCCTTCTTATCAAAGACAGAAATGGAGCACTGCTGTCTCCTAAAAAGTGCTATTATTTTTATTAAATAATATTTTACCTTTGCTTGCTGTGACCTCAGGTGAAGGAGATGCTCAGGAGCCATACAATAGAAAGATGTTTGCCTGAATTATGATAATACAGATAATCCTGACAGAGCCTGGCCTTTGGAAAATTTGCCAAGAAATAAGGCAAGCAGCAATGCTTCTGCCTGTGGCTCTGCTTTTCTTTGTGTTTTCATTTCCTACCTTGATACTTTTCCCCTTAAGTGATGTAAAGCCTCTGGAATGTACTTATTTTTTAGCAGAGTAAAGAACAATAAGCAAAAAAATGCAATAAAAAAAGAAATTGCTTTTAATCCTCCCTTGCCAAGCATGTGAATCCTTCAGGAAACTAATACATGCCACAACTCAGCAAAGCACTGGAGAATGTGAGTTGTCCTATTGGAGTAAAGAGCAGTTGGGAAGTCTGCCGAGATATGCTCTAGGGAAGCGAGGCCTCAAATCCTGCATCTGTACAGACGATGCTCCTGTAGTCACCTGGGTGTCCTACACAGCCCTGCATGACCCATGCTTCAAGGGTGCCTTTGTCAGCCCCTACCACATCGTTTGCACTGCACAGACCCCAGGTTGGGTCTCTGTTCCCTTTGTGGTCTTGAACTCCGAGCTTTTGTGCCTGAAGAACAAGAGTTACCAGGTTTTACCAGCCTCCAGATAGCACACAACTGCCATGTTCGCAGGTGGTTTGTGTCAATCCCCCCCCCATTACACCACTCCTGTGGTGAGCAGTTTTCCATGTCTTGTAACAAAAGGTGTTTTGGCAGCCTGAAAGCTCTTTTTGGCAGCCCAAAATTTTTTTGGCAGCCTGAAATCTCTTCGCTTGATTGTTTCAGACAGGACAGCCAGGGTACCCACAGAGGCTGAATTTCTCCCTGGAGGACCAACCATGCTGCAGCCCCTGCCTAACAGTTGCTAAGAGGAGGAGGGGTCTTGCTGCCATTATCTTAGTGCTATTGCACTGCACGAGGTCGTGCAGAAGATTGGATTGTCCATAGGAGCCCCAGTCTGGCTGCAGATGAGATTCGCTTGATCTCAGAATGGAAGCAAAAACTCCCTTGGTGTTGAGGGAATGGCTGTACCTGCTCTAGCACCACTGCATCACCCAGAAACTGTGCACCTCAGTGCTTGTATTCATCCCCCAGTGGGATGGCAGCCAGACTGAGTGCTTTATTCCAACAACAGCAGTTTCAGCATCCAGAAGAGCTCAAGCAAGGTGTGTATGGGGCGGATAACAAAAAGCTCGGGAGAGAGAAAATGCAATCATCTTAAATGACTTCCATCTGTCTCCTCCTGTCACACACCAGAGGGATCAGATTTATGAAACCTCCACGTTAGCAGAAGCTCATTGTAATGCCAGGTACCAGCCCTGCCACAAGCAAGCCATCAGGGATGGCATGGAGTGAATGTCACCCCCCTCCCCAGTCCTGCTGCTGACAACACTCTGGGTGCCTGCCCAGGGTGCTCTCACCACTTGCTGCCAGGCTTTCCGTGCAATAAAATTTACACCTCCCAAGAGAGGTTTTTCGGGAAAGGCTGCATGTCTCCATTCACACGAAGGCAAAAATCATCCTGCGGCAATGACTGGTCAGCAGGAGACTCATCAAAAATAGCCCAAGCTCAGCCCTGCTCTTACTGAAGCTGGAGAGAGTATCACCTTCCCCATCCGCTTGCCCAAGTTAGCTGGCACATGCTGCCACCAGGCATCTCAGAGGGGTTTTGGAAGAGGGCCTTGCCTTCAGATAAACAGGGAGGAACCTGAGCTCACAAAACTTATGGATGTGAGGAGAAACAGACTCAGCTGATAACCAAGATCACAGAATCATTCTGGTTGGAAAAGACTCTTGGGATCATTAAGTCCAACCATCAGCCCTACTCTGCAGAGTTCTCCCCTACACCATATCCCCCAACATCTCATCCAAACAACCCTTAAACACATCCAGGGATGGTGACTCCACTGCCTCCCTGGACAGCCTATTCCACTGCCTGACCACTCTTTCTGTGAAAATTTTTTTCTTAATGTCTACTCTGAACCTCCACTGTTGCAGTTTAAGATAATTCACTCTCTCCAGATAATTCAGCTCTTGTGTACCCCACTCCCACTCCAAGAGCCATTTGATGCTATGCTGGCCAAGTGGGCTTCCTGCCCAGTGCTCATCACTGGAGCAGGGTTCAACAGACCCCCCAGGCACACTGTTCCCAACATTGCCTGGGCAGATGTGGGTGCTCTGCGAGGGACCTAGAGAGCTGCAAAAGTCACTGCATGGTCTTTCACTTGCTTTTGTTGGCAGAGCACCTTTGTGAGGCTCATTGCGCGCTTAAAGCAGCTTTGAAGGAATTAATTTTCCTAGGAATTAGTTTCCAAGGGAAAGGTTTCAGCAATTAGCATTTCCCAAAGCTGCATCTGGGTAGCAGCTTGAGGGGAGGAAAATACCTCTACCAATGTGTGAGTTTACTTCTGTGCTGGAAGGGGGCAATGCCAAAGGGACAGGGACTATTCTGGAGGGAGCAAGAGGCCCATTGGTATGTGAGCAGTGAAAATCAGTCAGGGGATGGGCAGAGGAGCTATTTGGTCACCGATGGATGACTCCCCAGTGCTGCATGTGCCCTGTGCTGCTTTCCTCTGCTGCCAGTTTCTAACAATGGTCAGAAGCAGGGGAGCCAGGCAGAGTTTAATTCCTCCCCTGCAGAAGCCGGTAGGTGATAGTTTGCACAACAAGTTTTCACTTGGAAGCTTTATTTTAAATGGAAAACTGGGGTCTCAGCTAAACCAAGCTGAAATTGAAAGTCTCTGTGAGGTTTTTATTTGTCTGGCAACTGGTATAAGTATTAATGGAGGGTAAAGGGAGCCAAACCAGCAAATTGCAAGTGCCCTGAAGTAAAAAATGTTCTCGTTCTTCAGCCCAAACCTAAAACACATAAGCAGAAAAATGAATGATAGTATTTAACAGGAACTGTCACCTTGTTTTTCTACTTTTCTGACAGGCCTAAAGCCCCAACAGACCACATCTCTCACGCCATGTCTCAGCTTCTTGCAGGCAGTAAGGTAATCTGCTGCAACTGTGTGTTGTACAAGTATGTGTAATATTTCCACCAGAGAAAGGTGTTTGGTCTCTGGAGGGGAGCAGGACTGTGGAATGTTGCAGTGGGAGGTATGAACTGAACTATCTCCCTTCTCAGGCTTTGGAGCCCTGATACAGTGGAGAGGGAGGTGGACACGCTTGCAGAAGCATTATCTTTGCTCTACCTACTCCCAGGTCCTGCCACCGGCACAGGGAGCCACCCTACAGACAACCGGAGAGCCAAGGGAATGTCAGGGAGCAAACCCAGCAAGTATCAAAGCAGACTTTGACAGGCTCACGTCCAGAGTAAGACTGAAAGGATGATAGAAAGGCCTCCATGCTGGTCTCCACTTAGAGGCAGTGCTCTTGTGGCATCCTGCACCTCACTGCTCCAGAGGCCATCACTTCCCCAGGAGCTTTTACCCCATGCAGTCCTCTCATCTTGAAACAGCCCCTCTCCCTGCGCTCTTGCAATTTTCACCAAGATCAGTCCTTACAAGCTGAGCTCTTGTTTCTTAGCAGGTATTACACATCTGCCCCAAATACCAACAATTTGCTGTTGACAGACGCTCCACAGTGAAATTAATTTTCTTTGACATCTCTCTTGCAAAAAACCCCTAAAAGCAGCAGATTCCATTCCCCCTCCACTCTTGACTTGCTGGCTCCTTTTAAAATCTCAGATTGTCAGCATGGCTCATGCAAGGTGCCAATAGCACTGGAGGAAGGGATTGCTTTTGATGTTTCAATCAAATTTATGTTCCTAATAATCATTCCTTGGACAGAGTAAAGAAGACTTAGTCAAGCAGACATCCCAGCTGCAGGGTTAATAGCTGTGAGAAACGTTTTCCTCCCTCTGCGAAAACATCAAGTGTGTAGTTAATGGCAAACACTAATAAAGTCATTACGCAGAGATCACAAGTACCACTCACAGGTTTGAACCAGCAGGACAGGCTGTTACTTCTTACAGGAAACAGTTTAATGGCTATGATATTCCGTTGTGTCACTGAATGCAGCATTACACACACACATGCAGACATGAAACCCTGCCATGCATTAGCCCTGGGCTCAGCCCAGGTAGGGACCATGCTCAGCCTGGATAGTCATCATCCTTGGTCAGCAAGGCCAGCACAGTAGTTCCATGCAGGCCACAGGTTGCTCATACCTTGTGCTAAGGGAACTGTAAAATGCAATTATATGCTATGATCTGATTTTTATCACCCAAACCATCTAGATAATGCAGAATCACACTGCAGCCATGTGGAGTGAGGAGATCAGGCTGAACTCACAGCAGAGAAGGAGCAAGCCAAATGGCTCACACCCTTTGGGGAATTATGAAACTGTCTTCTAGAAAGACCTTCCCACCACAAAAATAGCGTTCAGGATCCTCCTTCAAAGTGAGGTTGCTTGGCAATGCTTTGGCTGCCTCCACATGGCTATGTGGGCTCCTACCCATAGAGACTTCAGAGCTGAGCTTTGAAGTTGTCCACCCCTCCTCCTGTGTGCCTGCTCTCACTTTGACCTTCCTTACACAAAAATAGCTCCTTTCAGTCACAGAAAATATCAAAGGTGTCAGACAATGGCTGGGTCTCTGTTCTCACTGAAGTCAGTGGGAACCCTGCCATGGTCTGGAGGAGAACGTGATTAGACCAGCAGGGGCCTATGACAGACCTCTTGCCCTAGGAACATTAGGACCATGGACAATATGCTGTGGTGGCTCAGATTAGCAATAAGATGGTGGGGGACCCCTTTTCTCTTGGGGACACATGGGCAAATCCAGCCTCCATTTGGTGGCCTGTGAAACACGAGCTGTAAGCCAGTTCCTAGCACACAGAGGTCACAGCAGCACAGGATCTCCAAAATGAATGTTAATGAGGTGGTCAGAGCCAGAGCTGCACTAACTAGGCTGTCCCAACCTACAGGCTCTATATCGCCCAACCTGAAGGTCATATACCTTCCCAACCTACATGTCTTTCTCCATCCAAACCACAGGTCCTACGCCTCCCAAACTACAGGTCCTTCTCCATCCAACCCACAGGTCCCACACCCATTATTAGTCACATGGTGTTGTCAGCTAACATGACTTTGCTATGTAATGACGTTTACTGAAAGCCCCAGATTCTAGAGTCATGTGAATAGAAAGCAATCTTCACTCTTATATTTTAAATTCAAAGCCTTTTGAGGAAAGTGTTATCACATATTAGGAACATTACCTCCTCATAGTGAGACAGATACTGTGAAGGCCCAGCCTATCTAAAATTTTTACTAATTTTCTTTTGAGCCTGTGGCTGGAAATACCACTCCCAGTCTAACTGCCACTTTCTCTGCTGGAGCTCAGGCTTCAGCAGAAGAAACTTGCAGTGGTGTTTCAGTTCACAACCTTCTCTACAGTCAACACAGTTCAACATTAGAGATGATGAGACAAAAATAAATGGAGGAAGCTAGACACGGGAACATAATCAAAGGCATTTAGCCTTTTAAGATAGCGTCTGTCCTAATATTTACAGAGTCCTTCCAAAGCTAAGAAACTTCTTCTGGACTTCAGAGACTCGGTGCTGCTCTGTTCTTGTTTATGACCCTGGTGCCAAAGAAAATTGAGGGGCTGATAAACACCATGCACCCTGCCATGCTCTGTCAATGGACGTCTTCCTTGGAATTAAGTGTCTGAACAACATAAAAGTATTTTCATTCTGCTTTATGTTCTCCTCTGTCTCCTGAGCTGTTATTTTCAGATTTATACAGGAACACAAACTCAGCTGGACTTGGGTTTTGTTCCTGCTTTTCCATCAAGCTACAGTGCCAGTCCATGTGCAGTGTCTCACAGACATTGACACAGAGTGTCATGACGCTGTCCTCATGCGTTCCTCTTGTAATTGTCCCTCATGTGGGAATTCAGAGCAAGCTCCAGCCAACCAAGGAATGGCTCCCCTCAGAAAAGTAGACTTATTTAAAGGGAACATTCACTGTAACCACTTGATGTGCAGCCTCATTGGGTGTCTGGACCCTAATTAGAGAAGGGAATTGTGGACCAGGAGCAGGAAGCTGGCAAGACTCACAAATATGGGTTCACCCCCGGGTTGTAATCTTCTGGGTTGCTGCTGCATCAGCGTGGTGATTAGTGGCTCCAATCCCACTGTTTGGCTATAATGGAATAGAAACCCTTTAACTGTGTGTTAATTAGAGCTAATTGCTTATCAGGAAGGAACTCAGGCCTTCCTAGCTGATAGTGGAAAGCAGCGATAGCAAAGTGCTCCTGGATGAGGATTGAGCTCCCAAAAGCAGGACTCCTGTGAAGGGTGATGCTTGGCAGGAGGCAGGGAAAGGCTGCCCAGCTCACCTTCCTCCTCTGGCACCTGGACTGCATCTAACCCTGCACTGATCTGGCTTGCCCGGGTCTGTGTTCTGTTTCCAGGCTGCTCTTTGGCTTGTCCCATCCCTTGTCAGCATCCTGATGGTAAATTGTTTCCAAGGGCTGTGTTGGAGAAGTGGCATTGCCAGAGGCAGGACACACGGAGGGGGCCAAGGGCCAGGGTTGGGCAGCTGTGGACAGCAGGCATAGCCTCTCTCCTGCTAGCAACCCTGGTCCTAAACTGAAGACACTCAGAGCCAGTGCTGGTCCGTGTCTGCTGTTCCACCCAATCTCGTTGGGAATGGAGGGCACAGACCTCCTCCTGCTTCAGACCACTGCACCGCAGGAGAAATTCCTTCAGATTCTTTTTCCTTTTGAGACTTTCAGACCAGTATCAGCCTGAAGCTTTGCAAATGATGTGTAGGAAAGGAGAGGCTGGGGGGAGGCAGTGATAGCTGGGGTATGTGGTGGGAAGGGAGGACAGACGTGCAGTCAGCAGATGCCTGGCACCGCATTGCACGAAGCAACTGCAGCAGGAGTGGAGCTGGGTGGCTGGGCTGTGACTTGGGAAGAGAAAGGCAACATGCCCAGCAAAACTGACAGCTTGAAAGCAAGCACCGGCTCAGGGTAAATGTGTGGGGTCGGGGGTTTGGCTCTTGTGGGTTTGTTGTTGCAGGGAGGAATTCGAGCAATTTCTTGGCTGTATTTCTCCCCAGGATATTAGCATTATAAAGGGAGTCGCTGAGAAGCAATAGTTCAGATGGGCTGTTGTTGGCTCTGTTCACCATCTCCAGGGGTCTCGGATCTTCTCTGTCCTTTTCCAGTTAGTATAGTCTAAGAATCATTTGATTGCTCTGCACTTTTCACATACAAAGCACCCCAAAGCCAGCTGAGGAGGACGGCTGGCAGAAGCAGGCCGGATAACATTCCTATTCAGCATCACAAAACCTCCTGCTCGCCCTTTCTCTGCAGGAGGTGTGCAACCTGAGGCCTGCAGGAAAGGGTCTCTTGGCAAGGACAAAACAACAGATTGATGCCTTCTTTCCTTTTCTGATTTGTATGAAGGAATCCCGAAGGGGTCTTTGTGTCTCTTCTGGCTCTAGTTCACATTAGGTATTTAAGCCTAATAAGCCTGTGACCATGTCCAGGGCACTCAGGAATGGACAGAGAATCTAAACCCCAAGGACAGGTATTTTTAAGGCATAAATGTGGATGGAACCCAGACGGATATATCACCCCGTAGAAAGTTTGGACCCTTACTTCTGGATGTGTTTTTTTTTAAAAAAAACCCCTGTGTCTTCTTTTACAGCTAGTCGTAAAACTTTACTGCTTGTCAAGCAACCTTAGTATCCATTCCTCCTGTGAAAAGGAGCTTTACTGTCATTACAGCAGATACACCTGAGCACTTGGAGGCTCGAGTGATGCTGGGCACAAATTCATGCCCTCAGGAATTTTTAGCAGCACCTTGGAAAAGACTTTTCATCCCTCCCATTGCAGTCATACAAATGAGGGCTGCTCTGGGAAATCACACTGCAATCAAAACAGAGTTGGAAGAACAGTTGTTCATGATCTCCCCCTCCTCAGGGACATCACTTCCAATCCAGATTAGGTTAAATTGAACCAAAAAACATCCAGATTGCACAGTTGTAAAGCAGCCAAGAATTAATGAGTTTTCATGGTCCTAGGTCCCCACTGCAATTTCTCTTGCATTCCTCTGTCCACCCACATGCATTGAAAAATGAATGTGCCCCATTTCAGGGACCACTGGAAGACAAGCAAGTGTTTATAAACTGAAAATTGCCCTTTGGGCTGTTGGAAGGGTGTTTTGTCCTCACCAGGAAAGACACAGCTGTAGCAGAAATGGAATCTGGCAGCCCCTATCGTGCTGTGTGGGCTCCTGCAACGAGGGCAGAGATGAAGCAGCTACATCCCTCTCCAAGCATCAGCCACTGGGAGAAACATTTTTAAGCACTGAACTAATTGCTTAAAAACTGACACATTGTTTTTACATTTGCTGTTAACTCAGGAGAACTTTGATCATAAAAAGCCACACAGAGGCTGTGTTTCAACAGACACAGAGCCAGGTTTTAAGAGTAAGGCTTTGAAAGCAAGACATGTGCCAAGATTGTTGAGAGATGTCATGGTGGCTCTGGGACCTGCTTGGGAAGTTGAACAACTGAGCAAACCTTAATTCTTTGATCTTACCTGCCAAGCAAGCCCACAGCTCTCACTGAGTGAGCAGAGATTGGAACAACAGGGAAATGAAATTGCCACCAACATCATGGCATTGGCTTTGCTGGGCCACCGGTGGGAAGCAGCCCTCCAGTCATCTCCTCTGACTCTGACAGCTTCCAGGTACGAGCAATGCCTTCGTCAGCAGCGTGCGCCAGTCCTGGGGCTGGAACAAGAACTCTCTGTCTGGGGAGGGGGAAGGGTTTGGATGATTTGTGTCAGGTCAGATGAGCAGGTTGGGTTTTGCTGCAGACAGCTGGCAAAACTCATGTGTGCTGATGCGTGAGCTCCAGAGGAATGAGCGTCGCTACAAATCATTGCCAGGAGCAGTGTGTCCATCCAGCCAGCACCTGGTAGAGAAGAACCGGACCTTGGTTTAGGCAAACCTCCCACTCTGTATCAAGTGCAGCCACTCCAGGGGATGACCTCGAGCCTGGCCACCAGAAGCCACATTTGCCTGGGCCTCCATAAGCCATGTCAGGCTCGAGCAAGGCTGCGCAGAAGTGCCCACTGCAGCCCCTGCGTTGTGCTGGGCATGACTGGGGCAGGGGCTGGCCAGCATCTCTGGGTCACATCTCCCACCCTGCGCAGCTGCTGCTTCAGCGAGGCAGGTGCTACATCGGGGTGTGCACCTTCAGGTGTGACCACAGCTTGTCCCCTTCGGGCCACAAAGTTTTGGAGCCACATTGCCCTGGAGGGAAGGGAAGCACCCCTGTTTTTCTTGTTGGCTTCTTTCTTGGCCGCAGGCCTCACCCGCCTTCCACCTAAACCAGTGGAGGAAGAGCTGCACCCAGTGCACCAAGATGCCTTTAACCCTGTGGAGCTGCCACTCCTGTTCCTTGTTTGCTTCATAAATTTGGCTGGAGCCCTGCTTCCCTTCGACATGCTTCCCAGCTTTGTTTCCAGCCCTACATGGAGGAAAGGAGCTGCAGAGATATTGCATGGGTTGTCCAAGCCTCATTGCCCTGAAGGTATTGTTGCAGCAAGTAGGCAAGAGCACACACATGAATCTGTGAGAGCTGGGTGGTGCACAGGGTAGTGCTGCTGGGAGGGAAGCTGGCATGTCTTTCCCCAGCATCAGAAGCAGCTTTTTGTCCCCTGTGGAAGGCTCCATGGAGAAAGAGGTGACTTTGAGCTTCAAGATGCTGGCACAGTTCACACTGCAGCCATCCCTGTAGCACCACCTGCTAAATCCTCGCCCATCTTCTGCAGACCAACAGCTGTGCATCTGCTCCCCATGGGCAGAAAGTGAGTCTGAAATGGCCAGGTATAAAATGAAGCTGGTGCGAATGGGAGCAGGCTGTGGCCACCAGCAGGGTTAGGCTCTGGGGGCATGCTGGAAGCCCTTGGGGTGATGAGTGAGCCTATGGATATAAGCAGAGGATGCAGCCTCCAGTAAATAGGTGTCAAAAAAGATGCACAAGATGTCAAGTCTTGCCCCATGGTGTCACAGAATAAATGTGTTGTCCTCCTTGCAGGATCCCCCTGTATCCTAGAGGCAGGAGAAAGCAGTGGCTGCCAGACAGCTGCCCTTGTGAAGTCACCGCTCCTTGTCTGCATGCTTAGATGTCCCAGTCCTCCATCCAGCGGCAGGAGAAGGGGCACAACAACACCCAAGGGTGCTTCAAGGCACCTGGCAGCATCAGGAACAGGACTTATTCTGGAGCAGGAATAAGCAGACAGGTGGTGTGGTCCATGTTAGAATAAATGGATCCCTCCACTGGTAAATACCACACACTGGAGGAAGAGGCTGTGAATGGGATTTTTTCCTCTAAGAGGCTTAGAGTGGCTTTGGAAAAGCCTGGCCAGTGTGTGAGACCTTACTGCATCACAGAGTACTGTGGTCTCCTTCGGGCCCTTTTCCCAGCTCAGCTCCTGCCTAAGGGATCAGTTTGGGATGGCTGAAGGGACAGGGCAGGACTATGCCACCTTTCTGACTTAAAAAGATTCATTTTCAAAAGAGGAGATTAGGCAAACAGGTTTTGTGCAGGGTAACCCTCTGACATTACTTATGTCTATTGGCAAATTAGGACTGCCTCGTGACATCTTTCACCATATTTTGTAAAATAGTTTGAGTTTCTTGGGCCCAGTGTCCTCTGAAAGACCAAGAGAGTGTGGGCAATGAGCTGGAGCTTAGCAGCAGATGCATACATCAGACACAGAGAGGGCAATCCCAGCCACGGCATGCAGCAGCTCAGTCCAGTCACCTTGATGAAGACTTGCACTGCATGACCATTGCTGTCAGCATCCTCTTCCATGAAGAGGCTGACTGTAGCTTTGCTGCCAGACCACAGTGTTGCCGATTTCTCAGAGTGGCTAGAAATATGGCAAGTTCAGTTTCCCCGGGCCACACGTCCAAAAAATGGGTAAAAACCTGTAGAGTTTTATGCACTCAGTAAATGATACACCAGGCTTGTCTAACAAAGAGCAGGTAGTTTTATGGATAGTGACGTGAATGTTAATGGTAAATTAGTTAGAAAGTCCAGTGAAGCATGACACTAATCAGGAAAGGTGATCGCATGTACGCTTTAAAGTATGCGATTGCCCCTGAATCACCCGAGTTTGCTGCTCAGCAACGGCTGGTGCAGCAGACCCTGCAGCTGGAGGAGGGATGCTCATTGCTAAGGGGACGCGAGTTTGACAGCTTTGATGACTGTCTCTTGAGACTGTTTTGCAAAACCCTGGGATTAATGAAAATGCCACTCGAGCAAGATGTGGTGCTTAGGGATGTAAAATATGGAGCTCAATTGCTTTTTCAGGACTGAATGAAGGTGAAGAGTCTGAATGTGAGTGGTCCACAGCTGGTACAGGCACCTGAAAGACCATCGTGACTTTTGTGAGGTCTGGAAGGGACATCTCATTCTCTCCTGTACAAGGAAGGTCATAGCTTCTTTCTGGGGCAGGGAAAATCCACCAGGAGACATGGATCTCTTGTGCTGTTGGTCTAGCCTGTCCCAGAGGTGTTGAACTTAATGGCTGCGATCTGGAGAGTGACCAGTGACCTCGAGGAGCAAAAGTCCTGTTCTCTGCTGTTGGCTTTGGTGGGGGAGAGGGAGGGTTTCATATGCTTTAAAGTGTATATAAACATACATACACAGTTTTAAAAATACATAATATACAAAAATTATAACAAATAACAGATTATATGTTTTAATGAGCAAATAAAATAACAGTGACGTGAAACATGCCATTAATCTGTAGGCAAACTGGCAAGCTTCTGACTCTGCAAATGATTTACTGGAATCTTTAATAAAGTCTGAATTGGTGAATTATGGAGAGCAAAACTGGGACTGGCATTTGGCATTGAGAAGGAGAGTAAGATTAGAGAATTTCTGTAGCTGTTTTCTTATCAGATTTATGCTTTTCTGAAGTTTTATGATGCTTGGACATAACTCCTGATATACTTTTAAAATGGTGTTTTCATCCCAAATTAAAATTGAATTGTAAAACATGTCTGTGACAACCCTATCTCATCACAGCAACAACACCCACGTTAGTTTTGCCACTACCACAGCACTCAGTTATCCATCTGGGGTGTGCTGGGAGCTATGCGGGCTTTTCACATCACTGATGTGGTCCTACCTGAAGTTTTTCACTTTCTGAAAAGCTGAGATGTGCAAAAAGAGTCACCTGCTTCTGCTCAGGCAGGAGAGCCATCTGCAGGGAAGCAAATGAGTTAGCTTACATTTTTAATTCTTTTAAGTAAATAATGAATGTACACAACACCTCCTTCCTGCTTAGCTGTGGCTTTCACGAGGCATGAAGATGAAGCCAACAAAACTGAACAGTTCACCCTATAAATGTTCATCTGCCACCTCCCGCCCATTCCGTGCCCCCCCACCCCAAGGAGTTGGGTTCAAATGAGCCTGATGTTTCAGCCAGGCTGTGGATCCAAGGGAAGGTCCTTGAGCTTGGGTTGATATTGTGCCTCTGAAGCCCATCAGGGGAGATGGAGAAATGCAGCTGGACTTGCTCAGAGCCAGCGTCTTGGGCTCCAGCACCTGCCTGTTGGTGGTGCCTTAAAGCTGTACGTCGAGGTTGAGTTTCCCAAGGCTGTGAGTTGAATTTCTCATGGCTACCCCCAAAAAATGTTAGCCTCCATCAGTGGTATTGAAGCCTGATTTGGGAGGACCCTTGCCAGTTCCTTCCACCAGGACAAAAGCCAGCAGGCAGGCTTCCTCTGCACTGGCTGCACGACTGCTGCCAGCATCTGTCCTCTCTGGAAGGAGCTTTCCACTTTGCTGAGAAACCATCAGCCTCAACCTGTGAGTCCCCCTGCCCTTTCACTGGGTTAGAAATCACAACAAACAGCCTTGAAATTTTAGCAGCCCCAGCATCCTCCAAGGAGACTGCTCCCCATTTCTCCAGCATCCAGCTCACACCATCCAAGTGTAAGATACAGCCTTGTAGTTTTAAAGGCTGAGATCAAAGCAAGCCCATGCTTTCCTGTTTGTCCCAGCTCCTGACGAGTATGAGAGCTGCTGTGACTAGACAGGAGCAGTGAATGTGCTCTTGGGAAGGTAAAAGCCTTTTGAACAGAAGACAGCATGGCATGAAGAGCACACCTGTGTTTCCCCAGCCCTCCTCCCCCTGCAAATCCTTTGGAATGGGAAAACCTCCCTCGACCCAAAAGCTTTGCCATAAGAAAGGAGCCAAGGAGTAACACTCAGATGTTCAGAGCTCTCTGTCAGCATAACTTTGGTTCTTTTTAAAGCCCAGGAAGAAAAAAGTCCTAGAAAAGCAGTAGCACTGGTTCTGTCAGGTTCAGCTCAGTTTGTACAGGAGGGTTTGTGGTATGGCTGCCTCAGGTTAACTTTTGATTTTTAAGGTTGTATTTCTGTGCTAGCTGAAGCCTGGGAGGAGAAAATGCCAGCATCATACAGCCTAAGGCAGCTACAGCCAGCCTCTCTGTCCCTCCCTGCATTGACCTCTAAGCTATTGAGGGTGTCGTGGACTATACCATCCCCCTGCCACCTGGAAGAACACTTTTGGGTCCAGGTTACTCTGTTTCCAGGCTTTTCATTACTGGTTTGCATTTATCCATCCAGCAAGAGCCAAATCCAGCCGTGCCAACCCCAGGGAGCTTTAACCAGGGGTGAGTTTGGCCCAAGATGTTTCTATCACAAAACTGTCAAAACCAATTTTCTCTGATTGGACTAAATTGAAATCCCAGCAGAGGCAATTCATCTACTGCTGGATGCTGGATATAATGGCAAATAACCATCAGAGGCAGGAAAACCTGTCTGGAGATGAGAAATCTTGTCCTGTGACAAGAGGTTATGAGCCTTTCTAATCTTATCTGCTTGGGTTTCGTAACGAGAAGCCTGATGTGGCAGTGATGGCTCATGCCAGGCAGCCTGTCCCTGAGCCCTGCGGGGTGCTGGGGTGCCTTGGGGGTGGCAGAAGAATCGATGGTTGGGGATGGGGCAGACCTACAGCAGGGGGACAGCCAGCTCAGGCCGTGCCCTAGGTTTGCAGTGGGGTCTGGGGGTGGGACAGACCCACAGCAGGGTGGCAGGGTGATGCTGCGTGGCAGGACACCTGTCTCTTCCAGGATCAAAGACATGATCTTTGCATCCCCGGGGCTGACTGTTGGCACAGCAATGTGTTTTCTCATGCTCTGGATGTGGGGGGTTGAAGGACAAGGCAGGGAGGGAACATGCCAGAATTAAAGACACGGTGGATTTAACAGCAGATGCTTTATCTGCTGCCAACACGCAAGCAAACACCTGTGGGAATGTGCCAGCCCTGGCCAGGGTCCTTCCTGCAGAGCTCTTGACCATATGCCCATGCTGATTGATGTGTTGGGGGCAGTGGTGGGATACACTGGCGTGGGATCCAGCAGCGGAGCAGCTTCGTTCCCTTCACTTCCTGCTCATATTACCCTTGACAGTGCTACTTCCACTTGTCAGAGCCCCAGGACCCCTCTGAGGGTCACCTGTGACCACTGCTCCAGGCATAGTGTTCACCTCCATGCTACGCAAGATCCCACCACCTCCAATCCATCCCACCTCTCTGGAAATAGGGTGATTTTTTTCCTATTTGCCTACAGTAGCTGCTACACATCTGCTGAGTGAACTAACCCACGGGGATGAACCCGTTCCACCAAGCTCCCACAGGAAATCGATGGCAGAACCAGGACTGACCACCCCATCCCTTGACTCCCATCACGGCACTGCCTCGCTGGCAGCCAGCATTGCAGCAGTGAGGAGGAAATGCCGGAGCTTAAATAATTTAACTTGGGGAGTGAGTGAAGTCTACTTATATTGGCTAATTGATAGTGAATTATTCCTTTATTAGAAATTATAGAATTGCCCCCTAACTTACAAGGAGGAACAGGACCAATGTCTTGAGCAGCTGATGGGTATTTTTTGTGGCTGCAATTGATTTTCCTTCAGAGACGCTCTTGCCAATTAACTTTTCAGGACATAAATTTGTTTACCTTAAAATATCCAGTTAGAAGCATTTTCAGATACATTATTTAAGGCCTGAAAATAAATATTGGATGCTCAGGCTGTGCTTTGTGAAAGCTCAGAGCAGCTTGCCTTCTCACTCAATTATTGATCGTGCTTTCCACTGCATTGGAGACACTCCTGCATGCACAGGGGAAAATCCCAGCTTGTTTATTTGCTCGTTCTATTTCTCAAAGTCTCTAAAAACTCATCCAGCAATGGATTTGGGATGTTTATCACAGCAGAGAATTTGTTTTCGATGCTAAGGCCCCAACAGGAGCTGCCAACCCCAGGTATTTCTTACTGAGGGCACTAAGGATCAGCTGAGGTGTTTTTATTGAAAGGGGAAACACCAGTGATGGCACAACACACTTCCACTACCATTGGGAAAGATGAGCGTTGCACCCTTGCTAGCTGGATGAGCACAGAAGAGCTACCAAAGCCTGGCTTACCAAAGCCTGGCTTCTTCAGCAGCCAAGACTGACTGCATGGTCTGATGGATGCTTTTCTCACATTAGGGACTTTTATGTCTCTCTCAATGTGGGCTTTCTCGTGTTTAATAAGGTATGAGCATCTCATGCCATTTTTTCTTTGCTGAGATATTTACAGGTTCTTCCTCCTCAACACAGATGCTATTCAATATAGAATTTTGCCAGGACATATTTATCCTTGGAATTGCCGTGTTTGTGTCAGATCTGATTGCAATTAGCGCCGGAGGCTCCTCAGGGAGGAGAGCAGCCTGCCAGCCAGCATGGTGGCTTAGACCTCATCTTCTGCAAGCATCAGGACAGAGAAGTGGTGAAAGTTCATAGCAGTCGAGTAGCCACAAGTTATGAGAGCCAGAGAAGTGAGATTTGTAAAGGGGGAGGGATGGCTTAAACTTCACCCTTAGAAGACTGCAGATAGGTTTACAGGGATATTTGGAGAATGCGGTCCCTTGGCCAGGAGGTTTTCAACCTCTGTGAGATGCTAGCACACAAGAACTGCTCACCCTTGGCTTTGCGTCAGGAGATCTGCCAAAAATTTGCTAGTGGAAAACCAGTTAGCCCGACGGTCTTGCTTTGAGACCTTGACAGAAATGGCATATCCGTGGAGAAGGTTTCTGCATCCCGTGAAACACTGTGCCACAGAAAGCTGCCCTGATGGATGCTTTTTGAGCAATGGGAGCCCCAGCATCACCCAAGATGGGTCTGAGCGGGACATCTTTCAGAAGTGTTGCACAGGGGAATTCACTTTGCATTCCTGTGCCTGCCTTGATGGTGAATTGGAGCCACAGAGCTTGAAAACCCTGTGGACTCACAGCCGTAATTAATATTGCAAACACGCTGGCAATGGATGCCACCAGACAGG
This sequence comes from Athene noctua, assembly GCF_965140245.1. NCBI lineage: Eukaryota > Metazoa > Chordata > Aves > Strigiformes > Strigidae > Athene > Athene noctua. The sequence continues at coordinate 28,369,146 of NC_134043.1, read as the reverse complement.
CTCCAGCTGAGGGCCCGACCATCAGCATGTCTGCAAAGTCCTCGTCTTGCTATGGCTGGTGGACAAAGCCAGTGGGAATTTCACCATTGACTTCAAAGAAACCAACATTTTGCCCCAAAGCCCTACTTCTCCCACCTCCTGCTCTCCTGCAGTGCCAACCCCAGCATGGACCACAGCAAATGGACCACATGAGCCTTGAGTCCCTTCCACCCAGTGCCTACCAGCCTCATCAGTTCTGCCTCCATCTGCTTTAACAACCTCTAGCCCCATTTTTCCCACTTTTTAAATGGGAATAATGCTCTTCATGCAGGTGGCAGTTCCTCGGAGGGATGCTCAGCTTTTGGGCTGGCATTGCCCGATTGCCACCATTATTGCAGTGAAGGGTACAGTTTCTTAGCATCCGTAGAAATAATCCCATGGCACTGGGAACTAAATGAGAGCCCAGCACTTGCCAGCTGCAAAAAAAAAAAAAAAAAAAAAAAAAGAGAGAAAAAAGAGAACTGGCCATGTCTTCACCATAGAAAAGGAGTGTGAATAATGGGCTTATAAAACAGGGAGTGCAAAAAACCATGTAGACCCGAGTGCTTTCCGTTCTCCTTTACATGGTCATAAGAAAGCAATTCAGGCTCAGCACACGCATTTATTAAACAAAAAAAATTCTTGTGACTTCGTTTCTTTCCAGGGCAATTGAGCAAACTGCTCGATACGCTGTGACCTTGAAACATAATGAAGCATTGAAAAGCAAATCCGGCGGTACAGAAAGGAAGTGTGTTTTACCATGCAAGAGGAGGTATTGAGGTCCAAGCAAGAAACAGCCAAGCGGTTATCTCTGATGGCTTAAATCTCATCCAGGCAGCGCTTTTTACAAGACCCCCTTTGTTAAGAGACCCACAAATGGTGCAATGTGTGGAGGGCTCTGCAGGGGAGTACCTGGCATCGTGGCGCACATCTGACATTTAACATCATTTTATAATGATATAACTGACTCATGTTGCTCTTTGCCCTTGACGGTGTGTAATAACCCCTAGGACAGGCACCTGCATGCCCGGCAGTCGTGGCCATTGCAAAATGCCACCGTGGCAGTGTCCTTGGGGGCTGCTCCTGGCAGGGGGGCAGAGGATGCCTTGTGCAAGTAGGAGAGGGTTTGCATGTGGTTATAGATTTAAAACCCAGCCAGGGTGATGAGGGCTAATGGAGGAGCTCCAAGGTGGTCTGTTGCACAATAGCACCACTTCTCTGCTCCCTTTTCCCCACCAACAAACATCCCCAGATTTACCTCAGAGGCAGTTTTGGGTAGCTGGGGTAAGAGTCCTGTTAAGGTTGCAAAGAAGCCAGGGTGAAGATGGGGGAAAGGGGGTGTGAGGCAGGAGCCCCTGGGGAGAGAACGCTTGGGTGAGGGTGTCAGCAGGGATGTTTCTTCAAATATAGAGTAGCCAGAGTTAAGAACAAGAGAGAGGATTGCAAGTCTGCAGATATCTGGTGTTGCAGAGTCCTGGGTGCCCTCTGGGTCTTGGCTGTGCTCAGCATCTCCAGGATAAGACCCTGCAGAGCCACACCTGGGTCACATGAAAGGCATTTGCACATCAGAGGAGAAGCAAAATCAAGACCCTGCTCCTGCCTGATGGTCATATATCCCTCAACGCTCTGAAGAAAAAAAGAAGGGTGAAGAAAAGAAGGGTGAGAAGCCCCACGTCCCACGTAAAACATTCCTAATTTTAGTGGACTTCAGCAAGCGAAAGCTTTGCAGTCCTTTGGCCCTGATGCAAGCACCTGAGTGTCAGGGTGACTGCAGAGGCACCCCTTTGGAGACAGCTTTGCTGAGGAAGCTTAGGAGGTTCATCGCCTCATCCAGAAACCTAAAACCAACAGGGCAGGTAGGTAGAGGGCACAATATCTGGAGAAGAAATGCAGATTTTCAGGTGATGTAGACTTCAAGCTCTCTCTGACTTGGGTTATAACACACTTAGGATCAATGTAAATTTCCTCCTAGAGGGACTTTTCAGCTCCGGGTCTTTGGCATGAGAGGAAAAGCTTCCAACCCCCCTCGAAAATCAGCTGGAAAAACACAGCCCATCTGGCCCAAGACTCTGGAGGAAAGCCAAGGGGACAGCACAAGTTGTGCAGGGGCTGGCAAAACACCATTGGAAAGGGATTTTTCATCACTGGCTTGAACAGGGTGCTGCGAGGGGTTTGTGGGAGAGATTATCTCTTGATGGGGCAGCTGTACTAAATAATTACTGTTTAGTAGAGTCGCTATCTGCACAGCCCTTACATCCAGGAGATCATCCAGGAGATGCTACACAGATGACCAGCATGTCAGGCTGGGTGAGCAATCACTAAAAATACCCTGAATTATGGGCATGCTGGCAAATTTTAGCACTGTGCCCTGGCTATGCTAGACAGGCAAAATGGGGACGATGTGTCTCCATCTGACACTGTGGAAATTCAGTCACACAGGCTTCAGCCGGAGCAAAACCACCCAGGAGAAAATGCTAATTGCCAGGGTCTGAATGGTTTTTCGTAAATAAGACCCAGGGTGTGTAGGTAGGAAAAGAAGGATGAGAAGGAATGTCCCTCCTGCATGTGGGGGCAGCAAGGATAAAAATAGTGTCCATTGACCCTATGAAAAGGGGGGAAAGCACGGTGCTGGTTGTGCCCCTGGTCCTCAGCGCTTGGTGTTTGCTTTGGGAAGATAACATTGCCATAAATCATCATCATATGTCCTCTGCCGCCTGCTGTGACGCCGCTGATGTGGCACGTGCTCCAGCAGGTCTTGCTCCAGCCCTTGTTATCGCATGATTGATGGGCACTCAGCACTTCTGGGTTTCTGGGCTAATTCCTCACTCCCATTTTCCTGTGCCTCTAAAGGCCTGGGAATTATTATTTTTCCCCTTATCTTTTGGGTCCTGAGCTCTTTTGCAAGGTGGATAGCAGATAGCCAAAGGTGCTGATATTTTTATTCTCTCTGGGACGCACCCAGCGTCCCTGGGATGAATTTGCAGAAAATTCTGCTTTTTTTAGGTTTGCCCCGTCTTTGTGTCAGATCTGATTTAGCTGCGGCTATGTGCTACAAATGAGACTGATGGCTGCAGCGTAGCATCTTCTGAATGCCTGTCCCAATCCCTAAGCCACTGCTAGTGTATGGTGGGGAGACCCAGGATCTCCCACTGCTTGTATCAAGGTAGAGACGACCATGGGCAGTTCTTCTGACAGACCACCACATTAAGTGGGGCTAATGATGTGAAACAGCTGCTCTGAACACAAGTCAGTGCAATCATCAATTTAATTAACCACATTGATTAATACAGGAGCTCAGCAAATATCATAAATGAGGCTGCCTGTCACTGAACATGGGAAATTACCATGTCTTACACTATTTAAATGAGGAAACTCAAATGGTGCTGCCTGAAAGGTGGAAGGGGTCTGGCAGCGATTCTGTGGAAGGAAATGATAGCCACCTCACTTGGCAGCACCATTAAATGGTTCTTGCTCCCCATGTCTTTGCCTGAAAGATTTTCAGATGTGTAGGGGGAAAATTTGGAAGTCAGCAGCCAAAACTGGTGGAGGCCGCTTCAAGACTCCAGGGGACAAGGAAAGGCAGCCTAGGACTTTAGCCAAGGTCCTCCTTGGCTGCAAAACAGGGCTTTCTGCTCCTCTAACTCCTTCCTGCAAGCTCTGGGCCTCATCCAGACTCACAGAAATCTGCTGGAGCCTCTTCACTGACTGTAGCTATAACCCAGCTGAATTTGCCTGGTTCACTGGGGGCAGAGGGTGTAGGTGGGAGCCCATCTCTTGTCTCAACCGCATTTCAAGGTTCACAGTGACACACTGATAATCGTGCCTTTCTGCACGCCCCCTCTGCTAGGCAGGGATATTTGTCCATCTACAAAGCCATCATAAATGGTAGCGATTTCCCCCTTCCCATTAGCTTTGTGCTTTCTTCCCGAACAATGATAAAACAGGCTCATCTTGGTGGTTAGTTTTAGATAGAGCTGTCATTGAGCCCTGGCATTTTTTGCAGCTTCCGTCATTCTGTTGCCAGGAGAATCTCCATTGTGAACAAAAGCTGTTTTATTTTGTGCAATTGGACTCGGGGAGGAAGAGAAACTCTCTATGGGAAACCGCAGCGTTAACTCGTGGGTCGCGGGTCTCACTGTTGCAATCGGTGTTCTGGTTTGCCCAGCCAGGGTGGGAGGCATGGACAGAGGATTGCTTGGCTTATAGTGAAAGGGTGACGAGGGAAAATGAAGTGGCTATTTACTGGAAATGGCTGGTTAAAATAAAGGATTTCAGTTAAAACAGAGGATTTTGCAATATGGAGAAGTTTTCCAGGAGGAGGGAGTCAGAGGGTGCATGTGTGGTGCAAAATTCCCCGATGCAAATTCCATTGCCCATCACCCCCCATGGGGCTGAGCGAGCAGTGGGTAGGAGTTGCACCATCTGATGCATGGTGGCAAGGATGAGGGATGCAAGGGGGGCAGGAACAGTGTTCAAGGCTGCTGCAATACTGAGGATGGTGGCGGCAGGGTGGAAGGATGCTGCAGATTTTACCTTGAGGACCAGAGAGGGTGTGAGGCCGGTCCCCAGGCCTTTCTGATCTCTCTCACCTCCACCTCTTTGCTTTCCTTTGTTCATTCATCCACTCAGTCGATGTCAGGCAGCCAAGGAAATTAAAAGCCGCTCCGGAAGGCCTGTCATTTGCTTTGCGCACTTCCTCATCAGGCTTAAAAAAAGTAATCCCTGCTATTAGTAGGAAGTGATTGGTACCTGGCTGGGTGTTTACCATCACCTTACAAACACCATTGATGAGGGCTGAGCAGTTTGCACAGCAGTCACAGGAGAATTGCAGCCTACCTATCCCACAACTTTCCTTCCCCTTTGGGACCAACACTGTCCCAAATTTATGAAGGGAGGGGGTACTCACCTGCTGCAGTGCAGGGGTTACCCCAGTGAACGTGTCTGGGGGATGCTGTGCTGGGACTCCTGAGGAAAAGCAAAAGTAGATGCTAGGTTTGCAAATACAGCCTAGGAAACTGCTGCTTTTGCCTTCAGTCATTGCAATGGATGGACACCTTGCATAATGTTCACAGTGCGTGGCCAAGGAAGGAATGGAAAAAAATCCTCCAGACTCCAGCTACAAAAACAAATTGGGTAAATACATGTTTGAAGCAGAGATGGGTGTTGGAGAAGTAAATCTGCCCTGCTTTCATTACAGTCCAGCGTAATCTAATTCAGAAAATGAAGCAGAAAAAATCCACTTGGGGAGTCTGGCAGAAGGAAGATGATGCTTTCTTTGCCAGTTCCAAATGCATTGAGACTTATTTATTAGAAATTTCTGTGGCTAATTGGTTTTGAAGCGAGAAAGTTATACATACAAAATAATTCTTGTCTGAATCATTTATTTACTTTATTCTAATCATAAAACCCGAATACCCAGACCAAGCAGAGTTCAAACACCTGTAAGTGCCACCTGTGTCAGTGATGCTCCAGAGCCCACCTTGCTCCCTTGCCAAGGGATGCAATAAATAGCAAGCTGCTGCTTCCCAGGAAGGCAGCAATAGCTCTGCTACCCCCTTCTATAAGAGAAGATCTGTCTTGGCACAGCATGAACTATGAGGGACATCAAAACCCGCCAGCTATCCCTATTCCCCATCCCTCATCATCAACCATCATGGCTGTAATTAATTCGCAGCAAGGGGAAGATTGGCCTGGAAGAGCTCACCCCAGGGAGTTTGCTGGGCTCGCTGTACTAATGAAGTGTTATTAAACGTACCTTGGCAGCCAAGAACTCTCTTCCCCAGCTCCGGAAACCAATCTATAGCATGATACAGGCAAAGAGATTTGCTGGATTCCTACCAACACTGGAGGATCATGGAAAAAGCTCTCCCTCCAGTGCGTAGCAACAGGCTGCAACAAACCCAGGCTGCAGTAGGAGCTTGGACACTCCCACCCCGGGCCAGGATTTTATTAGATTCAATTTGGGAAGTGTTAGGCTTAGATCTGGGAACATTCCCATCTGCAAAGTTTCAGGAGCTCAACGTTAGCAGCTGAGCCACCACTTCACCTGCAAGAGCATCCTTCTGCGCCTTCAGCCCCGGCGAGGGGTTTGGTGCTGCTGGGTTTGGTGGTCATCAGACCCAGATGCATCACTGAATACAGCTCATTTCAGTGTTTTCCTCCAAGACAAGCAAATGTCCAGCTTCTCTCTGCAAAATTTCAAAGGCAGCACCAAAGGAAAGATGATTCCTTCTCTTCCCGGAAGAGCCAGATACACACATATCTGAGTCACGGGCATGTTATCCCAGACCAGACCTTCTCTTAAGCATTATTTAGGCAAACGGAGGCAATTACCATGCAGTTTTGTGTAAGTGCTTCAAAAACATCATAGGCAAACGGACAGAGAAAGTCTTGACATGAACTTTAACATGGAATTCCTGCAAGATTAATTCCCAACTCCATATAAAAGCTTGAGCTCGTTAGGGCATCCTGTCCGGGTCTAATTGCTCACCAGTATCGCTTCCTGGCAGGGGAAACAGGAGTGGCACCCATCCAAAGGTGGGACGGCTCTGCTGCCATGCCTGGCTCTCTCCTGGCTCTCTCCCAGCTCTCTGCAGTCACAGTGGGAGCAGAGGGGATATGGCAGCAGAAGGCAGTTGCAAGCAGGAGAACGGCAGGAGCAGGGCAGGGAGGCAGGAGCCTGGGGGCAGCCCCACCAGCACCTGCTGAGAAGACGCTGAGGGAGAATCTTCTTTCGTACCCACGGATTTGGGTCACTGCCGTGTACAGCACCCACCCTGCACCCAAATATCCCATGGCCCCTTATTGCTCTGAGATTCTCCTGGGCATTGCAAAACACTTGTTGCAAAACAGAGAGGGGGATGAGATGCAGGATGGGATGCTCATTTCTCCACCCCAGGCTCAGTCAGACCCTCCGCACCCGCAATGTGCCTGATGTGCATCCTCAGCACACAGAGAGCAGCTCCCAGCTCCCAGGACAGGCAGTGATAGTCATGCATGAATTGCTGACTTTCAATTAAGCTGACAGTTTGGAGTTCAAGTTCAGTTTTACTGCCTGGAGACCTGGGTTTACCACAGAGGGGTCATGAGGCTGGCTGAGCTGAAATTCCAGATGCATGTACACCTCCTCCAGCCCAGCAGCAAGCTCATCGGAAAAGACACTTTTGTCCCCCAAACCATTCAAGGCATCAGCCTGGGATGATCCAGAGATCTCTACCCTTACTTCTCAGCACTTCACCTGTTTAGGAAATGATTAACATGAGTAAGAATAAACTGGGGCTTGGGAAGCATAGAAGAAAAGTCGATTTGAACTTTGTTGGAGATGGGAGAGGAGGGTGTGATTTACCCCTGACACGGACTAATTCATTTAGAAGTGAAGCAGGACAATAAATTTTGTGAAACTGGTTGGTGTCAGAAGCTGTTTTGCTAGCGAGATTCAATACTTTAGTATTTCTAGCATAAAAACATTTAATGAGACGAGTCATTTGGGACTTTGCAGTATGAGAGACGAAATCAGACTAAGAAATAAATCAGCAGCTCCGAATACGCTGTTAATCAGAGTTTTGCCCAACACGGGCAGAAGCAGAAGGACAGGAGCACCTTGGTCTGGGTGCCCCGGGCTGGGTGCCAAGGTACAGGCAGGAGCAACACCCCGGTACCCGCACGGCACCGGCGGCCAGCACAGGAGCAGTGCCCAGTCCAGCTGCACCCCGGTGCTGCCGGCAGCCTGGCATTCGCAGGTGCCATCTGAACCGTTTCCACCAGCAAAGCGAGATGAAAATGCCTCGCTGCAATTACAGAACCGGGCTATCCAGCTGAGGGGAGCTTTCCTTTGATAAACCCCAAACCTCCCGAAACAACGCGACAGAAACGAGCTCCCAAGGGTGCTTTGAAGTGGTTATAGGGCTCGTTTTGTTTGTGCTCACTCAACGAAGCTGCCGAAAGGGCTGGATGAGGCTGGGGAGCCCCGGCTGACACCCAGGATGGGATCTGGCCGTGTGAGGACTCACAGCTGCTCCCCTGCTTTCACCTTGGCCTGGTGAAAACCCCATCTCCTTCTGCAGCACTGAAGTTTGGGAGCAGGAGGAGCCAACACCAGGAAGAGGAAATTTAATCATCAGATCCTGATTAAACCCAGGAAAAAACAAGGAGAGGGTAGGAAGAGCGGCAGCTCGCATAGCCCGGGCCCTCTGCATGCAGGACCTGCTTGACCCAATATTTCTCGCTCAGCTGCTTTTCCCGGAGGTGTTCCAACACAAGATAGCCACCAGGATGGTATCTGGGGCCACCACGTCTGGCTGCTTGTTGCATCGGTCCCCAACCCGTTGCGTTTCTTGCTCCGGGTACCCCATTTCCTAACTCCACATCCCTGCCTGGCCGTGCAGCCCCCAGGATGCTCCTTGGCCCTGGGGTGGGATGCTCAATTAGTCCGTGGGGTTTTAAGGAGCACAAAGCCTTTTTTTTTTGGCTTTGGCTGCCTCAGGGTTGGAGCCGTTGCCAGCTTTGAAGCCACCTTGGTGAACGCAAGAAATTGGGTTGCGCAATTGTTGCTTTATCGAGAATAAAGATTTTGGTTTACCGTTTTCCTCTGTGTTTCTTCCCTCCTGTGGGAACTCCCATCCTGGGGGAGGCGCATTGGGGGGGATTTTTGTGCTAGTCCCACGCAGCACAGGGACGTGGCCCAGCACATCGAGCTTCGTAGCAAACGCTCTACACGGGCCGCGCCACGCGCCTTCGCTTTCCTCACAGAAACGCGTGAAAACGAAAAAAAACACCAAAAACAAAAAACCAAACGACAAAACAAAAAACCACCATAAAACCGAATTTGCGCAGCCTACACGGGAAAGGGCGTGGGCGCTGCCGCCCCGCGGGGTGTGATTTGTCCTCCCGCGCCGGGGCACCTCCTTGCGCGACGCTTGCCCCCCCCTTGCGCGGGAGGGATTTCTGCGGGGGCTCTCCCGCGCATGAGGGCTCCCCCCCGTTGCGCTGCCCCGCGCACAAGGCGCTCCCAGCACTCCCCGCCCCACACGCGTGTCCCACCCCAGGCTCCCCTTCGTTCCCCTCGCGGGGGTGTGCGTTGCTTCCCTCCCCGCTCCCCCCCTCCCTCCGCGGCCGGTCTCGGCCCCCGCGGGCGGCGCCGCCCTCTGACGTCAGCGCTGGCGCGGGGCGGGCGGCGCGCGCGGCCCGTGCCCGGCGGGGAGGCGCGAGCCGGGCGCGGAGCGGAGCGGGGCCGGGTCCCGCGTCCCGGGGCCGGGGCGCAGGTAAGCGCCGCGCTGCCGGGGAGGGGGGGCGGCTGCGGGGCGGGGAGCGGGGACACGACACGCACATCGCCGGCGGGAGCAGCTCCCCCGCCGCCTGCGGTTCCGCCGGGGGCTCCCGGTGCCGCCCCGCCGCCGGGGAAAAGTTTGTGGTGACGGCGCCGGGCGGGCGGGTGGGAGGGAGGGAGCGAACCGTGTGTTCTGTTTCCCCCCCCTCCCCCGGCTCTCCCTCGGCTGGGAGCGCTGGGAGGCGGCGTCCGAACCTCGCCGGGGCGGACAGCGGGGGCTCCGCGCTACCGGCTGCCCCGGGAGGGCGTGGGGAGACCCGGGGTGGGCTGCGCTGCGCGGGGGCGCAGCGCCGTGGGGGTGCGGGTGTGTGTCTGTGTGCCGGGGGTGTGGGGGTACGTGTGTGTCTGTGTGCCGGGGGTGTGTGTGCAACGCCTGTGGGCGCGGGGTGCGTGTCCGTGTGTCTGTGCGCGCATCGCCCTGCCAGCCCACGTTGCGGGTGTGCGCGCAGACACAAACACGGTGTGTGAGCCCCCTGCAAGCGGCGGTCGGGGGGAGCCCCCTTTCCCCCACAGCAGCGTGTGCCCCGCTCCGCTCCCGCTGCCCCACGGGCACAGCTGCTGCCAGAAACTTTTGCTTGCGCCTCGAGCATCGCGGGCTTTAGGGGAGGCTTGCCAGCCTGCTCGCTCATTAGCCACCCTGCAAGCCCTTCGTGGCTCGCAGGTAGCCTGCGTGGTGTCTGCAGCCTGCAGGGGACGGGGGTGATGGGGGCCAGGTCCCAGGGTTCACCCCCCCACCCCCCCCTTGGCACACCCGGGGCTTCGTGTGCGGCGGGCGCTCTCCGGGGACGAGGCGCAAGTGTTTCCTGATGTGGTTGGCCCATTAACTTGCGGTGATGTCCAGCTGAGGCCGGAGGAGGCTGGGCTGGCTTTTCTTTCCTTTCTTATCTCATCGGCCACTGGTGGGCCGTTCCCTGGGAGTTTGGGGCTGTTTTTTAACAGCGTTGCGGCGGCTGTGCCTGGCGTTTATTTTCTAGGAGGGTTTGATCAGCCGGGACTCACCGATGTCATGGGGTCACTGACCTTTCTGCTCGGTGCTGGCTGCCCGGGGGTGTTTGTTTTGCGAGCAGGGGATGCTGTTGAAGGCTGGGATTATGGCCGGTGGTGCAGCAGGGTTTTTTGCAGGACGGCGTTGGGCAGGAGAGGTGGACTCGTGCAGAAGGTGTGTAACGGGGAGACGCGAATTGGTGTTGATGTCTCGCAGCCTAGGGCTGAAGGTACTGGAGTCCCCGTGTGGGTTTTTTGCTCAGGAGTAAACACCTCAGCCCCAAGGGCAGCTCAGCGGTATTTAGACTGAGCAACTTTGGGATGAAAGGGGATGGTGGTCACCGTGACGTGGTTGTGTGCCTCTGCCTGGAGTAGGCTGCGTTGCATCGAAGCCTGTTACGGACCCAGAGGGGTAAAAAGGTGTGGGATGCAAGAGTGTGTAATTGCCTAGGGCAGTGTCCCTGCTCTGGCTGGGGGAATGCTGAGGAAGCAGGTGTAATGCCCATCACCTCCCCTCCAGCCGACCCTTCCTGCATAATGCTACCTGAGATTTGCAATAATTAAGTTATGGCTGTTAACGAGCAGAGCGGCAGCTTGAGTAGAAGTTGGAGAGGGATGCGTGTTGTGTTGACATCTGTGTCTAGATAGTGAAACGTCCCCCTCCACTCTGGAAGAAGGACTCATCCTTTGTTTCCTACTGCCCAACTGCAGCAACGGGATGCTTAGATTTGCTTAAAACCAAGAAAAAACGCTGATACTGAGAATAGCGTCTGCCTGGGATGCCTTATAGCTCTGAAAATTTGTGTCTTGTCCTGTGCAGCAGTGTCGATACCGGACCTTGCGTGGGTGCCCTTGTACATCATCTCTGGTAGCACCTTTTCTGTCCTCTTCACCTTTTTCTCTCTTTTCTCTCACCCTTTCCAGCAGTTAGTTGCTTGCCCAGGGTAGCTCCTTCAGCGAGCTTTAACCACCTGGCCGTGAGCGGCGAGGGGATGCGGTTGCCCACGATGCTCGCTGGTGGCCCATGTCATGGACCTGTAGTCTCCGTTGAGTGCACATCCTCCCGGGTGGGGATTTTTTTCTGGCAAAGATGCCAGTTTTCCATTTACATATATATATTTACAAAATAACTCCGGTCGGGCCGTGGATGAGAGTGTGCTTTTCAAAAATAGCAGCATCGTTACTTTAATCAAATAAAGCCTGAGCAGCGCGGTGCTGTGTGGAGTGATTGCAGCCGTTGCTTGCCTCTGTGCTTGACATCCTAATTATGTTTTCATTTTAATGAGAGGAAAACTATTTGCGAAGCAAAATATTTATTTTAGCCTGGTGGGGTTGTTCAGAAGAGCTTGTATCTATGTTAAGGAGGTGGTTTAGACACTGCATTTTTTTAATTGAGAAAAACATTTAAATACAGCAAGAAGCTTTTCATCGCAGAAGCCTGTCTGCACAAAGGGAGCTAGCAGCTGTAGAGGTCAGGACATGAAGGGGAATTTGCATCCTCCTTATACTTCTTATTTTCAAGAGGTCTGAAAGTTGCATTGCCTTCTGGTCTGGTGGGTGGATTTCTGACAGCAGCTGAAACAGAAATGAATGCAAATAACCTCACCTCCGAGTCTCTCGACCTTAGGTTTGGCACCTGCCTTTTCTTTCCTTTCCAAAATTCATTCTGAAAACACCTGAGCTTTGCAGACTGCCCCAGAGGTTTCCCAGGAGATGCTGAGGAGGTGAGATGGGTTTCCAGCAGCTTGGAGGTTTGCTGTCCCTTCAAAGGGTGTGCTTTGGGTTGGCAGGGCTATCACTGCTCAACTGAGGGTGGCCCTTGCTTGGGTGTTCAGGCACCCAGCAGCATCATGGAGGGGTGTCCATGGTGGTGGAGGGCTGGGTGTCTTGAACGTTAGCTGTGGATGGCAACTCTTGGAGGAGATTTATAGCCAGATGTTGACTTCCCCTAGTGGCGAGTGACAAGCCAGGTTTGAAAGAGGGGCTGGAAAATGTATTTGTGTATATTAAGTGGAATATATACACTACAGTGAAATGTTCTTCGGTGCTTTGCCCTTGCAGGGCTTTTTGGTCTGGTCTGCTCTTAAAAGTTACTTGGATGGGAACTCCTGGAGATGATGGGATAGAGGCAAATGTCAGGTTTATAGGTGGCTTCAGTAGCATCGTGAGTGTGTCGCTGTGGATGCCAAATGGAGAGCTTGCTCCTTGCGTTGCAGTAACGCCCCAGGCCCGGTGCCAGGCTGGTGGGTTCATTGCAGGGAATTTTATGTAGGCTTGCAGGAACAGCCTGGGGTGGGAGATGATGGCTGCAGCAAGATGTTTATCGAGAGCAATGTGGGGCTGCACAGCGGGGTGCTGCCTGGGGTGCCCTGCCCTCTGGAAGATGCTCTGCTGTTGTATGGGAGGCATCTCTGTTGTCAGTGCCAGCTGGTGGACCCATCCAGACCGCTCCCTAAAATTTGCAGCATTAGATTTCAGCTTAAAAAGCAGAAAACGAGTCCCCTGTTGTTTCATGCGGGACCTAAACTCCAGCATTAGAGTGCGCTCCCGGTGCCTGTGCAAGTGGAGGATGCTTCACTTTTGCTCACTTCTTGCAAGCAAGGCATAAGCAATCCCTGCAATTAACGCTGCCAGCGTTTGGGCACAGGGCTGTCATTGTTAGAGGATGTCAAAAGCACCGTGCCAGCCTTGGCTGGGGCAGGGAGCACGCAGACCTCTTGCAGCTGGCACAGGGGAAAAATCTGCCGCCCGCCGTGAATGTGACTTGGAAGCAGAGCCCAGAGGGGCAGTGAAGCCCCGGGGTGTGCTGGGGAGCAGTGGGAGGGCTTGCTCCTTGTGAAGAGGATGGGTCCGATTTCTCTCCCTAAAGGACCTGAAGGGTTGGTATGGGGATGCAAGGGCAGCCTTGCTTCTTAATTACAAAGCTGCGGGGTTTATTAAATTCAAAAGTGCAAATTGCAGCCTGAGCTCACTTTGTGGCCATAAATAATGTTTGTTTTTTAAAAATAAAAAAGGAGAAAGCACTTGCAGGACCTGTAACTTTGGCTCATGGGAGCAGATCCTCCAGTGGGCACATGCATGTCCTGACAAACCCCTTTCCTTTCAGCACAGAGACTTGGCTTTCTAAACAAGGTGGAGAGACTTGCTCCCAGCAGGTCAGATGGTCGCGTCTAGTTTTCACTGAACGCTCAAGTGATGTCTGAGTTCGGTAACGCCAAAAACATACGCAGAGCCACGCTGAGGTATAATTTCTGAGGATACCTGTGGCATCGATCCCCTCTCATGGTCCACATTGCAGCCTGGGATCCTTAATGTCTCCCAGCCGCTCTTGGAGTCAAGTGATTTTAGTGTACTTCTGCTCCCTTGGGCTTGTAAAGAAAAGCGTGTGAGTATGGAGAGGGGTGTATACTGATGGCTCACAGCAACAGGAAAATGGAGGAGCACATGAAATCCCTTTGCTGCTCTGGGTGGTTTGCAGGTCCAGCAGGCAGCCACGTTCCCCTGTGCATGTTGACAATGTTTCCAGGGTGGTTTTCGATGGGTCAAAGAGCTGACTGTAAAACTTCCAACTTTCTTTCGTCCTGTCCTTGGGCTCACATTATTTCCCTCTGTTGGGAAGATTGACATTTTGGGTGGGTCGCATGGATTCTTTTTTTTTTTTTTTTTAAGAAATCACTGGTGTCCTACAAGCAGTGTCTACTGTCTTTAAATCCCATTTTTTGGTGGAAACCTGTGGGGTGGTCAGTCTGCTGCGCCTCGGTTACAAACTTACTAGCTGTTCTTTCCCCCCCCCCCCAATATTTCTATTTTTAACCTGCTGATTTCGTTTGGATTTGTGCAATATTTTTGGTGCCGAGAGATAGTCAATCCCAGCTGGCACATCAACGGGCTTCTGGGGAGCGTAACGCTCTCATTACTGATAGGGAAAAACGAATTGCAAGTCCTAGGGCTAAGTGTTCCTGCATGCTCCTACGTGAAGAGGTGCTCCTGCTCCGCCTGGACGAGATGTTGCTTCAGACCCATCAGCAGGAAGGCAGTGCACCTTGCATCCCATCTCCTCTTCGTCGGCGACGGCTCGGCTCACGCATGCTGTCTGCATGTGGGGGTGATGGATGCGAGAGCAACTTCGTAGCCTCAAACCTGTATATATTAAAAGATGAAGGTGGAAGGTGGCGGAGGTTTTTTTTCTTTTTTCTTTTTTTTTTTTTTAAATCTCTCCTGTGTTTCTTCTGGGTGCTTTTGTGCAAAGTGGAGGGATGGTAATGCATGTCTGGTTTGCTGTCCTGTTAAATGACAGGGGGAAAAGCTGCAATAATAACAATAATAATAATAATAAGGTGAAAGCCTTGCCTTTTTACAGTTCTCTGCAGGCTCTGAAGTTGCTTCCTCTTCCCCCTCCTGCCCTGCAGGGGGGTTGCCCAGAGTAAGCATCCCATCATTTTCAAGAGGGGAGATCACTGCCATGAAGCAAAACCACATGTTTTCTAGCTGACTCCGGAAAACACCCTTTTGACACAGCAAAGAGACGTAGCTGTGGTATGTAGTTGTTAGACTGCGTTGCTCATCCTGTGCTGCAAATGAGCCCTGTGCAAAACTATCGCTTCTGTCTCCCCTGTTTGCTCTCTGGGGGTAAATCTGTCTTTTTAGGGGGAAGGCGTTTGCATGGTGTGTGGCCTCGTTTGAATGACGCTGGCTGTTTCCTTAGGAACAGAAAAGGCTTTTTTGGAGTTGAACAATGGTGCGTCTCTGGCTCAGTGGGGAAAAGCAAGTCAGGGGTCATTGCTGGTTGTGACTGTCCTCTGCGATGGTGGCCTGCCAGCCCGATGGCATCGCACCAGCAAAGTGTGGGGGCTTGCGGGGGGAGCACGAGCTGTGTTACATTGAGTTAGGGTGCTTGAATTTGGAGTAAGTCCATGGGTGGGTTCGGTTGGGCCTCTCGGCTGCAGGTTGGTGTCGGTGCAGACGTGGCTTAGGCAAGTGCCAGGGCTGTCTGGAGCATGTTTGGTGTGGTGAGAAAAGGTGTTTGAGTTGTCCATCTAGAAAACACTTACACTAGGTAAAGGGTGGAGGAAAAAAGCAAAAATAGCAGGAATTTGAATAACCTGTGTGGTGGTGGCACAGGGAACTGAGACCAAAGTCTCCCAGGTCTCACATGCCTCTGGGAGTAAAGCTAATCTGTTTCAGCTTGGGTTGTGTCTTTGTGGGAGATGTTCAGGCTTTAAGTCCTGCATTATTCCCTGCTGCTGTGCTGTCGTCTTCGCTCACATCCGTTCCCAGAGCAGCCAGGGGGAACGCTGGGTCCCTTGGTGCAAGGGCTACCGCAGCTATAATTAAACAAAGAGAAACTTTTTATTTTTTTGTAACTGATCCAGCTTCCGGAAAATGGCAGCTAGCTGAAGGGAGGGAAACAAAACAAGCCTTCGCCCGGCCAGAAAAAGCGTCCTCACCTCTGTGGCATTTCCTCGCTTTCTTTCCCCCCTCACCAGCCTCCCTCCCCAGCCTCTTGCATCCTGGCTGCCGCATTGAAAACCTGCCATCAGATTAGCTGTGCCGGGGTGGGGTTGCTCTCTGCCGGCATGAGAAGTTTCCCAGCTGGCAGCATGAATGTGAACTGAGCCTTGGAAACTGCTCTTCTCTCTTCCCCCAAGCACCATGCCTTCTATCCCAAAACCCTCCATGCTTTTTTTACCCCCTTGCTCACAAAAAACATCATTAGCATTTTTTTTCTTGCGTGTGGCTTCACCTTTGATGCAATTTGAGCTATTAAAGTACATAAGAAAATGCAGGGAATATTTTCTAATGCATGTGGCCTGGGAGCAACCGGTCCTTGGCAATTCAAAAGGTTTGGAGTTGGGGGGGGGGGGGGGGGGGGAAGATATGTGTGGGTGCATCCCACAAAAGAGGAGGAGATGTGTGGGTACATCCCACAGCTTGTCTTCCTAAGCGCTGGCTCCTCCTTACATATGGACGCTGTTGGCTGCAGATTTACTGGAGCAACCTCCAGACAAGTGGTACCTCTAGGCATTCATCCCACGTTTGCTCAGATGGAGGAGGACAAGTAGTTTTTGGGGGAGAAATGGGATGAAAGCACAGGGTCCCCAGTAATGGGGTGGGTTGGTTTTAGGGTGGTTTGTTTTGTTTTTAATACCACCATCCCGGGACGCGGCTCCTTTCCAGCATTTTGTGGCAGCCGTTCTCGTCAGGGAGCAAAACAGCAGCAGCCACAAAGCAAGCCTTTCTTTTGGCTTTTGCAAGCATTTTGCTTGGTTATCTCCAGGCAAGGGCTGCAGACAGACAAAGTATTTACTGTCCCTAGGAGATGGCAATTACCTCGTCAGCAGCCCATGCTGCCGGCTCTGGCCTTGACCAGCTTATCGTCCTAGGAGTTACAGGAAGCTCTGCTCTCTTACTGGAGCTTATCACATCTGCTTTGTGCCAGAGTGAGGGAAAGATGCTCTGGGTGTAGGATATCAGAGTGGTGTGTCTCTGCCCATGCATCCATCTGCTACAGCCTTGCCTGGGTCTTCAGCTCT
This sequence comes from Athene noctua, assembly GCF_965140245.1. NCBI lineage: Eukaryota > Metazoa > Chordata > Aves > Strigiformes > Strigidae > Athene > Athene noctua. The sequence goes on along the minus strand of NC_134043.1, from coordinate 28,352,286 downwards.
GCTGAGCATGTGGATTCTGTCATGCTCAGCCTGGAGGTGAAAAATAGATGAAGGTTATGGGGGGTTTCTGGGTTTTGGGGTCTTTTTTTAAGCTGGAGTGAGCAAACACTGCTGAGAAACAGCTCAGTGCCATCAGTAAGTGATTCCAAGTCATTTTTCCCATCTCTCCTTGCTGCTCCCAAGGTGTGGCCTGTGCTCCTAGAGAGAGCTGGAACAGCGTGCCTGAAAGTTAATTGCTGCCAAAAAACGCTTTAATTAACTCAGTTAGCCAGACGGTCCATCTGGACTCTTGCAGTGCATGGTGAGATCCCATGAAACAAGGTCACAACTCCACCCTGGTGACAGCATGGGCACATTCAAGCCCCTGGGGGGGATGTGGCTGTGGTCTTCAGCGTGTCTCCCCACTCTTGGACCTGCAGGGAACATGAGATATTTTTCCAAGAGGTGCATGAAAATCACTTGTTGACATTGAGCACAGATCCCAAATGCTTTTGGGGGTGTGAATCCCATTCCCTGCTGGGCCAGAAGGGCTGGCACCCCACATGTCATTGCATCCGATGCAATGCAACTACTTTGCAGTGCCGACTGATTTTGAGGCTGTATGAGTGTCCTTTTGCCAGAGCTTGAAATTATCTAGCGGAGAGAAATCCTGTTGCAGGGCTGTGCCTGAAATCCCTTGAACCGGAGGGTTTGAAGGCCACCAAGCTTCAGCTGGTGGGTAAGTAGGGCTTGCTTTATTTTTTTCCTTTTTTTTCTCCTCTGCCTGATTTTTAGCACCTTGCCCTGCAGCGGGGCAGCACTGTGGCTGCTCAGAGGTGCAACTGGCCAGAGCAGCTGGTGCCTCTCCACTTCCTGCTCTGCCTATTAATAGGAGCTATTAAAATGTTCACCAAATCCAGGATGCAGGACATGACTGGGCATGGAAACAGTGAGAAAAAAAAAAAAAGCTTTAGCCCAGCACACTGTTTGAGCAGTGGAATGCAGGGCCCTGTAGGAGGGATTTGGGGAGGTCGAGTGTTTAACCCCCTCTCTGCAACTGCCTTGCCGTGGGGGTGACCTTTCCGTCCCACATTTACCTCCATTTACTTCACCTTACAACTGTCCTGGGGAAAAGCTGCTTGTCATCCTGCTGCCAGTTTTCCTGATACCTGGCCATGATGGGAAATGCCAGCACAGGCAGGCAGAGGTACATCCTTTAGGTAACGGGAAGCATTGCATGTCCTGAAGCGTTTGGGTACCAGTTAACGTTGGGGGAAAACTGAGGCACAGAGTATTAGCATTGCCTAGGTTCATGCAGCAGCACCATCTGAGGGTTGAATGGTGGTCTCTGCAGTTGTGGTGCCTGTACGTCCAAAAATAGGCTCTAAAATCACTTCAAAAGTGTGTTGATGAGGGGGGTGGGGAATAAATCACCATGTTCAGATCAGGATAAAAGGAATAAAAATATTTGCAGTTTGGCCTAATTTTTTAAGGGATTGTGACCGGAAAGTGGTGATGCCAGTGCTGCATCAGATGGTCCCGTGGCTTGTGGAGGGGGAAGGGGAGGCGATTTGCTGTGGGAAAGGGCGGGTGGTTCCTGCCTTAAGGCTGCTTTAAGCAATTCAGCTTGTGAAAGCAGAGCAGAGGGTAATTCCCTGTGGGGAGGTTGGCAGGTGGAGGTGATGCTGCTGATGTTGCAGAGATGTCCACTGAGCATCTTCCTTTGGGCTGAGCATCCTCTGCTTGGTGCTGGAGGGTCCTGCCTGAATGGCCTGGGGAGGTCCCAGCTCATCCCTTAGCTCCAAGCAGTGCAAAGGCAGAGGAGTCCGAGCATCGGCTTCATTTCTTTCTCCTTCTGTGGACGGGATATGTGGGAATCATTTGCACCCAGAAGTCTGATCCTAACCATACTACACTTCTTCCTCCCTTTTGCCTTTAAGTGTAAAGTCCTCATCCCTCTTCCTGCACAAAAAAAAAAATGTGAGTAATGTTAGAGAAATTTGGGATGAGGCCCAGCAAACGATCGGATATCCGGCTAAGCACATCCCTGACTTCTGAACTAAAAGCTCCCAAATGAATAGTGTGACAGAGCAAGCAGCAGATTTTGAAGGATTATATCTTATGTGGGTGCTCATCTTTATCTCTCTTTAAACTTCAGTTTGCAGAGCTTTGAAATGTCATGGACATGTTGTTAGTTGTCCTGTTGAAAACTAAGCTGACAGTAGTAAGCACTAAAGTAAAAAAATAAAAAATGTAATAATAATGCCAGATGCCTTGTGAATGCACATGATGCGTTTTGGTTGGTAGTCTTTACATGGGTTCTGCAAGCTGTAAATGTTGTTTGCTGGGATTGTGCATGGAAAAAAAGCTGAATTCAGTGTAAAAGTGAGAGTTGGGAGACAAAAATGCTGGTGGATGTTGCCCTTAGTAATAATGGGTGGTAGTGGCTGCTTCTCTTTTGGTTTTCTTTTCTCTATTTGGACAATGCCAAAAAGGTTTCACTTTCTTTCCTGTTGATCAAGTACTTAAGTTGTTGTTCTAAATATAAATCTGTCCTAGTGCATCAGCTGTGCCTGGTACTACACTTCTTTTATGTGTCACTTCAAGCAAGTTTTAATTAAAAAAAAAAAAAGTCCATCTGCATTGGTTTGATATTTAGGCTCTCTTTTCCCATCAAGAGCATGTCTGATTCTGGCCTGATCTTGGCCCTTTGAGAGCAGAGTCCTGCAGGCTGTCTGTGGGCATCAGCTGGTTGTACTGGAGAGCATCCCTCAGCCCCTGAAAGCTCTTGCTGCCTCCTCTGCTTCTGCTCGCACAACTGTGCTATTGCTGGCACCAAGATCTGCTGCACTTCTGGACGCAAGTGGCACTGAGATATGGAAGATCTTGATCCTAAAGGGCAGAAAATCCGGAGTGTTGCTGTGAAAGACGCTGAGAAAAGGAGGTGTTGTCTAGGCAAGATGGTGAAGATGGCCATGGATGGTGCCCTGGCATGTTGGTTGTACCTGGAATTGCCTTCTGTAGCTAAAAGGCTGCTGCTTGTAGATCCCAGCCCATGCTTTAGATATGGAGCCAAAATGAAAATACACACATCACCATGGTCATCAAAGTAGCCTTGAAGCAGAGCCAGTGGTGGGATCGAAGTTGCTTTCCACAGCAATCAATAAATGGAACAGGTTCTTTGCTGCACATGGCCAACATTCAGCTGAGCCAAGACATCTGTCCCTGGATACATGGGACTTTTTAACCTGATTCTAGCCCTTGCTTTCTAAAATGAGGCATTCTTCTAGAGAAAGTGGACAATCTTTGGGCTTTTCTGAATCCCCGTCTGGCTGTCAGCAATATCTTTGTCTTTCTTCCTCTAATATGGGTGTTTCTGTGTTGGTGTAAGACAACCCCATACCATGGCTGGTAACACTTCACCCCCCTAATTCATGTAGCAATAATCCAAAATTTGGCACTGCAGTCTGTTTCCTTAGAAATCTCAGCAGGAAAGAGTGGAGCTCCTGGTTCTTGGGTTTGATCAGGGAGGCTCGGAGGTTGCCCGGGGCCTCATGTCTTGGGCTTGGGAAGTGAGGGCTGGTACATCTCCTCATAGCCTCGCCTGGGGCTGACTTCTTGGAGACAGCATAGAAGGAGTAACTTGCCCTTTGGAAATATTCTCTCTGTGGTGGCTTAGAGTTGCCCATTTTTTAGGGGAAGCTCTTGCGAAGGTGCATCACCGTGGTTTGACGCACGCACCGGGGAGGGTGTTTTGTACTTGTAAGAAGTACAATGCAGTAAGTTATAGAAACCAACTCCACTCAACCACAAAAGCTCTGCTGTAAGCAGGGGAAAAAAAAAAATCTACCCTTACTTTAAGATGTATTTCAGGTGTCATTTTAATTTTGCCCATTGACTGACTCTACAAAAACCCTGTCCAAGATTCATCCCTGCTGCAATTTGGCAACAAGAGCGATTGTGAGCAAAGGCAACATTTTGCGCAATTTTATGTGTCTATTTCTGTGCCCAAGCATCTTGCTAGAGAGGGGCATCTTTCCCCAAAATGGCTCACTCTTTTTGTTGAGGATTATGACCCGGCACAGAGAAGCAGCATGTCTTTGGCATTGCACGTGTTGGAGGCTGCAGAGAATGGACTTCTGCTCTCATTTCATACCGTGTTAATTTTGAGAGTGTCCAGACAAGAGCTTCATGCGTTTTTAACTGACGTAAAACTAAACAGTTCAAAGTGCATAGCTTTGTTTGCAGATAAACCTTTCCAATAAATGCTTGGGTCTTAAAATGATGAAATCAGTTTCTTATCAGTTATCTGACCCACAGTGATGGGATCAAGCAGCTTTTAACCTGGTGAGACCAAAACAACAAACTGGGTGGGTGGTGTTATTTTGGGTTTTTCCCTTCGTGGTGCTGTTGATGTTATGGAAAGTGCTTGGAGCCACTGCTTGGATTATATCTGGCATTCATCACTCCTAGGTTGTGTTCCCCTGTAGTTAATTTGCAGGTTGCACGAAGCCTCTGTGCAGTTTGATGGGCTTTAATTTCAGGGGTAACTAATTAAACAAGCAGGCGTGGTGTTTGCTCTTGTGTTGCATAAACACTGGTCTGTTTTGGTTTATCTCAAAACACCCTCCTGGCTGGCAGAGGTGGGTGCCTGCACCTGGAAAGCCAATTCCCACCTGTGGACAAGCTCTCATCCAAATGAAGGCAGGGAGTTTGCTGCTGAAAACCACCTGAAATTAGCTGCATGGTCTTTCGTGCCTATGTAATGAATCTGGTGTTAAAAGCACGCTCTGAATTGAAGCAGGAACACTTTCTGGGATGGGTCTGCAACTCGCTGGATTTGCAGGTGAGATCAAATCGAAAGACTGGGGCTTTTTGCAGCAAGTCCTAATCCACACTCCGGGCTGGAGCAGAGATCTGTTCTCATGTTGACTTGCTGCACGAATGGCGTCAATCACCTGGGGGTTTGCTCTCCAGGTATCATGCTGCTTTTGATGAGCTTGCCCTCTTTCCAACATGGGTTTGTCAACCAGGGATTGGATCAAACGTGTAGCATCCCATGGAATGAGCAACCCACAGTCCAGCTTAACCTTCATGTTGCTTTCCTATGAGAAGACCATCAGCTCCAATAAACAGTTGAGCTGCTTAAACCCAGGTATTGTGGGGAATCTGGTTTGGAAATGTTTACCAAGGACAAGTATTTAAAAAAAAAAAAAATTTGAGAAAATTCATTGCAGTGTGCTGACTGCATTTGTTTCTGCTGCTTGTGATGGTTTTTGGGTCCAGTCAGCATTTTCAGTGTAGCTGAAGGTGTCATGTAATCCACCAACAGATCAGTACCTGGACTAATCAGCAAGGTGTGTAGGAACATTAAGTCAAGGGTAAGCTTTTGCATGAGCTCATTGCTTGAATGAGTTCTTCAGTATGATAATCCAAACAGGCGTTATTCATTAGCAAGAGAGTCTGGCTATTAGGTGGTGGCTGCTCAGTGTCCATGGGCATGCTCAGGCAGCAAGCTGGGAACAAAACCGCTTTTTTCCCTAAAATGGACCTCCTGACTGAGGTCGGGAGCAAGTCCAGCTGACCTGGGGCCTGCAGCTGCATCCTGGCTACCTGCTTATAAAGTCACCTTTTGGGTGACCCATGGGTAGCTGCCGCATGCCCATGCTGCTTGTGGTATCTGTGTCTTGAACATAGCCCTCTCTTTTTAAATGATGAGCAGGTCAGGTAAGTCCAGAGGACCAGGCAGGACTCATGTTTCAGCCTTTGACATTGAGCACATGTCTTATGAGGAGCGGCTGAGGGAACTGGGGGGGTTTAGTCTGGAGAAGAGGAGGCTGAGGGGAGACCTCATAGCCCTCTACAGCTCCCTGAAAGGAGGGTGCAGAGAGGGGGGATGAGTCTCTTGAACCAAGGAACAAGTGACAGGACAAGAGGGAATGGCCTCAAGCTGCACCAGGGCAGGGTCAGACTGGCTCTTAGGAAGCATTTCTTCCCAGAAGGGGTTGTTGGGGGTTGGAATGGGCTGCCCAGGGCAGGGGGGGAGTCCCCATCCCTGGAGGGGTTGAAGAGTCGGGTTGACCCAGCGCTGAGGGATCTGGTGGAGTTGAGAACTGTCAGTGTGAGGTTCATGGTTGAACGGGAGGATCTTCAAGGTCTTTTCCAACTGAGGTGATTCTGTTCTTTGTTCAAGGAAGTGGTCAGTGTGCAGAAGATACAGCTTGGTGCAGTACTTGGGCAAGGAGAGCTGCATGGAGTTGAATATGTGTTGGTCTATGGATGAGCTGGAAGTAGCTCATCTCTGAAGCTTTTTGTTGTCCTCTCTGTGTGTCACTGCATCAGTTAGGGTGCCAGCCTCCCCAGACTGGAGCATGAGCGAGTGTCTTTCCTGTGCCTGCCCTTCTCTGGTCACGCTGGTGGGACTGGTTTTCCAACATTGCATCGGGGAACAAGGAGAGCATATGGTTCTGCGCATTGCAGCAGCAGTTCAGCTAACAGCTACTTCTTTTCATCAGACAAAGACGAAATTAGTGAAGGGTGATGGAGACAGGGCTCTGAAGTGTTGATGCAGTTAAAGCTCTGTCATCATCTCCACTTGGGGGAAGCACAGCTTTTCAGAGACTCAGTTGCTTTGGCTTTTGACAGCTCTTGAAGTCCAAATTAGCATCCAAATTATCTAAGTAAGGAGACACTGTGGCCCTGAGGGTGGCATGATACTGAGTTGTTCCAACATTTTTTCAATGAAAGCCTTTCATTGTGCTTCAGGTGTTCATTGCTCAGGTTAATTTGGTGTCTTGAAAAGGGGTTTGGGTGACCCCCCTCAAGTGCACCAGTTGTTAATGAGATAGTTCTTGCAGCACCAGTGGAGGCAGGAAACCATTTCCCCTCCTTTTGTTTTCTGTGCTTGGCCCTTGTGGATGTTGACCTGAGATCCCATGGGTGACCATGGCATCTCTTCCACCACGGCATCACACAGGGAGCAGAGTGTATGCTTTTTCCTGGTGATGATCCTAGATGGGGCCACAGCACAGTGTCCATACCGTTCCTCCATCAGCCAAGAGCATGCCACCCATGGGCAGAGGGGGTGCCAGCAACAGCCTTGTCCAGCACCCTCTCTCCAGAGTGGTTTGTGCAGACATCTATGCCACGGTGAAGATGTGCCCTTAGATTAACCTGCCAATTAGACTGCAGTGCTTGAAAAAGAGGAGATATTTTCCTTCTCTTCCAATGCAGAGGATGATGACTGTGAACCATGGGCAGGATGTCTGTTGTCGGACAAGACTATTTCTTCTCTAAAAGGTGGTCTCTGTGGCCAGCAGCTGGATTGTGGCTCTGGAAATATGGGTTTCATTTCTCCTTGGCCACCAATTGCCTGTGTGAGCTTGTGCTTTTGCCTGATCTGGCTCAAATACAGGTTCCTCTGGTTTGAAAGGTGCTTGGTCCTCGCTTTTGGGCCTAAGCACACCTCTCAGGAGCAGTCTTGCTTTTGTCATTGGCTGAGTTCTTGGGCTTGTGAAGGGCTTGGAGGAAGAAGGTTCTCTCCTGAGCTCTCCTTCCCTCCAAAGGTTTTAAACTTGAGTTTCCGACTTCTACATTTAACCCCTGGGAGTTCAGCACTGGATATGATTTTGGGTTTTCGTGTTTTTATTGGTCTGCATGGGGACTTGGCTGGAACAAACTCCTTGCCCTAACAGAGGAGAGTTCATCTGCAGCTCCCTGTTACAAAAAAAACCAAACACAGAACACCTTTGGGACTGCCCCACCTGAATTAGGAAGTGATTTTGCTCTTGGAAGAAGGGCAGTAGGGGGACAGTTGATCAGGAAGAGACTCTGCCTCTTCTGATATGAGGGCTAGTGGACATCAGATGGAGCTTGTGAGAGCCTGTTCCTGATGGTGGTGGGTTCTCCATTGCCCGGGCAGCAGACCCATGGAGTTCCTTGCTGAAGGACATCATGGAGGCAAAAAGTGTATGTGGGTTCAAGGAAAGACTGACCAAGTCCTCCTCTGGGAGGGAGGAGCAGCTGAGGTTGCAAAATGGGCAGAGCGTCTCTGTTGAGGTCTTTTCCTTTAGTCATATTGCTTCACCATGAAGCCAGGAGGTACCCTGCTCTCTGTGCCAGGGTTTCAGCAGCATCAGCTGCACCAAGGGCTGTGCCACTGGAGACATCCCTCTGCCTTGTTTTGTTGGGGGTGCCAGAGGGGGTGACTGGTTTTGCAGCTCATGGTAGCCTTGAAACCATGGAAGCAATACAACTTTATTTACTTCCCTGCTATATTATCAGGACTCGCGTGCGTGTAATGGTTTTATTGCTGGGAAGCATTGCTGTCAGGTAGTAGGACCTGGGCTATGAGCCAGGGAGCACCCTTTTTATGGCTCTGTAAACCTCATGAGGGTTCCTGCTGTATACAGCACTGCCAGCACCTTCCTATGCTTGCAGGCTATTTAAACCTTTGCCACACTGGCACCATTTTTAGTGATTTTGAGGAGGGCTTTGATATTGCTGTGGATGCTTGAGGGTGGTACCTGCATTCCTGGGAACCTCCTGTGCCTTGGCAGTCAGCACAGCTGTGCTGCTCTCTGCTTGATGCCAAGACATCCAGCTTTCCTTACCACGAGCACCCCTCAGGTTGTGCCCAATCCAGTCTTGCTGGCCTCTGCAGTGCTTTCTTCTGACTCGGTGGCTGATTGCAGAGCACATGGGTGACCAAAATCAGTGGGTGGGTGCTGGGCTGGAGACTGTACTTGGCAGCAGCAGGAGGTCCTGCAGGGAAAATGCTCTTCCCCTGTTCCTGCCCCCTCCGAAGATACCTAATCTATATTTATAGAGCCCCTTGAAAGTCAGCACTGAAGATGGATATCCAACAGGACTCATGCTCCAAAGTCATTGCTATAAAAGGAAACTTTCCCATCCTTCCTGCTTCACTCACGAAGGGTGACATCCCCATCTGGGAGGCTGTAGTGGACACCAGGTGCCAGCACACACTGGCAACACACATTTAGCTGTAATTACTTTTTTTTTTTTCCCCCCCCCCCTTCTACCTCTGCCCCGTCAAACCTGCCACGTTTGGCTTGCCCTTGCCTGGCAGCAGGCTCAGCCAGCAGGAGCTGAGCCAAGCTTAAGCTTGCGGGCAGGATTTTTCCATAGGGCTTGGCAGGGGCTGGAGAGGATGGTGTAGCACAGGGCTGTGCTCTCCAGCCAGCTCTGCTGCTGTTGCCATGCCCAAGCAGGGATGCTGCCTGCGAGCATCCCTGCCACTGGCCACACACGGTGGAGATCAGGTCCAAAGCAAACCCCTGGGAAATGGGAGGGATGGGAGGTCTTGGTATTTCTGCAAGTCCCTTTCCTTTTGTTAGAAAAGGTACAAAAATGACACTTCTGTTGTGACATATCGGCAGCTCCATGGCTTGTTGGGGACGTACGTGAGTTCACACCAACGTGTGTTCTTTCTGATACAAAGACCTTGTGTTTTGTGTTGTCTTAAGGGGTGGTTTACCTTTGGTTGGGTTTGGGGTTTTTTTTGAAGATGAAAGCATTGGCTTTGCAAACATAAGTAGCAAAGTAGGAGGAGGAGATAAGAGGAAGGCGACAAGGTCAGCATTGCTGGCATGGAACATGCAAAATGCCTGGCCCAGGCTTTTTGAGAGAAAAAAACAATAGCAGCCAGCTCTTCCCCACCCATCTAGACCAACAAGGCTCAAACTGCCTTACTGAAGAGGTCAGGATGATGGGGAGCTGAGATGCTTTGTCTCCAGGACAGAGAAGGGGGAGGAGGAATCGTCCCATTCTCCCTCATAATGAAAACCCATCGTTCCCTGCTGGCACACAGCTACCACCAAATGTTTGGAGACCCTTGGAGGCATTCCATGGCCAGAAGATAGCCCACTGTACTGCAGGTCCATGGTGTCCTGCAATGATTGCAGGAGGTCATTTGGTGGGGGCAAGTGATGGGGATACACCACAGCGCTGCATGTTCCTTGAGAGAACCTTGGGCCATACCACCCTCATGATTGCTTGCAGCAAGTGATGGATACACTACATGGCCGCTTGTGGAAGTTGGGAGTCACCCACAGATCTATCCTTCAGGGACTGACCTCAGAGATGAGCTGCAAGAGCATCCAATCTGTCCACTATGCCAGCATGGGTGGCAAGAGGCCGTCAGCAGTTTCAAAAGCTGTCCCAGTCTTGTAAGGAGGCTGCAGAGGACCTAGTGCTGCTGTTACCAATTTAGAGGATGCTGTGTTGTTCACCTCCTGGTGTGCGCTGGAGGATCTGTTAATACAAACGTGGAAGAAGCAAGACAGATCTCTAGACGATTAGATCACGTTCTCCTGGATGGCAGTGTGTTGAGCAACTTAAGCCCAATGGTCAGGGTTGTGTTGCAGCATAATCAGGAGGAAGCTCTTGAAGATGAAGAATCTTCAGGGCAAATCCAAGTTCCTAAATTATATTGTTTGCTAGAATTTGGCAATTTTAGCCAAAAAAAAAGGGCCCAAAATGGTCTCTCTTGGAAGCCATTTCACACTGCAATGACAGAATCTGGTTTGTGTTGGTGTTCCCAGGCACATCTTCTAGCAGTCCTTGAGCAGGCAGTCATCAGCTCCTTCTGGGCTGGGGTGTCCCTTGTGCATGTCCTCTGAGTTTCCAGGAGGAGTCTCTTCTGCAGCTACTTCCATAGTATTGAGTTACTTAAGGTTTTGTGACTGTGATAAAAGCAACATTTTGAGTAAATTCATTTTGTAGGATGGATGTGTTCTGTGGGTAGCACTGTGGCTCTGGGAAATGAATTTGTAGTTACAAAAAGTGCAATTCACTTGTATTTAAGCAAAGATGACTGTTTTTAAAAGAAACCTCCAAAAACACTTCTGTTTTTGTAGGAGAGCCAGAGGAGCTTGACTTTGGAGAAGGAAAAGGCAAATTAAAAGCCATTAGCAACAAGTGCCTGCAGTTAGTCTTGGCTTTGGTGTGGGAAGAGGATGATGAGTGATTGATGAGCAGCTCTTTCTTCTATTCCCACCTTTTTTTTTGTGGCCAAGGGTAGGTGGAAGATTTCCTCTGAACTTGTACCATGGGGCTTGAGGGGCTTTTTACACATTACCTAGGGAGAACAGGCATGCAGGTATGGTAGTTATGGAGTTATGGCAAGGTTGACCTGTCTTGTGTCTTGGTGGCTCCTGTTCTTGATGCTTCCCATGGACACATGCACGTCATGGTGGGATGGACCCTTCACTCCCTGGCTTGGCTGAGCTCCAGGGAGGGCTGGGAGGTGTGGGATGGCCAGGGACATGCATTGGTCCTCCCTTTGCTGGTGTCAGGTACTGTGGACTGCCCTACATGGGGAAGGACCTGGCTCCATCTCCAGCCCTGATTGTGCTTGGTACAGCCCAGCCCTACCAGCTCTGCCAGGTCTTATCAGCCTAAATTCTTGGCAGTCAGGGGTTTTCCATCATTGAGTCTTTTGGAGGGGTCCTCTCCCCGCTACACGAGGTTGCAGTCAATGCTTGTTGGAGAAGACCTGCCTCGGCCAGCAGCAGATCCTGCTTCCTGCTCTCAGGGTTTGCTTTTTTAGGTGTTCCCATGCTTTTATTGCATTTCTTTGCTCACAGACATGGGCCTTAATGCTGCCAATATTTTTCCTGGGATTGCTTTTCTCTGCTAACCCCCTTCAGCATGGCCGGATGCCCATGCTATATCTTTGATTTATAGTTCAGTGTCTGAACAGAGGTAGGTCCATATCTTAATCCCATCAGGACCAGCTTGGCATGGTGGATGGAACTGGGAGCGTGGGGGAGGATGAGGCTATGCTGCCAGCCCCGCAGTGCCACCATCAGCCTTCACTGGGAGGTCTTGGGGGGCTCCCCTGGGTCTGGAGGGCCAGGAGGGGAAAGCCTGCGGTTGGGTTTCTGGGCTAAGCCATACCAGACAGTTTGCAGAAGTTATTTTTAACCTTTTCTGGGCCACTGCATGTTGGGAAATGCTGCCGTTAGAAAGCTGAATGCTGTGCATTCAGATGCTGCAGGAAAAAGACCTTTGGGTTGTTTTTTTTTTAAATAGGTTTTAATGAGTGGTTTTTTTAATAGGTGCTACACCATCACCAGCCCTAGACCCTCTCTAAACCCTCTGCTGTCCGTGCCTGGTGGAGAGGAGATCCAGGAGCAGGTAGAGCACTGATTCGAGCCCCCGGAAATCCTCGCTACTCCCCAGCTTGCTCACAACAGCGTTTCTACACCTTGAGAAGTAGCCAGCCTTTCTGCAGAGGGGCACGGCTAGGTCTGTCTGCATGTCCCATCTGTCCCTCCCCCAAAACCTTAACCATAGCCCCAGCTAATGCAGTGTTAAATTCGTGCTCTGCAAGTCCCTGTGGAAGACAGCTCTGTTGTTCCCCTGACCAGTGACTCACAGGATGGGTGTCTCGTGATGTCTCTGGAGAGCAGAAGCCCAGCAGATGGGCAGGGGAGGTGACAGGGGTGTCTGGAGCCAGGGGTGTCCAGAGAGAAGCCCTGCAGCCCCACACCATGCTGGTCTGAGGGCAGCACCATCCCTGCCGCTTCTGCGCCCCAGGAAGCTAGTGAGGATTCATGGGGCGCCAGCCAGCAGCCATGGGAATGTGCTTTTTGGGGCTTCCCTAAAGCTTTTCCCAACCCTCAGCAAAGCCTCTGTAGGATTTTGGAAAGAATAGTGATGTGTGGCTGGTACCACGGGGTGTAAAGATCATGGAGCCCTGACTCAGGCAGCTGCTGCCTTCATGCTGCCTGCAGAGCTGCCTGTTGGAGTCATCAGGGTAGGGGAGGCATGCAGCAGGTCCTCCTGGCTTGCACGGTTGGATTTTTACCCTGCAGCATTGCCTTTCCCTCGTGGGAGGGAAAAAAAAATGGTGTGAAAAGTGGGTGCAGGTGCCTTTGAGCTGGTTGCATGACGAGATGCTGTCACCTGCCTTGCGCGTGTGGGGCGAGCTGTGGTTGCTCACTGGTTTCCTTCCCTCCCCCCCACCCCACCATTCATTTCAGATACTGTTTATGACTTTGGGTAAACACATGGGGCTGAGTTTTTTCTAGTCTATATTTAATCCTAGTCTATATTTAAAGTGCTTTCAGAGGAGTTTGCAGACCATTGTCTCAGTCGTGGCTGCAGAACTGATATCTAAACAAATATTGCCCAGTCCACCCTTGCTTCCCACCACCCTACTTCTGATTGTCCCCTTTTATTCTCACATAGCCCAAGTTTGAAGGCTTGCTGGTTATCTGTCCGGCCTCTGCATTCAGAAACATCTCAGGTCTGTCCCCTGGGACTGTTAGCTCCAAAACATGTCTCCCATCCCACGTCCAGCCGTGGGGGGCGTGCACCCGCATCCCTTCCTGTGTGTGAGAGCGTTACTGCATCCAGAATGGACCGAGGCATAGGCAAGATGCTGCTTTCAGGAGAGGAATACCTTTTCATAATCGCTCATTTTGATGTACGTTCTTGCTGCCTTTTGAGACTGTAGGGTGTATGTAGGGGGGATTTTTCCATCTGTTTTTCCACACAGTCACATCTGTCCAGACCTTTAGCATAAAGTTTCCCATGTAGTTACATAAATTGAGTACGGGGGAGCATCCCTGCAAATGCCAGGCACTGTGAGGTGTGTGGATATGTTTGTGAGAGTTGTCAGTGCACAGCTGTAATGATTCATATAAAAATTTATTTGGCACTGGACTATGAGGCAGGTGTTTAAAAATATATTCATGGCTTGCACTTTGGTTCATGGGAGAAATCACCTACCTCTCCCTGGTTTCTTTCTTGCTTTGTGCAGTGCTCATCAAGCAGGGGTGACCTTTGGGCTGTCAAAGTGTTTTTGTTTTTTAACAGGATTGTGTGCAAGAATTGCTAAAACTGGTGAAAACTTTGCCGCTTGAGCTATTTCTGTGATAACAACACTGTGTACCTCGTGCTGGATTTTTTGCCTGTGTAGCTGTGGAGAGCTTGAACCCCCCAGCTAGGGAGGGAAAAAAACCCTACGAGAGCCTGCCTAGTGTCTGCAGGGTCTCTTTAGGGGGAGGCATTAAGTGTTTAGGGTCTTTGCTGGAAAACGTGCAATCCCAAACAGCGCCTCGCATTCATGAGAAACAACAGCCTGCTCATCGTGATGGTGCTTTGCAAAGGGGTGAGCTGGATGGGTGGTGAACCGTACTAGCTAACGAGAACATCTTTCCTCCCTTCGTTGTTTCCAAATGACTGCTTATTGCTTTTTCTTGCTGCTGACGGCAGCTGCAAGTACCCTGTTTTACCTGGCCCAGCTCTGATAAGGACAGTCTTGACTCAAAGCCTGGTTTCTCTGTATTTAATGCCTGCCAAGACCTCTCCCCTTGGAGTGCTCCCAGCAGAATCCAAAACAATGCTCTTCTCAAAGAAAAAAGTGTTTGCACACAAGTTCTCCCTTCCCTTTTCTGGCTGGAGTCTGGTGCATCCCTTCCAGCTAACTGCATTCCCAGCATACCGGCCCAGGGGATAGCTTGGGAAGCATTTCAGGCAGGCTGGAGTATCTCCTGCTCAGGCTCTCCCCTGCAAATTTCCTCTTACTGCGTTCCAGAAAAGGGCACTGAATCCTTCAGGGCTTGCTGTTTCTCCTCGCTGTGCCCATTGGAGAGACACCCGCCGATTTAATAACAGCCAGCTGCAGCAAAAGCATTCGGCGCTTGTCTTCATGTTTTCATCAGCTCCATATTCCCACATGAGGAATTTGGTTTTGGGGGTTATTTTCTGCTTGATCTATTTTTCAAGCAGAGGGAGCAAAAAAAACAGTGTGAGAGGGGGAGAAAGGAAAAACAGTGTTAGGAGCAGATGAAAAGCCCTTTGGGCGCGAGACTAAAGCTAGGGATTTGGATATAACTTTTAATTGTGCAGGGCTTTATTTTTAGGAGCTGTTGGTGCTTTGCAGCCAGGCTGGAGTTTTGTGGCGGGTTTGCAGGGAGCAGGATGTAGGGATGTCTGGATGGATTCTGGATGGCAGGATTTACCAGGATGTCAGTACGTCGGACCACATACCTGCTCCCTGGTGCAAACCTGGCTCTGTGCTCCAGCCTTGTGTTCAGCTAGCAGAGAGGCACCAGACTTGCCTGCTCGCCCACATGCTCCTGGCCTTTCTGGCCACCCTCCAGGCTCTAGAGGACACAGGTGACACCAGAAGCAGTCTTACCAGTGCTTGCATCAGCCGCTACGTTGGTGGTTGAAGTGCTGATATATTCTGCAGGCAATGGGAAATTGGGTTAATTTTTCTCTTGGCTCTGGTATCCTGATGCAGCTGCTCTTCCACAAGGTTTCTGGAAGTGTTTCTGCAAACATTTCTGAAAAAGAAAAGAGAAAAACCTCTTTATTTTTATTTTTTGCTCGAGTGAAGCAGGGCAGTTGGTGGAAGAAGGGATGTTTCTGTGCTTGGTCCTTGCCTGGTTGGCTGGGCGAGGGGAGGGATGCAGGGAGCAAGTGGGAAGAGCCAGTCCCCATCTCAGGAGATTGTGGTGCTGTGGTGGGAGAGAGCGATGGCCAGGTTGAACACGCAAAAAGCCCGGTCCTGTGAGCCCTCCACGCTCACTAACCACTGCCCTGGGCTCCAACAGCATCTGCGTGCTTGATGGTTTTATAAATATGTATTATAGCAATGTGCAAATGCCCTGAAAGCTCTTTATGAAATGGGGAGAAGGACCAATGTATGAGCCTGGGAGCAACATATCCCTAAATAACTCTTAAAGGCAAGTGGGCTGCTTTGTACAGGGTTGAGGCCAGATGTCGCACCGTCCTCGCTATCCAAAATGCTCGGTGATTTGTAGGCAGTGCTATGCTTACTAGGAGCACCCTAGTTATCTTTGATGATGCTTTAAGGAAAACATGAGGATGTTCTGTATTGTTCTCCGCAGGCACAGGTTGTGGTGCCATCGGCGGCGCATGGGTGGCGTGGTGGGACCTGGAGCCTTTGCTAACATGCTGGCGTTTGTTTCTTTCTCCCAGGTGACGCTGGGGTCTCCATAGCCAGCTTTGCTCGTGGAGAGGCCATGGCCACCTAGCGCTCCCCAGGACCACGGGGGTCGGCTGGGCCAGAGATGGCAGCACAGAGGATCCGGGCGGCCAACTCGGGCGGCCTGCCGCGGTGCAAGTCGGAAGGGACCCTCATCGACCTTGGCGAGGGCTTCACCGAGACCAGCCTCTGCGATGTCAAAGGTGCGGGGGCACGGGATGGGCCGGGATGATCCCCCCCTCCTCGGTTAGGTGCATCTTCTCACCCCTGGGGTGCAGGAGGAAGGGTTGGTTAGTAATTAACAGACAGCAGCTGATGGGGAAGAGCAAGCACTGATGGGTGTGGACCTGACACAAGGAGAGGCAGCAGCTGAGAGGTGACAGCAACAAGGAGGTTTGCAAGGGTTTGTTTTCCCCTTCCCGAGAGCTGGGAGCTTGCAGGTTGTTTGAGTAATCCTTTTTCTTCCTTTTATTGCTTTTTCTTTAGCTCTATTTACCTTACCCAGCATAAAAGCTGTGTTCAGGTGAGAGGGGAATTACTGTTCCCCTGGCAGAAATGGATCCCAAGAAATAACTCCAGGTGGAAGTTAGCATGTGCCAAGGGCCTTTAAAAAATAAACACGCACAAAAGCGATTGTTTTTGCAGGCCTAGCAAGAAGACACCCGAACATCAAACACTCTCGCTGCAAATTAGGTTGTTTTTAATTTGAAAGTAGGAATTACTCATATTCTCCAAGGGGTTTGCTGGTATCAGCACATCCCTGTTAACCCTGCCGCTGTGCCGGCTCCATGCACAGCTTGGGGAGGACACCCCATCTGATCCAAAGGGATGGGGAGACCAAAAATGCCCCATCCTGCAGACAGCTCTGGCTGTGATGCTGTAGTTAACGGTGGCTTCCTACCAGGGCAGCAGAACAGTTTCAGTACAGTCTTTATATAATAGTTTTATGCTGAATAAATGCCCTCATGGCTTTACCTACCTGCTGGTGGAGGAAGTGGATTAACAATGAGTTGTTTAGGATGTGTACAAACTTCGCTTAATATTTGAGCCCCAGCATATTTTCAAAGACTTTTCTTTCACTCATCTGTGTCTTCCCTTACTTTGTAGTTTCTCTGTTCAAGAAGTGCTGCCAGCCTACAGCTAGTGACCGCAGGCATGCATAATCTGATCTGCCATCCCTTTGTCTCTGGGATTTTAGGGGCTTCCTGTGTTTCTTAAATTCCCCTTTTCCCTCCAGAGAGTTTACGAGCCTCCTGAAGCAGGTGCTGTTCCAGTTCTCTTGCAGTTCCCTGTTCGTAAAAATCCAGCTCTCCTTGTTTTCATATGTCTGCCTAGCGAGATAACACATATTTGAATGTTGATGTAACATCACCTGTAGCTTGTTTCTAGTGCTTTTCACAGAAATAGGTCCTAAAAGTGAGAGCAAAACCAATAAGTATGGTGACAGTGTATCTGCAGGCTTGACCCAGCTGTTTTTCTTGTAATTGGGATCCGCTTGGCAAAATTACTTTCAGCTGACACCGCTGAAAGGGAGATTGAAGATGCTGCTAGGACCACAGCAGCACTGCAGGAGGGCGATACTGTGCTTCTGTCTGAGGGTTCAAACTACACGAGCTTCTTCAGGAACGGAGTTAGTTTTTGTTGAGAAGCTTTGAAATATAGGTGCTATGTAGAAGGAGCACTATGTAAAAGCGCTGGGTTTTTTGGCTGGTGTGATGTGAAAAGGTAGGTGTATGATGTGCCTTTAGTTGTTTCTTACACAGACGTGTTTCACATATGCAAGAGAGGGGTTGTGGCAGAATGAGAGCACTTTTAGCCTGTGCTGAATATTATCTTGGGTTTATGTTACCTTGGGTTATCGTACAATCTCTTTGAAGGGAAGGCATTTGCCAGCAGCAGGCAGATAACTATTTGCATGGAGAGTGCAACGGTAGTGCTAAAGAGCCAGTGGCCAAAGACCTGGAGATACTGCTGAGCAAACTGGTAGGATAATTCCCTTGCAGCAATTGTTGAGAACCCCCCCTAATTAACTTCTGTTATCTTAACTGTGAACACTTTAGGGGGTGCCTGCCATTCTAGCATGTACCCATAGGAACTTAGCGCCCAACACCCCAGGTGAAAAGGACAGCTGATAAGAAGCGACTCCACTTGCTTAAAACTCCCTCCAACACATCATCTTGTGCATCACTTATCAGGGGGATTAGCGAGGCTGTGGGATGCTGGTGCCTCGTACAGGAGCAGCTGTATGGGGCCCTACATCAAGGGGACGCTTGTTGCTAAGGCACTTGACTGCATCAGGAGGATAACAGGTTACTGCTGCTCCTGTCTCTGCTCCCTCTGCTCTTCCCAGCTGTGTCAGTGGCCATCTCTTTAGATCACAGACCCTTTGGGGAAGAGGAAGGTGAACATATCAGAAGTAGCAGAGGGAGAAGTTTTGTTTAAAATTTTTAGGGCGGAGTGGGAGGAAGTACCTGCGTGCTTGAGAGGTTATAAAGCTACCTTACTTCACAGCTTACAGTAGCACCATTTGTTGACCTGAAATAAATGATTGCAGTAAGTTGTGACTCTCTTGTGGATTGCTTACAGTGATGTTTTCTTCTTGGCTTTGCAGTGCCTTCTCCTAGTGCCTTGCTGGTTGACAATCCCACGTCCTTTGGAAATGCGAAGGAAGTAATAGCAATCAGAGATTACTGTCCAACTAATTTCACCACCTTGAAGTTCTCTAAGGGGGACCACCTTTATGTCTTAGACACGTCAGGAGGTGAGTGGTGGTATGCTCACAACACCACGGAAATGGGTTACATCCCTTCCTCCTATGTCCAGCCTGTGAACTACCGCAACTCTTCCTTAACGGACAGCGGGATGATAGATAATCTACTGGAGAGCCCTGACGAGGGGGTCAAGGAGTTAGACCTGCTGGGAGAATGGACTGACACGAAAAGGAACTCTGCAAAAACCTACAATAACAACCCGTTCTTGAATGGAGTCCAGACAAACCCATTTCTGAATGGCAACTTGCAAACAGCGCCCAGCTCAGACAAAGAGTCTGACTCTAACGTCGCCGTTGACTTGCTGCTCTTTGACACAGCAGCTCCTACTTCAGCGGTTTCCAGTTCAGCCACTAATAGCAGCTTGGGTAACATTTTTGATGAGTTTCCATCCACAAACAGGCTGGATCTGGAACAGCCTGTGAAAAGGGACAATCCCTTCTTCAGAAGTAAACGCTCCTACAGTTTGTCTGAACTGTCCGTTCTTCAGGCCAAGTCAGATGCTCCAGCATCATCGGGTTTCTTCAGTGGTTTGAAGTCTCCCACCCCTGAGCAGTTCCAGAGCCGGGAAGATTTTAGGACAGCATGGCTGAACCACAGGAAGCTGGCTCGGTCTTGCCATGACTTGGATTTGCTTGGTCAAAATCCTGGCTGGGGTCAGACACAACCAGTGGAGACCAACATTGTCTGCAAGCTGGATAGCTCTGGTGGGGCTGTTCAGCTTCCAGACACCAACATCAGCATCCACGTGCCAGAGGGTCACGTGTGCCCTGGGGAAACGCAGCAGATCTCCATGAAAGCGATGCTGGATCCACCACTGGAACTGAACAGTGACAAGTGCAGCACCATCAGCCCGGTCCTGCAGATCAAACTCAGCAACATGGAGGTGAAAACCTTCATCATTCTGGAGATGAAGGTGTCAGCAGAGGTCAAGAACGATGTCATGAGCAAGAGTTTGGTAGGACTGCAGTGCCTGCGGAGTGACATGAAAGAGGGGCCATATGTGCCAATGCAGCTGAGCTATTCATATGGGGACACGATCCAGGTGCAGCTGGAGAACCTGGAGCCTTGCATGTACATCGCAGCCGTAGCCCAGGGGCAGAACATCCTCTACCCTTACACCGTTTGGGATTACATCAGCAAGAAGATCACGGTTGGCGTCTACGGCCCAAAACACATTCACCCTTCCTTTAAAACCGTTGTGGCCGTGTTTGGGCATGAATGTGCACCCAAGACTCTCCTGGTGAACGAGGTCACAAGGCAGTCCCACGGCCCGGCTCCTGTTGCACTCCAGCTCTGGGGAAAGCATCAGTTTGCTCTGTCCCATCCTCAAGACCTCAAGCTCTGCATGTTCTCCAACATGACCAACTACGAGGTGAAAGCTAGTGAGCAAGCCAAAATTGTGCGGGGCTTCCAGATGAAACTGGGCAAGGTCAGCCGCCTTATCTTCCCCATTGCATCCCACGACCCTAATGAGCTCTCAGACTTCACACTAAGGATACAGGTCAAGGATGACAAAGATGCCATTTTGACCCAATTCTGCGTCCAGACGCCACAGCCACCTCCGAAAAGTGCCATCAAACCAGTGGGGCAGAGGCGGTTCCTCAAGAAGAATGAGGTTGGAAAGATCATCCTTTCACCTCTGGCTGCCACCGCCAAGTATCCAGTTTTTCAAGACCGGCCAGTGTTGAGCTTGAAGTATGGCAAGCTGCTGAAGACAGTGGTGAGGCAAAGCAAGAACCACTATTTGCTGGAGTACAAGAAAGGAGATGTCATAGCCCTCCTCAGTGAGGAGAAGATCAGGTTAAAAGGACAGCTGTGGACCAAGGAGTGGTATATTGGCTACTACCAGGGAAAAATAGGCCTTGTGCACACCAAAAACGTGCTGGTGGTTGGGAAGGTCAAGCCCAGCTACTTCTCTGGGCCAGATCTCACCACCAGCTTGTTGCTCGAGCAGATCCTGAGACCCTGCAAGTTCTTGACCTACATCTATGCCTCTGTGAGGACTCTGCTCATGGAAAACCTCAGCAGCTGGCGGTCCTTTGCTGATGCTCTGGGGTACTTGAACCTTCCGCTCACATTCTTCTGCCGAGCAGAGTTGGACAGTGAGCCGGAGCGAGTGGCCTCCGTCTTGGAAAAGCTGAAGGAAGACTGTAACAACACTGAGAACAAGGAGAGGAAATCTTTCCAGAAGGAGCTGATGACGGTGAGTCTGAGGTCTGACAAGGGGATCCTTAAGTCCCTGCTGTGCAGAGTGGTTAGGGTGAATGGGAGGTGGAATTTCCCTAATTCAGTCTGTAGAAAATGAAGTTCATCTTTAAGGTCTTCTGCAGGCTGCTCGGCGCAGCGAGGAGGAAGTTCAGCCCTGCAGTTGTACGTGCTGGTGGGCTCCTGGTTTAATGGGATCACGGCCATAAATGAGGGACATGCTGGGTGAAATGCCACGGTTCCATGTTGTGTGAGGGCTGCCAACACACTTACTTTGGAAGGTAGCTAATCTGAAGCCTCTCAAGATCAAGGTGATTTTGGTCCAGTGTTTTCATGGCACTTGATGGGTCCCTGCAGCTGGGTATATAAGTTTCATTTTTCCGTGATGCACGCTTTGAGTGGTTAGCAGAGAGCTGCTGGTCTTCTCAAGCCTAGTGTCAAACCATACATTACTGAAAGCAATACTGATGTAAAACTGGAAAAAAGGCAAGAAACACAAAAGCTTTTCATTCCTATATGGAGCAGGGTAGGTGAGCCGCTTTTCAGGTCATGTGCTTTTGCATCAGTGATGTCAAAGCACACTGGAGAGGGATTTTGCATCTGCTGTGAAGAAGGATGCTATGCCTTCATGAAACAACCTCAAATTCTCCTATAATAATGTCAGGTTATGTCTGCCCCATCTCTCTTTGAATGGCAGCAAAAACAAGGGCACCTCTGTGCTGGGTTGCTTTACATCCAACTGTGGATCGTGTTTGCAAATTGAAATGCATGGCTTGCTTCTGTCCTGAAAGGCATTTGAGGAAGTGCTGCCTGCAAGTATTTCTAGGATGACGTTAGGAAGTCTCTTATGAGAAATCATCTTCGTGATCGTTTCTGGCATTTCATAGGAGGTGAGCCAAAGAAAACACAGGACTAAATGTCTGGAAGAGATTTGCAGCTCTGGCCTCTTAACAGGCTCTCCCGCAGAAGCAGGATAACCGAGTTACAGCAAATCATGTAGTTTAAAATGCCAATTGAATTAAGGAATAGCGACAGCTTCACTTGGCGATGATGGGTGCAGGCAGCAGCATGCAAAATGAAATTACGAGTAGGCAGCCTGGGTAAAGAGGACTGAAGCCAAATGAAGTATTTCATTTCCCAAACTCCCTTTAGTAAGAAGGGGGAAATTTGAGGAGTGAGTATAAGGTGTAAGGTGTTATGAAGAGTATGGAGCCTTTTGTTACTCATGGAAATATTGTCCAGCGAGTTCCTGGTGCCTGGTACCACTTTGTGGCCTGTGGGGCAGTGTTCTAGCTTTTGACTTTCAGGTGCCAGATCATGCCACCA
Organism: Athene noctua; assembly: GCF_965140245.1. Classification (NCBI taxonomy): domain Eukaryota; kingdom Metazoa; phylum Chordata; class Aves; order Strigiformes; family Strigidae; genus Athene; species Athene noctua. The sequence continues at coordinate 28,330,020 of NC_134043.1, read as the reverse complement.
ATGCTGCTTCTGTTGAGGGATTCTTCTGGCCATCATCCGCAGTTGTCTCTCTTCTTTCTGGGGCCATCCAGGAAGAGAAAATACCCACCATGGTAGCCAAAGCTGGTGTCTAGCCCTGTGGTTCTCTCAAGGGAGGGTTTGCATCTTGAAGCCTGGGTGAATGATGGGATGGGATAGAATCTGTGCTCCTCTCACTGGATGCTTCCAAGGGCCTTATGCTGTTTGTCTTACTGCTTTGCAAACCTGTAAGTGTTTCTTTTATTTATTCCCTTTTGTCTCCAGGGATCCCAGACAGTCTGTAGGTCATGGAAAATCTATGCCAGACCTCAGTGGGGAGACAAAGGGAAGGATAAGGCTCTTTGGATACTCAGGGAGCAGCTAACTCAAGGGGAAGGCCATAAGGCAGGAAAACATCACACTTCCCAAGGGATCCCTGGAGTGCAGAGTCCCAGAGCAAGTTTTATTTCCCTTGTTTGAACGGAGGCTAATCCCAAGCACTGGCTCTGTTTCCTAGTATTTGTGAGTCTGAGCCTGTTGATAAAGCATGAGCTCCCTTCCTGGTGGAAGATAATTCTTCTTCTAAACTCCTTGCTGCTGTCAAATCCTTCTTAGCTTATGGAGAAATTAGATTGAGCCTGTTCTTAAAAAAAAAAAAAAGTTTCAGGGGATGACAATGGAGCAGTAATGTATTATGTTGTGTTTAAATCTGATTTTATTTGTAACAAATGGACTTGCTTTCTGGCGTCTGCTGGCAAGAAGAACCGGTTGGATTAAGTGCTGATCTGGCCGTTTCATCTTAAAGTTGGTTGTCTCCTCTCAAAGGGACTGTGAAGGGAGAAATAGTAAGCAGTCTTATCTGACTTCAGCGTTGAATACACAAAATTGCAATGGCAGAGCCATGCACCAGCAGCCAAGCATGGGAAAAGCCTGGTCATGATGACTAGTTAATAAGTAATCTGCATTTAATTATTATTTTTCTAAACTAGCACTAGCAAGTGGTGTGTGAAGGTAACTGGGGGAATGTTGCTCAGAAGTTAGTCATCACATCAGAAAGAGAAACCTACCTCTCTGCCCATCAAAAGCAGGCACAGGTAGTCTTGCTAAAAAAGCCTAAGCACAGATACAGGAAGACCTCGTTGAAGCTGGGCCACCGGTACCTGGCCATGCAGTGGCTGCACTACCTGCTCCTTGGGAGCTGGGGTTATACTTGTCAAGGGACACAGCATTTCTCCCTTTCTCTGGATTTTTAAGATGGTGTTTTTATAGGGATTCGCATTTATCATCCTTTCCAATAGACGCTGCCTTTGGGAAAAACATGGGCCTTCTGGGAATGCCGCTGGGTGTGTCAGCAGAGAGCTGTGGAAACTACGAACTTTTTCTTCTCCAGGCTCTTCTAAAGATCATACAGAAGATGATGATGGGATTTTTTTTCCCCATTGTTTCCTATCATTCGTTCTGACTGGAGGTGTCTGCATGCTGCCTTTCTTCTACAAAAATATACTGCCTGTAGACCCCAAAGAGCTGCTGATGAGCTCAAGCAGTCTTTAATGTTCTCCAGGGTGTCCATCGCTTGGCCCAGACCATGCCAGCCCAAGGTTGCTCATGTCAGCCCCCTCTTGCTCCTCCATCCCAAAGCAATCTTCTGGCTAATGGTAGTCCCTGTGCTGAATTTGGGTCCAGAGGGAAAGCCTCATTCCTGCCCTTCTTCTGTATTCATGGGAACAAATCTCCACCGCATGCACAGACTCTGAACATTTCTCCCCTAAGGAACCACGCTGTGCCATGCTGAAGTTGGTGGGGCTGTTTTCTATACGGCATGGCTTGTCTTTGCATGACCAAGTTGCTTGTGGCACAGGAGGAGGAGTTGCTTGCCGGCTTCCAGCACTTTTTCATGTACAACACTTGTAAGCCTTACCCTGTGCCCCTATCAATTAGCAGAAGGCTGCAGAAATGCAACCGATGTCTTTCAGCTGTTGTAGTCTGAAAGGCTCCTTGCTCCATGGACAGTATAAACCAATGCACTTTTATTTTCTGGGGCTGGCAGGAAATCTTTACTGCCTTCCTGTCCCTGGTGCAGCAGCTGCAGATCCTGTGTTCTTGCTCCCATGCAGTTTTGCTCTTGGGGGAAAAACAAAGCTGCCTGTGGTTGCTTTCATGGTACCCTCCCCAAACTACCTGGGAGTGTGGCTGATGGCACTTGGTGTCATTTCAGAAGTGATGCCTTAAGCACCCTGAGACCCAGCTGGTCACCATGTTCAGGGAAGTTGTCCCACAGAGCCTGTGCCTGGCTGTTAGGTAAAAACAAAGTAATTCATATTTAAGATGGAGTGTGGCTCGGTATTTTAAATGTGTATGACTGGTGTTTTTGGCGCTGCTTACAGCAGCGAGTAAAAGGTGTTTAATGCTTAAAGCAAGTGTTATTTTGGGGAGTGCTTGTACAGAGCCAACTTGTTTGGGTCAAAAACCTGACCTCTATCCTAGAAAGGGTGATGGAACCTGTGCATGAGCATCCTCTCACCCAGTGGGTCTCACTGACCCCTTGGGGTCACACAGGGCTCTTCTCCCCACGTTTGAGGAGGTCCCAGGCAGGAGCTGTGGCATGGTGCCACCCTGGGCACGTCACCTGCCTGCCCTGCCTGCCACACTCGGGTTGCATCCCTGTCCCTGCATCGGTTTGTGGGACACTAAATATTACTGCTTACAGTAACCACATCTCCGCTTCCCCCACTGATGTCTCAGGGGGGTGACTAATGCATGATAACACTTGGACTCCCTGCAGTGCTTTCCAATTTAAATGCTATTTTAAGAAAATATCATGAATTTTAAAAGTCCGTTTCCATAACAGCTTCCTTGTGGGTCGTGCACTGTGCTTGGTGGGCACATGTAAACTTGGTGATGCTTTCCACTCCTGGGGCAAAAGAGTTTTTACTCCTTTAGTTTGGCTAAAGATGGGAAAGAAACAAGTCCCTCCCCAGCTCAGCTGGCTCCTCTGAAGCACATCGGAGTCATGGCTGGACTGCGGGGCGCTGCATATGTGTGTGTGGGAGAGCAAGCAGGGCTGGAGGACCATGAAGGTTGTGGTGAGGGGCACAGGCAGGGGTGGCTGTGCATCTGCAGGTGGTCTTTGGGGTTGCGTGTTCATTCTGGCTCGGCTCACTTTCTTCCAGATGCTGGTTTCCATCATTAAAGGATGAGAAATGGGATTCTGCACTTCAGAGCTGGGATGCAAATTCAGCCTCCCCTGGATGTCTTTTAAGTAGAGGTGCTTTTGCGCCACTTTGAACTGGGATTTGAATATCAAACCATCTCCTTTGCTGTGTGCTAGTCTGGTGGAGTAGGCTTGGAGCCACTCTGAGGTTAATGAATGCTTTGGAGGGTGCTGGCAAGGCACAGCCCAGGTCACGCCTCAGCAGGAAGCACGGCTGGGCACTGAGGGATGGAGACACCGTGGGTGTACCCAGCTCTCCAGTGAGACTTGTGCTGGGTGAGGGAGGAGGATGGAAAGAAATTGGAGTGTAATCCCAAAAGCACCTGCTGGAGGATTAAGTCTGTTGTGAGCCCTTCTAATCCTGGCTGGGCAGTCAGGGCTTCCAGGGGAGCCCTGTGTCCACCCACCTTTCATGTATCTCTATGTCAGAGGGAGTGAGTCCTGCCCAGGCCGGAAAAAAAAATGTGTTGCTGTTACACTCCCCCTTTGGCTGTGACATTAGTGGCTGTGTGTCCTTCTTGCACCCCATCCCCACCTGGCTTTGGTGCTGTCCCTATCTCCCATCACCTCTGCCCACTCTCCTGTGTTTTCCCCAGCCCGTAATGTGTGTGTTGAGCCTCCTCAGCTCAAATCACCAGCACAGGAACAGGAAGTAGGTGGTTCTGAGGCCCTCAGTAGGTTTCAGAGTTAATGTGCTGCATGGCAGGGAGCAATCCACGTCTTCCAAAGCTGCTGCTTTGAGTGATTATACAGGTTTCAATTATATGGCCCTCCCAGCTGCTTTACTTGATGCTGTTTTCTTGTTTACTTGGAGGAACAGGAGAATCCATCTCCTGCAGCTCTATCTGTTTTAACCCCTGTGGCGTGCTTTGCTCCCGCTGCCTCTGACCTTCTCGGCCTCCAACAAGAGATGAGAGTGGCTCATTTAGCCTGCTTTGCTAAATACCAATTGTTTTGGGAACTGGACATAGGCAATTAAGCGGAAAGGCAGGTTTGAGGATGCTAAATCTGCCCATCCTTTGGACCATCTGAATCCCAAATCCTCCACCTGCAGAGAGGGTGGTGAATCTGTGGGCTGGGTGATAATGTAACTTTGCTGGAGAGGAGGTGGTTATGGCACAGGTGTGAGATCTAAATGCTTCTTGGTGCCCTTTTTAAAAAAAACAAACCACTAGTACTCTTTTAAATGTATTTTCTTTGCTTAACAAGAGGGTTTATTACTTCCCTCCTAGTACAGGAAACCAGTCTAAGCACTTTGGAGGAGCAAACAAATGCTGGTCTGCAGCTGTAATTAGATTCGAGCCCAGCTTTAAGCTGGAAACAGATAAGGGGAAAATCAACATGCATTTGCTTTTCAAATTGCTGGAGTGGTTTCAGATGTTTCCATCTTCCCCCAACTGTCCCTGTGAAATTGCCTATGTGAGGATTAACCCTTCTTCTGCCCCAGAGCCAAACCAGCTGGGGTTTGCTCAGACCCCCATGACAGGAGAGGATGTCAGGACCCGTGGCAGCACAAAGCAGAAGGATTCTGGCTGCATGAGAACCACCACATCCACGGTGTCTGTAATAACCAGACCCGCACTGTTGTGAAGGTGTGGGTGATGTTCCCGATGGGGACGCGTGTGCCAGTGTGGTTCCTTGGGTGCTCACTGGTGTTCAGCATCCCTTGGGGGGCTGTCTCCTGCATCCATGAGCTGTGATTCGCCTTTACTGAAGTGATTACCCCTATTGAAACAGTGACCCCTTCGCATTTGCCCATCCTGGAGCCACCATCCTGATTCTGCTGGTGTCACACAGGAAAACAAGAGGGTACTTGGCAAACTATAGTCTGTGGCCTGTTTGCTTGATTTCTGTGTTTTAAAAAGGGGATGCCTGTTTCATAATATAAAGCACCTTTCCTGTAGCCATTTGAGGTTTGGGGTGGGATTTGCCCAGGGACTGGGGTTGTTGCTGAGGCTGTTGTGGTCCACGGGCTCTGGCAGAGGTTGGGGGAGCCCTGGTGAGCAGGATGGTGATTCTGTCGCTCAGATACTGTCCTCTGATAATTGCCACTCAAACCCTTCCTTTCCTGGGCTGCATTGTGGGTTTTCTCCTATTGTAGCTTGCTTTCCACTGAGCAGATATTAATGTGATTTGCTACCTGAAGACAGGAGCTGCTCTGTCACTTTTTCCTGCCTAAGTTGTTGCTAGCTGGAAAACAGTGACTGCTGCAGTTCCTTTTCCCCACTTCTTCAAAACCATTTGTAGAAAATCTCAGCTTTATGTCAATAAATGATGTTGAAGGAGGAGGTTTCTGCACTGGCACAGGAAGGCAGAGGGGTGGTGAGAAAAGCAAGAACATCCCAAGCTAAGCGATGGTCCTGTAGTGCTGTCAACTGGCCCTTTGCTGGGTCTCACCTCAGCCCATCTCCTCCCGAGGTTGATGTCTGTCTCCCATCTCAAAATGCTCTGGTTGGCCCATACCCACCTGTCTGTGCTCCTCAGGGCTCATGGAGGCAAGCTGCACAGACTGTGCTGGATTAGTTACCTTGATTAAAGGCATCTGTTCATCTCAACCCCTGGGATGCTTTAAACTGCTTATATTTGTGCCTGAACATCTTGAAGGGTTGCCTGGAAAATAAGGCTGTTGGCCAGCCCAGGCTGTGCAAGCCTCGAACGGGGGTAGGGTGCTTAATTTAATTAATGGGATTCCTCTTCTGTTGAGCCCGGTGGCCTGATTTCAACAGCTGTTGCTAGAAAGGGTGTTGGGAGGATTTTTAGGGTGGCTTCTCGAGGGACTTCCCTGCACGATCCCCTGGGTCACCTGTCCTCTACCTCCTGCCTTGACTTTCTTGTTTGGTTTTCACCGCCGTCCTTCAGGCCCTGCTGAAAATGGACTGCCAGGGGCTGGTCGTCCGGCTCATCCAGGACTTTGTGCTGCTGACCACGGCTGTGGAGGTGGCCCAGCGCTGGAGGGAGCTTGCCGAGAAGCTTGCCAAAGTCTCCAAGCAGCAGATGGATGCCTACGAGGCCCCGCACCGGGACAAGATGGGGACGGTGGACAGCGAGGTGAGAGTGGACAGGTCTTGGTCTCTGTGGGTCCTCTAGGGTCACAGATCTCCAGAGCATGTTCTTCTGGAGCACCCTTGGGGGATAAAAGGGATTTGGGTGTGCTGGGGAAATTTGGGGGTGTTTTTTCCCAGGAATATGCTTATTCTGGGATGGGGGTGTGTTGGGGATGGCATCACTTGCTCACCAGCCATCCAGCCTGACTCAGCTCTGATCTCCTCTGCCCCCTCGCTACAGGCCATGTGGAAGCCAGCATATGACTTCCTTCTCACCTGGAGCAGCCAGATGGGCGACAGCTACCGTGATGTGATCCAGGAGCTGCACACTGGCCTGGACAAGATGAAGAACCCCATCACCAAACGCTGGAAGCATCTCACCGGCACCCTGATCCTTGTCAACTCCTTGGACATCCTGCGGGCAGCTGCCTTCAGCCCACAAGACCACGAGGATTTTGCCATCTAGCTCCTGCCGTGAAGTTTTTGTCCACATCTCGTTTGCTGGGGTTTTTTTCTGTGCTTTTTTTTCCCCTCTTTTTTTAAGTAGTTGACTTTAAAAAGAAGTGGAGGTTGCTCTCCTTGGGTTTTAAGAGGCCAAAGTTTGCAAGTTCTCCACCAGGACTGGAAATCATCAAGAGTCATCCCTCCTTGATAGGAAGGCATTCAGAAGGGGATGGCTTTTCATACGGCATTGATACCAGTTAAACTATTTCTTACTAAAAAACTTTGAAGGGGGAAAGAGGGTGGGGAGGGAATCACAAAAGAGGTCACATTTTCTAGGCATTTGCAAATAAAAGTCTAATTTTTGTAATAAGCAGTAAAGGTTGTAAGCACTTTGGAGGGAAGTTGTGACTGTTTTTTACATTGTAGAAACTGCTTTTAAATTATCATTTTTGAGATGAACGTTAGTCATGTAAATATGTATTTTAAGAGGAAGCACAGTAAATGCCCTCCCCCACCACCACGGTCAGGCTTTGACAGACTCTCAGATGTGACTGTAAAACACCGTATGAACTCGGGATGTCCTCAGCCCCACAAGCATCTTACACCAAAAAGGAGGGTGTTGGGTTTTTTTTTAATTCAGAGGCCCTGTGACCTGTTTAGTTGATTTTTGTTTTATTTTTGTGTCTCTGCAAACATGCATTTTCTCATTCGTGGGCAGGGAGGTCTCGTTGCCTGTTTTCAGATGCGTGGGTACCATTTTTAAACCAGGAGAAGTGGCTGCTGTCCCTCATGCTTCATCCCACCCAGGTGCTGCAGGACATCTCTGGAAGAAGCCGGAGGTTTGGGGCTCAGCAGAGACCTCCTTGGGAGATGGACCAGGAGGGTGGTGAGAGTGGCTCACCCTGCCGTGACAGCAAACTCCAGATGCTCCTGCTCTGGGGAGGAGGCAGGACAAGGAGAGGGAATTGTTGCCATCCATATACCCCTTTACACACGCAAAAAAAGAAGGAGGAAAAAACAAAATGTTTCTCTTAATTTGAAATTCAAGCTCGCTGGAGGTGTTCCAGATGCACTACGCAACTGAACGCTCATTGCCATTGATTTCAGAGGGCTTTGAGTGGGACTCTTCAAGGCTCCTAAAGTCCAGTTTAACTTGTAAATAGTCTTTGCTATAAACCTGGTGCCAACAAGCTAATTATTTGCGGCACCATGTGCACGTATTTTTTCCCCATTTGTTTTACAACCACGTCTTTTGAATGATCCTCCCTCCTCTTTCCACTCCCCAACTTTCAAATATTTTACATGGGAGGGAAATATTTTTGCACAGAAAGGTTATTTTAAGTGCAAAGTCTTCTTGTAGTGGAACGCTGCTACAGTGGAAAGATTAGTTGTTAAAGGATGCTTTTCTTTCAGGTTAATCCCCCAAAAGAAAACAAAGAATGGGAAAGGCATCCGACAGATTGTTTCAGCATGACGGCCTCAGGAGGGAACAGTCTCCTTTTCTTTTCCCAAAATCATCTCCCCAGAAACGATTACTCTCAATGGACCCCACAAGAAGTAAAAAGCACCTTAAATTTCTCCTCAGGGGCTTTAAGGAGTTTCCTATGCAACTTACAGCACAGAGAGAAGGTCTGTCAGAGCCAAGCCCACTATCTGTCCCCTTTCCCTAGGGCACCCTAAAAGCACATTTTTACCTGCACAAACAGCAATCTCCATTGCAATAAGGAATACCTCCTGCCAGAGTGTGTGTGCAGGCAGAGGGATGGTTTTCTCCTGGGGTTTTACCCAAATCTCAGCTTTCACCATTCTCCTGACAAGGTCTGGAGCTCTTCAGAACGGCTGCTCTGTGGACCCCTTGAGCCTCCTGTGTTTCAGGGATGTCCCTGAATAATTTCAGCTTTTTTTTTTTTTTTTTTTTTTTAAACTTCCCCCCGCCTTGTTTTTTCTATCTACCTCAGGTACTCCGTATACCCAGCTTAACATTTCAGCAGCAGCCTAAAACCTGCCGTGCTCAGCTCATCAATGGCATGCACCCTCCATGGGAGCACAGCCAGCACGTTTTGGGGCCAGTGGGGTGACTGCTGCATTCATTTGTCCTTGTCCTCAGTCCAAAATTTAGTCCCTCCTCACGTGCTAGGACTGGGCATACATCCTTTGGATGCCTTCTGTCTGCTAAATGTCAAGCTCTTCTCCAAAACTACTGCCTGGGCTTTTCGTTACCACCCATTGTTCAGTAACTGGTTAATGTACTTAACATTTAATGTTCCTGTTTGGGTGTTTGTTTTTTTTTTAAAAAAAAAGTTTTTGGAAAAAAAAAAATTATTATTAAAGCTGTTACTATTCCAGTGCTCCCGAGTAGATGTCATCTACTGTTGTCTCTTCATCTCAAAGCAGCTTTGATGCGTGGGATTAATTTAGTGGGTTTTCCACTATGTGAATGATGTGTTTCTTGCAGCACATTTCCACACGTAGAGCCAGTAGTCCTCTGGGGCTGATCTCAATCCAACCCTCCTCCATGCCTTATCACCTGTACTCTCTGGGGGAAAGTCACTGGATATGATCTGTCCTCTAAAGATGCTTCTTGTGTTCAAGCACTACATAAGAAACTTTCTGAAGCGAGAAAATACTCCATTTTGGCACAGAGATGTTTTTCTGGTTGTTTTCTGAATGAAGAAAAACGTCCTTGTATGGAGCCAAGGCAGCTGAGGTGCTCCTGATAGGAATTGAGTTCAGATTACAAGCCACGAAAGTAAAATGTTAGGTATTGGGCTGTGGCTTCAGTTTGGCAAGGGTGAAGAGATGCGATGGTTCCATTTCATCCTTAGCACAAATGCATCTTGTGGTCCCTCATGGTGAGGCACACCTGGGCTGCTAAGCCAGGACTGCTGTGTCTCGCAGGTCATGAGGAGGATGTTGCACACAAGGATGTGCTTGGAGCTTGCTTGGCACCCGTTGCTCCATCTGTTGCCTGTCTTTCTTTTCTCTCATTTCCAATAACTAGCAAGTTTCCACTGGTAAGGTTTCTTAACTCAGCTGCCCTGTCCTTACTTGTTTCCTTTCCTCTGTGAAATTGGCCAGTGCCAGTAACCTGTCAGTGTGGCTGTGGTTATGTTGGGAGCTTCACAATGTAACATGGTGTGAAAACCCACCCTCCAGCCTGGTGGAGGATGCCTGGTGAGAAAGCAAAAGGTGTGTGAAATGGTGTCCCACTGGTGGTCTGCTGTAGTGTTTTTTGAATTATTTCTGAATTATTTACATAAAGGTTTGGTTTCTGCTGGGGTTATCGGTCCCCTCCTGGTGGCCTTGGCACTGTGGGTTCCTCCCTGGGGTGATGCCCCACCACAGATGCCTCACCGTGTGCTGACTCACTCCTACACGGTCTAGGCAAGAAGGGCACCAGCCATCTGCTTTGAGCAGTTCCCCATTAGCTGCTTCACTGTGGACTGACTCCCTCTAATATTTCAACTTCGAAATGATTTCGGTTTTTTTCCTCAGGTCAATCAAGGGAACAAACTGCTTCAGTGCAGGTCACCTTGGAAATGCGTTTGCACCATTTTTTACTCCAGCCATCAAAACTGAATGATCATCTTGCATCAGTTTAGTTCAGCACTAAATGATTGAAGAAGATATGTCTGAAGGGGCAGGGAAAGAAAAGTCACCTCTGGGTTATCAGTGTCTTTACAGAAAAGCTGCTGTATCTATGATTTTTGCTTTGTCCTCGCCAGCTCTCAGTGTCCAGATGACCATTGCAGTATGTAATGAAAACTAGTCTATGATTAAAGACCCTGGAGGTCTCTGGGCATCTGTTTTCACCTCTAGAAATCCCTGCTGAAAATCAATTGCTTTGCTTCCTTCTCAGCTCTTAATTAAATGCTCATTGTGGATTATCTGCTTTCAGGACACCCCTATCTTGCAACGTGAGGAGCTGGTCATGACTGCTTAGAGGAGAGGAGTTGGCTAAAAGGTTGCTCTTAGGTTTTCCTCTTGTTGGCAGGTTTCTTTTGCCACCAAAACCCCATCCTTCCCAGGGCTGTCCCCTGTGCCCACCCTCCTCTGATGGCTGTATCCTTCGTGCCCGGTGGAGGCACGATGGTTTGCTCTGTGGAAAAAAGTGGTAGAAAACACCTTCTTCAAGGATCGTGATGCATCACTTGGCGTTCTGCCCTGGGTGCTGGGCTTCCCTGGCTCAGTCCTCTTCCAGGTTTGGGTTTGATTCCTCGTCTGCTGGACCCTTATATCCATCTCAATAACCCAAACCAGCTTGATCAGGCCTGTTCTTTCATAAAATGTGGGCTTGGGTGACTGTAAAGTATCGGAGATAGTGATCATCCCTGGCAATGTAACCCCCAATGTGCATTTGTGGCCTGACCCGCTCATGCCTCCCATCGAAAACCCTCTTTTTTGGGTAACAGGCTTTACATGAAGCATCTCCTGGGGCTTGCCTCTTCTCAACTCAGGAGGCTTGATCCATCAGTGAAATTCAGGGACTACCAAGCAACAAATGACACATCTGGGCTGTTTTATTTTAATGGGGGGGGGGGGGGGAGCAGAATATTAAGGCATGTTTTTCCCAAAGGCTGTGTGCAGGGGAGCCTAGACAAAAGAGGAACAAACTTGTGGGGCAGTCAGTTCTGCAAGGAGTGACTGACTGCTTGATTTGAGTTTGGGGGACCCTCATGTCCTACATGAAAAGGAAGGAGCCTCTAGCTGGGGAGATGAATGTGTTAATTTTTTTGCTGTTTAGTACTTGTTTGATGTCAGAAGCACCACTGGTTGTGGTTTCCCCTTCCTTCCCCTGACCAGGACCGAATCCATCCTGCAGCATCCCTCGTGGCATGCTGAAATCATCTTGGGCCCACTCCTCCAAGGAGTTCAGACAAACCATTTGTGGCCAAAACTCAAAGGATGGCCCTACTGTCTCTTCAGCAGCCTCTGGAAGATAAACGGAGCTTGGGTTCCTGCCCTGATTTGATTAACCCCCCACCGAATGTTAATTAAAGCTTCCAGCAGATGCTTTGCAAAGTCTTGTCAGGCACAAAGAGAGTCGCTGGGATGCAGTCTGGTCCCTCACTGGGAGAGACTGATGAGCCAGAGAGGGATGCTTGGTAACAGATGCAGCCTGCTTGGATATGCCCCAGCAAAGGGAGGATCATGCCCCCCCCCCACCCCGATAATCTAGGCTGGTAGCATTTCGAGGAAGACATTTGCTCCATTTGTTCAGGCTGGCTTTTGAAGATGGGTCACACGATGAGATAAGCCAGCCAATATCTGCCTGGGGAGGATTTAGGATTTGCTGATGCCTGAATAGCCTGTGCTGATGACTTGCTTTTATCATCCTAAGCAATCAGATCTGGCATATGAAACCCTTCACCCATCCTTAATAGAAAGGGAATTGATGCTGGGAGCACTTGCTAGTACCTGTCAAAGCAGAATTGCACAACAGCAGCTTTTTTTGTGACGGTTTTGATCTGGAGAAGAGGAGGCTGAGGGGAGACCTCATTGCCCTCTACAGCTCCCTGAAAAGAGGTTGCAGAGAGCTGGGGATGAGTCTCTTGAACCAAGGAACAAGTGACAGGACAAGAGGGAATGTCCTCAAGCTGCGCCAGGGCAGGGTCAGACTGGCTCTTAGGAAGCATTTCTTCCCAGAAGGGGTTGTTGGGCGTTGGAATGGGCTGCCCAGGGCAGGGGGGGGAGTCCCCATCCCTGGAGGGGTTGAAGAGTCGGGTTGACCCAGCGCTGAGGGATCTGGTGGAGTTGGGAACGGTCAGTGTGAGGTTCATGGTTGGACTGGAGGAGCTTCAAGCTCTTTTCCAACTGAGATGATTCTGTGATTCTGTGGTTAGAGTGAGATGTGAACCCCACCATAGGCAGGGCGGGAGTTTGCTCTGGGAAAGATGAGCTCAGAGACAGCATCACCTCTCCCAGAAAGACCGGCATCCTCGGACAGTGAGGAAATGTTTGCGGGTGGAGGTTTCATCTTCTCTTTCCCTTGTAAGACTGGTTCAAGCCCAGCAGCCTGCATCACCAGCAGCAGCGGCGTTGTGGAATGAGCCCAGCTGCCACATGGGTTTAACCTGGCTCACTGAGCTTAAATTCTAAAGCCAGAGCAGTTCCCTCACTCTCTGGGTTCAGCAGGGCACATTCCTGGCCAGGGAGGGGAAGCCTGTCCTGCATTTTGTGCCTAGTTCACTTTGGCAATTGCTTTTCCCCAGGTTTCATCACGCCCACCTATAAATAACTCCTAAAAACACCTCTGTAGGTGATAATTAATTGGAGAGGAGCTGCGTGGCTGTGCCAACTAAAAGTACCTGGCTTGCTGGTGTCAGGTCCCCTCCATCCTCGGGCAGTGCTGGGGACAGGAGCTGGCTGACGGGCAGCGTGTCACGGGATGGGACGTCTCCAGTGTCAAGTGCCAGGCCCACTGGGATGCTGCCTGGGTGTCTGCAGGGATGCTGCAAGTACAGCTCTGGAGAATATGGCAGGGTCCAAGGCATGTCACGGGGCAACCTCAGCTGCTTCCTGCAAGGACCAGTATTACCCCTGCGCCTCTCCCCAGGCTTTCAGGGAGGAGGGCAGAGCACTGGACCATCGCAGTCATCACACCTGCAATCCCAAAGCAACCTTGTTTGTGGATGTGTGTGGTTTTGGGGTGGGGGTTTTTTGGTTTTTAAATGAGGCTGGTGCTGCTCCTGGCAGGTCAGCATCCCTCATCCACACTCCTACGGGAAGCAGGCACACACACTGCACTTGCTCATCTCAATCTGTCAGTGCTTTCCCACAGTGGTAAACAAAGCTGAAAGGGAAAGGTTTGGGAGCTCCTCTGTGAAACCCCCAAACTGGAGTATTTACTTCTGAAAAAGCTACCCAAAAGACATATTTTTTTAAAAAAATAAATAGTTGCAGGTTTGAGTGTGTGAGCATCCAAGGGAGAATGCACAGGGCAAAGCAGCACCAGGACCCATCTGTGGGTGTCCTGGCCCCAGGGATCCCTACACAGGGGGAGGAGGAGGGAGTGCTCATTTGCAGGTCGCTGCCATTTCTTGCTCTGTCCTTGAATAACGATCATATTTAACTTATCAGCATGTCTTGCAAAGTGGCAAGCCCCCCTCTGAGTGCTGTGTCCCTGTGGGCCAAGGGTCTTCTTGGACCCACACATCTGGGAGGTGGAGAAGCCTGAGAGCTGCCTGGAGCTCCCATGGCAGTGGAAAAAGCTCACTGTTGCCCTCAGGGACAGGAGGGCTGGGGTGAGGCTGCAGAAACCCTGTGGCTGCAGAAAAATGTCAGCAATTCCTGTAATTTCCCGTGGTCTGAATGGTGGGAAGCAGAAAGAGATGCCTACAGGATCCTCCCACTGGAGCCAGGGTTGCTCTGTCCCCCAGGACACACCCATCACCCAGCCAAGGAGTCTCTCGACCATGTTTTGCAGCCAGGAGGGTCCAAGGGTCACCAGAAGAGCCACTAGCAGCACGGGCTTGCACTGCTTTTTTTCTCCCAGCATTACTGTTGCAAGCCTGGATATTAAAATCCAAGCAAAATAAAAGAAACAAAGTCCCTGACTGGGAGTGGAAAGTAGCTCTGCTCTCCTTTCATAGCTCTGAAGGGGTGCTATGCGAGGACTCTGTGGTGCTGAGAAGCTGCTGGAGACAGGAGGTGTTTGTACCTCCTTTCTCCAAGGGCAGCAAAGGGATTTTGACTGCTGTCTTTTGGCAGGTGTTTAAAAGCAGAGATTGGAAGGGTTTGCTGGAAAAGCTCAGGCTGCAGTGCCTGGAACCCTGGGGTGTTGCGGGCCCTGTGCAGCTCAGGGACAGGAGCAATGGCTGGTCCTGCCTCAGTTCCCCCTTCTGGGGATGACCCAGTTTCAGCTCTGTTGCTTAGAAATACATTGTGGCTGGTGATTTCGCCTTCTCCCAGTAAGGGAAGCAGGGGCTTGAGGCTCTCTGCCCTGCTTAAGGGGCAGCATGGCTCTATATGGAACCAAATTATGGGGCAATAAGAGGGGACAGCATCCCCAGCAAAACTCTTCCTGTGGGAAGGGTTGGGAAAGCTGTTGCGGTGATGCTGCAGCCCGTTCGGCTCCCTCCTCTGCACCAAAGCTGCTTGTCCCATGCAGTTTGGCTCCTAATTCACTCTGCAAATCATCTCTGGGCAGCAGGGTCCGTATTCCCGGAGCACAGGGGGTAAACAGGTTGTTACCAACTTCCCCCAACTCACCTGGGCTGGCTTGGTGGGGAATGATGGCCTGGTTCTTTCTCCCTGCCGTTAGCAATATTGGAGTGTCCTCTGCTGGGCACAGTGTGTTGTCCAGTCCCAGGCCTGCATGTCCCTGAAGGCCCCTCTCTCCTTTCTCTGGTGAGCCAAGGGAAAATAAAGAGCAGGACTAACTAGTCGAGGCTAAGGAGAGCAAGGGATACCTGGCTTCTGCTGCTGCTTTGCTTTGGCTAGTAAAGATCTTGACAAAATTAAATGAAAGCCATGGGATGGGCATTTTGATTCTTTCACCCTTTCTCACAGCTCATTTTTTTCACCTACACAAGGTTTTGAGTTTTGGAAAAAAACCCAAACCAAACAGCTGCAATCAGGACTTTTTTTCTTTTTTTTTTTTTTTTTTTAATTCTGTTCATCCGATATGAAATTAAGGGGTTTTTCTCTTGTCCATGCAGAGAAAGTCACTGGATCGATCCAGAGCCTCTTCACAGCAGTTTACTTCTCTGTAAGGGCATTTTAAAGTGTTTTTTTGCATCAGACAGCTGCTGGAAGCCAGTCCCATGCTCAGAGATGACTGAAACCACTGCTGTTGGTGGTGTGATGGGCACTGCGAGGTCTCACTGGCTCTCGTTTTCCGAGGCACAGGCACTCTGCTGTCACCTGGCTCCAGTTGAGACTGTGGGGACAGCCAGAGCTGTCACTTCATGAACAGGAGGAGCCACAAAAGCTGCATTTTAAACACAAGTCAGCTCTTACGCACCATGGGGACTTTCTGTATGTCTCAAAGTGGAGTTTCATTCTGTTTACCAGGGGCAGGAGGAGGGGAGAGAAAGGTACAGGATGAAAAGCGACAGTCGTCATCAGTCCTGGATGGGTTGCAAGTGGAGTGCATGCCCATGAGAATCAGGCTCTGCAACGGGGACAGGCTGAGGAGGAAAGGGACTGTCTTCTTGAACTTAACACCTTTTTCAAACAGCAGTACAAAATAACAGCAGTAACAAAATAACTCATCAGAACACCTGTGCTGCCATAATGTATGCAGATGCCCCAGGCTTTCGGAGCCCTGAAATTTAACTAATCATTACAGAATCACACAGTCATCTCAGTTGGAAAAGACCTTGAAGCTCCTCCAGTCCAACCATGACCCTCACACTGACCGTTCCCAACTCCACCAGATCCCTCAGCACTGGGTCAACCCGACTCTTCAACCCCTCCAGGGATGGGGACTCCCCCCCTGCCCTGGGCAGCCCATTCCAACCCCCAACAACCCCTTCTGGGAAGAAATGCTTCCTAAGAGCCAGTCTGACCCTGCCCTGGCGCAGCTTGAGGCCATTCCCTCTTGTCCTGGCGCTTGTTCCTTGGTTCAAGAGACTCATCCCCCCTCTCTGCACCCTCCTTTCAGGGAGCTGTAGAGGGCGATGAGGTCTCCCCTCAGCCTCCTCTTCTCCAGACTAAACCCCCCCAGTTCCCTCAGCCGCTCCCCGTACGACCTGTGCTCCAGACCCTGCACCAGCTCCGTTGCCCTTCTCTGGACACGCTCGAGTCATCAATGGCCTTTTTGGAGTGAGGGGCCCAAAACTGAACCCAGTCATCGAGGTGCGGCCTCACCAGCGTAATGTTAAATGTTACAGGTCTTTTCTGTCTTGTTCCATACGCAGTAGTGGGGCCTGTGGCAGCATCAGGATGTAACCTCTCAGCATGGAACAAGTCACCAAGCAGTGAGACAGTAATGTTTGAGAAATGGCCTTTGTGATTGAGGTGGCTTTCACACCATGGGGTACTGAATCTTCCCCTTCTCCAGCTCTCTCTCCATGATGGAGTAAGGGTCCAGCCCTGTATCTCTCAGCTCAGAAAACACAAGAGCCATTATTGTTAGTATCAGAGATTTATTTATAGGATTGGGGTTTGGGTCTTTCCCTGAACATCACTTGCAGAGTAAATCAGTTGGGTTTTATAAACTTTGCTTACAAAGGTCTTATCACCTAACAGGTAATCTCCAGATACAGCACTCTGCCTGATGGGGAACTTGGGTGAAACAGCAGTGGCTCTACAACCACTTCCCTGCCGAAACATTAATTTTGTTCATGGTATTGTATACACACACACAAAACCCATTTAAGATGTGCATCTAGCTTGGCTTATGTGACACGTGTTGTCAGTGAATAACATTTACCTCTTCTACAACAACGGCTATACAGGGATTTCAAAGTGCTTGATAAACCTGACTGTCACACTGGAACAAATTATTTTCCTAAAAGCCCTTGAAGCAAAGTCTTATGAAATCCCTATGTATCTCCATTGCATATAGAAGTAAAAAAAAGTCACCATGAGCACTCCGTATACCAAGATGTGGAAGCCAGGAGACTTGGACTTCACACAAATATCTTCCCAAGTGACTGAAGCACTGCTCTACAAACTATTTTAACAACCGATTCTTAATTAAAGGCAAAAATCATATCAGTGAAACAATTACTCCTATGGTGCTAGTTTAAAGGAATGCTATTATTTCTTGACTGAAAGTTGGCAATTGTTTTAGTGAAATGTGAGATGTTCTCTGATCCTTCTGGGCTGGAGCAGAGGCCTTATTTCCTACCACTGGTTTCGTCTGCTAGTGGGACTTTGATTTGGTTGGCTTTTTTGTTCTTCCCTTCTTACAGCAGAGCCTGCGGCAGCAGAACAGGCAGCACTTCAGAGAAATGAAGAGGGAGAGGAGCACCACAGTGAGGAGGAAGGCGATGACATCCAGGGAGTGGTACTGGATCCAGTTCAGGTCATGGGCAGCAGGTCGCAGGTGTGGGGCCCCTTTGTGTCTCATTACAAACTCCACCCAGTGCACAGCCAGGTCCAGAGGGTGGATGGGTCTGTCGAGGTGAAGGTCTGAGAGACGCTTGATGTTCTCTTTGTACCTGTCAAGAAACGTTGTTGGGTGTTTTCAATGACTTGTGCTTCTGAGACTGAGTCCCAGAAAAAAAGGGACGCAGTGTCAGTTATCTGATGGCCCACAGGGGGCTTCTCTGGTGGTGTTTCCCCACCACCACCACCCCATGAGAGGGATAATGGCAAAGTTACAGCCCCAGAAAAGTGCTGTTTTCAATGGGAAAAAAAAAAAAAAAAAAAGGAAAGCTAGACAAGAATAAATAGAAAAAGCTTAGTTTGAGCTGTCAGCTAAATCTTTGGGGTGAAGGTATCTGGCTGAAATGTGAGACTGGGTGTAAAAAAGCTGTCCAGCTTTTCAAGATCAAGATGCATTATTATTATTATTATTAATAATAATGATGTTGTTATTACTGCTGTAAGAACAGTGGTTAAGAAACAATGGCTATAAGGTGCCATTTCTCAGAAACAGGATGGGAAAGAAGATGCCAAGGACTGAGAAGCCCTACTGACAACACAGAATGGGAGTGGGGAAGAGGAGGGTATGTCTTAAAGCTTCCCTTTGCTGTGATACCTTAAAACACTTTGGGCATGCTTACTGCAATACTATGATATCTAGTGTGGTTCCCTGTACTGCCTTGGTGTACATCTGCATGTTCATCCCACTCTGTGCTGGAATTGTCCAGACTTGCTGAGCCAGAGCAGCAGCTGACTGTGCTGATACAGCTTCTTATGAGCACTAGGAAGGAGGAAAATGACTGAGAAATTTAGTCTGTAAAATAAATGAGTGATAACAGCTATGTTTAGTAAACCCTGCCAGCTGGGAGGCAATTCCTCCTGATGCGCTACAGCCTCTGGACCATACTGAAGCACTGCCACTTGCTGCTGCGCAGACAGCATCTCTGGGCAACCCTCACGAAAAGAAAACCAGCTGGGCAGCTGAGCCTTTCAACATTTTGAGGCTCCCCACTGATTCATGTCACCACTGATTTGGGGAAGAAAAGCAATTTGCCACATCTCCCTTCACTGACTGCCTTTTTCACCACATTGTGTCAAACCCTCAACATCACTGCCTGGTAAATTTGGCTTTAAGCAGGTGACACATCTTTTGTCAATTTAATTTCTTCCATTGCACTTGTATCTCATCTTCTGTGATACCCGCATCCTCTCCTATCAACCAGTTCTTGTCACCCTGGATTATAATCCCAGGTAGTGAGAAGGATGGTGCGGCTACAGGGACAGGATGAAGTTAACCCAGGGCAAGCTTCTCAGTGGGGTAACTTTGATATAAGAAGGCATATAAGAACAGATTAGTATTCTGTTAAGATGGAAGCTAGAGTGCTGGTGTTACACAACAGTAGAAGGAGAAAGGCTGTGCTTCTATTACTAACTTTTTATCGTTAATAACTGCTTTCAGGGCAGTGGATATGTCCTTCGAAGTCATTTCGAGTATATTCAGTGTCAGTCCTGCTCCTCGTGACTCCACTCGCTTGGCGTTGTCCATCTGGTCTCCAAATAAAGGCATTAGTACCATCGGCACCGCATTGCATATGCCCTCATAAACACCGTGTGACCCTCCATGGGTAATAAAGGCACGAGTCTTAGGGTGAGCTGTGGAGGAAAGCAAGACTTACTTAGCTTTTGATTTCTTAAGTCATAGTAACACAGCCCTGCGGAAAAACTTGCACAAAAATGGCACTGGTAGGTATAAATCAAGAACTTTAGACTGTTGTGTGCATCACTGCTTATGGACAGACTTAG
Organism: Athene noctua; assembly: GCF_965140245.1. Classification (NCBI taxonomy): domain Eukaryota; kingdom Metazoa; phylum Chordata; class Aves; order Strigiformes; family Strigidae; genus Athene; species Athene noctua. The sequence goes on along the minus strand of NC_134043.1, from coordinate 28,310,484 downwards.
GGCTGCAGAGAACAGGACATTACAGGGGATTGAACAAACTTTGAGTTGCAGGGCTCTGTCTTGGTTTGGGGCATCTCTGGAAAGCTTTGGATAATCCTCCAAAGCTTCTCAGATTTTAGGATGAAATCAGAGCCAAGTGAGGTTAAAGAGGATGTTACCATTGCTTACTTTTCTACTCTGTCTTTCATTTGCTGGTTTTGCAAATCTCCCACAGCTGAGCCCTGCTGTCTAACTAACAAATTCACTCCTGGCAATAGCATATACAATTTTACCACTTGAAAAGCCCAAGGACCTGTCTGGAAATGCTCACTTGAGGACCTCAAATTTTCTTTTCAGTCCAGTAGACAAAAATGTGACAAAAACCCATGGCTGGGTGTTGAGACTGGCTAGTGAGAGGTAAAGACATCCATCTGTGACGGTAGCCAAGTGTTGGAACACCTTTCAAAACAGAGTTGTGTCATAGTTCAGCAATTTTGAAGTTGCAATAAGTTTCTAGAAAATAAGCTCTGGCTCAAACAGCAAAGGCTGTAAGGGAGTTCTGTGACCCACAGTGACACAGGGAGTCAGCACAGGTGGTGCTAATAGGGACTTACAACAGCAGTATCAGATTAAAAGAAACACACTGGTATCACTCAAGGTATCTCAGACCTACCTAGAAGATCATTCTGTGGCAGCCATTTGACAAGCTTTACGTTTTTCGGCAGGTTGGGGGGTGCCTCTCCCGTGTATCGCCACAAAACCTTTCAAAAGGAAACACAATGTCATTTATAAGCAACCAGCCTCTTGCTGCTCCTCAGTGGGTTTGAAAAGCACAACTGAAAACATCCATGGTGCACAAAACCTGCTTCATCGTGCAGAGCAACTGGAGTGATAGTTTCTTCTGGCATCAAGGAGCAGGTGAAAGAAGAGAGGACCAAGCACACTGAAAGCCGAAGGTAATCATGTACTGTATTTGAAAACAGTCTTGAATTGCTGTGCTGGAAGGGGAAGAGGGAGACCATACCGTTTGAGGGACTGATCCCAAGGCATCTGCGATTTCTGTGGCTTTCTTCATAGGAATCTCAGAGACCATCGAGCCCAGCGAGAAGACAACAATGCCGTGTTCTCCAGAGGCATTCACAATAGCTTCAAATTCCTGCCAACACAAAGCACATCCTTAGTCAAAGTCCCTTCCATGTCATATGCTGTAATTTCTGTCACGTTCCCACAAAACTGTCTGGAAAGGCAATAAAATAAACAGTCAACACATCAAAATTATGACTAGGAAAATTAGTTATCTATATGAACATGAGTCCCAAAGAAAAAAAATGGGCACAGGTGGATGAACAAAGTTATGAAGATGCATGAGTGCAGAATTGATGCCCAAACCAAGATTCAGTATGAACAAGAGAAAATTTACTTTAAAAACAGTCACGTAGCAAAGCCTGCCTGCTCAAAGAAATCAGTTTCTGTGCAGAAAAAGATGCTGTACCAATTGAGATCAATTCATCATCACAGTTTTCCTGGCAACCAATCCCCAGGTGAATACATTATGGTTTATTTTCACATTTATTGCAAGTCAGATGCTTTAGAGTTGATACTCTTCTTTTCAAACTATGCAGCTGCAAGACAGAATTAAGATTCTGGAAAGTGTTCTGACAGCAGTGTCTCTAATTTCTAATATCTGGATTTATTTGGTCTGGATTGATAATATTGAACCACTGCCAATTTTTATATGTACTGTTTGTTTGATTTAAATAAAAGGACTCGGAAATCTGTCACTGGAATCCAAGAACAAAAGGATTCTGAAGAAGCATAAAGCCATCTGAAGGCTGGAGCAAAAATTCTGTGTGACAGGAAAATATTTGATAAAGCCGGGGAAGGAAAGACAAAACTGGAGGGAATTGCTGTGGACAGTTAAATGAGTGGAATAAAATGAACAAAATGTTCCCCTAAGTCTGGCAATTGAAATGTTATCACTAGGGTCTAAGGGGATAACCAAGACTGACCTTCTCTGTTTATGCTCTATTACGTATTTGTGTGACTGATCAGAATGCCATGGCCCTTCTCTTGGACTGGATCCCAAACAGAAGGAGCCACTGGAGGTTTGTTGATAGCTGCACACTGAATAGAAGACCTAGTTCTCTTGGGGGCAAACAAGGTGAAACGTAACTGTCATTTCAGGGCTTGGTTCTGTCTTACCAGGTTTCTCTGAAGGCATGCTCTTCATTCAGGTGTCTTAGATGTCTGGCTGGGAACTCAGGGCTCAGCTCTGTACAAACTCACAGACACCTGGTAACTGCAAAATCTTCCCCAAATTACAAATGTCATTTTGGTACAAAATTCTTCAGCAGTTTCTGATGCAGTGGAAGAGATACGGCTATTTTGTGGTGCATTTAGCCCTATCTATTTTCTAGTAAACAGGGCTAGTCACATAAGTTTTACTCTGTTCTTTAATTTTTTTTTTTGTGCCAGCATCTGACTCCCTGCTCAGAAATGCCACTACCATTATGAAACCATTATTTGCAGTCCTGCTTTGGAATAGGTAGGTAGCGTAAGAATGACATGGACCTGCTTGAGCGGGTCCAGAAGAGGCCATGAAGATGCTCAGGGGGCTGGAGCACCTCCCCTGTGAGGAAAGGCTGAGAGAGCTGGGGATGTTCAGCTGGAGAAGAGAAGGCTCCCGGGAGACCTAGGAATGGCCTCCCAGTACTGAAAGGGGCTATGGGGAAACGTGAGGAGAGACTCTTGATCAGGGGGTGTAGCGATAGGATGAGGGGTAAGGGATGTAAACTGAAAGAGGGGAGATTTAGATTAGATACAAGGAAAAAATGCTTCCCTGTGAGGGTGGTGAGACACTGGCAGAGGTTGCCCAGAAGCTGTGGCTGCCCCCTCCCTGGAAGGGTTCAAGGCCAGTTTGGACGGGGCTTTGGGCAACCTGGACTAGTAGAAGGTGGGCTGGAACTAGGTGATCTTTAAGGTCCCTTCCAACCTAAACCATTCTGTGATTTTGTGATTTTACTAAAGTCTTTTTAACCAGCAGTTGCTTGTATTGATGGGTGTAACACACGACATTTATGAAATACCTGCAGTGGTCACTCACTGAAAAATAAGAGAAAGCACTAAGGATTAAGAGGATTTCCTAGTGGAAAGTGGCAGATATCCTCTGTTTAGGAAGTCTGGCACAGTACAAGCAAAATACAGTTGCAGTCCAGATCTGGGACAGAGTATTTTACACAAAGAAGCAGATCTCTTGCTGCTTCACTGAGTGGTGGGAATTTAATTCAGTTCTGTCACTGTCTGAAATTCCTGCAGAAATGATCCTCTGCTCAAGGGCAGAGGACTAGGACAATTTGGCCTGCTGCATTATCCTAGCTTGCACCAAATCTTGTAAACAGATGTACAAAACAAAATTACTGGAAATAGGCAGCCAGAAGATATCTGGGGAAAAAAAATGGAAAATCCCAGCTTTGTATGCATATTTGTCTGGGAATCCGGAGTTATCCCACGAAGTAATGTACTCTTCGATGCACAAGGGATGCAGAAGTGCAAAGTGCTTTCCTAGCCACTTCCACCTTGTTCTTTCCCCTGGTATTATTTGTTACTTCTAGGAGCTCCATCTCCTGGTGAGAGCAAACAGTGCAGCCATAGCAAAACTAGGGAAAAAAAAGGTAACTAACCTGTGATAATGCTTTTTCCTGAGTGCAGCTTATGCCTCCGATCAAGACCATATTAGGCATTAGAGGCCTGGGGTACTCAAACACAAAGTCGTATTTCATGAGCCAAATAGACGTGTGGCTGAACAGCTCAAGCACTGTTGCCTCTTGCTGGAGGAATTCTTTGATCAAACCATCATAAGGGGAATAAAGAAAGCTGCAAGCCAGGGAACTGCTCAGGCTAGCTAAGAGATTGCCCACACGCTGGAGGAATGTCATGCGGTCCGTGTAGCGAGTGAAGAACCTAGGAATGTAAGAAGGAGGATTTGGACAGAGGGTAGCGTGGAAGTCTAGGCTGCACGGCAGTCCCCGTATGAGGTACACAGAAGGTAGGGAGAGATGTTCAGCCACTATTTGTCCACATGGAAAAAAAGGATCCATAAAGACAGCATCAAATTTGCTTTCTTCAAGGTATTTGATCAGCTCTTTGTTAGACAGAAGACGTTTGCAGGAATCAAAGAACATGGCTGTAATATTTGCCAATTTTGAGAATTTTTCCAAGAAGGGCTGAGGTGTGAAACTCCTGTAGCCCATCTTTTTAAATTCTGCCTCCACATACTCCTTGGTGTAAGGCACAGAGTATGTTTTTATGGTATAATGCACAGACAAACCTATCCGCAAATTTATCTCTGGCGCAACCACCACGATTTCATGTCCCTTCTGTCTGAGCCGCTCTACAACCGGGCGCATGCTGAGCCAGTGACTGCCATCAATAGGTACAACCAAAAGCTTTCCACCTTCAGAAAATGTCCACAGGAGCAGGAAAACCACTACCCAACAGGCAAGAGAATTAAATCCTGGATTTGAAGAAGCCATTTCCCTTGTGCTGTCAGCAAAGTTTTAAACAGTCGCAAAACTATTGCAGGGGACGAGAAGTGAATCATGGGGTACTTTGCACTTTAATCCTAACTAAGGTTAAGTGTTTAATTTTTAACGGACTGTATGTTTGTGGACAGAAATGAGGGTAACTTTTAACTGTGGGTAATGGTTGGGTTTATCATTTGTGCACATGGTGAAGGGTTTAAGCAACTGTGTGCTGCAAGGTAAAGTTGAATTCTTGAATTAATATTAGAGGATTCAAATGCTTGAGGAAAAGTGTCATGCAATTGGCCATGTATTGCACTGAAAGGCTGAACACAGTTATGAATGGGAGGTTCAACACCTGGCCAAGCAATCACTATCTTATTAACATCCAGTTAATGATCAACTCTCTGCCTTGAGTCTGCTCAGCTGATTCGACACAAAACTTGGAACAAAATCTGACATTTGGATTACCTTGTTCTTTCAGAGCCTAAACAAGAAGCAATGACTGTGAATCAACAGTGAGTTGATAAAGTTTATCTTCAGATTTGTTTCTATATCACCACAGTTATCAAAGAGAAAGCCCTGAGTCTACAGTAGTAAATGTGATGTAAGCTTAGTGATAACTTCTGCTGTTGCAACACCACCATGGTCTGAAAAAAAGAATAAACTGACACCTGCGATATTTGCATTGGCCACTAAGCAGATTCAAACAAGCTAGGGAGGGTGGGTATTTAGTTACAAACCTGAAGATTTCTTTTTTCTAATCATCTTCTTATATGCTATCTTACGTTGCTTCTTACACAAATTCAGAGACAAAAGATCTCCCTCTACCATCTTTGATTGCATACCCCTGGTTTTGGGGTATTCATCTGCATTATCAGTCTCTATGGCACACTATAAGTGCCTGGGTATATATAGTTAGTTCCACATTTCCATTTTCCATCCAATCAAGTCTCCTGCAATTAATCAGTATTTCACAAATATTAGAGATATTACATTGTATGACCTAGAATTATTTTGTCATTTATCTAGCTACAGCATATGTGCCATGACTGTCTAATATTATGGTGATATGCTTGCAACAAGCTAAGCTACACATAGGCAGTTACATAGCTTAGACAACTTCACCTAAGGTCTTCCAGGGAGAAGCCCTTCAGCTGCTTGGAGTGCAAGTCTTGTGATCACCTCTAAGAGCCTGAGATTCCTACTTTCCTAATCATTCCATCCCATATTGCCTCAAGCACAAATACTACTATAGGAAGCACTTAAAAAAGCAGATCTTAAATAATTGTTAAACAATGACAAACCTTTGATAATGGCTTCTTCTGCTCACAGTTGATGCCTCCAATATAGACCATATTTGGCATTATTGGGCGTGGATACTCAAAAACAAAGTCATATCTCATCAGCCAAATTGATGCTTTGCTAAATAGTTCCAGTACTGTTACTTCTCTGTGAAGAAACTCAGAAGCTAAGTTCTCGTATTTTAAATAAAACAGATAGCAAAGCAAAGGCTCTGAAAACCCAACCAGGAGGTTCTTCACACGGTCCATAAATGTCATGTGATCTGAAATGGATGTGAGAGTCCTCGGCACATAAGAAAAAGGACTGGGACACTGGGTAGCTTTGTAGTCTAAGGTACATGGAAGACCACGCATGAAGTACACTGAAGGGAGAGAGAGATATTCAGCAACAATTGGTCCACAGGGCAACACAGGATCCATCATAATGGCATCAAATTTGCTGTCCTGGAGGTACTTCATTAGTTCTTCGTCATGTAAGAGATGCCAACAGGCAGAAGAGAACATGCTGGTCAATTCTGATATATTACTGAGTAAAATTGTAATTTTTTCTACAAAGGGAGGGTTATCAAAACTTTTTTCACCAATGGACTGGTAGTATCTATCCAAAAACTCCTGTGTGTAAGGCACAGAGTATGTTTTGATGGTGAAAGATTGTGAGCCTTTCATGAGCAAAGTGGCATCGGGAATCACTGCAATGATTTCATGCCCCCTTTCCCAGAGTTTCTCCAGAACCACACGCATGCTCAGCCAGTGACTTCCATCCTGAGGCAAGACCAAGAGCTTCCCACCTTCTGCAAAACTCCAGAAAGAAAGAAAAAGGACAAGCCCAGGAGACATCTGGTACCTCCACATAATTGTCATGGGGCTATCAGCAGGAAGAGAAATTAACTGTTCCTCTGTATTTCTTCCAAGCAGCATATGAAAGCAATAAAGAGTTGTACCTCATTTATAACCTGATGGTCTTTAATCTTTACCTCTGCAAAGGTAATCTCTAGATTAAGACAGGTTGTTGGAGTTCAAAGATCATGTTTTAAACAGTGATAAAAGCATAGATAAGAGTGCTATCAAGGGATCTAAAGCAATAAGCATTTCCATGCATTTAAGTTATCTTAAATGATTCAGAGCAATTAGCAGGGTTTTTGATTAGCAGAGGTAGCAGTTGTTTGCAGAGGGATTTTTCTGGATTAGGGTCGTCTGCACTTGACTGTCCTGTGCCAAATTCGAGTCAGGAATCAAGTTTTATGGCCACTGAGCTTCTCCAGAGAGCTTGTAATACAAGAAGCGCATTGCACTATCAACATGAAAGACCTAAACCTCCAACTTTCTCTCTTATACCTTTGCCCAGGAAGGTACCTGAAGCTCACACAGGACATTTCTACATAGTAAGCAGGAGCTGGCACGCCAAGCAGTGGTGTCACCAAAGTTTGGGTAACATATTAACCAAACACCTTTTTATGTAAACAGTGATGCAGCAGAATACACAGCTCCTGCCCAAGAGGGGCTGTAAGAGTTCATAGGTGATTGGCTTGAGGCCAAATGTCCTTTTTAAATCAGTGATGCAGCAGAATATGCGGTCCTTGCTCAAGAGGGGCCATAAGAGTTCATAGGTGAGAGGCTATAGGTGAAACGTTTTTGAAAGAACTTAGTAAGGGTTGGCTGTTGTATGAGCCAAGAGAAGGCCACACTTGTGTCCTATGCTTACAAGAAGAAGGGGAGAACAGTTTCTGAGCTGCTTCTGGGTGTTCTATGATAAGATTTTTAAGGCAAAAAAAAAAGCCCAAAGCCACGTTGGCAGTCCTGTTCTCTATAACACTTGACCACAGCTACTTGATGGGGAGTAACAATGATGATGGAGCCAGACTTTTCCAGGTAGCAGTAAATAGCATAATCAGGGCCACAAATGGTAGTCTGAGAGATATGGACTGAACATTTGGAAAAAGCTTTTTACCTCTGAGGTTTTGAAGGTTTGGCTGTCTAACGTGGCTGACATGATCTGACATGGAAGACAGTCCGGCTCCAAGGGCTTGTTTAGATATCCAAATCGGGTTGATCTGAATGGGATTTAAGTGTCTAATTATTTTTGAGAACCTGTGTTGAAGCTGCAGCAAATGATGCAATGGAAACCCAGGGAGTAGACAGATGAATGAAACAGGCAACTATAAACAAACTAATGTCCTTAGATAGGGAGAACATGCAACAGCACATGAAAATGTTCAAGATAGACTTAGAAAAGCAGATATCTGCAGTTTGTGTTTAAAAAAAGTGCCTGACCAAGCCGATATCATCTGCCATTACGGCATATTTCATGGAAAAGGAAAGGTGGATGCCAAAAGTTTGCAAGTTCGCAAAAGTAAAACAAGCTATAGAAATGGTAGCTGAACAAAAGCAATTGCTGTCTAGAGAAGAGAGACTGTTTTAGACCCCCCCCTAACCAAGCACACCTCATCAGAGAGAGCTCTGAACAGTTTCTTCATGCTTTGTAGCAGCCTGGAAAGGTTGTCTTGGAGCAGGTAGGAGTGATGGTTCATGAAATTGCTACCTTTGCAGAAGGTATCTGTGTGTGATAAGCACATTCCAAGGCTAATACTAAGCATTTCCTAAAAAGTTTATTTTGATAGAAGGTTCTCCATGTGCAATGTTAAAAAAAAAAAAAGAAAAAAAGAAAAAAAAGTGATTCTCATAAGCCATCAAGAAGGACTGTAATGTCTAAGGAACCTGCATTAAAGAGGAAGGAGTTTCAGACCCATACAGTCCCATTCTGCATCCTGTTTAAGCAAAACTTTCTCTCTAGACGATAGTCAGATGATGTAAAAAGACCAAAAGCTAAAGGAGGTGGACAGAAAGCATGTGCCAGAGAGTTAGCAGCAGTACCTATGTGTGTATTTTCACGTTTTCCTGATAAAGAGGAAAAGATCTCACATAACAGGATGCAGCATTACATATGCCCTAAGGTGGCAGTATACACTCAGGTAGTTAACCCGGAGTTGCAGACATACTGTTACCCAATGCAAACATATAACAGGCCCTCAAATCTCATATTTGATATATAGTCACTCCCGTGTAGTCTTCAAATTCTAGTCTTTAAATTATCTGTGTAATGCTAATACAATATGCTATAAAACAAGAATAAAGAGGTAAAAAAACCCAAACCAAACCCTAAAGTCTAACGCATGTTCCTAAGAGTTTAAAAGTTGTGTCATTGGATTTTGAGCAACACATAAACACCCTTTCACCTGTATATGAGTCCAGAGACTGAAGTCCACAAGTTTCAGTCCATTCCAAAGGCAAGGGTGAAAAGAGATATCTATCAGGAGAAAGTAAAGCCAGAGTACAGAGTTGAGTGCGAAGGTTGTATGCTGGAAATGGTACAGTGAATATCCCCAGTTAGGGGAATCCATGATTACCACTTTTGTAAGTCTACAAATCCTGGCAGTCAGAAAATACCTCTTCTTAGCCCCCCAAATCCTTTTTAAATTCATAGGTTTTGTCTACAAAAAAAATCTGGTGCTGAAAGGCAGATTTTATATATATGTTTTTTGTGAATGGTGTGAAAAAGTACTCCCTTTTGTTTGCTTTAAGCTTGCTGCTGCCTCATTTCAGTGTTAGTCATAGGTCAAGTATTAGAAGAAACTGCATATTGCTTCCCCTTTCACCTTCACTACACTTTCGGGGATTTTATAGACCTCTATCACAGTCCCTCTGTCATAGTTCTTTTCATAGGTTTAGCTATATGGTTTATTCCATCTCAGCTTTTCTAGACTGAGTGCCAAGTTTGAAACCTCTTAAAAATGCTTCATTTTTACTACATGAGATTCAACTTTTTCTGAAAAATAAGCCCTCTTTCACTCTTTTGAAAAGTCAGTATCTGAAAAACTTACTTAACAGGAGTAGTTATTTCTAAAAATAGAAGCTATGGTGTTACTCTGTAAACCACAAAATATATTTGAATATACATTTTTAAAAAATCTGAAATCCAAAATTAATTTTATAAGAATAAAGTAACTTAACTAATACTTTATGATGCCAGTTGATACATTAAATGAGGAGCATCACTGTCCTGGGATATGCAAGAAGAATGCCACAAGCTGGAGGAACGGGCCAGCAGGAGCATCATGAAGGTCAGCAAAGGCAGAAGCAAAGTTCTGCTGCTAGGATGGGATAACCCCATGGCACAGGACAGGCTGTGCTCCAGCCGAACAGTTCAGACAGCAGCTCTGCAGACAATGACCCAGGGTCCTTGTGGACAAAAAGCTGAGTATGAGTCAGCAGCGTGCCCTTGCAGCCACAGAGGCAATAGCATCCTGCGCTATAGGAGTAAGAGTGCAGCCAGCAGATTGAGAGAGGTGATCCTTCTTGGTTCAGCACTCGGGAGACATCTGAAGACATGTACACAGTTTGGGGCTCTCCAGTACAAGACAGACATTGATGTGCTGGAGCTCCAACAAAAGCCAAGATGTGGTTAGGAGCTGGGGAGCATGATGCACAAAAAAGGGGCTGAGAAAGATGAGCTTGGTCAGGATTCAGAAAAAAAGGCTAACAGGAGATCTTATCGCTGTCTTTAACTACCTTGATGGTAGGGCATAAAGAAGACAAAGCTGTACTCTTCCAAGAGATTGACAGTGGGAGGACAAGAGGCAACAGACACAAGCTGCACATGGGAAATTCAAATTGGAAAGAACAATACATTGGATACAATAGAATGTTTTCACTATAAGGGTCATAGGAGATATTTCAAACTTGACAAAACATAGAATGGAACAGCCTGAACTAACTGGACCTGCTTTGACTAGCAGGTTGGCTAAGAGGCCTGCAAATGACCTTCCAACCTCAGTATTTTGAAGTCTATGACAATTCAAAACATAGAGGATCCTTCTTTAAAGAAATAAAGACAGGAATGCAGAGAAAATCAGTAGCGATAAGGCAGACCACAGGACGAGCAAAGATCTCCTCAGATGAAAGTCTGCCTTGCACCACACCAACAGTCCTGAGCAAAGAGGCACTGAGCGTCCTGCTCTAATGTCAAAACTGGCTTTGAGCTGAGTCACATAACCAATGGGAAGTTTCCCAGAGCTAAATTCATTCACAACACTTTCTCCACTTCTATACTGTGATACTTGGATGCTTTCACTGAAAGGAGTACTGACACCTCTTTCCAAAGCAAAAGCAGGGTGAAATCCTTTTACCCACAGAAAGACATTTCTAACAAAACCTGTGTTACAACATTTCGGAGTATGTAAAAGCCTGCAAGAATGACAAAAAAAAAAAGAGAGTATGACCCACCTGAGTTAGCTTCTTGTGAGCACAGTTTACTCCACTAACCATAATCATGTTGGGCATCAATGGTCTCGGGTAGTGTAAAATAAAGTCTAGCTTTACAAGCCAAATGGAAGCCTGGCGTAAGAGATCCTGCACAGTCATGTCCCGCTGGAGAAACTCAGAAGCCAGTTTTGCATATGGTTGAAAGACAAAATCACAGAGAAAATAATTTGGGATGTCAAAGATTAGATTCTTCACCCTCTGGAAAAAGTTCATGCGGTCTGTAAGGTCTGTAAATGCCCTGGGGACATAAGAAGAGGGATTGGGACACTGAGTGGCTTCAAATTCCAAACCACATGGCATTTGCTGCAAAAAAACCACGGAAGGGACTGAAAGATGTTCAGCCAGTATCTGCCCGCAGGGTAGTATTGGATCTGTAAAGACAGCATCAAACTTACTCTCCTCAAGATATCTGACAAGCTCTTTGTTGTACAGTAAGTGTGCACAGGAAGACAGGTACATGGCAGAAATATTTTTCACTCTTTCATATGTTTTAAGAAATCTTTCCAGAAAAGGTCCTTCTTCAAATACATCCTGGCTAATTCTCCAGAAAGCATGATGCACCTCTTCCTGTGTGTAAGGGATGGGGTACGTTTTCATAACAAAATTCTTTGTTGGCTTTATATGCAAACTGACTTCAGGTGCAACAACGACTATTTCATGTCCCTTCTGCTTGAGAACATTCAACACTTCCCTCATGCTGAGCCAGTGACTCCCATCCACAGGCACCACCAGCAGCTTCCCACAAGCAGCCACACTGAGAATGGACAGGAGCAGAACCAGTGTTGTCGTGACTTGCAGATGAGCACTAAACACCGGAGCCATTTCTGCTGAAATCTGGTGAGTGCCGCCGAGAGAGAAAACCACTGGTGGCACTGAAGCCACAGGTCCAGCTCTGTGCTTTTAAGCAATCTGTGCTACCACATAACTTTTGATCCTTGGAGCTATTTGCTCTGTGGTAAATGTATAATCATTCATTTGATAAAAGGCTGCATAACAAGTACTAAGTTCATCTAACTTCACAGGCTGGTGGTGTGTGGTGGATGCACCTGATAAGCCTCAACTGTTTGAATCAGGGAAACAGTAAAGAGTGTCCCAGGAAGGAGGCAGGAGTGGTTCTGGGTGGGACTGCATTTCAGATAGCGTCCCTCTGGCTGAACCTTTTGGAAGTGCAGGAGATTGTGTCACATCCATATCTCCATTCAGCCTAGCTTAGGCTGCTCCCTTCCCCCAGGCAAAACCTGCCCCCTCCCACCCGCCTCTAAGAGGTTTATGGCCCCATAGCAGATATGGAAGAGCTGTTTGAAACTGTTTCTGGAGTGAGAAGACTGATGAAGATGGAAGTGTGGCAAAAATTATATGTTAAGCATCAGTGAAATACTACAAATTCCTGCAAAGGCAGGAATCAATGAGAATTTTGATTAAGTTCCCCCATGAGATGTGTGACAGCCTGAAGAGCTGCACTGAGAATAAACCCTTGAGGCTTGTGCAGAAGTTGTGCTCTTTTGTTTTACAATGACTATGCCCACCGGCAGCATGAAAGCTTGTGGAGTTGGAGGATAGAGCTGTTCCCTCCAGCCTGTTAAGACTTCGAGAATGAATTTTCCTCTGAGACCTCCTAGATGGGAAAGATACATCAATGTCTTATTTTGGAACTAGTGCTGAGTCCAAGTCCTTCCTTTTCTCCCTGATGTTTAGTCAGAGACCTGTTCTTGCAGATGCAGGCCCAGCTATTTCACATCACTTCTTCCTTCACTCATCTGCAAGCACACAGAGCCACTGACTCCTACCTAGCAGCACCATCAATCAGATCCTGCTATGGGACAAGGAGCCTCAAAGAGAATCAGGAATCGGCCCTGCAGTGACTTGAGATTAGGGAGGAAAGTGGCACCTTCTCAACCAAATTGTGCTGAGGGATGCATAGATTAGCTCTTGTCAGTTCTTACTGTCAAGAAGTTAAGAGCATTTATATTACAGTGACATAGCCATGCTGATGCTTCCACTGAGGAGCATTACAGGCCTAGGATATGCAAAAATGTAACATTTTCTCAGCCAAATAGAGTTATGACTGAAAAGCTGTGCATTGCCAGATCTGATAGAATTCATAAGATACACTGCTAACCTGCGACTATATCTATTTGCAAATCAAGCATTCTGTTTATTGATGACACCTTTAAAGTAATGCATTTTTTTAGGTCTACCATATTCCAAACCACAGAAAAACCTGCTTAAAGGAAAAAAAAATGCTGAGGAATATGAGGAAGTTCTGCAGAGATTGATCCATAAGGCAGAACAAAAGATCAGTAAAGGACTTCTCAAATGAATCTTTCTCTTGCAGGAGATGTTATCAAAAAGGCCCTGAGAAACGTGCTGCAATGGCAAACTTGCCCTGGTTCTGAGGCACATGCCCTCTTGAAGGCCCTTCTGGTATGAACTATTTGGTGTCTAATAAACCAAGAAACCTCTTCATGTGCTGCCAACCCTTGTCCAGAGTGGACACTATCAAATGCACCTTAACCAACAGCCTGAAATTGCACATTCAGGTCTCCCTGCATCCTGAGATGTTACTGATGCTTTGCTCACTGGTGTCTGATGGTATTCTCATGAGAAAATTGTTCTCTGGTAGAAGATCAAGCATTTCATGCCTCTTCAGGATGAGCAACTCCACTGTCTGACTCATGCTGGGCTATTCCATCCACCGGGCTTTGTAACAGGCTTCTCCATCCTTCGGGATGCTGAAGGAGTCCTGGTTCAAATGGGTCCCAAGGCTGAGAGAAAAAACCTTCTCATCCATACCAGTGAAAACCAAGAACCTGCCATAAAGCTACAGAAAAACTGATTTTTCTAATGGTACTTACTTGGCAGTGAAAGGTTCCTAGTTCTAACAAAGACGTTTGCTAAAGCTCAGACACTCATCAGCTCAAGCAAGAGCAAAATGCATTGTAAAAGTTAATGAGGATGCCACAGCTGAGAGCTAGCAGGTTCTGTCAAGATGCTGTAAACCCAAAAATGGAATCAAATGCCAGCAAAGAACTTGCAGCTTAGATCCCAGAAATTAGTTTTAGGTCCATGGGCAATTCACACAAAGCAGAAACACAGTATGAGGAGCAAGAGTCCACAAGATCAGCGAGAGGGAGGAGAAGGTTCACAAAGCAAATGTTGCCATCAAGTCTTGTTGCTGAAGCAAGTTAAGAGAAGAATCTGCTGTAGGAAATTGGTTGTTCTCCTACCAGCAGACAGTGAAAGAAGGCCCACAAGCAAGAGTTATCTTATAAGTAAAAGCAAACGTGAAAGAGTAAACTCCCAAGTTTCATATGTGACTATAAACACTGCTCTCATGGATATCAAAATATATTACGTCCTTCCCACCATTTTTTGTTACTCCTAGAAATCTCTGCTACCACAAAACTTTTGATCCTTGGAGCTATTTGCTCTGTGGTAAATATATAATCATTCATTTAATAAAAGGCTGGATACCAAGCACTGGATTTCAGCAATCTACATGGGCAGTTGGTAAATGTGCTGGATGCTCCAGATAAACCTCATCTGTTTCTATCAGAAAAGATTTGGCAGCTCTATTGCCTTTGAGAAGGATCTGCCAAGCCACGATAGCCCCTTCAGGCTCATGGAGACTGACTTTGTTCTCTGATCTCACATAGCCATCCCCAAGGCAAAATCTTCTGAGGCCTGCCTGTAAACAGAGATGGTGCTTCTCAGCCTGACCGTCCACAGCCTGTGGCATTCCTCCTGATTCCAGCTTTGGAAAGAGCGTGTGGAGAAACAGACAAATTCACTGACAATGAAAGAAGTGGTAAGGCAGCAAGGGTGCACCAGGACAGAAGTCTGACATGCATTTCTCAGTAAATACCAGAGTCTGCTACAACAGTTTGCAAAGTTGTATGGTTTACACCTCACTGCAAGGCGTTGACTGCCCCTAGACCTGCCAGCTGCTCTTCCATCACTCACTAAGTGAGAAAGGGAGAACGGGGCTACACAATGTTACACCAAATGACTTTGAATACATAATGGCAAAGACATCCATGGAGCATACTTTGTAAGTGAGAAGGTATAGCTGCTTACACAGAAAATGGATAATGAGAACAAAAGTGAGAGAAAAATAATTTCTTTCATGAGTATTTGCCTAACCCACCCTAAATGGGAACTGGATTCCTCTCGACAACACAAAATTGCACACTTGTGAACACAGAAGTCTACCAGAGCATGACTTAAAAACAGAGCATGACCCACCTGAGGTAGCTTCTTGTGAGCACAGTTTATGCCTCCAATTAAAATCATGTTGGGCATCAAAGGTCTTGGATAATCTAGCACAAAATCTAGCCTCATGAGCCAAACGGAACCCTGGTGTAAGAGATCCTGCACAGTCACATCCCGCTGGAGAAACTCAGAAGCCAGTTTCACATACGGTTGAAAGACAAAATCACAGAGAAAATAATTTGGGATGTCTAAGATTAGATTCTTCACCCGCTGGAAAAAGTTCATGTGGTCTGTAAAATCTGTAAATGCCCTGGGGACATAAGAAGGAGGATTGGGACATTGAGTGGCTTCAAAATCCAAACCACATGGTATTCCTCGTAAAAAAAACACAGAAGGAATTGAAAGATGCTCAGCCAGTATTGGTCCACAGGGTAGTACAGGGTCTGTAAGGACAGCATCAAACCCGCCCTCCTCAAGGTATCTGACAAGCTCTTTGTTGTACAGTAAGCGTGTACAGCTGGAGATCACCAAATCAGAGAGCCTTTTCATACCTTGGTACAATTTAAGAAATCTTTCCAGAAAAGATCCTTCTTGAAGTACATCTCGTAAAAATGCCTGCAAATTTTCCTCCATCTCTTCCTGAGTGTAAGGGGTGGGGTACGTTTTCATAACAAAATTCTTTGTTGGCTTTATATGCAAACTGACTTCAGGTGCAACAACGACTATTTCATGTCCCTTCTGCCTGAGAATGTCCAACACTTCCCGCATGCTGAGCCAAGGACTCCCATCCAACCACACCACCAGCAGCTTCCCACCAGCAGCCACACTGAGCATGGACAGGAGCAGAACCAGTGTTGTCGTGACTTGCAGATGAGCACTAAACACCAAAGCCATTTCTGCTGAAATCTGGTGAGTGCCACCAAGAGAGAAAACCACTGGTGGCACTGAAGCCACAGGTCCAGCTCTGTGCTTTTAAGCAATCTGTGCTACCACATAACTTTTGATCCTTGGAGCTATTTGCTCTGTGGTAAATGTATAATCATTCATTTGATAAAAGGCTGGATACCAAGCACTGGATTTCAGCAGTCTACATGGGCAGTTGGTAAATGTGCTGGATGCTCCAGATAAACCTCATCTGTTTCTATCAGAAAAGATTTGGCAGCTCTATTGCCTTTGAGAAGGATCTGCCAAGCCACGATAGCCCCTTCAGGCTCATGGAGACTGACTTTTTTTCTCTGATCTCACATAGCCATCCCCAAGGCAAAATCTTCTGAGGCCTGCCTGTAAACAGAGATGGTGCTTCTCAGCCTGACCGTCCACAGCCTGTGGCATTCCTCCTGATTCCAGCTTTGGAAAGAGCGTGTGGAGAAACAGACAAATTCACTGACAATGAAAGAAGTGGTAAGGCAGCAAGGGTGCACCAGGACAGAAGTCTGACATGCATTTCTCAGTAAATACCAGAGTCTGCTACAACAGTTTGCAAAGTTGTATGGTTTACACCTCACTGCAAGGCGTTGACTGCCCCTAGACCTGCCAGCTGCTCTTCCATCACTCACTAAGTGAGAAAGGGAGAACGGGGCTACACAATGTTACACCAAATGACTTTGAATACATAATAGCAAAGACATCCATGGAGCATACTTTGTAAGTGAGAAGGTATAGCTGCTTACACAGAAAATGGATAATGAGAACAAAAGTGAGAGAAAAATAATTTCTTTCATGAGTATTTGCCTAACCCACCCTAAATGGGAACTGGATTCCTCTCGACAACACAAAATTGCACACTTGTGAACACAGAAGTCTACCAGAGCATGACTTAAAAACAGAGCATGACCCACCTGAGGTAGCTTCTTGTGAGCACAGTTTACGCCTCCAATTAAAATGATGTTGGGCATCAAAGGTCTTGGATAATCTAGCACAAAATCTAGCCTCATGAGCCAAATGGAAGCCTGGCGTAAGAGATCCTGCACAGTCACATCCCGCTGGAGAAACTCAGAAGCCAGTTTTGCATATGGTTGAAAGGCAAAATCACAGAGAAAATAATTTGGGATGTCTAAGATTAGATTCTTCACCCGCTGGAAAAAGTTCATGTGGTCTGTAAAATCTGTAAATGCCCTGGGGACATAAGAAGGAGGATTGGGACATTGAGTGGCTTCAAAATCCAAACCACATGGTATTCCTCGTAAAAAAAACACAGAAGGAATTGAAAGATGCTCAGCCAGTATTGGTCCACAGGGTAGTACAGGGTCTGTAAGGACAGCATCAAACCCGCCCTCCTCAAGGTATCTGACAAGCTCTTTGTTGTACAGTAAGTGTGTACAGCTGGAGACCGCCAAATCAGAGAGCCTTTTCATACCTTGGTACAATTTAAGAAATCTTTCCAGAAAAGATCCTTCTTGAAGTACATCTCGTAAAAATGCCTGGAAAATTTCCTCCATCTCTTCCTGTGTGAGTGGGCCTGAGTGTGTTTTCATAACAAAATTCTTTGTTGGCTTTATGTGCAAATTGACTTCAGGTGCAACAACGACTATTTCATGTCCCTTCTGCCTGAGAACGTCCAACACTTCCCGCATGCTGAGCCAATGACTCCCATCCACCGGCACCACCAGCAGCTTCCCACCAGCAGCCACACTGAGCATGGACAGGAGCAGAACCAGTGTTGTCGTGACTTGCGGATGAGCACTAAACACTGGAGCCATTTCTGCTGAAATCTGGTGAGTGCCGCCCAGAGACAGTATCCCCAGCTCCACACTTCTAAACAATTGTTGCTGTGCTTTTCTTGATGATCTTTAGACTTATTTGCTGTGTGGTAAATCTATAATGATGGGTATGGCAAAGTTGGATAAGAGGTGTTAAAGTTCAGCTAATTTGGCAAATAGCAATCAGAGCAACAGCTAGACTGGGAAACACCCACCTCTGTATTGGAGGAACACTGGGTTTTAAGGAAATAACTATCCTTCAACAAGTGGTCTGCTCAAAAGTGCAGATTAACAGATCATTACTTTTCTAAACATGAAAGTTGAGTATAAAAAAATTCCTCCCCTTCCAACAGTCCAAATATTTTTCTATTTGTAAAAGATTAGAAAAATATTAATGTTTTCCATGGGAAATATTCTGGTTTTTTAATCAGTTTTATCTCTTGACACTGTAATGAAAATGGAAAATCGGCTATGAGAGTTCATTTCACTGAAAGGCCTCTTTTTGGAAGGATGAAGTAGGTGCTGGAAGAAGGAAAAACAAGGGCAAGTTTTTTGCCAGATATATTTTAAACTGGATTAACAACTCAGAAATACTGTTCTGGATCAATCAGGGAAGAGCATGCCCCAGGGCCATGAAACAAAACAACACTAATGCATATACAAGATTCGAAGTCAGCTCTAATTTTGAAAATTATTGCATAGAAGTAGTTTTGACCATACAGTTATTTACTACGGAGGCTGATAGTATACACCAGAATTGTTTTAAGGACATTTAATGAACTACCACATCTCTAGGTACACCCTTTGTAGGGAAACTTTTCGGATGGCAGCATAAATTGTTGCAGACAGCTCAGTTCTAGCTAGCACTTTCAGCAGTTTTGCTGAAAATCATGTAAAGAATCCATGCAGTGAAAGGATAAGCCTAGACTGAAAAACCAACCAGAACATTACTTGCCAACTGATGAGTTATGACATTTTATTTCTAAATTATGAAAAGATGATTCTATTAACTGAAAAGATTCAATATTTTTAAAAATAAATTGTGACAGTAAAACAGATAGTTTCAGATAATAATACCAATCTGGCAAATATAAGCAGCAGACCTGTCTGCTAAGATGAGGATCACCCTCACTGGTAGCTGTGTGCCTTGTTAGCAAGAGTGCAGCGATAAACCACTTCTACCTAGCCCATAAAAACAGTGTAAGCAAAAATGCTTAGATCCTGATAATGCTATAGAAGAGTAACAGCAAGAGTGGGAGAGAATTAAAATCAACCCAATTCTTCACCTATTTTCTTTGTCTTTACAGTATACCTTACTGCACATATAAATCCCACAAACTCACGTATACAATTATATACACACAAAGCATTTGCAGACAGCATTCTCCCTTCAGACCTTAATATATTTTATCAAGGAAATCACTGACCTGAGATAATGGCTTTTTCTTTCCACAGTTTATACCTCCAATGAAAACTATGTTGGGCATCACTGGCATGGGATATTCAAAAACAAAATCCATTCTTTTAAGCCAAATGGATCCATGGCTTAAGAGCTCCTTCATTGTTACTGGTCTGTGGAGAACATCTGAGGCCATAATTTCAAATGGCAAATATGCAAAATTGCAAAGAAAATATTCTGATGACTTGAGAAATAAGTTTTCCACACGTTGGATAAATGTCATGTGGTCTGAGTTGTCTGTAAATGTTCTTGGGATGTAAGAAGGGGGGTCTGGACACTGGGTAGCCTGCAAATCAAAACTGCAGGGGAGTCCCCGTAAAAAGAAAACAGATGGGACGGAGAGATGCAGAGCCAGTATTTGTCCGCATGGTACAACAGGATCTGTGAGAACAGCATCAAATTTACTCCTTTCAAGATCCTGCATCAGATCCTTATTGTGCAGTAAACTGGTACAAGAAGAGGCGTAGAGACCAGAGATGACTTGAACTTTTTCATAAAGCGCAGTAATTCTTTGAAGAAAAGGTCTTCTCTCAAAAAGATCCTTTGCAAATGAATGCATGCTTTCTCCCAGTTCTTCCCTTGTTAGAGGTACGGGATATGTTTTCAAAGTGTAATATTCAGAGGCCTTCACGTTCAAGTTTATTTCTGGTGCGACAACAACAATTTCATGTTCTTTCTGGCTGAGGGCTGCCAGCAGCAAGCGCATGCTGAGCCAGTGACTCCCATCCATTGGCACCACCAACAGCTTTCCACCATCAGCCAAGCAAAACAGAGACAGGAAAACCAAAACCCCCACAGAGACTAAGTAATTATATTTACTTACATAAGCCATGTTCCTAGAAATCCAAAGTCTGTTCATCTACCCAGACCCAAAAGATTTTAAGTAGTACCACAGCCCCCTGCTAGATTCTCACATTCCCCCTTAACGATCCAGCTTTTCCAGCAAAACCAGTCACCAGTAACCATTCAAGGCACTGATGAATCATTTAAGGAATGCGATAAATCAACTTGGGTTGGGCAGAACTGGGCTTGGTATCTGAGTCTCCCTTCAGATGGGTCCTTTCTGATTGATCCCCTGTGTTGATTAATGTTAGACTGAAAATAAAATCAGGCTTTGCAAAAACAAAATCCCAAATCTCTGAATAATGCTGGCACTTGGAAGTAACTGGGCTTGCTGAAAGCAGGTACTAAAATGCTTTCTTGCTTTCCTTCTTTTCATTCTTTTTCTTTTTGATAAGCTGAAATGCTTGTCCAGTTTACGTTTAAAATGATAGAATTATGCCATGATACAGCACAACATCCTAAGTGCAGTTCCTAAGGAGGTAGCTCTGTGATTTACATATAGCTCAGCACTGGGGCCAGGTACAACACCAGGTACAAATTTATTACAATAAGCATCACTGCAGTATGGACTTGCATCAGTGAAGGAAAAACCACCGAATCTGTGTTGTCATGCACAACACTTCTTTGTTCTCATACTGACCTATCTCTCTGTGCATTTCTCAATCATTTTCTTCTTCCAGGAGCAATAGGAAGGAAAACTCACTCAGTTCCCCTCGTACCTAATTAAATACACGGAAGCCGGGACAGAAGTAGACTGTAACAGCCCTCTGGTTTCAGGCCAGGAATTGATTTTAAATGGTAAGAAGTGGTGTTATTACTTCAGATGAAAAACTAAAAGTAACATACCATGTCTGAGCAGTTAACAAGTACTTGTGATAATCTTGCCATCCTTTATATTATATATATATTTTGCTGTTAAATGTAGTTGTGATTCAGAGGCATAGTCAGAAGACAAGAAGAAATCAGGACTGAAGAATTAGTACTTTTGCAATAAATATTGCTGCGGAACTATGATCTTTAGCCCTTAGCAAGATGAGAGTGAGAGTGAGCTTTGTCTTCAGAGAAAAGTCTGATTTTAAGCTGGAGCTGCCACATGGCATTGCCTCCAGGCAGGTTTGCTTGCTGCTTTCCCAGAGAATCTGCCTGGCTTAGTCCCTGAGGAGCCATTAAGCAACTCTGATGGACAGAACAGATAGGAGAAAGCATTGCCCTAATAAAAGTGGCCATGTCGGGGGCTGACAGCAATTTGAAAGAGACTTTTGTGAAAACATAGTTCTGAACACTAGCAGCTCCACAGAAATAAACAGTACTTTCAACTGGAAGCATCAGGTGAAGTATCGGAAGGAGCAAAGCAAAGCCTGAGGGCAGTTAAGGTTGGCCCTGGGGAAGATGTGCCAGGCTTGTAAAATGCAAACCCATTTTCTTGTTAAGCTTCACTCATTCATGTTCACAAAGGCCTATGAATTCGAGGGAAGAATGAGTGGTGACAGGCAGGAGGAATCCATTCCCTAAGACTCAGGGAAAGCTGGCAAGTGAAAAAAAGTTAAAAGGAATAATAGAGGAGAGTGTTTAAGTAACGTTCACAAAGGATAAAACTTTTCCTTTCTAGGAAACAACGTGATTTATTACTGAAACAGCTGAATGACACTAACTATAGATTCATCATCTGCTGAGGAGAGCTGTCTCCTCCTGTATCTCCCTTTCCACTTAATCTCTGGCTTCACATGAGGCTGTTCTACTTAGAGTACAAGCAAACAAGAATATACATCACACATAGCAACAAGATAATGTATGTCATGAGCACCAACAAGCTAACATACATCACATGCATGCTTTTATCAAGTACTGTTTAGATCACAGATGCTCAAGCAACCACCCATCACTGTTTCCCAATCTAAACTGGATGTCTCCTGAAAATGCAGTTGAGAATTCAGCTCTCTAGTTTTTGTGATGGAAGATGTTGTTAGATCAAAACCTTCACCACAAAATATTAGCTTTTGACTCAAACGCAAGACTGCTGTTACAGAAAAAAGCACATGATGCTACTGCACATAACCCAGTGAGTTATTTTTCTAACTCGATAAGCAGCTAATGCTCTTGAAGAAATACTCTACTGCCTCTTATGTGAGGCAAAGAATTTTTGGAAGAGGTGTTTATAATTCACTTGCCCTTTTTGCATTAATTCCTGGGCAAGATGGTGTTTGTGTACCTGACTTCAGATGGAATTAAACACAGCATAGCACATGATCCCCTCACCAAACAAAATCCCCATGTTGGGCAGACCCAAGGAAAGGAGGTAGAGTCACATCTTGTTCTCCTGTTCTGTTTTTCATGTGGATTTGCTATACAGAAATTGTTAATCTAAATTATGTCTTTAGGTAAGAAACATCCATATCAAACATGCTATTAAACCTCACTCAGATCATGCAGGTGTATGACTGACAGAACTTTTCCTTTGTTAAACTTTTCCCAGCCCGTCACTGACCTGAGATACTGGTTTCTTCTGTCCACAGTTTATGCCTCCAATGAAAATCATATTGGGCATTACAGGCATGGGATAGTCAAAGACAAAGTCAAGTCTCTTCAGCCAAATGGATCCATGACTTAAAAGCTGCGTCATTGTCATCGGCTTTTGGAGAAAGTCTGAAGCCAAGCTTTCAAATGGTGAAAAGATGATACTGCAGGTGAAATACTCTGAAATGCTAATCAGGAAGTTTTTCACTCTCTGAGAGAACGTCATATGATCTGTATTGAGTGAGAACATTCGTGGGACATAGGATGGTGGGTCTGGACTCTGAGCAGCGTGAATGTCTATAGCGCATGGGACACCTCGCAAGAAGAAAACAGTAGGGATAGAAAAATGCAAAGCAATGATCTGTCCACAGGGTGTCAGAGGATCTGTGAAGATGGCATCAAATTTACTTTCTTCAATGTATTTCATCATCTCTTTGTTGTACAGCAAGGAACTGCAGGAAGCTTGAAACATGGCAGAGGTCTGTCGGAAATGATCCCAAGTATTCAAAAATCTGACCAGGAAAGGCTCTTTGCTAAAACTGTTTGCACTAAGTGTTTGCATAAGTTCTTCCATCTCTTCCTTTTTGAAAGGTACAGGATACGTTTTCATTTCATATATCCTTGAGGAATCTATCAGCATTTTGCTGTCTGGTGCGATAACAACTATTTCATGGCCTCTCTTGCTCAGCTGAGCCAGCACTTTCTTCATACTCAGCCAGTGGCTACCTTCCATTGGGATCACTAGCAGCTTCCCAGCAGTGGCAGGACTCAGGCAGCACAAGAAGAGGAGCAGCACCGCCACCAGCATATTGCGAGCTGGATGGACAGAAACCCATGCACAGGAGAGGCCAGAGGTGGTTCACAAGCTTTTGTAGCTTTGCTCCACCTATGCAAACACACCACTTGGCAATGCTTTCTTATGATACCTCTGCCCTTTTGACTCACGTCACATTTCAGGCAGTCACAAGTTTGTACACAATGGAGTCACGGTAGGTGGTTAATGATTATAAAATGTTGAGGTTAAGTTTGTACTTCAAAAGCGGGTCTGCACAAGCACAAGAAAGGTGTTGTCTCCTATCATACACTTCATCCACCCAAGCTGAGACTACAACTCAATGCTTCACCCTTCTCTTCTTCTTCCTATAGTAGGAACACAGCCTCATGACACCTCTTACCATCAGCAACCCAGCAACTTTTGCTGACATTTACTGACAACATGTTCTAAGCTGCACAGGAATCCATGAAAGACATGTATACACAGAGTGGATGGACAGAATCACTGCTGACCCCACATGGTAGTACTGGGTCTATAAAGAGCACACTAAAATCACTCTTCCATCCGGTGTGGGAGTTCTTTATGCCATTGAAGGCTGACAGAGTTGTCACAGAGTGCAGTAATTTGGTATTTTTTTATAAGTATTTTATTTTCTGATGAAGCTGAGGCAAGTTGTGCAGTGAAACATAACTTATAGTAAAGTTAAATATGAGAAATCAATGTTAAAGTACCTGGGGTTTGTTTTTTACTTTTTTTAACAGCCAAACCCAGTTGGTACAAATGAGAAAAATTACTTTTTTTTCATTGATGCAAACATGCATTTTTTTGGAAGACAAGTAGCCAACAGAAAACTTTTCCCTGTCTCCACATTTAACTTCCATCTAAACTTACCCCATCAGGTGTAAAACTAAGTTACAAAACAGCAGTTCACCATTGTACCTCAGATAACATAAACCAGCAAACGTTTCTAATTCATGAACTCACAAGTTCACGGCCAATGTCAGTTCAGTTCATGACTGTAACAGTTCATTAACTCTATGGGTCCAGGTCTTTCTTGGTTGTACATTGCTGGGTTTTTCAATGTTGGTGGTTTAATTTGCAATAAACTGCAATAAATTGTGTGCAATTCACAATAAACTGCTTATCTCTGAGTTGGACTGGTTGTGATGTGTGGATTTCTTCTAACCTGGGCAGAAACAGTGAGAGAAGAGGATAGCAAATGGGTACCTCAGCAACTACTTGTTATCTAAGCAGCACTAAAACTAGAACTAAAATGTTTGTTGAGGGAGCCTGAAAGTTTTGGTCTTGTCTACTGGATTTGTTTCCCTGTTGTTAGATAGGATTTCTCACCCCCTTATGCTCTGGGTCTTGCAAGAAGGAAAAGGTTGCTCAAATGCAAGAGTATGCAGATGATGTGATTTGATTTCTCAGCTTTCTGGATGATGGATCAGGCTTATACATTTTGTCAGCAGGAATCCTTGTGTAATTGAACTCAGTCCCTTTTTGATGCTAAACAGTGTCAGGCAAAAGGATTACAGTAAAAAATGCAGATTGATAGCTGCCAACAGGAACCTGCCTGATTCCTCCCTTACACAGCTATGGACATACACTGGCATTCGCCTGCACAGGATGAGTTTGGCTAGCTTGACTTTGGAGGAAAAACAACCCATGAAAGTGATGACTGCAAGCTGCAAAGTAATCTTACTCTCAAGTCTTTGTGGTAGCAAGAAGCAGCAGACAGCTAAGCAAATCACAGAACACAGATAATTTCTAGAGCAGCTCTCTCCTACACAGTGAATCGAAATCATATGAAAATAATCGTATGTGATCCTGAAATTAATGACTGTATCCTAACAGAAAGTCAGGTGACATTTAAGTCTGCCCAGGTTAACTGTAATTGGAATATTTTCTAAAGTTTGTAGGGCCATGTGTTTGATATTTGTAAATTTAATATTCTTATAGCCTTTCTAGACTTGCATAGACCTCTCAAATACTTCATCTTTAGACTCATGTTAGAGAATGTGTTTTAATTTAACCACAAGAAAAACTTCCCACAGAAAGGGAAACTAAGGCAGTAGTTCCATCTGATATGAGGGAATCTTTGTGAAAGAACTGTGGTTTACAGCTTTCTTCAATATCTCTTCCTCAAAATATGGGAGGCAGAAGAATGTGGACAAGAGCAAACTGAGGAGGACAATGAGATGTTTGATTAGAGCAGCCATTTCAGGTTGATATGTACTGTGCATTGAAGATGTACCATGCATGATGGCTAAACTTTCTTTTTCAAAAATAGAGTTCAAAAGTAGAGCTGCTTTTACTTGCCCGATGTGTTGTGTATTTTGTCACTGTAATATATGGCAGATATGAACATTATTGTCTGCTTTAAAGGTGCTCAACATCCTTTACAAAAGCATAATAAACAGATGCTGACATGGTATCAGGCTTCTCTGGACCACCACTAGGTTCATCACACCTTGAATATTGCACAAAACCCCCGACCCTAGTATTTGGTTCATGAAGAGAGTGATGATTACTGCTTCAGTGCCGAAAATAAGAGATCACCTATAGCTGTACTAATTTTAGCTACCCATGTTAGCAAATTAACAGTACCCGCAGACATGACGGGATCCCTTCTGAGGTCACACAAAGTGATGTTTGGGTTGTGCAGGCTTTTGAAAAGTGTGTTATTGTGTACCGGGTATGTGTGGGCGCTTTGGTACAGCTTACTGTATTCTCTGGCTTCTTGCCAAAGTCTTTGATTTCCACTTTAATTGCATACTTCAGAGGAGCAGTTAGAAACATCTCCTTATCAGAGCTTCCCAGATGCTGCTGGATCTGGCAGGAAGGTTTCAGAACGGGACCTGTTTTCTTATTCCTTGTGCTGGAGGGACCATTGACAGGGTCTTTATTCAGTTACGATTCTCCTTTACATGAGTAGCTACCAACTGAAATCTGGGGTTATTTTAATGTTTTAAGTTAACCAGTTGCTTAAGTAAGTAATGGGTATGTTAGGTTAAAAAAAACCCAAACAAACCATGAACAACTTTAAAAGGCTGCTGTAGCTTACATTTCTGAACTTTGCTTTGATCAAACCATATGAGCTTTTTTTTTATGAGCTGCCCAAAAAAAGCAACTTTGCATTAACTTTGTCTAAAGATGAGATCTTCATCAGTGTCTCAGGGTTCACAGTCTGAGTTCATTTGTGATGTCCCCCTAATGAGGGACCACTTACCATGACAGCCTTCAGGTACTTCTGGAGTCATTAGAGGATGAGGCACAGGACCTCTGCTCAGTCATGATACTGGTCCTGCAAGCCTTGTATAAAATCTCCAGACACATTAGGACTTGGCAACTGGATTTATGTGTCTGTTAATGAATATGTAATTGCTACGGAGACAGATGTCTATGCAAAGTACAGGGCAAGAGGAAATGCAGCCTGAGGCAGCCAGTGAGGTTATTTTAGTCAATGAGTAAGTGCAGCCCGTGTTCCCCCTCAGGCCCAGTCCTGTGGTCCTATGTTCTCCCACTCTCTCTGAGACTGCAGGCTGTGGATGATATTTACGGCTCAGGAGGGTCAGAGAATTTGGAATTTAATTCCCAGCTCTGTTCTGGATAAGATCATGTGCCCAGTTCTGCAAGAGCATGCACTCCTCAGCACCCTGACGCCGTCAGGGACTCTGCGGGACCACACCAGATACGGCAGAAAGGAGCCCTCTTCTGGAATGAGGCCACAAAGCCGGATTTCGCTGCCTGTGGAAAATTATGGCAAGGAGTGTAAGAGAAGGGTCTGTGACTTAAGCTCCTTGTCTGAGAAAAGAAAGCGCATTTTGAATCTCTTGTTCTCTCTCCCTTTCCTAGTCATCCTAATCTTTCGTTTTCTTGTCTGTTGAGAAACGAGCTACCAGGTGTCGGAGAACTATCTATTCTTATCACATGATTATATTTCTGAACAGTAATGATCAACCCAGGTCTTACCACTGTGTGCAGATAGGCAGATTTTTCTCTCATATGACTCACTTCACATTTGTTTACACTCTACTGCATTACTGTCTTGTTGCTGTGCTCTGTTCAAAGTGAAATAGGAGAAATTCCTCTGCTCTCTGTAGAAAATATAGCTATAAAAAGCGGGCTGAAGGTAGGAGGAATACACAAGTTTTTTCCAGGTTTGGAATATGTGATTTCCACCAAATGACAAATGTCAGTGTGAAGATGGAAGATACTAGGTATAAAACGAGGGCAGAATGATTCTACCCTTGAAACAAGGTTACAAACTGCAGCTCTGAGACCTTCAAGATAGAGAAGTAAAGACTTGCATCATGCAACCAGCAAGATTTTGCCTCTTAACTCTAAAGTGCCACTCTCTTGAGCCTAACATTTATATTATTATTCTAATATTCTGATTTATATTATTACTTTTTATTTGCCTTATTCTTTACTTAGTGGACTCTGAATAAGCCTGTCAAAGAGTTTAAAACTGAAAGAAGAAAGAAAAAAACCCTTCATCTCAAAGATTTTTTAATGCAATTGTGCTGTGATAGCGTGTGACCATAATTCAAAAGTGAGGGAGTAATTTCATAGGAAAGAGATTTGTGTCCTGCTTTGTGCCTAGAAAGATGTAGTGCTCTTAATTGGTTTAGAGACTATACAGTAATGATCAAGATAGACTTAAATCTCAAGATTAGCTTTAAAACCCTGCAGAGCAATTCTGGTAAAAGCAAATGTCAAGAAATAGGTATGAAAACTTATCTGAGTTTTGCATTCAAGTGTCACCAAATACACTATTTTAGATTAATACGTCCCATTTCAACATGACATTTATGGTTCACTGTGATCTACAAACAGAAATGACTTAACATATGCAGCCAGTTTGGAAACTATATGTTATGAAAACACAACCAAAGCAAATTAACTGACTTTGAGCCTAGAGTTAAGAACAAAAGATGACTCGCAGAGCATGGTCTTTGGGATTTTAGTCAAGGTGAAAGAAATATATGCCAGTCTCCATGAAAATAAAAAAAAACTGCATCTGATTGGCGAATAATACACATTCACTGAGGACAGTAATTTGTAGCTGGCAAATGAACTCCATTTTTTGTTGGGCTTGCCAGAAAATCCTCATTAATTCAATTAAGTCATCTGCCTCCATCAAGGTAATTTGATTTCCATCTGTGGAAAACAACTGCCAAAACCCGATTGTATTAAACAATTACCAGAAATAAAAAAAAAAAATAATTAAATAGCACTAAAATTCCAGAAACAATGTAATCACAATTCATTGGAAAATGTGTAATTTGGAGGAAAAATAACATACCTTAGACAGTGGTTTCCTCTGAGCACAATTTATACCTCCAATAAAGACCATATTGGGCATCACTGGTCTGACATACTCAAACACAAAGTCAAATCTCAGAAGCCAAATGGAAGCAGAGTTCAGGAGGTCGAGCAGGGATACATCTCTCTGAAGAACTTCAGAGGAAAGCTTTATTGCTTCTTCATAGAAACCGTTACAGTACCCAAGCTCCAGGAGGGAAACCAGTGCATTTTCCACTCTCTGGAAAAAAGTCATGTGGTCTGAGTTGAAGGTAAATAGTCTCGGGATGTAGGACAGAGGGCTTGGGCACTGCGGTGCTTTGTAGTGTAAGTTGCAAGGAAATCCTCTCATGAAGAACACAAACGGAAGAGAAAAATACTTAGCAAGTGTTGCTCCGCACAGAAAAACAGGATCTGTTAGGATAGCATCAAAGCTGCTTTGATTCAAGTACTGCAGGGTCTCCTTGCTGCTGAACAGGTCCTTGCACTGAGAAAAGAACATACGGAAAACATGCACTGAGCTGTTGTACATTGCTAGAGTGTTCAGTGGGAAAGGCAGGTCCTTCAGGTGAGTGGTAACATACTCATGAAAGACATTATTCAGATCTTCTAATGTGTAAGACACAGGGTATGTTTTCACCGTGTATGCCTGTGTTGTTTTCATCTGCCAGGTTACTTCTGGTATGATCACCACCACTTCATGTCCTCTCTTGGCAAGTTTTTCAACCACTTGTTGCATGCTAAGCCAGTGGCTTCCAACCATGGGCACCACCAGCAGTTTCCCTCCATCTGAGAGGCCAGGAAGAAGGAGGATAAAAATCCAGGCACAGCAAAGCCTCAGAGTCATGTTCCTGTCGTCAGAGTACAGACTGTGGAAGAGTATTCTTCAGGCTGTAGCTTGAATATGCTTTTGAAAGAGGCTGATGGCTTTATCAGCTGCATTGTGCTGCTCTGTCATAATCTTCTAGTTAATGATTCACTGCTTTGGACTATAGATGATTTGCTGGTTTTTTGGTTGTTTTTTTTTTTTTTTCTCATTACTTGTAAAGCCAGATGTGGTGACACCTTCCTGTGCTGAGTCATCAGAGTTCCTCAGTGTTCAACAGCGAACTAGCTCCTCAACATGCCAGTCAGATTTCTTAGGACTACTCTCTTGGTCGTTGATGTGTCCTATCTTACACCTTGGCCAGGACCAAGGAATGTAAGTCTGGTGCAAACAACTCCAACACAGTAACAAATGAGAACAGCCTCAACAAATTTCACTGTGGTTCGAGACATGGATGTTCAGATAATTTCTCTGAGGACAGAACAGGAGACCCTCAGGATTAAGGGGAGAGGGCAGATGAACCAAATCTTCTGAGCTAGTGAGAATCTCCAGAGTCTACAGACACCAAGAACAGACATTGAGAGAGGCTGACCTGGCAGCTGAGGCAGAGATCTGTGAAGCTGAAGCCCAGGTTCTTGCTTCAGAGAAGCAATGCAGTTGTTTCACAGCCTGCAAGATGGCCCTCTCAGGCAGCTGAAAACTCCTCACCACTTGCCTATACATCAGGTAGAGGCCAGACATAGGACAAAATGTGTTTTAAGGATTACTACTCCTCATGTGGCTTGGACCGCTCAGTAGAGTCTCAGGTGTGAGCCCAGGTATTGGACCTGACTTACCTAACAAGCAGCTTCAGGCACAAGCGTGGGCTTGCAAGAGCCATCAGCTTCACAGCACTGCTTTTGATGTTATTGATCTGAAAAAATTAGATGCCTAAATGGCACCGTGACATGGAAAAATAATGAAACATAGGATATTTAGAGCCATGCAGTCTCTGTCCCTCAGGAACACTTCTTTTCCCTCCTTCTGTACCACGGTCAATGCAATGAAACTGATTATGTATTGTTTTCTGCATGTTTTCCTATCAGTCTTTTTATTTCTTTTTGCCACTTTACCAATGCCTGTAACGTTTTTCTTGTGTAGGGAAATGACTGAGTAAGT
The DNA here is from genome assembly GCF_965140245.1 of Athene noctua. NCBI lineage: Eukaryota > Metazoa > Chordata > Aves > Strigiformes > Strigidae > Athene > Athene noctua. The sequence goes on along the minus strand of NC_134043.1, from coordinate 28,279,566 downwards.
GGCAAAATGCAGTTTTCTTTCAGCCACTTGATAACTTTTCTGAAGACAAAATATTTGACCTTCAGAACCAGGGGAGAAGTTCTGAGAAAAAAATGAAAAAATACTCTCAGGATCTTTTATGCTATTATAAACTGTAAGAAAAATAAAAAAGAGTAATAACTAAAACATGTTATTATTTCCAGCTTTCTATAAACTGCACTTAAACATGATCATTGGAAAAATGACCGTTTTAGTAAACAGCATTGTCTCACAAAAAGGTTGATTTTTTTTTTTAAGGGTTTTTTTTTTGGCACCTTCCCATTGGCTGAAGAGGGGTAAGCAGACATCTGTTAGGGAAATGTCCTGTCCTCCCCTCCCTTCTGCAGCAGAACCAATTTGCCATCCAGTCCTTCCAGAACTCTTAACGTGAAGGAAGTGGGTGCAAAAGCGAGCGCAGCTCAGGCAAAGTTATTCAGTACCTTAGAGGCGTTTCTGAGTGAGAGTTTGCCAGCAATTTGCTCAGTTGGGTTGGTTATCTGGCAAGGGTTTCCTGATGAGTTAAACTTTGCTGGGTTCAAGGGAGTGCAAGATAAAGAGTTGCTTACCTCTCACATGTGGTCATCATTGCAAGAAGACAGTGGGAACTCTGAACTTGGGTAAAAAGTCACATGGCTGAGGGATGCTGGGGGGTGCATGGACAAGCAAACCCAAGAGAGAGGGGCTGTGCTGGATGGCTGCAGCAGGAAGGAGAGACGTTGTGCTGGCACGACTGCTGCCTGTGGCTCTGTGGCCATGTTGGCATGATGCACATGATCACAGCAAAACTATAGGGAGAGTTACTGCTGGCAGCAAGTGAGGTGCCAGCTGAGTTAATCGACTTGGTGGCAGCATTAGGAAGGCAGCAGTGCACACCTCCTTGTTTCAAAGAGGGAGTTTATCTCTGATTACTGGGCAGGCTCCCTTGTATTTAAAACCCCAATGTAGGTACAAGCCCTGGACAGCACCTGATGGGGCGACATGACCTCAGGGAGGGAACAGGCCCAGAAGGGGCAGGAGAAGAAGCAGCCACAGCCTCTCTGAGGCCTCTTCCTTGCAGCGGAGTGCCTTGTGCTACAAGGCTGGTACACTGAGCTTCATCCCTGGCTATGTTTTTCAGAAAGCTTCAGCAGGGCCTGGCCTTGGTGGTGGCCTGAGAGATTTGGATCAGGGCAGAGATGTGTTTCTTTCCTTCTCTGCCAGGTCCACTACCAGGCAGAAGCTGGGCTGGGGCAGGCTGGGCCTCCAGAACAAGAAGGAATGACCTCAAGCTGCACCAGGGCAGGGTCAGACTGGCTCTTATGAAGCATTTCTTCCCAAAAGGGGTTGTTGGGCGTTGGAATGGGCTGCCCAGGGCAGGGGGGGAGTCCCCATCCCTGGAGGGGTTGAAGAGTCGGGCTGACCCAGCGCTGAGGGATCTGGTGGCGTTGGGAACGGTCAGTGTGAGGTTCATGGTTGGGCTGGAGGAGCTTCAAGGGCTTTTCCAACCAAGATGATTCTGTGATTCCTCCTGATGCCTGCTAGCTGATGCCTGCAAGCAGTTGGTGCTAACTGCTGTAAGGGGTCTCAGATAAGAATACACCCAAGGACAAAATTTTTGCAAGTGTCAGGGGTACATCCTGGGGAGGGCAGAGAAACCAGCAGACACCTGTGGTAGTCAAAGATAAGAAAGCTGAGAAACTTTACAGAGAGAGCAATGAGCCGAGGCCTTATATGAAAAAAAACTCAAGAGCTCATGGAAAGGACACTTAAGAGACACCTCTTCAACAACCACTAGAGACCACCATGGACCACTGAAAACCCCCATGGAAGCCCCTCAGAGACCCTTCCCCAGATTTTAGTACGCTTGCTCAGTGTATTAACATATGCACTAGAGCCTCTGGAAATAGGTGTGTACTTCTTGGAAATTACATTAATATTAATTTCTTTTATTGTATATAATAAGTGTGCTTTTGTCTTTTGGCATGCACGTTAGGTGGAGCGATCCCCCGTGCATCCAGCACTGCAATACAGAATGCCTGCCTTCTAAAAACTTCAAACTAAGCCTTAGGGGGTTCTTTTGAGCCTAAATTTAGGGTAACACTCCGGGCCCTCGGGCCGGCGAGGCAGCGCAGGCCGCGGGGTCTCCATAGCAATCCTTGCCGCCATCCCCCCCGCGACGGGAAGGTGTCCCCCCCGCCACCGGCAGGCCGACTCCCAGCATGCACCGCGGCCGACGGGAAACTACATCTCCCATAAGGCCTTGCAGGAGCCCCGCCCCCCGGCAGGCAGTGCGGCTCTCTCTGCCGGCGCTGGGACGCTGTGGCGCCGCACTACCACTCCCGGCAGGCCTCGGTGCCGCGGTGCCTCTCGGTCTGCGGTTCGCATCGGCGCTCGTCCCCGGCATTTCCTTCCCGCCCCTTGCGGGAGGCGTCCCTGGCTCTATGGAGCGGGGGGGCGCCGCTGGTCTCTCGCCGGGGCTTCGCCAGGTTGCGTGAAGTCCCAGAGCCGCGGCGGCCTTTAGGTCCCAGCGTGCTTTGCGCGGCGCCCCACCAAACATGGCGGCGGCCGCGGGGCAGTGGGGGTAGGCGCCGGCCTGGCCCGGCTCCATGTGCTGGGTCTGAGCGGTGAGCCTGGCTAGGCGGCGGCGGGGGAAAGTGCCCCTCCAGCCCCCCGCGCAGTGGGCCGGCCGGCCGGGAGGGCGGCAGGCCCAGGGCACCGGTCCTTCGTCTTCTCTTCAGTGCCGGTGAGACCGCGTCTGAAGACTGAGCTCAGCTCCGTGGGTCTCCGGGGCTGAAGCATATGGGAGGGGGAGCCGGGTGAGTTCATGCTGGAGAAGGAGAGGCGAGGTGAAGACTTTACTACTGTCGGGAGGGCATAGCTGCAGCCTGATTCTTGTAGGGAATGTGCTGGGGTAGGTTGAGAGGTGCGAGACTGAGTTACAACATGGGAGGTTCCCATCAGCGATCAGGAGTATAGGACAGGGACTTAGAGGGATTTGGGGATCTCCTTTCTTGGAGTTATTCCAACTTTGGCAGGACAAGGCCCTAATAAGCGATGTGCTCAAAGTTGACCCTGCTTTGTGAGGGCATTGGACCAGAGATTTGCTCTAATCTATATTATTGTATGACTTTTACTGTATGATTTTTAAGGGAAGGAAGCTCCTAGCAGCAGAGCTTTGAGGATTGAGAAATAAGGAGCGAGGGAGTATTTGGCACTGTCCTGCTGAAGTGCTTCTCTAGAGTGGTGGGTGGATACAGCAGACTGTTAGTAAGATGATTGCTGTCTCCTAGATATATGCTTTTTTATGGTGAACTAACCTATTAGAAGCAAGCTGTTGTGCATTTGGATGAGGAAAACAGGAAGGGTCCTAATCTTTGGGTGGCTAAATACTATAAAGTTCAGCAGGTCTAGCTGGAAAAATGAATGAAGGCTGTGAGACAGTTTGGGAAGAGTGCTAAAGCTGGTAATTTTTTCTGAAGCATGGGAAGTGGGACCTTTACGAACTTGTTCTTTTAGGCAGTCAATGTATAAGAGCTAGACAAGTCTAATGTGAAGAGATAAAAATTATTTCTTTCCTATTTATGTTCATTAAGAAGTAACCCCAGCCATGTTATTTTATTTTGTGGGGGTTTATAGGGGCATATCTATTGTATGAAGTGCTGAAGAAGCATTACTGAACAAGCAGAGAGAACATGCTATGCTGCTTCATAGTCAGCTGCTCTGAGCATAGCCTTTTGCCTAAAAACCGCTCTACTGTGGGAAGGACTAAAATGGGCTTAATGTAATGTTATTTTATAAAAAGAGTTTAGGAGTTGCCTGATGAACTGCCAGTTGGTTGAAGCTATCAACTACATTCAGATTTTCAAGAGGCATTCAACAAGGCTTGGCACTGAAAGCTCTTAAATTAAACTGACACAGGAGAAGAAATTTGTTGCTTGATTCAATAATTAGTGAAAAGAAAGGAAACAGAAGCTCGACTGTCACAGAGGTGGGGGAGGGAGAGTTTCTTTGTATTTTCACTAGGGCCTGTGTTCAAGCATACCATAAATAACCAGAAATAAACAGTGAATGTTGAGATGATTAATTTTTCTTGTTGAATCGGCTGATACATTGCCATAAAGACTAGTGCCGTCAGTGAAGCTTTAAAGTCTTTATGCTAACAGGCACTTGAATGAAGCAATAGCAGGTGACCCCAAAGAGTGGTAGCATGGGGCAGAGATGATCACAACTTTATGGTTTTATACACACACGCACACACACACGTGTATATCTGTAAAGCGCATATATAGCGGTGGGGTTTGAAGTGAACAAACAGGAGTGAGACCTTGGGGTAATTATAAACATTGCTTAAAAAAAGGTAGTTTAGTGCTTAGCAGTTGTACAAAAAGAGAATAAACCAGAGCATTATTATTTAGCTATAGATGGCGATGGTTTGCGTGCATCTTGAATATTATAAGCAGATGTGGTCCTCTGATCTCAGAAACAGGTGAAGGAGAAGTTTAAGGGGTTCAGAGGAGGTAGATGAAGATAACCGAAGATAGGGAGCAAGTTCACTTGTAGGAATGAATGTGTCTTTATGTAAGCTTTTTCTTTGGAAGAGATATCTGAGTGGAATATGATAAAAATCTGTAAAATTGCATGCAGAATGAAGGTGAATAGGGGAATGATTATTCACCACTTCAGTATAATTCCTTGATTACACGCTGCTAATGCAAGAACTACAGCATCCCAAATGAAATTATGGGTTGACAACTACAAAACAAAAGGGAGCTAGTTTTGGGAGTCCTGGCACATCATGAGAGGTTGCAAGGCTTCTAGAAAGGACTGAAAAACTTTCCGTAGGAAGAATTAATTGCCATTGAGTTTCTGGCCCAAACATCTGGAAACAAAGATATTTTCATAAAATACTACTGTATTTTCAACTATTTAATACACTTCCCATCTGAACTGGACAATATGAGAGACAGGTACTTGTGCACATGGATTTGTTGAGAGACAGTGCAGGGATTTTGATGATTTTTGAGAGGCCTTTACATACCTTTCCTGCAGGAAGCTGGGCAACTTGAGCACTAGTTAATTATAGGTGTTTAGAAGGATCGATTTATTTTGCTATGCGTCTTTTTCCTTATGCAGAATTAAAATGTGATGTATTTGATTCTAGTTGAAAGTCTATTCAGACTTGTGCTAACATAAATGCTTTTAATTCTCCCTTTTTTGTTATATTAGTGCATGCTTTTTGTATGAATCCGACACTCGTTTTTAGAATGAACAGAATAAGAGGAAAAAAGTTATGAACAAATCCTTCAGTCAGGGCTGAAAGGTTAGTCTTGGAGGATTAGAGGTGGGTGGATTCAGTTGCGTTTTTTATAGTAAATAGATTATTTTGTACTTTTAAAGGACTATTTTGCCTTCACAATGTTTGGGAACTTATTTGAAGAGGATTTTTCCTTTATTTCGAACAATCATCGTGAAAAAGGGAAGAAATCAAAGCCCAGAGATTCTGAGCCTCCAGCTCCCAGGGATTTCACCAACCTAAGTGGTATCAAAAATCAGGGTGGGACTTGCTACCTCAATTCCCTTCTGCAGACTCTGCTTTTCACACCTGAATTTAGAGGTAATGTGGTCAAAATCTTAAAGTAATACTGGCATTGATATTTTACAGTGACTTCCATTTCTCATTATTTATTAAAGAAGCACCACAAACACAGATTGTTTTCAGGAATAGTTTGGTTTAGTTTGCTTCAAATAAGTTGTTACAGAATACACAGAACTACTGGTCTGTAAAATTAGTGTCATCACTTCTGCACTAAATGTAAGTATTGTAAACATTACTTTTTCTTACAGGTGGACAGTTTGTAAATAAGAGAAGTTATTGCTGTCTAAAGTGTCATTCATTTTTTTTAATGCAAACCCTAAAATTCCTGAAAAAATATTTTGCCATCTAAAGACTTTAATGCTTACTTCTGCTTTATTGTTATAGCTTGAACCAGTTGTGAGGATGAATGATGTTCAGAAATGTTGTTTAAAGTCTTAATTTGCCAAAAAAATAGCATTATAAGGCTTGACAGTTAAAATACAATAAATCTTTAAAGGCGGATATTGTCTTTTTTTAAATAGGCATTTTTCTTTACAATTACAGAGGCACTGTTCTCTCTTGGACCTGAAGAACTCGGGTCTCTGGATAATAGCAGTAAACCAGATGCAAAGGTATTTAAAATTTCCTTGTCGATAGTAACTGCTGAATATTGATTTGGAAGAACGTTGTTTCAATTCACATAGGCTTTCATTCATTCTCATGAGAAGTTCAACTTTGATAGTGAAAGACAGTGTGGTTGGCCGATACTTGATTTTTCACACAGTTGTAAGTTTTCAGGGCCATAAGCTTTTGCTTCAGAAGTAAGATATTGAGCCTCTTTCTGCTGAAATTTATAGCAGAGATCACTTTGAGCGGAGCAGGAACAATCTCAAATTCTGTACTGTCCTTTTTTAGATTTTTCTCTTTCATAATTGAAGCTTCAGTGCTTCGACTGACTTATCACCAGAAAAAAAAAAAGTAAACATGCGCAGCCTAGATGACTGCAGTGAGGCGCTCTGAAGGTTTAGCAGCCTACCCATGCACAAGGTGGTATGGGACTGGAATTTAATCTTTGTTTAAAAAGTGCTTATTAAAGTTGACTACAGAATTTAATTCTTTAGTTGTCAGGTCAAAGTGACACACTGGTTGCTTGGAAAACTTTTTTCTTTGTAACTCTAAGATGAATATAGGTAGCCGATCAGGCTTGTTGATATTAACCATTATCCTTCCCATCTTGTTCCACCCCACCACCAAACCCTTTACTGAGCAAGGAGTAGCACACGTTAGATCTACGAACATCACGATGTCTTGTAGCTGTGTTCTTCGGGTTTGGTTTTATGAAAAAGATCAGAGAAAATTGTCCTTTTTTACTATGGTGTTGGCTTAATTTTAATCTGTATGTTTGTTCCATGACTTCCTTTGGCTGAGTAAGGTAAGGCAGTGTAGATTTTTGGGAACCAAGTCTGGTGGATGTTTTGGTGTGAAATGAGCAACCTGTGTTATGAAAGTCATAGATAGCGGTGGTTTATTACAGGTTTTATACTAAGTTGTTTTTATTTAAATGATTAGTTTGAAGACTGTTTCTAATCTGTTGGGTATATTTTGTTTTTATTTCTAGGTTCGAATAATTCCGTTACAACTTCAGCGGTTATTTGCTCAGCTTCTGCTCTTGGACCAGCAGGCTGCATCTACAGCAGACCTTACCGAGAGCTTCGGGTGGAACAGCCATGAGGTACAAATTGCCATCAGTGACACCATAATTCCTAACCTTTTTCCTGAATGCAGAAGATTTTTTGTTGAAGTCTGACATTTAAGAAATATCTTAAAATACTTCAAGCTGTGGAGATAGCATTGAATTGAGTCAGCTATTGTTGTATACTACTGTATCTCCATGTGAAGTATGTGCAAACTATTTACAGCGATTAACAGAAGAAAATTGTTCTTTTAGATTTTTCTTTGTTTTTACAGGATTGTTTTTCCAACAGTAATTAGGTTTTTTGTCCTCAAATACTTAGATTCTTACCTAAATTGAAGTGTGTAACTCGTCTTAGAGTTTAGTCTAAATCTACCGAAGTGAAAGTATCTTATCTGGGTTATAGTTTATGTACTTGTAGCTACTCAGAGAGCATAGCTAAATTAAGAATAACAAATAATAATAATAAAGGTAGTAATTTACTACTTAAGGTAGTAAATATGGGTAGTCATCAAGGCAGCCGTCTTTGTCACACTTAATATACTGTTGTTTTTAAGCAGTAAGCAAAGCAGATGGCATTTTTATTTTTTCAAGTTGTTTGTTTTTTTTATCATGCAGGAAATGAGGCAGCATGATGTGCAGGAATTAAATCGGATTCTGTTCAGTGCTTTGGAAAGTTCCCTTGTGGGGACTTCGGGTCATGATCTTATTAACAGATTGTACCATGGGATTGTTGTCAACCAGATTGTTTGTAAAGAATGCAAGAATATCAGTGAGAGACAGGTAAATCCAGATGATTGTCCAGGATAGGTTTCTGTTCAGTCTGATAAAGATACTTTAAATGTTTTGTTAGTTTGTTTAAAACTCGCAAAATAATGGTATCTTTCTTGATTGTCACTGATAACCTTGTTGAATCTAGATTGTGTGTATTGACGAGGGTGCTGTAGACTTGAGAACATGAAAATTATGCATGACTTTGTTGTTAAGTCTTGGCTGACATTTTCCAAACCACCTACATCAGTCTGTGACTCAGAGGTAAAAAAACAAGTGTTACTGCATCTTCTGAGTTGGCAAGCATTGCCTTTAGTAGATGTAGTTATCAGAGAGCCAAACAGTGGGTTAACAACAGTAAAACATACCTTTACAGTCTTCTATGCTCTCTGTAATTTAAAAAAAGTTGGGTTTTTTCTTAATTAATTTCTATTCTGTGGATGTATGGGGGTTTTTCTCCACCAGCAATGAAAGCAAAATGAATGCTTACATCTGTAAGAGTATCTTTCTAATGTACTGTGAACTTACGCCACTTATTACCTTATTTTTTTGTTGTACTTCTGCATAGGAAGATTTCTTAGACCTAACAGTGGCAGTAAAAGGTGTTGCTGGCTTGGAGGAGGCCCTGTGGAACATGTATGTAGAAGAAGAATACTTTGAAAATGAGAACTTGTATCGATGCGGAGCCTGTGATAAACTTGTTGAAGCTTCAAAGGTAATGAATTGGTGATTCTCAGTGTTCAGTTTGCTGACAGTTAGGAATTTTGTTTACATTGCTATGTCTGCGTTCTAACTCCAAAATAAAAAAAATCTTTGATCAGATGGTGTAACAAGAGGATGCCAGAATCTCACCTGTTTTTTAAACCTCAGCAACTATGTCAAGAAAAGCTCATGTGACTCTTTCTTGACTTCAGTGTTGCTGCAGTCTTTACTCTAGCCAATGGTGAATGGGATGGTGTGTAGTTTTGAGAGTATTACCTCATTCACATGCATCTATGGGCACCTGGCTTTGAGCATTTCAGAGGATAGGCTAAAAGGTAAGCTAGAACATGAAGAAAAAATGAACATATCCGTGTAGTGAAGAAAAGCATGGAAATTCTCTCATGAGGAACCCAAATGGGAGACAAGAATAATGAACAACTGTTGCTCTGCACAGGGAAATGGGATCTGTTGATCCAGGTATTGCACTGTTTCCCTGAGGCTGAACACATTCTTGCAGTGATAAATTAACACCTTAGTAGGTGTTTTCAATATGTTCTGTAGTGCCTTCATGTGAGGATGAATGTATTCATGCCAGGAACCATCCAGTTCTTGTAACATGTAAGACACAGAGTATGTTTTCACCGTGTATGCCTGTGTTGTTTCCATCTGCCAGCTTACTTCTGGTACAACCACCACCACTTCATGTCCTCTCTTGGTGAGCTTTTCAGTTCACTTGCTGCATGCTAAACCAGTGGCTTCCAGCCATGGGCACCACCAGGAGTTTCTATCTGAGAGGCCAGGAAAAAAAAAATCCAGGCATGGCAAAGCCTCAGAGTCTCACTCCTGTAGTGAGAGTGCAGTTGTGTATGTGACCCTGAGTGCTTTGTTAAATGGTAGCATTGCTGATAACATTGTTTGCTGTCAGTGCAGGCAGCAGCATCCTTGAGCTGACAGCTTGTCCCTGTTTTGTATATGACAGTTCAGACTGGTTTCCCCAACACAGAAATCAAATTAAAGTCTTTATTTGTTGTTTTATCCATCCCCTTAGCCAGGGCCAGGGAAGGGCAGCCCAGTGAGAGCTTTACATGATTTGTACATCTTTGAATTGCATTTTTCCAGAACAATACAGAGTGGTGTTTGGTTTTCTTTTTTCATGTTTAAGCTTTTTTTATAAAAAGTTGCTCCTCTTTCCTGTTATTCCCACTGTATTTTGTAAAGAGAACAGCTATTGATACACTCTGATATATTCTGCCATCTTCACAACAGCAAAGCTCTTTGGCCTGCTGTGGTCACTCTCCTCTGCAGCAGGATGAATGCAATCCAAACCTTGCAGCAGCCTTAATGTGGAAGAGTGGGTGAAAGGCAAGCTGAGGACAGGTGAAGTTAATCGGTAACTTGGGAGTTCAGGAACATTTGCCTCATGTGGCTTGTTCTGAGTTCAAATGTGCTGGGTTCAAGGGAGTGCAAGATAAGAGTTGCTTACCTCTCACACGTGATCATCCATTTAAGAAGACAGTGGGAACTCTGAACTTGGGTAAGGAGTCACACAACTGGGGGATGGTGGGGGGTGCATGGACAAGCAACCCCAAGAGAGAGGGACTGAGCTGGCACGATTGCTGTCTGTGGCCCTGCTGGCACTATGCTCATGATCACAGCAGGCCACAGTGACAGTCATGGCTGGCAGCAAGTGAGGTGCCAGCTAAGTCACTGTGGGGTTGGTGGCAGCATTAGGAAGGCAGCTGCTTAACAACGTGCCCACCTTCTCCACACCTAGCTGGTTTCAAAGACAAGGTGGTCCATATCTATCCACTCCATTTCTCCTTCCCTTCAGTACTCTGTGGGTCTTTGGATATTATTCTTCCCCCTGTTTTGTCTTGCCCTCTAGAGATGTTAGCGGTTGAAGAATCTCATGTTCAGAACTTTATCAAATTCTAATGGTAGAGTCTGATTTTTCACCCTAAACTTGGCAGAACATGCAAAATCCTTTGTGCCACTAAGCTCTGCAGCGTAGTCTTCACAACTGATGCAGATGGAATACCTAATTTAGGTTGTTGGGATTTTTTTTTAAACCATGTGTGTGTTCCTGTGTCCTGGTTTAAGCCCAGAGGGCATCTGAGCACTATGCTGCTGCTCGCTCACCCTTTCCCCCTCAGGAATAGGAAGGAGAATAAAACTAAAGGCTCAGGAATCGAGATCTGGATAGGGAGGGATGATTCACCCATTATTGTCATGGGCAAAAGACAGACTCACATTCAAACACTAACAACAGCACTTAATACACAGAGTAAGGCAGTGAGAAGTATAATCCCATCTTAAAAACACCTTCACCCTATCCATCCATTCCCAGGCTCAGTTTTGTTCCTAATTTCTCTACCTCTTTCCCTGCTCCAGCAACACAGAGGCAGGAGATGGGGTTGCAGTCAGTTCATCACCCGTGGTCTCTGCTGATCCTTACTCCTCAGGGGAGGACTCCTTGCATTCCTCCTCTGCTCCAGCGTGGGGTATCTCTAACAGGAGACAGTCCCCCCCAGCTTTCTTCAATGTGAGTCCCTTCCCACAGGCTGCAGCTCTTCCCAAGCTGCTCTGGCATAGGTCCCTCCCCTGTGTTGCAGTCTTCCCAGTGCCAAACTACAACAGGGGGCTTCCCACAGAGTCCCATCCTTCACAGAATCACAGAATTCTCCGTTGGAAAAGCCCTTAAAGCTCCTCCAGTCCAACCATGAACCTCACACTGACTGTTCCCAACTCCACCAGATCCCTCAGCGCTGGGTCAACCTGACTCTTCAACCCCTCCAGGGATGGGGACTCCCCCCCTGCCCTGGGCAGCCCATTCCAACCCCCAACAACCCCTTCTGGGAAGAAATGCTTCCTAAGAGCCAGTCTGACCCTGCCCTGGCGCAGCTTGAGGCCATTCCCTCTTGTCCTGGCACTGGTTCCTTGGTTCAGGAGGCTTATCCCCCCTCTCTGCACCCTCCTTTCAGGGAGCTGTACAGGGCAATGAGGTTTTCCCTCAGCCTTCTCCAGACTAAACCCCCCCAGTTCCCTCAGCCGCTTCCCATTGCACCTGTGCTCCATGTGCTCCATGTCTGTTGTATCTTGCATTCAGAGGTGCTACAGGATGGTTCGTTTTGCTTCGCACGAAGTTGTTCAATGTTGATTAATATTTTCCCTTATTGGATTGTGTTGGCTTCTTGCCTTGAAGGTCCTCCCCTGTATAAATGAGGGAGACTTTAACCCTTGCTTGTCTGTAGGGTCTTCCAGGATACACTTACTCCATGCTGCTCAGGCACAGCACTGTGCTCATTTACGGTAGCCCACAGATCTTAGTCAAGGCCCTTTTCTTCAGGCAGCCTGACAGATCTTAAGCAAAATACCATTGTGATTTGGTGACATTTTTCAGACTGTTTCTGTTGCACTTGGAGTCACTCAGCAGCAGGATGCAAAATACATATGGGAGTGATCTCTTTTTCTGAACAATATACACCTATCAGGGCTACTTACGTTACAGATAGGATCATTTCTGACTTCCACATTTGAAAATGCTGTGCCTGTATGAGCCCTCACCCATACTTGGGGTCACACAACCGCAGAGAACTGGAAAACTTCTCAAAGGTCATTGAAAGAAACCTCAGGTGTACAGATGCTGTGTTTGGAGGAGATGACCAGGAGCCAGAAAAGTAATAGCCCCAGCCTCAGTTGAGGTCCTTTCCTTGCAGCAGAATTGAGCTCGTAGGCTGTGTTTGTAGTTTGAGCTTCATTTGCAGCTTTTTTTTTTTTTTTTTTTTTTCTGGGTGGCTTCAAGGCCTGTGGGAGATGCTCCTTTGTTTTCTGTAGCAGGTTGAAGTATGGGACTGGTGACCACTATTCAATGAAGGTATAGGGCTTAACAGAGGGGAAAGATCTGGGTTGCTTTTAGCATGTCTAGTTGGTAGGGGAATTGGGAATTAGGGAAGGTGTTTTAAAAATGGAGAATGTCATGTCTGCCTTATTGTAACAAAGCTTTGTTGGAAAGAAAAGAGTTGACCATAGCAAAGTGGAAACACTATTCTGCATAACTGTGTGCTTACAGCTTTTAAAAATCATTTTACAGTCTGCTAAACTGCGCAAGTTGCCACCCTTTCTCACCATTTCTCTCCTGAGATTTAACTTTGACTTTGAGAAGTGTGAACGATACAAGGAAACAAGCTGCTATACGTTCCCTATCCAGATAAATCTGAGGCCGTTTTGTGAGCAGGTTTGTACTGTTACATTTGTTAAAGTTTCTATATGATAATCAGAGAACTGATATCTCAAGTACAAGTTAGCTTTTATTTTGCATTTTGTCAGGGTGAAGTATTTGAGAAACTTTTTGGGGTTCTCTTCTGTCCCCGGTTCCAAATTTTTAAAATTCCATTTTGTTTCTAAGAGACCACTTTCTGCGTGGGGAATACCCTGTAGCTATACAGGAGGAAAGGGTATGATAATGACCTAAAACTCAATCTGATATTTGTTTGAGAGGAAGGTTATCACCTGGAAATTGAAATTTATTTTTATATTGTCATTGTCTGATAACATCATTTATAAATTTAGCTATATATGTTTTCTGTGCCTGCAGTTATTTCATTTTTCTTAGGAATCTCTTTGCATTCATCTATATGTATTTTGTTTATAAACTGAGCTATACCAGTGCTTGATGCCAATTTTTGATCCTTAAAATACGTAAAGAGTATACTCAGTAGAGGCGCTGTTATTGAAGAAGACATGTTTCTTACTGAAATATTGCAATGTTAGCTTGTAAATTTCTCAGTGTTTGCATTTGAGGAAGCCTTTTTATCCTCTTGGTTTCTGCATATAAACATGTTGCTTGTTTTTTCTCTGGTCTTTTAAACAAAATAAGCCAGGTTATGAACAGAGTTGAGTTGTTCTATTTATTTGCATCAATATTTCATTATTTTAAATTTTGAATTTCTAATATTGTTCAGAATTATGCTTTAAGAGTTGCTTAATAAGCCTGTGCCTTGGTATGGGATTTGTGTCAGTCCATACTTGTGTTCCCCAGCACTGAAAAGTCATTTCAATCTCTGCATGTGCAAATGTACACTGAGAAATATTTGAAGCTATGCTGATGGTGTAAAACTGTCCTTGTGTGAAAGATTTACTGATATATATTATTGTTACTATTATTGTTTTTCTTTTTAAAGACTGAAATGGATGATTCAGAGTACATGTATGAGCTCTTCTCTGTTATTATACATAAAGGTGGCTGCTACGGAGGACACTATCATGTTTATATCAGAGATGTGGATGAATTAGGAAACTGGCAATTAAAAGTAAGTCCTAAAGATTTTTCTTCCTTGCTTGATAGATCTCATTTTTCAGAATAGTATTAAGAACTAGTGGATGAAATATATATCGAAGCTATTGAGTATTTTAGTGATGCATTTGGTCTCTTAACTCATTGAGAAGGCTAGTTTTCTACAGTGTGTGATCTCTGTCAAGATTTTGTAGCAATTTTTAGCTTTCCAATCTGCTGTGCTATCTCTTGGTACTGGGCTCACTTTTTCTTTCCCAAATGAATTAATATCTTTGCTCAAGACTAGCACAGTCATTTAGTGGATGACTCTGGCTGACTGTTTGTAAACATTGCAAATGTCTTTCCTTTAAAAAAACTGATAGTGGATATTCTGTATGACAACATACAGTCTGTAGCAGGTGGCAGAGGCAGCTTATCTGAACTTCCTTCACATTTCTAAATTGTGCATGCTAGTGTTAGTACAGACTATAAAACTGCTAGTTGTGTGTGAAATGGCAGTATTTGTGAGTCTCTTACTTTTCTTACACAGGAAGAAGAGGATGAGCTGATTGAAGATGAGGCTTTAGGAGATACTGAAAATGCCAAAGTAGTAGAAAATCCATTGGTGGTGTTGAAAGGGATTTTATCAGAGGTATGGTATGTAAGGAGTTTATTGCTTTGATTTTGATGCCAGGGAACTTAGAAGAAGGGGTTAGTGTATGTAAGAGTGGGTGGGTTTAATTGTAGAGAACTCTTCTGAACTTACCGTGAAGCAGATGGAAGTTGTAATTTAACCTGACTTAAAACTAATAGTGTCTCATCATACAGAAAATGGCCCTTTTTGAGTATTTCTTAAGTTGTTTACCTAAGCTGTTGTTCAAGATGATGTTATATTGGCTTATTAAGAAACAGGAGTGATTTAAGCACTTCATAATTGGCTTCTTTGTGTTGATCCCTTGACTTTTGTGGCCTTCATTATCCTAGTTTTTAATTTCTCTTTAGGAAGAATCTAAACAAATTCCCGTGGATCAGTTAGGGCAGAAATTATTGGAGAAAAAAGGGGTGTCCTGGAATAAGAAGTACCGAAAAGAATACGGAGCATTACGAAAGGTAATATGCATGTATGTTAATTTTGTTCTTTTAAGATAATTTTACATTTATATTCCTATTGAACAATCAGAAGGATGGTAATTGAAAATACTGGCCCTTGGACTAGGAAGATAAAGCATGTGTAAGAATGGTTTGTAAGATATAATTAGTAGGCTGGGGAGCACGGACAATATTCTCAAGGGATTGTCTTACTGAAAACTTGTATCTTTTTTCTCATCTATATGGCTGGCCTATAAAAGAATTAACCTTACCTACTGAACCTTGTTTCACTTGTGTCTGTGGGTGAAGCTGCAACAACACTACTACCGCTTGAACATAAAAGCACTGATGAGAATTGAAGAAGAAATACAGTACCTCTTCACAGTCGTAACAAAAAAGAGGTTTTGAAAATGTGTGCCACTTTTTGGTTGATTAGGGCATGTTCATAAAATTAACACTTCCAGTAACATGTTGTTTGTTGAACTGGTTACTCTATTTTCTAATGCTTTAAGAAAAATACTAAAGCGTTTGTGTTAGATACATGGAAAATTCATGTTTGAATGTTTTTTGCGTAGAACCAACAATGCAGTTGTCAAAATAATTATTTAAAAGTAGTTATGAAATCCCGAATGTCAGTCTTACACAGAGGTAGATGCTTTTCTGACTTTGGTGGAGAATTGATGGAAACAAACTGTGAACAACCCAGTATATTAACCATTTCAAAATTTGAGTGCTGACTAAACCAGAGCTGACTTTACACAGGTGCTGGATCTGCATGAAAAGCACATTGATCAGTGCAGGACTTGCCTTATTGAAATGGCTGAATTTTTTACACTTTTTGAAGTATCAAATGAGGTTTTGATTATGATTGAAATGGAAATTCAGATTTTGGGGGCTTGGTTTTGTTTGCCTTTTTGTGTTTGATTTTGGGTTTTTTTTTGAGGGGGTTGGGTGATTCTTTAAGTTTTGTGGGCGGCAGTGGGAGTTTGGTAGGTGTCCACACCCCCCTGCCCCATCCCTCAAAAGTCATAATTTTATTTTGTGTAATTTGGACACCAAGCTTGTTTGAAGTATCTGCGTATTGCTAAAATGAATGTAGAGAACAGAATGGGTAAGATGGGCAAAATGGAAGCTTTTAAGTTCTTGAGATGTCACAGTGGGCAGTGTTAATTTGAGTGAGGTACAACTCAGGAGCCCAGAGTTGAGCTTGAGATCCCTGTCTGGTAAATACAGAAGGGAGCAATTCTGCAGAGACTAGAGAGCAGAAAGTGCCAATGTTGGAGGGCTAACCTAGTTGGGGTGGTATTCTGTGTGTCTGATAAAGCAGAAGCTTTTTGATTGCCTATAGATTTTTCTCTCCCTATGTTACCTTTCCAGGGACAGAGAGTATGCACTTGTGAGAAGTGTTTTAAAAGGACTCCAGTGTCTCAAGCAATCCTTGAAATTCAGAAGTTGGTCTGATTTAATTCTTAGTGATGCATGTATGTTGAAAACAATTCTTTTGCAATTTCTTGCACAGTAGTTTGAAGTTATATGCTATTGCTGGCTTCATTTCTTATATAAAAGATCAGGCAGATAAGTGGTGGTAGGAAAATTATATTTTTCTGTCTAAACCAAGGAAATATGTGAGAAAACATCATAAAGCCAAGTTCAAAGGGATGGGGTTTGTTATCAATTTGAGAATGAATTGGGTGAAGTACTAATGAGGTTTGCAGTGTTTAAAAGTGGTTATCTACTTCATCTTGTCCTTGCTTTCCTTTCAGTATTTGCAGAATCATCCTCATATATTTCAGTTCAGTCCTGATGGAAATAAGGTTGGTCTGAAGGAAAAACACAAGCTACCATTTAAGTCAGATTCTCAAGGACAAGGTCTCCAAAGCCCTCCTCAGAAGAATGATGTCCAGTGGAATTCAGAAAAAAAAACAACAAGGCTAAAGGACAGTTCTGCTGGTTGCCATTGGTTTGATCTAAATGATTCAAAAGTCCAGCCGATCAAGGAAAAGGATATTCAAAAACAGTTTCAGGGTAAAGAGAGTGCCTACATGCTCTTTTATCGAAAATCTCAGTTAAAAAGACCACCTGAAGGTACACAAAGCTCATCTTGATATTCTGGGGGCTTCCTTCATTGGTAGTTTGTTTTCTGTAGGGCAAAGGCTGTTGGGCATTTCTGTCTTTTCCGAGAACTGAAGATAATGGTTTTCCTTCTAGCAATCATTGGAGAAAAGGGTTCACTGAAGGTACACAGAGGTTACCTCTAAGGAGGTAGTGACCAGTTAATTTGCTATAGCTGATGTTAAGTTTTTTCTAGTATGCCTCACAAATACTAAGAGAACATCTCCTAGTGAAGCAAATACAAGTTGTTGCTAATGGCATTCACGTATCAGTTTCCCTTAGGGAAAGATTGATGGGAAGAAGTAAAAACAGTTGTTTGTTCTTTGTATCATCTTGCAGTTTTTTCTCTATTACGAAAGGATGCAACATTATTGCTCTGAATTTTCAATGACTACCGTACTGTAATGTCTCATCTTGATCACTTTTCTTGTTTGCCAAAACACATTCTAAGCAGCTGAGGCCAAACTAGCCTATATTATTTGTTGCAGCGCGAGGAAATCCACGGTACCAAATTCCTGAACACCTTCTGAATGAAATGAATGCTGCTAATACTGAGCTGCAAAAAAAGAGGTATATTAATGTAATTGTACCAATCTCTTAAACAGCATTCTTAATCTGCAGATCTCCAAAGTGATTTAAAATGAAAGAAACTCCTTGAATAGAGCCAGATGCTAAAATGATTCAATGTTGTAGAGGTTAATTGAGGAATACAACTTGTATATCCAGATTCTGCCTTCTACTGGTTCCCTGCTTCCCTGTTAGTGGTGTAACTAGGCATTCTACAGAATTTCAAGGGAGACTTACAGTTTAAAATTGTACAAGTTTTTTGTGAAAACTGGTGCAATTCTGGAAGAATGGAATACTTTATCTCAATTATGTTTATAGAAGGAGTTCTCCACTGGGAGAAGGGAGAATGACTTGCTTTACTGTGAAGTAACAGATAAATGGTATCCTTTGCCAGAAAAGTACAAGAAAGAGCTAGTCTTATGCAGGTTGGTTGAAACTTTTCCTTCTGTTGAGGAACACAGAACTGCTGATACACCTGAATCACTGTTAAGCTACCAAAATATAGACACACACAAGAGACACAAGTCTTGCGTGGTATCTCTGTACTGTGCAAATTTCATTCTGTTAATTTTTAAATGGGGTATTTGCTGCTACATTTAACTAATAGAACTGGATACAGGTATCAAGGAGAAAGGCATGGCTGTGTCTGTCCAGACACAAGTTTCCCTGCAGTTTTTCTGTCTCTGCATTTCAACAGGGTACTGATCTGGAACACAGCCTGAAAAAACCTTCAATCTCCGCATGCCTAAAGGTGACGCTTGTTGATCTGTTTAGCAAGGTAGAAGCAAGGTGTAGAAACACACAGAACATGCTATTACTTACGTGGAGGATGTCTATGCTAGCTCTGTATTGTACGTGTAAATCACTGTCATCTTTGAACACTTCTTAGCATACCGCTTGATGGAGGGGGAATGTGACAGTGAATTTAGCCATGAGGGTATCAGTTCCAGGACAACTGCACAGAAGCATCTCTGAGATAAGCTGGCTATTTGTAGGTGTTAAATTTACTGGTTTATTACTGTGTTATTCTTCCAAAGAGCGGAATGTGACTCAGCAAACAACGGCATTGATTTACATCTCCATTTGAGCTCATGTTATAAATTTCACAATGGGGCTTTGCATCCTTCGCTTACGTGGAAAGAGAGTGTTGTGGACTTGACTATTGATAGAAGAAAAACACTAGGAGACCTTCGACAATCAGTGTTCCAGGTATTTGCTATATCAAATAAGCTCAAATGCTTCATTTTCACTTGAGCCACAACAACATTTGCAAATGTATTTATGCCACAATTTTTATCCCAATGAGAAATTTTCAACAGTAAATGTAGTTTTAGGGGACTAAAAGCTATATGGGCTTACATATAAGGAAACGTTGGTTTGAGATCTGTTCTCAAAAAGAAGCTTTGAAATTGATGAAACTTTAATCATGTAGATTTTAAAGCTCTCATAAATTAATTATTTATATTTGGGCATCATGTACATGGACATGGATTGATGCTTGGCAGAACTCCAGGCTTATTCTTAACATTTCAATTTGTGACAGATTTGTCTTTGACTTTTTAAGGAGCTAGCTGGCCTTAAAAGGAAATAATGAGTAGTTAAAGAAAAAAGAAAATTAGTTAAATATTCAGCTTAACTATTGAATGTGGTATCTTTGCATTTATTTTCTATTGCGTTAAGGAATATGTCAATTGGTAAAATGCTTCTTCACAGATATCTAAATCAAAGCTAACTTTCCCTGTACCTCACAATCTTTGGTTAGTGTTCAGTTGAAACTTTATTTTCATCTATCTGGTGACTGCTCTGAAAGGCCAAATCCTTAATGCTTGACTGTTTTCTGTGTTACTAGGCTTGTCGAAGTAAATAGCTGTGACTTGTTTAGTGTCAAAGTGAGTTTGGTAGCCAGTCTGTAACAGCTTTCAGCAAAGTTACAATTCTGAGTGATGTGAGTTACTGCTTGCTGGTGTTTCTATAGTTTTTTTTTTTTATTCTTCCCGATTAGATGTTGGAATCTTGGGAAGGAGACATGATTCTCAGTATTGCCAAACCTTTACCAGCAGGACTGCATCTTTACCAGATACTTGATGGTAAGACTACTACATACAAGGCTTATCTGTTGCAGTTACTGCAGATATTGAGGATTTCATATGTAAAACATCTTGGAGACATGTATTAATGAACACTCTTCAGACTCAAACTTACATGCAAGTCCACTGCTGTTACATTATTTAGGATGCTCTTATTAGTGAAATGAAGGTTTTTGAGACCTTTATATGCAATTTTTGTTGTGGAGTAAATCTGCAGATCTGATGCAAGTTAAACACATTTGCTGACAAAATATATCAGTTTGTATTTGGACCTTGATTTGCTTATGGATGTTTATTTTCATAGTGTTTACCTAGTAGGTGGAGAAGAGGATAGAAGAGAGGAGCCAGGGTGACATCAAAGAAGAATGTAAATTAGACTTAAGCCGAAGTAGGAATTTTGTAAAGGAAAATGCTTGCATGAAGAATATGTTACTATTAAGAGTACATTAGTATTTTAAATCATGAGTTGTGTCTCTGGCTTTGCATTGTTATGCAATTCTAACTGTTAAGTCTTCAAAAGCCAATTCAGCCATTCTAAAATTTTATAGTCTTTGTGGTCTGTTTCAAAAGATTAGGGTACTACCACAACATAACCCAACTTTCCATGATGTTGATATTAAAATACAGAAGCACTCATAGCTGCTGTAAATATTCCTCCACATGCTAATACAGTTCTTTAAATTATAATGACTTTCAAAAAATCTGAATCTGACAGTAGGAAGGTGAAAAAAACTACAGCATGAGCATTAGAATTTCAGAGAATGGGCTTGGAATGTACAGTATGTAACTCGTTTATTAAATCCAACCTTTTTGTTTTAAATCTGTTAATTCATTGTTGAATACCCTTTAGATAATCCTGACCAAGCAGCTTTGCCAAGTGCTAACTTGGGCCTTGGTTTGCAAGGGAAATTGAATTGAAACCTTCATGCTTTGGCTGTCTTTACTCGGTGAGAGTGCTGTAGGGGTGTGTTATCACTTGTGTTGCTCTTGGTACCATGAGTGAACCCTAACTTACACACCGTAAATGCTGACCACACAGCGCCTTTTGTAATGATACATTTGAGCCAGAGTAGAACATGCCAGCGTGTTTGAATTTACCAGCTGACCCTGCTTGTCTGTTTTGTGGGGGCCAAGAACTTGATTATTTGCTCCTTTTTAGGAGATGAGCTGACACTGGATGGCATTGGGCTGGCTGATGGAGCAGATGTCTTTGTGTGGAATGGGAAAGAGGTAAAAAAACCAAATGCCCTCTCTCCTTGTTAGTTCTGAAGGGATAAGACATTCTCCAGACACATTTTTGGAAATGTCAGTCTGTTCTGCAGGTGTGTGGCTGACATACCAACATGGGCTTTGGGGACACCTCTTCAGCCTTGTCTAGGACACTGTGTTTTTACAGCTTGGCAGTATATCTTGAGTGTTGTACAGTGTGCTGCTTGATAAAATTATAAATAAATGAAACTATGCAGAATGGTCAGATTGATAGATGCCTCTAGATACCCAGTGCCAGTTACATTGGTGTTTATTTTGAAAACATCTGGTGCCTCTTGGAAGGAGGTCAGTTGATAGTGATGTAATAACAAAAACATATGCTCTGTAGTGAATCATTTCACATATAAAATTAGACCTGTCAATGACTACTACTGTGTATGGTCTCCCTGAAATACTGTGCTCCTTTTCTAGTGTTGCATCTTCCTTTTAATATTAAGGCTTCTGCTTAACTTACAAATGCTTGCCTCCGTGGTTATGTAACACAACATTTTATTCCATCTCTGTAATGGAATAAAATACTGCTTAAAAGACTTTTTTTGTAAAAGTATGCATTTTCTCTGTGATTTATCAAAAAAAGAAAACTAAATGCAACTCAAAACCAAAAGAAGACATCTAGTAACAGTGTTGTTCTTGTCTTGGTTGTACTTTTTGGTATGGTCTTTGCTACTCCAGCTTCCTGCACGATTAGTTTATCTTTGGCAAGGAACTATATTCTTTGCCTAGGCTGAATATTAGAAAGGCCAGATTTTAAAATCTAGCTCTTTAGATCTGACTCAGTCACACATTTGGATCATTCTTTAGTGTCCTGGGGGACTAAATTCTTCTGGTCTTAATTTGATGGAGACCAAGGGTCCACTGGTTTTCCTAGTGCTGTTACCAGTATGTTTACTATACACGCAGACTTGGAACAGACCTTAGCATTATGCTTTCTCTTACCAACATTTTTGAGTTACTCTAATTGTTTGTTCAGTAGGCATTTTGTCAAAGGTGGTTTGCTTCTAATGAGGAGAGAGGGTCCATCTTTTTATCTCAATAATTTTATTGTTGTCATTTATTGCTGTCCAGTCTTTTCTGTGTTTTATTGATCACTACTGCATAAATCTTGCATTCCTTACTTCAGGTTGGTGGTACAAAGGTGATGACAGGCCCTGATCACGCACCCGTGGTTGTAAACGTTCTTCGTTTAGCAGAGTATAACGAAGGAGGAAAAGGTCAGCATTTCACAGAATCGCAGCATGTCTTTTCATGCAGCACAAAACTGGGTGATTTGCGCAGAGCCTTAGCACCATTAGGAGGAATCATTCTCAAGAACGGCTCAGGACCAGATAAAGAAGCCAAGAACTGGGAAGTTTTTCTTGAAGAAGATATGAAGGAAACAGTCAAAAGTGTTGGCCTGACGGATGGATGCTCAGTACTAATCTTAGACAGCCATGACCAGAGGTAACCATTTTGATTACAAGAATAATTAGACAGGAAAGCAATTTTGGCAAAATCTGGTTAGATAAAATTTTGCTAGCTGTATATATTCTTTTAATTGTCACTTCGAGCTTTTTAATTCAAGATAATGTAATCTTAAGTTTTGGAGATCAGGTACGTATCAACTATTAGATATTTATTTGCTCTTGAAGTGCAGATGCAGTCACATCCTTTGACTTACACTTAAAAATGGAAAAACCTAGCAAGAACAACTTGTGCCCATTATTCTGGCAAATCTTTGGCATAACCTGAATTTCTGAGGTTTGAGTTGTGTGATTCTCTTAGGGACTTGGTGGGATGAGAGAGCAGAACAATATCAGAAGAGTATGCAGCTCAGCTGAATCTCCCACTTGAATCTGAAGTTGCCAGGGGCAAATTTCTGGTTTCATTTCATTTCCCAGTTTATATCTCTGAGGATAGGTTCCCATTTTCAGACACGTGTATGTGTTTGTTACATAAACTCTGACTTCCTAGTTGAAACAGTACTGAAAAATTGAGGTAAAATGAAGCAGTGAGAGGGCTCTTCACCAAGAATTGTTGCTGTGTTTATATACAGTAGCAGAGAGACAATCTTAAATTTTTGTTGACTAGGGATGCTTTTACAATATTTTTCCCAGAAACCTTAAATCCAGCCTCAGAAAGTAACTTAGACTCTGAAGTGCTTTCAGAAGCTTAAGTCCCATTGAAAGCCAGTTAGCAAAACATAGTTTTTACTGGTTTATTCAGTAACCTGCACAGAGATGTCTGGATGCTGCCTGAGGCCTCCAACTCTGTGACATGCTATCACTATTAATGACCTGGGCATTACTGATTTATTTGAGGGCTTTGGTATGTAGGGATTTAGCCCAGAAAATGCCTAGTTTTCCTGACCTTGACCATCTTTGCACTCCTCATTTTTACAGCTTTGTGAATGTGTCAAGTGGTAATCTGACTGCTTTTACATATGACATCAGCTGGCTCCAAGTTAAAAACTACTGCAGAACAGAAGAGGAGGAGAAACACGTTAAAATTACTGCCACTATTGAAACAGTAAGGAAACTAATTGTTCAGGGATATAACACAGGCAGTTTCCCTGAAAAGCTTGTCCAGTGCACTTAGGCTGGTTAATAAGGAGTGGATTCAGCCTTAGGGCTGAAGTTTTTCTGTGATGAAAATAGTGTGTGTTACCATTACTGGGATACTTTGCTGTGTAGTGAGACTGTAATGCAGGTAATGTAAACCAGTACCATCTGCATTAGTGTGTTTTTAGTGTGAAACAGTTTTCTTTTTGGACCATCCTGTAAATGTATGTTTGGTGAGGCTATTATGTCAGTAAACAAAAGCTAAAAGAGGAGGAAAATATTATTTCTTGCTTTCAACATAGGATAGGAGATGTGGGTTTTCCCTAAGGGGTGGGATTCTCTGGTATGTTTTCTGCCTTTAAAATTATTTCCTGTTACAGAAAATATGAAATACTAGTTTGTTTTACTCACAAAATTACTTTGTGAAATATCAGTCTTCTGATAAATCAAAATATTAACCACCACTTTATTTTCTTTGGAATACTATTTTTAAGGAAAATTTCCACAGATGTGTTGCAATATCAATACATTTATCATATATATTTAGTATGATGATAAAGAAGTCTTTTCTCAGCTGCATGTAGTGTTAACAGGAATAAGAACATAACTAGCATGCCTTTCAAGGGAAGGCTACTTTTTGTGGACTGGCATTTGAGCAGCAGGTGTGTTACTGGCATTCTGTATTAGAGGGATTAATATTGCTTTCTTTTAGGTGATGTCAGATATCAAAATGAAAGCAATACAGGAGCTTCAGCTAGAGGAGGAACTAGGTAAGTCTTCAGGTGCTTTACTTTGGGATCTGATAATGTCAGAATTTACTGCCTAGCTTCCTCCTTTTTGCATCAGTGTATTCAAAACAGCAGATCCACTGCTGTTAGTAGTTTGGGGTGGAAGAAAGGTGCAAAGGACTTAAAATTAATTTTGAATAAAATTATTATTTTTTCCTAGCTTAGAACAAATAAATCAGTGTAAGTCTTGATTAAGATACATTTTATGAAGCTCTTACTTTTCAGAGGCTGTTTGAGTAGGAATTAATCATGTCATCTTACTAAGTGTTACACTAAGAATTGAAAAAGATTAATTTTTTTTTTTTTTTTACCTTACTCATTTTAAGACACTCCAATTTTCTTTCTTTAAAGCTTTTGTGATACCTTTACCTTTGGAAGCACTTGGTCAGTTCTGTGGTATTTTACTGATTGTGGCTGACAGCTGGCTTCAAAGAGAAAGTAATCTTTCACTGAAAGGATAAAAACTTAAGACTGTTCATGAAGTCTCTAGAAATATCTCTCCAACTGTACTTTTGATGTAATACCTCCAGAGAGAGGCGTCTAAGATAAACCTGTTGTTGTCATTAATCTTAAATGTTACCTGTCTAAGCTTCTGAACCAGATTTCTTCTTATTTGAATTACATAATATATCTATCTGTCTTTCCTGCCCTTTTTGTTACAGCAAATGATAGCTGTCTTAGACCCATTGGCGGAAATGGGAAACTTCTTTCTCCAGGTAAATTTATTTATTTAATCATCTTTCTTTTAGAAGTTCAAACTTTAAGTTTCCCTTTATCCTTTCCTGGGAGAAGTACACACACACAACTCCAGTAATTTCCAGTCTTAACTGAAGCAGTTCTGTGGGGTTTATTTTCCAGTTTTACTGTTTATTAACAGTACAGATACAAAGCTAGTTAAATGTTCAGCTTGGGTTTATTACTTGCACCACTGATGAGTAAAAATGATTAGCATACCTGCTGTGTTTTGACCACTGGCCATATGCTTCGAGGCTTTGGGAATTAACAGAAAGTTGTTTCCCATACTTATTTTATAAATTGAAGTCTCTAAATGATCTGTTTTGAATCATATTTAATACATTTACAGAGCAACTTTATAGATGTTCCAGGAAGGAGAGTCATTGTTCCATGTCTTTCTAACTTCTATTTCCTGAAACAAAATGGACTAAATGTATTTATTAGGGTGCTGATGTGCAAGGCTGGATTTAAGAACAGCTTGAGCAGCAAACTTGAGTGCTGTGGTGATGGAGGAAGCACTGTTAGGTTCCTGTTTACTCTGAGAAAGCAGCTTGTGTCTGTGGTGTATGAAGCACATGGAATAACATGAGGATTTCTGCTTCCGTAAGAGTGGAGGATCATGTTCATGCCATAGCCTGCTCTTCAGTTTAGATAAGCA
The DNA here is from genome assembly GCF_965140245.1 of Athene noctua. Classification (NCBI taxonomy): domain Eukaryota; kingdom Metazoa; phylum Chordata; class Aves; order Strigiformes; family Strigidae; genus Athene; species Athene noctua. The sequence goes on along the minus strand of NC_134043.1, from coordinate 28,253,714 downwards.
TGTAGTATACCACCTGTCACTATATAACTGTGCTCTTGATGGGCAGTGTTCACCATAAAAGGACCCCCAGCTTTGCTTTTGCCATTGTTGGGGCAGTGGTGAGAAACTGAGTGGGGATCAGCTTTGTGCTTGCTGGGAAACATTTTCTGTGTCTCTGCTATTTTGCTAATATATTGCCTTAGTAAAACACAGCCAGGAAGCCAAAGAGAGATTAATTCCCCTTCGTTTAGCACTTGTCAGACAACATCTGGAGTATTGTGTCCATTGTGGGGGCTCCCCAGCATGAGAAAGGAGCCCTCACAAACTAGAGCCAGTCCAAAGGAGAGCACTCAGGAAGGATGGTCTGGGAACTGGAACATGTGAGAGAGGAGGGGAAGCTGGGATCGTCCAGCCTGAAGAGGAAGAGGCTTGAGGGGAGGATTGGTAATTGCTACCTTTAATTCCTTAACATGGACCTATAGAGAAGGGAGAGCCAGATTCTTCTCAGAGGAGCACATGGAAAAGATCAGAGACAGCAGACAAGTTTCAGTGAGGGAAATTCTAGCTGTATGGTTGGGGAGGAAAGGGAATTCACAGTGATCAAATAATAAACAGGGGTGGTGGGGAGGAGCTTTTATACAAATGTTGCTTTTCTCTTGTCATAGGAGGCTTACAGATCTGATGTCAACACTGTGGAAGTGAAGTTCTCTTAAGTGTCACTGAACATTTTTATCTTATTCTAAAGAGCAGCATAACACAAGGGATATTTTCAGAAAGCAGAAGTTTATGATGTTCTCCATGTTTTTGTCCTCCCTGAAGTGCCTGAGGATTATACTGTCAAGGAAGCAGAACTGAAAATGGGAAGCTTGCTAGGGCTGTGTCATGGGAAAGCTCCAACTTCCACTCAGGTATAGTAGCACTGTGACTGAAGAGAATCTCATGCTGCTTTTATGCTTTGTATGTTTGCATTTCCCAGTATTTCATGTAGTCCTCTTTTTACTCTTGTAATGGTTCTATATGGCACAGAAAAAGATGCTTGGTGACACTGAAAGTTATACATATCAGCATGAAGGGTCACACCATTTATCTCAGTTGCAGAAGGCCAAGAGCATATACATGACCAGTTAGTATAGCTCATATGACTAAGGGTAAATCATTTATCGTTTGTCTGTTTGTGGTTCTCCGACTTCTGTGCTCTGATGTGCATATTCTTTTGCAAAAAAGCATAAAGAAAGAAAAGGGGGATATTGCTCTTGATACCTGTAGGTTGTAAAAATGGAAGAGAAGAAATACTTGTATGTTTTTAAAGATCAGAGTGCTAGCAGGTTATATCTCTCATTAGCAGCAGACATGTACAGATGGTTAATGAAGCTGTACTGATGGCCATAGCTCAATTGCATATGCTCCTCTATTTGCCTTGCTTAGATTGTTTGCTTTAGCCTAAAGTAGTTTCAGTGCTGTCTGACTGATGGCAAGCTTGCAATAGCTGGTATATATGTGCATTAGGGGATGTTATTTCACACTATTTCCATACTTAAATATGAATTCTGATAGCTTATACTTGCTTTTTTAGCTCTTTTTATATTTTATTGTTGGGAGTGACCAGAATGGAAACCCTGAGATGGAGATAGTTGTGGAAGAGACTGCCTCAGTCAAAGAGGTAAGTCTAGCTGCTTTTAAAAGCTTTTGTCATGCCTGGGTCAGGTCTGCTGCTCCTGGAGAGCTTTGCCTTATGCCTGTGGGTCACTTCAAGAGTCACTGAGGCCAAGGAAGTGTTTCAACTCCCAAAGGCCAGCAGGGAAGAATGCCTTGATCTTTCACCAAGTAGTAGAGAGACATCCTTGCTTTTTCCCAAGAATGAACGTAGCCCAACTGCTTTGTGCATGGCTAACCACTCCTTTTATACATAGTGGTCCTCAGCATCGTATGCAATCGTGGTAGAGCCTGCTACAGTTCTCTTGTAGTTCTTCAAAGTCTGAATGCACAGAGTTGGAGCAAGAGGAGTCAGGAAGAGCTGTACACAGAGCGGAGCAGTTTGCAGTACTGCCAAACTGGGCTTCTGGCGCAGAGTGCCAACGTTGACAAGTAGTGGCTGGAAAGTATTGAGTTTGTAGGTTTGATTTCTAAAAGGTGCATCTTCAAACTGTGGGGCAGAACTTTTTCAAGTAAAGCAACAAACTGACAGCACAGATTTTTTATTTTTTTTTTCACAGTTTGTAAAAGCTAACTCACCTGATGTAGTTCCCTGAAAACAATCTCATACTTGAAGGGTTTAATATATAGCTCAAATACACCATGTCTGTATAATTGTATTGTCTTTAGGAAGTGACCAGGAATTACTCACTCAGTTTTTATGTTAAAGACTTCTAGTGTAGATTTGCTGAAAACTTTATTTCCCAATGTGTGCAATGAAATAAGTCTAACCATATTTCTTTTTTTTAGTGTCTAAATTTAATGCTGGAAAAATCTGGATTATCAGGTTAGTTGTATTGTTATTTAATGATTTTTTTAAAAAGGGATTTCCAAATTTCTGAGACAGCTGTTGCTACCCAAAAACTTACAAGTTGTCTGTTTGTCACAATGATCTATGTAATGATCACTGTAATGTGGGGAGGGGAATTATAAATGTGTAATCTTGTTCAGATAAATGTGGGCCGTGCAGTTGCTCTTGAAAATCAATTTTCAAGCTTTCTATTTAATCAAAATCTAGCAAAATCCACAGTTCATAGACTGTTTGCTTGTCTGCAGGTTTGGCTGCTTTGACAAGTAGTGGGAAGCACTGCATGAGATTACCTGTAAAAGATAATTTTTGTTCACTTTGCAAAAACAAGTTATGCAAAATGAGATCATGGTTTGGCCATTATGTGGGAATCTGTCAGAAAATACGTTGAGTAGCCCAAATGAATATTATGTGTTTGTGCCCTTATATTCATGTATGTATGAGTTGAAGTAGTTAATAATGTCTTGCAATAGACTTAACCTTTTTAATTTCCCTAGAGTGTAGGTTTATTGTTAAGAAACAATGGTTCTGTTTTTATTGCTTTATTCTGCATTGCCATTTTTGAACAACTAAATTTGGCCTTGTGTAGAGATTCGTAGTCTGACTGCTCTCATTCAAAGAAATGTCAGACTTCAGTGGATTTTGATGTTCTTAGTCTTTAAAAAGACTGCAAGGTGGGATTTTTTTCCCCACAGAATTTATTGATGAGATTCCTTCTGGGCTTGGGTTTTTTTAGTTACAAAAATCAAATTTTGTGCCTTGCAAAGAATAAAGTGCATTTTCATAGTTGTTTTGGTCAAATTAAGAAGTTCCATAGGATTTGTTACTTCTGTACCTGATGCACTTCATATATATGTGCTAAATCTAAAGTCTTGCAGTTTCTGGACTACATCATCTTTTTTTTTCCCCCCCAGTGTGAAGTCTGGTAGACAGCTGGAGAGGGGAAGTTGGATTTTTCCTTATAGTATAGTTTTCATTTTAATGAGCGTGTCATTGATTCAAATGGTAAATTCTCATGGGAATTCCTTTGCTTTCCTTTTAAACCAGGGAAAATAATCAGATAGGTGAGAAAGAGACATTTATGCATATAAGAGAAGACCAGCAAAATTGTTTCTAGGGTCTGGGGAAGGACATGAAGGTAGTATTTCATTCAGTTTTTCAGAGTTGTGTTTAAAAAACAAACAAACAAAAACTAACACTTACTAAGTTTTGTAAAGTTTTTTGAAACAGCATTGCTGGTTACTTAGTTTTCCATATGTATGTTTTCGTTTTTCATAGGTGACAACTGGCATTTGAGAAGGATTGACTGGTGCTATGAAGCAGGGGAAGCATTAAGTCAAGAAGTAAGAGGATCCTATTTTTGACTTGAATCATGCGGTACCTTACTCCATTTTTCTGTAGAGACTTTGCCTGAAGAGAGCTGCATTACAGCAAATCCACAGGGGTTTTGTGTGTGCTACGTTAGTGTACACACTGTTTTTTTTTCACAGGGCCTTATGAAGACAGTGCTGGGGTGGGTACCTGTGGTTAAATGTAAATCCTCTGTGCCTGCCTCTTATTTTCAGAGACTAGGATTAAGCTATATCCACATACTTTTTTCTAAAGTCCAGGCTTACAATACCTCAAAGATACATCTTCAAAGAAGCATGAGGGGTCAGTTGGTCAGCTGCAGAGATGCAAACATAATCCACAGCTCACCGGGATGCTCTGGAAGGGCTCCTGCAGAGCAGGCTCCTGAAGGTGCAATACTTGTATGCTGCTGCAAAGCTGTCTCCAAGCAGTGGGTGTCAAATGGATATTTCTGTGCTCTTTGGTGGGAAAGCAAAACCCCTTGGACCTATGGCAAGCATGGCTTAAAATAACACCAACATATACTTTCGGAAACAAAGCACAAGAACATGCGGACTTACAAGTGTGCTGTTCTTTCTCTCCCAACAGAATGCCACTCTGAAGGAACTTAATGTTTGCAGAGGAGATACTTTGGTTATAGCTGAAGGAAAGCTTCCACCAAAGGTAAAATGAAAGAGATTGTGTTCTTTGGTCAGTTGACAGTGTCTGGAGACTTGAATATGATAGTAATTTCTTTTTTTTTTCTCTTGCTCACTTTAAAAATGGTTCAGTTGTAAAATTCTGATCACCCATAATGGATAATGTCTTTTGTAGTTTTACAGCTTTTTTGATTTAAATCAACATTTATCATATTCTTAGTCCTTCTGTATTTATTCTTCTTTCAACTTCTGTAGTAAAAGGCTTGCCCATTGTAGCTTCTTTGCCTAGAAGTGTATTAAGGCTAACAGATCTGGAGGAAATGAGTATTTCTGGCCTACAGGGTTCTTGCAAAGGCTCAACTCGTATGCTACTACTTCTCCACAGAATGATAAAAATAAAGGAACTTGAGTGTTTGCCTTCAGTCCAGATTTCACTGAGGATGGCCTTGAAAATGGAAGGCCCTACTGGGAGACCCTGTTGCCAGTGATGGTTATACACATGGAAGCATTCTTTGCTAACAAAACTTCAAGCAGTATCTAAAAATGGTTTGGGTTGAAAGGGACCTTTAAAGATCACCTTGTTCTGATCTTTCACTTGACCGGGCTCAGAGCCCAGTCCAACCTGACCTTGACCTCTTGCAGCAATGGGGCATCCACAACTTTTCTGGGCAACTTGCCCCAGGGTCTCTCTGCCAGGTGACCAGAGGCAATTCCCTCAGCCTGCCCTCACGTGCTGTGTGCCCAGGGCCCTGGGCTGGGCTTACACCCTACCCATCAGTGTCTTCTTTCCTGGACTGGGGAGACCGGGAGGGGACAGAAGAGTCCAGGTGCAGTCACCCGAGTACCAAATAAGAGAGGAGGAAATCATCTTTACTGTTCTTTTTCTTGTTTTGTTGGGATTTTACAAATTAGGCACTAAACAATCTTGAACTCCCAGTGAAGCAGCTGGAAGGGATGCTGAAGTCCAGCACTTCTTCCAGCAGACCTGTGGTCTTCTGCTTCCCCAGGGGAACAGCTGTCTCTCTAACTTCTTTGCTTGACCTGTTGCTGTTCTTGGTGCACTGCTGCAGAGGGTCTGGCTTCATGTTCGACCACCCTTGTCCTCAGAGTGAAGAAACCCCACATCCAGGCCCCAGGGACCTCAGTGACTCCCTGAGGGACAACTCCTGTCACCTTGGCACAGCAGCTGGGCAGAAGCCAGGTTGCCTGGTCCTCTTTTCTTGGGGCTCAGAGCAGAGGAGATGGCACACCTTCAGGAGGGAAGGGGGGAGTGGAATGGGAGACAAGGGCTCCCCACGGCAATCGACAGAATAATTGCTGATTGCTGGAAGGTGGAATGAGTGAGCCTATAGGATGTCTGGGTGTGGAGGCTGGGCTGATGGTGGGGTGCTGGCTGGGCACTTATGTGCTGCTGTTGGTGAGGTGTCATGGAGGGGAGGGAGCCCTGGCGTGGTTCAGTGGTGCCAGGGGAGCCAGACTGGAGGTGGATACACTTCCATCAGCTCTTCTTGATCTTTGGGTGGCTCCACCTCCATTGCTGCCATGTGGCTGATGGTGCCTCCTGACACTGCCTCCTCTTTCTCTGTGGTTCCTGCAGCCATCTTTCTTCTCTCTGAATCAAAGGTGGGCAGCCACCCACCTTGCTGCTATGTGACCTCTTGGCACAAGAGGGCATCAAAGCTCAGCAAATCGTGGGCTAACTGCAGGGGTCTCTGTATTTATAGGGCCTGGAACAGAAAATGGTGAGGTAGCTTATAACATCACGAGGCCACTGTGATAGTGATGCATGTGGATAAATATGGCTGTTTTGGGAGCTGGAGGGCCTGTGGCCTGAAAGATGTGGGGGAAGGAGGAGGGTTGCAGGGGCTAAGAGCCCATTTCCTGGGGTTCACTCCCCTGTGCCATTCTGCTGCCCCTTGGGCCCAGGGACTGCTCTCCACCTCCCTTTGTTTACAGAATCACAGAATCATCTAGGCTGGAAAGGACCCTGGAGATCTAGTCCAACCGTTTGCCTAGCACAGTTCCCACCCACAGCATATCCTTAAGCTCTAAATCGACCCTACTCTTGAACACCTCCAGGAATGGGGACTCCACCTCCCTGGGCAGCCCATTCCAATGCCTAACAACCCGTTCTGTAAAGAAATGCTTCCTAATACCTAGTCTGAACTTTCACTGGCGCAACTTGAGGCCATTCCCTCTTGTCCTGTCGCTTTCTACTAGGCTAAAGAGGCTCAAACCCAGCTCTCTGCAGCTTCCTTTCAGGTAGTTGTAGAGGGTGATAAGGTCTCCCCTCAGCCTCCTCTTCTCCAGACTAAACAGTCCCAGTTCCCTCAGCCGCTCCTCGCAGGACATGTGTTCCAGACCCTTGACTAGCTTTGTAGCCCTCTCTGGACATGTTTGAGTAGCTTTTGTAGTGAGGGGCCCAAAACTGAACACAGTATTCAAGGTGCGGCCTCACCAGCGCCAACCAAGTACAGGGGCAAGATCACTTCCCTGTCCCTTCTGGCCACACTAATCCTGATAGAAGCCAGAATGCCATTGGCCTTCTTGGCCACCTGAGCACACTGCTGGCTCATATTCAGCCGGCTGTCAAGCAATACCCCCAGGTCCCTCTGTTTACCCTGGGCTCCAGCCCCCTCCTCATCCCCTGCCTGGATGCCCTGGATGAGATGGTGGCAACAGTGTTCCAGAAATGTCAGGGGTCCTCAGTGACACACCCGCCCTCCTCCCTGCCTCCCTGCAAATGGTGCAGCCCCCCATGTCAGGTTGAGATGGGGCAGAGTATCCAGGCATCCTGCAGGTGGGAAAGAGAGGTGCAGCCACCCTGTGCAAGGTGTCCCAGCACTCCTTAAAAGAATTTCTAATTGCCAAGTCTTGCATGGGGCCTTCTTCCCCAGCCCTGCACCCAGGAGAGGTGCTGTCTCTTCTGCACTGAAGCCCAAGGGATAGGGGAGGAAAGGGCCTGGCATCCTTGGGGCTGCGGTGGAGGGATTCTTTGTGAGTGAACATCAGTCAGGTCCTAGGACAAACCTGAACTGTTGCACATTGCCCAGAGGTATCTTCCAGGTATGGTTGTAGGGGGAGTTATGGGAAGCCACCGACACTGATTATTCCTGGAGACACATTATAGGAATAGCTACAGTCCTAATCTAGCTTGACAGCTGTGCTATGCCTGTATCCATTTCCATCAACCCCTTCCCTCTGAACGTTTGTTTTCACAGATTGCTTTTATGGTTCTCATGACAAACCTTTTCTGCAGAGATACAGTGTTACAAGATTTCCTGTTTATCCAGCAAGTTTTGGAGTGCTTCACAAATATTGTTCATAAAACATCTGATCTTTACCCCCTGTATAGATTATGTAAAGCTCAGATTTTTGCCCTGCATAGAAAACAATTTCATATAAGTGGCTGTCATCGTACCCTGGCACATTTTCCTCAGACTGTGACCCAGCTATGGCTGTGGAGAGAAGGGAAAGAAAAAAGCACAGCTGCTGTCTTAATGAGCAAATCCAGGTTGTATTGGAAAATATGGGTCTGTACCCTGCTCTGTCCCTGGAAGTATAGGCCATTGTAAGCTGACACAGAAGGCTAAAAGACTAAAACCAGTGGGCAGACAGTGTGGATCTTAGCAAGTGTGTGGTGAAGAAAACTTAATAAATGAAAACCAGGTATTTTTAATATCCCACATTTTTATTCTGAGAAGAATTAAGACCTTACAGCAGCAGTGCAGTGGGTGTTAACATCCCAGTTCAGAGCTGCGTCTGAAAGAAAAGTGTCTCTCCTGCTCAAGAAAGGAGAGAAGTATCAAGGTAAGAAAATCAGGAGTTTCTGAAGCAGCAGAACAGCATTGAAGTTGGTGAGCTTAGATAAACCCACTTCCTCTGGCAGGGTCTGTGTCCAAATCTTCAGACAACAGTGTCACTCTGTTGCATCTGTAACATTAGATGCCATGACAGCAGAGCCAGGATGGTGAGGTTAAGCTGTGTGAGGCTGGATTTTTTTCACTCTTGTCCCTGTAAGAGTAGGAAGTGGGAGTTGATGGTGTGTGATCCTAGATGAATTACGTTGCTTTTACAAAAGCTCAGATTTGAACAAGTCTTGTCCTTCTTTCTGAGATGAAGGTGAAATTTTTCATTGCATTGGAACACCTAAGGTACCTGGTACTTTCTGTTCAATTTTCAGGGTTTCCTGAAAATACCCATCTGGTGGTTCAGGTCTTCAAGTCGTAAGAAACAGGGAGAGAATGTACAAGAGCAAGTGAATGGGGTGACCTGCAAGATGGATGCTTTGCAGGTGTCTCCTGCAGGAGGTGAGCTGCATCAGTTTTTGAAAGGCCTGATTGCACTGTGGTCTTCGAGTCAAAACCAAAATTTTAATCCTAATCCTTAAAATCCTGAAACCTATGAGTGACTGTACAAGTTTCAGCAAGTTTATGGTGAAAGGAGCCATTTAGGAGACAGATGAAATTTTTTACAAGACTATGAATGCTGGATGGTACTGTTCTGATGTTCCTTAGCTGTATTTGGTAAAGGGTAAGACCTCCACTAAATTTTGAAGCAGGGGTTCTGTACTTGTCAGTAAGTAAAATGGCTTCTCCATACCCGAAGGCAGTGACATTATTGTAAAGTATTAACAGAATGAGCATAGATATGATTGGCTTCAAATGCCAGACTCCTAATATCACATTTAATTTACTTCAAGCTATGTTGCTTTTTGAGAAGCTATGAAAGGAGTGATGAGTGTTACATAGCATAAAAGACGTTACATACAGTATGTAACAAACCTGCCTTTGTTCTTCTAAAGGTCAAATACAAATCAAAAACCAACAAGGGTAGGAATATCAAGTGAGGATTGAGAACAAAGAAGAAAATGAAGACAGCTATGAATTGGAAAATGGGAAACAAACTGATTTGCCTTTCTATAGGACAAATAATATTCTTCCTTTGCTATTGAGTTGTGTTGCAGAGCAGGACATCTCTCCTTTTAGAAGGTCTGAAAGAAAAAAAGAAAAATGCAAATAAACTTTTTCTGAGTTTTACTTTCTCCCCTGATGATTACAGTAGCATAGGTAAAAGCAGATTTAACTTTCCTTGCAACACGCTCTGCATTTCAGAGTTATAACTAATAATTAATACTAGTTACAGATGTGAATAACTGGTCTTAGTTTTAAAATTTACAGTATACAGTTAGTTGTAATTCTTTCTCTTTGGGAACTAACAGAATGTATTTTGTCAACTGTATGTTATATTTCTTGAACTGCCCTCCAAAAAATAATTGAAGTCAGGTCCTTTCTCTAAGTGAAATCTCACCTTGAAGTGTCTGTAATCTCTTAGGATGATAAACAAAGTCATGTTGACTCTTCTGTTGTTTGTTTCTTCTGCCCCCCTCTTCCCCCCCATCTAAAGATTCACCAGAATACACCCACAGAGACATGGATCTTTGTTATGCTGGCAGTATAGAAATAGCAGGAGAAGCTTCTTTGGAAGATCTGAAGATGCAGGTTAGAAGTTCTCCTGTAATGTAAATGTAAAGCAACACTGTGATTAATTGATCTCTATTAATACCTATTTTTTATTTCCTTTTCCCTTGTCTCCAGTATGTTCTGATATGGCATTTGCTTATATGCCATGTTCAGTGGTAAGTACCAAGAGGCAGTTGGAGCATGTAGCTCAGATATTTCCTTAGTATGTCCCCTGCAGTTGCCATTCTACCTGTCATGTGTCCTGACCTGCAAAAGCCTTGTTGCACTTCATCTGGAACTTCGGCTTGCAGCCCTATCTTTATTTCACAATGTAAAAATTCTTCATGAGAAGCACACACATATAAGCACTTCCTAAAAAGCCACTTTCCATTTCCACATTGTTCCTGTATCAGTTTTCTACGTTGGTTTTTTTTTTTTTTTTTTTTGTATGTTGAATCTAATGGATAAAGAATTCCTTTGATGCACAGAAGGTCATGTTTGTCTATCAGGAAGGTACAGCTTAGTTTCTTTGATCAGAAACTAAGGTGCCTTTTTATGCTTTTTTTAACCATAAAAGTATGTTTTAATACACTAAAAAACCCAAACCAACCAAACAGCAAAAAAATAAAAACCCGACCAAAAAATCCAACCCCAAAACCACAAAAGGCATATACCAATCCTATCATAAGGCTCTTTATTGTTTAGCCAGTTGGTTATTCTACTTAAACTGCATGGGGAGGGATGTCTCATTTGATTCTGATCCATACCAACACTTACTCTTCTGGGTATGACTTCAGTTTCAGTCTCTGCCAATCTGTTGCTATGCAAAACTGACCATTTGCATCTTGTGAACAAGGAGAATTGTCTTAGCACGGAAAGGGTATTGTGGCCTTGATAAGGGCTTAAATAAGGAGCTTGCTCAGCACTTGGCTAGAGACTGGGGCAATGATTGTCAGCCTTGTTCCTTCCCAGTTGTTCAAATTTTGGTTAAAAAAAGAAATTTGGTACTTTTGAAATGTAAGTTAAGTTGAGAAATATTGGGAGGGAGTGAAGTCTAACTTGCTTTGAGGTTGAAAAGCGAGTGTGCCGATCCTAGACACTACCTGTAAGTCACAAGCAACAGCTGGTGTGGAGTAAATCTAAATACCTTTCCCTATTTCTGATTGCTTCAGTATTGCATTGAGAATTAATCAATTAGTTTTATTTTTTTCCAAGGAGTCTGGCTGCTACAATTATTGAAGAAATGTTTCTTTTTTTCAGGCTATGACCTTACCGTGCTTCCAGGAGCAGATTGTGCCACTGCCCTCGTTTCTCAGAGCATGGACAGTAGACAGTAAGCGCCCAGGCAAACTTTTACGAAACAACAAGCAGCAACTCAAGTAGGTTTCCAATTGAACATGCAAGTAGCATTGCAACAGAGTGGATTGTAGGATGGATTGGTGGAGAAATAATCAGTTCAGTCAAATGTCAACAGAAGGCTCATTTCTGGTTACTTCATTTTTTTTGCCAAGCGTGTTTTTTTAACTTGAGAGCTGTGGAAGGGTGAGGGGTGAGCATAAGTAGATCATACCATGCTTATTTTGCTAAGCTTTATCTTTAGGTGTTTTTAAATGCCATTTTTGTACTTTTCTGGATTTTTCATTGCTGTCCTGATGGCCTCTTCCTTTGGGTTTCCAGATAAGCACAGGTCTACTTGACTAAAAGAGTGATTTTTCTACTCAGGAACATGGCATATATGACTGGAAACGTATATAAATGTAAATGTATCTTTGTTTCGTTTTCAGTGACTATAAGCTGGGTGCCAGAGTGGAAATCTGCATAGAACCTTTGCAAAAAGAAGAAAATTTGGGGTAAGATCTTAAGATACTCGTTTCTTACAGCAATACATTTGAGATGAGACTTAATTGAGCAGCTTTTAACTTGAGTACTACCTGTGAGGGTTACAGATGTCAGTATGTGAGAAGACTTTGGAGCTTATTTTTCGTTTTCCACAAGCAAGAATAAAGCAGGGCAGGAGAGAGTGAAAATTGGGAATTCTGGCTTCTGAAAGCATGGCTCACGAGAACGGTCTCTTTTCTCTTCCTGATGACAGCCCCCATGAACTGCTGCTTCGAGTCCAGATGGGTATACCAGGGGAGAGGGACTACTATGACTCCACGGATTTGGTGTGGGATATCTCCAAAGAATGCACAGCCTGGGCACTGAGGCAACGAGTGGCTTCTCATTATTTTCTCCCTATAGATAAAATTGAAATAGCCAAATACTTCGCTGAAAAATATGAGTGGCTGCCAATATCTAGCTGGGTAAGATCTGGAATGACAATCCAACTGTTGTTTTGAAAGTAGTATGTGTTGGTTTGTGCTGCAGTTCTTGAGCATACATATTTAAGCAGATTTCCAAAATCTGCCATGTATGAATCTTCTGCTTTGATTTTATTCAGACCCAGCAAATTTCAAAGAGGAAGCGGAAGAAAAAACAGGAGAGTTTACAGTCCGCACCTTATCACCTGAAAGATGGAGATATCATTGGGGTGAAGGTAAATTAACTTGGCTTTAGTTGTTACGCGAGGATTAGGTTCAGGCGCTGTCCCCTTTGCAGTATCTTCATTTCTTCCCGATTTTTCCTGCATCCTGCTACATCTCTATGAAAGTACTGGTATGTGAATCTGGTCAACATGCTGTGTGGATAGGAAATTTGTTGCTACTGGTGCTTTTTCTTAATTTTCTCCTGTTCTTAACCGACCTGGTGGAAGTTTTATGCTTTTCTCCTTGCGTGTCAGTACTGGGACTATAGGGCAATAACTTAGACGCTCTTATGCAGCTCTCTTTCTGCTTTACACTTGAACACCATCCAGGATAAACCAAATCTTCTTCCTTGCCCTCATTTTATTGACTGACTGGTTTGGGGCTTTTTTCCAAATCTGAGTAAAATCTAAGAGCAGTGCCCTTTAAAAATCATATTGTAAATTTAAACCCATCACATTTTCCAAAGAATTAGTACAGATTTATTTATTTATTTAAGAAAATAATTATGCAGCAGCATGTCAAGCTCTGAATTAGCAATAAGGCTTATTTAGGAGACCTCTGAAAGAATGTAACTCTGTGTTTTCAAGCAGTAGGCAAAAAGTCTGATGTCCTATCCTGATGCATTAGACTATGGAGAAAAATTTCTGAATAAGGTAAATTCACTGAAAAATGCAAAAACTAGAGAAAAGTTAAAAAAACTTTTTTGCCTTTTTGAATCTTTTCCACTTAGTTAACTTAATTACTGTAAAATTAGTTAGAAGAAATGCTCTGAAAATAAAGTGTAAACTGAGCAACATGTGGGAAATATTTTGAGTTTATAATTTTCATCTACCAAATCCTTTTTCATAACAGAATCTTCTCCTTGATGACACTAAGGACTTCAGCACAGTGAGAGATGATGTTGGAAAAGAGAAACAAAGGCAGCTTGCGTTAGAAAAAAAGAAAAGGTATTGAGTGTTTGCATTTATCTTTCTTTAGAATATGCAAACTGTTCTTTGCCACTTTTCAGACTAGCTTGATACCTGGATAATTTTTTGGGACTGTGCTAGCTGGGTGCTCTCAGAGCACACAATTCCAGTGGTCCCGAAGGAACTGCTCAGGTAATTCAAACTCCTGGCTTTAAGTGCGATGTTCCTACACCAAGCCTTGTTTTTTTTCTCTTGCAACACACTGAACATTTGTCTCTGCCTCTGGAGATAAAAAATGAGCTCCTTCGCTGCACTGGCCCTGCACAGGTTGCAAGTGTGAGCTTACAACTGAGTGGAAATTGGGTTCCAGTCCAGGGTCATGCTGCTTTTGGTAACTAAGGCTCAACACTAATACTAAGCATCTTAATTTTCTGTTTTTTTCAGTAGTCAGCGAGCCGAGCGCTTACAGGACCATGTTTTCTCTGAGGAAAAGCTGAATATTAAGCACCGTAAACCAGAAGTGGCTCTTTCTATCAATGTGGGTGTTTTCAGATAGCACCAGGATATGATTTGCTGACCAGACCCTACTACTGATGTACTAAATTGGTATGGAGTACCTCAGCTGGACCAGCAAAGAGGGTCTTTCCCGAAGTGTCTTCAAGAATCACTAAGACAAACTGGATATAGGATTCAGGATAACTGATTTTCTTCTAATCTCTCTTGGGGAAGTGCTTTAGCATCCCTTTATCAATGTGGTACTTATTCTCAGGCTAGGTAAATGCACTTTATCCATGAGAAAACGGATTAATATATTGTATAACCTTTTGGTGACTGTTTTGTAATCACCCTAAATGCTTTTTTTTTTTTTTTGGTCAAATGCTGATGTTTCGCACCATCACTACAGAGTTTGCTGGTTTTTTTAATGCAGTTATAATCATCTCTTTTTAGACCTTTTCTTCTATCTCTGATCACTGAAGTTACTAGCGATAACCAGAATTGGCTTTTGTCTCTTTATATAGAAACTGAAGTCTGTAGTAGCTCAAGTCAGATTTCAGGAATGAAGGAAATGTGGAAATCTCTGGACAAAGTGTACTAGATTGTCTCTAAAAAGAGCAAGTTCAGAATCTGTCGCACGCTAGAACCTGAAGACATTTTGTGATATGGAAGAACAATGCAGTAACCTTATATTTTAATGTTTCTAGGGCTTTTTCTGTTGTCCATAAGTTTCATTAACAAGCAAAAGGGATAGAAAAAATTGGCAGATCTGAGGTTTGGTCTTAAGTGGGTTTTATTGTACTCAGGAGAACGGCTTGTATCTATTTTCAGTACTCGTATTCAGAGGACTTCCCCTCATTTCTTACCTTTTAAATTGTGCTACTATTCTTTGTTACCTTTGAGAAAAAGAAAATGTTTCTGTTGGTGTCAGAAAGCTGATTTACAGCCTCCCCAAGAGAAGGGGATGTATGCGGCTGACTACTAGGTGAACTCGGTATCAAAGATTTTTAAGCAAAATATTTACCAGATGCTTGTGAGATTGAATCTCAAGGTTGAGAACGTATGTACTAGCTGATGAGAGAGCATGTTTTTCTTACCCCTGAGCCTGGAAATCAGGGTTTACTAGGAGTTGAGGTTTCAGCATCTTTTATCAAAACTTTTCTAACAGTTAAGAAGTACTGAAACTGTGTTTGCCCCACTGTACATGACTATTCATAACTTAATTTCCCATCAGGTTGAGAATTTTCTTTGAGTACAGCTACTACTGACAAATTAAGCCAAACTCTCGATGGAGTTACTTGTTTATAATCAGATTCTAAGTGTTTTGAATGATAAGGTGAGAATGGAATGGTGGAAGATAACACACAAGTCTGCTATCAAACGCACTACAGAGCCCTGTTGATCTGCACAAATGTCCAGAAACCTGTTCTGAAATGTGCAAAGCAATTGTTCTAAAATAGCTTTTGAATGTAGCTTGACGTACCCTTAACTAAATCTGTGATAATGAGAGGACAGAATTCAAATCACTTTTGGGGACTACCAGAAATGCTTAATTTGTTTCGTGTAGGCTTAGAAGATTTTGTGGAAGATGGCAATACAGGAGACTCCTAAAATTTTGGCTAACGTGAGGAGATCTCTCATAGGCTTACGATATACTGGTATTTCGGACAGCTTCCATACAAAAACGGACACTCTCAACTATCAGGGAAAAAAAAAAACCAAACTCAAAAGCACCTAGAAGCATATGATTATTATTTATTTCTGTGCATATCTTTAAAATTCAGCAGGTGCTTCTGTGCTTTTTAGGCCAATTCATTCAAGAAGGGGGTATTTTAATTTCCTCACTGTTTTGGTTGTAGGTGGGCCTCGCTTGAATCTTGAAATCCTAGTTTTATGGATAGATTTTTCTGACTGAGGTAAGGCAGCCAATTGTTTCCCCGTCTTATTTTGCGTCACTCTCTTCCATATCCACAAGCGTTCTTGTGAGCCAGAAGTGATCACACATGCTGATTACTGAGGTAAGCAAGGAAGGTTTGTGTTCGCAGATTGTTCCACTGCATTGCACCTCCTTTGCTGTGACTTGAATTCCTCCAGCTCCTTGCTGGACAGCTGTACTGAGTTCAACCTTCCCACCTACCGTTAATAACTCGAGTCTCTTCGTGAAAACACAGAGTTTGGAGAAATTGAAATATGGATTCCACGTACTAACGTGGGGATTTTAGTATGTGCCTTTGTTAAAGTGTAATGTAGCAGCGCCTGCACTGAACCAATCTTGGATTATTTCTAATGTTGGTTCAAAATGCATATTTTTCCTTAAAACTATTGTGGCTCATTCCACAATGAAAGAATTCATTAAAAAAGGGGGTGGGGAGAGGGAACACATTTATAAAATGGAGTCTTTTTGATTCCACAATTTGTGATGGTTATATTCCAAAGCCTGAAAAAGCTTTCATCTTTATTTTTCAAGTGGTCTTCACAAAATAAAGAGTCATTTATATATGTCTAGTTGAATTGTCTGTGTATGTCTCACCGATACATTGATTGGGAATGGCATGAATTTGTTTCTAACACTGGATGGGGCACAAGCTTCACTAAGCTTTAATTTCCCAATCTGTTCCTAAATCAGCATTCCAATCTCTGTAAAAAGTTTCCACAAGCTGCCTGGGGTTGCACCATGCAAGGACCTGGCTTCAGTTGGAGGACTGGGATTTGGATGCAAGTTAAAGTGATTTTTAGCTTGCGATTTTCCTCTTTTTCAGAAAGCATGGTCTAGTATTTACTCTCTGTTACTTTAACTCCATATTTGTGCACAAATACATTAATCTGGTCTATTTTTTAAGGGAATGAGCATAAATCATCTTGAGGAGCGTGGCTATGCATAGAGTAAGAAACATGGATTGCCTGTTTCTGCTCATATCTGTTCCTGGCACAGCCCTCGTAAAAGAGCAAGTGTTCAGCTTTGGGAATCTTACTGTGAGAAAATTGTGTGTTTTGTTTTTCTCTTCCCCGTAACTCATTCCAGTTTGCCTAAGTGCGTATGGAGCAGGAGGAAGTGACCCGTTTACAAAGTGAAATCCTTCTCACTCACTTTAGTTCTCCCTCACCAGGCACTGAACAGAGCCATTGTGTTCTGCAGGTATAAACCCCAAGTGGGAGGAGCAGCGGTGTGGGGGGCTGGGGCTGGGGTACAGTGATGATCCAGCGCTTTCCACTGAAACAAAGAAATTCACTCAACAGTCAGAATCCAACGGAACAGTTGAGCAGGTATTCTTGATTGGCAGCACTGGGGTTGCCCTGTGGATTCTCCACCATAAGAGCTCCCTGGAACTAAGACGGGACATCAGTTTACATACACACAAATTATTCATTAGATTTCCTAGAAAGGAACGTCTTATGATAATGAGTTCCTGGAATTCTTTTACACAGTCCGAGCATGCATAGTAAAATTAGGGTGAGGGCCTTCGGTGGTCGAGGGAAGTAGTACGTGGTCTTCTTCACAGTGTCCGCTCTTTCCAGAGCACGCACTGTGACGTAAAGTCCAGGTGCATTCTTCCTAAATCAGTGAGATCACCCTCCCTAGATTGAACCTCTGTGTCCTTTTGTTCGAGTTCCCCTCAGCTTAGTTTGCCCAAGTGCCCACTGAGGGCTTTGAGTCTGCCCTCAGTGGGTCACACAGGGAGCGTTTTACTTCTGTCTAGACAGACAAAGAGGCCAAGGGAAAACAGTTGAGGACTCCTTAGGAAACAAACGCAAGCAAAAGTGGTTGACTCCCCATCCCTGGAAGGGTCAGAGAGTCGGGTTGACCCGGCACTGAGGGATCTGGTGGAGTTGGGAACGGTCAGTGTGAGGTTCATGGTTGGACTGGAGGAGCTTCAAGGTCTTTTCCAGCCAAGATGATTCTGTGAAAACTTTCATGCATCACAGTTTAGTCTTAATCAGAAATTCGTTGGTTTGAGCCCTTTCACCCCAGATCTTTATTGTGGCCAGGCAGTGGAGACCCATCAGCTGTGTTGAGTGGAGTTTGCACGTACCACTGCTCCTGTTTGATCCAGGCGTTTGTGCCTTGTAAGAGCATTGAACTTGCTAGTTTGTGGGTTTCTTCCTAAGAGAGAGTATCAGCTTTGTGGTTAACAAATCTGTAACTTCCTGCATGACGAAGTTTTCCCATAAACTTTAACTGCAGCCCAAACAGATTTTGATTCTGGTGGTTGTATTTAGATGGTGATCAACAGGCCTGACACCTGCTTTTGCTAAAATTTCCTTGCTAATCACTGGGGAGAAAGATATTTAGAAGAAAGAAAACAAAACTGGCCTTAGGAAGTTGGGCTCGCTTCATTGCTGACAAGTTTCACTGGAGTTAAGTAGCATGTTACTTGTTCCAGGGATTGACTGTGTTTAATTTCCTGTGTGCATTTACTCCAGGGTAGGATGGGAGCCCTGGGCAGGCGTTGCTGGGCTCTGAGGTGCCTCCAGCCCCTTGGTGCTGGCTGCCTCCTGTTTTCTGATTAAGGATATCAACTAAACTCGGACACTAGAGTGAAAAGAGTAGGTGTGTTTTACTGGTGATAACTTAATAATGTAACAGAGTAATACAGGAAACATGCAGTAAGAAAAGACAGAATAAGGCACTTAAAGCAAACAAATAGGGAAATACAGGGTAATGCATCAAATCATTGCCACCAGAGAGAGAGAATAGTGATTAAGAAAGACACATCACCACTGGCATATGTTACAAACATCCAGACTCACAGTTGCTGGGCAGCCCCGGTTGCAGCGAGGGTTTGTTGAGCCTTTCCCAGCAAGTGGGAAGTCCGACACGGTGCCTCCACCTGTAGGTGAGGCATCCATAGTTGCTGCAAGAGGGTCCAGCCTTATATACCAAAAATCAGCATGCCAGAATAACTGTCACCTTTGTTTTGAGCAGGAAATACCTGGTTTCATTCTCCTGCTGGATTCCACCCAAAGCCTGGCCAGGGCTCATCAGTGGGGAGACCAAGGGAGTTTCTAACAAGGCCAAACACTTGGGTTCCCAGGCTTGAACAAGGCTGAGAAAGGACAGTTGGATACATTCTCTCAGTGTTTCATCCTCGCTACTGATTACATTCTGTCTAAGCTGCATCTTTCACTAGTGAGCATACATACTTCCTTGATTATACGCTAAGTCAGCAGCTTTGGCTCAGGGCCTGTTGTTCAGGCCTCAATACTTCAATGCTTTAGCACTTTTTACATCAGCCTAGGTGGTTTATTACAACTTAGCACAATACCTACTAGCACAGTGGTTATCAGTTATACAGGATTTATCTATAGGTCAGCTCTGGCTCAGGCCTGTTGGCTCCTCCCTCAATAAGGAACCCGCCAGGACCTTTCCAGCTGCCCCGGGGCCTGTGGCAGTGGCGGCCAGTCCCTGTCCTCTCTGAACTGCTCCTGCCTCTGCTCTGAGCTCCTCCCAGCCCTCCTGTCTCTGGTGGATGACCCCGAGGTCGCTCCTCTCCCCTACAGCTGATCCCTCTCTTTATTTGCCCCTTTTATTTGCTCAATCTGCTGCAGGCCTTGTCTTCAAGTTCCTCTTTCATTTCCCTCCTCCTGGCAATCACAGCCAATTGCTGACCACTTCTGAACAGGCCCAACCTGAGAAGTGCTGAGACCGCCACGTAATTCTGCTGCCAGACCCGACGACCCTTGCTGGCCAGAGCCACATTTTGACTGTAAGCCCAGGCCAGCAGCTCCTGCTCATGGAACAGTTCCTACAGGACTTCTGTGAATTCCACCTCTGTCCTTCATACCTAAGGACGCTTAACTCTCCTCCCACCCACCCACCTTCTCTTTTTTGCTCGTAAAGAGAAGGGTATTTGTTAGCTGGTGCAGTTGGTTTGGTTCCCATTGGAGGCCCGGGGCAAGGACAGATTGTGATGGATTTGGGGTTTTTTTTGCACTGTAAGTAGGCACAGCCACCATAGTTTCTGTTAAACTGATAACTGTTTGTCTAATTTGGCTAATGAACTCAGTATTATTACTGCAGAAAGAATACATCTGTAGCTATAATGCACACGTGGAGCATATCTTCCTTTGGGGTGGTGTATAGGACTGTTGAAGATTCCCCAGCCAGGATTTATTTGTGGTGATATACAGATTCTTGATTTTTCACATCACAAGACTGAGTGTGTGTGGCTGGTGGCCAAATGTACTTGGTTAGCAACCAGGCTGTGGCAAGAGGGACTTGCTCAGTTCTGCAGAGTATCAATTTCTGTATTATGGCCATGTTCATAAAATAATGTGGAGAAAAAGGGAAGGAAATCTGGAAAGGAAACAGGCTGATCCTTAATTTTTGTTGTTTGAATTATACAGCAAAGTTTTAACAAATTATAAGACCATTTTCTGAAATTCACATTAGTAGGCGTGGCAATTCATAAAGCAATACAAATACAAAACCTATCTTAATATAGACTATAATTGCATGCTATTCTTCCTCACTATGCTAACAAGCTTTCAAACTAAAAGACTTAAGATTTTAAAAAAAGATTTTAAAAAAAGACAAACTGTGCTGTGGAAAAATGACCAAGTACAGGGTAGCTAGCAACACACCCAAGACAAACTTGGAAAATGTATTTATAATCTAAGTGTCCTTTCAAGAATTATGTTAATTGGAGTGAAGAAAAGCTTGCAAATGCTATTAAATTCTTCCTGGTAATGATAACTGTAAAGTCATTAAGATAAACTGCCACTTAAAAATGAGTGGACAGCGCCTCATTCTGGGTATCTACCGCACTGTGGGGTGCACTGCGTTCTCGTGACTGTGGCTCCTCTGCACAGGTCTGTGAGGGAAGGCATGAGGATGGCGTGTGCATGCTGAGACTCCTGGCGCTCCCGGGGCTGTCGGCTCAGTCTGTGTGCGTGGGTCAGTGCTGCCCCTGGCTCAGAGTTCGGTGTGCAGAACCACCTTCGCTTGGCTCATGTTTTCAATCACTGCAGAGAAAGCACTGAAGATACTAGAGGTGTCAGGGAAGATTCCTGAAGCTACACAGCTTAAGGGCAGAAATTAAAGCTACTCTGGATAGCTGAACTTCTAAAAAGTCTTTATGTTTTTTCAGTTTTGATGAGTAGTTTTGATGAGTTATTTTCCCTAAGCAGCAGTTTTTGACTGGAACTAGCCATTGGCTTCTAGAAAATATTAAGCCACTAGTTTTGGAGAAGAAAGTTTTTCCTTTTGGACTATTTTGCTAACTCGGTAGCAGAAGTATCTATAATGCTATGTTGTAATCAGTGCTACAGTGGCAGAGTGCCATGCAGATACACAAAGTTCATCAGCTGAAGTTCATGGGTGGTGCATTCTGCAGGCATGCTGAGATTCAAGGCTTTGAGTGTCAGACAAATGTGTGTGCTGCTAAAGTGGAAAAACTAGAAAAGAGGCCTGTGAACCCAAATTGCAGTATTGTCAGCCTCCTTGTCTGAGGGAAGGGGTTTGTTCTGTGGCCCTTAGCTGTTGAATCTGGCTCATCCCAACTTGCTCCGACGTGGGGATCAAGCCCTCAGAAAAATATAGTCCTCTAAGTGTTTTTATAGTGGGCAGCCAGGAGAGGGGAGTGCAGAGACACCAACCCTTAGGAATTAATTCCAGCCCTCACAGAAAATGTGTGTTTTAAACTTTGGTTACCACTAGGATAAGAGCTATTGAAACAGCTTCTGTGGATCGGGTTATGAAGTAGAGAAGTGGTGCACTGAAATCTGCAAATGCCTTGAACCAAGTTGGTGGAGTTTGGGGGCCAAACGTACACAGCTATAGAGTGGCACCCTTGGTGTTAAATGCCAGCTTCATTCTGCTTTCCAAACTGTGTAGGTTCCCCGTCATTGACTTTTCTTGCAATTAGAATGAAATAGTGAATCAAAATGTGAAATAATTAGCCTCAGAGCTATAGTTAACCAATTTCTTCATAGCTTACTGGTGGGAGAACAGCTAATTAATATGACAGAACACATGGAAAATCTCACTGGTTTCCAAATTGCAGGTGTTGGGCTCATGCAATTACCTTTTAGGGCAAGGGAACTGTATAAGTGGTCCCAGATGGGAGTTCTGTTCACTGGGAAGTCCCATCCTTGGAGTCTGCTTTCTGAAACACTCACAAGATGATGCCACATCCAAGTGTCTCTGCCAAGTGAAAATGGTTAGTTTTCCACTGCAGTGGAGTTGTGCTATTAAAGCAGCAGGGAAGAGAGGGCACAGTCACAACCTTTAGTTTTCCATGCTGAGGTTAAAAAATTGCCAATATAGCACAGAGTGTGCATGCATTTGTCTGAGTTTGTCAGGTAAACCTGGGCTGCTGGTGGAGCACGATTGTCCCCAACCTAAGTGGGTGTATAGATGAGCCCCCATGGTTTGTCTGGTAAGCAAACTCTTGCTGTTGTCAGGAGAACCAAGCTCGTGGTTCTCCACTTCTCATGGGGAGATGCTGTGTGGCAAAGCTGGTGTCAGTTCTGCAGTTGGTGGCAGTAGGATAGGAGAGAGATCCTTCACAGAATAAAGCATATCCAGAGATGCAGACAGTATGGACTTCTGCAGAACTCTGTGGCAGATATAGACTGTTTTAACTCTATGTTTTTCAAGGCATCTTGCAGAACCTGCCAACCAAATATTTCAGGCCTGTGCAGTATCAAAGTACAATTACTTCAAATCATCTAGGAGAAAAGATGCACAGCATGACAGTAGTTTGTGTTTCACCAGTTTCCTGCTGATCTTCAAAAGCATACTGTCTTCACAGTGATTTGAACTATACATCTGATATGTTTATCTGATGGGCTAGGAGTAATTTTGATGGTTGATAATAATCCAGAATGTGTGGGACTGCTGGACAAAATTCCAAATTCCACATTGGCTAGCAGCTCAGAGGGCAAAACATGACTTTTAATGGGTGGTAGTAATTTAAAAGGCAAACAAACCCACATCTGTTTAAAGCAGGACAGGGGATTAAAAAGTTCAAGAGCACGTTGAGAATAGAAGGCCATCTCCCAAGCAAATGCCATTATTTCTCTGTCTCGGGCTCTTTCTGTGGACTTGGTTTAGTTGCTATTCTTGATGTTAAGGTAAGTGGTATTGTATGAATGTTTATTTCTGCCTGAGGAGGTGATTTTAATGTAAAATTCCAAAATCCTATGACATGGAGATCTTTGGAGGAATCCCCACTTGGTGTAGAATTTTGCACAATTACAAACTGGTTGGTTTTCCATTATCTTGTTAAAAAGTCTTAAAACAGAGAAACACAATGAAGCATGAAAACCTCCTGATATTTATCATAGTCAACAACAAATATCTTGTAAGATAATGCAGTCAGTATGTCCTTCCATGCTACTAGTGTCCCAATACTGATATCCTCAGGTCTAAACTAGATGTGTCTTTGACCAAGACAGACAACGGGTGCTTTTTGTTGTCAAGCTGCATCTATATTTTACAGCAGCATTTGGTAGCTCAGCTGATAGGGGTTGGAAACTGCATATGTGTGTGCATAAGCTACTGAGTTCATAAAGTTATTTGAGACTGGAGATAGTATCCTGCTGTTTGTGATATGTAAAAAGAAACAGAGATAGGGAGCTTTACATTCCCACTGCTGGGCCTTGAATATTTGGTCAGCAATATGTATGAACCATGGTGGTGTCTTGCTGCTTTCCAGCCTATTTCTGCCAAGAAGTTCTGCTGTATTAAGTCAAACAAGTGGCTGAAAAGGTCAGTCCGTTCCTCTGGGAGGCAGCAAAGCTTGGAGGAAAAGCCAGTGTGTGTTGACATCTATTCCTGCTTGTGATGGTGGTGAAGTGCTCTGAATTGTGCCACCCTTTTGGTGTTAGGATGGCTTTGGCACATGTGGGAGATTTATGTTGGAGATCTGTGAATCTTTTCTTGAACCATTCGGTACGCTGCTTTGTCTCTTATTGATGTTGTGTGGTTAGCTGAATTTCCTACTGACATTTTCAGGCAGATTAGCCTCAGCTTGCCTGTCTGTGAACAATTCTAGTCCAAGGTCCTCAAAAAGGCTAGGTCTCCAGACTAAACTTAAAGCTCTCTGTTTTATGGTCTTAGGGTACTTCTTTCAGTTCTAGTGCCTCCCTTTAGCTCCACAGGGATTTGTGGAGACTTTGTGGGTTGTTAGCTTTTAGTTCTTCTGTTGAATTGAGCTGTGCTTCCTCTGGGTACTACCTCTTCAGCAAAATGAGCATGCCAAAGGCCAAATGTAACAAAACCCCTGAGATTCCTTCTCAGGCATCTCAGATGCTTTGTAGAGAGCTGGTGGCAGAAATCCAGATAAACCGCACAATTCCAAAACAAACAACCCTCTTTCCCAGAGCAGCTTCTTCCCAGTCTTCTTGTTTCCTCTGAGACTTTTTCTGATGCCCTTGGATGTAGAAGCTGTCAACACCTTCCCTTCTTCCCAGGCTCACCAGATCCTGTAGTCACAGCCTGTCTGGGAACCTCATCAGCCCACCAGCATGGTGGGCTAGGGGAAGGCAGAAATCACTTCCCTGCACCCACTGGCTCTCAGGAGCCCAGGTGTGTTTACCCAGTCAGTGTGGAAGCCATCCACTTCCCTTCCTCTGCTGAAAAAGTAACCTCCTTCCGTGCCTAAACCAGACAAATTTGCTTTGTAAAGTCTCTCTTTTTGTTCCCAAATCTCACTCATTCTTCCAAAATTGTTTAGCTAGGCAGGCAAGTTGGAGCTGTAAATTGAAGCACAGCTGCATAGCCCCCACGCAGTCCTGTTGAAGTTTAGCTTTCAAACGTTAGCGGTCATGACTGGCTGAGCAGAAGAGCAGGATTTTCTTTCTCAGGTTCCCAAACCTGGTCAGGGAGACTGGAAACAATGTGGAGTCTGGGGTACAGCCAGGTTTTTGCTTGTTGATGAAGGCTGCAATGGGGTGAGGACAAAGCGGGTTGCAGGGAGGGTGCAGTACGCTGCCTGGTGGCAGTGGGACTGCAGGAGACAAAGGTGGTGCAGGGGGTCCTGTGCTCTTAATGGCAGTGTCCTGGCTTTGCTAGATAGTGTGATGCAGAATCAGGCAATCCTGACGTTACTTGCTGCTCTCCCATCCATCCCTCTTACTTCTTTACTTCAAGGACAATTTAAGAAGAAACCACCACAAGATACAATTGAAGCTTCTGAGCACGGTTTATTTGCTGATTATTAAACAAGGAACTGGGGTGTGACTAGTTCTGCGGGACAAGAGGCGTCGGGGCTGGTTCCAGGGACTCCTTCCCTCAGGCCCAGGGCGGGGACGGGCAGGGCCCAAGCAGGCCGCGGGCCGGTTGCTAGGGCCGCGTTGAGCATAGCAACCGCCTGCCCCGGCATTGCGCTTGCGCAGTGAGGCGCCCTGGGCCGCGGGGCAGGCCGGGAGTGCTCGGAGCCGCCGGTGGCGGCGGCGGCGCCGGCGCCGTCCCGCCGCCGCCGCTATGAACGAGGCAGTGGTGCGGCGGACGCAGGAGTCGTTAGGCCGAGTGATCCGCAAGCCGCCGCTGACGGACCGGCTGCTGAGTAAGCCGCCCTTCCGCTACCTGCACGACGTGATCACCGAGGTGGGCCGGGAACCGGCCTGCGGGCCCGCTCCGCTGTTGCTAGGCAACAGGGCCTCCCTGCGGGCTCGGCCGCCCCCTGGCGGGCGGGGGTGTGTCTGCCGCGGGGGGGGGGTCAGGGCGGGGGTCCCACAGGCGTGGGGCTGAGGGGGGGCTCTGTCGGGGGGACACCCGCGGACCTCGGCACCTTAGCCGGGGCCTGCAGAGGGCTGGGTGGCACACGCAGGTCACTGCTGCGGAGGGTTATGCTCCGAGTAGCGAGTAAATCTCAAGGGTTTCTGGGTTGCTGGTGGTGGTGAAGACGAGATGAGGGGTTCACTCTTCCTCAGTCTGCAGTGCATTTGATCTTTTATGAAACGTGCTAGTAGGTTGTTTTTCCACCTCCCATTTAAAAAAAAGAAAAAGTCTTAATTTTTGCATTCACTGAGCTGCTGCTTTTAAATATGTAATGATATATAATTTTATATATAATGATATATAATATGTGTTATACCTGTAGTCAATAAGGAAACAATGCAGATCTATGTTTAAAATGCATATGCTGGTGTTTACCGTGTGAATCTTCCAGATTCACCAACCATCAAGGTTAAATATGGAATTAAATAGAAAGGGAGGCCTGAGCCGTAAGCAAGGATTAAGTCTCGTTGTTCCAGAGCATGTTCAGAGACACAGCAGACCTCTGAACCTGCTCTAGAAATAGTTCTAAACAAGGTATCACCTCTGAAAACAAATAATGTATTTCCTGTTGCTGCACAAGCTTTATTGAACAGAGGCCTTCAAGTATTCTTAACTTACTCCTTTGCTTCTGTTTTGAAGGTAATTAGAGTGACGGGTTTTATGAAAGGACTTTACACAGATTTTGAATTGAAATCAGATAATGTTAAGGTGGGTATGAAGTTTCCTTATTTATTTAGCTTTAATATTAGTATTCTGTGAAACTTGCTACAAAGCACTTTTGGTCATTTCGGTGTTCAATATCAAGTACCTATCTTTAGTTTTGTGAAGAAATTGTAGAAGCTATTGCCTGTTGGTTATACTGTACAATGCATGAAGTGAATGGGTATAGATTGCATCTGACGATGTGACAAAAACAAGCTGCCATGTGTAAACAACTATTTCTGTATAGATTTCAAAACAGTGAGGGTTAATCTATGACCAGATCTGGGTTTCCAAAATACTGTTGTATTACAGATGAAAACCCTCGTGTAGTGAGATTGCCTTGAAGTAGTTAGGTGTTGGTAATAAATCACCAACACTAGAAATCCACATACAGCTTTTTAGAGTCTTGTGGTCTCTCAATAAAATGTTGGGGTTTATATTTATTGCTTTATATATGTCTGTATACACACATATGTGTATATATATATATTTACTGTATACATATATACAGTAAATATTCTTGCTTAATACTCCAGGACTTCTGAGGTATTCGTCTAGTATATGCATTCCACAGTAGGTTTATTACAGTATACAAACGGCTAATTACTGAAAGAGAAGGTTAATGTTATTACTGAAAACTGCTTTTCTTAAGTACAAGGGTGACTTTAGTCTACATTTGCTGCTTTTCTACTGTCTGCCTCTTTGCTGAGCTGATGCTGACTTCTCCAAGTACTGTCTCAATTGGAAACTTTGGTCACTTACGCATGGCAAATAATGCAGTTTTGTAAGTTGCTAGTTAGATAGCTACATCCCTTGGTGATTGTTTAACATAGCAACTGAAAGTGTGAGGTCTATGAGCCTGGCTTGTCATCCTACAGCTGATTGCATGGATGTTCCGTGCACTTCTTGCAGCTAATTATTGGTCTGGTATGTACATTTATTTCTGTGACTGTTCTTATTGTTGTCAGGATAACTAAAATCTAAGTTAATTATACCACGGATTGTTGTTTTTGTTGATACTCTTCCTGTTGAAGCTTGTCAGTAGGCTCTGTGACGAAGAGCAGCTTAGCACATGCTGCCTCTTCTTGGGAGAGCACCGTGCATTTTATCTGTGGATTGAAAAAGCAGATTTCCTAACAACTAACAGATAAAGTCTTTGTATCTACATACTGTGATAGCTGTGAAGTTGCACCAATTTTGAGTACCTCTCTGAGAATTTCTTCAAAAAACTTCAAAAGCTCAGACAGAGGAGATCAAAATGTTGTAGTGTGGGGGAAAATGTCTTTAGCTGGTGTTCCTCTTTTCAAAACACTGGTCAGGGGAAAGACTTGGCTCTCACAGGATTCTTCCTTGCTGTGATTTCTGCTGGACTTTTAGAAAATCAGGAGAATAATCTTTATGCAGAGTCCAAAACTACCCACGGAGAGCTAGAGCCTGAGAGCAGCAGCCGGAGTCCGTGTTGTGAGTAACTGTATATGTTTCTATGTGAGGGTGATCTGCTTTATCTAACACTAGGGAACAACACTCCTCTCGTGTGAGGGTCTGTCAGTAGATGCACAGACTTGGAGCAGGCAGGATGCTTTCAGAAAAAAGAAAAGGTTTGTACCCACTATGAAATGTTCCCAGTGCTGTAACCCGTGGTGTGCTCGCTGTGGGCTGGGAAAAAATGAGAGGTGCTCTTTGCAAGCTGGCTGTGCTGTGCTGTTGCAGGTCACAGGCTGCATAGTCTGAAATTAGGAAAGCCCAAAGCTGGTGGTCTGTCCTTTGTGGCAGATGGGGCTGACTCCTGGTCTGGACATCCCTTTCCATGCTACGCAGCATTATGCACACATATGTGCAGCAACTGTCTTTGTTTCTAGTTTCAACTCACCTCTCCCGCCTGAACATCGTGGGGTCCTGAAGTACCCACCGTTTTTTCTGTGCTACCTTTAATGTCTCCAGTGTTGGGAGAGGTGGAATCCATTGGAATCCATTCTGCTTGGATCGCTGGTCCCCTCCTCCTGCATAGAAAGATGCGGGAAGCAGGCTGGGAGCATCCCACAGCCAAATCTGGCCTGCAGAGCAGGCATGGGGACATCACAGAGTTCCAATTTGTTTCAGGCATGTACAGTCAGAGCAATCAATTGGAGAGAGATGTAAGGAGGGTTTAAAGCGTGAGGATTCCTTAATTGTTGGGACTTCTCTGAAACAAAAACACTTCTTTTACCAGCTGTCTGCATGTTTATCAGAAAGGTTCATCCTATTGGGTCTAGTAAAAAGTTGTTCTCTTTTAAATGGAAAGATAGGATATCAGGCTTGTTCCTTTAACCTTTCACATCAGCTTCATATATATATATATGCAGACACAAAAAGTCTTTATATATATAAAAGTCCTACCACTTGAAACAGGGGAGATACCTCTTTTTGAACTACACAATAAAAAATATTTTCTTAACTCTCAGCACTGTTTCAGATGTTTGTTTCTACTTTGATAGCATTTTATTTGGTGATGCAGGTGGGAGCTGTAGATTTATCATTGGGTTGATAAGGATTTTTTACATGGACAGAACACACTGATAATGTAACTGCTGAAAATGATGAAGACGTAGGAGGAATTCTTATATCTTAATTTGAAAATGTTTGGTTTAGAATAGTGTCCTGTCTCCTTCCCAAAATTAATAGATTGCATATGTCCTTGGAAGGACGGATAACTATTTTAATAAAGGGAATTGCAGTATTTCCTTCTTTCCCTTTTTTTATTTTTGAATGCAGGGAGCACTGGTGAGGGCGAAGTGCTCCTGATGTTAATGGAGACAATCTGAAAATCCCAGCTATGTGGTAGTTGTTTGTTTTAATCTGTTTGGAAGAACTGAAGATGGAAAGTACCCTGACTCTGGAGACTGTCTTCCCACGCCTATAGCTATCATGCATGTGCTTGCAGCAGAACCCAGCTCTTGTTAATGGAGAGGGGCTCTGGGGATTGAGATACCACATGAACAGCTCTGTTAAGCTCCAGTGCCCCAGGAGTGGGTAGTGCTACCCACATGGCCTGTAGAGAGTGTTGTCCTTGCTCAGCAGAGGAAATACCATCTTCTATGGCTTTCCTCTGTATTGGTACATCCGTTGATTTGAACCAGGTCACCTGAGATATTCAGACAGTAAGTGCAGTGCAAAATCAGGTGTCTTACGGTTGTCATTATCCAGTTACTTTTCTGAACCAACTGAAATGGCAGTGGTCTGCTTTTCACTTATCAGTTTGAATGTGGTAGTTCATACCCTTTTGAACTGAAGCCTATTAAAACACACATAGAAAGTTCTTCTCACATGGGTTTACTTTTTAACAGGCTAGTAAAATACTTTATCTCCACTCGTGACTGTAAAGGATGAGTGAGTAGACTTCTGTGCTGGACCTGGTGAATATTCCTTGAGTTTTATTATGTTTTATTAATAAAAACCTTCTTTTTCCCCCTGAGTATTTTGCAGCTGTAGAGACTTCACACCATGATTTCATTCTCTGAGCCAGGAACCCTCCAATAAAATTTCCCTTGGTGGGGGTTTGTTTATATTGTCTTTATTTTTTTTTTCTTATGATTTTGCATAATCACTAAAAGACATCGTCTTTACTGAAGGGCACTTGGGGAAAGTTGTTTGTAAAGTATAATTATAAAACTAAAACACATCTGGTCATTGTGGAGATAAAAATATGTGCCTGTATTCCTCTCCCAGCGTCTTTCATATGTTTTCTTTACTCACTGTTAAGTCTGATTTGTAAAGTGTGTGTACAAGCATGTAAATCTCAGTTTAGACTCACATTAGTCCTATTAATTTGGGACTTCTCTGCTGAAAATTAATCAGGACAAGAACTGTCCTTCTGAGCAATATCTGCTGTAACAGTCTTTTTAGAACTCTTTAGTGATTCCTTTGGTAATATTTGCCATAATTTCTTAAACAAAACTTTTATCTTCTTTAACATGTAATGCTTGAAAATAGAATGCGAAGGGTCCTATAGCAGTCTTAAAATGCACTGGAGCTAAATGATCAGCATACTAAAAAGGCAAAGTTATACTTTCTCTTTAGTCATTCCAGTTCAATGTTCATCCATTATCAAAGCTGTGATTTCTTAATCAGAAATAAATAGCTGTATAAATCAGGAGCAGCCCTCTTTGCCGACCTTACAAACCACGTGCTGCTCTTGTTGTACAAATGCTTTCTGCAACTATTCCTTCCATCAGAGTTTTTCTAGTCTTTAGGTGGTGTGTGGAATTATTTTGGAGTCTCAGTATTATTTCTTAATTGCTCTTTTACCAGGATAAAGATGCCAAAATAAGCTTCCTTCAGAAGGCAATTGATGCTGTTGTAATGGTAACAGGGGAGCCACTGTCAGTAAAACCAGCGCGTGTTGTGGCTGGACATGAACCAGAAAAAACCAATGAATTTCTTCAAGCAATTGGGAAGTGTTGCTTAAATAAGGTACGATATCACATATATATTTTATACACATGGTGATATATTATCAGAACTCATTTGCAACAGACATTATTAACACTTATCTGCTATTTTTTATTACAGAAGATAAACATTGGATCACTACTTAAAATAATAGTAACAACAACAACAGAAATAGTATATGATCCTTAGCAGAGTTTAAGCCAGGTCCCCATGCAAATATGTTCTGGGTATTTTAGTGCTTTTAATGTATACTCATTTTTATTTCTCACCTTATTCATTGGTCATTTAATAACATCTATTTGATTTGAAGACAAATATGAAGCTTCAGAACTTTTAAAACTTTTGGGTTGAGACACATCAGACACCTGAATTATATGACCTGATGCTGCTGCTTTTGACTTTCCTTCAAAATTTTAGTCAAATCTCTTATTATAAAAGTAATTTTCCAATGTGCTACCTTTTTTTATTTATTATTTTTGCTTTTTTGCATATGGAAATGCAGCAAAGGAGAAATTTGATAACCTGTTAAAAATAACTGCAGGGGCAGTTCTTAAAATAATGTTGCATTCTTAAAATAAATGTGTCATTAAAAGTTATGGGGATTCTTTGCTTATAGGTGTTACAGAGATTTTGGAAATCCAAAGGTATTGTCGAAAACTGTTGAATTAATGAGGGTGAAGAAATTGTGTATATTTAACTATGAAATACTACAGTGTTTGGAGGCTGTCTGCAAATTTAGTTTGGATTATCTTTGATAATCTAATCATAATTTTGTTTCAATTAGCTGAGTGCTTTGAGTTTCTTCCCTATGAGTTGCTTGAGAGCAGGAAGGGGCAAAGTTGATAAACATATCCACAGAGACTGGATGAGTTTGAAAATGTGCTTGATGGAACAGCTTTGAAGAATGTTGTGGTGAGATTTAATACCCAGAGGATGTAGTCCACCCATTTTAGCTAAGATAATTAGTGCCTTGGCTTTTATTGTGAAATACAAGCTTGATGTGCATTGTGGAAAAGATTTCCTTCATTCTCTAGCTTGGTACGTACTTACTTGTAGTGCTGAGCTGAGCACACTGCTTGGAACTATGTAGTTCAGGCAAATGTTGCTAATGTGCAGAAGTTTGTGTCTAAATGTGAAAAACCACAAACATTCATACTTTTGTATTTACAAACCAAGAATCAGGAGTCAACCCCCAGGGCAATAGCAGTTTTAGTGATCTAAAAGCCATTCCTGTTTCAGGAAGAATATTTCCCTGGCAATGTGATGATTTTTTCCTTTTTCTGTTAATGTAGTAAAACTCTTTGGCACTTGGACATGATGTTAACTTGCTGTCTAAATTATCTAATTAATAATTGCTTGTTATCTTAACAAATGAACTAGGTACAGAAGTTTTTTAAACAGTATAACTGCAGCTTTTTGGAAGTAATTCTTAATGTAGTTTTCTTTAGTGACTATTGCTGTTTAAGCAAGTATTAGGTGAAAGCGGAGTGGCGTAAGAGTGGATATAAATACAACAGAATGTGGTTTTAAGGGTGTTTTAACCAATCTAGCCATCATGATATAACGATTTGACAGTCATTTACTCTACTGTTTTGAAAAATATTTAAGTTGTTACAATAAGAACTGCTATTATACTATAATACATTAAAAGCACTATATATTCGGTTACCTCTTAAATAAAATCAAATTATTACAAGGAGGTATTTGATGTAAGAGCATTGTTACTCCTGTGAAAGAATGTTTCCAAAAGAGCAGAAGTAAGAGCTTTATTTATAAAAAACAACAAACCCCAATGAAAAACCCAACCCAAGACATGTTGATTACAGAGTTAGGAATAAAGGAGACATTTCGTAAAATAACTTACTTGATTCAATGATGTTTTTCTATTCCTTGCAGCTGTCCAGTGATTCTGCTGTAAAAAGGATCTTAGCTGGGGAAAGAGTTGATGCTAAAGGGAAACCTCCCTCCTCTAAATCTCAAGATAAAGAAAGCAGAGAATCCAAAACAGAAGAACACAGAAGCCATAAGGAGGTAGGCATTTGCAACTTTTGTGGGGTACAGGGGCCAACGCTTTTTATGATTTGTTTGTTTGGGGCTTTTTTACCGTGCAGTTTTGTCTGTGTAAAGTAACTGTGTGATAGGGTTGCCTTGTATTGGAAATAATTTTTAGTTTTCACTTGCATTTTAGGGTAGAGGAGACACTGAAATTAAAGACAGAAGCTCAAGCAGAGACAGAAAACCCAAAGGAGATTTGAAAGAGAGCAAAAAAAGAGAAAAGGAAAGTGATAAACAGAAGGATAATGAAGACAGGCACAAAGACCCTGAAAAAGACGCCTTTAAGGAAGGAGAAAAACGAGAAAGGGAAAGAAACAAAAGCATAACAACCAAGCAAGGAAGAGAAAAAGAAAAAAACAAAGGAAAAGGAGACCTAGAACGAGAAGATTATCTTGAGCATGATAAAGGACAGGAAAGAGAGAAAAAAAATGAAGGAGGAAGAGAAAGGGACAGACTGAAAGGAAGAGACAAAGATAAGGCTAGGGACAGAGAACGAGAGAAAGACAGAGGAAAAGATCGGGAAAGAGATAGACAAAGGGACAGAGAAAAAGATGGGGAGCACTTAAGAGAACATGGAAAGGATAAAGCAGAGAAAAAGGTAATTTAAATCTCATTTCAGAAAATAATTTTTTGCATGCTGTGGTAGGACTGAAGTTTTCTTCTAAGGACCTTGCATGTTTGTGTTTCTGCTCGTTTAACAATTAAGTACTTTCTTTAACGGCAGTTACTCTCATGAAGTGAAGGTGTGGATTTGATCTGGTAAGAGTGTGACTGAGGCCATATGTGTAACTTCACGAAACATCTTGAGCCACCAGACTCATCTGACTGTGCTTCCTGAACATCTAATCTGTTCTGAGCTATGTGTGTCTGAATTCCAATCACGTTAGATTAAGTTTGGCAGAGAGAGGTGACGGTGACCATTGGAACTGTGTAATTCTATCTTCATGTGTCTTCCCAGTAATGTGTGCTGTTGTTGCAGCTAGAGCCAGCTTTTCGGGAAAATGGGGCTGAAGAGATTTCCTTTGGACCATAAGTAGTCATTAATATCTCTCAAGTTTACATCTTCTATAGCAGGACACACAGGATGGACTTGTACATCTGTAGTTTTTTTCTGGCTTTATAGATTAAGCTGCTGACTTCCAGCTAGGGTTTTTCTTTTTTTTTTTTTTTTCCTTGAAAGAACAGTTGGGAAGCCCATCTAGGTCAAATCATTTTCCTCTTGAAATGGTGCTCTATTTACAGTGGACTCCCCACATCAGGTTGCATCTTTGAAAATGAACAGATCCACTGTTTCTCCATACTTCAGGCCTTCTCAGAGTAAGGCCTGAACTGCCTTAAGAGACGTCTGTTCATTGCCTTTCTTTTTACTGTTTTTTTTTATCTTCTCTCTTCCTCCTCTAAATATTTCCTATTCTCATTTTCTGTTCTGTTACATGATTGTTCATGGTATAAATGTGGGATTAATGGATGTCAGAGATGCTTCTGTTAAGGGGTAGTTTAATTTTGTTAGATGTGAGAAAGCACTTCTGTCAGTACGTGTCTGCTGGCCTTAAGGATTCTTGCCTTCCTGATATTACTCAGAGAGAACAGTATTTAAGTGTTGATTTTGTTCAGTTAGTCACCTGTTTGGAGGAGACAAAGTAAAGGGGGCAGGTAAATGGATAAGGTAGATGGGTGCATGTTGTAATGTGCTCAGTTCAACTCTGTGCTCCTTTCCCCTTTCACATTATTCAGGTAACTAGCTCACTTCTCAGCACACTGAATTTAAAGCAATTAATTTATTTTCAGTCCACAGATGCTGAGGAATCCATGCTTAGAAAAATACAGAGGCCAACAAAAGACAGCAAGTGCCAGCCAGATAATGAGGTTAGTAGTATAGAAGATCTGGGAAGGTGAATATTGAAAGCGTTGCATTTAGAATGATGTGGGAGTCTGCATGAAAAGAATGTAGGATTGAAAGGTAGGTAGCTGACAAGTTCTAGGGCTATAAAATAGAAACTTGTCTGGTTGTTTGGTGTTTTTGGTGTGGGTGTTTTTTTTTAAATTTCTCTGAGCTTGGACAAAAAACCATTTACTTAGTTTATTTAATTTTCTAGATTTTATTTCTGTGTATTCATACGTTGGGTACTTCAGGAGAAATATTTGTTCAGAATTTTCTGCTTATTCCTCTGAATCTTTCCTGGAAAGCTGTTAGGTTGTTGGGGTTTTTTTTCAGTACGCTAACAGAAGTTACTGTTTTGGAAAGCAGATGAGTCCAGTGTTGTTTCTGGGCCCATGTTTTGCAGCTGGATAATGGTAGGGCAGAATAGCAACTCACCGATTGCCTCTGAACAGTAGCTGTTGCTTGTGGTACTATTGTGTCTGCATCTGCTGCTTCTTGATGACCTGAAGCAATTTGTGGAATTATGGCTAAATGTTTAAAGAGTGAGCCTTCAATAAATTAACCTAAAGCAGCTTAAGGCTAGAAAAAAACAGGCAGGATCCCAAGTCTAGCAGGAGTCTCTGTTGAGAGTCTATGGGGCACTGACATCATCGTGTCTTCTACTTGAGATGACAAATTTATAGCTATTCTTTGACTGAAATCCAACCAAACTTTTTAAATTATTGGCACTTGGAGGGAGAGTTATAAAATAGTTTTTAGCCTGAAGCAAATGTTCATGGCCAAGTTAAACTTCCTGCAAATTGGGTCTCTAATGGAAATTCTGAGCCTCATCCCAAACTATCGTAGTGCTCTTGGGCACCACAATAATACACTGGGGCAGTAAAGTTTCATTTCCTGTCTTAAGTGCTTTTGGGAGTGATTCCAAGGCATGTGGGTTTTTTACCTTAAATCTAGATGACAAGCTTTCCTCTACTTGCTTGCGTAACAGTAGATGCTGGTTAGGTTTTAGGTGATGAAAACACACACCTTAGACCAGTGTATGACAAATAGTCATCATCTTAAGACTGTGAAAGACAAGAAATGAAACGAAAATGTTCCCAATGAATTTTTAGAGCTGGAGAGCTAAGATAGTTGCACAAAGTGATTTAGAGGAAATTCCAGAATGAAATAATGGGAAAGTGCATCTAATGGACTGTGGTTGATCTTCCTGTCCTCACAGTAGTTTCACAGCAGGGTAATGCCTTTATTTCCACGGATTTACCCTGATTTAAAATAGTGTAGCTCCATTTAAGTCACATGGCAGTGAAGCAAGTGTATTAAAAAAGAAGGGAAACAATTTCTGTCTTTATGCACATGAAGAGTATTGAATTATATTTTGTAGTCTCTGCTGCATAATTAATAAATTTTCAGCATCTGTCTTTAGCTTTTTGTAAATACAAGTGAAACAATGTGAAGCAGCCCCTCTCAAGCAGTGGCTGTTACCCACTCTTTTCTGCCCTAAGGATTAACCTCCTCTTCCTTTCTTGTTTGTTCCTGTTGCGCTCATTTACCAACTTACCCAGGCTCCTTTATCCTCACACTCCTAGCCATAGCTTCTTTTTCCTTCCAAGCCTAGTCTTACATGGCTTCACGTTGTAGTGGGCTCTTTGTCTTCCACTTGACTTCTGTCTTGCTTCCTCTGTATTTGAATTGGGTCCCTTCTTCAGACACACTTCTTGACAGCATAAGAACGTGGAAACAATCAGGGAAAAAAATGAGGAAATGGGAACTTTTATTTCACTTGAGATGTCCACAGAATTTCAGGCTGAATGGCTTTTATGCTGCATTTACTTTAGAGAACAAATTCATTTAGATTTTTGTTTTTCATATTTAACATGTACAACAAAGCTATCACTTTAGTTTAGTTCCTGGCTTTGCTCCTGTGAGATTAGGAGTCTTGATGAGATTCTATCTGTGTTCATACAAGTCATAATTTTTCTTGCTGCTAATTGTTAGAGGTCAGCGTTAAGATGCTACTTAAATTTTGACAGGTTGACTTTTTTTTTTTAATTTAATTTTCTGGTCCTAAAGAAACTCTGTATATAGTAGTGATCACATGGGTATCTATAATTTTCTGGAACTAAAAGAAAACAAGTGTAAGTAGGAATTAAGAAGAGACATTTGGCTAACACATGGCAATCAGAAGACTACTTGCTGCTTCAAGGCTAGCTGTTGCATAGCACCCTGTTTGTGATCAGAGCAAGTTGAGTTTATTCTATTAGCTCTCAGTCCATCTCATGAAAAAGTCTTGTTTGAAACAGACACTTCACAGCATAACTTGTTGAACTCTAAATAACGAAGATAACTTTGACAAGAGGTGATTCAGGTCATAGAGCTTCTGAGCATATGGTGCTGTTTATGTGAAAGTGACTGCAGAACAGGTATGTCATTTACCCCTGAGGCCAAACACATTGGAGAAGTCTCTTCCATTTTACAGATGGCTGCTGAAACTCTTGGCTAAGGCTTTTTGTAATATCCTGTCACTTTTGGCCACTTCTATAATGACTTTTATTTTTGCCCTGCAAACTATATTGCTCTGGAACTGGTCACTTGAATCAGCCTCTAACTCCTATCTAATGAACTTCTATTTCTGTTGGAGCTCATCTTGACTATACTGAAACAACTACTGAATGAAAATAAGACATAACTGCCCTAGAAGCAGCAGCGAGAATTGTTCTATGGAAACCTGCTCGTTAAAACTTATATTTTAAAAAGTAGGATTTATCTAATAGTTCTTTTTGTGTTTGAAAGGTTTTGATTAGCATAAGCTGACACCAACAGAACACAATCTTGTGAACTTTCATTTGAGGCAAAGACAATTGTTTGATATTTTCTTAAGTTTTACCTCCACAGCAATCAAATTGACCTTAGCAAGTAGAGATCTTTCCTTGTTGCTGTTGCACACTAATAAATTCTGCCTATTAATCATGATAACCATTTTAGGAATAAATATTGGAAATACTGACAATTTGAGGGAGAGAGCAAAGAAAGCTTTTGAGAGATACATAGCTTTCAGTAAAAGCATTAAAAATGAGCTGTATTTATTTGTTGAGGAATAGTCTGTTGCACAGAATTTAAAAATGTATTTATATATGTGTTTGTATTTATATAAAACTTATATGCACACACTGTTGACAGTATACATGCAAATACGCCTTCTGGCACTGTGGATCTGAATAGAAGAAAAGTATCATGGAGGGTTGGTTGAATTAGATTTCTGTTCACAGACTTAATTGTTGGTTGTTATTATTAGTGAACTGTCAGTAAATCTGATGAATTAGAGGGGAAAAATCAGAGTGGCTGATTTATATAATGATTGTGCTCCTGCTTTGTTTGGGTGGGAGTGTTTTTTCTTCCTTGGACTGTTGATGCATGGAGTGGCCGTGGCTAGAGGAGATGTATGTAAGCATAGACAGAACTAGTTATGAGAGCAGTAAACAAGTCACTGATAGAAACTGGTCATGACATCCTTTCATGAATGTAGAGGTTGGTTGTAGCATGGGAAGGAAGAAGAATTAACAGTTTGGCAGGATGTCTTTTCAAAGCATATTCTTCTTCTTGACCTGCTGAAACATTAGAAATAATTGTTTTCTTATGTCTTAAAACTAAAGTCAACCTATTTAAAGGTTAATAATGAGGACAGAGAAGCAGACTGGATGGTTTGCAGCAGGCTGCTGTATCCTCTCCAAATAGAAATGTAATTACTCAAAACTGGAAAGTGGATCCATCTAGGCTTTTACTTTAATATGTTTTTTCCAGGATGGTGTGAAATGAAGTGTAAGATTTCTTTTTAATGGCTCCAGTGACAGCTTTTCAAAGTCTTGGAGCCTCTGAATTTGTAAGAAGAATGACCTATTTTATCTCCCTTTGGAAAGACTCAAATCATAAATATTGTGGGATTTATGTTTTTGTGTGCTACCATAGTGATTAAATTTTAACTTTTACTTTGCACCTGTTGCCAGTGTGCACATGTGGCTCTACAAAAATGTTAAGCAGTGTTTGTAGTCACTACCTGACATAAATAAATGACTAAATCCACTCCTCCAGAAGCCTCAGCACCTATTCTCAAGTCCTTCCCCACCTGTGCTAATAATTACATCACCCAAAGAGCTGCTGAAGTTGAGTGTACCAGATGTGGCCTGTGGGCCCATAGAGCCAGACTGTGATGGTATGTGAGGGGTTTTTTTGCTCCTTGTGTAATGTTGTGGCTGTGAGAGATGGTAGTAATTATGATGAACTAGTATTAAGATTAACCACTTGAATATTAGCTATGCTTTTTGGACTTCTGTCTGTTTTTCTTTATAACATGCCACTATTTCCTAAAGAGTGAAACAAAAATATTGGTAGCTCTGGTTGTGGGTCCAATAATAACTGTAATAATCCAGTGAAGATAGTATAAAGTCAAAACTAGTTTATGTCAAAGCAGGGCCATGTACCAACCATTCAGCTAGATTTTTATGAAGCGTTGGATGTAGGGCTTTCTCCTGGCTGACTGAATACCTGAAATTCTGAGCGTGCACGTTATATTACAATCATGGAGGTGAATGACATGTAGCTTCTAAAAGACCTAAACTAACTGTTGAAGCTGACTCTTACGTAGACTGCTTACTTTCCTATAAAGCACCTCCAAATGGTTCAGCTTCTCAGTTTATCACTATTTGCATACTGTGATTGTTGTTAATAAGCATTTCTCCTTTGTTTGTCAGGAACTTCTTTTGAGCTTGTGGTGCATTATAGCATATAAAAAAGCAACATTTGCATTCAAAGCAAACATCATTATTGTTCCTGACACATAAACTTCATTCCCCTCCTTCATGTAGCTGTCTCTCCAGCGCTAGTGGGTACATTGTAAGCCTGTAGAGGTGGGATATTTCTCTTGCATGGTCACCTAAAGTAGTTTGAGTGAAAATACTTACTAGTGTCCTGTATTTTTAAACATCTTGTTGTGTTATTTTCCATTACAACATGTATGGTCTGTTGTCCTATATGCAAGATATTATGGAAAATGAATATTTTGCATTGTGTAACTTGACAGTTTTCTTCTGCAGGTTATTGGAATATATAATGTTAACATTTGCATGGAAATGGAAGAACTTGTAATTCTCATTTACGTTATTGATACAGTCATTATCAGCAGGGTTGACAGTAAAACTTGATGCAAACTTTGTGGACTGTTAGTTCACACAAACTTCAAAAAAGCAGATAAGGAGGAAATCCTCTGAGGTGCTGAACATATTTCAGGATTTTGAATGAGATGCAGAGATGCATTATAGGGAGAGAGCACAGAAACATAAAACGGTAATCTGTAAATCACCTGTACTACTTCTGTTGTGTTCAGAGGTGGTTGCTTCCTTTTCAGCAACAAATGTATCTAATGAAATCAGGGAGTTAGGTCAAAAAGACAGGAAAGTTATTAGAAGTATGAATGGCTTGTTGGAAGCTACTGGTATCAGTATGTACAGTACTGTAAGAAGTGTGAAATCCTGTGTGCATACATAGTGGGCCAGATCCCATCGCTGGCCCCATCCTCTAGGCTACATGAAAGCAGAAGTCATAGAATCTTTTAGGATGGGAAAGACCCTTAAGATCGAGTCCAACCATTAACCTAACACTGCCAAGTCCACCACTTCCAAGTCTGCCCCTTCTGCTAGCCAAGACTGGTGTAAGGGTATGGACTACCTCCTTCCCACCTGATCCCATACTCAGGAGTTTTATTGGGCTGGCAGGAGTACTCTGTTACATGTTGCACCTTTTCTGGAGAGCTGCCAGTCAGAGAGGGACCTGGGGGGGTTGACTGCCAGCTGGCTGAACAGGGGCCAGCAGTGTGCCCAGGTGGCCAAGAAGGCCAATGGTATCCTGGCTTATGTCAGCAGTAGCATGGCCAGCAGGGACAGGGAAGGGATCTTACCCCTGTACTCGGCACTGGTGAGGCCGCCCCTCGATGACTGGGTTCAGTTTTTGGCCCCTCACTCCAAAAAGGCCATTGAATGACTTGAGTGTGTCCAGAGAAGGGCAACGGAGCTGGTGCAGGGTCTGGAGCACAGGTCTGATGGGAGCGGCTGAGGGAACTGGGGGGGTTTAGTCTGGAGAAGAGGAGGCTGAGGGGAGACCTCATGGCCCTCTACAGCTCCCTGAAAGTAGGGTGCAGAGAGGGGGGATGAGTCTCTTGAACCAAGGAACAAGTGACAGGACAAGAGGGAATGGCCTCAAGCTGCGTCAGGGCAGGGTCAGACTGGCTCTTGGGAAGCATTTCTTCCCAGAAGGGGTTGTTGGGGGTTGGAATGGGCTGCCCAGGGCAGGGGGGGAGTCCCCATCCCTGGAGGGGTCGAAGAGTTGGGTTGACCCGGCACTGAGGGATCTGGTAGAGTTGGGAACGGTCAGTGTGAGGTTAATGCTTGGACTGGTGGATCTTCAAGGGCTTCTCCAACCTAGATGAGTCTGTGATTCTGTGATTTGAGCCCCAGCTGTGCTTCAGGTCGAGTGAGTAGTAAATCTGTAGTATACCCTACCTGTAGTAGTGGTGACTTTCTTGGACCTGCCCCTCTGCCTGCTCTTGCTGGGATGTTGTTTTGAGCCTTTTGTAGGGCAAGTGCTGTAGGTGCCTTCAGCCCCTCAAGCACTACCTGTGCATGGGTTCTGTTATTCCTTTGCATGCAAGGGACCTCACAGCCCCAGTGGCCTTGTCTCCGGGGACCGATGTTGATCTCACGAGAAGCTGCTGCTTGTGCTTGTCTTTTTCCCAGCCTCCAGCCAAGGGGACCTAATGATTTCACTTGCTCCTTTCCAAGGATGTATGACCGTTGTGTAACATAGTGCCTTTGCGGAAAGTATTGTCAGTCATGTGTCCTTGACTTTGGGCAGTACAAGCTGTATCCAGAGAAAACATAATGATTCTTGTGTGTGCTTGCCTGCTTTCATTTCCTGGCCTGTCTGAATCACTTTTGGACTAAGGTCAGAGTCCTCACAAGTGGCCTAAATTTTCTTCCAGTTTAATATTTTCTACTTTTGAACTCTTATCCTTTCTCCTGTGCCAGTTGCACCTTCAGACCATCCATTGCTTGTTTGCTGGTCTTTCTGGCAGGACCCGTTTCTTAGTTTGTCCAGGGTCTTTGTCCAGGAAAGTTGCTGTTTG
Source organism: Athene noctua (assembly GCF_965140245.1). Classification (NCBI taxonomy): domain Eukaryota; kingdom Metazoa; phylum Chordata; class Aves; order Strigiformes; family Strigidae; genus Athene; species Athene noctua. Next base: position 28,211,894 of record NC_134043.1, on the reverse strand, counting down.
AGTAAAGGACTGTGCAAGTCTATTGGCACAGTTTTTTAGTCTTTGTTTCTATTTTGGAATTAAAATTTAAAGACTTTGCAGAAGGTTAAACTGGGTTATCTGATGTAGCTGAAACATATAGGTGATATTTAGCATTTTACTCCTTTCAGTAGCTCCCTGGTAGCTAAGCATTGTATCTTAAGACCAGAAGTGGCATCACAGATGCTCTACAGGGTTCACAAGACTGCTGTGCATTGGATAGTCTTACTTGACATTTGGAATTTGTCTTTACTATAGTGAAATCTAATCATATAGATTCATTTAAAAGAAAATACCTAGCATGTATCCAGGATAAATATCTGTAGACTTTGAGGAACATACATTTGATATATTCTTAACATTTGACATATTCTTATGTGTGGATCAGTTTTGTGGGTATTTTTATGTATAATGCATACTGATTAAAAAAAGCAACGCATTAAATAAATATATATTTTTTTATATACAATTATATAAATTTGTGGGCTGGTTTTTTTTGTTTGTTTTTTTTTTTTTTTTTGCTAGAGTGAAAGTCCTGCAGGAATATCAAGGCAGCCTTCAACAAAAGGACCAAGGCAACGCGCCAAACCCGGAGGAGAAGGTAACTAGAGAGAGGATATTATTTCTATTAAATATGCTGGAGGGTTATTGAATAGGAATAGCATAAATACTTAAATATCCATGTTTATTGTTTTCAGTGCTTTTTTTATACTCTGCATTTATGAATCCAATAGGCAATTTTTCTGCATGGATTTGATACACAGAAAGTGGTACTCAGTTCAGTTTGCTCGAGTTCCTCATACACAATTGCAGAGATCAGTTCAGCCTGCTCTTGATATTTATTGTTCTCTCTGAATGGGCTTTTCTAGCTGGTCTACAACTATTTCTGTTAGTTTCACAAGGACTGTTTCTTTGCTTAATAATCTAACAAGTTTAGAGAAATGATGCCTTGCAAAACTTTGGCGCTGCTTTTTTTTTCCTATCACTGAGGATTAGTGGACAGTATGTTTGAGTTGATGAAAATATTGCACATTACCTTTACATAAAGTCACATGTAACAGTTTGTTAAATGTTTACAACAGAACAATATTCAGCACAGTATTTTTGTTATAGTAAGACTTAAGATATGGTGTTTAAGATTGTTGTAGTAAGATGAAAGATATTTTTGGGGCAAGATGTGCTTTCCTGTAGGGATAAATCACACAGCCATGAACACTGAATTTGTAAATTTATCCCTTACTAATATTTGGGAAGAGTGCCCTTCCAAAATTTGTCTAGGGAATCCAAACTTCACTTATTTTCTTAATTTTTCAGTTGGTTTGCAAGGATCTGAAGTTTTACTGTTTGGTTATTAGAAATTTAGGGTTTATAAATGAAAAGATTGTATCTGTCACACTCCCCCCCCCAAAAAAAAAGAAAAAAAAAGGCGTGCTTCCTGAGATTAACTGAGTACTGGCTAGTGCAAAAAGGGATTTACCAGGGTATTTGTTTGATAAAGCAGTACATTAAACCATCCACATTTGTGTTAACTTTCTGGGGTTTCTTCGTGAAAAGATGGTTAGGTGAATTCAAGTTTAGCCAAATCTGTCTGAGTTATTTCAGTAGTTTGAAATGCTTACAATGTGTCAGGTGTAAGCTGGAGAACAGGTGAAGATAAGGTGTTAAGCAAAACCTCTGGCGTGCAGCCCATTTAATGATTAGAGAAGATTCCTCTGAGTATTGAAACAATGACACATGTTTGAGGATCTTTTGACTTTCTCCAATGTCTGTTGTTATGGCTGTGGTCAACTGTATTGCTCCTGGGCTGATATCAGGCTAGGACCTTGGGATGTGAGTTGGAACAGGGACGGAGATCTGGGTATCATCAATACTGGATCTTATCCCACGTCATCCTCCACAGTAGCTCAACCAGGTGTGAGGAACCAAGCCCTGCTGCATTTCTGCTGAGAGTGCTGGGGAAGGAAGGACAGAAACTTGTTTGTTACAGAGGAATTATCAGTGGGAAATGAGAAGCTGTAAAAAGCCCATCTCTTTGTGGCAGCCAGGTGTCACGCCTGGTAGCGGTGTGGCCACCACCCTGAGTCTAGACAGTAGATACGGAGGTAGCTCTGTAGTCATCTCATCCTTGCTTCTGTGCTAAGTCTGTCAAGGCTGTCAGTTGTGATAATAACTGTGGTATTCATGCTTGTCCTAGGAAGTGGATTGATATGAATTGTATTGATTACAGGCCATTTTAGCAACCTCTTTTGAGTTGTTGTTGACTGGAGCTATTTAACAAATGGTACAATCATCAATAAACATCTCTCCTCATCTGCCTCACACCTGCCATTAGTCATTTCTCTTTGTCCCTTTAGATAAGATTTTAGTGAAGATTTTAGTCATGAGATGGTTTTAGCTGAATATAGCAGACAGTTGTGTTAGGCTTTGCAAATAAGTAAAGAATTTTATCTGTTAAGGTGCTTCATTGCAATTGATTATGTCACCAGCTTTTGTATGTAAGTGTATTAAACGCTGTATTAGCATACTAACTGGAAACTACATTATCTTCAGAATATTCCAAGTACTTAATACTTTCACATCAGGAACAAAGGGATCTAAATTTACTATTGCTAGCCCTTTGTATAAGAAACCCAAGAGGAAAAGCCTAGAGAAAAATATAGGTAAGGAGTTAAACAGGCTGGTACCTGCACCTCATATGACAACAGTGTCTGATTTAAAGGTTTTATCCTCCCCTACTCTTATTTCAGTGACCAGATTATTTACTATCATTCAGATTTTTCTTTCAACAGTTTTGTGCCCTGGGTGATGATATTTTATTTCACATGAAGAAGTCATTGTATGTAAATCAGTTTAACATCTCTGTTCAGAAGATATAACACCTGTGGATTGATGCCTCTTAAATAGCTAACTCTGGCGAAGGACGTAGCGTTTAGACTAACAAAAGATAAAGATCTTCACTTGATCTGCCAATGTCACTATTATTAATCTATGTAAAGAGATTGTGTGTTGCTGCGTGTCTTCCCAAGCATCCATGTTTTCTTTGGGTTTCTGTTTTAGTTAGGCTTCGATGTGTCTGAGGCAAAATACTGAAGCTATATCAGAGCTTGAGTAGTGTTTTCAGAATAATCAATAGCCATGTTTTGAAAAGTATGTGGGGGGAAAAAAATTAAAAAGATGTTTAGGCAACTTACATACCTTGGAAAAGATCTGGCACTTTGGATATGAATGTCTGTTGACTTAGGAGCTTAATTCAAGTTGATGCTTGAAAATTGGAAATTTTACATCACATCTCATGTACATCTCGTGCTGTGAGATTTTAATAATTTTGCAGCTGAAAAATACCATCTGGTTTCCATTAAATGTAGTCTTATTTTACTGCTTAGTGATCCTTAGCTGATGCTATAACTTTATTATTTTCCAAGATTTGAATATTTATTTTATAACCTGTACTGTCACTAAACTACAGTGACCAGACATGCCCCATTTTATAGGATCATCCCTTCTTTAAAATCAGGATCCAGTTTTTCTGATAAATGAAATATGGTTAATGACTTATCCTGTGTTTTGGCTTTAAGGTAAATATTTTAAAATACTTCTCTCTTCATAATGCAGCAAGTCAGTGCACTCAAATTTCAGTTTACCTAAGCGATAATCGCTTTGGGGCATTAGCCCTCTTTTTGTTCTAATGCAGCAGAACTGCAGTAGGTGAGTAGGGCTCATAGGTGCTCCAGTAGGTAATCCAGAGAGTAGTAAAAATCTTTTGGAGCTCTGATGATGCCTGTTGCACACTGTTCTCTGTAGTCACTGGTGACAATGATCGGAGCTTTCTGTATTTTTTTAATATTAAGCTGGAGAAAATAAATGCAGAACAGGAGAACACAAAAAGGCTAGTGTCATGACTAAACTTGCAATAAACAAAACTGAAGTGATGAATGGAGGACTGATTAAGAAAAACCAGGTATATTTGCTATCCTGGTAATTAAAACAAATTATATCAGCATTTGCTTACCACTATTATGAACAAATTCCTAATGGTATTGGAGAAAATGTTTTGAGGTTTTTTTGTTGTTTAATTTTTTTCCTCATAGTTAATGTTGCATTTATTACTATCAGGCAGTAACTGCTTTTATAGTTGCAACATGTCTTGCAGCAAAACTTGTATCATGTAATAGAGACCATTTTTGCTAATTTGGGACTTGATTGATAAATTGAACAATTTTTTATAAATTCGCAGTTGCTTTTAATTGCGATCTGAACAGGTTTCCTTTCAGACACTGAATTACTTCCTAAATTGAAATGATGGAGTAAAGTTCTTCACTTTCTACTGTCAGTTTGTTTTTTCTGCTAAGCTCCAGACCTGATGGGTAACTTGTAGCACTGCTGTATAGGTTGGTGATAAATGTTTAAATGGTAGTTTCAGTTTTATTACATGACACTTCATCCTGGCCTTAGCACAGGTAAATGAAAGTTGACTTTGCTGTGTGTTAATCTCCTCCTAAACTAGTAGAACTCATTATTTCTGCTGCAGTGTACTATATATCTTTATGGATGTTTCCTGTGGTATGTATGGGTGGAGGAGTAGTTCCTCCACTGTCGATCTGCATGCTTCAGCTTTATGCTGCATGGAGTAATTTAATCACTGGTTTTGGAAATGTTGAATATTTCAACCCAAGCATTAGGCAGGGCTTGATCTAGTAAATCTTTTCCTATGCTATCAAAACTGTTTGTTCATTTGTTCTGGTAGTGAAAATGTTACCTGAGGTGGCCTGGCTGTAGATAGGGGCCCTGTAAATCTGTTCTTTACCTTCCCATTTACATTTACCTATTTGCAGACAAGGAGATTTGGAAGTGCTGGGTTCAGTTCTGGGGCAACACTTTGGGTACATCTGTTTTAAACATGCATGATCTTTCTTTATCTGTAGTCTTGCCTATTTTGGAATTTATTGTGCTTCTGCTGCATTTTGAGGAGTGTGAGAGCTGAACATACTACTCCAAGTGAAGGGGTGTGTGGCGGGGTGTGTGTGTGTGTATACTTTTAATGATAAAACAAAAGCTAAATATTCTACCAATTCTGTACATGTCTTGACAAACTTTATGGATAGTTTAACTTTTCCTTTAACCTGTATTCAATGCACAGGTAAGTTTTCAGGAGTGATGTACAAATGGTGCTGAAGCATTCCTCTTTTGTGTCCCTCTGCCCTGAATGTCTCTTCTCCCTGGGCAGATAATTTAGAAATCAGATGTATACCTGAATATTTCATCTTTATTCCACTGTGTGTTACTTTGCTTTTGTCAACATCATCCTATTGTAACTGGGGGAATGAATTTAAGATAATTGGTAGATGAAACAGTCTTTCATTTTTTTTACAAAAAACCTCCTGGTTTAGGTAGCATCAAAAGTGAACAGCATTTGTGGGCTATGCTCTTCTATGCCATTACCAGCAAGCTGTGGAGTTCAGCTACCAGAAATCAGTTTTTCTTGCTTGAAATTTCTTAATGGCTTTAGTAGGAAATGCGTTTAAAGCTAAAGCCTTTGAAACAAACCAAAATGCATTATGCCTTCCAAGTAGTATACAAACAGTATTATGTATTTTAGCAGTTGCTTAGACTTTATTAGGTAAATACTGTATTGTTTCACCAGCTATCAGGCTAATAAGTAATATCTGTAAATCGTTTGTGAATCGAAGAAGTTGCCATTAGTTTGCAGTAACATAAGGAGTTCAATCAGCGGTCATGTAAAAAGTCTTTGTGAACTTTGAATGTTATTTATTTACACTCAAGATGGTTTATTGAACTAGGATAGCCCTTAAAGAAATAGTAAGTGTAACAGGTATTTAGCATGGCTTTTTATTTTAAATTTTTATTGTATCTTTGGTTTCATTTGACTATAAACTGTTTTGTTACAGGAACTGTGGAAATGAAGAGCGTGGCAGATAGGATTTCAGAGGACAGTGTTGCTAAACTGCAAGAGAAAGTTGAACCAGGACTTGCAGTAAAGCAGAAAGGTAGGGAGAATAAAAACTTGACTGCCTTGGAAAGTCTAACTTAAGTGCTTCAGGGTCAAACTTGAATCCATGCAGCTAAATGATTTATGGTGGGTGATTTACACTTAATCCAACTGTGGTCTTGTGTTTTAATCGCATCTGGTGATTAATGTCCTGGTCTGAAAATATATGTTCCCTGATAAAACAGTTACTTTTATTTTCTTTTACCTTATTCTTAAGCAGGTTTTCAAAAAGACCAGTGCTTACAGTGTCCCAAGGAAAATGCAGGGCTGCTGTGCCTGAATCCCGTGGTGACTTGTTCTATGCAAGAACGTTGCCTTTTTGCACAAGTGTTTGGGAGTTTTACTTAGTGTTTGCATTTTATAAGATTTTTAGAGGAAAATTCCATCTCTGCATACTTATTTCTCCAATCTTTTTTCCAAGTTGTATATAGCTCCCAAGACATACATTGTTAATGAGGTATTTGTATCCAGCTACAATATACATGAAGCCATAGAAGCAAAATGTAGGAGCAAGAACTGAGTTTTAAGCAAAAGCTGTGTTTGTTTTCTCCAGATCCAGATGCTTGACCTAGTTGAGAGAGTTGATACCATGTATATGAGAGGTCAAAGGCTGTTTCCCAGTCCACCTGTGGCCTTCAGGGCCTCATAGCTGTGTCAGTCTAATGAAATGTAGATGGTTGGCCAAGACATTTGTCTGACCTTACACAACTGGGAGAACTTTCATGCTAATTCCTTTTAATCTTTTGGAGCTGTCTTGTCTGTTGGAATGTTATATAACTTTATATTCCTCTGCTTATAATTTGAATATATGTAAGAGGAGTACCCCCAGGTTCATTATTGATTTGGATTGGATTCTTAGGTGGTGTAAGAACCAAATATTGTATTGACTGTTCTTTATTTTCAGCTTTATTCAATAGGATAATGTAACATAGTAGTGTATTAGTGAACCTTAATTTTCTGTAAGTTCTTACAGAGGTGAAATCGTTATTCACGTATTTAATAGCTTTCACAGTTGGAATGTGAAATCAATTCTGAGAGTCGATAGGAACAGTCATTGCAGATAGCAAGTTGAATGCTATCTGGACTAATCATGAGGCAGTGATCACCTGTCCCTTTTTGCTGCGTTCTTGTGTCTTTAATGGCAAATAAAAGTTTCCAAAGGAAGAATCATTTATAGGATTTTAAAAACATTGTTTACTGGCTGAAATAAACTTACTGTCCTAGATCTTTCGGCATATTCTGCATTCTGCTTCAGTCTTACATTCTGTTTCTGAGATTGAGGCTCTGAACCTTTCCATTGTGGTGGTTTTTATTTTATTTATAAATGAATATTTGTCAGCGTATCTGTTATTCTCCCTTGATGTCATCCATTAGAAATCCTCACTGGCTAGTTCATGGTAGCCTTTTAGATAAGAAATACATGTTTAAAGCTTTCTGGCAAAGGGGTGTTTTGGCCTGTGTCAGCTATTTGCTCATATACCCCTGAAGTTACTTAGGTTCCACTTTCTTTAGATGTGTGCACATAAATGCACCACTGTGGCAAGAAGGGAGAGCAGTTGGATTTCATGGTCACTCTATAAAAGTGTGGGCCTGCATGAAGCATTTTCAGAAGCTGATGATTTTTCTTAACCTTGTTAAATTCTAAAATAAGCTTTTTTTGGAATTTCAGTGGTACAGTTTATCTTCTCACAGTCTTGGTAGTTATGTTGAGGTATACTTCTCTGGGAGGAGTAATACCAGGATCCTTTCTAAGGTTAATTTCAAAGTAACCTTAAGATGTCAATAATTCGGTTGAGCTATCACAGCCACCTACCACCCATCTGCAGAGAACTGGCATATATGTAAAATATGAATGTCCTTTCCACTGCCTTGGCCCAGGGACTGGGAGAACAGTGTCTTAAACCAAGTTGTGCTGATCCAGTTCTTCAGGCAGTGCGTGAATGCTTGTGCTAACAGGAGGGAATGGGAAGTGTGAAGGCAGGAGTGCTTATTTGGTGGCAGTGCCAGTTTGCACTGGCGGGAGGGTTTAGAAACTACTGAAACTCTGCTTAGTTTGTCACTGCATCCTGGAAATCACAGTCCTTGCAATATGCTTAGGCACTGTCTTGTTTGCTTAAGTAGCTGCTCCATGATATGGTTTGATTGGTTAATTGTACATGAAGATTTATACTCCAGCTAACACTAGTGGAATGAAATGGAAACATGGTGTTGAAACTGCTTAAAAATCACAGTCACTGTCCGTCTGCAACTTCAAACCTACCTTTGGAGTAGGTTATTTGGACAGGAGGTGAAGATAGTTCTTCCACAAGCTTTCCAGGGTTTTAGAGGGTACTTGGAACTACTTTTAAAAAAAAAAAAAAAGTATTACATGCTGTGAATTGCTTCTCAACTTCCTCTGGATCTTTAATTTTTAAATTTTTGGACTGTTTGAACTTATTTCGAGGGGTGAGCAGTCCCTGTGCTTTCCTAGTTCAAAGTAGACTGGCATGGTTTTGCCTCTCAGATCTGTACAGATCTGTACAATTCACCTTTTACACATCTCATTTAACTTCCAGGAACATCTAGTCAGATACTCTAGCAAGACAAACATTTTGATCCTCCACTGTCTTTTGACTTTTTTTAAAAGTTTGATTTCTGATGACTGCATTTAGCTTAATAAGCAGAACATTGATGTCTTTAGCACAGGAGCATGAGTTTGTTGGAAACACTCCCTAATGTGTTTGTCCTTATTCTCCTGATCCCAGTAGTAGCTCCCAAGTAAGAAGCTGTCTGTAGATCTTCTTTTGTGCTTCATGCCTAACTTTGTCAGATTATTATTAAAGAATTTATCTAATCTTTCTGAAAAATCAATGTATTTGTTATTTTGAGGTGAATTTGCCAGTGACTCAGGGACATTATAGTGACAAAAGACCAGCAGTGAACATACCAATGATAGCTAAAAACTTGTAATGGAAAAAACAGTGCTTTTCAATAAGTAAAGCACTTCTATCTTTAGTGCTTTTTCCCCCTTTTGTGCTATGTATTAAGAATTTTTAAAACTGTAACAAACCATAATTTTGTTGTGTTTGAATGCTCTGAGTACTTTATCCAAGAATACCAAGTTGTCTATGCAAGTGCTTTGTGCTTTAAGTGTTTAAACAAAACAAAAGTAATAGTTTATGAGCACTTTATGGGTTCTAACTTGAAAATAAGCAGAACCTGTGGGGAACTTCTTGCAATATATTACAAGTAATTATCGCAACCACCAGATTAATAAAAAGTAAGTTTTCCATTTTCTTCATGTCAGTACTTGACATTGTTTTCCTCCTCCTCCTATTACTTGATGTGTTTGTGGCTTCTGTTCAGATTAAAAGTGAAAGTGATGCACAAATAATGGGGTAACTGGGCAGCAATCTGGAAGTTTCCTAATTCCTATCCAGTGAATCTGGAAATCTAGAAATCTGATATATGTGAGGTCCCTGAAGCATCTCTCGGTTTGCTCTGTGTCCAGTGCTGTGATACCGTCACTGCGCTCTCTCCACTGGTGCTGTGGGGCTGGGATGAATCAGGGAAGTGAGGTTTTGGAGATGCTCATTTTTCACACAGACTAAATGAATGCTTGAAGAACTACTTGCAACTGTTGACTTTCTGTCTCGTGAGCAGCTGTTATGTTGGCGTGATGCATGTCAGGATGTAGCAAGATCAAGAAATCAGCTGAGACCTTGACTGTGGCCAATAACTGCTCCAAAAGCTAAATTTCTTTAGCAGACTTCTCTCCTTGCTTAAAGGTAGCTGTTTCTTTAAAAACAAAATTAGTGTTCTTGCAGGCGTTGTTCCTTGGGAGCTGGGTGTGTGTAGAGGCAAGGGAGGACTGTACATGCTTCCACAAACCTGCAGGAACCTGCTGTGCCAAAGATTAGTGATGCCTTTCCAGTATGAGAAGTGAAACTGGACTATTAACAGACTGAACACACAGAAAATTAAAAATCCTGGATGTGCTCACGCCTCTCCCCAAGCCTGTCTGCATAAAAGTTGCCAAAGCATTCAGTCTGACTTACCCGTGGTACCTGCAGTCACCAGTGGGCTGTCTCAGCTCCTGTGGTTGCATGTGCAGGCTCCAAGCAGAGCCTTTATGCAAAATCAAATATTTTATTAAGGAGCAGACCTCTGCTTTTTATTTCTCCATACTTTTGAGAACACTGTCATGTGGGAAAATACCTTTTGCTGTGTGGAAGGGGAATTTTGAAATCCCTGTTGTCTCTGTTAGGCAGGGATGCTAAATTAGGGAAGTGCAAGAAGCTTGTCATACAGCCAGCAACAGAACACAGTGTTCTGACTTGGACCTGCGTTGGTCTTAACATAGGGACTGCTCCAGCTCATGTCTCAGCAACTGTAAGACTTGTTGATGCACAGTGGTGGTTCCTGTACCAGTAAGGCTGAGGGAAAGCTTAACACAGCACTTAGGTTGTTAAGTGTATTTACGTATATTCCTTATGTTCTCCAGAAGACTATATGTAGAATTACTACACTGTATAAAAATGTACTATACACACTGTTACAGAATCACAGAATCATCTCGGTTGGAAAAGCCCTTGAAGCTCCTCCAGTCCAACCATGAACCTCACACTGACTGTTCCCAATTCCACCAGATCCCTCAGCGCTCGGTCAACCCGACTCTTCAACCCCTCCAGGGATGGGGACTCCCCCCCTGCCCTGGGCAGCCCATTCCAACCCCCAACAACCCCTTCTGGGAAGAAATGCTTCCTAAGAGCCAGTCTGACCCTGCCCTGGTGCAGCTTGAGGCCAGTCCCTCTTGTCCTGGCGCTGGTTCCTTGGCTCAAGAGACTCACCCCGCCTCTCTGCACCCTCCTTTCAGGGAGTTGTAGAGGGCGATGAGGTCTCCCCTCAGCCTCCTCTTCTCCAGACTAAACCCCCCCAGTTCCCTCAGCCGCTCCCATCAGACCTGTGCTCCAGACTCTGCACCAGCTCCGTTGCCCTTCTCTGGACACGCTCGAGTCATTCAATGGCCTTTTTGTGGTGAGTAGAGTAGTTTTAAATGAGAAGACCCTACCTGTGAAATGGCTGTTACACGCACAAACCCATTAGGAAAATGGAGCGCAATAGACTCTGAAAGATACTTTCATTTATTTGCCTAAATTTGTGTTGGTAAAATCCCAGCTGCTTTGGCCTTTTTTCTTTCAGTGGTGCTGTTTGTTAGTGTTTTCAGATCAGAAGGACATTGAAGTGGACAGTAGTGTTAAAAGTCCTTTCTATGTGAGGCATTATATTGAAGAAATATTTATGACAGATAATTCATGTGAGCAGGCTTTCTAGAGGGAACATGAGAACACTGAATGCTTTTTACCTACCAAAATTATTTGTAGAAGTGCTAAAGGAGAAAATGGTGAATGAGGTCCATAATCCTACACAGTTAGGTTGTCAAGGCAAAGATGTCATTCATCTTGTTCCCTGCCATTACAGAGAATGGTCTAACCTGAGCTTGGAAGCTGTGGGTTCATGTGGTTAACTGCACTGGACAGGTCAGGGTAACTTGGTGGGAAATCTATGAACTGGGAAGGAGTGGTTAAACTGGTTCTGTCTGATTTAAATGGCACACCCTATGAAGTCAACCCTATGGAGAGCATAACGATGGTGGGATTACAGAAAAAGCCCTCATCCTTGAATCATAGAATCCTTGATTTTGAAAGAGATGGATGGATGTTGGCCGGTCCAACCCCCTTGTCAAATCTAGGTCAACTAAGGATACCAGTAGTGAAAAATAAGAAGGTAAACAAAAGAAAGGCTTAAAAAACCCCAGCATAGAGAATATAGGTTTTTAAATACATAATGATTTTCTATAATGAGCAACTTGAAATATTGCAGATGTTACTGTGCAACAATGGAAGAATTGAGTGAGATGATGTCATTTTCACTGATGAGGGAATTTCACAATATTAAGAAGCAAATAAAAAATAAAGACATTTTTAAAGGTTTTTTCAGTGTCCCTTTTGAATTGTGAATGCTCTGAGATGTTTAAAAACTGGAAGTTCACAAGATATTTATCTTTTATATTAGCTCATAGAATTTTATTTCTAATTTTAAAATAGTTGTGATATATTTTTATGAGCACATGCATTCAAGTATAGTGCTGATAAGATTCAAAATACTGTCATAAGAAAAATTAGATTTGCCTTGCCAGCTAAGCCAAAAGTATATGTTTGTTTTGTTTAATAGAAGAAGAAGCGGAGAATGTGGCTTCTGAAAAGTTTACAGCATCTGAAAATGGTGAAGTACCTAATGATCTTCCACCTCAGCCTATCCAAAGGTTTGTTCCTATCCTTTATTCTGTTTGAATGAAACTATGATGTGTCTGGTGGTAATATAGTCAGTCCATTTTAAAACAGCAAGGGAACTTGGAGCAATATGTTTCTGCTAGTACCAAATAATATATATTATCCCAGGAATGGTTTCCCTTTTATTCACTTTCATTTCCTTCTGTATAGAAAACTGTAACATTGTGAAGCATTTTGGACTTATTTTCTTAATCCATCAAGTGCTTTTATATAATGTTATTAAAATACGATGGATGTGTGGAGAGTCTGATGAGAAGAAAATTGCATTACATACATGCATTTCATAAGTATGGTGCTATGGACAAGAAGAACTTGCCTTTTAAATCCCAACTTACCTTTTCTTTGCTCAGCAAAGGCTTGTGTAATTGTATCACTTGTGAAAATATTTTGGTTTTCCATTTACATTGCATTGTGTACTGTTAATGCTAAATTTGTTGTTAATAGTAAACAACTGTGCTGTACACAGGTTATTTTTTTACTGAGACAAATCAAGAGGTGGTTTTACATGGAATCATAGTTCTTTTGTTTTAGGACACGTTTTCTAGATTTTTCCTAGACTTCTACTGAGATAGCAAGTATTGTGGTATTGGAATGTATATTGGGTAAGTTTTCAGTGTTGTTATGTGTTGGCTAACTCATTCGGCTCATGTATGTGTACATGTCTGTTGCTTTGGAGGACACGTGAGACTTCCTTTTATAGTATAACGGAAAAAGCCTCTTTTTTTTTTATTGTAGACGTATTCCCCGTCCTAGCAGTGCAAGACCAGCCCCACCCCGAGTAAAACGTCAAGAAAGTGCAGAGGTCTTACTTCCAGAAAGGTAAGGAACATGGGAGATGCAGAGCAGATGTTTCTAGCTCTTGTGCCACACTACTCTCAGATCTTCTGAGCCTCATCTGCTGCTGAGCGATGGATCACCTCACTGCTGGTAGCTTCAGACTGAAAAATTCAAGCCTGTTTTATTTTGTTTATTGTTTCTACAAATCCAGTGCATTATCTAAAAGTTATGGTTGGTAGTCACATCTGGAAGTTCAAAAATACGATTTAATTTTTTTCCCTTTGGGACTTCTGAAACAGATAACCCTAGAATGTTAGTTTAAACTACCATTAGAGAAGGTCTGTAAAACATGCAGTGAATATCTTGTGTTCAAAAAAGGCTGAAGCAGCCGTTTGAAACTACGGATAAAATGGCTTACTTGATCTCTGGTAAGTGCCAGTCACTGAAGTAGTGTGTTTAGAAGGAAAATATGCATCCTTTTGTGAGAGAAGGATGGCTAACTGTTTTCAGAGTTTGGCTGTGAATGGAAATGAAAGAATTTCATGTGCTTTTAGTTGATTCTGCTTTATGGGAGGAAGGGAGGGTACTGCTGTTTCTTCTATTACAAGTGGATCTTAGTATGTTTGAACAGATCTTAATAGGTTTTCGTTGTGTCTCTTACAGGAGTGGTAGTGGTAAAACAGTCTCCAACGTGATCATAGACCAGCAGATTTCTGATGAGGATGATGACCAGTTTGTGGTGGAGGCAGCACTGCCACTGACAGAAATGCCAGATATGGAAATGGTCTGTTCATGTTGTGAATTATAGAACCTTTTTCCATACTTTGTTTGTAACTTACTTGTTTAAGTAGCTTCTAGCTGAATATTGAATAGTTGTGTATTATGGCAATGGCAACTTTTTGCAACTAAAGCTGTCTTCCTGCATGTGTAGGAGCCAGAAGTGGAGCTGGTTGAGGATCAAAAGCATGGTACGTTTCCTTTTACATATATTTTTATATATATATATAATAAACCCATGGGTTTCAACCAAATGCTGAACACTCAAAATGCTGAATAAAGCAGCAAAACACCTCCTGAGGGTAGGAGCTTGCAACTTTTGCAAGCATAACAGAATTTATCAAATGCAGTCCTGTTTACTTGTGCAGCTGGATTTACAACTGATGTTAAGTACAAATTTTCTATACATTTTTAATGTCAGCAGGATTTAAAATTCTGCATAAAACTCATAAATTAATGTTTCTTACAGTGTCAGGTACAGCTTGTCAGCTCTGAGATAAAAGATGGGATTGGCTGTTCAAGGCAAGTTATAGAAAAGCTTTTAGAAAAATTGATGGACTGGTTCTTAACATTTATGCTTACTTGTGACCTCAGATCTTTAGTTCAGGGGCTTCCATTATGGTTACACTGGATGTAATTTAGGCAGATACACTTATTTGCATCCACAAACTCCTTGCAAAGGAATATATATCTATCATTCAGTTCTTGATTTCTTCCGAAGGAAAAGCCTTTGTGTTAGTACAGCTCCAGGACCTGGTTCTGTACCAAGAGACATTCAGCAAATGATACCGATGATACAGTTTGATTTAGAGGATATTGTAGAAATAGATCAAATAACAAATACCTTGTATCTCAGTAATTAAAATGTGTTATAGAATGCTTTTCATGTGGCTCTAAAAATTGTTAACGTTAAAAAAAAAACCCCTAGGCAGTTGGCTGTGATTTTATTGCCTGAATGTTTAAACCATCATTTTAGTGCCATCCAGTTCTGAGAAATATACCGGTTTTTCAACAGGTGGGCTGGTAAAAAGAATCCTGGAAACAAAGAAAGATTATGAGGCATCACAGAAATCATCAAAGACAACAGAGAGGGTAAGATGGTAATGGCCTTCAAGGAACTGTGAATATTAAATTTTGTTCTCTGCCTTAAATATGTTTTTTCCATTTATTATCAAGCTTTCCTCCTTGATATGTTATGCTGCTTTTTTCCTCCATTAGTCTGTAAGATACTGTCACCTTCTCTGTGTAGCACTCTCTTTTTCTCACCTTTAATTTTTGTGGGTTTGGGGATTTTTTTCAGTATTTCAGTACAGTTTTTCAGGGAGCCTTCTTTAGCCTATTTTTTTTTCACCAGAACAAAGGCTGCTGATTTCAGCCATGCCCTAGATGTAGTAGGGCACACTGTGCATTTGTACAGCTGCACCATTATTGTTTCAATCTTATTTGTCCTCTGGGCATTTGAAGAGCAGTAAGTATTCTGTTGCCCAGCAATCATTATCATCATAGTCTAAAAAACATGGAATCTTTGGTGCAGTTAACCATATGAAGTATTTTCATTTCACCAAAGGTTTCCCTAGTAACATCCTAGCATACCCCAGCACTGAGGTCTGAATCTATGAAGTGATTTGATTTGATTTTTTTCCACAATCGATAGCTGGGAAAGGGAAAGTAGGTTTTGGTTTTGCTGGGTTTTTTGTTGATTTTTTGTTGTTTTGATCACTTATAAGGGGTCTAGAAAGGGTCCAGCAGTGATCAAAACCCAAAAGCAAAAGGTTGAACCCCTCTGATTTAAGTGTCTTCCTGTTACAACTGGAGAGCTTCTTGCTTGTTGAGCTTTGCAAAGCTCATGTTACAAGAAGCAGCAAAAGACAGAGCATTTAGATGGACTCCTCTGATCCACTGACCCTTTGCAAAGTTTCTAAATCACTAAGCTCATTCGCTGTGCTGGTGAGGAGGCACTGAGAAATGCACTGCAGAGTGCTGTTATAAAAATATAGGCAGGTGTGTAATGTTTTGGAAAGGCAAGTGCTTTTCATGAACCAATCTTCAATCACATCTTCTCTTTTTTTTTTTAATGGTAATTCAGTATTGCAGGTTTTTACTACCTATGTGCTTTTTCAGGAATGATCTAGTTTGGCGTACTGTTTTAAGATGCTGCAATTCAGACCTCAAGAGTCCGGCTTTTCACAAGAGTATCAAGCTCTTTCACATAACTGTCTGAAATCAGTAGGGACTTTTGAAGCCTTGACCACCTGACTGCCTCTTTTGGATTTATCAGCTCTAGGAATTTGGCAATGAGTAATGATATTATGATAGGTCAGATATGATAAGACAAGTTGGAGGAAAAAAAAAGTCACTGAGGAACTAAAGCCATGGTAGATAGTAGACTTTTAAAAACCCGGCTTTATCTAGAACCTGTATGACTTCATAATTGCCAATCTACAGCAAAAGTGACACTGTTAATTTTTAGGATTGGAGTTTTGGGATGGTAAAAACAACGATTTTTTCCTCTTGAATAGAGATACTTCCATCTGCTTTTGTGTCCAGTGGTAATGGGTTATGCTGCCACGCAGACTAGCCTTTGCATTTCTTCACCAGCATGTTCAGAAAGTTGGGATAGCAGATCAGACCCTTGGGGGAGTATCCTTCTCTCTGAAGTTTAGGATTGTCTAAGATCCAGGCCTGTTTGGCTGGAAGAAAATTACTTTTATGTATTGCAAAGGCTGAGGTTAATGAAGAAAATGAATCCTGCTTAAAATAAGAAAACACCCTTAGTTTCCTTCTCATAATGCATTATGAATAGTTAAAGCTTTATCCAACTTGCTGAATCACATACCATTTGTTATAAGTATGCAACTTGTAGCATCTGTGTACTGATCATTGAAATACTGTTGGCTATTTCTAATGAATGTGCGATGTGAAAAATTGCCCGCTTGAGTAAGTTCTGTCTTTTATGTAACTGGAAAAAAAAGGGGGATAAAAGTTGATACTGCTCTGTTTACACAGTAGCTCTAAAGCTCATCACTGGAGTGCACGTTGAGTTGGCACTCGTGAGGACAAGCGATACAGCTGTTCCTGGTTTTATTACTAGGTGGTGCTGTTGAATCGTCAGTCTCGGGACTAAGTTTTGGTAGTTTATTTTATAATGTCTTAGTACATAATTGTGCTGTAGGCTGTACTGTTCGGTCTTTGTCCTGTCAACTTAAGCACTGGACATAGAAAGGGACAAAGGGGGTAGGGTTTACAAAACTGCATGGATTTCATGCTCAGGAAGCTTCCTCTGGTGTTAGTGCTAAATTTACTGGGCTTTTTTCTGAATAAGAGTAACAAACTAACTGAAATGATTCCCTTTTAACCCCTTAGATTTTTTTTTTTAATGCACGTGCACAATTGTGTCCTGCTACAATAACCATTTAGTCCCATTCCCTATTTTCAGTCTCTAAAACATTCATTCAGTCCTTGTTTGTCTTTTGTTGCATCTTTTGAAGCACTGATCTGTGTTAGCAGCGTTGATAATAGACAACTAATTCTGGAAAAAAAACGTGCTGACTTCCTAGTCCATCACGTGAAAACTTGCATACAGTGCTAAACTCCTGGAATATCATCTGATCTCATATCCAAGCAGCTGGCTGCTACTGCAGTAGGTTTCTTTGCTGCTACTGCTTTTCAAATTATGTTGTTGAAGACATTGCGATCTAGAGAGGAGAAGCATAGTTTTCCTGACAGCAGAGGAGAAAAGTCTGTGGAAAAAATGATTAAAAATGCTCAGAGTTAGTGACTGGGTCTTGACAGATGTAGTTCACAAAACATGAGCTGGAGACACTGCTGAATCTGGGGAATTTATTTTAGAAAACAGAGACACTGATACAGGAGACAGTAAAAGTAAAAAATATATTTCCAACATGGCGTTGCTGCTGAGGGAACTAGATATGCAGAGGGTAGCAGGTGGGGGTCTGGCATGCCCATGTGGCCCTAACATCATGAGGATGTCTCATCTCTGAGAGATGTTCCTAACATCAGCAGGAAGGCAGTGACAGGATTTTTTTCCTTGCAAGACTGCAGACCAGCAGTTTTGGGAGTAATAGTTACTGTGGTCTGTGGAATCTCTTTGGAGAGAGGCAGCAAAAGTAATTAAAAAAGCAGGAAGAGTTTCAAGTGGTTTATTCCTGCCAAGTGGTCTAGGCAGGCAAATGGAACCATGTCCTGTTAGGCTGATGGGACTGCAAGAATGGGTCAATGAACTCTGGCCAGGGTGCTGTGTTCAAATGGCTGTAGGTTTTGTGCCAGGTCTAGCTCTGCAGTCTGCTGGGAAGCAGTATCAGTCTGGGATTTGACCATTTCTCCCCAGACTGTCAGCTCTCTTATTTAATTTGTTTTCCATCAAACTCTCCAGAAGAAATATCTTCTACATCAGTATGCAACTGTATTCCAAAACATATTATGCATTGGAGAGTAAAATGTAATTGTACTTCTGTATTTTGCAGTAAGGTAACCAACAGTCCAGTGAAAATTTGAAAGAATACTTGCTTTGGGAAATTACGTCTGATGAAATTAAGGTTATCCTTGTGTCTGTCAGTAAGAATGTTCATCTTCTCTCGTTTTGTTAAACTATTCAGTACATACAAAATAAATGAAATATTTTCTGTTATATTCACTAGTCTTTAAAGCCTTGTTCCTCTGCCAGTTGGGAAAATGAATGGAGAAAAAAAAAATGGAGTCTGAGTGATGGAACTTTTGGCTAATACTTTATTATGTTCAGCAAAAAAAGGATCAATGGATCTGCCTGATTTATTGTGGATTAATCAGCTAGAAATTAGGTGAATCTTGTGAATTAATACTTCATCCAAATATAACACTGGTGAACTCTCGGGGATGTTTCACACCTTTACTCCTAACTGCTGATTGCTGAGGAGCATTTATTTGTGTTAAAAGCATTCCTCTGAAACCTTTAATGTGCTGTGTTTCCTGAACATGCATTTGCTTTTTAAGAAGTTGTAATAAAGAAAGAGAAAAGGAAAGAAGACTGGGACTTTCATCATCTAGGTTTTGCATGTGCAGAAACTTAAAATAATATACACAAATTTTCAGGTCAAACAAAAAGGTCATTCTGGAAATACACAAGATTTTTCTGCCTTGATTAGCTGTGTTCAGCCTAACAAATTCCTAAAAAGACTTTCTAAATGTATTTGTTTAGAGTCTAACCCTCTAATGTTAAACAGAGAAAGAAACAGATGTTACATTTTGTATTCCACTTCATTTATTTGATGTGTGGAAAATGTAGGCAGGTTATTAAATAGTTTAAGCAAGTGGGATCACAGAATTCCCATCATTGCACTACCAAATACAGTTCATGGGCTTCAGAAAAGGTTTCTGCAAGGAACAAGTGATATTAAATAGCTTAGCACCTGGGTAATATTAACTTTAATTACAAATGTGATAAATTAAGGATGTACTTCTAAGCTTAGAACAAATACAATATTGCTGATTCTGTTTGTTTAAAGTTCTTCAGGTCATTGATTTTTACATTAATCCATCAGCTGCATGACTCTGGGTGTCCCCTCCAGTTAATGCCATTAGTAACATGTCATGTTAACCAGATGTATTCATATGTCCCACCATTTAAGTATTTTGAAGAGGCTCACCATTCAAGACCACAACTTCTCAGCATCCTGCCAGCTTAATATGTCATAAGAAATGCTGACAGTAAAATTTAGTAGGAGTTACCTGCAGAAGGGCTTTCATCTTTGTGTAACAGCTCTGGTCGTGATGATGTGACGCTAACACAGTGATCTGAACAAAGCTGCGTGAGAAACTTTTGGTGCAAGCATGCAATTCCTCAAAAATAAGCACAAAAGTAAGTACCCAGCAGTCTGGTTATGGACAAGCACCAGAGGAGTTTAAATTGGATGGCTGTATGCTTGAGTGTCCTTTTTACACTACTACCAACTCTCAGAAAAAAAACTGCGGTCCCTGAATAATTGTGTTACAAGCTGTAAACACAGGAACAGGATTTTTGTCACTCTTGTGATATTTCTGGTATCATGGCTCCTTTACTGTGGCCTTTGCACACAAAAACACAGAATACTCTCCTGTGGGTACAGTATAAATACAACATGAGACAGCAGATGGATATGTTAAACAGAAAGGATATAGAAAAGTGCAGTGAGACAGCTGTGATTTCCATCCCTAGGAGAGAGGATGCAGGGTATCAGCTGTGTAGCAGCAGTGTGTTGTAGGACACAGTACAGGTGACTTGCACATATTTCAAGAAGCTTATCAATGGATTTGGCAGGGGCATAGACTGGTGTGAAAGCAGTTGTTTAACACAAGGAACAGGTTTATTGCAAATTCTTCTTGCACAGGAAAGAGGCTGCTTTTTCAAGAGAAGTAGGTTGTGGACCCAGAGTCTCAGCAGTGTGAGCAGAAAAGGAGAGCTGGGCAGGACTGGAACCCGGTATGCCATTATGGCTGAATTAATACTATTTGTTAACTACTGCTAGAGTTGTCTCTTGGCATGTGTGTGGTCAGACTCCTAGGATTCTGCTTAGCATGCTGAATACTGCACCAAATACGCAAGGTTTTATGAACTGACTTCTCCCCAGCATGGACTGAATGTGAAGTAAAGCAGACTGGCTCTGGGGGCTGAGGTGGGGTGTTTATGTATGTCTGAAAAGTCCAGGTCTTTTTAGAGGGATCAAATGTGAAGTGGGGGGAGAAAAACCACCACCACCCCACCTAGCCCCCCACCCGCCCCTTCAAAAAAAAAAAAAAAGAAAAAAGTCCCCTTTAAAGAGCTATCCTTTTATTTTCTTTTGGTGCCTTCCAACTAAGAAGCAGGTCAGACTAAACGGTAAATCTAATGGTAAAGAATGTTGCGTCTCCTATTCCTTGGCCTGTTGCTGAACTCAGTACATGGCATAAGCAGAAAAAGCATCCTGTTAATTTGAAATGATTTAACATATACTGTTTTCCCTGTGTTTCTGTGAAAGAGTTTCTTATGGTGATCCCTAGTGGATAGTTACAATCTACTTAAAATGCAGACTCTGTAAAAACCAGGAAAAGAAAACACCTTTTATGATCAAAAAAATATTTTGTACAATAAAAAAACCCACCTTGTTGATTTTGCATTGAATGTATCAAAATTACTTGTCCAAAATGAAGTTTCTGTCCTGTCCTATAGAAAGGGGTAGGGGGGAAATGGTATAGCTCAATAAAACTATGATTACTTGGGTCTGTTTTCATAATGGGACATAATACAATAGTTAAAAGGGGCTGTAGAAACTATTAAGTGTTTGATGGATGTTCTGATTTGATTCATATTTTCAAACTGTTAATTAAAAAAATGGAAACAAAGAAGCTATATAAAAGTAAGCAAATGCTGTTTCTAGAAATAAACCTTCCAAACAGCAAGGAGAAGAAATAGCACCTCTTTAGCTTAGTAGATGTCAGGCACTTCAAATGTCCTCAACAGCCCAGCTATTGGGAATGGATGTCTTGTGAATGATCCATTTTTATGGAGCTGTGCACACTGCAATATATATACTAATTGCTTTAGTGAGGGTAGATTCAACACAAGTAAATTCTGGTGGTTTCTGGAGCCCTGTTGATAATTTCCACTTTACTGATAAAAAAGAAAATTATTGCTTTTTAATTTCTCAGGTCCCTGCATCTGAGTCCACGTATTCTGTTCGCATTGAGGTAATGGGAAAGGCAGACTTTTTCGCAGGAATCCAAAATAAACATTTATCTTGGTGCCTTATGAAAAACACGAAGGAAAGGAAGCATGTTGGGTCTACAGAAATGATATAGTCTTTTATATGGGGACAATTTATTGATTTTTGGGCTTTTGTGAAAGGAGAGTTCATTGAGGTGTATGGCCTAATTAAATAGACTGGAACAATTCTGATTCTGGCATTTTTCTTAAAACTGAATATATCCTATTACATGTTTGTGCAGAATGAGCAAAGGTGGCATTCAGGACTCTTACCACCCACGTTGCCTGTTGTAATAAATCATCTGCCATAATTCTTAGTGATTTAAAAGTGTCCCACATAGATTTTAACCCATAACTGTAACTATGAAACTGAGAACAGACAGTATGGGGTTTTTTCCTCCCCCTTAATTACTTACAACTAGTAATAGTTGGTAAAGCTCGATGGCGTTGTGGTGATAATTCTCTGTTCTGAGCTCAGCTTTCTGTAGTCTGCAGGAAATGGAACATGGCATCTTGGTAGCATAAGTGTTAGTGAAATGAAAGAAACAATTTATGGTTATTTTTTAACTCGTGTGAGGAGGGACAACACTGTGGCAGCTAAGCTACTGCACCATCAGCTGTTGGGAAATTTTTCTTGGGAGCTTGAAATTTAAGTGCTTCTGCTTTTGAGAGATACTCTAAAAACCTCTCATGTGTTCTTACACCACTTCAGTATCATATAGCATGTGTTTCAAAGACATGGGGGTTTTTAACAAGCCTATTGATGTCCCTGTTTAAGTCCAAATAGTGTTCAAAGGATTTTTAGTAGTAATATGTTTTAGTACTTGAATTGATTTTGGATGGGATAATACTTTGTTCATTTTATGTCGATTTTGAAGAATTGAACTACACAAAGAGTATGCTGGAGTTACAAGGACACTAAAATAATTTTTGTGTATTTGCTAACACAATTTAAGAGCATCTTCCTGATTTACAGTGAATATTCCACAGTGTTTTACTTCCCCTTGAGCTTTTCAAGCAGCTGTGTATTTTAGCATGGAATATTTCAAATTGTTAGCTGGATCTGTGTCTTAAAGAATACAATTCTGGCGTACTTGTTTACTGAATTGTGGGATTTTCACTTCTTTTTTTATTTTCATACCATACTTGCTGGTGTTGTCTTGGTGTCAGGGCACACCAGCTTTACAGGAATCTAAAGCATTGAACTCAGCATTTGGAAAACAAAAATGAGGCATTCTTCAAGTTTTACACACCTAACTGTATCCTCAGGTAATGGACTGGCTGAGTCTTTGTGCTTCTGAGACAGTTGTATTGGAAACAAATTTCTTATCTCTTGGCTGTGGCTTCTTACAATGGATGGTGGGGAGGAAAGGGGTAAGGGCTTGGTGCACTTAGGAGAAGAGGAAGAACAAGGCAACAGGACTTCTTCCTGGGAAGCTGTTGGATCTGATACAACTCTACCCTGCTGCTGAACTGAAGGTGATTGTCTTCACAGATAACGTCCCAATTACATGTGGAAAGCATGGTGCCATGGATTAAGCCTTCCCTGTGGCTTTGGTGGAGCACAGCATGTAGCAAGGGCTAAGAAAACAGAGTTAAAATAGCAGAGGGGTTTGAAACACTGTGAGAGTGTGGATCTGTTCATGCATCTTTACTAGCTGCTGCAAGGTGTTGGCGCAAAAAAATATTTCCAGGGCAGAAACTCTTCTCAGCCTGAGATGTGTGCTGAGCCTTAGTAAATGTCTGGTGTGCAGGACCCTGTGCTGTGATCTGTACCTTCAGGGGCACCTGGGCAAAAGCTCCGGGGAGCTGCAAGATCAGCAGGGAGAGAAGCTGGACGACACTGATGGGAACAGTGTTGGCCATTGTGCTCAGAAGTTGGCCGAGGAGGAGACCCAGGGGAGAAGATCTGCTCGACTCGAAGCAGCTGTGCTTGGAATGGGGGTGCTCACCAGCTCTCAGGGGATGGAATGGGTCAAGAAGCAGTGCTTTCATCTTTGCGTCATAAAGGATAGCAAACACATGGATGGCTCCAGAAAGTATCTAAATAATGTGTTTTATGTAATGTAGTATAATGAAACACCTGCTTCTGTGAGAGAGGTATGGGTTGTGTGAGAAGGAATTAAGATGAGTGTTATTTTTAACAGTTTAGCCAGCACTCATGAATTGACTTAGGAAGCGAAGGTCACAAGTTCAGCAGCATTTGTCACTTTAGCCCAGTTCCTAATTAAACAACTTTAACATTATAAGATCGCAGTAAACTCAGAAGTCCCACAGTTTTCATGCACTGCGTGTGTGGTAAAACACAAGCATCAGATATAAGTAAATCTCAGCCTTCAAATCTTTAGAAGTATTTTTCTAAAAAAAAATTATATATATATATATATATATATATGAGTTCATCAGCAAGCCAAAGACTGCTGAAATGTGTTTGGCAGTAGTCCCTGCTGCCTCCAAATGCAGCTGAACAAACAGCCCCCAGCTCGCACAGGAAGACAGGCCAATTGGGTAGGAGGGCAGGAGGGGACAGCGTGGTAAATTTGATGTCCCAGCCTGAGAGAGACGCACACTGCCACCTCTGTGTTTATGTAGCCGCTAGGCACTGTGCTTAGGAATTGGTTGGTCCTGCGGTTGTGCTGGTAGAGAAAGACCTTTCTAGTTTTCTGGCATACATTAAATGACTAAAATGACTTTAATTAAACTTTACTTAAAGCTTTGTGTCTTAAACAAAAACTCAGTTTGGGAATTTGACCTGTAGGGCTCTTGGAAACAAAGAAAAATTAGGTTGTTTTTCTTGATGGAGGAGAAAAAAACCCAGCAGACTTTTCTTTAATGGTGATTGTTTCAGGGAAGGCTTTCCTGGAATAAGATTATTACAGTGTGTTAGTGATGTGGCATCACTTTGCTCTTTTTATGGCATCCTTTTGCTCTTGGTGACTGCCACTTGAGGAAATGCTTGCTCTGTATTTAACTTGCAGTGAGCTAGGAGGCTTCAGGAGATTGACCACAGAGACTCTGCTGGCTGCACATGAGGGAAGTGTGCACAAGACCAAATTATTTTTGAGTAGTGTAGTTTATTGAGACCACATCTGCAGCCTGCATGATTTTTACAACCACTGTGAACAGAAGTACAAGGCATGGAATAACTGCTGTCTATTTTAGCTGTGCAGCGTGAAGGGCTATTATTAGGACCAGCATTAGGAGCTGGAAATCCAGATACAGACAGTGGAGGGAGAGAAGCATCTTGAAGGCACCGATGTAGAGAACTAGAAGGAGGCTGTGCCCTTCAGCATCTGCTATAGCTCCCAAGGAGCAGCAAAACTGCTTGTGGGAAGCAGGCCCAGTGAATGTTTATGGTGCGGTAGCCTGTAACGTTATGAGCAGGGGTGCTTCTGCTGCTCCAAAGTACTGCCTTTCAGATTTCATAATCATCTTCCTCCAGAATTTAACGTGACCCTTTTCCCAGTGTCATTATGCACTGGGACTTGAAGCAGTATTGAGTAAACACCAATCCACCGGGTCCTGGTGTAGGGCTCTGGAGTGACGCGGTGACCAGTCCAGCCTTGCCCCATAGTGCGGGGGGAGGATGGACAGACGTATGTGTGATTTACACAGCAAATGCACCAGTGGCAGCAGCAGATTGATAATAAAAGTGTTGTTATTACATGTCTGTTGAGAGCTTCTGTTTAACGATGCCACATTAAGCCACAGAAATTTCCCTTTCAATGTATAGAAATGACTGAAAGGAGTTGTTGTCCCCCTCTCTGCCCACTGTTTTGGGAAAGATCATGTTGAGAATCAACAACATCAGTGAGATAATTTATGGGATCAAATATTAATTTTACTGTTGTGTGCTTGTGATCTGAAAAGCAATTTGATATTGCTGATGCTGTTGCACAGTTTTGTAGCTGTCCTCTGTAGCAGTGGTGACTTGGATATGGCATGCTTTCTGCTCATCTGTTCCTAGACTATTGCTTCTTTTCTTCTCTTTCATTGCAGACCGTCATAAACATTTTTCCAGATACTTCACTGTTAGCAGTCTCTAAAACATTCTTCATTCAATACCTCATGTGCAGCAACTGTCTTCCCTAGTTTTGATGCTTTCCTTCTTATTCATCCTTTCTATTAGGAGAAGTCCTTTGTATCAGAAGCAGCTAGGAAGAAAGAGAGAGACTTGGTAGCCAAAGAAATTGAGAAATTTCAGGTCTCTATTCAGACTCTGTGCCAGAATGCCTTTACGCTTGGCAGGATCATGGATTACATTCAAGAAGACATGGATGCCATGAAGAACGAGTTGCAGATGTGGCGGCAAGAGAACAGACAGCATGCGGAAGCTCTACAGAAAGAGCAAAGGTAAGTGTGGTCATGGGAAGTTTGATTTATCTCTCGAGACAGTTTTTAGGAGAGGGGAGAGTTTTACTCCTTTTTCTAAGCAAATTTGTCATTAGTCATTTTTGTCATTTGGGGATATGTTTTTGCAGTCTGAATTGTTTTCTGAAGTGTTAAAAGTCTTAAGGTCTTTTCAGCTCAATTTCATGTGAGCTACATGACAGCAAGGATGCAAATGTTTGTGTGATATGAGAGGGCTTGATTTGTTTTCTTCTCACAAATATGTAAGAAGAAATGAGGGAGGAGCTTAGTAAACAAAGTAGATTTGGGACTAGGAGTGGATTCCTGAATCACAACCTGCGCTCTTTGTGTTATTGAATTCAGTGTGTTCTGCAGTGGTTTTAAGAACAGTTGTTGTCATCTGTGCAAGGTTAAAACAACACTGGAAAGCCAGGAGAGTGACAAGAAGGTCAAGCCTGGAAACAGTTTCTTTGGCCTTACTTGTCTCATCAACGTGTCTCTATGCTGCTTTAAAACAGAATATCTCTCCCAGTTGTGTGTCCTCTGATCTTAAACATGAGCTAGATACAGATCTTCTTGGATTCACAATAAGCCTAGATAGATTTGCTGCTCCCTGAATTGATGTGCTGTATTCATGCAGAAGGATGTATGGGTGGTATCCTTAGCTAAGCCCTGTCTTTGTAGGTGTGTTAAATGTTGGAAATTTACAGCTGCTGGCTTGGTCCAGTGGCTGGGGTGGGAATTAGGGCTTTGGTTCACATATAAAGTGTAATGATGTTAATTCCTTGCACTTACATAGCACCTTCTATCCCAAAACCTTGTCAGGCTTTAAAACCCTGGTTGATCTCAGAATGCACCACCCCTGCAAAGAGAAAGGAAATGGTGATTGGCTTTATTTTATGGTTGGAGAAACTGAGGCATTGACTCACTTGCCTTTGTGCCACACCCAGTGACAGGGAGCAAGTCTTAGCCTTTCTCCAGGCATGTGCTTACTGAGTGGATCCACTTTGGCCTTGCCAAACAAGGCGTTTATCCTTCAGCTGGTTTCCAGCACCGTGACTCGACGTGCTTCACCGGACTCGTATGGCCCCTGAGTTCCCAACTGTATCATGGACAAGACTGTCCCCTTTGACATGGGTGCAGAGTGAGAGGGCGAGTGGGAAGAAGGAACTGCCTAGCTGATTTTCTTTGCAGATTTATGTCAAACTAAGCATTACAATGACCAGCTATTTCGTGCAAGACTGCGGGCAGGCTAGCATCCCTTCAGCAGAGCCACTCTGTTCCCTTCCAGGAGCTAAGACTGCTGCAGCATATCCCGGCCCTTCGCAGAGCTTTGTATGAGATCCTAATCAGATCAGTGTAGTGCTAAGGCATGTCCAATCCTTCAGGAGAGAATTACAGAATATCAGACATGAAGAAGACAATGCTTCCCATATGTACTGGAATTTGGATGCATGTCTCTTGTTTCCTTTGCTTCTGTGAAAGACAATTGAAGGATCCCATTGGGGAAATGTTAGTGCAATTTCTAGCAATGCTTTTTGTGATTTATGCTAATGTGGTAGAAAGGAGGGGAAAACTAAATGATTTTGAGATGCGGACTTTAGCTAATGAGTCCTCAAAGTGACTGGGTAATTCACAATGACAGCAGGCTAGTTCAGGCTGTCATTTCCCTGGCTGTTCAGCGTTCCTGAAGATCAGCAAAGCATTATGGAAGGGGGCACATTTGTTCTAAAGCCAAACAGGCCCATTCACTTCAGATGCATCAGTGTACTTGTGGTTTATTAGCATAGGATTTATTAAATTTCCTCTTGGTGTGGGATTGCCTGCCCTTGTCAGCAGCTAGTGATGGGTCAGTTGTCATATACATTTCTTCTTCTTAAATGTCTGCCTGCCATAGCTTGGTGCTGCTGGCAGCTGCTGGTGGCTTGCTGGTTTATTGTAGGAAATAGCTGGTAGCAGGCCAGCAGCCTCCACAGCAGCTGTATTTGCCCGCTCTGCCACGTGCTTCTCTCCTTTAAGGTCTTGTGGTGAGGCCCACAGGAATCACTGTTACCACATGTATCATGGTAGGACCCAGGAGTCCCTGTAAATGGTGGGTGTCCTTAGAATCACAGCATAGTTTGGATCAGAAAGGACCTTTAAAGATCATTTAGTCCCACCCCCCTGCCATGGACAGGGACACCGTCCACTAGCCCAGGTTGCTCAAAGCCCCGTCTAACCTGGCCTTGAACCCTTCCAAAGATGGGACACCCACAACTTCTCAGGTCCTTCTTGGGTTATATTCCACAGTCAGGATATCAGGATATTGCTTCATCCCTGGGCCAAGTTGCAGCTTTTGGTTGGATGGAATGAAAGAAGTGCTTGTCGTATGCCTAGTGCCGGGGGAAATAACTACAAAGCAAAGAGTTTTAGCAGAAAAGCTAGATCAGCCAAGAAGTGACTGTTGAAAAGCGGGTGATCTCTCTTGAACAATATTCTACTATGTCCGTGTTGTTAGCTTTGCCTTTGTGCATCTTATTCTAAACTTTCTTTCAGGAAGGGTGGGTGCAACTTAAATTCTTTTTGAACTTTCAGGTATTGAATGTACTTTCTTGGAGGCTCAAGTAACCTGAAGCAGCATAATGTTTCCAATAACATCATGCTCTTTGTGTCTCTTTCAGCATCACAGACAGTGCTGTAGAACCATTAAAAGCAGATCTGGCTGAAATGGAACAGTTGATTAAAGACCAGCAAGACAAGATCTGTGCTGTAAAAGCTAATATTATAAAGAATGAAGAAAAAATCCGGAGGATGGTTCTTAGCATAAACCTGTCTTCAAGAAGGTGAAGAAGAGGGGAAAAAAAATTTAAAAAAAGACTTGGAACTGAGAACTGACTGACATTCCTACCAAATAAAAACAAAGTAGTGGAGAAAACTTAAGATATGCCTTGTTTAGATATAAAATGTTTAGGGACCAGAAGTCTAAAAATTATATAAAAACCCATTATTGCATTGATCTTTAGATGTTGATATTACTCATGATAAAATTATATTCATTTGAATGCTCAAGTTGCAGAGCTATTAAAATAAGTTGTTTGTTTAGATGTGAACTGCTGTTACTCACTTACCAGGTCTTCACAGCCTTCTTTCCCTCCTTGGCCTGTTGAGCACAGTTTCTGAGCCACTTCTCTCGACAGCTCCTCCTCATTTCCACTGAGGTTCCTTTTGAACACACTGCCATGAAAAATGGGTACTTCTTTTGCTCCTTAAAAAAGTGTTCCAAACTCCTGCAGGTCAGAAGGTTCCTGAATCCTGTTTAACAGGGAAAATTATTTACAAAACAAGGCCACAAGATCAAGAGGTAAAGCCTTGTGTAACCTGCAGTTCTTTGCACCATGACAGAGATGATGTCATGTTTCAGAGCTATCGGGAATCTTATTAGGAACAACTGAAAATGCACTATGAGCATCGCCATGTAAGGGAGCAGAAGTATTTTATCAGCACAGGTGTTAATTCCATTTTTATTGCATATGTTCATTTGGAAGGGATTAATTTAAGTACCTGTTTCCTCCCAAATGCATGGTCCTGTAACTTTTTTGTACATGAATAATTCCACTGATTTTTTTAGTTACCTGCAGGTGTCTGTACTGTTTTCCTAATGACCTCTTGAGTGTACTTCATGTTAGAGTCCAGCTTTACTTATTCCTAAATCTGCAAAGCATATTAGTGTAGACACAGCCATTATGACACTGCACTGAGCACAGAAGACTTTAGTCCCCTGCAAGGCTGTTTTCTCAAGATTTTTGTAATGTGTGAGCACATCTCCTCCTGTTGTTTGGATTGTTTATGAAGTGCTAGTGTCCTTTTTTTTCCCTTCTCTGACTGGCAAATCTGTGGGTTGGTTTTTTTCCTTCTTGGTTTCTTTTTCCGGTATCTTGACATTGAAAAACCTACCAAATGGATCATCACCAAATAGTGTGAGTATTTAGTACGTTAAATACAGATATTTTAAAGGGTGGGGTGCTTTGTTGCATGGGGTTTTGGGTGGGGGTGAAGAGAAAGTAGGAAACTTGTGAAAGAATAGGAGAAATATTCTGGTCTGTTCTTTAACAGCATTTGACACTACGGTCTTTGCTTTTGAATTGTCACTTCAATTTTTTTTATTTCAGTACATGAACTTAAATGGTGAAGTAATATTGTGGGTAGGGTCCAGAGATGCAGGACCCCTGCAGTGCCCCAGGCACCCTCTCCTACCGTGCGTTGCTTTTAACCCAGGGTTGGAGCCTGTTCACTGCATCCTGGGTCTCATCCCATAAAGGAAAAAGGGTTCAGTATGTCCACCAGAATCCCCAGAGCCAAGGACTGATGGTTAAAACCTGCATGGTCAATATATAACTTTGGAGTGGTTTGAATGCTCCCTCCCTTCTCAAATACTTGCATCGAAAAACATGGGGTTTGGTTGGATTGCTCAGACCTCTGCTTTGATGGTGTTTGACCCCGGGAGCCCCCAGACCCTTGGTGCTTCTGTTGCTACTGCTAGAAGCCAGCCTTTACAAGTGCAGAGAGATTGTTACTATTCCATGAACCTTTGTCACCTCCTTGGTGCCTCCCATCCACAGACAGGACCAGTGTGGTGCTGCTGGAGCACAGGGCTGGCAGGAAAGCAAGAGGAGACCAGTAGCAGGGTGTTTCAGGTGTTCAGTGACATGAAGTGATTGCGGCTCTGCCTCAAGTTAAACAGGATTTAAATCTTGACTTTTCCTTTCCCTCAATTACTCCATTTCATGAAGTTTCCTTCACCAGACCCCCCACTCCTCAGCTTCCCCCTGCTGATGGGCATTGCGTGCTCTTCATGTGGTGACGTGACCCACACATTACAGAATCCCAGAATCATCTCGGTTGGAAAAGCCCTTGAAGCTCCTCCAGTCCAACCGTGAACCTCACACTGACCGTTCCCAACTCCACCAGATCCCTCAGCGCTGGGTCAACCCAACTCTTCAACCCCTCCAGGGATGGGGACTCCCCCCCTGCCCTGGGCAGCCCATTCCAACCCCCAACAACCCCTTCTGGGAAGAAATGCTTCCTAAGAGCCAGTCTGACCCTGCCCTGGCGCAGCTTGAGGCCATTCCCTCTTGTCCTGGCGCTGGTTCCTTGGTTAAAGAGACTCATCCCCCCTCTCTGCACCCTCCTTTCAGGGAGCTGTAGAGGGCGATGAGGTCTCCCCTCAGCCTCCTCCAGATTAAACCTCCCCCGTTCCCTCAGCCGCTCCCATCAGACCTGTGCTTCATCTGTCCTTGTGTTAGAAGCGATGGTCCTCTCAGCGGGGGTGGGGAGCCTCGGGCCCATATAAACCTGGGGCTTGGAGGCACTGATCTGGTTCCTAAGAGGCCTTAGGGATGGCTTCTTACATCTTTATGCACCCATTTTCTTATGGTTTCTGCATCAAATACCATGTTAAACAAGAATCAGCATTATGGTTTAATAACATGTCTAATGTCTCCCGCAGTCTCAGCTGACTGACTGTAGGTTTCCTTTGTTTTCCAGTAGGATGGAACAAAGCCACTGCCTTGGACCTGAGGCTTAGTTTAATTTTAAAGGCAGCTTGAGGATGCAGCACCAAAAAAGCCATTAAACAGCCGTGCATCACAAAGGGGAAAGGAGCCTCTCTAGAAATGAGTAGAGAAGAATGTCTGTGTTTGCACATGTCTGCCTGCATCTTTCTTGCACTGTGCCTTGGGCTGCCGTTTCAGCTTGTGGGTGGTTCATTAGCAGGAGGAACTTTGCTAGCACAGTGGTTTGGGGTATAAAACCCTTACATTGTCAGGCCCCTCTGGCGCTAATGGAGCCTGACAGTTCTGGGAAGCAGGACTTGTATTTCACGACGTGCCTGACATTACTCTCTTGTGCAGGTTGGGAGGTGGCTGCCAGCACCTCTGGGTTAGGGTTGGGGAATATTTCTCAGCTGGAAAGGTCGAGCTGCTGGCAGGATCCCAAATCGCAGTGGTGAGCCAGTGAGCGACCCAGTGGGGTGACAGGACCTCCCCAGATCGGGATTCATGTCCAGGGGCAGAGGCTGGAAGGGGATGGTGGGGTGAGCTCAGAGGTGTCTGTCTGAGGACATCAGTGAGTCCTCTGGGTGTTGAGACTCTTCCCTACAGTGGGGATGGGAGAGGGTTAGTTTGGGGTTCAACCATGTGTGAGAAAGGAAGCCTGAAGGGTTGAGTGGTGTGAAGTGGGACTTGAATGGAGTGTAGGTACCAAGAGTCTCCAACTGTGGTTATGAGGGAACCCCTGCTTACATGGGACCACACCGTCCTGGTCCGGAGACACCGGTGCCAGGTGTCCCGAGCCCAGATAATGCTGGGCATCTAAACTGCTTCTCGATTCAGCCTATTTCTTGAGCATTCTTCAATTTACCTCATTGTCAGGCTGAGCTCAGAAATAGGGCTCCCTAGAAAAGCCCATTTCTCTGCATTGTCTGCGAGAGCAGCCCTGGACAAAGAAGCTCAGGTAAGGCTGTTTGCTGAGGTCTGAAGTTGAGATTTGTCTCACCCACCTCTGAGTTCAAGTCCTTCCTTTGAGTCTCTGCCCCTGCACCTTGGCTACAAGATCAGGTGTCTCCTCCCGTCTCATGGAGGCTGTCTGCCAAGGTTCCTCACCCATCACAAAGGGAGATGCTCTACACACCCCTTCTCCCCCAAATTCTCAATCCCCACTGGTACCCACCAGATGGAGACAGCTTCTCTCATTCAGAGACTGGCTCTTGGGAAGTATTTCTTCCCAGAAGGGGTTGTTGGGGGTTGGAATGGGCTGCCCAGGGCAGGGGGGGAGTCCCCATCCCTGGAGGGGTTGAAGAGTCGGGTTGACCCAGCGCTGAGGGATCTGGTGGAGTTGGGAACGGTCAGTGTGAGGTTCATGGTTGGACTGGAGGAGCTTCAAGGGCTTTTCCAACCAAGATGATTCTCTAATTCTATGAACCAGTGCCTTGAGGAGCAGCACTCATGGCTTGTTTTGGTCTTGATGGGACATGGTCCTGCTTGGAGGCGTGCTGATGTAGAATTCACAGTTTTGCAGATGAGCAACTCTTGCCAGAGCTGGTACAGGAGTGTTTGTGCTTCAGCTCCAGAGGTAAAAGCCCTGTGGTTTGTCTCTCCTTGAACTGTGGCTCCAGGCTGCCTGCTGACCTGGGAAGACAGTTCTGCCACATTCACATCTCATTATCCTCACCAGCTTCGGCAAAAGGAACACCAACATCACTATTTTTGCCTTGAAATCTGAAATTCCTGGTCAAGTGTGCAACCCAGGACATATCACCTCCAACGCAGCTGCGATGCACTTGTCCCCGAGTCAGAGCTGGGTTTCTCCACTCCTTTGAGCCCACGCCTGATCTTGCCATAGCTCCCTCTGATCTGGCTAAGTGTTATGGGTTTGCTGTGCTGCTCGGGATCTGAAGGGCAGGTGGAAACTCTTCCTGCTCACTAAGCCAGGAGGACTGAGAGGGGGACATACTGCTTCCTTCATGGCCTGCCCTTGCGTTCAGCCGACTCCTCGCTGCAATCTACTGTTTTGGGTTTCTTCCTTCATGAAGCCAGAATAATAATAATTCATAGGCCTCAGAGACAGTCTCTTGCCTATTGGGTTACTTCCCATGAGCACATCTTGGAACGTAAAGGGGAAAATGCCAATTACTTTTAAATGCTTTAGAATTACAAAACTCTAGCTGTATTTCTGTGGCTGTAGAGAAAAGCCTGGCATTTGTAAGCCAGCCAGCCCCTTCGTGATTTAGTGGATGCAGACCATTGAAAGCTAATTGAAATTGGGCTCCCAAACAGCTTTGCTTTAAAAATTAAAAAGCCTTGGTGTTCTTTTATTTTTTATTTTCCAAAGCACCTTGGATCCATCCACTGATCCAACCATTGCAGCCTGACATTGTGGAAGAGGAGGGCAGGACTGTGGCTGTGTAGAGCCCAGCAACTGCAGGGCTGTTTGCGTGTTTCAAGGGCTTTTGGGAATGTTTCCTTTGCCAAGAGAGTTCGAGGGGGTGGCCTAGCACCAGGGCCTTTTGAATCTTAGACAGTTGGACTCTGTCTTGGCTGAATTTGCATTCTTCTCAGAGTCTGAATGCGCATGTGGGGGTGAGTCAGTCTAGTACATGTGATGGACTTGGAGGCTGCCAGCCATGGAGTGATCTCCCATCTATGAGAGCCCCAGGCATGTCCCGCGAGCTGCCTGCAACGTCGAGCCACACCTCTTCCAAAATGCTTCCTGCCATGTTTTGTGAAAAAATATTAAGAAATAACATTTCCGTTTTCCAGTGAGAAATTTAATTAGAAGGAATTAAAAGGCATAGTTTATAGTTTAATTTAACGTGATGAAAAAAGATTAGTTCCCTCCTCATACCCAAATCCCAACCTGAGACGATGGCAGCCTGGCCTCCAATTGCATCCGAGAGTCACAGAAGGGAAACGCTTACCAAGAAGAAAGGGGAGAGAAATTCCACCCCAGATTTACGACTTGCGAAGCAGAGGTTGCATGGGTTAGCCTTATTTTATGTTGCCCTGGGTCCCACAGACTTGACTTTGTTGTGTGCCCAGGAATAGGCTGAAAACTGGTTTGTTTTTGTTGTTTTTTTTTTTTCTTTTTGCAGATCACTTGTGTGCTCAGGTGCTGTTTTGGGCCAGTGAGGCACTTGGTTGTGTGTACGTGGCAAAGTGTGTGTTCAGACATGCTGGGAGCATGCGCTTGTCCCTGCAAGGTGGGGTTCTTCCCTCTCAGTTTCCCCAGTTTTGGCATTTTTGGGGCTAGCGATAGTGATTAGGAGCATCAGGCAGAAATGAATGGGAGGGGTCAATGTGAGGTTAATGGTTAGACTAGATGATCTTCAAGGTCTTTTTTAACCGAGATGATTCTGTAATTCTGTGCGGCTGGCCCCAGGGCTATTGGCATCGTAGGACTTCCCCCCTCGCTGTGCTCAAGCCAGTTGGGTGACAAGTTCTGATGCGTAGGAGAAATGCTTTGCCCGTGGTCCCTGCTCCAGCCCTCCTCTAGTGTAGACTTCCCAAAGAAAACATCTCCTGCTCAGGGGAAGAACCCAGGTGTGGCTTCTTCCTTCAGGATCTGTTGGCCTTGGGGTGCAGCTCGATGCAAAGGAGCCTTCCACACCCTCCCAGCTCTGGTGGTTTTGCCCTGAAAATTCCTCTGGGGAATCCTTGAACATCTCAGGACTTCAGCAGAACCAGGGAGACTTACAGCATAGTTGTGCTGACTGTCTTTGATTGTGCCATTTATTTTGCTCAGAGGTGGCACAGGGAATCCTTCTCCTGTCATCCTGGTTGTGCCTTGTTTCTGTAGCATGGGGTAAACTGATCACCAGAGCTGGGACCAGAATGGAGCTTGCCTCTTCCATTTACTGGAGGTTTGGGAAGCAACACGGCAGGATCTAAACAGGTCAGCCAGGAGGTACCCAAGGCCAGACCAGATGATCCTAGAAAGCCTCTAATCTCACCATGGCATCTACACTTGGTGGCAAATGTATTCAAAGCATTTTCCCCAGGTGCTGCAACGGAGGCACCCAGCACACATGGGAAGAGGGTGCCCAGGTATTGCCTGGCCCAGTACTTCACCCAAAGTACAGCACTGGGAAACGGACTGTGGGACAGGCAATGAAGTGCAGATGCTACCTCTAAAAATGCATCCAGCCCTGGAGGACAAGGACTAAGCCTGCTGTGTTATTTTGGTCTCACCCTGCCCTGCGCTAGATAAGGTGGAGAAGCCAAAGGTGCTGTGGAGACACCATCTCTGGCCTTACAGGGAGAGCAGCACCTCAACACGTATGGTGATAACCTTCTCCTTGAAGCCAGGGAGAAAATGGACATGTTCTGCAAATGAGCCTCCTACAAGGAAAACTGATTGTCGTCTTCTTTTTCCAGCTTTTGAAGAAGTGCAAATTTCTTTTGAAAAAAAGCGTTAGTCTTTTTTTTTTTTTTTTCCTCTCTTTTTTACAATTATTTCTTTTCCCTCTGTGTGAAAAGGCTGGGTGATTTCTGTCTTTTTTAGTACAGGCTCTGCAAAGGGACAGGGCAGAGGTGGTCTTAGCTGCTGCCGGTCCCACACCCTGCAGGTGACAGTCTTCCAGAGATGACAGGGAATGTGATCTCCCTGTGCGTGGGGCATCGCTTAGATCCCTCCCTTCTACAAAGCAGAGCAGCTACAACCCCATGGGTTGGTGGTTGCATCCTGAGGCACGGTGCTTTTCTGAGGGAGATGGGGGCACACATGAGCAGGGTGAGGGACTCGGCAGCTGGAGCGGGATGGGCCAGGGGACCTCCGGCAGGATGTACGCTGGGGAGGCTCCCTGCTCTATCCTTCCTCCCAAGAGGATATTGTAGAGGCAACGACCCAAACAAGTCTACCCCAGGGGCCCATATGCCATCTTTACTGCAAGGTCTGCTAACGGTTAATAGCATAAATAATGCAGAGAAGGAAATCCACGCAGGAGAAACTTAAATACCTAAAATAATGGATACAACCCAAAAACTGAGACAAACAGAAGCAGATTCATTTTCCTGAGAAGAACAGAATATACAGTCTGCATGCACAGGGTATACCAGGACCTGTCTTCTCTGTCTCCTGCTGAGCCATACTTAGGGAGGTCTTGTGCTGCAGTGCTGTGGGAGGGAACGGCCCTTGCTTTCTATCCAGTGTAACTGCTTTTGTTTGAAAGGCTCATTATGGATGTAAATTCCTCCCTCCCCAAAAGGCCAGAAGAGCCCATTACAGATGACTGGGATATAAACCGAAAGGACTTCTGTTGATTTAATGGAAAAGGCGTATTTTAACAGAGCTCCTTTTGTTTCAGAAGACTGGCTTGGTCTAGAAGGAAATGGATGGGAAGTAGTACAAGCGAGCAGCATGGAGGAGCTGCACAGTATCTCTCAATTCCTGGGCTGGCAGCCTAGCCACAGGGACCATTTTCTGGCTAACAGCTTTATGTCGGATTAGGTTGGTGGCGAGAGGTGCTTAATTTCTTCTGTGCTTTCAGGTTTCTCAGCTTTTTGGAACAGCATCTGCTAATGCTGAAGACCAAGCGTCGGCTGTGCTTGGGAGGAACTGGGGATACACGATGTATTGCAGAGCTGTCTGGGAAGGAAAAGCTATTTGGATAAGAAGCAGTTGCTCTGAGCAGGAGGTTCCAAGCTGGTCTGGCTTTAACCTCGAGTGAGAGAAAGGAAGTCTTTCTGTCCAATTCAAATAATCTCGGCGGTACTTTCAGTGCACGTTACAGAGCTGGAAACT
This sequence comes from Athene noctua, assembly GCF_965140245.1. NCBI lineage: Eukaryota > Metazoa > Chordata > Aves > Strigiformes > Strigidae > Athene > Athene noctua. The sequence continues at coordinate 28,174,645 of NC_134043.1, read as the reverse complement.
GGAGTCAACCTGAGGTAGGTCCTGGGTCAGCACCAGTGCACAGAGCGTAGGAAAGGACAGGTAAGGCCCAGAAGTGACACTGATGGATTGTGAATAAGTAGCCAGATTACAGAAGTGTTGGGCTTTGTCTCATCACATTCTCCTAAGGGCAGACAAACAGCCTTTAACCATTTGCACAATGGTTGGGGGTTTTGTTTATTTGTTTTTTGTTTGTTTGGGTTTTTTTACTGAAGAGACAGCAGTAGGAAGAGAAGGAGTCCAAGATGTTCCTCTCCACAATACCCAAGTTACTCTGCTGACCATCAAAGATGTCTGTGCTGCAGTTCTCACTGTAAGGATGGGGAAGAAATGAGAGTGCTGTTTTCATAGTTCTCAGCTACTATAATGGCTGAGGATGTGGAGAACAAAGAATGGCTCCTCCAACATCTTGAAGCATCTTGTGAGTCTGATGACTGGACATCAGAAAAATGACATTACAGTCAAGTATGTTTAAAACTGTGTCAACAAAGCACTCATGGTTGAATGTGTGTATCAAAGCGTACATAAATTTTATCATGGGGACAAAAGTGGAAGTAAGCAGCCTGACAACGAATAATGAATATAAAAACCCCATGATGAACTCCTTTCTGCTGGCTTTCATTTGCACAGGCATTAAAGTCTGTAAGTTTGGGCAACTGGAACAAAATGCTTGTAAAAGTAAGTGTTTCAACTTATATGTTAACCTGAGAATAATTGCTGTAATAGAGCATTTTGTCTTTGCATCAAAACTGACAGAAATAGCTAAAGATGTCCTCACTCTACTGGTGCTTGTAATATGGAAAGTCCCATGTAGTACTGGGAAATGGTGGCTCTGACTTTAGAAAGATGTAAAGCCAGGCAAGCGTGAGCTTGGTGAGCTCTCACTTGGTGTTTCCCCCTCCAGCCTCTACTGGAGCAAGCTCAGACCTCATTTCTTTTGCATTGGTTTTATAGCCATGTTGGTTCATGGTCACCCATGACCTCATCGTCACCGATTCACTCTCTAGAGAAACACGTATAACTGCACTGCCAAACCAATTTGGGTTTGTTGTAACTGCACACTCACACCTGGGTCTTTGTGCCTTGTCTCTGCGGAGATTTGGGAGAAGGAGGGAGAGTTAAAAATTACTCCTTTTACATATCAGTTAAGATCTGGAATTCCTCTGCAGCTGATGCGGAGCTCATCTGTCTTTCAAGATGTCTCTTGCTGTGTTATATTTAGCTGTAAAACCAAACTGTGCTTGGATTTTCCTCTGCAGTTCGTGCAGGAGGGTTTTTCTTCCTGTCCTCTGTTTAGCATCCTTTACAGCTCTCACTCCATTGTGCTCACCTGTTGCAGGCCAGTCTCTTCACTGAGAGTTATCCTTGGAGGGGGGAAGGAGAAGAGGACTGCAAGAAGAGATAGTGCTATTTAGGTTGGACAAAGATGCATAGCCCTTCCTGGGGCGTGCAGCTTGAGGTAGCAGGAAGGTTTATTTGTTCTAGTCACATTAAGAGTCTTATTCATGCTTTTTGTTGCTCCTGGCAGGGTGGGAGCTGAACAAAAGTACTTCTCTACCCCCACAGTTTGAGTCTTCAGCAAGCAGCCATGGGTCCAAATGAAAATGGCCTGACAGGAGAGCAAAGGGATAGCTGTTTTAGAGGATGCACCAAGAGATCTTGATTTAGAGTGATCCTGAGCAGCCTGGATGCAGGGAAGCTGCTGAGCGGAGAAAAGCCAGAGGAGATTTTCCAATAGGGAAAAGTGTGTTGAAGCTGTGGCTGTCACCATGCATGGGTGGAGTGGGACAAGGCAGAGGAGAGCAAGAAATGCCCCCTCAATGGCCTCAGCATCCCTGATGGGATCCTGGTGGCTGCAGGGGCAGCTCAGCTGAGGAGCACCTCATGCTGGAGACTAGCCCTGGAGCCAGGGGGAATTCATGGGCCACCCATCGTCTGCTGTTTTTAGGTAGCCCTGTGCCGGTCAGGTAGCCTGGGAGGAAGGAAAGGTGTTCCCCTCCCATTTTAGTGCTCCCTGGCTCTCAGCTTTTCATTCCTGTCCACAGAAGTGTCAAGAAAGGGCTGGGTTTATGTTTAACTCCATTAGACGTAGGGCTGTAAACTCAGAGCCCATGTTAATAGGATACTTGTCTTTCAGAGCCAAAATGGAGGCTGAGAGACCAGGGTCTCTCACAGCTAAATACTGTTCTATTGTGCTGCATTTTATATCTGCCGGTAGGAACGACCAGAAGCAAGCTGTGTGGGAATGCGTGTTAAGTGTGTTATTTCGTTAAAATGTCACTTTCTCAAGTATCATGTGCTGTATTTGCACGGGGCTTGCGGGCTCTCAGTATGCGACCGCAGAGAGCAACCGGAGCACAGGACCACCCGAAGGCATCCAGCTGCTTCCAAGGTGGAGGGGGGACAGCCAGTGGGGGCAGGCACATGCGAACTCCCAGTGCCGGTCTCAGCATCCACATCCACTGCCTCCCGGGCTGGCTCTGCTGGTGGCTGGGCTTTGTGGGGAAGACACTGTGTGATGCAGAGGAGAGGATGTCTCCCCGGTGGGAGAAAAGTGTGCTTTGAGAGGGAAGGAGCCCCTCCAGAAAGGGTAAAGTCCTTCCCAAGTTTGTAGATGGGATGGCTTGGTGGCCGTGCAGGGCTGAGTCCCAGTCACCTGCTGGTGCTTCTGCAGAAAAGGAGTTGGGGCAGTGGGAGGTTTTGTTGCACCATTAAATGCAACAACAGTTATGGAAAGTGTTGGGTTTTTAAGTGCAGATTTTGGTGCCCAGTTAAGGCTGAAATTTGCTAAGAAGGGAGGGGCTTTTGTGTGAGGTGACTAACACCCCCTGGAGTTCACTTCCAGCTCACTGCCAGAGCCTGACCAGAAAATTTGTCCTTAATTATTTTGTGCAAATGCAAAGTGTCCTTTCTCATGCTAAATATTTAATTTGCAGTCCTGCCACACCTTTACCTCCCCTGCTGTGGACCTATACTCTTGATACTTGCTCTGACTGTCTCCTGGAGCTCAGCTCTCTTTTTACACCCTTACACTCATGTCGAGGCTATAGCCACACTGGATTGGGAAATCTACAAGGTCAAGCAGATCAACCACTGAGGCATCTGCTTGGTGATGGCCCTGTTGCTTGCTCTGAAGTCCCTGGGTGGTGAAGACTACTAGAGCACTGTGATGCTGCTGAAGTTTCAGAAACTGGCCTCTCTTCAGCTGTGTCTTCTCGAAAGTTTCAGGAGATGGAAATGGAGCATCCCAAACATGTTCCCAGCAGGGATTAATCAGTGTAGACATGTACATTTATACATGATTGGCTCTGACTCCCCTGGCTGGAGGTAGTTGCCTTAGAGGTCTTGAGGTTTTTTTTTTTTCCTGTAACAGGAAATAAGGTGTTAGGATGGTGCTAGCCTTTATCTGGCCAAGAAGATCAACATCTCTGCAGAAATCCACAAGCAGGCAGCCCAATCTCAGGCTTTGGAAGAGCAATTTATGACTGGACTCACAAGGAGGGAATCCTGGAGTGGGCCTAAGCCACCCCTAGCAAAGTGCAGAAGAGGCCATTGAATGGACACTGCCTTGCTTGGCAGAAAAGGCATCCAAAACAGCCGCGTCGCTTGAAAGGGGGGTGTGATACAGCTGCTGTTGAGCCAAAAGACTGTGCCAATGCATGTTCTTGGAGAGTGGCTAAGCTGCCTCCTGATTGCTGAGAGCAGCTTTCACGGAGTGGCAGGGACCCTGTGCACCTTGTAAGCGCGTTGGGGGAAGGCTGGCTGCCCCAGCGAGCCTTAGGTTTGGAGAAAGGATGGTCTGACAGGTTGGCCTAGGACACAGGAGCTTTGCAGGTAGCTCTTTGCTGCGTCCCAGCCCTACTTCATGATCCAGGAATGTTCCTGCCTCACAGTTCTTCTGATCCGATGGTGGTACCAGTGATCTCTTCCTCCCATATCCTTTTCTCCTGTCTTCTGGCAGCTGGAGCTCAGAGTGAAAGAAAGACTTGTACCACCAGAATTTAATCTGTGGGGGTGATGAGTGGGACAGCTCTCCCAGGCAGCCTATACAGGGCAGGAGGAACAAAAAGTTGCTGGAGGCAACTAGGCCCCTACTCTGGGATCGGGACTGTTCTGATTGCCATGTCTGGGGCCCTGGGGGTGGCTTGGGACTGGCGTGCTGCCGTAACAGGAATGAGGACAGATTCAAATAAGATAAGTGATATGTTACCTTTAACACTGGGGAAAACAGGAATGGTTCAGGGAAGCTGAGACAACATTTCTGGAGCAACGTAAGGTTTTTTAAAACAATTTCCTGATTACTTTGACTGCTTAATCTTACAGCCTGTGTATTGCCTCAGTGTTATTTCTTTGCATTTCATTTCCTAAGACATCCTGAAGAGCAGGGAGTGAAAAATAAAAGAAAAACCTGGCATGTATTTTACAAGCTGTGCTGGCTTCTCTCACAGACCCTGTCAACCCTTTGAACCACAGCTGCTCAGATAGCTCAGGTCACTGGAAAGGCTCCTACTGACTTCAGGGGGCTTTGAACCCACCTGTAATTAGTGATGCACTTGCAAACATGACTGAAAGTCCATTTTGGTGGAAAAGTTGCCACTGGCTCCAGGAGAGGCTGGGTTACAGCCTCGCTATGGGCTCTCATGGTGGAGGAGCCACCTTCATAACACTATTGTTGCTGGATGCACTGCAAGCTCACAGAGCTGCATCAGCTATGTACCAGCAGCTGCCTGACAGCAAGGGAAGGAGAGACACCTCATTTTCAAGTCTTCGGAGTGGATCAGGGTTTTCAGCCCATGGCTGGGCTCCAGTCGTCTTCCTAGAGTTTTTGTGGCAGCTCCTAAGCATCATTTTTTTCCTTTGAGCTCCACAACAAGAAGTGTGGTTAGAAATTTTTTTGAATGGGGAAAGTTTCTTGCCTCAGGCCAAGTGCAGAAATGTGGAATGGATTTGGATCAAATTCTTTTTTTCTTTTAGAATTTTATTTAAACAAAAAAAATAGTGCCTTGGGCAAAAGCCGAAGCATGGAAAATTTTATCCCAAAAGGTGGATGCTTTTTGAAATTATGAGCGTGTGAAAACAGGTGGTTAAACTGAAATGGTTTTACAGATTTAAGTATGGAGGGTGCTACCAAGAACCTGTTATAAATCCTGGAGTGAACTCTTCTTGAAAGGCAGAGGTAGAAGAACAGGCCATCAGCAAGTAACCTGAACCATTACCAAACCCACAGGCGGCTGCAGAACCAGTGAAGAAGCCAAGCAAAATGAGAATAGGCTTTCTGAAAGGTCAGTGAGGGAGCCAAGCCCAGGCCCGGGCTTCGGTATTTAAAATCGGTCTCAAAAACTACACCCTAGTGACTGGTATCTGGCTGGGACAAATTTTACTTGCAGCACCTGATCCAAAACCTGCTCAAGTCAATGGCAAGAGCTCTGCAAACTTCTCTAAGTGTTGGATCAGGGCCATAAATGTGCAGCCAGGAGGAAAAACATATAAGGACTGTGCTGCAGCACGTTGCATGGTGGAGGAAGGGCTGGTGCTACATGAGAGCCAGAACTGCACTGCCCTTTGCCGTGAAAACCAGTGGACGTACCGCTGGAGGTGGAAATAGGGTCCTGGGTAGAATAAAGTCACTGTGAGTTGGAGGTCTGCAGCTGTGAGAGATGAGGAGGGAAGGCTTTACAACCATTATTGGTGTCATTACAGCTAAAGGGGCTAACTACATCAAGGCTTTGCTGCGCAAGGTGCTGTATAAACACATGACAGGAGAGGGACCCTGTCCCGTGCTGATCTTGGTCGGCACAGAGAAGGGGTAGCAGTGCTTTTGAGCTGCCTGGACAGCTTCCAAAGAGCATGATGTGTGGCTGTCATTGTCCTCTTTGTGATGGACTGTGCTTCTGCTGGAGCTTGGGGCCTCAGAAACGTGTCTTCTGCATGGATTAAGTTAAAACACGTAAGAGAATATATCTGCTTGTTTAATTAGCAGAATGTTCTGTGAGTGAAAGTTCATTATTGGTGGATGAATACACATGTGTGTATATGCTCTAAAGAATGGTTGACTCAATTTTCAATACTGGCAGGCTGTCTATTGTCTTCATGTGTCCAGATTATTTTCCTATGTACTCATGAGATAAAAATAATCTAATTTTCCCTTTTGTTTTATCCTTTCTTCACAGAATGCAGGACTCACCCTGCAACATGCCTTGGGAAGCCCAGCTCGCAATCCCAGAATCCCAGAATCATCTCGGTTGGAAAAGCCCTTGAAGCTCCTCCAGTCCAACCATGAACCTCACACTGACCGTTCCCAACTCCACCAGATCCCTCAGCGCTGGGTCAACCCGACTCTTCAACCCCTCCAGGGATGGGGACTCCCCCCCTGCCCTGGGCAGCCCATTCCAACCCCCAACAACCCCTTCTGGGAAGAAATGCTTCCTAAGAGCCAGTCTGACCCTGCCCTGGCGCAGCTTGAGGCCATTCCCTCTTGTCCTGGCACTTGTTCCTTGGTTCAAGAGACTCATCCCCCCTCTCTGCACCCTCCTTTCAGGGAGCTGTAGAGGGCGATGAGGTCTCCCCTCAGCCTCCTCTTCTCCAGACTAAACCCCCCCGGTTCCCTTAGCCGCTCCCATCAGACCTGTGCTCCAGACCCTGCACCAGCTCCATTGCCCTTCTCTGGACACGCTCGAGTCATTCAGTGGCCTTTTTGGAGTGAGGGGCCCAAAACTGAACAGAGTCATCAAGGCCTCACCAGTGCCGAGTACAGGGGTGAGATCCCTTCGTGTCCCTGCTGGCCACACTGTTGCTGATACAAGCCAGGATACAAGCTAGGATGAGCCATTTCTGATACAAGCCAGGATGAGCCAGGTCATCCCAACTGTTAGCCGCAGAGTCCCGCCAAGACAACACGCACTGGGAAGCATCCACCTTCATGCAGACCTGATGTAGCTCAGTCAGGACCTGCCAGGGAATGAGACGGTGCTCCTAGTCCCCTGACTCCCTCAGGTTCAGCCTTGTCCCACCAAGGTCCTCCCAGAGGACCGCTGAGGACAGGGGGCAGTGGTGCTCCAGCTGGACGCCTCACTCCCAGCTTTGTTATTAACATGCACTGGCGTACTGCTTTTAGGCTCTGTGGGTCACCAGGAGTGAACTGATTTCTGTTGTGTTACCCAAATGTGTGATTATGAAGTGTTATGATATATGGTCTGCAGAGTTTTACAGCTGTGTCTTAAAGGGCTCATAACAAGAGAGAAAAAAATGGGGGACTGCTTAAACTGGAAGCCAGGAGTATAGTCAAATTAAGGAGTACAATGGCAATGGTAATTAAAACCCTGTGGAGAGAAGGGGGGAAGGAAATGACCTAACTCCCAGAGCTGTCACAGTGTGGTTAGGGCCTAGGGACAAAACGAGGGAGAGGCAAGCAAGAAGCTGGAGAGGCTAGCTTGGATGATGGGAGATAAAGCCTTAACATCTTCTCTTCTGCCACAGAGCAGGTAGGTATCCTTGCCTTAGCAGGAGAGCCACGAGGTGTGTACCAACCACAGAGAATTTGCCGGTTGCCTGGACACTTTGGTGCATGGAAGCCATTAAAGAAGACCTCAAGCAAGGTGAAGAGTTGCAGCCTGCAGCACTTTGTCCTAAGCATTTCCATTATTTCTTTTCATATTAGACAATAAATCTTTTAACCATCTACTGAGGAATTTGATTAAAAGTGTTCCTCTGTAACTCTTATCTCATGAGAGCATGGGTGCAGGCTCTGTGCTCTCTGCTTTGGTAAAGAAAAGTGTGCTGGCCTCTTCCTGGGAATTCCAGTGACCAAGAGATGGTGGGCTCTGCAGCAGCCTCCAAGGGCTTCCTCCAGGTCCTGGGAGTAGGTAGGGTAACCAAGTGTCTGGGCTGTAGTTTGCTTTGTCGAGTAGCAATGGAAAGAGGGTTTGATATAGGGGTTATTTTGGACCCCCCACTGGTCAAGCCATGAAAAAATTAGTAAAGGAGCATGCCACTCATCAGAGCAAAAGCTGGATCCCTGACTTCACCAGCAAGAAAGACATGTAAGGTTGCCTTTTTCCTGCAGAAACAGATTGTTTTCCTATGCATGCAGGAGATAAAATTGATTTATTTTTGCCCTAATCTCTTATCCTTTCTTCACATGTCCTTGACAGACATGCAGGACCCCACCACTGTGCTTTGACCCCTTGCAGCTTTGTTTTCAGGTTTCTTCACCAGCCTCTCCAAGAAGGGTCTTGTTCTGTTATCTAGTTTTGACTCAGAGTAGCATCTCTTATTCCAAGCCCAGACAGACCCAGCACAGCATCAGTTAGGAAAGTATCTGTCCAACCACTTGGGCTTTCTCTTTCTGTGTCCGAGCCTTGCAAAAAGAGTTTCCCAGAAAGCGTGAGCCTGAAGTATCCCTCTAAGGTCAGAGTGAAAGCTGCTGCAGGGGCATGGGATGCCCCATTTCAGCCTTGGACCTCACATCCCTCTGGAGACCTCTAGGCCTTTTCTTCATGCCTTGGCTCCAAGTGTGGTTTTTTCCTTCAAACCAATCCAACTGGAAAGTGTTTAGGAACTGCTAGCCTTGCTGTTCCACATTTCATCTGCTCAACACAGTATCTTCCATTCTCTTTGAATTTTAGATGTTAATTGGGTGAGTCGGTACTTTCTGATCATAGCCATAACTTCAGCACCTGCTGTGGTGAAGGTGCAGCCTTTTGGGATGACTTCAAGTCCACCATCCAGGTTTTCTTAGAGGTAAGTAGGAGTGGATGAGACTTTTTTATATGATGCCACTCTGCTGGGCTGCTGGATTGCACAGCTCAATCCAGCTCAGTCCAAAATCCAGATAAATTTCAGACATCAAGTCCTGCCAAAGACTTTACAGATCAAAGCAATAAGAGTACTGGCATTGGAACACAATAACATTCACTACATTGGCTTCCTCTCCAGTTCTGCAACAAATGTCTGTCAGTCTGGGACAGGTCATCTCCCTTCCATCACTTTGATTTAAATGGCTAGCAACTCACAGCACCATCTCTGTGCGTTGTTTACACCAGTCCCCTAGCTCCACGGTGCCAACAGAGATCAACAGGGATGATAGAGAAGAATTAGCAGGGGCTAATAATGACTGTTTCTCCGTCTGTTGGAGACTAGCTTTCTTATATGATCAGGTACAACTGTCTTTTTCCTCCTGTGTTGTTGGCCTAGAGCACTTTCTGTGTATTTCACAAGTGTGTATGGCAGTGTGAAATGCCACACCGCATATTGTGGCATTGGAAGTCCCACTTCCCCAGAGTTAAAGAATGGTCCTTACAGACTGATTTGTGGTACCACTAACAGACTATCTCAAGTGAACAGTGAAAATATCCTGTCACCACAATGAGCAAATAACCAGGATAGGTTTTTATACCTGGCAAAGCTGATCCACTATCCACTGCATATGGGAAAGCTATTTTCTCTGTATTTTTTTTTCCCTATGTCTTAAACAACTCAAACCCTTTCCTCTGTGTTCTGAAAGGATGTATCATAATTTTCAAGGTGGTGAAACCTCACAGCAGCAAGAGCTGAATAAGTTCACAGAAAGCTGATCACAATGACTTGCAAGAAGCTATGATACATTTACTTCTGGTTTGATGGTGGAGAGGAAAAGGAAGGAAGAGGACATTTCTGACAAAGGATCTGGCAGTGCAGCATGTAAGTTAAGGCTGATTTGAAGGTAGTGCCCAAATCAGCACAAGGCAATTAGGACCAAAGATGCAGTGGAATGTAAGTACTCTTGAAAATGCTTGTCTTCTCTTAAGCTGAAGAACGATATTTTATTAAGGACAACTGTTACCATTAGAAACTTCCAACCATGTGGGCTTTTCTTCAAGGACCATGCACAAACCCAGACTGCTTCCAGCTGTACAGAGGGCCACTCCCTGGAGCCCAGAGTCTGGGAAGGATAGTTGACTCTTCCCTTGTTTAACCTGAACCTATTTGCACACCGGCTGTCACTGTCCCACCTCCTAATGCATCTCTTTTGCTGCAGCACTGGGAGCTGGGTACCCAGCAGCAGCTCTTGTTTTAAGCCTCCTAAAAGAAAACAAGATTTTCTTTTTTTTCAAAGTTTTTCTTTCTTTTCTTTTTCAAAACTGCATTTGAAGGTCAGAGCGGGTCACGCTTGTTCTATGCTAGAAATTCCTCAATGGCAAGGGGCCACTCTGAAGTGTCCAATTCCTGCTCACTACCTAGAGGAAAAGCTGCTTTTGCCTTCCTTTGGCTTTCTTAGAAGCTGGGCCCTTTTCCTCAGGTGAGGAAAGCTGCTCTCCTCTCCAAGGTGTCCTAGTGTAACTCCTCACACCAGTGCCCAGCAGATGTAGGGCAGAGAAAGGCTTTCCAAGCAGGACATCACAGTGCTGGTACATCACAGAGTCTTTTCACTGGCATGCCTGGGGTATGACTGCTTTTCCACAATGATGAGGCATAGGGCAAAATCTGAGCAGGGTGAACTAAGTGCTGCAGAGTAAGTTATCAGGGAAGAAGTAGCTGATTTGCAAGCTCTAGCAGTAGGGAGCTAACAGCTTTTCCATCACCTTGTGTTAGAAGTCAAAGCTGCTGAAGATCTGGCCATGACCAGAACCACAAACAGAACCCAAGTGAAGCCTCTGGGCAGAGACAGACTTGTGCCAAATGGGTCTTGTGCCTGTGGTCTGCAGAGAAGAAACAGGCAGGACCAAGGACCCAGAGCATGCCTGTCCCTGAGGTCTGTGTTCAGTCATACAGAAGAACATGGACTCTTTCTTGGCAGAGGAATGAAACGTCACTAATTGGTAACTCCCCAAAGTCTGGATGAAGTTAGAAGGTGAAATGATAGGTGCAAGCCCCAGAAATGAGGAGTTTAAGCGTGACAAAGTGGCCACAGGTAGGAGTTTCCAGCTGTCTTTGTCGCTTCCTAGGGGCAAGAAATAAACTCTCAAGCCTGACCAAAGCCCCTCCTGGAGGATACATTTCCTGGGAACTCTCACTTTGATGGCTGTGAAATCCATGAAGCTTTTCCTCTTATATCTGGGAAACTAGAGTCAGGCTCCTGTGGGGCTGTCCTTGGTTAAATAAATGATGGTAAAAATAACTCACAAATGCAACACCAACATGGGCACGTAAATCAACTCCTGGAGTGCCCGTTAAGGTAAGGTGCCTCCTTTTGGGGGGCGTGTCTGTAAAGGAGTCATCCTGCAAGCAAAAATCAGTCAAGTGGGAGGAGGCAAGGTCCCATCAAGATCTGACTCACAAATCCATCAGCAATTTCATTTCAGAAGAGATACAAGGATTTAACATGGCTGTCAGCAGCATTCTTCAGGTCACACTGCTGCATAAAAGAGAGTGTTAGAACCTGGGACTTAAACTAAACAGATTTCCTATAGGAAACACACACAAAATTACATTGCTTCTAAAGTTACTTTTATAGACATTTTCCCTGAGAAATATTTCTCCCTGGAAAAATAAATTCACAGGATGTAATTAAAACAGTTATATGTGTACACTGGAATGGCCCCCTTTAAGTGCTTCACCAAATGCACCACAAAATAAAGGAATGAAAGCCAGCTTTGTTTAAATCCATTAATAACAATATGTATTAATTACAAAATGAGACATTGTTCTGTTAGTTTATGGTTATGAAAATAGCCTTTAATAAGGCTGAGACTGGGGTACTCAGCTTTTCAGTTGTCTGTGCTATTAAAAGGGCTTTGAAAATCTACCATAATCTACTACTTTTACTTGTCAAACCCTGACCCGATAAAGGCACTGGGTATCAGATTCCATGCCCCATGTCTTGGTACTGGTAATAACCAGGTGCTGATGATTGTATTTTTTCTGCTTTTCTTGCCATTTTCTTTGGTTTTAGTTTTTGTTTAAACCAAAAAAAAAAAAAAAAAAAAAAAAAAAAAGGGAAGAGGCAACTGCATTGTATTAGAATTTAACTTTAATGCTTTGGGGAACCAAACCTTAATAGGTTTGTATTAATCCATCTTTGCATTGAGCGGGGTGCACTGGTGCTCCCAAATCTGCTCAGATAATTAAGGATAATAATTATCTCCGGTCTCCCTTCAATGCCCCAGTCCAGCAATGTGTGGCAAATCTACTCACCCAGTTTTGCAAAGTGCCTAGGCTAAAACACTCCTTTTTTGTCTGGAAAAAGGGTCCTCAAGGGTGTGGAGGTGTTGCAGCCTGATGCCAAATGAGGGGTAGCTTTTTCCTCCTGTGTTTTCCTGCTTCTGTAGAAGTTTTCTGAAGCCTCAGGAATGGAAGGCAGCCTGCTTCATCAGTTTTATAGCCCAGCTAAAATATTCTTGAGAGGCTATTCTGTCTTTTCTTCCCACTTCTCACCCCAGAAGGGTTGTGTAATGTGATACTCCTGACCTGAGGAAGGGATGCTGCTGGTATTAAAAGCAGGCTGAGATAGCCTGACGCGCTAGAGATGCTGTTTGTGTTGTGGGATCTTTCACTGTTGCCTGTCAGCTCCTGCAGCCCTGGCAGGTTGGGTGCAGCTGGGCAGAGGACCATCGCTGCCATTTCAGGGAGCGATTTGGAGGGCCCAGGAAATGTGTTTGCCAGGCTCTTGCAGGAAGGAATCAGTGCAGCTGCAGAGAAACCTCCCTGCCTGCCCCACTTCTCTGCGTGCTCCTTGTGCAAGCCATCTCTCGCGTTATAATTTATTATACCTCATTGGGTACCTTTAATTTTTTTTCTTTGATCAGTTCATTTCACCTTTTATTCTTTCTTAGTAGGGATACAAGCCAAAAGCCAAAACCCAAAATTACACCTTTATACCAGTATAACTGCAACACATTTTTAATTGCTATTATTGTTATTGCTATATTGCTGTTCTGATCACTAATAAAACATTTCCATGTCCTTCAGGCATGACTGGCCATATTTTCTGTATCTCTCTCAAGCAGAGCAAGGTGACATTTCTGATGCATCTCCAGTCCAGGACCTCATTTTGAGGGGAGAAGTAAGAAATTGGGGTTATTTGTTAAAAGAAATGTTGCATCACTGTTAGCACTCAAGGGAGGAGAGAGATATTGTAAGAGGGATTATCAGTACAGTCAATGTTATTTCTTTACTGGAAGCTGGTTTTTGGTTACTAAAACATTTTAAATAGCCTCTCTTGAGCCACTTCCAATAAGGTTAAAAAAAACAACAAACCCAGAGACAAAAGAAGCAGAGAAAAATGAACAGGGGTTGATCTGAAATAGCTTGAAACAGAAACCCCTTCCCTGGGAAGGATTGGGAGCAAGGGGAGGTGGTTAAATGTGTGGAGTCGAGAGTCAATTTTTATTTCTTAATTAGCTTTAAACCCCTGCACCCTGCCACCGCAAGTGAAAGCCAGGCCAGGGAACACTGCCCGCGCGTCGCTTCGCAGCTGTTCAGCATCGCCGCATCTGAGCGGAGAAAACAATTGGGGAAATGTTTTATGTTCACACTCCACCTCGGAGGTAGGCCGGCGTCCAGAACGTGCCGTAAAACAGGCAGGAATGCCGCTGGTTGGAAACAGGCTCGTAATTCTTGTGCCCCTCTTTCCAAAAGACACCTTTCTTCATGTAATTGTTTTAAACCCACAGCATGTTCACATTACCCTCCGCGGAAATCACATCTGAAAATGACTTTGTAGTTTCTTTTTTTAGCATTGGGATTTGAGTAGAGGGGTAGTTCTTGCTTTGTTTAGTTTCCTTAAATCCCCCCTCACTGCAACAGCCAGGGGCTTCTTTTCCCCTTTTATTCTCCTAGGGCTCAATTCAATAAATATACATCCGGCTCCTTCGCAGTCATAGTCTGGCTTAATGAAATTGTGCTAGGCACTTCCAAGACAAGGATGTTTATTTTTCTCCACTGATTTGGTTAGGCTGGTCCAGGTCCTGTGTGCCCAGAGAGCTGCTCTATAAAGAGACCCTTGTGATTGCAGCAGGGATGCTGTGTCAGCCGGTAAGTGCCTGCACTCACTCAACACTGGGATTCTCTTACCGCAGAGCCGGGGTGCGGGAGGGCGGTTGTATTTTCTATATACAACACACGGGGAGAAAAAGCATGCTAAGAGCACAGTGTTAAGGTGGGAAAGTCAAGCATTTGCAAGGCAGATATAGCTAGAACTGTCTGGAGAGAAGGCTTAATTCATCTGTTTATGTGAGCACATTACGAAACAGTCTCCTATTTTTGCATAGTCCTGTGCTTGTTTTGTAGTTAATGGCATTTTCTAGCTTTTGCCAGAACTCACCACCTTCACAATGTGGCTTCTCCCTAGATTTCCAACACCACGGAGATCCTTAGCTGGGTGCAGCAGTGAAGTCAGGCATCTCCAAAAGCACAGCCTCTGAAGGAAGGTGGAAGTGTAGACACAGCCATGGGTGACTCAGTGAGCCTTTTGTCACTAATGCAGGTTTATGAGTTTGTTGCTCAATGCTGGTGAGGCTGAATTTCATGGCAGACCTCATTTGAGATAGCAGTCCTATTCCAAGTCACCAGGAGCTGCACCCTTGGGCCTGGATCTGGACTGCCTGAAATGTCTTCATGGGTTGGACTAGATGATCTTTAAAGGTCCCTTCCAACCCAAATCATTTTACGATTTCTATGAAATATCCACTGTTTGACTTCTCTGTGTGTCAAGAGACAGACGCTGGTTTGGGACATTTTGCATCTTTGCAGCAGTGTGGATGGACTGACGCAGAAAAGCCAGGGGCTTTCAAATGCCAGTAGTTCAGGGTGATTCCTGCTCCCTTTGGGCCTGGCACTGAACATTCACAGAATAAACCTTGTTCTTTGCCTGAGGCACCTTCAGTCAAAGCCACAAAGCAGAGGAAGTGGCATGCCAGCATTGCCAGCAATAAGCACTGTGAAATCAGGAGTCAGATCTCTCCTGACCCTTAGTTCCTGATCTGAAATTGATTTTGCAAAGCATCAGATTAAAAACAACCCACATATTTAGTGCTTTCCTTTTTGCCTTCCCATTCACCATTTCAAAGTTTTCTAACCAGTGATGATGCCCACAATTTATTTTTGAATGAAAGCTGAGTGATTTTTACAGCATCTCTGGCTCTGCTTTCCATGACACGGGCACTAGAAAATCTCCATCTTCCCAGTGGAGCAGGGGATGGTGGCTCAGGGAGCATCAGAGACCTGCCAAAGGTCATGAAGCAAAAGGAGAGAGTGGGAACCCGGCTCCTGTGAGTGGTAGTCTGCTTTCTTCCTACTAGTGTTGCCCTCGGCTTCTTAAACCACTGCATTGCTTTGAGATGAGCTGGTCTTGCTGCTTTGATTTAGATTTGCTTCCCACTTTACTCCTGATGGAAATGTTTGGAAGTTATAAAAAAATAGAAGTGATTCCTTTCAGATTAGGTTCTCCTCCTTCTTGATCTGCAAAACCCAACCAAATGGCAGTGGTTTCTCCCTTCAGTTGAGGATGGAGACGGTATGCTGCAGGCTGGAAAGGCTGTCCATCCATCGGCAGATCGCTATCAGCTGTTGGGTAAGCTGGTGTTAGCTCTCTGATGGGTACACCTTGGTGTACAGGAGATTCTCATCCAGAAAAAGGGAGGAGGAAACCACTTGATTAACTAAATTTGAACAAATATTCTGATCCTGTCTGTTGTTGTTTAACATTTTAGAAATGGGAAAGGTTTTCAGATGAGACTTGTCTCCTCTGCAATAGTGCTCCTCCTGTGATATGGAAAGCCCCAGGTCTGTACCAGACTTTTCCTTTGCTAGAGACAGTCTACAGCCTTGCTGTAGCTTATCTGAAGGCACTGGAGCTGCCTTGCATTTACATTTTTGCCTAGGAGCTTACATTTTCGGTGTCCTCAGCAATGGTTCTAGAAAAGTGAAGGACAAACACTCCTATATTGTCCAGCAATTTGTGTCACAGTCTCTTTTTTGCCCTCTATTTGGGGATTAATTTTGGTCCCACTAGGGCCAGCATCTTCTCTGAGCCTATTTGAAGTACCTGGTTTAAAAATTGTTCCTAAGAGTACAAGGGCTTGATTTAGCTTGTTGAAGGAAATGTATGAAACAGAGAAGGATTCCCATTGTCAGGTTTACATAGGGATGCATCTGCTTGGTGAAAGGAATCAGAGCTGTGGGTCCAACAGGCGAGGCAAAAAACACCAGAGGCTGGGCATCAGGCACTTGATAGAGCTGGGTCTCCCATCCCACATCACCTCCACTTACTGCTTTAATTCCATGCTGTGGATAGTTCTCACTGATGATAGTTCCCCCTCCCTATCCCACGCAGGTACACCTTCTGTAACTGATTTATTTTCCTCCGATTATTTAACAGCCAGGATACTGCTCCTAACATTCCCTTTGCTTACTTAACATGGTAAATGGAAAACCCTCTGGGGGCTTAAGCCATTTGGTTTGCTCTTCAGCACAGTGTCTTTGGCATTTTTCAACACTGACAGTAAATGCAAGAGAGACCACCTGCCTGATGGGGAAACTTGCCCCATCTCGTCACTTGGTTGACCCTGTCTACCTCTTCTCTGCAAGAGGTGGGGTCTAGCCCTGGGAAAAGTGTGCACATCCTATCGCACAGGGGCTGAAGATGTCTTTGCTCAGGGCAACAGGATGAAGCGGATAATGGTCAGACTCAGAGGAAGAGGGAGGGACAGGGAAGGCTGCAGTGAAGTGTTTTGCATATGCGTTGTGTACGTTGGAAATGAACTTTTCTCCTCCCCAGATTTTAAGGCTTCTTTCTTTTTCCCTGCTTTTGCTTTTCCTTGAGGTCCTTCTTCTGACAATTCCATATAAGTGGTGAAAGAAGTTGTTCAAAGCGCAAAAATGAAGGGGAAAAAAACTTTCCAGTTTTATTTTCCCATCAAAATATGAATATTTTCTGAAGAGAAAAAATAGCAAAAAATATAAATAAATCCCTTTTGTCCGCAAATCCCCTGGTGAGAGTGGGGGAGGTCTGACTGAAATGTTCCTGCGTGACTCATTTCTGGGCAGCTCTTTGCCGTCAATGGAAATTTGTCCTCAACCGATTTTATGTTATTTCCTAACCTGCCTGCAAGGAGGTGTTTTGTTTGTTGACAGAGGTAAAGGAGGCGCCTGTTTCTTCTTTGATATTCCCACATCTGCCATCAGAGGATGACTCCAGATAGCCATTTCTACTGGAAAATGGTGATAAAAACTCCATTGGTATTTTCCTCCCCTGACTCATCCTGGGGATGTCTCTGATGCTGCCTCAAGCTGTTGATGATAATGGCCTGACCACAGTAATGCGTCCGGGAGGGTAAATAGCCTCAAGGACGCTTGCTCCATGAGCTGGGGATGTGTGGCCAAGGTATGGGCTGTACCCTCTCTCATGTGCTGGGTGTGTCTGAGAGATCGGATTGATGCAAGCCTCTCCTTGGGTCCTTTGTGCTTTGAGCCAGGTTCTTCTGAGGAGTTCCTGCAGGACAGTACTGTGCTACAGAAAAAGGGTTTCCAGAGCTGGTGCCTTTCATGCCCTTGATAGAAGTAAATGCTAGGAAAAGAATGAGGAGAAAGCACGAAATCCAGCTCTCTCTCGGGTGGTCCCATAAGTTTCTTGGGAGAAATGAAAGGGGCATGTAGGACAATGATTGTCCTGTTTCCTTATAAACAGGCCTCCTCCAGTCAAGGCTAAAAATACTAAACAGCAAGCACTCAGGGATCAGAGATGCGGTGTGACTCACACCTCTCTGGGCACAACCGGTATGAAATACAATCTCTTTTTTGGCCATTTCTCCTTAATGGTGTTGTTGTATAGTGAAGCCAGTGTAAACTTTCCTTTGGGACCGTGTTGGGGCTGGCATCTCCCATGCAGGTGAGATGTTCATGATCTGCCAGCACCCAAATCCAGGCTATTGATTTTGACTGTATTTATCCTGGTGGTTCTTCACTTGATTTTAACCCTCTTTCCTCACTTGCAGGACTGATTGTACCTGTACAGAGTTACTGTTCATCTCTGTCTCATTTTGTGCTTTGCTGAAGATGAGAGGTGGGTGAGATTTTCTAGTCTCTGCCTTTTGGTGCTGTTATAGTGTAATTTCTAACCCATGTCCTCTACCTTCTCATGGTCAGGATCAAAGGAACAAAGTCCTGGACACCTGATGGCAGGTCAAAACACAGCTAGCTGATGCATCAGTCCTGCCTCTTTTCCCTGAAGACAGTCATATTTAGGCATGTCAAGGCACATTTGCAGCGTAATTAACTTACTGGACTCCAAGCTACCTATCTGTTGTTGTCTTTGTGATTAGAGCCCAAATCCTGATTAATGATGGTCCTGGATGCTGGAATTAAGTTCTCCTCCCATCTTTCATTCCTGTTTTCTGTTGTGGCCCTTTGTTAATGTACATCTTCATGTCCACTTTAGAAACTGTACAAATTCTGCAGAAAAATGTTGAGCTGCGCTAAAAATGGGGGAACGGGGGACTTCCTCCACCACCACCTCTTTCCCCACAGATGCATTTATCACCAGGGCAACTTAACTTTAGAGTTCACTAAAAATTCAAGCTGTTGGCTTAGATCCAGGAAGGGAGAAGTTTTATAGACTGAGCTAAGTGTGAATTACAGTTATGGTTACGGCATTTATTTTTTTTTTTCTTTCTTTGTTGCTTTCTTTCATTATTTCTTTCTTTTTCTTTTTTAAAGAATAGCTCAACTGTTACTCTGGCACCAAAGCAGTTACAATTGCTAAGTATTTCATAATGCAGCTTTCTTCTGCTGCTTGGCAGGTCTGGGAGCAACCCTGGGGGATTTAAAAGGTGGTGCACCTGGAAAGGGCGTTGGAGGTGGTGGTGGTGGTGCTAACCACTCATTTTTACACCAGGTATAAATAATTGTCCTTTTCAGACACAGAACAGAGTTCCCAGCCTGTAAGACTCTCAAGATGTCCTTGGTAATCCAGAAATGAAGGAGAAGGAGGTGTACATCTCTTCTCAGTCTTGCACTGTGCAGTTTGGCACTAAATGCAACCACTGGCTTAATTCCAGGGCTTAAAAGCAGTGTGTTAATAGGAGTTCACCCCTGCCCCCTCTCTTCTCTCTTCACCATGTTCAGGTGAGACAGACCTTCTAGGTCCACAGAGCAGGGCTTTCACAGCCCTGAAACTGGAAACTCTCGTTTGCGATAATCCCAATGACAAAGTGCAGAAAGAAGGTTAAATCACGGGTCTTCGTACGTCCACAGCCCATGTTATTAGATCAACAAGTGCATGCTTGCCATCCCTGCAGAAGGGAGACCACTGTGGGGCTGGGGGGGCTGGTGACATGGGACACGGGGAGGTGGGTTGGAGGACACGTGCCCAGGTCCTGTGAGGGACTCTCTAGCTATGCCCCAAGAGATGGGCTGAGTCCTTTCTGATCTGAGTGGTGCTTGATGGGGATCCAGCACCCTGTTTTCAGGAGCAGGACAGGGCCAGGATGGGTGAACTTGCTGTTCCATTTGGAGAATAAGGAGCATGGTTGGTAGAGGATGGCAAGTGGGAGGATGGGTCTGCTCGGGAGAGGCAATGGGAAATGTTAGGTGGTTGAGGGTTGTTGAGCTAGCTGCCCATGGCTGAAGGCTCCTCCAGAGCATCAGAAGGAGTTTTCCTTGCCTTTTTTTTTTTTCCTTTTTTTTTCTTTTTCACTGCTTCAGAATTAGGAGCTGAAGAAGAGGTCTTGCCTAATGAGCAAGTCAGTGTATGTTGGATTACTGGCTATTTTTAGATACTGGAAGCTCTCCTTGAGAGAGTCACAGGCCTCAGTTGTTGGGTGGATCAGTTTTCAAGTGGGGTGGACTGGGATGAGCACAGCAGTCCAAAAGGCCACCCACAGGTAATGAGCTGCTGGCCATGGAGGGAAGAGGGGCCAAGTGAGTTCATCTGCGCTGGCTACTTGTCCCTTCTGGTGGTGGGCCTCGATAGGGCAGGTTTCTAGGAGTAATATGCTCTAAGAGAGTGAGCCAACCAATCCTGATTCCACTGGCTTTCTTGTGCCAGTGGAGGATCTGCCTGCTGTACCTCAAACAAGCAGCGACTCCCTTTTGCAGTCTTTAGAAGCAGTTTACGGATTTCAGCACTGTTTCAGTTACAGGAAGCATTGGCTGATTATTATTAGAATTATGGGAAAATTCAGGCTGAAAGGAACCTCAGGAGGTCATCTAGTCCAACCTCCTGGTGGGGCAAGTTGGAACTGCAGCCAGGGCTTGCCCACAGCCTGTGCCCTCAGCTTGTAAGAGATATGGCTGGTAGGAGCAGTCAGGTACTTACTGGTGCCGGCTGGACTTAAAATTATTTCTCCAGACTTAGCCAAACGCAGATTTGCAAATTTACATTTTTCCATTGCACTCAGAGTGATGCAGACTTACATTACCTTGTGTTTCTTCACAGGATTTCTCTTAGACACCTACAGATTCCCAGTGCTGGCCATCTCCAAGGCTGAGACAGCAATCAGTCACTCCCTTTCCACCACCCTTGTACAAGAACTCGTTAGGTCAACATGGGATGGGTTGGTTTTCAAGTGCATTTAAGGAAAACAAAACAAAACAAGACAAAAAGCCTGCCTCAGGAGATAAACTTCTGCTAGAAAGTATATGGTACAGTATAGAAGTTTATGGTATGTAAAAACTTTTTGCCTTTCACTGTAGTGTGTCTGTAAGTACATAAATACATATAAGTATGTGGATGAGAGAGAAGACAGTGGTTAAATGGAGGCATTTTCTGCAAGAACTGAAAGAATGTCAAATCACAAATGATCCAGACATTGGCGTTCTAGCTTCAGCAGACCTGTTTTCCAGCCACTTTGTTCCTTTCTTTGTCCACGGAGACAACTACCATATTGCAAGTAAATACTGCTGCGTTCTCTGCTCCCCTTTCTTGATTGTCTACACTTTACCCAGGGGAGAAGAGAGAAGAGCCAGCTGTGAATGACACAGCATAAACAAATCTATTTCAAAGAAAAATTGTGCCCGAGCAGGAGTGGCCTGTTCCTAAGAGCTTTGAAAACTGGCATTGTGTTCTTGCTGGGAAGGCATGACAGTACAAAGGTTTCTGTCCCTTGCAGTAATTATCCCCTTGTGCACACAGGCATGACGGCTTTTGGTCAGGGGCCATGTGTATGAAAGCCCATGGACTAACATGACTTTTTCCTCTGGATGAGACCTCACTGCTGGCCAGCAGTCTGAGAGAACGCTTTGCAGCTGGAGGAGCTCATTAAATCTAGTCCCATTAAATCTGTAAGGGCTGCAGATGATGCAACAGCTAGAAAGCTGCTCTGGTCTGTCCTGTGCTATCATCAGACGCAGCAACAGGGAACCGAGATGTATATGGCTGCTTCCCTGCCTGTGAGCAGACACAGAGGGGGTCACAGAGAGCCCCTGTAGTTGGATGCAGTTGTAGATTGGGGTTAGAAACCAAGGAAAGAATGTGGAGGAGCCCGTTGGAGGGTGGTGGGTCTGTTCTGACAGGATGCTTGCAAACTCAGCAAAGGCATCTCCCAAAGAGTGGCCAGTCCTGGCAAGCCCACCTCAGAAAGCTCTGCCCAAGTCCATCTCAGTCCTAGAAAGCACTTCAGAAACATGGGGAGCACAGGCCAACCAAGCTGAGGCCTGGAGCTACATCTAGCCCCGTTGTCTGGTTTCCAGATCTGGTCCCTTTGACTCAAGAAGGGCCAAATAGACATTGAGTCAGGTTTCCAGACCGGCAGCCAATTCATTCCAGGGGACATTTCTTGGCCTCAGGTCCGCCTCATCTAATGGCATAAGGACTGCAAGCAGGGGATGGTGGCAGTGCTAGCCAGCACTGATGATTTCTGAAAATCCCATTGATTCCTTTCCCCTTTTGATCTTCCACCAGGCAAGGCAAACGGGTTCGATTTGCAGGTCTCTCCTCTGGATCGCTCGAGCCCAAATAATAACATTTACAGAAAAATGTGTTTGCAGCCAAAGTCTGGTGTCTGTGGACTGATATCCTGCCATGGAGCAGCCGGAGTGGAGCTGCAGGAAAGCTAGATGGATTACCACCATTCCCCTCTGGCACTGGGGACTCAAAAACGTGCGCTCAGAAGCCGAGGGTGTGTTTCAAACGCTTGGAAAGCGGCTCTGCGCCAGGGCGCCAACACACTGAGCTGCTACAGCAGCTTGCCTGTGAGGATTGCCCCAGGAGGAGGTCGGGTTTGCTGCAAGTCGCTTTCCTGGTAAACCTTGTGTGTGTGTGTGCATCTTTCCATACAGCTCTCCTCCTTTTGCAGTCCCAAAGCGTTGTGCCTGTGTGGGCACCTAATAAGTCCACTACTCCTTTTTGAGGGTGCTGGTTTGGGCGCTGTATTTGAGGCTGCATGGTGGAGTTCGAGCAAAGCAGTGGCTTTCTGCTCAGGCCCTGTGGGCCTGTTTCTCAGTAACCATTTTCACAACCACCTCACCTTCCTGCTCGCTCCCCAGTCACTGCAGCTCTCTCCACCTTCACACATGGGCTGTTTTCTCTGTCAGGCTCATGGCAACCTGGCAGAAGACCCCCGGAGCTGTGCTTGCAGGGAAAAACAGGAGAATACTCTCACATAAAAGATTCTCTGAAGCTTTTAGCTGTGAGAAACCTTGTCTAGTCTAAGAAAGCCTCTTACCCCTGTACTCGGCACTGGTGAGGCCGCCCCTCGATGACTGGGTTCAGTTTTGGGCTCCTCACTCCAAAAAGGCCATTGAATGACTTGAGCGTGTCCAGAGAAGGGCGACGGAGCTGGTGCAGGGTCTGGAGCACAGGTCTGATGGGAGCGGCTGAGGGAACTGGGGGGGTTTAGTCTGGAGAAGAGGAGGCTGAGGAGAGACCTCATCGCCCTCTACAGCTCCCTGAAAGGAGGGTGCAGAGAGGGGGGATGAGTCTCTTGAACCAAGGAACCAGCGCCAGGACAAGAGGGAATGGCCTCAAGCTGCGCCAGGGCAGGGTCAGACTGGCTCTTAGGAAGCATTTCTTCCCAGAAGGGGTTGTTGGGGGTTGGAATGGGCTGCCCAGGGCAGGGGGGGAGTCCCCATCCCTGGAGGGGTTGAAGAGTCAGGTTGACCGAGCGCTGAGGGATCTGGTGGAGTTGGGAACGGTCAGTGTGAGGTTCATGGTTGGACTGGAGGAGCTTCAAGGGCTTTTCCAACAGAGACGATTCAGTGACCCTGTGAAAAGCAAACCCGTCTGCTCCACCAGCTTGCAAAACACTTGGCATCCCCGCTGCAGAGACTGCTCCAGGGAGTGGAGACGCCATCGTAAATTATCAGCCCCGTTTTCTGCCGGTTGCTGGAAGAAACACCTCCCCGGTCCCCCTGTCCAGCGACCGAGCGGTGCCGCACTCAGGGCTCCGGGCCGGGCCGCCTCAACCTCCCTCCCGCCGAGGTGCCGCCGCGGGGCGGGTCTGAAGGAGGAATGGCTCCCGCCTCGCTCCTGCCTGCCGGAGCGGAGCCGAACCGCCCTCCTCCCGCCGGGGAAAAACCACCTTAACGCGGAGGCAGGAAGCCGCCGGGCCGGCAGGCACCAATCAGGCCCGGCCCGCGGAGGGCGGGCGGGCGGCGGCCTGCGGGGGGGGGCGGCGGCCTGCGGGGGGGGGCGGCGGCCTGCGGGGGGGGGCGGCGGCCTGCGGGGGGGGGCGGCGGCCTGCGGGGGGGGGCGGCGGCCTGCGGGGGGGGGCGGCGGCCTGCGGGGGGGGGCGGCGGCCTGCGGGGGGGGGCGGCGGCCTGCGGGGGGGGACGCTGCCCGCGGGGAGGGACGCCGAGCCGGCCCGGCGGTGCGAGGCGCAGATGGCGGAGGGCGGCCCCCCCGGCGGCGGAGACCCGCCCGCCGCCTCAGGCGGGCAGGCAGGTAACGTGCGGGCCCGCCGCCGGGCCGGGGGCTGCTGCGGGGCCCGGCTTGTGCCGGGAGGGGACGGGAAAGGCCCCCCCCCCGGGCCGCCTCTGGGCAGGGCTCAGCCCGGCTACCCCCCCCTCCCCGCTCTCTCTCCAGCGCAGGTCGTAACCTGAAGGAGTGGCTGCGGGAGCAGTTTTGCGACCACCCCATCGAGCACTGCGAGGACACCCGGCTGCACGACGCGGCCTACGTGGGGGACCTGCCCACCCTCAAGAGCTTGCTGCAGGAGGAGAGCTTCCAAAGGTGAGGGGGGCTCCTCGCACCCGCCCTGCCCGCACCCTCAGCGCTGCCTCTGGAGACCCTCATGGGGACGAGGGGGAAGCCAGGTGCGAGGTCCCGCTGGAACGATTTTTGGCTAGTGACTCCCTGGGGCCGCTCGCTCATGCCGTCCCCACAGGCTGCTTCTTCTGGGGCCCCCCATCTCGCTCCGTCTTTATGGGAGAGGTTGGGAGGATGCTCCACTCACCCCCTAAAGTCATCCCCCCTGTGGTCTCCCAAGAGGCAAATCTCAAGTCAGTTCATGAATGTGGCAGCCACGCACCAGCCCTTTTCAGATTGGGGTAGAAATATAATACCGTGAAAATAGGAGCCTGCGTATAATGGGAAAAACATACAAAAGGGATTACAATCGAATATAAACCTGAAGCACCCTATGTTACAAAATCTGCCCAGTGCTAAGTCTGTGACTGTGGGGACAGTTAATTAATTTTCCTGCACCATGGAGAAAACTGCTTGGAGTGCAGAATATCTCCCAGCCTCAAAAAAAGTGCCCTTTAAGCAAAAATGAGAATGAGCCAGACCCCCCTTCAGCTACCTGGGCAGCTGGGGCAATTTGGACTCTTGGTCTGAGATTTTCTGCCTTATTTTTGTCCCATGCCATGTGGGAACCCAGTGGCAGCAGGGCCAGGCATCCTTCCCTGCAGGAAGAAGCAAAATTTTGATGAGAAGAGGGCTGGACCTCCAGCACCATCACACAGGTGATGGAGTGAGCAGAGAAGTGACTTATTTGAATTTGGGAGTAGGTGTGGGGTGGAGATCCCCAAACCTCCAAGGTTAAAGGGAGCACTTTTATCATAAGACTTGACAGCTGAGAGCTTGATGTGGGGTTTATACTATTCCTCTTCCTAAAACATGGTTGGAAAAAAAAAAGTTAACGGCATTGCTCTCCTAGCAAACTCCATAAATGCACTGTATAAAAACTGCTTTGTCCTGTACCAGTTACGTGGGCCTGCATAGAGTGAGCTAGAAGAGCAAATCCACTGCTGTGCTGGCTAAAGAGTACTTTCACCAGCCTACGTTGGCCTTGAAGAAATCCCTTCCTCTCTGCATGTTCCTGCTAAAATGGTACCCACAGTGATTTGCAGGGAATCTGGGAGAGAGATCTGAATGTTTGTGAGATTTGTAGGGTTAACCTGAGATCTGGATGAACATGACAGCTATTAAAGGTTATTTGGGAGGGGATCTAAGCAGCCACTAGCTAGAGCCATCTCTTTCAGTAAACTGGAAAAGGCTTTTAACGCCAGTACAGCCATCCAACAAAGATGCTAACGGCCTACTTAACGCTTTTCAGTGCAGGATGGCCGTACCTCCCAAGCTGGCTCCTTGCTGGCAGAGCTGTTTCCCTGGATTTGTGTGCATACCATCCCATGGTGCTTGTCTGGGTGTGGATGTTGCCAGTGGTGTGATACGGGTGTATGCCTGCATTTCTGTACATTACTCCCCTCCTCCCGTGTCCTCTTGCTGTTTCGCTGCTGCTTTGCTGACTTTCTGCCCCCTTTGGAACAGCTTGGTTGTGGTCCCCAGCTGGGTCACTGCTGATCCTGGAACATCTCCCTGTAAAAAGGGAGCAGGGAGTGGTTTTTTTAATTGGTAATTTTGACTGAGTTTTGAAAGGCAGTGTTTGTCCCTGACGGCGCATATGTGCAGCTCCTGACACAGCAGGGCTGTGATAAAGCCCATTTTCCAGGCACTACTTTGGTACGTGTCGTAGTCTCTGACTGCCTATGTGCAGCACCTAGTCAGGTTATTGGCAGGAACTTTTCAGGGATGCTATAAAGTTCCAAAAATGAGGAAGAAAAGCTTCAAGGGAGCGGTTTGGGCTCTGCTAGCATTCTCCTCAGGGGCTGGGGGAGGTGGGGTGGTGCAAGGTGGCAGCAGGGCTTCTCTGACCTGACACTTTTCCCCTCCCCTGATGCCAGCCGGATCAACGAGAAGTCGGTGTGGTGCTGTGGCTGGCTGCCCTGCACGCCACTGCGCATCGCCGCCACTGCTGGCCACGGCCCCTGCGTCGACTTCCTCCTCCGCAAAGGGGCTGAGATCGACTTGGTAGACGTGAAGGGGCAAACCGCCCTCTACGTGGCCGTGGTCAACGGGCACCTCGAGTGTGCCAAGATCCTCCTGGAAGCTGGGGCTGACCCCAATGGCAGCCGGCATCACCGTAGCACCCCCGTCTATCATGCGGCGCGCGTGGGCCGGGCAGACATCCTCCGGGAGCTGATCAGGTGAGAACTTGGGTGCCTGCTGGAGATGGTCCTGGTGGGAAGAGGGTTGGCTCTACCTCCCTGTCTTTCCCTCGGAATATTTTCCCCCATGGGGAAAGGGAGGCTCTACAGAGAGATCTGGACAGACTGGAGCAATGGGCTGAGGCCAACTGGAGGAGTTTCACTAAGGCCAAATGCTGGGGGCTGCCCTTGGGCCACAACAACCCCCAGCAGCGCTACAGGCTTGGGGAGGAGTGGCTGGAGAGCTGCCAGTCAGAGAGGGACCTGGGTGTGTTGATTGACAGCCAGCTGAACAGGAGCCAGCAGTGTGCCCAGGTGGCCAAAAAGGCCAATGGCATCCTGGCTTGTGTCAGCAGTAGCATGGCCAGCAGGGACAGGGAAGGGATCTTGCCCCTGTACTCGGCACTGGTGAGGCCGCACCTTGATGACTGGGTTCAGTTTTGGGCCCCTCACTACAAAATGGCCATTGAATGACTCGAGCGTGTCCAGAGAAGGGCAACGGAGCTGGTGCAGGGTCTGGAGCACAGGTCTGATGGGAGCGGCTGAGGGAACTGGGGGGGTTTAGTCTGGAGAAGAGGAGGCTGAGGGGAGACCTCATCGCCCTCTACAGCTCCCTGAAAGGAGGGTGCAGAGAGATGGGGATGAGTCTCTTGAACCAAGAAACAAGCACCAGGACAAGAGGGAATGGCCTCAAGCTGCGCCAGGGCAGGGTCAGACTGGCACTTAGGAAGCATTTCTTTCCAGAAGGGGTTGTTGGGGGTTGGAATGGGCTGCCCAGGGCAGGGGGGGAGTCCCCATCCCTGGAGGGGTTGAAGAGTCAGGTTGACCGAGCGCTGAGGGATCTGGTGGAGTTGGGAACGGTCAGTGTGAGGTTCATGGTTGGACTGGAGGAGCTTCAAGGTCTTTTCCAACCGAGATGATTCTGGGATTCTGGGGCTCAGAGCATCCGTTCCCTCCTTGTGTGCCCAGGGCCTTCACAGGCCTGGTGAAGCTGGGCAAGAGATGCACAGGGGAGAGGGTGGAGAGGTGTCTGAAGGGACATCCTTGTATTCCCCATCGCCTGGCCCTGACAACAGCTCTGTGCTCTGTTGTGTGACTCCCATGTCTGTGTTTCTAAGACAAAGCTCAAGAGAGGAGTTTCTGTTTCTGAGCCCACCATCCACTCTTCGGTCAGATCCAAATCTTACAAAGTATCTTTCCCCCCCCTCCTCTATCTTGACTGCCAGCTCCATGCCCCTGGCTGTATTTAAGAGTGAGATAGATCCCCCAGAGAACCAAAAATTGTTTGGAAACACATCTCGCCTTTGCTTAGCTCTTCTGCTCTGACCTTTTTCTGCCCATGGGAGGAGAGATGCTTGTCACCGCCTCTGGCTGTTCTTGGCTGCCTGGTGTTTGCCCATCACTAGGACACTCTCTGCAGCATCCGCTTCAGTTTCCCCTTGCCAGACACCCGAGGCTCAGCTCTGTCGAAGGCATCTCTGGGACAAGGAGTGATGGCCATCGCTATGAGGTGATGACCACCAACCTTAGTTGGGGGGTGTGTGACTGGTGACCTGCTATCCCTCAGGAAACTCCGTCTGCAGCACTAGCAGTGAGTGGGCTCAAGGTCTAGCAGCAGGCTGTGGGAACTTGAGTTTTGTCCTGTGATACTTCCTTTCTTCTAAATTGGAAGCTTTTTGTGTAAGGGACCATGCTGAACAACTCTATGGGCCAGTGATGCCAAATAGTAAGGGATCGTAAGAGGAAAATACAAGTTGTAGAAAGAAATAGTAAAAGAGAAGAAAGTGTACTTGGATTCATACAGAAACGCTCTCCAAGGAATCCCTTCAATGACCACAAATGCTAGAAAACAACAGCCAGAAAGATTTGAATAGAAAAATTTCAAAATACTTGGGGATTTTCTCCTTTCCTTTTTGCTTGTGGGGAAGTTAATTTTCATGCAAGTGCAGCTTTAAGGAAGCTGGCAAGTGGAAGGAAGGGGAGACAGTTCCCCCTCCTTGCTCCTTTCTCAGCAAGCTTTGAGGATGTCCCCATCACCACATGCTTGTTGGTAGGGTTCAACTCACATGCTGCATTCCCAATAATATCCCCTGATGTATCTGCTAAAGCAGGGTGAAATGTAGCAAATGGTATTTCAGCAGCACATGGAGAGCTGATGCATTGATTTATGTGTCGTCTACTCAGGATACCTTGCCAGCAATATTAAAAGCAAGATTTTGGAAAACTTTCAGGATTAAAAATTAACTGGAGTTTGTCCAATATCTTTTTATTAGACAAGGTCTCTCCCAAGGCTGCTAAGCTAATACCAAATTGTCAGATTGCCCAAAATTTCAAATATCTCGGAGTACAGATTTCACAGATCTGTTTGGAGTTGCTTACTTTAAAATTCAGTCTTATGTTACAGAGCTCACTCAGAGATTTTTAAAATGTTGATCTGAAGGATTTGTCAGGGGGAATGCAATGAGGAAGACACTTTCGCTGAGGTATAAGGAAATATTTCAGCATATTCACCTGGAGAGAGTCTCAGTGTCCCGAAGAGAAAGCCCAACCCAGTCAGCCTTGCTGCAGGTGTCTAAACATCACCTGGTTCATTTTTTTTAAAATCATATGATAGCACAGTCAGGATTCCTGAATACTACTACAGTTGCTGAACTAGCTAACCAAGCAATAGGTGAAATGGTATCCATTAATAGTAAATACACACATAGCTATGGAATGGTGATCCATTTTGTAAGACAGCTGGCAAAAATATTTATGGTTATATTGCCAGGGTATAGATTACTTTCCTAATAGCTTGTGATGGGATCAGACTGTTGCACTGTACTTGCAGTGTAACTGAGAGCTGACCCAGTATATTAAGCATGAGAGGATCCTTTTGCCACACTAAAATGTTGAAAAAGAGATCATCTGACAAATCACCTTGATGCCTCAGGTGCATGCCTAACTGTGATAAAAGTAGAATTTGGTATTTTGCTTTGAATTGGTTTTCACTTGGAATTTTGATGATGGTAATGGGAAAAAAAAAGGACTGAAATGAAGTGATACCTGCTGTCTGGTCAGGACTATAGCCATAGGAGGCAGTGGCCCTGCAACAGCCCTACAAAAGTCCCACAGCAGCACAGATGACTCCAAATACTCGTGCAGTCTGATTTTAAAAGGTTTGTCTACAGGCTACATGTGTGATTGCCCGTGGAGAACAGACGCCTTTCCTCCTTTAGCCCTCTGTGCTGCAACACAGGTGAAGTGATGCAGATTCAGCAAAGTGCTGTGAAAGTCCCCAAAAGATGGGAGCATCCCCTCAGTGTGCAGTGATATCTGGGCCAGCTGCCTGGCCTGGGAAGTGAAGCTTGGTCCTGTGGCTGGTGTGAAGACTGCCTCACACTCAGTAGTGTTGTTACTGCCTAGCTCTGACCTTCTGCATTTTCCCACCCCACTGGTCTCATGAGATCTCAGCCAAGATGTTCATGCTTGGGAGCTCTTGTGCTCTGGGGTAGAAATGCACTGGCATGCCATTTGCAACTCTTAGACAAGTTTCCTTGGCCCTTGTTATGTGTGAGCTTAATTTAAATGAGACTATTCCCATCCTCAGAATTGAAGCATTTGCTTAAGTATTTGCTGGATAGGGACCGGCCCCTACTGGGTTCAGCAAGAACTGAGCTTGCCTTGAGGCAGGATTTGTCCCCAGGTGGTTTCCTTATTTGTTTTATTAACTGCAGAAAGGAACATAATGCTATCTAGGAAGAGAGAAAAATCTAGTTCCCTGAATGCTCAGTTTGTAATTTTGGGAGGGGGACTGGCCGTGAAGGAACCTTTAATCTCTCTGGGGGGAGAAGGGACAGGGCTTTGCTTGATCTGCAGTGTTGCAGTTAAAAAAACAGCTACTCCTTAGGGGATTGTATTGTCTCCCTCCTTCTTCCCATCTAAGCTGCATGTGAAGTAGATGGAGTTAGTGTCCCCACTGCTTGGGTGTTACCCAGCCTGGGGGAAATAAATGCTTCTTTCTGCAGCATTGCCATTTTTCAAATTTCATGCTTTTCTAGAGAGCGACACTTGGCCTTTGTTTTCCCATTTATTTGGCTGCATTCTTCGCTGCCTACAAAAAAATGAAAAGTACCAAAGGCAATAAGACTGTTTTTTGCTCATTCACAACTTGGTGCTATCTATACTTACCAGAAAGAAGCATGCTGCGGGTGCTGCTTCTTTTTCGTGACAACACTCATGTCCATTGAGCAGGGCTTAAGCCTGCTTGCGTGCCTCTTGCACCACAGTATGCCTGAGCCTGCTTTGCTCTGGCTGCAGGGCTTATGGAGCAGTTGGGACACTGTGGGGCAAAGATGAGGTGTATGGGTTTCTCTGTGGGGTAGGGTGAGGCAGAAGCCAGCTGCAAAAGGCTTGAGAGGTTTGCTGCTGCAGCTCATGGAGGTCTCCCCTTCAGTGCCTGGAGCGCTGGCCCGTGAACTGTAATCTCTTGTGTGGTATCTAGTATAATATATAACCTGCGAACAGAGCTGTGCAGGACGGATGGGGAGAGCAGAAGGTCTGACACACTTATTCTGTGTTTTTCCAGTTTCCTGCGTGCTCAGAGTTGGCGGGTACATCCCTTCAGCTGAGCTGAATACTAGGGAAAAAGCCGCTTTTAGACACCCTGATGGGATTTCAACCACCCCAGCTCCTTCGGGAGCAGGATTTTGTCATGCGTGTTTTGCTGTTCTGCACAGATTTCTGTTTCCATTTCCTTGCTGTTTGTGACAGTCAGATCGATTGCCTGTATAGCTTTTTTGGCCTGTTTTATCCTGGTGGGGAAGTTATTTCACTGCATCTCTTCAGCTGAGTCATTTGAAAACATCCTCGCTCCTCAACCGGCTTATTAGCATCCATCATTACGTGGTGCTGGCTCAGGGCTCAGCCGTCCCTTGTGCCAAGGCCATGCTTGGCACATCCTTCAGGAGGGCCAGGAACGATGTTCCTCAGCTGCTTCTCCCCTCTCTGAAGCCCGGGCTATTGTGGGCAGAGAAACAGCTTTGCTTCTTGAAGATCAGAGTATGCTGGATAGACTGTCCCCACTCAGAAGCCCCGCCAGGCCCATCTGAGGGTAGGTACGGGTGGTTCTTGGGTGGTGGGCCTCAGAGGTACCAAAGACAGGCAGGGTGCTCACCCTCCGGCTGTCCTTCAGCCTCATCCCCTGCCATTTTTTCATTTTGGGCTGCAGTTCTGGTGCTGTTGCCCTTGTTTCCAAACCTCTGCTCTTCTCTCTCCCCCACCCAGGTATGGTGCAGACGTGGATGTGAATCACCACCTCCCTTCCCGGGTCCCCAGCCTCTCCCTGCGGCCCCTCACCACGCTGGTGGTCTGCCCACTGTACATCAGCGCTGCCTACCACAACCTCCAGTGCTTCCGACTGCTGCTTCAGGCTGGAGCCAACCCAGATTTTAACTGCTGTGGGCCTATCAACATCCAAGGCTTCTCCCGGGGCTCCCCAGTGTGTGTGATGGACGCTGTCCTGCGGCATGGCTGTGAAGCAGCGTTCGTTCACCTCTTGATTGACTTTGGAGCCAATCTGAACCTGGTGAAAGTGGAGGCCTTGGGAGTTGAATCCACAGGGAGAGTTAGAGTCAACCCTGAGGCTTTGCAGGTGTTCAAAGAAGCAAGGGGTAAGTGGCTTTGACTTACTGCAGTGGTGCTGGTTTTATCTAGCTCTGGATTCAGGAGACCTCTTTGGAAAGTTTATTTGGTAGTTAGGAGCTGTTAAGGTGGTAGGGTGGGTGTTACCATCCTTTTCTGAGTCTGTCCAAGTTATTTCAGCCAAGTGCAAAAAGATCCTGTAAACAGGTTAAACCTGCTTAAAAGTTAAAGCAATTCTAACAGAAAAAAGAGAACTGGGGTCTAAGAAGCTGTTGAGCTAAGCATTAGTGACTTCACCACCCTAATATGGCTCCCAAAGAGCTATTGCTGGCCAGGCAGGCATTGGGCAGGAGAGGCCTGTGGGGCTGGTCTCTGCACCTCCCTGGCACAGATCTTCAGCGTTGCCAAGCAGCTCTGCCTCTGTCTCTGTCAACAATGATGTCTTAACCCATAAACCTCCAGCTGGACTCCCTGTTTCTCTCCAGTTGCATTTTGTACATTCACGGAGTGTTTTCCCTCTTGAGACATTCAGGTACTAATGATGCCCAACCGTTTCAGCAGCCCAACCTCTGTCTGTAACTTTGCCATTTTTATGTTTCTCTGTTGCATAACCGTGTCATCGGCAGCTGGAGACAAGATTTAGGCAGTGGGCTCCTATTAGAGCTGGGCTTTGGGTTCACAAGCCACAGGCAGGTTATGACATACTCAGTGAGACCCAGTTCTCCAGAGCCATGCAGATGTGCCTTCACTGTTCTTGAGTGAGCCTGTGCTCTTCAGGGGAGCCCAGGGAGGGACCCAAGAGGTAGTTGCCTCTGGACAGGCTACTTGGGAAGTAAAATCACAAATGGTGGTAGCAAGTGGCAGGAGGGAGTTCAGAGGGTGGTGGAAAAAGGTGGAGGAAAGCTGGCTTTTTGAATTTAACATCTTCTGGGAAGCAAATGACTTACAGAAGAAGTAAACCAGAGCCTCAGGCCTGGACATGCCTAAATTTACCTGCTATTTCTTTCTCTTTTTAACAAAAGCAACATCAATACAGTGTGCACCCTTGTTCCAGCAAGGGCAGCACCTCATAAAACCGCCAGGCTCAGCTGGTGAAGGCCAGGGCTTTGCACCAGGGGCGGAAGTGGGGTTTCCCTCTCAAACTTCAGAGAAATTTGAAAGGGATTCAGGATGTGGGATACAACTCCCAACCCCCACCCCAAAGTTACTCAGCTTTTCACATGCCAGATTTTTAAACCTACCTGGACTTCTGCTGAGAAGAGATGCACATAAGCTGGAGCAGGTGGTTTCCATTAAGCCTGGGCTTAGAAGGCAAATGGGACTTCTCAGGTAGACCATGCAGGATAATGGAGTGGTGCCTTGGAAGTCCAGTTCCTGAATCAACATGGATATCACCATCCTCTTGTGCCTGTGCTGGGAGAGCTCTCCATGGACTCAAAAGAAAGTTGGGATAAGGCCTGAGCTTACTGTCAATGCTGTTGATTCCTAGGGGGCTATTTAGAACAAAAATAAAGTCCACATAATTTTAAATTATCTGAAAAGTATAATGCCTCTCATGGTCTCCCCTGGTGTGGAGTTGGCAGTGATCTCTTGAACCCTGGCCTGCAGGGACTGGCTCTGTGGTCACATCCTCATGCAGTCTCCAGCTTTCCCTTTCAAGCTTCCCTGTGTGGCAGCTGTCATTGCTCCAAATCTTTGCCCAAAAGGTCTGGCCTCCTCACGGGAAGGATGTGTGCATTCTCAGCATTCCTGCACTGCCTTCATGTTGCTGTGCAGGACGTGGCCTTGGCATTTGGAAGGGGTAAATGACTCCTCTTCTGTCAGCCAGAGCACGGCACAATTTACACGCTGTTATCCCTCTTTCTTCCTCTCTGTGTCCCTCAATAGGTTTTTCTCTGCTTTCTTCACTGCAGGCCGCACCCGGAGCCTCTTGTCTCTCTGCCGCATAGCTGTACGAAGAATACTTGGCAAATCTCGTCTGGATCTGATCCATGTCCTTCCAATCCCAGACCCCATTAAACAATTTTTACTTCACGAACACAGTTAAAGGGCAACTGGCTGCTTTCCAGGACAGTTTGATTTGGTAAATTTGTGCGCTGATAAAGCCAGGTGCCAATCCTAACTCTTCCCCAACAGTGAAATACTGTATTGCTCATGGAGTGCACATAATTCCCTGCCCCTGTGATTTTCCCCTCCAAATTTAGGGTGCAGTGATTTTGTGTGTCTATTCTTAAACTACTGGTTATCTAACTGGTGATGTCTTGTTTGTAACTGGTTGGGCAATGAGGCTGATAAGTGTGTGTGACTGTTACATGAGCAAATACAATATATCCTATAGCTGTTAGCATATGTCTGTTTGTTATGACTCTACCTCTGTTACTGATCTGTGTTACACACACCTCGGGTCTCAGCGGCACTTCTGCGTGGGGAAAGCGTCCATATTTAAGCCTTTCCTCTTCCTAGAGCATATAAGGGAGTCTCTCCTCGCCTTGGTTAGGGTTTTACAACAGCACTGTT
The DNA here is from genome assembly GCF_965140245.1 of Athene noctua. Classification (NCBI taxonomy): domain Eukaryota; kingdom Metazoa; phylum Chordata; class Aves; order Strigiformes; family Strigidae; genus Athene; species Athene noctua. Next base: position 28,140,148 of record NC_134043.1, on the reverse strand, counting down.
CTCTTTCTGCCGTCAATACCTGGCCTTTCTCTTCCGTATGAAGTTTGTGATTGCTGCTGTAAAAGTGGGTGTATTTTCTTCTGTCCTCTTCTGGTGTGAAGTGCATCAAGTTTCCCGTCCAGTGCTGTGTGTTACTTGGAAAATTGTATCCATGTCTCTACGTGCTGCAAGGTAGCTGCTGACTTGGCTTTCTTCATGTAGAGGCCCCATCGCGCAGATGGGAGAGTAGCAGAATGTGTAATCCTATCCTGTCTGAGTCGTTTCTACAGAGCACCAGATCTGCTGCGGCGGCTTGGCTCTCCCTCCAGCACTGTGATGGACGAGGCAGGGGCTGGCCAACCCTCCTCACAACTGCCTGGGACTGGGTCAAGTCTCGTGACCGCTGCCACAGCGTGAAGGAGAAAATGTGGAGAGAAGAGGAAAAGGTAGTTCCACCTCTGGAAACTGATATAACTACACAGCCTGTTGTGGGGGTGCGATCCCAATGGCTCAGTTGCCACGGCAGTGGTTGTGGGACCAGAACTGTGATACTCAGATGAAGCCAGCACGTGAACCTGAAAGATTTCTAGGGTACTTTCTGGAAAAGCAATGCCTAAATTAATATTCTGTTCACTGTAAAATGGGTTAGAATATTTGAGAGTGACCAGGAGCAACAGTGGAGGGGTTGCTAAATTAAACTGTTGTGTTGCAGGGCTGGATTTGCACATTGATGCCATGCCTGTGAATATATCTGTGCGATTATGAAGAAAAAGTCACCAAAATGATCTCTAGACTGCTTGCTTGCAATATTGCAGTGATTATGATGTTATTGAAGGCCCAGTAAAGTAGCTGACAATGCACAGTGCATAGAAATAGAAGTTCCTACCTATGTTTTGCTCCACATTCCACAGTGGCAGTATGACCAGAGAAAACCCTCCCAGATCTAAGCACTTAACAGATCTTTTTATTTGCATACTGTTTCTACCAGCATTGTGGAAAAGGGAAAAGAAAGGACTTTTTGTCTTTTCTTGAAGAGTTAGGAGGTTATGTGCTTCTAAATGTAGTGTTGCATCCAGCAGCCTGGGCTCCTTCGATTTTCAGTGACTCTACATTGCTGTTTACCTTCATGTCACAAGCTCCCAGAAGAGTGTCATTCTGCAGTGAGTCGACAGCCTTTCGTCAGGATCTCAGGGTCAACCAGCTCCAAAAGGTAGTGACGTAGTCATTGTGTAGGAAACATTGTCAAAATAGCAACTTTAGGAGGACAGAGGTGACAGTCCCTCAGGATCTTGGATAAAAACTCAGGTGATAACTGGTGCTTGCTTTTAGTTTACTGATTCAAGTTCTTTCTAGTCCCTGTGTTACAAGTTGATTTTTTTATGGACAACTTTTCTTTGTCAGATGTTCTTCCCATACTCATGCAGTTGACAAGGGTATTTTTTTCCAGATGTGATCCCAAAGATATTGGGTATTTATTTATTGTAATGGTATTAGTGCCTGGGGACCTGTTGTTGAGAGCTGAGTTAAGCATGGGGTTGCAAGGACAGTAAGACAGCCCCTCCTGGGAGTGGGATCTGGCTCTGGTCACTCTTCTCCTTGACTGACTGCAGTAACAGGGAAGTGGGGTTGTTAAAGCTACCTTGCATTTTGGTTCCAGATGCCTTTGGCCAACAGCCCTTATTATCCTGCCACTCTAGGACCAGATTCTCAAGGCTTCCCCATGGACTTGTCCCATAGGTCTTGACACTAGTTACAAAATATTCTTTTTCCAGAGGCATAAATGCATGCAAAATCGTAGTTGAGTTTTGGTCCTCCCATTATGGGATGTGTTTAGGGTGGAGTTCAGTAAGCAACAATGGACTTTCTGTATGTTTTATTATCTGCTGAAGAACATGTGCCTTTCCAAGATGCTTTCAGAGAAGGAGGAAGGGCAGGAGAAATGCAGTCCCTGATTTTTTCTTACTATTTCAGTTCCATGGCCAGGCCTGGAAGGTTCACCTGGCCCCTTACATTGCTCTACTCACTGATTTTAGAATAAGGTGGCAAAATTTGCACTGCTGAGAACAGGCTAAAGTCTGGTTATACTCGGTGCTCAGATACCAAAGCAAAGGATACTTTCAGAACCCTCATCAGACGAGATATAATGGCAGGGATATGTAGCTGTAGGCCTGCTTTCAAGGTGAGAAGGCAGCAGTTTTGCACTGTTTCCTTTCCAGGCTTGCAGATGGTTTAGGTTTTCACCATGCTGGAGGCCAGGGCAGCCCATGAGCATGTTGCCTGAGAGTTGTGCGCTTGCTTTATAGAAGTGTTAACATGCCTGAAAGATGCAAACAGGTTGTAAAGCCTCTTGTCACCTTGCTGGTGGAACCATAATGTTTTGCAGGAGCACAGGCTGAACATACTCTAGCTCCAGTGTATAGAGGCAGAAAATGAGGTAGGTTGTCTTGAGAAAATGCCATGGCAACAGCTTCTTTGGGTCGACTTTTTTTCCCTCTTGGTTTTGACTTGTTCATACAGTTTTGCAAAGTGGTCACCCATTAGTGCCTTTTTGGGTGAAGGTGGTAGGATGGATGTGGAAGGCATATGCTCCGCTGGGGAGGCCTGGCTCCATCTGAAAGGAGCTACGGTGTGAATGATGGAGGGTAACCCAAAGAAATTCAGAGAATTTAGTTGTTAACTCAGCGCCTGATGTAACTCAAGTATAGAGTTAAAGCTAAGCCTCTGCAGATGACCTGTTTTTAATTTTAATTATGGATGCTTCAGTATTTGGTTCATTGTCTGGTGTGCCCTTGCCTGACACTACCCTCAACGCGCTTAGGGATTGCCAGCGGTTGGCACCCTGACCAGTGTAGCAGCTGTGCTCCCTCCCAGAACCCTAACTCCCGTGTGAGTGAAAATGCAGAGAGCACCTCTTCCTTTGTCAACACCCGCTACTGATATGATTCCTTTGCAGGTCCCACTGGTAAGCTCAAGCCGTGCGGGGACTGGGGTCTTTGCCCTCTGTGTGTATGAGTGGTGCTTTTGACCTCAAGCTTGAAGGACTACATGAGGTTTCAGATCCAACTGATCTGGAGTCCAAAGGATTCCCTTGACTGTGGATATCTCCAGCCCATGTTCCACCTGTCAAAGGATGGTTCTCCCAACCCAATAGCAAACAAGCTTGAAGTTAATCAATCGGACATTTGCAGAATCAAAGCTTTGAAGTGCAGGAGACATTTTGCCTGGACTACCCATCCAACTTCCATCTTAACTGTGCCTCCTGCAAAGGTCCCAGTGTTAAACCTGGATGGTCTTTCTTTGGGCTTGAGGGATGGAAGGGAGTCCAACTCAGAGAGACTAGTCATGTAATATTAAGCTGTAAGTGCAAAGACTACTGTTAGAGTAAGTCCCTGTGTAAATTGATTGCTGAGGCTACATAAACCCAGCTTTGCCTAAGTGAAGTGGTTTAACACGCAGACTTAGAAGATCTGGAATTTTCACTGTAGAGGGATAAAAATGAATCCCAAAAGATTCATGATATTCATAGACCTTGGTGTCCTGTCCTGTTGGGCCAAAACCTGTATCCTTTGGCTGCCTGCCCCTGTCCTTCTTAAACCCCAGAAACAACAGTCTTCCAGTATGAAATCTTGAGTGCATATTATATATCTTCACACCATGTAAACAGCATTTATTTTTGCCTTAACTCAGACTTCACCATTTCCTCCTATGTAGCAGAGTGTTTTCTTTTGTAAATGTGTTCTTTTCCATGTTGTCTATGGGGCATGCTCAGATAGCATGAATAACAGATGACTATCGTGAAGTCATGGGTGGGAAGTTAAACATTTCTGCAGCATATATCCCCTGTATTGAAGAATGCCTGTTCTATTTGTGCATAATATATAAAGCATGCATTGTGTGGCCTTGCTGTAAGCTTGGGTGGGATGGGATAACAAGATTTGGAAAGTGGTTAAAGAACCAAAACAGATCTGGAATAAGCAAAGCAGATCCAAAGCAGTCTTTTTCATGTGGGCTTTCTTCTTGTCTTTGTTGCTATTGAGGGATTTCCAGAGCATGAAATGCTGGTAGCTGGTACCCAAATATAATTTCCTGCTCTTTGGAAGTTTTGCAAAAGGCAGAGGAACATCATCTGTTGGGTTGAAGTGTTGGTTTTGGTTTTTTTTTTTCCCATCCCCAAAATCATGTAAAGCACTTTTTACACCAAAACTGGCCTTTGAGATACAGCACCTTTTTAGCCCTTCCTGTTCTGGTGAAGCAGTGTAAGAACCTGCCCAGGACAGAATAGAGGTGACAGAGTCCCACTTCAAGAAGTGCTCATCAGTGCTCTGTTAGTTTTGCCCAGAGTCAAGTGATTGAGCTCAGCAGTGAGATCAGATCTGAGGGCAGACAGGAGGTATCGGTGGTGGGCCTGGATCCATGTGTAGCCAAATAAAGATGTTGTAGTGCAAGAGCGTGGCTGTCTGCCTAATTATTTGCCTCATCATGGGAAGGAGTACAGCTCTGTGCAGCAAAGAGCAGGGACTGGATTTGCAAAAGCCTTGAGTTCTGCCGGCCTCGGAGGCTGTAGCTGACGACTGCGTGTTTTGTAGCCACTGGAGGGGGCCGAAGAACCGTGCTGCCTGCACGGGGGTTACATGCAAGGACTGGGCAGTGGTTTCCTGCACCATTGCCAACTCCTGCCTTGCCACCCCTGGACAATTTTCAGGAGGGATATGGCAGACAAAATGTAAACTATCGTGAACGTGCAGATGAGGCCCCGCTCTGGAGCCTCTCCCCCCAGCCCAGATCCTCTTTCACAAGCTCACAGGTCCTCTCAGCGGTGCTGGCCTGCCTTTTCCTCTGGGTGCCACGGCAGCTTGCGGCAGTGCAGGGTGGCTGCTGTCACCCACTGCTGCTTAGAGCAGCCCAAAGCTCTTGGCTTTCCACCTGGTCCTTCAAAACAGGCTGAAGAGGGCTCTTTAGACCCCTGATTTCTGCTCTTTCTTTGTACCCAGCTTCTCAGTTTGTCCTGGCATGAAAGTACTCAGAAGTTGGTGTGATTCCTCAGAATATTTTGACTCTTATAATTTACCATTTTCTGGCATATTCACTGGAAAACTCCCTACAAGGTTAGGCCACAAGCATTTCTGATGGTTGCTCTGTTCTTCTTAGGGGTTAGCAGATGTGTGGGCTCCACCTGCAACACCCCGACAATTTGTGTTCTTCAGCTCAGGTGACAGAAAGAGCATTTCGGTGCCTGAGGATTTAGTCCCTGTGGCTATCTCCAGTCCAGAGCACAGTTCATTTTTTAGGATTCCTGCTATTTTCACTTGGGAGTAGTTTGTCCGTGCTGGTGCCAGCATTTCCTCTAAAGGCAGAAAGAGTTTCTCCTAAATTGGAAGAAAATGATCATATGGTTTGTAATTAGAGTGATTAAAAACAAAGCAAAACAAGCCCTAATCTGAAATGCTAGCATCTCCAGCCTTGATATTCCTCTAGTTTAGAAGTGGCTCCCTCCTGCCTCCCACTGCATCTCCCCCCAGACCTGTGTAGTAGCCACCCCATCGTGGTACCCACTTGCTGGGTGGTGGGTCAGCGATAGCATCTTTGTGCTGCAGCTTAGAAAGAACAGACATCATCAATTGGGAGAGATCTGTGTGTCTGAGCTGCAAACCTCAGGACGATAAACATGGAATTGTTTAAAGGGCTGCTAGACTCCAGCTGTGATTTTGCATGCTATTAACCTGTCCCCTCTCAATTATCTCTCGAGTAGACAGGCTGGGTTTCTGATCACCTCTCACTGAATTTCATGTGTGGCTGGGGAGAAGAGCTCATGGGTGAGTCTGTGCTTGGTTTATATAATGGCATTGCAAGATTTTCCTTATTACTCACACTCATTAATCTTAAGATCTAATGTGGAGTTCCCTTTCCTGCAGCAGCAAGGAAGAGAAAAGATTTTGCCTTGCACTGTGTGGTGTTCAAATACTTGCTCTGGGCTATGAGAACTGACCAAGACTGCAGTAAATCTCAGGCAGTCTCAAAGCATTTCCTCTAGCATACGTTACTTCCACTCCTGAAGCTGCTGCTGGGGAAGCCCCTACTTGGTTTTTTTTCATTCCCTATCAGCTCCTTCAGGCTTGTCTTCCTCCCAGATGAGCTCTCCGTCCCTTGCAAGTTGCAACCTCTGGTGTGCCTGAGAGACGAGACAGTACATGTGGGGTGCTCGGCTCCTGTGTCCACGCCAGCCCTGCGCTGGGGAAAGGAGGCTGCAGCCCCTGAGACCATAGTTGCACTGTGGAGCTCATTAACCGGTCTCCAGGTACACGCGTTTCCTGCTGTTTTCAGCACTTTCCCCCCCTGACACATATGTACAAGCCTGATTTGTACTGTTCTGTTTTGCACTTTTTTCACTTTTTTTTTGGTTTTGTTTATGCTTCAGAGACAAATGAAATCTGCTTTTGTTTACTGGAAAGTATGCTTTATTTTCCCATCACTGAGCATCTGGTGTTTGTAAAATGCACAACGATTCTTTCCAACAGAGAATCAGCCAGCTTGAGTGTGGCTGGCCAGGAGTTCACGTGTGGCACGATCCTTATCCTAAAAAGGTACTAAAACATCCAAACCCAGAAAGTGCTGGCTAAACATACTTCACATGGGTTGAAAGCTACAGGTAAAATTCTGGAAATTCACATTTCCCATCAAACGTATGTTTAGCAAAGACTCTGAGTTACTGCAAGGTTCAAGTAAGCTTTTGCCTAAAAGCCTCTTGTGGGAAGGGAGCAGTGGCAGGTGGTAAGTACCTGTGAGCCTGAGGAACAAGCTTCTCCAAATATTGTCATAGGATGCTTCTGTCACTAGGAAGTCAGAAAAACAAAGCTAAGATGGAGTGAGACAACCATTGTTTAATGGCTTCGGCCATCCCCCAGAAGGTAGCAGGATGATGTATGATCTGTACACAGTTCACTCCCCGTGGCACACGCTTTCTATAAGCTTTCCAAACATACCAGGGTGAGGTGATGCTTGCAGACACAGCATTTTCTCTGATGGCGTCTTTCCACAATCATCTGAAAGCTGCTAAGGGAATTTTGGAAGTTGGTTTCCAGCCATGATTCGCTTGGCCAACTTTGCACTTGCCTTTAATTTTAATAATTTGGCGACATCCATTTATTTAACATTTTGCAAAGCTGGGTCTGCGTTTGCTCAGAGAAAATGAGAGTTGAAGGATGGTAAAATGCCTTCATAAATTGGAAGTTAAATTAAGAAATCGCTTTAAAAGCCCTGAGCGCTTCTAGCTCCGTGTAGTGGTGTCACACTTACGGCATTGTGAGCTGTGGTACCAGTTGGAGACACGGAAGATTAAGGAGGCGCAGGGAGTGGGGTGGATTGTTTTCTGGGTGTTTCTGGCCTTTCTGAGCCTGCTTTTGTTTGCAGTTGGAGTATAATAATAGATCCATCCCTTGTTGCAATTCCCACAAAACACAGTTTTTACCAACATGTCCTAATTTTGGAAAATTTCAGCAATTAAGAATTTTCTTTCAGCATGTAAGCAGCTTCTGGAAGTTTTCTCTTATATTTGATCATATCCATGTTATTCCATGACACTGTCTGTAGTAGAAAGTCTTGTGATGCAGTTATATTAATTTTATTTTTATTTTCAAATTACTAATTTTGTTTTCAAATTACTAATTTTTATTTTCGAATTACTAGTGGTAGCTGCAGCTTGGTCTCAATTGGGGCACACATGAAATTCATTTGTTTCAATTATTATTTTTTTAAATTAGACCTTTTTTCTTTGTTCCCCGTTGTCCTAGGATGAGATTAAAGACTGAGTGCTATAGTAGATACCAAGCATGTTAGGAGTTGCTTGAACACCACCAAGATTCATGGATAGATGCTCTGAAAAGCAGTCCAGGGCATATTAGCACAGTGCCATCTTGCACAGATGACCAACGAAGCCTCCGTCATGTGCTGGTGCCTGGTAGCATCTCTGAGCAGCACTTAATTGCCGAGCAGTGCTGGGTAGGACAAAGCTGCTGAGCCTGGTTCAGTCTTGAGATGCTGCAGACTTTGAGCCTTCGTGGCTGTGTAACAGCGATCTTCCTCACATCTAACACCATCTTAGCACTTGGGCATGCACCTCTTGTCAAGCTGGCAAGGAATTTTGCATTATAACAAATGTGTTGTAAGACTTTCTGTTGTTTAAAGGCGTTCAAGTCCTTACCTTCATCAAAGCAACCAATAAAGCCTCCTATAAATACTACCTAGGAAAGCAGAAGTTTCCAATTACCCTAGCTCCCCTCCCAATATCAGTTTCTATAATAACCAACATCCATTAGTGCAAACTTTCTTAAAGCCAAAGCATCAAAGCACAGGTTCTTCTTGGCAACTGCCACCAGTCTGGAGGTGGGTTATCTTGGACTGGATGGACTTGTCAGCATAAGGTTTATGGTTGAACTCAATGATCTTAAAGGTCTTTTCCAACCTAAATGATTCTGTGATTCTATCTGCACCTTCACACATGCCAGCTGCTCTTTCCCTGCCTGCTGCAGCATCTCCATGGCCTTCATGATGCAGTACTGCAGTGTCCTGTCCAAATCACCCATCATTCAAACAGAACTGTAGCCTAAAGGCCATCTGTGAAATCTGAAAGTTGAGAACTATTTTTAACTCTGTAGCTTGAGACAGTGTCTGGTCCCTCTTGCTGGGAGTTGTTCTTGCTGGGTGTTCAGTGAACTTTGGGTTTAGTCCATAAACTTTCAGTTTAGTGATAACGCTGAATATTTCATGCATCGTAGACTATGAGTGATGCAAAGATGTCGGCAAAATCCATTGTGCCAATGCAAACAACTCTAGGAAGTTTTACTGTTCCCATTCCTGGTGCATGAACCTTGTTCCTCTTCACTGTGTATGTGCCTGTGCATCGAGAGAGGCCAAAAGAAAGGAGGTGCAGGTAAATATGAATCCCATACTGCTATGCTATCCAAAGACAGAAAATAGGACAGTTAAATGTTATTTGTACATTCAGACTTTTGTAACACTGAAAGGAGCTCTTTGCTGGTTGAACTGTTGCAGGTTTGTGTTTGCTCCCCAGCAGAGAGCGTTTAAAATGCCAGAGAAACATGGTGAATATGCATCATTCCACTCCGAACCAGCACAAAATTCGCTGGGAAGCCTTGGCTAGATGTACTTTCACGTGGTATCCTCTTCAGGGTTCAGTGGGAATATGGACACCACCACCCTGCCGTTTGGAAGAAATGACTGAATTGGTGATGCATTCATTCCCAAGGTCAGTGAAAATGGTAAACGTGTTGGCAAATGGGACGTCAATGGGTGTGCGCTGTGAATTTGGCTTTTCTGATGTTTCTTTTCTCTGGTATGAAAAATGATTCACCCGGCTTTGAAGTACCCGTTCTTGTTAGCATGGGTCAGATGTTTAAACATAACTAAGGATATTATATGGGCTGTTTAAATCAAGGCATCTGGCATCCATATCATTCTGCAGATAGGTTTCCATGGAAAGCAGTTTATATGCCATGAATGTCACTAGAAGATTAGATTACAAGTCAGATGGATCTTGTGTTCTTCCAGAGACCACCTCTCTTTAAAATGAGGTTTAGGCTACTAGATGGAGCTGACTAAGCAGCCCTGGTTGCTTGGGTGCCTCTTTGGCCCCTGAACAGTTGGTGTTTCAAGTCTACAGCCCCACTCCTCCCTGCAGCATCTGCTGCTCGCAAGATATTCTTGATCTTTCTGTCCAGATGACTCTAGGTGTGCATTGGTGTATCAGCATTTTATTTTTCAAGTGTCTAATGCTGCCTATTTATCTTCTCTGTAGCCAGCAAGAAAGAGCAGTGAGCTTTCTGGCTTAATGTTGCTCAGGCACATGTAATGCCCAGGTCCCATGAGTAGGGATGAGCCTGGGAGCCTCCAGACCTGTTTTGTCAGTGTTTGTCAGACTCAGGTATTTTCCTTCGTGTCACTTTCCCCCTCTCTGCTCAGACTTCTGTGAGTCCAAGCTAGGTCACTGTGGGCAAGTGCCATGTCTGCTCTGTGTGATTCACTGCTGTCAGGAATGTGTGATGCCGGCATGTGGGAAGTCCAAGACCAGCGATTCATTTCCCTGGAACCACTGAGCATTGACGTTGGTTTATCCCCACTGGGGGTAGGGAGAAAGGATTTTTCACCAAACTGCCCCAAATGTTGAAGTCCCCACGTGTTTCAGCTATTACTCATGCTCTCTTAAAACAGAAGTAGCCCCTGAAAGGATGGGTCAGAGCCTCCTTTCGTGCAAGTCGGCATGGTCCATTGGAGAAGCAAAACCAACTTGTACCAGAAGATTTTAATTAGTTCAGGAATTCAAAAGCCCAGCGGAAAACGGGGCTCAGGCAAACACCATTTTATTTTGATGTCTGAGAGAGTACTATGCCTTACGCTCTTGATTTTTGCTCCCCTATTCACCTTCAAGTTTGACAAGGAGCTTGAATCATGGGCCTTTCAAGTTCACAGTGGCCTGGATGCTTATGTCTGTAGTGGGAGCACAGCAGGTACCCAAGCAATGCTGAAGGTTTCCCTGTGCAACACAATGCTATGGGACAGTAATCACCCCGTTTTTTTGGGTCTCCAGACAGATGGGAGGCACTCAGTGTTTGCTTTTTGGGTGTTTTGTGGCTTGTGGAACTTTCATCAGGGTGCAGTTCAGCAGGAGCTGGTCTCTTCCCAGTGCTGCCAAGATCCAGGAGTTAATTCTTATTCCATGAGAAGGCCGGAGCTTGCATCCAGCCAGTTCCCTGGGGTGCAGAGAAAGAAACTCTCTGAGAAATAAACACAGACACAAACAAACACCAGACTTGGCACGCGGCTTCGCAGGCAATGGGAATATCTTTTAGATTCCCGCCGAGGTAATTGGACTGCAAGGAAGCTTCTCTGCTCTGCCCTTTGGCTCCCAGGGCAGGTCCGCTTGCCAAAACGCTTTGTGGTCCCTTGAGCTGCACTTGGGCTGGACCCTGTGCTTCTGCCCAGTCCATCCCACTCCAGCACTCGCCTGCATGCTTGCTGCATTCCCCATCTAACCTATTCCCAGGGATATGCGTTGAACCTCCTCCTCAGTAAACTCACCCTCTTCTCATGCATTTTATTCCAATTTTTGGTGTTCCTCATGAGAAGGCTTCCCTAAATTTCCCTTACATGATACACCTACTGAGGTTGTCCTTCCTGCAGGGTCTTTCCCATAGCTGGGGTGGGATCGGTCCTGGCTTGCACATAGCGCTGTGTGAGAAGATGGTTCTTTTGTCCTGAGCCTTCATTTGCACCTTTGCATTGCTCCACATCCTTCTTGAAATGCAAGACCCAACCCCAGATCTTACCTGCGCTGAATAATACACCAGCACTGAATACACCAGAGCCTGGGTGCTTTCCCCTGCAATAACGTTACTTTGCAAGTTAAACATGCCAACATTTTTCAGGCTTTCAGAAATCATGGGAATATGGAAAAACCCACACCTTACAAACACCATCCTTCTGAGCTGTCGTGTTTTCCCCCAGCCTTCCTTTTGGTTCCTGCAGCTTTCCAACTACTTTGCAAATTTCAAAATGCTTTCCAAATTTTCTCTTCGATCTGGAGGAAGAGGAACTTTGCTCCTTGTCCCCTGAATAGCAGCATTTCGGCAGGTGAAACTCAGTGAGACTATGTTGCCACATGTTGGCATGTGGTGGACTGGGTGCCTGATAAAACACCCCCTTAGAGAAAAGCAGAAATAACTGCAGCGCTCTATGTGGGCAACCAGATTTCAGTTTGATAGTGAGTTTGATCTGATTTTATCCTGTGTCTCGCATGAAACAATACAGGCTAATATTTCTCTGTAATTCTGTTATTTCCTTTTAGTTTGGTATTGACGAAGTTCATTTCAAAAACCAATTTTGAGTGTAAATGGATGCCATGCATGGAGCAAGGAAAATGAATTTTTAAGTTGGAACAAAAAGGATTTAACTATGCAGAGTCTAATAAATACTCACTTTGGGAAACAAGTGGCTGTTTTACAGCTTGGGCTGGAGATGCTTTTAAAAAACACATCATTCACCATAAGTGAAAGGCAGTTTATTTCTCATGGATCCTTCTTCAGGCAGGAACAGTTTTCCTTAGGACCATCTCTGTATCCTAGCAGCTCGACCATGCTTCATGCCAAGCAAGGAAAGCTACACCCTATGGTTTTTGAATTACAAATGGGAAATCCATACTGTTTTGGAATAAACAGCACTGGCCATTAGACAGTCTATTTGGTTACTATTTGGTTACAACTGCATAAGGAACAGCTCTAGTGGAAAAAAAAAGAAGCAGCAGTAACAGTCAATCGTCACTTTTTTTTTTTTTTCCGCTGCCTGGAAAACTTGGAGTTTTATGGCCTATGAACCACAAATTAGAATTGCAGGCAACAGATAAAGCTTCACTATAAATTCAGCTAATGCCAATGCCTGTTGGTGACTGCAAGGAGGCAGTTGTCAAAATGCCCTTTTGGCAGTTATTGCCTGAATGGGATCTTTCTGACCAGCCAGGATCATCAGGTGGGTCCAGACCCCTTCAGAAAGGCAGAGCATCCCTGGTGCAGCAGCCACTGCCGCAGCTCTGGGGACCCCCCTGCAGGCAAGGGTCCCCTGGGTAGGGACAAATGAGGAGGCTGCTGCTGCTCCTGTGGTCAGCATCTGCTATCCCAGTAAGTATTGAAGGGCTCCTTCAGGATTTCCCCCAGCCTCTGTTTTCTCCAAGGAGCCCCAAATCTGTCTCGTACCTTCCTTCCTTGGGAAAGCAGGTTGCTCAGCTAGATAGGAAGTCTTGAGCCAGCTTGTCTCCAGAAAATTAATTCCTGTACTTGTTTGTCTTTCCTGATAGAAAGTTTTCTCTAGTTTTGGACCCAAACCCATATGACTGTAGCTTAAGGCAGTGCTCTGCTCTTCACCATGCCACGCTGCAGGGCAAGGACACAACCCTCCCTGAGTGTCTCATGTGCAGGGGCCGGGATAAGGTCGCTGCATGGAAAAAACATTTCAGACATCCTGGATGGGATTCAATTGCTCAAAGATGTTGCCACGTTAGGGCTGGTGAGTTAGGCTGCCAAGTCTCCCACTGCTACTCCAGAAGCATACGGGACCTTTGTCACATCTGCCAGTGCCGCTGCCCTGAGTAACCCAGTGGAGGTCCATGCATGAGCCTCCCGTGTTTAGGAAGGAACCCGAAAGATCTTAGGTTGCCTTGGATGTTTCCATGGCCCCCCGCCCCCCCCGTGGTGTTTGCTCACAGCTTGGATGGCTTCCAGCAAGAAAACAGAAACAGCCTCAGGCAGTAGCTGCTCTTCCAGGAACCAGGAGGGTGGTGGGAAGTGCTGTGCCACTGTTAGGCATGCCTGGGACATCTTACCTGGGACCTTGTGAGGTCTTGGTCTGATCTAGTCCAAGGCTGCTGTTTCAGGAGCATGGGCCACAGTTTAGAATTTTGCATTCTTGCTTAGATAGGTGTTTCCTTCTTAGATAGGTGTCTTGGGTGTCAGGGGCATCTGTGTTCCTAAATCACCAATGGACATAGGGAAAACCTGTCACCTCCTAAGCCAACAGAACTATTGTCTGAGCTGTTACGTTTTGTTGTTGAAGACAGAATCACAGAATCATCTAGGTTGGAAAAAACCTTGAAGATCATCTAGTCCAACCAAGATGTTTGATGTGTGTAGTCCTGCTGGCTTGTCTTTGCTGCTTGGGCAAAGTAGTCAAGATCTGCCCAATGGGAAGAAGTGCTGAGTTTATCCTTGCTAATAAGGAAGAGCTTACAACCTTTTTTTTTTTTTTTTTTTTTTAATACATGCAATTGTTCTTGGTAACCAGAGATGTGCAGGGCAGTGTGACAATAGTTTTCCTCGGATATTCACAGATGGCAGACAAAGATGCCAGGGGAACATTAGGGGAAGCTTGAGACTTTGTGTCCTGCCTTGGGCTTGTCAAGGAACAAATTTTGTTGTTCACAAACAGACTTGGACTCCTGAGATCTCTTTCAGATTGCAGAACTTCAAAGGGGTACAGAGCCATTTCAGAGCATCCCATAATAATTCTTAAAACTATGTATTTAAAGAATGAGAAAGAAATGTACTTTTTTCTGTGCTCTCCATGACAACAACAGAGATGGAGTATGGCTTACAGGGTAATGTATCTCATAACCCTTCAGGATATCTTTTTTTTTAATTTTTTTTTAAATTTATTTAATAGGGACATTCCTGGCAGCTACCCAGGTTTGCAAATGAAGTCCACTTAAGGCCCATAGCGATAAGACTATGGTTTTGCTGATTGACTTGGGAACTAATGCAGAGGGCAGGAACTGTGTGTCAGTTACACACATTTCTTCCTTTTTTTTCCATTAACTATCACCATTAGCAATTGCAGTCAAACAAACAAACAAACAAATAAGCACATTTGAATACTGGAGTTTTTTCTGTCCCTTCAACCATGAATAATTACAAAATAATCACCAAAGTCTGGTTTCACTCGGCAAATGTTTCCAGGTTTTGTTTTCTTTTGAAATAATTTTGGGTTCCAGCAGTCCCACCCCCCCCAGCCCCGCTTTTATTTTTTTAGATGCAATTTCAGCTGGTCACATGTACTGATGCCTGGCACAGCATGATCAGAAAGCATGTGAGCTTCTTTAGTGAGCTTCTTTAATACATTTCATCTTTACACTGAACCTTTTCCCTGCTTTTGCTAATAGCTCAAGCACGCAACTTTTGCAAGCATATGTAGGCCCAAACTACACCCCACTGCAAAAGTGGCAACGTTACTGACTGTGCAGGTTTTCTCCCAGTTAAAATGCAGGCAGGACCTAACTAGGCCCTGAAGAAAAAATCCTTTATTGCATGTGGTTTAAACCATCTTGTTTAAACCATCAATTCCAAGTTCGGTGTTAGATTCATGTGCTATAGGCTGGTGTGGAGAGGGTCTTGGATGCATGGAGGTCCATGGTTTGCATTCATGTGAGTTCAGGAAAATAATGCTTTTTTATTTCAGCTTACCTTGTTTCCCTCTCTGCCTTTTTCTCACCCCCTGAGGGTTTTTTTGTCCTTTGGTTTCACCCCAAAACAAAACCCAGGTTTGCTTTATTTTGAGCTCAAAAGGAAAACAACTGAATTTCATCTGATTTTTGCCCAGTGCTATAAATCACTTGGACTGACTTGCTGCACGGTGCAGGCCTATGGAGGTCAGGGATACTTTTTGGTAGGTCAAGCAGGAGTATAAAATTCAGGTTATTAATGCAGCTGTAAAAAAAAGAATTTTCACCTGATTGCACAGTGCTGTCTTTATATGGAAGCAGGAGCTTTTCTTTCACTTGCAACCTGCCTTTTGTTGGACCCCAGGTGTTCAAAATGAAGGTTGCCCTTGCTTTACTGTTGGAAAACTCTCTGGTGCCTTAACATATCATTGTACTGCTTGATTCAGGAAAGGCGTGTGGGGGTCTGAAGACAAGCTGTGTTATTTCATTGCCGACATTTTTATTGTGCTGTGTTGTGTAACACTGTGGGAAAAGCTGTTGAGGCAGATTCCTTGGGAAGGTTTTGTATGCGGCCCCCATCAGCTACCTTCTCTAATAGCATCCTTTGCCTCCCCCTGCCCTAAATTACTGCCCTGCCCTTGGGGAAGCCTATTGGCAGTAACTCTTATCTCTGTGCTGGTTTGGTACTTTTCCATTTGGCAACTACTTTATTTTCCCATTTATTGTTTTTAAAATGGTTTTAGGGTTTTCCAAAAGATGCTGTTTGCTAATTTTGTGTAAGAATATGTATAAGCAGTGGCAAAGGTGGATGCATGCACATCATGTGCATTTTGTCTGCAGTTGAGGTGCCATGATTATATTAATACCTGTTGCATGTCTTCATGTTTATTGCTGGAGTCTCTGTGTATTGTGGCAGACTGGGCAGCAACAAGCCATTTTCTGAGTTGCTGCAGAAGAGAAATGGCGCAAGGTTTAAAAGAACAAAGTGGGTGAGTTCTGGCAACTGTTGAGAGGGATGTGTTGTGTGCATTGCACAGCCACCGTGAGAGCTGTCTCCTCAAGCAAGAAGGAAAGGAGACAGAGTGATGCCATCTTACAAGAACAAGGCTTATTAATGTCCTAAGTAAAGTTATGAGTTGTTTGGTTGAAGTTTAGGGGTGTTCTGGGATACTGTTATATTTATATTGAGTCTTTTTCTGCCTACTTGGCCTTGTAGACCATGGTTTCCTAGAGGATGCATCATGAAGATGAGATAAAAGGTTCAATTTGTGCACGCCCCACCTTTACAGAGGAGATGAGATGCCCTGAGGAGAGCTGCAGTGCTTTTTTAGTGGCGTGCTCTGGGTCCCTGCCCCAGTGAGGACTCCCAAAGGAGCCCCCTGAATACTTTAGGGTCCTCGTGGGTGAGTTGGGTGCTGTGGTCCTGGCTGTGCCTCCCCCCACTCTGTGTCTCAGGGAGCTTGGGACCTGTTGGTAGTAGAATTTGCAGCTAACAGGATGTTGGGGCAGGAGACAAGGCTGGGCAGGGCTTGCAGTCATTGGGAGAAAGTGGGAGGATGTTAGGCACAAATCCTGGCCTGCCTTGTCCCATCAGAGACCACCTGGACGATGTGCATCTTGCAGGCATGCGGAGAGAGCACTTTCAGGATGCTAAAGGGCATGATGATGATAGCTAGGTTAGCTCAGCTTCACCATCACATGCATTTTCTTTTGCTGCCTTGCACTGAAGAAATACTTCTGTGCTGATGAAATGCTGCAGACTGAACTTGAAAAATGAAAGTGCAGAGGGGGCCTGGATGTTGCTGCCAAAGGCTTGGGGACATGCTTCAGAAATGCCTTTGTTGATGCCAGGTTCACAATCTGCAGACACATCTCTGTGCTCCTCTTTCCTTGCCGCAGGGATAGGGGCCTGTCTCGGTTGGAGGGAAGAGCACTGGCTTGTCTCATACCAGCCAGGGCCTGGTTCCCTTCTCTGGAAGCCTCTCATGATGCAAAACCTGCCCTGCTCTCTGCCGTGTGGGTGCAAAGCTCAGCCTATGCCTTGGGTCTCAAGCTGAGTCCTTTGCTTTCCTGAAAGCTGAGGTGAGGTCTCCATTGCTCATCCAGCAGCCCTGCAGGAGGCTCCCTGCTCAGCCACCCCTATAGGAACGGATCCAGAAGTGTCTCTGGGAAGATGTTTTACACCATAAGTCTTCTGATTCATCCCTTCTCCTGGGGAGCAAGGAGGAGTGCTTGGCACTCAGTCTCAGCGTGGTGGCACAACACACTGATACCGTGCAGTGAGTGTTAAGCATGAAGTGAAGCAAGGGCCTGAGGGTAGGGTGAACGTCATCATCACATCCTAAGGAACAGGGATACCAAAGGGCAGAGTTAGGTGACCTGAATTTCATCTAAACCCTAAGTTTCCTCTCTGTCTGCAAAGGACTCTATCCAGGCTAGATAGTGATAAGGAAGGGCTCTGACAGCCATGGGAGACCTGACCCATACACACAGGCTCAGATCTGATTTATTTTTTCGTACACCTGATGCAATACGATATACGCACCATGGCAGCTAGGTTCCTCCACAGCATGGCTAGTTTTATGCATTCACTCTTTCAGATTTTTTAAGAGCCTTGATGGTGAACAACAGGTTTGGATTCTGCAAGGCATTTCCTTTGAGACACCAACCGTTTCAATGCTGCTGAAGCCCTGGCTATAAACCACCAACCCTATCTCTTTATCTTCAGTAGTCCCTGTATCTCCAGTCTGCCTGTGTCTCCACTTACTGGGGGATGGGTGTGGTTGTCAACACACGCAATTTACTCCCACCCTGCCCAGCTGTGGATTTCACCACTGAGATCAGTCTTGGTAGAGCGCAT